>NC_090802.1:6103060-8603060 GCF_036512215.1 Solanum lycopersicum | reverse complement strand
TTATTTTAATATGAGTTTAAGTTATGGTTAATATATTTCTTAAATATCATCTGATTAAGTTCACTTAATACTACATGCATTTCTTCGTAGTAAATTTGAGAAGGTATTGTGATGTTACTTCTAAGCATGATTTAAAGATATTACTAGTACATCTTGGCATATTTAGTTCTAGGCTTCTAGGCGCAAGCGAATTGGCATGGATGGAGATTTCGTTGAAGAAACCTTTTCAGAGAAGTTCTCTATGTTGGGACATAGATTTATTGGAGGAGATTTAATCTTTTGAAAATTATGTGAAGAAGGTGGAATAAATTTATTTTTCCAGAAATTCATGCCAATGGGGAGTATTGTTGTATATTTACCCTATTTTTTTACCATAATTTAAAAAAATCCTAAAAGAACAGCACAAACACTCCATATTTGGATAGTCTTTTTCTTATAGGAAAATGTTTATAATGATTTGTTCTATCATTATTCAAAAGTCATCTCGCTCGTTATGGAAACCTATTTCTTTTTTGAAATGAACAGTCAAATTAATTAAGACATGAAGTAAATCTCAAATATCTGAATTTGATTTGGGATGATGTCACTCCGCCATAGCAGGAATTTTACCACTCACTATAGTGGTTGCTAGGTCGTTATGATAAGACTAAAACATAGCGACTACAAATTTGATAACTTGTCTCCTCCTCTACATTTGGAAATGATGTGAGGGTTATTCCAAAAGTACTCCTAGGATGGTCCAACTAACTAAATTAACCATGCATTTCAGAGTTAATTTAGTCTTTTTCGAAGCTTTTTTACCCTATTCTAAATTATTTTTGAGTTTATTAACTTAGTATATCATTTAACTAACTAGTTTTCTTCTCAAAATCATCTATTTAACTATACAAGTACTACAAATTCTCTTAAAACTCAACTAGGGTTCCTCTCCTCCATCAAGAACTCCAAACCTTCAAGTTAAATATCCAAGCTACAAAGGGAGACTTTCCAACCAAGGTTTTTTCCAAGTTCTTCCACTCTAAGAACTTCACGAAAGAGCTTTTCCCTTCAAGATCAAGTCCCAAGATTCCAAGAACAAAAATTTCCTCCAAGAAAGCTAATGTTCTTCCTCAAAATCAAGATAAATGAAATTTCCACCAAAGTTTTTAGTCTAATAGCTTAATAATAGTATGTAAGGCTATCATAGTATTGGACTCGTTCATACTTACTCCCTACATATGTTTAATTGAATGTGATTTACATATCTATCTAAGATTATTGTAACACACATTGAGTAATAAAAATAATTTCTTTTAAAAAGTTTCATGAATGTGATACTTTTCTAGGTATTTGACAGTCAAGTTCAAAATCAGTGAATGCGATATCTAACTATAAAACACTTTAATATTCATGCTCGTGAGTTCTGACAAATAGAAAATAAAGCAACAAAATCAATTTTGAAGTCAAAATTGTATAGAAAATAATAGATATTCTAAACTATAAGTCCTTAATTAGATACATAAATACAAACACCAAAATGAAAAATTTATCTACCTTCTATAGATATTGTACGCACATGGCAAGTGAGCATGATGAAAATAGAGAAAATTTATAGCTACATCAAATATAAACTCAATGAAGCTTCTTTGGACAACCTCTTGACTAAATAGAACAATTGTAAAGCATTGAAAACAATCTTTAAAGTTATTTAAAATAATTAAATATTAAAAGGATAGATTTGTAAATTCACTAAAAGAATAAATCAATTTGCATATCATTTGAGCTAAAAAGACTTTTCTTGAACCCCCAACTATCAGTTAACTAATATACATGTATTTAAGAATTTAAAATTAGTGATATAATTTTATTTATAGCGAATTATTTTTAGAATTTTCTCTACTAAATGGTATACCCTCAGCTTATCTGCATTTTGTTTTGCATTATAATCTAAAATTGTGAAAAGCCATTTTGGATAAATATAATATTTTTATTATCTTTAACACATACCTTTAACTTCTAACTATGATCGTCTCTAAATTTCTATCATAGAAAAAATATAACAATATTAAACTACTAAAGATGAAAAAGATAAAGAAGATAACATGATCAAGGAGGTTTATTAAAACAAAACAAAAACAAATATACCTTTTGATGACAACAATGTGTGAGGAAAAATAAGGGCCTGAAATATATATAAAAAAAAAGTTATTAAGCCAAACAACATGATTCTAGCCCTATAATTATTTCATTAATTTCTAAAGAGTAGTTAATGGTTTGCTTTGAGATTTTATTTCTAACTATTAAGTTTTAAGCTTTCATTTCTTTTGTATTCGAGATAGCTTTTTTATTAATAAAATACACACAACAATTAGTCTTCTTAGTGGTTCAAATAAAAAAGAGAAAGATTAACAGATTGTTGTGTAATTTGAAGAGAAATGAAATTAAATACTCAATAACTGTAATTTCAATAAAATTCAATTTTCATGTGAAATGTCACAAATGGCCATTAATAATTTTATTAGAAAAAGTACATGTTTAAATTTTCAATCAATATTATATCTTTTTTGAGAGACAAAAATCTTTAATTGTTATTTTTTTTCTTATTTTGCAAAACATGTCACACCTCGAGCTTACACCCTAGGCGTGAGCGGCACTCTAGAATCATTTTTAATCTCCAAGTGAACCCTTGGCATGACTCACTACTTAAAGGAAGATTTACTCAAGCAATAACAAGCTTAGAAAATAGAATTTAGAACATTCAAACTGAGGCAAATTCTTAACTCAAACTATCTGAAAAATAATCAATTGCAATAATAATAATAGTACTTTACAAAACAGTCTCAAAATATCTCAATCAAAAGAGAAAATGTTGAAAGACTCCTCAACTCAACTATCTTTGAAACATCTATAGTTCAACATAGATGTTGGGATGAGATCCACAACACCTTATAGGGGCTAACGTAAAAGAAAAATGGAGTTGCAAATGATCTCAACGAAGCATTTGTTGATGAACGTGAACACCTTTATCTTCATTATAATAAGATGAAGGTGGAATGACATCAGTAAATGAAATGTATAAGTATGTAAAGAGAACAAAATATATAGATAACTGAACTAATAACACTGAAAGAATACCCACCTCACTTCAACTCAATACAAAAGCAATAACAAAAGATGAAATGCTTAAAGCTTTATAAAATAAAGATATTAATCAAGGATGTATATAAAAATACAATAAGTTACTTATTATCTTATTTGGGAGATTCTCAAACCGAAAACCACTAGTGAGCTATGTGATGACACAACATCTAGCCCACTCGTTTTTATATCTTAGTTTCTCTTTTTCAATGTTAAAATTGTATATTTGAGAATATTTAGTTCTCTTATATTCTTTTTCAATCATGAATATAACTCTTCTCACCACTAATATTTGCTTTCTCATAAAATTAGTGTAAGACCATTGTTGGTGTCACGATCCAAAAATGGACGTGATGACACTCGTCTTATCCCACCAAGACAAGTCAGCCTAAAATTTAACATTATAATCAAATGCAAAAATTCATAATCAACTCAAAAATACCCCCAAAATCTGGTTGTCATGTGTACAAATGTCTAAAGTTAAATTACATATAATTCAAAAGAAACACAAGTCTCAAATGACTTTGTTTCTAGAATAGAACAAGATGATAAATATGAGTAAAAAGGTATGCAGCGATGACAAAAAACCACCTCACAAATCTCCAATAAGCCTCGGAAAATAAGATAATATATCACAAAGGTACGGGCTAGTAACCTACAAAAAAAATTGTAGAAGAAAGGGGTGAGTACCAAACCACACGATAATCAGCCAGTAAACCTCTAAACACAATCTAAGGGGATAGAATACGGGTACTCCTTACACACCAACTGAACCTCCACGACTACAACCTGCGTAAAATTATCCCAACCTAACAGTTCACAATTTACAAACACATATCTCAACAATAATATTCTAACAATCACATATTCCCAACAACAAGCTCAATATTCATCAATTAAATCTCCACAGCTACAACCTGCATAAAACCAGCCCAACCGAACGATTCATAATTAATATAACACATAGATCAACAACAACACTCTAACAATTACATGTCCTCAGCAACAAGCTCAATATTCATCAATCAAAGTTCCACAGAAAGACACTCACAAGATCAGCAAAACAAAATGTCAAGTTTACTAATGATAAATGTAACACCCCGTATCAAAAACAGACCAGAAATTAGCTTTTAAGAAATCTGCACGTGCCATCTACAGTTACCATAGATGGAGCGTAGTCTGATCTACAGCTCGTACTGTGCATCCGTCGTTTTCCACAAAAGAACTCCCAAAAACTCCGCCTAGAAAATTGAATAAGTGTCGATCCACGGATAGATCTGCGGTCCGTAAGTCAGGTTACGGTCCATGTTCTGTGTCCGTGGATTGAGAATCAAGTTACCCAGCCTCTAACATTAACTAAAAATGACCAACACGTACCTTCACTTGATCTACGGTCCGTAGGTGTGGTGTAGGTGACGTTAGCAATTAGTTAAGGGGAATTGTTGATAAGTCAACATCAAATGGTCCTAAATTTTAGCACAAAAGGATTTAGGTGCTCCATAACCTATGAAATAACAGATAATTGAATTATCTTTCCGTAGCCACCGAGTTTGCTAAAAATTAACCTCCGAGTAAAAAGTTTTGCCCGTTTTTGTTAAGGCTCGTTGAGCAGACCCAAACAACGGACCGTCGATTCAATGATGGCCTTTCAGTCCAGGTCGTCGATTGGTTCGACACCAATTAGTTCAGGATCTTCTAGTCTTTTCTTAGTTCGTTTAACCCCTAAGATACGTCGTTTAAGCCCTAAATCATCAGATATTAGTCAACTTAAGCCTACAAACATAAAAAGAACTTACCTAAGTCAAAATCATATATCAAAAACTTAGAAAATTAGAAGCAAGAGAGGAGAAAAAGGTAAAAAAAAAACCTAGTTCAAAAATGCAGCAAGGTTCCACCAGTTTTAGCTTCGAAATCTAAGATTTCTCCGTGGATTTCATCACCATGTATGTACGATTTACAAGTGGGTTCCTTTCACCCATTAATCCCTAGTCTTCAGTCAGTTCTTGATTTTCTTATCATGAATAGACCTAGGGTTCTAGAATTATAACAGATCATTATGAATTAGTTAGATATATATTCAAAATCAGACTACAATGTTATTACTCAGATTATTGCAAAAATTTCAAAACTCTAGCAATGCATTTCTTTAGTTGTTGAATTACACATGCTAGTCGGATATTTCAGTTATTTCAAATACACATGCCTTAGTTATTAATGCAAAATTATCAGATTAATTATTGCATTATCAGTTTGCAAGTTCAGTTTTGAGCTATCCAGTATTTACAGAAATTAAGTCATAATTTCTTAATCACTTAATTCACTAGGAGTATCATTATATCAAGTTGGGGTAGGGTTCACTGTAACCAAATAGTCCCAGAACTACTAGCCAAGTAGGTTGTAATTCCTCTCTGTGGGCATCAATTTAGTGATCACGCCAGCATGCCTTTATACATTTGGCAGGGTATATTGGATCCTCTCGATAGGGCGTATGCATCGGACTCCATATTTAGCTCATGTGATTTTATTATCTGTTATTAGTAGCTCCCACAATTCAGTCGAACTTTATTGCATTGACCATATCTAAAGTTCAATTAGTATTCAGTCTCAACATGTTATAAATTTGGTCATTGCATCTAGTTAGCTCAGAATTCGGTATGTCTTGTTCAAAATATTATACTTGCTTTTGTGCTTGTTCAGTTATGTATTATTTCAACTTTACTTTATCATACATGCTTAGTGCCTTTCAAGTACTGATGCATACGTCCGCTACATCCTTTCGTGATCTAGGTTCAGGTTCTCAGCATCTAGATCACACTTATACCGATTCTCGATCTCCAGTTCAGCAAAATCAGTGGCGAGTCCTCATTCTCTGAGGACAATAGTCTTGAGTTTCTTTTAAGCATTTAGTCCTTTTGTTTCAGTTTTTGCTAGACTTAGGTGGGGCCTGTCCAACATTTCTAGTCAGTTAGAGGCTACTTTTAGACATAGTTAGTTTCAGTTTACTATCGAGTTAATAACTTATTTGTATTAAACTCATCAATTTTCATATAACTCAGTTTTAGCATATGGATATTCCCCATCTTTTTATTCTAAAATTATGATTTAGTTTCCGCATCAGTTTATTATCTTTAGTATGCTTATGATCATGCTAGCAGGGTTAGCTTGGAAACACTCGTGGTCTTAGGTCATGTGTCTGCATCTCAGGGATAGCTCGGGGCGTGAAAAACATGGTATCAGAACACTAGGTTTAGGAGTCTTAGGATGTCTGAAAAGTCGCCACTAAGTAGTCTTTTTCATGGGTGTAAAGTGCACCACATCTAATGAAAGGAAGGCTATGAAGTGTTTTAGGAAAAAAATTCACTTTCTTGTTACTCTTATTGTGCGTTAGGTATGATCTAATTCCATCCTAACTCAACGTTCTACGTTTCTGATCATGCCTCCTCGTAGAGCTAAGGCCAGGAATGTAAACGCATCTCCTCCACTCCCAAATCAAGAAGTCTCAAATGTTAAATTCAGGAACGCCATTCAGATATTGGCTCATACTGTGGCCAGCTAGAACAATCAGCGGGTTCAAGCTTAGGTGAATGAAAATGGTGGATCAATAGCAGCTAGGGCTCATGAATTTGTTATGATGATTCCGCCTGAGTTCTTAGGATCGCAAACTAGTAAGGTACCCCAAAATTTCTTGGATGAGATCAAGAAGATCATTCAGATGATGCAATTCACTGGAAATGATCGGGTTGAGTTGGCATCATACCAGTTGAAAGATGTTGCTCATATCTGGTAAACTCAGTAAAAGGAAAATAGGGGTACAGATGCAACTTCTATTACTTGGGATTACTTTAGTGAGACCTTTTTGAACAAGTTTTTCCCAATAGAGTTGAGAGAAGCAAAGTCTCAAGAATTCATGAACTTAAGGAAGGGAAACATGACGGTCCAAGAGTATGAGCTCAAGTTTAACAAACTCTCTAGGTATGATCTACACATAGTTGCTGACTCCAAGGCTTAGATGAATAAGTTCTTGTATGGAGTGTTAAATATGGTAAAAAGTGAGTGCAGAAATTCTATGTTACTGGGAGATATAAACATCTCTAGGATTATGACTCATGCTCAACAATTTGAGGGTGATAAGCTAGGGAACATGCCAATGAGAATAAAAAGGCTAAGACTGGGAACTATGACTACTCTCAGGAGAAATCAAGTGGTGTAAATTGCTTGTAAATTCAACAAAATTTTAAAACCTAGCCCTTCATCAGCTAGTGTGCCATCCTCCAAGAACAAGTATGATTAGAAGGTTAGTGCACCAGACTCTAAGTCTTAGGGAAGTGGTTCAGGCACCAAGACTTATCCCACTTGCTCTAAGTGTAGTAAAAACCATCCAGGCGAGTGCCTCGCGGGAAAGGAAGGATATTTTGGGTGCGGTCAGTATAGTCACAGGTTGAGGGATTACCCTTCTACACAAGGTCAAGGAGGTGGTAATGGTAGAGCTCAGTCTACAACTTCAGCAGCACCAGCAAGTCGGCCGACTCAGCAGGATAACCCATCTGTTTTTGGTGGCAGTCAGCGCTTATTCAGGTTGTATGCTCTTCAGGCTCGCCGGGATTAGGAAGGTTCTCCTTTATGTAGTCATTGGTACGTTACGAGTCTTTGACCTTGATGTTTATGCGTTATTAGATTCAAGTTCTACTCTTTCTTTTGTAACTCCTTACATAACATTCAAATTCAATGTCACTTTAGAAACTCTCTCAGAACCTTTATCAGTCTCTAACCCAGTTGGTGAACCAGTTATAGCTAGACGGGTATACAAAAATTGCCCTATGACAGTCTCTCAAAAATTCACCTCAGTAGGCCTTTTAGAGTTAGAAATGGTAAATTCCAACGTCATTCTAGGAATGGATTGGTTACATTCTTCTTATGCCTCAGTCAGTTTTAGATTTAGAATTGTTTGTTTTCAGTTTCCAAACGAACCAATTAAAGAATGAAAGTGTAGTAGTGTAGCACGTGTGAGACGATTCATTTCTTACCTTAAGGCCAGAAAGATGATTTCTAAGAGTTATCTTTATAATTTAGTTCAGGTTAAGGATTCTAGCTCTAAAACCCTAACTTTTGAGTCAGTTCCAGCAGTTAGTCAGTTTTCAGAAGTGTTTCCAAAAGATTTTCCCGATTCCATCCTGAAAAAGGAAATTGACTTTGGAATTGATCTCCTTCCAGATACCTAGTCTATTTCTATTCCTCTTTATAGAATGGCTCCAGCAAATCTTAAGGAATTGAAAGATCAGTTGAAAGACATTCTACATAAGGGCTTCATTAGACCTAGTATTTTGTTATTTTGCCAAAGGGTACTAGTGTTGTTCGTAAAGAAGAAATATTGTTCTCTCAGAATGTGCATTGAGTATAGACAGTTGAACAAGGTCACAATCAAGAATAGGTATCCTATCCCCGGAATTGATGACTTTTTTGACCAACTTCAAGGTTCTAGCCATTTTAAAGATAGACCTCAGATCAGGTTATCACCAGCTTAGAGTCAGAAATAGTGACATTCTGAAAACAACCTTCAGGACTCAGTATGGTCATTAGGAATTTGTAGTTATGTCATTTAGACTAACCAATGCTCCTGCAGCTTTCATAAATTTGATGAACACAATGTTCAAATAGTACTTGGACTTGTTCGTTATCGTCTTTATTATTGATATCCTCATTTACTCTAGGAATGAGAAAAACATGTGAGTTATTTGAGAGTTGTTCTACAGACTCTCAAAGATTGCCAATTATTTGATAAGTTTAGCAAATGTGAGTTCTGGTTTCAATCCTTTGCTTTCTTTGGTCACATTGGATCTAGCGAGGGGATCCAGGTGGATTGACAGAAGATAGTATGTGAAACAATGTCCCAGATCTACCTCTGCTACAGATATTAGAAGTTTCTTAGGTCTAGCGGGTTATTATATGAGGTTCGCGCAAGTATTTTCATCGATAGCTTGACCATTCACTAGGTTGACTGAGAAGATGGTCACGTTTCAATGGTCGGATAATTCTGGGAAAAGATTTGCAGAATTGAGAACTAGATTGACTATAACTCATGTATTGACTTTACCAGAGGGTTCGGATGGTTATGTGATCTATTATGATGCATCCATAGTTGGCCTTGGTTGTGTGTTAATGCAGCGAGAAAAATTTATAACTTAGTATATGGCGATGCAAACCCCAAAACAAAAGAACTAAAGGGAGTCTGACTTCAGAAAATGCACTAGAAAAACAAGATGAATCTGTGGCAGAATGAAAGAAGTAGATCTCCCTTGGATTCAGTAATGCTAGGATCAAAGTTGTGATCATAAAGCAGCCACTAAAAATTTCCTGGTACTCAAGAAAGAAAAATAAAGTACAATATTAGTACACAAAATCCACAATATACTACTAGGATCATCGCCCAATAACATAACAAAACCAAATAACATACAATTAATACCATAATCATAACATATCTCGTATTCCTAGTCCTCTCCTTAAATTGGCATTCACTATGAATATGAGCAACAAGAATACAACAAGATAACCAATTTTCTCATGGAACTCACACACAAATAGCCAATGTACCAAGTGTGGTACCCAATCCAACCTTTATTAATTTGTATCAGCATGGTATCTAAGTCAACCATATCGATATCTCATACCAAACATGCTACTAGATCCAATTATGGGAGTATCCTATACCAGGCGTGGTACCCGAGCCAAGAAATAATCACAATCACAATGAATAACAATCACACTTGTACACTCAAGTAAACAAATTTATCAAATGCAATTGAAAACAAATTAATATTTCAACATATATCTTCAATTTCCATAACCATACAATATGCATGCAATACTAAAAAAATAGTTTATAAGCACATAACATAAAAGAAAATAAACAATCATCACCTACCACGAATCAAACCAACAATGCCCTAAAGAACTTTAACTTTCCCATTGTTATGATACATATCTTGTTCTTTGTCTACTAAGAATAATATACACATAATCAATCCCAAATGGAATACAAATACCCGAATTATACCCAAACACCAACCCTAGGTAAGTTCCATGATAATTATACTCAAACTAGGGTTTTTCCTTCATTATACCAACTCAAACCCTCCCCAAGGCAACATCTGTAAATTCGAAGGCCCAAGAATTGAATTACCAAGCTAAGGGAGTAATTAATTACCTTTACCAATGATGACAGTGAAAAATAGAGAAACGCCTAGGTCACCTTTGCTCTTCCACCGAAAATGTAATTATTGAACAATGCGCGGTTTTGGGAATTTTCTACATTAAATGTGACTAACCTTTTTAAAGCAGCTCCATCCACATATTGTGGTGGCTCTGTAGTGGGACCCTCCACTGTAATGGGACCTTCGTTATAGAAGGAATTAATTCCATTGTTATATCGGTATGTCACCCTCTATATCGATTTACATGGGACAAACACTCAGAAATTTCCTGAAAAAGCCTATTTTACAACATACCTTTGAAGTTTAACGTCCTAAACTAACTGTTGGATTTTTAAAAGGTGAATAAAAAATGAAGAGTTGCGACTTTTTTGAAGAGTTGTGACTTTTATGAAATGTTGTGACTTTTATGAAAAATTGTGACTTTTATGAAATGTTCCGACTTTTATGAAAAGTTGTGACTTATCTGAAAAGTTGCGACTTGTATGAAAAGTTGTGATTCTTATGGAAAGTTTTGACATGAAAGATGACGACCTTTCTGAAAGATTGTGACTTTTCCAAAGGTTTGTGACCTTTCCGGTAAGGCACAATAAGAACATTTTCGCACCACCCTTTGTTTTCTATAAATTGAAAGATTTCCTCTCATTTAAAAAAAAATTCACGGACTTCTTCTTCAACTACTAAATCTAGTATTCTAAGTGTACTTTACTGTCGTTGAGTGGTTCGCTGACGCCGGAGTTTTTGGTATCTATACTCTGGTGATTGAGATCATTTTACTCTGGGAGGTCATATTCCAAATCAAACCTCGGATACTAGAGAGGAATAATTTCCTTAAGGAGACACTGTGAGTTCAGTGGACTTGATCTTTATCTTATTAAAAAGTTTCCATATTCTGGTACGTGGTTTACAAATGTTAGATTTGTGGATTAGTTTCAGTTCTTCTATTCTTTTGTTCTTCACTGGTTCATTAAACTTGGTAACTTTGTGTTTCTGCAAAGTTTGTTGGAATCAGTAATATTCATTAGACACAAATTAACAACAATTATTCTTTAAGAAAAATATTTCGTATATTTTTTTTAAATCTTTTTCTGATTCTAGTTTCGCTACTAGTTTAATTTTCTAGTTCTGAAAATGTTCTTAAACTTTGTTGTCTTACAAAGATGTTCAAAGTTTTGTTCTAAGTATGTTTGAAATACAAGATGAAGAACAATCTTAAGGAAATTAGTATATTGTTAGTATTTTTTTATGCTACTGATTGAGAGAATTTGATCATGGAAGTAGAAGATAAATGCATTACTTCTCCATGATTCGTTGTTTAGTAAGGTCGAAGTGAGGATGTAACAGAAAATTTTACGATATTCCGTTTAAAGATTACCAGGTAACCTTTTTATTAAATTATCTATGGAGGAAAGTATTTTCTAAGAGTTATCGTCTTTGTTTTTTTTATTATGTGTATCTTTAGAAAAAGATCTGCAAGCCATATGTTGTGGATGAATTTTACTTCGCAAATATTGTTGCTTTTAAAATTCTTTAGTTTGCAAAAATGAGATATGCACATTTTTGTTTGATAAAATAGTATGTCAAAATGTTATCGTTGGAAGACTATTTGATAAGAAAAACATTTCTATGTGATAAAGAATATGTGTTGTTCTGTTTGGAGGAAAAAATTTATTTTTGTTGTTTTGAACTCCATGAGAATTGTTAGTGTGTCTGATTTTTGTAGACTAACAACTTTTGTGGTTTTATACTCTGGATTAATTGGACTGCAATTGGTTTGGAGAATATGAAAACTTCACATTATATGTCAGTGTTGTACTTTTGATTTCCATAAACTTCAATGCAATATAGAAATAAATTGTACAATTTTTTTGTCCTTATTGTTAGTTTTTAAAATACTAAGTGGTATGTCTATTTATGATAGAGGAAAAATACCAGTGACTTAGAACTTTGACATTGTGTAAACATTGTCAAAGAGAATTGCAGCACTATAATTCTTTTGTAGATTAATGTTTCCAACATTAAAATTTGTGGAAAACTATTTTCAAGTATTTGAAAAATATTTTTGAGATCACATTTGAAATGTGGGGGTTATTTGCTTATGATTAGACTTGGTTTCTAATTTAATTTTGGAGCAAAAGATATGAAATTCAATGATACTTTTGTATTATGTTATACCCACAAAATTCTTGAAGTGTATTTGGTATTGTAGTTGTTGAGTTTCTCTATTACTAGTATATAGTGTGACTAGTATGAAACATCCAAATTATATATATACTTGTTCAAAATAATTGTGTTCTTTTATGGGAAAAAAAATATCACTTAAAATGTTGTGATTTTTCATGAAAAGATATGTCTATTATAATAAAAGTATTTGCATAGACATGAATATTAGTGAATAGTCAATTGTTATGTTTTTTTTTAAAAAACATTTGGACTATATTGTCTTTATTGAACCCGATGAACATTTGTTCATGGGTAGTTCTATAACAATCATATTGAAAGTTATGGAGATGTCCTTATGAAAAGGACATTTGACAATCTAAACAATGTTTGTATCACACAAAATTTTAAGAAATAGGAACAAAATATTAGTGAGGAAAAAGCTACCTCGTGAAGAGCTTTCCAAGCTCAATGTTTTTATTTGTTGTTACTTGCTTGAGTCAATGTTTGTGACATGAATACTTGGGGCATGTCAATTACAAAACCTTGTAAGTGTCAAACATTCTTATAAATCTGTTGAAAGAAATTCGAATCACTTAGAATTGATTTACACTGACATTTATTATATGAATTTAACACCATCTCATGGTGGGAAAAAATATTTGTTACTTTTATTGAAAATTGCATTAGAAATGACTATGTTTATTTATTGAATAGTAAGGATGAAGCAATAGAAATGTCTACCCAATGTAATATCGAAGTTGAAAATCAGTGTGAAAAAAATATAAGAAGTGATAAGAATGGAGAGCATAAATCTCATTGTGCAGAAATATGTTTGAAAAGTGGAATATCCATCAAACTATTGTCATATTCACCTCAATCTAATGAAAAACCGAACGTTCAAAGAAATGATGGATGCATTATTTATAAGTTTGGGTTTACACAAAACTTGTGCGGAGGAACTATCCTTACTGCAAAAGGGAACAACAAAAAGTTATCTTTTTAGAAAGAAAGCGATTTTGTTTGATCAAAGTACAATCTTTTACATATGAGAATTGGAAAAGAAGGAAATCCAACTTGAAATATTTTAAAATGTGGGAGTATCTAGTTAAAATAATTAAAATAGGAAACCTATGACTGTGGATTGTAAAATTAGACTTGAGTAGTCTAGAGAAGGGTCTAAAAGGCTTAGGAGATGAAAAGGATAATGTACTTAATAAAGAGATTCAGAGGCTTAGTAAATATTAAAGGACATTTACTTCCTTCGAATATGATTTTGTAACATTTCATGAATCTTCTGTAGACTCATTCTTTGGAAAGATGGTGTCAGTAAACAATATTGGAAGTTAATTGATCTTCTTCAAGAAAATAAACATTTGGGTTCAAAGTGATTCTTTAGAAGGAAAATAACAGTCGATGGAACTGTTGAAAAAAAATAAAGCAAGACTTTGTGTCAAAGGGCTTCAGACAAAAAAAAACCAAGGTTTTGATCTTGTCGATATATATACTCGTTAGTAATTAGAATTACATCCATTTGGATGCAAAAATTATTAGTGTGGTATATGACCTCCAAATTCATCAAATGAATGTGAAAAGAACTTTCTTAAATGTAGAATTGGAGGAAGAAATTTACATGAAACAATCTGAGGGTTTTGTGGTTCCTGATAAATAAAAGAAAGTGTGTGAACTTGTTAAGTCACATTATGGAAGCACCCAAACAATGACATAATTTGATCAAACCATGTCGGCAAATAGATTGAAGAATGATGGAAGTGATAAATGTGTTCACATTAAAATCATAAGGTCATTGTTTGTTTGTATATTGGTGATAGGTTGATCATCAATAGAGACACTAATGACATAAATGCTACTAAATGTATGCTATAAACAAGTGGAATGAAAATTATTGGAGTTCCTAATGCGATCTTAGATATAAGAATTCGTAGAACTCCATAATGTTTAGCATTTGCACGGTTTCATTGCATTGAAAAAGTACTTAACTAGTTCAAATATTTGGATGTCAATATTGTCAATTCTCCAATAAATGTGAGCTTTGCATTTCAAAAGAGTGAAAACAAAAGTGACTCACAATTGGATAGTGCTAGAGTTTTGGGAAGCATGATGTATATCATATATTTTTTGCGATCAGATATAGCATTTTCTATTTTAAACTGAGTCGATTCACAAGTGATCCCAAATAAATTTATTAGATGACAACAAATAGAGTTTTGGAGTATTTAAAATAATACTTAAACTATGTCTTGCACTATAGAAACATCCAACAATATTGAAAGATATAGTGATGCAAATTGAATCATCGGACGAATTAAGTGAAATTCAAGAGTGGATATGTATTTACTATTGCTAGAGGAGCAGTCTCTTAGAAATATTTCAAAAGAGACATGTATCGCTAGCTGTACAATGATCTTTGAGCTAGGTGCTCTAGATAAGGTTGGTGAATAAGTTGAAAGACTCGGAATTTCTTGATAGATATTATATTTTGTCCTACACCATTGACATTAGTATGCATACACTTTCACAGTCAAGATGCAATAGGTAGGGCATGGAGTATGACGTATAACGGAAAATCTCGTCATATACAACATAGGCATGATACCGTTAGAAAACTACTCTCTAGTGGAATTATCAGAATTGACTATGTAAAGTCAAAGGATAATGTGTCGGATCCACTTACAAAAAGACCTAACTAGAGAGGAAGTTAAAAGATCATCAAAGGGGATGAATTTATGGCTTAGTACAAGTCATCATGGCGGTAACTCTATCTAGCAGACTGGAGATCCCAAGAGCTAGATTCAAGGAGAAATACAGAGTTATGAATGACGGTTCGGCATTGTCAACAAACTCAATCCATTCTCATGATGAATACAATGCTCAAAGACAAGGATACAACATTAAGGCTTGTTCATAAGTTAATAAAGCTTAATGGTTTTAATGATTTGTTAAGTTTGGCAGAGTTGACCAAATAGTGTATCTACGCGATAACACGGTTAGAAATCACCTATGTGAGTGTGAAGTGTAATCCGCTTCAAAGAAGATGATTGTCAAAAGCCCATCTCTTTATACACTCATGAAACCAGGAGGTGTTCATGGATAAAATGAACACAACCGTAAGAAACATAAACGGTAAAGGGTTAATTGTGTGACATATGGTTGTCTAGGTATACACCAAAGTTCGACGGTTCAAAGATATCTCATCTACCGATTAACCAAGTATATCCGACATATGTTCACTACGGAAAGTCTAAGGGGAAACCTACTTATCCAGATGCAATTAATTCTTTCTTGTAAAGTACACATACTTGTCAGTTTCTTTGTCTTCCAGTCATTCCCCATTCATGCGGGGAATTGTTGGATTTTAAAAAGGTGTGAATGGAAAATGAAGAGTTGCGACTTTTTTGAAAAGTTGTGACTTTTATGAAATGTTGCGACTTTTATAGTTATGACTTTTATGAAAAGTTGCGACTTTTATGAAAAATTGTGACTTTTATGGAAAGTTGTGATATAAAAGGTGACGACCTTTCTGAAAGATTGCGACTTTTCCAAAGGTTTGTGACCTTTCCGGTAAGGCCCAATAAGAACCTTTTCGCACCACCCTTTGTTTCTATAAATTGAAGAATTTCCTCTCATTTTAAAAAAAGAATTCATGACTTATTCTTCAACTACTAATCTAGTATTCTAAGTGTACTTTACTTCCTTTGAGTGGTTCGCTGACACCGGAGTTTTTGGTATCTATACTCTGGTGATTGATATCATTTTACCCTGGGAGGTCATATTCCAAATCAAACCTCGGATACTAAAGGGGAATAATTTCCTTAAGGAGACACTGTGAGTTCAGTGGACTTGATCTTTTTCCTATTAAAATTTTTCCAGATTCTGGTACGTGTTTTACAAATTTTAGATTTGAGAATTAATTTCAGTTCTTCTATTCTTTTGCTTCACTGGTTCATTAAAATTGGTAACTTCGTGTTTCTGCAAAGTTTGTTGGAATCAGTAAGATTCTTTAGACACATATTAACAACAATTCTTCTTTAAGAAAAATATTTCATATATATTTTTTTAAAATCTGTTTCTGATTCTAGTTTCGCTACTAGTTTTAGTTTTCTAGTTGTAAAAATGTTCTTAAACTTTGTTGTCTTACAAAGATGTTCAAAGTTTTGTTCTAAGTATGTTTGAAATACAAGATGAACAACACTAACTTCTTCACCCCTTATTGTCTTAACCACAAGAAAATTGTAACTTACTTAGACATTTCATCCAATCCATTTCCGAATTTACCTTACCGTTGTTATATGTTATATTTTGATTTTTTCTAGATTCGTATATTTTTAGATCTAGACATGATACTAGCAACAGTTTCTCCTCTCGAGTGTGTAAAATCAGAATTTCGATCAATTCACACATTGCAGTGTATTAGGAGTACACTGTGATTTTGTATATTGATACAATATTTTCTCTTTCTTTGTTCATTACATGTCATATTAGGAGGCCTCTACTTGACCTAAATGGTCAATCCCACGTTATTTGTATCCAACGGTAAGCTACTTTTTCTGGGATTCCATAGATATGCCTTACTTTTCTACTCCATTTTCCAAACTTAGACAGTAGACACTCTTGTATTTCTGAGGTTACATCTCCATATTCTACATTAGTAAATGTTTGATACACAACTCTTAGGTTCTATGGTTTCAGTTTGTAATTGTTTTATGATAATGGATTTTTGCTATGAAACTTGATTTTATCGATTAAAACTCGTGCTTCTAGTTGTACAGTTGTGTGTGTTAGTAGATGATTGTTCTCTCATGGAGGATTTAGTGTAGGTGTCACTCAGGACGGGTGAGGCTTGTGACATATTTAAGTTTAAATGATATTGTTCGACATGCATCCATACTATATATACTAGTTCTACCTATACTTTCAAATAATTATGTATCTTAGCACTAACTAACAATTTCGTACCATATATTAAGGAGGATACACCTAAATACACATTTGTTTGCCGTCAAAAACACTAAAATAAGGAGAGAGTCATAGGAGAAGGTGAGGGAGGCGAGCGAGATGGGGAGGGAGATAGTCATGTATCAATTATACATATGAATCACACTTGATACACATTAAGAGTCTGTTTGGATTGGCTTAAAAAAGTTATTTTTAAGTCAGAAATAAAAAGTCAAACATAAATGACTTTTAAGTCAAAAACCTAATTTTGGTTTTTGACTTATTTATCAGTCATTTTTTACCTTTTCAAAGACTTTCGAAGTTATTTTAAGTCATTTTTTACTTATTTTAAGTCATTATGGATTTATTTTAAATTAGGTTTGATATTTACCAAACACTTACAGAAGTCAAAAACTAATTTAAAAGTAGGTTTGACCAATTTTTAAATCAATCAAAACACCCTCAAAATACATGTAAGTGGTTCGACTCATATGTATTTGGCTAGATACAAAGGAGAGTGGTGAGTTAGATTTGTTTTATGTCCAGATACATGCAAATCCACTTAGATATTGTACATCTAGAACAATTTACACCTAATTTTGACTTCATATTTTCTGAGATACATGTATCTACACATACCAAAATGTGGTCATATTTATTATATTGTAAATTAGAATGTACAAAGTAATAACCTCATAAACTAGTGGAATTTATGTAAATTTGCCTATATATATACATATATAGCAAACAATTAATTTACTTACCTTTCTACAAAAATTCTAATTATATAAAGCTACTTTACAAGATTTCATACTTTCTAAGTGAAAAAAAAAAACATTTTCCCATCTCTATATAAAAATATCTGAGTTATGCCCTTGCAAAATCACAAAAAAATCAAAAGAAGCATTCTTCAATTACAGGTATACATGCCTTTTCTTTCACATCTTAATTCATTTTCTTTATCAATTTTATTTCTTTTTTTACTAATGTTTGCTCCTCAGGTGATTCAACAAAAATGAATGAGAAATGAATCAAATCCGATGAGCCTAATTTTAGCTTGTCTTTGAAAACTCCACGAATATGAATTAGTTAATAACATTCCAACTCTAGAAGAAGCTGTGAATTCAGAACTGAAACATGGTCAAGTTGAGCCCAATGTAAGCATGAAGAAGTTCATAAGGTATACACACACATATTTTTATTGAAGCTACTTTAAAAAATGTAAAATTCTGATGAAAAATTCTTATGGAATCATTATTTGTAGAACAATATCAAATCGATTGTCTGATCAAAGGTGGAAGATTGATACATAGATTTGTTGAAAAAAGAGGCCAAAGATCTTGAGGTAGTAAAATTCTTAGATGAAAACTTTTTATTAGAATGTTTTTTGATTCATTATTTGATTCTTTTCTTGGATTGTTTTATTAAAATTCAATGGTGCACACAAATATATTTTAGACAATTCTAACATATAAAAAAGTAAGCAAATAAATAAGTAACAATAATAGTCGAATTAAATCAATTATTACTCAAATTCATTTATATACAATTATTTTAATCTTTTGTGCATCGAATCTTTTGATTAAAATGACGTTTCAAAAACTCATTTGTTAAATGTGAAATATTGAGTACACACATTTTCATTTTACAGCATCTGATCATAAATTAAATTAATCTCTAGACTAAGTGTACCAATTACAACAACATAATATATAAAAAAAATAAAATCTAAATAAGGTATTAAATATATATAGGCATGTAGATCACAATTCTATCTTATTAAGGTACAACAGTTGTTTTCCATACACTAGATAATGGATACCTAATAGTATATAATTACCTTCAATAACAACAGGTTGGTTTTTACATTGTAATTTATAGCGCTTAAAAAATATTTTGTATATTTACTTGTGCAGGAAACAATAGCTTTTGTGGAAGAAAAATAGAAAAGGAGAAGCACAACAAAAAGAAGTTGCAACTGGAGAATCAAATGTTGCAAGTATAATTATATAGCATCACTAACAAATCTAATTTACTCGCTGGTATATATATATTTCGTTCACCAAAAAAATATTTATTTATTTTACTTTACATTTATGCAGGAACAATTAATAATATAAAAACTATTCACGAAATAACTATAATAAGAAAACATATTATATAGTGATTAATACGTAAAATAATAGTACATAAATGTTCTAACAACGTAATATTGAAATTGACTTTAATAACCCCGATTGCAGTGCAAAATTAAGAGCTGAAAGCTGAGTTGAAGAGGCTTAAGGAACCTACAAAGGCTATGGAAGATGAAGAGTATATGGACATGGACTAGTATCTCAGCTTAGACAACATGAACTTTTCCCACCCAAGAATGACGACGTATAAAAATGTTAGGCCAAAATTGGATGTCAACAAATCTTATCTTTGTTAAATCATTTCTTTTCTTTGAGGTAGTTGAGTTTGGGTTTGGTGGGGGGGGGGGGGGGGGGGGTTGACGGGTGTTGAAGTTATGAATTTTCATTAGTACATTTTTCATTATTAGATTATTGAAAACAATGTTGTGTACTTGGTGATCTGTATGGATCTCTTAACTCGTAGTATTATTTTAAACTGAGTTTAATTTATGTTTAATAGATCATTTCTTAAATATCATCTAATTAAGTTCATACTACATGCACTTCTTTGCAGTAAATCTGAAAAGGTATTGTGATGTTACTTATAAACATGATTTCAAGATGTTATTACTACATCTTGGCGTTTTCAGTTCTAGGCTTCTAATCGGCAATGATGAAGATTTTGTTGAAGAAACTTTTTCAGAGAGGTTGTCTATGTTGGGACATTGATTTATTGGAGTAGACCCAATCTCTTGAAGATTTTGTGAAGAAGGTAGAGTAAATTTATTCGAAAATTCAGGTCAATAGAGAAGTATCGTTGAGTATTGTTCTTAATTTCTTACTATAATTCAAAAAAATCCTAAACAAAAAGCACAAAATCTCCATATTTGGCTTATAGGAAAATGATTATATGACATGTTCTATCATTATTCAAAAGTCATCTCACTCGTTATGGAAACCGATTTTTTTTTAAAATGCACAGTCAAATTAATTAAGGGTGACACGAAGTAAATCTCAAAACTTTGAATTTGATTCGAGATGATGTCACTCCACCATAGCAGGAATTTTACCACTCACTATAGTGGGTTGCTCGGCCGTTATATGAGATTAAAACCTGTAACTACAAATTTATAATTTGGCTCCTCCTCTTCAGTTGGAAAAGATGTGAGGGTTACTCCAAAAATCCTCCTAGGATGGTCCAAGCTTGGGGACAAGCGAGAGGGAGGATTCCAGCGCAAATAGCGGGCATTTTCCCTATTAAGGTGTCCTGATAGAGGGATTGGGCCGCTATGGTAAGGTAAATAATTATAAATAGAGAAAATTCCTCAAAATCGCTCATTAATATGCAAGAACATTTTGGGTTAGAGTAGGTGACTTAAGGTAAAATTCACTATTTTCATCTGGAATCTTCGAAAATATAAGAAATTTATTTCCCAGCTTGTTGCTTTGATTCATTTACCTTATAATTGATAGTTGTTATCCTAGGGGAGATTTGGGCTTGTATCAAATGATTTGTTAATTATCTTTCAAGTATTAAGGTCAATTCTTTAGTGTGAAAATGGTTTAGGGTATGAATTAAAGTCACTAGAATCCTCTAGAAAAAAGTTGAGTTGATAGTTTCCTTATCAATCCAGTTTTGATAAAAGATTTTACCTAGATCAACTTCAAATAATAATATCTCTTCACACATAATGAATTAGGTGACCTATCTAATTAAAGTTCTATGAGTCCTTTTTTCAACTCTACCAAGTTTGCTCCATTTTGAGTTCTAAATAAAACATTATGCTTGTTTTAGTGAAGTCTTGTCAGGCAATCAAAGTTCTACCGATGGAAACTACAGACAATGGAATGTTCCATGAATAATAGATCCTTCCATGAAGGCTTTCTACATGTTTTTTCCAGCAACTTCCTGCGTACATTTCAGGGTTATTTTAGTCCTTTTCCGTGCTTTTTTACCATATTCCAAGTCGTTTTTGAGTGTATTAACTCAGTATTTCATCCAACTAAGTAGTTGTCCTCTCAAAATCATCAATTTAACTATGGAAGTATTTATAAAGTCTCTTAAAACTCACCTTGGGTTTCTCTCCTCTGTCAAGAACCCTCAAATATTCAAATGAAAATTCCAAGCTACAAAGGGAGACTTTCCATCCAAGGTTTTTTCCAAGTTCTTCCACTCTAAGAACTTCATAAAAGAGTTTATTTTTTCAAGATCAAGCCCCAAGCACATAGATTTACTCCAAGAAAACTAATGTTCTTCATCATACTCAGCATAAATGATGTTTCCACCAAAGTTGTTAGTCTAATCATGTATGTAAGACTATCAGAGTATTGGACTAGTTCATACTTACACCCTAAATATGTTTGATTCAATGAGATTTTACATAATTATCTAAGATTATTGCAACACACATTGAGTAATAAAAGATAAATTTTTTTAAAAAAAGTTTTATCAATGTGACACTTCTCTAGGTATTCGACAGTTAAGTTCAAAATCAATGAATATGATATCTGACTATTAAAAAAAAACATCAACGGCGTTCGTGCTCGTGAGTTGAGACAAATACAAAATAAAGCAACAAAAGCAATTTCAAAGTCAAAGTTGTATAGAAAATGATAGATATAGACCTTAATTATATACATAAATACAAACAACAAAATGAAAAATGTATCTACCATCTATTGATATTGTACGTACATGGCAAGTGAGCTTGATGAAAATAGAGAAAATTGATTGCTACATCAAATATAAACTAAATGAAGCTTCTTTGGACAACCTCTTGATTAAATAGAAAAATTTTAAATCATTGAAAACAATCTTTAAAGTTATTTAAAATAATTAAATATCAAAATGATATATTTGTTGCACAAAGTAACATGAACATAAGAGCGTTAATAGTTAAAATTACGATCCATAATAAGGATTGAAGGTGGAATGACATCAGTACATGAACTGTATGAGTATGTAAAGAGAACAAAATGTATAAATAACTGAACTGATAACACTGAGAGAATACCCACCTCAATTCAACTCAATACGCATTCAACTGAATACAAAAGCAATAACAAAGATGAAATCATTAAAGTTTCATAAATTAAAGATATTAACTCAAGGATGTATATAAAAAATACAATAACTTACTCTTTAATCTTATTTGGGAGATTCTGAAACCGATAACGATCAGTTGAGCTATGTGATGATACAACACATAGCCCACTCGTTTTAAAAATCAAAGTTTATCTTTTTCAATGTAAAAGTGATATATTTGGGAATACTTAGTTCCCTTCTATTCTTTCTCAATCATGAATAGGACTCTTCTCAACACTAATCTACGCTTTCTCATAAAATTAGTGCAAGACCATTGTTTGGTGTTACTACCCAAAAATGAACGTGATGACACTCGTCTTATCCCACCAATACAAGTCAACCTAAATTTCAACATTACAATCAAATGCGGAAATTTAATAATCAACTCAAAAATACCCTCAAATTTGGTTGTCACGTGTACAATTTTCTAAAGTATTACAACTAATTCAAAAGAAAACAAAAGTGTCAAATGACCTTGTTTCTAAAATAGAACAAGATGATACATAGGAGTAAGAAGGTATGCTAAGATGACAAACATCTACCTTACAAATCTCCAATAAGCCTCCGAAAATAACATAATATATCACAATATTTTGGGCTAATAACCTACAAAATTATAGAAGAAAGAGGTGAGTACCAAACCACACGATATTCAACAAGTAAACCTCTAAACACAAGCTAAGGAAATAAAATACAGGTACACCTTACACCCCAACCAAACCTCCACAACTACAACCTGCATAAAATTTGCCCAACCTAACAGTTCCCAATTTACAAAAACATATATCTTTACAAAAATACTCTAATTATCACATATTCCCAGCAACAAGCTCAATATTCATCAATCAAAATTTCCACAACTACCACCTGCATAAAACCAGCCCAACCTAATGATTCATAATTCACATAGCACAGAGATCAACAACAACACTCTAACAATTACATGTCCTCATAACCAAGCTCAATATTCATCAATCAAAGTTCCAAAGAAAGGCACTCACAAGATCAGCAAAACAAGATATCAAGTTCACTAATGTTAAATATGTGCAACGTAATGGAATGCAATGTCATGTATAATGATGCATGTATGACCTGGTGATACACACCCGCTTTCTCTAAGTCTGGGACCCACGGGGGACATTTTTGTCCATGCATTTATCTAAGAGCGCGATACAACCCTCCATAAATCGCATCATGTGATACGTCTTTCGAAATGGTACATCCTCTTTAAGTTCTTATTGTTTCTCAGTTCGCATCACATTTGTCACAACCATGTCTCAAAATAATGCAAATAACATGTTCACACAAATAATAAGGAGATGACAAATTTCATAACATTGCACAATTCACAATAACACAATCATAATACAATATTAACAATAATTGAACAAGTCGTTTAACCATTCTCAGCATATCATGCACAAATAATTAATCACATTACCTTTTATCACCCCTTTTGCATCATTAGAATTAATCAACATGTACAAGTCAACCCATCACTAAGTCCCATTAATCCTCAACACACACCACAAGGAAATACACAAATTTCATACACTTAACAAGGGTTTCGGAATCTCTACTAGTCTAAAATAGTCGAACAAACACTTCGAGATTTGAGCCTTCCCTTTTCGTTGGACTTCCAACTCAAATCAATCTATTCACATTAATAATAACAATAAGATTTCGAACCTAACGAAAACTCAAATTACTATAGCTCTAGCCTTGACCAAATAACTCACCGAGAAAATTCACTCCAACCTGTAACCAAGTTCCTACTCATGATGCCATTTAATATTCCAACTGTCATATATCTTAAATTCAAGTATGGGGTGATATTCAAAATTTTCAAAAAAAGACTTTCTAGGTCATTACAGTTGGTTACAAAAGATTCTAAACAATAACTCAATAAAATTCTTGAAATTTTCTCTTAAACTCGTTAAAGTTTTGAATGTGCATTAAGACAGTTGATTAAGATATGTCGGGTTTTTTAAAGGTAGTGGAGCCTATAGGAGCTACAAGGAAAGGAAACATGGGAACAACTTATATAAACATGCGCCATATGAAACAAAAAAATAAATCAGCCTATAAAACCTCGGCATACTGTTGGCGCAGGGTGCCAAACCCTGAACTTCAGAAGTTAGGCCTTGGAGCATTGCTAGCGCGATGCCCCAGGGCCTGAACTTCAGAAGTCGGGCCTTGTCTCTATCATGGTGCGCCACCCTATGCCCTTTCCCAGCACCCCGATGAATTTTCAAGCTTAAATTAGTTACCCAACTTAGTTTAGCATTGAGAAATTTCTCCTAATTCTTCTTGATTCTCAAACCCAACACAAATGCATAAGAACTTTCATACAATTCCTCTAGAAACATAAATTTATCAACTCAATAGGGTTCATATGATACTAAGCATAAACGACACAATAATATTCACAAAACAAAAGAATCAAAAAGCCATAATTGTTAAAGAATTGAATTCAATATCAAGATCTACGAATGGATCTTTTAGATATAACGATTTATTGACTAAATTGAGATGTAGGGCGTGAGGAAGAACAATTCCAACACTGTAAGAGCCTTAGATATTTTGGAAAGAACAAAGATTATTGGCGAAATAAACATAATCTTGAAGAACACTTGAAACCTAGTTTTTTTCCCTCTTATTTGGACCTTGATCTCGTTTATCTAAGTGTTAAGAACATGAAAAGATGGTTTAAAACTAATTAGACCCTTAATTGGGTGAAGAAAAATGTGTCTAGGATTAGAAGAGAAGAAAAAGACCAAACTATCTCTCTAAAAAAGATTGAGGTGCCTTAAAAGAGAGGCTTTACCAAAACGGACATAACATTTTACTCTGAGCTTCAAATTTAGCAAACTTGGCGACATTAGAAAGATAAATCAAAGACCTTTAATTTGATAGGTCATGGGCCACATAATTCTTTATTTACTCAGAGATATGATTGTTTGAATTTGACTCAAAATTTAAAATAGATGGATGACTTGCACGAACCCCTCTTTAGCCCTTTTTATAGCCGGAGGTGTTACACTATAATACATAATATATAAACATAAAATAACTAATAAATTTTATGGTATAAAAATTTAAACATAAAATTATTAAATCAAATTTTAAAAACATATGAAATATGCTAATTATTTAATAAGAAATAAATTGGTCAATATGTATATATGAAAATGAAATTTTAGTCTTGAGAAAAATATTTTTTTTGTTTATGCTTTTTTCAAAAAAGTTTTTTTTTAGTTTTTTCCCAATAACAAAAAAGTTGCTTCTACTTCCATTTAAAAACACTTTTAGTGATTTGTCAAACACTTATTTTTTTAAAAAAATGTATTTTTTTTCTCAAAATAAGCGTTTTGGGCCTCCCAACAACAATGTCAATAGGATCTAAAGTAAAAAAGTGAATTTTTGGTTAAAAATGTCCCTCAAATATACTCCATATTTAATTTACATTTTTTTATTACCATAGTGAGCCAAAAAACATACTGTAACTATCCTGAAAAATGGCCAGATTCACCCTTCCATTTTTTTCTTCATAGAAACTAACGGTTAAATTTGTTTTCATTCATGTAAATGAAGCTAGAATTAACTATGGATAAACATATGGCGTTTTTCACATATTAAAATTGTAGTTCATCTCATATCAATATGATAAAAAATGCATGCTAAAATATTTATAAGAAGTTCATATAGGTTGGATCTTAATAAGTGAAAAGCATCACATAAATTGAAAAAGAAATAGTATATTTTTAAGTAATAACTAAATATGTCATTTTTTTATATTTAAAATTACATTAACTAGTATTTATCAAATTTACTCCAAAAATATATATAAAATAAATACACTACCTTCATAATTCGAATTCCCCCCATTGTCTAGGAAATAAGAAAAATTATACATTTTTTCTTATAATATTCCGTTGCTTATCTGATCTTGATAACTATATAGGGCGAAAACTAGTTTACTCGAAATATTTTGCTCACTTTTTATGGGAACATCCTGGCTACTATTGTGAAGTTGAAAATGGAAACCTCTCTTCCTAGGCCATTCAATTTAGTAAGGATTGTCTATTATTACTATAAGCAAAGAGAAGAATTGGAGCAAACAAATGGGGGATTTGTGGATTGATCAATTGTTAGTTTTTTGACAAAAACTAATTGAAGGATGAATCTTGCCATTTTAAAGATAATGGAGGAGGTTTTTCGGTTCATTGTGATAGTGTAAGGATGTGGTTTAAACATAAGAGTATGGTTGAAGGATGTTTTTATCCCAACAAGTCTAAAAACATTTTTAATACTTTTCAGTCTTAGTAAACAAAACTAAAAATTAAAAAGTACTTAGGAGTTAAACCATTTCCAATAAGTCAATGAAACACTCTTAGAGCGCTTCAGTTAGATAACATACTAATATTCTTAATATTTATGTGCTGGCCAAATTATTAGTTTAGGGATTTCTCAAATCTCCTTAATTCAATGGGACTAGTGAAAATTGTAATTCGTAGGATTCTATGAGGTATTAACTCTAAACAAGTATGATCGGTGAAACTTGGACTATGATACTCACGATCTGACTTTCCGAGTTATGGTGACATTTACTATAACACACCAGTAGGTAAGTCAACCCGTATCAAAAAACGACAAGTAATGAGTATAATATAGAACTAAATAAAAATAACACTAATAATAAGAAAAGATAGAAATGGAAGCAAACTAAAAACTGTATATATTAAAATGCTTCCCAGAATTTGGAACTCACGAGGACAGAGTTGTCTAATTTGTTTAAGACAAGTCATAAAAGTGGACCACAACAAGCCGCCTAATAGAAAAAAGACTAGTTAACACAAGTACAAAAGGAGACATGATGATCCAGAACGCCAAATGCTCACCCTCGTCTCCATTATCCAAACTTACAAAAGATGACACGAATGATCATCGTTGTAGGTGGTCCTAAGATCTGCATAACAAAAAAGATGTAGAGTGTAACATTGGTACAAAAAAAAATGCAATAGACATAATAGGGCGACAAATGCACAAAATAGTCAAGATTACAAAAATGAAGAGTAACCAAAATCTGAATCTTAAAACATTTTTCGGCTCCCAACCCAAGTTATTAATGTAACCAAGAACCAGTCAATTCTCAGCCCAGCTATAAATATTGTCAATCAAAGCCACCCAACAAGTCATTCCACTCCTAGATATGTAAGTCATCCAACTAGCAAGAGTGACTCGGGAGCGTGTCGACTCCATATAGGATCTCAAGTAGGCTCCAAGCCACCGTGGATCGAAGTCCACTCGTAAATGATCGCAAAAAAGATCCAATCATGAAATACACCAATTCAAAGAAAGCACAAAACCTCTTGTAACATATTGGCGTGGTAGAAATGGGCAGAGAAGACACAGACGGCTAACAAATTGGGAAAGAGCCTAAACTAGGGCTCATACTATCATACCTAAGTCTATTACATTTTACAAGAACCTAGTCCATTCCACTTCTATAGTTGTGTATCACCCTTTATAGCGGCTTCTAGAGAATAAAAATTTGGAGATCTCCTTAAAAGAGTCTATTTTACAACATACATTTGAACCTTAACGTCCTAAACTAACCCTTTCACCCCAACTTCGATGTCAGGATTTCTTCTTACCTGAATTGACTTCTAAAGAGACCTATGGCCTCCTTAATCTTAGCGACAAGAAAGTTATAACTTACTTAGACATTTCACCTAATCCGTTCTCTGAATTTCCTTATACCTCATGTCACTCAGATTCTGTCCAAGCCTAGCCTAACCTAAATTTTTTAACTCTTCAAACTAAAAGTTTTATCCTTTGTTTTCTTTCAATAATAACTCACTCATAACGATCATGACGGTCATTACAATACACATTTGATTGTTCTATTGTGTTTTGGTTCCTTGAGTGAATCGAGGTTGTTTGTAATCATATGGGATATGCTACACACAATTGTTAAGTCTGTGATTGGTGACTAAGAGTCGTGTTGTATTGCAGACTTGGTTGTTGTGTGTTATCTTGTCTCTACTATGCTTTAGTTTTTTTTTCAATACGTATATTTGGAGCAAGACATGATACTAGCAGTACACTGTGGTTTGTATATTAATACAATACTTGCTCTTTCTTTGTTCGTTACATGACATACTTAGGTGGCTGCTTTGTGACCTGAATGGTGAGTATCCCATGCTATTTGTATCAAATGTTAAGTTACCTACTCTGTGATTCCATAGATCTCTCTTACTTTTCTACTCCATCTTCCAGACTTGGAGTTTCTTGTATTTTTGATGTTTCATCTCCATATTCTAGATTAGTAGATGTTTTGATGCACAACCTTAGGTTCTTAAAATCTATAATTGTTATATGATAATGGATTTTTGCTATGAAACTTGATTTTATCTATAAGAACTATTACTTATAGTTGTATTATTGTGTGAGTTAGTTTGTGATTTATTCTCCCATTGGGATTTATTGTGGGTACCACTCACGACGGGTGAGGCTTGTGACATATTTAAGTTTAAACTACATTATTTGACATGCATCCATACCATATATATACTAGTTCTAAAATAGGGAGGGAGGTGAGTGAAATGGGGAAGGAGATAGTCATAGTTACATTTGAATCAAAGTAAATACACACTAGATACACATATGTGGTGCGATTCGTATGCATTTTTCTAGATACAGAGGAGAGTGGTGAGTTAGATTTGTTATATGTCCAAATACATGCAAACCCACTTGGATACAATATATGTAGAACAAATCACACCTAATTTTGACTTTATATATTTCGAAATACATGTATCCAGACTCACTAAAATCTGGTCATATTTAGAATATTGTAAATTAGAATGTACTAAGTAATAACCTCTTAAACTAGTTAAATTTATATAAATTTTCCTATATATTTACATATATAACAAATAGTTAATTTACTTACCTTTCTACAAAAGATTCTAATTATATAAATCTAGTTTACAAGATTTTATACTTTCAAAGTGAAAGAAAATTCATTTCCCAATCTCTATATAAAGATATCTAGGTATGCCTTTGCAAAATCACAAACAATCAAAACAAGCATTCTTCAATTAGAGGTATAAATACATTTGTTCTTTCAGTTATTAATTCATTTTCTTTATCAATTTTCTTTCTTTTATTAACTAATGTTTCTTTTTTGGGGGATTTTTATTCAATGCTCCTTAGGTGATTCAACAAAAATGAATGAGAAACGAAACAAATCTGATGAACCTAATTTGAGTTTGTCTTTTGAAAACTCCAATTGAATATGAATCAGTTAATAACATTCCTACTCTGGAAGAAGCTGTGAATGGGAGCTTAAAAATGGTCAAGTAGACCCCAATGTCCACATGAATAAATTTAGAAGGTATACACACTCGTCTATTTTTATTGAAACTACTTAAAAAATGTGAATTTCTGATGAAAAATTCTTATGGAATCGCGACTTGTAGAACGATATCAAATCGATTGTCTGCTCAAAGGTCTAGAATGAGGAAGATTGAATACATAGATGGGTTGAAAAAAGAGGCCAAAAATGTTGAGGTAATAGAATTTAGATGAAATTTTTTTATTAGAATATTTTTTTGATTCATTATTTGATATTTATCTTGGATGGTTTTATTAAAATTCAATTGCTCAGACAAATATATTTAGACACAATGTGCATCCAATCTTATGATTAATATGACGTTGTTTCAAAAATTCATTTGTTTTTTTAACAACCATCACACTATATTAATGCATAAAAAGGTTCAAAGAGTTAAAAGGATGCAACTGCATCACTTACAATCCATCTAGGGAAAGTAGAAAGCTAAACTACTTTGTGTACTAACAAAATAGAAAATTTTGCTAAATTATGTGCAACCAAATTCCAAGACCTTGGAATATGCATCACATTAACCACTTCAAAGTACTTCATAAGGTTCCAAATATCTTCACAAGTAGTCTCTACATCCCATGACACTATAGTTCTTTGTAGTACCATATCCACCACATTTTTTGCATCTGATAAGATTTGCAACTTTTTCCACCCCTTTTCTCTAGAAATCTCCATCGCCATACGAACTGCAATCGCTTCAGCAGTAATGACTTCCCCAACGTATTAAATCGGGGTGCCAAAGGCATAAAGGAGGTTACCATAGTTATCTATAGCCGCCACGCCAATGCTTGCAATCTTTTTTTCCTTATGTACACTAGCATCTGCAAAAACAACAATGCAATCTTGTGCCATAGTTCAATTTCTATCATCGTTACAAGCAGGTATAACTCTTGGGAGAGATGGAGGGATAAAATTGCTTTTTATGCTCAAGAAAATCAAAAAGAGATTTATTAACAATATCCTTAGGGTCAACAATTTCTCCATTGAAACTCTTTGTGTTTCTAGCCTTACAAATTTGCCACATAATAGAAATACTTAATTTAATCATCTCTATAGACTTAGGATAATTTTTAAAATTTGTAAAAAGATCATTCCACCGACCAGCAAAATTCACAATATATTCTAAGCTAGGCCAATTAATGTGGCAAATTTTCCAAACTAATTGAGCACTGGGATACCTAAACAAAATGTGATCAATCGTTTCATTCTCAAGTCCACAACCCTAACACACTCCACAAATATGCCTCAGTCTCCTAGAAATTATGTGGTTGACCGGTAAAACATTCAAAATGCATTTTCGAATAAAGTGTTTATACTTGTTTTTAATGTTCATAGACCATAAAAACTTCAAGAAATCTTTTGAGAAAGATTGATTACTAGATTGGTCTCTCTCATTACTCAGTTGTTCACACCTAATCATTTCCCTTGCTAAGTGGTATCCTAATTTAACCTCATACTTCGCAGACTTGGTATGGTGCCAAATAACCTTATAGGAAGAGCCTGTGGTTGAAATAGGTTTAGAGAATATTGTATGGAAATCATTTGAGCAGAAATATTTCTCAAGATCATCCAAATTCCATGTATGGGTATTTTCCTCTACAAGATCTTTCACTCTCAACTCGACATCTATTTGAGCAAGCATCTGACTAGGTTTGAATCCACTAGAGTTAGGAATCCAAGAATCTTTCCACTCTTTAATACAATCTCCAGAGCCTCCCCTCCATTTAAAGCCCTTTTGTAAGAGATCTCTACCCAAAATAATGCTTTTCCATATAAAGAACTATTAGATGAACAAGTGGAATTAAGGAAGGATGTGAAAAATATTTACTTTTAAGGATTTTATAAAGTAAAGACTCTTCTTCGATTAAAATTCGCCAAGCAACATTTGCAAACAATGCTTTATTAAACGACTTTAAATCTCTAAATCATATTCCCCCTTTAAACTTAGCTAAACGTAGATTCTCCCATTTTTCAAATTGTATCTTTCTTTTATCCTTATCATTCCCCAACCAAAAAATAGAGAAGATAGTCGTAATCTCTTTACATAAGGAATCCGGAAATTGAAAACATGATAGCGCATAAGATGGAATTGCAGATAATATAGATTTAAGCATCACTTCTTATCCTGTTCGACTTAGGAGGTTATTTTTCCATCCTTTTATTTTGGATTTCACCCTATCATTAATAAACTCTAGCATTTTTTTTCTTAGATCTCCCAACTACCGCAGTCAGCCCCAGATATAATCCTAAGTTATTAATTGTAGTTGTCCTGACACTTTATTAATACTACCTTTATCAATATCAGAACAATTTTTACTAAAAAAAAGTTGATTTAGTGAAGTTTACCTTTTGTTCCAAACACTTCTCATAAGTTATTAACATTTCAGAGATTTTTTGACCATCTTGGATAGTCTCCTTACAAAATATAAATGAGTCATCAGCGAAAAATAAGTGATTAATTATTGGACCTTCTTTATTTAAGCTTAACCCTTATATATCGGCACATAATTCCGCATGATTTAAGAGTTTAGAGATCCCTTCAGCACATATGAGAAAAAGATATGAAAAAAGTAGATCTCCTTGCCTTAATCCTCTAGTAGGTTTCACTCCTCCCGCTATGTCCACATTAATATTAAATTTATACGTTGGGTGGTGATGCATTGCATAATCCAATTAATAAAAGTTTCATGGAAACCCATTTTAGCAAGTATTTTTTTAAATATAAATCGACTCAACTCGATCATAAGCTTTAGCCATATCTAGCTTAAGGGCCATGTATTTTTGTTTTCCACGTCTTTTATTTTTAAGAAGATGAATGAACTCATGCACTAGGACAACATTATGTACTATTTTTCGTTTTCCAATAAAAGCATATTGATTTGGAGAGAACATTGTAGAGCATAAACATATGGGTCGAAATCGAGTCACTTCACTAGCATTTTTCACTTTAGTGATAAAAACTATAAAAGTATGGTTCTAAGAAGGTAGCAGATGTCCTAAATTAAAAAAGCTTTTTACAGCTTCACAAATATCAACGGACATAATATTTCAATACCTTTGAAAGAAGAAGGGTGTCATTCTATCCACTCCTGGAGCTTTTAAAGGATGCTATCAAAAACTGTTTGTTTAATTTCCTCATTTGTTTTTCTTTTAGTAAGCATATCATTAACCGAATTATCTACTAAGGTAGGAACTAGATTAAGAGCGTGATCATAATCAGTAGGTCGGGAAGTAGTGAATAAATTTTTATAAAATCTTTCTACCTCTATTACAATATCACTATGATCAGAAATCCAACTTCCATCATCTAAAATAAGCCCTTAATATTGTTACACTTACGCCTTTGAATCGTTTTCATATGAAAAAAAGTAGTGTTCTTATGGCCTTTCTGAAGCCATAAGGCTCTAGATTTTTGCTTCCCATAGGCTTCTTCATCCTTATACGCTTGACCTAATTCTTTGCGAAGCAGCCTTAATTTATTAAGATCAAAAATTACTTGGGTCGTTCTTTAAATCATAGATTCTACTTTTAATCCCTTGAATTTTTTGGGTCGTTCTTCAAATCATTGATTCTACTTTTAATCCCTTGAGTTTTTCTCTTAGAATTTTCACTACCCCCTTAAAGCCAAGTTAATAAAGAAGTTTGACAATTCTTTAGTTTAAATATTATTTTGGATTGTTGAGACCCTCCACCAAAGATATTCTACGATCGATCAATAGACCTATTTACCTCTTCCTTGTCACTCTAACGCTTATCAAAATAGAACCTTCTCTTTTTTTCCTAAACTTAACCTTTGTGTTCAATAGCAAAGCACTATGATCAGAAGCCTTTGTTTCTATATGAATTATATTTACAGGGCTGAAATCTAATCTCTAACCCAGCGAGCTAATGATTCTATCTAGTCTCTTTTGAATTTTATACCATCCTTTTCTCTAAAGCACCACCAAGTCCACGATTTTCAGTGAAGCCTAAATCTATAGCTCCTATATACCAACAAAAAGCTTTTAAAATCTCGAAAGTAAAAGATCTCCCTTACTCTACCTCCCAATTTTTCAGAATTATCTATGATATCATTAAAATCCCCTGCCATTACCCATAGTAAACCCCAAATAGTTGATCTATACAACAGTTCTTGTAATTGAGTACTACGAATAGCTTTATCAGTACTTAAATAAACAAATATATGTCAATATTTATAATCATCTACCAATTCATGAATGTATGTTTCAATATAAAAAGATGTTGAATTAGATTCACATACTTGAATATCGTCATTTCAAAATATGCATAATTCTCCTGCTAGTCCAACCGGATCCACCGTTATAGTGCGTGTCATATGTAGTTATCTTTGAATTCTCACTACCATTGTTTCTCGATTCTTTGTTTCCCTTAAAAAGATCATACTCGGGGAGTGGAGACGCATTGTCTCCTTCAGAAAGGGAACTGTCAAGGACCCCCCAAGGCCTCGTCAATTCCACACCAAAGTCTTCATTGTGAAGAGGAAGCCATTTAGGGCTGTCTTCCCGATCCACCGCATTTTTTTGTTTCTTAAAACAATTTTTCTTCAGCTGATTATCATCACCTTTACGTTTACCTCCCAAATTTTGATTGCACCCATCAGTAACCACCACATCAAACAAATAATTCTCTAGATCAATTGTTTCCATTTCCTTGTGACCATCTGCAATTTTTTTCCCTCTAGCCATATGTTTCAGATTCGTCCTATTTCCAGCTACTTTATTAGTACCATTATGTTGAGCAATAACATTTTACAAAGTTGGATCTTTAGATATTTTGTTGTCCCTATTACGGAATATGTATCCTTACACATTTTTTGTGGAGTAGAGAATATCTGCTGAGTTTTAGTGTGTAATTTTGCAGCCTCCTCTTGCATCATTTGGTTAGTAACATTCGGATTTTGTAGTCTTGCTTCGGCCTCTTTTTGTTTATTGAACTATCAAACGTATCTCCCAAGTCCATCTTCACTAACCAATAATATTCTCGTGCTTCTCTGCCTCCTCAAAAACTCATTAATTAAATGTGAAATATAAAGTACACATTTTCATTTTTTTACATGTGACCCTAAATTAAATTAATGTCTAGACTAAATGTACCAATTAAAACAACAAACCCATATATATACACAAATAAAATCAAAATAAGGTATAAAATATATATACGCATGCAGATCACAATTCTATCTTTGTAAGGTACAAAGGTGGTTTTTGAACACTAGATTATAGATATCTAATAATATGTAATTTCCTTCAATATCAACAGGTTCGTTGTTTCACTGTAATTTATAGCGCTTAAAAAATATTTTGTATATTTACTTGTGCAGGAAACAATAGCTTTTGTGGAAGAAAAATAGAAAATGAGAAGCACAACAAAAAGAAGTTGCAACTGGAGAATCAAATGTTGCAAGTATAATTGGATAGCATCACTAACAAATCTAATTTACTCGCTGGTATATATATATATTTCGTTCACCAAAAAAATATTTATTTATTTTACTTTACATTTATGCAGGAACAATTAATAATATAAAAACTATTCACGAAATAACTATAATAAGAAAACATATTATATAGTGATTAATACGTAAAATAATAGTACATAAATGTTCTAACAACGTAATATTGAAATTGACTTTAATAACCCCGATTGCAGTGCAAAATTAAGAGCTGAAAGCTGAGTTGAAGAGGCTTAAGGAACCTACAAAGGCTATGGAAGATGAAGAGTATATGGACATGGACTAGTATCTCAGCTTAGACAACATGAACTTTTCCCACCCAAGAATGACGACGTATAAAAATGTTAGGCCAAAATTGGATGTCAACAAATATTATCTTTGTTAAATCATTTCTTTTGTTTAAGGTAGTTCTGGGTTTGGGGGGAGTGGGGGGGGGGGGGGGGGATTGACGAGTGTTGAAGTTATGAATTTTCATTATGCATATTTCATTATTAGATTATCGAAGATAATGTAGTGTACTTTGTGATCTGTATGGTCTTTTAACTCCTAGTATTATTTTAAAATGAGTTTAAGATATGTTTAATATATTTCTTAAATATCATCTGATTAAGTTCACTTAATACTACATGCAATTCTTCGTAGTAAATCTAAGAAGGTATTGTGATGTTACTTTTAAGCATGATTTAAAGATGTTACTACTACATCTTGGTTTGTTCAGTTCTAGGCTTCTAGGTGCAAGCAAATTGGCATAGATGAAGATTTTGTTGAAGAAACTTTTTCAGAGAGATTCTCTATGTTGGGACATATATTTATTGGAGGAGATTCAATCTTTTGAAGATTATGTAAAGAAGGTGGAATAAATTTATTTTTCCAGAAATTCAGGCCAATGTGGAGTATTGTTGGATATTTACCCTAATTTCTTACCATAATTAAAAAAATCCTAAAAGAAAAGCACAAAGACTCCATATTTGTCTAGTCTTTTTCTTATAGGAAAATTATTATAATGATTTGTTCTATCATTATTCAAAAGTCATCTCAATCCCTATTTCTTTTTTGAAATGCACAGTCAAATTAATTAAGGGTGACACAAAGTAAATATCAAAACTTTGAATTTGATTCGGGATGATGTCACTCCGCCATAGCAGGAATTCTGCCACTCACTATAGTGGTTGCTAGGACGTTATGATGAGACTAAAACCTACCAACTACCAATTTTATAATTTGTCTCCTCCTCTTCATTTGGAAAAGATGTGAGGGTTATTCAAAAAACACTCCTAGGCTGGTCCAAGCTTGGGGACAACAGACAGGGAGGATTCCAGCGCAAATAGCATTTTCGCTATAAGGGTGTCTCTATAGAGGGATTGGGTCGCTATGATAGGATAAATCATGATAAATGGAGAAAATTACTCAAAACCACTCATTATTATGCAAGAACATTATGGGGTATAGAACAGGTGACTTAAGGTATTTTTCACTATTTTCATTTGGAATCTTCGAAAATACAAGTAATTTATTTCTCAGCTTGTTACTTTGATTCCTGTATCTTAGAATCGATAGTTGATATCCTAGGGGAGACATGGACTTGTATAAAATGATTCGTTAATTATTTCTCAAGTGTTAAGGTCAATTCTTTATTGTGAAAAATGGTTTTGGGTATGAATTAAGGTCACTAGAATCCCCTAGGACGACATTGAGTTGAAAGTTTCCTTATCAATTAACTTTTGATATAAGATTCTACTTAGCAACTTCAAATAATAATTAATATCTCTCAGCACATAATGAATTAGGTGACCTATCAAGTTAAAGTTCTATGAGTCCGTTTTTCAACTCTACAAGTTTGCCCCATTTCGAGTTCTATATAAAACGTTATGCCCGTTTTAGTGAAGCCTTGTCAGGCAATAAAAGTTCTACCGATGAAAACTTTAGACAGTGGAATGTTCCATGAATAATAGATCCTTCCGTGAAGGATTGCTACACATTTTTTCCAGCAACTTCCTGCATGCATTTCAGGGTTAATTTAGTCTTTTTCCAAGCTTTTTTACCCTATTCTAAGTTGTTTTTGAGTGTATTAATGTAACGACCTGTTTAGTCATTTTGAGCAGCAGATTTTATTTCTGGAAAAACAGGCTGAAACGACGGAACCCACGACGGACCGTCATGAGCACAACGGACCGTCGAGGGGTCTCGTTTCAAAACACTTAGAAATTCTGAAATTGGGTACTGAAAATCGACTCTCTGAACTTCGTAACGGAATGGAAGGACGGACCGTCACGGGCGTGACGGACCGTCACGGGCGTGACGGACCGTCACAGACTCTTTGGTGGAAATTGAGTCTCTAAACCTTGCGGCGACCTGCAGAACGGACCGTCGCAGGCACGACGGGCCGTCACAGGTTGCGTAATCCCAGTCTGGGTCGGATTTCTTTACACGTTTTAAGGGACGTTTTGGACTATTCCTACTTTAATTATAAAGTTAGTGGGTTTATGTTAATAAGTCTAATTACTTGGGGGTTAAAAGAGGTAACCTTGAGTAAATTAGTGAGTTATTATTGCCATCTTTTATTCTTAATTATATGCTAATTAGGGTAAAAGAAAGAGGGTTTGAATAAGAAAAAGAAAAGAACAGAAAGAGAGAGAAGGAGAATCGATAGAGAGAGACGAACGAAGAGGAAAAACACAAGGCTTTGGGAAATTCTTGCTTGATCACTAGTCTTCGGTGGAGGTAGGTTATGGTTTTTATGCTATTCGTAGTAAACTCTTAATAGCGAATGATATGTATTGGGTAGTGTTGTAAACCCTTCTATATGCTTAATTGTATGCTTTCATGAATGTGATGATATAATTGTGATGAAATAAGCATGATGAAACCATTGAATCCTAACTCTTGAAAAAGAAACCCTAATCTACTTTGTTAATGATGATACCTTGGTATAAAAGAGGGCTTGATGAACGAAAGTAGTGAGATTAGGGGATCGGGTGCCACGTTCCGATACCAGGATAGTATATGAGGATCGGAGTGTCACGTTCCGACACCAGGATAGAATAGGATCGGGTGCCACGTTCTGGTACCAGGATAGTATATGAGGATCGGAGTGTCACGTTCCGACACCAGGATAGAATATGGATCGGGTGCCACGTTCCGGTACCAGGATAGTATATGAGGATCGGAGTGTCACGTTCCGACACCAGGATAGAATATGGATCGGGTGCCACGTTCTGGTACCAAGATAGAATATGGATCGGGTGTCACATTCCGACACCAGGATAGAATGAGGATTTGAGTGTGACGTTCCGACACCAGGATAGTATATTGAGGAGCGGAGTGTCACGTATCGACACGAGAGGAATAAAGATAATGAATCTTGAAAGATGTTAATATATTCAATCTAATAAACCTAATTCCAAATGAGTATGATGAGGAGGCATGAGTCCCCATTGATGAGCTTGGTGTTGTAACCAAGGGTTATGGTAATTGTAAATGCTGCATGCTAAGGATATTAGTTGATTATATGATGTTATCTGATATATACTATTTTCTATTTTGAGTTGGCCGATGATACCTACTAGTACTTGTGTTTGTACTGACCCCCTACTTTTATGTTTTCTTTTTGATTAATTGTGGAGTGCAGCAAACGTGCCGTCATCTTCGACTCAACAGTAACTCTAGCCAGTCTTCATTACTCCGGATATCAGTGAGCTAATGCTTCTAGCTTGGACTGGATCTTCTTCTTCATGTCTTGATGCCTTAAAGTTCCGGCATGGACTAGCTTTTATGTATTTTTAGCTTCTTAGAAACTCTTAGATTTAGTAATTTGAAGTAGATGTTCTTGTGATGATGACTTCCAGATTTTGGGAAATAATAGTTATTGAATTGATTTTTATTAATGGGTTTAAGTCTTCCGCATTACTCTATGTTGATAGCACATTGAAATGTTAAGGTTTAGATTTGGTTGGTTCGTTCACACAGGAGGGTAAGTGTGGGTGTCAGTCGCGGCCCGATTTGGGTCTTGACAAACTTGGTATCAGAGCATTAGGTTCGTTGGTCTCATCACACAAGAACGAGTCTAGTAGAGTCTTAAGGAACGGTATGGGGACGCCTTTACTTTTCTTTGAGAGGCTATAAGACTTTAGGAAAAATTCCATTCTTTCTTTCTTTCTTTCGTGCTACTACTTGGATCCAATTGGTATCTAGGTGATACAAATTGGTATCTGACCATCTTCACTCTATTTCGCGGATGGTTAGAACTAGAGCAACGACTGCGCCAACACCAACATCGGCAAGACAAGAAGCGTCTGAGCCAGCCACTGGGGCTGTAGCTCGAGGAAGAGTAGTGGCAAGAGGCCGTGGTAGAGGTCGTGGGAGGATGTCCTCTAGAGGAAGAGGACGAGCACCTAGACCTTCTGATACTAGGGCGGTGACTCCTCCACCGACTAAAGAAGTAGTAAGAGAGGGTGAGGAAGGGGAAACTGAGCTAGTGCAGAATGAGGAATTGCCACCCCAACCTACCCCAGAAATGATCAATCAAGTTCTTGCTTATCTTAGCGGGTTATCTGATCAGGTCCAGACACCTCCAGTGTTTTCTGCACCAACACCTCCGGTTTCAGAGGTACAACATGCAGCCACTATGGCTCCTCGTATGGATGCCTCATTGGACATAGGCACGTTTCCACGTCTGACTACTCGGCCTATAATGACAAATGATCAGCATGAACTTTTTAGTAAGTTCTTGAAATTGAAACCTCCAGTCTTCAAGGGTGCTAAATCTGAGGATGCTTACGATTTTCTGGTTGACTGTCATGAGCTACTACACAAGATAGGTATAGTATAACAGTTTGGTGTTGAGTTTGTGACTTATCAGTTTCAAGGAAATGCCAAAATGTGGTGGCGGTCACATATTGAGTGTCAACCAACAGAGGCACCACCTATGACTTGGGCGTCATTCTCTAGCTTGTTTATGGAGAAGTATATCCCCCGAACTTTGAGGGATAGGAAAAGAGATGAGTTCTTGAGCCTAGAGCAAGGTAGGATGTCGGTTACTGTATATGAGGCTAAGTTTCGTGCATTATCAAGGTATGCCACCCAACTTTGTTTCAGTTCACAAGAGCGGATTCGCCATTTTGTGAAGGGGTTGAGACCAGAGTTGCGGATCTCAGCCTTACAGGTAGCGGCTACAGCGAAATCTTTTCAAGAAGTGGTAGACTTCGTGATAGAGGTAGAGGGAGTGAAGCCAGATGACTTCACCATGGCAACTGCATCAAAAAGGTTTCAAAAGGGAGGTGAGTTTAATGGTTCTTACTCTAGAGGACAGGGTTCAGGAGGTTACTCAGTCCGACCAATTCAGTCTTCACTACAGACTGTAGTTGGGGGACCACCTCAGATCGATCAACACTTCTCTGAAAGACCTATGCTTGAATCAACAGAGTGTTATGGATGTGGGGAGACTGGACATATTAGGAGGAATTGTCCCAAACAGAGTTATAGACCCCCAATAGCTAGAGGTAGAGGTGGTCATGGTAGAGGCTGTTATTCTAGAGGACGTGGTGGTTGAGGTAATGGTGGTCACCAAAACGGCCGGGGTGATGGGCAAACTGGAGCCACTACATCACAACATGGTAGGGGCAACGGACAAACAAACGAAAGTGCCCATTGTTATGCTTTCCCTGGGATATCGGAGGCGGAGACATCTAATGCTGTCATCACAGGTAATCTTCTGGTTTGTGATTGCATGGCTTCTGTATTGTTTGATCCTGGATCCACATTTTCTTATGTATCTTCCTCATTTGCTAATGGTCTAAATTTACATTGTGAATTACTTGATATGCCGATTCGTGTTTCTACTCCGGTGGGTGAGTCTGTGGTAGTTGAAAAGGTATATAGGTCTTGTTTAGTGAACTTTATGGGGAGCAACACTTATGTAGATTTGGTTATCTTAGAAATGGTTGATTTTGATGTAATTCTGGGTATGACTTGGCTTTCTCCGCAAATTGCGATCTTGGATTGTAATGCTAAAACGGTGACATTAGCCAAGCCTGGGATAGATCCGTTAGTGTGGGAGGGTGACTACACTTCCAATCCGGTGCGTATCATCTCCTTTCTTCGTGCTAAGAAAATGGTTAGTAAAGGGTGTTTAGCTTTCTTGGAACATCTCAAGGATGACACTACCCAAGTACCTTCGATTGAGTCGGTTTCGGTGGTCCGTGAGTTTCGGGATGTGTTCCCTGCAGATCTTCCTGGTATGCCACCAGATAGGGATATTGACTTCTGTATTGATCTTGAACCGGGTACGCGCCCCATTTCTATACCCCCTTATAGAATGGCTCCAGCGGAGTTAAGGGAGTTAAAATCCCAACTTCAAGAGTTGTTGAGCAAAGGCTTCATTAGACCAAGTGCATCTCCTTGGGGTGCTCCAGTTTTGTTTGTGAAGAAGAAGGATGGGAGTTTTCGGATGTGCATAGACTATCGGCAGTTGAACAAGGTAACCATAAAGAACAAGTATCCTCTTCCTCGCATTGATGACTTGTTCGATCAGTTACAAGGTGCTTGTGTCTTCTCTAAGATTGACTTGAGATCCGGTTATCATCAATTGAAAATACGGGCAACGGATGTGCCAAAGAATGTTTTTAGAACCAGGTATGGGCATTACGAATTTGTAGTGATGTCTTTCGGTCTTACGAATGCCCCTGCTGCGTTCATGAGTTTGATCAACGGGATTTTTAAGCATATTTGGATCTCTTTGTGATCGTATTTATTGATGACATACTGATATACTCTAAAAGTAAGGAGGAACATGAGGAGCATTTGAGAATGGTATTGGAAATGTTGAGGGAGAAAAAGCTTTATGCCTAGTTCTCTAAGTGTGAGTTTTGGCTAGATGCAGTGTCCTTCTTGGAGCACGTGGTTTCTAAGGATGGAGTGATGGTGGATCCTTCTAAGATTAAGACAGTGAAGAATTGGGTAAGACCTACTAATGTGTCAGAAATAAGGAGCTTTGTTGGTTTAGCTAGCTATTACCGTCGATTTGTCAAGGGATTCTCTTTCATTGCTTCCCAATTGACGAACTTGACTAAGCAAAATGTCCCATTTGTATGGTCGGATGAGTATAGGAAAGCTTTCAGAAGCTCAATACTCTGTTGACTACTGCACCAATTCTCACCTTGCCAGTGGAAGGTAAGAATTTCATTGTCTATTGTGATGCATCCTATTTGGGTTTGGGTGCAGTGCTAATGCAAGAGAAGAATGTGATTGCTTATGCTTCAAGACAATTAAAAGTGTATGAACGTAACTATCCAACTCATGATTTGGAATTGGTCGCGGTAGTGTTTGCATTAAAGCAATGGAGATACTATTTATATGGGGTTAAGTGTGAGGTCTATACAGATCATCGTAGCCTACAGTATGTCTTTACTCAGAAAGATTTGAACTTGAGACAGAGGAGATGGATGGAACTACTGAAGGACTACGACATCACTATTTTGTATCATCCGGGGAAGGCGAATGTTGTAGCGGATGCTTTAAGTAGAAAGGCGGGAAGCATGGGAAGTCTAGCTCACTTGCAAGCTTCTAGACGTCCATTGGCTAGAGAGGTTCAGACTCTAGCTAACGACTTGATGAGATTAGAAGTAAATGAGAAGGGAGGATTTTTAGTTTGTGTGGAGGCAAGATCTTCCTTCCTTGATAAGATTAAGGGAAAGCAGTTTAATGATGAAAAATTGATCCGGATCCGAGAAAGTGTTGCAAGGAGAGGCTAGAGAAGCGACAATCGATGAGGAAGGTGTTTTGAGGACTAAGGGAAGGGTATGTGTACCCCGCGTCGATTATTTGATCAACACTGTTCTGACAGAGGCTCATAGTTCAAGGTATTCGATACATCCGGGTGCAACCAAGATGTACCATGACCTAAAGCAACACTTTTGGTGGAGTAGAATGAAGCGTGATATTGTTAATTTTATTGACAAATGTCCAAATTGCCAGCAAGTAAAGTATGAACACCAGAGGCCCAGAGGAACACTTCAGAGAACGCCCATTCCTGAATGGAAGTGGGAAAGGATTGCAATGGATTTCGTGGTTGGTCTTCCAAAGACAATGGGTAAGTATGACTCTATTTGGGTGATTGTTGATAGGTTAACTAAGTCTGCTTATTTCATTCCGGTCAAGGTGACTTACAATGCAGAGAAGTTAGCCAAAATCTATATCTCAGAAATTGTTCGGTTGCATGGGGTTCCACTCTCCATCATATCAGATAGAGGTACGCAGTTTACTTCTAAATTTTGGAAAACATTGCATGCGGAATTGGGTACTAGGTTGGACCTTAGTACCGCGTTCCATCCTCAGACCGATGGTCAGTCTGAGCGAACGATTCAAGTGTTGGAGGATATGCTTCGTGCGTGTGTGATAGAATTTGGTGGTCATTGGGATAGCTTCTTACCCTTAGCGGAGTTCTCTTACAACAATAGCTATCACTCAAGCATTGATATGGCCCAATTTGAGGCACTATATGGGAGAAGATGTAGGTCCCCCATTGGTTGGTTTGATGCATTCGAGGTTAGACCTTGGGGTACTGACCTTCTGAGGGAATCGTTAGATAAAGTGAAATCTATTCAAGAAAAGCTTCTAGCGGCGCAAAGTAGGCAAAAAGAATATGCAGATCGGAAGGTTAGAGACTTAGAGTTCATGGAGGGTGAACAAGTCTTGTTGAAAGTTTCGCCAATGAAAGGGGTGATGCGGTTTGGTAAAAGAGGCAAGCTAAGCCCAAGGTACATTGGTCCCTTTGAAGTACTTAAGCGAGTAGGGGAGGTGGCTTATGAGTTAGCCTTGCCTCCAGGGCTGTACGGAGTACATCCGGTATTCCATGTGTCGATGTTGAAAAGATACCATGGGGATGGAAACTACATCATCCGTTGCGATTCCGTTTTGCTTGATGAGAATTTGTCTTATGAGGAGGAGCCTGTTACTATTTTAGATAGAGAAATTCGCAAGTTGAGATCAAGGGAGATTGCATCCATCAAAGTTCAATGGAAGAATCGACCAGTCGAAGAAGCCACTTGGGAGAAAAAGGCTGATATGCGAGAAAGATACCCACACCTGTTTACAGATTCAGGTACTCCTTTTCTCCCTTGCTTTTCTTCTTACGAGCGTTTGGAGACGAACGATGGGTAAATTGGTATATAATGTAACGACCTGTTTAGTCATTTTGAGCAGCAGATTTTATTTCTGGAAAAACAGGTTGAGACGACAGAACCCACGATGGACCGTCATGAACACGACGAACAGTCGAGGGGTCTAGTTTCAAAACACTTAGAAATTCTGAAATTGGGTACTGAAAATCGACTCTCTGAACTTCGTAACGGAATGGCAGGACGGACCGTCACGGGCGTGACGGACCGTCACAGAATCTTTGGTGGAAATTGAGTCTCTGAACCTTGCGACGACCTGTAGGACGGACCGTCGCAGGCACGATGGGCCGTCACAGGTTGCATAATCCCAGTCTGGGTTGGATTTCTTTACACGTTTTAAGGGACGTTTTGGACTATTCCTACTTTAATTATAAAGTTAGTGGGTTTATGTTAATAAGTCTAATTAATTGGGGGTTAAAAGACGTAACCTTGAGTAAATTAGTGGGTTATTATTGCCATCTTTTATTCTTAATTATATGCTAATTAGGGTAAAAGAAAGAGGGTTTGAATAAAAAAAAGAAAAGAACAGAAAGAGAGAAAAGGAGAATCGATAGAGAGAGACGAACGAAGAGGAAAAACACAAGTCTTTGGGAAATTCTTGCATGATCACTAGTCTTTGGTGGAGGTAGGTTATGGTTTTTATGCTATTCGTAGTAAACTCTTAATAGCGAATGATATGTATTGGGTAGTGTTGTAAACCCTTCTATATGCTTAATTGTATGCTTGCATGAATGTGATGATATAATTGTGATGAAATAAGCATGATGAAACTATTGAATCCTAAATCTTGAAAAAGAAACCCTAATCTACTTTGTTAATGATGATGCCTTGGTATAAAAGAGGGCTTGATGAACGAAAGTAGTGAGATAAGGGGATCGGGTGCCACGTTCCGGTACCAGGATAGTATATGAGGATCGGAGTGTCACGTTCCGACACCAGGATAGAATATGGTTCGTGTGCCACGTTCCGGTACCAGGATAGTATATGAGGATCGGAGTGTCACGTTTCGACACCAGGATAGAATATGGACCGGGTGCCACGTTCCGTTACCAGGATAGTATATGAGGATCGGAGTGTCACGTTCTGACACCAGGATAGAATATGGATCGGTTGCCACGTTCCGGTACCAGGATAGAATATGGATCGCGTGTCACGTTCCGACACCAGGATAGAATGAGGATCGGAGTGTCACGTTTCGACACCAGGATAGTATATTGAGGAGCGGAGTGTCACATACCGACACGAGAGGAATAAAGATAATGAATCTTGAAAGATGTTAATATATTCAATCTAATGAACCTAATTCCCAAATGAGTATGATGAGGAGGCATGAGTCCTCATTGATGAGCTTGGTGTTGTAACCAAGGGTTATGGTAATTGTAAATGCTGCATGCCAAGGATATTAGTTGATTATATGATGTTATCTGATATATACTATTTTCTATTTTGAGTTGGCCGATGATACCTACTCAGTACTTGTGTTTGTACTGACCCCCTACTCTTATGTTTTCTTTTTGATTAATTGTGGAGTGCAGCAAACGTGCCGTCATCTTCGACTCAACAGTAACTCTAGCCAGTCTTTATTATTCCGGATATCAGGGTGAGCTAATGCTTCTAGCTTGGACTGGATCTTCCTCTTCATGTCTTGATGCCTTGAAGTTCCGGCATGGACTAGCTTTTATGTATTTTTAGCTTCTTAGAAACTCTTAGATTTAGTAACTTGAAGTAGATGTTCTTGTGATGATGACTTCCAGATTTTGGGAAATAATAGTTATTGAATTGGTTTTTATTGATGTGTTTAAGTCTTCCGCATTACTCTATGTTGATAGTACATTGAAATGTTAAGGTTTAGATTCGGTTGGTTCGCTCACACAGGAGGGTAAGTGTGGGTGCCAAATAGGGGTGGGCATTCGGTATTTCGGTTCGGTTAGGTTTTTTTTTCGATTTTTTCGGTTTTCGGTTTTTGTAAATTGCGTACCGAATATTGAACCGAAATATTTCGGTTCGGTTTGGTTTTTGTTAATTCGGTTCGGTTTTTATTAATTCGGTTTGGTTTTTTATTTCGGTTTTTTAATGGGCCTGTTTAGTGGGGTTTTTAAAATTTTAAACTTAACAATTTTTTTAATTTTTTGTTTGATTTTTCAACTTAATGGGCTTTGATATTTCAACTTAGGGTTTCTTATTTTTTAAAAAAAGATTATTTAATATTAATAATTATTAAATATAATATAATTTATAAATTATAATATAATATTTCGGTTTAAACGAAATACCGAATTCCAAAGTAACATGTACCAAAAACTGAATCGAAATACCGAATACAAAAAATTAAACCGAATACCGAACCGAAAACCGAAATACCTAAACCGAAATTCTGAAAAATTTCGATTCGGTTCGGTATTTCGGTTTTCCGATTTTTATGCCTACCCCTAGTGCCAGTCGCGGCTGGATTTGGATCGTGACAATTAACTTAGTATATCATCCATCTAACTAGTTTTCTTCTCAAAATCATCTATTTAACTATTCAAGTATTATAAATTCTCTTAAAACTCAACTAGGGTTCCTCTCCTCCATCAAGAACTCTCAAACCTTCACGTCAAAAATCCAAGCTACAAAGGGAAACTTTCCATTCAAGTTTTTTTCCATATTTTTCCACTCGAAGAACTTCATGCAAGAGCTTTTTCTTTGAAGATCAAGCCCCAAGATTCCAAGCACAAAAATTTCCTCCAATAAAGCTAATGTTCTTCCTCAAACTCAAGATAAATGAAGTTTCCACCAAAGTTTTTAGTCTAATAGCGTAATAATCAAGTATGTAAGACTATCATAGTATTGGACTAAATCATACTTACTCGCTACATATGTTTAATTGAATGTGATTTTTACATAATTATCTAAGATAATTGGAACATGCATTGAGTAATAAAAAATAATTTCTGTAAAAAAGTTTCATGAATGTGACACTTTTCTAGGTATTCGACAGTCAAGTTCAAAATTAGTGAATATGCTCGTGAGTCGTGAAAAATAGAAAAGCAACAAAATCAATTTTGAAGTCAAAATTGTATAGAAAACAATAGATATTCTAAACTATAAGACCTTAATTAGATACATAAATACAAGCACCAAAATGAAAATTTTATTTACCTTCTATGGAGAAAATTGATGGCTAAATCAAATATAAACTCAATGAAGCTTCTAAAAACAACCTCTTGATTAAATAGAAAAATTGTAAAGCATTAAAACCAATCTTTAAAGTTATTTAAAATAATTAAATATTAAAAGGATAGATTTCTAAATTCTCTAAAATTCAAATCAATTTGCATATCATTTGAGCTAAAAAGATTTTTCTTGAACCCCCAACTATCAATTAAATATTATACATATATTTAAGAATTTAAAATTAGTGATATAGTACATTTTGTTATAAAATCTAGGCTCAGAATAATATAAGTATAAAGGAAGAAGATAAGAGAATAGATATAGGGGAAGACTTTCTTTTTATTCAAGTGTATTTATCAAATGGTGAGTGATATTTCTATTTATAGTATTGAGATATCACTCCCAAAGGTTACCATGTTAATAGATACATAGTTATCTCTTAAGATTCTTATCACCTTGAAAGCTTATCAACTTGGAAACAATTATACATGAATCCAATTAATTGTTGGATAACTCTAATGGATCATCCATATAAAATAATGGATTTATAACACTCCCCCTTGGATGTCCTTAGATAATATACCTCGTTAAAACATTGATAAAAAAACTCAATGGGAAATAATTATAGTGAAGGAAAAAGATTACACATCTTTTGATATACATTATGTGTTGCCTCATTAAAAACTTTCCCAGGACAACCCAGTGGGAGAAAATTTTGATCAAGGAAAAAAGAGTGCAACGCGTATTATACTTCCCTTAATTAAAACATCACTTACTTTTTTGCAATGATGTATCCAATCTTCGTACATTGTGATTGGTATGCTTTTTTTCAAAAAAAAACCACACATTTCCTGAATATGGTGTGTCATTTATCTCAACCAGACGCACTTTCGACTTGCGTCATGGAGGACTTTTATTTTTGCATAGCAACATTTTCTCCATTGATTGCCAGGATATTATTGTGCCTCCATATGCAAACAAATAGCGTGTTTGAGATTGTGCTTTATGCAAATCAGATAAATATTTTACATTTGCGTAACCAATCAACTCTAACTTGAATTCTTCGGAATTGAATGAACCCATGTTTATAGTATTTCAAAGATATTCAAGTATATACATAACACTATTTCAATGTACTTTTGTTAGGGAAGAACCGAATCTTTCCAGTAAATTTACTGCAAAATAGATATCTAGTCGAGTATTGTTACCAAGATGCATTAATACCCTGATTGCACTAAGATATGAAGTTTCATCACCAAAAAGTTCTTCATCCTTCTCTTGAGATCAAAATGAATCATCATTTATTTCAAGCAATCTCATAATCATTAGGGTACTCAATGAATTTGATTTATCCATATAAAATTGTATCAAAACTTTTCTTTGTATGTTGATTGATGGACAAATATTTCATTCCTCAAATTTTCAATCTTAGGTCAAGAAAAAATTTGTCTTTACAGAATCTTTTCATTTTAGATTCCATTCTCAAATACTCAATAGCTTTTAAAAGCTCCTTAAGAGTGTTAGTAATTTCAAGTTATCTACATACACAATTTATTAAAAAAATTCAGATGCTGACCTTTTCATAAAAATTCAACGACAATTAGGGTCATTCTTTTTGTACCCTTTTCTTCCTTGATTATTTCAATCTATATAAGGATTCTTGAATCTTTATAGAAAAAGTTTCCTTCAAACATTTATATGCTTCAAACACCTTGATTACTACAAGAATTTTTATATAACCTTCATTGTCTAGATAGACATGAAAATTATTCATTATATGCATTCAAGTTTTTCATATGTACTCAGATCAAAACCAACCTCATTGCATCCACCATAGGAGAAAACATCTCCAATAATGTCAAGATTCTTGCGACAAACCTTTATGCCCCAAAGCTCAAGTCGTACTTCATATCTTACGATTATAGTATCGCATGATAATTTATTTGTACCTAATTGACATTAGACCTTAATTCATGGACTATCAGTCCAAAACATCATTTTTCTATGAAACAAAATATGCTTGAATTATTCATTTTTACTTGGACAATCATTTTTCTGTCCACACTCTATGACAGATTTGAATTCAAGATCCTTGCGACAATTTATATCATTGAGCGCTACCTCATATCAAAGATACCGTCGACGGTTATTTGATATCGACTCCAACAAGACATAACTTATCAAGATTTCTTCATTTTTCATCATTTCTCAAGTACCTGAACCTTTTTCCAAGTTTTATGAAGTGGTATGTCATGGTGCTCTCTTATAGCACTTGTCTCATTATTATGACCATATTGATCATTTGCTCCTCTCCTTCTTCAAGGAATTTCATATTTAGAACTGATTGGTCTATTATGCCTCCGATGTATCATAGATTCCGTCCTTTAAGGAATTCACGTTGGAGCATTTGAAGCTGAATTACATCATAGGGTCAGTATATTCATCTGACAATTGATTTTCAACATTATGCAGATGAATTATCCCTTGAACTTTACGTTCACATATTCATTTAGCGAGGATCTATATAATTCATAATTAAACTCACATATAATTTTCAGTTGTCAATCATCTCTCCCTCTAATGTTAGAAAATCTAACATTCATCCCAACCTTATTTGAAAATTCATCTTTGTGCGTGGTGGAACAATTTAAATTATAACCACACATTCAATATTTTAGATGAAAATTATATGGTTCCTGACCCTGAACCAATTTTAATGGGGAAACCTTGTTGACTTGATGCATACATGCAATGCTACATATTAAATAAATTTATCTCATACCAAATCTTATTTGAGAGTGTTGCTCTCATACTCATGGTTTAGCTATAATTGAAGGCATACAAATGCTCCTAAACCAACTAGCATTATCAATATAATTTCATAGTTGGAACTGTGCTCTTAATTTAACAATTGAGCAAACAACCTTACAAACACCAATATGTAAGTTCACACCATAGCACATGTGATTTTCCCATAGATGCATCTATCATATAGTTGCAAATGATCCACATGGCAAGTGAATGGGCCCATATATATTCACCTTTTTATATGTTCCAAAAACTTCAAGGAATTACAATCTCAACCTTAGCTGGTACAATGGTCATTTTATCGAGAGAACAAGCAACACTAGAGAATTCCTGAAGAATCTTTTATTTTTTCATCATTATAATCCACATGAATTCTCAATTACATTTGCATCACATTTAAATCGGAATGGTCAACGGCCATGCCAACTAATCGTTATTTTAGTACACTTACAGTTTATTTTAACATGTGATTTCATCAGCATACATGTTTGTATGCTACAAACAAAAGGAAACAATGGGTAACCTTTTACAGAAATATTTATAACCCCTTTCAATTGTAGTAATTTAAAGATATTAAATTTTTTCTTAATTTATAGTCTCAATATTTCTTTTTAATTCATCCGAAACTTAAGAAGTTTCTTTTGAAACTTACTAGAACCCCAATATTATTCCTCTGGTAATAACACAACTCGTTAGAGCTTGCTATTAATTTTGTGATTTCATGACACCATCCCTATGTTGAGAATCTCCTTCAAGGAGGAAATTATATTATTATTTTCATCGTCAAACTCATTACGAGAAAGACATGTTTCTTGCTTTACTTTTGTTGTACCATAGGTACACAACCAATGACAAATTTGTAGTGCCATACAATAATGACCACAACCCTTATAGGCAAGAACTATATCTTTCTTTTGACCTTTCGGTAGTTCACAATAAACATACCATAGTGACATATAAACGTACAATCCACTAACCATTTTTGCCAAATAAAATTTATTTCCTCTCAAACCTCCCGTAGAGGTGAATTTTGGCATATATCATTTTTTCTCAAACCTCCCATAGAGGTGAGTTATGGCATATATTCTATCCATAATGATTTTATCACATCTTGACATATTCTCTTATAAAATGGTCGAGCATTCATGATACTCATCACAAGTCACATTCTCTTCAAGGAATGGACTAATCATTTATATGTACTTCATAAATTTGTATTATAAGTATATTTTCATGGCTTTAAAATTTATGACACACCTCAAGATCACTTTGAAAGATCAAGTGTACCATCACTTTATCTTCTTGTCTCTTGATGCAGGATTTATAAACTTGTCAAATTATTGGGTTGACAACATTCATAAGTCCAATGACCTTTAATACCATTTTGATAATAAAAATTACCTTCACATTTTGAAGGACTATTTGAAGAACCCATAGTGTTCTTCCTTTTATCATTACCACAATGATGACTATTATAATTTTGTCCATTTACGCCCTTTTTCATATCATCAACCATTTGTCATCTTTAAGGTTAATTATTTACTCCTTACCACATTCATACGATCAAATGGAGCAAGTCAACATGCAGATTTCAAAGTTATCATATGTTGTTACCACATTCTTTTCAAGGAATGGAGAAAATTCAATAGGACGAATTTCAAGGCTTTTTGTCAAAGTCTTAGACATCATTATATCATCACTATGGTGCATTGACTCAAACTCAATGTCTTATCCATATAAGGCGTGCTAGGCCAAATTTTGTGGGACTTGAACCGAAGTCTTATCATCACGGTGCATCAAAACTCAAATTGATGTCTTACCCTCAAATTTTTTTTCTTATTGTTCATCCGGACTTTAACCGGATGTCTTACCCTTTTGGTGCGATGGGACTTGAATCCATCGTCTTACCTTCTAGTAATTATAAATATTAATAATTTCCTCATAATTAACACTAAGAAAATCAACATGAAAATTTACTTGTTTATTCTTCGATTCTAATCTGAAATGAAGAATTGTTAGTATAATCATAAATCAATGTATAAAATTGTTAAAGTAAAACAAATCAATATGTTCTACCTTTCATATTACACATATATACTAAAATAAATTATTAGTATAAGAGGAACTTTTGAAAATATAAATGTGTAATAAGAAAAATAAATAGAAATGTTCCTGCTCACAAGTGTTTCAACTACAACACTTTTGCGAAGTGCTACAACTTTTAGAGTTATTCCTGCTGATAACGTGTTATAAAATCTAAGCTCAGAATAATATAAGTATAAAGCAAGAAGATAAGAGAAGTAGATGTAGGAGAAGACTTTCTTTTTATTGAAGTGTATTTATCAAATGATGAGTGATATCTCTATTTATAGTGTTGAGATATCACTTCAAAGGTCACCACATTAATAGATACACAATTATCTCTTAAGGTTCTTATCACCTTGGGAATACATGTCCATGATAAGGATAAATTTATGATAACTTTAATCGACAATCCATTTAATTCAATGGAATTATAACACAATTTTTATTTATACCGAATTATTTTTTTCAATTTTCTTTACTAAATGGCATACCATTAGCTTATCTGCCTTTTGTTTTGCATTATAATCTAAAATTATAAAAAGATATTTTGGATAAATATAATATTCTTAGGTCAACTTTCACATATATCAAACATAAAAATCATATTTATATGTTATAGCAAAGTTTGCATAATTGCGCTCTATAGCAAACATATATATGTATAATTCGCTATACATATACAATTGAAGCAAATTCCATAAAACGAGAAGGAGAAAAAGTCAAAAGAGACTTGGGCAGGGAATATAAATTTAATCGAATAGTATAAAAAGAGAAAGAGAGAAATTATATACAATTTGAATTTGTATAAAAAGAGAAAGAGAGAAAGATAAAAGAGACTTGGGTAGAGAATTAGTTATTTAGGTGGTATTCCGAGATCGAATTCCTCCCAGGAACACACGAAACAAAGATATGAACAATTCAATCGAATTGTACAAAACGATAAAGAGAGAAATTATATACAATTTGAATTTGTATAAAATGAGAAAGAGATAAAGGTAAAAGAGACTTGGGCAGAAAAATATTTGTATTGTATAATTATAACTGTATAAGACGGAGATATATGTATTTGCATGTGTATATACAATTTTCTCTCGCTTTATACTATTAAAAACACAATTTATACAATTCTATTATATAAAGCGAGAGAGGCTAGCGACAGGAAGCGAGCGAGAGAAGGAGAGAGGCGAGCGAGAATATGTGTAAGAGAGGGACTGACAAACAGTTTGATATGGAACACAAATAAATCAAACAGTAGCCATTATATTTATTTTATATTATTAGTTTGTCATTCTATACAATTATCCTTATTCTTATTATCTCGAACACATACCTTTAAAATCTAACTATGATCGTCTCTAAATTTCTATCATAGAAAAAATATAACAATAATAAACTACTAAAGATGAAAAATATAACAATAACAGTCTGTGTTGTGTGTTTGTGTGTGCGCGTGCGCGTGTGGGTGTGTGTGTGATTATGAGATAATATGATATGATGATATTTGTTTTTTCCTACTATTTAGAAGTGAAACTTACCATGTAAGTTTTCCACAATGTCTCATAATTTATAAATATAACTCTATTTTTGGTCGAATTTTTAGACCCACATTTGTATCCCCAAATCTAAATTAAAGATCATAAAGATTCCGATATCTAATTCCATATCCGAATTCGATCATCTTAGATCATAACTACATCAAAGAGAAAATTTGGTGTTCGGAAAAATTTTCATATTATATGATGAAATTTATTTATTCCTACTATTTAGAAGTGAGACTTACCATGTAAGTTTTCCACAATGCCTCATAATTGTCAAATTTTTAGACCCATATATTGTATCCCTGAATCTAAAACAAAGATCACGAAAATTTCGATATATAATTCCATATCCGAATTCGATCATCTTAGATCATAACTACATCAAAGAGAAAATTTGGTGTTTGGAAAAATTTCTTCAAATGACTTAAAAGTTAAAAGTTGGAAGTTAAAAATCGATAGGTATCTATTTTATACTTATAGAAACAATTTTCAAAAATGACTTTTCAGATAGTGTTTTTTTGAAAAGAAAAAACAATTTGTGTTTAGCTTATTCATTTGAAGAGTGTTTTTCATAAGCTAATTGTGTGTGACTAAATTTTAAAAATATATATTTTTGAAAGTCAAATTACAAAAAGGGACAACTACTAATGTACTTCTAATATTAAAATTATCTTATAGGGAGAAACAATTTTAAATATTTATTATAAAAAATAATTAAATGTTTTTTATTAAATTAAAATGTACATGTTTACATTTTCAACAAATATTATATCTTTTCTGAGAGACAAAAATATTTAATTGTTTTTTTTTTCTTATTTTGCAAAATATGCCACGTCCTGAGCCTACATCCTGGACTTGGCCGGCATTCGAGAACCATTTTTGGTCTCCAACCGAACCCTTAGCATGGCTGAATACTTAGCGGAAGATTTACTCAAGCAATAACAAGCTTAGAAAATAGAATTTAGAACATTCAAACTCAAGCAAATACTTAAATCAAGCTATTTGAAAATCACTTAATTACAATACTAATAATAATAATACTTTACAAAACAGTCTCAAAATATCTCAAACAAAAGAGAAAATGATGAGAGACTCCTTAACTCAACTATCTACGAAATATCTATAGATCAACATTGATGGACAAGACCCACAACACCTCAAAAAGGCTAAACTGAAAGGAAAAAGAAAAATCATCAGGAATGCAAAATAACTGGAGTGGCAAATGATCTCAATGAAGCATTTCTTGATGATCGTGAACACCTTTATCTTCATCATAATAAAGTGCATAATAAAATGCAGGTGGAATGACATCACTACATGAAATGTATGAATATGTAAAGACAACAAATGTATAGATAATTGAACTAATTGTTAGGACCGAAAATAAGCAGGTGTAAACGCGAAAGCTAGCAATGTAAACCTCGAAAGACCACGAGTAAGAAAACAACTAGAAATATACCAAAAGACATAAAAATTTAACGTGGTTCGGTCAATCGAGCTACGTCCACAAAGGAGATGAGCAATCCACTATAAATATGACAGAGAGAAACAACCTCAACCAATTCACTCGGAATACATGGGAGGTTCACACAAGTGATAACGTATCAAGCTTGTGACCCATAAATTCCCTCCCTAACCAAAACTCTCAAAGCATTTAAGACTATGTTGTGAATGCTGATTAAGTTAGAAGGAACATTCCTCTATTTATAGAGTCCTCAACCTTTTCCCTACAAGAAAAGTATTAGTCAATCCAAAACCTTTTCCTAAAAGAAAAACGTATTTATGGTAAGAAATCAAGGCAAATAAAACCCAACACTAATAACACTGAAAGAATACTCACCTCAATTCAACTCAATACAAACGCAATAACAAAAGATGAAATGTTTAAAGCTTCATAAATAAAAGATATTAACTCAAGGATGTATATAAAAATACAATAAATTACTCTTTAATCTTATTTGGGAGATTCTCAAATCGATAACCATCAGTTGAGTTATGTGATGATACAACATCTTGCCTACTCATTTTAAAAATCAAAGTTTCTCTTTTTCAATGTAAAAGTGGTATTTTCGGGAATACTTAGTTCCCTTATATTCTTTCTTAATTATGGATGGAACTCTTCTCAACACTAATCTTTGTTTTCTCAGAAAATTAGTTTAAGACCATTGTTAGTGTCACGACCCAAAATGGACGTGATGACTCTCGTCTTATCCAACCAAGACAAGTCAGCCTAAAATTCAACCATTATAACAAATGCGAAAATTTCATAATCAAATCAAAAGTATCCCCAAAATCTGATTGTCACGTGTACAATCCAGAATAAGTCAATCCAACAAACTCTCACAGTGCTTCAATTAGATAACATACTAAAATTCAGAATATTTATGTGTTGTCCATTAGTTTAAGGCTGTCTCAAATTTCATTAATTCAACGGGGCTAGTGAAAATTGAAATACATAGGATTCTACTAGGTACTAACTTTATACAAGTTAGATCGGTGAAACTGGAATTATGATACTCACGACCTGACTACCCGAGTCATGATGATACCTACAATAACACACCAGTAGGTAAGTCAACCCTTACCAAAAAAAGGACAAATAATGAGTATAAGGGAAGAGCTAATTAAAAAATAACACTAATAATAAGAAAAGATAAAAATGGAAGCAACTAAGAACTGTATATAATAAAATCCTTCCAGAATTTGGAAGTCACGAGGACAGAGTTGTCTAATATACACAAATACAAGTCCTAACAGTCGACAACAACAAGCTGCCTCAAAGACAAAAGACTAGTTGACACAAGTACAAAAGGAGATATGATGATCAAGAACGCCAAGTGTTCACCCTCGTCTCCGATATCCAAAAGCTACAAAAGATGACACGAATAATCATCGTTGTAGATGGTCCTAAGATCTACATAACGAAAAAGATGTAGAGTGTAACATGGGTACCAAAATAAGTTAAGCAATAGACATCATAAGCCGACAAGTGCACAAAATAGTCAAGACTACAAAAATGAAATGTAACCCAAATCTGAATCCTAAAACATTTGTTGGCTCCCAGCCCAAGTAACAACGTAACCAAGAACCAGTCAAATCTCAGCCCAAATAGAAATACAGTCAATCAATCTCAGCCTCCTAACAAGACGGTCCACTCGGAGATATGTAAGTCGTCCAACTAGCAAGAGTGACAGGGGGTGTGTCGACTTCGTATAGGATCTCAAGTAGGCTCCAAGGCACTATGGATCGAAGTCCACTCGTAAATGATCATAAATAGATCATAGCCAGGAATACACTGATTTTGAGAAATCGCAAAACCTCTGGTAACATATCGGCGCGGTATAAATGTGGGGAGAGAAGACAGATAGGGCAAACAAACTGGGAAAGAGACTATCATACCTAAATCTCTTATTCCATTTTAAAAGAACCTATTCCATTCCACTGGTATAGTTGTGTGTCACCCTCTATAGCGGCTTCTACGGACAAAAACTTGGACCAAAAATAGCCTACTTTACAACATACATTTGAACCTTAACGTCCCTTTCACCCCAAGATCGATGTCAGGATTTCTACTTACCTGAATTGTCTTCTAAAGAGCCCTACGGACTCCTTAATGTCTTAGCGACATGAAAGTTATAACTTACTTAGAAATTTAACCTAATCTGTTCTCTGAATTTCCCTATACCTCATGTCACTCAAATTTTGTCCAAGCCTAGCCTAACTTAAAATTTTTAACTCTTCAAACCAAAAGTTTTATCCTTTGTTTTCTTTCAATAATAACTCACTCATAACGATGATGAGGGTCATTACAATAAACATTTGATTGTTGTATTGTATGTTGGTTCATTGAGTGAATCGGGGTTGTTTGCAATCATATGGGAGATGCTTCATACAATTGTTAAGTCGTAATTAGGGACTAAGAATCGTGTTGTATTTTTGCTTTGGTTGTTGTGTCTTATCTTGTCTCTACTATGCTTTAATTATTTAGATTCAATTTTATTTCCTTTTGCTAATGTTTCTTTTTTGGGGATTTTTATACAATGCTCCTTCGGTGATTCGACAAAAATGAATAAGAAACAAAACAAAGCTGATGAGCCACATTTGAGTTTGTCTTTGAAAACTCCAACTGAATATGAATCAGTTAATAAAATTCCAACTGTAGAAGAAGCTGTGAATTTGGAGCTAAAAAATGGTCAAGTAGACCCAAATGTTAACATGAAGAAGTTGAGAAGGTATACACATATCTATTTTTATTGACGCTACTAAAAAAGTGTGAATTTCTGATGAAATATTCTTATGGAATCGCGCTTTGAAAAATGATATCAAATCGATTGTCTGCTCAAAGGTATAGGACGAGGAAGAGTGAGTACATTGATGAGTTAAAAAAAGAGGCCAAATATCTTGAGGTGATAATATTTAGATGAAAAGTTTTTATTAGAATGTTGTTTGATTCATTATTTAATTTTTTTCTTGGATGGTTCTATTATAACTCAATGGCGTGCTCAAAAATATTAGACAATCCTAACATATAAAAAAGTAAGTAAATAAATAACAATTATAAATCGATTTATATCAATTGCTACACAAATTCATTTATATATAATTATTTTAATCTTTTGTGCATCCAATTTTTTGATTAAAATGATGTTTCAAAAATCACTTGTTAAATGTAAAATATTAAGTGCATGTGTTTTCATTTTTCAACGTGAGATCATACTTGGACATAAATTAAATTAATCTCTATTCTAAGAGTCCTTTAGATTGCCTTAAAAGTTGGTCAACCTATTTTAAATTTTGGTTTTGACTTCTAAAAGTGTTTGTAAATATAAAAAAAATAACTTAAAATAAGTCAAAAATGTAAAGTACAAAGGTTATTTTTGATAGACTAGATTATGGTTACCTAATAGTACATAATTTCTTTTCATTTCTTATGTTTTACATATAAATAAAATGATGATGGTATGATGAATAGGAGTTATTGATTATTTCATTATAATTATTAGTGCTTAAAAAATATTTATTATATTTACTTGTGCAGGAAACAATAGCTTTTGTGGGATGAAAAATAGAAAAAAAGAAAGACAACAAAAAGAAGTTTTAGCTGGAGAATCAAATTTTGCAAGTACAATTGGATAGCATCACTAACAAGTCTAATTTACTCGCTGGTATCTATCTATCTATCTATCTATCTATATATTATAGTACATAAATTTTCTCACAACTTAATACTCTATTCACCTCGATTCCACTGCAAAATGAAGAGCTGAAAGTTGAGTTGAAGAGGCTTAAGGAACCTACAAAGGCTAAGGAAGATGAAAAGTATATGGACATGGACCAGTCTCAACTTTGACAACATGAACTTTTCCTAACCCAAGAATGACGGCATATGAAAATGTTAGGTCAATATTGGGTATCAATAAATATTATCTTTGTTAAGTCATTTCTTTTCTTTGAGGTAGTGTTGGGTTTTACTTATTTTATTTTATTTTGGGGGGGGGGGGGGTGACGGGTGTCGAAGTTATGAATTTTCATTATGCATTTTTCATTATTAGATTATCGAACACAATGTTGTGTACTTGGTGATCTGTATGGATCCTTTAATTCTTAATATTATTTTAAAATGAGTTTAAGTTTAAGTTTACTCAATTTCTTAAATATCATCTGATTAACTTACTACTACATGCAATTCTTCGATATAGATAATTTTTACTATGATGTAAGACCTTGTATAATGTCTTAAAAGTCAATTAAAACATACATTCACTATTCTTCTATTCTAGTCAATGAAATTTATTACCAATCCATACATTTAAGCATATAACCTAGTAAACAGAGTGTTCAATAGGTATAAACAGATAGGTATTTACCCTACTTTCGTATCATAATTGAGTTTTCTTTTCCTAAAAGGAAAGCATAGAGTCTTCATATATGGATAATCTTTTTTTCTTGTACTAAAATGATTGTAATGACTTTATAAATAGAGGTTTATTCCTCCTAATTTGGTATCATTCACGATGTAGTTATAAGGGATTTGAGAGTTTATCTAGGAGAGGGAATTTGTAAGCCACGGATTATACGTTAACACTTCTGTGAGCTTCTTTGTATTTCAAGTGAATTATGTGAAATTATTTATCTCGATATTGTGAACTCTCTTTTATATAGTAAACTTCTCATCGCTATATTAAATATCTGTGTCTCATTTGTTATATACTTTTTGTTTGCCTTCTTACTAATGGACTTTTGAGGTTTGTTTTTAGCTTCTGCACAATATCAAATTATTTTGATCCTAACAAGTGGTATCAAAGTCTATTATAAATAGGTATTCATCTTGGTGTGTTCAGTTCTAGAGTTCTAGCCCTACCTATTTGACAATAATGAAGATTTTGTTGAAAAAACTTTTTTGGAGAGATTCTTCGTGTTGAGACATATTTATTAGAGGAGATTCAATCTATTGAAAAATATTTGAAAAAGTGAAATAAATTTATTTTGTTAGAAATTCATGCCATTGGAGAGCATCATTGGATATTAACCCTAATTTCTTACCATAATTGAATTTTTTTTAATAAAAGCACAAAGTCTCCTCCATATTTTGCAAGTTCTTTTTCTTAAAGGAAAATGATTGTAATGACATGTGCTATCATTATTCAAAAGGCATCTCGTTATGGAAACCTATTTTTTAAAAAATGCACTGTCAAATTTATTGGGGATGACATGATGAAAATATCAAAACTTTACATTCGATTCGGGATGATATGTCACCCCGCCATAGTGGGAATTTTACCACTTACTGTAGTGGTTGTTAGGTCGTTATAGCCGGGATGATGAGACTAAAACCTAGATACTACAAATTTTATAATTTGGCTCCTTCTCTTCCGTTGGAAAAGAGACGAGGGTTACTTCAAATATCCTCCTACGATTGTCCAATCTTGGAGATAATTGAGAGGGAGAATTCCAGCGCAGGACGTTTTCGCTATGGGGTGTCTCTATATAGGGATTGGAGCGCTATGATGGGGTAAGTCATTGTAAATGGAGAAAATTCCTCAAAACCGATCATTGTTATTTAAGAACAATTTTGGGAAGAGCAAAAGTGACCTAAGGTAATTTTCACTATTCCCATCTTCCGTGAAAGCTTGTTGCACTTTCTTTCAGCAACTTCCTGCACGTGTTTCAGGGTTATTTTTTGTCCTTCCCCAAGTTTTTAACTCTATTATAAACTGATTTTCAGCGTTTTAACTTAGTATATCATCCAATAACTAGTTTCCTCTCAAAATAATCTATCTAAACATTCAAGTATTTAGAAATTCTCTTAAAAGTCACATAAGATTCCTCTTCTCTATTGAGAGCCTTAAAACGTTCAAGTCAGAAATTCAAGCTACAAAGAGAGACTTTCCGTCCCTGGCTTTCCCAAGTGCTTCCATCACAAGAACTTCATAAAAGAGTTTCTTCTTAAAATATCAAGCCCAAAGATTCCAAGCTCAAAAATTTCCTCCAAGAAAGTTTATGTTCTTCTTTAAGCTCAAGATAAATGAAATCTCCGCCAATGTTTTCAGTTTAATACCTTAATAATCAGATTTGTAAGGCTATTATAGTATTGAATTAGTTCATCCTGACGCCGTACGTAAGTATAAATTAGTAAAAGAGTCATATGGGATTTTATGCTTGATTTTGAGTATTTTTGAGACAAGTTATATTGTTTAGTTGTGAGTTCTTAATTCCGGAGTATTAAGTTATTTATTATTGTATTGAAATCATTCATGTTATTTGTTCATGTTTATATTTCAGCATGAATCCTATTATTGAGTTAAATTTGGAAAAAATTTCAAAACAAATGTTTGGTTTTTAAATTGATTAATGAGGAGAGCATAAGATGTTTCTTAAAAAGAAATTTCAAATATGAATTCAGCAAGAGTATAAGGGAACTAAACATTTCCAATGGTATCACTTTTTATATTGAGAAGAGAAACTTTGTTTTTTAAATGAGTTAATGAGTTTGGAGATATTTTAGAGAAGTTAACTTTTTAATGAGGATATTTTGAGTAATTACCTCAAATTGAGAAAGATTATGTTTTATACATTTGAGCATGAGTATATATTTATTGGGAGTAGTATTGAGCTCTGATATGGGGCTAAGTTCAGACAAGTCACATTCCTCATAAATTATGTAGTTAATATGGATAAAGGATCATACTTTTTAGATGAATCTTTATTTCTTTCGAGCTGAGTTTTAGTGGATTGACATAGTTGAGATGTTCTATATTGCGGCAATGTACAAAATAGTTTTGGTAGCATGGACAAGACATTATATCATCACATTGCTCATAGTAGTGGTTGTCAATTAGAGAATCTCTTAAATAGAGTTAAAAAAGTATCTTTATCATACTTGATATGTTGAGTTCATAGATGAGTAAGTATTTTTAAATTTCAAAATGATTTCACTCTTTTATTTTGTTATATTCAATTGAATATATTGCTTCAGCTTCGTAAGTCCAGTTATTAATTTTCCTCAGCTATACTACATACTCGTACATTCAATGTACTGATGTCATTTGAGTTACATCTTTTCATAATGCAAATATTGGTGTTCGAGATCATCAACATGCACTCCGTTGAGATCACTTTGCACTTTTTGTTATTTGTGAGTCTTCTTTGCATTCCAGAGGACTCCACTCTTGTCTTTTATTTTAGTAGTTTTAAGATGTTGTGGATCTTGTCTCAACATCCATGTTGAACTATAAAGACTTCGTAAATACTTAGTGTTGAATTTATTTTAGTATTTCCTTCGAACTTTTTTGACAAACTATTTTTGTTTTCAGAGTATTTTCAAGACACTTTTGAGTATACTATTTTGAGATAGTTTGAGTTTGAGAAGTTTTGAGACTTTTGAATTAAAATTACGTTTTAAAATGTAAATCTACTTGAGTCAGTCTTCAGCTAAGTAGTAATACGGTCAAGGATTCACTGGAGGATCAACAATGATTTTCGAGTATTGGCCACGTCCATATTGTAGGCTCGAAGCATGACACTAGTTCAGTGTTTATCATTGTGTGACCCATATGTTGAATCACCTTACCTTCTTCATATGTATACCTCTTTATATTTTGAACTTTTAGTCTAAAAATATGATATGCTACTAGTTGCAGTGGAGAATGTAATATTAGTTTAGGGAAACTTATAAAAATTTCACAAGTTTAGAAGCTTATTACTTAAATATGCATTAGTTTCCAATATTACAAAGACTTGCCAAATTTTGGTGCGTCAGGATATGTTTGGATACATGTGTCTCTGGATACATGAGCTCAAAATTATGTATAATTTGTTTTAGATACACTATCCAAGTGGAATCACATGCATCTAGGATATATAACAAATTTATCTCCCCTCCCTCTCATTTCACTCGTCACTCTCTTATGTATCTAGTATTCTAGATTCATGTGAATCACACCAAATACATATTGATACATGTATTTAGTATGTATCTAGTGTGAATCATATATATTTGAAATACATGACTATCTCGCTCACCTCCTTCCTCATCTTTTTCCCCTCTCTCCCTATTAATGTATCTGATAGCAAAAAACATATGTATCTAAGTATATCTTTCTCAATATATGATAAGAAACTCTTAATTAATAGTAAGATGCGTAATTAAATAAAAGTTTATATTGAATTAGTATTTATGATATGAGTATATGTCTAATAAGATAGTTTTCCCATTAATTTACGAGTTAGACGAAACCTAATAATTTTGCCCGAACCTTGTATATGAGAAGAGAAATCCACTAACATTATATGAAAAATGAATTTAAAGCTCAGCTAATTGTTATTCTAATCGAATCCATCAAATTCAAATTACGAAAAATGAATTTAAAGCTCAATTAATTATTATCCTAATTGAATCCATCAAACTCAAATTCTGTATTAACATTTCTCATTGGATATTCACATCTCATGACCAAAATAAAAAGTTAAAGTTAACTATCCCCTTAAATATCAATTTGGCAGGTTGAAATATGGTGTTAGTGAAAAAACATACAAGATAATAAAATTGCAAGATTACAATTGAAAAAAAAATGAAGAAAGTAATCTCTTCAGGCTGAGGCGCGGATATCTCGCTCTCTTTAAGGAGATTCAAGCCCATTGCAGCAAATGTTTTCACCGGTCCAGCAGTAGTCCCCTTTGACTTGTCCCCTCCAGGATACAACAGCCTTTACAAAGTATAACTCAACAACTCTGGACAAGATTTGAGTCCAAAGCTCCACAAAAAAAGAACACCTCCCTTCAACTAATAAGAACACCTCCCTTCAACTAACTCTTTCACTATCTTATGAATTGTGTGTGTCTAAAACCAAATGAAGACTACCACTATTTATACTACAAGAAGTCTTCCTAGCAATGAATAGGAAGATAATGGAGGTAGTAAATAGAGAAGATAATGGTCTTAGGAGTTACATAGGTTACAATGGGAGTTACATAGGTTACATAAGTTACAATGGGAGTCACATATGTTACATATGTTACAAAGGGAGTTACATATGTTACATAGGTTACAAAGGGAGTAATGGAGGAATTAAGAATGAAATACATTGATGGATAACCAATGCTAATGGATGATGTAGAAGTCATCCATACCAATGTTCATTCTTATAACTCCAAAATAAAGAAATTTAATATTGTTAAATATTAATATTAAAATGCTAATAACCTAACAATCCCCCACTCATTTTAATATTTTGACAAGAGAGTATATCAGCTGAAGAAAGACTACTATGCATAATGAAGGTGTGCTCTGCATTGAACCTCCACTTAGTGAAACAGTAACTTTTACTCCAGAGTCGTAGTGGTCTCAGACTTGAACTATGACTGCTCAAGGGAAATAAAATATCACTGCTCACACATAATAATCAAGGTGTTGACATGAGCTTTAACAGCCAGCACGTTATGGCCATGTGCTATCCCGGTTTCATGAGTGCATTTGAGAATAAGCCCATTCTCATAGGAAGCGACCTACTTCCACACATCACATAGGTGAAATCTGTCGAGAGTGCTCCTGTAAGATTAACACTCCACCCATACGGGCTACAGATATTCATTAAGAGTTTTATCAACTCAACCTTCACAAACTACAGGAAATAATGCACTCACATCATAGGGAGGGAAAAATAGTGCATTTTTCACAACAAGTCATCATATGATTAGTTTTTCCCTTTGAACCTGGTTATAGGATCTCTAGTCCCTAGGTTGGGTTTCATCATATATGACTCAAGGATTTGTAGGCTTCAATCTCATCCCCCTCGATGTGCTCTAGACCTTTTCTCTTGTTAAGGCCTTCGTAAGAGGATCTGCAAGATTATTACAAGATTTGACATAATCAACATTAATGGTACCATTTGTCAAATACGATCTTACATTAATGTGTTTCCTCCTTATAGGTCTGGATTTACCGTTGTAATAAAGGTTTTGAACTCTACCAATTGCAGCGGTGCTATCACAATGAATTAAAATAGGAGGAATTGATTTTTCAAAATAAGGAATTTGAAACAATAAATCTCTTAACCAATTCGCTTCCTCACTAGCTGAAGCTAAAGCAATTAGTTCAGCCTCCATGGTAGAGTTGGCAATTATAGTTTGCTTTTTTGATCTCCAACAAACAGCACCACCACCTAAAGTAATGACATAAGCAGTTGTAGAACAGGAATCACCTGACAAAGTGTTCCAATCCGCATCACAAAAGCCTTCAAGTACAGCAGTATATTTTTTATAGAACAAACCACAATTTTTCGTTCTAATTAAATATCTCATAACTCTTGTTATAGCATGCCAATGTTCATTACCTGGCTTGCTTGTAAACCTGCCAAGTACTCCTACTGCATATGCAATATCAGACCTAGTGCAATCAGTCACATATCTCAAACTTTCGATTATACTAGCATATTCCTTTTGATTTATTACATCATTTTCACTTTCAACAGGAAATAAGTGAACACTTGAATCAAAAGGAATAGCAACATGCTTGCAATCATGAAAGTTATATTTTTTAAAAATTTTCTCAACATAATGTGACTGGTCAAGGAAAATCCCCTCACATGTTCTTGTTATTTTTATTCCAAGAATAAAATTTGCCTCACCAAGATCTTTCATATCAAAATGGCTTCTAAGAACATTTTTAGCTTCATCAATAACATTCATGTTAGAGCCAAAGATCAACAAGTCATCAACATATAGGCAAATGATCACATGTGAATTATTCCAAGACTTATGATATATGCACTTATCACACTCATTTGTCTTAAAACCATTTTCAATCATGCAGGAATTAAACTTTTCATGCCATTGCTTTGGTGCCTGCTTTAAGCCATATAGGGATTTAATAAGTTTACATACTTTGCTTTCTTGGCCTGCTTCAACAAAACACTCGGGTTGGTCCATATAAATTTCTTCATTTAGGTCTCCATTTAGAAAAGTAGTTTTTACATCCATTTGATGAATTTGCAAATCAAAAATTGCAGCCATAGCAACTAAAAGTCTAATGGATGTAATTCTCTTTACCGGAGAATAAGTATCAAAAAATTCTAGGCCTTCTAGTTGTTTAAAACCTTTTGCAACTAGCCTAGCCTTGTATTTTTCAATAGAACCATCCGGTTTCAACTTTTTCCTTAAGACCCATTTGCAACAAATTGTTTTACAACCCGGTGGTAAATCAACTAACTTCCAAGTTTTATTAGAAATTAGAGATTTCATTTCATCATTTACAGCCTCTTTCCAAAAAATAGAATTATGTGAAGATAATGCTTCTTTCAAAGTTAGAGGGTCATTTTCAACATTAAACACATAAAAATCAGAACCAAAATCTTTTCTACTCTAACTCTTTTACTTCTTCTTAACTCAAAATCAACAACATCTTTATTTTTTAAAGTTGAAGTAGAAGAACTAGGTAGTGACAAAATATTTTGTTCAATCCTTTGACCCCCACTATTTTTAGTATCAAAAGGAAATTTATTTTCATGAAAAATAGCATCACCAGATTTTATTACAATATTATCTTCTAGATTAAAAAATCTATAGGCTGTACTATTTGAAGCATAACCAAGAAAAGCACAAGTAGTAACTTTCTTACCCAACTTTGTAATCTTGGGATCAATTAGCCTCACAAAGGCTAGAGAACCCCAAACTCTTAGATATCCCAAACTTGGCTTGTAACCTTTCCACAATTCAAAAGGTGTCAATTTAGACTTTTTATGAGGCACATGATTCAACACATAACAAGCAGTTAAAATAGCTTCACCCCAAAAATTTAAAGGTGCATGTGACTCAATAAGCATGGCATTAGTCAATTCAACCAAAGTTCTATTTTTTCTTTCTGCTACTCCATTAGACGAAGGAGAGTAAGGAGGAGTAGTTTCATGAATTATTCCCAATGATGTAACAAAAGAATTAAACTCATTTAATTCATATTCACGGCATCTATCACTTCTAATTTTTTTTACTTTTCTTCCAAACTAATTTTCAACCTCATTGAGATAAGTTTTGAAATTTTCAAAAGCATCACTTTTATTTTTCATCAAGTAAACATATGTAAACTTAGAAAAATCATCAATGAGAGTGATAAAATATCTATTACCTCCACGAGTTAGAATTCCACCAAGTTCACAAATATCAGTATGAACTAATTCTAACAAATCAGTTTTTCTTTCAACTTGAAAATGAGGCCTTTTAGTGATCTTGGCTTTACTACAAGCCTCACATTTTTCAAAATTCTTTTTAACCATTGGGATTAATCCTAAACTACTCATGATTCCAACATAACGATCATTAATATGACACAAACGAGCATGCCAAAAATTAGTAGAAGAAAGCATATAAACAGAAGTAGAAGTTTTATTCATTTCAACATTCAACTTAAACATCCCATCACATGCATACCCCTTCCCCACAAAAATACTTTTCTTCACTATTACATATTGATCAGATTCAATAATTTGTTTAAAGTCTGCTTTATTAAGAAGAAAACTACACATCAAATTTTTTCTCATAGAAGGAGTATAAAGTACATCTTTCAATGTTAACATCCTTCCAGAAGTAAAACACAATTCAACATCTCCCTTTCCAAGCACTTGAGTAGTGTGAGCATCACCAAGCATGATGGTTTTGGGCTCCTCAAAATGAGTATATTTTGTAAACCAGTCTTTGTCATAACAGACATGACGGTTTGCACCAGAATCAGCCCACCATCCATCAACATTCTCAACCATGTTTATGTCGGTAATCACCGCCACAAAAGGTTCTTCGGTAACGTTTGCCTGAGGGTTAGGACCATATTTCCAGAATCTGCAAAATCGAGCAATATGCCCACTCTTGCCACAAACAAATCATGGTCCCTTTTCTTGAACTTGTTGAGTTTGTGCTTGGTGATTTTCACCATTATTTTTCTTGGGAGGTCTACCATTATTTTTCTTGAATTTTTTCTTCTTAGGCTTTAAAGAAGTATTTTTGTGAGTTTCAGGAGTAGCATTATTCGAAGTAATTAAATTTACCTTCGATGTGATGTTGTTCTCTTCTGTTTGTAAAAGTGCATCTTGGCCTCTTGCTTCTTCTTCCATGCGGATTTTCATTATCAAGCTTTCAAGAGAGGTTTCCTTTTGTTTGTGGCGCATAGTTTTTTGAAATTCCTTCCAAGAAGGTGGAAGTTTATCCACTATGCCACAAACAATAAGGTTATCTCCAATTTTAACCTCTTCGGACCTAAGCTCTCCAACAATCATGATGAAGTCTTGAGCTTGATCTACCACTGATTTGTTGTCCACCATTTGGAAACGAAAAAATCTACTAGCTGCATATTTTTTCGCTCCAGCCTCTTCGGTATCATAGTTACTCTGCAATGCCTTCCAAATTTTCTTTGTACTAGAGTAAGTTCTATCATAATAATCATAAAAATTATCAGATAGACAATTAAGAAGATAATACCGACACTTATAGGAATCACCATCGTACTTTTCCACTTTCTCTAGATGAGAAATAGTTTCATCATCATTCATAGTGGTGATGTCTTCTTTATTTGGATTCTTCTCCGTTAATACATAAGAAACATTGAGAAGACTTAAATAGAAAAGTACTTTACCCTTCCATCTTTTGAAATGGTTACCATTGAATCGAAATGGCTTGTTAAGGTCTCCCATCTTGACATCCGCGGTTTTTTCAATTGTAGCCATGTTGAATCTCCTTAAAATTGTTAGTGAAAAAACTTACAAGATAATAAAATTGCAAGATTACAATTGAAAAAAAAATGAAGAAAGTAATCTCTTCAGGCTGAGGCGCGGATATCTCGCTCTCTTTAAGGAGATTCAAGCCCACTGCAGCAAATGTTTTCACCGGTCCAGCAGTAGTCTTCTTTGACTTGTCCCCTCCAGGATACAACAGCCTTTACAAAGTATAACTCAACAACTCTGGACAAGAGTTGAGTTCAAAGCTCCACAAAAAAAGAACACCTCCCTTCAACTAATAAGAACTCTCTTTAGACTAACTCTTTCACTCTTTGTTTTCTCTTATGAATTGTGTGTGTCTAAAACCAAATGAAGACTACCACTATTTATACTACAAGAAGTCTTCCTAGCAATGAATAGGAAGATAATGGAGGTAGTAAATAGTGAAGATAATGGCCTTAGGAGTTACATAGGTTACAATGAGAGTTACATAGGTTACATAAGTTACAATGGGAGTCACATATGTTACATATGTTACAAAGGGAGTTACATATGTTACATAGGTTACAAAGGGAGTAATGGAGGAATTAAGAATGAAATACATTGATGGATAACCAATGCTAATGGATGATGTAGAAGTCATCCATACCAATGTTCATTCTTATAACTCCAAAATAAAGCAATTTAATATTGTTAAATATTACTATTAAAATGCTAATACCCTAACATATGGTGAGGAAAACACAGCATAACAACCTAATAGAATTAATTAATAAATATGTCTGCATAGAGGTTGTTACATCCCTTTTGGCACCTTTTTAGACAATGAATCAAACCTTTAATACATTGATATCTCTATCAATTGTCATTGAACTTTATTGAGAAAAACTTAAATAATTATGGCTTAATTTTGCAATAAAATATTTCAATTAAACGTTTTCATTAAGGGCATAGTACAAAATCCTGTAAATCACATGGCAATGTTAGTTAGCATGCATTATATTATCTACTCCTTCCGTTCCTATTTATTTGTCTATATTCCCTTTTTTAGTTGTTCTCATTTACTTGTTCATTTTCATAAATCAAGATATGTCCAAAAAAAAATTATACTCTCATTTAAATTTCTTGAAAATTTTTAAGTTTTGATTTGTCCTCTTTGGAATCATAATTAATAAGGATAAAATTGTAACTTCACTATGTTAATTTATTATTATCTTAATATGTGTGTCATTTCTAAAATGGACAACTAAATAAAGACGAAAGGAGTATTGTTTTTACTAAGCTCATTAATCAACCTATTACATGCTTAAAGAGTAGGTAAGGAGTTAAATTAATCCGCGTGTTTTTCACCTTATTACAATTTCATTAATATTGATTTTTTTTTTGGTAAAACATGTATTTTTAAATGTTCATTATATAAATAAGTTAATCATTTAAGATATATATCTCCCGCCTTTAATTATTGCGCATTAGTTTCCATTAGGTGTAAAACCTCACGCCTATTTCATTTAATGTTAATGTATGTAATAAAGAAAGTAACATATTATATGTGATTATGTAGCGGACACTTTAAAAAGCATAAAATAATTTAAAAGTGAAACGAAATTATTTAGTAAAAGTACTTTATTATATATTCAAATGTTCAATTAAAACATGTCATAATTTGAATATTTATACCAAATAGTTTTTAAATTATATTCTCCCTAGATAATATTTACTCTAATTAACCAGATGCCTCTTCTGATTTGGTACGGAACTATTTTAAGACAATCATTCACACCTAAACCAATAAGCATCTCCAGTATATATATATATATATATTCAGTAAATCTTATGTTGCGAAGTTTCAAATTTCAAAAGTAAAAATTTCACAATAAAATATTCTAAAATTTCATGTGTAAAATTTAGAACTTCATAACAAAGTTTAGAAAAAGAAACAAATTTCATAACAATTGCTATTTTAAAAGGGATAATGTCCAAATACCCCCTCAACTAATGCCCGAAATCTCAGAGACACACTTATACTATACTAAGGTCCTATTACCCCCTGAACTTATTTTATTAATAATTTTTTACCCCTTTTTAGCTTACGTGGTACTATCTTGTGGACCCAACGATGATTGACTTTTTTTCCGAACTAGTGTCACGTACGCTAAAAAGGGGTAAAAAAATTACATATAAAATAAGTTCAGGGGGTAATAGGACCTTAGTATAGTATAAGTGTGTCTCTGAAATTTCGGGCATAGGTTGATGGGATACTTGGATATTTTCCCATTTTAAAAATCCAATCTAGACCAACTTTATAAGTTAAATCCAATAAGCGCAAGCAGCTTTATATCTTTAACCTATGGACATTAGAATATTGGCAATGTTACTATTCTGACTTTCAACGGACATGACAACACAAAAACAAAGGATGAATCGAAACCTCATAAGTAACTATGAAGTATATATGCGGATGAGGTATAAGTACCTTTTAGATTATAATTAAAATTTTAGGGAAATATTTTAATTAAATTAAGATTTTATTATAGTTTATTTTTTTTTGGATAATTTTGTACATCTTTTGGCTTACGTGACACACACGATTGTGGCGCGTGAAAGATATTTGAATGTCATGTAAGCCAAAAGGGTTTACAAAATTATATTTTTTAAAGAAACAAATAAATTCAGGGGCAATAGAATCTTAATTTAGTTAAGATGTACAAGACAGTTTTATTTCATTTATGAGTTTGGCCTTGCACCTTAATTACACTAAACTTGTATCTTATCCCTATGTTAATTGCACCAAACTTACCCAACTTAAGGGTATGTTCGGTATTAATAAATTATTTTTTTTATGAAAAATATATTCAAAGAGAAATAAGTAGATTTCTTAAGGCTAGGGATGAAGATGAAGTGTACACAATGTTTATAGAGCTAAGCGATGTTAAGAGTTCATCATTATCAAGATTAAACTAAATAATCAAGGATATATGTACTTGTCTTCAAGATGGCTCATTGAAGAATTTCAAGAAATGATCTATTAATATAACACACAATTCAAAAAATAAAAAAAAATTGGGCAAAAATCATATTCATTCTCGATAAATATATTAGCAAATAAGAATAATCAACATAAAAATATTCTTCAGTACAACTCTTGGCTCATGTTCAAGAATTATTAGTCAACATAGAGCTTGAGAATGATCAATCTCTAATTAAGAAGGCAAAAAATAAATTTAAAAAAAAAAAAAAGAAATTGCCTGGCTCCATAATGTTTGCCTCTTTCATAAGTTATAATAATATTAAGATATGTTATCCTTCATCTTGAGAATAAAGAAAAACTCCACTTCTTGATCACCATATATAATAGAAAATGTGACCAAAAAGAGATGAAAATTTCATCATTCACAATTCTTTTTCTTTAATATCAACCCTTCTTTGTAACTTCATATAATTTAGAAACAACTCGTTTTCTTGAAACTTCTTCATCATATCGATCTCTAACAAGGTGTAAAGAAAAAATTGAAAAATTGCACCACATCAATTGTTTAGAAAACTAAATATCTCTAAAGTTTTGGAGAAGATAGATAAAGAAATGGCTTAAGAAGAAAAAATAATAGAGAATTTTGTCCATAGAGTTTGTTTCTTTACGTTTATTGTTTCGGCTACGAGTCGGCCACATTTTATATTAAACGAAACTAATATACTAACCAGGACATGGTACAGTGGATGAAGCTATTTTTTTAAAAGTAATGGTTATTGTATTCAATTCTTGAGTATGATTTTTTTTAAGTATGGATGCTATACGTCGAATGGGGCCTTATCTTGTACGAATAAATATTACTGTTTATATTCTTTATTATTTGTCCATTTTTTTTAGTTATTTTTAATTATCTATCCATTTCGACACATCAAGAGAGGATAATTTTTTTACCTGTTGTATTTTCAATTCTTTGAAAAGGAATCTTAAATTTTTAATTCATTCACTTCATTATTAATCGAAATAAAATGATAAATTCCCTATATCAATAATTATTTTTTTAATTTATATTTCAATTTAAAAATTAACAAATAATTAAAGATGATTCGTAATGTAGATATCGAATATGAAAGGAAAAATCAAGTAAAACTAATGTATTATATTGCACATTTTATATAGTAAACGAGGCACTCGGAAGGAGTAAGGAGACACGGCGAGTGCACGTTTGAAAGATTGAATATGACACAAAATCCAATGAAAGGTGTCTTGGAAACCTTTTTTAAAAAAAAAGTTGCATTCCCATCTGATGTGATAAAAATATTTTAAGATTTTGACTAATTTGAATTTGTGTTCATATAAATCTCATTAAAAGGAAAATCTTGGAAATTGTGCTACAAATAATTTTACTCCCTTCATTTATTTTTAGTCGTTATGTTTTTTTATTTAGAGTTAAATTATAAGAATTTTAATTAATACTTTATAATATATATTTTAATATATTGATATAGTAAAAGTTGTAATTTATACTACTTTTCATATAGTGTTTAAATATTTTATTTAAAATATTAAATTAATAAAATCTAATTTAACTTTAAAAATTAATCAAATTAGCTTTCGAAAAACATAATATAACAATAAAATGAGCATATAATGAATATATTCTTAGGGCTCGAACCTAATATCTCTAATTAGAATCTTGGTTCGTTCCAAAAAATGGGAAGACTTATTTTTTCTAAGAGTCATGTAAAATATATAAATTATGATATGTGTAAATAGGTTTTTGTCAAAGAATGTTATTCTAAAAAGTTTAGTACAATGACGATTATGAATAAAACTTCTTAGGGAAAAACATAGTACTAAAAGAAAAAGATTAGGTTAAGAAAGTGGTGAAGAGAATTGTGCAAGTGTGAGGGTTTGGCCAACAAATTAAGTGTTAAAATATATATATATATATAAAAAGTAATTTTACGAAGATGTCAAGAAATGTTAACATATAACATGTATAGATAAAATATTTTTATCGGATTATATCATTTAGTTATATAACGCAACAAATATTGTGTGTTGACACCCCTTAAATATATGAGGTGGGGTGGGGGTGGGTGGTGAAAGGCCATTTTCAACATGACCTTTATAATGTCCATTTTCAAGTAAAAGACACAATGACTAGAGGTTGCTTTGGATTGTGGCCTCATTCAACACATCAATCATCATAATTTCCCAACTATTACAACATTGTGAACTAGTATTATTATTTTTTTTTGCAGGGCCATCATAACCTATAATTCGAACTTAGTAATTTTTAACTTTTTTATATAAAAAATATAAAATAAATATTAATATTAATTATGAATTTAATTAATTTAACTAAATAGTTAGTGTGTACATTAGAACTTTAGAAACAAATTCATCAATTTCAAATTCTTAATATTTTGTAATCTTGTATACTAGAAAAAATAATAATGTTGTGGACTAATATCTCCGTACAAATAAATTAAGAAAAAATAAATGAAATAACAAACTATAATTCAAATTAAATGTCATATTTATAATTTATTTTAACTGTAATTTGCACAAAATATTTTATTTTTTGTCATCTTATTCGTTGTACAATTAGCCATTTTCGGTATACAAAGTCATTTTATACGTTTCAGTATAAATTGTGTTTGTGTCTGTATAAAGTGGGAGAAACTTGTACATACTAATATAAATACGTATATTTTCTTCCTATTCACTTATAATTATACAAATAATGATCTTATTATATAAAATATAATGTATAAATGAATTTATACAAACTGAATAATTTATATAAAATTAAATATTTCTAATGAAATAGCGAATATAAAATTTATTATTGAACTAAATTATACAAACTATAATTATAACATACAAATATAATTTTCACGATTCTTATACCTAAAAGTTTCTCTAAATTAATCATCCCTCTCTTTTTCAATCCAAAAAAGTAAAAGGGAATATTTATTTAATGATTTGGATGTGGACTTTTTTTTTTCTTTTCTTGTCCTCTTTATGTCTGTCTATATTTTCTCACTTCTTCTTGGATTTTTATTGTACTATTACCTCGGGAATCTAATCATTCAAACCTAAACATGAATAAGAAATAAAAAAAAAGTCAAAAATATTCTTATCATATCAAAAATGATTCATAAATATTCTTCTTTAAAAAAAAAACTTTGGATCTCAAAATAATTTTAATACTTTTTCTGACTCAAGAATGCCCAAAACTTGATAGCCTAAATTTGATGCTTATTAGGGTATGAGCCAAATCATTATTTGCCTCGTGAGAAATTATAATATATCATGTGGCTATATCTTATCATAAAAAAATTCATCATCATTTGACATTTATATTTACATAGTTAGTTAAGAATATTTTTAAGTCAAAAAAATAAAAATGTTAGTAATATTTTTAAGGAAAAACTTCATAAAATGGCAAATTACTTTTTTTATTAAAATAATATAACTATACTATATTAAATTTATATTTTATGGCTATATTTACTCAAACTATAGTTATTTGTGTAAGTTATACTATTTTTAATTCAAAATAGAAGAAAGGTAGTTGTGATTATTTTTTCGTAAAATAAAGATATTTTTCACAAGAAAATCATAAATCTATATTAGAAGGTATTTGTTAGAATTTTATTTTTTTGCATGTAGGGCGAATAGCGCGGATTAGCACAATTTTGTTATATATCTCTTTTTAAAATGTAGATATAATTTAAATCAAAAGTAATAAATTCAATTAAATCTAGAAAACAGTCTTAAATCTATCTCTACAAACATTACTTTTATTTTGTGTTTTTTCCATTGATGTCCATTTTTCATATTACGTGAATACTCTCAATAAATTTATTCATTTTTAAAAGCTTAAATTTAATATTTTGATATAATATGTAAATGTATCATTTAATTTAGTTTTATTTTATATTTATATCCTCTAATTTTGATTGTGCACTAGTAAGTACTCAAATTTATATAAAATTGAACAAGTAAACACATGAATCCTATGTGGCATAATTCACGTAGGACACTATATAGGATACAAATTGTCATGTAGGATATCACGTAGAACGTGTGTATCTACGTGTGCAAATTTATACAAGTTCAAGTGTTTTTGTTTGTGAAAATCCAAAGTTGAAGGAAAGAAATGTGAAATAATATAAATTATATGACATACTTATAAATGAACAACTTTCACATATAGCAAACACAAAAATCATATTTGTATGTTATATCTATAGTTTGCATTAAACAATTTTATATAAACTATTTCTATTTCAGTGTACATATACAAATGATCAATTGTATAATTTGTCTTTGTATAAAACGAGAAAGAGAGAAAGACAAAAGAAAAAACTAAGCAGGGAAATATTTGTATTGTATAAATTATAAGTGAATAGGACGAAAATATATGTATTTGCATGTTTGTATACAATTTATCTCGCTCTATACAAACAGAAACACAATTTATACATTTCTTTTATGTTTGTATAAGCGAGAGAGGTGAGGATGGGAAACGAGATTTGGGAGAGGGGAACGAAAATATATGTACATATATCATTTTCTCTCGCTTTATACAAATACAAACGCATTTTATACATTTGTGTTTGTATAAAAAGCGAAAAAGGCAAGGGAGAGAACGAGAATGACGAGCGAGATTCACCAGGAGAGAGGCAAAATAACAATAGGTCAATATGATTAATAGTTAAATAAAATTAAACTATAATTATAAATTTAATTTGATTAATAATTTGTTATAGTACATTATTTTCTCTTTATAATTTATATATTGTACCATAAATATTTAATAAAAATAGAATAATCTCAATCGTCTCACCGCAATTCAAATTTCATACTAATATTACTTGCTTCGTCTGGATGTTGGTACAGGCCTTATAATGAGTTATTTTTCAAAAAGACACTTCATAACCAAAAGAAAACTTTAAACTACTTCAGCGGCAAGTGTTGATCATGACATGTGAGACATCTTCTTCTTAGGTTGCAAATTTACATTTTCTAAAAACCTATATATATATATAATTGTAACAAGTGACGTTTATATAGTAAAAATAAATGCCAAATTTGAATTTGATGAGTTCCATCTTTATTTCAATTACTAGGTTTATTTACATTTTTCAAATTAAGAATTTATATTTTAACTAGCACATCTGAACTCATAGAATAAAAAACGAATATTCTAGCTTATATGGTACGAGTTTATGTGAATTCAAAGTAAATCAAGTATTTGTATCATGAAATCTATAAAATATCCTCCTATAAGGTGTGTTTTGTATGAAGGAAAATGTTTTCCATGGAAAATGTTTTCCTTGAAAACAAGTAGATTTTGGACTTATTTTCTCATGTTTGGTTAGTGAGTAGAAAATATTTTCTAGAAATGATTTTTAGTGTTTGATTTATAAATGAAAATGTTTTTTGAGATACATCTTTTATTTTTACTAGAGTAGAAAATAATTTATGAAATTGAAAATATTTTTTAGAATTTTTTTTTTTGGGGTGTAGTGGGATGGGGGGTGGGCAAGGGGTTAGGTAAAAAAATAAATTTTGAAGTTGAAAATATTTTTTTAAAATAATTTTTTTTGGAGGGGAGGAAGGGCTGGTAGGGGGTGGGTAGGGAGACTGACGGTGGAGGGAGTGAGATAGGAGTTTTTAAATAAAAATATCTTAAAAAGCGAAGTCAAATTTTTTTGGGAGGGGAAGGGGCGGGGGGGGGGGGGGGAGGGCTGGCCAGCAGTGGGTGGGTGGGATGGATGGTTTGGGATCCGGTGAAAAATATATATTTTGGAATTGAAAATATTTTTAAAATTGAATTTTTTGCCAAAAAAATGTAATTTAAAGTTGGAGAAGAGTTTTGGAAAATGTATTCCTTCAAAATTAAGGGAAATCATTTTCCTTAATTTTGAGGAAAATGAGTTGATTTTAAAAACACTTTTTCAAGACTTTTGTCCCAACCAAACATGAGAAAATTGGAAAACATTTTTCAGAATATATTTTCCTTCATACCAAACACACTCTAAATGTCGGCTACCAATATTATAATTTGATTTAAACTTTGTTTTTTCTGTAATCGGTTATATTACCTTTGAAGTCAATCAATATATGGTAAGACATTTTAAATTTTTATAGATAGACGAGACAGCCATCTTATTTGACAACGAAAGCATGGTGTTTGGGTGTTGTGTGTGTGTGTTTGGGGAGGGGGGGGGGGGGGTTGTATGTTGCCTTAGACTTCAATTATTTCCAAACATCCAAAGAGAACACCATCAAATGCTGCTTTGAAATAAATCTCCCACAATGGAAAAAACCCTTTTTCTAGAAACTCACCACTATCTTCAATTTTTACAACCAAATAAAAAGGGAAATAAACAAATATAATACATAAATTTACTCTTTAATCTGTCCTCACTTATATTTATTTTTTTAATTTTGATTGTTTATGAGTAGATACTTATTATACTTATATATATAAAAAGTTGAAAAAATCGACACATATATTATATAATATATGCAAAATGTCGCATATTATATGAATTGTCATGTAAGATGTCACATAAAATAAGTGTATCAACATGTTCAATTGGAGTTTGTGCCGTGTCTCAGTCCCAATGTGGCTGATCATCCAAAAAGACCAGCTAAGCATCATTGGCTTGGTCATCCTTTACATGACCAACTACTTAATACTACGCAGACTCATCAAACAACGCTTTTTAGCTTTCTTCAGGATCTGGCTCAAACTATTTGACAGATTTCCATTTATTTAAGTTATGGGAATAATTATGCGAAATTATTTTTATATCGATCCTATCGATGATGGATTTGAATATAATGATGTTGTTGGGCTCAATTGGATGGACTTTGACACCAAATGTGGTTTGGGCTATTGAAATTTAGACAAGTGAAACTTTAACAATTAAATTGATTATTTTCTCAAAAATAATGTTCTATGCATGTGATGCTTGTTTGCATCTAAACCATCTAGTTTATGTGAGTGAGACACTTAGGTTGTGTCTAATCTAAAGAAGTATAATGTTAGCCTGTTAACATTGAATAACTTGCTAGCAAGGATATTTGTTCCATAATTCATGAGCTTTGTTTAAAGTATATACAAGAATCTAACTTGATAGAACCTTGTGCAGGTTAAAGGTAAAAATTCATATGATTTCAGCATAAATAACTTTAAGCCCCAAGAGGTATAAGAAACGTTCATTATAAAAATATATCGGCACAATATATGTGTTATATTGTACAACATAATATTACATGATCAACCATACATATGAACTCAATGATATTTTACTCATACATTTCTTTTAGCAAGGCTTAGATCGAGTAGCAAGACAATTACTATTATAGATCTTGCCACTACGTACCACGACTTTATAATATTACCGAAGATTTATTGTGAGGCAATTGGCTAATCGATCACTTATTCATGGCCTTCATCTCAAGGATTGTATCCATCACTAAGGGGTTTATATTTGTAATGTGGAGGGTTATATTTGCCACCTGGAGGTTTGTATTCATTATTAGGCGGTTTATATTTGTCACGTGGAGGATTGTATTCATCACTAGGGGATTTATATTTGTCATGTGGAGGGTTATATTTGTCACTAGGAGGGTTATATTCATCGCTAGGAGGTCTATAATTGTTACTTTGAGGTTTGTTTCATCACTAGGTGATTTATATTTATCATGTGGTGGGTTATATTTGTCACCTGGTGGTTTATATTCATTACTAGGAGGTTTGTATTTGTCAGTTGAAGGTTTGTATTCAACACTAGGGGGTTTATATTTGCCATGTGGAGGATTATATTTGTCGCCCGGAGGTTCGTATTCATCACTAGTGGGTTTATATTTGTCACATGGGAGGTTATATTTGCCACCTTGAGCTTTGTATTCGTCACTATGAGGTTTATATTTGCCACCTGGAGGTTTGTGTTCATCACTAGGAGATTTATATTTTTCATATGAGCAGTTATATTTCTGACCTGGAGATTTGTATTCATCACTAGGGAATTCATATTTGTCACCTGGAGGTTTCTATTCATTGCTAATATTGTCATGTGGAGGGTTATGTTTGTCACCTGGAAGTTTGTATTCGTCACTAGGAGATTTATATTCGTCATGTGGTGGGGGGTTATATTTGTCACCTGGAGGTTTGTATTCATCACTAAGAATTTTATATTTGTCATATGCACCTGGAGGTTTATACGTATTGTTAGTGAAAAACTTACAAGATAATAAAATTGCAAGATTACAATTGAAAATAAAATGAAGAAATTAATCTCTTCAGGCTGAGGCGCGGATATCTCGTTCTCTTTAAGGAGATTCAAGCCCACTGCAACAAATGTTTTCACCAGTCCAGCAGTAGTCCTCTTTGACTTGTCCCCTCAAGGATACAACAACCGTTACAAAGTATAACTCAACAACTCTGGACAAGAGTTGAGTCCAAAGCTCCACAAAAAAGAACACCTCCCTTCAACTAATAAGAACTCTCTTTTAGACTTAACTCTTTCACTCTTTGTTTTCTCTTGTTTTTTGTGTGTGTGTAAAACCAAATGAAGACTACCACTATTTATACTACAAGAAGTCTTCCTAGCAATGAATAGGAAGATAATGGAGGTAGTAAATAGTGAAGATAATGGTCTTAGGAGTTTAATATGTTACAATGAGAGTTATATAGGTTACAATGAGAGTTACATAGGTTACAAAGAGTAATGGAGGAATTAAGAATGAAATACATTGATGGATAACCAATTCTAATGGATGATGTACAAGTCATCCATTCCAATGTTCATTCTTATAACTCCAAAATAAAGCAATTTAATATGTTAAATATTAATATTAAAAATCTAATAACCTAACAGTCCCCACTCATTTTAATATTTACATAAGAGAGTATATCAGTTGAAGGAAGACTACTATGCATAATGAAGGTGTGCTCTGTATTGAACCTCCACTTAGTGAAACAGTAACTTTTACCCCAGAGTCGTAGTGGTCTCAAACTTGAACTATGACTGTTTAAGGGAAATAAAATATCACTGCTCACACATAATATCAAGGTGTTGACATGAGCTTTAACAGCCAGCATGTTATGGTCATGTGCTATCCCGGTTTCATGAGTGCATTTGAGAATAAGCCCCATTCTTATAGGAAGCGACCTACTTCCACACATCACATAGGTGAAATCTGTCGAGAGTGCTCCTGTAAGATTAACACTCCACATATACGGGCTACAGATATTCATTAAGAGTTTTATCAACCCAACCTTCACAAACTACAGGAAATAATACACTCACATCATAGGGAGGGGGAAAAAATAGTCATTTTTAACAACAAGTCATCATATGATTAGTTTTTCCCATTGTACCTGGTTATAGGATCTCTAGTCCCAGGTTGGGTTTCCTCATATATGACTCAAGGATTTGTAGGCTTCAATCCCATCCCCCTCGATGTGCTCCAGACCTCTTCTCTTGTTAAGGCCTTCGTAAGAGAACCTGCAAGATTATCACAAGATATGACATAATAAACATTAATGGTACCATTTGTCAAATACGATCTTACATTACTGTGTTTCCTCCTTCTAGGTCTGGATTTACCGTTGTAATAACGATTTTGAACTCTACCAATTGCAGCGGTGCTATCACAATGAATTAAAATATGAGGAATTGATTTTTCAAAATAAGGAATTTGAAATAATAAATCTCTTAACAAATTCGCTTCCTCACTAGCTGAAGCTAAAGCAATTAGTTCAGCCTCCATGGTAGAGTTAGCAATTATAGTTTGATTTTTTGATCTCCAACAAACAACACCACCACCTAAAGTAAAGACATAACCAGTGGTAGAACAGGAATCACCTGACAAAGTGTTCCAATCCGCATCACAAAAGACTTCAAGTACAGCAGAATATTTTTTATTGAACAAATCACAATTTTTTGTTCCAATCAAATATCTTATAACTCTTGTTATAGCATGCCAATGTTCATTACCTGGCTTGCTTGTAAACCTGCCAAGTACTCCTATTGCATATGCAATATCAGGCCTAGTGTAATCAATCACATATCTCAAACTTCCGATTATACTAGCATATTCCTTTTGATTTATTACATTTTCACTTTCAACAGGAAATAAGTGAACACTTGAATCAAAAGGAGTAGCAACATGCTTGCAATCATGAAAGTTATATTTTCTCAAAATTTTCTCAACATAATTTGACTGGTCAAGGAAAATCCCCTCACATGTTCTTGTTATTTTTATTCCAAGAATAAAATTTGTCTCACCAAGATCTTTCATATCAAAATGGCTTGGAAGAACATTTTTAGATTCATCAATAACATTCATGTTAGAGCCAAAGATCAACAAATCATAAACATATAGGCAAATAATCACATGAGAATTATTCCAAGACTTATGATATATGCACTTATCACACTCATTTGTTTTAAAACCATTTTCAATCATGCAGGAATCAAATTTTTCATGCCATTGCTTTGGTGCTTGTTTCAAGCCATATAGGGATTTAGTAAGTTTACATACTTTGCTTTCTTGGCCTGCTTCAACAAAACACTCGGGTTGGTCCATATAAATTTCTTCATTTAGGTCTCCATTTAGAAAAGCAGTTTTTACATCCATTTGATGAATTTGCAAATCAAAAATTGTAGCCATAGCAACTAAAAGTCTAATGGATGTAATTCTTGTTACCGGAGAAAAAGTATCAAAAAATTCTAGGCCTTCTAGTTGTTTGAAACCTTTTGCAACTAGCCTAGCTTTGTATTTAAAAATAGATCCATCCGATTTCAACTTTTTCCGTAAGACCCATTGACAACCAATTGTTTTACAACCTGGTGGTAAATCAACTAAATTCCAAGTTTTATTAGAAATTAGAGATTCCATTTCATCATTTACAAGCTCTTTTCAAAAAATAGAATCATGTGAAGATAATGTTTCTTTCAAAGTTAGAGGGTCATTTTCAATATTAAACACATAAAAATCAGGACCAAAATCTTTTTCTACTCTAGCACTTTTACTTCTTCTTAACTCAAAATCAACAACTTCTTTATTTTTCAAAGTTGAAGTAGAAGAACTAGGTAGTGACAAAATATTTTGTTCAATCCTTTGACCCCCACTATTTTTAGTATCAAAATGAAATTTATTTTCATGAAAAATAGCATCACCAGATTCTATTACAATATTATCTTCAAGATTAAAAATTCTATAGGCTGTAATATTTGAAGCATAACCAAGAAAAGCACAAGTAGTAACTTTATTACCCAACTTTGTAATCTTGGGATCCATTAGCCTCACAGAGGCTAGACAACCCCAAACTCTTAGATATCTCAAACTTGGCTTGTAACCTTTCAACAATTCAAAAGGTGTCAATTTAGACATTTTATGAGGCACACGATTCAACACATAACAAGCAGTTAAGATAGCTTCACCCCAAAAATTTAAAGGTGCATGTGATTCAATTAGCATGCATTAGTCAATTCAACCAAAGTTCTATTTTTCCTTTCTACTACTCCATTAGACGAATGAGAGTAAGGAGGAGTAGTTTCATGAATTATTCCCAATGATATAACAAAAGAATTAAACTCATTTGATTCATATTCACGGCCTCTATCACTTCTAATTCTTTTTATTTTTCTTCCAAACTGATTTTCAACCTCATGGAGATAAGTTTTGAAATTTTCAAAAGCATCACTTTTATTTTTCATTAAGTAAACATATGTAAACTTAGAAAAATCATCAATGAAAGTCATAAAATATCTATTACCTTTACGGGATAGAATTTTACCAAGTTCACAAATATTAGTATGAACTAATTCTAACAAATCAGTTTTTCTTTCAACTTGAAAATGAGGCCTTTTAGTGATCTTGGCTTTACTACAAGTCTCACACTTTTCAAAATTCTTTTTAACCATTGGGATTAATCCTAAACTACTCATGATTCCAACATAACGATCATTAATATGACACAAACGAGCATGCCAAAAATTAGTAGAAGAAAACATATAAACAGAAGTAGAAGTTTTATTCATTTCAACATTTAAGTTAAACATCCCATCACATGCATACCACTTCCGAAAAAAAAAACCTTTCTTCACTATAACATATTGATCAGATTCAATAATTTGTTTAAAGCCTGCTTTATTAAGAAGAAAACTACACATCAAATTTTTTCTCATAGAAGGAGTATAAAGTACATCTTTCAATGTTAATATCCTTCCAGAAGTAAAACACAATTCAACATCTCCCTTTCCAAGCACTTGAGTAGTGTGAGCATCACTAATCATGATGGTTTTGGGCTACTCAAAATGAGTACATTTTTTAAACCAGTCTTTGTCATAACAGACATGATGGTTTGCACCAGAATCAATCCTCCATCCATCAACATTCTCAACCATGTTTATGTCGATAATCACCACCACAAAAGGTTCTTTGGTAACGTTTGCCTGAGGTTTAGGACCACGTTTCCAAAATCTGCAAAATCGAGCAATATGTCCACTTTGCCACAAACAAAGCATGGTCCCTTTTCTTGAACTTGGTGATTTTGTGCTTGGTGATTTTCACCATTATTTTTCTTGGGAGGTCTACCTTTATTTTCTTGCATTTTTTCTTCTAAGGCTTTAAAGAAGTGTTTTTGTGAGTTTCAGGAGTAGCATTATTCGAAGTAATTAAATTTACCTTTGATGTGATGTTGTTCTCTTCTGTTTCTAAAAGTGCATCTTGGCCTCTTGCTTCTTCTTCTATGCGGATTTTCATTATCAAGGTTTCAAGAGAGGTTTCTTTTTGTTTGTGGCGCGTAGTTTTTTGAAATTCCTTCCAAGAAGGTGGAAGTTTATCCTCTATGCCACAAACAATAACGTATCTCCAATTTTAACCTCTTCGGACCTAAGCTCTCCAACAATCATGATGAAGTCTTGAGCTTGATCTACCACTGATTTGTTGTCCACCATTTGGAAACGAAAAAATCTACTAGCTGCATATTTTTTCGCTCCAGCCTCTTCGGTATCATACTCACTCTGCAATGCCTTCCAAATTTTCTTTGCACTAGAGTAAGTTCTATCATAATAATCATAAAAATTATCAGATAGACAATTAAGAAGATAATACCGACACTTATAGGAATCACCATCGTACTTTTCCACTTTCTCTAGATGAGAAATACTTTCATCATCATTCATAGTGGTGATGTCTTCTTTATTTGGATTCTTCTCCATTAATACATAAGAAACATTGAGAAGACTTAAGTAGAAAAATATTTTACCCTTCCATCTCTTGAAATGATTACCATTGAACCGAAATGGCTTGTTAAGATCTCCCATCTTGACATCTGTGGTTTTTTCAATTGTACCCATCTTAGAATCTCCTTAAAATTGTTAGTGAAAAACTTACAAGATAATAAAATTGTAAGATTACAATTGAAAATAAAATGAAGAAATTAATCTCTTCAGGCTGAGGCGCGGATATCTCGCTCTCTTTAAGGAGATTCAAGCCCACTGCAACAAATGTTTTCACCAGTCTAGCAGTAGTCCTCTTTGACTTGTCCCCTCCAGGATACAAAAGCCTTCACAAAGTATAACTCAACAACTCTGGACAAGAGTTGAGTCCAAAGCTCCACAAAAAAGAACACCTCCCTTCAACTAATAAGAACTCTCTTTTAGACTTAACTCTTTTACTATTTGTTTTCTCTTGTATTTTGTGTGTGTGTAAAACCAAATGAAGACTACCACTATTTATACTACAAGAAGTCTTCCTAGCAATGAATAGGAAGATAATGAAGATAGTAAATAGTGAAGATAATGGCCTTAGGAGTTTCATAGGTTACAATGGCAGTTATATAGGTTACATAGGTTACAATGGGAGTTACATAGGTTACAAAGAGTAATGGAGGAATTAAGAATGAAATACATTGATTGATGGATAACCAATGCTAATGGATGATGTAGAAGTCATCCATTCCAATGTTCATTCTTATAACTCCAAAATAAAGCAATTTAATATGTTAAATATTAATATTAAAATGTTAATAACCTAACACGTATCACTAGGGAATTTATATTCGTCATGTGGGGGGTTATATTCACCACTTGAAAGGTTATATTCACCACATCAGTGTTTATATTTGTTATATGGGAGATTGTATTTGCCGCTTGAAGGATTGTATCCACTATGTGAGGGTTTATGTTCACCACATGGAGGCTTATATCCATTATTATATTTACTACCAAGAGATTATATCCGCTGTTATAATCGTCATATAAAAATTTATACCCATCACGTCAAGAATAATATCTGCCACCACAAAATTTATATCCATTGTTATATTCGTCATGTTCATCTCCAAGATATCCGTCAATATCATTATATCCATCATTGTGTACATCATCCCGATATCATTGCTGCAAATATCAAATGTGAAATTTAAAAACTAGCCTAACATTGAATAAATGTCAAATAATTATATAAGAAATCCAATATTTCAAATAGATAGTTAATAAAAGAAAAAAAATAATAAACTTACAAGTTTCAGTCAACTCCTAGCTACAACCTTAGAGCTTATTGCAAAAATAACCAAAAAAAATGCCAAGAAACAAAAATGCCTTGAAACCCATCATTTTTTTTCCTTTTTAAAACTTTATATTAATTAAAGGATGAAGGAATTGATACAACCTTGGATTAAATTTATACTTAAAAAATTCAATGTATTAGAAATTAATAAACGATCACTTATCACTTATCTTGCCTAAGCACCACTATCAATTATATTTCCTTTGTTTCAATTTATTTGTATTATATTCGTAGTTTGTTTAAAAAAAAGGTAGTGTAGGACTAATATTTATCTGCATTTTGTGATGTACACTAAATAAAATAATTGTTTACAATTAAAAAATAAAATAAGCATATATCGAAATATTTTCTTGAGATGGAGAATGAATCTCATACAAAAGATGAAATATTATTTTTAGAGTATAATTTCAATACTTTACTAAAATTCCTAAGAGTAATAAATATCGAACAATTATTAGTATATTTATTATAATATAAAATTTGTACATACTTTTTATGTAATTTGTTTTTCTTTGACATTTTTTGGAATAAACACAAACTACTGCATTAATACTGATAAAAGAGCTTCTTAAATCAATCTTAAATATAAACTACTATATAAGCCTATAACTATACAAAGAAAATTTTGAAAACACGTTTTAAAATACGTAAATTTCAAAAGTTTTCCCAAGTTGGTTCTAGTTATTGCTCAAACAATTTTAATTGCGTTAACTTTCTACTTCATATATTTGAAATATATATTGCTATCATTTTTGGTGGTAGGTAATTGATAAGTACCTTCTATTTTTAATCATATGTTTTCAAATTTGAAATATTTGAGAAAAAATTACTTTCGATTAGAAAACACTATAATCCTAAAGTGTAACATTTTTGTTAAAGAGGCTAAAGTAAAGTTGAGACGTCAAATTTATCTTTAATCTAATTATACTTTCAATGTGAAACATACTCATTCAATTAAAAAAAAATGTGAAACATAAATTTTATAAATAAAAATTTATTCAAATTGCAACAAATAATATGGGTGATAATAAAAGCCATAAACATTCCTCATATAACTTTCTTTTAATTGGGAAGACGAATATGATAAATTACTCAACTTTGTCATTTAGAACTGATATCACCCTCGTTATGAAAGTGACTCATATATATCTTAATGTTATACAAATGACTAACATATATCTCTTTTCCTCTAAGAAAGAGGAGAAGTGTGTTTGGCCTTATAGAAGGCATTTGTCTTGTCATATTTGAGCCTTATAGAAGGCATTTGGCTCCTTACTTGAGTCATCATCATCCACATATGTTTCAAAAAGGTGGCCCAATGCTAAGAAATCGATCCAAATCTCCACCACCTTTTGAAATTGGCTTTTGTAAAATTGTCTTCAATTTTTTGAGGTGTCTTCTTAAATAATTTAATTAAACTAATTAAATTTTAAAAAGATATTCACTACAATATTAATGATTGATTTAGACTTATTTTTGTACTTAAAAGTAATACAAAATCTTATACAAGTAAAAGTGATAACTCTAATTGGCTTACTCAAATGTGAAGTATCAATTCTATTTTTAAATACTTCTATTATTTATAGAATAATTTCATAGTTTGTGTAATAATTTACTCAATTCAAAAAGTTTTAATAACTATAATCAATTAGAGCTTAACTGTACTATAACATTTGTTGTGTTGTACAACACATAATAATTTATATATGTCTATTCTTGTCTTAAGATTATTATAAGAAATATTATATTATCAATTAAAAAATCATCAAATTATAAATAAGTATTTATTACATGTAAATAAAGTAATGTCAATATATAAATTAAGTGCATAATAGTTCTCTTTAACCCTTTAGAGTGTTTTTTAAATTTTAAAAAAAGTTTGAATCTTAAGTACTAATTAGTGCAAAAGTTAAAAACTCTAGCACCTAAAGATACCTTAAGATGCATAAGCTAACCATTCAAAAAATTTGTAATATGTTATTTCAAAATTTTGTGATATCTTACTTCAACCACTATTGGTAGTGGTATATGTTAGGATCGGAATTAAGTATGTAAATGCGGAAGCTAGCAATGCAAATCTCGAAAGACTACGAGTAAGAAGACAACGAGAAATATATCAAAAGATACAAAGATTTAACGTGGTTCGGTCAGTCGACCTACGTCCACAAAGGAGATGAGCAATCCACTATAAATATGAGATTACAAAATGCAAAGAGAAAAAAATCTCAACCAACTCACTCAAAATACATGGGAGGTTCACACAAGTGATAACGTATCAAACTTGTGACCCACAAATTTATTAGGATATTGCTCATGTTCCAGCCAAAGGCTCATGGCCTAATCCTACTTGAAAAAGGATTGGAATTATTCTCTTTATTTGGTTTCCAATTCTATTAGGAAAAGGATTGGATTTGTAATCCTATTTGTAGTTGGTTTTGACTTTGTAAGGAAAAGTACAACTTTATAAATAGAGGATGGCCTTGAGAGAATAATTAATTGTTCATTGATATTGTCCTTGAAAGACATTAGAACATAAGAGAGGTTTTTTGAGAGAGCTTTCAACAAGACAAAAGAGAGAAGGAAAAGGGTTCTTTGTTGCAGTCTTTTTCTCCGACTAGCAACATTCAAATCGTGTTTTCCGATGAACTAATCGTTAGATCGGGCGGAAATTTGGACTGAGTGTTCCTGAAATCTTAGTGGTTTATTTGAATGATAGAGATCAGATTCAGAGGCCAGCAAGATCCTATTTTAGGTCCCAAACAGAAGCTGGATTTGGGTGGTGTTTCTTTCTATCTATCTTTTGTTGGTGTAGCTATTATTTGTTCGTTTTTTGCACTTGTTGTGTAGCCATTAGAAGAATATTTGTAACTCTCTTATTGGTATAGTAAAGCAATTCAGATCTTGTCGATCATGTAGTGGTTATCTTCGGTTTGAAGGGGTTTTCCACATTAAACTTGGTGTTCTTTATTGTTAGATTTTCATTTTCATTTTTTCGTCACAACAACTAGTATCAGAACTAAGGTTATCTATATGGAGGGAAAAATGATCAAGATGGTATGTCTAAATGGAAGAAATTACAACATATGGAAAAGAAAGACGAAAGATCTATTGTTTGTGAAGAAGATGCATCTTTCGGTTTTTTTCTGCTCATAAATCCGAGAATGTGACCGATGAAAATTGGGAATGAGCACCAACAAGTATGTGGATATATAATACAATGGGTTGAAGATAATGTTCTCAACCATATTGTGAATGAGACACATGCTAGAACATTGTGGGAAAAGTTGGAGAGGCTATACGCTTCAAAGACTGGCAATAACAAGTTGTTCTTGTTAAAGCAATTGATGACCTATAAATACAAGGAGGGCAGTCCTATTCTTGATCATATAAATGATTTTCAGGGTATTCTTGATCAGCTTATCAGGAATGAGTGTTAATTTTGATGATGAAATACAAGGACTTTGGCTTCTTAATACTCTACCGGATTCTTTGGAAACTCTTCATGTTTCTTTAACAAATTCTACCACGATGGAAAGGTGACTATGGAATATGCAAAGAGTGGTGTGTTGAATGAAGAGGTTAGAAGAAAATCTCAAGACACATCTTCACATTCAGATGTTCTATATACAGAAGATCGAGGGAGACATAAGACAAGAGATTTGAGGATTAGAGGTAAAGGCATAAGCAAGTCAAAATTCAAGAATCCAAATATTATATGTTATCATTGTGGAAAGAAAAGACACATTAAAAGATTTTGTAAATAATTGAAGCAAGATCTTAAAGAATGGAAGAAGGAAGAAAACAATGAAAATAATGTTGTTATTGTTGTCCAAGATGACCTTCTCTTCACTTGTGATAGAGACGTCATCAATTTTGTATCTCAAGATAAAAGTTGGATAGTAGATTCTGGAGCTACGTCATATGTCACACCAAGAAAAGACAACTTTTCATCTTATACTTTTGTTAACTATGAGGTGTTAAATATGGATAATGCTGGTGAGGTTAAGGTGTTTGGTGTTGACACTGTTTGTTTAAAAACCAATACCGGTTCAACGTTGGTCCTTCAGAATGTCAAGCATGCTCCATACATTTCCTTAAATTTGATCTCTATTGGACAACTAGATGATGACGACTATCGTAATGACTTGTGCAATAGACAATGGAAGCTCACAAAAAACTCACTGATTTTAGCTCGAGGAATAAAACATTCCAATTTATACGTGACACAAGGATTGATTCTTGGTGACTCTACAAATTTGGTGGAGAGCGAGACTTTATCAGAATTATAGAACAAGAGGCTTAGTCATATGAGCGAGAGGGGGGATCACATGTTTGGCTAAGAAGAATTTGCTTGCTGGTATGAAACAAAAAAAGGTGAAAATATGTGTTCATTGCTTAGCAGGGAAACGGAAAAAAAGTTTCTTTCACAATCATCCTCCTTCAGAAAGTCTGAGCTATTGGAGCTAGTACACTCAAATTTGTGTAATCCTTTCAAAGTGAAGTCAAAAAGTGGTGCACTTTACTTTGCTACTTTCATTGATGATCATTCTCGCAAGATTTGGGTATATCCTTTAAAATTTAAAGATCAAGTGCTTGTTTAAACAGTTTCAAGACTTATCTGAGACACAAACGAGAAAGAAATTAAAATGTATTCGCACTGATAATGGTGGTGAGTATATTGATCCCTTTGATAACTATTGCAAATCGCAAGAAATTTATCAACAGAAGACTCCTCCAAAGACTCCTCAATTAAATGGTTTGGCAGAGAGGATGAACAAAACTTTAGTTGAGAGAGTTAGATGTGTGCTTTCAGAGGCTAAACTTCCAAACTCTTTTTGGGCTGAAGCACTTAACATTGTTGCTTATATTATCAATTTGTCTCCTATTGTTGCTTTGGATGGTGATGTTCCAAGCAAAGTTTGGTTTGATAAGGAAGTTTCTTATGATCACTTGAAAGTGTTCGGATGTAAAGCTTTTGTGCATGTTTCAAAAGATAAGAGGTCAAAATTGGATGTTAAAACTAAGTAGTGCATCTTCATTGGTTATGGTCAAGACGAGTTTGGATATCGCTTTTATAATCCAATTGATAAGAAACTCATTAGAATTCGTGATGTTGTTTTCTTTTGAAGATCAAACTATTGAAAATATTGACAAGACTGAGAAACTAGATTCTCATACTGATGAGAGCTTAGTTGATGTTGATCCAATTCCTATTATTGATACATCTTCTGCACATGATGGAACCAAGGTAATGATCAAGATAATGATGAGAATGTAGAACATATAATTTTTCCTACTGATGATGTTGTGGTTGATAATCAACCAACTCATGTTGGGATGACCGCTTCGGATGCTCCAGTAACCTCTTGTAGAAGATATACTAGAGAGAAGCGAAGCTCAACACGTTATTCTCATGATGAGTATATTCTATTGACTAATATGGGAGAACCTGAAGGTTATGATAAATTCATGTTGGATATTCATAGAGGTAAGTGGAAAGAACTCATCGTATACAATCATGAGTATTGTAGAAGTGTGGCAGGCAGGAAGCCTGTCAAAAGTTCCTCCACTTGAAGTTCATTTGGCCCCTTGGATGGAGGGGGAGTTTATTGGGCTATTGCCCATGTTCCAGCCAAAGGCCCATGGCCTAATCCTACTTGAAAAAGGATTGGAATTATTCTCTTTATTGGTTTTCAATTCTATTAGGAAAATGAGTGGAATTAAATTCTATTTGTAGTTGGTTTTGACTTTGTAAGGAAAAGATCAACTCTATAAATAGAGGATGGTCTTGAGAGAATAATGAATTGCTCATTGATATTGTCTTTGAAAGACATTAGAACATAAGAGAGGTTTTTTTAGAGAGCTTTCAACAAGAGAAAAAAGAGAAGGAAAAGGGTTCTTTTGTTGCAGTCTTTTTCTCCAACCAGCAACATTCAAATTGTGTTTCTCAATGAACAAACCGTTGGATCGGGCGAAAATTTGGACTGGGTGTTTTTGACATTTTGGTGGTTGATTTTAACGGTGGAGATCGGATTCAGAGGTCAGCAAGATCCTATTTTAGGTCCCAAACAGAAGTTGAGTTTGGGTGATGTTTCTTTCTATTTATCTTTTGTTGGTGTACTATTGTTTGTTCTTTTTTTGGCACTATTTGTGTAGACATTAGAAGAATATTTGTAACCCTCTTATTGGTATAGTGAAGAAATTCAGATCTTGTCGATCCCGCGGTGGTTACCTTCGGTTTGAAGGGTTTTTCCACGTTAAACTTGGTGTTCTTTATTGTTAGATTTTCGTTTTCATTTTTTCGTCAACACAAAATTTTCTCTCTAACCAAAACTCTAAAAGTCTTTAAGACTACATTGTGAATGTTGATTAAGTTAGAATGAACATGTCTCTAATTATTGAGTCCTAAACCTTTTTCTACTAGAAAAATGATTAGTCAATCCAAAACCTTTTCCTAAAAGGATAACCTATTTGTGGTAAGAAATCAGGGCAAACAAAACCCAACAAATCTCCCCCTTGGCCTGAATTTCTGATAAAATAAAATTTTCCACCTTCTTCACTTAATCTTCAACAACTTGCTTCTCCTCTCCATAATCTCTTTTGAAAAATTTATGTCTCAACACAGAGAACCTCTATGAAACAATTTCTCCAACAGAATCTTTATTACTGTCAAAAAGGTTGCGGCTAGAACTACACCCATCAAGATAAACACCTCTTTCTAACTCTGGTTCAAAAATCGATTATCGAACCACTAAACCTGACTTCATTATTGAATCTAGCTCTTATACCACTTGTTAGGACCGGAAATAAGTAGGTGTAAATGTGGAAGTTAGCAAAACAAACCTCGAAAAACCACGAGTAAGCAGACAACAAGAAATATACCAAAAGACACAAAGATTTAACGTGGTTCGATCAATCGACCTACGTCCACAAAGGAGATGAGCAATCCACTATAAATATGAGTGTACAAAATACAGAGAGAAACAACCTCAACCAATTCACTTGGAATACATGGGAGGTTCACACAAGTGATAACGTATCAAATTTGTGACCAACAAATTCTCCCCCTAACCAAAACTTCTTAAGACTATATTGTTAATGCTAATTAAGTTAGAAGGAACATTCCTCTATTTATAGAGTCTAAAACCTTTTCCTATCAGAAAAAAGATTAGTTAATCCAAAACCTTTTCCTGAAAGGAAAATCTATTTATGGTAAGAATTCAGGACAAATAAAACCCAACAATTCTCCCTCTTGGCCTGAATTTCTGACAAAATAAATTTGTCCACCTTCTTTACTTAATCTTCAACAGCTTGCTTCTCCTCTCCATAATTTCCTTTGCAAAATTTATGTCTCAACACAGAGAACCTCTCTGAAACAATTTCTCCAACAAAATCTTCATTACTGTCAAAAAGGTTGCGACTAGAACTACACCCGTCTAGATGAACACCTCTTTCTAACTCTGGTTCAATAATCGATTATCGAACCACTAAACCTGACTTCATTATTGAATCTGACTCTTATACCTCTTGTTAGGACCGAAAATAAGTAGGTGTAAATGCGAAAGCTAGCAAAACAAACCTCGAAAAATCACGAGTAAGAAGACAATACGAAATATACCAAAAGACACAAAGATTTAATGTGGTTCGATCAATCGACCTACGTCCACAAAAGGAAATAAGCAATCTACTATAAATATGAGTGTACAAAATATAGAGATAAATAACCTCAACCAATTCACTTGGAATACATGGGAGGTTCACACAAGTGATAACTTATCAAGCTTGTGACTTACAAATTCTCTCCCTAACCAAAACTTCTTAAGAGTACATTGTTAATGTTGATTAAGTTAGAAGGAACATTTCTCTATTTATAGAATCTTAAACCTTTCCTACTAGAAATAAGATTAGTTAATCCAAAACCTTTTCTTGAAAGGAAAATCTATTTATGGTAAGAAATCAGAGCAAATAAAACCCAACAAATCTCCCCCTTGGCCTGAATTTCGGACAAAATAAATTTGTCCACCCTCTTTACTTAATCTTCAACAGCTTGCGTATCCTCCCCGTAATCTCCTTTGTAAAATTTATGTCTTAACACAGAGAACCTCTCTGAAAAAATTTCTCCAACAAAATCTTTATTACTGTAAAAAAAAGTTGTGACTATAACTACACCCGTCAAGATGAACACCTCCTTTTTAACCTGGTTCAATCATCGATTATCGAACCACTAAGCCTGACTCCATTATTAAATCTGACTCTAACACCACTTGTTAGGACCGGAAATAAGTAGGTGTAAATGCGGAAGCTAGCAAAACAAACCTCGAAAGACCACGAGTAAGAAGACAACAAGAAATATACCAAAAGACACAAAGATTTAACGTGGTTCGATCAATCGACCTACGTCCACAAAGGAGATGAGCAATCCACTATAAATATGTGTGTACAAAATACAGAGAGAAACAACCTCAACCAATTCACTTAAAATACATGGGAGGTTCACACAAGTGATAACGTATCAAACTTGTGACCCATAAATTCTCTCTCTAACCAAAACTCTCAAAGCCTTTAAAACTATATTGTGAATGTTGATTAAGTTAGAAGGAACATTCCTCTATTTATAGAGTCTTAAATTTTTTCCACCAGAAAAAGGATTAGTTAATCCAAAACATTTTTCTAAAAGAAAAACCTATTTATGGTAAGAAATTAAGGCAAATAAAACCCAACGGTATATTTGTTATGGTTAGATTTATTTCGACCAAAACAAATGGTTTAGCACATATACGATATTTGCAAACTAACATGATATGCAATTCGTTTGGACCTAGTTTTGTACTATCAATAAAAAATAATAATTTAAAAGCTTATCGAAAATAATTTATTTTTCTTTTTATACATTTTAAACAAAAATTAGTATAAAAATATACACAACGAAAATATAAAGTTCAAATCACAAATCTTACATAGCAACTATATAATGTAATAAAAATGAACTGATAAAAACTAACTTGCAGAAACTTTTACAAAATTCTATTAGAATTATTTATTTTTCTTTTTATATATTTTGAACGCTTAGTATCACTAAAGTGTTACCTTATACTATTTACCTGACTGACTATTGCCACTAATGTAATGTCTCATTTTTCAGTCGTCGTGGTCAACGGGGAAGAAAGAAATGAATGAATGTTCTTTTGGGAAAATGTATAATAATACACCTACCGAGACGAAAGTCAAAGGTGAGTCTCGTAGGTGGACGTATCGATTTGTGAATTTGCTTTTAATTCTGAAATGACTATTTATCACCATTTTCATATTTAGTTTGTGTTGCAGAAATAATTTGTTTGGTCCTCAATTTTTACTCAAAAATTTAATTGTTTTGAAAGAAAAGAGTTTTGTTCAATGACATTTCGAAAAGAAATTATTTTATTTATTTAGAGTTGTCACTTGAAATTGAGTTGTGGTGTTTCAAGTCACCTTATTTAAATTCCTAATCAAAATAAAATCGACTCTTTATTTTATGGTCTGCAAAATTAAAAATCGGATAAGAAATTATGTTAACCGACGGTGAAGATATTAAGCACCCTCGAGTCCCATGGTTCCAGCACCGTCGCTTTATTGACTTTTATATGACTTGGCTTAATTTTTGAATTATATATTATTTAGCTACTAAAATGTTATTTATCCTCATTCTTTGATTTATTTAAATGTATTTGAAATTATCTTATTTTATTAACTGATAATGCACAAGTACCTCTCAACTTATGTCCAAAATCTCAGAGACACACTTATACTATATTAAGGTCCTATTACCCCTGAACTTATTTTATTAATAACTTTCTATCCCTTTTCGGCCTACGTGACACTATCTTGTGGGCTCAACACTGGTTGACTTTTTTTTCAAGTTAGTTCACATAGGTCGAAAATGGAAAAAAATTACTTATAAAATAAGTTTAGGAGGTAATAGGACTTATTATAGTATAAGTGTGTCTCTCGCATTTAAGACATAGGTTGAGGGGGTTATTATGCATTTTTCCTTTTATTAATGTATGTCCATTAAGTAAAAATATATATACATGCGTAAATCAAATCAAACAAAGTAAAATAAGAGATTCTTTATTTATTACCTTTTTTTGTATTATTTTTATTATTACGTGTCTTTTTCTTTTACCTTTTCATTATTATTATTATTATTCATTTATTTTATTTTATTTTTATTTTCCGTTTTTGACACGTTTTTTATTCCTCGTTTTCCTAATTATTTTTTGACTTTTCTCTTTTTTTAAAAAAAGAAAAAAAAATTCTTCCTCCTTTCCAAAAAAAAAACATTACATATATATATTTTGTTTGCGTTTTTGTTCTACTCTTTTTTGCCTTTTTTTTTAATTGTTGCCCTTTTTAACTTTCTCTTTTTTTTTAATTATATTATTTCTCCATATTTGATTTTGTTTTTTACTTTTAATCCTCTTTTTTTAAGTTATTAACATAAAAAAAACATACTAACTAAAATTAACATCATTAAGCTATTACTATGCATATCATCATTAAAAAAACAATAAGAATAGACTTGGACCATCGTGTAACTTAAATGTGAAATAACTGTAAATTGTTTGAGCAAGAAATAAACTACGATTTGTTATAATAATTTTGTACTAAATATGACTATATAAAAGATCTAAACATAAAGTTGAGATGAAAGATTTGAACATATTTATATTATACCATCAATAAATATTAATGGTTTAAACACATGCGAAATTTAACAATTTCAATATGTTGCAATCTAATTTTATATAATCATGATATTAAATTATACAGTAAAAATTAAATAGTATCTCTTGCTAAAATTCCACCAAAAGGAAACAATCTGAACAAGGAACCATGAACTCGAAAACCACTAAAGTAAATCTCAACTTCAAGTTTTATTTGTGAGTGAAAAAAAATATAAAATAAAATGCAAGTATATTTACTGATTTTTTTTTTCTGTTTTCCTGTGATTTTTCTTTCTTTTTCAGTGTGTGTATTGTTTTTTTTCTTTTTTGTTTTCCGTATGTGTGAAGTAGTATATAGGTGCAGGGTGAGTGTGACGAGTGGAAATGTGGTAATGGTTAGTTTAATTTTAATTTATTTTTTAAATTAATAATAATAATAATAATGAAAACTAAAAATATTAATTAGTTATTTGAACTAATTAATTAAGGAAAAATAAAAATTTAAATTAAAAGATCACGTATATTTTTGTAGTTCTATAATATTTTAAACAAAAATTTTAAAATAAGACAAAAATCAAAATATCTAACTTAGACATAAAAAAATATTTAAGATATAAAAAATAGTATAAAATTTTACGTTTGGTCAAAAATTACGTGTCTACATCTAGAATAATTTTCATACTTAATATAATAATTTTCTCAATTAAAAAAGTTTTTAAAAGTATAATCAATAAAAACTTAATTATGATATAACATTTGTGGTGTTACGTAACATACAATAACTTATACGAGTATATATTTATTTATGTCTTACAAATTATTATTATAAGAAATATTATACGGTCAATTTTGAAAAATAATTTTATCAAATTAATGAATTATAATCAAGTATATTATCTTAACCTTCAGTAGAGTTAGAACATTAAAACAAAAAAAAAAAAACCTCCTGCTCTTCCATCAAACCCTTCAGAATTCTTCCACATTAAACCTTCAATAGAGTTAGAACACTAAAATGAAAAGAAAAAAAATTACAGAAACTAAACAAACTTGTACTGTTCTTCTACCTTCATTCTATTACATCAATGATTCACTACTTCCATTAATTTCTACTAAGTTGGTTTTCATCTGTGTGCAGACAGTTGCAAAAGGGGAGTGGCATATGTCACACTCAAATGTGTTGATTTTATGCGGTCTACCTTATGTTTCTCAATTCTTGCCACTATTTTTACCATATCTATTGCTTTCACAAACGTAATTGACAAATGGCTGCACATTAATGTGCCCGGCTTATAGAGCTATAAAAAGGGTCGGCTTAAAAATGGTCAATACAACCCAACTTTAGAAGGGCCGAGGGATGGGGTGGGCTAGCCCTTCCTTCTTCTTTTTTTCTTTTTTTCTCTTTAGACTTATAATTCTACGACATCAAGAAAATGAGAAAATTCTCAAATCAAATATGAAAAAATAATGGTGTTTTTTTAATAACACTAACAAAAAGTCTAGTGTAATTATGTAATGACCTGTTTAGTCGTTTTGAACAACAGATTTTATTTTTGGAAAAACAGGCTGAGACGACGGAACCCACGACGGACCGTCATGCGCACGACGGACCGTCGAGGGGTCTCGTTTCAAAACACTTAGAAATTCTGAAATTTAGTGCTGAAATCGACTCTCTGAACTCTGTGACGGACCTGCAGGACGGACCGTCACAGGTACGACGAACCGTCGTGATCCGCCGTTTCAAAACACTTCAACTCTTGAGAATTTGGTACAGGGAACGATTCTCGGAACGTCGTGACGGAAGTGCAGGACGGACCGTCGTAGGTACGACGGGCCATCACAGACTCCTTAAGAAAATCGAGTCTCTGACCAACCTGCATGACGGACCGTCGAAGGAACGATGGGCCATCACAGGTTGCGTAATCCCAGTCAGAGTCGAATTTCTGGTTAAGTTTTAAAGGGACGTTTTGGACTATTCCTGCTATAATTATATATTTCGTGGGTTTATATTAATAACTCAATTTCTTGGGGGATAAAAGAGGTAATCTTGAGTTAAATTGTGGGTTATTATTGTCATCTTTTACACTTAATTACATGTTAATTAGCGTAAAAGAAAGAGGGTTTGAATAAGAAAAATAGAAAGAACAAAAAGAAAAGAGAGGGGATCGAACGAGAGAAAAGGGAAACGAAGAGGATAACAAAGAATCTTGAGGAATTGCTTGCTTGATCACGAAATCTTCGTTGGAGGTAGGTTATGGTTTCTCTTACGATATTCGTAGTAAACTCTTAATAGCGAATGATATGTATTAATAATATTGTAAACCCTGCTATGTGCTTACTTGTATGCTTGCATGAATGTAATTATATAATTGTGATTATATAAGCATGATGAAGTTATTGAATCCCAAATCTTAAAAATCCCTAATCTTTTTGTTAATGATGAGGCCTTGGTATAAAAGAAGGCGCGATGAACTAAAATAATGAGATTGATGATGCCTTGGTAAGAAAGAAGGCTTGATGAACTAAAGTAATGAGATTAGTGGATCGGGTGTCATGAACCGACACATAGAATAGTGGGACGGGTGTCACGAACCGACACATAGAATTAGTGGATCGGGTGTCACGAACCGACACATAGAATTAGTGAGACGGGTGTCATGAACCGACACATAGAATTAGTGCATCGGGTGTCACGAACCGACACATAGAATTAGTGGGACAGGTGTCACGAACCGACACATAGAATTAGTGGATCGGGTGTCACGAACAAACACATAGAATTAGTGGGACGGGTGTCACGAACCGACACATAGAATTAGTGGATCGGGTGTCACGAAATGACACATAGAATTAGTGGGACGGGTGTCACGAACCGACACATAGAATTAGTGGATCGGGTGTCACGAACCGACACATAGAATTAGTGGGACGGGTGTCACGAACCGACACGTAGAATTAGTGGAACAGGTGTCACGAACTGACACATAGAATTAGTGGATCGGGTGTCACGATCCGACACATAGAATTAGTGGATCGGGTGTCACGAACCGACACATAGAATTAGTGGGACGGGTGTCACGAACCGACACATAGAATTAGTGGATCGGGTGTCACGAACCGACACATAGAATTAGTGGGACGAGTGTCACAAACCGACACATAGAATTAGTGGATCGGGTGTCACGAACCGACACGTAGATGTAGGGGATCGGAGTGTCACGTACCGACACAAGAGGGCCAATGAACATGAGGGAGCGGAGTGTCACGTACCGACATAAGAGAAATAAAGATAATAAATCTTGAAAGATGTTAATATACTCAATCTAATGAACATAATTCCCAAATGAGTATGGTATTGAGGCTTGAGTCCTCATGTGTGAACTTGACGGTAATTGATTATGACATAGTACTTGTTGTTGCTACATGTTGAGTATCATAGTTGCTTTTATGATATTACTTGATATATATTGATTTCTATTTTGAGTTGGCCAATGATATCTACTCAATACCCGTGTTTTGTACTGACCCCTACTTTTATGTTTTCTTCTTTGTTATTTGTGGAGTACAACAAACGTGCCATCATCTTCGACTCAACAGTAACTCTAGCCAGTCTTCATTACTCCGGATATCAGGGTGAGCTAATGCTTCTAGCTTGGACTGGATCTTCCTCTTCATGTCTTGATGCCTTGAAGTTCCGGCATGGACTAGCTTTTATGTATTTTTAGCTTCTTAGAAATTCTTAGATTTAGTAATTTGAAGTAGATGTTCTTGTGATGATGACTTCCAGATTTTGGGAAATAATAGTTATTGAATTGGTTTTTATTAATGAGTTTAAGTCTTCCGCAGTAATTTATGTTGATAGTACATTGAAATGTTAAAGTTTAGATTTGGTTGGTTCGCTTACACAGGAGGGTATGTGTGGGTGCCAGTCGCGGCCCGATTTGGGTCGTGACAAACTTGGTATCAGAGCATTAGGTTCGTTGGTCTCATCACACAAGAACGAGTCTAGTAGAGTCTTAAGGAACGGTAGGGGGACGCCTTTACTTTTCTTTGAGAGGCTATAAGACTTTAGGAAAATTCCATTCTTTCTTTCTTTCTTTCGTGCTACTACTTGAATCCAATTGGTATCTAGGTGATACAAATTGGTATCTGACCATCTTCACTCTCTTTCGTGGATGGTTAGAACTAGAGCAACGACTGCGCCAATACCAACATCGGCAAGACAAGAAGCGTCTGAGCCAGCCACTGGGGTTGTAGCTCGAGGAAGAGTAGCGGCAAGAGGCCGTGGTAGAGGTCGCAGGAGGACGTCCTCTAGAGGAAGAGGACGAGCACCTAGCCCATCTGATACTAGGGCAGTGACTCCCCCACCAACTGAAGAAGTAGTAAGAGAGGGTGAGGAAGGGGAAACTGAACAAGTACAGAACGAGGGATTGCCTCCCCAACCTACCCCAGAGATGATCAATCAGGTTCTCACTTATCTTAGTGGGTTGTCTGATCAGGGTCAGGCACCTCCAGTGTTTTCTGCACCAACACCTCCGGTTTCAGAGGTACAACATGCAGCCACTATGGCTCCTCGTATGGATGCCTCATCGGACATAGGCACGTTTCCACGTCTGACTACTCGGCCTATAATGACAAATGATCAGCATGAAATTTTCAGTAAGTTCTTGAAATTGAAACCTCCAGTCTTCAAGGGTGCTGAATCTGAGGATGCTTACGATTTTCTGGTTGACTGTCATGAGCTACTACACAAGATGGGTATAGTAGAACGGTTTGGTGTTGAGTTCGTGAGTTATCAGTTTCAATGGAACGCCAAAATGTGGTGGCGGTCACATGTTGAGTGTCAACCAACAGAGGCACCACCTATGACTTGGGCCTCATTCTCTAGCTTGTTTATGGAGAAATATATCCCCCAGACTTTGAGGGATAGGAAAAGAGATGATTTCTTGAGCCTAAAGCAAGGTAGGATGTCGGTTACTGCATATGAGGCTTAAGTTTCGTGCATTATCAAGGTATGCCACCCAACTTTGTTTCAGTCCACAAGAGCAGATTCGCCGTTTTGTGAAGGGGTTGAGATCAGAGTTGCCGATTTCAACCTTACAGGTAGTGGCTACAGCGAAATCTTTTCAAGAAGTGGTAGACTTCGTGATAGAGGTAGAGGGAGTAAAGCCAGATGACTTCACCTTGGCATCGACATCAAAGAGGTTTCGAAAGGGAGGTGAGTTTAATGGTTCTTACTCTAGAGGACAGGGTTCCGGAGGTTACTCAGTTCGACCCATTCAGTCTTCACTACAGACTGTAGTTGGGGGTCCACCTCAGACCGGTCAACACTTCTCTGAGAGACCTATGCTTGACTCTAGAGAGTGTTATGGATGTGGGGAGACTGGACATATTAGGAGGAATTGTCCCAAACAGAGTTATAGACCCCCAATAGCTAGAGGTAGAGGTGGTCATGGTAGAGGCCGTTATTCTGGAGGACGTGGTGGTCGAGGTAATGGTGGTCACCAAAACGGCTGGGGTGATGGGAAAACTGGAGCCACTACATCACAACATGGTAGGGGCAACGGACAAACAAACGAAAGAGCCCATTGTTATGCTTTCCCTGGGAGATCGGAGGCGGAGACATCTGATGCTGTCATCACAGAAAATCTTCTGGTTTGTGATTGCATGGCTTCTGTATTTTTGATCCTGGATCCACATTTTCTTATGTATCTTCCTCATTCGCTAATGGTCTAAATTTACATTGTGAATTACTTGATATGCCTATTCGTGTTTCTACTCCGGTGGGTGAGTCAGTGGTAGTTGAAAAGGTACATAGGTCTTGTTTGGTGAACTTTGTGGGGAGCAACACTTATGTAGATTTGGTTATCTTAGAAATGGTTTATTTTGATGTAATTCTGGGTATGACTTGGCTTTCTCCGCAATTTGCGATCTTGGATTGTAATGCTAAAACGGTGACGTTAGCCAAGCCTGGGATAGATCCGTTAGTGTGGGAGGGTGACTACACTTCCAATCCGGTGCGTATCATCTATTTTCTTCGTGCTAAGAAAATGGTTAGTAAAGGGTGTTTAGCTTTCTTGGCACATCTCAAGGATGACACTACCCAGGTACCTTCGATTGAGTCAGTTTCGGTGGTTCGTGAGTTTCTGGATGTGTTCCCTGCAGATCTTCCTGGTATGCCACCAGATAGGGATATTGACTTCTGTATTGATCTTGAACCCGGTACTCGCCCCATTTCTATACCCCCTTATAGAATGGCTCCCGCGGAGTTAAGAGAGTTAAAAGTCCAACTTCAAGAGTTGTTGAACAAAGGCTTCATTAGACCAAGTGCATCTCCTTGGGGTGCTCTGGTTTTGTTTGTGAAGAAGAAAGATGGGAGTTTTCGGATGTGCATAGACTACCGGCAGTTGAACAACGTAACCATAAAGAACAAGTATCCTCTTCCTCGCATTGATGACTTGTTTGATCAGTTACAAGATGCTTGTGTCTTCTCTAAGATTGACTTGAGATCCGGTTATCATCAATTGAAAATACGGGCAACGGATGTGCCAAAGACTGCTTTTCGAACTAGGTATGGGCATTACGAATTTGTAGTAATGTCTTTTGGTCTTACGAATGCCCCTGCTGCTTTCATGAGCTTGATGAACGGGATTTTTAAGCCATATTTGGATCTCATTTTGATCGTATTTATTGATGACATACTGATATACTCTAAAAGTAAGGAGGAACATGAGGAGCATTTGAGAATGGTATTGGAAATGTTGAGGGAGAAAAAGTTTTATGTCAAGTTCTCTAAGTGTGAGTTTTTGCTAGATGCAGTGTCCTTCTTGGGGCACGTGGTTTCTAAGGATGGAGTGATGGTGGATCCTTCTAAGATTGAGACAGTGAAGAATTGAGTAAGACCTACTAATGTGTCAGAAATAAGGAGCTTTGTTGGGTTAGCTAGCTACTACGCCGATTTGTCAAGGGATTCTCTTCCATTGCTTCCCAATTGACGAACTTGACTAAGCAAAATGTTCCATTTGTATGGTCGGATGAGTGTGAGGAAAGCTTTCAGAAGCTCAAGACTCTGTTGACTACTGCACCAATTCTCACCTTGCCAGTGGAAGGTAAGAATTTCATTGTCTATTGTGATGCATCCTATTCGGGGTTGGGTGCAGTGCTAATGCAAGAAAAGAACGTAATTGCTTATGCTTCAAGGCAATTAAAGGTGCACGAACGTAATTATCCGACTCATGATTTGGAATTGGCAGCAGTAGTGTTTGCGTTAAAGCAATGGAGACACTATATATATGGGGTTAAGTGTGAGGTCTATACGGATCATCGTAGCCTACAGTATGTCTTTACTCAGAAAGATTTGAACTAGAGACAGAGGAGATGGATGGAACTACTGAAGGACTACGACATCACCATTTTGTATCATCGGGGGAAGGCGAATGTTGTAGCGGATGCTTTAAGTAGAAAGGCGGGAAGCATGGGAAGTCTATCTCACTTGCAAGCTTCTAGGCGTCCATTGGCTAGAGAGGTTAAGACTCTAGCTAACGACCTTATGAGATTAGAAGTAAATGAGAAGGGAGGATTTTTAGTTTGTGTGGAGGCAAGAACTTCCTTCCTTAACAAGATTAAGGGAAGACAGTTTGATGATGAGAAGCTGCGCAGAATCCAAGATAAGGTACTGCGCGGAGAGGCTAAGGAAGCACAAATCGATGAGGAAGGTGTTAAAGGATTAAGGGAAGGGTATGTGTACCCCGCGTCGATGATTTGATCAACACTATTCTGACAGAGGCTCATAGTTCAAGGTATTCGATACATCCGGGTGCAACCAAGATATACCGTGACCTAAAGCAACACTTTTGGTGGAGTAGAATGAAGCGTGATATTGTGGATTTTATTGCCAAATGTCCAAACTGTCAACAAGTAAAGTATGAACACCAAAGGCTCGGAGGAAAACTTCAGAGAATGCCCATTTCGGAATGGAAATGGGAGAGAATCGCAATGGACTTCGTGGTTGGTCTTCGAAAGACAATGGGTAAGTACGACTCTATTTGGGTGATTATTGATAGGTTAATTAAGTCTACTCATTTTATTCCGGTTAAGGTGACTTACAATGCCGAGAAGTTAGCCAAGATCTATATCTCAGAAATCGTTCGATTGCATGGGTTTCCACTATCTATCATATCAGATAGAGGTACGCAGTTTACTTCTAAGTTTTGGATAACATTGCATGCGGAATTGGGTACTAGGTTGGACCTTAGTACCGCGTTCCATCCTCAGACCGATGGTCAGTCTGAGCGAACGATTCAAGTGTTGGAGGATATGCTTCGTGCGTGTGTGATAGAATTTGGTGGCCATTGGGATAACTTCTTACCCTTAGCGGAGTTTTTATACAATAATAGCTATCACTCAAGCATTGATATGGCTCCATTTGAAGCATTGTATGGTAGGAGATGTAGGTCCCCCATTAGTTGGTTTGATGCATTCGAGGTTAGACCTTGGGGTACTGATCTTTTGAGAGATTCGATAGAGAAAGTGAAATCTATTCAAGAAAAGCTTCTAGCGGCGCAAAGTAGGCAAAAAGAATATGCAGATCGAAAGGTTAGAGACTTAGAGTTCATGGAGGGTGAACAAGTCTTGTTGAAAGTTTCGCCAATGAAAGGGGTGATGCGGTTTGGTAAAAGAGGCAAGCTAAGCCCAAGGTACATTGGTCCCTTTGAAGTACTTAAGCGAGCAGGGGAGGTGGCTTATGAGTTAACCTTGCCTCCAGGGCTGTCCGGAGTGCATCCGGTATTCCATGTGTCTATGTTGAAAAGATACCATGGGGATGGAAACTATATTATTCGTTGGGATTCAGTCTTGCTTGATGAAAATTTGACTTATGAGGAGGAGCCTGTTGCTATTTTAGATTGAGAAATTCGCAAGTTGAGATCAAGGGAGATTGCATCCATCAAAGTTCAATGGAAGAATCGACCAGTCGAAGAAGCCACTTGGGAGAAAGAGGCTGATATGTGAGAAAGATACCCACACCTGTTTACAGATTCAGGTACTCCTTTTCGCCCTTGTTTTCCTTCTTGTGATCGTTCGGGGACGAACGATGGGTAAATTGGTATCTAATGTAACGACCTTTTTAGTCGTTTTGAACAGCAGATTTTATTTCTGGAAAAGCAGGCTGAGACAACGGAACCCACGACGGACCGTCATGCGCACGACGGACTGTCGAGGGGTCTTGTTTCAAAACACTTAGAAATTCTGAAATTGAGTGTTGAAATCGACTCACTGAACTCTGTGACGGGCCTGCAGGACGGACCGTCACAGGCATGACGAACCGTCGTGATCCGCCGTTTCAAAACACTTCAACTCTTGAGAATTTGGTACAGGGAACGATTCTTGGAACGTCGTGACGGAAGTGCAGGACGGACCATCGTAGGTAAGACGGACCGTCAAAGACTCCTTAAGGAAATCGAGTCTCTGACCAACCTGCATGACGGACCGTCGCAGGCCCGACGGGCCGTCACAGGTTGCGTAATCCCAGTCGGAGTCGGATTTCTGGTTAAGTTTTAAATGGGCGTTTGGACTATTCCTGCTATAATTATATCTTTCGTGGGTTTATATTAATAACTCAATTTCTTGGGGGATAAAAGAGGTAATCTTGAGTTAAATTGTGGGTTATTATTGTCATCTTTTACACTTAATTACATGTTAATTAGGGTAAAAGAAAGAGGGTTTGAATAAGAAAAATATAAAGAACAAAAAGAAAAGAGAGGGGATCGAATGAGAGAAAAGGGAAACGAAGAGGATAGCAAAGAATCTTGAGGAATTGCTTGCTTGATCAAGAAATCTTCGGTGGAGGTAGGTTATGGTTTCTCTTACGATATTCGTAGTAAACTCTTAATAGCGAATGATATGTATTGATAATATTGTAAACCCTGGTATGTGCTTAATTGTATGCTTGCATGAATGTAATTATATAATTGTGATTATATAAGCATGATAAAGTTATTGAATCCCAAATCTTGAAAATCCCTAATCTCTTTGTTAATGATGAGGCCTTGGTATAAAAGAAGGTGTGATGAACTAAAATAATGAGATTGATGATGCCTTGGTAAGAAAGAAGGCTTGATGAACTAAAGTAATGAGATTAGCGGATCGGGTGTCACGAACCGACACATAGAATTAATGGGACGCGTGTCACGAATCGACACATGGAATTAGTGGATCGGGTGTCACGAACCGACACATAGAATTAGTGGGACGGGTGTCACGAACCGCCACATAGAATTAGTGGATCGGGTGTCACGAACCGACACATAGAATTAGTGGGACGGGTGTCACGAACCGACACATAGAATTAGTGGATCGGCTGTCACGAACCGACACATAGAATTAGTGGGACGGGTGTCACGAACCGACACATAGAATTAGTGGATCGGGTGTCATGAACCGACACATAGAATTAGTGGGACGGGTGTCACGAACCGACACATAAAATTAGTGAATCGGGTGTCACGAACCGACACATAGAATTAGTGGGACGGGTGTCACGAACCGACACGTAGAATTAGTGGGACGGGTGTCACGAACCGACACATAGAATTAGTGGATCGGGTGTCACGATCCGACACATAGAATTAGTGGATTGGGTGTCACGAACCGACACATAAAATTAGTGGGACGGGTGTCACGAACCGACACATAGAATTAGTGGATCGGGTGTCACGAACCGACACATAGAATTAGTGGGACGGGTGTCATGAACCGACACATAGAATTAGTGGATCGGGTGTCACGAACCGACACGTAGATGTAGTGGATCGGAGTGTCACGTACCGACACAAGAGGGCCAATGAATATGAGGGAGCGGAGTGTCACGTACCGACACAAGAGAAATAAAGATAATGAATCTTGAAAGATGTTAATATACTCAATCTAATGAACATAATTTCCAAATGAGTATGGTATTGAGGCTTGAGTCCTCATGTGTGAACTTGACGGTAATTGATTATGACATAGTACTTGTTGTTGCTACATGTTGAGTATCATAGTTGCTTTTATGATATTACTTGATATATATTGATTTCTATTTTGAGTTGGCCAATGATATCTACTCAATACCCGTGTTTTGTACTGACCCCTACTTTTATGTTTTCTTCTTTGTTATTTGTGGAGTGCAGCAAACGTGCCATCATCTTTGACTCAACAGTAACTCTAGCCAGTCTTCATTACTCCGGATATCAGGGTGAGCTAATGCTTCTAGCTTGGACTGGATCTTCCTCTTCATGTCTTGATGCCTTGAAGTTCCGCATGGACTAGCTTTTATGTATTTTTAGCTTCTTAGAAACTCTTAGATTTAGTAATTTGAAGTAGATGTTCTTGTGATGATGACTTCCAGATTTTGGGAAATAATAGTTATTGAATTGGTTTTTATTAATGAGTTTAAGTCTTCCAGATTACTTTATGTTGATAGTACATTGAAATGTTAAGGTTTAGATTTGGTTGGTTTGCTCACACAGGAGGGTAAGTGTGGGTGCCAGTTGCGGCCCGATTTGGGTCATGACAAATTAACATGTATCTCGCATACTATATAAGCGAGTGAGATAAGAGAGTTGAAGGGAGGCGATGACATGATATTTGTTTATGCATCCTATCTACATTTGAATTTACATGGATAGTGTATATCTAGAACAAATTAACCTAATTTTTCGTTCATATATTCTGGGATACATGTATCTCAACGTACCAAAATCTAGTAAGATCCATAATATTATAATATATCGTGTATTTGAGTAATTAGATTATACACTAGTGAAATTATTGTAAGTTGCCCTTAAATAAAAAGTTTTGGCTCATGGGTCGATCTTGGCCCCTTCCTGATCAAGCCTCAAGGGGCAATGACTTATATGGGTTGAGCTTATAGTCCCTAATGTTAAAGGAGCTTGAAAAATCTTATCCCAACTCTACCCCAATAACGGGTTGGGTTGGGTCGGCCCCATGGGCTAAGGTCGTTTTGATAGCTCTACGTGCTACCTGATGAGCTATTGGAAGAGGAGGTTGTGGGGGTGAGAGTCACGATCCAGACCATTGTGATTGACACCCACACAAACCCTCCGATATGAGAACCATTTATACTAACTGGCTAACCAACTAAATTAAAATACTAAGGCATTTAAGATTACAGAAGCAGGTTTAAATGCTAAGGAAAGATAAATAGTTTCTATAAACTCCACTAAAAGTCTAATCAAACAAAAATTGCAGAAGTAATGCCTAGAACGTAAAATTCAATGCACCTAAATATCTATAGTTCAACAAGTCTAAACAAGAAAGGGTACATCCCTAAACCAAACATAAGACTAATTAAAGTCCTAGTCTAAGTCTGAAATGGTGGGCATATTTGAAAAGAGAACTCATGGCACCCAGAAGAATTGGTTCACCCTTGATTCGAACGATTACTGATCTTCTAAGCGAGGTTTGTCAATATATAACCGTTGGAAGATACCGTGTAGTGTACGAGTAGAATCTCACGGCTATCCCACTAAGTGCAACGTAGATAAGTAATCACAACATAATAATAACATGCATATACAAAATATATACAATTTCACCAACATTCAAAAACAACGGAGCATTTCACAATTCTCAATTATATAATTATGTCAAGTCAATGGTCCTCTCATGGAACCCAAACTTAAACTATTAGTGTGTCGGCAACACTCGATCCATTCAACAAGCCACAATCACAATCAAAGAGTTCATTCTCATAATCATACAATCAAGTTATGATTCAATACATCCATCATTCATCTGTTTTCATTTACAATTAGTGTGATCGATAAGGCAATATTCACATACATACAATGTCTTATAATGAAGTAAGAACAAACATACATCACACAACATGAAGTCACAACCATCACCTACCTCGAACAATACTTGAATCCCCTAAGAAACTTGATTCTTCCCTTTCCAAATTCGTTTCGCTTGTTCACGGTTTACAAACAATTAATATAATATGAGAATCAATAACTCAATAACTAAGTACCCGAATTACCAACCATATTATCAACTCTACGTCAGACCCATGACCCTCATATCCCAATTAGAGCTTTTCCCACCTTAATTTTCATATAAAAATCCCCCCTCGTTGATAATTACCTATTAAATTACAATCTATGGATTAAAAACGAATTTAGAGAGTTAAAACCTTACCTTTAGCCCTAAGAATAATGGAAAATTGTCAAGAAAAAACCTAGGGTCGTCTCCTAACTCTCAAAATCGAAAAATGTAGAATAAAACGATTTTGGGATTTATTTCTGACTTAAATTGTGACTGTCCTGGTATAACAGTTGTTGCTCCCAGTTGCACACGCAAGTGTACATGGTGCGCAAGTAATATAGTGGCTCTTAAGAGAATCAAATTATTAATCCCAAAGGACTTGTCAATTAACTATTTTTACTAAATTATACTGGTCTAATTATTTACATAAGAGAGCCAAAAAAGAAGATTCCAAGAACAAAATAATAAAATTACTTACAATAATTGGAAAATCCCAGGATTGCAGCATATATTAGATTTCATGTATCATATTTTTGGCTTAAAATTAACTTTGGTTGTCAAGTTACTGGTTTATAGGGTTAATTGTATGAGTCGAGCTACACACCTCTCGTCGCCTACCCCAATTAGATACCTAACTACATTGTTGAGCAGTGATAAGTAAGCTAATTGGCGAGCATTTACATTTCATCTTATTTCATAACCAAGCAAGTTGTTCGTCTGGGCGTCACTCCTAAACACAAATCATCTCAATCTAATGGGTCGATTGAGCTCTCTATATTCTCTGGTCTATTTAACCTCTACTCGGGTCGACTTTAAAATTAGACACTAGATTTATCTTATGGTGCGCAAGCATAGAAATAGTAAAACAAGAATATAAAAGTAACTTGTGTTGACAACCAAGAATTAATTCAATAAGCCTTATATAATCAACATTGAATTCGTAGCTACAACCCAGAACAGGGGTTTTAGCTACTAATGTCTAAGAAAAAACAAAGAAAGAAAGAAAATCCTAAAAAAATTGATAACTTTATACTTTGATCTTCATCTCTCCCCCTCTAGATTGATGTTTTCCCAAATAATTGTTTCTATGGACTATTTATAGATATAGAAAATTCTAATAAAATAATTGAAACCAAAACAAATTAGGACATCAAAACCAAGGAAACTCCCTTTGTTGCCACATGGCAATATTTCCTTGTGGAATTCGCAATATGCAACTTATGTATTTACTAATAAAGTAGCCCATAAGTACAATGTAAGATTTTATAAATATGTATATTAAATTTTTGATGGTGTAAAATTTTTATATTTGAGACTTGTAGTTGTTCTTTACAGTGTCTTGAAAATTCTGCAATATCTTGATCTTTTCCTTATTTGTATATGTTGGTTGGTACCTGCATTTAGAAATATTAATGTTAACATATTACATGATATTCGAATATGTAATTTTATAAAAATATATTGATATAACCAATGTAAGTTTACTATATAGAAGTAAAATGTAATATGAAAAATGGGTTTTTTGGTCTACTATGTGAAGCCAAAAAATAGGTCATTCAGCCAAAATTAATCTTTTTTTGGCATGTGAATAAAAGCACGAATTTAATCAATTTTTAACCTATTAATAATGCAGTCGGCATTAGTATTCATAAAACATACAAACTACAGCAAGAATTTGCTAACACAAGTAATTAGCTTTTGGCAAAGAAAGTTAGTGCCTATTTTTAAAGTGTTAAAGTGAAAAAACTTACAAGATCATAAAATTGTAAGATTACAATTGAAAATAAAATAAAAAAATTAATCTTTTAAGGCTGAGGCGCTGATATCTCACTCTCTTTAAGGAGATTCAAGCCCACTGTAGCAAATGTTTTCATCGGTCCAGCAGTAGTCCTCTTTGACTTGTGCCCTCCACGATACAACAGTCTTCACAAAATATAACTCAACATCTCTGGACAAGAGTTGAGAGTTGAGTCCAAAGCTCCACAAAAAAGAACACCTCCCTTCAAATAATAAGAACTCTCTTTTAGACTAACCCTTTCACTCTTTGTTTTCTCTTGTATTTTTTGTGTGTTCCAAACCAAATGAAGACCACCACTATTTATACTACAAGAAGTCTTTCTAGCAATGAATAGGAAAATAATGGAGGTAGTAAATAGTGAAGATAATGACCTTAGGAGTTTCATAGGTTACATAGGTTACAACAGAGGCGGACCCACATGGTGTCCGCCGGGTGCTCGAGCACCCATTAACTTTGTTACGGAATATATATATCTATGCAGAAATTGATAGGTATTTGTATAAAATTAACATAGAGCACCCAATGAATAAATGATTTAGTTGACCCAATGGCTTCTGGATGGGTACTTTAGACTTTTTTAGTGTTGTTGTACCAAGGTTCGAATCTCACCGTTAACACATATTTTTTATAATTTCACTTTAGAGCACCCACAACCTTAAATTTCTAAATTTGAATTAAGAATGAAATAAAGTGATGGATAACCAATGTTAATGGATGATGTAGAAGTTATTCATTCCAATGTTTATTGGAATGCTTTTGTCTCGCGATGAATACATGGCTACCAAGTCAAAGATGAATAACATTATTAAATTGATAGTTTAAAATACAAATACCTACCAATGACCATTCTTATAACTCCAAAATAAAGCAATTTAATATATTAAATATTAATATTAAAATGTTAATAATCCAACATGAAGGTTAAAAATGCTTTCAGGTTCTGTACAAATGTTTTGGCATTGGGCTACATCTTACAAAATATATATATATATATATATATATATATATATATATATATATATATATATATTAAAGAATAAAAAGAAATTAGATTCAAAAATGACCAGCGACACAGTTTAGTGAATCCAGGAAAAAATCAATCAGCCAACATATACTTGAAAATTGTGGGAACACCCTAATAGTACCATATTTTTTTCAAAGACTTTTAGTGACTACAATTTCGTCCAAACCTAAACTAGGTTGGGAAATCTCAAGATACTATGAAAAAGTTTTTTTACGACTGTTGGCTTTTCTGTAACAACAAAAACAAGTCGTTACACTTTGTAATCAAACAAGTACAGATTAAAGCCCACTTAAAAGTTATTTAAAAATTAATTCATTTTTATCCATCACACGGAACGATCCCCTAGGGCACTCAACTCTAATATACCCAACTCAACAGAATTAGAAGCTCTGAGAAGGGGACTTTTGTGTTTGTTCACATCCATTATACATTTAATTAGTCGCGCTTCCAATTACAATCTCATATTTGAAAGATATATCATCTGAAAAATAAGAAAATTTTAAAATCAATAATATATATATAACAAATTTATATAATAGTACTTAATCTTTCCAATCAGAACATCCATTATACATTTGATTAGTCACGCTTCCAATTACAATCTCATATTTGAAAGATATATCAACTGAAAAATAAGAAAATTTTAAAATAAATAAATAAATAAATATATATATATATATATATATATATATAACAAATTTATATAATAGTACTTAATCTTTCCAATCATAGCATCCATTATACATTTGATTAGTCGCGCTTCCAATTACAATCTCATATTTGAAAGATATATCATCTGAAAAATAAGAAAATTTTAAAATCAAATACATACATACATACATATATATATATATATATATATATATATATATATATATATATATATATATATATATATATATATACATACATAAAAGACAGATACCAGATCACAAGGACAATAATGCAAGAGAAGGAGCATCATTTCACGTGACGATGGGGCCCAAAAGCGTACCCGGCTGAGATGATAATATTCTCTTTCTATTTGAAATCCGAAGTTTGAAGTCCGAAGATCTCTATAAAAACAGACATTATCAGTTGAGAAAAGTAGAGAAGAACAAAAAAAAGAAAAACCAAAAAAAAAGTTAAAGAAATCACTCTTCAAAAATCCCTAGCATAAAAAAGTTCTCTGTAATATAAAGTTTGTACTAAGTTTGAGAAGTTATATTTCTGTAAGTTTTCGAATTACCCGAAAGGGAAACTTCACTCCGTTAATTATGTATGTTTTCATATTTAAAATCTAGTAACTTCCCATATATATAAATTATGTTTGTTTATTTTGATATGTAAAAACTGTTTAATATGTTTTCTTTAACATGAATTTATGTTACTTAGTATATGGTTAGTCTCTTAGCCCCTAAAAAGCATAGATGGATTAACATGTAAATTCTAGGAATCTGACAGGTCATGTTGAATGTTCTTAAGGTAGAACTGTTAATGACCATATCCAGGGTGTGGTTAAAGAAGACTGTAATTAGGAACTAAAGCTAAGTGAAAGAAATGAACAGTAATAATAGATTCAGAAATAGACACAGTCCATAAAAAATAAAAAGGAAGAATACTAGAAACTTATACTGAAAACTACATAAACATAACAAGGGAGTAAAGGAGTACTGAGTAGAACTTCACAATAGAAAGTTTTATCGAAAATTTAACAAATTTATAATAACTAACCCCACTCTTTACTGAAATAACCAACCATTATACATATTTAAATAATCCCCCTAAATATTTGGTATCAGAGCAAGATTGTCCAGTAAGACCTATATTTGTATATGAAAAGACATATTTATTTTAAAACAATAATTGCCATAAATAAAAATCTAATTTCTGAAAGACAATATTTAAAATTATTAAAATTATATAAAAAATCACTAGAAAATCATCTAGCTACTTTAGAGTTACGATTATCTTTAACATATTTATATAAATTTTTATTAAAAACACTTCAGATAGCAGTAAGACAAGAAAAAAGTAAAGTTAGTTTAGATATAGATCACGTAAATAAAGAAATTAGAGAACCTATAGCACAGATAAAATATTTTAAAAATAGTTCCTGTTACAATAGCCCTATAGGATAAATATATATGAGAAGACCCCATAAAAATACTAAAGAATATCATAAGGTTAAACAAGAATTATTAAGTTTATTTTTCGAATATACAAAATATTTAGAAGAAATAAAATTCGTTAATACCTAGAAACTAAATAATATACTATTTTTCAATTAAAAAATCAGAATACAAGTTATTAAGACATCTTAGATCAAGAAGTATCCAGATTAGAGGCTATAAGTTCTATGAGACAACATCTTTTTACTAGAAGTGTAAGAATAAATTATTGGTATTTATATAGAGAAATAGAAGAAAAACAAGGATTACAAAAAATAGCAAAAACCTATAATAGAAACTTAAATATTTATTTACAAAGACATATAAACGAAGAATATATAAGCGCTTTACAGTGAGAATTACAAGAAATTAAAAATAAAATTTACATTTTTACTAAAAGAATAAAAGACCATAGGAAACAGTATAAAATAACAACTTTAGGATAGAATATAGTAAAAATAGCTTCTCTAAAAAACCTAGAATATTTAGATTTACAGTTAAATATTGAAAAGAAATTTAAAAGGCTAAAAGACGATAGTGTAATAAAGTGTAATTTTGAAAACGAATTATATACTACAGAAGACTCTCAATATAATACCCTAATAGAATAAATAATAAATTTTAGCGAAAAAATTAGAGAACATAATAATAAAATTAATAATATTAATTGGTGAACAAGAAGAAACTCAAAATAGACAAAAATAATTTTTCAACAAAATAGAGAGTAATTTAGATTATATAAAGGAACAAGAAATTGAATTAAATAAAAAATTAAGCGAACTAAAAAACAAACAAAAAGAAGTAAATAATATATAAATTGTAAGAATCAAGAGATAAAAACAGAATTAGCATTTTAAAAGAAATAGTTCTTTCATGATACACTTAGTTGAAACTAAGACACACAGAGAAGCTATTACGTTAATACAAAAAAGAATAACTCTTCCAACAGATTACAAAGAGTTTAATCCATCTTCAAAATCAGATCAAGTTATCATAAAACAAAATACTATAGTAATAACACTATTTTTACAAATAAATAACAAAATAGATAAAATTATGATAAACAAAATAATATAATAATAACACTATTATTACAAATAAATTACAACTTTAAAATTAAATTTATCATAATTTTTATCTATTTTGTTATTATTTGTAAAAATAGTGTTATTACTATAGTATTTTGTTTTATGATAACATGATTTGATTTTGAAGATGGATTAAACTCTTTGTAATCTGTTGGACGAGTTATTCTTTTTTCTATTAACATAATAGTTTCTCTGTGTGTCTCAATTTCCATTAAGTGTATCATGAAAGAACTATTTCTTTTAATAATGTCAATTCTGTTTTTATCTCTTGTATTCTTATAATTAACATATTATTAACTTCTTTTTGTTTGTTTTTTTAGTTCGCTTAATTTTTTATTTAATTCAATTCCTTGTTCTTTAATATAATCTACATTATCTTCTATTTTGTTGAAAAACTATTTATGTCTATTTTGAGCTTCTTCTTGTTCACCTAGTAATTTTATAATTTTATTATTATGTTCTCTAATTTTTTCGCTAAAATTAATTATTAAGTCTATTAGGGTATTATATTGAGAGTCTTTTGTAGTGTATAAATTCGTTTTCAAAATTACACTTTATTACACTATCGTCTTTTAGCCTTTTAAATTTCTTTTTAATATTTATTTGTAAATCTAAATATTTTAGGTTTTTTAGAGAAGCTATTTTTACTATATTCTATCCTAAAATTGTTATTTTATACTGTTCCTTATGGTCTTTTATTCTTTTAATAAAAATGTAAATTTTATTTCTAATTCCTTGTAATTCCCACTTTAGAACGCTTATATATTCTTCATTTATATGTCTTTGAAAATAAAAATTTTCTGGTATATATAATTGATTTTCATATATATTTAAGTATTCTATTATAGCTTTCTAATCTCTGTTTTTCTTCTAGTTCTCTATATAAATACCAATAATTTATTCTTACACTTCTAGTCAAAGGATGTTTTCTCATGGAACGTGTAGCCTCTAATCTGGATATTTCTTGATCTAAAGTGTCTTAATAACTTGTATTCTGATATTTTAATTGAAAATAATAGATTATTTACTTTCTGCCTATTAACTAATTTTATTTCCTCTAAATATTTTGTATATTCGAAATATAAACTTAATAATTCTTGTTTAACCGTACGATATTCTTTAGTATTTTTATGGAGTCTTCTCATATATATTTATCCTATAGGGCTATTGTAGAAGGAACTATTTTTAAAATATTTTATCCGTGCTATAGTTTCTCTAATTTCTTTATTTACGTGATCTATCTCTAAACTAACTTTACTTTTTTCTTGTCTTACTGCTATCTGAAGTGTTTTTAACAAAAATTTATATAATTATGTTAAAGATAATCGTAACTCTAAAGTAACTAGATAATTTTCTAGTGATTTTTTATATGATTTTAATAATTTTAAATATTGTCTTTCATAAATTAGATTTTTATTTATGTCAATTATTGTTTTAAAATAAATATGTCTTTTCATATAGAAATATAGGTCTAACTGGACAACCTTACTCTGATACAAATATGGACTATGTCCATTCATGAATCTATTATTACTGTTCATTTCTTTCACTTAGCTTTCGTTCCTAATTGCAGTCTTCTTTAACCACACCCCCGATATGGTCATTAACAGTTCTACCCTAAGAACATTCAACATGACCTGTCAGATTTCTAGGAATTTACAGGTTAATTCATCGATACTTTTTAGGGGCTAAGAGATAAACCATATACTAAGTAACATAAATTCATGTTAAAGAAAACATATTAAACATTTTTTACATATCAAAATAAATAAACATATTTACATATATGGTAAGTTACTAGATCTTAAATATGAAAACTTACATAATTAACGGAGTGAAGTTTCTCTTTCGAGAAATTCAAAAACTTACAGAAATATAATTTCTTCAAACTTGGTACAAACTTTATATTATAGAGAACTTTTTTATGCTAGAGATTTTTGAAGAGGGATTTTTGGCATAACTTTTTTTTTTTTGTTTTTTCCTTTTTTTTGTTCTTATTTTTTTTCTCAACTGATAATGTCTGATTTTATAGAGATCTTCGCATTTCAAATTGAAAGAGAATCTTATCATCTCAGTCGGGTATGCTTTTGAGCCCCATCGTCACGTGAAATAATGCTCCTTCTCTTGCATTATTGTCCTTGTGGTCTGGTATTTCTTATATACTTTTAAGCATGTCCCAACAGTTTTTCCACAAATGTGTGGTAGTGAGTAAAGTGGGACTCACAGATTGACTAAAGAGGCATCCCTCGTGATTGCAGAATTTTTTTACAGAATACTATAATGTATATTTATATTATTATTATTATTTTCTCTTTTTTTTAAGTGTTTAAATTATGCAATGCTATAGAATCAAAACTCATCCCAGAGTCATCATCATTAGGATTTTGGGCAAATTGCATCGTCTCTAAGTAATCTTCTGAGTTTTCTTGACTACTTTTCTGGCTTGGAATAGGGCTTGGGTATTTAATAATATGTTTGTCTTGTTCCTATTTTTGTTTGAGTAGTTTTTCTACTGTTTTGGTAATAAGAAATTCTATGTCTTTAGTTTTCTGGAATTTTTTAGTTTTCTGTTTCAGATTTTGGGTAAAAAATAGTGGTAGTCTTCGTCTATTCTAGGATGAAGATGAACTTTCTTCATTTTCACTTTTTGACAAAGTGACAGCCATAAACGGATTTGATAAGTCTACCGGCTACCGGTAATCGGACTAATTGTATCTTCATCCGATACAGTGGATTTCTTAACATTCAGTGGGGAATACACACCCATGTTATCCATTTTTATTAGGGAAGGAAAACCCGGTATCTGTCTGAGTTTGTACATCTTGTTGAGTGTGACCTTTGCTTTCCATTCTTCGGAGTTTTTCCCTGAGCTTGGCATTTTCTTGCGTTAGAGCTTCATTTTTTAGATTTAGCCTTTTAAATGCTTCGGTCATGGATGAGCAATGATCACAGAATATTACTGTGTCTGTATTCTTTTGGATGTTATATTATGGAGTTTTATCTGAATTTTGTCTAAGGAATGGAGAAATATAGTAATTTGGTCCTAATATCCCTCTAGCATAGTCTAAAGCTTCTATAAAATTATTAAAACCTTTAAAACGAGGTTTTTTGAAACCTTTAATAGAGTCAAAGACTTCTATCCATGTCTGAAAAACACCATTTGTTTTACCATGAATTACCACATAATATTTAAATTTATTTTATTTATTTTTGTTAGAAAAATAATATCCTAAAGCATTAAAACAACAATTACATATTTAGTGTCTTTTTTATTATGTGCTATTCATATATTATCTATGAGGCATGTTTGTTGTTTGTCTAGTTGGCAATTAGACAAATGTCTGAATGTCCAGTTAGACGATTCATATACTATTAAGTTTTGTTGTCCAAACTTCAGTATTTTTATTCTGACATCATCAATATTGTCTAGAGGTCTAAAATGTAAATTTGATAACATTGTCTGTTTGTAAGAGTTTGCAAAGTTAGGGGTTAAAGGTTGAACTCTGTTACCCTTGTCTGATAGTAATGGTCTCATTTTGTAAAATTTAAATTTTTGTTAGTGATCTAGTTAATTGATCGGCTATATGATTATAATTTCCTTTTATATGCTCAAATACTATAGATTGATGAATAGATATAGTATCTAAAAAATTTAACCATCATCTTTTACTATCACTTTTATCATTAATTTTCTGAAAAAAATTTAATTATAGATTCACAGTCTCTCCTTACTACTCCTTACTAATATCTCTTGTTTATTTAAAATGTATATTCTAAAACTATTTAGGTCATATATTACAGCTAGATTTCAATGTCTATGCTAGCTTTTATTTCCTTTTTCTTTATATTTTTCACTTTGGTAGGCACATATTCTTTCTTCTTTGTTAGGACTATATTTATGAGATCTGGCTTTTAATACTGCTCCCTATCCTTTTAAACTATCATCTGTTTCAATAATTAAATAATCTGATTCTAAAGGCATATTAAGATCCGAAATATTTCTTATTTTATTCTTTATTTTTTGTACTAATTTTATATCTTCTATATTAAAATTCCTCTGTCCTTTGCTTCCTATCTTAGAATATAATAGTCCTGCAAGTTTTCCTAAATCTTTAATAAATGGTCTGACATAGTTTATTATTTCTAAAAAAATTTGTAAGTCATTTAAACTATTTAATCTATCTGGCATATCTAAGATTTTTTTGGCTATATGAGGTTGCAGTTTAATTTTTTCTTCTCCTAATATAATTCCTACAAAATTTATGTAATTCTTACATAATTTCATTTTCTTTTTACTAATTATTATCCCATTATTAACAAATAACCTAAACACCGTACGTAAATGTCCTAAGTGTTCTTTATATCTTTAGTGAATACTAATATATCATCTAAATATACTAAAACAAATCTTTTGTATTAATTCATTTTTCTTTGAAAATTGGAGGCGCAGTTTTTAAACCGAATGACATGACTAACCATTCAAGATGTCCTTCTGGACATGTAAAGGCTGGTTCATTCAATACTATCCGGATATTCTGTCTATGAATATATGTATCTTAAATGTAGAGAATGTTTGCCCCAAAAATGTTCTTAGTTTGGTTCACAAATTTCATTAGTCATTATATAAAGTGACAGAAAATAAACAGATCAAACTGATACTATAAAAAATATCTAAGATACATCAATGTTCATGTGCAAAATATAAAAGTATTACAAAATTCAATGTTCCATGTGTGCAATGAAAAGTTGAAATAAATGATACTTAAATGAAAAAATAAGAATCATCAAACTAAAGAAAAAGATACGAAAATGAGTGAAAATGTACATACCATGGGTAGTGTTGATCGAATAATTGGAGGTGTCATCTTTCTACCTTTTTTCTTTGCAGAATTTCTCTTACTAGAACTTGAATTTGTCATGACTATCAAATCATGTGACTTTGATGTTTACGCTTCTAAAACAAAAACAAGAGATTTGTTAGAAGTTAGAATGATATTGTAAACAAAAACAGTAGATACACAAAAAAGAAAAAAAATGAAGAAATCAGAATGGAGAAGATGATAAACCTATTTCGGGCTCTACTCTGAATGAATAAGGATATGTTTCTTTTGAATTTCAAATTTACTTGAAATTGTTAACTGAAAATTTTAGTGGGAAAAATTTTGAGGAATGGGAAAGGTCTAATTATTAGTTCCAAGGTAAAAAGTTAAAGAAGTATCGGTTAAGTATCATGGGTATCAAAAAGGAATTTTCGAATTTTAATAAAAGAGTAGAAAAATATTGGGAATATGTAAAGTAAAATTGTGTAGTTAAGTTTGGTGCAGGAAGGGATGGATCAGGGAGCCTATGGGTGTACATGATCGAGTTAATTATCAAATCAAATCATTTGTGTCGAAATTTTGAATTCACGAACCAAACCAATAAAACTCGGATTTTTCAACTTTGGATTTTTTCGAATTTTCAAAGTTTTTCGGTAAAGTATTCGTAAAAACATATAATTTACTTGTGCTTCACGTATTTCTTTAGTCCTACCAAAATGCAACTATCTAAGTTATTTCTCAAGAAAATAACACCAAATATGATATGATTAATTATGACACTAAAATATCCAATAAAAAATAGTAATAATAAAATCGTGTAAAATAAATATTACAAATTAATAAGTCATAATGAAATGGATCATAATTTAAAGTACTAAATCATGCTAAAATAAGTTTAGTAGGTAATAATTACATGACTACATATTAAAAGAAAGTAAAAATTAGATCATGTATTTTAATTGTCTAAATCTATGTAAAACTAAAAAACAAATATTCAATATTATTGTCATTCTTAGTGTTGAATTGATTTTTTTAGCATTAATATTAATTTGATTTCTATTTAAACTTTATTATAATTACCAACAAGTATGGACTATAATCTTTATTAGATCATTAAGAATTCTAACTTCCAAACATGAATTAAATATATTAAAAGATAAAAACTATGCAAAAATATAAGAGATATTTAAAAATTATATCAAAGTAAGTATTTTTACGTATAAAATAAAAATTTAAAATTATATATATAATGTCGGATTGATTTGGTTTCGGGTTGATTTTTTTTAATTGAAACCAACCCAACCCAAATATAGTCAGATTTTTTTTTTTGCAACACCAAATCAAGTCAAATCAAACAACTAGTCAATTTTTTTTTTTAATTTGACTCAAAAATTATAGTTTGATTTGATTTTCGGTTCTATTTTATATGCTCCTAATGGAGCCCATTTTTCATTTATGTATGATCGCACTTGCATGAATGTATTACGGCTCAAATTATTTATTGTAATTTTTTAAAAAATTGACTCAATATATTTATTATTCCAAAAGTTTTAAGATAAAATTAATTTCTTTTTCAATTTATTCTTAGTAAAATTGTTCTTGAATACTAGAAATGTCTCAATAAAATTACTATTTAATAAAAAATGACTTTTTAAAACATAAATTAAAATAAATTAATCAAAGAAATCATAATTAATATTTTTTAAATAAAAATACTATAGATAACTTTGACACAAATACTTTAACATATTAATAAAAGTTGATAGTCCCCACATATTCCATCACACGCTCAACTTTATATGCTCCATTATGAATCATAATTTGTACTATATGGTATAAATATGTCTCTTCCCTTTGCAGCTTTGTTTACTTTTACTAATTCTTTTTGTAAACAAAGTCATAATATATTTTATCCATCAATCTTTTTGTTTTTCCAACGTCACCTAATCTCCCTTTTGTTCTTATTTAAATCAAGTCAAAGGAAAGTAGGATATCAAACCAATAAAGTTTCAACCTAACTTAATTTTAAAATTTAATAATTCATATTTATTTAAAGAGTATGAACTCTAGTTAGTAATTTTCTATCTTCAATTTTTTCTTTTTTATTTCTAAGAAACAATCTTCCTCTCTTTAGAGGATTTCTTCATTAAAAAAATTTAATTATGCAAATTAAACTACAAAATTTATTTTTTTAATTTTTTTCTCATCATTATCAATTGAGGATAACTTTTTACCCCCTAGAACATGACTTTAGTAAAAGCAGATAACAAGATTTATAATATGCATTTGGATTATGAAATTATACAAATCCAAATTAAAAAAAGGTGAATTGAATTCGTTCGATCGTTGTTAAGAGAAAAATGATATTCTAAAAGGATTCTTACGGAAGAGGGAATATATTTTTTGTTGTCTTTGAGTTACTAAAAGTGATTTCTATTGAGACAAAGAGTATCTTAACATACATGTGTGTCACCGGTATGGAATAAATATTTTGCAAGAAAAATATTTTTAGTAAAAAAAAGTTTATTTTAATTTTAAAATTCAAAAAATATCACGTAAACTAAGATAAAAGGATCGAATAATAAATTTCGAAAAAAATGAAGCATGATTTTTTTTTCTTAAAAGTGTCAAAAGAAGAAAAGCATATAGCATTGGTAATGGCTGATGAGAGCACTCGATCATCAAGAATATCACACTATAAAAGTAATATCTGTCACGACCCAAATTGGGCCACGACTGGCACCCACACTTACCCTCCTTTGTGAGCGAACCAACCAAATTTAAGCCTTAACATTTCGATGTACTATCAACATAAAGTAATGCGGAAGACTTAAACTCATTAATAAAAACCAATTCAATAACTATTATTACCCAAAATCTGGAAGTCATCATCACAAGAACATCTACTTCAAATTACTAAATCTAAGAGTTTCTAAGAAGCTAAAAATACATAAAAGCTAGTCCATGCCGGAACTTCAAGGCATCAAGACATGAAGAGTAAGATCCAGTCCAAGCTAGAAGCATTAGCTCACCCTGATATCCGGAGTAATGAAGACTGGCTAGAGTGACTGTTGAGTCGATGATGACGGCACGTTTGCTGTACTCCACAATTAAACAAGAAGAAAACATAAATGTAGGGGTCAGTACAAAACACGGGTATTGAGTAGATATCATCGGCCAACTCAAAATAGAAATCAATATATACCAACTAATATCATAAAATCAACTATGATACTCAACATGTAGCAACAACAAGTACTATGTCATAATCAATTACCCTCAAGTTCACACATGAGGACTCAAGCCTCAATACCATACTCATTTGGGAATTATGTTCATTAGATTGAGTATATTAACATTTTTCAAGATTCATTATCTTTATTTCTCTTGTGTCGGTACGTGACACTCCGATCCCCTACATCTACGTGTCGGTTCGTGACACCCGATCCACTAATTCTATGTGTCGGTTCGTCACACCCGTCCCACTAATTCTATGTGTCGGTTCGTGACACCCGATCCACTAATTTTATGTGTCGGTTCGTGAAACCCGTCCCACTAATTCTATGTGTTGGTTCGTGACACCCGATCTACTAATTCTATGTGTCGGTTCGTGACACCCGTCCCACTAATTCTATGTGTCGGTTCGTGACACCCGATCCACTAATTCTATGTGTCGGTTCGTGACACCCGATCCACTAATTCTATGTGTCGGTTCGTGACACCCGTCCCACTAATTCTATGTGTCAGTTCGTGACACCCGATCTCCTAATTCTATGTGTCGGTTCGTGACACCCGATCCACTAATTCTATGTGTCGGTTCATGACACCCGATTCTCTAATTCTATGTGTCGGTTCGTGACACCCGATCCACTAATTCTATGTGTCGGTTCGTGACACCCGTCCCACTAATTCTATGTGTCGGTTCGTGACACCCGATCCACTAATTCTATGTGTCGGTTCGTGACACCCGATCCACTAATTCTATGTGTCGGTTCGTGACACCCGTTCCACTAATTCTATGTATCGGTTCGTGACACCCGATCCACTATTCTATCCTGGTACCGGAACGTGGCACCTGATCCCTTAATCTCCTTCTATCAATTCATCAAGCCTTCTTTCTTACCAAGGCATCATCAATCTCATTATTTTAGTTCGTCACGCCTTCTTTTATACCAAGGCCTCATCATTAACAAAGAGATTAGGGTTTTTCAAGATTTGGGATTTAATAACTTCATCATGCTTATATAATCACAATTATATAATTACATTCATGCAAGCATACAATTAAGCACATAGCAGGGTTTACAATATTATCAATACATATCATTAGCTATTGAGAGTTTACTACGAATATCGTAAGAGAAACCATAGCCTACCTCCACCGAAGACTAGTGATCAAGCAAGAATTTCCCAAAGCCTTGTGTTTTTCCTCTTCGTTCGTCTCTCTCTATCAATTCTCCTTCTCTCTCTTTCTGTTCTTTTCTTTTTCTTATTCAAACCCTCTTTCTTTTACCCTAATTAGCATATAATTAAGAATAAAAGATGGCAATAATAACCCACTAATTTACTCAAGGTTATCTCTTTTAACCCCCAAGTAATTAGACTTATTAACATAAACCCACTAACTTTATAATTAAAGTAGGAATAGTCCAAAACGTCCCTTAAAACGTGTAAAGAAATCCAACCCAGACTGGAATTACGCAACCTGTGATGGCCCGTCGTGCCTGCGACGGTCCGTCCTGCAGGTCATCGCAAGGTTCAAAGACTCAATTTCCACCAAAGAGTCTGTGACGGTCCGTCCTGCCATTCCGTTACGAAGTTCAGAGAGTCAATTTTCAGTACCCAATTTCAGAATTTCTGTGTTTTGAAACGAGACCCCTCGACGATCCGTCGTGCTCATGACGGTCCGTCGTGGGTTCCGTCGTCTCAGCCTGTTTTTCTAGAAATAAAATCTGCTGCTCAAAACGACTAAACAGATCGTTACATTAGATACCAATTTACCCATCATTCGTCCCCGAACGATCACAAGAAGGAAAACAAGGGCAAAAAAGAGTACCTGAATCTGTAAACAGGTGTGGGTATCTTTCTCGCATATCAGCCTCTTTCTCCCAAGTGGCTTCTTCGACTGGTCGATTCTTCCATTGAACTTTGATGGATGCAATCTCCCTTGATCTCAACTTGCGAATTTCTCTATCTAAAATAGTAACAGACTCCTCCTCATAAGACAAATTCTCATCAAGGAAAACGGAATCCCAACGGATGATGTAGTTTCCATCCCCATGGTATCTTTTCAACATCGACACATGGAATATCGGATGTACTCCGGACAGCCCTGGAGGCCAGGCTAACTCATAAGCCACCTCCCCTACTCGCTTAAGTACTTCAAAGAGACCAATGTACCTTGGGCTTAGCTTGCCTCTTTTACCAAACCGCATCACCCCTTTCATTGGCGAAACTTTCAACAAGACTTGTTCACCCTCCATGAACTCTAAGTCTCTAACCTATCGATCTGCATATTCTTTTTGCCTATTTTGCACCACTAGAAGCTTTTCTTGAATAGATTTCACTTTATCTAACGATTCCCTCAGAAGGTCAGTACCCCAAGGTCTAACCTCAAATGCATCAAACCAACCAATAGGGGACCTACATCTCCTACCATATAATGCTTCAAATGGAGCCATATCAATACTTGAGTGATAGCTATTGTTGTATGAAAACTCCGCTAAGGGTAAGAAGTTATCCCAATGGCCACCAAATTCTATCACACACGCACGAAGCATATCCTCCAACACTTGAATCGTTCGCTCAGACTGATCATCGGTCTGAGGATGGAACGCATAACTAAGGTCCAACCTAGTACCCAATTCCGCATGCAATGTTTTTCAAAACTTAGAAGTAAACTGCGTACCTCTATCTGATATGATGGAAAGTGGAACTCCATGCAATCGAACGATTATACATCTTGGCTAACTTCTCGGCATTGTAAGTCACCTTAACCAGGATAAAATGAGCAGACTTAGTTAACCTATCAACAATCACCCAAATAGAGTCGTACTTACCCATCGTCTTTGGAAGACCAACTACGAAGTCCATTGCGATTCTCTCCCATTTCCATTCCGGAATGAGCATTCTCTGAAGTGTTCCTCCGGGCCTTTGGTGTTCATACTTTACTTGTTGACAGTTTGGACATTTGGCAATAAAATCCACAATATCACGCTTCATTCTACTCCACCAAAAGTGTTGCTTTAGGTCACGGTACATCTTGGTTGCACCCGGATGTATCGAATACCTTGAACTATGAGCCTTTGTCAGAATAGCGTTGATCAAATCATCAACGCGGGGTACACATACCCTTCCTTTAATCCTCAAAACACCTTCCTCATCGATTGTCGCTTCTTTAGCCTCTCCTTGCAACACTTTATCTTGGATTCGGATCAATTCTTCATCATTAAACTGCTTTCCCTTAATCTTGTCAAGGAAGGAAGATCTTGCCTCCACACAAGCTAAAAATCCTCCCTTCTCCTTTACTTCTAATCTCATAAGGTCGTTAGCTAGAGTCTGAACCTCTCTAGCCAATGGACGCCTAGAAGCTTGTAAGTGAGCTAGACTTCCCATGCTTCCCACCTTTCTACTTAAAGCATCCGCTACAACATTCGCCTTCCCCGGATGATACAAAATGGTGATGTCGTAGTCCTTCAGTAGTTCCATCTATATCCTCTGTCTCAAGTTCAAATCTTTCTGAGTAAAGACATACTGTAGGCTACGATGATCCGTATAGACCTCACACTTAACCCCATATAGATAGCGTCTCCATTGCTTTAACGCAAACACTACCGCTGCCAATTCCAAATCATGAGTTGGATAGTTACGTTCATGCACCTTTAATTGTCTTGAAGCATAAGCAATCACATTCTTCTCTTGCATTAGCACTGCACCCAAACCCGAATAGGATGCATCACAATAGACAATGAAATTCTTACCTTCCACTGGCAGGGTGAGAATTGGTGCAGTAATTCGTGACACCCGATCCACTAATTCTATGTGTCGGTTCATGACACCTGATCCACTATTCTATCCTGGTACCGGAACGTGACACCCGATCCCCTAATCTCCTTCTATCAATTCATCAAGCCTTCTTTCTTACCAAGGCATCATCAATCTCATTATTTTAGTTCATCACGCCTTCTTTTATACCAAGGCCTCATCATTAACAAAGAGATTAGGATTTTTCAAGATTTGGGATTCATTAACTTCATCATGCTTATATAATCACAATTATATAATTACATTTATGCAAGCATACAATTAAGCACATAGCAGGGTTTACAATATTATCAATACATATCATTAGCTATTGAGAGTTTACTACGAATATCGTAAGAGAAACCATAACCTACCTCCACTGAAAACTAGTGATCAAGCAAGAATTTCCCAAAGCCTTGTGTTTTTCCTCTTCGTTCGTCTCTCTCTATCGATTCTCCTTCTCTCTCTTTCTGCTCTCTTCTTTTTCTTATTCAAACCCTCTTTCATTTACCCTAATTAGCATATAATTAAGAATAAAAGATGACAATAATAACCCACTAATTTACTCAAGGTTACCTCTTTTAACCCCCAAGTAATTAGACTTATTAACATAAACCCACTAACTTTATAATTAAAGTAGGAATAGTCCAAAACGTTCCTTAAAAACCCACTAACTTTATAATTAAAGTAGGAATAGTCCAAAACGTCCCTTAAAACGTGTAAAGAAATCCGACCCAGACTGGGATTACGCAACCTGTGACGGCCCGTCGTGCCTGCGACGGTCCGTTCTGCAGGTCGTCGCAAGGTTCAGAGACTCAATTTCCACCAAAGAGTTTGTGACGGTCCGTCACGCCCGTGACGGTCCGTCCTGCCATTCCGTTACGAAGTTCAGAGAGTCGATTTTCAGTACCCAATTTCAGAATTTTTGTGTTTTGAAACGAGACCCCTCGACGGTCCGTCGTGCTCATGACGGTCCGTCGTGGGTTCCGTCGTCTCAGCCTGTTTTTCTAGAAATAAAATCTGCTGCTCAAAACGACTCAACAGGTCGTTACAATATCTTATCCTTTTTATATATTATTATATCTAAATTTAAAAAAAATAAAAATTAGCTGCGAATATTATTATTGCACTTTTAGTATAAGGCAGAAGCACTCCTCTAGTCTTATAATATTTTTGGATTTAATTTTTCCGTATTGTGTATATGCCCTAAACTTAGGTTATGATAGAATTTTGATATAGGTTTTTGTGATGTTTTTTTTCTGTAATTTTGATCTAATGGTGTGAACGTCTACAAGAATAATAACTTGCATGTTTATGTACACTATTAAATTAAATAAAGAGAGTGTGTAAAATACAAAATTTAAAACTATAACAACTTCATAAATAAAGAAAATATATACAAAATATTAAAAATAATTTTATAGACATTAAAATAAGTGAATTAGAAAGTAATTAAAATAGATTGTGGAAGAAAAAATTTCACTTTATCCAATATTCCAAACGTTTTCTGTTAGTTCATTACGGATATATTTTAATAAATAACGGAACTATTTCTTACACTTTATAAAATTTAAGTTTTTCTTATACTTTATAAAGTGGAATTTTTTCTTACACTTTATAAAGTGAAGAAAAACTTACATTTTACAAAGAGGAATATTTTCAAATTTTGCTCTTCTTATGAGGCTTTTATAGTGTTTGTCATATAATTATATTGATTTGACATATTACAAAAATAAAAGGGAAAAGGGTTTGATATACCCCTCAACTTTGTCATTTGGAGCTGATACACTCCTCGTTATAAAAGTGGGTCATATATGCCCTTACCGTTATACAAACGGCTCACACATATCGCTACCGTTACAAAATGGCTCACATATATCATTCATTTAACGGAACTTAAATAATTATTTTTAAATTTATATTTATTACTTATAATTTTTAAAAAAAATTATTTAGCGGTATATATGATTCTTCTATAAAAGTTCAAGGTATATTTTAATTTTTTTCATACATAAATTATTTTTTAACTTTTTTTATTATAATTATTTTGAGTTTCTTATTCTTTTTTTTTCTTTCGTTCCTTAGTTTAAAGGGAAAAAAAATTAAACTATCTTTTTGTGTGTATTGTAATTTAATTTCGTATTCGAAAAAAAATTTGGTCATCTACAATAAGTTTTACAAGAATATTAGTGAAACACAAATAAATTTGATTATCAAAATAATAATTATAAATTAGTCATTGAAACCAAAAAAAGCCAAAAAAAAATATGTTTGATGAGGATTAAATTTACTCATATGGATTATATTTTTTAGAAAAAAATAATAAAAAATAAGATTGAAAATTATTATTTTTTCATTCCCGTTAGAGGAAAAGGGTATATGTGAGTCATTTGTTTACAAGTAGGGGTATAAATGAGCCACTTTCATAACAAAGGGTATATCAGCTCTAAATGACAAAGTTGAGGAGTATATCAGACCCTTTTCCCAAAATAAAATAATGATTAGACTATGTATTTTTTTACCTTTTTTATTCTGAAAGTCCATCCAAGCTCTATTTAAGGACATTTAAGCATAGCACATTCAACATCTCTAGTCTTCTATTATTCTTCATTTCAATCACAAAATAATGTCTTCTTAACCAAAAGTTAGAGCTTCAATTTATTGGGATAACAAAATTATACATAATGGAAATACCGTTTATTATAATCGGCCTACCAAACACAATGCTAAATATTCAATTAGTATCCGATATCATATATTTCTTTCACCAATTTATACAAGAATGGGGTATAAATAGCATTATTATGATTATAGTAGGAAAATACCTACTTCATTTTTATCACAAAAACAAGTAAATTTTGCAGAGTGAATTATCTATAAAGAGTTGACCGACTTTCTAAGGATTTCAGATGATTACATAGATCAAATCAAGTTAACGATACTTGAAATCTATGTTAGAAAGTAGTCTAAGACTAGCCAACAATCTTCTCCTTTATCGGTCGATGTTCATCCCCAATTAGAAAATCACAATAGCGTTGATGGATTTTCGATGACTCAATCTACTGATTTTTCTAACATGTCTCATTAACAAAATATTCTTACTGCTCGATATGATTTTGATTTGAACAAAACTATCAATGAAAGTGACTGGTAATGTTCAATAATTATATTTCGATTATTATTTGTTCATTTTGTGTATTATTTATTAATTATATGATTTATTATTATTATTATTATTATTATTATTATTATTATTATTATTATTATATATTTTGTATTGGTTTACTTCAACCAGGTAGGAATATTGCTCCAAGTTATGGACTAGATAATCTTTTTGATCAGTCCTCACAGTTTGAAATGACGAAAAATATTGGGACATTCTCAAATTTTTATGCCTCGCTTATTTTTTATGTAAATGACTATCAGAATGTCCAACACTTGATTTTTATTTAAGTAAGTTAATTGCATGTCATAAATACTTATATTTTTTTGCATATATAGGGAAAATATCTCAATTATATGACAAATACAACAAAAACTTCATAAAGAAAGCAAAATAAAATATTCCTTTATGTAAAGTGTATATTTTTCTTTCACTTTATAAAGTGTAAGAAAAAGTTTCACTTTACCAAGTGTAAGAAAAACTTTCACTTTATAAAATGTAAGAAATAGTTCCATTATATATTAAAATATAAACGCTATGGAATTAAAGGAAAACGTTTGAAATATTGGATAAAGTAAAAAAAAATTTCTACTAAACCTATTAGTTACTTTTTAAACTAGTAACTTATTTTGGTTATTTTTATTTTTTTTTAACTTATTTAGATTCCCAATTCGGCCAGACATGTCTGACCATTAAGATAACTATATATTCTTTATTTACTCTTTCACCATACAAATTAATTTCCATTTTTTTTTGGAACACTTTATCTTTTAGAGATGTGTTGATTTGAACTAATTTAGATAAAATTTAATATATAATAATTAAAATGTGTCTATCTAAATTTAAATTTAATTAAATTTAAATATAAATATTTATTTAAATGTACCTATCTATATTATTTAGTTGAATTTCAATATCAATGTGTGAGTTTAAATTACTAAAATTTATTACTAAAATTTATTTCTCCAACAAGGATGAACAAATTACCAGCCAGCCAGCCAAACACTGCTCAGAAAGCCATTTATTGTGAAATTCTGTTTTTAACACTGTAGTACTCAAATATTCCAGACAAATCTTTAGCATGCAACACTCAATTTTTACTGCATGTATAATTATCGAAAGAGGTGAATCTAGAATTTCAGAAAAACAGATATATTATTGTTTTAAAGATTAGATTTAAAATTTTAGAGAAAATGTACAAGTACCTCCCCCTTCATCTATGCTTGAAATCTTAGAGACACACTTATATTATATTAAGGTCCTATTATTCCTGTACTTATTTTATAAATAATTTTCTACCGCTTTTCGATCTACGTGGTACTAACTTGAAAAATAAAGTCAACCGTGTTGGGTCCATAAAATAGTGTCACGTAGGCTAAAAAGGAGTAGAAAATTAATAATAAAATAAGTTCATGAGATAATAGGATCTTATTATAGTATAAGTGTGGCTCTGAGATTTCGAACATAAGTTGAGGGGGTATTTATACATTATCCAAAATTTTATAATGATGATAACTTGACGAACAAAAGATAATGAATAACATTATTATAAAACATAGCATTAGTTTATAATTATAACTAACGAGACTTCATATTTTAAAAACGATCTGTAATAGCATCATTACTTAGTATTACTAGGGCTTAGAGATCCAAGTTGTTGCAAGGAATCGAACTTAAGACCCAGTTGTTTAAAATAAATGCTCAGAACAATGAACAATCTGATCATATTGAGCATGAGTTCATTCTAAAGTCTTTAAGAATTATACAAATAATATATCGAATTTAGTTGAATAACCATAGATTTTCGTGATCCATTTTTTATATGTAAATTAGACCCTAATTATCAACAGAATTTTAAATTTATGAATTTTAGATTCTAATGTAAAGAAAGTTATTAAATTATTGAATGTCAATTTGAAGTTATATAGAATTTATTTTTTCTAATGAAACATAATAATATTTCATTAGTAATCAATACATAAATAATTTCTATACTACAAATCTCACTCAACTATTATGTGAAATAAGCTTAAGAGTATGTTATTAAGGGATAAAAATATCAGAAAATCACAATGATATAATCTTTTTTTAAAAAAATATATAAGTAGGAATTTGTTTTTATTTATTTTTTTGCAAACAGACTGGAAAACAACAAATAGTGTTGTGCAAAATAAAACAGTACAAATGATCTGATTTGTTGGGTGTCATGTCCTACTAAGGGAATCAAATCAATCAAAATGTTTGTAAATTTCTCTATTATTAATCCGACATGCATGTTTTCTTTATTCATTTACTTTTTCTTTTGTCATGTCAAAACATTAATGAACCAATTCGAGTTATGCCGATATTAATAATATAAATATTCTTGTTATTTTATTTTATATGATACTTTTAAAATTTTAAAATTTAAATAAATTTATTTTTTTTATTGTGAGTCTTTAATAGATTTTTTTAATACTTTAAATTATTAATTATTGTGATTTATAACATTTTTTATGTTGTTTATAAATATATAATTTTATTTTTTAAAAATTTTCATACACAAATTTCTGATCAAAATTAAATAATTTAACTCTAAAAATAAAAAAATACCACATAAATTAAGACAAAAGAAACATTAGTTATCAGAAAATTTATGTATTACTATTTAATACAACTCTTACTTATAGTTTTGGCATACTATAAAAATAAACACTCAAATTTGATTTTACCTGTAATTTTGAAAATAAATATTTAAACATCTCAACTTCATATCAGTTGGCAACTTGATTCTCTTTGAGAAAATAGTTATAACATTTCCTTTTATTTATATCGTAACTCACTATTTTAATTAATTTTAAAATAGAAAATTTAATCTTGAAACCTATGCTATAAGTATGTTGTCATATCCAAACTTAAAAAAAACAACTAAAAAGATCACTCTATTAAACAAACTATCAATCAAGGGTACGAGTATAATTGAACTTAATATTTTTATTTAGACATAATATAATTTTAAATTTTCATCTTATCACTAATTTAATAAAATAATATTATTTTTGCCACAAATTTGAACTAGATTTTTCAAAATTATGTACCTAATCATATAAATTAAGAATTATTATCAACCAAAAGTAGAATCTTGCTTTGCAAACAAGAAATGTGATGGTCTTTTATGCAGTATATGAGGCATGTGTATGACAAAATGCAAACATCTTAAAGCAAATCCCTACTGAAAAAGTCCCCAACAACAAAATTGATTTATTTCAAATTATTTAATCTATTTTAATTTGATAACAAAAAAAGAAATTAAATTTTATGGTATTAAATTAAAGATTTGTCAATTCAGTAAAATGTCATTTGATTTTGTGCTAGTATACGTCATTGCACATGACAAACTCAATAAGATTCCCTCTCATTTACTCTATTATTTCAATTTTATAATGTTTGTTATGTTCATAATGTTATTAATTTCCATTATATTCATAGGATTGACAAGATTTAAATTAATGATGTTGCTTATGTTAAACTAATAAAATAAGTATTCCTTTTGTTTATTTATTTTTTGTTATGGTGCGTTTTTTAAAAGTCAATTTGACTGATTTCTAAAGTTAAATTAGATTACATTGATTTGATATTCAAATAAAAGATTTAGATATTCAAAAATTTTATGAAAAATAATATAAGTTATAATTTTTCATATATCAACATGATGAAAAAATATATTATAAAATATTAGTCAAAATTCTTATCATTTTACCCTTAAAAAAAGAAATTGTGACAACTAAAAATAGATGAATAAAGTAAATTTTAAGCTAAGCAGAAACAAACATTGGGCAACTTATTTTCATATGTCTAATTCTTGATTCCAAAATAACTATTTCCTTCATTTATTTTTAGTTATTCGTTATATTAAAAATAGATATTTAATTTACTTGTTCAATTTGAATAATTAAGAGATTGTTTATTGTCTTATATTTTTATCTTTATTATATATACTATTTATTTTTCAATATTTTAGCTGACTTATACAGTATACTCTTTTTTGTTTTTAATTTATTTACGTTACTTTCATTTTTAAATATTTAGACGAAATGTCACTTTCTTTTTGTAACTTTTTTAATTTTAAATTTTCACATTATATGTTAAAAATCATAAGATTAAAATAAATTTTGATGCATTTCAACATTCTTTAGCTTAATACCACAAGATTCAAAGATCTTTTTTACTTTTTAAAGTTTTATATCAAGTTTAAATCCATACAAACAAAATATCAGAGGGAGTAATATAGTAAATAAATAGGAATTGATATATTAAAATAAATTTTTAATTTATTATTTTCTAAATATTTATCAAGTTTAAATAAATATGCATAAATAAAGATTGACGAAGAAGTATTTAATCTTTATACTAGCAAACATAGGTACATAACTAATTAAATAAAGTTAATCTTTAAAAACAATATCATCATTGTTCGATTAACGAATAACTCAATTAGTAATTAAAATATATTTTAATAATTTAAAATAATTGACATTGGCACAAATAATTTGAACACAAGTACACAACCCTTATTATAAGGAGAAAAAAATTTGTTACCGAGTCATCGAAAGTTGAGAAGCCAAATACTGTCAGTCTATCAACTATATATCCGCTAATTTATTTTTTGATTTCTCATCTAATATTTAGAGTCAGTAATAAAATTTTAATCGTATATTATGAAATATATTTAAAAATATCGCTTTTAACAAAAAAATATTATATACAAAAATTTAAATTTAAAATTTTTAATTAAAAAATAAAATTATATTATTACTGCACCACAACTCATATCGATCTATATTAACTAGATCAAAAGCACTCTTTAGTCAAATCTCACTCTTCTGGGGGCCAAACAACTAATGTAATTACTACCAATAATAGAAATATACAGTACACATTTATCTATACTACTACTCACTAACCTAGATGTGTATTTAAAATTGAGCCAACTAATTGGTAGTCACAACTTATGCTCCCTTCTTTTGAAATTATTTATTGTGTTTTCCTCTTTCATATGTTTTATGAAAATTATTCTTTTTTTAATTTATGTGTCATTACTTTATAATTAAAATATTTTTACTTTCTAGAAAAAGTAATACTATTTAAAGATAAAATAAGAAAAGAGCTAATTTTATTTTAAACTTTTAAAATAATAAATAATCACAAATCATTTTTAAAAATTATAATAGATAATTTGAAACTCTAAAACTGAGAACGTAGAAACTCATCTTGAAGTTTGATATGGAGTTGTATATCTGCTAGCCGCCCAGTTTCAGACTATCGTTTATTTTGCTGTTAGATCACATTAATATATACTAGCGGCGGTAATTAAAAGTTAATAAAAACAAGAGTCGAAAATATTATTTGTGAAAGATTTTCGATTCAAATAATATATAACATGACAAAAAGTTTTGAGACAAAAATAGAGATAGAATAAGGCATACCCAAAAAGACATGATAAATAATGGAGAAAATAACAGATAGTACACATCAGAATAATATGATAAACGAAGCACATAACATAAGTGATAGCAATAATTGAAGAACTATGCAAATAATGCTAATAATATCTATCCACCAAGACAATTCTCAACTATCTTTTATCCTAATTCGCAACTTTCATATCCGTCAATCTAAAGTCATGTCTTTGATAAGTTAAAGTTATGTCGTATTTTATTTAATCATTTCTACGGAGTATCATTGGTCTATCTAAAGTCATGTCTTTGATAAGTTAAAGTTAAATCATATCTTATTTAATCATCTCTACGGTACTTCATTGGTCTGCCATTACCGCACGTCTAACCTACCCATGTAAACCTGGTGTGCATTAGGAAGAACATTGGAGAAAATGTGATATTCCTCCTGTTCCATTTTACGTGACATCCTTTCTTTTTTTTATTCATTTCAAAAAGAATGTTACCTTACTATAGTTAGAAATGATTTTACTTCACCTTTATTAATTTAGCACCACACAAATATCGCACTCAAAAACATTTTTTTGCAACGAAACCTGCTACCAAGCTTTGACAAGTCGCTTAACTTGTGAATTTTATAATAAGGCTCAATCACCCCCTTCATCCCGACCTCTGGTCGTCAAAGCTATTGAAAGACGTGCTTCAATCTTTCCATCTATAGAAACAGTAAGTATATAAGGCATTCAATTAATAGACGATAATAAATTTCAAAAGTCATTCCTTTTTTTCTTAAATAATAGACGATAATAAATTTCAAAAGTCATTCCTTTTTTTCTTAAATAGGAAGATGATGGACTTTGAATTTCTTGTAATGATGAAAAGTGGCTAGTGGTGAGCTTGACCACTGGGATTCTTTCAATATCAAAAAGCTAAAAAGCAAACGGAAAAATTTGAAGGATAAAGTTACTGCCAATCTTACTGTACAATGAGACACTTCCTAAGAAAAGCTAATAGCCTAAACAATAAACCAACCCCCCAATAAAACTGATACTAATAAAACTTAAAGAAGAGAACTACACCCTCTATTACAAGTGAACATTTCAGGTCATATGCTGAGAAGGTCAGGTGGAGGAGATTGAGGTGGTGGCTGATGATGGTACTGGTCTTTTGTGTCTCTGGGAGTCGAAGTAGGAGACTCTGATGCAGGACCTGATGAAGGGGGCGACTCGGTGATTGTTGAATCTCCTGATTTTGGACCAGATGGCTTGGGAAGCTCAGTTAACATTTGCACAACCTCGCGCATTTTGGGGCGTTCAACAGCTTGCTCTTCGACACACAGCATTGCGACATAGAACACATGCATCACCTCATGAAGGGGAACTGTTGAGAGTCTTGCATCAAGGATCTTTAGAACTCCTTCCTTTTTCCCATCGGTCATCCTCCTTACCCATTGGACTATGTCAACGCCATCACCAAATTCTCCAACCGGTTTTTTCCCGCTCACCAATTCTAACAGAACCACACCAAAGCTGTATACATCACTCTTCTCATCTACCTTGAGTGTGTATGCATATTCTGCACAGTTCATATGAAAACCAAATTAGGCGCATACAAAAAAATAGAGATTGTGTTTCAAGCCAAAATTAAACAACTTAACACCAAACAGCAAGAAACCAAATTTAAACTCATCAAAGCACGAGTTAATGGCTCATCTATGAACAGAGGCAATCACATTCTCATTGTTGTTGTTGTTCTTGTTAACTACCAATCAAGGACTGTATTTGTGTCATGTTGTTCCGTGTTATAACAAAGAAACTGATCATTAAGAGCTTTAAAGGACCAAGAAGTACACCATACAAACACTTGAAGAGACTGATAAATCACAATTTTAGTTGACAACTTGCAACAATAATAAACAAACAACACACATCGAAACCAAGACTACAAAGAAGTAAAGATTTGAGAGCATACCTGGTGCAATGTAGCCATAAGAACCAGCAATAGCAGACATGCATTCTGATGTTCCGGAGTCTTGCAAGAACTTGGCAAGCCCAAAATCAGCAACGTGCGCTTCGAAGCTGGAATCCAGAAGGATATTGTTTGATTTTACATCACGATGGAGGATCAGAGGCGAGCAATCGTGATGGAGATAACAAAGTCCCTTTGCAGCCTCCAATGCTATCTTATACCTGGTATCCCAATGCAAGTGACCTCCTTTCTTTCCATGAAGCATTTCACCAAGGCTTCCATTAGGCATGTACTCATAAACCAAAAGATTTGTTTCATGATTTGAGCAAAATCCCAATAATCTAACAATATGTCTATGTCGAATACTCCCAAGTGTTTGTATCTCGGCATTAAACCCGTGATCATGGGAAGAACCACGGCTCATAGCCGGCAACCTTTTAACAGCAACAAGTTCACCATTTGGCATTACCCCCTTGTATACTATTCCAGCACCTCCTTTACCAATAATATTGTCCTCTTTCAAACATTCCAATACATCATCACAAGTGAAATCCAGGCGTTGGAAAGCAGTAAGCTTCCAGGCACGAGCCTGACTTGCTTTCTTTAACGATCTAGCCTTAATAATTGCAGCAATAGCAAACACAATCGAGCAAACAAGCAACCCGATAACAAGTAAAAGCTTCATAGAAGGCGAAAATGCACCTCTCTCATGAGGTCGACTAACCCCATCAACAATCCCTTCTTTGCAGGGACCCAAATAGGGTCCGCAAAGATCTGGATTACCGATAAATGATGTGTAATTGAAGTAACTAAACTGACCAGTACCCGGAACTAATCCAGATAAGTTGTTATACGAAAAATCAACGGAGGTTAAACTCTGCATTGCTGCAATAGGTGCAGGAATACTCCCAACTAACTGATTCCGCGATACATTCAAGTAGTTCAGTATCCTCATCCCAGTGATCTCAGTAGGAACTTCACCAGATAGCTTATTCCTACTAAGATCAACATAAGTTAAAGCCTTGCACCGGCTTATCTCCGGTGGAATAAGGCCTGAAAAACTGTTACCACTAAAATCCATTTTCGACAGCTGCTGCAATTTACCTAATTCACCTGGAATTTGACCAGAAAACTTGTTCCCATCAAGAAGCAACTTTTGAACAGCAGTAAAATTTCCAATGCTCGATGGCAAAGGCCCCGTGAAACGATTATTCGAAAGACAAATCTGCCCAAGACTAGCTGAAACAGAATCAGTCACTGGAAATGTACCAGTGAGAAGATTATCTTGAAGTTCTACTTGTGAAAGCTTCGGCAAGCTTAATAGCCCTTTTGGTATCGACCCATTTAGAAAATTTTCTCCCATTCTAATCCTATTAAGTGATTGGCACTCACCTAAAGATTCTGGAATTGGGCCAAACAAGAAGTTTCCGAGAGTAATCAACGTCTGTAACTTGTTGCCGGAACACATGTTAGGGGGCAAATTTCCGGTTAATTTGTTGGTACTGATGTCAACGTTTGTTAACTTACTGTTTTTGCCTAAACCTTGTGGAATACTTCCGGTAAAGTTGTTTTCCCAAAGCTGCAATACTTCCAGTTTCGGCATATCTTCTATGAACTCCGGCATCGACCCGTAAAGCTTGTTACGGAAAAGATTTAGCAGAGTTAGATTCTTCAGCTCTGTAAATGTTAATGGTATTTCACCGGAGAGCATATTGTTTGATAGGTCTAAAGATTTCAAGCTTTTTAAATTCCCCAACTCCGGTGTAACAGACCCAGAAAGACCATTCACTTGCAAGAACAGTGTATCTAATTTCTGAAGCTTCCCTATCTCCGGCGGAATCTCACCTGAAAGTCCACAGTTTGCAGCATCTAACCGAATGAGCTCCGACAAGTACCCTATTTCCGCCGGTAACCCACCGGAAAACGTGTTGTAGTATCCGATGTAAAGCTCACGAAGTGTGGTAATATTTCCGATCTCCGGTGGTATCCTACCGACGAGCGCATTTCCCGAAACTGCCAGATATTCTAGGAATGGGAATCTACCATACTCCGGTGGAATACTACCACTAAAAAAATTGCCACCCAAATGAAGATGTCGAAGATTGGTCAAATTATAAAATCCAACAGGAAGTTCACCGGTCATATTGTTATTATAAATGTCGAGAACATTCAAGTACCGGAGATGGGTAAGCTGGGGAGGGAAACTCAAGTTGAAAATATTGTTAGAGAGGTTAAGGTAACGCAGATTTGGTATAAACGAGAGTTCAACAGGAATGGGTCCAGAGAACTGGTTAACAGCTACAGAAAGATTGAGCAAAAAACGGAGATGACCAACTTCCGGCGTAAGAGTACCGGTGAGATTAAAACCAGATATGTCGAGAGAAGTCACGTGACGATACCGGTCACACGTGACACCTCTCCATGTACAATGACTTGTGGAGATATTCCATGAAAGAAGAGCAGATTGTGGGTCATCTGTAATGGCAGTTTTCAGGGAGAGCAATGCGCGGTATTCCGGCACGTAAGGTGGTTTTGCGGTGGTGAAGTGGAGGAGATGAAAATGCAGTATTAGAGTAAGGAAGAAGAGGAGAAGAAAACGCATGTTTCTTCAATGGTGGAGTGAGCAGAGCAGAGCAGAAATGGTGGAGAAGAAGAAAAGTTCATGTGTCTTTATCAAATAAATGTATTATAAATGTGTATTTATATGAAATTTTTGAATTTACATTACAAACTATAACAATTTTTAAAATATTCAACACTTTTTTTGGTTGGTTATATATTGTATAGTATTGTTTTAATGAGTATATAATATTTGAATAAGATTGATTCCTTTTTCATACATATTTAATGTCATGTATATTTTGTGTCACTTAACATATCAAATATAATTTTAAAGATATAAGAATGATAGGTTATATGCAAATGAATGATTTTTCTATATAAAGTAAAAAGATGATTTCCGAAAAATTATTAACTCAACAAGAAATTTTTTATAGTACGTTGGGTAAAATAATTTGAAAAGAAACAATAAAATAGCAAGATAAAAAAATAAATACAATATGTAACAATATACGTGGAAGATAAGTAACTACGTAATAATTAAATCATACTACTTAACAGTGGCATAGCCAAAAATATTACGAAGAATATTTAAAAATTGTGTATGACTATATTTTTTTATTTGAATGAATTAGTGTACCAAAAATTTTAAAAATAAAACTACTTATTATACACGGAAAAAAATGTAATATATTTGAAAAATTTATAATGAAAAAAAGATGAAAGAGTGAAATTTTAAAAATTAACTACATAATATACATAAAAAAAATTGAAAAAAAATATGTTTAGTACATTAAATTTTTTGAAAAAGAGGTAAAAATTTGAAAATATACATGAATTTTTTTTAAAATAAGAGGCTTAAAGCCTACTGCTTTAACATTTAGCTCTTCCAAGGCATCTTAAATCACTAGGCTATAACACCTGATTATGTTAAGGGTGTCCAAAATATGTTATTTTGACCATTTTATATATTATTTTAGTTATATGTAGATGTAATTTCCTGATGATTGGACGCCCTGAAGCATACGTAGCTACGCCCTGCTACTTAAAGTTATAAGAGGATAGAAGAAGGTCCGCTCACTCTCTTTCACGTAAAATGTGATATCATTCAATTATTTTACTAATAATATTCTATCTTGATTATCGATAAAATAAGTGTTGGACATAAATTAATTATTATTGAAAAATATAATGTTTGAAGTTCGATTGAAAATGAATATTTAGAAGTTGAAGTTGTATGTGAACTTAAAAATATGTTTAAAGCTCTATGAGTTTAAACCTTTTTTTTAAAAAAAAAAAAAGCTTCTATATTTTTAAAAATTTTACGTTTAAATTTGAAAAACTTATCGTCTTGTGATTATTTTGCTTCTTATTGTATATTTAAGAGCTCTAACTTTCAAAGGATATTTTGGATCTACTGAGTACTGAATTGTCTTTTTCATATGGAGACTAGAGAAAAGGTCCCAACCTCTTTTTTATTTTTTTTTAACTTTGGGACAATTATTTTGTTCCTCAAAAATCAATTTAGTACCAAAAAATTAAAAAAAATTAAAAAGAAGTCATCATATTACTTTACAATTTCTTTCCATAGTGTAAAGATATTTGAAAAGAATGGTACATTTATGTATTTAAAATTAATTTAATTTTGTTATTAAATAATTTAATAGTTACATAATATTTTTGATATATTTAAAATAATAAAATTTTAAAAATATTTTTTTCATTAAATAAACTTTATACTTGAAATAAAGAAAAGTTATATTAGTAAAAGAGCTGGGTTTTTTTTTTTGGAAGAGAAGAAAGAGGAGAATTCATTTTTTTATTTTTTTTCTCATTTCGGTATTATATAGCTGTTTAATAATTTAAGACATTATTAACAAAAAAATCAAATAAGTAGAAAAAACCAATATTCCATTCAATTCATTGTCAAATTATACGAAAGAAGTTCACTCATGTCATTTTAATTTAGGATACTAACACTTCTATTATCATTCTTTTTTTTTAACTAACGGTTTTAATCAATTACTAGTAGCAAGCATTAGAAATCAAGCTTAGTTCTTTAGATGGATCTCGTACTACTATAGCTCTAATATACCATTGATCATTGTTCAATATCTATAGCTAAGTAAAATATTCATAATGCTACGTTAGGATCTGACAATAGTTATGTAAGCTAACTTTGGTCTCCCATCAAAGATAGGCGCGGACTCGCGTTAAGGGTATCGAGTACTCAAGCACTCATTGATTCGAACAAAAATTTATATACGTTTATTAAAAATATTAAAAAAATTGATATATTTAGTTCTTGAACACCTATTAATCAAAAGGTTTGATGGACGCTTTAGTTCTCAGATGAAAGATAAGGCTTGCCCTAAGGTTCAAGTGTGAGGGTTTGAGTCACAGTGTTTCCTGGTACGAACCCAGCTTGACCATCACATATAATAATGATCACAACATCATGTAATCTCTTGATTAGTTCCACTTTCATTACCATTAGTGGTACTAATCTTAATTATTAATGCAGTTTATACTTCCTTCATTTTCAAATTTTTTTTCATTTTTAAAAATAATTACTTAAAATTATTTGTTCAGTTAAAATATAATTAATAGTTTTACTTTATTTTATTCTAATAATATTTTCTATGAGTGGGAGTCAATCATTCATGTGTTGTCTGCTTCATACTTATGACGCATTGTACATAAATATATTCCTATTTTGTGTCTCTATTCTGTTTTTCATATTTTTCTCCTAATTTTACATTCCCAGAATTTATTATTGGTACGTTCCGTTACCATTAATTCACATTATGAGCATGTCTATAAGTGTTGTTGGAGGCCAAAAATATCTATTTTGAAAAATAAAATTCTTTTTTTTGAAAAATTAAGTATTTGATAAATTTGTAAAATGCTTTTTAATGAAAGCATAACATTTGTTGGTCGATTTATAAAGAGAAATTATATAATTATAACAAAATGAATTTCAATAATCAAAATAGCCAAAAATAGAAAACTTACTTTTTCTGAGAAATAGTTCAAATTTAAATTTTTTTATTTTTACCAACTCAACCCCTGCTTCTCACATAATAATTTAAAAGAATAAAATGATAATTAATTTCTATTTTCTTTAGTTCACTTGTAATGTTTTTGACAAATAATAATTAATTTCTATTTTCTTTAGTTCACTTCTACCTCAACCATCTATCGGCCACTACCCCCCCCCCCCCCCCCCCTCCCCCTCCAAAAAGAAAAAAAGAAGAAAAAAGTTTGTTCTTACAAAAAAATTTAGAAGAAAAAAGTTTGTTCTTACAAAAAAATTTAATTTTTTTTTTATTTTTAAAGAAGTTCTTTTATTACCTCACTCCAACTTTTTAAAAAATATTTTCAAATTTTAAGAATTTTATTTTTTACCCCTGTCCCCCACGTGCAAAAGAAATTTAAAAATTTGTTTTTCTTTTTTGTTAAAATTTTTAAACCTTTGTTTGAAAGTCTCAAGTTATATGTGGTTGGGTTTCGATTGGAAAGTTGGGGTCGGAATTCTGATATGAAAGTTGAATCTTTGGTTTTGCATCATTTGTTAGTTTTCGAGTTCGAATCCTGATTTAGAAGTCGGGTTTCGATTCGAGTGTCGAGGTCAAAATCTGAATTGAGGGATCATGTGTAAGTTTGGGTGTCGGGGTCAGGTCTTCTTCGAATATAGCGTCTCGGATTGAAAGTTAGGGTTAGGTCTTAGGTCAGATCTTATGGTTGAATTTCAGATGTGTCGTCGGGGTTGTGTCTTAGTTTTCATGCCGGTGCCATGTTCTAGATCGATTATCAAGGTTAATTTCCGGCTCAAAATTATTTTTTTACTCTTTAATAAAAAAAATATTTGATTAAGAATGTTTTTCATTTACTAACTAAACGCTAAAACATAATTTCCAAAAAGCTAATTTTTATTTACCAACCAAATATGAGAAAATAAGTTAGAAACCTACTTATTTTCTAGGAATTTTCGAAGAAAACATTTTTTCATATGGAAAAATTATTTTCCTTCAAACAAAACATTTAATAGTCTTTTATATCATAAAAAAAAGTTTTGTACTAATAATATTGAATCAATGTACTCGACTAAGTAAGATAATAAATTTCTTATAATTAATCTATAAAATATTTACATATTAATAATAGATATTAGTTAATTTTAAATTCAAGATTTTATTACTTTTTATAAAATTAAAGAGGGGTATATATTTTTTCTATATAGTTAAAAAATTATATAATAATAAAGTGGCATGACATTTTATTAGGAGAGAAGTTTAAATTGTAAGGAAAATAAGAATAACTCGATAAAATTGTTGTCTAAATGAAACAAAAGTCATATTACAAGACAAATTTACAAACATGAATAACTATCTAAAGAATTTACTCCCAAATTTCTTTTATGTCGCTATTCAGTACTGTTTCCATCCCATATTAGTTGTATTAATTGATCACCATAAATATATAATAAATTTTTTTCTCATTTAATTCCTACCATTAATACTCTTAAGAAAATACTACTAAACTAGTAATTCAACTAAAAAATAATTAATTCATTAAATGTTTTGAATTTCATGAAAATTAGCAATACTATCCTCAACGTGGAATACAATTACAGTAAAATCTCTCTAAATTAATGTAATATTATTGAAATTTTAAAATATTATTATTTTATAGAGGTATTAATTAATCATAAAAATATACCTTGTTTTTTTCCCTTAAAAAACATAGACATACTTGCTCATGAGATAAAATTTATGAACGAAAATAATAATATGTTGAAAGAAAGAAGAATGGAAGAATATACAACAATGAAAGGTCAACAGATTGAAAGAAAGAAAGTGAATAGAGTGGATATAAATAAAGGCTTTCTTGAACATTGTTTTTTATTTGAAAGGAAAAATTATTGGGTACTGTAATTTCTTGAAACCATCTAGTGGCTTAAGACTTTTCTTAGTGGTTTAACTTTAAAGGGGATTTTGAGTGAAAAAAAAACGAATTTATAGCAAGACCCTTGTCAACCCCTGTAATTATGACCTCACCCCCCCCCCCCCCTCCCCCCCCCAAAAAAAAAGGTAAGATCGTGTCATTCCGTACTAAAAATGTGTCGTGTCAACTATATTTTTTGTTTTCAAGACACAAGTATTATTTACCCCAGTTAAGAATAAGTTAGTCTAATATGCTTTGTTCAAACAATGCGTAAATATCAGTTTACAATTTTCAAGAGGTTCCAAGCGTAACTATCAGTTTACAATTTTCAAGAAGTTCCAAACATAGGCAAAAGAATAATCAATTTGGATAATTAAACAAAACACACCAACTATGAGAGTTAGATAAGCCAATGTTACAAGTTACTGAAAGGTTCCAGGTACAATTTACAATATTCATGATGAATGTTAGAACAACATAGATTAAAATTGACTACTATAGTATTTTCTATAGTTTGAAGTATTTTCAGTTTGTTAATATACCATGCACCTGGTGAGAGCTTTGAGGTGTATCATTTGGTATAAAACCAGGACTAAGAAGCTACAAGTAGATTCATGTTGTTCTCTAAGTTTGCTATATCTTCACTAACCGTTTGTATGGTATCGATACTGATTTCAAGATTATCTTCATTAAAGGGGTAACGATACAAGTTCATTCCAGAAAAAAAAAAACCTCTCATAGACTATGATCAAAATCCCATTAACTAAACTAAGGTCCTATAACCTCCTAACCTCATTATTCTTTGTAATTTTATACACCTTTTGACTTATGCAGCACACTCTGTGATTCCAGGTAATTGAAGTGTGTTGGTGTGACATTTTAATATTAGTAAAAGTATATTATATGTCACATTATATATCATGTTATGTCTATTGATGGACATTATATTTGTGTCTCTTTACTCTCATTAATTGTGGAAGAAAGTGGTCATTAGTTTTTGTAACCTATGTAACCACCAACTCTTCATTTTATCCATTATTCTATATTTATTTCTTGTAACTTATGTAATATTTGAGCCATTTATTTAACAAATTTACTATCCACTATGTTCCTATCATTGTAAGGAAGAATTCATCAACTATAAATAGTGTGGTGTTCCTATGTGTTGGTAGAGAGAAAAAAAGAAATAAGAGAAGTACAAGAAAATATAGAATGAAAAAGATGAGTAGTATTATATTGATGTTAGTGTAGTGAAACTATATTCACTATATAAAAGAAAATATTATATGCTGAAGGAAGGTGTTCTTTTGTGGAGATTTAGATTCTTAAATTAATCCGGAGTTGTTTGAGTTATACGCGGTTGTTGGGCTGTTGTATCCTGGAGGGGAAAGTCAAGAGTATTACTGCTGGATCAGTGTAGATTATGCCGCAGTGAACTTGAACTTCTTAAAGAGAGCGAGATATCAGTGTCTCAGCCTAAAGATTTGTTTATACATTTTTGTTCATTTTTTTACGATTTGAAAAAATGTGGATATCAAGATAGGAATATCAACATCATTCCGTTCAAACGTCGCTCTCTTCAAGAGATGGAAGAGAAGAGGTTTACTTGCTCAAAAGTGGAGAAAAGGTAAAGAAAAAAAATCTACCTAGTTTTTTCATGAATAAAGTGAATATATTTTTCGTGAAAAAAAATGATGTTTGAATTCTTGAAATAGTGGGAGTTTATGAAACGAGGGAAAAAATCATTGTGAAATTGTGATTTTTGCATCTTCGGAAAATGCTCTAAAGAAGTGTTACAAATGTATATATATTAATTGTGAAACAAATCACATATTATTATTTGGCTAATGTGATGATTTTTAGCTCTAACATGAGAATTTTAAATAAATTATGAAAATCATTTTGAGTAGTCATTTAACATGAAATTTTATGGTGAGATAAATTTCATTCTTGAAATGAAAAAACTACCATAAAACATGTGATGAAGTTTTCCTTGTCAAGTCACATAATATGAAAATAATTACGAAATGCAATTTTTTTGGTTGTGCGAATCTTGCAACTCATTTTGATTCAATTCTGCAAGAAAGTTTTGACAAATAAAAACAAATGGAGTTTGGTAGTCTAATAAAAATATGAGTTATGCAACTAACAACTTGACTTGATGTTGTGTTTGCAGTATAAGTATTTTAAAGGTACAAGCAAACTAGATGAGAATTTTTTTGGTGTTATTTGGTGGGATGAGAAAAACAAATTATTTTTTGTTATTTCTATTATGAAGGTTGAATTAAAAAAATGAATTAATTGAACTTCAACTAGTGAAAAAGTGAATTGCACACTTTATTTTGAGAGAATAATTTTTCTAATTTTGATTAAATGTGAAAGCACCAATATAGTGGCCGTTGGATTTTAGCAAGTGTGAATGGGAAAAGAAAAGAGAGAATATGAAAAGTGAGGGAACTACTTTGGAGGAAAATGAAAAGTCATTTGCAAAGTGCAAATGAAAAGTCATTTCTCCCATATCGGCAAAAGAAAGGGAAATTGTTGTCCTTATAGAAGGAAACACTTCCATTACTTCTTAAAGAGCTAAGAAGAAGATGTCCCCTCGCGCCGTTGTCATCGTCGCTCGCTCGGCTCAGCTTTGGATTTGGATTTGGATTCGGCAAATGATGTGATTGATTGATAAATTTTTTGGACAAAATTTATTAAATCAATTTTTGTTAAATCAAATAAATCCTGTTAATATTATCTCTTATAAATTTGCAGGTAACGGTAACATTTCGAAAAGTCGTTACTTTTCCGAAAAGTTGTTACTTTCCAAAAATTAGTTATTTTCCTAACAGACACAATTTTTTGAAAAGTTGTTATTTTTTCCAAAATACACAACTTTCTGGATAAAATGGGTCTGAACAAATTTCACTGAACAGACATGTTCCTTGCTGAAAATGGCTATAAAAGGAAGTCAATTTTTGATTTTTTAAACACTGAAAATTTTTTCTTTCTCTGCATTTATTTTCTCTCAAATAAAAAAAATTCAAGTGTCGATCGACTGAGTCTGTGTGACTTGTTGCTGTTCTTAAGTTCGTTGAAGTTAATGAAATTTGAGGTACCGCTATTTCTTTAACAAGTTTAATCCATTTTATCTTGGGAGAAATTAATCCATAACCTTGGGTACAGTGAGGGGATTAAATTTCTTAAGGACACACAGTAGTTTCTGTGGACTCGGATTATTTCTTGTATTTTATATTTTTTTTCTGTTTCATCTTATTTCTGTTTCTGTTTATTAACCTTATAAATACAGGTTATTGTAAGAACAAAAGTGGCTGAATACAAAATTGTTATTATAACGGTAAATTTAGACTCATGAGGAGAAAAATATAATATTGTGAGATCATATTAATCGTTGGCATACCATCAATGTTGATTGTGTTAAAACTTGTAATAATCTTGCAGATTCATGAAATAAGGCCTTAGCAAGATAAAGAGTCTGAAACATATCGAGGGGGGTGAAAATTAAAGCTCATAAATTCTGATTCATATATGAGGAAACCCAACCTGGGGACTAGAGATTCTATAACCAGGTTCAATGGGAACAACGAATCATATGATGACTTGTTGTGAGATGCAATACTGTTAATTTTATTCAATCCCTATGATGTAAGATAGTATTTTTGGAGATTGAGTTTTTAAACTCTTAATGAAAGTCTATATCTCGTATGATTGGGGTGTCAAATTATAGGAGCACCCGTGACAGATTTCACCTACGTGAGTGTGAAAGTAGGTCGCTTTCTATGAGAATGAACTTGTTCTTGAAAACAGTCATGAAACTGGGATAGCACAAGGCCGTGACGTGTTGACTATTAAAGCTTATGTCTACACCTTGATTATTGTGTGTAAGCAGTAATTCTTTATTTCCCTTAAGCAGTTATAGTTCAAGTCTGAGACCACTACTGACTCTGGAGTAAAAGGTTATTGTTTTACTAAGTGAAGGTTCAATGCAGAGTATACCTTCATTATGCATAATAGTTTACCTTCAATTAAGTTGTGAAAAACTCTCTTATCTTAATATTAAAATGAGTGGGGGATTGTTTGTATGACATTTTAATATTAATTAAATATATTATATGTCACATTATATATCATGTTATGTCTATTGATGGACATTACATTTGTGTCTCTTTACTCTCATCAATTGTGGAAGAAAGTGGTCATTAGTTTTTGTAACATGTGTAACCATCAACTCTTCATTTCATCCATTATTTCATATTTATGTCTTGTAACTTATGTAACATTTGAGCAATTCATTTACCAAATTTACTACCCACTATCTTCCTATCATTGTAAGGAAGAATTCATCAACTATAAATAGTGTGGTGTTTCTTTGTGTTGGTAGAGAAAAGAAACAAGAGAAGTACAAGAAAATATAGAGTGAAAAAGATGAGTAGTATTATATTGAGGTTAGTGTAGTGAAAAAGAGAGTCGAGACATAGAAAATATTCTATGTCTTCAACTATATTCACTATATAAAAGAGAATATTATATGCTGAAGGAAGGTGTTCTTTTGTGGAGATTTGGATTCTTCAACTAATCCGAAGTTGTTTGAGTTATACACGGTTGTTGGGATGTTGTATTCTGGAGAGGAAAGTCAAGAGTATTACTGCTGAATCGGTGTAGATTATGCCGCAGTGGACTTGAACACCTTAAAAAGAGCGAGATATCAGTGTCTCAGCCTAAAGATTTGTTTATACATTTTTGTTCATTTTATTTCAATTGTAATTTATTGTCTTTGTGGTATATTACACCAACAAAGCGTGTGAGAAATGTTTGGATGTCACGTAAGCAAAAAAAGTGAATAAAATTTCAAAAAAAAATGGGTTGGGAGAGGGGCGTATAGGACCTTATTTTAATTAAAATGTTTCTCTAAGATTTCAATTAGAATCTAGGGGTACCTATTCGTATCCCTTTATTCTTTATGAATTTCTTTAATTATGTTTGTAATTATTTCAAACTATTGATGTATTTTAATAATTTTGTGTTATTATATCATTATATTATATTATAAATTAGAAGTTTAAATATTCACAAGGTTTACACATCAAGTCTCAAGGCTTACGCCTTGCCCTATGCTAAGTAGAGCGTCGAACCCCCTCACGCCTCCGCCTTTTAAAACATTATGTGGAAGTACTACTTTTCAAGAATTTTTCACAAATTTATATATGCATTCTATGAAGTGAAAAATGGTGAATGCAATGAACGTATATGCATCATTAGTTGTCCACCCCTAACATTGTCTAAGAAACATGAATATCAATAATAGAATGATTCACATTAGAAGGGCCTTAGGTTCATACAAATTAAAGTGTCCCTAGCTTATCCAAATTTGACCCATATCATAATATATATACCCTACCTAACTACCTAATCTCTGCCATATCTGTTTGTTTTCTATTTCTATATATAAATAAATTGAACCCCTATAATTATAGCACCATATATATGAAATCTTCTTTTACACAAATTTTTAAAGACAAAGAAATGAAACTTTCTATTTGTGGGGAGTGCTATAAGTGCACTTTGCCCATGTATATAATGTGAACCTTGCATGAATCATCACCTAATGCCACCCTGCTCTCCACTTTCTAGTTTTCCTTTCCCCTAAAAAACTCTCTCATTATTCTTTCACAAAATAACATATTCCGTATAATCTTATGAAAAATATCGTTAAAAGAGAATAATGTATACATAATTGTTTAATAACAACATACCCACTGAATGACACCCACAACTCGAGTACGAGAAAAATAATGTGTGATATAGTAATATTATTATATAGTCCTATCTTGTGAAGATAGAAAAACTATTTTTGGTAATCGAGAAGTAATACTGAACACATATACAAATTTGTAATAAAATTAAATATTAGTAACTTATCATTTTCCAAATTTTAAACTACATCAATTTCAATATATATATTTTTTTACATTTGTAACATATTGAGCTCCAAAGTAATATCTAGTATAAATTTGATTATTGAAAATTCAAATACAAATTCAACTCATTTGAAAAATAATTTAATATATTTTTAATGACAGAAGTGGAAGCAGGGGTTGAAGTTGTGTGATTCTGTCCCATGCAGACATTGTGAGCCATGCAAAATCATCACCCCATGCCACCCATCTTTTCACTAACAATTCAAAAATAATAATAATTAATCTTAAGAGTAATAATTATGGTAAGTTGGATATTAGCAGATAAAGTTTGTCAAATAATTAAAGCTGATTTTGACATTATATATATATATATATAGTTGTTCTCAATCCTTCTCGTGAAACAAAATTATTACCATTCTCTCCGTCCGATATTATTTGTCATAATTTTTATTTTTAAAATTAAATTATAAAAAATTTGATTAACATTTTAAGATGTATTTTTTCATCATATTAATATATAAAAAATTACAATTTATAGTACTTTTTATATTGTTTTAGAATATCTAACTTTTTGTTTAAAATATCAAATTAATATGATCTAATTTAATTTTATAAACTAGTCAAATTAATTTTTAAAAAATTCAATATAATAAACAATATCAAACGGTGAAAGTATTAAATATAATTATCCTTTTGGCACTCTAAAATTACAATAGAAAAGTTGTTGACCAAACAAGGAAAAGTACTTTTGGGAACTCATAGAAATTGTTTATTTTGAAAAGCTAATTTTATTAAAAGAACTGCTTTTTGAAAAAGTACTCCGAATGCTCATATTTTTTTTGGTTTGTTTTAAGAAAAGATTTTTTTTTGTAATATTTTGATTTTAATTTTTCACGTCGCATGTTCAAGTCAAACTATGTCATCCTTTTTCAAACGAAGAAAATATTAATTTTACATTAGGTTGTTGTTCTACTATCTAAGCATGATCACACATTCAACTTAACATTTAGTATAATATATTATTTATTTGAAAAATATATCAAATTTCCCCTGAACTTGGCAGCAAAATTCATTTTAGTACTTTAACTATATGAGCATTTAAATACCATCTTAAACTAATTAAATACCACTCTAAGAGCTGACGTGGCAAAATGAGTATAGTCACTCTCCTCAAAGAACGTGAAATAAAAAAATGAAAAATGAAAAATATTTTTGCACTCCATAAGTCACGCTGTAAATCAGCTTTCATTGATATCGAGTACAAATTTTTTAAAAAAATCATAGAAACTAATTTTGGATTATTAATTTAAACTCTGCAAAAATAATATATATATATAAAAATTTGTTATCCAAATTAAATAAATTTGTTTTAGAACAATAAGGAGACTGACTGACTGACTGCAGAAGTGGCATCGGGTTTTGTGCTAAATGTTCACCCACCCCAATGCTCTTTAAAACCCACAAAATACGTTATAAATTAAATAAATAAATATTTCGTATCTATTTTATTTTGTTATCGGATACTACTAATCATTTTTTAATATTTAGACGATTAATATTTTTTTGGTCTCATATTAATTAATTAGTAATATTAAAAATAATTGTTGCGTATTCTTTTCGTTCACTATTAATTGTCATACTTTATATTTTTAGAGTTAAGCTTTAAAAATTTTGATTAATATTTTATTATATATTTTTTATCATATTGATATGCAAAAAATGCAATGCATAATACTTTTCGTATAATTTTTAAATATCTAAATTTTGTTAACATATTGAATTAATATAATCTAATTTAACTTTGAAAATTAGTCAATTTTGACTTTCAAAAAATGTAATATGACAAAAAAAAACTAGACAATGGAAATATTAGTTAATCATCTTACTAAATCAATAAAATATTAATTAAATTTTTCTATATTACCCTTGCAATTAATTCTTTATGAAAGTGTATATATTTGCCTGTAAGTTTTCAAGATGATTTTTAAGGAGTAAATATCTTGTTATTTATAATTTCTTAAGCATCATGCAAGATGAAAACTGATCAACTAAAAATATGAGACAAAAAGAATATTTGATAAGGATAATTTGATAAAATTATTTATATCTGTGTTAAGTATTATTTTATTTTACAAGGGTAAGTGGAGGACTATTATTAAATGGAAGAAGCACTAATTACTACATTGTTTATTTTAGTATATAAGTTGTTGACTCTTCCATGTTAATTAATCTTGTTGTCCAATAATCCCATTATAATTATCCCACGACTACTTAAACTTATATATTCTTAATAAAATAAACGAAAAACTATATGCTAGGTAAAATTATAATTATTAGGTCGCAGTTTTGATCTTAGTGTCAGTGTACTATTTAGATTGACATGATATAAAATTATTTTAGTATTTTTAAACAACCTTTCCTCAATTAATGAATTCTAGTTGATTGTTTCGCACGCCATATTTTATTGAATTATCTATTTCATCTTTCATACGATATTAGTTAATTATTATTTTGATATAAATAATATTATAAAATAATCTTGAAATTAATCAATATTTATAATCAATTATATAATAAAATGCATAAAATAATTTTATATTTTAATATTTAAAATTATTAAAATAAGTGTAATTTTGAGTTATTTCTTTGATATCTCGAGTGTCTCATTCTAAATCGCCAAAAAGAAAAAATAGTATATAGTTCTTTAACACGAAAGAAAAGATACATGCATAATCCATGATAGTTTGAGCAATAAAAATAGATAGATTTCGTCTCTCTCGATTAGAGATTTTGAGTTTAATTTTAAGAATAATTACATTTAAGTGGCTTTCAACGAAGAACGAAAATTTGGCTAGACTCTTCCATAATAGCACACTTCAATTTGAAGTAATGATCGTGAGTATATGTATGACTATGCTTATTATATTGCTACGTGAAAAGCGATTAAAAAAGAACTAAAATCGTTATAGTAACAGCGATTTAATATTAAAAAAAATGACAATAATTTAAGTAAAATCTATACAAAGGTAGCGATTTACTACCATTTAAAAAATTTAAAGTAGGCAGGATTTTGTACCATTAAAAAAATTAAAGTAGATTAAAAAAATTGGAGAAAATAGAAAAAAAAATTTACACAAATTTTATTACACAAAAATAAGCATGATTATTTTTATGAGTGATTTTTTAAAAAATTAAAAAGAAAACAAAAGATTATGGAAATCGCTGCCAGTGCAGCGATTTGATTAAACCTTTTTAAAAAATACAAATTTTTTTGAAAATCGCCGCAAGTACAGCGATTTAATTAATTTTTTTGTTAAAAAAAAGAGTATAAAATCGTTGAAGGTAGAGCAATTTAATTAATTTTTTTTAAAAAATTGAAAATCGCTGCAAGTGGAGCGATTTAACTAAATTTAAAAATAAATAAATAAAAAGTGTAAATGCTCCCACAATAGCGTTTTACTAAAAAAATATTTTTAAAATTTTTTTTTTTGCAGCGATTTGCTTTTAATTTTTCTTTTTTTTTAAAAAAAAATTAAAGGCAAAACGCTGCCTAGGCAGCGTTTTATTAAAAAACCATTAAAAAAATTATTTTGGAAATTGCAACCTTGACAGCGATTTCTTTTAAAAAGTTTTTTTTTTTAAAAAAAAAATCAAATTTATCAAATCACTGCTATAGCAGCGATGTTGCTTTTTCCGGCGAACTAAATCGTTGATATTCCAACGATTTTACCGTTCTGGTTAAAATAAAGTTCATATACCATTTTAAAATTTTTATTAACATTTTATACCCTTTAGATTTCGAACTCATCTTTTAACCACATTCCTCCATTAATGAATTCTAATTGATTGTTTGGCATACGATATTTTATTGAATTAACTATTTCATTTTTTATATCAAATTAGTTAATTATTGTTTTGATAAATAATATTATAAAATAATCTTGAAATTAATCAACATTTATAATCAACCATATAATAAAATGCGGGACAAAATATTTTTACATTTTAATATTTGAAACTATTATCCTTATTATGTATCGAGAATGACCCTTTAGTTATTTAAAGAGCCGTAATAAGTGCAACTTTTAAGTTATTTCTTCGATATCTCGTGTGTCTTATTTTCAACCCCAAGAAGAGAAATAGTATATTAGTCTTTAACAAGAAAAAGAAAATACATGCATAATCCATGATAGATTAAGTAATAATAGTGAGATAGATTTCGTCTCTCTTAATTAAAATTTTGAGTTTAATTTTTAGAATAATTACACTCAAATGGTGTTCAATGAAAATTGAGAATATAATTTGAACCTGCAATATTCATATAATGAGATTGATAAGTTGATCATTTATTACTTTTACCCAAACTTATGAGTTACAACATTGCACTTCTAAATTTTGATTAGCTATGTTTAGTGACTGAGGCGAACTTCAATCTATTCTATGTCTTATCTTATTAGGTTAATATAATAGAATCTCTTTGAGCATAAATAATTAAAAAAGTGAAGTTATCGTGAAGACTAGCAAAAAAGTTACTAAAATGTTTTTATCCGTCTACAATCATGCCTAGTTGATTAGTTCATCAAGATCAGCTATCTAAAAATAGATTTTATATAACACAAATAAAAATTAATCGAACCAATAAAATTTAAAACTCCCATTATTAAAGAAGAAGGCATAAATAAAGTAGACAAAAATTTAGTTTATGAAAGTGGGTTGCACGCGGAGTTCCAATTAATCTCCATTTCTTTTCAATTTAATTTTTTCGAAAATAACTTTTTTATTTTTATTAGGTAAAATAAAATTGGTGTACATTCTAATTTGTTTTTTTTTCTTTTTGCAAATTTCACTTGGTATTTTAGTAGTTATACGATTGCGCATGGTATGTGATAATCAATTCTGTAATCTTGCATAACTAAAATCTGAAGTATAGGTTATAAATCCATTCTACAGATGTATATTATTTCATGAAAGGTAGAAAATAAAATATTAAAAGGTCATTTGATTATGGATTAGAGTTATGCAAAAATAATTATGTAATTAATAATTCAAGAAGTAGTTAATTAATGCAAAATTTAGTTATATGTATATAAATTTCTCTCATAAGTTATACATTATACAAGTTTATGATGTATAAGTTTTATACCTAACAACTAAAAATACTACAAAATGTAGTACTGTAATTTTGCGATCCTAATACTTGAACAATTTTACTCCTAACAAACAACCAAAAAATCCCTAATACTCATGAATTAGTAATACATAAATAACTAACACGAATTAATAATCCCCTACATTTCTAATACGAAACACCTACATAACTTAGATAGCAAGCAGGACAATACTCCGTTTGTTTCATAAAGGTAAGTGTAAGATTAGCGCAGACATCATCCTCTCCTCTCCTTATGAAACTACCTTTAAACATTAAGGCAACACACACCATTATCCCAACATCCCATATGACAATACACCATGTGTTTCGGTACAAGTAAAATTAGCGTACACTCATCCTTTTAGCGCACATATCATCCTACCCCACTAGTGAAATTATATTCATCGTCTTAGCACATATCATCCTACCCCACTAGTGAAATTACATTCATCCTCTTAGCGCACATATCATCCTACCCCACTAGTGAAATTACATTCATCGTCTTAGCACACATATCATCCTACCCCACTAGTGAAATTACATTCATGCGCTTAGCGCACATATCATCCTACCCCACTAGTGAAATTAACTCCACAACCGCATAAGACCTGCACATATACCATCCTCATTACACTGGACATGTTGTAATCTCTAACAGTAGGGAGTAACTGTTTGAAACTACATTTAGATTCACAAAAAACACAAGACCATTAAACTTTTGGTTCTATAAACTTTGAATCACCTTTTTGTGAAACAAAAAAAACCTTGCATGATGGACAATATCAATTATCATGTCCCCCAAAATGGTGCAACAGAAGCACAACCAATAGAAGATCAAATATCTTAACTAAGAGCCTCCAATGCTTAGGAGACCAGATTCAGCTTTTGGGGCCACAATTATTGCTGCAAAGTATAAGAAAAAAGATCTTCCCATAAACTAATTGAACAATTACGCCCCAACAAATAAACCAATAGTTACAACATCTATTCAAAACTTAAGGGGGAGACTGTACAATTCCACCTCAACCCACATCATTATCCTGCCCTATAACCAGCAAGACAGAAAAAAAAAACAATGCTACAACACCCTTCTAAAGGTGCCTATCGACAAAGTAAAGAACAATTTATCTTTGTCATTGATGGCTCAACTTGCGCTTCTTTTGTTTTCTCAGTCGCTCCCGCCTTTCTTCTTCTTCTATCTTCCGGAGTTCTTCTTCATCCTCTTCCCTTGCTATTTTTGCACTGAGGAAAGAAAGCAGGTCAGGTTTGTTTTTTAAGTACTATCAACTATGCACAAACACGAGCATTATTTATATAAAACTTCTATATCAGTCTTAAAAGGAGACTACGAACATCATAGTTGAATAATTATAGCCAAAAAATGAATTTGAAAATAAGTCTGCCCTAAAAGACATGTTACCAACCTCCGCCTTTCTTCCTTCAAAATTTCATCGAAATTAGCCTCCATATCACTAACATCATCATCGTCACGGTACCTATTTGGATTATACCTGGAAAACAGACACTTCTATCAGCCAAAAAGACATGGTAACATTAACATAAGCAATAACCCAAACTAGAAACATGTTTTCCTAAGCTTTTAACTGAATGAAGAACCATTAACAAAATATATTTATCTCTAAACCCTCGGTTACAATCCAATCAGAGGAATATAAAAACAATCAGTTCGATGATGGATCCACTATCAGTATGATAGTTACTTTTACTCAAATAGGCAATTTGCAAAGGGAATGTGAACTTTTCAAACCCCTTTAAACCTCAACTTAGAGGAACAAGACATAAATCTGTAGCGGAAGCAAGAAAGGAAAAATATATACGTACCCAAACATCTCCCTAATCATACTAATGGCTTGTTCTCCATCATCTTCTTCATCATATCTCGTTGGTTTTCTTGCTGGGCGTCTATCATCTTTTTGTTGATGAACTGGGCGCCTCTCTTCTTTTCGCTGAAGTGCTGGGCGCCTGTCATCTCTTTGCTGAAGTGCTGGGCGTCTGTCATCCCTTTGCTGAAGTGGGCGCCTGTCATCCCTTTGCTGAAGGGATGGGCGCCTGTCATCCCTTTGCTGAAGGGATGGGCGCCTGTCATCCCTTTGCTGAAGGGATGGGCGCCTGTCATCCCTTTGCTGAAGCGATGGACGCCTGTCATCCCTTTGCTGAAGTGATGGGCGCCTTTCATCCCTTTGCTGAAGTGATGAGCGCCTTTCATCCCTTTGCGGAAGTGATGGGCGCCTTTCATCTCTTTGCTGAAGTGCTGGGCGTCTATCGTCCGAGGGACGTGCTACATTTCTAGGAGGTGGTGGTTTTATCTATTCGGATCACAGAACTCAATTAGTAAATTCTGAAGGTCAAAAAGTTAATAAGGAATAAGCCAAAATTTAACCCCACCCAACTAAAATATATTTAATTAGTTAAAAAACAGGACCCTAGAAAGAAGAAAACATTATATAAAAATCAAGGCACAGCTTACCTGAGGTCTAGCCAAGGAAGCTTGTTGTTTCTGAATCACCGCCTGAGGTTTGGAGACAGGGACACCTTGTTTTGACATCACTTTTGACTTGCCAGATTCCAGTGGTAGCCTGTTCTGTACCGAAGATTGCCTTGGTACAGCGGGTTGCACTCTTGAAGGGGTTGGCCTGTGGGAAGCAGGCACAGTACTCTTGGAGCCTGGTGCCCCAGTAACCTTGGGGGACGCCCCTTTTGGCCGCAAAGGCGGCCGTCCAGGCCCACTTCCATTACTGCTACCGAACTGTTTCCTAGAGTCTAACATTTGTTGAGTCGGTTTATTAATAGACACCGATTTTTGAATCACAGCTTTAGGTTGCCTTTGGCCGTCTCTTCTCATTTCACGATCATCTAGAAGCTTTCTCCCACTATCACTTGAAGTCTGCTTTCCGAACCGTGCATCTTCAATACCACCAAAAACCCTGAATAAGTTTCTCGATAAATATAGCACGTTGAGACAGATTTTATCAAATAGAAACATGAATAAACAGTGACCAGGAGCGCACCACAATAAGGGGCAGACACTTTCTGAGTTAAAGAACCTCTTGATGGACCAGGAAGTTCAGCATCATCAGATAATAGAAACGAATAGTCCCTTGTATTTTTTACCATATCGATCTTTCTTTTTAACTACAGAAAATTAAATGACATAAAAATCCTCAGTAAAATAAAGAGAACATTACAAGAAAAATTAAGAGAAGTGTTGAGAAATTGCACTGATTGATGTATTACCCCATTTGTGACTTTTGGTGCATGGTTGCTGGTGGAAGCTCTTGATCCTGCAGGTTTTGCAGGTTTTGAAGCAACACTCTTATTGCTCTGCTGGAAAGGCAAGGGTAAGCATCAGATGAACTGTAAGCCAAGACCAAAAAGGAAAAGGATACATGCGCTAAAAAAAATCTATACTTTCACCAATTAACATGACGACAATCACCAGGCAGAGCATGTCCCACAAGAATATCTAGTGGAAAAATGTTATAATGGGTTACATCATTCTATTAGTGTGATTAGAAGTGGAAGCTAAAGCTGAGATGACCTTAATATGCGAGTAAAATACTCCTAGAAGAGCATCGACCTAAATTAACATAGTACTTCCATAACTAGACGACATTTTTAACCAGTTGATATGAGCTAATAGATTTTCCCTTTCATTGTTCCTAACTTAAATTAGCCAAGTCTGCATGGGAATCAATGAAATTGTATGTCTTCTCGCAAAAACAAAATTGTACCAGCAACTTGATATGAGAAATTCGTACACATACCGAATGGTTAGATTTCATGACTTTAGCTGCCAGATTTGGATTCTCCAGTAGAGACTTGCTTTCTTGGATCACTCTGTTAGAGATAACAGGCTGTGAAGGTCCAAAGAAGGAACCAAAACTGCAGGATCAGATAGACGGTAAGACAAACCATGAGCCTCAAAACCAAAACATAATATAAACTTCGCCTAAAATGATGCACCATTACACCAGTACAAAGAGAACCACTTCTCTTTGTCCAACTACATCATCTTTCTCTAACAAAAGCATCAAAAGAATAATTCAGAACAGGCTAATTCTCAAATCCCTTCACAGATGCACTCAGTATAATTCTACAAGAGAGAGCACAACCATCTTCCCAAGGAAAAAATATGCACAAAATATTTTCCACTTAACTGATGCAATAAAAGTGCATAATAGAAATCTATGCACGAGATCTAGCACATTGTTACAAGCACCTATTAATAGAATTATTAGACTGCGTTAACAACAAATAAATTCTGTGAAATGGGTAACTTCAAAATCAGAGCACTTGAGTAGTATCACATCAACATACTAGCGGCACTCACTTATCCCTGGATGATGCATTCTTTTTAAAATCACGAGAACCACCACCTAGTTCTTTCTTCCTCTGCTTCCTGATATCATCTTTTAACCGTTGCCTCAGCTCCAGGTACTCTAACAACTCCTGTGAAGGCTGTTGAGGCTCTTCATCCTCATATTCCTCTTCACCAGCCTCTTCCTCTTCACCTTCAGTCTCATACTCATCCAAATACGAATCATCATATTCCTGCATGAATGTAACTAAGTGGTCAAATGAAAGTATATCAATTGACTATGCCTCATCCCAATTTCCAAATCAATCAAAGAATCTGCTACATGAATCCTTTATATCCATCCTATCCAATTTAGGTCTATTTCAATCCAATATTAAATAATTTTTCTTTCAAGGAAAATTACGGTTTTCCTAAAACTAAAGACTTTCCATTTATCAAATCAAACACTTGTGCCTACAAGCTGATATAAAAGCCACCGATAAAAAAAATGGGAAACAGAAAAGGACATATAAGCTTACATCTCCTTCATATCCCCGCATAGCTGCTTGGGAAGGCTGACCTGACCCTGGAGATCTCCGAGAAAAACAAATAGCTGAATTCCTGAAATAAAAGATAGAATGACATATTACCACCAAGTGTGAACAAGAAAGGAACTTGGAAGACATTCAACCAGGAAAGTTAACAGGAAAAGTTATGCCAAATAGCTTGATCTATTTGGGACAATATTCAATGGACATCACATTGAATCAAATTAGGAGACAACAAACCAAATAAATGAAGGTGCTGTTTGATTTTCTAAAATCTTGCAAAAAGTTCTTCCAAAATATTTCTTGTCTCAGTTTTTCAAGAGTTTTCACAACAGAAAAAAGTTTAAATCGTTATCTAAGAAGAAATTTGAGGGTGTTTTTCAAGCAAACGTTTTCTTCCATCACAAAACACTGACATATCATCAAAGGAACTATAACTATCCAAACATCCTTACTTTGCACCATTTTTTTCCCAAAAGCATTTACTCATTGAAATATTCAATAAAGTTGCTCAAACAGCTCACAAAGATCAGATCTTGACCAAAAAAATCAGAAAAACATGAACCAATCTACTTGCGAATTCGCTTTTCCACTCACCTTCCTTAAATGTATAGTACCAATTCACAAAAAGACACCAAATTTTACAAAACTTGCAAGATCTCTTATCCTAATTCATCAAAAAATTATAAAAATAACAAAAATAATCGAATGGATGCAAAAACAAACCCTAGACACATCAAGCTCAATCCTAAAAATCCAATAACAGAGACACCAAAAACTTCAAGATTTCTTAATCCTTGTTCATAAAAAAAAATTAAGAAAAAATTCAAATCGGTAAAAAAAAGTCAAACCCTAACCAAATCAATCTCAATCCTACAATTCCAAAAATCATACGGCAAAATCTAAGGAAAATTTTGGAAAAAAATTAGAAAAATAATAAAAACAAAACCTGTATCGATCCAATTAACCAAAAGTGTAAATCACAAAAAAAAGCGAAAACCCTTGAGAAAAAATTATAAATTTTTTTTATCTGTATCGATCCAATGAATCAAATGAAATTCAAAAATCATAAAAAAGCAAAATCTCATCAGAAAAAAAGAGGAAAAATTCGTATAAAAGTATAGCTGTATCGATCTAATGAATCAAATGAAATTCAAAAATCAAAATCTAATCAGAAAAAACCCGAAAAAAAAGAGGAGAAAATAATAAAATTTACCTGTATCAATCAAATGAAATTCAAAAATCATACAAGAGCAAAATCTAATAAAAAAAATTAGTAAAATTTACCTGTATCGATCTACCGAAATCCGAAAAAAAGCATTGATTTTTCTTGGAGAGAAGTGAACGAATCGTTTCAGGATCTGAAGAATTGAGCGGTTTTGATGCGATATCGTCGGTGAATAAGGGATTATTATTTGGGAGAAAAAGGAAGATAAAGCTCTTAGGGCAAACTAGAGATGAGGAGGCAAGGCTATCGTGCGCTGGGGTGTGTTGTATATACCCGAAAACGGGCTCAATTTCGAATGAGCCCATACTTAGAATTTCAATTGTTTCATTACAACATTCTTTACTAATTATAACCTCCTCACAACCATTTTTAGCCATCAAAATTATCTTTCTACTTAATTAAACTCAAATTTTCATATCTATAATCTTTTCTACCAACAAGGTTGTGGCTCGAAACGATCCATCTTTTAAACGTATTATTTCATAATGTATTGTATTATATTATAATAATGTTTTAATGAATATATGTTTAGATAGAATGTATTGTTATATGTTGTTACATAGTGTAACACATTCAGAAAATTAATAATAAAGTTATTAATAATTAATAAAGATAGAATGAAAACAAGGTAATTTCTTATTTAACCCATAATGACATGGATGAGTCTTTTCTCAAACGAAAATGATACAAATGAGTCAAACATTTAACTAATGACATAGATGAATATTTTTTCAAAATTCGGTGATATATTTGAGTATTTTCTCTTATAAGATTAATACCTAACTGGTCGTTGTACACACATAATTCTTGATCGAACATAAGGTTTTATACTTTTTTTTATTCCTTAAATATTTTTTTTATGTTTAAGTTAGATATTTTAGTTGTCTTAATTTTATTAAGTTATTTTTATAGATTCGAAAACAACAAAAATAGAATCATCTTTTAAGATAAGTTTTATTTAAATTGTTAAAAAAAATGAAAAGTTACAGAAATATATCCTCTTATAATTTAAATGTAATAAATAAACTAGTGTTTTTTAATTATATTTTTAATTAGCCATTTAGTTTTTTTAATTGGTTCTAGGTAATTAATATTGATTATTTATAATTTTGATATATTTAAATTATACGAATATTATCCATTATCATCACATCTACCACAACTCTACTATCACTTCCCACACTCTCACATGATCCTCTTCACTCACTCTCACACTCACATACACTCCTACACACTATATATATACACACAAACAAAAAAAAAAAATTCAGCAAAACATACAAAAAAAAAAAAAAAGGAGGATTAGAATCACTCCCAAATCAGAAAATTTTCAGCAATAAAAAAATCAAAAACAACCCACACACAACAAAAGAAACAGAAAGGAAAAAGAAGGAAAAACACAACACACATTCACATAAAAATTGTGAGTGTTCTACTTGAGGTTTGATTAAGATTTTACGGTATTCAATTTTTTCTTGTCTTTTTTAATTTATTGATGAAATTTGATGTAATTTTATGACAAGTTTTTTATATTTTGTTTTATTTATTAATTTGATTGAAATGATTAATTTGTTAGTTGTTATATCCCTATTTCATGAATGTGGGTTGCATTGATTGATAATTTTTTTAATTTATTTTTATTTTTATTTTTATTTGTGACCGTTTAAAAATAACGGACAGTAAAATTATTCCGATCTTGATTTAAATAATAATGATGAAGTATGTATGGTTAGGCTAAAAATAAATAAATAAATTATTGTTGTTTTATTTTAACAAACAAAAAATGAGATTTATTTTTAACAATGTGTTATTGCTTGTTTGAATAGAAAATATATAATGATGAAGTATGTATGGTTAGGCTTAATGTTGATGTTAATTATAAGGTAAACAAAATATTGAAATGTAAAACAAAAAGATATGAATATGATCCAAAATTTTATCCTAGAATTCAAGTATTTTATTTTATTTTATTTTTCTTTAAAAAGATTTAAGTATTTTCTTTAACTTTACACAATCATGTAGGCACATAAAAAATATTTATTTTTTTATTAAGAATGTGGTTACACTTTTTTTTTTGAGAGCATTAAAAATAAACTCAAGGATGCAGTGATTCACCTTGTCCAAAATTTCAATTAAATTTTATTTATTTGAAGTATAGGTCTATAGAAAACAAGGTGGTGGAAAGAAGACAGTTATGTCTCTAATCGTGAAGACCACGAATACGGTTACGTATCTAGATCGAGACCAAATAAAAGTTCATCAATAAAAATGCAAATAATTTATGGCTTATAAAATATATCCAAAATAGTAAAATAAGTATAATTCAATTAAGCGACCGTGCTAAAACCACGGGACTCGAGGAATGCCTAATACCTTTTCCTCGGTTAACAGAATTTCTTATCCGAATTTCTAGTATGCAGACCATAATAAAGAGTCATTTTCTTTTAATTGGGGATTAAACAAAAAAGTGACTTGGAACACCATAACTCAATTTCAAGTGGCGATTCTAAAAAAAATAAAATAACCCCTAATCAATACTATCACTTAAATTAAAAAAAATCTTACGCCACCACACGAAAAAGGGGTATGACAGTTGTTTGGTAGTTGGTCTAAATATGAGTTTTGAAAATGTTAAATCTTGCCTAAGTAATACCACATTTGATAACTGATCCGAATGTAAGTTATGTATAAAATTAATACAATATTTCATTTGCAATTTATAAATTCCCATAACTAATACATGTATAAGTTATGAGGAAATCTATGCATATATTATTTTATAAAGGATAAAAGATAAAATAAGTAAACGATATATAAAATTATAATAGATCCCATTATTAACTAATTCATATATTTCTAATATTTACATGATTCTAACCAGTAATGCAGCGATTCTAACTTAATTTTTGATAAATAAAATAATATTAAATAGATATTATTGAAGCACAAAGAATGATAAAAATCATATACACATTGCACAAATAATACATTTTGACCTGTAGGGAAAGAAATTGGTTGGAAGCCTTCTCATTTTTTGTCAAATGATCAGTAGGCAGCAAATTTTAAATGATTGGAAGTTGCCTATTTTAGTTTTGAGCAACAAATTGGTCACTGCATACAAAATTAAATTGAACTTAAATTAGGGGATGATATTGAAATCAATTTAAAGATTCTTATGAATAACGTATTACAAAATGAGAAATAATAAGTAATAATATAAAAAAGAAAAAGTAGATATGAAGTATAGAAAAACAAGACATAAAAGTTCTCTTATTCTTTTAAGTTGATTTTAGTATTTCAGAAGTGTCTATAATATGATGTCTCGTGTTTCTATTTATATTATTATATAAACTTATATTAAAAAAATAGTTATAAACATGGTATCAACTATGAAGGTTAATTATCAGAAAAAAATCATGAAAAAAGGTTGAGGTAAGTTAATATCATATCAGTAAAAACTAACAAAATTTATGTCTAAAATAATTAGCATCATTTCATATCAATATAAACATTATTGCATTGGTATAACATTTTGAGAAAGCTAATACAATTTTAAAGAAATAGATGAGATATAAATATATTTAACTTATTTGTCGAGTGTTAGAGAGAAAATGTACTAAAGATAATTATAGTTGTAAAGAGACACAAAGATGAAGTCAGAATTAAGATTATTTTGGGTTCTAAATTTCTTTAGTAACTGTCAATCAATTTTGTTAAGGGTTCACAGATTAATATATATATAAATTTATCAACATAGAATATTGACTTTGATCAAATTTCTTAACTTTTAAACATTCAAAACTGACAAACTCGTTCAATATATGTTTAATCATCTTGAAAATCATATCACCCTTCCCTGCATGTCACAAATAATTTTAAAAAAATTATTGAAAGGGTAAAAATTGAAAAAATACATGAAAAAAAATCAAACGACTATGAGGATCACTGCAATAGCCTTCAAAAGCTAAACGATCAAATTATTTCTTACCTAACACTTCATTTGTTTGCACTTAGGGAATGTCTTAATCTTAATCATTCGAATATATATATATATATATATATATATATATATATATATATATATATATATATATTGAAGTCGGTCTAATTAGGTAATTTTTCCAAATAAAAATCATATCAAAAATGTAATTGAGTCCTTTCATTACCTGTTATTATAGTCCTCTTCAAACCAAAGAATTTATGACTACTTAATTGTACTTGAGTTAGGCTCATAAAACCAACCATTTCAAGCAATTGAAGAACTAACGAGCTTTAATTTTTAACCAACTAACAAGCTTTATATCCAATTAGTTTTTATTTTTGTACGAGGAATAAAAAAGATATTATTCTTTATTCTTGAAAACTTGTATTACTTGTGTACTTTAATTTTTTGGCGGACAGAAGTTGTACTCTATTTGTTCTTTTTAATGGATGCACGCATAGGTAATACGATAAAAGTAATATTTTCTTAAAGAAATCGTGTAAAAATTGGATTTCACGAAGACAGTTAAATTGAGTCCGGAGCCTAAAGGGTAAAAAGTATTAACAAAAATTTCAAAACGGTATATAGAATTTTATATTAACCAAAACGGTAAAATCGCTGCCCCTGCAGCGATTTCCTTAATTTTATTTTATTTTTAAAAATTGTAAAAAAAATTAAAAATCTATAAATCGCTGCTTAGGCAGCAATTTCATTAAAAAAAATGAATCAAATTTTGCAAAACGATTTTGCTTTTCCGGTGGGGTAAGTCGCTATTGGTGCAGCGTTTTTACCGTTTTGGTTAATATAAAATTTTATATTCCGTTTTGAAATTTTTGTTAATATTTTGTACCCTTTAGGCTCCGGACTCCAGTTAAATTCATGTCAACTTCATGATACACATACGTAAAAAAAAATGTAATATTTACTATAGAGATATGTAATAATCATTATTGGAATCAGAAAATTTAATTGATAGACATATAATTTATATATTATTTGATTCGAAAACACGAATCCTTTTATCTGTGAATTTGGCTAAAAAAAAATATTATTGTGACTTTTGATATAACATTATCAACTTATTGGTGTTTTTTCTTGTATGATTTAATCTAATACCGAAACATTCCAAATTATCTCTCTCTATATATAGATAAGTAATTGGGTTCTAATTTAAGGCTAAAAGAAATATCCCGCAAGACCACTCTGTTTGGACATGGACGCAATGGATGTTCGACTTGCATGTGTTATTGGAGACTATAATGGTGCAGAACAACGCCTGTATTAAGGATATTTTAGACGTACACAATTATGGTTACAATTCACATTTAATGTGCATAGAAAAATTATCTTAAATATTAATTAAGTGTATCTAAATGTATTTTGCATTCTTTTTTTCGAATTTCAACAATTCAACATTCGAATAGCTCAAAGTATAAAACATAAGTCTCATATATCATAAAGAACAAACTTGAATCATCAATTTGTCAAAATAACACATCTACAGAAAACTCATTCAACTCCTTTTCTTAATTTTATTTTTCTTATACATGTTTGCACTCAAATTTTATAACACCACCTTAGGGGTTCCAATTCTCACCTTTCCTATGATTTTTCAAGGATAGCTTTGGAAATTTTGGTCAATTAACAACTCAGAATAGATTTCTATAATATTTCTCATGCACCTTAATGGTTTAAATCTGAGTATAATTGGACCTGCTGTTGTTCATGAATGTTCTTTATAAGAAAGATGGATATACATGTAAACTAGCTCCCCACCCTAAAGTGATTGCAACAAATACATTAAACTAAGATCCTGATTTGAGCTTTAGCAAGCATTGTTTGTAGTGTTACAACTTAAAACAGTTACTTAACAAAGGAAGAGGATTTCGAAATTGGGTTGTCGATACCTCCTCAGCATAAAGAAGGGTGGGTTCCAGAGAAGATTGTACTGACCCAAAAGCAACTGATCTAGGACCCTCACTGGGCTTTAGTGAGCATTGTCTGTATTGTTGCAACTGAATCAACTGTGGATTTCAGTAGCCAACTGATTCCTACTTGCACGCGGTGTTTATCAGTTGGTAATCTGATCAAATACGCTATTTTCCTTGCTGCAATAAGTACCAACTGAAATATGAGAAAGTGAAGAACGAGAGACGGGGGTTTGGGGGGGCGAATAGATTAATGCCTCTGCTAGAAATGTGAAGGTTAAAGTGTACCAGTATGACCAACAAAACCCTCCAAGGTCAGCCCATCAGTGAAACTTGGTGAAACAGCAGCATCATACTTTCCAAGTGTCATCATCTCACCTAAATTTTGATACCTGCGGCATAATGGCATAGTTTTAATCAAGAAAATCAACTTTGTTTCATAATCACCTGATACAACTTTGTAACTAGGACTGATAACTCAAATAGTTGCAAATAGATTTGGAAGTGTCAAAGAAATTTAAGAAAAAGCTATAGCATATGGTATATTGTTCCCTAGCTGAAGTAATTAAAGTAAAAAGTGTTTCCGGAGACTTGAAAAGAAATTTAGGAAGCTGATCTTTCACGAGTTTAATCACGGTTTAAAGAATGACAAAAGTTTCACATCGGTGGTTAATGAGATGAATGGATTCCTTATAAAAGGCTTAGGGCCCGTTTGGATGAGCTTAATAAAAGCAGCTTTAAAAAAGTACTTTTAAAAGTGCTGAAACTTATTTTTAAAATAAGCAGTTATGCGTTTGGATAAAAGTGCTGAAGTTGTTATGTCAAACGTGAAAAGGGAAACATGGAAGAAAGAAATGTTAGGGTTATATGGGTAATTTGGAGATTGTACAAAAATATTAATCACAAAAAGATAAAAATGTGGTCAACTTAAAACAGCTTATAAGCTAAAGAAAAAAAAAAGCACCCCTACCCCAGCTTTTAACTTTTGACTTAAAATAAGTTTTTTTTAACTTAAAATAAGATGTTTTGAGTATTGCCAAACAGCTAAATAAGTCAAAAATCAGCTTTTAAGTCAGTTTGACCAGCTTTTAAGCTGAGCCAAACAGGCTCTTAGACAATCCTCCTTCGTTCGAGCTAGCTTTTGGGGTGTGAGTTAGGCCTAAGACCTAATTATACATGATACCAGAGCAGACAAAGATCCTAAAATCGAATCTCACCGCCACCCAAATCAAAAAAAGAATTTCCACGTGCTTGGCCCATGAAAAAACTCAGGCCCGCACGTGAGGGGGGGTGTTGAAAATATAATCAAATAATAAAAGTGTGCTTAGTTTAACAACTATAGCTATTAGATGACATGATCACACACTTCAACATGGTATCAGAGCAGGTCCGTCTCACCCGATGTTGGGGCCCCCAAAATCAAAATTGCCCACGCATCAGATGCTAAGCACTGGGCGTGAGGTGGGGTGTTAAAGAATAACAAAAGTCTCATATCGGTGGTTAATGAGATGGGTGAACTTCTTATAAGGTTTGGACAATCCTCCTACCTTTGAGCTACATTTTGGGGTGTGAGTTAGGCCTAAGACCTAATTCAACAATTGGGAACTTTATAAAGTGGATGATTCCCTGTTTTCACAACCTAAATAACCTTTAGATGCAAAGATAATTTTACCCTAGCCGTCTATCTCTGAATGAATAAAAACATGTTTTCCCGCACCCATAATTCTGTATTTACAGGGAACTAAATAAGGTTTCTATGGAAAAATCACTAATGGACCAATACCTATTTAGAACCCCCTGATAGATACATAGGCCTAATAGTATTTTCTAACAACTCTCACTTACACAGAATGGAGCACTCAAGTTCCAGCAACTAATTAAGAAAAAGCTTTTTCCACTTTTATTTCTCTTCTACCAATTCATGCCGGATACAGAGGGCGTGCAAACCAGTATACTATGAGAGCACTTTGCTATGCATCTGTTAGGAATATATAGCCTCTTGTCATCATCAACAATATCATAAATATGCTTAGGATGCTATATCATTTGAATATGTTTCATCTTGTGCATCCTACTTTCTTTCTATCACAATTATGACCCTTAAATCATAGTCAGTACCAACAAACACAAATAGAGATTTTTTCAATGATCTTTCTCTCACGAGTAAAACACAATTATGACCTTCAATTGCTACTTGTGAAACAGATATTTAAGTCAATGGATCTACAAATATTTGAGTAGATGCACTTAATGTTCACTTCTTTGTATGCAACCATATCTTTCACAAAATTGAACAAAATGTCAATGTGTTTGGTTTTATAATGATATGTACAACCATTGATGCTCAAATTAGTAATCTAATGAATGGAAGTATCCATAAAGCGGTTCTTACTAAAAGATAGTATAAGTACACAAAAGAATATAAGATAGCAGTCATAAATTTCAAATTTGAAGAAGCTATTTTCGTCTCAGAATCTCAAGAGACGAGAAGGACTAGGAGGGAGTTTTTAATGGTTAGGGAAACATAGAGTCACCGTGAAGATTCAGTTTCTGAGAAAAGAAGCTCTTTCTTCACTGCTGCTTTGAGTTTTTTTTTTATGGAGGAAACAAATTATGGTGGGAGGAAATCTAAAACAAGCTTACCTTTGGTTTCATCAACTTACAGCTCATTTTATGCAATGTATTGTGCCATGTAAGGAAAATTAAGAAGCACACATTATTGTTAGTGGTAGAGGTGTTGATTATCCAACTTTTTAAAAATCATAGTTGTTCAACTAGAACATCACTAAGAGGGGGCCAGCATTGTAAATGAGTGCAAGTTAGAGTGTCAATTAGCTTTTAACCAAAAAAGAAAATTAGGAAATCTAACATTTTTCTCGAAATTAGGGAACTAAACCATGTAACAGATGCTCACTCAACAAATAATAAACACAATCAGATAGCCAATCGATGTAGCAGATATGGAGCAAACCTAAAAGGCAACAATGGGCGGTCATTAATTGCAGCCCACAAATTCCAACCAGCAAAATCTGCTTGCTGAAAAGCAACCTGTAACAAAAACCACAGAAAAATCAGTACAGAAAGAGCATGCCTCTCAATCTTAGGTGCACATGTATTTCTTGCACAAGCTTACTCAGATAAATTCAGTCAACTACCTGTGCAGTAGCCGGAAGCAACTTCCCATTCCTGTCCCTTAATGTAGACGAATCACCAACAGCAAATATACGAGGATGACCCTTGACACGGAGAGTTTCATCAGTTTCTGCTTGTCCCCTAGCATTCAGAGGAATGTCGTAAGGTTTATCACTAGGTTCCAACTGAGGAAGCAGTGGTTTAGATCCAATAGTCCATAAAACTATATCTGCCCGTATAGTCTGACCCTGCAAGCCTCTTTCAGCAGGCTGCAATTCAAGTGTTACACTTTCAGAATGATCAGCTGCTGAGTCTATACTTCCAGGTTCAGCATCAGTCTGAGGCTCGTTTCCTTTTGTTATACATCGGACAAAATAACCAAGTATGAGTTGAACTTTCCTGGAAGAAAGTACCTGAAAGAAGACTGCTTATGTTCAAATATAAGGGACACAACAGACGGTGGATCATGATGAAACAAGAAGTTTATCACATTGTAAAATGAGGAGAACACAAAAGGGCTAACTTACAAAAAAAAAAGTCCACAAAGGCATTGAATGGAGCTCGCATTGATTACCTCTGTAACAAGCTGGGCATGATCAACATCTATACTCTAGCTCTAGAGGGAGTGCTACTAGAATGAACCTAGACCTACTCCTTAACAGTGTACAGAGGCCATATATAGATAGAATATTTGTAGGAACTTTCTTTTGATTCTTTCCTTATTTAGACTCAATGTACTTGTATTTAAATCTTGTAGTACTTGCAATAATATACCAGGAAATAGCTCAATTACCTCTGCAACTTACAAAATATAGCACGAAAGAAAGAATTAAAGAATGTATTTACTCGAATATTTTCCCAAGTTATTAGATGTTTAAATAATCACCTATTTTAACAAGGAAAGAAATCAAGGCTGTATCTTCCTAATTGTTTTCAACATAGACACAATATGCTTAACATATTAAATGTTGTGAACGGTGATCCAATTTTTTTTTGAAAGATAAAAGGAAGAATAAAGAGTGGAAAAACTATGACACTAAAGCACCTTTGATGAAATGATGCCAACTCAATGATGTAAATTGCTTACTTTTAGTGCTGCTTCCCTGTTTCCTGCTGGAGCATTTGACAAAATTGTCTTATCAACATTAATCGCTTGTACAATTCCCTTTTGTTGCAACCTTTCCGATATCGTGGCAGCTAACTCAACTCCTCCATAACCACATCCAACCACTGCTACTCGTATTGCAGAGTCCTTACCGAAGTTTTTGCGCTCTAATTCTCTTAGCTTTTTATCAACCCTCTGCACAAAAAATACAGAGCTGGAAACACTTTAAATTTGCATAAGAGCCAAACATCACAATTTAGGTTTACTTTAAGATGATAAAATGTAACCTTATTCAATCAAGTACTGACATGAGCATCCTCTAGGGTATAAAATGGCAAGGCATAATCTGCAGCGCCTGGAACAATATCAAGTTTGGCCTCAGCTCCTATAGCAAGGACCAACCTGGCAGCCCAAAGATTTAAGAAAGAAAAAGTCCATATCAGCATACCATGTTTAACGTACAGTTAATCACCCAATCAACAGATGAATGATACTCCCTCAGTTCCACTTTATGTGAACACATTTAAAGTATGATGGTCAAACTAACTAATTTTGGAGAATTTCAATTTTTATGGAAAAAAACTTACATTTTAGTCACAATAGTTAACAATTCAAAATATATAAACTCATTTGATAAAATCGTGGTCAAATAAAGCATCATTGACTCTCCAAAACATAACTAGATCACATAAAAAGATACGGAGTAGTGAAAAGTAGACTTCAGTAAGAAGAAAAATACTACTGTATAGCATGTTTCAGTATCTTACTAGGTATTATGCATGATTTAGTATAAGTTGTTATAAAGATGAATGATTTGGTACCATAAGCAATCCTTATGTCTTTCAAGCCAACGGGAAGTTCCCAGAAAAACAACTCTGGCACTTCGCTTCTTTAATCTCTAACAGTTGACGGGGAGATTAGAAAACTCTAGTCATGTCTTGTCAAGGAAAACTATTGAGATGTTTGGCTTAAATACAAGTTATACATGAATTAGAAGAACGGGAACAATAATGCAGGGATTATTATTAAGCAGATTTTTTTTTGTTAGATTTGGCTTGAAGCATTAAAAATATTATACAATATGCAATGTAAAATACATGTCTTTAAGTTTACAAAAATAGACTTATGCTTATTATTAAGTTTTAGTTGTTCCAATCCCTGTATTCTTATTCCATTCTCTATCCTGCATATAATACATAGATCCATCATAATTGGTACATGTATTATTTTTTAGGAAAAGAGAAGTAAAAACCTTAAGCAATGTGGATTTTATGTGAATTAAATCTCCTTCTCTAACCAACCCAATGACCTAGAAAATTTGGGAGATACAAAAAAATTAATGCAAAATCACTGACCAGACAACTTTTTTGAGTGGAGTAAGAAGAGATTATGGATAACATGTGAAATCCAACAGGCTAAACATGATTATTAGATATTGATAATATCCACTATGACTTAATTTCACCTCATGACAGAGTTTGTTAATTAAAGACGCTATGAATTTCTAACTTTTGGACTTTGAGAAGGCAATGCTAAGGTAATTTTGCCTCAGACACAGGAAAAGGCTGGATATAGTACATCAAGAAAAAGAGCTTCAATCCTAAATGCAATTTAAGATTTCTTTGTTACCCAGTCACGTGAGGCTAGAGTGCTGACAAGCATACCAGTCATATTCTATGAGGAGACCACTTTCGAGATGAACAGTCCCTGCTGTAGGTGCATTAGTTCCCAAGTGGTCACATGGATATAAGCATTTTACCCTGTCTTTGAAGAACCTCACACCAGTATTGGCAAGCAAGTCTGAGAATTGTGGAGCAATTTCCCATGCCTCAACTTCTGTATTTGAAATGTTTTATTTAGAAGCTTATAACATTGACAAGAACCAAATATGAGCATTTAGGTCATGAATGGTTACATCGAACAGGAAGTAGGTTGCATACCTCCAGAGAGAAGTTCATACAACAATGGCTTAAAAACGAAACGTTCCGATTGATCGATGAGGACTACCTGAATTATTTCAATGAGACACATTCTCAGTGAACTAACAAGTGAGGATAATGTTTGTATCTTCATTTTCTCTTCTTTCTAATATCTATCCAAAGAGTTGCATCATTAATAGAAATAAGTATAAAATGGAACAAAAGCTGTTGAGCTGAGCACTGTAACCCTAGAGGAAATTATCGACTCTAGACTGACTTCAAATTTTGTTTCTTCTATGTTCTTTTCTTACAGCAACATAGTTTCTTGGATTCTTTCTTTTACTAGATGATTGAAGAGAGCTTATACTAGAACATTGAAAGACCACCACAAGCAGATGCGACCTCAATCATGATTAAAGTAGGCAAGAGAAAAGGAAAGAAGAGAAAAGAAAAGAAATGGGAGGATACTGCACTCATCCCTTAATCAGCCAAATTTCAAAAAGATAGTGCTTCTACCGCCTAATGAAAGGTAGATACTAAATAAATATCCACATTAAAGGTATCAACCATTTTTTTTTTCAGAAAACCTCCTTTTATAGCAGATAAGTTGGTTCCCAAAAGTGCCACCTCCATCCCATATAGATGACATAATCTGACTAGTGCTGAGATTACTAGAAAAAGGTTTGAATGAACTATTACGTAGTTAATCAATAAGTGATCATGATAATAGTTTGAAATATGAAATAGTTGAATGGTGAAAAAATAATCCATTGATCTCAAGTATATAAGATAATATACTCAGTTCACATTATTTTATATCATCTAAGAGAAAAAGGTTTTCCATCTAAAGGAGAAATCTGAAGTATCCCAATGCAGGAAAAAAGAAAGAAACACAAGTGATTGGAACACCTGGGGTACTTTATCCCACTGTATTTATGTTTTTCATTTCCCCATAGCTTACATTTCGGGGAGCAGCAACATCTAACTTTACAAATTCTTGATTCATAGCAATAAGATCAAATTCAAAAAGATCATCACAAATGGAAGAGACCAAGGGAACACCACAACATATTGAGACTAGACAACAAAGAAAGGACTGACACCCACCATCAAATTCACCAACTATTGTACTCAAGAATCATGAAAAGAATCCATGATTATAAGAGAGAGTTAAGCAAACTCACAAGTATAAATTACATTTGGATCAAGATGAAATGGATTTTTTAGGGAAACAGACATTTTTGTAAGATAAGAGATCAGAAATAGGACAATGTTGAGGCAGAGATGAAGAAAATAAACATTAACTAATTTCTAAAAATTTGTCAATATTGTAATATGGGGTTAGAAAAGAGAAGGGAGGAATATGGTTGTTTTGATCCAAAGGTAGGTCGAGTGCAATTTTAGCCCGATGTTATATTTGGGAATGAACCATGAAAACTTTTAGAACAAAAAAGTTCCATATCTCATGAAATATCACATCAATTCCGGAAATAAAAAATTTAATCTATGCTATTTTCTCTTTTTAAAGTTTTAAACCTTCCTTAATACTTGTTCGCATGTCAGTTATGTGACACTGACTTATCAAAAAAGTCAGTATTTTCTTGATTAGCTGATGAAAAAGGACCAAACTGTTAAACAAGTTGTCAATATAGGACATTTACAAGAAATTAAATCTTTGAAATATTGGGATCAAAGTGATATTCACTGATTAATATGTTTTTGAAGCATTATGCATCAGGGAAGCCAAGTCCCATCTGAAGATCTAACAGGATTGGAACCTTAAAGCCAAAACTTACCTGTGGTTTCTTGTCATCAGGCCAAACAAGTGATTCTAACCTCAGTGCTGTATAAAGACCTCCAAACCCACCACCTATTATGCAGATCCTTGGCCTCTGCATACATGAAATTTTGTATTACCAAACTGCTAGAATCTGCAAATCCCTGAGCTGAAAATTTGTCTAATAAACTTAGCAACATGGTGGTCAACCCCAAGAAGAAATGAACAGAACAAAGTAAGCAATTTATCTGATTTCCTTCTGATGGCGCTGGAAGTGGGAGAGTAAATATATGCTTTGAGCACAATTCAACAAAATGTGTAATATTATTAAGCTCCAAATATGTTATGGCCCTTGGTTTCAATTTGGACAAGCCTACTGGACTTACTGAGGTTAAAATCACTGCTCATGAAAGATATGGTGCAAAACATATCACTGTAACTGAGTAAATCACCATCGAATAAATTGATAGACTATTGAATTACTCTTTCTACTGCTTACAGATTACAGAGCAAACAATTAACATGGAGAGAAAAACATCTACATACAAATACGCCGAATGGTCCAAAAGGAAGTACTTCATACATAAAAGTTGTGCAATATCCACATTTCAACCAAGACTTTTCATCCCTGATAAAGATATATGCAACAACAACTACATACACAGTATAATCCCACGATAAAGATATATCACACAGACAAAATAATGAAGTAGTATCCAGACAAGACTTACCATGCATTTTATACAAGAATAATGTAAAACCTGCAAATGATATAACTCTTACAACAAAATCATCAAAGTCATATCACCCTAGAAGAATTTATACTCCCTCTATTCCACTTTACATGACCCTGTTGTTATTTGGAGAGTCAAAAAGTCTATTCTCTAACTAGGATATATTCAAACATTACATAAATATTTTGAATTGTTAACTATTGTGATTTTACCGTACTTCCTACTAACCATTGAACATTATAACCTTATAGACATTCTGTCCACCAAAATGCCTTAAAATGTGATCGGATCATCCCCTAACTTTCTCTTCCTCCTATCATCTCTTGCAAAAAATAGATACATTCTAGGTCTTTGTTCTCTAGGAAAAATTTAGTTAAAATAATATCTTTTGAAAGAGAAAAGCACAAAAAGAAAAACAACAGGGCACTCAGCAAAAAGTGAAAAGCAAAGAGCACATTTCTTCGAAATTAATCACACAATTCATTGGAAAAAAATACGAATTTCGCACTTATTATATAAAATTTAAATAATAATTATCGATTCCAACTAAAAGCTTAGCTTAAGAGTTAGACCTTTTTATCAGGCCACATATAATTAACATTTTGAGCATTGGCTTCAGGAGCTTCCATATTGTTTACCAATCCTGCTGTAGTGCTCATGGCAACAGTGCGTAACGATGTATTCCTCCTTGAGCTACGAGAACGCCATGAACTTCTCCTCCAAACATTTGGTAATTTAGGCGAACCCAGTCCCATTTGGCGGCCTACGATATTAACAAAAATTGCTTATTCATCCAAAATTAAGGTAAACGAGAGATGAAATTGAAGGAACTTACAGCTGAGTAGTGCAGTTTTTGCTGAAGCAGAAGAAGCTAGAGTAAACTCCATTGAAGCAATTGGATTTTTCTGGTGCAAAGGAGGAAGAAGCTGATTCATATGGCGTTTTGAGTGATCCGCTCGGCTCCACGTTACTAAACACAAAAAAAGAAAGAAAATTTACTATTTGTGTCTCGAACAGGAGTTTGGCAAAGTCCAACCGAACCCGTTCAACCCATTTAAGTTTGGAACATTTACGTGTTAGGTCAATTTCAATTTAATTCATTTTAATAAATTTATTATACTCTTTTTCGTTCGATACTATTGTCATGATTTTTATTTTTAAAATCAAATTGTAAAAATTTTAACTAACATTTTAAGATATATTTTTTTATCATATTAATATGCAAAAAATTATAATTTATAATACATTTCATATAGTTTTAGAATATCTTTTTTTTAAATATCGAATTAATATGATCTAATTTATCTTTGGAAATTAGTTAAATTGACTTTCGAAAAGCACAACATGACAAACAATACTGAATGAAGGGAGTAATTTATTAGAAATTGAGTTAATAATTGATTTGAATTCTATTAAAAAAATATTTTTTAAAAAATTCAATATGTTAGATATAGTTATAACAAAAAAAATTATTAGGTATTAAAATAAAAGAATAAATTAAACAAGTAAAATTTAGATTGAGTTGGATTTTAATCTGTTTTATAATTTATTTTGATCCAAGTAAATCTGGATTTAATTGGGTCTTAATTTATTTATTGTTTTGGCTCATTTGAATTTGATCTAATCTGTTTAAGTGTCACTCTTAATCTCATGTTCGATCTATGAATATGAAAAAAAAAAATCTTAATAGGAGTGCTTTCCTCTGAATAGATCCTACGTGGTGCTCATTTAAATTAATTAAGCTTCAATGTTGATGTCAGATATCAAATAGAGAGAAACAAAACTTTAGTTATTGTTTTAGAAAATTAAGAAAAATTATCATAATTTTCTTGGTAATGTTACAAATTGAACAATATGTCATATTCTTTTCATGTTGACCCTCGTTCGAATTGATTGGATGCTTAAGCACTGAGATATTTTCGTGAGTTCCTCGTATATGATAAAATTTCTACCGTTCATATTAAAATGGATGATAAGAGAATTTTCATCATCCAATTTAAAAATTGAAAATGTGAAAGTAACTCGAAACATAATATATATTACCTTGATAAAGCGAAAGAGTCAATCTCAACCTTATTTTTTTTTTTTTTAAAAAATGAAAGTACAATAATACCAAGAAATTAGTCTAAACAGATGTAAGAGTTACTAAAAAGATACAATGTACAAAAAAAATAGGATTAGAAGTTGTCAGAGATGATCATCGTCTTTACTTATAAAACATCATTGAATCTTACAACCAGATTATGCCAAGTGACATAGTAAAAATAGTACCAGTATAAACAACACGTACTTGAAGGCATCATTGGTGAACCCGAACCCTCCATACAATATCATGGGAAGTAACCAAGGAGAAAAACATTTTAAAAAATACAAGTACGACCCGGATCCACCCATGGACCACCCTCGCTACAAGTATCATTACCTCAAAACTCAATACACCATATCTCTTTTGTTGTCAACTAAACTCAAATCGGTCATAACATAACTCTATATCACACATTATTTTTCGAATATCAGACTAGTAACTTTGGTTACGCCTTACCTTATATACTCTCATTATACAACATGTAAACAAATAGCTCTAACTTAGCAAACACATTCAAGCAATTTTAACCACCGTTATAAAATAGCTTGAAATTTCAAAATTCTCCATCATCACCTACAACATTTAACGTGTCACTCCGATCCAAACTAAAAACTTAAATTTAAGAGAAGGGTGAATTAAAATTCGTAGGCGACTGACCTATGAGATAAGTCAACTTTCCGTATAGATTAGATAAGTAAGTTAACTATAAGTAATGAACAGAAAGTAAATGGACGCATGATGTTTATACTGGTTCATAAGACTAATTCGATGCCTGCTTTTAGTTTCATCGAGTTTTAAGGGTTCCTTTAGAGCTTGAATAAAACTTCAGTTATACATAGAGATTGATCAAAAACATGTCTGGTATGCAAATCAAAGTTTCTAGCTTGGCACGACATCTACTTGTATAACGTACACTCAGTATATTTTTTTTTCTTTTCTTTTTCAATTGATCGCTCAAATGTGTACAAAACTTTATGAAAGATGGAAGAAAATTATATTAATAACAGATAGTATTAAATAAATAGTATTAAATAATATTAGTATTTACTGTGTACTAATTCTAGTCCTATTAGGATTAGTACTCCTTAAACTTAGTCCTATTAGGATTAGTACTCCTTCCTATATCCCCTATATATATCTCCCATGTATTCCCTTATTAGGTTAACACTTCAATACAATCAATATTCTTTCATATATGAAAGCTCAAGTGAAGTTGCGCACCACTGTTGAAGAGGGGCTTAATTTATATACTGAATAGTGCGATGATTTTAGCTCTAATAGAAAAATCCAGGGGAGTTTCCTTCGATTAAGGATTTGTAACTTTTTCTTGATTGAGAATATATCTTCCTTGATTGTGTTACAACACTGTCCTTTTTGCCTTGAAACAAAATTTGCAGTTAGTCTTCAATATGTTGGTGTATGTCTTGACTTGTCGCTTGGGATCTCATTGTGAACTTCCTCGATTATAATGTGATATTTTTTGATCTGTTTGCCATCTTGATCGACTGACTTTGCTTTTTACTTTTTTTTCCTTTTTGGCTTCATACAAATTGATATATGATTGAGTCAATCTTTTATATTGATTTGATTGAGCCAATCTATGTCCTTGGGTGGTGTTACTGATTTATATCAGTCTTCAGATCTTGCTCTTTGATTCCCAGCGATATGAGTTCAATTTGTCAAATCTATCTCATGGGTGATGTTGTTGATTTATATTAGTCTCTCCGGATCTTATTCCCTGATTTCTTGCTATATGAATTCAGTTTGTTATTATACAAAATATCACAAATTAACAATTTCCCTTCTTTTTTTTATAATAACTTTAACTATATGAATTTAATTTGACTTCCCTATCTAATATTTTCAAAACTCTCCCTTTCTGTATGCTCCTCTTTTTATGTGCCTCTGATAGTTATATGAGATTCTCCCCCTTTGACATAATGAAAAGGAAAACAATAGTAAGATAGGCAATTTATCAAAGAGAGCGTAGGAAAAGATACCCTAATATTACAATTCAAACAGAAAAAAATCTGGAGACATAACTCCAAACAACTATATATATCTTAACAAAAGAGATAAGGGAACACCAACTTAACGGCCTATAATATCAATAAAAAATTCTCAATTATTTTCAAAATTAACGTAAATGAGAGATAAGGTTGAATGAACTTACAGCTGAATAGTGTAGTTTTTGTTGAAGTAGAAGAAGCTAGAGTAAACGTCATTGAAGCTATTGGATTTTTCTAGTGTAAAAAATGGAGAAGATGATCCATATGCGTTTTGAGTGATTTTGCTAGGCTCCACATTACTAAAGTGAAAAGAAAATTTTTACCATTTATGTCTCGAATAAGAATGGCAAAGCGCAACCAAATCGCTCACTTAAGTTTGGAGCATATATGCTACCCAGTTTCAATCCAATTCAATTTTAAGATATCATTATAACTTATTAAAAATTGAGTTCATATTTGATTCGGATCTCATTGAAATATTTTCATTTTTTAAAAATAATTTTATATGTTTTATATAGTTATGGTAATAATAAAAACTTATTAGTTATTAAAATATTTTAAAAGAACAAATTAAAAATTGAAACTTAAATTGGATTGGGTCTTGACCTGTTTTATAATCCATTACCTAGTTTATTTTGATCCAAGTAAAATTTGGATTGGATTGGATCTTCATCTATTTGTTGTCTTGACTTGTTTAAATTTGACCGAATTTGCCTAATTGTCACTCCTAATCTCAGGTTTGAGTAATGCATATGAAAAAAAAATTCTTCATAGGAGTGCTTCCCTTTGAATAGGCCATACGTAGTTCCAATTCAAACTGCGCGAGCTGCATAGAACTCGATTCAATGGTGTGACACACACTCTCTCTCTATCTATCTATCTATCTTTCACTTCATATTATGCCTTTTCAATTCCCCTACTCATATATCATGCATACATGATAACCTATAATTATCTCTTCTGGAATGACACCTACCAAACATCATAAAACAAATCATAGTTAATCATCGGCCTATTCACAACTATCCATAAGTTCAATCATTTAGATTTTGTGTCTGACTGCTTACACATGAAACTTTTCAACAATCTATAAGATATTACATGAGCAAATACATGTCTAACAATTATGTTAAAAAAATCAAGTTTAACTAGGCCCTAAGCAACTGGTGAAAAACTCCAAATGCAAGGTTTCTACTCCTTGGGGTGAATCCTAGTGAACGTTGGCACAGAACTATTGGGTCTTACCCTTTTTTGCATGAAAATTTCTCTCCTCCATTACCCTCGAGATTAAAGTGGTTTAGGAAAATTTTTAGACTAAATCTCGCCTATTTTGTCCAAGAAAAGTGGAAATAAGAATTTTAAAAAATTATTTTATCTAACGTTTGATTTTGTCTACTCTATTATAGCAACCCTACAGGCACTACAGCGACGTCGCCATAATGGGAGGCATTTCACAATAGTGCGCTGACTTAAGCCCAAATCAATTCAAATTTTCATCGGGTGACTCAAAATTTTAGATCGGCCTCAGACTTTCAAGAAATTTTTTGAGACTTCACATTAGATGTATTGATATAATGACGGATCCGATTATTTCAATAAACCACTCAGAAATTATGATTAAAAAAGTTGGATATCTATGTCTACTTATTTTCAAAATTAAATATTTATGAATTAGTGTGGTTTAAATTAGGTGAAAATATAAATTTGGATGAGATTACCTATAAAATTTGGGAAATATTGAACTTATTTCAAATAATTAAAGAAATCTAGAAAATGCTTTCTGATAGGTATATATATTGTATTGTTTATGTGTACATAGTGTATATTACATAAATCATATAGTTTTAATATGACATTACAATCTATCCATAATAAGTTTCTATTACATAAATTTCATATAAATCAACAAAATCGGATACAATAATTGAAGCTCGGATACATTAACAACTAACGCAAATACATAGGTATGTAGCTCAGATACATTAAAAACTAGCTCAATAGTATGTAGGTCAAATACATTAATGTGCAACTCAGATACATTAAAGAAATAAAGGATTTTGGAGATTCTTAAAAGTAATAGGGGATAATGAAAATAAGTAAACAAAAAGTGTATAGTTTTGTAGTTTGTCCTAATAGGGGATAATGAATCATTGAACCGGCCATAATTTTTCCTTTAAAACACTGTTGGTTGATATTGATCGGCTTTTCTATTGTAAATGCCTTCAATTGTTTTCAAATTGTAATGATTTTGATTGAAGGAACGAAGACAAACCGTGTTAGTCTCATTTATTTTCTAATGTGTTCAAATGACTTAAGTAAAACACAATTATTTTTTTAAAAAAATCACTATCAATTGGACTAATGAGTTCTGGAACAACGTATGTATCATCTACCAATACCCCTCACAAATCTGGTTCCACATTAGACAATGATGTTTGTTTAAACGGAACAAATTATGGGTAGTTCGGTGACCTAATAGGTAAATGACGTAGTTGAGGTACTTGAGGGGAAAAAACCCAACAAGTTTAGAGATCTGTTTATGTATTTGGCCATAAATTTTCATCATGACAATTGCAATGTATGTATATCAGTATATGCATTAAGCATGATTTTTCATGATAACGAAGTTTGATATTGTAAGACCCCGAAGATGACCTAAGTTAATTAGAGACTAATATGTTTCTATTGACGGTCTAAGATCCTAAATATGTCTAATATATGGTATAGAGGCAGTAGCTAAAATATTAGATGTTGAAAGTCAAATGTCAAGGGATGACTAAGACGTTTGACGATTAAGTCACCTAAATGTCTAAAATGTGATTCTATATGCTTATGTTTGTTTCATGATGTTATAAGGTTCTTAATAAAGTTAATATAGCATGTATAGGAAGTGGTTAAAGTTTCGTGATGTTTGGAGGTCAAACGACCAAGAACGTCCAAGGTGTTCGAAAAATGTCTTGAGTTGACCTTGTACGTCTAGGCGAGTTTCGTTAATTTTTACACGTTCGTTTTGGATGAAATTCATGTGAGAGGTGTTAAACTTATAGACGGTCATATTTGGGTTAGAAACGTCTGGGAAATTATCCCCAAGGACCACCAAAAGTTCCTTGAGGAAGGACCCAAAATCAGTGTGCAGGCTGTCCCAAGCAGACCTTGACGACGGAGCAGTCAACGGCCAGTCGTGGCTGTGACGCCCTGTCAAAGGGTACTGTCATGAGGGACTTATCCAAGGGTGAATAGAGGATCTTTGTGCAGCCACTGTAGCCAACGGCGGAGGGCTGTGACGCCCCGTCATGCCTGTGACGCCCCGTCAAGGTTAGACGTAATGTGCAACCTATTCCTGTGTAGGTGCTGCTGCCAATTTGGAAGTTTATTAATGGTCTTTTGGGTTTTTTAATTAAGTATATAAGGGTTAAACACCTTAAATACTTCATTCTTCCAAATTGAAAACCCTTAATCCCTTAAGAAATTTCAAAGACTCCATTGAAGTCCAAATTGAAGAAGTTGCTTGGTGTGGGGTTTTTGAGTGGAAATACTTCATAAAAGTGAAAAATTATCATCCTTGAGGTATGCCTTTTGATTCTTGAAACTTGTTTCATCAAGGAGCCCAACTCTCAAGATGTTTTTCAAAGTTTTCAAAAGTGAATTGTCCAATTTCATGATTCTACCATGTGTTCTTGCATAAATGATTTCTAAACGATGAATTATGATCTAATTGATATTGTATTAATAATTTCAATCTAAGTTACCTATGAACCCATGTAAATTGATGAATCCTAGTTTTGACTACTTATTGTGTTAGTTGATATTAAGCTAATATTGTTGAATTGTTATGTAGTTTCTTATGGGCTTTCTAATGATATAATTGATATCTAATTGATCTTGGACTATTAACCTATATTGAATTGATGTAGATTCATTGAGTTTTATGGTTATTACTTGAATCATTGTTCATGGCCATGGGTTAGGGTCTTGTGATGTTGAATTGGTTGACTTTGCATTGAATTGAAGTATGGATGAGGGGATGAAGGTATGCTGCCACATTTTCTTCAATTTGATATTAATTATACTTTGATTCTATTGTTATTGGTATTGTCCACTTATGGTGGCGGTGTTATGTGTTTTACTTGCAATTGACGTGGCCTTGTCGGAGTTACTTTATGCAATATGATGAGCATGACCTTATTGGCAACTACTTGAAGTAATGTGGATATTTGTGTAGTTGATTATGTGAAGCATGACATTATCTATCTACATGTGAAGTCATATGTGTGTTCTTGTACTTATGTTGCCTTAACCGATCATGTTAGACTATGCCTTTGACATTATGAATATAGTGTTAGGGTTAAGTTTTGGTTATTCCTACTTGGCTTTGTGAGTCTATGTGGAGTACATTAATGATGTTATGATGATATATAGGATGACTTGAAGATATTAGATTGTTTCTAGGTGTTTCTAGAATGACTTGCATTATGAGTTAAAAGTGAAGTATGTGATGTCTTGTCTTAGTTGACTTGTAAATCTTGTTTGATGTATATATGATTATGAATATATGATGTCTTGATTTAGGGTTTTAGAATTCTTAGTCTTGAATGTGTGAATGACATGTGACTTTAAATGATGATATGAGAGATTATTATCTGAAAACCTTGACTGAAGGGTAAGGTTAAGATTGTTGAAGCGAAAGCCGTAATGGTATCCTTCAAAGTAAAGGAATGATGGACATAAGGTTAGTTGGCTGGAACGGCATCATATTAATCCTTAGGAAAGTCATCATAAGTTTCTTGTCGCCATTGTGAGGTAGCCCTAGTGGACCTTCCTTGGTAGGGTAAACGTGATTGGGTTATGAACTTGTTATGGAACCCTTTTATGTGAACCTAACGTATGAATTACTCTATGAGAACGAAGGCTAACACCGAGTGAGTATGGTAAGGAAAAGTAGTTCTAGTTAAGTATGAAACTATATTACAAAGTATGCCCTTCATATTCCTTAACCATGTGCCTACATGGGATGTGTCTAAGTTCTACCCTCATCGGAGTTGGATAGAACTCCGGATTCCATGTCTATCATGGTCTATGTCGATTATTGTCTATTCTCATCATATGGAATACCTATTAGTATGAGGAGTTTATGGAGTTAAAATGATGGTATGGGACGCTATCTAGATATTGCACAATAGACTTTGAAGGTTTTATATCGAGTTCCTGGTCTTGTCCAAGACCATTATTTGAATTTCCTTTACGTGATGTATGAGTCTTAATGAACTAATGAACTAATGACTTATGTTATGGAGTATGTAAAAGGAATAAGTAACTATCTAGAGTAGTTATGGGTTGTCTAGTTAAGGTGTAAAGGGGCATAGGAATGGTCTTTTCGTATCTTACCTAGATGAGTCTTAAGAATGACTCTAATTAGGGAAGATGTTAATTATGCGGACATGATCCGAACTTAGAAAATCATAAGGATTATATAGGTAGTCTTGAAGAGGTTAATTATGGACATTATCTTCTTGAACTACTTAAGTAAGTCTTTTGATAGCCTTGATGAGAAAATGTCATAGTGTCTATATGTTGATATGTTTGATGTCTTGAAGTGTGTATGTGACTCTTTATAAGTAATCTTAAGGGTCGTTTGGGCATATCTAGAGGGTGTATGGGCAGTCTTTCTTTGTGTGACTTAAGTGAATCTTAGGATAGCTTTAAGTAGAAGATTACATGCTAAAGGGTGTCTTAAGTGAAGAAAAAGCATCTTAACTGTACATTGAAATAATTCACTGTATCAGTGAATGAGTTCACTGTAAAGTGATCTCTAGAATATGATTTTTGGTTTGAATGTTATCTTACTTGTTTTCAAGTTGATAAATGTTGTTCTTATGATTATAATATGATTTTTAAATGAAAAGATGCATATTTCCAATAAAGTCCGTTTTCATGATTTTTATGCATAATGTCATACTTAGTACATGTGATTGTACTAACTCCATGCTTTTATCTATCTATCTATATAGTTCTTGGTAGGTGAGGATCTTTGAGAAGTGAAGACTTGGACTTATGAGATCGTTCAAGAGAAGTTGAAGTATGTCCTCACTTGACTCGAGGGCATATATGTCTTTAATGTTTTCATTCAAAGTATTGTAATAGATTAAGTATTTCTATATTCGTATTTGAAGTATGTGTCGTGTCCCAAGTATTCTTGTGTCTTAAGATGATGAGATTGAGACTTAGTATTTCCTATTACTTTTATATATGAAAGAGATTTCGAAGACTATATTATGTTTTGTGAAAAGTTTTAATTCCGCACTATTTTTCACTATGTATATGCAATGAATGATATGAAAGGGCTTGTGTTAGACCTCCGAGTGATTGATGACGCCTGTTACAATCCAAGATTGTACCCTAACTTCTAAGGTATGGTTTCGAGTTGTGACAATCTTGGTATCAAAGCATAGGTTGGTGAAAGTAGTATTAGGAATCAAGAAGTCTCATCAAGTCACGTTTGGTAGAGTCTTGACCATCGGTGTGAGTCGCGACACATCTATGGGCGAAAGGCTATAGGACGATAGAGTTTCCCTTCTTTTCTACTCCTATGTCGTGCGGTAGGTAAATGTTATGATTATACTTATTATGAGTTTCCTTGTATTTCTAGGATATGAGTACTAGAAGGATGGCCGCTAGAAGGTTGGAAGAGGAGAGGGTGAATGAGGAGGTGCCTCCTCAAGTTGAGCAAGTTCCTCAAGGTGGACAAGGAAAAGGTGCTCAAGATGCCCAAGTACCTCCCCAAGGTGATCCTATTCCTAATATGTAAGGAGGTATTGAGGTTTCGGAGATGTCTAATAGTGAGATTAGAGAGGCTTTGATTACTATAGCCCGAGCCGTGACTATGCAAGCTAATTTGAATATGATGCCTAGGGTTGTGGAGAGCACTATGACATCTAGGTTGAGAGATTTTGTGAGGATGAATCCTCCTATCTTTCTTGGCTCTAAGGTAAATGAGTATCCCCAAGAGTTTCTTGATGGAGTGTACAAAGTTTTCAGTGCTACGGGGGTCACATCTAGGGAGAAGGCGGAGTTGGCATCATACCAATTGAGGGATGTTTCTCAAATTTGGTAGACTTAATGGAAGGATAATAGCCCGGAAGGATCGGGTCCCATTGAATGGGAAGAATTTAAGAAGCTTTTCTTAGTATGTACTTTACCCGAGAGAGGAGAGAAATTAAGGTGGAGGAGTTTATCAATCTCAAACAAGGCAATATGAGTGTTGAGGGAGTACTCTTTGAAATTCTCAACTTTGTCAAGGTATGCCACTTCTCTTGTTTCCAATCCAAGAGATAAAATGAGTCATTTTGTGTCGGGGGTAGCTAACTTAGTGGTGGAAGAATGTCGTACCGCTATGTTGCATGATGATATGACCCTAGCCAGACTCATGGTGTATGCACAATCAATTGAAGAGTCTAAACTTAGGAGGATGGCTAGAAGTTTGAAAAGGAGTGGTGCTAGTGATCAAGAGCAAACTAGGTTTAAGAAGAAGGTTCAATCTCAAGGAGAATCTCAGAGTGCTAAGTTCAAGGTTGAGAAAGGAGGTGGTTACAAGGATGGCAAGCCTACTTGTGCAAATTGTGGCAAGAAACACTATGGTGAGTGTCTATTGGGTACCGGGAGTTGCTTTGGTTGTGGTAAAGATGGGCATAAAGTGAGAGATTGTCCTATGATTGCTTCTAGAGGTAGAGAGGGTAACCAAGTTGCTCCTAGTGTTCCAAAAGATGATGCTTCAACAAAGAGACATTTCTATGCACTCCGTTCAAGGGTGGAGAAGCCGGATGAGAAGGAGAGTGATGATGATGTTGGGAAGTTCTCTTTCTTTTGTTAAGATATGAGTTTCTTCTAAGTGGGGGAGTATGGTTTGTAGATAGGATAGAAATTCTTGAATATGTTGCTTGTGCATGATATTTAGGAGTTTGGTTGAAATTGAATTTCATTTGCTTCTTGCATTGTATGTTCTATGAAGCATTGATTAATTGTAAGAGATGTCTATATGTTGTTACTTTGAATAGTAGCATGTTTATATCATGAATTATCTAAAATTAGAACTTTTGAAAAATTGCTTTAAAATGGTTTAAAAAATCACTGTTGCATTAAAACTGAATGCTGCCATATTTTTGAGAAAATGACTAATTAATTCTTTTGCCTAAAAATTTTGTGATCTGTTTATAACTGGTGTATATGAGTAAGATATTGAGCATAAAATAAGCTTTTATTATTTGGAAGGAAGCATGTGAGTTTTGTAGCATAATGAGTTATAGAATTGTATGCTAAATTCTTGTTGTGTTGTGAACCTCTTGACTATGTGAAATTGATGTTTTCTTTTTGATTATCTGTTGTATTTCATGGTTATTAGCTACTAGATGAGTCACTAATCTTGGAAGTGTTCGGAGAGTGGCAAATGTCATTCGAGGACGAATGTTGTCCAAGTGGAGGAGATTGTAAGACCCTGAAAATGACCTAGGTTAATTAGATCCTAACATGTTTGTATTGATGGTATAAGGTCCTAAATATGTCTAATATATGGTATAGATTCAGTAGCTAAAATATTAGAGGTGTTGGAAGTTAAACGTCAAGGGACGACTAAGACGTTTGGCGACTAAGTCACCTAAATATCTAAAATGTGGTTCTATGTGCTTATGTTTGTTTCATGATATTTTAAGGTTCTTAATAGAGTTAATATCATGTATAGACAGTGGTTAAAGTTTTGTGAATTTTGGAGGTCAAATGACCAAGATTGTTCAAGGTGTTTGAAAGATATGTCTTGAGTTGACCTTGTACGTCTAGGCGAGTTTCGTTGAGTTTTACGTGTTTGTTTTGGATGAAATTCATATGAGAGATGTTAAAATTATAGACGGTCGTATGTGGGTTAGAAACGTGCGAGAAATTATCCCCAAGGACCATTAAAGGGTCCTTGAGGAAGGACCATTAAAGGGTCCTTGAGGAAGGACCCAAAATCAGTGCGCAGGCTGTCCTATGCAGACCTTATCGACGGAGCAATCAACGGCCAGTCGTGGCTGTGTCACCCCGTCAAAGGGTCCCGTCGTGAGGGAATTATCCAAGGGTGAAGAGAGTATATTTGGGCAGCCACTATAGCCAACGACGGAGGGCTGTGACGCCCCGTCGTGCTTGTGATGCCCCGTCAAGGGCAGGCGTCATGCGCAACCTGTTCCTACGCAGGTTTTGCTGCCAATTAAGGGGCGAATTGGTATATTCACCCCAATTATAAATTAATTCATTGGCGTTTTATTAAGGGTCTTTTGGGTATTTTAATTAAGTATATAAAGGGTAAACACCTTAAAGACTTCATTCTTCCAAATTGCAAACCCAAATCCCTTAAGAAATCTCAAAGACTCCATTGAAGTCCAAATTGAGGAAGAAACTTGGTGTGGGGGTTTTAAATGAAAATTCTTCATCAAAGTGAAGAATTATCATCCTTGAGGTATGACTTTTGATCCTTCAAACTTGTTTCATCAAGGAGCCCAACTCTCAAGATGTTTTTTCAAAGTTTTCTAAAGTAAATTGTCTAATTTCATGATTCTACCATGGGTTCTTGCATAAAGGATTTCTAAACATTGAATTATGATCTAATTTATATTGTATTTATGATTTCAATCTAAATTACCTATAAACCCATGTAAATTGATGAATCCAAGTTTTGACTACTTATTGAGTTATTTGATATTAAGCAAATATTGTTGAATTGTTATGTAGTTTCTTATGGGCTTTCTAATGATATAAGAATTGTATTCAATTGATATCTATTTGATCTTAGATTGTTAAAACTAGATTTAATTGATGTGAATTCATTGAGTTTTATGGTTATTACTTGAATTATTGTTCATGGCCATGGGTAAGGGCCTTGTGATGTTGAATTGGTTAATTTGGCATTGAATTAAAGTATGGATGAGGGGATGAAGGTATGTTGACCCATTTTATTTAATTTATATTAATTATACTTCGATTTTATTGTGATTGATATGGTCCACTTATGGTGGCGGTGTTATGTGTTTTACTTGCAATTGACGTGGCCTTGTCGGAGTTACTTTATGCAATATGATGAGCATGGCCTTCTTGGCAACTACTTGAAGTAATGTGGCTGTTTGTGTAGTTGATTATGTGAAGCATGGCATTATATATCTACATGTGAAGTCATATGTGTGTTCTTCAACTTATGTTGCCTTAAGTGATCATGTTAGACTATGACTTTGACATTATGAGTATAGTGTTATAAGGGTTAAGTCTTGGTTATTCCTACTTGGATTTGTGATTCTATGTGGAGTACATTAATGATGTTATGATGATATATAGGATGACATGAATATATTATATTGTTTTTAGGTGTTTCTAGAATGACTTGCATTATGAGTTAAAATTGAAGTATTTAATGTCTTGTCTTGGTTGACTTGTATATCTTGCTTGATGTATATATGATTATGAATATGTGATGTATAGATTTAGGGTGTTAGAACTCTTAGTATTAAATGTATGAATGACATGTGACTTTAAATGATGATATGAGAGTCTATTATGTAAAAACCTTGACTTAAAGGTAAGCGTAAGCCGTAATGGTATCCTTCAAAGTAAATGAATGATAGACTTAGGGTTAGTTGGCTGGAACGATATCATATTAATCCTTAGGAAAGTCATCATGAGCTTCTTGTCGCCATTGTGAGGTAGCCCTAGTGGACCTTCCTTGGTAGGGTAAACGTGATAGGGTTATGAACTTGGTATGGAACCTTTTTATGTGAACTAACGTATGAATTACTCTATGAGAATGAAGGCTAGCACCGAGTTAGTATGGTAAGGTAAAGTATTTCTAGTTAAGTATGAGACTAGATTACAAAGTATGCCTTTCTTATTCCTCAACCATGTGCCTACATGGTATGTGTCTAAGCGTCTAGCTATCATGGTCTATGTCGGATATTGTCTATTCTCATCATATGGAATACCTATTAGCATTAGAGGAGTTTATGGAGTTTAGGTGGTGGTATGGGACGCTATCTAGACATTGCACAATAGACTTTGAAAGTGTTATGTGGAGTTCCTAGGTCTTGTCCAAGACCATTATTTGAATGTCCTTTATGTGATGTATTAGTCTTAATGAACTAATGAACTAATGACTTATGTTATGGAGTATGTAAAAGGAATAAGTACCTATCTAGTGTAGTTATGGGCTGTCTAGTTAAGGTGTGAATGGGGCATAGAAATGGTCACTTCATATCTTTCCTACACGAGTCTTAAGAATGAGTCTAATTAGGGAAGATGTTGATTATGTGGACATGATCCGAACTTAGGAAGTCATAAGGATTATTTAGGTAGTCTTGATATATCAATCATGGACGTTATCTTCTTGACCAACTTAAGTAAGTCTTTTGATAGCCTTTGATAAGGAAATGTCATAGTGTCTATATGTTGATATGTTGATGTCTTGAAGTGTGTATGTGACTCATTATAAGTAATCCTAAGGGTCGTTTAGGCACATCTAGAGAGGGTGTATGAGCGGTCTCTCTTTGTATGACTTAAGTGAATATTAGGATAGCTTTAAGTGAGAATATTACATGCTAAAGGGTGTCTTAAGTGAAGAATAAGCATCTACATTGTACAGTGAAATAATTCACTGTAACAGTGAATGAGTTCACTGTAAAGTGATCTCTAAAATATGATTTTTGGTTTGAATGTTATCTTATGTGTTTCCAAGTTGCTAAAAGTTGTTCTTATGATTTCATATGACTTTTAAATTTTAATTAAGTATGTTTTCATGATTTTTATGCATAATGTCATACTTAGCACATGCGGTTGTACTAACTCTATGCTTTTCTATATCTATATAGTTCTTGGTAGGTGAGGAACTTTGAGAAGTGAAGACTTGGACTTAGAAGATCGTTCAAGAGGACACTTGACTCGAGGGCATATATGTCTTTTATGTTTTTATTCAAAGTATTGTAATAGACTAAGTATTTCTATATTCGTATTTTGAAGTATGGGTCGTGTCCCAAGTATTCTTGTGTCTTAAGATAATGAGATTAAGACTTAGTATTTCCTATATCTTTTATATGAAAGAGATTTCGAAGACTATATTATGTTTTGTGAAAAGTTTTAATTCCGCACTACTTTTCACTATGTATATGAAATGAATGATATGAAAGGGCTTGTCTTAGACCTCCGAAAGATCGACGACGCCAGTTACAATCCAAGATTGTACCCTAACTTCTAGGGTATGGTTTCGGGCTGTGACAGATATACAGTAACACAAATAATTAAATACACGAAATTGAGTGGGATACATGGATAACATTGAGTTTCAATATGAAATTTAGAGCCATTGTTCTCCAAATCGTCTTCAGTACCTTCAAAGTTGATAACTCAGTTTCCGTGGTATGTTTTTAACAAAAGTCAATATCGTCCAACAAAAACAACCAAATAAATATGCAGATAAAAAAAAATTGAACCAAACTCCAATTATCCTTAATGGTGTTTTTAGGTCCTTATTTGTACATGGCATACCTCTTTTTCATTGTTAATTTAGATTACTTTTTTTATAAAAAAAAAAAAACACAATTGTTGCAAAATTCAAATTAAAATATACTAAATTAAGCAATCAAAGATCCAACAAGCCCAAAATGCAGATATTTCCCGCCCTCAGAAACATGTATTATAATATTATACGAATCGTAGTCTTTTGAACAATCAAGTTGATATAAGAAATTGAACTTGCACTTAGATTTTTCTCCCAAAATGCGTATCATTTTCGACCTAAAGAGTGATATGGAAGGGGTATAATAATAGAGGGATTAGCAAGAAATTGAAAAATTTAGAGAGAGCAATGAGGGAAAAGGATCTGATATATTCCTCAAATTTTTTAAGTAGTGATATATCCTTCATTACAAATATGGCTCATATATATATTTACCATCGTAAAAAAGGAATAACATATATCCATATTGTTACAATAGTGATTTCTATATACCTTTATCTAACGAAAGCAAAATAAAAAATGATTTCAAATTTTAAAAATTGGCTTATTTGGAAAGTATTTTTAAGTGCTTTCCAAAAAAGTTATTTCGGTGAGAAAAAAACTAATAAATTAGAAAGACACTTTCGAATAGCAATTAAAATTTGACAAAAATATTAAAAAGTACTTTCAAGTTTATTTTTCTAGAATATTAATGAGAAACTCTTTGACACTAGTAAGATAAATATTGAATTTGAAGTTTATGTGTTTCCTTAGTTTAGTAAAAATAACATGTCAAATGTTCCACGTTAATCATATAGATGAGTTTGAATTCTTGTTATTATTAATAATAAATGATATAACCTTTTAGTTTTAGTTTGTTTATCTAATTTGATTTCATACAAACTTTTAAAAAATACATAAAAATGACTTTTAAATTTTATGATCTTATATTAAATATAGATAGAATAATTAAATTTTTGTTGATAATATTTATTTTCATGTTGTATATCTCGTAAGATTGCTGACTTTCACCACTTAAAGAGTGAAAACACGTAGAAGTTCTTCACTATTTATTTATTTTTATTTTCTCTTTCCTACATTTGATTTCAACATTTTTTTGAAATTATATTTGAAAATTAGTTTAATATAAATTTAAATTTTCGCTCAGAAAACTTTTGATTATAATTTTATCGTCAAATACAAGTTTAATTTCTGAAATATGCTTTTACTTTTTTGTTTAAACATTAATTAATTCATATTCAAACGCTTCATGAGTATCCTAGATAGATATTTATTTCTACGAAACACAAAAAATTGATAGGTAATCAACATAAGATATTTTATGTTGCCCTTTTTTTATCTAGAAATTGCACATGAGTAAAGTATACATTCATCTATTCACTTTTTTCTTGTTTTGCTTTTGTTTTATTATTTGACTAACCTTTTAGCCTGGACAATGACAAACATTTATTTACTAGTTGACATTTATAGTCCAAAAATATCTAGAATCTAGGATATTTTTGTGCTTTTAAATGCAATTGGTTACCTCAAATTGTTACCAATCAAAGCTTGTATAGCCAATAATGTGAAGGCTAGGATAAGTAGTATCAAGCCCCCACCCCCACCCCTAAAAGAAAGATGTACCCTATGAGCAAGGGCAATTGTGATGGATGCATGAGTCAATGGCCAAATATTTTCTAAAGGATGTGAAAAAATCAATGTAAAAAGGCTTATTACGTGGGTAAGAAAAGCTTCGATTTATCTAATTCAAATTTAAGATCGTGTCGACTTAAGAGAGCTACGTTCGACAGATTTGGTTCATCATCTTGAATCTAAAATGAAAGAAACGTATATATAGTAAATATTTAAATACTCCTTCTGTTTAAGAAAAATGATCATATTTCAACTTTAGTTTGTTTAAAAAAGAATGACCCCTTTCCTTTTTTGACAACACTTTAACTTTAATTTTTCATGTGACATGTTTAAGACCACAAGATTAAAGGGCATTTTGGTATATTTGACATAACTTTAATTTAGAACCATAAGATTAAAGTCTCTCTATTTTCTTAAACTCCGTTCCAAGTCAAACTAGGTCATTCTTTTTTATACTGAGGAAGTAATTCTTTTTCATCAATTGTAGTATCTATGCACCAATTGTTTTAAATTTACAATCATTCTTGCTACGATAAGAAATATAGTTTTAACTCGCTTAAAAGAGTCCTTAAAGTCATAAAGTGACTGCGATTTTTCAACTTGAAATCTCCGGGTGAACTTTGAACCTTCTAAAACATCAAGTCAAACTTTCTTGTGTTCACGACATTCAAAACCTACATATATAGACAAATAATACTCTCTCCGTCTCATTTTATGTGGCACAATTTTTTTTTGGTAAGTCCCAAAAAGAATGTCACATTTCTTTATATGGTAAGTATTTAAAGGTACAATTTATTTTTTACCCTTGTTGGTTTCACTTAATTTTAAATAGTACTCTAATACATATATGAGGAGAGAGAAAAATGAATTCATTTTTGAAAGACAACTTAATAAATAATTCAAATTCTTCATTTATTTCTTAAATTCCATGCCGAATTAAATGATGCCACATAAAATAGGACGGAGGGAGTATGTATATAAAATGTATTTTTTTTACCGTGAGGGTACAGATCACCCTCCCGCCTCCTAGATCAGCTCTTGTTTGACCTGGTTGGCTATCAACTATGATGCCAAAGTTCGAAGTCAAACAATTAACTAATGCGGTTTCCAAAGATCAGTTAAAAAAGTTAAATAATTAACTACGAATTTTATCGTTAGTCACTATTCTTTTAGTCATAAGAAAAAGAAGAGAAAATTTAAAGAGAAGAGTGGTCGAGTGTAATGTTAGCTAGTTGACAATCTTTCAAGATAATAATTATTTTAGAAGGATAATCAATCGTATTAAAGTTAAAATTCAAAACTCTTAGTAAAAATAAGTAAGAAGATTTTTTTTCGTAATAAACGAAGTAACAAATCCAAATCTATTTCATCTAAAGTACTCATCAGCTTTGAGTCTCTCATATAAAAATTACTTTTCTATTTTATGTCACATCAAAGTTATCTAACATTATACTAGTAAATTTAGAAAGTAAGTTAACCTAAGGTAGATCTAAAAAGTTTGATAGAGCAAGATACTTCTCAAATAAAAATAAATGCAAGACAACTGAAACTTTTGATGAGCACTACAGCTACTTATCAAAGTGGATAAGACACAAAGTAGGGCTAGTCAAAAAATATGTCATTGTCTTTGTTGTTTCACCTGTACCAACATGCATGTGTATATGTTATATATTAGATATACATCCACATTTGGATTCATTTTAATTCAACCTCTAAACACATAAATAAAATAGTTATATTAAATATTTTTAACGTAAGTTCAAAAGAAAATTTTATAAAAATATAATAACATCTAGACCTAACTTGACCTATCTCAGCTCATGAGGGGAGGTGTGTTCAAGTCCATATAAGGAGATCACCAAATTATCATCCTACTTAACACTCCGCACGTCCAGACCTCAACTGGAGCATAAACACTTCTAAATATATAAAAGTCCAATATCGATGAAGAATAAACTGAGATGAGTCTGACTCAGGTACCATATAATGGTATGACATATTGACCTAAATCAATCTCAAAAGTTAATTTATAAGAGGAGGTCCGTTCAAGTTCATATAAGGAGATTATATTCTTATTTCTCTACCAACGTGAGACTTCTTAATATATCATAAATTAATCATTTAAAATATATTATTTTCTTTAATAATACGTATTAACGTCTATTGGATAGATGAGTTGTGGACCCGCTCAACAGCTCATGTTCTCATGGTCCGTTAGCTCATTTACTTTTGTCAATTCTTGTGCGTCGGCGGACCTTTTTTTATTTTTAAAGAAAAATGATCCATCAATTTGAAATATTTATAAGGGAAAAATTGAAAATAAATTGTAGTTCTATTTTCGAATTTATAGTTGAAATTTCTCGTTTAATTATCTAAGTAAGTAGTTTTCTTTATGCAAAATTGAAGTTCTGATTCGAAAGGAATAATATCAGTCAATTGTTTATTGTTTTTCTGATAATAAAAATATTTGTTAGTTTAATCCTACTCTGAATAAGTTAAACAAACTGAGATAATGTTACTTGACTTTGGTCCTTTTCCATTTTCGTTCATCAAATTAATGAAATCGCTATAAGTTGCCATATTTTATTTATTTGTTTCCTATAAAATTGGTGGAAATTGACCTTTAATTTGCCTTTTAGCATACTTATACATAAGTTTATTAGTTGGAACAATTGGTAAGTAATGACACACGACGGCAAGATTTATTTTGTTGGGTGGGGTGGGGGAGGTTCACCATTTGGTGTACGATATTTGGACTGGGATCATTTTAGTATTGTGCTATAACAAAAATAAAATTATTTTACTCTTAAATCTAAGATTAAAAATAGAGAGATTTCAATTATACTTCATCGTAATTTAGATTGATATGACATGAATAGTTTAAATTTTATCAAGCTAATACTCGATCGAGTTTGTTTTGGAAGACAAATTGTCCACCTGCATGTTCTTATGTGGTCGCCTGGTTTAGAGTTCACGAGATAAATAATACAGAGATTAATAATATAAAGATTGTTCAATAAAAATTTATATCGTAGGAATTAATAGCGCAATATATTGTTATGTAGAGAGATTAGCAATACAATAGGAATTGTAATGCAAAAGTATTACTCGTTATTTAATATAAATCCATGAATTGAAATGTAGAAGGTAAACGATCATGTAACCTTTTTTTTCACTTTATTAAATTTTTACGTTCTTATTTCACTTATATATAAATTTAAAAAATATCGAAAAGATTCAAATTGCCCTGCGTATAGTCACGAAGATGAGGTAAGTGCATTAAAATTCTAATGTGTTCTTTAAGAACCCCCAAGGGTCAAAATTATTGAGGGGACAATATACAACATATATTAAATTTATTTTATTTTTAAACATCCTCCCAAGAAACATGCTTCTTTCAACTGTTTCTATGATATTTTTCACCAAAGGTTGAATCCATTATGAAAAAAAGAAAAAAAAATATACTAGAAATTAAGATACAATAATTTTGGTTTAATAAAAATAATGTAAAATTTCTATCATAGATAAATAATAAATAGAAGGGTTTTATAAAAAATAATTAACTTAGACCTAGCTAATACATAAATAAATGATACATATTTTCATATAGAGTTATGTGTTTAATTGTTGTAAATATATTTTTACTTTATTCAATTATTAAAATATATTTTATTTGTTTTAATTTATGTGACACTTTTCAAAATTTGAGATTTAAACTAGTTTATCTTTGATCTTAAAATTTTTATATATCGTTTAAATATTTTGAATCAATTTTTGTAACTTACATTACTTTTTACATAGTTTACAAATATATAAATTTCATTTTTTTTATGATTTCATGTACAAATTTTCAATCAAACTTAAATTATTTGACTCTCGAAAAATGAAAAGTGTCACATTAATTGAAAAAAAAACAATGATAAATTAATATAATTTGATGTAAATATCCGATATAATCATACAAATATTTTTGTTTACTATTTATATACCTCCTCAATTTTTTATCATGGACTTAGCTTATAATATCACTTCTAAAATTCTACTCATGAAGAAGAAAATAACTACATTTTTCGTATCAAATCGTGTGATGATATTTGACTGAATATGAAATTTAAGAAGTAAATAAAGATTTCTTAAACTTATGATATAAATAAGGTACTAATACTTGTGTAACTAATAATTATTTCATTAAAAATAAAATAGATATTTTAAAAAAAATCAATATATATATATATATATTAAAAATATTATTACTTTCTAAATCGACCGAAAAGCGTGACCTAAATTTGAATGGAGGAAATACTACACTGTTGGAGAAGAAATACACTGTTGATCATTATAATTTTGCAACTTGCCCTACTGTGTAGTACTTTTGTACAACTATTTGATAGCTACTTTTAACTAAAATACAATTTTTTTTAAAATATTGGATTAAGCTTACAAAAAAATTGTAGATTTAACTCACATACATAATATTTTATAAACACTTTTTACATATTTTATAAACACTTTTTACATGGGAAAAGGGCCAAAGATATTTTTGTTAATATTTTTGGTTCAAAAATGTTCTTCAAACTAATTGAAAATAAAAATTGATTTTCCTACTAGCGGCTGAATCGAAATAAACTTATTATGTTATTTTTCCGAAAATTGATGTTAAGATATGTGATAACTTATTTAAAGTGCAAAAGAAAAAAAATCGTCACTTAGGGTGTGTTTGATATGAAGGAAAATGTTTTTCTGAAAAACAAGTAGATTTTGAACTTATTTTCTCATGTTTGGTTGGTGAGTAGAAAATATTTTCAGGAAATGATTTTTAGTGTCTGATTTATGAATAGAAAATGTTTTTGAGAGACGTCTTTTATTTTTACTTGCGTAAAAAATAATTTATGAAATTAAAAATATTTTTTAAAAACAAAATTACTATTTTTTTGGGGTAGGGGTGGCGTGGGGTGGGGGTAGTGGGTGGGAGCAGGGAGAGAGGATAGGAGTAAAAAAATAAAATTTTAAGGTTTATAGTATTTTTAGAAAACAAAATTAATTTTTTTGGGGTTAGGGATGGGTGGTGGGTGGCCGGAGGGGGAGGTAAGAATTTTAAAATAAAGAATATTTTTAAAAATCAAAATTAATTTTTAAAGGAAGGGGGGCGGTGGTGGGTTGGTGGGGGTCAAGGATCGGGTGAAAAAATAAAATTTTGAAATTGAAAATATTTTTTTAAAATTGATGTTTTTTTCAAAAAAAAGTGTAATTTTAAATTGGATGAGAGTTTTGGAAAATGTTTTTCCTTAATTTTTTAAGGGAAGTCATTTTCTTTAATTTTGTGGAAAATGAGTTGATTTGAAAAATATTTTTCAAAACTTTTGTCTCAACCAAACGTGAGAAAATTGAAAAACATTTTCCAGAGAATATTTTCCTTCAGACCAAACACACTCTTAATGAATCTAGGTGTATTAAGACATTATATTACTAAACTAGTTTGCAAATAACTTTCTTTTATTAGTATGTAATCAAAAGATGAAATAGGAGCTCAAATTATTTTTAAAAGAAAGTGTTAGATATTGTTAATTCTTGTTGACTACGAATAGTTAAAATTATCTACCATTTTGATCTCGAGCAAACTAAAATCAACAATGAATCGTTATTTCTTATTAGATTACGAGCTTGTTTGACAATGCAGTTGGAAAACTAAAAATATTTATTTGAGAAAAAACTTATTTTTGTAAAAAAATTAAGTGTTAAAGAATGACAAAAGTCCATATTGGTGGTTAATGAGACGGGTGAACTCTTTACAAGGTTTGGACAATCCTCTTCCCTTTGAGCTACCTTTGGGGCGGGGGGTGAGTTAGGCCTAAGACATAATTTCATATGGTATCAGGGCAGACTCTGTCTTACCCAATATTGGGGCTCCCAAAAATAAAAATTGTCCACGCATCAGATGCTAAGCACTGAACGTGAGGTGGGGTGTTAAACAATGACAAAAGTCTCACATCGGTGGTTAATGAGATGAGTGGACTCTTCATAAGGCTTTGACAATCATCCTCCCTTTGAGTTAGCTTTGAGGGTATGAGTTAAGTCTAAGACCTAATTACACATTAAGATGTTTGGCTAATTAATAAATCTGCTTTTAAAAAAACAGTAAATTATACATATTCATCAATATATCCCTTATAATTATTTATTTATGTGGTGCATTTAATTTATGAAATAATTTTAAATTTATTTTTCTTGATATTATTTAATTATATTTAAATCATCCTATTAATATTATATTAATATTTAATTAATTTATTTTATTAATCTATTTGTGATATTGATTGAAAGTCTGTATATGTATATTTTTATTTTTATCAAAATTAATATTAAATCAGAAAATTATCAATAGATCATTAAAATATTTTCTTTACAAATAAATTTTAATATTAAAAATGTATTGATACTTATCTTTTTTTTTCTCTTTGTAATTTGATTTTCAAAAGTAATTTTTAAAAAAGATTACTCAAACGTAAAGAACTTTTCAAATAAATTAATTAAACACAAATTGATTTTTTCATAGACATTTTTTGAAAAATTAATTTTAAAAATAAACAATTTTTAACAATAATGTCAAACAAGCTCGTTACTTCATTTAATCTTAAAAATACAAAAAATAAATTTACAATCATGACCTAGAACTAATAATAAGTAATATTTTATACCAAAAATCCGTTTGAATTAGTTGAATGAATAAATTATAAGTTGCAAGTGTTGAAACATATTTTAAGTTGAAAATGAGTAGTTGATTTGCATGATAAAATATGTTGATAAGTTGTCTTTGTTAAAACGACAAAAAATGTCTTTAATATTCTTATAAAAAATCTAATTTTTAAAATATTTTTTAAAATTTAAAATAAAAGAAGGAATGGAAAATAAGGAAGAGAGATAAAGTTTAGGAGTTTTGTTTATGAAAAATATATTTTGAGGATCTATAGAATATTAAGAATAATGAAGTAAAATGATAATAAATTAAAAAAGTTACTTTAAGTTGGAAATGACCGGCTTAAGCTTTTTGATTAATTTGGTTTGTTATTAAATATATGACTTATAAATACTTCAGATATTTAAAGATGTCAATAAATGTTTAGGAAATTGAAGATTACTAGTTCTGTTCAATTCCATTAGAGTAGTTTCACTTTTTTGATAAAATAGTTTTTTTTTACTCTTTTTAAAATGTAATTTATTTTTTTATACTTTATAAAGTGTGAGTGTTAAAGTTAACTTAATCGAAAAGTTTTCACTTTGATCTTCTTCAATCAATTTTTTAATTTTTCACTGATTTCATTCTGATAAGTCAATCGATCCCATAGCAAAAATTAAATCCTCAAATGATTGGAGATACGTAGCTCAACCCGACAACCTAGCAATATGACCCTACAATTATTTAAGGTATTGATTTTTTTCATCTTATATTCATTGATTCATGATTTTGAATTTTCACTAATTTTTATAGTAATCATGGATCAATGAATATGAAAATGAAATATATCATTAAGAAAGCGTAGGACTGGATTGTTAGTTTGCTTAAAAAATGATTTGAGAAGATGAAAGTAAAAAGATTTTGATAAAGTTAATTTTTTCTTATAAAGTGTAAGAAAAAATTACACTTTATAAAGTAGAAAAATATATTTGTTTAGCGTTAAAATATAAACGTTTTACATTTTTGGGTAAAATGGAAGAAAAAACTACACTAACCTTATTTTTAGATATTTTCAAAAATTATAATTTATTTTGGTCAATTTTATTTTTTGTGGCTCAAATAGGTTCTAGGCTTTTTTTTATATTTAATTTATTATTAAAAACTTAAAATTAATTTGATCATTTTTTTAAAAATTTCAATTTATCACGTGTCATGACAAAATAGAAATTTTGAAAAATAAAAATATAGTGTCTCATATTAAATATAAACCATCAAAATAAATTATTTTTAATTTTTAAGTTCTTATTTTTTGATTTCGCTTTCGCTACGGCTACAGTCAAGTGGCTCCCCCTTTACAAGACTCCCCACATAAGCTACTCCTACTCACATGCCACATTTAAAATTAAAAATAAAATTTTATATATATAATTAAATTAAGACAAATAAATTAAAATACAAAAACAAAATGGGTCCATGATATTTCTTCCGTACTTGCTGGCCCAAGACCTTTACACGTACTCACTCATCTTTTACTCCAACTTCCAACTTTATAAATTCACCATTCTTTCACACTTCTAATTCACACCAATTTACTTGTTCTATTTTTTTCTTCTTTGTTACTTGCAATTTCTCTAACATTCGAACTCTCTCGCAAATTCAAAAAAAAAAAAGAAAATATGGATAACCAATATTATGCACCACCACATTCAGATGCATCAAGGCCATCGTTAGGATTTCCTTTGGGTACTGCTGTGCTTTTGATTGTCATTTTTAGCTTGAGTGGTATATTTTCTTGCTGCTATCACTGGGAGAAGCTCCGATCGCTTCGTCGATCGTTTGCTGATTTGGAATCCGGCCTCGATCCTACTTCTATGAAATATAAGCAAAACCATACGGTAAGTTTTTATTTTTTAAAATTGAACTTAATTATATTTCAAAATTTATGTATTCAAATATTGCTTGTATGTAGTGATATCTATTCAATTGAAATAAATTTTTTTGCGACTTTTGTTTAGAAAAATTAAAAAATAGTATCATAATGTCAGTAGATTTTCGAGTTTCAAGTGTTAAATCAAACAGAGCTTTTATTTATTCCTATTTTTAATTAAATTTTACACGAAAGTACTGAATTGAGATGAATTTGAGATTATTATATTAGTTAATGATATAAATTATTAATTAATTAATTTTTTTTTTTGCTCTGTTTTTTTTTTTTTTCAGAATTGGAAACAACGCCAGAGTCCAATTTTGCCAGCAGTTTTAATGCCAGGTGATGAATTTCCAAAATTCATAGCAATGCCATGTCCATGTCAGTTTCCGGCATCGGAAAAAGTCGTTCATGAGTTGCAGAAATTGCCGCTACCGTTGCCGTCGCCGCCTAAGCCGCCACGAACGGTGGCCGCAGTACCTTTCTATTAGTAAAATAAAATTCAATTTTTAGAAATGTGTAAATTAGCGTTATAGAGTTTTAGTTTAAATCGAATTCCCAATCTTTTTTTTACTTGTGAATACTAATGAAATCTCAACAATTCATTATTTCGGTTCACATTGAAAAATGTTATTAGTGATATATTTTCTATCAAAGATAATTTTATATTTACGCTGAAATTCAAAATATTATAGAAATAAATGAATATTTGTATTTTCTTAAAAAACTTGTGACGATATATATACTTTTATTAATTAGAAGGTATAAAATATTAAAAAAATACTCTAAATAAATCAAATTGTACATTTTTTTTTTTTGAATTAAGGATAAACCTGATAAATTAAGTTGAGGGTTATAAATAAATTTAAATTAAGAAATGTAAGCATCATATTACAAATCACATGAAAAATTATTATTGTGAAAGGAGGTCCTTGATATTTCTTCTTTTACAATTATAGCAATAGAATTATCCTATTTTGTCACACTAAAACAAGTAAACTTGCCCGACAGAAAATTATTTTGATAGATAAGTTTTTGTGCTAAAACATAATTCAATAATTTTATCGGAGAAAATGCACAAAATATTCTCTTAACCTATGTCCGAAATTTTAGAGACACACTTATACTATACTAAGGTCTTATTATCCCTGAACAAATTTTATAAATAATTTTCTACCTCTTTTCGACCTACATGGCACCAGCTTGAAAAAAAATCAACTAACGTTGGACCCACAAGATAGTGTCACGTAGATCGAAAAAATAAAAAATTATTAATAAAATAAGTTTAAGGGATAATAGTTCATTAGTTTATCCCATTTTATTGTTAGAGTGAAAAAAATTACTATGCGAAATTTCTTATATATGAAAATAATGATCATCGGTAAAAATGACATAGAATTACAAAATAAATATGGAGGGGACAATAAAACCAATTGACACATAAAATTGGGAGGGATAAATATTAGATTCAAATATATTGCTTTTAATTTTTCATTTGGTGATTGTCTGTTTGATATCAACATTAAAATGGGACTATATTAAGATCGCGTATTGTAAGACTTATTTTGAAGGCAACGCTTCTAACAAGATATTTTTTCATATCAAGAAATATCTTAAACATAAAACTTATAATTAAAAATAGAAAGATCTCAATTATTTATCCCGACTCAGGAAATATAATATTACATCCTTGGGTATATGCCAATGCCATTTTGTATATATGTATTTGATTAAGCAAATGTGCTATAATGGAATTTTTTTGCACAAAACATTTCCCCCAAAAAAATAAAACAAGAGACTTATTCTCAAAATTCGAATTTTTTTGTTGTATTATTGCAAATCCGAACCAAGAATAAGAATGATATAATAGTTGAATTATTGAAAATAAGAACCAAGAATATTAATAAACATGGTTGTATTATTTCAAATCAGAACCAAGAATATTAATGACTATGGTTGTATTATTGCAAATCAGAACCAAGAATATAATAAGAATACTTATACTTCCTCGTCTCAAAATAACTGTCATATATTTTATTTACATACCTTATCACGTGTCGAATATTTAATTACTGTATTCATTAGTTTGTTATAAGATATAATATGTCTCAACTTCGCTGAATATTTACTCTATTATAACTTATAAAATATTTATAATTTTCAAGAATAATTATCTTATAATAAAAAATAAAAAATAATTAATTTAATTTCAAATATCTGAAATAACAGATGAGATTAATATATTTATAAATAAAAATAATATTATTTTTAAAAAAATGAAGTTAAAATATATTTATAAATAAAAATAATAAAAAAATGAAGTTAAAAAATTTCAAAGTTTATCGTTTTCTTTTTTTCCTCATTGAGTTCATGCACCCTTGATATGTTTTATGCCTTTGTTGCCTAAACTACATTATCTTACTTCGATTTATCAAACTCCATTCTATAATATATTCTATTCTTCTATCTAAATTATTTGACAGGTGATATTTAACTGAACACATAATTTAAAAAATTATAAGAATTTCAACACGTAACGAAATATGTTAAAATATATGATTTTAAATATATCATGATATTTTTAAGGTTCTAAGGAATTTCTAAGTTAAAAACTTTATTATATATTTATTGATTTCACTTACTTAGACTAAATTAATAAGGTGATCATAAAAATTATTTATTTATTTTAATATAATAAAAAGATTCACTTTATTTTAAAATTAATATTTAATTATGAAAATTTTACGAGCTTGAAAAATAACTTCGACTCTCTTTTTCAACTCATATTTTTGGTTTTGAAGTTATATTTAAAAATATTTTTATATAAATATATTTTAAATATTATTATTATTATTATTTGTTTGTTTGTTTTTTTTTGAAAAACTTTAATTAGCACAACTATTACAATTTCATAAATTCAATGCAATAATTTGTGAATGAATGATTACATTTTTTTTTCAAGTGAAAGGGGAAAGAAAAAAATTTAAGTGATATGCTATGCTATAAGTAGTACAAAAATTTTATGAAGTGATATCCACCCAAATTTTTTATTATTACATGATTATTTCATATGGTTTAGTTATTTTACTATTTGATATAGTGCTTTTGTGTCTTCAATGTTTCATGCCTTTATGTATGCAATCTTCTAAAAATTATTTTCTCAAAGTTGAGGATCTAATCAATAACTTTTCTACTTTCTAAAGATAAAAGTAAGATTCACACACATCTTACCTTTTCAAAATCTTTTTTATATAACTAAACTGAATAATTCTTTTTAGGAAGATCAATAGTATTTCCATTTACACGACTTAAAACTTTCAATCTATATCTATTTATATACTAGAGGTGCTGATCCACTTGAACAAACTTCACTTATCTAGGTCTACACTAAATATATATTGTTGTTGTAGAATTGTGACTACTACTAAGATTTCTTAGACATGAACCTTTTTTGAAAACTTATTTTACCCGAATCGAGAATCTATCGAAAACAACTTAAAATTTAAAAATAAATACTACAAAAATATATTTTTTTTGTATTCCAATTATACCCCTGACCTAATTTTCCTGTAGAATGATAGTGGCCTATTTTTTTTTCAATGAGACACCATCTTCTTCCCCCACCACTTAGCCATGTTGATGTTTTTAGTGCTTCTTTCATCCAATATATAATGTAATCATTTCTCTTCTTCTTCTTGTTTTTTCTTCAACAATATTTTCACTTTTTTTTCGTCAGCAAACGACCCTTCGCCGCTTACGTTTGGCCCCTTCATATTTGAATACCAAAAGCCAAATTAAATAAAATCTCCAAACTTTTTTTCTATTCATATTTTTACTATTTTTATCTTTTATATAAAGGCCTTATGAGTTATGTCCATACGATATTAGTGTGTAAGATCTGCTTATTTATATATATCTAATATCTTTTTTGTGTTTTGTCAACGTGGGACTTTTAACTTAAAGTTGAGGTGCTTATACATATATCCCTCTTATGGACTCAGCGTCCTCGCTGACGCTTGTCTCACTACATTAGATTTGCGTAGATTCAGCATTGAGGTTTTTCGATCCCCGCCTTACCGTTAAGGTTGATATAAAAGTGACTCTGATATCATCTGTAATGACTTATTCTGCTAGTGATGTTATCCGATTTAAGCCTATACTCGCACGATTTTAAAAAATGTCACTAATATGTAACACCTGCTTACTTATATACCCAACATTATCTCTTATGTGTTTTTATCAATATAAAACTTTTTATTTTAAGCTGGGATATTACTTTTTTTATTATACAAATATCTTTGTTTTGTTCAATATAAGCTTAATATAAATGTCTAAACATATGTCTAAGATTCTAGATGTTGGTATTTGCTGAGATTTAAAGAAAAAAAGTGTTATTTAAAATTGAAGTTAGGAAAAAAGAAAAGAAAGTATTTCAAAGTTTAAGGTTATATTTCATAAAAGTAAAGTGGAAAATTTGTGAGTGATAACTTGTAATACATAAAAAATAATACTAATAATCTTATAGACCAACAAGTTTTCAAACTTAACTTCAAGAGTATATATGAATCAATATTTCAATATATGACAAATGATAAAATTAAGATATTTCATATATTGTAGTATAATAATACTTTAAACATTTTTTGCTTTTTAATTTATATTCGATATATAAAGAGAACACGATAAAAGTTAGAAAAGGAGGATATAGTGAGATAATTCTATGAGTTAAATAAATTAAAAGACAATACCTCCATAAATTAAGTCCAATTGCATTCCTTTCGTCACAGGTTATAGTGAAATGATTGAAATTTCTTTGCTACTAATAAAAAGTTTCGAATTTGAATATTGAAAATGAAAAAAAAGAGTCAATTCCCTAAATGGTCATTCAAGTTAAGAAATTGTCTTGAAATATCATTTATGTTTCATTTAGGACCAAAATATCACTCAACTATCACTATTTTCCTCCAAATATACTTGACACTTTAAAATCATCACTCTCTCCTAGTTGGCATGACATGTAATTAAAGTTTTTTTTAATAATAGACTAATTTAATTCACTGAACCTATTTAACTAAAAATAATGATCATATTATTTTTAGTCTATTAAGAATAAATTTTCATACTTAAAATCTTTTATCATAATTAAACTTTTTATTTTTTTTTATGTTATGAAGAATACATTTTTAAAATGTACTATAATTTTATCAATTTTGAATACTTTTAAACACATATTCAAAAGAAATATTGATATACAAATCACTCATTAACGCTAATTTACATCAACTAATCATAAGTTGTATAATAAATCAATAATATTAAAGGTCAATACAATAATATTAATTGTATATTTTTCAATTCATGCTTCCGATATTATTTTTTTTTTGAAAAAAAAAAGTGAATAGTATTATATTTTTTATCCATTAGAAATACTAAATACCTCAAAAGTCTCCTTAACTTCTAGTTGATATGCCCTGTCATTAATAATCATTTTAAGAAAATACTAGACCTATTTAATTCATCAAACTTATGTCTCTAAATAAATATATAAATTACATGAGAATTTGTAAAGATTATAAGAAAAGTAATTTAAAAAGTCTAGTAACTTTATATATTGTCACCAAACAAAATTCAATGAAAAAATCTCTGTGTGCACTTATTACCTGATAATTTTAAAATTTCTAACTAAATTAGTTGAAAATTTTAAATAATTGTTTATTAAAAGTATTTAGATAAATTTGTAAGGTTGACAAAAAAAAATTAGTAAGAAAGAGAAAATTCTTATTTAAATTTTTTTTTATTTTTATTCTTTTATTCTATATTATATTATATTATATTATAACTTTTCATACAATTAAGCATCAATAAATAAACAAATAATTAATTAAATTTCCTTATTTAATTCATAGTATACGTATTATATGAGATTAATATACTAATAAATAAAGATCAAAATTTTATTTTCTATAAATATTATTCATTTACTATTTTCTTTTAAAAAAAGATATTGTAATTATATATGGATTTCAAAGCACCTAAATAATTAGTTTTTAATAATTAATCGATCTTTAATATTATTGATTTATTATACAATTTATGATTAATTGAAGTAAATTAGCGTTCATGAGTGATTTGTATATCAAATATTTTAATGTATGTGTTTATAAGTATTTAAAATTGATGAGATTATAGTACGTTCTAAAAACGCATTTTGCATAACATAAAAAAATAAAAAGTTTAATTATGATAAAAAAAATTTAAATATGAAAATTTATTCTTAATAAATAAATTTAAAAAAATTCAAAATAATATGATCATTATTTTAGTTGAATGAGTTTAATGAATTAAATTAGTATATTATTAAAAAAAAATTACTTTAATGATATGTCATGCCAACTAGGAGAGAGTGATGCTTTTAAATTGTCAAGTATATTTGGAGGAAAATAGTGATAGTTGGGTGATATTTTGGTCCTAAATGAAACATAAATGATATTTTAAGACAATTCCCTTAATTTGGGTGACCATTTGAGGAATTGACTCTAAAAAAAATCTATTAGAAGCACTATCCTTAGAAATGGATCATGCAATATGTAAATTTAAAATAATTGAACTTTAATATGAATACTGAACATCAAATAACGGTGTTAAAAAAGAGGTCCTATTGTGCATATTGCTTTCTATCTTTATTTGAACACTTAAAACTAATCCATTACAATTTTCTATAAATAACACATGGATTTAATTGGAGTTTTTTTTTTTTTATGATAAGGTGAAGATAATATTGGATAAATTATTATATATAGATGCCTTAGATAAAAGACACTTTCTACTCTATGATAAACAAACAATTCTTTCCATCTTAGCTTTGTCACTTCACATGAAGAGAATCACCATATTTAGAGAAAGAAGGACATATACCTAAATATATTTGACATTTGACTTCCAATACAAATACTATAAAGTTTCATTACGTAATTTAGTCCAAGATTTTATCATCCAATGACAAAGCTTAACCTTTCATTATCAATCAAAATGCATGAGCATGACAAAAGGATGTCAGCGAAATAAATAAGGTGATGACAGATTTAGAATTTTAAAGATATGACTGAAAGAAAGAGGTGTGGCAAAATGAAATATTAAGACGGAAACACAAATTATCAATGATCACGGTATCGATATATAAAGTACATATGCTCCAAAATTGTCTAAAATTAGTTTAGACACTAAACCCAAAAAAATTATCATTTCTTAATGATCAATACTTCTACCACTAAAAAATTGCTATTTTTTGTGGATAAAAAATCACACGTCTATAATTCCAAATCTAAAGTAGCTATTTTTTATGGATACAAAATTACACGTCTATCTTTTCAAATCTGATATGATAAAAAAAAAACTTAGGATATATGCCCTCTTTTCTATACTTAAATCTAAAATTCGTAGAGGTTTATAAATTTTGTCCCCTTAATTCTACTCTTTGAATTGTTTATTTTTTAGAAAATTTTGTAACTAAAAAGACTTTACCCATTGTTTAGACGTATACATATATGATTCAAGGGTGTAGATCTTGATAATTGAAAAATCAAGAACTTTAATATTGTAATGATCGAAAATGTGTTAAATATATAAGAAATAACTGTTGAAAATCAGTAACAAAATAGACTCTTGATCTAGTAAAATATATGAAATCGACTTAATCTTTGCCAGCCTCTTGCATAAGAATTTAATTCTCCTTGACTACGTATAGTAAATCTTCTTTTGAAATTTTGCAATTTATAATAGTTCATAAACTTTAAATCTCCTTGACTACGTATAGTAAAGATGTCGTCATAAGCCATCAGTTCACAACGTCCCAATTATATGTTTTCAAATGCTGAAGGGATATTATCTCATGTTGTTTGTTCTGAATACACACATTAAAAGTCAAGACAAGCTGTCCAATTCTCCTGCCGTAGGCCACAAATTTGAATTATAAATTTAAGATAATACTCAAGTACCCTTTTTATTTATAATCCGAAATTTTAGAGATACACTTATACTATGTTAAGGTCCTATTACCTCTGAACTTATTTTATTAATAATTTTCTACTCCTTTTTGGCCTACGTGACACTATCTTGTTGGCCGAATGCTGATTAACTTTTTTTTCAAGCTAGAGTCACGTAGGTCGAAAAGGGACAGAAAATTACTTATAGAATAAGTTCAGGGGATAATAAGATCGTAGTATAGTATAAGTGTGTCTATGTGATTTCGGGCATATGTTGAGGGGATACTTGTGCATTTTCCCTATAAATTTTGCTAATGCATAATATTTTGTTTATCAAATTATCCTGCTCTATCAACTTTTTTAGTATCTATTATTTTTATTAAGAATTGGCTAATCTAGATTAAGGAAACTAGAATTCGAACACGCCGCGTTTTACTGGGAAGGATCGAACCATGGGAACGAATCTACAGGGCTATCACCTTCTTTGGCCAGATCTTCCAATTGCTTTGTTTTTCTCTCCTTTCCTATCAGCGGGTTCCGACCCTTTTGTTCGAAATTTCTTCGTTTGTACTCTTTCTACTAATTTATTATTGGAGAACTTTCATATATACCACTCAAAATAGTCTAATTACTCTCCATAGCTATAATTTGATAATTACAATTCGTATCTACATGTCATAGGGAGGAGAGAGAAGAGTGAGACTGGAAGAGAGAGGAGAGAGGCGAGCGAGATTGGGAGAGAGGTGAGCAAGAAAGGGCTAAGAGTGGGAGAGAGGTAAATTGTATATGTATATTGGTTAGATAATTGTATATCATACATATCATTTGTATAAAAAACAAGCAAGATTGGGAGAAAGAGGAGACAAGCGAGCGGAGAGGTGAATTATATATGTATATTGACTAAATAATTATATATTATACATATGTATTTGTATATTCTAGCGAATTATATAAACACAAATATAGCTAATGATATAAAATCACAGTCCACATAAACTTTATTTTTCATATACAGAATTCAAACTCGAGACTCATATTAATTTCAAACTTTCAATTGCACGGATGATGAACCAAGTAAATAGGGCCCTTTGGGTCCCTTGATGTCACATGAAAAAAATATATGTCGTGAGAGGCAGCTTCTAGTGGATGATCAGTGATTTTATCTTTAAAAAAATTAGGTCATGATGTAACATATAACATATAGAATATTATATGTTACATGTTGTTAACTTTTGCTTTTTCTTTTCTATTTGTAATTTTCTTATAGAGACAAATTATGGGGAAATCGATATATATATATAAAAATGAGGACCATAGAGGAGGTGATGTGGCACCTCTATATGGCCTCCATTTGCATTTAGTTTTTTTCATTTTTTTTTTAAAAATAATTATTATATATCATAAAAAATTACTTAAATTTATTATTAATGGTGGGTCATTTATAACAAAAACTCTTCATATTTTTTATTTATTTATCTCACTTATAATTAAAAGAGAAACATAATTTATTTATTTTTGAATTTTTTTAATTTAAATTAATTATTTTATTGTAAAAATATATTACTTCATTTATACAAATAAATACTTTATTAATGTATGAACATTTATAATAATAAAAAAATTCTATATTTTTTTTTCTATTTGTTTATCTCACTTCTAATCATGAAATCATAGTATTATTTTTTTACATTTTAAGTATTTTTATTTTTATTTTTGAATTTATTCACTAGGAGTTACTACCCATGACTTGCCCTTCTTTAATTTTTACTTTTAATAATATTCATGGTTCTCATAATTTTTATATTCATAACCTCCAATTTAAATTTATAAGTTTATGTGTCTTATGAAATTCCTTTATTTTGCCTATAAATTTATATTAGTTTAATGAAGATTCACTTTCACAATTATTCTTTCTTTTTTCATCATATACGTTTGATCTATAACCCAAAAAAAGTACATGAAGGTAAGAAATACTTCATTGAACTTTTTATTTTTTATTTCCTCTATTTTTGTCTATAAATTCGTATTTGATTTGTGAAGGAAACTAACATGTAACAAAAAAAAAAGTACATGAAGTTAATCAATATATCATTCTCAGGTCCTTATTTTTTTCATTCCCTTTATTTTGTCTACATAGATTCATATTTATTTTCATGAAGATTCACATACAAAGTTATGATTTCTCTTCTCCATAATACTTGTTTGTGAATTAGCTAACATGTTACAAAAAAAAGTATATGAATGTAAGATATATTTCATTCTTAAGTCTTTCTTTTATTTTTATGGACTTAGACATGCTTTCTTAATATATATTTTTATGTTTGTATTATAATTTATCAAGTAAGTATGATTTAAAAAATCTCTTTAATTCTTAACAATGTTTTGTCCGTATGCAATTACTTTTTTTTAATAGTTAGTTTTCCATATATAATATAGTTTGATTATAATATTTGTTAGATTTCAAGAAATAATTATTATTTAGTATTGTTATTACTATTGAAAAGATAATATATAAATATATTAAATATGGTTTATATTTCTTTTTTTTTTTTGACATAATTATTTTTAATTCGTATATGTTTTTTTTTACTCAGTTGGTTGCATATATGAAGAATTTTACATATGGATCAAAACATGATGATGGATCTCTTTGCAAAGGAAGATGGTACAAGGAAAAAAAATTAAGCATAATTAGAGATTATTTTTTCACTTCAAAATTTATTAACAGCTTAATTACTTTTGCTAGAGTTTTTAAAGTTTTAATTTATGTAAATAATTTAGCTAAATGTATTATATTGTCAATACTAATAATTTGATCCTTTAGTATTCTATTTTCTCTTTGTTATGAAAAAAAAATAAATATAATTATTTCATTTTAACAACAACAAAATTTATGATGATTAGTTTCACTTTTATTATAAATTATAAAAATAATTGAAAAATATATTATTATTTTCATGACGTCATTTTTTGCGTATGTAACAATCTGTCGTTGTTCTTTTTGCTTTGAAATGTATTTATAATTTTTATGTAGTCACCAATTATTATATTTTCTCTGTTCATTTTTTGTATTTTCACATCTTATTTTTATTTTTTTATTTTACAAATAAAATCAATACATAATTAGTAATACATTTAGTGGCTAATAAAATTATACCTTTGAATTATTTATAACTCATGTCTCTTCATCTTACTTGTAAAGTTTAATATTAAATATGAATCATGACTTTATATGCTTCATTTTTCGAAAATCTTACAAGTATTTAGATAATGTTTAAAAAATTATAATAAGCAAATGTAATAACAAAATAAAAGAAAATAATTTTATTTTGACGAAATCAGAGTTTAGATAGAACATCACTACTCCTAGAAAAGATAGAGAAAATTAAAACATCTAAAATATTTTCAACCTAATACCAATATATTGTTATTTCAACATATTATCTCTTATTCCATTTACTTCACCTCGGTGAATATTTTGTTCTAATATATACATATACACAACAAATAAATATATTTTATATGTTTTTAAAAAGTCTATAATATCGCAGATGAGGAGAAATATAAATATTATCTATATATTCGATACTAACCTAAATATTATATATTTCATATTATTATCTTATAAATATTTCATATAATCGCGCAAAGCGCGAATAGTTTCACTAGTTAAGAATAATTACAAACGTATACCTCATTATATTCATACCCACTAAATAAGTATATTATATACAATTTTATTAATTTATTTAATTGTATTAACAGATAGTATTATATAGATAGTATTAAATAATATTAGAATCATTCCCTCTCTTCTCTTGGGCGGGGCAGCCATGACAACCGAGGTGGATCCTCTCGATTCACTTCCTTCTGGCGTTGAACTCCTTCTCAGGCATCTTCATGCCCTGATTCCCGAAAAATTATCAGACATAAATTACCCTACATGGAAAATCACCGTTGTTACAGCCCTTGAGGCCAATTACCTTCTCAAATACGTCGATGGAAGCACAGAACCGCCGCCGGCAGTCATCACCATCACGGACAAATCAGAAAAAACCAATCCGGCCCATGCCGCCTGGAAAGCCGTGGATGGCCAGATCCGATCATGTTTGATTGCGGTCATCTCTCCACGGTTCAGAAACACGTCCGATCCACACAACTGCTTCAGCCCTGTGGACGGCCCTCGCAACACGCTATGCATCAATTTCCCACTCTCATATTTTTCAATTGCGTGATCGTCTCCACACAATTACCAGAGCCTTGAAAACTATGGCGGAGTATTTAGACGAGGTTTCCACCATCATCACAGCCCTCGACACCATGAACGAAATCATTCCCGAAAAAGATCTCGTCATGTGCGTCGTTCGGGGGCTCCCATCAGCTTACTCCTCCATTAAACAGGCGGTTCGCATCAGTCCAACGCCCATTGACCTGGCTAATCTCTCCTCGTGGCTAAAAAGTGAAGAAATCAACGTGGATCTGGAGATCAAACTTCTTCTCCGAGAAGCCGCTGTTATGGAGCCGGCCACCGCCCTCACCGCAAGCCAGAACTATCGCGGGGGGCATGGTGGCGGCCGGCAGGGGAGCCGCGGCGGCTACGGCAGAAACAGCGAAGGCCGCGGGCGCGGCGGTCGGCCGGGCAGTCGTCCGCCGTACGACGGTCAGCAGCACGGCAGCAACAACAACCTGCACTCCTTCGGCAGCGGCGGGCAGTCATCTTCCAGCGGCGGGCAGGGCACTTACGAGCGGGATCGTCCAACTTATCAAATCTGTCAGAAAACAGGACACACCGCTGTTCGTTGTTGGTTTTGGTATGAGCAGAGCCGAAATAGTGATAACCGTGCCAATTATGCATCTTAAGCCGGCCCTTCCTCTGAATGGCTGTTGGATACTGGGGCCAACATGCACGTTACTTCTGATCTATCCAAGCTTAACGCTTCAAATCCATATCATGGCTCCAATGGTATTACTGTTGGCAACGGTGAGTCCCTTAATATTTCTCACACTGGCACGGGTACCATTAAAACCCCCACCGCTATCTTTCACCTAGGTAACCTTATACACACACCTTCTATTAAAACCAATCTCCTTTCAGTTCACCAATTCACAAAAGACAATAATTGCTCACTCTTGTTCACCTCTAATGATTTTCAGATCCTAGACAATATTGTCAAGAGGGTGATTTTTCAGGGCCCCTGTGAGCATGGTCTGTACGTTCTTCCTGGCACATGTTCGTCTGCCCACCCAGTTTCAGAAAGCGTTCCTGTGGCTCCGGTGGCTCTTTCGGCTGATGGCCACAGTCTGTTGTGGCACAGTCGTCTGGGTCACCCATCTACTCAAATAATAAATTCTTTAATGTCTCAATTAGGTTTTTCTTCCATTCATGTAAACAATTGTGACTCCTGTTCAATTGCTAAATCTCATAAATTACCTTTTACTTTATCTGAGAAGCGTACAACTGCACCTTTTCAACTTGTTCATTCTGACCTATGGGGTCCTACTGTTGTTCCTTCATTTACTAGTTTTCGCTATTATATTTGTTTTGTGGATGATTTTACAAAATACACTTGGTTGTACCCACTAAAACACAAATCACAGGCATACACCACCTTTGTCACTTTTGAAAAAATGGTCAAAACACAATTCAATTCTCATGTTAAACTTTTTCGAAGTGACAATGGAAAAGAATATGTAAATAACATCTTTGGCCAGTTCTGCAATCCCTGGGAATTATGCATCAAACCTCCTGTCCATACACTCCCGAACAGAATGGGGTGGCTGAGTGTAAGCATCGACATCTCATTGAAACGGTGGTTACTCTTCTACATCAATCTCATCTCCTTGTCTCCTTTTGGGTAGAAGCTCTAGCCACCGCAAACTACCTCATTAACAGAATGCCCAGTCACACCCTCTCCAACAAATCACCCTATCAACTCTTTTACCAAGAACTTCCCAATTATACCAACCTCCGCGTCTTTGGGTATCTTGCCTATCCTTGGCTACGCCCTCATATTACTCACAAATTACAACCCCGATCCCGTCCTTGTATTTTTTTGGGCTATCATCCTACCCCCATTATCGCTGTCTTGACCCACAAACTCATAAAGTCTACATATCTCGTCATGTCAAATTTGTCGAAAATGAGTTTCCCTACGAGTCTATTTCCTCCTCCACAAATACATCATTCATTGGCGTCCTTCCCCTTTTTCCAACATACTCACAGGGTCCCTCACCACCTTCCCCCACACCTCCACCCACTACCCAACCACCCTTCATCACCCTTTCGACCGTTACCCACAATACACCCGCAACCACCACCCACACTCACAACCAACCCGAACCACCCCATACCCACAACATCTCCAGCCCGATCCGTTTTGGGTCCTTCCCGGTCATCCCCGAATCACCACCGCCCGTGCCACCCACCAATACTCATCCCATGTTAACCCGTGGCAAAGCCGGTATCTTTAAACCCAAAACCTTTCAGGCTACCATACTACCAAATACACCCTTTCCCGGTAGTGAACCAACAACCTACTCTGTTGCCTCAAAAAATGCTTATTGGCGTCATGCTATGGATGACGAGTTTAAGGCTTTGACTGATCAGAAAAATTGGGTTCTTGTACCTAAGCCCCATGGGCGGCACCCAGTGGGCTGTACATGGGTGTACAAAATTAAACACAATGCAGATGGTAGTATTTCCAGGTACAAGGCTCGTTTGGTTGCTAAAGGCTACAATCAGGAGTATGAGCTTGATTACTCCGAGACATTCAGTCCTGTTATTCGGCAGGAAACCATTCGCCTGGTACTGTCACTCGCCGTGCGCAACAATTGGCTCATCAATCAGTTGGATGTTTCCAATGCTTTTCTTCATGGCATGCTTGATGAAACTATCTACATGACGCAACCACCAAGCTATGTTGATCCCCGCTTCCCTCAACATGTTTGCAAACTCCAGAAGTCTCTGTATGGGCTCAAGCAAGCCCCCCGTGCTTGGTACACACGTCTGAAAACATTCCTCTAGGGACTCGGCTTCACGTGTTGCGTACACGACACGAGTCTGTTTACTCGACATTCAGCACACGGTACAGTCATTCTTCTTGTCTATGTAGATGATATCATTATTACATGCTCTACTGCAGCTCTCATTCAGGATGTCACTCGAGCTATGCATACTACCTTCAAAATGAAGGACCTTGGCCCGTTACATTATTTTCTGGGAATGGAGGTTTCTCAGACAGGCAACGGCTTGTTTCTTCATCTGTCAAAATATGCTCGAGATCTGTTGCAGAAAGCTGGACTGGAAAAATGCACCAGTCAACCAACACCGATGGCAGTCTCTTCGTCTACGAATAGAGCCGACACCCCTTTTGCCGATATCACCCACTTCCGCAGCCTCATTGGGGCTCTACATTATCTGGCCATTACCCATCCTGACATCCAGTTTGCTGTCAACCGAGTTTCTCAGCGCATGCATCAACCAAGTGAACATGATTATCATTGTCTAAAACGCATTCTCAGGGTACATTTTTGGCACTCTTGGTCGTGGTTTACTCATTCGACCCGGGGACTTGGAGCTTCGGAATTTCTCAGATTCAGATTGGGCGAATGATAAAAATGATAAAAAATCTACATCGGGGTTTCTCGTTTTTTTGGGGGCGAACCTGATCTCCTGGTGTACAAAAAAACAACCCAAGGTCTCTCGGTCCTCGGCTGAAGCTGAATACCGCGCCCTTGCTCTTCTTGCTGCTGAGACCATGTGGGTCACATATATTCTTCGCGAACTCCACGCCACTCACACTGTTCCTGCTCTCTATTGTGACAACAAATCAACCATCTGTATGGCCAAGAATTCCGTCCTAAACACTTGAATGAAGCATGTTGATACCGATTGTCTCTTTGTTCGCGATGAAGTTCAGGCCGGCACCATGACTGTGCAGTATGTACCCACTGAAGAACAACCAACTGATATTCTCACCAAGCCTCTCCCGAGCCGACAGCACGATTACCTCAGTTTCAAGCTTCCGTTCGCTTTCGCTCAGCTCAGCTTGAGGGGGGATGATAACAGATAATATTATATAAATAGTATTAAATAATATTAGTATTTACTGTGTACTAATCCTAGTCCTATTAGGATTAGTACTCCTTAATCCTAGTCCTATTAGGATTAGTACTCCTTAATCCTAGTCCTATTAGGATTAGTACTCCTTCCTATATCTCCTATATATATCTCCCATGTATTCCTTTATTAGGTTAACACTTCAATACAATCAATATTCCTTCAAATTGATATTAAATCAGTATCATATATTATATTGGTATTATTAAGGCTAATGATATCACAACAATATACATATACTCTTATAATATCATTCATTAATGAGTAATTTCTAAACAAGAAACCTTAATGAGTAATTCCTGAACAAGAACTCTTAATTAGACCATTATAGTATATACATACTGATTTAGTATTAGTTAAACGAAATTATCATGCTTAATGATACCAACATAGCATATGATATCGATTTAATATCATTTTAGCAAAAATTATCACTTTTAATTTTTTTGAGAAAATGGTTATTTCTTGAATTATTTTTAATAGGGGTATAAACATGTAATTATTTTGAGTTTTATGACTCATTTATGTAGTTTTTCCACAAATTAAGGGGGAGTTTGGATATTGATTAGAGTTTTGCAGGTATTAGTTATGTAGGGTTTAGTTATGCATGTATTAGTTATGTAGGTATTAGTTATGCAGGGTTTAGTTAGGCAGGTATTAGTTATGCAGATATTACTTATACAGATTTTAGTTATGCAGGGTTTAGTTATGTTGAGTTTAATGATTCGGGTATTTGCTATGCGGATATTAGTTATGTAGGTATTACTTAGTTATGAAGAGATTAAAATACATGAATTATGAACTATTGAATATTAAACTTGTTGTAAATTATTAATATATATTATTTACAAAATCATAATACATGCTAATAAAATATGAAATATACTGAATTAAGGAAAAAGGGTCTGATATACCCATCAACTTTGTCATTTAGAGCTGATATACCCCTTGTTATGAAAGTGACTCATATATACCCTTACTTGTAAACAAATGGCTCACATATACCCTTTTCCTCTAACGGAAATGAAAAAAAAAATTTAATCTAAATTTTTATTATTTTTTTCTAAAAAATATAATTCCACATGAGTAAATTTAATCCTCGTTAAACATATTTTTTTGACTTTTTTTTTGTTTCAATGACTAATTTATAATTATTATTTTGATAATTAAATTTATTTATGTTTTACTAATTTTCTTGTAAAACTTATTGTAGATGATCAAATTTTTTCTTCGAATACGAAATTAAATTACAATACACACAAAAAAAAAATAATTTAAATTTTTTTTTCTTTAAACTAAGGAATGAAAGACAAAAACAAAACAAGAATAAGAAACTCAAATAATTATAATAAAAGAAGTCAAAAAATAATTTATGTATGAAAAAAATTAAAATATACCTTGAACTTTGATAGAAGAATCATATATACCACTAAATAATTTTTTTTAAAAAATTAGAAGTAATAAATATAAATTTAAAACTAACTTTTTAACTTCCGTTAAATGGAGGGTATATGTGAGTCATTTTGTAAAGGCAGGGGTATATGTGAGCCGTTTGTATAACGGTAAGGGCATATATGAGCCACTTTTATAACGAGAGGTATATCAACTCCAAATGATAAAGTTGAGGGGTATATCAGACCCTTTTTCCAAAAATTAATATAATACTAATATTTAATTAGCATATGTACCCTCAAAATAATAAAATCAAAATTTTAATATTAAAAAAATATTTATAATTGCATAAATAAATAAAAACGGCAATTATATAAAAAGAAATGAAAATAGTATATATCTAATAGGAAAACAGAAAAGTTTCCAATTGATGTTTTTTTAAAAAAAGAAATGAAAATGATCTATGTATAAAAAGAAATTAAAAAAACAAACATATATAGGGAAATAGTAAAGTTGTCAATTAAAAAAAAAATAATAGGGTAAATCTGAAATTTATCATTTTAATACATATATAACTAATATCCACATCACTTATTCCATATTCCACCCTGCATAACTTTATATATAGATTCCCTCATAAGTTATGTTAAAATTAATTATGTAGGACTATAAAAAATACAATCAAACACTGTATACATTAATATATGAATAACTTTTATACAACATTTAAATTCTTATCTACCAAACATGCTATAAGTTATGTTGACTTTTATACCTAGCTAACACAAAATTTACCAAAAATAATAAAATTAATGCAACTTTTAATACATATATAAAATATTTCTTATACAGTAACCAAACGATCCTAAAAAGGGTAGTTAGTAGTGTCTACACACTAATTTTGTATATAATGTAGTATAGTATAAAACTTTTTTTTGACTATAATAATAAATGGTTAAATAGTGTAAAAAGAACCTTTAGTTTTCTAATAATCGACTTGAGGTAGAATTTAAGTCATTGTTATTAGAAAGAGAAGAAAAACCACTACTCGAAAATTTATATATATATTATTCATATAGATTGCAGCCAGCTGCCAAATTTTAAATAGGTGGGATAATGACATTTTTATTCCTCTAATAAATTTTAATTTTGATCGTGTGATATATTAATCCAACAAAATTAATTTTTTATTTATTAGAATATATGATTTTTTTTATTTCTTTGTGTAGAAAATATGTTATTATACAATTTTGAGAAGTATATTATCTCCAAATATGGAACAAGAATATAAATTTACATAACATGTGGACAATCAAATGGTAGACTGATTAGTAAATTTAAATGAACAAATAAAAATCATCAAAAATGTATATTTTTTGAAGGTTAAATGTGAATTCAGTTTTTTTTAAAATGTGATTGGATATGTCAATATAATCTTGTGCAACCACATGACATAACACTTCGTTTAAAATAAAAAAAAAAATATGTATATTCTGTAATATAATGGTAGGGTCTGAAATAACTAAACAAAACAAAGTAACATATTAAATTTTTTTTTTGATAAAATATAGTGGAAGTCCTACCAAAAAGTTACTTTATCTTTAAAAAGCTCTTAAATCTATTTAAGCCTTGCATTAACTCTTCACAAATATATATATATATATATATATTCAAGAATGTCTCTGTCAATACCTAAGTTGTTGATGTAATCCAAGATATCTACTATAGAAGAAAACAGCTAGTTAATCATAGTGTAAGTAGGGACACAAGTGTAACGCTACTCCATTAAGTTTTAGGAGTCGTCGAAATAAGATAAATAAGGATATTTTACGTTTTATATATAAAATAAAAATAGTTAATATTTTTAAAAAATTTTTTTGAGTGTTTGGAGTTTAGTTCCTATTAAATTTGAATCGCAAGCTATAGAGTCCATTCGGAGGTAACTCCTTTAATATAATTTTCTTCAAATTTAAGGCTCGACTTCGAAACCTCTATATGATTAAAAGTGAAACAATCTTGCCATTGCACTACAAACTATGTTAGTGGAGTAGCTAATTAAAATAGTTCTTGAAATTAATATCCTTTCACAATCAACACATGTGATAAAATAATTTTGTATTTTTTCTCAAAATTATTATCTCTTATTCCATCAATTAAAAGTCCTTTGGTACATGATTTTGATTATTTTGAAATTATACTCTTAAGGTGTCAATTTTAACTCCTGAACTAATATATCTCGTATGAAAATTAGGATTAAATAATCTCAAATTGGATATGTAATAATATTTAAAAGTTAAATTTATATCGTCAATCAAAACGCGATATAAATATGTTACTACTAACATAAAATATTTTATGTATCTGAACTATCTCTACCGGACTATGATGCATCATAAAGGGAATAACATCAAATATTAAGTAAAAGTGAGTTCTAACATCTAGTAATCCAATATTAGTATACAAAATGTGCAAAGGTAGTTTGTCATTTTCTTAATCCAATTTAATTTTGTAATCTTTAAATTAAGAGTGAGTATTTAACGGATCGTGAAAGCAATCTTGTATAAAGTTGAGCATATTTTTATTTGTATTATAATCATTTATATTAAATCATTTTCTTTAATCGTTAATGAAGGATCTAAATTAAGATCTTCTATTTGCAATTATATACATGTTAATGCACTTATTCTTGTTTTTATATATGTTAGAACTTCTTTTAGTTAAATATCTGAATTTAAAAGGATTATCTTATAATCTCACTAACTCAAGATTATTCCATCCATCCCATAATATTAATTACATTTCGCTTCTTAAGAGTCATGATCAATATTTTAAAATGTATATGTTTATTTTCTATTGATGGGAGTAGAATTGAATAAATAATATTTTTTTATATAGTTTTTAAGTATATGAGTTTTAATTTTAAAATAGTAGATTAATAATCTAATCCTACTTGATCCAAAAAATAATCAAAATTATTTTTTGAAAAGCTAAATATGATTAATGTAAAATAATAAGAGAGGATAAAGGAGATGAGGGTGAGGCATGAGCTCTTAGACGTTACGTTTTTCTTGGGGACATGGACTAACCTGAGATATTTAAGAGGAGGTGTCATGGTGCATGTTATTTGTAAATGACATAATATTGATAGATGAACACGTGATGAAGTTATAATGACAGGTTGGAGGTTCGAAGATACACCATGTAGTCTATAGTGTTAAACCGTTTAGGTTGAGTAAGGCTAAGAGAGTTATTGGAGCGTAAGTTAGGTGACACAATCCATGTGACATGTGAAAGTGAAAATTGATACACAAGTCATCGCTAATAAAAGAAGTTTCAAGTATCGTAATTCGTTGATAAATCATTCAAGAAAATAAAGAGATTAATAATGATTGTGCACAACATATTGAAGAAGAGTGGATGAGATGGAGATTCACATCCGGTGTTTTATGTGATAATTAAAAATATGCTACCAAGACTTAAAAATAAATTTTAAAAAGTGGTTATGAGACCAACTATTGATATCAGGCAAAGTATGGCCAGTCAAAAACTAGCACATTCAGGGGTGGCTCAACATAATTCGAGGCCTAAAGCGAAATTTTAATTAGAGACTTAAAATTTAAATAAATATCATTTGCATTAATTTATTTTTCTAAATTTTAGATGTAAATTATTACTTAATATCTTTATTATAAATGAGTTTTTCAAATACTTTTTTTAATTATTATTTTAAAGCAAGATTTGGTCAATTTAACATTGAAAACATCATGTTATTGAGACAATAATTATATGAATCGATAATATAGTTCTGTAAGTAAATAAGTTGATAAATTTTAAATAAAGATAAGAGTTAGAATCATATAATCTGATTCAAAAAAATTGATAACTGGGTATATCCTACTTTAATATGAAAAGTTACCAAAAAATAAAAAATATTTTAATTTATTTGTTCAACACTTTTCGACTATTTATTTTTATTTTTGACAGAATATTACTCTAATTATTAAAAATTTAAAGAAATAGAGTGCATAAAGAGTAAAAGATAAATAATATGAGTGTTAACAAATAAATAAACATATATATATATATATATATACTTTTTATTATATAATTATTTTTTTCATGAAAAAATTAAACATAATTATTTATTTATAGAAATTTGAGGCTCCAAAAAATTGAGGGCCTTAGGCAATGGCCTAAAATTTCCAAGGCAAGAGCCGGCACTGCGCACATTCACAAGATGAAAGAAGAGAAAATGGGGATATTGAGATGGATGTGTTTGAATATCCTAAGAGATATGATTGTAAACAAAGATATTTGAGATAAAGGTGGGCGTGGCCGTCACTGTGGTGGACAAGATGAGGAAAGTGAGACTATGATGGTTCAAGCATGCAAAGTTAAGATGTAAAAATGTTCCAATGAGGGATATGAGAGGTCAATAATGGTAAGTATAGAGTGAGATAAAATTGAAAAATAAATATAAACTAGTTGGCATACAATGAATAATGATTCTTATGTAGTATTGCTTTCTTTTTAAGTCAAATATCTGTCCCAAAGAGCATAAGAAGGTCTCTATATTTTTGTTTCTGTGATTTTTGGAACCTATTGCTCCTACACTATAGTAACAAGTACAAAAATAGACTTGTATATATCTTTTGTGGATGTGAAGTAGTCTTCTCACTTCTGCATATGGATTTATACATTACAAAGAGGCCTTGAGTTATTGGCCCACGAAAAGTACAGAAAGGACATAATGTGTAAAGGATGTCACACTACTATTGGGTCGACAAAAATGTTAATATTACATGTGTAGCTTTTTTGGCAAGAGACAAACTTCACTTGATGATAAGCAAGCGTCGGATATGAATTCGATCGAACCAAGTAATTTTAGTTTGATTTACTCGATCAAACGAAGTAATTTTAATTTAAATTTTATAGTCTTAAAATTTACTGAATATGTGTTGATTATTTAGTACCCCAAAATCTTCAAATCATCAAGTATTTATGATTTCATAAGGAAAAACTCACATATAGCCATTTAAAAAAATTCAATTAATCCTCACAGCTGTAGTTTGATAATTACAATTTGTAGCTACATGTTATATGGAGGAGAGAGGCGAGCGAGACTGAGAGAGAGAGGAGAGCGAGAGGGGGGGGGGGGAGGGGGGGAAGAATGGAAGAACAGTGAATTATATATGTATATTGGTTAGATAATTGACAGATTGGTGGCAATAAACCAAGTGCAGATAGTTGCTAGTACTAGATGAAAATTTGTAGCATTAAAGATAAATTTGTAGCGGGAAAAGGGTCTGATATACCCCTCAACTTTGTCATTTAGAGCTGATATACCCCTCGTTATAAAAGTGGCTCATATATACCCTACTTGTAAACAAATGGCTCACATAAACCCTTTTTCTCTAACGGAAATGAAAAAAAAAATAATTTTAATCTAAATTTTTATTATTTTTTGCTAAAAAATATAATCTCATATGAGTAAATTTAATCCTTGTAAAACATATTTTTTTTGACTTTTTTTTTTGTTTTATTGACTAATTTATAATTATTATTTTGATAATCAAATTTATTTATGTTTCACTAATATTCTTGTAAAACTTATTCTAGATGACCAATTTTTTTCTTCGAATACGAAATTAAATTACAATACACAAAAAAAATAATTTAATTTTTTTTTCTTTAAACTAAGGAATGAAAGAAAAAACAAAATAAGAATAAGAAACTCAAATAATTATAATAAAAGAAGTCAAAAAATAATTTATGTATGAAAAAAATTAAAATATACCTTGAACTTTGATAAAAGAATCATATATACCCCTAAATAATTTTTTAAAAAAAATTAGAAGTAAGAAATATAAATTTAAAACTAATTTTTTATTTTTCCGTTAAATGAAGGGTATATGTGAGCCATTTTGTAACGACAGGGGTATATGTGAACCGTTTGTATAACGGTAAGGGCATATATGAGCTACTTTTATAACGAGGGGTATAAATGACAAAGTTGAGGGGTATATCAGACCCTTTTCCCAGTTGTAGCAGGTAACAAAAAGGATACAAACAAATGGGGAATATATAATTCAAAGTGGCTATCGATGGTTTTCAGGAAATGGAAACCAATGGCCATGGTGGAGAGATACATGGAATACAATGAATGTGCCAAAACACAGTTTCATATGCTGACTAGGTATAGGAGGCTACTAACAAGAGATAGGCTTGCAAAGATGGGAATATGTGAGGAAAGAGAATGCTTATCGTGTGGGTGCAAACCAGAAAGTATAGAACATATTTTCTTTGAATGTGAGTATTCAATGAAATGCTTAATGGCGGTACTCGAATGGATATACAAAGAACTAAACTGGAGGGAATATGGAGGAGACTACCAAGGAAAGCCAAAGGGAAGATCAGTAGAGCAATTATCCGACGGAAATTATGAAGAAGATCACGGAGGAGAGTAAAGGCAAATTTATGAGCAGAACACATAGAGGTATAAAATGTAAGGATAGAACATGAATAGATAATTTGTTTGAATAGATAGGTAATATCATAGGATAGAAGGGGGATGGTAAAAGTAGATTGTAATAGCGGGATGAGTTGGTTTTTTCTTCAATAGAGTTCTTATTTCGACCAAAAAAATTGTATATAACTGTATATTATACATATGCATTTGTATAAATGGCAAGCGAGATTGGAAGAGAGAGGAGAGAGGCGAGCGAGAGTGCGCGGACAGTGAGAGAGAGATGAATTGTATATGTATACAGGTTAAAAAGTTATATATTATACATATGTATTTGTATATTCTGGCGAATTATACTTAAACAAACGCGACTAATTATACAAACTCAAAGTCAGCCAACGTAATTAATGTATAATGTTAATTGCGAGTGATAATTATAGCAAACTGTAGCTATAATGAGTAATTAAATAGTATAAATTTGCTTTGTTGCATAATTTTCTCTTTCATAAGATCTAGTTTTCTATGATGCTAGGATATCAGCAAGTATTCCTTGATAGAAAGTGAAATTCATAAATAAGTTACATGCTACAACTGGTAAAAGTGACCAGGATGTGTTATATAAGTTGAAACACTTAGGTAGGGTGTGTTTGTTGAAGGAAAACAATTTTCTTTTGTTTAATTGACTCCAAATCAACTTATTTTTCTCAAAATTAAGGAAAATGACTTCTCTTCAAAAGTTAAGGAAAACATTTTCCAAAACTTTCATCCAACTTCAAATTTTTGTTATTTCACCCCTACCCTCCTACCAGGCCCCCACCCCCCACCCAAAATAAATTATTTTATTTTTTAAAAATATTTTCAACTTTAAATTTTTATTCTTTTCACCCCTAGCACCCCCCCCCCAAAAAAAAAATAATAATTTATTTTCAGTTTCAAAAATTATTTTCTACTCTAGTAAAAATAAAAGATATTTCTCAATCATAAATCAAACACTAAAAATCATTTCCTATAAATATCTTCTACTCACCAAACATGAGAAAATAAGTCATAAATCTACTTGTTTTCTATAAAAACATTTTCCTTCGTACCAAACTCACCCTTATTCCTTTTTTTTTTTAATAATAAGAAGAGGTTTTGGTTAAAAGTGATTTTTTCCCCCACAGATCCGATCCCCTAGTAAACAATAAATATTCCTTGCACTTTGGGAATATAAAATGGATTATGATGTTTCTTTTATATCCACAAGATGATTTTTTTTTAGAAGGTAACAGTTGCGTTTATTCACAAGTCAGTAATAGGTTGCACTGAAACCATATTTACAGCATATTTGTTTACACCAGAAACAAAAAAGTCTAGCGCAATTTAGTTTGATCATCTATAGATCACAATTTTTACTCTCAAAACATCTTGAATTCCTTTCCTTCCATATTGTCCACCAGATACAAGCTAAGACAATCCTCCATCCGTCTTTGTCAGCAGCTCCTACTCCTGCTTCCTCCCAACTATATAGCAAATGAGTTATTTTGTTAGGCATGACCCAACTAATACCCCTAAGGCTAACAAAGATTCTGCACAACTGAGTAGTTGTACTGCACTGTAGAAACAGATGGCTAATTGTCTCAACCTGTTCATCACAAAGGTAATGTCTAGAACACAAGGAAAATTTCCTCTTCTTGAGGTTCTCTTGTGTCAAAATAGCCTTTTTGTCAATAACCAAGTAAAACAGACTACTTTGAAGGGGATTTTGATCTTCCATATATGTTTCCACGGCCAATGTTGTCTTTGTAAATTTCCTTGGTTCAAAAACTTGTATACGGAGTTCACTTTGAAACTACCTTTGCTATCCAATTTCCACCAAAGACTGTCTTTTCTTCACTAGTACCTTTAAATTCCTCCAACATTCTGAAGAACTCAATGACTGAATCAATTTTCCAGTCATTGAAGTTCCTCCTGAAATAAATGTTCCAACCTTGTTGTGTCCATGTGTCAGCCACACTCATCTCCGATTCTACTGCCATTACAGCTAAGTTAGGGAATAAACTGTATAAGCTATCTGATCTCAACCAATTGTCCTTCCAAAAAGAAGTCTTGAGCCCATTTCCAACTTTAATATTTGTGTGCTTCTCCATGAAGGCGTAATCTAATTGATCTCCACACACTAACCCCATATGGGGTCTTCACTTCCTTTGTCATCCACTTATCCACTTCACCATATTTGATTTATAACCTTACTCCAATATGCTTGAGGTTCTTGTCAATATCTCCAAAGCCATTTCAATCTGAGAGCCTTACTCTGTAGCTTGAGATTTTTTATGCCAAGACCCCCTTGTTTTTTCCCCCAATATCCACAAGATGATTTTACCTTCTGATAATCTGATAAGCCATTCTAATAGAATTGAGATTTAGGCCTTCATTGATGTTTGAGCTTAGAAACTACTAATGTTACAAAACAATAACGAAGATATAGAAAACTCACAGAAAACAAATAGAACTATCAGATATTCATCAGAAATAGAACAATTTAGACCAGTTTAGCCGGGGCATAAAGCATCCCGAGTTAGCAGGTTTAGGAAGAGCCTCACCTGTGAATTGTGATATAGACAACCTAACCTAATGCAAGCATTAGTGATTGCTTCCACAACATTTCCCATAGCCCCCACCACAGCTGCCACAACTACTGTTTTTAACCTTCTTTCTGAACTCTTCCATAGCCAATAAGCCCAATATACCTGCTCTCTATTCTGTCCCCACAACCAACAAACAAACTGCCACAAGACCCCTCACTGGATTACTAAATAACCACTACCACTACCACTTGTGTCCACTGTCACTTCCCTAAGTGATATCCCTTTAACAACTGCACATTCACTGCTTATGCTAGTTTCTTAAAGTTGGTAAATCCTTCTCTTTCTAGCAGGCTACTGCACTCATCCTTTCTCAAAATATCGAAAGAGTAAACTTGTTATGTTACCAGGAGAAAGTATTCATCCCTCTTCACCAGCTGATCTTCAAAGAAGATAAACGAATCTCTTCGAATCAGAAAAAATATATAGAGGTGCAAACCAACATAGTGTTGTTCATTCAAAATAAAACTTATGCCAACTGCTTAACTAATGCAACTTTGCATAACTTAATCCTAAGACTGGCAACGAACCGGAACGAGACCACCAGACTGGAATGAACCGTAACCAGACCAGAATGGGACGAGTTGATCGGTACCGGGTGAACCGAACCGAAATTACCGAAACGGATACTCAGTTCCGTCCCGTCCCACTATATACCGGGATGGAACGGAATGACACATCTAGTTATCTCAAAAAATGATTTTTTTTAATTACGAAATATGAATATTTTTTTTTTCTAAGTTTAAATTAATAGTTTTTAAATTTATAGTGTAATTTCTTACTTAAGTTATTTTAAAGATAATTTTTTATAAAAATTTTACTTTTAAGTTTGCACGTTAAGTCTAATAAAGTTAGTACTTATTATTTATTAATATGTTATAATTTATAAGTAATATTTATAACTTGTAATTTAAATAAATTAAATTTGTAATTTTAAAAATTAAAAAAAATAAGGATAAAACAATCACACAAATTAAAAAATATCAATTTGATTTATTTAAATTTGTATTATAAATTACAATTTCAATTTAGAACTACTAGTAGGGTGCATAGTTTATGTAACCACCTTCTAGGAAAGGTTCTGTTTCAACTAAGTCTCGAATGTAATATTAATATAGTAATGTAATATTAATATAATACTAATAGGGAGTAGTTGGGGTTACTTGGGTAGTATTTATTATTTAATATAAAATATAAAATATAAATTATAATTTATAAATATATAATATAAATTAATTAATAAATTATAATATTAATTAATTAATAAATATTAATTAATCGAAATCGGACCGGACCGGACCAGACCGAAACCGGGATAAACCACCGATACCAAACCTCGGTTCCATTCCGTTCCGTGTCCCGGTTCGAGATGTCCCGTTCAGTCCTGTAGGCAACCGAACCGGGACTAACCAAAATGGTACCGGTACATCCCGTTCCGTTGTCCAGCCTTACTTAATCTGCATAATAACTTGCAAGTGTTCTCTTTGATGTTCAGGTTAAACTTCATAGTAGGAACACAAGAGTTGAACAAATTATGCATCGAGGTATTAAGGAAGAGGATCTGTGGAAGCTGGTGCTTACTAACCATGCATGGCCAACATTGTAAGAGAGCTTGAAGATGCCATGATAATAGATATAAGGACTTTGAAGTCCATTTAAAGTTTGGAAGATCTTATCATTTCTCTATAGAATAGAAAGATCCATTAACCTTCCACCCACTAAATTTGAAATAGATCCATTCATCACCTCCTTTCAAAACCAGCTCCTCCACTGCCGAGATAATTGTTCAGCACAAGGATTACGGCTGTTTTTTTAAAAAACATTTCTTTTTGAAACTATTACGGCTGTTGCAACATATAACAGATTCGGTGGGAAGTTTCTCAAACAAATTACTTCCTTCAAATTCCTTCAACTTAAACTGTCCCTTATTTATTCATTGAAGAAGATTCTAAAATGTAAGAGAGCTTCTAAATAAATGCCCACTATTAATAAAATCCAAGCACTGGTTCTTTTCTAAGCATAGCACAAGAACACGTGCAGCTTGCTATACGTCACTGCTCTGGGTCATTCAATTACTGAAGCATTAACCTATCAAAGAATAAGATTCAATCCACAACAAATCTGAAACTTCACATCTCACATCACTGAAAAGCTGCACAATCCAAACTTAGGGTTCGGCCGACATCAAATAACAGGAGATTTTATCTACCTAAACCCTGATAAGTAGCATCACTTCTTTTATAAAATAAAAAAGGAATAAGAGAAAATTACTCTTAATCACCCTCAAATGTAACCGTGTACGTTAAAAGACTGTGCAGCGGCTCACGGCTTATTAAGGGCTTATCTTTCCATAATAACGATGACATCCGTACTTTGAAGATTATATGAAATGAGTTGAGATCAGATAGCCGAAATCCTTGGGTCAAAAGATAGGATAGAGTTCTTGAATAGTCACTGGCTCACTGCAAACATGTTTTACTGAGTCCAAGAAATCCCTCTCTCACCCCAACTTTGGTGCAATATTCAAACAGCATCTTGTGAAAACATAGATCATTCATAATTGCTAGAGGGAAATAAAATTTCACTAGCAGGAGATGGCGAGATCCCTAAACTGTAAACAAGAATTGCAACAATAGCTAGTTTGAATTAGAAGGACGTTGAACTTAATAAACCATCAAAAGGAAAGTTGTAATTCTTAAAAAACTCAGAAGTTTTTTATGCAGTACATAAATAGCCTGTGAGAATTTTTCCTGTTGCAAGTTGAGAACTCGGATAAAAGAAGAGAATTACGGTAGGTTGACGGCCAGCAAGTAATTATTCATTATATGATGAATCCTCACAAGCTATTAAGGATCAATATAACCAACTTCAACTAGCTTGGAATAGAGGCGTAGTTAACATAAAGAAGATGGATGGACAGAGTAAGTTATGTCAAAGTTTCCAGGCACCATACATGTATGTAGGGTGTTAAACTTTTACTTCTTATGTTCTTTATACAGCAACTAGGGTGTTAATTTCCATAGGATCAAAATAAAGAAAATAGAAGAATTAACCTAAATAGCTGCCTACCCAACAGCTTAAACTAAAAATAGCCGGCGGATGTATAATATAATATTGTATAACCGTGGATGATATATGTGTAGCGTTTAGGAAAACTAAACAGTGAATCTGGTTGGCTATTTGTGTAAAGATCCCAAAATCAAATATGGAGGGAACAAATGAAGCTGGAAGGAATGAGAATACTCATTGCCCTGTAAACCCTTCCATTTCAGGAATACACGAGCTTTCAGCACTCAAAGTTACAGTGATACAACAGGTCAATGAGGTCTGAAAACACAAGTTTCATGTCTTCGTAAAAATGAGATGTGTTTGATAGAAAGAAAGCAATGTGATCAAGTTGAAGGGCTAATTAGAAAATAACTTGATTCAAGGTGTTTCTGGATTGAGAGATCTGAGAAATATGTGAATGAATTATCTCAGATTCTCTTTCTTTTCTTTCTTGACAAGAGTTGAATTATCTCAGATAAAAGAAACTAGAACTCAAGGCTGCTAAGACACTGAGAGGGAGCTGATACAATCTAAAGGGGAATGACACCATTTACAGGGGATAGATTGCTCTTTCTAAAGAGATTTATCAAACACTTGGACTTAAGAGAGCAGTGAGGAGTTGAAGTCCCATCAAAACATCTTTTGTTCCTTTCTGCGCATAGACACCAAAAATTACGAGCTGGATCATTTGCCAGATCTTCTTAATGGACTTGTCCACTTCCACATAATACAACTTCCAACTAGAACTAAAACTTATTACTTAACTCCTATAGGCTATAAGTCCATTACAAATTTAACATTAATATAATCTTATAACTTTGTAAATAAACAGTGCTCAATCTAAACTACGAACCTGGTGGCTAGTATGAAGAAGGCAAGGGAAAAACATGTAAACAATAGCAGTCAATACCAAGTAACCCTTAATAGATAAATCAACCATGTTAACAATAACCAGTCTGGAATATAGCTGTATGGTATATGGCCAGCAAGCTATTTCATTCTCATGTCCAACCTTTCATTATGTTAAACTCTGTATTGAAAACGATTATTCATTTTGTCCCAATTTATGTGTCTACTTTCACCTTTAGTCTGTCCTAGACAGAATGTCATACTTACTTAAACTTTCTATTTTACCCTTAATGAGGATTTCCTACTAGACACATCTCTGACTTGTTTTAGACCACAACTTCAAAGAGTCTTTTTAATTTCTTAATCTCTGTGCCAGTCACACGACGCCACATAAATTGGAACGAAGGACGTATTAAAAACAAGGATGTATTAAAAACTGCTACAAGTCAGGAAGTCCTAATTAAAGCTTCCATGTCCAAGTATGATCTAGAAACCTCTAATTTACTTCAAAAGATAATTCTTTTAGTATTACAAAGAAGCAGGATGGATTAGAGGATTCACATAGATGACACAACAAGTTTTAGTTTAAGCATCGTTGATTGGTTACTGACTACAAGAATGACATTTCACATGATTGTATTACATAAAAAGTTAGTAGAAAAAAAATGAGAAGGTAAAACGATCATTTTTTTCCCAGAGAAGGTAAAGTAACTTTTATAAATGAACAAGCACAATGTTCCTATTTCCACATATAAATCTCCATCGCACATGAGAAAAGAACCAACTCACAGAGAAAAATAAGAGACTGAGATCCAGCAGATTAAAGTTCCAAGAAGCCATATGAAGAAAACAGGCAAGAATATCAAAACGGCATTACAGAAGGTATAAACAACATTTGCTTCATATTAACTAGGTCAAAAGATTAAGATGGTCTTGAAGAATTTATAGTAATGCTTTGACCCCTCAAATCAACTTATCATTCCAATTTACACATAGACAATCTCCATTGTGCATTAGCAATGAACCAACACAGTAGTTTTAGCGAACTGAAAACTTAGATGAAAGAAACTGTAGATCCAATAGGTATGCATACTTGCAGCTACTAAATTCCATGAATCATTTCCACAAAATTGCAACTGATTATTAACTATCCGAACATAATGTACTTGAATAGAGCCGAATCTCACACAAATTCATATAGCTAACCTAACTAATTCAGGCACATTTGATTGAGATTTTCATAAAACAAGGACTTTTCACAAATATGATCTCCAAAACAAAGCAATCTATTTATAATACAGAATTGAAGTACCTTACAGATTGAGAATATTAGTACAATGCTTGCATCATGTCAAACATTAAACAGAGCTGGATTAGCAGTTGCTGTACTGACTTGGACTTCAAGCAGTTCCAAACGACGTTCCAGTGTATCAAGCTTCTCATTCAGTGTCGCCAATTTACTCTTCGTCGTCGCCTCTGAAAGTAGAACAAAATCAACACCGAAATCGCTTTACAACAGGAATTTAACAAAAACCGAATATTTGCCCTAAGGATATTGAATGAGTTAGAGAAATTTACCGAATTGGACGAGGAAATCGAAGAGTTTGCGGACGTTGAGAGAGATGTGAGATATGAATTCACGATTTTCCCAATCTGCTTGTACTGCTATGCCTACATTCACCGCGTTTGTTATTCCTCCGGCTCGAGCCATTTCTGGTCACTGTTTTCCGATCAACGGAGAAGAAAGAGAGAGAGATGCGGAAGGAGAACAAACAATTCTGCAATGATTAGTTTTAGGTTAAAGGAAAATGGAGGAGATAGTGATTACCTTCTTTGTTCTTCAAAGGCAAGCATCTCTACTTGCAAATCTGTTTTTTTCTAAAAAAAAAGAAGATAGATATAAATGTCGAAAATACGTTTAACTTAAAATATTAATTTCATATTGGCTTGAGAAATACGTATAATTGATATCATACTTATATGTTCAATATTTTAGATATAAAATTCAAAAAAAATAATTTAAATATGTTTCTTACACTTATTTTAAAAGAGAAAAAATGATAAATATATTCAAACTATTATAAATGGTATATAAATAATCTGTCATATTTTTGAATAATGTCTTTGTCATTCAAAAATTAAAATATATATATATTCTTCACTCTAATGAAAAATCAAATAGGAACACATGACATGACGCAGTTAACAATCAAATGTATCCCTTCACCTTATACATCATTTGATTTTCCTCACAATAGTTATACTACACCCCGATTCATAGTGACACTTTAACTCTTGTTCACAAGAGGGATTAGAATCATTATAACAATAGAATTTTACCCCATATCAATATATAATGAGATTATTTATCTGCAGATTACGTAATTGCATATAACTTATTTTGATTAGAAAGTTCAATAAAATCTTGATATTAATATTTTCTTGAAAAATCGATCCAGTATGAATAGAAATTGTCATTACTAAAGATTCAGATTTAATCAATAATATGAAGAAAGTACGAACGAAAAGAAGTTGAAATGATATATAAAAGAAAAAGAAAATAAAATTTTCAATACTTATCTCCATATAAAATTAGTGTTTAATCTTGAACCTGAATATCGATAAACAAATTCACGTTTATAATAGGAATATACATTCTCATCAAATATAGGAGATGGACCTATGCACCTATTAATAACAACGATAATATATACATTGACAAATGATTTTGTAAATCAAAGATTAAAAATAACTAACTACGGTGGATACTCCATAATATATTTTGGAGTCTTAATATGATTCATAATATATTCAGTTATCAATACATAGTTTGCAAAAGATGGGCTATCAGAATGTATCTTCCGGCCAGAGGACAAGAGTTTATTCTACTAGGAGTTTAATCTCTTCAATACCTTCTTGACTAAATTATTGTAATATATAAGTTGTAGTTAAAAAATAAATTGAATAAATATATATTTAGAATGAGCTATGAAAATTTCACTGTTTTTTTTAAGGAGATTCAAGTTTCTGAGACATAATTTACATCGATTCAATAATATATTTCTTGACCTGTTCTTTAAACGATACAACAGTCTAACAATGTTATATAATTTAAACAACTCAGAATTAGTTAAAGATTTCAAATATCCATCAATAGAAATATGCATTTCTTCAACTTACAATGCCTCACTTTTGTATTGTGAAAAGCTTGGAGAAGAATATTTTTTTCTTCTCCTAACGGTCTCTTTCACTATATCAACCTCAAAATATAAATAAAATATAGGGCACATTTCACCATATATAAATTTCGCGAGTAAAATTTGGGAGAAAATATGGTAAATAGTATTTGTCCATATAATTTGACATAATTTAGTAAATTATCCAAATAATAGAAAAAAGCTAGCCGTTTGGCCATAGATTTCCCAAATAATATTTGAAAATTAAAATTTTACCCCAAACTTTTATCCTTTACAAAAACACCCTCTATAGTAGTTGCTTGCATTGTATTACATAATTTTTTACGCGGAACACCAAAATAGTGATGAAATATTTACTGAATATTAAATGATGATATGTTTATTGATGAAAATGATGAACAATAGGCTCATGATAACAATGTCATGTGATTTGTCTACTTCATGATGTATGGAATGATGCATGTTTCACTCACTCCAAATTACCACATTACTCTAGTGTCATGGACACTATTTGTTATCGTTGGAACGAAAATCCAATTCACTTGTAATACAAACTTATGGTTAGTTTTGATAGTTTTAAAAATTTATGGGTATAAATCATATTTTTCTAAAAAAGTGAAATATATTTCTCAAATACTAGCAAGCACATGGTGAAATTTCACCCAAATTTTCACCCTAATAATATTTGCCAAGAATATTTGAAATCTATGGTCAAACGCTAGCTTAAGTATTTGAGTCAAATCTCATGATTTGGTAACTTTTAATAATTCAAATTCTACACCAAACTTTTATCTTTTATATAAGAACACCCTCCATAGTAATTTTTTGCATTGTTTTATATAATTTTTTACGTGAACATCAAAGTGGTGATTGAAATTCAATGACTATAAAAGTGATGATATATTTATTGATGAAAATGATGAACAATCGGCTTAGGGTAATAAAGTCATGTGCTATGTAATACAAATTTATGGTTTGTTTTGATAGTTTTTAAAACTTGTAATATAAATCATATTTTTTGAAAAGGTGAAATATAATTCCCAAATACTATGGTCAAATACATGGTAAAATTTTCACTCAAATAATATTTATCAGATAGTCAAACGTTAGCATAATACTTCTCATCTTTCTCATCTATTACAAAAGAGAAAAGACATTGACACCTGAAGTTGTCTCAGATTTTTAAAAAGACACATTAACTATGTAAATGTCCTATTACCCCACAAAAGTATTAAATATCTTTGTAAATTGACCATTTTGGCTCATTTTCTCATCAACCTCACACGCGTGAGACACACTCTCCTTTTAATTAATTAATTTAATTTAAATATCAATTAAATACAGGTTTAACCCGACCCAAATCGTTTAAAAAGATAAATGGTACACTTTCTTTTCTTTTCTTCTCTCTAAATTTCTCACTTTCTTTCTTTATATTTTATTTTCTTGCTCAATTGCAATTCAATTACAACTTCTTTTGAAGTTTACATCTATTTCAATTTCACCTTTTGTTGGTCAATTTCTTGGGAAATTAGCTGAGCAAACAAGAAGTTTTCATGTTCATTTTAGTATTTGATATAGATTATATTTTTTCTTCTTCATGGATTTGTGATCTTCTGGAGAAAAACACATGTTAGAAATTATTTTAAGATAAAAACTAAAAAGTGTTAGAATCTTACCTTCTTTTTTAAAAAATTCATCTTGGACCAATGGTCCATTATTATTAATAGGGAAAAGGGTCTGATATACCCATCAACTTTGTCATTTGGAGCTGATATACCCCTCGTTATAAAAGTGGCTCATATATACCCTTACCGTTATACAAACAGCTCACATATACCCCTGTCGTTACAAAATGGCTCACATATACCCTTCATTTAACGGAATTTAAAAGATTAGTTTTAAATTTATATTTATTACTTCTATTTTTTCAAAAAAAATTATTTAGGGGTATATATGATTCTTCTATCAAAGTTCAGGGTATATTTTAATTTTTTTCATACATAAATTATTTTTTGACTTCTTTTATTATAATTATTTGAATTTTTTATTCTTATTTGGTTTTTTTCTTTCATTCCTTAGTTTAAAGAATAAAAAATTAAACTATTTTTTTCGTGTGTATTGTAATTTAATTTCGTATTCGAAGAAAAAATTTGGTCATCTACAATAAGTTTTACAAGAGTATTAGTGAAACATAAATAAATTTGATTATCAAAATAATAATTATAAATTAGTCATTGAAACAAAAAAAAAGTCAAAAAAGTATTTTTGACGAGGATTAAATTTACTCATATGAGATTATATTTTTTAAGAAAAAATAATAAAAATTTAGATTAAAATTATTTTTTTTCATTTCCGTTAGAGGAAAAAGGATATATGTGAGCCATTTATTTACAAGTAGGGGTATATATGAGCCACTTTCATAACAAGGGGTATATCAGCTCTAAATGACAAAGTTGAGGGATATATCAGACATTTTTCCCTTATTAATAATAAAGGAGAAAAAATTACAGACTTGGGTTAAAAAGACTCGGACAAACAAAAAAAAATCACCAATTTTAGAAAACGAAAAGAATTTGAAAAAAAAGAAGAGGAAAGTCTCTACAGAAGGACCAAGATCCTCACACCTTTCATCTTCAAATTTGATTCAATGAAGCTCTAGTTTGCCTTACCCTTTTTGCCAGCTTCGAAGCATTTATCTACGAGCTTGGGCAAGATTCACTTCGGCAGTACCTTCATTCAAGAGAAAAGAATTTTTTTTCTTTAGAATAACAAGAGGCAACAAGGAGACCATATCGAATAAAAGCAACAGTTGTCAAAAATAGTTCCTTTGAAAGAATGGGGAAAAGTTGGGGAAAATGAGTACTTTAAAAAGGAAAGAATTAAATCATAGATTAAAAAATGACGCGTGTCACTTGTTAATTGGAAGAAAAATCTATCATTCACGCGTATTATTTGCGTGAAAACAAACATAGGGAGAAAACGGGTCAAAGTGGCGTATTTACAAAAATATCTCCTACTTTCGTGGGGTAATAGGATACTCATATAGTTAAAGTGTCTTATTAAAAATTCGGGACAACTTTAGATGTCACTTTATGTCTTTTCTCATTACAAAAAAATAACTATGAAAACATCAATTTATATAGCTAAGATTTCTTCCACAAATAAATGTTTATAATCTAGATAGTCATTTAATTAGAAATAGTTGAGCAATTAGTAGGAGATAATCAGGAGGACATGTCATTGTGGTTACATAAATTATGAGAGTTCATAAGAGCCCGAATTTAGATAGGTGAAAGATCCTTACTCAAATTACGTTAAGAACTATTGACTGTAAACCATAGCAGTTACAGTCACTCAATGGAGATGTTCGCCTTTGTTTGGAATGAAGATGGATGAACAGAAAGTCTTCATAGTAACATATTTTTTAAATTATTATTATATTATTTGTTGATCATGTATACTTGGGTGAGCAATTAACTCGACCACCCCACTAAAAAAATACACGCAACACACGATCATTTCAAGTCAACACTAGATAACAAATTCTATATATTGCTTTCTCTATAATCTTGTCAAATCACATAAAAAAAATGAGAGTTGACTTTCAATATCACACAATAAGGCTACCTTTGTAAATATATTCATGTTTGTGGGACACAATTTGAAATTTAGGTAGTTTTTCAAGCTTAAAAATATTTTATGTCACAATCTAACTTTAACTTATTATAGTTGGTTAGTTAGAGCTTACATTGTTTAAGGTAGAAGATTGCTTGCTTAGTCCTTATTATAAAGTTTCTTACAATTACAAAATTAAGTTGGTAGCTAAACCTTATCATCAACAAGAAAACTATTATCATTTGTTTATGCATAAACTCAAGCAAAAACTATAGTTATCCACTGAAATTCAGCACTTTGTCAGTTCGATCAATTTTTCCATTGATTTTACTCTTGTTCAATACAAACATTTATGTTTAAGCATTTTTCCATTTAATTGACCAATGATAATTATGTCTTCCAATGTATGTTGCATAGCTCTCTTCATTGCCTCCTTGCTAATTCCATTTGTGAATTCAGTGTCCTTTCAAATATCTCGATTTGGACCGGACGTGATTGACATACTCTACGAAGGAGATGCAGTCGCGTCTGTAGGAGAGGTCGAGTTTAACAAAGCGAACTATCTATGTCGCGTTGCTCATGCCATCTATAGAGAGAAAGTTCCACTATGGGATCCTGATCATGACTCCACAAAGCTAGCTGATTTCTCTACACGTTTTTCGTTCACTATAGACACTCAAAATCGTTCCTCATATGGTCATGGTATCGCGTTTTTCCTAGCTCCAGTTGGTTTTCGAATTCCACCTAACTCAGATGGTGGCTTTCTTGGACTGTTTAATACAACCACTAGTGATTCAGCTCAAAGCCAAATTGTTTCTGTTGAGTTTGATACATTTTCAAACGTCGAATGGGATCCTCCATTCGAGCACGTTGGTATCAACAACAATTCAATTGCTTCATCTGTAACAGCTCCTTGGAATGTTAGTTTACATAGTGGTAATCCTATTGAGACATGGATTACTTACAATGCTACAACAAATAATCTTAGTGTCATTTGGAACTATGGAACAGGTCCGAATTCGAGCATGTTTTACATAATAAACCTCAGAGATGTTCTGCCTCCGTGGGTCACAATTGGATTCTCTGCTGCAACAGGACTAAATGTCGAGAGACATACACTTGAATCGTGGGAATTCAGCTCGAGTCTTGTTATAACAGAGTTAGGTGGAAATGATCGCGAAAAGATTGGACTTATTGCAGGGCTAACAACATTAGGTGGGATTTTGTTAGTGAGCGCGATTTTGGCTTTGATAGTTTTGAGGAAACGTAGACGAAAGGTGAAGGGAAATCCAGAGACAATAAGCTTAACATCTTTCAATGATGATCTTGAAAAGGGGGCAGGACCAAGAAAGTTTTCGTATAAAGAGCTGGATACTTCAACTAATCATTTCTCAGAGGAACGAAAATTAGGTGAAGGAGGATTTGGAGAAGTTTACAAAGGGTACCTCATTGATCTTGACATAGCGGTTGCTGTAAAGAAGATCTCGAGAGGGTCTAAGCAGGGGAAAAAGGAATACATAACCGAGGTGAAGGTTATTAGTCGATTAAGGCATAGAAACCTTGTGCAACTAATCGGTTGGTGTCATGATCAAGGTGAGTTCTTACTTGTTTACGAATTCATGCCAAATGGTAGCTTAGATTTTCATTTGTTTGGTAAAAGGAATCCTCTTAGTTGGACTATGAGGTACAAGATTTCACTTGGCTTAGCATCCGCGTTGCTCTATCTACACGAAGAATGGGAGCAATGTGTGATCCACAGAGACATAAAATCGAGCAACATAATGCTCGATTCAAGTTTTAATGTCAAGCTTGGTGATTTTGGCTTAGCTAGACTAATGGACCATGAGTTAGGTCCTCAGACTACAGGGCTAGCCGGAACTCTAGGTTATTTGGCTCCGGAATACATAAAAACAGGACGAGCAAGCAAAGAGTCGGATGTATACAGCTTCGGAATAGTTGCATTAGAAATTGCAACAGGAAGAAAATCAGTTGATCCAGGGACAGGGAATTGTGATGCAGGATTAGTAGAGTATGTTTGGGATTTTTATGAAAAAGGAAAACTTCTTACTGTTGTTGATGAGAAATTAAACATGGATTTCGAACGAGAACAAGTAGAACGATTGATCATTATCGCGTTGTGGTGTGCTCATCCCGAGAGCAATCTAAGGCCATCGATAAAACAAGCAATTCATGTTCTGAATTTCGAGGCATCGTTGCCTAATCTTCCAATGAAGATGCCTGTTCCTGTGTACTATTCACCTAGGCCATGTGGTGAACCAACAGTTAGCTCCGGGGAGCCTACGATGACTTACACAAGCATCGATGTGGGTCGATAACTATTTAATGAATTGAAATGAGCTTAAATGGAGCCATATGATTAATAATGACTTCAAATTTGCTTGAGATTGTAGTGTAGTAATAGTTATTGTTGTAGTAGTAGTATTTGTACAATAAAATGACGTGTAAAAGATCCTGCGAATCTTATATATGTGAAATAAACAAGTACATGTAGAGTTAAAGATAAGTTCGACAAGCAACTATTTTAGCTAAGAATTCATTGAAATTCTAGATGCGTCACTATAAACCATATAAAGATTGAGATAGTTTCAAATGTTTACAATAGATATAGTCATGTTTTATTTGCATAAAAAGTAGTCAAAAACGTAGGACGTACTCAAAAATGTAGGACGTACAATATAGCTTGTCAAATGTCATAGAAAGTATGTACTGACTATACAATATATCTTATCAATACATGAGCTATATATTATGATACACTCAAAAAGTTGAATATAGTTAAGTATATATGAAATATACACCGAGTATACATAAAATATATACTGACTATTCAATCTCGATCAACTCAAAATCACCTCTAAATTCCAAATTTTAGATATAAAACCCTCTCAATATTTTGAGTCTTTTAATATATAATTCGCTCAAAACGCTTTACATTTGCGGTACATCAATTTTATTTTATTTTTAAAGAAGAAGAAGCAATTGTGTTTATAAAAAATATACTTAATAATTAAGATTCATAACTTAATACATAAATAAAGTCAATCTAAATATTTAAGATTAAAACCTTTACTAAATGCAAATACATGAGAGCTTTGTTGTGAATGGTTCAAATTTTCCTTTGATATATCTGTTAATCGGAATGACATAAAAATAAAGTAATATTCAATTTAAGGTGATTCTTTACAAGACAATTTCATTTCATGTTCTTCAAACCTTAGGTCCGTTAGAAATTCTTTGAGAATGCTCTATTCTAAATTCTAACTTGCATCTCCAAAGGACATACACATTCCATTGAGGATATTTCTAGAAATATCACATAATCTCTTGAGTATACGTAAAAAGATCAACGTGTGACACATACAATCTTTTTTTCTAAAAAATCAAAGCGATCTAGATGCATCCTCCTCAAGATCAACTTGATATAGTGAGGTGTTCTCTGATGTTCGTGGCTATCGAATATAGCATAAAGATCAAAGTCATCATACATTTGAATGAATACGCTACTAACAACTCACACATCATAAAGAAAAATTAAAGAGCTACACATAAAATGTTATTTTTTTCTCAAAGCCGAAGCGATCTTCCTGTAGATCAACTTGTACTAGTTAAATGTTGTCTAACAAAAATCAAATACGTCAAAATCATCTTATATTAAAAAAGTAACAAAGAAAAATTTAAAAAAGAAAGAATAAAAAAATATACAAAATTGCAAAAATTATGAAACGCTAGAAGGAGGGCTTGAACCTCCGACCTTGTGGTTAACAGCCACACGCTCTAACCAACTGAACTATTCCAGCTTGGTGATATACTTCAATTATATAAAAATATATATAATTTATAATCAATAAATATAAATTCTAAAAGCATTAATTGTCTTTTGCCTATTTTATATATTAAATTTTACTTCTAATATTAAATTATATATAAAATATGTTTTTTTAATCTATTTTAGTTTGAAAATGTTTAACTTCGCTTTGTAACTATCTTTTATATAATTGTATTTTGAGTGATTTATCAACATAGTTTGATCATAGCAATAAATGGACAAATCAGTAACTCCTTCAAATTTATATTGATTGGACGAAATTGATTTTATTATTTCTAATTATATTTTTTTCACGAATAAATAAGTTTATCCTACTTAAAAACCTTCAAATATTACCGACTAACTAAGATACTTTTATATTTTCTGCCAACATAAAATTTCTTCAAGACTAAAAATACTTTAAGCAAATATCTATGTTCTCTAGATCCAAGCAAACCAACATAATTCATAACTATATATAACACTAATGGTTTATTAATTTCACCATAAGATATATGTCATATTCAATTTTATACAAATTGAAATATAAATATAATTAAGGTTAAATTAAATATATATTTATATATTATTATCTTTTTGTCTCAGTTTATATGACTTACTTTTTTATTAATGAATCTAAAAAAATAATGACACATTTGTACATTACAATTAAAATGTTCATTTTACCTTTAACGAAATAACTTACATCTATACAAATATCTATTTACTAATTTTACACCAACTTTTCATAGTTTTTCTTTTTTTAAAAGAAAATTTATGGTGAGTTAAACTAACTTCTATAAAATGGGACGAGGGAGCAAAGACAAAGTTAGGTGGGGATTCGTGGGTTCAAATGAATATAACCTACTAGCTTTTCCTAGATCTTGTATTCATATTAGAAAATTAAATAACTATATGTATATTTACTTGTGAAATCCCTAACAAAATTGAATAACAATTCAATAGTAAGAAAAGGGCGGTGGAAATATCGTCAAACTTCACCATTAACAAAAGTAAGGTTGTTCATGGTTATGGTTAACAAACAAGCCAAATCGCAATCCGAACCAAATCGATATTTGATTTAGTTTGGTTAGGTTTGATTTTTAAATTTTAAAAATCGATACCATTTGGTTTGGTATTGATTTAACTAAAAAACAACCACAGAAATAACTACACTGAACCGATAAATTAGATATATAAATTTTATAGTTATTTATATATTATTCATAAATAAATTAAACTTATTTTGTTAAATTTTAATTAACTTAAGTTTTTAACTTTATCATTATCTCAAGTTCAACACTTTAGTCAAAGTATAACAATCTCAAATCCAAGTCCATCAAAATTCATTGAAATCTTTACCTACTGTACTTCACATAAAATAGTCACACTTTCTCTTAAATGAATCATTTTATTCATATAATGATAACTCTAATATTGCTTAATTGTTTGGCCGAACCAACATTAACTTTTCTATAGATTGTTCATTTAATTGGCGTTTGTGTCTATCGAGATACGTATGTCCTAAAAAAATAATTACTTTCAAATTGAATAAATCAGAAAAACTGAACCAAATCGACAATAATAAAATCAATGATTATCTTTTTCATTGATTTGATTTGATTTTAAAAATTATAAAAATCAATTAGATTAATTTAATTTTTATTTTAATCAATAATAGATTCAAATTAAACTATGAACACTCCTAATCAAAAACTTTTCTTTAACATATCTTCTGTAATACTTTTTCATTATATTTTAAAATTTAAAAGTTTCGAACTCTTAATTTTGGCATACACAATTGAAGTAATCTTACTTTGACAAAGTTGGAGCAGGATCAACTCCAGTCAAATGGCTGCCGGAAACGCGGCTAATGTTTTTATTTGTTTGATGTGTATGACTAATTCTTTTTCTTATAAAAATAAAAAATAAATGCGTGAGTAAGAGCTGGGTAGGGGTGTTTTTTATTTTTAGCTTATAAGTTATTTTAAGTTGATCACATTTTTATCTTTTTGTCCTTAATATTTTTATACAATCTCCAAATTACCCGCATATTCCTAACATCTCTTTCTTCCATTTTCCCCTTTTCACATTTGGCATAGCAACTTCAACACTTTTATCCAAACACATAACTGCTTATTTTAAAAATAAGTTTCAGCACTTTCAAAAGTACTTTTTTAAAGCTACTTTTATTAAGCCATCCAAACGGACCACTTTTTTCTTCTCATTTTTAATTTTTAATATTCAATTTGTGTAACTAATTTTGAATGAAAATTGGAAACCAACACCAAAAAACAAAAAAATTGAAGTTAAAACTAGTTTGACCATTTCCCATGGTTTGATATCATTTCCACCCATTGTTTTTACACTCTTAAGTCTTACACTATTAATGTTTTATTTAAAAATTTATTCTTTTGGTGGTGTTAATTAAATGATGAGAAATTAATTTCATTAAGCGTATAATAAATATATGATAAATAATTATTGATAAATTTTAAGTGTTATTGTTTAAATAGTTTTTAACTTTTGCTCAAATAAATTATAATGTACATCTATCGTAGTAAATTATTTTATTTTATTTAAAAAATTTAATGACGAAAGAGTCTTATTGTAATGTCCATAATCAAAATAATTTTATTCATAGATCATGGACTTTTTACTTAAAGTAATTATAAAATTTATATAAATATATTACATATATTCAAATTAATAAAACAATAGCTAAATGATATGAATCTAAAACCAAATGACATAGTAAAACGATTTAATAAATTTTAAAAATCGTATAGTAATGAAAATTAAAGTAAAAGAAAAAGATATTCTTTTTAGTTTTTTCCAAAATAAGATGTGTCATCTTTATATTCTCGAAATTTAAATTATATCAATTTTAGTAATATTTAAAAATATATTTTTTTATTTTAGTTATATGAGAAAAAATACTATTAAAATTTAAATATTAAAAAAATTATATAAAAACAATATTATAAATTGAAATTTCTCCTATATTAATAAAATAAATTAATCTTTAAAAGTATTAACCAAAACTCATATTAGTTATATAATTTACATAAATTACATAGTGATGATAAAAACTACTTACATTATATTCCTATTATTTTTTAAAATTTATGAATTTCAAACACATCATTAATTTTCGAATTCAATTTTTTTAAGTGATAGAATTTTTTTTAAAGAAATTATAATAAAATAAGATGTTTAATATATTTATTTATTTATTTTTGATTTGATGAAAAAGCAAAGAGGAAGATGAATGGAAATGAACAGAAACAGTAACTTCAAAAAAGCCGTCAATGGAAGTCAATTGCATCCCGATAACGACCCGTAAATTCCCGAACCTTCTACAGTCAAAATTGAAGTTTTTTCAACGAAAATTCTCCATTAATTTTTATATGTAAGTACCAACTCCATTTTTGTTAAAACCCTATTTCTTGCTTAGTAACAGGCAAATTTACCCAGAAGAATAATAATGTCTTGCGCCATTGTTGAAAAAACCCTTTATCTCATTCAATCAGATAACCCAATTTTGAAATTGCAGGGTGCTAGGGATATTCGCCGGCTAACTAAAAGTTGTTTGCGTTACCGGCGTTATTTTTCCGACGCTATTAAACCCCTTGTTGATATGCTTCGTCATTCGGAGTCAGTTGAATATAATGAAGCTGCTCTTCTTGCGTTACTCAATCTCTCCGTTAAAGATGAAGGGTACGTTTTCACAAATTATAATTAGTTGATTGTGGTGGTTTACTGAAATTGTTGTCGTCCACTTTTAAGCTTTTCTAAAATTAATTTAATTCATTTTCGAATTTAAATTACATTATATCAATTCGATTTTTTTAAACGAAAAAATTATGCATTCAAAAGACAATACATAAATATGTCCTTTAACTTGATTTCAAATTATATTTACGCCCTGTGCACAAGTAAACAGTTAAACTTGTATAAAGTTGAACAAATAGACACACATGTCCACTTATAGTTGGATAGTTAAAGTGTATATTTATGCATAATGAAAGTTGGAGGTCAATGTTAAAATTTGAAGTCAAGTTTAGAGTCCAATATATATGTATTATGTCTATTCAAAAACTATACCAAAAATTGTGATATATTGTTATTTTTTACATATTAATATGATGAAAAAATAAACCCTAAAAGGTTAGTCAAATAGAAAGTATGACGATTAACTGTGGACGGAGGGAGTAATTAACTTCTACTTCCTCCACCCAACTTATATGTGTTAATCTGACTTTATACGGAGTTGGAAATAATTTTTTTCTTTTTGAAATTTGTGGTTTAAAATAAGTTATAAATATTTGTGACTAAAAATGGGAGGATAAAATGAGGATTTTTTAGTTAATTTGTTAGTAATGATAGAAATATATCATTCCTTTTTAGACGGCTAAAAGAAAGAGTAAGTCATATAAAATGGTTAAGATTCGTGGAGGTTTAGTAGGTAGTTAGTGTGTTGTCTCATTTTATCCTTCTAAGTCTGTTACTGTCTATTTTTTAAATTTATTTTTGGTTATCTTATGTTGTTACTATCCTTTTTCTGTAAGCTATGTCTTTCATGTTTGTAGTTTTTAAATTGCATTGATATGTGTTACTCGAATCAAACTTGAGTGTCTTTTAGAAATAATTTCTCTACCTTTCATGAGGTACGGCATAAGGTCTTGTCTGTGTATACTATACTTTCTTTGGATTTGACTTGTGGAATTACACTAGATATCGATATGTGCAATTTATTCGAGACAAATTTAGAATTTAGAGTTAGAATTTTAGTTGTGGTTTCCTGAAATTTCTGATGCTAATTTTCTTTTGGGTGTTATTGTCACCTTCTATTCAAGTTGTTTTCCTTTTCATATTGGATCTAATTAAGTTGTATGTCACGTAAGATATGAGTGTCTATTTTTTCAACTTTATACAAATTTATGTGTCTATTTGTGCACCACTAAAGTTGGAGGGCATAGATGAATAACACGTTTATGGATTATGTCTATGATAAATAATATTGCTATTTCCTCCATATTCAAACATTATCCTAATGTGAAATTGTAAATACTCTTGAAACTTTGATATTTGACTGTTCCAAGTCTTCCTATAAACTGTTGAATGGTATGGTCATTTTATCCAAAAGATTAAGCTATTATTAGAAATGACACTTTTCTTTTAACGTCTTCAATTCACCCTTTTTGTTGGTAAGTTTTTGAACCTGAGATCTTTGTCTACTCTGATATTATATTAAATTGTGTGACCAACTCATCTTAGCTTGCTATTAAAAAGTGTACGTTCTTATGTTTTTATTCACGTCTTCTACAGAAACAAGAAAAGTATCATAGATGCTGGTGCCTTGGAACCCATAATTGGCTTTCTTCAATCAGAGAAAGCAAGTTTACAAGAGCATGCCACTGCTTCATTACTCACATTATCAGCATCTTCTGTCACGAAACCGATCCTTACTTCTTTTGGTGTCATCCCTCTACTTGTTGATATTCTAAGATGCGGTAGCCCACAAGCCAAGGTTGATTCTATAAGCACTTTATACAATCTTTCAACTTCTCAAGGCAATTTAACATTGATCCTTCAAACAGAACCAGTTTCTTCTATAGTTACTCTGCTTAAATCCTGTAAAAAGTCCTCAAAAACCGCTGAAAAATGTACTGCTCTTCTAGAACCTTTAATGTCCTATGACGAGTGTAGGAAAGCGTTGACATCTGAAGAAGGAGGGATACTTGCAATAGTGGAAGTCCTTGAAATCGGATCTTTACAAAGCCAAGAACATGCATTAGGAGCTCTGTTGACAATGTGTCAAAGTGATCGATGTAAATACCGGGAACTAATTCTCAGAGAAGGTGTAGTTCCTGGACTTCTTGAGCTGACTGTTAAAGGGACAGCTAAGTCTAAAGAGAAAGCGCAAACACTTTTAAGGTTACTGAGAGATGCTCCTTACGAAAGGTCTCAGCTTCAACCCGATACATTGGAGAACATTGTTTCTAATCTTATATCTCAGATAGATGGCAAGGAGCAAACTGGAAAAGCGCGGGGGTTGCTTGCTGAAGTGATACAAGTTAGTATGGATCAAAGTTTGAGACGTTTACACCAAAGGCCAATGGTATGTACTCCAGTTGATTTGTCTATAGCCGGTGGTGCCTCTACGATCTCTTCAACATGATACTGTTTCTCATCTCTGATATCATTTAATCTTTCTTCCTGCAACCATGTTCCTGTGTTGAAATCAGTTTTTTCGTGCTCGGAAAATTAGATATACTAGACAGTGCCAGTTCAGTTATGGAACTGAGACAGGCTTAAATGGAGTGATATGACTAGTAAAGATCCATATAGCCCATCTCTAACCTGTTTGAGATTGAGGCGTTGTAACTTTTTTAGAGAGTTCTTAGAGTTTTGTTGTTTTTAGAGTTGGTTTTTGTACGTCAGCATCATGAGTCCACGAGATATAATTGGAACGAGTTGAGATGTCTAACGGTGCATTTTCAAAAATGGAGTGTTAAATTATTAGGAATATATCTTTGAGGGGAATAGCTATAGAGCATCCTTTAGGGCTCTGAATTTCATAGTTATATGTCTTTTTAATTTTATTTTTTTGGATATTATTTGATGTTATTACTCTATGTTCAAAATATTAGATTAGAAATGAAGAAGATGTTGAATGTTATTCCGAGCTCACAAGTTGCTTGTGTGTTAGGGTGTGCATTCGGTTGTATACTGTTCGATTTTGGTTTTTTGATTTTTGGTTTAGAAGAAGTGCAACTTAATCTGAACCAAAATAAATTTGGTTTGGTTTGTTTTTTTCTTTTTTGATTTGGTTAATCAATTATGTCAATATTAGAAAGATAACAAAGTTATAATTTTAATTTAAAAATAAATGAATATATAGATATATTTAATATTGAATTTCTTAAATATACTTTATATAAATCACATGTAAAACGTAAAACACAATACTTAAAATATATTAATTATAGATGTCCAAACATAAGAAAATAAATTAAATCATAATGAAAATAACTAAAAAGGGATAAAAGTGGTTAACTCCAACTTATATATATATATATATATATATATATATATATATATATATATAATTTGATTTTTTCGGTTTTCATTTTTCTAAATTCGAAATCAAATAAAAAAACCAAATAAAGTAAATTATAAATTCAAAATTAAACCAAGATTCCAAAAAAATAATCCAAATTAAAATTCGATTTGATTTAATTTTTTTGATTTAATTTAAATATTATGTGTCGTAAAGAAATTATAATCCTCTTATTATTGTCAAAGATTTTGGGTTACTTCCTCCTAAAATAAGACGGAAAAACATTTTTTTAATAGAAATAATGTAAATTATAGAACTGCAATGAATTTAATAAACAAAGCAACACCAAACAAAATTTTTGAGGTTTTAAAACTTCAAATCGTTAAGATTCGATTAGTAAAGATTATAATATTACATAGACTTTCTTTTAAGTTACAAGGTGAAAAGGGGAAGACAAAAGACTCAACTAGATTTAAAGTGTGATATTTTTTAGCTGCTAAATTTAATTCTATATATGATAATTATATTTTATTTATGTTCATTGTTCTTCTTCCTTTTCTGCTTATACTAATAAATTTCATTAGAGTAAAATGTCTATTCTCACTTAATAAAAAATAATAAGACAGTCTACAAGTAATTATTATTCTTCTCAAGTATTTTTCTTTAAAAGAACAAAAAATCTTTTTCTTTTCCCACTGTGTAAACACATTAATTTGATTGTGTTTTTTTGTAGTTATTTTAAATTGATTTGCCTCAAGACTAATTTAGAAGAAATTTTAAGGTGAGTTAAGTGACTGGTTTATAAGTATCAAACAGTAATAAAAATAAATTTAAGTCTTTAAAATTTCTGTTAAATATTGTTTCTTCCAAAACTAGATAAAATAATAATGTATTTCTATAAGCGCTACAACAACAATTATCACCATTTAATATCCAATGCATATCTGTATTTTATTAAATTAATCATTAAATTCATTATTTATGTATATTCAAATATGCATGACATGATGTATCAAAATTTTCCATCTTTAGTACATTCATAAATAAAAATATATACACACACAAAAAAAAAACAACTAATTTTGCCAATGAAAAACATTAGTTATTACTAACCATTTTTTTTAAGATTTAAACCAATTAAATTATTTTCCTAATAAGAAAAATTTGACTAAAAAATTGATCATAGTCCTCATTTAATTTTATTCCAAAATAGAATGACAACTAAGAATCCTCTAATTCAAATTATTCTAATTTTTTAGAGAATCAAAATTCCCCCCTATAAATTGAAGTCAATCCTAAGAAAAGAAATATACAACAACAATAACCAAACCTCCTTAACAATGCCTAGAAATAAAGTGAAGTTAGCTTTCATTGAAAATAACAGTTCAAGAAAAGTCTCATATAGAAAAAGACAGAAAGGGTTCTTAACAAAGGCCCGTGAACTCAACACCCTTTGTGATGTTGAAATAGCTTCTGTCATCTATAGTCCTTACCACAATGAACCTATAATATTTCCAAATAACGACGTTGTTACCAACACCTTTACAACGTTCAGGGAGTTGTCAAGATTGGAGCAATCAAAAAATATGATGACACAAGAAAATTTCACCAAGCAAAGGATTCAAAAAATGGAGGAAAAACTAGAGAAGGTAAGAAAGGAAAATAGAGTTAGGGAGTTCACAAATAAGATGTATGAAATGTTGAATGGAGATGATATTCCTAATGGTATACATGTTTACGATCTCAACGATCTGAGTTACGTGATCAACCAAAACCTTAAAGAGGTATGTGAAGCAATCAAAGCATTGTCTACACCAGTGTTAACGGATGTATCGATGCCAATAAATAATCATCAGAATAACTCTGTTAGCTTTACGCAGAGTCCTGCATTGTCTGAGATGTTTGATTGGAACGATGATCTCATGAATTTGGATTGGAACGATCTGTTGACTTTACTTGATGAGACATCTTTCGATAAAGTTGATGTTCAAGATTCAAATCGCAACAACGATAATTTATAAGGATCTTAGACTAATGTCTTTTGTTAGTTTGCATATCTAAGTTGCATCATATGATTCTCAATACTCTTTGCTCATATCCTCATTGAAATGTCCATTTGTTATGTTTGTTTCTTTTTCTTCAAAATTTGTTGTTTCATTTACTTATTAAATTTATGGTCAATTTCTCTTAATGTTTACTAGATACTCTTGTACTTATTTGTACCTTTATTACTATTATTATTACAAATGTTGTGGTTGTTGTTGTTAGTATGGTTTTCAATCATGGTATTATGTTGTTATTAAATTGAGAAGGTTTTAAATGGAAACATGAGCGGTTAAACCTTTAACTTGTTTAAGATTGAGGCATTATTAGACAATGCTAGTCTAGTGTCACGGACTTAGAGTCTTTGCTAAGACTCCGTGCGACACTAGAAGGTTCTAGAGTTCTCTGCAAACCTCTTCAAGACTCTAGATCCTTCCGCCCCTATTTGAACGCTAAATCAGGTTGGAATTGTGGCGAGACGTCACACTAGGCTCTACTAGGAGCCCAAGTGATCTTGGAGGAAGGTTGTTTAACGCTAGTGATTGATCCTGCTATAACGTACTTCTACCTATTATAATATAGTACCTGCAAATGAACTGGCTAATATAATTTTTTAGAGAGTTCATAGAATTACTATTTTTGAACATGGTCTGTGTGTATTTGTACATAAACTTTGAAGATTATACGGCTAGTTAAGGCTACAAGTTTTATAACTATGATATATTTGGTATATTATATTGCACCCTTTATTTGTCTCTTTTAATTTTCCTCTTCTAACCATGTTGTTAGTGTTGAGATTAAATTGAACTCGAAAAATTAGATATACTTAAATAAAGACACTGAAGGATGTGATCTTGTGGTCAATAAATTGGATTGCACATAATGATGTCTCATATTTAAGTTCTAGGATAGACCAAACTCTAGGTAATTTTTTCTCATTAATTTTAGTCTGGGTAAACAAAGTTAATTATTAATTGTTGCTGGCGGAAGGTGACATATGTTTCATAAAATTAATCAAACTATACACTAGTTAATCTGAAATACATTTCTAAAAAAAAAACAAGTATTCAATATGTGACATGTCACGACACTTGTTCGTTGTAGAGACACCCACTCTAATCCTTTTGTGGGAGAAAAAACTAACAATTCAAGCTTAACCCGACAATAAATTAACCAATTAATGATTGAAATAGTAAGGAAATAGTCTTAACAACAATCAAAAGTGTGAGTTCCCATAATGTCACAATCCAATAACGACAACCAATGAAGAATTTAAAATTCCCTAGAACCCAAACTTCATTGTACTGAAACATCTAACAATCTAGGATAGAGGATACAACCCCCCTCCCAACTGAAGCCGCTAAGCAGCCGCTTGAAGATTGCATGTTCTCAATAAAGAGAGAGAAATAACAGTAACAACACACAATAATCGTGTACTAATAGGATCAGTTAATTTCGATATATGAAATATGGATAGGCACATAAGACACAATCTCAACACAACATATCATATTCCAAAATCTATACACATAATAACATGAATTATCACAACACAACAAAACAAGTTTGGTTCTCTCACAGAACCCACTCATACACACATTTATTGTACCAATGTGGTATCCGATCCCAAATGAGTGTATCGACGTAGTATCCTATCCCAAGTTAGTGTACAGTGTGGTAGCTGTTTCAGATATTAGTGTACCGGCGTGATATCCGATCTCAAACATAGCCACATAGCACAATCATAAATAACAATGAATCGCATTCAAATTAACATGTACACTTATATATGTAACCTATTCATTACATGTGATTGACAACATCCTACCTTTCATATTATGCCTTTTCAACTTTCCTAATCATATATCGTTTATGTACTACTAATGATGCAGTTATCAAGTACATTTAACATATATGGGAAAGCAAAATCATCACCTACCTCGATTCGACCCCTAAGAACTCTAGAAAATTGAAGCTTCTCTTTGGTTATGAATTCTAACTTGTTCTTTAGTCTAAGCAGATAGTAAAACACCATAATCAACTAAAGATGACCTAACAATATTCAAGTTATCACCCCTACCTAACCCTAAGTTATTCTCATGATAATTTCAACCATCAAGGGTTCTTTCCACCATTAACTTAAGTTAAAAACTATCAATTTGTTGATACAGGACAATTGATAGTGGAAGATTGAAGAAGAAGAAGAAGAAGAAGAAGAATAATGTTATATAGAGAGTTTCATCTTCATGTATTTTACAATGTATATTCTACATTACAATGTACAAACTACTCATGTATATATACAATCAATTAGCTAACTAACAATGTAAATGCACCAATCGTAAAAGAACAGCTGGCTAACAAACTAAGCTTAACAATTAACAACTAACAACTAACTAGTTAACTAACTAATTGAACTTTAACTAACTAACTAATTCAACTCTTATCAATACTTTTATCATATTCCTCAATACCCCCCTTAAAGCTAGGAGATATGAAGATGTCCTTCATTTCGATCTTGGAAACCAAATATTCATGTTGCAATCGACCAAGTCCTTTAGTGAATACATCAGCAGGTTGTTCAGTAGTAGCCAAGTGTTGAATGGATATGTAACCTCTTTTAACCTTTTCTCTAATAAAATGACAATCAATGTCAATATGTTTTGTCCTCTCATGGAAAATAGGGTTAGAGGCAATCTGAATAGCAGCAGTGCTGTCACTATGTACAATAATAGGCAAGACAATAGGCATGTCTAATTCACGAAAGAGACCAATTAACCATGTAACTTCAGCAACAGTAGAAGCCATGCTTCTATATTCTGCTTCAGCAGAACTTCTGGATACTGTAGATTGCTTCTTAGACTTCCAAGAAAGTAAGGATTCTCCAAATGTAACCATATATCCAGTAATGGATCTCCTAGTATCAGGGCATGATCCCCAATCAGCATCACAAAAAGCCTGTAAGGAACCAGAATCCTGAGCAGATAACAGAATACCTAGGCCAGGTTGTTGTTTAATGTATCTGACAACTCTAATAGCAGCATTCATATGAGATTGCTTAGGAGCATTCATGAATTGGCTTAAGTTTTGAACAGCATAGGACAAGTCAGGTCTAGTAATGGTTAAGTAGATCAATCTCCCAACCAATCTTTGATACTCACCAATATCTGATAATACAGGATCAGATGTAATTCCTACATGCTTGTCAAAAACTGCAGTAGTGAGCTTTCCATTCATCTCAACAGGTGTGGCAATAGGTTTAGATCCACCTAAACCCAAGTCTGAAATAATCTCCAATGCATACTTTCTTTGATGCATGAGAATTCCTTCCCTGTTTCTGGCAAACTCTATCCCTAGGAAATATCTCAATGATCTTAGATCTTTGATCTTGAAGTTATCCTTTAAGACTTGTTTGGTGTCATTGATTAGTGTGATGTTACTGCCAGTGGCTAACAAATCATCAACATAAACCAAAACAATCACAATACCTTCATTAGACTTCTTGATCAATAAAGAGTAATCCAAATGGCTTTGCTGAAATCCAGCAACTAATAGTGCCTGAGTCAATTTCACATTCCACTGTCGTGAAGCTTGCTTAAGTCCATACAATGACTTAAGCAACTTACACACAGGTTGATCCCCAGCATGCAGATGAGAGAATCCTTGAGGTATCTGCATATAGACTTCTTCTACCAAGTCACCTTGCAAGAATGCATTATAAACATCCATCTGTTGGACATCCCATCCCTTAGATGCAGCTAAAGTGAGCACTGTTCTAACTGTGACCATTTTAACAACTGGAGAAAATGTCTCCTAGTAATCTAAACCTTCTTGCTGGCTGTATCCTTTGGCTACAAGTCGGGCTTGGAATCTTTCAACTTCACCATTTGCCTTGTACTTAATCTTGTACACCCATTTGCAACCTATAGCCTTTTTGCCAATAGGTAGAGTTACTACCTCCCAGGTTTTATTCTCTTCCAATGCCTGTATCTCTTCTTTCATGGCTGCTACCCACCTCTTATCTTTGGCAGCTTGATGGTAGAACTTAGGCTCAGTGCCAACTGAAAGATTGGCAATGCAACATTGATAAGAGGGAGACAAATTTCTGTAATCAATGTTATTTTCCAGAGAGTACAAACAATTGGACCTTGATCTAGACTTGAATGTGGTAACAAAATCCTTTTGCCAAAAAGGAGGCCTAGAAGTTCTAGTTGATTGTTGTCTGTTGGAGCTCAAAAGTGAATCATCCGTAGTTGGTTGATCCTGCTGATGATGATCCTCAAGATCATTGGCAAATCCATTGTCAACATTATCAATGGGATCGTCTATGGTTGGTTGATCCTGTTGAAGATGATCCTCAAGATCATCAAATCTGACTGGCAAATCTGAAGATTCAATGGATGATACACTGTCTTGTATGTCATCAAAACACTGAGTTTGAAAAGGAAAGATAGATTCATTAAAAACCATATCTCTACTGACAAAGAAGACTCTATTTTGTAGATCATAGAGTTTGTATCCCTTCTGTGTAGTACCATAACCCATAAGTACTGATTTGATGGCTCTAGGACCAAATTTATCAAATCTCAACAATGTAGTTGCATAACACAAACATCCAATGATCTTCATGTAAGACAAATATGGAGGTTTACCAAACATCATTTCAAAAGGAGACTTATTAAGTAACACAGTGGATGGAATTCTATTGATGATATGAACAGCAGCTAAAACACATTCTCCCCAAAACCTGATTGGAATATTGCCTTGAAATCTAATAGCTCTTACTGTCTCCATTATGTGTCTATGTTTTCTTTCCACTACACCATTTTGTTGAGGTGTATATGGACAAGAACTCTGATGTTTAATTCTTTGAGATTCAAACAGTTCACTCACTTGAGCATTAAAAAACTCTCCACCATTATCTGATCTAAAGATTTTAACTTGAACATTGAATTGAGTCTTAACCATAGCAAGGAACTGTTTCAATATGGTAGAGACATCAGACTTGAGATGCATGAGATATATCCATGTCCATCTAGAGTGATCATCAACCAAAGTAAGAAAGAGCTTCATTTTATTATGAGTTGTAATCTTGTAAGGCCCCCATACATCCATGTGAACTAAATCAAAACATTGTGTACTTCTAGTACTGCTATTAGGAAATGGTAGTCTGACTTGTCTAGCTAATGGACAAATATTGCAACATTTCAACTGAAAATCCCTTTTATGAGCAAATATGTCTATCTTCCTGAGAACACTCATAGGAATGTGACCTAGCCTCTTATGCCAAACCTCACCTTCAGCAGAATTCTTCACTGCAACAAAACTTCTATGCTGTCCAGTGTCTATCAGTTGTGATGACTTTAAGATGTATAGACCACCTTTTTCTTCACCAATCTCCTTCACTTTCCCAGTGAAGAGATCCTGAAGGAGAAAGAAATCAGGATAGAAAATTGCACAACAATTCAATTGCCTAGTAAGTTTAGCCACTGAAAGAAGATTGAAGTTAAGTTCTGGCACATATAAAACATTCTTAACTACTTCACCTCCTTGTAGTTGAGAGCAGCCTGAATGTGTGACTTTAGTTGAATCACCATTTGGAAGCTGAACATTTCCTGAACTCTTTACTGTTGATCCATGAGTTAGCAAGTCTTTAGTTCTCACCATATGATCAGTTGCCCCACTACCAACAATCCAATCAAAACTAGTAGTTGAAGGAGTAAACTGAGAATGTCCTGCAAATATACCTGTTGTATTGGCACTACTATTGGTAGATACTGTATTTCCCTTATGAATCAATGACTTGTTCATCATCTGTAAAACTTGTTGGTATTGATCAGGTGTAAAATGTTGAGATAAAATAGCTCCTGAACCACTTGAACTTGGATTACTTTCATATTGTTGTGACATCTGATGTGAACCACCACTCTTAAACTGCTGCATCTGATCTACAATATTACCATTAGTTGAGCTACCTGGATTGTTAAATTGAGGATTGTAGTCTGTTGTCATAATATTTGCTTGTCTCTTCCCCTTATAATTGGTAGGATAGCCTATTAACTGATAGCAAGATTCCTTTAGATGTCCATGTTGGTGACAGTGAATACAGTACTTTAGCTTGTTACAATTAGCTCTATTTTGTCCTTTCATATCACAATGATCACAATACAAATATCCACTTCTCTGTTTGTTAAACTTCACATTTCCACTTCGATTACCCTGACCATTAAAATTGTTCCCTCCATATCTACTAGTGAACAAAGCTGTAGAATCCATTTGACCTCCTAAATTATAGTGATCTCCACTTAACTCTCTTTGACTTTCATCTTGAATTATCATAGCATAACATTGATTAACAGTTGGAGTTGTATTCATCATGAGAATTTGGCTTCGAGCATGACTATAATTGTCATTCAAGCCCATCAAAAACTGCAGAAGCTTCTGTCTAAGCATGCTATTAACATATTCTTTAGATCTTTCACAATTACAAGATGGAGGAGGAACAATTGAATCAAATTCATCCCACAGATCTTTCAACTTGGAATAGTATACTGAGACTGGAGAAGTACCTTAAGTATGTGTAACAATCGACTTGTGTAAGTGAAATATCCTAGACATATTCACTTTGTCAAATCGTTCCTTCAGATCACTCCAAACCAGTGATGCATTAGAACAAAATAGGATTCCACTCATCAATTCCTTGCTCACATTGTTCATAAGCCATGAAAGCACCATTGCATTACATCGATCCCACTGTTTCTTCTCAGAATCGACTGTGTAATCTTCACGTTTGATGCTGCCATCAATAAATCCCAATTTATTCTTTGTTAGCAATGTTAACTCCATTGCCCTGCTCCACAAAGTATAATTCTCCATCCCTACAAGTTGAATCCCAATTTGAACTGCACCTGTGATATCAGAAGAAGACAAATACAGAGGGTGTGTATGATCGATTTTGCTTGCCATTATTACCTCTCCCGATCTACAGATCCAGAGATCAAAATGAGCTAGAATTTATCAGAGATTGTACTCCCGTTGTGATACCATATCAATTTGTTGATGCAGGACAATTGATAGTGGAAGATTGAAGAAGAAGAAGAATGTTATTGAGAGAGTTTCATCTTCATGTATTTTACAATGTATATTCTACATTACAATGTACAAACTACTCACGTATATATACAATCGATTAGCTAACTAACAATGTAAATGCACCAATCGTAAAAGGACAGCTGGCTAACAAACTAAGCTTAACAATTAACAACTAACAACTAACTAGTTAACTAACTAATTGAACTTTAACTAACTAACTAATTCAACTCTTATTAATACTTTTATCATATTCCTCAATAAAAACCTTTTTTTCCAAAAACATAACCTAGATTCTAAAGATTAAGAATTAAATTACAAGTTGAGGAATTAACTAACTTATCTTTATGAAGAATTGAGTAAATATAGAAGGAAACTGCCTCAAATCGCTCTTCCTAGTTCTTAGAAAATTTTTTGAGACTTTTCTGCATAAAGCCTCGACTAACCCCGCTATATCAGTCCAACCCACTATAGCAGCCCGCTTGCTACAACATGAATTATTTCATCCCGCTATAACGATGTCATACCCGTTATGATGGCTTGCATTGAGACATAACCTCGTAATTCCTCTGCCAAACCTCCATTTCGCAACTACCTTAGAATCTCAACATTTCAAGCTAACCTCTTTATGAAAATCGATAACGAGAGTTTTACCCTTCCAAATTCGATTCGAAAGGCCTTATGAACTTCTTAGTGTCTCGACTACTAGAAAAAATAAATCAAGCCTAGACGTACCACCCCACTCGTTCACCGATGGCCCTTGACCTCAACTTGCTTAGATCACATCTGAAACTCCCTAAAATGTTTAAGTCATTCTAGCTCGATTTCTTCCACATTGGCCAATTGTTATGAGTTGGTGTACTCATCTTCTCTTTATTTTTGAAGTTAGTGAGCCTAATTTAGGAGACAAGTTCTCTTTATTATGTTATTTTCAGTGCTTAGTTATCCGTGTTTCAAATAAGGCCTACTAACTTCAAATCTAAAGAGAAAATGAGTACACCAAGCTCTGTAAGGTAAAGAGATATATAGCAAAATTCTTTCAATTCATTCTTAAATTAGCTTTTTGTATGAGATATACGTGTTTGTTCATGGTGGTTGCACTATTGTAACTTCATTGATCATATTAATTTTTTTCATATATTTGGATTTTGACTATGTTTTTACTATAGGTAACCAAAGATCTCAAGCTGTTAGGAAGGAAAACCTTTCTTTTCAAGCACTGATTGTAAAGTGTATTGGCCACTAAAATGTTATGGTGACAAATCCATTCTGTTATGTCAAGGATGGTTCAAGCATATGACAAATTACTCCATTTTTTGGTAATTGCCTTTAAAATGACCTGTATGTCTTCTTCATATGCAGATGTAGAAATCAATTATACTTCTGCATCAGATGAAAAATGATCTGCTTCTGAGGCTGAATAGGAAGAAAAGTCAACAGATAAAGTACATTACATAGTCCAGGTATTGTTGACTAACTGTTCCCAAGATGAAGACTTTCAGGATTGCCCTACTTTGTTGCCTAGAATAAGAAAACAAATGCATTGACTAAAATTGATACCTTTATAGACTTATAAGAGAATATTTGTTGTGATTGGTAGAGCACAAGAGGAACGATAGGAGAAATATACCCTAAGAGTAGATCCCTTAAGTAGTTCATACTTCATACCATCAACTTTAAATCTTTGATGGCAAACATATACGACATATATTATATCAAAACCATAATTAATATTCTTAACAAGTTTTAAGTAAAACACTACTAGTCTTTTATATTTGACAAATAACTAGAAAAAAATTAGATCTGTATTAATTTTAGTCAATGCATTTGTTTTCTTATTCTAGGCAACAAAGTAGGGCAATCCTGAAAGTCTTCATCTTGGGAACAGTTAGTCACCAATACCTGGACTATGTAATGTACTTTATCTGTTGACTTTTCTTCCTATTCAGCCTCAGAAGCAGATCATTTTTCATCTGATGCAGAAGTATAATTGATTTCTATATCTGCATATGAAGAAGACATACAGGTCATTCAAAAGGCAATTACCAAAAAATGGAGTACAATTTTATGCACAAAGTAAGTAAATTGTAGTATTTCTAATTACTAGTCCTTATCCTCGTCAAGTCATGTATGTCACGATTGGAATCTAGATCCCAGACGAGACCGGCGTCGTTGACCTCTCAGAGGTAGCATACAAGCCTACTTACGTCATTCTTACTTTACATAGGTTAATTTTAGCGGAAAATTTCAAACTTTTTTTTTCTTAACATACTTATAAAACATTCTTATTAATACGTAATTGTTCACCATCAACCATCTAACATTAAGAGATAAGCAACTGAAAGAAATAGTCCAATTCTTATTAAGTGTATAATTGTCAAAATGGCACCAATACATAGTCTGAATAAAAACAGAAAAGAAACGCTAGTAAAACATGCTCCACTAGCTCAACTCTAAAACTAAGCTAGAATATAAAACAACAGCATCCTTGAAAGCATGAGAACCTACCAAAACCGGATGAATGCTGGACGCCCGGATAACTGCAGCGATGATCCTGTAGCTCTATCGTCTCCCTGTGCCTGCACCTAAAATATTAGAGTTTGTATAGGGTTAGTACACACTTGTACTAAGTATGGGTATATGCAAGCACACACCAAGGACATGCATGAGAAATAATACCTATTTCCTAACAACATGATTTTTGGAAGTCAAGTCAGTGGACTTGCCAAATTGAGATTAGGAAAGTTTACAAATTTGGATTAGAAAAGTCAATGAGCTTTACAAATTTGGAATAGGAAAGTCAGTGAGCTTTCCAGATTTGGAATAGGAAAGTTATGCCATGAGAATAACATACATCATCATACTTTTCACATTTTCACACAGCACATAACATTTTACGCATAGCACATATCATATAGCATACATCACATTTTGCGTGTAGCACATAACTTCTTTAATATAATTCATTCATATGCCATGAGACCTTGGAATCATGGATTTAACATCAAGACATCTCAGAAATGAGGGCTCAACAGATGAGACCTCAACTAGAGAGTCTTCATTAGCAAACACAGAGTCTGCTTCGTTCATTCATACGTACTCCATTTCATTTCATTCATAGGCCAGTGTAAAACACCAGCTATACCTAGGATGTAGTTTAAGACTTTCATTAGGTTCGTAGTGCAATGACCAAGAATGACCTAATGTCATTACTTGAATGAGTAAGTCACCATTCCCTGGACTATGCAGTGTTCTGCTAACTTTTATTTTTATTCAGCCTCAAAAGAAGATAATTTTTCATGTGATGCAACAGTTTAATCGGTTCATACATCAGCATATGGAGTAGGCATAAAGGTTATTCAAATGTCAATTTCCAAAAATGGAGTAAATTATCATCTGCTTGAACCAATTTTGACATAAAAGAATGGATCTTTTACCATAGCATTTTAGTGTCCAATACACTTTACAATCAGTGTCCGAAAAGAAAGGCTTCATCCTAACAACTTGAGATCTTTGATTTTCTATAGACGAAAACATAGTCAAAACCCAAATATATATATATAAAAAAAAGATGGAATAATGCACAAGTACCTCCTCAATCTATGTCCGAAATCCCAGAGTCACACTTATACTATACTAAGATCCTATTACCCCCTCCCCCCACCTCTGAACTTATTCTATAAGTAATTTTCTACCCTTTTCGTCCTGCATGACACTAGCTTGAAAAAAAAAGTCAACCAGCGTAGACCCACAAGATAGTGTCACGTAGGTCGAAAAGGTGTAGAAAATTATTAATTTAATAATTTCAGGGGGTAATAGGACCTTAGTATAGTATAAGTGTGTTTCTCAGATTTCAAGTATAAGTTGAAGGGGTACTTGTGCATTATTCCAAAAAAGATCAATATTTTTAATGAAGTTACAATAGCGCAACCACCATGAACAAACACATATATTTCATAAAGAAAGCTTATTTAAGAATGAATTGAAAGAATTTTTCTACATTTCTTTTTATATGACAGAGCTTGGTGTACTCATCTTCTCTTTATTTTTGAAGTTAGTAAGCCTCATTTAGAAGGCGAGTTCTCTTTATTATATTATTTTTAGTGCTTGGTCATTCGTGTTTAAATTAGGCACACTAACTTCAAAGTTAAAGAGAAGATGAGTAAACCAAGTTGTGTCATGTAGAGAAACGTAGCAAAATTCCTTCAATTCTATCTTAAGTAGGCTTTCTGTATGAGATATATGTGTTTGTTCATGGTGGCTGGACTAGTGTAACTTCATTGATCATATTGATCTTGTAAATATATTTGAGTTTTTACTACGTTTTTGTCTATAGGTAATCAAAGATCTCAAGCTACTAGGATGGAGCCTTTCTTTTCAGGCACTGACTGTAAAGTGTATTGGACACCAAAATGCTATGAAGACAAATCCATTCTTATATGTCAAGGTTGGTAGCATATGACAACTTATTCTATTTTTGGTAATTGGATTTTGAATGACCTTTATGTCTACTCCATATGCAGATATAGGAAAATTGGTTATATTGCTGCATCAGATGAAAAATGGTCTGTTTTTTAGGCTGAATAGAAAGAAAAGTCAGCAGATAAAGTACATTACATAGTTCAGAGATTGGTGACTTACTCATTCATTGACATTGGCACTGGACGTTCCCAAAATGGGGACTTTCAAGATTGCCCTACTTTGTTTCCTAGAATAAGAAAACAAATGCATTGACTGGAATTGGTACTTTTATAGACTTATAAGAGAAGATTTGTTGTAATTGATAGAGCACATGAGTTACAATATGAGAAATATCTCATAAGATAGATCTCTTATTCAGTTTATACTTCATGCCATCTACTTTAAATCTTTGATGATGAAAAAATATGATATATATTATATCAAAACCATAATATTCTTAACAAGTTTGAAGTAAAACACTAATAGTCTTTATGCTTAGCAAATAACTACGAAAGAATTAGATATTTATTATGTTTACCAAAACATTGAGTTATAACTATATACACGAAGTAAGTAAATCATAGTATTTCTAATTACTGGTCCTTATACTCGTCAAGTCATGTAGTCATCGTTCAAAAATCTTTTTATTCCTTATCGTGACCAACATAAGAAGGAGGTTCTACTACCAGTACTATAAAGAATAAAGGATCACGAATGCGATATAAGGTTCCCTTTTTTTAAATGAATAAAAAGCTCAAAAGCTATCTTGTCAAATATGCAGCGTTGCGTGATATAAATTCAAATTTGAAAAGAAATTGAGACAAAATTGTATTAAGTACACATATATGCAAAATAAATTAAAGGAAGAACGTCAAACTTGAAAAAGTTGCATACCATCTTTGTACTTTCTTCTACCTAACTTGTAATAATTGGTCCTTCATACCAATTGAGGCTGTGTCGAATGAGAATACCAAAAATTATTCTTTTCAGTAACCAAAAGTACCAAAATGAGGAAGATACTTCCTGTAATTATATGTAAGCATATCAATAAAATGAAATAAATTAATGATGTTTGATCAATGTAAAGACTAAAATTTGCCTGAAGGAATGTAGAACATAAAAGTTTCCTAATTGTTAACAACCTGCCAATAGACATTCAGAGCATCATATAGTTCAAAGATGAAGATATTCTGAGAAATACATAGCAAACGGATATGAATTACTCAATGTATCAATTCTACAGAAACAACTTTACAGGTATTGGTTAACTAAATTTCACGAATCATAGGGTAACATATATTCACAACATCGCAGTTTATGTAAGTCATATCATTTTCATGTTATTATAGTTTGTTTCGTGTAATTATTTTCCTATAGTTATTATGTTTTCTCCCTACTCCAAATTATATGTACTATGCAAAAGAAATCAAGAATCTAAAAAATGAAAATTTCTGCAGGAAGTGATGCAATCACTTAGCCTCAACTCTATCCCAAAATACACAAATATAACAAATAGCAACAAAAGATAGCAATGTCGTAAATATTGCAACAACTAATCAGAGAATCGATAAAGAGTATACAACTGAACACTACTTCTATTGTCACAAGTTAAAGAGAAGATGTGAAATTTTGAGGACCACAACACTTCGAATCTCACATGCCACTCTTACACTCGACTTAACCAACTGGGACTTGACAAGAAGACCAAATATCATAAGAAATCTTAAATTCAAAGAATAACCTGAATTAACTATTTGAAATAAAGAGCAAGAGTGATATATAACTTAAAAGGAACAATTTAGACATAGCATATGATGCTGACTAGAAAAATGAGTATTCAAATATTAAGTGGAGAAGCTCATAAATACATATTTGTTTGTCCCACTCCTAAAAAGTAACTTCATTTAATTAGAAAACTATGGCAATATTTACATATTTATCATAGAAATCGAAAAAAGATCACTTCTGAGAAGAAGCTAGAAACTGAGTATCACTTTTCTAAACATATACATATCAAAAAAGCTTATATAAAAAATCCAACAGAAAAAACTGTTAAATTTAAAACTTGAAGATGACTACATGACTTGAAGAGGATAAGGACCAGTAATTAGAAATATTATAATTTACTTACTTCATGCATAAAATTGTTACTCAATTTTTCGGTAAACATGATAAAAATCTAATTCTTTCATAGTTATTTGTCACACATAAAGATTATTAGTGTTTTACTTAAACTTTTTGAGAATATTATGATTTTGATATAATATATGTCATGTTAGTTGATCAACAGAGATCTAAAGTAGATGATATGAAGTATGAACTGATAAGAGATCTATTCTTAGGGGATACTTCGCATTTTGTATCTCTTACGCTCTACCAAGTAAAACAAATATTCTCTTACAAGTCTATAAAGGTTTCTAGACAATGCAATTGTTTTCTTATTCTAGGGCAACAAAGCAGGGCAATCATGTAAGTCCCCATTTTGGGAAAGTCCAGTGCCAATGTCACTAAATGAGTAAGTCACCAATTCCTGAACTATGTAATATATTTTATCTGCTGAATATTCTTTTTGTTCAGCACCAAAAGCATACCATTTTTCAGTTGATACAACAGTATAACTGGTACCTACATCTTCATATGGAGTAGGCATAAATGTAATTCAAACGTCAATTTCCAAAAATAGACTAAAATGTCATATGTTTGAACTAACCTTGACATAGAAGTATGGATTTGTTACCATAGCATTTTAGTGTCCGATACAATTTACAATTAGTGCCAGAAAAGAAAGGCTCCGTCCTAACAGCTTGAAATCTTTGATTTCCTAGAGACAAAAACATAGTCAAAACTCAAATATATGAAAAAGATCAATATGATCAATGAAGTTACAATAGTGCAGCCACCATGAACAAACATGTGTATCTGACACAGAAAGCGTATTTAAGAATGAATTGAAAGAATTTTTCTACGCTTCTCTTTATATAACAAAGTTTGGTGTACTCATCTTCTCTTTATTTTTGTAGTTTGTAGGCCTAATTTCAAAGATGAATTCTCTTTATTTTATTATTTTCAGTGCTTAGTTGTTCGTGTTTCAAATTAGGCATACTAACTTCAAAGCTAAAGAGAAGATGAGTACACCAAGCGCTCTCATGTACACAGAAACGTTGCAAAATTCTTTTAATCCTTCTTAGATAAGCTTTCTGTATGAGATATACATGTTTATTCATGGTAGCTGGACTATTGTAACTTCATTGATCATATTGATCTTTTTCATATATTTGGGTTTTGACTATGTTTTTGTCTATAGATAATCAAAGATCTCAAGCTGTTAGGATGGATCCTTTCTTTTCGGACACTAATTATAAAGTGTATTGGACAGTAAAATGCTATGGTGACAAATCCATACTTTTATGTCAATGTTGGTTTAAGCATATGACAATTTACACTATTTTTGGTAATTGTCTTTTGAATGACCTTTATGCCTACTCCATATGCAGATGTAGGATCGTTTGTACTGCAGCATCAGATGAAAAAGTGGTCTGCTTTTGAGGTTGAATAGAAAGAGAAGTCAGCAGATAAAGCACATTACATAGTCCAGGGATTGGTGACTTACTCATTCACTGACATTGGCACTGGACGTTCCCAAAATGGGGAATTTCAGGATTGCCTTACTTTGTTGCCTAGAATAATAAAACAAATGCATTGACTGAATTGATACCTTTACAGATTTATAAGAGAACATTTATTGTAATTGGTTCAGCACAAGAGATGCAAAATGAGAAATATCCCGTAAGAATAGATCTCTCATACTTCATACCATCTACTTTAAATCTTTGATGATGAACAAATATGACATATATTATATCAAAATCATAATATTCTTAACTAGTTTTGAGTAAAACATGAATTGTCTTTGTGTTTGACAAATTACCATGAAAGACTTAGATCTTTACCATGTTTACCTAAATATTGAGTTACAATTCTATGTACGAAGTAAGTAAATCATAGTATTTCTAATTACTGGTCCTTACTCATCAAGTCATGTAGCCATCTGTCAAAAATCTTTTTATTTCTCATCGTGACCAACAAAAAGATAAGATGCTATTATCAGTACTATTTAGAATAAAGAATCACGAAAGCTATATGAGGTTCTTTTTTTTTGTTTGTTGAATATGAAGCTCGAAAGCTATATATGCACTGTTGAGTGATAAAAATTTTAAATTTGCGAAGAAATTGATACAAGATAGTATTAAGTACACATATATGCAAAATAAATTTGAGGAAGAGCGCCAAACTTGGAAAAGTTGCATACCATTTTTTTACTTCCTTCTCCCTAACTTGTAATAATTGGTCCTTCATACCAATTGAAGTTGTGTCGATTAAGAATCCTAAAATTATTCTTTTAAATAACCAAAAGTACCAAAATGAGGAAGATACTTCCTGTAATTAAATGTACATATATAAATACAGTGAAATCAATTATTGATGTTTGATCAATGTAAAGATTAAAATTTGCCTAAAGGAAAGGTAGAATATAAAGGTTTCCTAATTGTTAATAGCCTGCCAATAGACATTCAAAGCATCATATAGTTCAAAGGGGAAGATGTTCTGAGAAATACATGGCAAATAGATATGAATTACTCAATGCATCAATTCTGTAGAAACAACTCTATACGTATTGACTAACTAAATTTCACGAATCATTGGGTAACATATATTCACAACATTGCAGTGTATATAAGTTAAATCATCTTCATGTTATTATAGTCTATTTCGTGTAATTATTTTCCTATAGTTGTTGGTTGTTTTTTCCCTAGTCCAAAATCTATGTACTATACAAAAGAAATCAAGAAGCTAAAAAATTTAAAATTTCTGCCTAAAGTTTTGCAGTCTCTTGGCTTCAACTCTATCCCAGAAGACACAAATATGACAAATAGCAACAAAAGATAGCAGTGGCGTGAATATTGCAGCAACTAATCAGAGAATCGATAAAGAGTGTGCAATATAATACTACTTCTACTATCACATGGTAAAGAAAAGATGTGAAATATAGAAGACAACAACACCTCGAATTCCACACAGATCACTTTTAAACTCAACTTAGACAAGTGGACTTGACAGAAGGCCACATATCATAAGAAATCTAAAATTCAAAAGAAAAATTCGAACTAACTATTTGAAACAAAGAGCAAGAGTTAGATATAACTTAAAAGGAACAATTTAGATATAGCACATAATCATAATGATACTGACTAGAAAAATTAGTATTCATATTTGAAGTGGAGAAACATATGAATACAAATCTGTTTGTGCCTCTCCTAATAAGTAAAATCCTTTAATTAGAAAACTACGATAATATTTACAGATCTATCCTAGAAAAAAAATCACTTCTAAGGAGAAGCTAGAAATCGAGTATCACTTTTCTAAACATACACATAAAGAAAAGGATTAGATTGAAAATTCAACAGAAAAAAATCCAAAATAACCAAAAACAATTAACACATACCAAAGCATGATTAAGATAGCAAAATTTTCTCCGTTTGAGCAAGAGAAACAATCTCCATCTTTTTTAGAATCGATTTCCTCAAAATTTCCTATACAAAAGAAAAAAGAAAATGAGGAAACTTTACACCTAAAATCTTCCTACTATATATTAACCTAAAAAAGTATTAATTGCACAAAAAAGGTAAAAAAAAAAGTATAAGAAGATATCTTCTTACCCTTTCAAGTAGTGAGATCTAATTTTGCTCCAAGAAGAAATAGATGTGGCCTAAAATATTTCTTCTTTTCAAATACTTTGTCGCCCTCTTGAGTGAAATTTAATGGCAAATAAAGAAGAGAAAAGAGAATTGAAAAGAGGAGGAGAAACCAAAGTAAGAAAGTCTTGGTGATTTGCAAGTAGAAAGAAATAGTGTACACGTGTTGATAGTGGAAGAACATAAAATGAATGTCCAATAAAGAAGCCCAAATTTGTAGTACACTTTATATAGATTATTGTACAAACAATTCTTGTTGTGATAGTCCCACTGTTATTGGCTTTATATATATATATATATATATATATATATATATATATATATATATTTGTGTGTGTGTGTACAACTAACATTTGATTTAGATAAATGTAATTTTTCGACATAGGATCACCTTTGATCCATCTTAGCTCCACCCCTAAGGTAGGTTAGTAAATGTTTGTGTAGATTAGCGGTGGCAAGATTAATTCGAATCCACCCAATTCATTTGGTGTTGCAATGACCCAGTTATTGAGTTGATTGATGAGTTGAACCCAAGATATCAAATGGACTAAAATAAGAAAAAAAATATACAACTAGGCAAACACAAGCCCTATATTTACTCATTAAATCTCGCTTTACACAATTTTATATTTCATGCATAATTAGAAATTGTATTTGATTGTTTTTCTTCTGTCACATTTCTCTCACTTATACTATTCTTTTTCTTTCCCTGTCTTAACTCGATCATATTAGCCAATTTGTTTCAACTTTTTCTTGTTCGAATTAGAAAATTTTAAAATTTTCGCTTTTGTGATTATCTATATCAGATAAAGATCTTATTTGACAGTAAGTTCATCTACATATTTATTCTTTCGATTCTGATTTCCTAAGTACAACTTTATAGCCTTTTCTAAAGATTTGTGTTAATCTTTCATAAGTTCTCTATCAATAGTACCAAAAGTAATAGTGTTAGGGTAAGCATATTAAAGACTATTGATACATTATATATTTGAAAAAGAGCATGATACATTATGTATTCAAAAGATATTATGATATATAATATATCTTAAATATATCATAATGATATATGATTTATTCACGAAGTTAAGATAATCATGTTGATCATTTGAGGATCACGTTGCAAATTCTCAAGGACCATGAATTGTATACTAAGTTTAGCAAGTGAGTTTTGGCTGAGGTTCGTTGCTTTTTTTGACCATACTGTCTCCGGTGAAGGTATTCAAGTTGATCCTAAGAAAATCAATGTAGTTAAGAATTAAAATATACATTTGTCCGCTTTAGATATACGGAGTTTCTTGGGTTAGGCTGGTTACCATGGAAGGTCTGTGTAAGGATTTTTCTCTATTGCTTCACCTATGATGATATTGACTCAAAAAAAGGTATAATTCTTACGGTCGAAAGCTTGCGAGAAGAGTTTTCAAGAATTAAAGGATAAAATCACTTCAACCCCTATTTTGACATTACCAGAAAGACCATATCGTTTCTTGATACATTGTGATGTTTCATGTATTGGTCTTGGTTGTGTTTTGATCCAACATGAAAAATGTATTGCTTATATATTAAGGCAATTGAAGATTGCATGAAAATAATTATCTGACTCATGATTTGGATTCAGTTGTGGCGGTGTTTGCCCTAAAAATTTGGAGTCATTACTTCTATAGAATTTCTATAGATGTATTCACAAACCACAAGAGTTTTAAATGTGTTCACTCAAAAAAAACTTTTCTAACGGATATGACTTGAGTTATTGAAGGATTACGACATAAGTGCCCTATATAGAGTTGTAAAAATGAGTTTGACCCATGAAGTCAACCCAACCCTTGAATTGAGTGGGGTTGGGCCTAATTTTTTCTTGTTTCATTTAGGAACGAGTCTTTTTTATCCCAACCTCATTGGATCCGCTAGCTTCATTGGCCCAACCCACGAGCCTTAGAGGCCAGCCCGTGGGCTATAAATGTTAAAAATATTTATTACATATATTTTAGTAGTGTTTTATTTGTAAAGACTTTTTCAATAATTATTTAAAAATATAATATCAAATGTAAATACTTTGCATATCTTTTATATTTTAGGGTTGGGAGCCCACTAAAATCAAGTGTACATTTGTTTTTATGCCTAATTTTTCATTTGCCCTTTGTTGTCTTGTTTATAAAAGTAATTATATAATATCTTTTTGCTTGGATGAATCTTACGGTATTGTATCTTGGTTATTATGTATTTTTGTAAGTATTCATTGAAGTGTGTAATTCATAAATAATTTTTTATATGTATTGATTTCGTGTGTATTAAACATCAATGTTCGATACTCTTAGATAATCTTTCTAAGACACCAATGTTGTCATTTTTTTGTTGAAGGGACAACCGTCCCAACCTATGGCCCTCTTAAGGTTGGGCTGGCGCGAGGTCTTTACCGGTGAGTGTAATTTATGTTGAGTTCATTTCGTGTTTATAAATTATATGAGAAATGATTCCCTGTAGTGATTTGATATAAAGCAATGGAAAATGATTTTGGTTGGCGATATTTTGCCGATGAGAAATAATTCTGGCAAAAGATTGATAATTGTGAGTTTATACCTTTGATGATTCTACGTGATTCACGTGCTAATTGTGATTGATGTACTTGTTGCATATGACTAAACTACTTAACTTTGAGATTGACTTACTTAATTCGTTTATTGATAATTTGTGACTATTGAACTGCGGATATTGGACCTTATGAGCAGTGTAATGTAGAACGACTAGGTTGGGCTAATTTATGTGCTAGTTGTAGTTTGAGTAAGTTTGGTTGGAGCATAAGGAGTAAGTTTGATTGGAGCATAAGGATTATTCTATTTCTATCTAGATACCTTGTTTAGTATGTTATTTGTTGGGTATAGTGTTGTTGGTACTGATCTCTTGCTTCTACATTCGGTAGGTACCAAGCCCGGTATAGTGTGATAACACTTCCTCTCTTTTAGAAGCCTCGTTAAAGGACTTGACAGATGATTGTTTGTCATTTCGACCGACCCTCTTTTTCTTTTCTTTAAGCTTTGATCTATTTGAAAAACAAAGATTGAGACTTGAATTTATTTCTTAATTTTGTAGTCTATGTATTTAATGGCTTGTTCACTTGTGTTGACATCCCGTGAGAGAGTGCAACATCGCGGTGACTTAATTTTAAAAAAGTTAAAAGAATTTTAAAAGGGTTAAAAGAGGTGTAAAAGGAAATCGTCACCGAATAATTTAAGAAAACTAGGAAACCAATTAACAAATTAACTTAAAAAGAAAGTTTACAAAACCAATTAATTCTACGTAAGGGGGTTCAAGTTATTTTGAAGGGAAGGAGCCATCCTTCGAAATTCACAATTGTGGATCCCGGTTGAATTCATTTTTATAAATTGAGGAGGAAATAACAATAATATACATGTATAATAAACATGTAATATACACAAGTAATTAAATAAGAAAAATATAAAAATGAGCCTAAGTTTGTCTAATGTCAATATGTATAAAATAATGAATAAAGAGTATACTTCGAACTCAATTCGAATAGCTTTAACGGAATGCAACTCTGGATACTTGTAAAGATACTTAGTAAAAGTATTAATAATAAATAAATAAATATGAATAAAAATAAATGAATCAAATAATAATTTGAAAATAAAAATTAGTCTTATTAATATGGAAGACCTTACAAATCAACGATAATTTTTTATCAATTTAACATATAAAGAAGGGAAAGAGTTAAATATGCCCCTAAACTATTTGAAAAGGTCTAGATATACCCTCCGCTTAAAATTTGGTTCACTCATGCCCTTGCTGTCCAACTTTTGGTCCAAATATGTCCTTATGCCCGTTAGTTGTCATGTTGGACATATCCAACTCATTTTTCATTTCTTTAAATACCACATGGAATTGTCATGTCATTTTGACCTTACCACATAACATTTATATGAAAATAAAAGATATTCGGACTCATAAACAACTAATTCGACCTACAAATCAACTCCTTTTTAATTCACTATCCGACCCATTTTTAACAATTTTGTTTAATTTTTATTATTGCGGTAAATTCCGAAAATGAGTAATTAATTAATAAAAAATAGAAAAAATATGACAAAAAATATATAAAATTAACGCCAAAAATTCACAAATAAATATAGTAACCTTAAACCAAACATTTCAATTTATTTAAATTTTTTTATTTTTTGATAAATCTCGAAAATGAGTAATTCATTAATAAAAATTATGAAAAGTATGAAAAAAATATAAATTAACGCCAAAAGTTCACAAATAAATATAATAACATTTCAATCTACATTTTTTTTTTAAATTTTATATTTTTCGATAAATCGCGAAAACAAAATAAAAAATATACGTCAAAATTCACAAATAAATATAGTAAACTTAAAATTCAATAATTTCAACAATTTTTTTTTACATTTTTTTTCATAGTTTCCTATTTTTTATTTCTGAATTTTTTGCGTAATTTTTATATTTTTTCATATTTTTGTTAATAAACTCATTTTTGGGATTTGTTGAAAAAATTAAAATTAAAAAAATGTTGAAATTGTTGAATTCAAGGTTACGGTATTTATTTTTTTAATTTTTGGCGTTAATTTTATATTTTTTTATACTTTTTATTAATCAATTACTCATTTCGAGATTTATCAAAAAAATAAAAAAATTTAAAAAAGTGTTTAAATTGAATTTAAGGTTACTATAATTATTTATGATTTTTTGGCGTTAATTTTATACTTTTTTTCATATTTTCCTATTTTTTTAGTTAATCAATTACTCATTTTTAAATTTATCAAAAAAAATAAAAATTAAACAAAATTGTTGAAAATTGGTCGGATAATTCATTTAAAAAGGGTTGATTTATGGGACGGATTAGGTGTTTATGAGTACGAATATCTTACCGTTTTCATATAAATGTTATGTGGTAAGGCCAAAATGACATGACAATTCAATATGGCATTTAAAGAAATGAAAAATGAGTTGGATATGTCCAACATGGCAACTAACGTCCATGAGGGCATATTGGACCAAAAATTGGATGACGAGGGCATCAGTGAACCAAACTTTAAACGGAGGGTATATCTAGACCTTTTTGAATAGATTAGGGGCATATTTGATCCTTTTTCCTATAAAGAATATAAAGTTAAACTAAATTTCCGTCTTTTAACATTGAAAAGGCCTCCAAAACCAATAGAGAATTTTTTTCATTGTCTAATTAAATATACAAAATATAAAATCATACTAAACCAACAGAAGATAATGGATAATAACTAAATGACAAAACATGAGGCATATTGGTGGAAACATTTTAGAAAAATGAATGAAATTTCTTAGATGTGAAAAGAAACTTTGCAACACTGATTACTAAATTAAAACAACTCGAAACCCAAAATCAACAAAATATTAAAAATCTAAATAAAATTTATTTATATGTACAACTTCAAACTAAGGCTAGCAAACGGACCGGTTTTTGGCCGGTCCGGTTCGGTTCCAATCCGGTTCCCGTACCGGTCCGTCCGGTACCGATTGAACCTGTAAGGAACCGGTCTTTTAGTATACAGGACCGGGTACCGGACCGGTTCCTGGTTTTTTATCCGGTTAAATCGGTTCGGTAAGAACCAGTTCCGGTCCGGTCCAATTCGGTAAGGACCGGTTTAGCCGGGTTTTTTATTTTTTATTTTATATTTTTAATGTTACCATTTTATATGACCGTTGGGCCCTTCTAGCCGTTGGGCTGGGGCCAAAAACGGTCCAATATGACCCCCACCCCACCCCCTTCTAACCCATTTACACTATAAATATACCATTTTTTTCCATTTTAAATCATAAATTCAATACTTATACAATCTTATACAATCTCTCAAAGTCTCAAACTCTCAATTATAAATCTCTCATAAATTATTAATTATTGTATTGTGATATTGAGTTGAAGTTTGAATTTCGGAAGCTACAATCGGCATCTATCAAATCCGGCTTTCGTTATACATCTACATTTACGTAGACGTTTGGTACATTCGTTCCAACTATTAACTTTAATTGTTATTTGTTTATTAATTTAGTTGTTTTATGTCTTTATTATATTATTTTGCTTGTTTTTCTCTTAATATTTAATTGTTTTAAATTTTAACATGAATTCGGAAAGAAATAGTGGTAAAAGATCAATGTCGGAATTAAAAAATAAAAAGGGAGGAGTAAGTAATTCTTGTTCTAAAAATTTGCCACCTAGATATTTAGTTAATTCTAATGATTATATTTGTGTTAATGAAACTTTTTTTACGTCACCAAGACCTATTGAATTTAATTCTGAAAATGAATGAGTCTTTAAATAGACATTATACTAATTTTGAAGAAGAATTAGAAGAAGAAGTAGAAATAAATGAGGAAGACATTATAGCTAAAATGGTTGCAGTTTGTGGTTTACCTTTTTCATTTCCTTCTCATCCTGGTTTGGTTCATTATATTGAGAATTATATAACCCAGATTATGAAGGTAATCCAAGAAATACAATTAAAAGTGATCTTTTTAAATATCAAAAAGAATATTCTCATTTTCTTTGTTGTTTATTTGCTTATTATGATGGTAGGTTATCTATTACTTCTGATATGGGACGTAGTCCTAATGGTAACGATTATTTTACACTTACTGTCCATTGGATTGACCATGAATGGAACATGCAAAAACGAATATTAGCGTATAAATATGTTGAAGAAAATAAAACCGGTTCTTATATAGCATCAAAAGTAGGCTCTATTTTACAATATTATGGAATATGTGATAAAATAATGAGTGTCACTTTAGATAATGCTTCTAATAATTTAAGTGCCGTTGATTATTTAAAAATTAGACTTTGTCCAATTGATAATGGTTGTTTTCATATTAAGTGTGCCGCACATGTTTATAATTTAATAGTAAAAGATGGTATTTCTCAATTTGGAGTTTCTTGTGAAAAAATTAGACTTGCTTGTAATTGGATTTTTAAAGCTAAAGTAAAAGCTAGAATTACTGAATTTAAAAATCGTTATAATGAATGTGGACTTGCATATAGAAAAATTCCAAAAGAAATATGCACTAGATGGAATTTTTTATTTGAAATGCTTCAAGTTGCTTATGTTTATCAAGAACCGCTACAATTAGTTTTTAATGCTCATAATGCGGATCCGAATTTAAGAATTGGCTTTGAAGATTGGCAAAATGTTGAAGAACTGATTGATTTTTTAAAAGTTTTTTATAAAGCAACAAATGAATGTTCTGGTCAATACTATCCTACTATTTCTTCTGTTTTAGTAAATATTTGTGCTATTTCAATTGAATTTGCTAAATATAAAGGAAAAGAACATTTTAAAGATTCAGTTGCTTTTATGATTGAAAAATTCAAAAAATATTTTTTCCCTATTCCTCAAATCTATTTGGCTGCTACTACTTTCAACCCAAATTATAAATTAAGAGGTGTTGAAAGAATGGTTGAAAAGATTTATAAAAATTTAGAAATTAAAGATGATGAAACTCCTAGTGTTGAACAATGTAAAAGTAGCATTTATACAAAAGTTAAAGATTTATATAATGCATATAAAGTTATGGAAAAAAATATTCTAACAGTTGAACCTTCATCTTCTAAGCCTAAAAGTGATGATACGGATGATATGATGGATGAATATTTTGAGCTTGAAAGTGATGAAACTAATAATGATTTTGATTTATATTTCAAGCAGGCACGGGAAAAGATTAGGCGTGACAAAGGAGAACTTCAACCTCGAATATTAAATTGGTGGAAGAATCGTGAAAAATAATTTCCGACACTTTCTAGGATTGTTCGAGATGTGCTAGCGATTCAAGCATCATCGGTCGCTTCGGAGCAAGCCTTTAGTGCAGCGAGATTTATGATTGGAGATCATCGATATTCATTAGCAAAGGACAGTTTGGAAATATCGGTGTTGTTTCGAGATTGGGTCAATGCCGAAAGAAGAAACACCGGACTACCACTATTAAGTAGCCATATAGAAGACCAAATAGATGAAATATTTGGTGAGAATAGTGATGATGGCATGGAAGCAATGGACGAAGAACGACAAATGCCAATTTCAAAAAATCTTTCTTTTCAAATGATACAAAATTTACAAAAAGAATTTTAAAAAAAATTGAATTGTTAGTATAATAATTACTAATTTACTATTCAATTCCTCCTAAATTATGTACTCTTATTCTCTTTTTAATATTTGTATTGTATAATTTATTTATTTGAATAAATATACGGCTATTCGCCTTGATTTTTTCTTTTATAATAGTCTCTTCTATTTAATTCATGTCATTTTATAAATTTAATTTTTAATTATTTTAATAAAAGTTTATATTAAAACTTTAAATTCAATATAAACTTTAAAGTTTAAATGCAATTTCAAATTTTAAATTCAATATAAAATTTAAAAAACTTTAAATTCAATATAAAACTTTAAATTCAATATAAAGTTTAAAAAACTTTAAATTCAATATAAAACTTTAAAGTCAATTTGAAACTTTAAATTCAATATAAACTTTAAAGTATAAATTTAATTTCAAACTTATATAAACTTTAAAGTTTTCAATTGAAGTTTTAATATAAATATATAATATTATATAATAATTAAAATAATTAAAAAAAACGAAAAAATCGGTAAGACCCGGATCCAAACCGATCCAACCCGATTACTAACGGACCAGGCGGAATAGGGAGACTTTTCCGGTAAAACCGATCCGATAAAATCCGATATCAATAAGAAAAACCCGTAAGAAAAAATCGGTACCAATCCGGTTACCGATAAAATCGGTCTTGTTGACCCGGTCCTGTCCGTTTGCCAGTCTTACTTCAAACCTAAATAACATTCAAATCAACTGATATTTCGAATAATAAATGGCCAAAAAATAAGGTTACTTGAGTGATGTGTTTTCCGGCCAAATATCAGATCAGGGTCTGGCGGTGGTTAAGGTATGGAGTTCGCTGGAAATGGAAAAGGGGGAATGATGGTTCGCCGTCGTTCCACGTGTGGTAGCTTCTCGCCAGTTCATCGGAGCTCGAAGTAGCAGCGAGACACATCTTTAGCTTGTCGAAGTATCTGTAAAACAAACAAAAATCAAGAGGGGAAAGGGAAAGGGAATGGTTTGGAGCTGGTTTCAAGTAGTGGGTATGTTGTTGTTGGCATTTCGCCGGAAAAGGTGAGTAATGGAGGTGTTTTGGTGACTGTTGCGTAGTCAGAACACTATTCTGTTTCAGGTGATGATGGTTTCTGATAATTTGTTGGTGGTTTTGGTCGGGTTGTCTGGTCGGGTTTGGGTTGGAGAAGAAATGGATTGGAGTTGCTGGTTCGCGAGCTACAGTTGGGGTTTCCGCTGGTTGTTTCATGGTTTATTTTGGGGTCGAAACAGTGGAAGGAATGGCCGGTTTTCTGGTGGTGTTGGCTGGAAAATAGAGGGATTTTGGGATAGGTCTTGTCGTGGAGTCCATACCCATCGTAGATAAACATAGCAAAAATGGTTGAATTTTGTTTGTTGATTATTGTTAAAGTCAACAAATGTTGTAATAAAATTCAAAGCTCACCATTTCTTTTTTCAACTAAAATCTTTGAAGGATTTCTAAATAGGTGAAAATGTTGAAATCTTGTGTTTCTTGTGATGTCATTGGTGACATCATTAGGAGTAGATTTTCCTATAAATAGAGAGCTCTTGCTCATTTCAAAATACACTAAAAAAAATTACAAAGGAGAGAAAAGAAGAGTGAGGCATCACAGAAGAAAATAATCTGTAAGGAAAAATAGAGAGTGTGAGCGGTATTGTAGTGAGGTGGAAAAATCCAAAGAGTGTTATTTCTTTTGAATGTGTAGTGGTCTTTGGAGTTTTACTCAGACATACAAGTGTAAAATCCTTACTATAGTGATATTCGTTGCTCCTCTCGGGTCGTGGTTTTTTCCTTATTTAGGAGGGTTTCCACGTAAAATCTTGGTGTCATTATTTCTCTTTTATTCTCGTTGATTAACCGTATTGTTGTGTTCCGCATTTGTTGCCTTTATTACCGCAAATATTATTTCTGTTACAGATTTATTCCCAATAATTGGTATCAGAGCACAGGTTTTGCTCATTTACAGAAATATTTTTTGCAGCTTATTGTACTATACTCAATAAAAAAATGTCTGGAGTAAAGTACGAGGTAGCAAAATTCAACGGTGATAGCGGTTTCTCAACGTGGCAGAGAAGGATGAAAGACTTGCTCATCCAACAGTGTTTGCACAAGGCACTAGGCGACAAATTCAAAAAGCCCGAATCTATGAAACTTAAGGATTGGGAAGAAATGGATGAAAAGGCTGCTAGTGCAATCTGATTGCACTTAATAGATGATGTAGTTAATAACATCATCGATGAAGAGAGTGCATGTGGCATTTGGACAAAGTTAGAAAATTTATACATGTCCAAAACGCTGACAAATAAATTGTACCTAAAGAAGCAGTTATATGCGCTACATATGGGTGAAGGTACAATTTTTTTGTCTCATTTAAATGTACTTAATGGACTAATCACGCAGCTAGCAAACCTCGGAGTAAAGATCGAGGATAAAGATAAAGTCATAGTGCTCCTAAACTCGTTGCCATCTTCCTACGATACTTTAGCAACAATCATTTTACATGGTAAGGACTCTATTGAGTTGAAGGATGTCACATCATCCCTTTTGCTTAATGAGAAGATGAGAAAAAAGCCTGAAAATCACGGACAGACTCTCATCACGGAAAGTAGAGGCAGAAGTTACCAAAGGATCTCAAGTAACTATGGTAGATCCGGAGCTCGTGGAAAGTCCAAGGTCCGATCAAAATTGAAGGCCAGAAATTGCTACAATTGCAATCAACCTGGGCACTTCAAAAGAGATTGTCCAAATCTAAAAAGGGGCAAGGGGGACAGCGGCGGCCAGAAGAATGATGACAACACAACTGTCATGGTGCAAAATAATGACGATGTTGTTCTCCTCATAAATTAGGAAGAAGAATGCATGCACTTAGCAGGTATAGAGTCGGAATGGGTGGTCGACACAGCAGCAGCTTATCATGCCACACCGGTAAGAGATCTTTTTTGCAGATATGTAGCCGGTGATTATGGCAATGTGAAAATGGGTAACACAAGTTACTCAAAAATTGTGGGGATCGGAGACATTTGCTTAAAAACAAATGTTGGATGCATATTAGTGTTGAAAGATGTGCGACATGTACCTGATTTGCGGATGAACTTGATCTCGGGAATTGCTTTGGACCAAGATGGATATGAGAACTACTTTGCAAATAAAAAATTGAGACTCACCAAAGGGGCATTGGTGATTGCAAAAGGAGTTGCTCGTGGCACGTTATACAGGACAAATGCAGAAATATGCCAAGGTGAATTAAATGCGGCTCACGAAGAAAATTCTGCAGATTTATGGCATAAAAGAATGGGTCATATGAGCGAGAAAGGATTGCAAATTCTTTCCAAAAAGTCACTCATCTCTTTTGCCAAAGGTACAACGATAAAATTGTGTAACTACTGCTTATTTGGTAAATAACATAGAGTCTCATTTAAGACATCATCTGAAAGAAAGTCGAATATACTTGATTTGGTATATTCTGATGTTTGTGGTCCAATGGAGATAGAATCGATAGGAGGTAATAAATACTTTGTTACCTTTATTGATGACGCTTCTCGAAAATTGTGGGTTTATATCTTGAGAATCAAAGATCAGGTGTTTCAAGTATTTCAAAAGTTTCATGCTCTGATAGAAAGAGAGACAGGTCGAAAGCTAAAACGTCTCCGAACCGACAATGAAGGTGAGTACACTTCAAGAGAATTTGAAGAGTACTGTTCAAACCATGGAATCAGACATGAAAAGACAGTTCCTGGAACCCCACAACACAATGGTGTAGCTGAGAGAATGAATCGCACCATTGTTGAGAAGGTGAGAAGCATGCTCAGAATGGCTAAATTACCCAAGACATTCTGGGGTGAAGCAGTTCGGACAGCGTGTTATCTTATCAATCGTAGTCCATCAGTTCCGTTGGAGTTTGACATTCCGGAGAGAGTTTGGACCAACAAAGAGTTGTCTTACTCGCACCTAAAAGTGTTCGGTTGCAAAGCTTTTGCACATGTACCGAAGGAGCAAAGAACCAAGCTAGATGATAAATAGTTCCTTGCATATTCATCGGATATGGAGATGAAGAGTTCGGGTACAGACTATGGGATCTTGTAAAGAAGAAGGTCATCAGAAGTAGAGATGTAATCTTTCGAGAAAGTGAAGTTGGAACTGCTGATGATCTATCCGAGAAGGCCAAGAAAAAGAATGGTATAGTTCCTAATCTTGTTACCATTCCTTCTTCTTCTAATCATCCCATAAGTGCAGAAAGTATGATTAATGAAGTTGTTGAGCATGAAGAGCAACCTGATGAGATTGTTGAGCAGGGGGAGCAACTTGGTGATAATACCGAGCAAACGGAGTACCCAGAAGAAAAACAATTTCAACCTCTGAGGAGATTAGAAAGACAAAGGGTAGAATCAATCAAATACCCTTCCTCAGAGTATGTCCTTATCAATGATGAAGGTGAGCCAGAAAGTCTTAAGGAGGTGTTGTCTCATCTAGAAAAGAGCCAATGGATGAAAGCCATGCATGAAGAGATGGGATCTCTATAGAAAAATGGCACATACCAGCTAGTTGAACTTCCAAAAGGAAAAAGACCACTTAAGTGCAAGTGGGTCTTTAAACTCAAGAAAGATGGAAATGGCAAGTTGGTGAGGTACAAAGATCGATTGGTTGTAAAAGGCTTCGAACAAAAGAAAAGTATTGATTTTGATGAAATTTTTTCACTTGTTGTCAAAATGACTTCTATTCGAACTATTTTGAGCATAGCAACTAGTCTAGATCTTGAAGTGGAGCAATTGGACGGAAAAACTGCATTTCTTCACGGAGATTTGGAAGAAAAGATTTATATGGAGCAACCAGAGGGATTTGAAGTATCTGGAAAGAAACACATGGTGTGAAATTGAATAAGAGTCTTTATGGGTTGAAACAGGCCCCAAGACAATGGTACAAAAAGTTTGACTCTTTCATGAAAAGTCAAACGTACACAAAGACTTATTCTGATCCATGTGTATACTTCAAAAGATTTTCTAACAACAATTTTATTATTTTGTTGTTATACGTGGATGACATGTTAATTGTAGGACAAGACAAAGTTTCTGTTTTACTTTAAAAAATACTATTAACTATTTTGTTTTAAAAATGGTTTTGAAGATGACTCGGTTTTGAAAAATCAATTAATCTTATTATTGAAGAAAAATTGACTTTCCAAATTACGGAGTCGCCACTTGATTTTTGATAAAATCAAGAAAAAATTTAAAATTTTCAAAAGATTCAAAACAGATAAAATCAATTGAAAAAAAAAGGTTCGAAGTTCAATGTACATCCCGAGAAGGTATTAGGCCCTCGGGATGCCCGCTAACTTGCGGTTGACCGGCGATTTGACTAAATGACTTTTTTAAGTAAAAAGAAAATTTATTTTAATATTTTTTATTTCATTTTTATTATTATTATTATTATTATTATTATTTCTAAAGGAGATAATTAAAGGGATTTAATTTAAGGAAAACTAATTTGTGATAAAAGTAAATAAAATAAAATAAGTAAATAAAATAGTAAAATTTAAAATAATGAAAATGGCTACCATTTAGGAGATTATTAAAATCCTACCACACATTAATTAATTCAAGCAAATAATAAATGAAGAGGAGAAAATTTTTTGAACTTGGGCCTTATTGCCCAAATTCATTCCATTGGGCTTTTGAAAAATGTATACATTCTGTATACAGCACATATTTGACCCATTTGGACCTCTTGAGCCCTGAACCTGTTTGAATACATATTTTCCATTACTTTTCGCTGTATTTCCTTGCGTATTTGTACCTATATCATTTTTCAAACTTACTTAACAAGTGTATATCGTCACCCGATAATGTATACTAATGTATACGGGCTGCACCCTACGTCCGCATTAATTTTCTAATCCCGAATTTTAATTAGAATAAGCGTCCCTGTACGTTAACCTGCAATTCACATTTTTTACACATATTTATAGTATAGCATCTATGTATATCAGTGTATACAGGATGTATATCAGCCTGATTTTCAACTTTCGAAAGTTGAAACTCCTTTTCCGAAGCGTACCCTCACTGCCACAAACCCAGATTTTGAGTTCGGATTTCCTGTGCATTTTCGACATGTATACCAGTGTATATCAGATGTATACAACTTCTCAAATCTGCAGACTTGCTTTCCAGCACTGAAGCTGCTGGTTTTCCGACCTGTAAATTAATTTCCAGCAGCTCTCTTCTTTTGTTCAACCTGTACGCCAGTTTTGAGGGGGTCTACGACTCGAAGAATATGTTTTGAGCCTTTATGGCTCAACGAGGAATGCAAGAATGGAATCCTAAGTGGACTCGAATCGATGTCACACAAGAAAACAAAACAAAAAAAATAAAATTAGCAAGGTGGAATGACAACATCTAAAAAGAAGAAAGAAAAAAAAAGGATTTCACCTTCTTCGGGGCAGCGAGCTGGAGACGAAACGAGCAAGGGGATGACCTTCCACTACACAACTTCAAATTCAAATGATAATCAAAAACCCCACAATCCTTCTGTTTTTAATTCAACTTCAATAGATATATAGGTGTGCTTAAACTATTGTAAAATCTTCCTATGAATAAACTCTTTCAATAATTCTAATCTTTTCTATCACAAGATGTAAAAAAAAATTCTCTCCAAAAACCATCCCTTTCTTTTTCTCTTCTTTTTCTTCTCTTTTTCTTTCTCCCTCTTTTCTTCTTTCTCTTTCTTTTCTTCTTTCTCTCAACCAACCCCCTAACAATAGAGAAGATGAGAATTATTTATAAGCCAAATTATGGCAAAAAGAGGGAGAGATTTGTTTAGAATTTAAATTTTGAATTTTGAATTTTAAAAGGGGTAAGGTTGGAGGGAAAGGGAAAAAGGGAATTGCGTTGGAATTAATTAAAACGGAATGGGCCATGTAATTGAGCCTGGGTGTCTGAAAATAAAGTGGGCCTGGAAGGGAATGAGGTGGGCTGGAAATTTATTAGGCTTGGGGTTTGGGAAAAGTCTTGGGTTGCTGAAGTGGGCTGGGAGAAGAAGAAATAAAAATGGGCCTAGAAATTAAAGAGAGTGTGTAAGTGGCCCAAAACAAAGATCTTTTGGTGGATTTAAAGAATGGGTTAAATTTGATAAATAGCCAAATTGAGTTAAAATAATAAATTCGGCTAAACCTTAAATAAAACGAATTTGTATTAATTAATCAACGAGCTTCTTTAATTTAGTAATATAATTATTTAAATTGTAAAATAGTGGTTCAAAATATAACCATAATTTAAACTATATTAGCTAAATAGAATACTTACTAAAATTAAAATATTTTTGAGATGGTTTTTTGAATAATCATAAAATATACTAATTATATACATAATTATGTAAAATATATATATTATTCAAAAGTTATAAGAAATGACAAAACTATTCAAAATAACACAAACTTTATTTTTTTTCTTAAAAATTTATAAAACTAATTATTTTAAATTGCTTGGAAAATTTAAGAAGCTCATGAATTAATTTCTATCGGAAATGGTCAAAATTGAGTGTCAACAGTCTCATCCAGAAAAGAGCCAATGGATGAAAGCCATGCACGAAGAGATGGGATCTCTACAGAAAAATGGCACATACCAGCTAGTTGAACTTCCAAAAGGAAAAAGACCACTTAAGTGCAAGTGGGTCTTTAAACTCAAGAAAGATGGAAATGGCAAGTTGGTGAGGTACAAAGATCGATTGGTTGTAAAAGGCTTCGAACAAAAGAAAGGTATTGATTTTGATGAAATTTTTTCACTTGTTGTCAAAATGACTTCTATTCGAACTATTTTGAGCATAGCAACTAGTCTAGATCTTGAAGTGGAGCAATTGGACGGAAAAACTGCATTTCTTCACGGAGATTTGGAAGAAAAGATTTATATGGAGCAACCAGAGGGATTTGAAGTATCTGGAAAGAAACACATGGTGTGAAATTGAATAAGAGTCTTTATGGGTTGAAACAGGCCCCAAGACAATGGTACAAAAAGTTTGACTCTTTCATGAAAAGTCAAACGTACACAAAGACTTATTCTGATCCATGTGTATACTTCAAAAGATTTTCTGACAACAATTTTATTATTTTGTTGTTATATGTGGATGACATGTTAATTGTAGGACAAGACAAAGATCTGATTGCAAAATTGAAGAAAGATTTGTTCAAGTCGTTTGACATGAAAGACTTGGCCCAGCACAACAAATTCTAGGGATGAAGATTGTTCGAGAACGAACAAAAAGAAAGTTGTGGCTATCTCAAGAGAAGTACATTGAACGTGTACTAGAACGCTTCAACATGAAGAGTGCTAAACCTGTTAGCATGCCTCTTGCGAGTCATCTGAAGTTGAGCAAATAGATGTGTCCTACAACAAAAGAGGAGAAAGAGGGAATGGCTAAAGTTCCTTATTCTTCAGCAGTGGGGAGTTTGATGTATGCGATGGTGTGTACAAGACCTAATATTGCTCATGCAGTTGGTGTTGTTAGCAGATTCCTTGAAAATCCTGGAAAAGAACACTGAGAGGCAGTTAAGTGGATACTCAGGTATCTAAGAGGTACCACAAGAGATTGCTTGTGTTTTAAAGGATCTGATCCAATCTTGAAGGGCTATATTGATGCTGATATGACAGGTGACCTCGATAATAAAAAATCCACTACTGGATATTTGTTTACATTTTCAGGGGGAGCTATATCATGACAATCAAAGTTGCAAAAGTGTGTCGCACTCTCTACAACTGAGGCAGAATATATTGCAGCTACTGAAGCTGGCAAAGAGATGGTATGGCTGAACCGATTTCTTCAAGAACTTGGATTGCATCAGATTGAGTATGTCGTCTATTGTGACAGTCAGAGTGCAATAGATCTGAGCAAGAACACCATGTACCATGCAAGGACGAAGCATATTGATGTGAGATATCACTAGATTCGTGAAAAGATAGAGGATGGATCTATGCAGGTCATGAAGATCCCTACTAGTGAAAACCCTTCAGATATGCTGACCAAGGTGGTATCAAGGGACAAGTTTGAGCTATGCAAAGAACTTGTCGGCATGTACTCAAGCTAGAAACCTAAAGCTACCTCCTTCAGGGTGAATGGGTCTGGAGGGGGAGATTTGTGGAGTCCATATCCATTGTAGATAAACATAGCAAAAATGGTTGAATTTTGTTTGTTGATTATTGTTAAAGTCAACAAATGTTGCAACAATATTCAAAGCTCACCATTTCTTTTTTCAACTAAAATCTTAGCAAGATTTCTACATAGGTGAAAATGTTGAAATCTTGTGTTTCTTGTGATGTCATTGGTGACATCATTAGGAGTAGATTTTCCTATAAATGGAGAGCTCTTGCTCATTTCAAAATACACCAAAAAAAGAATTACAAAGGAGAGAAAAGAAGAGTGAGGCATCACAGAAGAAAATAATCTGTAAGGAAAAATAGAGAGTGTGAGCGATATTGTAGTGAGGTGGAAAAATCAAAAGAGTGTTATTTCTTTTAAATGTGCAGTGGTCTTTGGAGTTTTACTCAGACATACAAGTGTAAAATCCTTACTATAGTGATATTCGTTGCTCCTCTCGGGTCGTGGTTTTTCCCTTATTTAGGAGGGTTTCCACGTAAAATTTTGGTGTCATTATTTCTCTTTTATTCTCATTGATTAACCGTATTGTTGTGTTCCGCATTTGTTGTCTTTATTACCGCAAATATTATTTATGTTACGGATTTATTCCCAACACTTGTAGCTTGAGGCAGTGTTTGGATTGTATTAGCTGGTCGTCGTCTGGTTGCGAGGGCAAAGGGAGATGAAGAGATGAAGGTGGAGGTAGTTCTGGTTGGCCGGAGCTTCACCGGAAAATATGGATTGTTCTAGCTTATTTTCTGATGGTGGTGGACTAAATGAAAAATATAAAAAGCTGAAAATAAATAATTTTTACCACTTTGATCTAATAGAGAAACTATTTTTTAAATAGGGATTAAAAATTACTCATAGTATAATATTAGTATCTTAAAATAGTGAGTTAAAATCACCAATTAATAAAATATTTGTTACGAATTTTTGAATTGTGCAAAAATAACAAAAAATAAATAAATATTAACAAATGTAATAAAGAATATGAACATAAAATATAAAATATGTAATGAACATAATCAATGGCATGTAAAAAATGTAATTACAAAAATAATGATTTTATAAAAAAGAAAATAAATACTTTAGTTGTGACAAAATAATATAAACATAGTTAATCGGAAAAAATTCTATTACTATGAGAAAAAAAGACAATCAATAAAATTGCATTAAAATGACAAAACATATATTTTAAACTATTTAAAAATAAAGGGCAACTTTCACATATAGCAAATAAAAAATTCATATTTGTATGCTACAGCAAAGTTTGCATAATTGTGCTCCATAGCAAACATAGAAACTGTATAATTCTATATACATATACAGTTGAAGCAAATTGTATAAAACGAAGTGTATAAGACAAGAAAGAGAAAGACATTTGGGCAGAGAACTGTATAAAAACGAAGTGTATAAAACGAATTTTATTATTATAAGCGTATAGAACGATTATATACAATTTGAATTTGTATAAAATGAGAAAGAGAGAAAGAAAAAATAGACTTGACAAGGAATATACAATTGAATCGAATTGTATGAGAGAAATTAGATACAATTTGAAAATTGTACGAAACGAGAAAGAGAGAAAGACAAAAGAAACTGGGCATGAGAGCATTTTTATTGTATAATTATAAGTGTATAGGACGAAAATATATGTATTTGCATGTGTATATACAATTTTCTCACGCTTTATACAAACAAAAACGCAATTTATACATTTCGTTTCTGTCTGTATAAGTGAGAAAGGTGAGGGTGGCGAGCGAGATTCGGGAGAGTGGCGAGCGAGATATAGAAGAGGAGAGAGAGGGGAACAAAAATATATATATTTATACAATTTTCTCTGCTTTATACAATTAGAAACAATTTTTATACACTTGTGTTTGTATAAAAAGTGAGGAAGCGAGCGAGAGATTGGAGGAGAGTGGCAAGCGAGATATTTGGGAGAGAGGCGCCTGACAATTTTTTGCAAACGTTTGCTATGGAGCACAATTAAATCAAACTCTGGCTTCTCCATTTATTTTAGACTATTAGTTTGCTATTATATAAAATTTTCCCAAAAATAAAATAGCAAACCAAAATTTAGTGTCAACAATGTGACAATCATATTTTGAGATATTGTTTAAAATGAATAAGTTTTTCGCCTTTATCTTGTTCTTGATTCATATGTTTGCATTTCTTCTATTTTTATTGGGTTAAATCTAACTTGTATTGGTGGGATAAACAAGTGTCATCACGTTCATTTTTAGGTCGTGACACTCCACCTACTCTCTATCTCTCTCCTCTTCCTGCCTCCCCTCTATTAACACAAATACAAATTATATAATCAATTATATATTTAACAACTCGCAAATTTAAATAACTAGGAAGAAGTTAAAAATTGAAAATAGAAAGAATGAAAATCTAGAAATTTTGTTAAGTTAGAATAAGTTAAGTTTTAGCTAACTTCAAATGGCCATAACTTTTAACTCGGGATGATTTAAGGGGTACTCCCATATATGGAAGTAAATCTCTTGGAATATCTTTCCAACGTCGCTGATTTTGCGTGATTTCGAGTGAGTAAGGCCCTTTGCAAGTTGGGATGTTGGAATAATGAAAGCCCAATCCGTATTTAGAAAGGGTGTTTGGTCTTTTCCTTGCCCAATTGTTTTTTTTTTTTTTGGTAATTAAGTTAGGGTCCAAACAGAATTATATCAGTTTACGCTTTTACCAAATATGCTAGGGTTTAGAGAAAAGAGAAAATAAGAGGAGAAATGAAAAAAGAAGCAAGATTTGTCAAGATAATCGAGTTTAACTTGTGAATTTTGTTTGTGAGTGATCCCTACAAGGTATGTGAGATCACATAGCATTGGGTTAGTTCTCCCACGCTCCAACCATGATTTAATTCAGCGAATTTAAGTCTTCAAATGTTTAGAAATTGAGTTTTTGATGAACATTATTGAAGGTTTTCTTTGAATTCTTGTGGGTTGTGTTGTTGAAGTCTTTGGCAATTTGATTCATGTTTTCAGGTGTAATTTTGATTTGAATCTATCATATATTGAGGGTATAAATGATTCTAAGTGTTAGAGGAAATAACCATTGAAGTTTAGAGTTGAAAAAAAGGAGAAGAAATGTTGGGGAACACCTGGGGATGGTTGCGCGCCTCTTAGAGCCCCAAAAGAGGACCTCTGCATTTTGACATCTAGGGCACCAGCCAGAGTACCCCAAGTCAGTCACTGAATTTTGTGCTCTGCCGAATATCGTCTCTCAGAGCGCCAGCGACGCCAGTTCAGCCAATTTTCCTTCCACCTTTCGTACTAGTTCCTTAGTGATGTACCTATGTTTTCTAGTTGATTCCAACACTCTAAGGTACATCTAAATATCATAAAATAATTCATAAACATGAGATCATAAACCTTGAATCCTAATCCACTTCAAGAAAAAATAAGATCAAAGTCCAGAGAAGCAAGAGTCAAGTCTAGAAGTTAAGAAGCAAGTCTAAGAGAAGTTTATAAAGTTTTTCAAAAGTCTTTCACAAACGTTTTAACTTTGTTTTAAGACTTAAAGTTGAAGTTGAGTAAAGAGTTAAATTTGAAGTTCATATCTTTAAAAAAGTATATCGGGACTATATATTTCCATATACCAAATTTTTTTCATATTTAAACAAGAAAGGATACCTTGATTTCCAAAGATCTTTTGAGCTAGTTTTCAAAAAAGAGTAATCACTTTCTAAATAAAGCAAGAGAGGAAACTGTGATTTTCAAGATAGCCTTTGAGCTAAGTTTTTGAGCAATTATCTTTATTCACAAAAAGAAGTATATTTTTAAACATAAGAGCTAGTATCCTATTTTGGGAGAAGTATTGAGCACCGATATGGGGGAGAGTTCAGACAATTCACATTCCCCATAAACCATTTAGTCATCATGGGTAGAAAAAAAGTCATACTTTTTAGATGAATCCTTTAGTGTTTTTTAACATAGACTAGTGGATCCACTTATTAGTTCAGGTTTTACCCCCAGCAAGGTATAGGACTACCATGGCAGCGTGAGACAAAATTATTTATCATCACAATAGCTCTTACGTGATTATTGTCGATTTGAGAAACTCCCACAGAAGTAATTGTATTCTTATATACACATTTTATTTTATTTTTACATATATTTCAGAGTTATAGTGTATCTTTGCATACACACAGAGTTGACATCATGTTTTAAATAACTTTTCTTTATATTGCTCTTGTTATAAATTGTTTTATATTAAAAAGAGTTTAGTTATGTTGAGTTGAGTTGAGACAGGTAAGTGTTTCTTTTAAATTCTTTTCAAGCTTAAGTTGTATTTAACATTCTAAATCGCATAGTCGTACGTTCAATGTATTGGTGTCAATTGACCTGCATTGTCTTATGGTGTAAATGCAGGTAACCACGATCAACATCCAGCGCATCGCTAACCCAGTGAGCACTCCAAAGTCAATTGATGAGCCTCTTTGCATTTCGGAGGATCCTTTTATTGTTTTCAGTTATTTTATTAGTTCATTTGGATATCGTGGGCTTTGTAGTAACATCCATCTCATTTGTATAAGAGGCTTCATAGACAGTCAAATTTTAATTCTTTAGTCCTTTCATTGTCATTATCTTATGTTAAGACTTGAATTTGCCTTAATAGGCAAGTAGAATATTCCTTTATAACATTCCAATTTATTTCATAGATTTATCTTTATATATATATATATATATAGAGAGAGAGAGAGAGAGAACTATCAAGCAGATATACAAATTCAATCATTAATAAATATACATATATACAATTATATAAGAAAATATACAAATATAATTTGCCTCTCTCTATTCTCTTTCCTCGCTCCTCCCTTTCTTAATCTCGCTCGTCTTTCTCTTTCCTCTTCCAATGTCACTCGCTTCTCCTCCTCTAACATGTAGTTACGGATTAACAAATTATAACTATTTTTGCATCATTACGTTTTAAGTCTTTGCTATTTTTTTGAAAGTTCATAAAAAAACTTTTCTTTTGAGAGAAAGGATGATTGGATGCAAAAAAAAATTTGAAAAAAAAACTCAAGAAAGGGGGATAGAACAACCAGAAGGAGGAGTGAGAGCGTAGATGGGCTACATTTACGATACAATTCACGCTTCAAGTATAATATAAATTCTAAGTAACAAAATTTAGCATCATATTTTTCTGAAAAAATACTATCCACGTGTAAATCTTTTAAGCTTTAGAAATGTCAAAATTTCCAATGCAAAATCCACGATAGCTTACTTTTTTTTAAAAAAAAATCAAGTAAATTCAATGTAATTAACACTTTTTTAATAGTCAATGTTATAGCCTGCAAATTATATTAAAGAAATAATTTTGTATTAAATAATTTCTATGCAATAATTTATTGTTAAGTAGGTAAGTAATTTCAAAATTGAGATGCTCCATTTAAAAAAATGACCTGCTCAAACATAATTCAATATGCATTTTTTTTTAACAATGTGTTGGCGTGGATCAACATTGCCATGTACCATGGAGCATGCATTTTAATTTTTGGTCATTTTTTTAATTATTTATAATATACTTAGGGTAGGTGGAAGATAATCTGGATTGAAAATATAATAAGAGATATATTTAAATTATTTTTGATAATAAAGATGTATATATAAATCATTTGATATTAACAATTACACTTTATTAAATTTGACTAATTGAATCATGTATTGTATTTTATTTTTGGGTATAAAATCATTGCTCCAAACTCGAATATCTAATTTATGTTTTTTTGAATTTTTATTGCTTATAACTATTTAACTTCAAAAATACCATCTTTGGTAGTCAAATACTTCCATTGCTATCTTTTTCATATTTTTGGGCTTCTTCACCATTTTTCTTCTAATAAATAATAAAATAAAATGAGCTTTCTAGTTATTTTATAGCTAAAATTACTAATAAGATAATTAATAACCATGAAAAAAATATTAAATATAACTGAAAATTAATTTATGTAGTGTAGACTTATTCAAGTCACACATTATTCGCATCACACCAATACCATAAGACATGCCTCTAATTCAGGGAATCATGGGTTGTGCTCTTATTATCACATCAAAGTTGCATGATAGGGCACTAATTAACATATCATTATTTATATGATGCTTTTTACTTCTCAATAACCAATTCGACTAATATTTAAAGCTAAATTAAATTACATTAACTCAATTTTCTAAATTAAAATTTAGACATTTATACAAGATTTTAAAAATTACAATGTTCTTCATGTCAATAAAATAATAAATAACACACTTTAAACTATCAATCAAAATTCACATGTTCTGTATTTAGATTTTTCAAGAAATTCTTTGATTTCTTTAATTTTATTTTTTTTTTTTAAAAAAAGATAATTGATCACATGCTTGTTATGTTCCGTGGATAGCTGAAATATTGAAAAATATCCAGAAAGGCATTTAGAATTTTTATCAGGACAATAGTTTTTATTTGTATTCACAACTTTTGAAATGAGAGGTAATTGGAGGACGATGTCAAAATAGAAAAACCAAATTGAAAACATATAAGATTTTCTTTTACCATTAAATTGGACGAGTTTATAGCCAAAAACTTCTTTAAATTATATCCCAAACTTAAATCCATCCTTAAATTATCTTTTTTTACAAAAAAAAATTGAGATAAGGGTCAAATACACACCTATTTTATCCCTTTTTTTAGTTTCATACCTAAATTATCACTTTTTTAGTTTGAAAAACACACCTCAGTGGTGAGTGTAATGCACTCTCTCTTTTGTTTGAAAACACATTGACACAAAAATTAAATAATAAACTATTAATAATAATTAAAAATTAAAGATTAAAGTATTACTATCTGTTAAAAAACATTAAAAGAAGTCTTGTGGCGGCAAGTAAAAAATATTTTCGATATGTATTTATTTAACACAAAATGAGAAAAAAAATTGGAAGGGGGGATTAGGTGAGGTGGGTAGAATTATTTTTTAAAAATTAAAATAATATCTAAATTAGTATTTGAGGGGGGGGAGGGGGGGGGGAGGAGATGAAGTAAAAAAAAAACATACTTTTATAAAAGAAATTTAAACAACAAAAAAAAACTAACATGGCCGGTGGGGTGAGGGCGGTGAGAAAAAGTGATGGAGTAAGGTAAGAAAAATATTTTACATTTTATTTTATAAATTTAATTATTTTTTTGGATAATAACTTTTTAATTTTTAGTTTTTAATTTCAACCAATACTAATAATTTTTTTTTTATTGTTTTGTCCATGCGGAGTGTGATGTGATAATTTTGTAAAATAAAAGAAAGAGTGTATTACAGACACCATGATGAGAGTGATATAAAAGAGAGAGGTGCGTTTCTCAAACTAAAAAGTGATAGTTTAAGTATGAAACTTACACTCTCAATAATTTAGGTATGAAACTCAAAAAAAAAAGTAAAGTTTAGGTGTGTTTTTGACATATATCTCAAAAAGTTACCTCACGCAACTTTTATCCTTTTATTCAAACTTGTAAAAAAGTTAACAAATTCCCAAAAAAACGAGTGTTAGAGCAATAAATTGAACTATAGTTAGATCAACAAAATTTTAGGGTAGTTTGATAGTTGAGGATGTTCAAGATTATGATTTTGATATCTGGCACTCGAGTTTCATTCTCCATCATTAAACGTAAAAGTCTCTGTTGATGTATATGCATTTTATTATTAAGATAAAAATATTAAGTGCATAAGTTAGTGAGTGTATATTGGGATGGAAGATGACTATTGGTTCTTATAACTCATATGACCATTAGTTTCTTGTAACTCATGTATCATCTATCATATTTATCTACCCATGTTATTACCTCTCATTCTACCTGCTGATTATATGGAATACTTCTTCACGTATGAATAGTGGTGTTTCTTCCTTTGTGAAGTATCTAAAAAAGATGAGAGGTGTGAAGTAATATTATAGTGTGTAATATTGAAATAGAGAATCGAGGCATAGAAAAATATTCCAAGCCTTTAACTATATTCATTATGTACAAAAGAGTTTTTATATGTTGAATGAAGGTGTTCTTATGTAGAGCTTAAGACTCTTCAACTAACCCGGAGTTGCTTCTTGAGTTGTAAACATTGTTGGATTTTTGTATACTGGAGGGGACAAGTCAATAGATATATAGTTGGATCGGTGTAGATTATGTCACAGTGGGCTTGAATCTCCTTAAATAGAACGAGATATTTGCGCTTCAGCCTAAATATTCATTTTTGTTCATTTTATTTTCATCTGTAATTTATTGTATCTGTGATATATTACACCAACTGTCTCTGATCAACACATTTCTTGCAGACTCACATCTCAAACGACAATAATTTAATATCAAATCAAATATAAAATAGAATTGCTAATTAAGTTTTTTTTGTGTGTAATATTAGGTGTTGTTATTAAAAGAAATTCATAACAATATAATTTTGAGATATATCTTAGAATGAATACAATTAATTAATCGGGGTGATTTAGAGAGATTTGCCGAGAGTAATGTGAATTGCACATATTTTACTTTCTCTGTCACAATTTATATGACTTACTTTCCTTTTTAGTCTATTTTAAAAAAAAGATACCTTTTTATATTAAGGAATAATTTAACTTTAAAATATCCATTTTACCATTAATAAAATGATTTACAGTCACACAAATATCTATTACTTATTTTTAACCACAAAATTCAAAAGTCATTTTTTTAGAACTCATATAAACTGAGACAGAATAAGTATATAAATTTCATAAATTTTTTTGATAAATTTTAGTAAAAGAATAAAGTTACTAAATTTAAATCCATGGAAGATATTTTGATTAAGAAAGATAATTTAAAGTCGTAGTTTAAAGTTGTGTTTGGCTATGCGATATCATATCAAGATATAAAATTGTGAGATTTCATTTGAATATGTAATTTCATGCCGATTCCCATATTTTTCAAAAATTATGATTTGAGAATATCATATTATGATATGAGATTTTTTTAAAGCAAAAATTTACCCACAAATTTATATTTTGTTAAAACACCCCCCATATTTATATCTATTAACCATTTATATTTCATTTGTAAATAACATTTATAATTATATTATTACTCTTTAAAATTTTATTTTTGCAAGCATAAACTTTATTATTACTTTAATTTGGAGAAATATAAATAATAAGGCATAATAGATATATTGGATCCTAAATTTGGCTTCTTTTTTTAAATTTGACCTCCAACTTTCATAATGCACAAACAGACACTTTAACTATCCAACTTTTAAATGAATAAACACATGAGTCCCACATAACATAATACACGTAGGACTCCACGCAAGACAAAAAAATGATATGTAGGACATGTGTGTCTATTTGTTCAACTTTATACAAGTTTAAGTATCTACTTGTGCAAACTTAAAGTTGAAGGATATAAATGTAATTCGAAGCCAAGTTAAAGGGCACATTTATATATTATGTCAAATAATAAAATAGGATTGATTTGGTGGATATAAATAAGAACGGAGGGGGTAATACTTTTTTGTTTTTTCATAGTAAAAAAAACTTCTACATATGAAAATGTTTAAAGTAATTTAATATGAAAAAGGATAAATTGGTGATATATGTTTGATAATCATTACTTCCGATATGTTTGATTTTAACACAAAATTAAGGGATAATGCCCAAGTACCACCTCAACCTATGCCCGAAATCTCAGAGACACACTTATACTATACTAAGGTCTTATTACCCCCTGAACTTATTTTATTAATAATTTATTACCCATTTTCGACCTACGTGGCACTATCTTGTGGGCCCAACGATGGTTGACTTTTTTTTTCAAACTAGTGCCACGTAGGCTAAAAAGGGGTAGAAAATTACTTATAAAATAAGTTCAGGGGGGTAATAGGACCTTAGTATAGTATAAGAGTGTCTCTGGGATTTCGGGCATAGGTTGAGGGGGTACTTGTGCATTATCCCCAAAATTAATGCAATGAAAAATGTGTAATTGCACACAAGTGATACAAGACAAATCATTATGATATTGACACACATGAAAATTGTCATAGTTTGTACAGTGTTACATAATTATTTGTGAGAATATTAAATGAGTGATAAAACATTTCTGATCTATGAGCATGAATATATAGTTGCGGATAATATTGATCAACAAATTACTCAACAAAACAACGTTGGTTTGTCCTCTCGATCATATGATTGAGAAATACAAGTTCAACGTGAGGAGATTGTCCATACTATTTGAGAAGATTATATTAAAGACGAGTAATTTTCCTAGATAGTCACCCATGTTTGGGAAATTACCTAGAAATATCACTTATATTTGTTTTATGACTATAATATCACCCAATTTTGTCTATTTTTCTCAAAATATACTTGACACATAATATACATTATCTCTCTCATACTAGGATGTCATGTCACATTATTTTTTTTTTATTATTTAAAATTATTTTAAAAAGTTAAGACAACCCATATATTATACCCAGTCAAAAAAATTACATAAGGAATTGTAATATGAGCTCCTCCGATTCTTCAAGAAAATATGTGGCTTCCTCCGATTCTTCAAGAAATAAATTAATGAATTTGCATAAGGAACTATCTCTGAGTCGTTGTATACTTTCGTTGTCGACCAAAGAATTCGCCACGAGGTAGAATTATAGTTTTATTTGATTCTTTTATTTTTGAAGTGTAAATTATGAAATAATTTGAATACTTAACAAGATAATGAAGCAATTTTCTTAATATTTAAGGGTTTTTTGCTTGCTTGTTTTTGAATCAGATATTTCTATTGTTTGAATCTGCCTAAGCTTTGAACAAATGTTTATAGTTTATGTAAAAATCTTTTTCTTACTGTGAACAAGAAACTTTGATATTTTACTGTGCATACGCAACAAATGTTTATAGTTTGTGTAAAATCAATGTTCCTAATATCTAGTTTATATCTAAATATCCAACTAAGTTTATTGTCTTCATCAGCTTTAAGAAACTAGTTTAATTTTTTCCTTGACAACAAGACTAAATATTTTTATGAATATAACAATAAATACTTGTAAATAAAACATAGCATAAAGATTTTCGCTATAAAATTGATGTGACTAGATTTTCATAGAGAATGGATTAGTGCTCTCTTATAGATAAATTAAACAAACGATCATTTAAAGAATTAGAAAAATATTATTAATAAATTAAAAAATGTGACTTGATACCCTAGTAGGAGAAAGTTAATGTATTTTTTCGTGTCAAGTATATTTTAAGGAAAATAAACAAAGTTGAGTGATATTGTAGTCCTAATACAAATATAAGTGATATTCCTAGGTAATTTTTCAAATACGGGTGATCATGTAGAGAAATTACTCTATTAAAGACAAATACACTATGATTTATGTTCACTTTTTTTTATATACTTAAAGTTAGATGAAACAATTACGTAAGTGGATAACAAATAACTTTGTAATATGCAATTTTATAAATTTTTGTTTATTGATAAAATTGAATAAACCATTAGGACTATGTTAATAATTCATATGTCAATAAGAAAATATATATGAGCAACTTTCACATATAACAAACATAAAATTGATATTTGTATGCTATAACAAAGTTTGCATAATTTCGTTCCATAACAAATTTATATATGTATAATTCGCTACACATATACAATTAAAGCGAATTGTATAAAATGAATTATATAAACGAGAAAGAGAAAAATTATATACAATTTAAATTATATAAAACGAGAAAGCGAGAAAGGCAGGATTGAATTGTATAAAACGAGAAAGAGAGAAATTATATACAATTTGAATTTGTATAAAACGAGAAAGAGATAAAGGCAAAAAGAGACTTGTGCAGGGAATATACAATTGGATCGAATTGTATAAAACGAGAAAGAGAGAAATTATATACAAATTGAATTTGTATAAAACGAGAAGACAAAAGAGACTTGAACATGAAAATATTTGTATCGTATAAGTGTATAGGACGAAGATATATGTATTTGAATGCGTTTATACAATTTTCTGTTACTTTATACAATTAGAAGTGCAATTTATACAATTCTATTGTATAAAGCGATAGAGGCGAGCGACAAGAATAAGCGAGCGAGAGAGGGAGAGTAGCGAGCGAGAATATAAGGGAGAAAGGGACCAACAAACAATTTGCTATGGAACACAAATAAATTAAAGTATAGCTACTATATTTATTTTATGTTATTAATTTGTCATTCTATATAATTATCCCAATATATAATCCAAAAAATTCATTTACATATTAAAAAAAAGAAAAAAAACTTTAATTTTTTTCATAATTTTTCATATAATAATAGCATATGGATAGTTTAAAAAGAGGAACCTTTAACAGTGTCAACGCCAACTCAAACTTGTCAGACGCCGCCGATTTCCTCTCATTTGTCTCTCCTACTCAGCTTTAGAGTGAGAGGAATATCCTTCATCGTCGCCGGAAAATTCACTATCCGTCAATCGTGATCGGAGATTTTGATGTCGGAGATAGTAGTAGAAGAGGAATCTATAATAATGGAGAATTTGTGTATGGATATTGATCCTCCGTTCAAGGAGAACCTCGCTACTGCTGAAGATTGGCGGAAGGCTCTTAGCAAAGTAGTTCCTGCTGTCGTCGTACTCCGAACTACTGCTTGCCGAGCATTCGACACTGAATCTGCTGGTTGCAGCTCCGCAACGGGTTTTGTTGTTGATAAGCGTCGCGGAATTATACTCACGAATCGACATGTTGTTAAACCTGGTGATTAAAATCATTCATTTGTCTTAAATTCCCTTTTTAATCTCTTCGTAGCGACAAAATTTGAGTTGATATTGAAAAAAGGTTTATGGAAATTTGAACTTGAAAGCTTGGTGAGGGGAAGTTGAAGATTTTATAAAATTCAACTCAAATTACTCTTTAAATATTCCAGTTAAAGTTCATGTAATATTTCACTTGAAACCCAAATTTACTGTGGTCATGAGTACAGATTAACAGAAATCACTATTCCATTGATCATATAGGTTGAGTTTAGATAACCAAGAGAGAAACTTGGAATTCATAATTATGTATTTTGATGGGTGTGTGATTGTTCATTTGATTGTAGGACCTGTGATGGCGGAGGCTATGTTTGTGAACCGTGAAGAAATACCAGTTTACCCCATATACAGGGACCCTGTGAGTTCACACTTGAGAAATCATATGTCATGTTACTGTTGCATCCTGTTTATATGCATATATATTTTGGTTACTTCAACTGCATAGTTATTTTTCCACCAGTTGTATCTGCACATTAGCTTTGACTCACTGGATACTTCTAGGAAGAGTTACTTAATGAAAGGGGGTAAATTGAAAAATTCCCGGATATCTAGCCATGGGTATGCTTTTGAGAAATCTTAGACACATCTTCAGTGCCTCATACCGATAGTGAACCTTAATTGAACTAAGACTATTAGGATATAATTTGGCATTTTATAGGTACAAATTTATGAACTTTTTGCTTCCGAGGGTGGTAGATGTTCCTTGTAGTTGTGTGAATCTGCCAAATGGATTGCCTAATCGTATAACTAGACTCAGTATTAATGTTAAACATATGTTATGGTCCCGTGATATGGATCTAGGTAAAGGACGCTGCAATATGAAATAACATGTTTTTTTTCAACTACCTATGGTGCTCATTCATTAAGGGAGAACCTGCGATTTCTGGAGTTGAAGTATGCAAAAACTTAGATAATTTTCTGCTTATCTTTCCACCTTTAAAATGCAACATTGATGATTAACCGCCCACCTAATAACAAGGATAACTTCCTACTACTAGTGAAATGAGAAAGTGGAGGAATAACCTCCTTACTGCTAATAACTACAAAGAAATAGGAATACATAATTAATAGATAAGTTGTCCTTACTGCTTATAACTGCTACTGAGAAAAGAACAAGACATAATTAATAGTGACTGAAGCAATCTACTTCTGATTAAATTAGTCTACCAACAGTTTACACATGAAAAATTAATCAGAAAGTAGATTGCTTCAGCATGTTTGCTAGAAGTGAGATCTTTCTTTGTACTTAAGCATGTTGCTCTGTGCAGATTTATACAAGGAGGCCGATAGCTTCTTACAAATGCATGAACTTCATATATTTCATTTAATTGTTATTCATCAATAACTATGGCTGTCCATTTCTTTTTGATAAGTACTATTTGATGTTTATCTTCTAGGTTCATGATTTTGGCTTCTTTCGGTATGACCCTGGTGCAATACAATTTTTGAGCTATGAAGAGATTCCTCTTGCTCCTGATGCAGCCTCTGTAGGTGTAGAAATTAGGGTTGTTGGTAATGACAGTGGAGAGAAGGTATTGCCTTAGATTTGACATCTTCCTTTGATTATCCTATATTTGGTCATCTTCTGTTAATTTGTTCTAATTGATTCATGTAACTCAAAGGGAAACAATGAAATCTTTGTAGCATCTTCAAGAGTCGATAGATAAGTCTCATCGTGCTGAGTGCTATATTATAGTTCCCATTCCTATGTTTTAGTTTTATATATCTTACTTTTCTTTTTAGTATGTTAAAAGTGAATGCCACTTCAATTTAGTAACTCTTTTGTTAGAATATGAATAGGTTTATACAATCGTATTAGAATAGGAATAGGTTTATACAATCCTATTTAGAATAGAAATAGGAATAGTAAATAGTATCTTACTTGGAAAAGGATTGTATTTTGGTGTCTATAAATAGGGTCTCAATATAATAATGTAACAACAACAATTAAATAATATTCTTTTTCCACATGGTATCATAGCCTCTATGATCTTGGTAAACAATCAAAGAGCTTCCTCACCGTTTATCTTTGTGGTGACTATTTTCTCATACCTAATTTGTGTAGCGCCGTGCCATCATTCTGGTGACTACTTTCTTATATATAATTTGTGTAGCACCGTGCCATTATTCCAGTGACTACTTTTTTTCTAATATCGACAAAATAATATTACATAATGTTAATAACTACTTATTAATCAAATTTACAAATAAAATCATCTTAATAGTATTTATTAAGTTTTTTTTCAAGTAAAAGTATAAATATCTAAATAGAAATATTAACTTAATTGTTTTGAGTTTGGACTCTTTTTAACTTTAAATTTTAATATTATATTATATTTTTAACTAATTTTTATTGACCCACGAGCCGACCTTACCGATATTTCTCAAGCTCCACAAATCAATAGGTTTATTCAGGCCGGGCTAAAAAACTCATTTCTTAAACGGGCTCCAAAATCTTAGTCCTAGGCAGGCCGGCCCAACGGGCCTAACCCATATTGACGACTCTAGTTTCAACACCATATCCATTAGAATTTGCGTAACCATGCCATCTTTAAGGTGACTATTTTCTCATTTTTGATTTGCGTATCACTGTGCATCTTTTCAGTAACTACTTTATCATATTCGATTTGTGAAGCACAGTGCATCTTTGATCTTTCTAGCGATACTTTCTCATATCTGATTTGTTTAGCACTGTGCGATCTTTTCGGTGACTACTTTCTCATATTCCATTTGTGTAGCACTATGCATGTTGAGGAAGAAGTCTATATGGAGCAACCATTTGGTTTTGTTGCTTAAGGGGGGTTTAGTAGCCTTGTACGTCTATTGAGTCTGAAATAGTCTTCTCAAGCTTGATTTAGGAAGTTCAGCACAATAATTCAGGATTTTAGTATGACTCATTGTGGAGCTTATCATTTTGTGTTTTATCGACATTCGACATCGAATCCAGTATTTTATGAGAGGACTGAGCACATTGAGATCAATTATCACTTTGTTAGGGAAAAGATACTCTCGAGAGTTTTATCGTAAAATTTGTGATGTCAAGTGATCAACTTGTTGATATCTTCACAAAGTCCCCATCGGTGACCGCATATTAATTACATCTGTAACAAGCTAGGTACATATGACTTGTATGCACCAGCTTGAGAGGAGTATTAGAATATAAATAAGAACAAGAATAGTATATACAATCCTACTTAGAATAGGAATAATAATAGAATAGTGTATAGAATTCTACTTGGAAAAGATTTTTAATGTAGTGTCTTAGTTGAAAAAGAAGTTAATGTCAATAAATAGGGTTTCAATGTAATAATGTAGAGAAATAATTCAATAATATTCTTCTCCTTTATTTCTCACACTCCCAAAAGGATACCTTTCTCCCATCCCTCCACACCCCGAATGACATGTATAATAACAACTAGAACATACCAACACCCAAGTGGTTGAGAATCATGAGGTCTTAAGTTCATTTCCCAGCGGAAACAAAAAACACTAGGTGATTCTTCCCATCTGTCCTAGTCTTGATGGACAAAATTACATGGTACCCGTCACTGGTGGAAGGTGGCAGGTATCCTGTAAAATTAGTTGATATGCGCAAAAGTTGGGCTAGACGCCAGGTCATCAAAAATAAAACTACAACATACCAATGAGGTTTGGAAGTGTGGTGTGTATGCAACCTGACCCCTACTATTAATGTAGTTGGAGAGTAATAATTATAATACTAATAAAGAAAGCTAGATAACTCTTGATTGCTTACTAACCTTGTACTCTAATCCTTGACCTCTATATCATCCTATTTAGGGTTATGTTCTTGATAAGGTGCAATTGTGTCATGTCCTGTCTAATCACCATTCTCTTCTTCCACATTGGGACATTTGTTCATCTCTTCTTCATATGCCTGAACCATCTCAGTCTCTTTTCCCGCATCTTTCTCTTCACCGGGACCACTCCTACCTTATCCCGGATATTTTTATTTCTAATCCTTTCTTTTCTGGTATGCCCATATATCCACTGCAACATCCTCATTTCACAATTTTCATCTTTTGACTTAAGGTTCTTGACTAGCCAATACTCTGTCCTATACAACATAGTTGGTTTATCCATCACTTTGTGAAACTTGCCTTTAAGTTTCGGTGCACCTTCTTCACACAATACTTTGGATGCGAACCTCCATCTCATTGATCCTGCACCAATATGATGTGTGACATCATCATCAATCTCCCTATTTCCTTGGATAATACATAATAGACCCAAAATACTTGACACTTTCTTTATTTTCCCATGCTTAAATAATAACCCAATAGGGGGCCTCGCTGGAGAAAAGTTCAGAGAGGGGAATGTTGGTGCACGTTTCCCAAGTGTGAGAGAAGTGGTCATTATCTCTTCTGGCAGTTTCCAGCGAGGTGGTGCGGTGAGGCAGTGAAGCAATGTTTAGGGGGAGAACATAAACCTTTTTAGGAGTGAATCTTGTGAGGTGATTACTCAATATTTTCGTACCCCTTTTTATATTAGTGAATTTCTCATATGTCACAACATATCTGTTCTATTGATATACCACATACTGAGTTAATGCATTTAATTTTAGACGATAAAATGCTTTTTTCTTATCGTCAAATCACTGAACACAAGATGAATTGTGTCTCCCTAATTTCCATAACTGTTGGGCTCGACTAACCATGATTAAATATCCCCATCCTGCATGTGATACTTCTTAATTTACAAAGTAGGGTGGTTTTAGATCCTATGGTTTCTATTCTTCTAGAGTGGCTTGAGACCTCCCATAATCATTTGAAGAGTATTCTTACGGGTTAAGGACTCTGTTGCCTCCCAAAGATCATCAAAGGGTATAGGTAAGTTTTTCCGAAGATTAAAGAGGATGTTGTTCACGGCCTTTCCACCCTTTTATGAGTATAAGGTGATTCTGTCTGCTTTCGTAATGTTCAATTTAACTTTAGTTTCTTCTTGAAGTCAATCAATGGAATGCTATTTAGTTGGTGTTGATTTCCATATGAATATAACTGAGTTATCCTTAACTATTGTTATTGTTTGACCTTCCCTGTGAATATTATTGAGCTATCCTTTTCTATTGTTATGTTATTGACCTATTGTTGTGTTACTGTTACTTCTAATCCTAATTGCTGATATATTCATGCGTCTCAAACCATGTCGTAGCCTACTGTCCTATCTCAAATTAGTTGTGTTACATGACCATTTGTTTTTATGTTCTATTAACCCTTCCCTTGCATCTTCGTCAGATTTTCTAGTGGTATAACGCTTCAGAATTTCTAGATTCTTATTCTTTTCTCTTTTTTTTCTCCTGAATTATTCAGGTGTCTATTTTGGCGGGTACCCTTGCTCGATTAGATAGAGATGCTCCGCAGTATAAAAAGTATGTAACTTGTCACTTACAATGTTCTTTCTTAAGTAAGTCCTGATGCTAGAATGCGATGGATTTTTTTTTTCTGGTAAATAGATTGTGATGAATTACTGTTTCATTGATCTTAGTTGTTGATTGTACTTGACTAAATGATTGTCTTTTTAACCTTTACCATTTTTTAAAAAAAAGAAGATAGTAGAGACTGCAAAAATATTATCGGTGTTCAACATTATTTTGAAATGCCGTTTGTTTTGTAGAGAGAAATATTAGATGTTTTGGAAATAGGGACAACAACCTGCAGGAAGTCAAGCTTAAATTTAGTTTGTTTTTTTTTCTTTTTTTACAAAGGTAACAATCCTGTTAAATTTAGTTTTCCATCCATGAAAGACTTTGAGTTCTCAGTCTATCACAAGGATCTAATTCGGCTCCATATTAATTTAGTAAATTCCTTAAGGTGGAAGCAGCAGCATAAGGTAACGGGATATTTTCGGTCAAGTGTGCGGTGTGCCTACTACTCACTCTCTTGGTACTACCCAGCCAGATCCTTGGCCATTGAAGTCCATTTGGAAGAGTAAAGCTGCTATAAGTAGCTTGTTTTGTAGGATTGTATCTCATGGTGGGTGTCTTACTAAGTCAAATTTCAAGAAATGGACTTCAGCATATGCAACAGATGCTTTGTGTGCGAGAGCGAAACGGAGTAGGTGAATCATTTTTGCACCACCTGATGACGAGATAGGTCTGAGTGATGTTCTTGAACATAGTTAGATAGATACGGTGATGCCAAGATCAGTGAAGGTGCTGCTGTAGTGTTGGCATGGATGAAAACTGGACAAATATATCAGGAAATTATGGTCTACTGTTCCACTGTGTATTTTAGGGGATTTTGTTGTAGAGGAACCAAATATATCTCAAACAGAAAGCAGAGCCTTTCATAAGCTTAAGTATATATATTTGCATTTTTTTGACCTAAATTGCTAACTTTATGATACATAGTCTTTTAGATTTTCTCAGCTCCATGAGTTTATTAAGGGACCGAGTTTGTGTTGCTCATATATGCATCTTCTTGGTGCTATTTCTCATGAATAATCTTTCTTTCTTGTCAAATAAATAGATCTATTAAAGATTGTTGTTTGTGCTAGTTCATGTCAAGGACTTCAATGTTTTCCAGTGTAATGAGTAGGCTGAGGCGTTTGGAGGGATGTGTCACATTTAAGTTAATCAACTAAACCACTACCTTGTCCTTTGCATATACTAGATTTACCTGGCTTCTCTGTGATTATGAAGAACCTGTTTTTCTTCTTAATGAAGTTCTGCAGTTCTTTTCTATTTGGTGAAAAGTTTTGCAAGTCTTGGTTCCAATATGTGAGCATTTGATAGCAATTCCAATTTTCGTGCAGAGACGGCTACAATGACTTCAACACATTCTACATGCAAGTAAGCATATTGATGTTACTCTCTCGTTATTAGGCAGTAGCTCTGGATATTTGCCTGTCTGACTGCTGGATATGGATTTAATAAAATGGTTACTGTTGTCTGCCTTTATTATCTTCAGTTAACAATTTGTTGGAGGATGTTAAGGTTTATGCTTGTAATGATATTAACGATTGATATAATGATAATACAATTGTTGGTAATGCTATTAAAGAGCTTTCTTAACGAGTGAATCAACAAGACCTTAAACAGCATTCAAAATGACTGGAGGGACTACGTGTTTAGTGGCAAAAAAGGAAGATGCTCACATTTTTTAAATTTTCCAAAGAGGAATATTACCTGAGAAAATATTAACTCTTTGAGCTTCTTGTAGGCGTCTGTTGGTAAAAAATGAGAAGATGAATATATACAAATAAGATCTATTACAGTTTCTGCTGCCCCCTCAACTAATATACAGCTTCCAAGTGAGCGTCTCTGCTCTTAATTTAATAGATAGGATTTGAGGAGATCTTCTATCAATTTCGTTTTGCCATAAATGCTAATGTAGTAAATGAGTCAAAGAAATTATTGTTTTTTTCCAACCTGGTACTCTTTTATGTTCTCCAATTTTTTTTTTGATACTTCCGGTTCTTGTTCTTATAGTAGTAGCTTTGGGTTTTTCTACTCCACTTCTAATGACTACCTTTATTGTTCAATTTCTGTGTTCTTCTCCCCCAGGCTGCTTCGGGGACTAAAGGTGGTTCAAGTGGCTCACCTGTAATTGATTGGCAAGGAAGAGCTGTTGCCTTGAATGCTGGGAGCAAGTTATCAAGTGCATCTGCTTTTTTCTTGCCTTTAGAACGAGTTAGTACATGTTCTCTGTTGTCCTATATGTTAAAGACTTTTGTTATGTTATTCTATTTTGCAAATGTATTTGTTTTTTTCGAAAGGCAGCAGTATATCAGCACAAGGTTTACCATAATCACTTAACTTGAAGTGTATTTAGGAGGGAAGTAATCCTCCTCTCTAGAATCCAAGGATTGACCAGAATTTATGCCTTTTTCTCTCTCCACGCCCCAGATTAAAAAACTTCAGGGGTACCTACGTGGACCACGCAGGTCTAGGCTCTTTCTTTGACACGTTTTGGATTTGGCCACACAATTGCGTGACCGGCGCAGGTCCTGGCTATGTAGCTGCTCTGGTACCTCTCAGTAAAGGTCATAACTCCTTGAAGGAATGTCCAAATGACAAAAATGGTTTGAAGCATGGCGAAAAACTCGAAGACCTTTAATTTGATATGCAACTCACATTAGAATTCTTTATATCTTTGGAGTTGTGCTCATATGAAGTTAGAACATGTGCAAGCTCATCTGGAACTTTAGTTCGTTGCGTAGATATCAACTTGTCTTTGTTTTAGGTTCTCCTTAGACCTTAAGTCACTTCCAATGCACCTCCGTGTCCATACGATAGGTTTTAGTCTGTAGCCTCCTTTTCTTTACAAGACATTATTTCTAATTGTCATTGGCACACTTAAGTCTTAAATCTTGTGATTTTTTCATGGGGCTTTACAATATTATAGCTTTGAATGGCTGAAGAAAAAAGAACTTTAGTCTTCTCTAAAATTGATTGCTTTCACGTTGTTTGTTATGCTGCTTGGAGTTTTCTTGTTCTACTTATTTTATCATTATTGAGGCCAACTGGGAAGTGATCTGTGTCTTTGTTTCATTTCTGATTTTGACTGACTCCTTTCAGATTGGTCATGAGTCAGTGTCTCTGTCACTTGACTTGTTGTTTCTTATTCTGTACAATATGAAGTATCAAATTCTTTTACTCCTTGATTACCTCGGTTGACAAAAGTTTTCTTGTATGTTTTTGTCCCTCCCCTGCATTATTTATGCATTATACTTAAAAATAGTTTGGTAGATGAGAGATGTTTGAAGTTTCTTCATGGTACTTCCTGTTCCACTTCTCCTTTTCCTTATTATTTCAGGTCGATCCCGTATTCCAACTGCTACCCGATAATAGTGTTTTGGTTGTCTATGCGTAAATGCTTCTGATGAGAATCTAGGATTATCTTTTATCAGAAAAAAGGGACTATAGATTGGTTAGGAGCTCACACTGGATTTATATGTTTTATTCCCAACTCTTAAGCTGTACTATGAGTCATGGTGGTGCCAATTTAGTAGTGTTACATTTTTCTCTTTCTACCTTCTTTCCAACTCTTTTTACCCAATTTGTGTTAAGGCTCATCTTCTCTACTATTTTGTAAATCAAGAAACGTTTTCATCCGTCTTCTTTTGGTTACTAGGTTGTCAGGTCACTCAAGTTCTTACAGGAAGGAGGATATCATTCTACTAATACATGGGCAGCGGTCACGATTCCTCGTGGTACACTTCAGGTTGGTTGCTGGTACTCGTTTTCTTCCCACGAATACCTCAAAAGGACTTCTATATCTTTTTCTTCTTTTAGCTTTAGTCGGTCTAGTAGCTTATTCAGAAGTATGCAAAAGCTGAAGTGATTATTAAAGAATATAGGGGTTCTTTTGTTTGATTAAAGTAAATTATTTCATTTATGCTATGGGGAGATATAGAGGAAAAGCTTACCTATCAAAGAAATGATGAGAGGAAGAGATTTGGTTCTCTATGAATGATACTGAATCATCTACACTAAGAGTGACCTTTTGATCAGTGTTATCAAAGGCGCGCTTTAAGCGCGCTTAAGCCCTAAAGCGAGGCTCAAAACATGTTGAGCGCTTCGCCTCACTTTATATGCGCTTCAGTGTCATCATCAAAGTTCTAAGAGAAACTTTTCCTTGTCAATGAGTCTCTTATGAAGAAGTGACACTAAATGATTGATATTTCAATTTATCATAAAAAAAAATCAAATTTATTTGGTCATATATTCCATTCATGTTTATAATTATTAGTCTTGGACTAAACATTAAAATTTATTTTTTTCTCCCTTTGCGCCTTTTTTCATTAAAGCCCACACTTTATTTGCGCTTTGCGCTTAAAGCCCCCACGGACCTTAGAGCTTTTTTGCGCTTTTCGCTTTTAATAACACTGCTTTTGGTTAAATAAAAAATTCACCAAAAGCAAAAGAGAGCATCACTCATACAAATCGATTTGCCATCCTTTCAAATGCTCTTCTATTCCTCTCTAATGTACCCAATAAGGGAAAAAAGAAGTTATGGTCCCATTCCCTGCATGTTGTACTCTTAAACTATCTGTGCATCACATCCTTACCCTATAATCAATATTAACAACTCTACTCCAAACACATTTAGCTCCATTCACCAAAATCCATTTGCTACCTGATAATAAATCAGTAAGTAGTTCTTTTATCCGTTTTTCTGGATTTTGATATAACGATTAAGGTAGGTGTATGTTATGAGTTCAAAACCTAGTTTTTGAACCAAGTCCACTATCTAAGTGGAGAAGGATAGAATAGCAGGCCTAGTATCCCTAGTTTTTTTTTGATGACTGTGGTGTCTAGGCCAACTTTCGTGCACCTCGACTAATTCAATGGGATACCTGCCACATCTCACCAGCAACAGGTACCAGTATCCCCTAGTTTTAAAGATGAAACAATGATTTTTTCATAAAAAGGTGATTCATGCACCCGAGGGTTGTCTTCTTTGTAAGCCTCAAGGTATGCAACCTTAATGAAATCATCATTTCATAATTCACAAAGTTCTCAAAATGTCAAACTATGTTCACAAGATATCGAATATCGTTCGTTAGCATTTTCATGAGTAAAAAAGCCCATACAAACTTAATCCCTTGGGTTATCTGCTCCGTATGCCCCAAGAGTATTTTCTATTATGTATTTTGCTGTAATTATATAATGCATTATTTTATATTTTAGAAATTTGTGACTTGAAAATGTTCTTATATGGATGTATTATTCGTGTCAAGATAGTGAAATTATTTTCCTAAACATCTTTTATATTGAAATTTATACTATTTATAATTTAATTTTCATAATTTTTCACATGTTAATCTATTTTTAAATTTTAATTGTGTTGTTAAGAATATTAAACCTGAACCTGTGCCTATGGACTAACACCTCCCGTGGTAGGTAATATGACCTCCGTGCACCTTGCCTTTCAATATATTGGATCTATTTTATGTTCGAGCATATTGTAATGCCTCAGATTGTTTTACATGTTTCTCCTCGACCATGATGTAACTTGCGTCTTTGGGATGATTGAATATGGACGGAATCTTATGTTATTCTATGATAGAAGCTTATCTGAAATGTTGTAGGTTCTCTACGTTTGGTTTACGAGCTTTGCTCCCTTTATTTATAAACATTTTTTACCTGATAAAAAAAAGATTATCTGAATGACTTTACTAATACAGCGGTGCGCTGCTGTTTCTTCTTCAATGGGCTATCAAATTTTGGTTGTTAATGTTTTTTAACTGTTAATCTGTTATTGTGCATATGGGCACATCATTTTTCTCCTCGCAAACTTTAGTTTTACTTGGATGTTTTTAATATAGGTGACCTTTCTCCATAAAGGCTTTGATGAGACACGCAGGCTTGGAGTTCAACGTGAGACAGAACAGGTAAGGATTTAAGAATTTTGTTTCCAGACAGTAGATTACTAAAATAATGATCATTAATCTGTTTAAACTTGACTGGAATAGTTGGTGCGCAATTCAACTCCACCCTCTGAAACTGGAATGCTTGTTATCGATTCCGTGGTAGGTGCACCATCCCTTGTCGTACTTCCATAAATGTAGATGCCTCTGCTTATCATGATTTATTCTTTCGTTGGGTTTATGGTAGGTTCCTGGTGGCCCGGCTCATAATCAATTAGAGCCCGGTGATGTGCTTGTTCGCATGAATGGGGAGGTTAGTCTTTCTTTGATCTTGTTGGACTTTTAAAATTTGATGGTTTTGCTATGCTCATTCTAACAAGCTTTCTAGATCATTTATAACTAAACTATTTTCAGCAACTTACTTAGAGATTTATCTTCTTGTATGGAACTGTATTCCCTCTCATTTGTCCAAATGGCTGCATCCCACCAAATTCTACAGGCCCGCATGAATTCTCCTAGGCCAACCATTGTACTAGGTTGAATCAGAGACTTATTTGGCCGAGTCATACACTAGCTCTATCTGTCCGCTCTGCTGCGAGGCATGTTGTGAGAGACACTTCTATTATCCTCTTTGATTGCTCAGATCTTTCGTGAATAAAAGAATACTACTTTGTCGGAACTTAATTTTGTCAGATGATTAGGAAAATTATACATATCACTGTTCATAGCTTCAAACTAAAACCTGGAAGCCTCATGCAGATTGTTACCCAGTTCCTGAAGATGGAGACTTTACTCGATGATAGTGTTGAGCAGAAAATTGAGCTTCAAATTGAAAGGGGTGGCACTCCCTTGACAGTGGACTTGTTGGTAAATATTTTACTTGCACATATTGGAATATTTAGACTCTTTCCTTCTTTTCAAAGTTTTCTTTCACTTGGAAATAGAGAAAAAATTGTCAGTTCTCTTCATGATGTTACCCCTTCCATTTTGGACCCTACCTTGATTTTTAAACCCACTAAAGAACCAACATTAACCAAAAAAAAGTTCCAACATTATTAGGCAATGTTGATTTTAAGGTTGATATCAGTTGGTTATTTCCCAACTTAAAACACAACTTCTACAAAAGCACCACATTCAATGGTGGCTCTCTAGACACTACAACTCTTGTTACCTAGCAAAATTTGGTTGACATTACCCTGCTAATTAGAAATTTATTTTAGGTTGTATTAGTTGCAAATAATTGTATACTTTTTTTTAATACCATTTCTCCTTTTGTTTCTCATTCTTCTGACTGTGGTCCTTTCTATATTTTATAGCAAAGGGATATGGTGATCGTTAATATACACAAACTAGAGTGTTTTAGGGGAATTTAAAATTCTTTCGTCATTGTTGTGGTTTCAATTGTTCCTCCATTACAAGTATGCCAGAGGTAAAAAAAAAGTATGCCAGAGGTATTTAGATGACTTGTTCACAGTAACTGGAGCATTCAACTTCTAAATATTCGGGTATCTGTAGGTAATAGGATAAGATTGTTTACGTACTATCTTAGTATTTGCTTAGTGCATCAAAACAAGTGCTAAGAATTTTTCAAGATCATCTTTTGTTTCCAAATGTTCAGAGCGACTATTATTATAGCTTGGTTTAGTCTTCATCTTGATGTGAAAATTCAGAAAGAAAAGAAAAGGGGCGACACAAGTACTAAGAATTTTTCAAGATCATCATTTGTTTCCAAACATTAGAGTGACTATTGCTATAACTTTGCTTTTGTCTTCATCTTGATGTGAAGAATCAGAAAGAAAATAAAAGGGACGACAGATGGTGCTAGTAAATGGTCTGTAGATTCACAATCATGTTCTTCCCTTTCCTTTCTAGCAAATCAATTTTAGCTATTATCTAATCAAGGATGTTTTGGCTTCATATGGTTCTTTTGGGTGTTTTGAAGCATTTCTTCTATTATCAAATGAAATAGGAACAAATCACTGGATATTGTAGACTACCCTTATTTTTCAGAATTTAACTAGATTTAATTAATCAATGTGACTAATTTGTGGAGTAAAATTTCTCGTGAGAGCAAAAATAACTGCATAATTTCATTCAGCAGTCGGGGGAGAAGCACCATAATGTGAATACATTTTCATCAGTTTAAAAACACTGATGAACCCCAGGAAATAGAATTTGGAAAGGCAAATGGATACAGAGATACAAAATATGACTAGATTTGATGAAGTGTAATTTAAGCATGCGATCAAAACGACTTTTGGTCAGTCTCATAAGGGAGGCACTTTCCCAACATACGACTATGCATAATTAATATAGCTTTAGACGTGAAACCAAACTATGCAGTCCTAATTTAATGCTATAACTAACATAGAGTTTCGTTTATGGTATGGACTTGTTGCATATCCATTGTAATGTTTAATCTGCGGGATTAAAATGCATTGCTAATACCCCAAACAACTTATGTAGGAAAATTTATTATACTTGTTATATTAAGCGAGAGAATGTGGAATAGAAATGTGTGTGGTAGCAATAGAGATAGCAATACTTGGAAGATTGTCTAAAGAAAAAGATGCATTTAAAGTAAGCAATCCCTACATAACCATCACTGCAGTTTGAGATGAATGTGTGCACATACTAACAGAGATAAGATTAGGAACAAAGATATTCAAGACAAGGTGAGAGTACCTCCGTGGTGGACAAGATGATGGTGGCGAGGCTGAGAGGTTCTGGCATGTGAAGAGGAGATGTACTCATGTATCGATGCCCAGTGAGAAGGTGTGGAAGGTTTGTTGTGGTAGGTCTGAGAAGACGTAGGAATAGGCTGAAGAAATATTGAGGAGTGTGATTAGACAAGACATGACAAACCTGCAGCTTACTGAGGGCATGACTCTAGATAGGAAGATATGGAGATCGAGGATTAGGTACAAGGTTAGCAGAGAGTCGAGGGTTGTCTAGTTTACGGAATCAGTATTATTATTATTAGTTCTACTCTCCTACTACATTATTCTTCGATCTTATTATTACCTGTGTTTCCTTTGCTTCAGTTATCGTATTATTTGTTGTTGCTACTCTTCTTTTCCTCATTATTTTCTGCGTGGCTTCTTTACCACTGTATTACTTTTCTTACTGATTTTGAAATGCTTACTGTCTCTTGAAAATAGTCTCTCTACCTTCATAAGGTATAGGGATAAGGTTGCGTACACTCCTCCCTCCCAAGACCCCGCTTCTGGAATTACATTGGGTATGTCGTTGTTATTGTACATGTGTCATTCATTGTGGAATGTGGAGGATGGGAGAAAGGTATCCTTTTGGGAGCATAGGTGGTATAGGATAACACATTGATGTCCACTTTTTGAAACATTTATAGAATTTCTTGACAAAAGGAGTTATCAATCCAATATATCCGGAGATTACTAGGCGGAGAAGCTTTTTTGAGACTTGAGGGTTTGGAAGAACTTTCAAAGCCTAGAGGTGACAAAGTTTCAAAGACTGACCGACCAATTTTCTCCATAAACAAAGCTCTGCACAGATAGGGACAATGATGGAGGTGGGAATTTTCTGTTAAGTCTTATTATGGAAAGCTTTTGAACATGGAGGATGTTGTTCTCCATATATTTCGATTTGGATTCTTAAAGCACCAAGAAATGTGTGTTTTCTCACTTTATAGCAATATGAGGGTGTTATTTTAACGACAGAGAATTTGAGGAAGAGAAAAGTTACATATGTTAGTTGGTCTGTCATGTGCAACAGAGCAGGTGAAGATGTTGACCAAGCACTGTCCGGTAACTTCAAGGCTTGGTTAGAAATCATGTGATGATTTGGTTTTTACTGGGTGATGCCAGACACTGAATAGGGTAATTTTAAGTTGGACTGGCAGGAGAAAAAGGAGAAGATGGCATGGATTGTTGCTCTATTATTGCTAATGTGGGTGGTTTGGAGAGAAGTAAATAGAAGAGCTTTCGACGGGTTACTGAAGAATTTTATAATTGAGAAGTAGTCGCTTATCCTTTTTTTTTTATGCATCCACAAAATTGCTGTATGTGTAGAAGATTGGGTGTTGTTCGTAGAAAATCATTTGTATTGTAGGTTTGCTTGAATGCTCTTTTCCTAAAAAAACATGAATTATTATTCAAACATGAAATATGATTTAAACATGAAATACAATTTAAATAGGATCATTTTTGTATAAGTAAACAATTTAGGGTAAAATTTGGAAAAGAAAAATATAGTGAAAGAGAAATAAGTGGAAATAAGGTTTTGGGTGTTTTTTAAAGTTCTAAATACAGCTTTAAGTCATATTTGTAATTTTCATGGCCAGACACTAATTTCAAAGTAAAATGAAAAAAAAAACTCCGGAAAAAGTGAAACATCATTAGGTCGTTAGTCTTGATCATTTTGATACATTTGCACCGGTGACTAAAGTTTCTTCTATTTGAGTTTTGATTGCCTTGAGGGATGTATCCATCAGAATCAAGGAGATATCATGTCCACATAGGTGAATTACTAACATATGATTGTGGTTTGAGGTAGGTGTCTTTATTAGTTAATTTCTTTAACTCTTTAACCTTACAAGTTTCAAAAAAAAAAATTTCCTTAACTCTCAATTAATGTTATACTTGGGCAAATTTTTCCATCACTTTAAGGATGACAATCTATATCATTTGGATTTTTTCAACATATATCTCTTTAACCTTTTCAATATCTTAAAGTTGGATGAGTTTTTTATTCATAGATGCAGTTTCATTGTTCCATTGATTGGTGAAGGGTACTTATTTTTACTGATAGATGATTTTAATGGCACTCAGCTTCATTTCTAACTCAACCTATTAATTAAAAGGAGAAAAATAGTTTTTCTACCTTTAATTCTTTAAACAAGATTGTAATGAATGGTTTAGGAAAAGGGCTCTGAAACTACACTGACTTTCTTATAATGTTTTTTCTTCTTTTGCTTGAGTTTATCATCTGCAATTGTGACTTCTTTTCTTGCTGTAACTTCAGGTTCAGGATTTGCACTCAATAACTCCTGACCACTTCTTGGAAGTTGGCGGTGCAGTGATACACGCCCTTTCTTATCAACAGGTTTGTGATTTTTTGCACTATTGCCTTAGTCTTATGCATACAATAAGAAACATTCTTTAGCAGTAGATTCTTGTTAGATGAGTTTAACTGCATTCTACTCGTTATTCATTCCAATGTCGGATGAATTCTATCAAATGTGAGTCGAATTGTTTTTGACTTGCCCACAGGCTTCTTCCCTGGAAGAAATCAGCAATCTGTTATGGTAATTGAAAGATTCCTCTAATCCTAATCAAATCTTACCTTCAACTACTTTGGTTTTGCTTGTTGAAATAAATTCATACTTGTTAATTTTGAATGACTATGAGAACTTTTGTTGAGCACATGAAAGTTATGTTGCACGGACTCTCCAAAAATGTTGTCACACCCCTGTTGGGTCTTTCAAAGAAAAACACTTTTGGATGATCTGACATGCACCCATTGATATATTTGAAGAGTTTGAGCAACATAGCCTGAAAGTGGAATTTAGCTGTTGCATCCTGCCAACTGTAAAAGTTTTACTTTTGGTGCTAAGTTAAACTCAATCAACCAGGCTAGGGAGTGCTGTAAGCCCAATAGAAGCAAAGCAATGTTTTAGGTATGTGGGTTTCATGTTTGGGGCTTAATCAAATGAGTGTAAAACGAGGAGCAACACATTGAGAAAACAAAAGAAGTCCAGAATTTCTTGTAGTAATACTTCTTCATAGTTGTAGAATGGACCTTGGGGAACTCCATGCCTTCTGAGTCCGCAATCTTATTTTCAAAAAGTTGTTGAGTCATTCTTCTTCTCATACCTTTACTGTGAAGCTTGGGAGTTCTCTGGACCTTCTTCCTAGTTCACAATCTAATTTTAGTGCCCATTGGCATTTAAATCTTTCTCCCTGCTACTATTGTAAAGTAGTTTTAAAGGTGGAGGGCAAGATTTTATCAAATTCATTCTTTGTTTATTTTTTTTAATGGGAGCAGCTTCTGCAAAACCTTCTGAGACAACTCACTCAACTAGGTGCCTGGTTACCTGTGCGAAGAAGTGGAACAAACTTGCAATTTTTGTTGCACGTGATATATGAATAATAGGATGACGTTCAAACATCATGTGGTGATGGGTGAAGTAAGAAAGGAGCTTATAATCCTTAGGTTCCTCCTGTTTTTGACTTTCTTACTCTTGCAGCACTTTAGGAGTTCTCTGTGAGTTGATACGTAAATTACATTTCTGTTGGAACTTTAGTTCAGTTATTTTGATTCATCTTGAACTATCTTTGCTCACTGAATGGTTTCAGAAGGCTGTCAATGTCCAGTGAACTTGAATAATTTAGTCAAGGGTTGCTTTAGTATTTCCCTTTGGAAGTGCTGAGGCTTGTCAGGACTGGATTTTTGGCTTCAATGTTGAAGAAATAAATAAAATTATCCCTTATAGTAGCTCTTATCATGTTAACATTCTTTTGAAGCATGGGGTAGTTCTTTAAATTTGACATGAAGATCCACCGTCTCTTTGGCAAATTTAGTGGTTTGTTGATGTTCATATTGATGTAGTTTTATTATCTCCTGTTTGCAAATTGAAGCCCCCATTTTTGCTCACTTGTTTTGTCTTCCTTCTTTGCAGGCTAGAAATTTTCGTTTTAATTGTGGTCTTGTCTATGTCTCTGAACAAGGGTTTGTGCATTTCCTTTTTCCATATATAAGATGATTAATCTGATGTAATTTTGGCTCAAGTCCTCGTAATGCATGATTTATAAGTATAAATCTGTTGGTACAATCCTTAGATACTTGTATTGACTATGACTACTATTTGCAATTGTAGATACATGCTATCTAGAGCAGGAGTTCCTCGCCACTCCATCATTAAAAAATTTGCAGGGGAAGGTATTTCAAGGCTTGAAGAATTAATTTCCGTTTTATCTAAGTTGTCTAGGGGTGCAAGAGTACCATTGGAGTATATACACTACAAGCAACGACATCAGAGAAAGGTATTAGCAACGTACTATCAAACAATATGTCAAAAAAATTGTGTCCGTCATACATAGTTCCTGCGTTCGAACTTGTTTTCTTTTTCAATTTGATCTTGGTGATTTTCATGAACTATGGTCAACAAACTATGCGTTGTTGTGGTTCTGTAGTTGGGTATTGCTACTGATGTGTCGTATAGTAGGGTGTATTCTTCTTGATCAGAAAGGGTAAAGGGAAGAAAAAGAAACTTAATGGTAGGTGTAACATTTGTTATCATCAACAGTGTCAGGACTCAGGAGCATTGGCAGGTAATCTCTGTAGCCGCATTGGTGTCATAAACTTACAATTATCTTCCTAAATGGTTTCAGATTTTTTGAATTAAGGGCAGGAGTACATCCACCTGTTTACAAATTATGGGTTTGTCAACAATGATATTAATGATCAAATTCTTTTATTACATATAAATATAATGTTGGCCACTTTTCCATCTAGTAGTTGTTCTTCCATTTTTCAATTGAATTTGATCATCGAATCTGGAAAAGACATAAATTACTTGAGCTATGAAGATGTAGTTGCTAAAATTGTAATGATTGGGAATGGGTGAATTATGACATTCTGCAGGACACTGAGGCTACCATGGCCTGTACAAAACAGAGCTGAGTTGGGAGATTAACTCTAGGAAAAACTCTAATGATTGTGGAGTAGGTGGTATATCACTATTGCTACAGATGCAGGTTGGGAGATTAACTCTAGGAGAAACTCCAATTATTGTGGAGTAGGTGGTATATCACTATTGCTACAGATGCTGGAAGTAGTACATTCATGGATATTCCAGGTTTATTAGCTTGGGAGCTACAGAAAAGTGAGGTGTTCACTGTCAACTCATGCTTTAAGTGCTGATCTTCTCTGCTGGTAAATTGTTTGGAGAAGCACAGTTCAAATTGAAGTAGCATGTTTTTCCTGAACTTTACTCATGGAAGCTTCTCTCTCTGAAGATAATCTTCAAAAGAAGGGACATTATTATGATATAGGTGTCAACTGTCTGGGGCTGGAGCTGACAATGTCAACCACATATTCGTACAATGCACATATGTGGCAATTCTTTCTCAGTTTTATACGGTGCAAGTAGTTTATGCAAATATCAGTAAAGGAGCTATTATTGTTCTACTTAAACGGAGAACTATGTGGGTCAAAACGAAAGAGTTGGGACGCAATATCAGCTTGTATTGGTGGGTGAAGTGGAAGGGAAGAATTCAGAGTTTTTTGAAAGCAAAAGTGAATAATTCTTAGACTGCAATACATATATATATATATATATATATTTTTTTTTTTTGGTATGTTGGTGTAAATGAGAAATGTCAGAATAATGTGGAAAGCATAGTGGAGATCTTCTGTCTCCTTGAATGAAGGGACAGAAGTTATTGAACCTTGATGCACTTTGCACAAGCTTTTAGTGCTTTCTGATTCAATAAAGCTTGTCAGAAAGTCCTTTTGGTTTTCCCATGTCTTCTTGCATGGAAGTATGACCTTCTAATAAACCTTTTCTTTTCTGCAGTCTGTCTTGGTTACAATTGACTGCCATGAGTGGTATGCACCACCACAGATATATAAGCGTAATGACAGATCTGGCTTATGGACAGTAAAACTGGCTTTGCAGCAGGAATCCCCACTCTTGGTATCTGGCATTTATCCAGTCGAAAATCATGCTGAGTCTTGTACTAGCGAGGTCAGTCCTAAGGACTATAGACCTGAACAAGTCAGCCAAGAATCCACAGATGGACTTACTAGTATGGAAATTAGTGGTGAACTTGTTGCTGAGGGACCAAATGCTCAGGATGATTCTGATAATGGAACAAAGAAAGGGCGGGTGGAAGAGAACTCATCAGAAGACGGCAGTGTAGTGGCCGATTGTTCTTTAAATGAGTGTAGAGAAGAAAGATTGAATGAGTCTGAATCTGTGGAAAATGCAGTTCTGAGAGATTATCATGTTGCCGCACCTGTAGAAGCTACATCAGTCGCTGAGCGTGTGATCGAACCTACTCTTGTGATGTTTGAGGTAACATTAAGGTCTCAAATGACTTGTATAGTTCTATTGAAAAACATTTGTATTTTTATATGATGAATGTTGATTATTCAAGTGTCTCCGTCACTATCTCCTTTTTTGGTCCGTGGGAGATGGGTTCCATCTCCTCAGCTGTATTCAATAAATGACCTTTAATTTTTAAACGATTTCTTTCTCCTTTGCTTCTTGGTTCCTGGGAGTTCTTTTTTTTTTTTGTGTAATCAGACTAAGAAGTGTGTTACACCCCAATTTCCCCCAAAAACAGAAAAGAAAAAGAAATGAGTTGAACCCCAGTGACGGAGAGGGAAAACATTTTTTTTTTGGCTGTATCTCTTTTGGGTCCCAGAGGTGGGTTTCATTACCCATCTCTTTTTCCTTTGCCGCTTTGATTCCTGGGAGGTGTTTTTTTGATGTTAATCAGATTAATCAGACCAAGAAATATGCTAAACCCTATGATATTTTGCTACAACTTCGTTTTTGTGGACTTCTGCTTTGAATATTAAACTTTGCATTAGCTGCATGTGCATTGCAATGAAAAGGTATTTAAAGTTTTCTCTTGACACATCCGACATTACTGTAATTTTATTATGAACCATATGGTGTTATGATTGTGATCCTTTCAATTTTCTATAGTAATGCTTTGGGCGGTATAACATTGAGGCAAAATTATGCTATTGCAACTACTAGTTAGACTTCATTCTGCATTCAATTTAATATTGTAGATCATAGAAATGCTCAAATAAAATCATAAACTCCTGATTTCTTTTGCTCACTGTTGGTCTAAACTTAATATCTGTTAGCTATAACCAGTGTTGATCTCATGTTTTATCTGTAATACAAATGATCGATATCAAAATGACAACTGCAACTAGGAGGTATCTGTCTGGATATTTTTCATAACCTGGTAATTCCTGTTTTCATCTGTTCAGTTAAGTACATCGCATGGTGTTAAAATTGCAGGTTCATGTCCCTTCATCATGTATGCTTGACGGTGTTCTCTCGCAACAGTTTTTTGGAACTGGGGTAATTGTATATCATTCCCAAACAATGGGCTTGGTTGCTGTTGACAAAAACACAGTTGCAGTACCAGTTTCTGATGTGATGTTATCATTTGCTGCTTTTCCAATTGAAATTCCTGCTCAGGTGAGGTTTTAGGGGAGACAAATTTACATTCAGCCACTTATCCTCCGTTATTGTTAAGAAGCTCAGTAACCTTTTCAGGTAGTTTTCCTCCATCCTTTCCATAATTTTGCTCTGGTTGCTTACGATCCCTCTGCTCTGGGAGCTGCTGCAGCCTCCGTGGTTCGTGCTGCTGAACTTCTTCCTGGTAAGTGTTAACTTTTTGGATGATTCTTATCCTTAATCTGCTCCCCTTTCATTTTGTTGCTAATGTGTGGACAAAGTGATTTGTCTTTATTTCAGTGTGTTGTGTATGCATCATATACTACCAGGTGGAAAGATGTGGTTCACAAAAAATAGAGGTTTTGAATATCAAGTTTAACTGTCTGCTTTTATTTTCTTCCTGGTGTAAAATAGATTATATAAAGGACTCTGATCCAGCTGTAGGTGTTGTAAATATTCCAGCACTTAATAATTACTGTTCTAATCAACTAAATGCATCGACTCTTTAAGAAAGAAAAGAAAGAAAAATCCTCTTTCTAGATGGGAGTTTTCATCCAGCTACTGATCAGGACATGATCCCCTTTGACACCATTTCTATTTATAATTGTTTTCCCTTTCTTTACTTTGATCCATGGTCTGTTACCCAAGTTGAAAGTAAATTCTGTAGTCTCCAACTACACTGATGTGATCTTGCATAAAATGGGGCTGGCCTTATGGGTCGAGCTCGTCGCATGGGCTTGTGTAGTTCGGTTTACCTTCCTGTGTTGTTCGTGAGCTATTGCACAGGAAAAGGGTTTATCCTGTGCGCACCCAAAGGATTGCGACTGTGGGTTTCCTTGTTAACAACAAAAATGACTGAACTAAATTATTTAGAGACTCCTGTTCGAAAGTAGGAATATCTTTGGACAAGTGCTGTCCATGGAAATGTTCCAACATAAGGTTTTGGCTTCTTGAAATCCTCTTTAACCTGCTTACCTTGTTATTATAGTTCCCTGTAAATGATGTCCAATGCAGAACACCTTATTTTTGTCGGTTAATATTGTTTTGCCAACAGAACCTGCTCTTCGTCGTGGAGATTCAGTGTTTCTAGTGGGATTGAGTAGAAGCCTGCAGGCAACCTCAAGGAAATCAATCGTGACTAATCCTTCTGCTGCTGTGAATATTGGATCCTCTGATGTTCCACGGTACAGAGCAACAAACATGGAGGTCATTGAGCTGGACACTGGTATGTCGAAACCTAAAGGATCCTGCTCATATTTTGTGGTACTGATTTCTATAATCCTTGTATTTTAGCACTCATCTTGTGACTTTTTCATGGTGCCATTGTTTGTGACGTTTCAGATTTTGGAAGCACCTTTTCTGGTGTGCTGACTGATGAGTGTGGAAGGGTTCAAGCTTTATGGGGAAGCTTTTCAACACAGGTATGTAATTTTAACTGCTGCTCTGAGTTACTGACTGTCGAAACTTGTTTAAAGTACCTCCTACACTCTTTCCAGCTCAAGTATGGCTCAAGTTCATCAGAAGAGCACCAATTTGTCCGAGGTATCCCAATATATAAAATAAGCCAACTCGTTGACAGGATTACTTCTGGCACTGAGGGACTGCCTCGTCTTATAAATGGTTTGCGAAGACCTATGCCTTGCATAAGGATATTAGAAGTTGAACTTTACCCTACTTTGCTATCTAAAGCTCGAAGTTTTGGATTAAGTGATGCATGGATCCAGGTAATCTGCTACTTCTGAAGTTTCCTGTCGTTTATGTGCTTGCATTTTCCTCCGATCCATTTTTGAGTTGAATGTGTTTTTCCTAATAAAAGAATCTACTTCAACTCAGACACAGAAAAATTCAATCTATTTCACCCTTTAAAGGTCTTTTTACATCTGGGTCCACAAGAGATGGTTGTTAGGTATTTGACCAAATAGTATTGTCCAGTTCCTATAGAACCTATCACTAAAAAACCTTTTAAGGGGGATAAGGCTAAGCAGTGTGGAAAGGGTTTTAAATGTGTTAGATGTGTCCTCACTGAACATGACAACCGGAGAAGGTGGTGTGCACGCAGCCTTACCCTACTTGTTAAGGTAGAGAAGCAGTTGTTATTGATCAAGAAGGAAATCCAAAAGGAACTCGAATTTCTGTGTGCTTGTTAACGTGCCCTCATTCCTTAAAGGTTAATCACAACTCCCAAGTAGAACAACCCAAGCTGTAAATGATCAATAAATCTATGGTTATTCCGCATACCTGGTCTTCATCACACTTCACGAGTGTATCTGTCTGTGAATTGTGTGTCATTTACAGGTGTATGAGTAAAAAAATTTGCTTGATGTGATGTTTATGGATTTTGCGTATGATCATGACATCTCTGGTTGCCACTTGATCAATCTTCCAGGCAATATTTACTTTATAGAATCTTGATCACCCTAGAGATTGATTCCTACACAAGTAGAATTGCGCTGGAACTTAAAACTGCTAGATAAAAACATGGATTGTATAATTGTTTATTAGGAATGTGTCTTGGAATTCATGCATGTGTGTGTGTATCTATCTGCCTACTGTATCATGTTGCAAGTGTATGGCAAATTTTGTTGCCTTGGTGAATCCGATTTGTATCGATTCAGACATGATCATGGACATGTCTAATTTCTCAAATGATATTCCTCTTATTTTATGTTGCGTGAAATATAGAGGCTCTCATATTGATGTTTGTACATGTTATTAGCTTTAGTCCCTCCTTAATTGTTTCTAAAGAATATCTTTAGGATTTTTATGTTACCATAAAGAAAAGCAGATAGTCTGCCCAAGATTGTTATAAGAGGTGAGCATAGTATGTGAGTTGGGCATTTTCTTAATAGTTGACATATCTCATTTAGGCCCTCGTGAAGAAGGATCCTCTGAGACGCCAAGTTTTGCGAGTCAAAGGTTGCTTTGCTGGGTCAAAAACTGAAAACTTGTTGGAACAAGGGGACATGGTCTTAGCAATTAATAAGCAGCCAGTTACATGCTTTCGTGACATTGAAGATGCATGCCAATCTTTAGACCATTGCACTCAGGATGATGGAAAACTAGACTTGACAATTTTCCGTCAGGTTAGCAAGAAGCTATCTGACATCAGCTTTACTTTTTTCAATTTCTCTCATTTGTCAATAGAAATTTATTATTGTCATCATCTGTTTACATCAAGCAAGTACAAGAGTTCAAACACTCACTTAGATTCTTCATTTATTGTTCATGGTTTCTCAGGGAAAAGAAATTGAACTACTTGTGGGAACGGATGTGAGGGATGGAAATGGAGCCAAACGAGCAATAAATTGGTGTGGCGGTATCCTCCAAGAACCTTATCCAGCCGTACGTGCACTTGGGTTTCTGCCTGAAGAAGGCCATGGAGTGTATGTGGCAAGGTGAGGAGATGCTAGAATGTTGTAACAAATGAAAGATGATAGGAGGGCTTCTGATCCATTTGCTCCTCAAGTTTCATTATTCTTGCCAAGTAATAGTGTGATAATACACAAACAACAAACGACGGGGTCTGGGGAGGGTAATTTTACACGGATTTCTAAAATCTGCAATATTTAGATTGTGCAATTTCTGGTCAGATATTAATAAGTAATTTTGTTTGCCTTGGCTGACCTGATTGTGCACTTATGAGTTCTCTTTGTCAACTATTTGGTCACAAAGGCTAATGTCTCTTTTTCAGGTGGTGTCATGGGAGTCCTGCACATCGTCATGGTCTCTTTGCTCTTCAATGGATAGTTGAAGTCAACGGGAAACCAACCCCTAACTTGGATGCTTTTGTCGATGTGACTAAGGTATGACTTTTCTTTATTGAGAAACTTGGCAAGATCTTATTTTATATGAAGATGTACCAAACATAGTTCTAGGAAGCTTGTTAATGGTTCTCAGTTAACAAATTATTTCTGTGTTGAGCTTTTCTGTGATCCTGGTTTTAACATCTACTTAATTGAGTTCCTTACAGACAATAGAGCATGGAGAGTTTGTTCGTGTACGAACAATCCACCTGAATGGGAAACCTCGAGTGCTCACATTGAAGCAAGATTTACATTACTGGCCAACATGGGAACTCAGGTTTGATCCTGAAACTGCAATGTGGCGACGCAAAGTAATTAAATCATTGGATTCTGATGTTCTGTGAACTGTTTCACCAGATTGTTCGAAGCATTTATCCTACTCATTAGTTGGTATTTGAACTTCTCATGTGTAGCTAGCTGTACGAGAATCTTAATAAACTGAAGGTATATTGATTTGATGCCTATATGATGTGAAATAATTAGATATTTGATCTTTTTTTAAAAAAAAAAAAAATTGTATGAACAGTTGATTTTGACAAAAAGAGGAAATTTCTTTAAAATGAAGTTTCATAGTATCCTATTTTTGCTGCAAAAACTGATCCTCAGCTCGAAATTAAGTCCTACCCAATAAAATTAATTATACTGTATATACAAGTAAAATGATACATAAAATAACTACATAACGTATTTTGTACACATTTGATACGTCAATATGGGTCTCTACATTGATTTGGACTTGGGCATGAGCTTTCAATTGTAGCCTTCCCTTGCAAGTACATGTTACGTCTAGTAACAGTCTATGGGGTCATGACTTTTTGCGTACAACAGTTACTCCTGAACTACCATTAGCTGCACGTTGTGGCTACCATCTTTTTATGCATAAATGCTTGAGTGGTCGACAGAGGCAGAGTCAAAAATTTTAATTTATGAGTTTTGAACATAATTATTTTTGTTTACGAGGTTCTCGATATATTAATTATTCCTATGAAACAAGTTTTTTTAAATATAATTATAAGATTCGAGTTAAAAACAACTTGAATTCTATTGAACTTGTAGTTAGAAGGCTAGCTCCGCCCCTGGCTGCAGGTCGTCTCAAGATCGTAGAGGTGGAATTAAAATTTTTATTATGAATTTTGAATCATAATTTGTTTTAGTATCATCAGATTTTAAGTGATTTTTTAGTAAAATTTTAAAGTTTAAGTCCAAGTTATTGAATTCATTTCGAACATATGTACAATGTACTATGTCGGTTCTACCCTTCATATTGGGCATTTTTGCTTACTAATCGAGTTTTAAATTCTACTGTTGTATAATTTAAAATAAGCATAAAATATAAACCAACACTTAAATTTGGTGTTATTTGGTTATCAAGCATTTTAATTTTGAGAGTATATATCTAGATGTTTCAATTAGATTTTAATTAACAACTAAATATTTAAATTCGTCTTCCTTTTATCTTGTGAATATCTGATGTTGACATGATATATAGATCTTTAAAATGTTTAGATAATCATTTTGTAAATTAAAATGTTGTTCAACGAGCATAATGAAAACAATTTGAGCTTTTATCAAAGTATGCTTTTAGAAGTAAGAATTTATAGTAGTATTAAATAAGTTAGGAATGAATTCATGACTATTAAAGTACTATAATTATCCTTGGAAACGACTAACTACCCATATGGTCACCACACACCATGAATGTCCACTATTAATAGGTAGTAATGTACAAGACTTCTCTATATCACCACAAAATGAGGTTCAAGTGTACTACTAATTCCTATTTATATTACATTATTTGAGTTAAAATCCTAAATTTTATGCTATCAAATCAATATTAATGTGCAATTATTCATAATAAATTAAATAATATTAGTAACATAGAAAATTATATCTAACTTATTTGCGCCAACTATATAAAGAAATGATCAACCAATATTTACATTAGACCATGTGCAAATTGTATCTATTGAGTAAATATATGTTCAAATTAAGATTTACTTTTTGAAAGTGCCAAAAGCAAGAATGACATGTCATTATGAACATAAAGTTTCTACCACGAGTAAATTTAGCTTGATTGTATAAAAATTATTTTCTTTGTCAATAAATATCAATTAAAATCTAATTAATATAGCATGATAAAACTAAAGTATCCGCTACAACCAATTAAAACACATTAATATGATAAAATATTTTTCAAACATTAAATATGTAATTTAAAACCTATGTATATTAATATAATAAAGGCTTAGCACCAAGATGAAGCAATCCATATATATATGTATATAAAACTAACTTGACTATTCCTTTTGTCACCTTTACTCCTTCTTTCTTTGCTTGAGAGATAACATTTTGGACATGGCTAGGTACATCACTAGCCTTCACCTACATAAACTTTATTTACTTCCTCCTTCTATAACCTTTTTTATAACTATACTATTTGTGTTTGCCATATTTTCTATGGTGGCCTTTTTATGTGGAGTTGGCTCTAATTACAAAAGAAAAAATGAGAAGAAAAAAAGTGTGCAATTAGGTGGTGAAAAACCACTCTTAAGTAGTACTAAAGCTCTTATTATGACTAAATTGATATGTTGGAGGAAAAATGAAGATGAAGATGATGAAAATGTATTGTGGAAGAGAACTATAATTAAAGGAGGAAAATGCAAGCCCTTGGAATTTTCAGGCAAGATTTGTTATGATGATAAAGGAAATCCAATGTTGGATTAATTCATGGATTTTTTAAAAAAAGTTTTTATTTTTTGAGTGTGTATTATGTTTATCTTGGAAAATCCTCCAAATTTACTTGCTTCCTATAAATTTTAGTTTTTTTACCCTATCGATTGTCGTTGTATATTAGGGTCATTCATACTTTCTATGATCAGCAAATTATCTTGTATTTATATTAAATTGGGTTTTAGTGAAGTTCCAAAGTGAATTTCAGTAGAAGATTGTGTTTCATTAAAAAAAAATAAAGTTCAAATTTATTTTTATACTTTTGATTATGATTTATAATTATCATATGATACTTTAATTTGGTTAGCTCCATGTTGGACCATAGTTTAGAAATCATAAGTATAGGGTAGAATTGAGATATTTTTATAGGGAAGGAGAAATTCTAACCATACATTTTCTCTTCTTTTTTTCTTTCATTGTGTGAGACGATAGGTAAGATTTGTGTTTACTTATTTAATTTTATACAAGTTTATGTATCTATTTATATATATCTAAAATTGATGGAGATAGATATCAACTGATCAAATTAAAAAAACATGTTTATATGTTATACCTATTAAATGAATTATACATAACGAGATAGTAAATACATACGCACAACATACATTGATATAGCACTTGTATTTCATGTATATATAGCCCCCAACATACAACATTCCATGGAGGAGGAGGAGAATTTTGTCGAATAAATTTATTTAAAATATTGCAATGAGTGCCTCGAAATATCTTTTTTATTGTAATGCTAGTTCAATCTCGAAATCCACAAGAAATATTCAAACTCAATCCCCTTATTGAATAACCCCAAATCACAAAAATCCATAAATTCACTAGAACCAACAAAGGATGAATTTCAATTTGGAATCCAACTACACCAAAATTGGGTAAATTTGAGATAAACATAAGAGATTAAGTTCTTCTTGAGAATACCCAAACAGTTATCCTTCAAAATAAGTACACCACTTTGTAATTAGATCTGTATGTATTGCATATATAAAATGTATGTATGTTATATGTGGCACTTTAACTAGGGAAACCAATAACTAAGTGTATATGTTATATGTATATGAGGTGTATATGTCATGTATCTTGTAAAATATAAGTAACAAACAGTGAGATACAATAACATATAAGTTATTTTTGGTGGTGGATAGAGTAGTTTGTGGTGGAATGTGTATGCAAAAATGTATTTAGGTTTTATGTGTGGCACTTTATTAGTTGGGTGAAGCAGTATCTAATAAATTTTTTTATTTAAGTTATATTATGACATTTTAGTTGAGGAAGCGATAGGTGAAGTGTATATTGTATGCATATAAAGTGTATCCAAGTGTATGTATGATGGTTCCAGTTGGGAAAAGATATTGTATCTTTGCGATTTCAGTTAGAATGAGATATTGTATGTTCATGGGAAAATCATTTTGCTACGCATTGATAAAAGAAAAATCGTGCAATATTTTGCAAAGAATTCTCTTTTTTTTTTTTATCATACTCTAATGGGCCACTTTTCCCATATTCAAGCTAAGTTCTTGGGCCACATAATAATCCATCTAGAATCTGAAGTAGGAGTGTACAAAATCGAATTAAAAATCGAACTAAATTATAAATTGAGTCAAATCAAAAAAAATTCGATTAGTGATTTGGCTTGATTTGATTTGGTATTGGAAAATAAAACCAGACTATATTTTGGGTTGGTTTTGTTTCAACTAAAAGACCAACCTAAGACCAAACTAACCCGACATTATATATATAATTTTTAAAATTTTATTTTATACGCAACAATATTTATCTCGATATAATTTTTAAATACTTATTTTACTTTTTCATAGTTTATATCTTTTGATATATTTATTCATGTTTGAAAGTTAGAGTTCTTAATGATTCAATAAAGATTATAGTACATGTTGGTAATTATAATAAAGCTTAAATCAAAATCAAATTAATACTAATGCAAAAAAGAAAATTAATTCAACACTGAGAATGACAATAATATTGAATATTTGTTCTTTAGTTTTACATAGGTTTAGACAATTAAAATACATAATTTAATTTTACTTTCTTTTAATATTTAGTCATGTAATTAATACTTATTAAACTTATATTAGCGTGATTTACAACTTTAAATTATGATAAGTTTCATTATGACTTATTAATTTGCAATATTTGTTTTGCGCGATCTCATTATTATTTTTTGTTGGATATTTTAGGTTTAGACAATTAAAATACATAATTTAATTTTACTTTCTTTTAATATCTAGTCATGTAATTAATACTTATTAAACTTATATTAGCGTGATTTAGTACTTTAAATTATGATCAGTTTCATTATGACTTATTAATTTGCAATATTTGTTTTGCGCGATATCATTATTATTTTTTGTTGGATATTTTAGTGTCATTAATTATATCATATTTTGTGTTATTTTCTTAAGAAACAGTTTAGATAGTTGCATTTTGGTAGAACTAAAGAAATTTTTGAAGTACAAGTAAATTATATGTTTGTGCGAATACTTTACCAGAAAAATTCGAAAAACCCCGAAGTTGAAAACCCCGAGTTTTATTGATTTGAACTGATTTATAAATTTAAAAATTCAACACATTTGATTTAATTTGATATTTAGAAAAATCCGAACCAACACAATCATGTACACCATAATCTGAATTCTGAAGAATGAACAAGTTCCTTCTACTTGATTGTGATTATTGAGCCTAAAGCCCATTTATTTTCAAAAATGAGATTTTTGGGAATTCATATAGTTATTAAAAGGGAAAATTAGATGGATAAGTTATTATATACTAGTTAATTAGTTAATATAGCTATATTTTAATTAAACGGAAAAGGGTCTAAAATACCCTTGAAGTATTGAAAATGGTACAAAATTACCCTTTATCCACCTATTGGCTCCATAATGCCCTTTCCATCCACCTATTGGCTCCAAAATACCCTTGTCATCCACCTTTGAGTTCAAAATTGACCATTTATTTAATGATTTTAAATTTAAACTATTAAAATATTTTTTAAAATACTTGATGCTCAACTATAGGTTATAATTTAATTTATTTGTATCATTTATAACCCAACCCACTACCCACCCATTACTAAGTAAACCCCACCCAATTAATAATCCAACTATAATATCAAAATTGTCATAAACACTATTAAAACACAATGAAATTATAGATTCTTGAAAATGACATCCAAAATTATTCGAGTCCGCATCGAAGCCCCAATTAAATTTATGTTGAGCCGCTTATTTAGAAGATCACTTTCAATAGGATTCTCTTTCAAGAGTGAATTAGAAATTTATGATTAAATGTAAAGAAGTAATATATCCTGAATTAATTCATGCACTTTTTTGAAATATACTTTTATAAATATTTATGATTTGTTTTAAAACCTTTAATTTATTATTTTGAATTTTTTTTACCTATCAAGTAACATCACATAATTGAGACGTAAGAATAATTAAGATGAACACAGTCAGACTTTAAGTTTTTCGGTAATTTTTATTTAGACACTTGAATCTGTGATAATTTAATTCTATAGATATTTTCGTCTCAAATTTTTTAGAAACACTCAATTGGCAATATCTTTTGTGTTGTTGCATTAATAATGTGACGGGTTTATTAATTTGATGGGTTTAATTAGTAATGGGTGGTAGTTGATTGATTTATAAATTATACTAATAAGTTAAATTATAACAAATAATTGAGCGCCACGTATTTAAAAAAAATATTTAAATAGTTTAAATATAAAATCGTTAAATAAGTGGTCAATTTTGAACCCAAAGGTGGATGCAAGGGTATTTTGGACCCAATAGGTGGGTGGGAAGGGTATTTTGGAGCCAATAGGTGGATGGAGGGTAATTTTGTGCCATTTCCAATACTTTGAGGGCATTTAAGACCCTTTTCCGTTAATTAAATTACCATTCTTCACTAACTTACAATTACAATTACGTGGCTCACATCCAGAGTTTGTATAATTTGACTCATAATTGTATACATTCGGGATTTATATAATTTGGTTCCTAATTGAATAAATCCAGAATTTTTCTAATTGCATAAAATCAAGAATTTGTATATGCTTACCCTAGTTTGTATATAATAATCCTGCTGATACATTTGATTTGTTTAAGTTCTGAAAAATTTCTAAATGTATAAATACAAAAAATTTGTATACTTACCCTGTTTGCATATTCGCTTACTAGTTTTTATCTCTTTGCTATTTATGAAATTTCATCTTATTAAATTATCTTTTTTTTAAAAAAAAAAAAGAGATTAGAGTATTGATTGGTTAATTAAAAATTGATGACCAAAAGAATAGTCAAGTGAAAAGAACATCATTTCCTTAAAACAAGTATTAGTCAAAGGGCGGATCTAGGGTATAAGGTGTGTCTGTATGTGTTCCAAGAGGGAGGGGATTTAATAATTTTTCTTACATATTCTTTATTTATATTAAGAAATTTATTAAACGTATATAAGAAATATTCATAAGTAATAGTCCGTTGATCTAGCAAATTTTTTTTTTAATGGAACTTGCTTAAACATGGTTATCCACCTTGTTGAGGGTTTTGTTTTCTTTTGAACACTTATAATAAAGATTTTTAAAAAAATTTAAAATGTTGAAAATTCATAAATTTTATATTCAGAATCTTCTTTTTAGGCTATCATATTACCAAATCTTCAAATTAAATTAAGTATGCCATATTTTAATCTTTAAATTAAAACAAATAAGAGTTCACCAAATCTATCGATTAGATAGTATTGATAGGATATATTGTTGAGCCAGAGTGTGTTTATTTATTTTTGTAAAAAAAAATTGAAATTCCCTTCATATGTCTTTTTTGACCCGTTTTCTATACGTTGTAATATGGAATTTTTTTATTCTTCAAATATTCCTTGAAGAAATATGAAAAATTAGATACTCTATTTTAAGATAATAAAAAAAGAGATGAAGTTTATTGCCTTTTGCTTTACGTGGCTATGTGTTGCAGCAGACTTTTGTGCCTTTTTTCATAAATATGTTTGACAAAGTCTCAATTTTGTTATAAATTTTATTTATATTATTAACTTAATTGGACCCCTTTTATTTCAAGTTTGAAGCAGTGAAAATTGATAAAAATGTATGACCATACAGGTTTTCAAAAAAAAAAAAACATTTATGTCCTAATATCCAAATTGTCTAGGGTTGTTAAAAATCAAATCATAAACTCATAACCTAATTATTAGAAATTTATAACTAATGGTCCAGTAGTACTACACAGTACAAATTACTTAATTTCTTTCGATATTTCGGTTCGATTTCGATTTTTTTGATTTTCGATTCTTGTAAAATATGTACCGAATACCGATTCGATTTTTGTTATTTCGATTCGATTTTTTATTTCGGTCTTTTTATGGGCCTGCTTAGTGGCCGGACGCTGGTCTGAAGTCGCTGGCCGGTCTGATTCTGAACTCACCGATTAGGCTGCTGCTGGCGGCTACTGCTGCCTGAAAGGAAGAGGAAGAGCTGCAAAAGGAAGAGAAAGAGATGCAAAATGAATATTGAATTAGGAATAGGGACATATGGTTTCAAGTTCTTTCTTTTTTTTTTTAAAAAAAAAAAAGATTATTTAACATTAACCGAAATACCAAAAAACTAAAATAATATGTACCGAAAATCGAATCGAAATACCAAAAAATATAAAAAAATAAATCGAATACCGAATCGAAAACTGCAATACCGAAACCGAAATATTAAAAAAATTCGATTCAACTCGGTATTTCGATTTTTTGTTGTTTAGACCGACCCCTAATTAACTCATTAAGAATGATTATACCCTTTAATTTGTATATATAGTAAAAAGTTTAGAAAGTTAGAAACCCTAAAATGTTACAACGCTAAAGAATAGGGTGCATCAAGCCTCATATTTTTGCTTAATTAATTTTTTAAAGAATGCATCGAAATTGGGCAATTCAATTAAGCGTTAGGGAAAAATTTCGTAGTAAAACAATAAAAGTTTCAAGTTAATTTCATTACACAATGAATCTTGAGAAAATTCAATTAGCTGAAAGTTTTTTAGTGACAGATTATCTAAGGTTTACGATTAATTTTCTAGCTAATTTCATATTTTCTAGCCGCAGTTATTAAATGTTGAATTTGAGAGTCATGTTTTGATATATATTTGCTTCTTATAGACAAATTCAACGATAAAATCTTTTGTATTTTGCCTTTTTTCAATTGACTTTATTTTTTAACTGATAAGTCGATCAATAATCACTGCAGATTTGCTCGACTCTAATAACTTTTGTTCAAATCATGCATATATATTCACAACTTATTAAATATGAATGCACATTAAATTTAGAATTTAATTATTATTTCTCGAAGTTAGTTATTCTAGTTACAATTCAAAACTGCAAAAATTGAAATTCTGATTCACACTTTGGCTAAATTCAAACCAAACCAACAGTTATTTTATTAATTGATATATCAAATTAATATATTTAAAAATTGATAGTCAATAAATCAAATCATTAAATACAAATATTCAATCGAACCACCTAATAAAAATTCTAGAGTAAAAACCCTTACTATTGCCTTAACAATTTTGCAAAATTATGAAGTTCAAATTATAATAGGTGACACATGTCAATTTTCTAGATGCTCTTGCAATATCTTTGGTCCTTATTTAAGGAGTGGAATAATTTTACTTTAATTTTGAGCACAAATCGCTACTTTCGGAAAGAAAAGAGAATTTTGCATCTCTAGGAACAAATAAAACTATCTATTTTTTTTTCCTTATAATAACATAAAAGTAAAAGAAAGTTTGAAAAGTACATAGTACTTCATTTGATAAGACTAGACTTTCTCAACTATTTGGGATAATTTCTTACGGATTTATTCGGTCTATCTAACTTATAAAATATTTTATTTTATTTTGCGCATACCTCTAAGAAAAATAAATGATATAAAAATAAATAATTGTTCATTTTTATTAAATTTAGTTAAGAATAAAGTAATACTATATAGATTAAGTAATAAAAAATATATTTTTATTTGGTATTTTAATATTAGCACTTGTGTTGATTAAATTTATATTTATATTTATACTTTATAGAAAAAATTACTAAACTACACTACATTAATTTATCTAATTCCATTAATTTCCTACTAATTTATTAAATTTCAAAAATTTCTTTTTTATCACCCAATGATACTAATTAACTTTACACGTTGGAAATTTAAAAAGTTAAATTAACCAATCCAAAGTTAGAAGTTACCGTCCCAAGTAAAAATTATATCTGGTGTTCGTGTTTCTCCAAATTCATTCAATGAAAAAAACAAGTTTGGGCAGTTCAGAAATTGATGATTTGAAGAAGTTCATTAAGTCTTATGTAAGTAATCAAGTAATTTAAACTCTTATATGTTTTACTGTTACTATTTATTATATGTTAATTTTGATTATAGGTTGACAAATTATTTGGAGATCTTGATAGTAAAGTTGAAGCTCTTGAGGCATTAATAAAGAGTAATCATTTAGAATTGTTGAAAGCTGTTGGTGCGAGAGAAAACAAATTTGAGAAGGTGATATTTTAATTTTTTTTTAAATTCTTTCTGATTTTTTAAGTGATGTTGATTTTCAAAAAACATTGAAGGATGCAGGAGGAGTCTCAGCGCAACACATGATGGATGATTTTGTGGCAAAAGACAATGTTGGTACACAATTCAATTCTGGTAACTCTGATGAACCAACTGTTTCACATAAGCATAAGGATTGTGCAACTGTAAATGATGATGCTGAAAAATGTTGATGCTGTTGGAAAACAAAAGATTTCTTCTGAACATGTAACAAAGGTATTTAAGTATATTATACTTAATTTATTAAATGATACCTTAATATTTTTGTGCATTAAAATTTTTAATAAAGTACTTTTTTGTATGCTTGATACTCTAATCTATCAATTTTTATATGCTAATTGTGTATCATTGATTAACTAATTGTTTAGTTTTAAACTATAAAGGATGATCTAAATCATGTATTTGCTATATATTTTAATTTATGAAATTGATTACTTTATTTTTTAAGTATCACTGACTGCACAACACACATTAATAGAATAACCCTGATCATCTGACTGTTTCACCAAAGCATATGAAATTTCCTACTGTTGATGATGTTGCTGAAACTACAGAGGGGGTTGGAAAACAAAAGGGGTCTATTGAAGATGTAATGAAGTTAATTAAATATCTGATACTTAATATATTAATTGATACTTTATTATTCTGTAAAATTTTTAATAAAGTCTCATTTCAGATGTTGATACCTTATTCCATCAAGTTATCTTTGAAAACTGAATGTCATCAGCAATTGCCTAATTATTTTACAGTAAAATTATATATGAGGTTTTTAATCATGAATTTTGTTATATAAATTATCATATTAAATTAATTTATGTATTTTAAGTATCGCTGACTGCATAATATATATTAAAAGGCTAACAAATACTTTATTTTTTCACTATTATTATTTATTTTGGATCATAATGCTGACATAATTAAAAAAACAAGTTGAAAAAAATTATTATATTTTAAGTTGCATAAGTTATTGAAATTATAGTGTGTTTGTTAATTATTTGATTTCACACAGGATTCTACATCATCGGTCTCCTTCACACCAGAAAATGAAGCAGTGACAGATGCATTTGCACATGGATCACCAAGCCGGGAAATTAATGTCAACCCATTGGATGCTGTCATTCCTCTACAGCTTACCTGGAGTAATGATCTGTTATCGGACAGTCAACTACCCACCGAGCTTGGTGTCAGTGATGTTGATACTAAAACTCCTGCTCAGCGTAATAGGATGTCTTCTAAGGTTTTGCAGTCTCCCTATGTACATTCTTTTAAATCAACTGATAAGGGCAAGGATAAAATAAACGATCATATCCGTCAATTTACTCCATTTGATGATTGCCGAATCACATCTCAAGTATCGCCGAGTTTAATGCAAGAGTTTTTAGATTGGATTCAAAAGGGACTCCTTAAATCACACGCCAATAAGTAAGTTTTTATTGATAAAGTTTCTTTATAAAATCATTTTTTTAAGTAATTTAATTTTGAATTAAATTTTTTTATTATAGGAAACCTGATGATGATAAATATAGATGCAAATCTGCTAAATTTGGGTTTGATTATATGGATTTTGTTATCGCATTTTAGTTGACAAGAACTGATTTTATACCATGTCACATCCTACGAAATGTTGGACTGATCAGGTACGTTATTCATTTAAATTATTGAAATAATACAATTTATAGATCGTTCATATTATTTAGGCTTCTAATTACAAATTTATCTATACCGTTATTCAATCTATATTTATTTTTCAAAGTGTGCAGATTTTATATGGTGTTTTTTTTATATATAACATCTAGATGTAAGCTTTTACTATTTACAGAAGAAGTCAAAATCAAGAGGATTGGATTAATACAGATACACTACGGTCAACTGCTTGTTTAAGTCATACATCAACATTGTATATAATAGGTATTATTGTGCTCCTGCTGATGAATCTCTGACTACACAATAACATATTGGCCGTGGTGTTTCTATAGCTGGTTATGAAAGGTCTATAAAAGACATCATTAATGAATTTTTAATACCTGCTTCGTTACCTTGACATTTAGTTGATGAGGTTTATATTCCTGTTAATTGTGGCAAAGATTTTCATTGGGTGTTGGTTGTGGTTGTTTTGAAGAATAGTTTAATACGTGTGTATGAATCATCTGGTGGGTCAAGGAAAAGAGTGCCTTCTGAAAAGATTAATCAGTTGTAATGCTTCCAAACTATCTACATGATAGCGACTTTTTTTTATTAAAACGGATGGAATTAATTGGTTATCATTGGAGGCGTACAGAGACAAGGAAACAGGTGAACTGTTGGATCCTCAACATTCATTTACAGTTGAATATGCGCAAAAGATTATGCAACAATAAAGTGATAGCCTGTAAGTAGTTGTTAATCAATTTTTTATTGTTTGATAAAATGTTAGTTTTTAGATTTCCTTTACATTCAAATCCTTTTAATGTATCTTCATTTTTTTCAGTGATTGTGGACTGTTCGTAGCTGCTTATGCAGAATATTTGAGCGACGAAATCAAAATTCCATCTGTTGGTCTTCAGAGTGAGTATCTTCGTAATAGATACGAAACATTGTTATGCAAGTATGGCATGGACAAATTCAATGCTGGATATGTTAATCATAGCGGTGATCTAACAAGGCCAAAAGACGGGTTTTCTAAATAGGCAGAAGATGCATTGGTTGATGTTGATTAGTTAGGTTTATATTATTTTTGAACTATTATTGGAACAAAAAATTTTGTATTTCAACTTCTATTTTTCGTTCAATGTTACTAAGCATTTTCTAGTTTTAATAATTTACCTTCTATTAATTTTTTTTTAACAATATAACTGTTAAGTTATTTATTCAATAATGACACAAAGTGACACATAATTATTTAGTTAAAAGTTATTAATTATTCGATAAATAACAATACATGATACTATATTATAATCAGATACGAAGTAACAATAGAATTATTACAAATATGATTATTATTTTAGTATCAAAAAATAAAATAAGTATATCTTTATTAAATAATGCAAATTATTGTGTTCACAATATTTAGTATCGTTCAAGAGTTTGAATAATATACTTATATATATACATTTAGTTTAGTTTATATTTTTGTCAACTATTTGAATTCAATTATATTAGTTAATTAACAGTACATATAATTAATTTTTGTAAAAGTTAGTTCTACAAAATAACATATGATACCATATAAAGTATGTTCATAATATAACTGATAATATTTTAACACGCTTGTTACTAGTTTATTTAATTATACGATACTAAATAATTTATATCAGTAATATATACAATGTAAATGATGATACCATAATAAATTATTTTCAGAGTATATCTGATACTATTTTTACACAATTATACTAGTTTATACAAAATAAGTTACTCTAAAATATCGTATTTTTCGTGCAAATCAAAATGTATGTACTATATTACAATCAGATACACAAAACATGTAATATTCCACGAGTTAGCAACATAAAAAATTCAATTTGTATACCTTTATTAATTAATACAACATTATGAACATAATATATTTAGTATCGATAAGAATTACATGTCACATAATAAACTATAAATATTTGATATCAATTATTGTTTTGAATGAGATAACAAATTTTTGTTATCAGATCCATTATACGTTTACCATTTTATGTAATTGATATTAAACAAGTTATAAATTTTTACAAATTTTCAAATGTCTTTGCACGTAATATAATACAGTCAAAATTTGACATATTAAGTATCAAATCAAATTTTGAAGCTTAAATCATTCACATGTTGTTAATACATCAAATAAAAAAAGTTCACATATTATTATCAAATTAAAAATATCCAGAAAAATTATTACAAATCAAAGATACTAAAAAAATATAAATCAAGAATCTTTTGGAAAGAAGATACATGTTCTTTTATTATGACCTTGATCACAACGTCCATAACAATTCGTTTTTGTTGTTATCTTTTCATCTGGATTTTTCTTTCTCTTTTTTCTTGGTCTCCCGGACATCTTTTTGTATCTAGGTGGCAAGACCACTTCTTTCAAAACAGAATCCGGAGCTTTCCATTCTCTTTTGTCTGGCATTGGTTCTATTGAAATTGCATAAGTATTTGTTAATGCCTCGTGTTTATCATAATCAGAGCAGTAGGTGTGTACATATGTTATATTCTTCTTCTTCAAGACGGCTATTGCATGTGAACAAGGTATCTTGTCAAGTTGAAATCTTCCACATGAATAAGTTTTCCTCTCAAGACAAACAATGTATCTAATCTCACCTTCATACACTGAAAAAATAAATTCAGAAGATACAACAACCTGCAATTTTAAAAAAAAGTAGAGACAGTCAACAAGTTTTTTTTTTTCATTTTTGTTTAACAATAAAATAATAAATACAAAGCAATTATGTATCTTTTCACTTTTTGATGCTTTCAAAATTAATATTTCTTCAAATCTTCTACCCAATGTTTCTTTTGTATAAGAAGCAATTTCTCTATTTTTGCAATTCCAAGAACCAAATAGAAATCTAACTTCCTCCAAAAAATCTATAATAGGTAGTTGTCGTGCATCAACAAGGCAACGATTGATACATTCAGCTATATTTGAAGTCATCATTCTCCCACGGTTCACTGTTGCATGAGACATAGACTACCTTTCATACCCATCATATTGAAGATACTTTTAACTCTTCCATCTATTTTATCCAATTTATCCATCAATTTTTCAAATTCATCTTTTCTATAAGCCAAGCTATTGAATAAAACAAATCACTTAGAATGGTCCTGCTTCTCCTAAAGTTTGAACACACATTTTTCCAGAGGTGCCATATGCATGCAAAATGAGGAACAGTTGGACAAACAATACTCACACCTTTCTTTATGCTTTTATTTCTGTCAGATACAACACACATTTTTTCTCTCTCACCAAATGCATTCTTAAATTGTTGAAAGACCATGTCCATAAACAATTATTTTTCGTGTCAACAATTCCGTACGCCAAAGGCAATATGCAACCTTAATATATAAAAACAAAACAACATATACTAAATAACTACTTAATATTAAGAAAATTATAAAATAAATTCATAAACAACATGTCATACCTGCTCCATCGAGTGTACTAGCAAACACAAATGTACCTCGATAAGCTCCACTAAGATGTGAAGCATCAAAAACAACAACTGGCCTACAAAACTCAAATCCTCTCATCATTGGCCTTAATGATATGAAAAGATACATAAATTTGTTGTATTCAAACCTATGCATCCTTATATATGAATTTGGATACACAGTTTCAAGCATATATATGTATCTTGGCATGTTTATGTATCCATCAGCAGGTTTACCTCTTAAAAGTTTCAATGCACGCTCTTTTGCGAGCCATACTTGTTGATAAGAAATCTCAACGCCATATATTTTTCCGATATCATCAATTATATCGCTCGGAGTATGTTTTCTTTTATGATTCTCTAATTTAGGCGCTGTCACACCACTAACAAACTCAATTGTGGCTTGTACCTTGCTTAATACCCTATCCCTTAATGGACAGGTATGTTCACTATTAAAGTATCTCACCATGAATGTTTCTGAATTCTTCCTAACAGATGACTTCAATTTCCAACAACAATCATGTGAATGACAAATTAATACGTGGCTGCAATAAAAAAAACATATATTGATTATATTCTAAGGTTGACTGTTTTAATATATAAAAAATAATTTTTTTTAGAAAAAGATACTTTATTTCATTTTCACAATAGAAATTATACTTCATAATAAATATGTAACATCTTGATAGCATATTCTGTAAATTGATCAGAAATACTACATTTACTGGTTTTATCATTTAAAATGTGAAAAACATCATTACAATCAAATCATATTACACAGAAAACTACACGTAACATACAATATTGATGTATCATACTAAATATATTACAAAAATATTAACATATTAATTGAAAACATACCTTTTGTTATCAGATCTTTTAACTTTAAAGTTGAAATTATTCTTTATTTTGTAATTTTTCATTACCGCCTTCAGAGTTGACTTATCCTTATACATTTGATTCTCTTCCACAACTGAATTATTGGTGTCTGATATATATACTTATCAGCATCCATTTCTGGTATGTAATATGCGTCATCAATTGATAATTTAACAATATTGAGAGCCTTTGCGTCGATTTTTTCACCCTCAACACACATGATAGCACCTGTTGTTGCATCGAAATTTATTATCTCTTCAACACCTTTATCTGAACTATCAATGTATAAAGGATAAGTTCCGAAACCAGCCTCATGTTTCTTAATTTCTATATACAATTTTACACCCATATGAGTCCGAATACACAATGGAGACGAATTTCCTTCAACAACATATCTAATCTCTATATTTTTTTTCGATTCGTCAATACCCAACTCAGCCGCAATTGCTGAAATTAGATTCATGAACGAAATAATTTCACCAACCATTATCCCATCACTTTTGTATCGCTCATACATAAGATCACTTTCCCATATTCTAGAATGTCGCAACAATATTGAAATATTCATCTTTGAAAATTTAGAATCGGCGTTCAGAGAATTATTTTTACGCAAAATCATTTTTTTTTCAGATTCCAAATCTGAATTTTTTAATATTATGAAATTGAATAATGCAATAAATTAGTACGTTTTCTATGCAGATTTGACGGTGATCTTGTTATAAGTTAACCTAAATCATGAAAAATTTGTTACCCTTTTTTGAACCGTAACAGTTACCATTAAAAAAAATTAAAGTATCCAGCCATTTCTATTTACGTATCATTTTGTTTTATAAAGTATCTGAATTTCTAAAAAAGAAGGGATTTTTGGTAAATATTGATATTATAGGGATAAAATGTAATTTGTCATTCATAGTATGTCATTTGCCTAATTTTTACTACTTTAAAAGGTTTAGTTTTAAAGCAACGTTCAAATCCAAGACATTTGAGTAGAGCTGTCAATATGGGCTAGCCCACCCCATCCGGGTTAATCCATACAGGCTTTGACATTTTCGGGTCTGGCCGGGCTAGTTCATTTTTGGCGTGGGCCAGAAAACGACCGGCCCAACTCACAAGTACATGGGCTACAAGCTTGCCGGGCCAGCCAATTTTCTAAAAATTATATTTTTTAAATAATTATTAAATTAATTTATAAATCATAATTTTAAAATATTATCATAAATATCGACAAAACAATATTACTTGATGCTAATGTTACTACTTGTAAATCAAATTCACAAATAAAATTAGGGATAATTTCATAGATCTTCCTCCGAGTTTTTCTCTATAACACTCACCTTCCTTGTGGTGTATGATGTTACGTCTATCTCCCTTATATCCATTTTCTTGTAACCATTCTTTAAATCTATATATAGTAAAAGATAAATGAACTTCTCAACATTTTAAAAAATTGATGAAACTTTTCTTCATGTTTACCCTTCATATAAATGAAGTTTTTAGCTACTTAACATTTGCTAGGAGAATAGTTTTGAAATAATAATGAAAATATTAGTGAGTAGTCTTTCATTTATGTCGTTAAATATTTTTCTTATAGAGTGTGACAAATCTCCCTTATATATACAAGTATAGACCTAATTTTCAAATGATTTATTTCTATTCGTTGGATCATATTTCTCCTTCACTCGTGAAAATGTTTAACTAGACAAAATTTGATTGTTCTTATCGACTCTCTTTTGAGGAGTTCACTTTTATCTTCTATTTGAAGAAATTGTTGCTGAAAAATGATGGGTTATTGTAGGGGGAAAATCTACATGAATTGATAAAGATGAAATAGATATGAAGATTTAATATTTGGTGAAAATGGTGAGTCAGCTTGAATGAAGACTTTGATCTTTGTTTGATAAAAACATGTATTTGTGATGATCTATTTTTAAAATATTTGTTAATAACTTGTTTTTTATATCATATTTATTAATATAAAGAAATTAATGTAAAAAGGGTAAAATTATCAAATCTAAATTAATTTATATTTATTTTAAATAGATTTATAGAATGGTTACAAGTAAATAGAAATAAGGGAGGTAGATGTAATATCGTAAACTACAGGGGAGATCAGTGTTATAGAGCTAAATTTGGAGGGAGATTTCTGAAATTATCCCATAAAATTATCTTTATAGTATTTATTAAGTGTTTTTTCCAAGAAAAAAGTATAAATATCTAAACAAAAACTATTAACTTAATTGTTTTGAGTTTGGACATTCTTTAATTTTAAATTTTAATATTATATTATACTTTTTAATTAATTTATGTTGGCCCACGAGCCGTCCTTATCTATATTTCTCAAGCCCCACAAATCAACACGCTTATTCAGGCCGAGCTAAAAAGTCATTTTCTTAAATGGACTCCAAAATTCTTAGCTACCCCTATTAAATTTCGGGTTAGGCCAGGCCGGCCCAACGGACCTAACCATATTGACGGCTCTACAGCGTAGGTGGATGGATCCTATTCCCAACCTATTGAGTTTTCTTTCTATGTATCTTTGTAGTTTATACTATTCTATATATCGCTTTGATTTTTGAGAATTGAATTTACTTCAAAATAGATGACATGCATTTTAGAAAAATAAAAGGCATATATTATTTCTTTATTTTTTTCAAAATACAATCGAAGAATATAATATAAATGGCAAAATGAGTTGAATTTATTATTATTTTCTTAATCCTGTTAGGATCGAAAATCAGCAGGTGTAAATGCGGAAGCTAGCAAATCAAACCTTGAAAGACTACGAGTAAGAAGACAATGAGAAATATACCAAAATACACAAAGATTTAACGTGGTTCGATCAATCGACCTACATCCACAAAGGAGATGAGCAATCCACTATAAATATGAAAGTACAAATTACAGAGAGAAACAACCTCAACCAATTCACTCGAAATACAGGGGAGGTTCACACAAGTGATAACGTATCAAGCTTGTGATCCATAATTTCTCCCTCTAACCAAAACTCTCAAAGCCTTTAAGACTACATTGTGAATGCTGATTAAGTTAGAAGGAACATGTTTCTATTTATAGAGTCCTAAACCTTTTCCTACTAGAAAAAGGATTAGTCAATCCAAAATCTTTTCCTAAAAGGAAAACATATTTATGGTAAGAAATCAGGCAAATAAAACCCAATAAATTTCCCCCTTGGCCTGAATTTCTGAAAAAATAAATTTGTCCATCTTCTTTACTTAATCTTCAACAACTTGCTTCTCCTCTCCATAATCTCCTTTGTAAAATTTATGTCTCAACACAGAGAACCTCTCTGAAATAATTTCTCCAACAAAATCTTCATTACTGTCAAAAAGGTTGCGGCTAGAACTACACCCATCAAGATAAACACCTCTTTCTAACTTAGTTCAATCATCGATTATTGAACCACTGAACCAGACTTCATAATTGAATCTGGCTCCGATACCACTTGCTGGACCGAAAATAAGCAAGTGTAAATACGGAAGTTAGCAAAGCAAACCTTGAAAGACTACGAGTAAGAAGACACCGAGAAATATACCAAAAGACACAAAGATTTAACGTGGTTCGGTCAATCGACCTACATCCACAAAGGAGATGAGCAATCCACTATAAATATGAGAGTACAAAATACAGAGAGAAATAACCGCAACCGATTCACTCGAAATACATGGGAGGTTCACACAAGTGATAACGTATCAAACTTGTGACCCATAAATTCTCCCTCTAACCAAAACTCTTAAAGTCTTTAAGACTACATTGTGAATGCTGATTAAGTTAGAAGGAACATGTTTCTATTTATAGAGTCCTAAACCTTTTCCTACTAGAAAAAGGATTAGTCAATCCAAAATCTTTTCCTAAAAGGAAAACATATTTATGGTAAGAAATCAGGCAAATAAAACCCAATAAATTTCTCCCTTGGCCTGAATTTCTGAAAAAATAAATTTGTCCATCTTCTTTACTTAATCTTCAACAACTTGCTTCTCCTCTCCATAATCTCCTTTGTAAAATTTATGTCTCAACACAGAGAACCTCTCTGAAATAATTTCTCCAACAAAATCTTCATTACTGTCAAAAAGGTTGCGGCTAGAACTACACCCATCAAGATAAACACCTCTTTCTAACTTAGTTCAATCATCGATTATCGAACCACTGAACCAGACTTCATAATTGAATCTGGCTCCGATACCACTTGCTGGATCGAAAATAAGCAAGTGTAAATACGGAAGTTAGCAAAGCAAACCTTGAAAGACTACGAGTAAGAAGACACCGAGAAATATACCAAAAGACACAAAGATTTAACGTGGTTCGGTCAATCGACCTACATCCACAAAGGAGATGAGCAATCCACTATAAATATGAGAGTACAAAATACAGAGAGAAATAACCGCAACCGATTCACTCGAAATACATGGGAGGTTCACACAAGTGATAACGTATCAAACTTGTGACCCATAAATTCTCCCTCTAACCAAAACTCTCAAAGCCTTTAAGACTACATTGTGAATGCGTATTAAGTTAGAAGAAACATATCTCTATTTATAGAGTCCTAAACCTTTTCCTACTATAAAAAAGATTAGTCAATCTAAAACTTTTTCCTAAAAGGAAAACCTATTTATGGTAAGAAATCAGGACAAATAAAATCCAACAAATCCAACGTTTTTTCCTTTTAATGAATTGGATATTCAATCACTAAATGTTGAATTAGATACATATCAACTTATATTTTATATCATAAAATATGGATTATCCACGACTATCAATTAATTTTACTCCCCTTAAAGTATGTAACAGTATATGAACTTGTAAAAAGTACACCAATTAAGGGTATGTTTGGTATAAAGAAGAAATATTTTGAAAAGTATTTTCTAATTTTCTCATATGTATAGTTGTCTTAAATATTTTGAAAAATATTTTCCACATAGACTTATTTTTCACTATTTTAATGAAAATATGTTTTTCATACATAAGTTAATTAAAAAATTTCTTCAAAACTTTTTTAAACTTCACTATCCTAAACACAGGTTCTGACTTATGACCCCGTCCTGAGATCGACTTGGACTTGGGATTCAACTCCCGACTATGACCAAACCCGGGACGCAAAATCCAACTTCCAACTACGACTCTGGCTTCGACCATTCACTTTATACAGATATTAATCCTAATTATTTACAATTTGATCTTTATGTCAATTATTTTTTATAGGTTTAAATTTGAATCATCCTATTTAATCATTAAGTGCACTTTTTTTAATGTTACAACCACTTAATTAGCTTGTACATCTGAATGATTAAAAGATTGGTAACAAGTTTTATGTGTCATTTGTTTGTATGTGATGGAGGGTCTTATGCACCATTTGTTTGAACCTAAGTACTCCATTAAATATATTTATTTTTATTAAGATTTAAGCACTTATTTGATCGTTAAGATCTTGAACAAACTCTTAATATCACTAAAATGTAGTTAGTGTTGATAATTTCCACCACCATATTTTATTCATAATCATATGTTATGATCAACAATCATCTCTGCCATTATAATCACCACTATCAATAATACTATGACCAACTACTTCTGTCATCACAATCATGAACTATTGTTGTCAACTTTTATTGTCAGTTCTACCACATCTACAACCTTCCTCATCATAATTATATCTATTGTTACCACTGTTAACCACTATTACCTTGACAACCACCTCTGCAACAAGCTAAGTATTGAAATATCATTATCATACCTACCATCTACATCATTTTGATTATATTTACTGCTACCACTATTGTCATCACTATTACCACCACCGCCACTATCAGCTACTACTTTCACTACGTTCAAACTTTACAATCAACCACATTCATAATCAACTAGCATCGATGTCAATTACTACCAAGATATCATCTACTAGCACACATTTTTGAACTACCACTATTAATATCATCAGCTACTAACATCAATTAATTATTTTATTTTCACAACCACCACCTTCATGACATTTATTACAACATCAACTATCTCTATCATCACAGTAACCTTCTTCAAATATCGCTATATATATATATATATATATATATATATATATATATATATATATATATATTTGAGATATTGTATTAAATTAATTTAGTATGCAATGCTTATTTATTTATAAATAAAGATAAATGGTATACATTGAAATGTTGAAAAAAATAAACAACCTTCATACAATATTTTACTATTGAAATGTATATTTATACTGACACATCTAAAATTTGTGGTAAAATTCAGATTTTAATCTTTGATGAAACAAATAAGGTCTAAGACTTTGTTACGGAATTCATTCTGACTCATTAAGTGGTTGTAACATTAAAACGATAAAATTAAAATTTGAATAATTAAGATTTTAACTTGCGTCATAAACAATTTAATAACTAGTTACGAATAATCAAAATTAAAATATTTATTAACTACAAATGAATAAGGTCTTAAACCAGCTTATAAGCTTCGTCAAACACAACCAAATACATGATAAGTTGATAAAGAATATAAAGGTAATCTAAGATTGTTGATATAGTAAGTGCATCATTAGCTATATGAAAGCCATTATAAACCTAACAAGTAGTTGATAATATAATCTCCCTTTTTAATCTTAAAGCACTTAAAAGATAAGAAAAATTCGATGTATTTTGTTTGAAGAATAAGATTCTATCACCACCATTGAAAAGTCCTACAAAGTTGTGTCTTCAATATGTCTTCAATATGAATCCATCTTCCTCTTCATTCTCCTTTTGCCTTTTCCATTTTTTATTCTATATTTTTCATGTCTTTTTTGGATGATTTGACATTCTTCCACACATGGCCTCTACTTTTGAACAAAGAAAAGAATCATTTTACACTTTTTTTTGGACCACAATCAAGCTACCAAGATGTATGTAAAATTGTGAACCACTAATTCTTAATTTGAGCTCCTTTGAATAAATCATATTATGAAGTTGAAAAAAAAAACAATAGTTGAAGTTCAAATTAGAAAAAGAGTGTTGCAAGATTTAGTTGTATTTAGATATATAGTTTGACGAAATTATATATAAATATTTTTAGAATATTGTGTATTGAACGTAAGAAAATAAATAAGATTATTATCGAATGAGTAGGTATGTGGGGATTGCATAGTTTAAAGATAGTATCCATACAATCCATTTGCTAATATATATTGTCATTTTATCGTAATTCATCAAATATTACATAAATTTTCATATAAGTTAATGAATATTAGTTATTTGGAACTAAATCTACCAACTATATTATAAAATTAAAGTAGCAAATATTACATTAATTAATTATATATTTGCATTATTTTCTTGTAAAACCAATATGATATTGTATTACTTACACAATTTTTTACGGGATTTCTTTTAGTTTTGCCACCAATTAACTAAAATCTTTAAAATTGCAAAGTCTTTTATCGCTCCGATGAATCACTTTAGAATAATTATTTATTAAAATAATAATTACGTAATTTAAATAAACTTATCTAGCCAACCTGACCAATAGAGTTGAGCTTGATTGAGCTTTGATCAAAACAGAATAAAATCAAATCAAACTCTTTTCAAATTGAATTGAACTAAATAAAATGACTTGGGTCAGTGCTAATTGGCTATGTCCACACATTATTGTCACATAGGAATATTAGGCACACTAATAGTGTACCTACAATATCATTTTCACTTAAAATTCTAAATCGACCTCTCATTTCAATATCCATATAAGCCAACCTCATGTTCTTTCTAACTATGGTCAGAGGTAGAGCTAGAGAAAAAAACAATAAATTTAACATAATTCAATAATTCTAATTAAAATTTAATAATAATGTTAAAATTTATATTAATAAGTATAATTAATGCAGTATAATTTCATAGTCATTTTTTTAAAAAAATAATTAAAACCCATAAATTTAAAATTATGACTTTGCTTCTAACTAGTACGCCTTTATATTTAAAAATTTTGCATGAATATTTTACCTTATAAAGTGCTAGAGAAAAAAGGGGGAAAAAGGGTTAAAAAATCACTTTTGTAGAAGCTTCTCTTTTATTGGAATTTCTTTGTCTTTGCTTAAACATAAAGCTCAGAAGAAAGAGAAGGACAAAATAGTTACTTTATGTAATTTTGATTCTTTAAATTTGTTATTAAGTAAGCATTTATTTGTCTATGTAAATATATATTTAAACAAACTTTAATGTCTAGATTTAAAGATAACCGGAGAAAAAAATTCGGAAAAAGTCATATATCCTTATACTCTCAAAAAAAGTTATACTTGTCTTTTGTTATATGTATTTTTTAATATATTTATCATTATCAATCAAGTTAAGATACACATTTGCCCTTAGACTGTTAAGCCTTATATTTCCAAAATAAAAATTAGTCAAAATTAACTCAAAGAAGCTTAATGACATGTATTTAGAAAAGGAAAAAATATTCATGAGCTTCATTAATTTACTCTTACACTGGTCAGTTACATGCCCACTTTAACTCAATAAGTATGATCATAAAGGTAAACATTATATATATCAAAATCTTCTTGCTATACTTATAGGGCAAAAACCCAAAAAAAAAAAAAAAACTCATCAATGAAAATATAAGTGAAAATATTTTTTTTTTCTGTTGTTCTTTCTTAAAAGCAGCCGTCCTTCTCGAGATTCACGCGATGAAGGTGATTGTTAACCTTTGACGATCTCAATGTGTAATAGAAGAACAGCTCAACAGTTTTTGCTTAGACTCTATATTTGTATTAGAAAATTTATTATGATCACAAACTCAGTAACTAACACGGCCTATGTATAAGTATAATGACATAACATCAGAACTCATAAACTTCAAATCTCGATGATCGTGATCACATGATGGAACAAGCACTTGGATTGTCATCACTAAAAAGGTAAGCAAATTTTTCTTCAGTAGCATTTGGGGCAAGAAGTGCTTGTGGCACATTTTTAACCATACCAGCAGGTGCCCTTTTATCATAGGCTTGTGGTGCATGTGGATAATATACCACATTATAAGGTACATATGGCCAAAATTCTGCTCTTTTTCCAGTACTCTTTATTTTCTTCAATACTCTATTTGGATCCACATAGCCATTTATTATCACTTTACTTTGCTTTCTAATAACTTCCACTGATTTTACACCTGAAATTATTTCAATATCATTATTAGTGTTTAAGTTCTAAGCACCAACAAAAATAATAATACAAATATATACTTATATAGTATAAATACGGTCTAAGAAAGATGTTATATATGTAAACTTGTTCATTCTATATGTTGACGTTATAAAATATTGACATAATCAGATCATTTGAAAGGTAATTATTATAGTAATTCTACACAATAACATTGATTGGTAACTTCTATTAAATGGTAAGTAACATACTAAATTGTATCGATAATAGAAGAAACTTATTATATTATCATCGTATATTACTTAAATTTGCATAATTAAAGAAAAAAAATCATGATAAACAATGAAACCAGGTAGAAATCTCTATAGTACAAATATATAAGATAAAATATGTATCACATATATAGGCAGAACTTAGTATAAGTTCAACAAAATTCAATAACTTTTTTTCAAATATTGTATAGCTTTTAAAAAAATTGTTAGATATGTCAATATCATATAAAGTTCATAAACAATAAACAACAAATCCTAAATTTATAAACTTAAACCCTAAATTCGCCTCTAAAACGTGTAAATTGAAACTCACAAAATTAGTCTATTTTTGAATAAAATTGTGAAATTAAGTGTGAGATTTCTCTTCCTAAAAGGTGGAGTAGATACCTTTACATGTGCTTGGTATTTTATTTTTATTATATTACAAGAAAATGGAGATGCCAAAACACAGAATAAGTAACAGTTCATTAAATTAAAGATGATATATACAGTTTGACTATTTCACATGAAAAAATGACATTTCCACAAGTACAATGTTTAATTATTTAACCTTTTAAAAGAATTTTCGCATCCTTCTTTTTCTTTGTTGATCATATAAACGTGTACTATTTGATACAACCCTAAATTGATAACTTTTAAAAATTTTCAAATAAAATTTTATTTGCTCTTAAATTATGATATGTTTTAATTAATCATCTGAACATATGATAAAATATTTATATTAGATACTTTCACTTCAAATTTTGAAAAAACATTTGACATACTCTTTAGTATATCTAATTATTTATATGAGTATTAACTAAAAAATACATGTCATCTCCTTTTAGTTGTACACGACAACATCAATTGTAATTCACCAAAGGTTAAACGTAATGCATATAATTAAGTTATAATCTACATATGTCATGACCACTTAAGAACATATAATAAGCTAAATTTGAGTCGAAAGTGTGTAGAATATTTTTTCACGTGTTAAGATGCTTAATTAAATCAATCATCCTTTTAAATATTTAAATAAAATTTATTGATAAGATTAAAAGGTTATCGATGGATTCCACAAAATAAAACTTGTGATAACTTCAAAAAGAAAGGTTTTTTTATTTGAAGTAGAAGAAAAATAGTAGTTGTAGAACCTTTCATATGCTTGACAGAATTCTTGATTCTTCTTTCACATCCATCACAGTCCATTTTCACTTTTATTTCAACTGTCTGCATGCCAAGGTTAAAAAATCATAAGAATGTGTTTTAGTGGTCAAATAAAACTTGTGATAACATTAAAAAAATATATGAGAACAAACAATGTTATTATAGAGGGCTTACGAGTTAAACGGGGTGGGTGGTGGGTTGGGATAAAGCATAGAGCAAAAAGAGAAAATTAAGAGCCTAGCATTGAAGGTGCGAGTTAGTGGTGAATGACGTAAGTTGAGCATAATCAGGTGTTAAGTTCAATTTCTAATCCAAACAAAAAATGTTAAGTAGCTTCTTCCTATCTGATATAACTTTGATGAACGAATTTACATTACTAATGTGACATATATTTCGTGAAATTATTTGAGATTATCAAAAGCTAGTTCAAACATCGTGATGATCAAAAATAAAGAAGAGAAAATTAAGAGCCTAAGACTTAAGAGTCTTCTTGATCATATCCACCCTTTAATTAATTTGGAAGATTATAAATTAGATGAGTATTAAAGTGAATATAATTAAGAAAATACCTGCATTGATTTCTTCTTGTTGTTTGTGCTAGTTGTGATTGTACAAAAACTTGCTATATATTCCAAAACACCCATGATTTTGGCTCCTTGTTTTAATCAAAGCAGGAAGAAGAAAAAAAGATATAAATAGAAGAGGAAGAAGGGAATTTTAGAAGTTGGGTGTGTAGAATATATGACCTAATGATTGCTAGGCATGGTGTGTGTGTATATATATATATATATAATTGAGATTAAAAAAAAGTATATATATAGATACTAGCAAGAATAAGTAGTTATTAGTATGATGGTTCGACATTTCTTTATTTCTAATTGAGATAATGCATAAGTACCTTTCAATTTAGGTTCAAAATTCTTTTTAGAGACACACTTATACTATATTAAGGTCTTATTACCTTCTTAATTTATTTTATTAATAATTTTCTATCTATTTTCAGCTTACGTAACACTATCTTGTGGATCCAACACTAATTGATTTTTTTTAAGCTAGTGCCACGTAGGTCGAAAAGGGGTAGAAAATTACTTATAAAATAAATTCAGGAGGAGTAATAGAACCTTAGTATAGTACAAGTGTATCTCTGGAATTTTGGGCATAGGTTAAAGGGATACTTGTGCATTTTCCCTTTTTAATTAGAAGTCTTGAGTTTGACTTTCGGGAGAGGAAAATAAAATTCTATTCATACCAAATATCATAGAAATAGATTATGCCTATATATGTCATACAAGAGTTTAGATTTAGAAGAATTCCAATGTAAATATCAAATATTTGGTAGAGAATAAGATTTTTTTTTTTGTAATTTTAATGTTTTGTAGAATATATTACTTGTTTTATTTTTTAGAGTTTGAGTTTTATGTATTAATAGTATAAGAAAATATGTAAATAATTGGATCGCTTTTAAAATATTTGATCTAATTTGTACAATAAACGTTAGTTACGTTAATAATGTGATCTATATGGTATAACAAGTTTAAATTATATTCATCGTCTACATTGTCCATGTAACCAATTTAAATTATATTTCTCAAATTACTAATCTCATTTATTACATTAATTTAAAACATATTTTGACAATGTAAAAATTTTTGTATTATATTATTAATGTGTGTGTGTATATATATATATATATATATATATATATATATAAAATTTAAGCTCTTGAATTTGGCAAACTTAGTTTTGTTTGATTATAAATTTGGAAGCTAAACTTGGAAAGATAAGTTTTTGAAATATAAAGTTGTATTCAAAGTTAGACATGCATTATATATAGTTTGAAAAAAAATATAATTTTTATGAATGAACGTCCCAAATACTGATTGAAGTCAATTTTTAAACAATGATATTCATAGCCAAAAAAATTAAATATTTACAGATGATTTAAATACGTGAATAACATTGTGTAAGAAAATAGTATCATTATTTTTTTATATATAAAAGTTTGATTAAAGAACTTAAATTCCATAAAGTTGTCTATTATTCCCTGAATTATGACGCTTATATAAATACCTTATTATTATTTATTTATACATCCATAGTTCATTGGCAAATTATTGTAAAGTGCTTTTGTGTTTGCTTTTGAAACTTTTTTGGTTCAATTAGTGTGGCTTTCCTCATTAGCTTTATTTATCAATTATATTCAGATATTTTTTTTATCTATATATATTCCCTCTATCGACAATTAATTGTCATAATTTTTATTTTTAATGTTAAATAATAAAAATTTTAATTAACATTTTTAGATATATTTTTCATCATATGGATATGCAAAAAAAAAATCAATTTATGGTATTTTTTATATAGTTTTGGAAAGTCTAAATTATTTTTTGTTTAAAATATTGGATAAATTTAATCTCAAAATTGACTTTCGAAAGCGCAATATAACAAACAAAAGTGGACAAAGAAAGTATATATATTGCATCATGAGTATCAGATTCAAGATTTTCATTAAGATACTTTAAACAATAAAAAATTAGTGCTTGAAATTTGTACTTGAAAACTTTTAATAAATTTAAAAATTGCCACAATTACTAAGTGGACCTCTAATCTTATAATTTTCATGGGTTCAAAAACTATTTATCTATATACACACAACATAATTTTTCTTGAAGAGGTTTAGATGAATCCCTCTCGTTATCCTCTAGCTAGAGATCCACCTTTGAAAATCATCATTATATAAAAATCATATTATTTTGTAAAATCGATCTTTTTTCTTTATATATTACTATATTTTTTTATTACAATAACCTGTAGCTAGAGATGCGCCTTTGAAAATTATCATTATTTAATAATCATATTTTTTGTAAATCAATTTTTTTCTTATATATTATATTTTTGTAATAATATTTATTAAATATCAGAATAAGATAAAAATATTAAAACAAACGATGTGATTATAAAGATACAAATGGACATTGGTCATATGTATTGGCACCTTGTGTAGGTTGACCATATCTTAGATTCTAAGTGTGTGAAAGATCGACGTAGAAATTGATTATTTTTTTAAGAAAAAGTTTGATTATGACTAAATACAGTTCCAGCACCACTTATTATAAGAAAAAAATTGCAAAAGAATATTAATCTTTTTTTTTTTGTGGTTCTAGACCACTTTTATTAAGAGAAAATGTAAAAAAGATTAATACTAATCTTTTTGGTGTATCATGGACCACTTTTAAGAAAATATGTACTCCATCCGTTTGAATATTTATGTATCATAATTTATTTTCGTATGTTAAAAAGAATTAAAAATCTCAATTTTTTAATTTTGGTTTCGTCTCGGTCTATTTTGACATGTTTTCCCTAGGAAGCAAATTATGGCACAATGGTTAGTTGATGCCTTATTTTCCACAAGTTGAAAAAATTATACAATTCCAATACATCCCATCTTGGCTGGCTAGGTAAAGGTAAAGAGTATATTCTAATACTTCACAATTAAGGGATGTCAACATGATGCATGGGCAAGGAGGGTTGAAGCTTACCGGGATCGTTAGGAAGATTCAATTATAAAGTCAGAATTTTCATCGAAGAGATAAGAAAGGATATAAAGTATTTAATATTATTGAAAATTTTATGAAAAATATTTGTATCACGAACACGAAAAGAGATTCTTCAAAGAACCTAATAACTATAGCATTGAAATTCAGTTTGAATTAATAAGTTTTAGAATTATTACAATCATTCCCTGCAGCTTTGAGAATATTACTTGATTTTTCACCTTATTCAATGGTCTAAATTAAATGTCCCTGGAAAAGATAAAAAGGTACAAATTAATAGAAAGTCAAAAAAATACTAATTTTTATATCAAACACCATCATGTGCTCTCGAGACATTTTGATGGTTGGCTCCCATTTCTTGGCATCAATTATTTTGTTACGCTATATGTGGATATAGTCTATACTTTTTTGACTATGTATGAATTATAAAGTTCAATTTGTACCCTTTAATTGGGTGGGGCCATTCTTTCGGAGACATTTTAATAGTGCATATTTGAATGATTAAGATTTTCTAAATATGAAATAATTCAATATTATTTGTTTTTAGCATTAGAATGTGCTTAATTTTTTTTATATATTTGCGAATATATTATATAGTAAACATATACCATTCAAATATTTGACCAAAAAAATGAAACATCTATGTTTTCTAGTGATAGTAGAAATGGTTTATAATGGAGGTTGTGGCAATGATTGATGTTGGTATATAGCAATGGTGCTAGTGATATTTATAAAGGTGGAGGTAGTTGGTGTTGTAGTGACTAACGTGATGGTCGTGGTTGGTATATGGCAGTGGTGATTGGGATGGTGAAGTTGGTTGATGTTAGTAGTTGGCGATGTTGATGGTGGTGGATGAAATATGTCATGTGGTGATTGATGATGTGTTGGTGATAGTTATTGGCGGTGCTAATTGTAATGCTGGATGTGGTTGATATATGAATTAACCTCAGTGGTGGTTCTATTGAATATTAATGATCGTGGAAGTGACGATGACAGTGATGACAATGTGTGCTATAATAATGAAAGGTGCAGGTAGATGTAATGGGACTGACAATAGTAGTTGATATCGATGATGATTGTTGGTAGTGATGGAAAAGAATGTATAAGCTGAAAATTAGGAGACAAAAAATACTTAAGACTATTCGATAGGCTTGCATTTTCATTTTCAGAGTTCCAACAATTGAACTCTTTTAAATAGAGTTTTACTAACCAAAAAAATAAGATAGCACTAAATCAAGCTAACAACATGAATATTATCAGACCTTGTGATTGTTAAATACACCTGTCCAGAATCCTTTTAGCATATTTTTTTGTGTGATAAAAATCTTGTAAACAATGTATCACCAATTTAATTATTTATTGAGATAAGTAAAGATATATTGATTTCTTCCAACATCCCTAGTAATTTGTGGAGGGAGAAAAAAACAAACAAACAAAAATGTGTGGATGCAATTTTATATTTTTTGAAGTGCAGAAATCAATTCTATACAATTGATAAATAAATCAGGAAAGTAATAAATTTGTACTGTCACCTTATTTTTTAACAGATGATATTAAATAGGTTTTTTTTTTTTTATAGTCTTCTTTATATTTCCTTTTATTTTCAATTTTATATGTGTTATTAGTTTACATTAAAAAGTGTCGAAATCAAAAATTTGCCCGTTATGTATATTAATTTTTGTTATAAAATATAAGCTCAGAACAATATAAGTACAAAGAGAAGAAGACAAGATATAGAGATGAAGAAGAGAACTTTTCTTCTTATTCAAGTATATCATACATTGAGAATGATACCTCTATTTATAAGTAGAGAAATCACCTCAAAAGTCACTTTGATGAATGTCAAATTAATAGATACATCATTATCCCCATAAAGATTCATGTCAGCTAGGAAACATACATATCGAAGATAAAGATAAATCTTGGGAATACATATTCATCCATGATGAGGATAGGTTCATAAATAAATGGATCATCCACTTAGTTCAATGGATTTATAACACTCCTCCTTGGATGTCCATAGATTATATGCCTCGTTAAAACCTTGCTAGGAAAAACTCGTGGGAAAAAATTCTTGTGAAGGAAAAAGAGTACATATATCTTTTGGTACGCACTATTTATTACCTCATTAAAAACCTTGCTAGGAAAACCCAGTGGAAAAAAACCTTGATCAAAGAAAAAAGAGTGCAATGCTTATTATACCCCCTGATTAAAACATCACTTAATTTCTTGTGATGATATCTCCAATCTTCATACATTGTGGTTGGTATATTCTTTTTCAAAGAAAAATCACACATTTCTTGAATATGGTGTGTCATTTATCTCAACCAGACGCACTCTCGACTTGCTTAATGGAAGGTTTTTATTTCTGCATAGCAAAATTTGCTTCATTGATCGCCAGAATATTATTGTACCTCCACATGCAAACACATAGCGTGCTTGATATAGAGCTTTATGCGGATCAGATAAATATTCTGCATCTGTGTAACCAATCAATTTTATCTTGTATTCCTCAAAATAGAATAAAATCATAACTATGGTCCTTCGAGGATATTCAATCATGTGCTCAACACCATTCCAATGTCCTTTATCGGGGAGAACTGAATCTTGGCAGTAAATTTACTGCAAAACAAATATTTGGTCAAATATTGTTAGTAAGATGCAGTAGTGCCCTGATTGCACCAAGATATGAAATTTCATCACCAAGAAGCTCTTCATCCTTCTTTTGAGATCAAAGTGAATCATCATTTATGTCATGCAATCTCATAATAATTGGGGTACTCAATGAATGTGATTTATCCATATAAAAACGCATCAAAATAAATCTGTGTATGTGCACTGATAGACAAATATTTCATTTGTCAAATGATCAATATGTAGGTCAGACAAAATTCTGTCTTATCAAGACCTTTTCATAAAATACAAGGACAATTATAGTTATTCTTTTGTATCATTTTCTTCCTTGACTATTTGAATCCATATAAGGATTCTTGAAGCTTTATTGAAAAAGTTTCTTTCAAACTCTTATATGCTTCAGACACGTTGGTTACTTTAAGGAATTTTATATAACCTTCAATATTTTCTAACTAGACATGATAATTATTCATTATATGCATTCAAGTTTTCATATATTGCCAGAGCAAACCAAATCTTATTGCATCCACCATAGGAGAAAACATCTCCAATAATGTCAGGATTTCTGCGACAAATCTTTATGCCCTAAGGCACAAACCGTACTTGATATCTTACGGTTATACTCTCGCATAATAATTTATTTGTACCCCACTGACATTATACCTTGATTTATGGACAATCAGTCCAAAACGATAATTTATTAAAGTGAAACAATATACTTGAATTATGCATTTTACTTGGCCAACCATTTATCTGTCCACGCTCTATGACAGATTTGAATTCAAGATCCTCGTCACAATTTATATCATTGAACACTATCTCATATCAAAGATACCGTCGACAATTATTTGATATCGTTTCCAACAAGACATAACTTATCGAGATCTCTTTATTTTTCTTCATTTTTCAGGTATCTAAACCTTTTCCAAGGTTTTATGAAGTGTTATGTAAATGTGCTCTTTTATAGCACTTGCCTCATTATCATGACCATATTGATCATTTTCTCCTTTCTTCTTCAAGGAATTTTATATTTGGAACCGATTGGTCTATAACGCTTCCGGCGTATCATAGACTCTGTCCTTTAAGGATTTCAAGTTGGAGCATTTGTAGCTGAATTATATCATAGGTCAGTACATTCATCTGACAATTGATTTGCAACATTATACAAATGAATTATCCCTTGAACATTAAGTTCACATATTTATTTAACGAGGATTTAGATAATTCATAATTAACCTCACACATAATTTTCAACTGTCAAAATCATCTCTCCCCCTTATGTTAGAAAATCCAACATCCATCCCAACCTTAATTGGGAATTCATCTTTGTGCGTGGTGGAACAATTAAAATCATAACCACACATTCAACATTTTAGATGAAAATTATTTGATCATTGACCCTGAACCAATTTTAATGGAAAAACTTTGTTGGCTTGTTGCATATATGTGTTGCTACATGTTAAATTATCTCATACGAAATCTTATTTGGGAGTTTTGTTCTCATAACTATGATTTAGCTATAATTGGAGGAATACAATTTCTGTTACATCAACCAGCATTATCAATATAATTTCATAATTTGGAATTGTTCTCTTAATTCACCAATTTGAGCAAACAACCTTATAAACACCAATTTGTAAGTTGACACAAAAGCACATGTGATCATCGCATTGATGCATCCATCATATAGTTGCAAATGATCCATATGGTAGGTCAATGAGCACATATTCACCTTTTTATATATTCCAAAAGCTTCAAGAGATTACAATCCCAACCTTGGCTGGTACAATGAAAACAAAAAACACAAGAGAATTCTTGAAGAATATTTTATTTCTTCATCATATAAGCCACATAAATTCTCAATTATATTTGCATCACATCCAAACCATGAGGGTCAACTGGTCATGTCAACTGATATTTATTTCAGTTACGTATAATTTACTTTTGCATGTGATTTCATCAGCATGTTCATGTTTGTCTGCAACAAATAAGGGGAAAAGTGGGTAATCTTTTACATAAATATTTATAACCCTCTTCGATTGTAGTGATTTATAGTCTTAATATTTATTTTCAATTAATCCAAAACTTAAAAAGTTTTTTTGAGACTTATTACAACCCCATTATTATTCCTCTGATAATAACACAACTTGTTAGAGCTTGATATTAATTTTGTGTACTATCACATATTGTATGACACCATCCCTATGATGAGCAACTCCTTCAAGGATAAATTATATCATTATTGTCATGGTCAAAACATTACGAGCAAGACATGTTTCTTAGCTTTACTTTTGTTGTACCATAGGTACACAAACAATGACAAATTTGTATTGTCACACAATATATTTGATCATGGTCACAACCTTTATAGGCAAGAATTACTTTTTTTCTTTTACCCTTTCGTTAGTTCATAACAAACATACTATAATATTCATGACGTATAAACGCACACGATCATTGACCGTTCATGTCAAATAAAATTTATTTATTTCTCTCAAAACCTCCCATAAAGATGAGATGTGACATATATCATTTTTTTCTCAAACCTTCCATAGAGGTGAGTTGTAGCATATATCCAACGCATAATGATTTTATCACATCTTGACTCATTCTCTTATAGAATGGTCGAACATTCACGATACTCATCACAAGTCACATTCTAATCAAGGAATTGACTAATCATTTATATGTAGTTCAAAAATTTGCATTATAAGTACATTGTCATAGTTTTAAAATTCATCATATTTTCATGACACACCTCAATATCACTTTGAAATATCAAGTGTACCATCACTTTATCTTCTTGTCTCATGATAGAGGATTTATAAATTTGTCAAATTATTAGGTTGACAACATTCAAAAGTGTAATGACCTTTCATACCATTTTGATAATAAAAATTGCCTTCACATTTTGAAGGACTATTTGAAGAATCATAGTGTTCTTCCTTTTATAATTACCACAATGATGACTATTATAATTCGGTCCCTTCACGCCCTTATTCATAATGTTAATTATTTGTCATCTTTTAGAGTAATTACTCACTACTACCACATTCATATGATTGAATGGAGCAAGTCAACAACGGATTTCAAAGTTATCATATGTTGCTACCACATTCTTTCAAGGAATGAAGCAAATTCAATATGATGAGTTTCAAAACTTTTCACAAGAAATATATTATTTTGCCTCACTCATCATTTTATCTTCAATATGTTGCATTGAGACTCAAACTCAATGTCTTATCCATATAAGGCACATTAGGCCATAATTCTATGGGACTTGAACCCAATACCTTATCATTATGGTGCATTAAAACTCGAATTGATGTCTTATCCTCTTGGTGCGATCGAACATGAATCTACTGTCTTACCCTCAAATATTTTTCATTATGTCATCCGGACTTTAACCAGATTTCTTACCCTTTTGATGCGATGAGACTTGAATCTATCGTCTTACCCTCTAGTAATTATAAAAAGTAATAAGTTCCTCATAATTAACACTAAGAAAATCAACATGAAAATTTACTTCTTTATCCTTCAATTCTTTTTTGAAACGAAGAACTGTTAGTATAATCATCAACCAATGTATAAAATTGTTAAAGTAAAACAAATCAATATGTTCTATCTTTTTATATAACACATGTATACTAAAATAAATTATTAGTATGATAGGAACTTTTGAAAATATAAATGTGTAACAAGAAAAAATAAATATAACATGTTCTTACTCACAAGTGTTTCAACTACAATACTTTTGGGAAGTGCTACAACTTTTAGAACATATTCGTGCTAATAACGTGTTACAAAATATAAGCTTAGAGCAATATAAGTACAAAGAGAAGAAGACAAGATATAGAGATGAAGAAGAAAACTTTTCTTTTTATTCAAGTGTGTCATATTTTGAGAATGATACCTCTATTTATAAGTAGAGAAATCACCTCAAAAGTCACTTTGATAAATGTAAAATTAATAAATACATTATTATCCCATAAAGGTTCATGTCAACTTGGGAACATACATATCCAAGATGAGCGGCGGGATGATGATGAGTATATAAATCAATAAAGACCAAAAAAGAAGAAATGGCAAGATAAATTAGATATCTATGGAAAAAATAACGATGTAGAGGGCGACTGAAAAGAAGGCTCGACCTACAGGGAGAGTGGTGGGCAGGGATTCTCTACAATGACACTGTTGTAGACCAATGGAAAGGGATGTAGCGCAGTTTGGTAGTGCCTTTGTTTTGGGTAAAAAATGTCACGGGTTCAAATCCTGTCATCCCTACCTATTCTTCTCCTCTGGGCAGTAACGAGGGATCCATTGAGGTCGATTCAAATTGGACATACAGATTTTCATTTTATGAGACTATATGCATGCAAGATTTATGGCATTCAATCTCATATTGCAAGAAATCCAAGAATTTCTGGGGGCACTAGCGGTCCTATCCGACCCAACCCCGGAACTTAGAACGGCCGGCCTGTTTGGACGGTAGAACGGGGAGAGGGGGAGTCGTGCCCATTCTCTATCCGGGCACGAGCAGGAACATCCAAAATAATGGAAAGGCGAATACATGTACATGATGTAACGACATATTCCAAAATACATGATCCGATTTGATAGGCTGCCCGCAGAAAGGAAAGAGTTTACCGACCGCATAACAATTCATTCTTGTGTGTAGCGCCGTGGGCCCATGTCTCCCGAACGATCATAGTACGGCCGCTCATCTAATATAAAATCAATGAGTAGATCTCACCCCCCCTTCCCCATACCATAGCCGGAAGGGATAGCGTATCCGAACCCACGTATAAATTAGTGTATACATATGCACTTACAGTTACAGATACAGAAGGCGCAATCGGAGCACTAAGATCATGGGGTGAAGGCACACTGTCATTACACGATGGGTAAGGTGCGGAGCTACACTTTAAAGACAGATTCACTAGATTCCGACCTTCCCGCTGCTCTGTATAGTCCTATTGGAGGGCAATACAATACTCTAACGATTCCTTCCTTGGTTGATGATGAATTACCTTACTCCCTTTCCAACTTGCGTACATGATTTATATGTGGATTTGATACTATAGTAAAATCCTCTTCATAAGTCCTTTCTTACAGGCTATTCAAGGTCTATTGGCTTTCTTGCTTATGCGGTACTTCGAAGGCTAAGCCTCGTTTATGCACCGAGAAAGATCGTCAGTAGGAAAGCTCTGTTATGCACCAACGACGGGAAAGCTAAGCTAGCTAACGAAAGGGTTGGGATTCGCCTCGCCCTAGTACACCAACCAGGAAGAAAGATTTAGTGCTTTTCCCCTTTCCGCCAAACCAGAACGAGAGCCAATCGGGTCGACTCGTGCCCGCGTGCTGCAAGATCGAGTTTTACTTGCTCAACGAACTCGATTTCCTTTATGTCTTTCTCTACCGGGCCCCATTCGGGGTTTTTGTCCAGTACCTCTCGCTTCTCGGAAAAGAAATCCATAAAGTCCTCGGTAGGATTGGCAGCATCCCTCCTCAAGGCACGATTCCGAGAAAGAATCTCTTGAAATAGAAAAAAACATTCATGTTTTCTCTCCTTGATTTGCAGGTCTCTGTTCTCGAAACAGAGTAACCTGCAATACTCTTTCTGAGAGCCAGATTCTTAAGCGCTAACGTAACTCCCCGGGTATAGAAGAGAGGTTTGTGGAGCCGGTTTTCAAATAAGTAAATCGGATCATTCAATGTTTATAAGGAGGTCGACATCAGGTATTGTCCTTCTTCTGCGTGGATGACATTGCTTTCTCTAGTAATGACTTAGCTTCGATAAATGAGCTTAAGAGAAGATTAAGAACCCAGTTTGATATGAAAGATTTAGGAGACTCAAAGTCTCTTCTGGAGATTAAAGTGATGAGGTCGCAAAGAGTTTTGGAACCCAGTGCAAGTATTCATTGGATTTATTGTCAAAAGCTGGTCTTTCTGCATGCAAACCGGAATAAGATATAAAATTAGCCTCAGATGCAGGAGAGCTATTGGATGACCCATCTACTTGCAAGGAGACTTGTTGGGACTCTTTTCTACCTGACTAATTATCGCCCAGACATTGCTTACACTTACAACATATGAGGGAGTGATCAGCCGATTTTTATATGGACAAGCCGAGATCATCTCACTTAGAAGCTGCTTTTCGGATTCTGCGATACATCAAAACCTCACCGGGAAGAGGTTGATTCTTGTCTACGTCATCCTCTCTTCAGCTGTCTTGTTACTATTATACTGATTTCATTAAGGCAGTAGATTATTCTGATTGGATTTCGAACATCGTCCCCATGCCCAAGAGGATGGACGTGTTCGCGTATGCATCTATTTTTCTCAATAAAGCATGTTCCCAAAGATGATTTTCCGCTGCCGAACATTGATTTGTCTTGTGGCTACCGTGGTAGCAAGAGAGGCCAGGCGGTGACAATTGAGAGGTTGTCACTGAGCATTCCTAGTCACACGGGAAAAGAGGTCAAATGGCAAGGCAAGGCCATACGCCCGTTTGGCTCCTCGCGGAGTATAGCTCACATCCAAACATCTGATTGGGGAACGGGGCAACGCCCATGAAGCTCCGGCGAAAAGGGAAGGCCTGCCAGGCCGTATGCCCATGAGTGCAGGATTCTTCGAAAAAGTGCGGGCTGACTCGGAGACCTGGGACCCTGGCTTAGTAATGAATGAAGGGAAGCTCTTCGAGCTTTCTCCGCCAGCGGCTTATGTAGTGGTTGGCCTTATAAAGCTCGCTAAGCCTCGCTTCCCTCTCCCCTTCACTTATTAAGTGGAAAATAGTCGTCGGCATTCTATAAGCGACTTGACCGTGAAGAAGGGCAATGCCGCTTGTAAAGCTCTTTCGTCGAGTGCGCGATCATGACAGGACTCGAGGAAGAAGCCTCGGCTAACTCCGTGCCAGCAGCCGCGGTAAGACGGGGGGGGCAAGTGTTCTTCGGAATGACTGGGCGTAAAGGGCACGTAGGCGCGGGCGCCGAAAAGGAACCAGCCCTGCCTCTTCAAGAAAGCTTTGCTTGGTAGGCGCTGCCCACTCACTCGGACAATGCTCTGAACACGAAAGTGTGCAGTTCCGCCTCCTTCTCCCATGCTGAGTCACAGGCAGCGCCTCGAAAAGCACGGGCGAGCCACATGCAGGGAAACTTGCACGTGTGGTTCTGGCCGGGGACCCCGGCAGGCAAAAATGCTTCGATATCATTGAAAAAGCAGTTTCCATGTGCGTCAAGCACATCTATGATTTTAAATAACTAGTAAAGGAGTTGGCCTGGTCAATAAGAGTGAGTCATACTTTGGACTGCTTTTTTCAAAAGAAACTATCTGAAAGCCCCTATGGTTTGCTGCTTCCAAACCTGGTTGTCAGGACTTGGAGTGAAATCCGTTCTATTTTCAGGCAACCCCACCAATACTTAAGGGCTAAAAATGGCGGATTGGAAATGGAGCTAGCACTGATTTCTGGTTCCACCCCTGGCTCTCTGATATTCTTCTCATTGAAAGTACCCCCCTCTTATTGACCGGGTAAACTTCATACGAAAAGCTTTTGAAAGCTCTTGAAAATGTCTTGTAGTAGGAGGACCCAAAGCCCCTTCCTGAATAGGTAGGCACATAGTATCAAAAAATATCCAATGAAGCTTTCTTTTGTCTTCATCACCGCCTCCCCAAAAGTTAGCTAACATTTTTTCCAACTGGTCAAGAACTCCCTTTGAAACTGGAATCCCTGCAAGAAGGTGTATAGGCATCGAGAAAAGAACATGTTTGCAAAATCCACTGGATAACAATGCTTTCATCTCCTACCACTTTATTTTATACTCTATCCAGAAGATGAGAATTTTTTTTTAGATTTAAATAGAGGTAGTCCTAGATCAAAATATTAGGAATCAAAGCAAGGAAAGTAGCATTGATGGAACGGGGGATCGCACCTTCAGCGAAGAAATAAGGTGACCGGCTGGAAGTTTTTGAAATCCCAACAATATTTTCTATATAAAAAGAATCCGGAAAGCCTGTCGAGGCGCTGCAAGCGAGCAAAGAAGCACTTTTTGTAACCAAAACAAAAACCCCATGGATCCGCAAAGGAAAGGCTTGTTCTGGACCACGCCGCTAGTGCTAATGGCAGCGGGACTCCCGCGAGTAATAAGAAGCTTAAAAAATGAAGCCCATTTTTTTGAAATCCCACTATAGTAATGCCAATAAAAATCAAAAATGAGAGACCCAAATTAATGAGAAAATGACTTGTAACTGTGAAGCTATAAGGTATCATACCCTGGGGATTACAAAATAACGAAAAAGTAAAAGTGACCGAGATGCGAGGGGAAAACTTTTGTTTAACATTTCCGGAAAGACCACCTATTTGTTCGTTTACCGGGTTCAGCACGAAATCATAAATAAGCTCTACCAAGGATTGCCAAGCATTTGGTACTGAGTTTCCTCCTCCCTTTTTAGTAACAAAATAAACCAAAAGTAGGACCAAACTGAGAGTTAGTAGCATAAAAAAAGATGGATTTGTGAATGAGAACGTCACACCAAGTCCTCCCCCTCTTACTCAGAATAGCTAGCGAGAGGAATACTACTGATTATCTATGAAAGAAGGCTTTTAAGAATGAAAAAAATATTATCTTCAGGATAGAGAGCCCCCCGCTTGCCTTTTCAGATACGAGTGAGTGAGCGCTTTTTCTGCTATGAATGAATGACCTCTCCATTTATTTTCAAGCTTGCTCTTCAAACCGGCCTATCGCTCTCCTCTATGAAAAGGTTCTTCCGTGTTCCTGACCTGAAAGGACACCAGCAAGCTGCTACTGAGTGTGAACAAAGTCAAGGAGATGGAATCAACTCAATAGAATTAGGTTTTTTTATGACTGCTGAAGTGACCGAACGAAATGTTGGATTGATTCAATACCGAATCCCAGATCTCCATAGACGACTAATGGTAGGGGCTGCATTTTTATGAAAGAAAGATAGTGGCAAAAGGATGTTAATCAAAAACCGACGTCTCATGCCGACCCCGTCTGCAGTTGCTACTACACTGTTACATCCGGATAAAGTGACCCGTACTGGTGGAATAACAGTCAAGTGGCTTTCAGCTCCTTTTGCCCAGGGGACATCGTCGGAGAACAATGTCGGGGACAGGGTGAGAGCCTCCCATCCGGGTTTTCAAGACCCGGTCAAGGAATTTTCCAATTCCTTGAATGGATTTCTCTGAGCACAAAATAGAGTGTTTAGTTGAATATTCGTTGGTGTCGAAATGGAGCACCAAGAGTGGTTGGACATCTATGGTAATTAATGGTAACATTGATTATCATAGACGGTCGATATACTTTTGTAATCTCCGATCATCAACCAAATCCATACCATTATTGTAGAAAGACAATAATGGCTGTGGATTAAAGTTGATTGATTCCTAAGTTGGAACCTTAGGCGCCCCCCCTCCCCCCCCCCCCCCCCCCCGAATCCGATTTATTTGGATCAAGCCGAGAGTGTTGTGTTATTGTTATGAGTGTTGTGTTATTGTTATGTAAGACCAAGGAGGATCCTATCCTAAAGGAGAAGGAGGAGGAGGAGTAGGAGCTAGCCTTAGGGGCGGAATCGATTCTAAAATACAAAAATGAACGACTTACTAGAAGCTGTCGCGCCTTTTGTGACAAGTTTACAAGAAACTTTGAGCGGGAGACAGGGGGCGAACCGGTCCTAAGGGGAGAACCTTACTGCTTACTTGCTATATCCCCGCGTCCTTGCACGGCTCGGCTCGTTCTTCGAGCCCTGCTTCTCCCTTCCCCCTCTCCCCAAAGATAAATCTTGGGAATACATATTCATCCATGATGAGGATATGTTCATAAATAAATGGATCATCCACTTAGTTCAATGAATTTATAACAACTTTAGATTTTTGAAGCGTAACAACAACAACATTTCAATAATAATAACAACCGTAATAAAAACACAAAATAAATATGAGAGTGTTTGGTAAATATTAAAACAAAAACTTATCATAAATTTAATAAATGAATAAAATAATAAACTTTAAGAAATGACAAATAAACACCTTGAATTCATGAAAAGAAATATTGAAAATCCTATGTCGTTAGAAAGCATGAACATCAACGTTGTTCAAATATGAATCATTAAATAAAGTAATTACATCATCATTATTTTAGTCAACATCTCAAATAATGCAAAACTCTCTGAAAAATCAAATATTAGGTTATAACTCCAAAATAAAAGAACCGGTTGGAAATGCTAACTTTAAAACATTCTTACACCCTTTTGTTCATTATATTTACCCTCGCAAATCTCGAAATTAATCTTGTTTATATTGATTAAATTGAGTAACTGAACACGGATTATTTTTTCTCTACTAGTTGACCTAAGTTGCATCTTACCATTGGGTTGAGCGAGCCTCACCCTCTCAAGTCCAAACTATACTTGAAACGAGTTTTCGCCTCATATAATTCAAGTCAGAGGTCCCGAATAATTTAGTAAGGGCAAGGATAAGCTTGCTTCTTCACGAGTTCAACAGAATAAATCCTAGTCAGCGGAGGCGAAAAATTTCTCAGCACGCTCAATGATATACTGGAAAACATACAAATTTAAGCAGCCCAAGGGAAGTATAATAACAAAGATTGCCCCCTCCATTACAGCAAAGTTGTAATGTTTTATGGACAGAAATATGATCAATAATTTTCCTTCATTCCGTTTATCAATAAACTCCCAAAATATGTTGATTAATAACATATTACTACATTCTGACAAATACAATTGTACAAACAAAGCTGCTATGTTACATCTACAGAGCTCACTCTGATCCAGGCTCCGTCGGGCTCCATATACAAATCTCTAAATCTAGCTGCCCCGATGAGTCCAGATGAGCAAAAGGAACCAGGAGAAAATCCACCGGGGGTAAACCTTGAAATCTACCTGGAAAACTATGAGCAGATGATTTAAATTTCAGTGAACTGCTTCCTTTTTCTGCTACAACATCATACAAGAAGCATTCCTTTGATGAGCTTGGACCGATACAAGTAATCACAATGGTATGCCCTATACTTTGTGTTCCCTTGGAAAGAAGAAAGAGGACCCCATCTTTTTCTGCTTGTAAAACAAGGAAAGTTTCCTTCTTGCTCAACGAGATAGGCAATGGGCAATCATACTGGAAGTGCCTTCCTGAATCACAGTGCTTACTGCTGAAATGCGATGAGAGTTGCTTGGAGGAATTAACAAATTTACAGTTCTGGAGAGGGCATGGGCATGGTGCATAAGGGCAGGCGTCTTCGTGATCTCTTTTCTTTGAGTAGTCAACAATTTCTGTGCATCCATACTTGATGTTTCCGCATGGTACTGGTCCTGAACCAGCAACTACTTCAATCTCTGCACAGACTACATTCCCCTCTATGCTATCTGTGGGTGGATGTTCCTGAAGGGGGGTAGCAAATCATTTTGGTCAAATCATTCCAAGAGAGTACTTTTTCTGAACTTGAAATTCTAAGAGAATACTTAAATTAACTTGTACCATAAATGAAAATTTATTCAAAAGAAAAGAGACGATTGGGTAAGCCTCCCAGATTCTAAGATCTTTAAAAGTAAAATTTACCATGATTCAATATAAGGTTCCAATTATAAAAACATACATAACGCAGATGCATTTGGATTTAGGATAACTATTTTTTAGTTTGTAATATTTTACTCATTGTTTACCCTCATTAGTCACTCAATCTATTATTTAAAGCATCAACCAAACACTCTAACGTCTCAATATCATTTGCTTCTGGGTCATTGAAGCAAGTCATGTGTTGACATGATGATAGCAACGTGCTCCTTCCAGGTCTCAGTTCAGGGTAAAACATTTTAATTAGTAGAGCAAGAATTAGATGGCACATCACCTGTTCTGTGAAGGTATCCTCATACTCTTCATCTTCCATGTCCTGCCAAATAGATGATAATCACCAAGATATCTATAATGCAATATTAGGAAAATAAAAGCACGGATATGGCAAACTGGAGTTGAGGCCAAGGTACTCCTCGCCCTACCTCCCATCCAACTGCCCCAAAAAGGAAAGGGAAAAACTATTGTAATTTGTACGAAATGCTGAGGTAAGCATACACCTCACTATGCTTTGATAACCTTCTCTCTGTTTAATCAGCTCTATGTTGATCTTAATTCTCAAAGTACTTTCTTTTCTTCTGACATAGATTTTCTGCAAGGTTCTTAATTTGATGTATTAAGAATATGAAAGACGAAGTATTTAACCTTTATTTCCATCAATAAACTGGTATGTGACTAGGCCAACAGTCGATGAGAAATAAGGCTGTCAAACATAGGGAGTTGAGAACAGCCTACTATATATTCAAACAAATTTAAGCATTGTACTTAGTCAAAACTGAACGCCTGTATAGATGAATATATTAGGACGTAAGAAGACATACCAGGCCTTACTTGATACTTACAAGCTGCGACTATAAGACAAACAGGTTACTTATGAGAATAACAAATTACTAAACCACACCTCTCCTATACCTGTGCATGAGAAATCTCTTGCATTGGTTCCACTGCTCTCAGCGGCATACTGTCAGTTTGGGCTTTGTATCCCAATGACCCCATCCCAAGTCCTCTGTCCATGCAGACTACCTGCATGAGAGAATAAGATTAGAATAATATGAGAACATGTTGGTTTACTTAATCAGACAACTAGAGTGTACCTCCCCTGAGCCATAGCCACCAAGTTCCTTCTCTTGCTTTTCTCTCTCACTAATCTCCTCCTCACCCCATGAGAATAAGCAAGGGAAAGCTACAGGGGCTGATTCATATGCTGCTCCAACAGCAACACTCTCATAGTAAAAGAGCTGCAAACCAACGAAAGATTAAATTAAGCACTAATAAGATAAAACAGAGATGGGTATTTCACATCATTCACCGTCACCTGGAGAAACAAAAGACAGCCCCCAACTGCACGCTGCTTTCCTTGACGAAAACGAGATATCTCCCGCACTAGCCGGTCAAGCAAGAACTTCCCCCAATTATATTGATGGAGTACATCCATATTTGTCAAAAAATGGAGGAAAGAAGGGCTTACGTCAAGCCTTGCAGTTGGGCACAAAAGAGTGCCCATTACATAAAGTACGAATGACCTTTTGAAATCCTCTCCAGCTTCTGGAGCTGCAAGTCGTTCCTCCAGAAGACGGACAGAAATCCCACGATTGGTGGCATTGTATCGTTTACGTAACTGTAAAATCAATTCATCAGACCCTGAGTTAACCACATCTTTTCCACTGGCAGGCAAACCCATTACAAGTTCCACATCCCTTGGAGTTAAGGGTATCCTCTCACCACAGATTTCCAAGCTACGTCTTACAGTATTGAACCTCTCCAATATCCAAAGACACAAGCTTCTTCGAAGAGTCCGACATCTGAGGCCAAGGATGCTACCAAAACCCATGCTCTTTACAGCTTCCTTCTGGTCAGGTGTGAGCCTTTGTAAGACATTTAGTAGACGGCCGGGGGAACACCTAGTGACTAGTTTGGTCTGCATAAGCAGTCCATCAAGAAGTTCATAAGAAGTCAAAGATATTAAACATTCTTAGTGTTACGAGTTAACCTGTCTTCTTGGCTTAGGAGCACGGGCAGGTGCTGAGCTCAGGTACTTATCCCACACTTCACGAGCACGAGTAGTGTACTTTGCCTTCTCCTCAGGACCCATCAGCTTCCATGCATCTGATGCTGCCTTTGTGGCCTGGAAAGTGATGTGCTCTTACTAACAGGCTTGTGTGTAACAAACAGGTGTACGCTAATGCATCTCATAAATACAAATAGACTCTTACAACTTTCAGGCCTGAAGATTCAGGATGTGTAGCACTATACTCTTTAATAAAGTCACGGCTGAAAATATTATCTCCGTGTTAGAAGAACATGGTAGTCCAAAAGCAGTGGAAATTAGATACACAAGTTACAAAGATAAGGTATTTACTCAAATAAACATGTCACCTGAAGTGCACCCAAGAGCAAGCAGGACGAGGAGTGGCTACTTGTTTTTTCTTCTTTTTTCTACTCCCTTCAGGTTCACTAATACCTTGATCCTTCCTCTTTCCTATTGAAAATTCTCCTTCAGTAGGCACCTTAAAATTAAAGATTGGAGAAATTCAGTTACCAAAAATAACCATCCACCTTAAGGGAAAAAAAATGAAAGCATGCATGCTAAAACTCCACTAGGCCAACAATGTTACAAACTCCACTAGGCCAAAGCACATAGAATCTAGAAAAAATTAACTCTTTTGACTGAACAGCAAATGAACAAGTTCACAACATTTAAAAACTGTGACCATTATATGCTATGATGCTCCCAACTACAGCATCAGCTGAAAACATGTCTGCAAGCCGGGGGCAGTATTTGCATACAGATTCAGCAACTCCTAAATGTTAGCTGCTAATTTGTTAACATTCAGCTACTCTCGATGTCCAGTTTCTTCATACTGTCAATTTCCTTAATAAACAGTGCATTTGTTTTGTGAATAAAATGCTATTAAACCATGTAATGTTCTGAAGTATGCTGATAGTGCAACACAAAACAGCCAAGCGGAGCTGATACCTGCACTTTGATATATACTGTCCTTAATTTAAAGACAAAGTTATCATTTTTACATGATTCGTATCCTCAGTGTCTTCAAAGCCCACTAGTACTTTGCAAGTCAATAATTCCGTGACAGAAAACCTGGACTATCATACTTTCAGGCACAAATGGCTTAATAAACAGTACCCAGATTGGATTGTTCCACTTTCCTACATCATCTTTTAAATGTGATATAAATATCATATGCTTTATTATTCACTACAACTCTTCCTGTGTGATCTCTCTCATTCTGCCGGTCCCAAGCCCCAATAAAGGAGGGCTGCCGAGGGTCAATCTGGAACAGCCACTCTACCCCAAAAAGGTAGAGGTAAGGCTGTGTACATCTTACCCTCCACAGACAATACTTGTAAGATCACACTATATTTGTTGTTGATGATGTTGTGCTCTATTCACTACCTTCTTGAAGTTACAATTGGTGCAGTGACATTTTTAAGCAACTCTGTTTTTCTTCGTCCAGACAGTTTACAAGTTCTACTCCCTTATGTCTCAATTTATGTGATATTGTTTGACTTCACACACAAAGATTAAAGAAAGAAATGAAGATTTCTGAAATTTTTAGTCTAAAACAAGCCTTGTATATCTATGTGACTATAAATAAAAACGAAATTTTAAAGTTAAGTTATTTCTAATTATAGAAAGCTAACAGTCTTATTTCCACAGACTAAAAAGGAAAGCTTCTTCTCTGATTCTAGTAAATTGCTACTGCATTCTAAAGCTGAACAGCTAATTTAACACAAAAGCACACACAGAGAAGGAGGAAGCGAGAAACTGAAAGAGAACCAAATGATCATGAAAGCTTTGATGAATAATAAGTGGATGCTTCACTTCAGCAAACACAAAGAAATCGAAAATTAACTGTAAAACAACAAAATGAGGTACGATATAAAGCTCAAAGGAAAGATGAAAATTGAGAATTGAAACCATTGTCATTGTGTGGTGAGGAGATGAGGCTTTGTCGTTGAGATCAGGTGTAGAAGCCTCAACCTCGACCATGTCGATTATACTAGGGTTCCAGAAGCTATGAACGGTGACGTAAGTTGATAGACGACGAGACGGGGTCGAGCTCGTCGGCCTCAGGGATATTCAGGCGTTCAGAATTATTTTTTCTGTGCTGATTAGGGTTGTACCTTTAGGTTCTTTGGTTAATTTGATTTGCATCGGTAATAGGAAGAGTACAATCGGGCACCGGTTTAGCCCGTTTCCTTTGTTGTTGCAACTTGTATTACTAATCCATCCCTTTAAAAAAAATTGACGTATATATTTTGGATAAAATTACCTAATCACGTAAATTTATATTATTTAATATCGCTATAATTAGAAAATATAGTAACTTTTACATATAACAAACATTAAAATCATAGTTTGCATTATTGCATTCGTAGTAAACTTTATGTTTGTTATGACTATCTTATATACATATATACAAAAAAAGTAATTATATAATTTATTTCGGTATATATATATAAAAGAATCATTTGTACAGTTTGTGTTTATATAAAGCAAGAAAGAGAGAAAGACAAAACAAAATTGGGCAGAGAAATATCGTATTTGTATACTCATAAGTGTATAAGACCAAAATATATACATTTGTATTTGTCTATATAATTTTCTCTTGCTTTATACAAACACAAACGGAATGTATACATTTGTGTTTGTATAAAGTTATAGAGGCGAGTTAGAGCAGCGAGCGAGATTTGTGAGAGTGGCGAGCGAGATATAGGAAAAGGGGAACGAAAATATATGAATATATATAATTTTCTCTCACTTTATACAAATTCAAACTCATTTTATACATTTGTGTTTATATAAAAGTGAAAGAGACGAACGAGACGCCTAGTGAGAAGAAGAGTGGTGAGCGAGAAATTGCAATAGTTTATGGGGTACAATTAAATCAAACTATATATATAACATTTAATTTGAATTAATAATTTGCTATTATATACAATTTTCCCCATAAAATATTATTGCTCACCGGTAACATTTATTACTATTTACATAGGGCCGCACTTTCAATTTTGCATATCTAAAATACATAACAATATTTTCGATTTCCCTCAATTATTCAATGTAGACTTTCTCTCTCTTCATAATCTTTTTTTTAGATTGCACTTGCATTAATAAATTAAGTAATTTTACTCTTTTATCCTTATTTAGTTTTCTTAAGTCAAATTTTCAATAAATAGTTAATATGTTATATTTCAAAAGTTATAATGCATTTGGATGACTACTAAAAGTTTTGAGTTTATTTTCAAAATCAAATTTTATAGAATAGTGAGTGGCGAGAATAATTAATCAATGACCATATGAAGTACTCCAATGAATATGAATTACTTATTAGAATATGTGAATCTAGGATTTGGAGGTCTTGGGTGTCACATTGTTCAAAGTAAGATAGCGGTCGATTACTTTAATTTTGGGTTACAATCGAGTTATTTATCTTTTTTTTTATATTTCTATAAGCAAATCGATCAAAGGTGCATGTTAGTAATATTTTCCTTTAGATATTATGAGATTAGAGATGATTAAACGATTCAAATTTTATTTCTTTATAGGAATTAGTGGCCTCATTCAAAAACTTTGAGAAAAAAAAGATTTTTTCTAAAGACCCAAGAGTACATCCTAGAAGATATGGTCGTCTCGAATCGCAAAAGAACGTGCTTGATCTCTCGGAGGTCTTGTACAAGCCCTATGACATCATTCATTGTATACATGTATGAAAAATAGTGCGGAATTAAAACTTTTCACATGAAATAGTACTTCAAATATCTTTCATTAAACATAAGGAATATAGTTAAGTCTCAAGTCACCATCTTAGACATATGAATACTTGGGACACGACCCATACAATCAAAATGTAAGAACTTGGTCTATTACAATATTTTAAATAAAAGAAGTCTAAAGATAGTTATGTCCTCGAGTCAAGTGAGGACATACTTCAACTTTGCTTGAAAGAGTCTAGATTCCAAGCCTTGCTTCAAGACAACCCTCACTTGCTAATCACACCTTTTGAAATAGACAAAAAGTATGGAATTAGTACAATGCATGTACTAAGTATGACATATGCATAAAACCATGAAAACGGAAATTTGAGTCAAAACATGCTCTTTTAAGTTAAAACTCCATACATAAGTATAGGAACAATATTTAAGTACCAAACATCACATTATAAGACACATTCCAAGTCGTACTCAATATATAGCAATTTAAGTAACATTATAGTGAACTCACAATAACATCACATGACATAAGATAGCATCAAGAATATATCAAAACACACAACCAAGAGACCCTCCCACCAAAGGTGATTCTAAGGTTCAGTTGAGTGAGTTATGAAAGGACCGTCCACACAATCCTTTCACACACACGAAAGAGATCCTATAAATTACCTAAGATAGGATTATTCCCATGTCATGAATTAAACTTTCTACCTAGAATTAATCTAAGACTCACCTAAGTAAGACATGAAGAGAACGCTCATAGCCCCTCTTCAAGCCTACTCTAGATACTTGTCTTCTCATTAACATATCTTTACTTACGTCATTGTGTTCATTAACTCCTTTAAGAGACATTCAACATGTACGAACATTCACCTAATGGTCTTGAAGAAGACTTAGGGACTCACACACTAACATCTTCAAAGCCTAGTTGTGCAATGTCTAGATAGTGTCTCATTCCACTGCCTATATTTCATATACTTCTCCAACATTAGTATGTATCCCATGTAATGAGAATAGACAATAACAGACATAGACCATGTTAGCTAATCATGGAATCCGGAGTCATGAACCCACTCTGATGGAGGTTGTTCTACTTGCCAATGGTAGAACTTAAGACACATCCCATGTAGGTACATGATTAAGAAATATGAAGGATTTATTTGTACTCTAGACTCACCTTTAACTAGAGCTACTCCCCGAACCATACTCACTTGGTGCTAGCCTTTGTTCTCGTATAATATTTCAATCAAAGAGTATATGAAGAGGTTTCATGTCAAGTTCAAACCAAATCACATTACACCTTACCAAAGTGGTCCCCTATGGTTGTGTTACATTGGTTAAAAGGATAGCTCAATGACTTTCCTAAGGATGATTCATGCCGTTTCAGCCAACTAACCTTAAGTCCATCATTCACACAAGAAGGATATCATTACGACTTTCGACTTCAAGGATATCATAACCTTCTTTCCAAAGGTTCCACATAAATGACCTTCTTTGCTATATTCAAGATCATATTCATTTCATATATATACATTCATGATAAAAGGTGTTCTAACCTACTAAGTCAAGGACTCATATTCATTCATGTATCAAGCAAGGGACATAGGTCTACCTAGACAAGACACACTTCATTTTATATTATCACATATAACATTTCATTCATGAACGCATAAAGACAACTAGATGTACATGAAATTCATACTACACACTCCTATAAAATCATCACTATAAACCCACACAAGTCTCATATAATTCATCAAGAAGAATCATACTTTAATATCAAGTCATTTACATAAAGACTTCACTACAGCCTACTAGTGACACCTATCATCAACTAGGAAGACTCATGCTTAGACTTTACATAGCATATAAGTCATCAAGACCTTCCTTTTACTCACATAATAAAGTTATAATATGATAATATCATAATTCATTAAGTAATGCCGAAGAGGCCACATTGTTTCACAATTCATAAAGTAATACCGACGAGGCCACATAATTCATAGCACATAATCACCGGCACCATAAGTGGACTATTCCTATTATAATAACAATTCAAGACCTATATTACATAATATAAAGAGAGTTAGGGAAGCATACCACCAATCCATTCTCACAACTTCAATCCATAGTCAATTCAACCAACACAATTCACAAAGACCCTTACCAATGGTCATGATCACCAATTCAATCTAATAATCATAATGTACAATGAATTCAAGGTAATTCAATTTGAATTTATCGATCGAAGCCAACCTACACATGATTCTTCCATAATTCAATAACTCAAATTAAACTACACAAGAATTCAATAGTATACATACATGATCACTTCACCCATGAAATAGTCAACACTAAGATTACATGATTTGCATGGGTTCATATTGTTTTTAGGCTAAAATAATCAATTAACATCAATTTAATCATAATACAATGATTCAAAATGTTTTATGCAAGAATATGGTTAGCTATTTAATTAGAAGGATTCATGTCTTGATCATCTTTGAAAAAATATTAGAATTGACTCCTTGAAGAGAAAGATTTAAAGGATGAATAACCATACCTTAATGGAGATTAAAAACCCACGAAATTGATGTAAAAAACTTGAGAAAATCAGTCTTCTTCCTTGGAGCTTCAAAGCTTCATCAATGGAGATTTTGGAGAGAAGAATGGAGAGGTTTTGTTTTGAGTTGAGGGTTTAGCTTTGGTTGATGAGTTTAGGGTATAAAAATACTTAAGAACTGTCACAAAGTCATCCCCAAATTACCCAAAAGACCTCTGAACTTATTAGACATTTTAATCAATTCAAATTTGACTTAAAAACGACGAGATCAAATTGGAGTTTACTGCGCGTCGCGGAGGCATTTTTGAATCTTGGTTCTGAAAATTTTTGAGAAAGAATGGTTCGTGAAATCCCCGCGTTGCAGGGAAAACTTTTTTCCTTTTGTGTGCCAGCTGTGCGTCGCACTGCCCAATCTGGGCTGGCGCGACAACTTGCTTGGCCAAGTTTGAGTCCTCTTTGGGGATCCTTAGGCTGGTCCCCAGCGCGTTGTTCTCGGACTTTTCGACCATTTACATGTCCGTCTACGCCTAGGAACCATCGATAATCAATTTCACCCTCTACCATCCCTCAAAACTCCACTACAAAACACTACGAGACACTAGTTCAACTTCGACTAGTTATCGAACATCTTGGACATTCTTGGTCGTTTGACCTCCAAACTTTATGTACTGCCTACAAAAATCTTTATTAACCGTTTAATACTTTAAAAACTCATGACAAAAGTGTTAGGCTCTAGTTCAACCTAGCTCATTTTTTAGGGTGTAACATTTTTCACACTAAAATTTGACCTTGTATAAATTATCTAATAATGTTTTAACTTAATATATTCACATTTCATCGATTTTATGTGTTGTTGTAAATATATAACAAAGAGACTAAAATTTTTAGTTTCAATCTAGTCATCTAACTTATCAGGAACGTCGGTAAAGATCGAAAGAACCTTTGAATTAAAAGAACTCTAATAATAACATTCATCTTTTTAAAAACTTATGTTATAACTACTACTTAAATATATTCTTAATAATATTTGTGTCACGTTCATAATTCAGTTTTCATTAATTGATAAAAAAATAAACACGTGATGCTCATATCAAAAGATATAATAGTTAATGAAAGAGAAAGATAAAGAACTTAAGAATTAATTATGGTTAGTAAGAGACAATTTAAATTAATAAAGAAATGCTAGTAAATCAATAAGAATTGATGGAAGTGGAAAAAAACCTTCACACTGTAATAAAAAGGAAAAAAAAGAAAGAAAGAAAAAGCTTCCAAAATTAATGTTGTCCACGAGGTTCGAACCCATCTGTATGACAAATTATCTGCGTTGCCAATTGAACTAATTAACTACTCTATCAAGGGTATAATAGGAAGAATATGATATTTTATCCATTAATTTATGAAATGACAAGTATTAAGGTTCAACTATTTATCGACAGGGATGCCATATGCAAAAAGAACGAATAGAGTACTATTTTTCTCCTAAATTAAATCAAGTACAATCAAGTTTCAAGTTCTAAAAATTTTGTGTTTTTTTGGTCAAATCTTCCACCCCCATTCAACCTAGTTATTCTTCTTCTTCCTTCACACCCAGCAAGCACCATGAACGACCACCAAACTACCAGTCACTACAGCAAACCAAACTACCACCACAAACTTCCATCCTTACCACTTATGTTCGTTTCCCTCATCATGGTTAGTCACAAAACACCTTTTTCGGGGAAATTCATCACGAATCAGCATCTTTAACTTCAATCTAAGCAAATCTGTCACATCAGATCTCTGAAGAACAATAATAACACTATTTTCGACGATTCGGCTCTACCAAATTCCTAACACTGAGTTTACCTAATTGAAAAACATTTATGGAAGAAGATGAGAAATCTGGGTCAATAGACCAAAATTGTGGTGTAACAATTTCTAGCGTAGGGATGACAAAATCTTGCGGGTTCTTGTCCAAATGCACTATGTGAACCCGGAAATCCAAAAATTAAGACAAAAACTATGTGCAACTGTTTGGCGCCCAGATAGACTAGGTTTTATGAATTGAGTAGTTTAAATATGTGCTCATTGTGTAATATATGTGAATCAATAGTAGGATTTATGTGTAGGCCTTCACACATCGATTAGTTTATTGGTTTAAACCTTACAAAGAAGCTTAGATGATAAATTAGGGCTAAGTATGGTCGAATCAGGGTTTTCATGATGAGCGTGATGAATATTTTGTTGTAGGTGATGGTTGAGGTTTTATGATTGTGTGATGTAGGTATATTATTGCTTCATTATGATACTTGTATGCATATGAATGTTGCTTCATTAATCACACTTGATGTAAATGAGATAGATGAAGGACTATATTCCATGAATTACTTCTAGGTTACGTTGTATGACTTGAGAGTATACTGTGTTTGTGTTGTGTTGATGGATCGGATTGCCACGTTCCGTCATAACTAACTTGGATCAGATTATCACATTTCGACAATAAATATGGGATCGAATTGCCATGTTCCGACATAACTATGAGATAAAGTATCACGTTCTGATACACTAACAGTTTGAGTTTGGCTACATGAGAGAACCAACTACTTGATATAATTGTATAGCTTGGGGAATGTGCAATATATTGTTGTTCTTCCTGTCGATGTTATTGTATACATTCTATGTACACCTGGGATGATACAGTTGAGTGACTCACATATTTTATACTTAGTAGGTATAGGTTATGATAGTTTATATTTGATGATCCTTGTGATGGGGGAACTTGTGGGTTATGTTGGAAGGGCAAAAGGTTCAAGGGACTAGTAATGAAATATGTTTAGGAGGGTATCACCTTGGGATAAATATTGGGTTTAGTAGTAAGGAAGTTATAAGGTACCATGCCATCAAGATTGAGTAATGTGACTAAGAGGTAAAAGTGAATAGTGAACCATTAGTTGAAGTGCTCGTGGGTGAGTCGGGGAATCGTTAATGTGTTATCATATTTAGGCTATGAAAAAAAGTCGGGTAAGTTGTCGAGATAGTGATTAGTATTCAGAGTACCGGTGTAAATTAAAGGTATTCTAAGAGAGGTAAAGGTGGAGAAGCGAGTTGTTTAATTCATGATTCTACTAGTTGATTGCTTATATTATAAGGTAGTGTCCGGTTAACAGATGATGCCTACCAGTACGTGTGTTTGTACTGATACTACTCTTGCTATGTCTTTTTGACATAGTCTAGATTCAAGATTGGTGACGTTTCATTAGGTGAATACGAAGAAAATCTCCTACAACTTCTATTTTTCCTTTCACATGGTGGTAATTGTGTCTTTTATTTATTTTGTTCAATTTTTCTCTTAGTAGCTCTTGTACCTGTTTAGACTAGATCCATGAAATTTGTTTAAATTACTTTACAAGTTTAAACAAAAGTGTGTTTAAAGATGTTATTTATAAAGGAATGTTATTATAATTATCTTTATTTTTAAAAAATTTCTTCATATTTAACTATTGGGATATGAGAGTTCGCCTAGTTAGGTGTTAGAGTGAATGTCCGCATAGTCCGGTGGGTTGGGTCTTGACACATGGTAAAAATTTGAGATATTTTTTACTATCTTATTTTGTATATTTTTTTATTTGTACTTCTATCCATACATTTTATATTATGTTGTATACAATTCTATGAATTTAGAGTATCAATGTTTATTGTTATTTTTTATATACATTTTAGATATTATTTGTATAATTTCAACAATTGTATACAATATTTCTTTTGTATTTATATATTATCAGTAAGCATATGTGAGAAACATTATTAAGGTATTTGCATTATTAATTTTGAACTTATACTATATATATAGAGATAATGCACAAGTACCCCCTCAACATATGTCCGAAATCTCAGAGAAACACTTATACTATACTAATGTCCTATTACCCCGTTGAACTCATTTTATAAGTAATTTTCTACCCATTTTCTCCCTACGTGGAACTAGCTTAAAAAAAAGTCAACCGGTGTTAGGATCACAAGATAGTGTCACGTAGGCCAAAAAAGGATAGAAAATTATTAATAAAATAAGTCCAGGGGGGTAATAGGACCTTAGTATAGTATAAGTGTGTCTCTAAGATTTCGGTCATAGGTTGAGGGGGTACTTGTACATTATATGTATATATATATATATATATATATATATATACTAGAGAGGCATGGCCCGTGCTGAGCACAAGCCCAACATTGCAAGTTCGATCTCCATAAATTTTAAATTTAGCGGTATAGACTACAGAAACAATTTATTCAAGTAATGTCAATGTATCAGTGAAAGAGATAATCAAGTAAAGAGCAGACATGGTAAAAGACTCTAAGAGGACTGCAAATCCTTTTTTTCCCAGTTCAAATCCGGATGTCGCCTGATCAACAAAAAAGTAATTGAAAAAATTCCGCATTTACAACATATCATTTAATGAAAAACATCAACTCTTCAACTCTTTGTACATATTTGCTTTTCCACATTTCAGAAGTAGTCAACACAAGTTTCTGTTAAAGTCTATCAAGGTCAATTTTCATCTTTAGCCATGTAACATTATACCTGAAGAAATGATAATCAGAGAATTTATAATCAATCCTTTTCCATGATCTAATCTGTTCTGTTTCTAGAATTCGATTATTTTTTCCGGTTACTTACCTCACTCAACAATATAATGGTTAAAGAGAGCAAGGATCGAAAAGTACTAATTGCTAATCATTCCAAATGTTTTTTCATTAAATTCATAAAACTTGAACTCAGCATACTAAATCAGAAAGTTACCTACTGAATAGGTTAAATATTTGAGAGTTTATAATAACACATGAAACTGATAATCTTAGCTGTTGGTCAAACAAAAGAATGTCCATTGTGATTTCTTCTAAAAACATCAAAATGTACGCATATAATGTATTAGTAAATCACTTCAAAACCTACATTTTCACTATTCAATAGAAAATTAGAGATATAGTGAATCAGGCTAGGAGTAGCACCAATATATCAAAAGTATTTCATAGCCAAAAACAAATAAACCTGTAGAGATCAAAGAATTTCATAAAAATATAGTAAACTGGGTCAGAAATAGCAACAATGTACTTCTCAATATGAGATACCAACATATTGCTAGAGTAAGTAGTTTCAGATAGGATAAATTATACCTCAAACTCACGATTTTAACTAAAATTTAATTACAACGTCATACTTAGCCTCAATTTTTCAATACCATTGAATAATGGTATGATACTTCAAATAAAGTTCATTTTAACACCAAGTAAACAAATGTGACAACATTCAGTATCTTAATTCAACTAAATGAGTGTTCATTTTCGATTCAAGACATATGTCTTTTGTATATGAAGCATAATGTAGAGAATAGCATGACAAAAGAAATACCGATGATTAACGTCCATGCTAAGCGATGAGCTTGATAGTAGATAGTTGTAGAAAAATATTTAAACAAACTTGTTGGTGATCTTTCTTTCACTGAAAAATTTCGTCAAAGACATTGTCGCTTCAATCCTCTTTACTTGGTGTTACTACTATTTTTATCCGATAGAAACTCCTGAGGCTAGAATCCACAAAGAAAACATGAATAAAGAGGACATTTGAGCATTAAAAAATAAACACTAACCTCAAGAGAAGTGATGTATAAATTGCATAGCCTAAGATTATAATCCTTTTTTTTTACAATCAAAAGATTAGACTCTGCACATTTACAATATAAACAAATCTCAAGTATCAAACCAACACTATGAACTGAAAAAACGATATTATCAATCAAGTTCTTTCTGAACATCCATAAATTTGGACTTACATATAGACTCCAAAGGCGGGTAAAGTCGAAGATGTCACATGCCAGTACGGATGCTTCCTAGTTCAACTTGGACACCTTATACATGTACCCAGGAAAGGTTTTAGAGTCGAGCCCCGATTTAAGTGTCCAGTTGAAGAAATATTCACCAAATACGACTCTATTCTCAGCTTGCTTTTATCAAAAATGCCTGAAATGAAATATCATATAGTTATAGATTTAGATTTTCCACCAATGAGTGATAAAATAGATATGTAGTTTTTATGATCTGAATGTGGAATCTTAAGATAAGCGTTAATAGTTCATTGGTTACTACTATCTATTTAAGTACAAATAAAATGAGTTGTAGATAATTGTATTAAAAATGATAAATTTACTACTATCCAAGCTAATGTACAACTTGAACAATTTAATACAAAGTAGACAAAAAGTTGACATGTCGATCATCATAAAAATATTTACTATAGTGAAAAAGTACAAAAGCAAATATTGAATAATATATCACCAGTTGACCTATATGTGTGGCTGAATTATTTTTTTAGCTTTCATCCATTTTAATAAAGCTTGTCATTTTTTTAATATGGTATTTTAAGAAATCAAGCTATTCAAATAAGAGTTTTTGTGACTTGTTCTGTATAAACTATACTTCAAGTTTAAAATTTTAATATTGAAATGTAATCTAAACTGTCATGCACAGGATCATAACAGCAAGAAGAAGATTGTTCGATTTGCCTGAACATCCATAAACAACCTGATAATAGATCATCAATCTAACTATATATAATGATATTACTTGATATACCTTTCATCTAGGCAAGGGAATGCATTCATATCTTTCATTCTTGGTAAAAGAGGAAGAAGTAAAAATCTTTAGTTGTATTTGCTTTTCTTCTGCTCAAGAGTGCTTAATAGGCTCTTCCGAAGAATTTTAATTTTGACAACAGGGTTTATCACAACAACAGTGTCACCTCCTGGCTAACCAAATACCTTTCTTCTTACTTCTGCATTTGCAGGGGCACTTTTTTCTACTTGCTATCTTCCTTGGACTCTTCGTGTCGGATACTTCAAAAGTAGTGCATTTGAAAAATTAGATACGAATGCAATAACAATTTAGGAGAATCCAGCCACATGTCACGCTATAACTCTACTGAAAACACTTAAAGTGGTTTATGCAAAATAAGAAAACTTTTAACGGATCAGTCGACTTTCTATCCTAAATACTAAAGTTTTCTATAATTACATTGTGCTACCATTACGTTTACCTTGTTCTTCTCTGCTCTGCTTGTGCATTCGACACCAAATGAGCCGAAAGGAACTCATGAAAAAATATTTTTGTTACTGTAATACGGTGAAGAAAAACTATATGCTTTCATTACCGGTTGAAGCATCCCAAAGGGTTCTAGCGATCCCGAGAACATGTTTTTTCCTATCAGCTTATCCACCTTGTGCTTGCATCTTTCCATACCAGGTAATGTTCGTGAGATTTGCCAAAGATTTTTTACATAAGGGCATCTCCAATCCAAACATCAAATTTTACACCAAATTTGGTGTCAGCACTAATTTTGGTGTAATCAACTCTAACCCACTGCACCAAATTTATACCAAAAGGATTATTTATCTCTCTCTTTATTATTATATTATTATTTCTTATTTCATGTATATTTTCTTATTTCATAAAACCAATTCTACCTAAAACATTCACCATATATAATTCATATTATTTCCTTTTATAATCATTTAATATAAGATTATTTTGTACCATAATTTTTTAAATGATATAAATTGCTAGCAAATATTATAGTATTATACATTATACATAATAATAGATAATACAAATAAAAGTGAAATTATTAATGAAATACAATTAAATAAATATTACATAATTAAAAAAATTATTTTAAATTCTACATTAATATTCAACTTTCAAGATCACTACATACTCTCATAAATGCTCTATTAATGCATTATGTAGTTCAGAATGAGCTTTTTGTCCTTTATTTTTTTACATCAAGCTAGAAATTGGTGAAATTAATACTTTTAATCTATTGTCATTTCTACGGTCGGTTGGACCTTCCGACGCATCTTGAATTGGTTCATTAAGATCACGATCATCCTCAATTATCATGTTGTGCATTATAATACATGAAATTAATATATCATGTAGTACTTCTTAGTTTTTTAAAAAAGTCGGGATAATGCCGAAGTACCCCCTCAACCTATGCCCGAAATCTCAGAGACACACTTATACTATACTAAGGTCCTATTACCCCCCTGAACTTATTTTATTAATAATTTTTTACCCCTTTTCGACCTACGTGGCACTATCTTGTGGGCCCAACGAAGGTTGACTTTTTTTTTCAAACTAGTGCCGCGTAGGCTAAAAAGGGGTAGAAAATTACTTATAAAATAAGTTCAGGGGGGGTAATAGGACCTTAGTATAGTATAAGTGTGTCTCTGAAATTTCGGACATAGGTTAAGGGGGTACTTGTGCATTATCCCAAAAAAGTCATATATAGAAAAATTAACTTATAAAAAAACTAATTTTATACCTAAAATTTGTATTATAAAAATATTACATAAAAAATAATTAAATATAAAAGCAGTTCAATTAAAACATACAATTTTATAATGTTTAATTAAAAATTTGTATAATAAAATAATATTAAAATATTTAAAAAGTGAATTAGTGTTTTGAACTATTCCCTCATCAAATTTAGTGTAAGAATTAGTGTGGGTTGAAAACACAATCTTAATTGTTAAATATGTTTCTGTTCATTTTGTAACCATTTAATATATCTGAGTACCTAATATTTATAATAACATATTAATGATATTAAACACTCAATTATCTTTTCTTTAATATATGTATTTGTTAAATTCTCTACTTGTTTGGTATCTATCAACAACAATTGATAATTATTGCTAACATTAATTTTGTGTTTGTTATTCATGATTTTTTTTGTTTTTTTATTTAAATGTTTTGTATTTAGTTATTCGGCCGATTGCTCTTATCCTTTCTTCGCTGACAGAAGAGAGAACACTCCCCAAGTCAAGGATGAGTGTCAACGAAAAGATGCGTCAGCTAGTCTATTAGAAGGAGAAAGCGAGGGAGAGAGATTTTAGGTTTCATTAGGGTAGACTGAAGACCAAGCCAATTTTGAAACAAGAAAGTAATGAAAATTTTGATCGAATTTTTCGAAGCGAATACAAAAAGGGTAAATCACATAAATATACCATACTAAAAAAATACTTACCATCTATGTCAATATAATTTTTCTAACTAAATCACATAAATTTTGATCTTCCTTGCGTGTTCATGTTTAATTCGCTTTTAATTCAACTTTAATATGTGTGTAATACATTTTTATGCAAGTTTAATTCATTTCACAGTTTATTATGTTTCTTCATTTGTTATAATTAGATTACTTGTCTAATTAATTATTTATACAAATTTTATTCAGTCTACGACTCATTGACTGCTCTTTCATTTGCAATTAGTTTGTATAGTTTGTTCCTACAAATAGTTGAATATATCGTTCGGAGTTTATATCTCAATTTTAAGAGAGTTTGGTTAAGTTTAAAATTGATTTTAGGAAAAATATTGGATTGAAGCTCATAAACGATGAAGTTTATGAAACTATATCGCATTTATATTAAAGTTGTATTCGATATATTTCATAATTGTATTAAAATTATACTAAAATCATGAACAATACATCTTACATTTATAATACACATTGCAAATTTCACTCCCTTTTTAATGATATCAGCTAAAATAATGTAGGTAACACATTTATAATACAATTTTAATACATATTGCAAACATCACTCAGATTCTTAGTGATCAAATCAAAAGTAATTTATAAAACACATTTAATACATGTTTTATTCATGAATAATACATTTATGATATGTATTACACACTTCACTTATTTTTTATGGATACTAACAAGAATCATTTAGGTAACACACAAATAATACATTTGTAAGACATGCACAATACATTTTAAATACATATTGCAACCATCGCTCATTTTCTTAGTAATAAAAGCAAAGATAATCTATAAGATACATATGATATAAGTTTTATTCGTGGATAATATGAGTCTAATTTAGTTTATAGATCGTTGTAATGACTTTTGCTAGTTACGTCTTTCATTCATTCTAAATTCTCTTCTAATTCAACTTTAATATTATATAATACAATTTTAAAGCAATTTAATTTATTTTACAATTTTTTGATTTATTTATCACTATTGGATTACTTGTTTCATTCATTACTAATACAAGTTTAATTTACTCTATAGATCATTGTGTGTAATACATTTTAAATTCAACTTTAATATGTGTGTAATACATTTTTAATTCAAGTTTAACTAATTCATTTGCAATTCATTATGTCTCTTCATTTATTAGGTTAAATTATTTATTTAATTAATTAATTATTGATACAATTTTATGCATTGTACAAATCATTGATTACTCTACAAAATAAAGTAAAGAGAGAAAACAAAAGAAAAAAAAAGTAACAGAAAGAGAGAGAGAGAGAGAGCGCAACAAAAAGAAAGCAAAAAAAAAAGTAAGAGAGGAAGAGCAACAAAAAAAAGAGCGAGAAAGAGAGAAAAATTAAAAAGTTGGGAGAGCAAAAAGAGAAAGAGGCGAGAAAGAGAAAAATCTAATGGTAAAATATAGGGATAATGCCCAAGTACCCCCTCAACCTATGTCCGAAATCTCAGAGACACATTTCTACTATACTAAGGTCCTATTACCCCCCTGAACTTATTTTATTAATAATTTTTTACCCTTTTTTAGCTTACGTGACACTATCTTTGGGCCCAACGATGGTTGACTTTTTTTTTTGAACTAGTTCCACGTAGGCTAAAAAGGGGTAGAAAATTACATATAAAATAAGTTCAGGGGGGTAATAGGACCTTAGTATAGTATAAGTGTGTCTCTGGGATTTCGGGCATAGGTTGAGGTGGTATTTGAGTATTTTCCCTAAAATATATAATATTATTTTATATTGTTATAAATGGTAATAATTAAAGAATATATCTAAAATAAGTAATTATTTTTAAAAAATGATTCACTCAAGCAATTAATCCATGCAAAGGAATAGGGAAAAAAGAGTTAACCAAGTGAATTTGTGAAAGCATAAAATAATAGCAGTATCAATACATTTTCTGCATTGAGAGATCGCAAGACTAAAAAAAAAGCTAGAGAAACGTTGGTAAAAGAAATTGCACACATCAAATAAAAAGAGGTTTTGCAAAAAAAGAAATTGCAAAAGAAGAAATGATTCAAATTTGCTAAAATGAAAGTGTGATAATTAGGAAAGGGACCCACAAGTACACTTCGCAAAAAGAAGTGGTGTCCTCATACAACTATTGTTACCATAAAATTTTTTCGTTAGAGATGGTCTAAGTACTTGACAAAGGATCCTCCAAAAAGATGGACGTTAGAACAGCTACTCCAACATCCATTTATTCAACAAATTTGTATGTGCTCAGATGCCAGAAACTCAAGGAAGGAGAGGTCCATTTGCAAAAATGATGAGTAATATTCATTCTATATACAACTTAGCAAAATCTCCTTAGATGGTGTAGTTCGTTTATTACTAATTATTATATGAAATCAACTATCTTCAAACACACAATAAATCATCTGATGGTTTATATAATTTTGGAGGGAAACATCATCCCATATGTAATTATTGTGATGATCATGTATATTGCTCGACTGCAGTACTCTTTTATGAATGGACCAAACATATCGAACAAAATGAGGTACTCAACAAAAAATATATTTCATAGTTATGTTCTCACTCATAAGCTTTATAAAGGTGGATCACAAATTCAACATTTAAATTCCTCGTGCCCCTACTTTTCTTTCTGATTTAGCACAACTAAAAGTGAGAAAGCATTCTTTTTGGTCTACAAACCATTCTTATTATAACTTCATCCTAAGGACAAAATATTATTAAAAAATAAAAAATTTTGTGAAGTAGCACAAGCTAAAAAGAATAGCTTTTACTAAAAAAAGAAAGAATACGCTTTTGAAAAAGCAAGGTTGAGAAAAATACATTTAAAGACACTATTAAAAGCTTGACTAAACACTAATTGTAGCTTATAAGTATTTTCAAAATTTATTGGTCAAACACAAGTAGGTTCCAACCAAAGATATTTTTTTTAGAAGTGCTTTTCAAATAAGCTAATTTTAGAAACTTGACAAAACATGCAATTAGGTTATATTAAATGTTTTTCGGAAAACATTTTTGAAATAAACACTTTTATAAGTTTACATTAAAAGTTTGATCAAACATACTATTAGTATACTCTAGCACAACAAATATAAAACTGAAAGTAGATTTCTATGCATATCAACTCTTAAAAGATATTCAACACGTTCATAAGAAAGGGCGAAACATGGTAATATATATTTCACCCGCTAATATTTTGGTCAACGATAATCTTAAACGTGGTGTACTATATAAAATTTCCTAAGATGGTGTATTTCTTTTTGGAGTGAACATCATCCTATATGTAGTTATGTGATAGTCAAGTGATATTGTATATTACTCGACGGCACTACTCTTTTATGAGTGGACCAAACATATCAACGTAAAAGTGAGAAAACATTCTTACTAAAAATTCAGCTTATAAACAAATATTAATTAAAAAAAAAGCATTTTTTTGAGGTAACAGAAGCTAAAAAGATAAGCTTTTACTCAAAAGTGGAAAAACACAGTTGAAAAAAATACATTTAAAACACTTTTAAAGCTTGACTAAACACTAATTGGTTCCAACCAAAAATACTCTTTTTAAAAGCGCTTTCCAAAATAAGTTAATTTTAGAAACTTGACAAAAACATACAATTAGTATACCCTATCATAACAATATCAAACATAATATGACAAATCTTTCTAAAATAAGGAACAAAGTAAATTCAATAGAAAATTAAAAATCCCCAAATATAGCAGCACCAATATCAAACATAATATGAAAAATCCTTTTAAAATAAGGAACAAAGTAAATTCAGATCCCCAAATAAAGCAAGCACCATTCCAATGACTATTGTCTATTGGCATGAAATCTATAAAGAAGTTATCAAGGCAATGTTACATCAACATGTGCAACCATTGCAGACTCATTCCTTCTCTTCTATGAGAACATCCAACTTCAGCCGAGCACTGGAATTAACGACATCTTTTGAGACCACAAGGAATTTCTTCATAGGACTATCTTCTGACCAGTTTGGCACACTCTATGCAACGGATTCTAGTTTAAAAGAACTTTCCCCATCTGTTACTACAAGCTTGTATGAGAACCTTCTCTTCTGCCTAGCTTGTCCAACACAGATGATGTTGATAGCACTCCCAACACGGTCACTAGCATGGTTGACGATAAAAAGTATACCTTCTGTCCTCATTTGAAGAATTATGTACCTTTGGTCTTTTTCTATATAAATTGGATGGACAGCATTGAAAGAAATGTGCTCTGCGGAAGAAGCATGTTTCTCGCTAAAATGTGCATATACCTTTGCTGAAGTACCTATAAAGTCACAGCCATGGGAAGGACAAAAACAAGGCACATAGATGCATGCATTTTCATGGTCAGTTTTCTTACTAAGATTCAGAATCTCCTTACAACCATACCTATTGTTCACGCATGACACTTTCAGAGATTCTAGAACATTCTCCATAGCTCGACAACGGTTATATCCAATTGGCAAACAGCATGATGGACACTTATTAGCAATCTTGATGCAGCAAGGGGCACATGCTATGTGCCCATTCCCACACTATATTTTTGACCAAAAGAAAAAAGGATGTCAGAAAATATATTCATTGCAAGCAGTTAGAATGTTTGAAGATGATAGCTTACTCTAATCTGCATGCTTATAAATTTTCAAGGATTCTCGAAGTACACAACTTAAGAAGTTGAGGAAAATAAAAATGTGATACATGGAAAGCGTAAACAAATTGTACTTAAAATTCACTATTTAGCTCTTTGTATTAGCATTTGCCATAAACCTAGAGTCATGGCTTTAATTTCTTGCTTGGTCCAAAAGACTCAATAATTTCATTTAAAACACGCTCATGCATTAAAATGTTATATTTTGTTGCAATAACAACAAATTGATTACCAATAGCTATATTCTGCCTTAGAGTAAAACCAAAGTGGCTATTCTGCAACTCTTAGATGAAAAAGGACATAAATTAACCACCCTGGCAAGGAGAAGGACGTAGAACTTAGTATCTGAACCTCAATTGTGTATGTCTTTAAATGCAGTAACAAGATTAAATCTTAAGTTACTGTGAGCTAAAACCAAGAGCTCTAAAAAGAGGCTAGGTACATAACTTCTATCACGATAGATCTCCAACAAATGAATAGTATACAGTTAATAACTTCTATCACGATAGATCTCTAACAAAAAATAAAATACAGTTAATAACTTCTATCACGATTGTTCTCCAAAACGGAATAGTATACGGTTAATAACTTCTATCAGATAGATCTCCAAGAAGGAACAACAAACATTTAATAACTTCTATCACTGCTGATACCCTAATCTTTTGTGGGCAGAGACTCTTCAAGCTATATCTCAATCTAACTTTGAAGTTGTTTGAAGCTGTCTCTGGATTACATATTAACATGATGAAGAACCAGATCTACCATATCAACGAAGTCGACTTTGAATACCCTGGCACGGAATTCTGGGGTATGGCACATGCTCTTTCCACTCTACTTAATTTGGTCTCCCTTTGGATGCAAAATACAAAGCACCTGAGATATGGAATGGGGTAGTGGAAAAGATGAAGAAGACGCTAGCAAACTGGAACATGCAATATCTATTTATGGGAGGAAGGATAACCCCATCAATAGTGTACTGGACAGCGTACCTACCTACGTCCCTCATCCCAGTGTCATATGAGGTGAAAGAGCAACTAGTTGGTCTGAGAAGGGCTTCCTATGGGAAGGAAACCGTGAAGAGCATTAATTCCACCTTGTGAAGTGGGATAAAGTCTTATTGTCAAAGGAACAGGGAAATTTGGGCATTGGCGATCTTTAGAAACACAACAATAACATTAAGGGAAGAAACTATCTCACCAGATATTTTGCAAGAAAAAAGCCTAATTACAATGTAACTTAAGCCCAGATTAAATCGGGATGCGAAAAGAAGAAACCTATTTACAGTGACACCCATTTGTAATCTCTAGTCAGAATGAGATTAACTTGATTGAACCTGGTAGCCATCTCCCCACTTTAAGTGTCTTATTATTCTCCATCATAACCCAGTGCTTCCTCTAACTTGAATATTACGCCATCAAGACTATGACTTCACCAGTAAAACAAAGACCTATATTAGCCAGTTATTCTCCAATTTGAATGAAATGTTATAACTTCAAAATTAGAACCACATGAGATGGGATAAGCACAGTCATTCTACTGTCAGCAATTCTCCCAACTAAACTCTTTAACAGATCCACATTTCCTATGCTTTTCCAATGCAATACTGAATGCTAAGTAATCATATTTCTATTATCTGACATGTTTGCTCTACTTCTATATTTTATTTTTTAAAACCGCCTCCACCAGGCACGGCTAAAGTCTGCATAAACTCTATCCTCCCAAACCCCACTGTTGGATTAACAAAAACTGTAACTTTTACACCCTAAGAGCAATAAAGTATATTGGTTAGATTGTAAATGTCAATACAAATTCCCTTCTATTCAAGACCATGTCTTTCAAAAACCTCTAAAGGCAAATCAAGAATTCTCCAAACACAATTAATTCCAACACAGATAAATTCTTATACTCCTAATAGCAATGAAAAGGGTAAAAAGAAGAAACCTGAAAGACAGGAACACAGAGATGTTCAAAGCAGATCGGGCAATCCAACACATCCGGATCCAATAACGTCACAGAAATTGACCTGTTTATGATTGAATCCTCAAAATTCTGATACATGCTCTCACCAGAAATAGACCTGTTCTCTCTTAAAACCTCGGATTCACGAACTGGCACCCTCCGATCACCGCTCGATCGGAAATTTCCCTCAGATTCCGATCCCCAATCCTCCTCCTCTGCCTCTTCCTCTACTTTTTCCTGAACAACCCTTTCCCTTTCTCTTTCTTCTACTTCTTCTTGTTGACGGATTACGACGCCGCGAGAGAAAGTTCCGGCGGTAGTCCTCTGTCTCTTGCATACAGATGTGCTGGAGTTACAGGGTCCTCCTTCATCATTATCATGTTCATCTCTTCCAACTGAAAATCTCGCCATTTCTTCTTCTTCTTCGCTGCTAGATGAATGGTTCACTCTTATCATGGTTAAAATTCGGTTTTTGTAAATATTATTTTAATATCTTATTATATTATTATTATTATCATATATTTATACTATTTCTTTAAAACTACCTATGGCAAAATATTTATGTTTTTTGCAAAATTTGGTTACAAAATCAAATGTGGTCAAATACTTAATATTTGAATTTAATGTTTTCTTGAAAATGTGTTTGACTATGAGGTAATAGTTTTATTTAATTTATAAATAAGTTGTATAGATTTTATTTTTTAGTTAAGAAAATGAGTAATTAGATTACGAAGAAATTTAATTAATGATTAACTTTATTTGAATATGTATTTTTTATGTCACATTAGTACATTGAACTTGGGCGGTCTTTGATTAAGAGTGTATGAATTGACTTGTTTTAAGTGTTCTTAACTAAAAAATTTGTAAGCACTTTTGAAGTATTTAGGTAAATTAAAAGTGTTTATACATTACTCTCTCCGTTTAAAAAAGAATGGTCTAGTTTGACTTGGACGGAGTTTAGAAAGAAATTTTTTTTGATCTTGTGGCTCTAAATTAAATTTATGACGAATAAACCAAAATGCTCTTTAATTTTGTGGTCTTAAATATGTCACGTGGAAAGTTAAAGTTAAAGTTTTTCCAAAAATTAAAAAGGGGTCATTCTTTTTGAAATAGACTAAAAAAATGAGATCATTCTTTTTTAAACGGAGAGAGTATTGTTTTGCTTCATGAATTATGAAAATGAGTAATTGGACGACGAATTATGGTTTACTAAGAAATTTATTAAATGATTATGTCACGTTAATACATTAAACTTGGACGGTGTTTGATTAAGAGTGTGTTTGAATTAACTTGTTTTAAATGCTTTTAACTAAAAAATTTGTGAGCAATTTTGAAGTATTTAGGTAAATTAAAGTGTGTTTACAGATTATTCTTTTGCTTCATAAATTAAGAAAATGAGTAATTAGATTACCAATTATGGTTTACTAAGCACTTTATTTAATGATTAACTTTATGTGAATATATTTGTTTGTCATTAGGACGGTGTTTGATTAAGAGTCTTTTGGATTGACTTGTTTTAAGTGTTTTCAAGTGAAAACAATTTTTAAGCAGTTTTGAAGTGTTAGGTAAATTTTAGAAGAATCGATAGATTTTTATTCTTCATGAATTAAGAAAATGAGTAATTAGATTACCAATTATAATTTATCAAGAATTTAATTAATGATTAACTTAACTTGAATTATGTTTTTTTAATGTCATTAGTACATTGAACTTGCAGGGTGTTTTTCCTATTTGGCCAAGCAGCTAGAAAATGTTTTATTTATTTAAGCACTTCTAATATTTTTTAAAAAGTATTTTTGAGAGTCAAATTATGAAAAGGACCGTTACCCATACACTTCAAGAATCCGTACGACTTAACGAAATTGAATTTGGGCGAGTAGAAATCTCAGAATTGATCTTGGTGTGGAAGGTATTTTCTGAGTGTCGTGGTTTGGAGGTGTGTTGTGATATGGGGGTCTTGGGATTTTTGGAATAGCTCACTACCTCGCGTAACCCGCCCTGGGGGGATTTATGCCACTTTGGCAAAGCCGCTACAGTGGGATAAGGGTCGCTGTAGCGGGCTCAATGCGACTTAAGGTCGTTAATAAACTCTTCAACAACCTTATTATGCACTTTTCAACTTTTAAAGCTAAGGAACAAGCTCTAGACGACTTCTGATAGTTTTTCACCATATTTTAGGCTAAAGGTAAACTTTTCACTTCTTGAATCCATTTTCCAATCCGTAGAATGTAATAGAATGGGTAAGTATTGATGGGGAAGGGTTTTGAAATAGATTCTATGGTTGAAACAACCCTAATTGGGTACTTAGAATCATGGGTTATGAACTAGGGTTCATAGAATTGTTAGAATTTCGAGTAATTAGCGATTGTTTGATGATTCCCATGTTATAATGATTGTTTGTAGACCAAGAACAAGCGCAACGAATCCGGAAAGGGAAGGATCAAGATTCTTATAGTTTCAAGCTTGTTTCGGGTAGGTGATGGTTGTGATTCTATGATTAAGAGTGTATTCTTGTTATTTCTTCATAATGATGCATGTATGTATGTGAATGTTGCATTGTTTATTTCACACTTGTTGTAAATGAGATAGATGAATAATTATATGTCATGAATAATTTCTTGATTGCATAATTATTGAGAATATACTTGTGAATATGATTGTGGTGTGTTGATGGATCGGATTGCCACATTTTGACATAACTAACTGGGATCGGTTGTCACGTTCCAACATAAAAATGGGATCGGATTGCCACGTTCTTGCATAACTATGGTTCGAATACCACGTTCCAGTGCACTAACAGTTTGGGTTTGGTTTCCATGAAAGGATCAACAGCTTGTGAAAAATGTGTAATGTTGAAGAATGTGATATTCAATATTATATATGTTTGATATATTGCATAATTATATAGTTGTAATTAACTTCTTTATGTTGCACTTAATGGGATAGCCGTGTGATCCTACCAATACACGGTTGTTGTGTACTGATTCTGCACTTTCTCTTTTTTTGTTGACAGCTCTCGCTTAGAAGATCTGTGATCGTCACCTTCGAATTCAAGGGTGAGCTAGCATCTTCCGGGCTGCTCTAGATCCTCTTGGGGTCTATGTTCACATTTCAGACTTGGACTTTCTAGTTAGTTTAGTTGGGGTGTTGACCCTTCTTGTTTAGAGTTGTTGAACTTAAATGTTTTGGTACATTGACTTTCAGGTTGTAGGTTAATTCTTCCGCATTTGTTTTAGTTGACAGACTTTTGTTAGAGTTCATGGGAACTCTATTCATTTCCTTAGTATTTAACTTGCATCCAAAACTTAAATGCCTTAGTTTTTTGGTTTAGTTGCTTGTTTGGGTTGTAGTAGTGTTCTCCCACCGGAAAGTCAGTGTGGGTACCAATCACGACAGTCTGGGTCGTGCAGTGTTGTGAAAAGCGCGCTTAAAGGCGGGGCACTACCAGTGCTTCTTTCTCCTAAGGCGATGCGATCTGAAAAAGGCGCTCACTTCAAATAAAGAAGCGAGAAGCGACATTATGAAAAAGCACAATAAAGCGTGCTTTTATAAAAAAGCGACAATTAGGGTTTTTTTTAAAAAAAATATATTTTTTTTAAAACAAATTAAAATAGATACGACTTAATTTTCTTTCACGACTTTACTCTTCTTTCGCCGCTTCTCTTTTTCATGACCGCGAATGCGACTCTCTTCACCAGCTTCATCTGATCGGTGAATTTCTTTTCTCTTCGATCTGCTTCTCCTCTTGCTGCTCTCTTTATTTTTCCCTTTGTCCTCTTTGGGTAATGCAAACAGGACTCTTCTCTGCTGTAGTTTTTTCTTCTTCTCTGCTGCGATCTACTATTGTTTCTTTTCACAATTACTGACTTGTTTTTTTTTGGTTAATATTACTGCCTACTCTGTTTTTCCATTTTTTGTTGTTTTTTTTCGTTTTTAAGTGATCGTGTGTAGCAAGTGTGTATGTTGTTGCTCTGTTATATATTTTTTCACACTTCTTATTTGCTTATAGTATTTAGTGAACTTGTATTTTCTCATTCAAAATGTCACAAAAAAGGGATCCGGCTTGGGCGTATGAAACTCCTATGGGTAGTAACACAAAAGTCAAATGTAGCTTTTGTGATGTGACATACAACAGCGGAATCTTTCATCACAAAAGGCATCTAATCGGTGGCTATAGAGATGTAAAAGTATGTCTGGAAGTCCCAGATAAAGTGAAGGAAGAGATCAAAGAATATATGTTGAAGAAAAATGAGTTTAAAACTCAAATGAACCATGAAGCATCCATGGTTAATCTTGTTGATAATGATGGAATGGATGATGATGAATTTGAAGTGAATATGCCAATGGCAATGGGGCCTCCCTCAAAGCATCAAAGGATGCCTTCCAGTAGTAGGAGTGGGTCTTCCATCAATAGCACTATCAAGGGTCTCCTATGAATCTTTATTTCTCGCAAAAATCAAATGAAAAGAGAAAAGGTGGGCCTATTGACTTAGAATCTTCTAGCAAGATTTTGAGGGATCGTGTGTATCTGAACTTGAGTCTTGATATTTAATTTGCCTTTTTAAACTTCATGTTAGATTTCTTTACATTTTAAGTGCCATTTTTTTTTACAGTTTTTGGTAAGGCTGTTAATGTACATGCTTATATTAATCAAAGAGCATTGTTGTTGAACATGATGAGGAGATACACAGCAAAAAAATTTGGTAAAACCCACCAAGACAAGATTCGCAACAACTTTTTTGACTTTGTATAGTTTTTATAAGCAAAAGAAAATTTTGAGAAATTTATTTATGTCAACTTAATGGAATGAGAGTATCTATTCAAAGGAATCTCTTGGTAAAGAAGTTGCGAGACATATCATTAGTCCATTTTTTGGAATGACATTGTTCAAGCGTACATAGTTGGTGGTCCTTTAATTTAAGTACTTCGTATGGTGGATGGGGAGAAAAAAACACCAATGGTTTACATTTATGAAGCCATGGACAGGGCCAAAGAAAGTATTGAAAAGGCATTCAATTATGATACAAGGAAATATGAAAGTTCTTTAAAATTATTGATGCAAGGTGGACACGCCTCAACAATCTAGTGTTCATCAAATATAATAGAACATTGGCGCGTTGTTACAATGATAGTATACCATTGATCTAATTTTGTTGGATAGTATTGATGAGGCAAATGAATGGTTAACTAGAGCACCACCAGATTACCACGATGAAGAGGTGTACGAAGGAGAAAGTCTCACTTATGGTGATGTTTCTGTGGCAAGTGGTGTTGAGGAGAATATTTATAGTTTTAGGGGGAGTACTTTAAGGGGCAAGGAAAGAGGAGTTGGAGGTTCTAGTTCAAGTCGAAACCTTGTTGATGAGCCTTCTGATGATGAAGATGATGATGACCAAGTAGAACCCTTGGTTATGTCACTAGAAGAGTTTGAGGATCTTGTTGAAGAATAAGAGTTTGAGTCTTTGTGATTTAATTATGTTTTTGATTTTTTGATTTATGTGTTATGACTTATGAGTATTATTCACCATCTATTTTCATTTAATCAAAGATTATATTACCTCTATTCAGTTATTGAATATTTTTTTACTTTTATACTAAATGTCGTTTTTTAAGAAAAAAAGTGTGCTTCCCTTCACGCTTCTGTGAAGAGAGCCCTCGTCGCTTTTTTGCCGCTTCTCGCTTTCCAAAAAACTGGGGTTGACTTTAAAATGTAAAATAAAATAAAATGTAGTGTAGATGAAGGATAAAATTCTAAAATGAATTTTGACCAAACTTATGGGATATGCTAAATAACTAAGGATATATTAGTAAAAATGTATAAATTGTAGGGTACTTTGACTTGAAAAAATATAATCCTAAACATTAATTCTTATTTAATAATTGATCCATAATTTAAGTAATATGTCATAAAAAAATTAATTAATAATATAAAATTATTTACCATATGAGTAAATACTATTTAATTCCTTTAAATATATAGTAGATAAAAGACAATATGTTAGTTTATGCAACAACAACAACAACAATATATTCAATATATTCAGTGAAGTTCCGCAAGTAGGGGTGTGCATTCAGTTTTTCGGTTCGATTTGGATTTTAGGTTTTTGGTTTTGAAGAAGTGTAACCCAATCCAAACCAAAATAAATTCGATTTAGCTTGGTTTTTCTCTTTTTGATTTGGATTTTTTCGTTTTGGTTAATCGGTTATGTCAATAATTAGAAACATAAAAAAATTATTTGCAATTTAAAAAATTTTATATATATATATATATATATATATATATATATATATATATATATATATATATATATATATATAAAATTCCTTTAAATATATAGTAGATAAAAAACAATATGTTAGTTTATGCAACAACAGCAACAACAATATATTCAGTGAAGTTCCGCAAGTAGGGGTGTGCATTCAGTTTTTCGGTTCGATTTGGATTTTAGGTTTTTGGTTTTGAAGAAGTGTAACCCAATCCAAACCAAAATAAATTCGATTTGGTTTGGTTTTTCTCTTTTTGGTTTGGGTTTTTTCGTTTTGGTTAATCGGTTATGTCAATAATTAGAAACATAACAAAATTATTTGCAATTTAAAAAATTATATATATATATATATATATATATATATATATATATATATATATATATATAAAATTGAATTTCTTAAATATACTTTTAAATATAAATCACAAGCAAAACGTAAAACACAATACTTAAAAGTATATTAATTATAAATGTTCAAACATTAGAAAATAAACTAAATCATAATGAAAATAACTAAAAAGGGACAAAGTTGGTTACATTATATATATATATATATATATATATATATATATATATATATATATATATATATATATAATTCGGTTTTTTCAATTATTCGCTTTTCATTTTTTTGAAACCGAAAACAAACCAAAAAACCAAAAATAAATAAATAAATATATATATATATATATATATATATATATATATATATATATTGGTTGTTTCAATTTTTCGATTTTCATTTTTCTGAAACTGAAACCAAACCAAAAAACCAAACAAAGTAAAGTATAATCCAAAACCAAACCAAGAATCCAAAAAACCAATCCAAATTAAAATTTGTTTTGATTTGGTTTGGTTTTTCGGTTTAATCCAAATAGTGGACACCCCTACCCGCAAGTGAGGTATAAAGGTAGATTGTATGCATACCTTATCACTATCTCGTGAAGGTAGAGAGGTTGTTTTCAAAGGATCCTCGGCTTGAGTATAACAAATCAAAGTAAGTGAAAAGGGAAAAAGACACTAAAAAAAACATAGCAACTAAAACGAAAATTGTAACAATAACAAAATAAAGTAATAACTGAAACACCATAAATAACAAATGGCGATAGGAAAGAAAAAACAAAATAGTACAAGAATAAAGCTAACGCTAGAGCAGAACCACCAAACCTAACCAGTCGAGAAACAAGACAACACTTCACTACCTGCTAGCCTTCTACTCTAACTTGTGACCTCCACACCCTCCTATTTAAGGTCATATCCTCATAAGTTGAAGTTTTGTTATGTCCGTCTAATCACCTCTTTCCAGTACTTTATCAGCCTATCTCTATCTCTCTTTGATCGTACTCACTACATTCAACCTCTCTCACCTACTCAATGGAGCATCTGTGCATCTAATCTTCACACGACCCACACATGTTAATTTATGCAAGAGTAGATAGTAATTTCAACTTTTAAATATCACATAGAAAAAGGGGAAAATATGTATTATCATTCATATCATATTGTATTTTTACAACAAGTTTTTTCACAGATTAAAGGTGTGTATTAAATGTAAGGCATAATCCATAACATCATCGTTAGCTTGGCTTCAGCGAACAATTATACCCTCCAACTTTGAGCTTGCACAAGTAGACACGTAAACATGTATAAAATTGAACAAGAAGATACATATGTCCTACATGACATAATACATATAGGACGCCACATAGGACACAATTGTCGTATAGGATGTTATGTAGAACGAATGTGTCTAATTATTCAATTTTATACAAGTTAAAGTGTCTACTTGTGCACACTCAAAATTAAAGGTCACAGTTGTCAGCTGACGTCAAGTTACGGGTCATGTTTATGTTTTATAAATTTAGGAGAAAATTCATAGAAATCCCCTAAACTATGACCCTTTTTTGAAAAAGACACTAAACTTTGCGAGGTCCTAATAAACCCCTAAACTAGTTTAAAATGAAAATTTTAAACCCTTTTCCGACATTTAAAATAGAGAGTGTATATAACTCGACCGAAGAGCGTGAAAACTAAAATAAAAGTTACTTTTTATTTTCAATATTATTTTTGTTAAATATAAAAGAATTATTTTAGAGTTGAACTTTTATTTTCTCTCTCTTTTTTTTAAGAGTTTCACCATTGAAAGAGACGGCATGACAGCAAGGGCTTCTTTTCTCTTTTTCTTTCTTTTTTTCATTTTCTTTCAATGGCAACTAGTTGATTTCCTCAGCAATAGCAACGACAAAAAAAATTTTCGTTTTATCCTCAGATTTCTTTTTGTCCTTATTCGCCGGCGGAAATCTTATCCTCCTTTTTGACCGGCGAGGTCATGAGAAGCGCTCGAAGATAATGGCGATGTTAAAGAAAGAATCACCGGTGTTATTTCCAGTGACTCCTAATCAGTTACGATAATGAAAATGTCTTCAAACAAGGCCAAAATCAAAGGCAAACTACACAAAATAATATTTTGATAGAGATTTGATTTTAAGAAAAAATTAATTGGCTAGTTGATTTGATTTTGCAGTTTTAATATTGATTTGATAAAAAGCACAGTGAAAATGGTGTATAGCATGGCAGTAATGGTGAACTGAAATCAGAAAAGAAAATAAAGAATTAAAATTTAAAAAAAAACAAAAAAAATGTAAATAAAAATAAAAATTAGAAAATTATATAAAATTGATACATAGAAAGTAACAACTAGTGCATGCTTTCACCTTCTTTATTATAAGTGGGTTTGACCGGAAAATGGGGTATTTATATTACTTTCAAATTGTTCAGTGGGATATTAGGATCCTTGTAAAGTTTGAATGTCTTTTTAAGAGAAGTATTATAGTTGAATGGGGTAATTATGTATTTTCTCTAAATCTAGTTACATCTTTTGTTATATATATGAGTAAGCTTTCTTTTTATAAGTTGATGAACAAGTTAGGATTTTACTATGACTTTCTTTTGTTGGTGCAATTTATAAATAGATAGATTGGCAACGTATTTTTACAGATTTTAGCATCATATTAAAATCACACCAAACAACTCCAAAATCACCTAAGAATATCACTGACATGATCAGAGTTAATGAACAAGGAACAAATGTCATCAATGGATCGGAATTAACCAAGGAAATACAAGTAAACATAAGCTTTAAGCACAGGTGTTCATGCTATCACATAAACTTAATGCATATAAGGATCTTAAATATGGTAATCTTATCAAAAGATGTTACAGAAAACATACCTGAAGCAGACGACAATATCACATATAGAGAAGCGGAAGCGTTAACTGAAAGTCAATAAATTTGAACATAAGAAGTCAAAGATATTAATCATTCTAAGAGTTGCCAGTTTCATCATCATATAAAGAAAACATTTGGGGGGGGGGGGAGTTAAACCTCCTCTACTTATCCCACAATTTGCAGGCACGAGTAGGCACTTTACCTTCTCCTCAGACCCATCAGCTTCCATCTCTGTGGCCTGAAAAGTGATGTGCTCTTACTAACATGCTTTAGTGTAACAAACAGGTGTACACTAAGGCATTTCACTCATAGAAATAGATTCTTACAGCTTTCAGGCCTAAAGATTCAGGATGTGTTGTAGCACTATGCTTTTAATAAAGTCACAGCTGAAAATATTATTCTCAGTGTTAGAAGAACATGGTGGTTCAAAAGCAGTGGAAATTAGATAATTTATAAAGATAAGGTATTTACTCAAATAAACATGTCACCTGAAGTGCACCCAATAGCAAGTAGGATGAGGAGTGGCTTTTTCTTTTTTTTCTACTCCCTTCAGGTTCACTAATACCTTGATCCATCCTCTTTCCTATTGCAAATTCTCCTTCATTGTCACCTTAAAATTAAAGAATGGAAAAATTCAGTTACCTATGATACCCATCCACCTTAAAATAAAAGAATACAAAAATGTGTATGCTAAAACTCCACAAGGCCAACGATGTTACAAAAGAGTCAAATCAGAAGATGATAAAAGCACATAGAATCCGGAAAAGAAAGAACTATTTTGACTGTACAACAAATGAAAATTTTACCACATTTAGAAAATGTGACCGTTATATGCTATGATGCTCCCAACTACAGCATCAACTGAAGATATGCCTGCAAGCCGGCTGCAGTATTATGCATACACTCCTAAATGTTAGGCTTCTACGTACTGCTAATTCGTGAAAATTCAGCTACTCCTCAATGTCAATTCCTTAATAAACAGTGTGTTTGTTTTGCGACTGATATGCTATTAAACCATGTAACGGAGTAAAATATGCTGATAGTCCAATACAAAACAGCTAAGCAGAGCTGATACTTGCACTTTGAAATATCATGTCCTTACTTTTATAGACAAAGTTATCATTTTTACATGGTAGATATCCTCAGTCTCTTCAGAAGCCGACTAGTACTTTGACAAGTCAAAAACTCCATGACAAAAAAACCTGGACTATCATACATTCACGCACAAATGGCTAAATATACCGTACCCAGATTAGATTGTTCCATTTTCCTACACAATTTTTCAAATGTGATAATATCATGTGCTCTGTTCACTAAAACTTCACCTGTATGAGGTTGCTCACATTTTCGGTCCCAAGCCCGGATAAAGGAGGATTGGCGACTGTCGATAGAAACAACCTCTCTATCCCATAAATATAGGGGTAAGGCTGCACACATATTATCCTCTGAAGACCCCAGTTTTAGGATTACACTAGGTTCTAAAATTACCAATTAATGCAGTAACATGAAGAAACTCTGTTTTTCCTCTTCCAAACAGTTAAGCAGTTGCCTAAACCGTCGTCCCAAGTTTCTACTCTAATTCTAGTCAATTGCTACTGCATATTAAAACTGGACAGCTATTTAACATAAACCACACATGCAGAAGGAGGAAGCTAGAAACTGAAAGAAAACCAAATCATCATGAAAGCTTTGATGAATAATAAGGGGATGCTTCACTTCGGCAAAAACAAAGGAATCGAAAATTGACTTGTAAAACAACAAAATGAGGTAATATAAGGCAAAAAGCAAGATGAAAATCTAAGGGAATTGAGAATTGAAACCATTGTCATTGTGTGGTGAGATCAGCTGAAGAAGCCTCAACCTCAACCATGTCAATCATAGGAAAGTTTGAACGTAGTATACTAGGATTCCGGCAGCTATGACCGGTGATGGAAATTGATCGACGACTAGATGGGGGCGAACTCATCGGCCTCAGGAGAATTCAGGCGTTCGATTATCTTCTTCTTTTGTGCTGATTAGGGTTGTACCTTTAGGTTCTTTACAATATTTGATTTTTTCCATCGGTAAAGAGGAACAGTACAATCGAGCACCGGGTTTTAGCCCGTTTCCTTTGTTGTTGTTTTTTTCTATTTTTTTATTTTCATTGTTCTGCTTCTTCGTCTCTTTCTGTCTTTTACTCCTGTGCTTCTTTTTCCTTTTTTTTTTACTCCTCTACTTCTTCGTCTCTTTCTTATGCATTTTTTTACCTTCTCCCTTTTCTTTTTCTTTTTCTTCTTTGAACGTTTCATCTAAAAATTCATCCTCAATCAGTTTTTGCTCATATGTCACTATTTTTATTCAAAAACAAACTGAAAAAAGGAATAAAAAGACCAAAAATTTGTACAAAATCATATTTTTAAGTAGAAATTTCAGATATCTAAAATTATAGAAACAAGAGTTGATCATTGATGGTCATTATAAAGCTTCAAAATTTAAATTTTATGGATTTGTGATTAATTTGGATAGGTAGTTCCTACAAATAATTAAAAATGTCGTTTGAAGTTTATATCTCAATTTTAAGAGGGTTTAATTAAGTTTATAATTGATTTTGAAAAAAAAAATTAGATTGAAACTCGAAAAAAAATGAAGTTTGTGAAACTATATCGCAATTGTATTAAAGTTGTATTACAAACTTCACTCTTTTTTTATAGTGATATCAACCAAAATAATTTAAGAAAACACTTGTAATTACATTTATAACATAGATACAATACATATTGCAAACATCACTCATGTTCTTAGAGAATCAATCCAAAATAATTTATAAGATACTTATAATACATAATTTATTCATGAATAATACAAGTTTAATTCAATCTATAAATTATTGTCTTGTCTTTCGTTAGTTATGTTTTTCATTTTTAATTTTTTCTTCTAATTCAATTTTAATATTGTGTAATACACTTTTAACGCAAATTTAATTCATGTTGTAGCTTATTATTTGTTACTATTAGATTACTTGTTTAATTCGTTATTGATATAAACTTAATTCACTCTATAGATCATTGTCTGGTGTTTCATTAGTTACATTTTTTTATCCATGCATAATTCTCTCTTCTAATACAACTTTAATATTTTTTTAATTCACTTTTAATACAAATTAATTCATTTGGAGTTTATTGATTGATTTGTTATAATTGAATTACTTGTTTAATTCATTATTGATGTAAGTTTTATTCGTTTTACAAATCACATAGTGCTCTCTCGTTTGCTTCATTTTGAAATCATTTCGGTTCTAATTCAACTTTAAAATGAGCGTAATACATTTTTAGTTTAAATTTAATTCATTTGGCCGTTTATTATGTCTCTGCATTTCTTACGATTAGATTACTTGTCTAATTAATTATTGATTTATATTTTATGTGGCTTACGAATTAGAGAGTAAAATAAATAATTATTTTTTAAAAGAAAGTCACTCAACATAAACTATGGATAACAAGATCACAACATGAAGACTTGCAAGAATGTTAGGCCTTATGATAAAGAATAAAGAATACGGAATAAAATCTTTTTTAGCATCTTGTTTTAGAAGTTGATCAGTTTACTATAAAAATTCAGATCATTTTTTTGTCTTCTAATTAAGTATTAAAGCATGTCTAATATTATGTATGATGTTATGAAATTTTCTATGTTTATATCATTACACAATTTGTGTTAAAATGCTATATATAATTCATTTATATTATATAAAAATTATGTGGTGAGAAAAAAAAGAATTAAATGTGTATTAAAAATAGTTGTAATTCATTTGTATGACATATGTAAGTTTTAAGAAAAATTATAAACTGAAGCTTGCATTATGAATTAGTGTTGTATTAAACATGTATTAAAGTTGTTTAAAATTGTTTTAAATAAGTATTGCTAAAAGTTGACACAAATGGTAATAAATAAAAAGTATACTTAAAAGTGGTAATTATTAAATAATAGACCTTCACTTGTGTAATTTTCACTTTGAAATTTGTATTATAGTTTGATTAAATTTGAATCATGCATTGTAGGATCCATTCTGTGGTGGTGCTTGCACTACAACCTATGTTAATCGTTTCCTTTTTTGTTACCACCTGCATTACCCAAAAGTACTACCAATTTAGAGAAAAATATAATTAGAAAATACTCACATATTTGGCATTCGAAATCAACTTAGAGAAAAATATATTTAGAATTTTTTAAAAGTGTATCTAAAATTATTGACTAAACAAAATATCAATTTCACAAGTAGAGATTTCTTGGGTGAAATGGCAAAGTCCCTTACTACCACCTTTTCCACTCTCAAGCAAAGGTCGATCAGAATCATTGTTCGGCTCTCCGTCAATTTCTTTGACATGAGAGTTGCTCCAGAATTTTGAAGGTTCTTCAATGAAAAGGGAGAAGAAATTTGAATTTGTTGGTTCCTTTAAGCTATATAACACAACTTATGGGATCTTAATTTGATTTTCAGGGTTTTCCCCCCTTAATTAGCGCAATAGATGTATATTATGATATCTTAACTTAATTTTCAGTTTTATTTTCCCTTAATAAGCGCCACAAATGGATACATAATGTATCAACAATAATGTATCTAGATCCTTTGTAATGTACCCAAAATGACTAAAAATATATGGGATTTATGTAGTTAAGAAAATCGTAGGGAAAGAAGGTAATTTCACTCTTAAACTAAGGGATTCTTAAAATTTATACTTATAATAATCTATAATATTTGTTAGGATTTGGACTAATATATTCATGAATTAAATATAGTTCGAATCATTTTATAAATCTACATTTATTAAATTTTAAAGGAAAATGCACAAGTACCCCTCAACCTATGCCCGAAATTCAAGAGACACACTTATACAATACTAAGGTCCTATTACCCATCCTGAACTTATTTTATAAATAACTTTCTACCCCTTTTCGGCCTACGTGGCACTATCTTGAAAAAAATAAGTCAACCAGCACTGGGCCCACAAAATAGTACTACGTAGGTCGAATAGAGATAGAAAATTATGAATAAAATAAGTTCAGGGGATAATAGGACCTTAGTATAGTTGAAGTGTGTCTCTGAGATTTTGTGCATAGATTGAGGGGGTACTTGTGCATTATCCCAATTTTAATTTCAAATTTTTAAATAAGTGAGGATAGTAATTAATTTAAATTTTTTTAAAAAAAGACATGCACTGTGTTAACTATTTTTTAAAAAAGTAACTTTTAAAACATACTTATGAAATTGTAAGAAATATTTAAAATAAACAGTTATGTGTTTGGATAAAAGTTCTGCAATTGAAAAAAAATATTTGATGTGTTTGACAAATAAGTGCTGGTAAACACTTTTTTTTATCAAAGAACATATACTTATACATTGCACATTTTATTTTATTTTAATTGTAACAATACTACTTTATTTTTTATTTTTTATTTATTAATTTATTTTTGACGACAAAGCAAGTCTGGTGCGACGAGCTCGAACGAGAAGGCAAACCTCTTGCTTTCGCTAGCAAGGAGTTTCGAACATGAGATCTCCAACATGAAAGTCCCAAACTCAAACCAATGGGCCACCACGAAGGGTAACAATACTACTTTATTTTAATGGATGAAAATTGTATGAATTTTCTATTTTGATCTCCTACGATTATAAAATAAATAATAATAATTTATCTTCATTTGTTATCGTAATTGATTTTTAAAATTGTGAAGGTAAATTTAAATATGTATGCACATCAGTTTTATGGTGAATTTCGAGAATTGGGATAATTGATCAATAACTATCTAAGAAATAAACACTCGTGTACATCTCTTCTCCTAAATCATAGTCACACAATAATTCAATTATCTCCACTCAAAATCACAAACATGAGAAACAAATACATTTATTTAATGTTAAATAAATTTATAATTTAATAAAGTTAGGATTATATTATGACTTTTATTTGGTGCAATGTATAAATAGATTGATTAGCAACACGTTTTTAGAGATTTTATCATCATATTAGAGTCACACCACACAACTCCAAAATCACCTAAGAATATTACGGACATGATCAGAGTTAATGACAAAGAAATAAATGTCATCAATGGATTAAAATTAACTGTCACGCCCCGAGCGTATACCCTGGACATGGCCGACACTCAATGACCATTGCTGGCCTTGAGCGAACCCTTAGCCTGACTTCCTTAAAGAACACGAAAACATGTTTGCTAAAACTCCACAAGGACAACAATGTTACAAACGAGTCAAATCACGAAGTTGATACCAAAGCACATAGAATCCGAAAAATATGAACTCTTTTGAGTGTACAAGAAATGAACATTTTACCACATTTAGAAAATGTGACCGTTTAATGCTATGATGCTCCAAACTACAACATCAGCTGAAAACATTTTTTACGATTTGCAATTAATTTGCAATTCATTATGTCTCTTCATTTATTACGATTAAATTATTTTTCTAATTAATTAATAATAGATATAATTTTTATGCATTCTATATATCATTGACTACTCTACAAAAGAAAGTAAAGAGAGAAACGAAAGGGAAAAAGGTAACAGAGAGAGAAAGAGAGCACACAACAAAAAGAAAGCAAAACAGAAAAAAAAGAAGTAAGAGAGGAAGAGCAACAAAAAGAAAAGAGCGAGAAAGAGAGAAAAATTAAAAAGTTGGGAGAGCAAAAAGAGAAAGCGGCGAGAGAGAAAATTCTAATAGTAAAATATATAATATTATTTATATTGCTATAATGGTAATAATTACAAATTTTTTTTAAAATAAGTAATTATTTTTTTAAAAAATATTCACTCAAGTAATTAATCCATACAAAGGAATAGGAAAAAAAAGTCAACCAAGTGAATTTGTGAAAGCACAAAATAATAGCATTATTAATACATTTTCTATATTAGAGATCGTAAAACTACAAAAAAAAAAAAGCTAGAGAAATGTTGGTAAAAAAAATTGCACACATAAAATAAAAAGACATTTTGCAAAAAAAAATGCAAAAGAAGAAATGACTAAAGTTTGTGAAAATGAAAGTGTGAGAGAGAAAGCGTGATAATTAGGAAAGGGATCCACAAGTAAACTTGTCAAAAGGGAGTGGTGTCCTTATACAACTATTGTCGGTTGTGCATCAATCACCATAAAAATTTTCATTAGAAATAATTTAAGTATTTGACAAAGAATCCTCCAAAAAGATGAACGTCATAACAGCTACTCCAACGTCCATTTATTCAGCAAATTTGTATGTGCTCAGATGCAGAAACTCAAGGAAAGAGAGGTCTATTTGCAAAAAAGATGAGTAATATCCATTCTAGATACAACTTAGCAAAATCTCCTTGGATGGTGTATTTCTTTCTATTACTAATTATTATATGAAATCAACTATCTTCAAACACACAACAAATTATCTGATGGTTTATATAGTTTTGGAGTGAAACATCATCCTATATGTAATTATTGTGATAGTTAAGTGATAATGTATATTGCTTGACTGCATTACTCTTTATGAATGAACCAAACATATCGAGCAAAATGAGGTACTCAACAAAAAAATATTTCATAGTTATGTTCTCACTCTTAGGTTAATCTATTATATAGAAGAGCCATGATTAGAGGTCAAAATAATTTTCTAGAAGAATCCAATAATCATTTACAAGAGTCACAAAAGGTTTTGTTTTATGTGTGACTCCACATAATCATTTTATTTAATTTTTAAAAATTAATTTGTATTTGTTTGATTATAATAATGTAAAAAATATTTATATTTTTCTATTATATAGAAGAGTAAAGTGGAAGGAAGACCAAGGATGTAAATGTAATTTCATTTTAATAAAAATGTATTAAGAAAGAAAATAAATAATTCTATAAACATCTTTCTATATGTAAAGTGAATAATAATGAATGACAAAAATGTAGGCTGACAAAAATCTATCAAGAATGATAACATGAAATTAAATGGTTCTAGAAACGTCTTAAGTCATTGTTATTATCATTAACTTATTTTGTTATTACTTCACTTTTTTTTGTGAGTTATTGTGATATCTCTTTTATTATTACTCTATTTTACTATTACTTTAATTTAATTCTTAATATTTTTCTATTCATTGTGCTTATCAGAAATGCCTACTTTTTATATAAAAAATTATCATGAATTAATTATTTTCATATCTATTTTGGCTCTAATTAATATACTTGAAAATAAATAAGTGTGATAGAATTAATAATATATATTAGATTGAAATTAAAGACAAAAATATTAAAAAGCAACTTTACAAATAAAATGAATGTATAGGATGATATATTTGTAATAAAATCGACCAAGAATAAAAATGTAATTTCATTCTAACAAAAACCTACCAAGAATGATAACAAGAAAATCAAATAGTTTTAGAAACATCTTAAATTTTTGTTATTACCATTTACTTTTTTTTGTTTTTGCTTCACTTTCTTTTCTTTTGTGAGTTATTGTGATATTTATTTTATTATTACTCTATTTTACTATTACTTAAATTTAATTCTTAATTTTTTTTTCAATTCATTATGCTTATAAAAAATGTTACTTTTTATATAAAAATATATCATGAATTAATTATTTTTATCTTTATTTTGGTTCTAATTAATATACTTGAAAATAAATAAGTGTGAAAAAAGTGAATAAAAAAATATATTGTATCATGTTAAAAAGAATTATGTAGATAAAAAAGTCAGCCAGTGTTGGGCCCACAAGATAGTGTCACGTAGGCTGAAAAGGGGTAGAAAATTATTTATAAAATAAGTTTAGGGGTGTAATAGGACCTCAGTATAGTATAAGTGTGTCTCTGAGATTTCGGGCATACGTTGAGGGAGTACTTGTGCATTATTTCAAAAATTTATGACAAATTAATTAAAATAAATAGGATAGATTTCAAGATGATATCACATAATGATTCATGATTTTTATATAAGATATAATTCAATCTATCATACAAATTAGCTTCGGATCCTAATAAATTTGTGGCATAATAGTAATAAATAAATAAATTAAAGATTAGACTTTGAGTGTTATGCTACTTAAAGAATGAAGGACGGTCCGTTGATCAAGGGACGGCCCGTTGACGGTCAGTCCGTCGATTGGGTTGTGTTCCCTGCGCAGGCCACTGTTAAGTTGAGGGGTGAAATGGGAATTTCACCCCACTTTCAAATAAAAGGTTTGACGGTTCTTAAGGGGTCTTTTGAGTATTTTAAATGTGTATATAAGTCTTGAACACTTAGAAGATTTCACTCTTCAAAATCAAAATCCCAAAATCCCTTAGAAAATTTTAAGGCTCCATAGAAGCTAAAACTCAAGGAACAGCTTGAATTGGAGATTTGAGTGAAGATTCTTCACTAAATTGGAGGATTAGCATTGTTGGGGTATGATTTTTGATCCTTGAAATCGTTTCATCAAGGAGCCCAACTTCGAAGATGTTTTCTAAAATTTTCTAAGATGAATTGTCTGATTTCATGATTCTATCATGGGTTCTTGCATCAAAGGTTTTTATTCAATTGATTGAATTGTTGTTATTAGATGATTGAATAGTGATTGTTGTCATACTAACAAAAACCTATCAAGAATGATAACAAGAAAATTAAATAGTTCTAGAAACATCTTAAGTTATTGTTATTACCATTTACTTATTTTGTTTTTACTTCATTTTCTTTTCTTTTGTGAGTTATTCTGATATCTATTTTATTATTACTCTATTTTACTATTACTTAAATTTAATTCTTAATATTTTTTATTTCATTATGCTAATAAAATTGTTACTTTTTATATAAAATATATCATGAATTAATTATTTCCATCTTTATTTTGGTTCTAATTAATATACTTGAAAATAAATAAGTGTGATAAAATTAATAATATATATTAGATAGAAATTAAAGAAAAAAAATGTTAAAAAGTAACTTTACAAACAAAAATTAAAAGGATGATATATTTGTATTAAAGACGACCTAATTTTATTCTAACAAAAATCTATCAAGAATATATAATTGTAGAAACATCTTTCTATATATGAAATGAATGATGATCAAAGGTAAGAATGTAACTTCATGCAAACAAAAATATACCAAGAATGATAACAAGAAAATTATATAGTTCTAGAAACATTTTCAATTATTCTTATTAATATTATCTGATTTTTGTTATTTCTTCATTTTTATGAGTTATTGTGATATTTATTTATTATACAAAAGTAAATAAATTATGATTACACTCAGGTCTTAATAATTATATATCTTGGTATCATATTAGGTAAAATCAATCAAAACTAAAACTAAAATTTGTATGTATATTTAAATTTTGTTTATTGAAATATTTTTTAATTTTGTGATCTTAAATATGCTATATAAAAAAATTAGAAGTTATTTTCTTTATGAAATGAAATTAAAAAATAAGTTCATATAAATCTAAAAGGAGGGAGTCATATATTATAAATGAAATATAATGATTTGAAAACTTTAATTCTTCGTTTTAATTTCTATTTTGTTACATATTTGAAAATTACAGTAAAGAGAAGCTTAAAAACGCAATTGTAACGACCCTTTCGGTCGTTTTGAGTGTTTAAACCTTGTGTTTCAAAAAAATATTTTTTGATAGATTCTAATTGAGTATTTTGAACAATTCATAACTAGAATTATAAAATTTAGGGGTAAATTAAATAATTAATTTAGTTGCTAATTAAAAAATAACATTACAATAAATAGTTAATCACTTTTATTACTTTTATAATTAACCATATAATAATTAGTTTAGTAAATAATCACACGATCATAGAGCAAAGAGTGAAAAGGCAGCGGCTTGAGGTTACTCTTTCAGTAGAATTTTTCCAGCATGCTAATTTTATAATTTTATATTGTTGGTTGATTACCTTTAAGTGGGTTTGTATGTTGAATAGTGAAAATGAATAAAGAATTGAAAGGTACAAGTTGAGGAAATTAATGATTGGTCAATTTGGGGGTGAAAACAAATATTTGTTTGAAAGGTTAGGTTGTTGTAATAATTAGGAAGGTTATATATATATATATATATATATATATATATATATAGGTGTAATTGGATAATGAATTGGAGGGACAATATAGCAATTTTTATATATAAAAATGGATGTGCGTTTATATTAGTTTAATATTATGGTGAGAATTATTATTATTATTATTATTATTATTATTATTATTATTATTATTATATATTGGCTGGAAATCATTAGATTGAGGAATTAAAGTCTTATTATAATATTAAATAAAGTTACAATTTATGGTAGCTTGGATTGATTCTCTTAGTTTATATTGTTAATTAATTGTAAAAGATAATTATGACATAGTATTGGCCAAGAATTTGAAAGTTAATGAATATAATATGTTGGTATAGGAATTTATTATTTGAGAAAATTTAAGATTATAGTGATTAGCTAGATAATATAGTTGGTGATTTTGTTAGTGTTGATGTATTAAAAATTGGATTGAAACTTGCAGGCGCCATTCACGTGACTTATGTTGGAAATTATTGTATGACCCATTAGTGCAAAGAGTTATTACCATTATATATTTATTAATATATAGATCAAATAGTGTTGCACGAAAGTAAAAGGTTTTGGATGTTGCACATGATCTTAGTAGCTCGTTATAAATTTAGTTTTGGTATATAAAAATAGGTAATTTAATATTTTAGGTGTATTGTTTTAGTAAAGTTTTATTAAAGTTATGCTAATTGGAACAGTTAAGACTTAACTTAGATTTGAACTTAGGAAATAAATTAGGTGAGTTTTTGGGTCTAGGCTAGACATAGAATAATATGAGTGTTTATAGAGTTGTTAACTTACAAATTATGCATAGATACTTGACAGATTAGAAAGGTTCAGAGGCCTTGAGAAAAGGAAAAGTATTGAAGAAGTGGTTGCCTGACTTCGGTTCTTCGGTGGAGGTAGATTATGGTTTATGCTATTTGATAGTTAACTCTTAATAGTGATTGATAGGCATTGAATGATATTGTGAAGTTTTCTATGTACTTGATTGTGTGGTTGTGTTGCTTGGTTGTGTATTTTGTGATTGGTCTGAAATCCTGAAACCCTAGAATTTATATTCTTGAACCCTCTTTATCGAAGTGATGCCTTAAATAAAGAAGGCTTGATGAAATATTATCAATGAATTGAAAGTGCTGATAATAAATGATAAATTAATGGTGTAATTGGATCGGAGTGTCACGTTTCGACACGGTATAATTAGATCGGAGTGTCACATTTCGATACATATAATTGGATCGGAGTGTCAAAAATACCCTAAAACTATTCAAAATAGTTCATATTCATTTTTAAATTATATTTCGGCTCAAAACTCTCCTTCTTGTCAAACTATTGGGTCAAAGTGCAATTCTTATTAATGGAAGTTGTTAAATGTCATGTTGTCACGACCCAAATTCACAAGTAGTGATGGCACTTACATTCCCTACTAATAGGTAAGACAACCAACATATTTTAACAACTTAACTAACTAATGAGTAAAAAGACAAACAATTAGAAAAATCTACAGCGCTGAGTTCCTTATAAGTACGAATGCGAAAAACTAAAAAAATATGCTTCCCAAGAAATAGTGTCATAAGTACAAGAGCTCCTAAAATACGATGCAAGTCTGAAACTAAAATGACAATTCTAACATAAGGAATATCCTATCTGAATACTAAATAACATAATAAGTAAAAAATATAGGGAGGTGTGGGTCACGGAACAGCCAAGCAGCTCACCACAACTCCAAGGCACTCCAAACTCGGACTCAAATTGCTCCCCGAGATGTGCTCCTACTCGGAATTGAATATGCACCAGAAAGAGTGCAATAGGTGTAGAATGAGTACGAAACTACGTGTACCTAGTATGTCTCATTGACCGACAACGAAGAAGTAGTGACATGAGTTTATATAAGAAAAATTAATTCTTTAATTATACAAGTATATAGTTCACTTACCAGTCTAGTTTCATCAAATAGAGGTAATCAAACATTAAGAAATTTTCAACCACCTAATAAAACACAATATCGTCAAGAATGAAGGATGTGATGAAATGCAAAGCAATATGATGCCATGAAATGATATGTCTCGAAATACCAGTACTCTCTCAACCGTATATACATGATACTCCTCAGAAATACATCGAGAGTTCATGACCCATGGGGGACTCGCGAGGTCCATATACCGACACGGACAATCTCTAAATGTCTGTGCGAAAAATTTAAACGCACTATCATAAATCAAACAATTTTCGCACGGACGATCTCCACGTACACAAAGTATAATCTTTACATCTCACCATCCCCAGCACGGGCTCTACGTGCCCAACTTATAATCAACATCATGCCAATGCATGTACACAATATTATTTCAATAAGGGTATGATAATGCACCTCAATCAATCAAATATCAACATAATACATAACCACCTCAATTATCACAACTATACGGGTGTAATAATGAAAACGCAATCACACAAGAATTTCAAGTCAATAATATATCAACTAATGTTCATATGCTTTGACATTCTCAAATTACAATCCACATTCTATAGTAGTAACTTTTCCTTTTATAACACCGGTACTCGTATCAATGCCCGTCAAACCAATGATATGAGACTCCCCCCGTCTTTCGCCCTTACGCATTGTCTATTTCATTTTATTTTTATTTTTATCTTTAATTAGGAAAACGTCATTCAACAAGTCTAAAAAGTCTTAACATACCTTAGATGCCGAGCCCGTGCCACGAATCTTTAAGATAGTTCCTTTTCTTTTCGCAAAGTTTCGGAATGTTCACGATCTACCAATGATGCAATATTCATAAGTAAGCGAGTTTGTGGATATTCAAATTACTATAGATATATCATAGACCCTAAAAACTCACTCACATCTCTAATCAACCCGAAATCTTGGTATAATTTATGTCAATTTGTCAAATTTCAAGCTAAGAATTTAACCTTAATTTCTTAAATACCCTAAAATTCAATGTTGGATCATATAATATACATCTAATAATTAATTACCTATCTCAATATATCAAAACTAGTACCTTGATTTGATAAATAAACAAACTAAGAATCAACTCCACCAATTAACAATACCAGGCAAGACACCGTCGATCTAAAATTGTCACGATTTTTCCTAAATATCTAAACTGTAACCAATATGTCAGATACAAAAAAATTATTGTTCTTTTTTACGAAATGCCAATCATTGGCATATGATTGCCCAATGATTGGCAGTCACTCCTGTCTCCTCCCAATACAATAACCCAGAACCCAATAACGTTCTGCCATCCAATTTTTCAATTCTAAATTCCTTTTTTTTTTTAAAAAAACAAATCTTAAATAACCAATTTCCATGCTTGCCATGTAAAGTAACGATGCAACACTGCCATTTGTCCTTTTTTTATTTTTTTCCATCAATTAAAATAATAATAAAATGATAAAATAACATAAAAATCAACCCTTAAGTCAATGTACACCATCAGAATGATGGTCATTAATGGCATTAAATACACCCTGGGTTGATACAAAACAACGAAATTTTTTTAGAAAGAAACTGCCATTCTTTATATATTGAACACGTACCAATTGATTTCCCCACTTTAATATTAACCACGGAAAAGAGTCTAAAATATCCTTGAAACATTGAAAATGGTACAAAATTACCCTTCATCCATCTATTGGCTCCAAAATGCCCTTTTCATCCACCTATTGGCTCCAAAATACCCTTGTCATCCACCTTTGAGTTCAAAATCGACCACTTATTTAATTATTTTAAATTTAAACTATTTAAATATTTTTAAAATACTTCATGTTCAACTATTGGTTATAATTTAATTTATTTGTATTATTTATAAGCCAACCCACTACCCATCCATTACTAACTAAACCCCACCCAATTAATAATTCAACAATAATATCAAAATCGTTATAAACACTACTAAAACCACTTATTTAGGAGGACAATTTCAATTTGATTCTCTTTCAAGATTGAATTAGAAATTTATGATTTAAGGTAAAGAAGTAATACACCCTGAATTAATTCATGCACTTTTTTAAAATATAATTTTATAAATATTTATCATTTGTTTTAAAACTTTTAATATATTATTTTGAAAAAAAAGTTAACTATGAAGTAACATCACATATTGAGACGTAAGAATAATTAAGATGAACATAGTCAGACTTTTAAGTTTATCAGTAATTTATATTTAGACGCTTGAATGTATGATAATTTAATTCTATAGATATTTTCGTCTCAAATTTTTAAAAACACTCAGTTGGCAGTAGCTTTTCTGTTGTTGCATTAATAATGTGAGTGATTTATTAATTTGGAGGGTTTAATTAGTAATGGATGGGTAGTGGATTGATTTATAAATTATACTAATAAGTTAAATTATAACAAATAGTTGAGTGCCACGTATTTTAAAAAATATTGAAATAGTTTAAATATAAAACCGTTAAATAAGTGGTCAATTTTGAACCAAAAGGTGGATGACAAGGGTATTTTGGACCTAATAGGTGGGTGGGAAGGGTATTTTTGAGCCAATAGGTAGATGGAGGATAATTTTGTACCATTTTCAATATTTTGAGGGTATTTTAGACCCTTTTCCGTATTGACTATTCATGTAATAATATAATAATAACAACAAGCCAAATCACTCTGACAACATACCTTTGGTAGATTTGAAAAGGGATGAGAAGTTCTTTGTTTTTACTAGCAGTGGCTATTGTTTTTCCTCTCGTTCGTCGCTTACGATAAGTTTCTGCATCCACTCCTTTTATTTTCTAAACAAGAGTTTATTAATCATGAAACCCCAATAACCTATTATCTATATTACTTATTTCATAAGTTACCTCAACTAGGTACTCGTAGTTACCGAATAGTTAAAATAACCCTTTTAATTTTTTCGCAAAGAGCCAAAATAGTTCTAGTTCTCAAAATGACCTAACGGGTCGTTACACATGTGATGCCACATTGCACACCAATAGAGTCCACTGCCACATATACTAAAAGAAAAAGGGTAAAAATTACCCTTAAACTATCTAAAATAGTTCATATTTACCTTTAAACTATAGTTCGGCTCAAAACTACCCTTTTCGTCAAATTATTGGGTCAAAAGTGTCCTTATTAACGAAAGTTGTTAAATTTCATGTGAATTCCACATTGCACTCTAAACTACCCTTTCCGTCAAACTATTGGTTCAAAAGTGTCCTTATTAACGAAAGTTGTTAAATTTCATGTGAATTCCACATTGCACTCCAATAGGGTTTCACTGCCACATAGACTAAATTCTTAAATCTTTATTACTCTTTTTCCCCTCATTTCATTATTTTCCAGAAATGATTTTACTCCTTCTCCCTCATTTTGCGGCTAAGAGTTTCAAAGTTTTCTTCGTCGCTGGGTTTCAAAGTGAATCTTCGTGCTTATGGGTTAGTAAATCTTTTTTCTTATTTTATCTCCAAAATGATATTTATTTAATCTCCAAAATAAATTTTGTTTTATCTTAAAAAATTGTCACTTAAATAGAAAAAAAAAATATCACAATTCTAAGTGATAAAAAAATAGAGTTGATAATGTAAGAATAGAAAAAATGACAAAATAATGAGTGCATAGTTGTAGATTAATAAAACACATAACCAATTAACGGGATAAATTTTTAAATTGTATAAATATATGGAAACAAAAATTAATTTGGCATAGAGTAATATATCATATACATATGAAACTTCCACAATAGATAAACTACATATTGACCTTCATATAATAGTGAGTTGCACTTTTTAGTCTTGATTTCTACTTCTTTCTATCTTGAGTTATTATAAATTAGTGTTATTCGTCGAAATTAGGAAGCACATTAAATATTAAATTATGAATGATTTACAACTTAAAGTAAAATTTTCATAAGTTTTCATAGTGTAAAGAATTAATTAAATTATATCCATACTTTTTTCAATAGAATAATACATAAATATGTCCTTTAACTTGGCCTCATTTTACAATTATACCCTTCAACTTTGAATGTGCACAAGTAGACACTTAAATTTATATAAAATTGAACAAATAGACACAAAGATCCTACATGGAAATTTGTGTCCTAGTGGTGTCCTACTAGAACTATCAATATGGGCTAGCCCACCCTATTCGGGCTAACCCATACATGCTTTGACATTTTACGGGTCAGGCCGGGCTAGACCATTTTTGGCGTGGGCCATAAAATGGTCGGTCCAACCCACAAGTACGGGGGCTACAGGCTTGATGGACCAGCCCACTTTTTTAAAAAAATTATATTTTTTTAAAATTATAAAATTAAATTTTAAATTATAATTTAAAATATTATCATAAATATAGATAAAACAATATTACATGATGTTAATGTTAGTACTTGTTAATCAAATCAAAATAAAATTATTTTTATAATATTTATTAGGGATAATTTCAAAGACCTCCATGTTTCGCTCTATAACACTCACCTCCCCTTTGGTTTACGATATTATGTCTACCTTCCTTATTTTCATTTACTTGTAACCATTCTTTAAACCTATTTAAAATAAATATAAATTAATAAAGAGCGAAGCCTGGAGGAAGGTCTCTAAAATTATCTCTATTTATTAAGTTTTTTTTTCAAGTAAAAGTATAAATATATATAAAAAATATTAACCTAATTATTTTGAATTTGAACTCTCTTTAATTTTAAAATTTAATATTATATTAAAATTTTTAATTAATTATTATTGGCCCATGGGCCGACCCTACCTATATTCCTCAAGCCCATCAAATCAACAGGTTTATTCAGGCCAGGATAAAAAACCTTTTTCTTAAATGGGCTCGAAAAATCTTAGCCAAACCCTATTAAATCCCGGGTTAGGCCAAGCCGGCCCAACGTGCCTAGCCCATATTGACGGTTCTATGTCCTACATGTATTATGACAAGTAGGACATATGTTCCTATTTGTTCAACTTTATACAAGTTTAAGTGTCTATTTGTGCAAACTCAAAGTTGGAGGGCATAAATATAAAAAGAGGTTAAGTTAAAGGGTGTATTTATGTATTATGCCTTTTTCAAATTACAAAAAAATTTCTTAGAATCAAATAATTTCATATAAATCAGCACACACGCAGACACATCGATAGTGATAAATTGCTGTTGAGAAAACTTGCAGACACATAGCTCATGGATGAGTTCGAGAGAGAGGGGTGTAGAGAATATGGATGTATCCGAGAAGGGAGAGGTGTATCAAAGAGAGGATAGGGATGTATTCAAGATGGGATAAAGATGTATCCAATAGAGGATATGAATGTATCGAGAGGAGATAGCGTTTGAAAGAGGATAGATACATTTGTAATTTTTTTTAAATAGTAGAACTTTTTTAGAAATTATAATAAAATAAGATATCAATTCTCATTCCTTCTTTTCTATGAGAACATTCAACTTCAGCCGAGCACTGGAATTAACGACAACTTTTGGGACCACAAGGAATTTCTTCAAAGGACTATCTTCTGACCAGTTTGGCACACTCTCTTCAACAGATTCTAGTTTAAAAGAGCTTTCCCCATCAGTTACTACAAGCTCGTATGAGAACCTTCTCTTCTACTTAAATGGTCCAACGCAGATGATATTGATAACACTTCCAACACAGTCATTAGCATGGTTGATGATAAAAAGTATAACATCTGTCCTCATTTGAAGAATTATGTACCTTTGGTCTTTTTCTATATAAATTGGATGGACAGCATTGAAAGAAATGTGCTCTGCTGAAGATGCATGTTTCTCGCTAAAATGTGCATATACCTTTGCTGAAGTACCTATAAAGTCACAGCCATGGGAAGGACAAAAACAAGGCATATAGATTCATACATTTTCATGGTCAGTTTTCTTACTAAGATTCAGAATCTCCTTGCAACCATACCTATTGTTCACGCCTGACACTTTCAGAGATTCTAGAACATTCTCCATAGCTTGACAACAGTTATATCCAATTGACAAACAACATGATGGACACTTATTAGCAATCTTGATGCAGCAAGGGACACATGCTATGTGCCTATTCCCACACTATATTTTTGTCCCGAAAGAAAAAAGGATGTCAGAAAATATATTCATTGCAAGCAGTTAGAATGTTTGCAGATGATAGCTTACTCTACTCTTCATGCTTATAAATATTTTCAAGGTTTATCTAAGTACATAGCTTAAGAAGTAGGGATAAAGAAAAATGTGTTACATGGAAAGCGTAAACAAATCGTACTTAAATTTCACTATTTAGCTCTTTGTATTAGCATTTGCCGTAAACCTAGAGTCATCGCTTTAATTTCTTGCTTCGTCCAAAAGACTCAATAATTTCATTTAAAACACGCTCATGCATTAAAATGTCATATTTTGTTGCAATAACAACAAATTGATTACCAATAGCTATATTCAACCTTAGATGAAAAAGGACATAAATTAACCACCCTGGCAAGGAGAAGGACGTAGAATTTAGGATCTGAACCTCAGTTAAGTATGCTTTTAAATGCAGTAACAAGATTAAATCTTAAGTTACCGTGAGCTAAAACCAAGAGTTCTAAAAAGAGGCCTAGGTACATAACTTCTATCAAGATAGATCTCCAACAAAGGAATAGTATACAATTAATAACTTCTATCACGATAGTATATAATTAATAACCTCTATCACGATTGATCTCCAAAAATGAAATAGTATACGGTTAATAACTTCTATTAGATAGATCTCCAAGAAGGAACAACAAACAGTTAATAACTTCTATCACTGCTCATACCCTAATCCTTTGTGGGGCAGAGTCACTTCAAGTTCTATATCTCAATCTAAATCTGAAGCTGTTTGAAGCTGTCTCTGGATTACATATTAACATGATAAAGAACCAGATTTACCCTATCAACGAAGTCTACTTTAAATACCCTGGCACGGAATCCTGGGGTATGGCACATGCTCTTTCCACTCTACTTAATTTGGTCTCCCTTTGGATGCAAAATACAAAGCACATGAGATATGAAATGTAGTGATGGAAAAGGTGGAGAAGACGCTGGCAAACTGGAACATGCAATATCTATTTATGGGAGGAAAGCTAACCCCATCAATAGTGTATTGGACAGCGTACCTACCTACGTCCCTCATCCCAATGTCATATGAGGTGAAAGAGCAACTAGTTGGTCTGAGAAGGGCTTCCTATGGGAAGGAAACCGTGAAGAGCATTAATTCCACCTTGTGAAGTGGGATAAAGTCTTATTGTCAAAGGAACAGGGAAATTTGGGCATTAGCGATCTTTAGAAACACAACAATAACATTAAGGGAAGAAACTATCTCACCAGATATTTTGCAAGAAAAAAGCCTAATTACAATGTAACTTAAGCCCAGATTAAATCGGGATGCGAAAAGAAGAAACCCATTTACAATGACACCCATTTGTAATCTCTAGTCAGAATGAGATTAACTTGATTGAACCTGGTACCATCTCCCCACTTTAAGTGTCTTATTATTCTCCATCATAACCCAGTGCTTCCTCTAACTTGAATATTACGCCATCAAGACTATGACTTCACCAGTAAAACAAAGACCTATATTAGCCAGTTATTCTCCAATTTGAATGAAATGTTATAACTTCAAAATTAGAACCACTTGAGATGGGATAAGCACAGTCATTCCACTGTCAGCAATTCTCCCAACTAAACTCTTTAACAGATCCACATTTCCTATGCTTTTCCAATGCAATACTGAATGCTAAGTAATCATATTTCTATTATCTGACATGTTTGCTCTACTTCTATATTTTATTTTTTAAAACCGCCTCCACTAGGCACGGCTAAAGTCTGCGTAAACTCTATCCTCCCAAACCCCACTGTTGGATTAACCAAAACTGTAACTTTTACACCCTAAGAGCAATAAAGTATATTGGTCAGATTGTAAATGTCAATACAAATTCCCTTCTATTCAAGACCATGTCTTCAAAAACCTCTAAAGGCAAATTAAGAATTCTCCAAACACAATTAATTCCAACACAGATAAATTCTTATACTCCTAATAGCAATGAAAAGGGTAAAAAGAAGAAACCTGAAAGACAGGAACACAGAGATGTTCAAAGCAGATCGGGCAATCCAACACATCCAAATCCAATAACGTCACAGAAATTGACCTGTTTATGATTGAATCCTCAAAATTCTGATACACGCTCTCACCAGAAATAGACCTGTTCTCTCTTAAAACCTCGGATTCACGAACTGGCACCCTCCGATCACCGCTCGATCGGAAATTTCCCTCAGATTCCGATCCCCAATCCTCCTCCTCTGCCTCTTCCTCTACTTTTTCCTGAACAACCCTTTCCCTTTCTCTTTCTTCTACTTCTTCTTGTTGACGGATTACGACGCCGCAAGAGAAATTTCCGGCGGTAGTCCTCCGTCTCTTGCATACAGATGTGCTGGAGTTACAGGGTCCTCCTTCATCATTATCATGTTCATCTCTTCCAACTGAAAATCTCTCCATTTCTTCTTCTTCTTCGCTGCTAGATGAATGGTTCACTCTTATCATGGTCAAAATTCGGTTTTTGTAAATATTATTTTAATATCTTATTATATTATTATTATTATCATATATTTATACTATTTCTTTAAAATAACCTATGGGATGTTTTTGCAAAATTTGGTTACAAAATCGAATGTGGTCAAATACTTAAGATTTGAATTTAATGTTTTCTTGAAAATGTGTTTGACTATGAGGTAATAGTTTTATTTAATTTATAAATAAGTTGTATAGATTTTATCTTTTTTAGTTAAGAAAATGAGTAATTAGATTACGAAGAAATTTAATTAATGATTAACTTTATTTGAATATGTATTTTTTATGTCACATTAGTACATTGAACTTGGGTGGTGTTTGATTAAGAGTGTTTGAATTGACTTGTTTTAAGTGTATTTAACTAAAAAAATTGTAAGCACTTTTGAAGTATTTAGGTAAATTAAAAGTGTTTATACATTACTTTCTCCGTTTAAAAAAGAACGGTCTAGTTTGACTTGGATGGAGTTTAAGAAAAGAAAGAATTTTTTTTGATCTTGTGGCTCTAAATTAAAATTTATGACAAATATACCAAAATGCTCTTTAATCTTGTGGTCTTAAATATGTCATGTGAAAAGTTAAAGTTAAAGTTTTTTCAAAAATTAAAAAGGGGTCATTCTTTTTGAAATAGACTAAAAAAATGAGATCATTCTTTTTTAAACGGAGAGAGTATTGTTTTGCTTCACGAATTAAGAAAATGAGTAATTGGACGACGAATTATGGTTTACTAAGAAATTTATTAAATGATTATGTCACGTTAATACATTAAATTGAACGGGGTTTGATTAAGAGTGTGTTTGAATTAACTTGTTTTAAATGCTTTTAACTAAAAAATTTGTGAGAAATTTTGATGAATTTAGGTAAATTAAAGTGTGTATACAGATTATTCTTTTGCTTCATAAATTAAAAAAATGAGTAATTAGATTACCAATTATGGTTTACTGAGCACTTTATTTAATGATTAACTTTATGTGAATATATTTATTTGTCATTAGTACATTGAACTAGCAAGCAATATATAGTTGTAATTAACTTCTTTATGCCTTAAGGACGAGATATTTTTCCCATTTCATTAATACTGTCTGATTCCATGATAAGTGTTCCAACAAATGCATTATAATATAGAACTAAAGATTGATCACGTGATAATTTGAGTTAAAAAAAAATAATAGATAAATTTTGGCTTTGAGGCGTGAAGAATCACTTTCTTTCAAGAGTCATCGGGATTACAAGCAATTTTTTTTATCAGAATACATCAAAGCCTGAAACCTATGTGCAATTGAATATGCTGATAGAGAGGGTAAAAGTCCCACATTGATTGGGCAGTGGACTGGTGGTGGTGTCCTCAAATGGACTATGAAATCCTTCCTTCATGAGCTAGTTTTTTGTATTGAGTTATGTTTACGTGTCATATCTTTACATAATATCAAAGTTAGATCCATCATCGTTTGAGCTCTTGGTTCGCTGGTCAGTTTGGAAATCTATACCTAATGAACAAGCTTTTAGGGTTGAGTTAGACTCAAGTAGTGTCATATTTGTTACAGACACAACATCCAGAAGTTCACTAATTATAGAAGCAATCAAGGAAACCTTTTCGATAAGAATCTCATTTAATCTCATTTTTTGAATCGATACAACCTTTGTGTTCAATTAATCTATTTAAATATTATGACATTCATATTTATAATAACTTATTTCAAGAATGATCTATTATATTTCTAACCATTAAGTGAGTCAAATTTTATCACATGAATTGAAAGAAGTGAGTTATTACTATAAATTGTAACGAAACGAGATGACAGACTTCATTATGTTCATAACTAATAAATCAGATAAGATGTTTTACTCATCTAACTCAATTACATAAGGTTGAAAGCCAAGTTGGATATCATCATCTGCTTGTCCTCCTTACATGAGTAGTGCTTCTTTTATGTCTTAAAGGCGCCTTTGACAATAAAGGAATCAATACGGAGGCACGACTACAAGGCACTTGGCAATGGTCACAATATTTTTATTCCACCTTTTTTAAATTGTCCCACATTTATAGAACGAATGAGGTATAGATCTTGCACATTTTGCGCCTCATTATCTTGCCTCTATCAATGAAAGGTCAAAGATTCAAATCTTTGCAGGGTAACAAAGTAAGACATGCCATTTTTGTATATATGAAACTTGTGGGAACCTCGATTAATTTACACTCAAAATTAAGTCTAGCCTTGGTTATGAAAATGAATATTTTTTTCAAGGGAATGAAATTTAATTTGTCTTCTTACATTGTATTTTAAGAAATTCTAATTGATTAAGACTAAAAATTGTTCTATTTAATTCCACAATTGTAAAGGAGGGAAGTAGAGTAGCACTAACATTGAGTTGGAATTTAGTCAGTGAATTCAAGATTAAAAAGAGAAATTAAACAAAGAGATGGGATTAAAGCATTTATGAGACGCCAATATACAACTATGCCATGTTTAGGCACAAAATAAAGTTTTTGGAAAAAGTAATTATGTTTTCATGATTCACTATACAAAAGAGGCACAACATATAAAATGTATATGTTGATGAATCAAGGTCCTTGTTGTAGAATTTGCAGTAAGTTTTGCTCTTTATTAAACTTTGTTATATAATAGTCGTGAGCTAAATTAGTGAAGATGCGCCCAATCCCTTGCTTCTTTCTCTCACTTAAAATTAGACTCACCAAGGTAGTTAATAGTTTTAGTTTTCTTGAAGTGCGTGATTTGACAGTCTTTCTCAATCACTCTCCACAACATAATCAATGTCTCTTTTAGATAGTTGAGGTTATTATTTTTTTCCCATTTAAAGGAATAAGTCAATAGTTTATAGATTCTTTTTTTTTCTTGATTGGATAATAATTAATAATATGTGGTCACCTTCTTCATCCTCTTGTGATAGTTTCTTATATTTTTGTTGTTCATCCTTATTGAGGCATGAGTGCTAGCTGTTCATCCATCTTGAAGGAGACAGGGAGGAATTAGTATGTTTTGAAAGACTTTTTCCTCTCTTCTTGTCCCTCAATTCTGGCTTAATTCTAATCCTCCTTTATTAGGTGGGGCTAGTGGATTTTGGTCTCGAGAAACTGAACGCGGCAACTATTTTAAGACGAAGGCAATATTAAACTAAGTGATAAGGTAGATTTTCTCTCTTTTTTCTTCCATCATGACTTATAACGGTTCACAAAGCTGCAAAATAGTAATTAATTTGCTTTAAATAAGTGACGATTAGAAAAAAAGATTTAAACATATATATGCCAAACCATCCAAGAGTTACATTCCATAACGTTTACAAAATAAAATGTTTACTTGAGCACTTGTTGAATACATATACTTGCAATTATAAGAAGATAATTTATGCAACAAATCTATCTGAAATTTGATACCCTAGCAAATTAAGTACAAGTAGCATCTTAATAAGACAAACTAAAATAGCCAAAATGCAATCAAAAAAATTGTATCTAATTTTTTGCAAGCATAGGGGTGTTGGGATCTTCTGAACCGGCAAAACATTTGCAATGGGGCCCCCAATCAACTTGAAGCGACAAGTTTCACTATTAGCTATTTTGTTATCTTTTCGAAAGGCAGTCCATCCTTCTTTTATGATAACCATACTCCTAGCATACTCTATTTCCACTTTCCATTATACTCCTTCTTCATTAACCAACCTCATATTCTTCATGTTTATTATGTCTGTTTGTTGGGCGAATCTCAACGGGATAGCCTAAAAAACATATTCATCAAACAAACAGGATTATTTGATTTTCAGGGAAATAACTAGAATGTGCAAATCTAGCGAATTTAAAAATACAATGTAAAACTATTAAACCTTACCATACAAGTAGCATGTGACTTTTTTATAACCATTTCAAAAAACGGATTGTTACCAGTTAAGTCCACCAAACTGTATCGACTGCTATAATTATTTGGACCAACTTTTTCACTTATACTATTAGCTTCTCCAACCTCCTTATCTGCAACATCTTGACATAATTATAACAATTAGTACAATATTCTACTAATGAATTCACTTAATTAATAGCTAATAAAGCACTTAAGATGTTTACTTACGTTGCTCAATTACATTTGCATTAGTTTGAGGGAAATTAACTGGAATATGTTCCTCTTAATCAAGTCGTTTGATATTTATAAAAAAATCTTACACCTAAATAAATCTCACGAGTTATATAAAAAACCATATACCATTGTATTCTCACTTAATTAACTACATGTCATCTTAATTCCCTTCTATCTAATTCTTGTATCAAACTATAAATATCAATTATGTATGGAGTTGTTGGATAGTTATTTTCATTTTCTCCTTTTTAATAAGTATCTGTTTTCCTTTATTTTTCTACGCTAATGTATTTACTAATTAATAGAAAGGACATAAAAAAAAGGTGTCGTGAAAATATGGCCATAACTTAGATGAGTATTGAGTTTGAAATGAACATGATAAACGAACACATTTTCTTTCTTGGACTACAAATTAAGCAAACACCTACTGATTTCTAAGGAGCAGAGTAGCCTTTCTAAATCAGAAGAAAGGTGAAATTGTTGAAACAGGTATAGTTGAAATTTTCTCAGGCTTCGGAGTTAACAAAATTTGAATCTCACTTTTTGACATATAAAATGTATATGTTGATGAATCAAGGTCCTTGTTGTAGAATTTGCAGCAAGTTTTCCTCTTTATAAAACTTTGTTATATATTAGTCGTGAGCTAAATTAGTGAAGATGCGCCCAATCCCTTGCTTCTTTCTCTCAATTAAAATTAGACTCAGCAAGGTAGTTAATAGTTTTAGTTTTCTTGATGTGCGTGACTTGATGGTCTTTCTTAATCACTCTCCACAACATAATCAATGTCTCTTTTAGATAGTTGAGGTTATTCGTTTTTTCCCATTTAATGGAATGGGTCAATAGTGTATAGATACTTCTTTTTCTTGATTGGATAATAATTAATAATATGTGGTCACCTTCTTCATCCTCTTGTGATAGTTTCTTATATTTTTGTTGTTCATCCTTATTGAGGCATGAGTGCTAGCTGTTCATCCATCTTGAAGGAGACAGGGAGATATTAATATGTTTTGAAAGACTTTTTCCTCTCTTCTTGTCCCTCAATTCTGGCTTAATTCTAATCCTCCTTTATTAGGTGGGGCTAGTGGATTTTGGTCTCGAGAAACTGAACGCGGCAACTATTTTAAGACGAAGGCAATATTAAACTAAGTGATAAGGTAGATTTTCTCTCTTTTTTCTTCCATCATGACTTATAACGGTTCACAAAGCTGCAAAATAGTAATTAATTTGCTTTAAATAAGTGACGATTAGAAAAAAAGATTTAAACATATATATGCCAAACCATCCAAGAGTTACATTCCATAACGTTTACAAAATAAAATGTTTACTTGAGCACTTGTTGAATACATATACTTGCAATTATAAGAAGATAATTTATGCAAAAAAGCTATCTGAAATTTGATACCCTAGCAAATTAAGTACAAGTAGCATCTTAATAAGACAAACTAAAATAGCCAAAATGCAAGAACGATCTTTTATATTTCTAATCATTAAGTGAGTCAAATTTTGTCACATGAATTGAAAGAAGTGAGTTATTACTATAAATTGTAACGAAACGAGATGACTGACTTCATTATGTTCAAGCTAATAAATCAGATAGGATGTTTACTCATCTAACTCAATTACATAAGGTTGGAAGACAAGTTGGATATCATCATCTACTTGTCCTCCTTTTATGAGTAGTGCTTCTTTTATGTCTTAAAGGCGCCTTTGACAATTAAGGAATGAAGACGGAGGCACGACAACAAGGCACTTGGCAATGGACACAATGTTTATTTCAACCTTTTTAAAATTGTCCCACATTAATAGAATGAATGAGGTATAGATCTTGCACATTTTGCGCCTTAGTATCTTGCCTCTATCAATGAAAGGTTAAAGATTCAAATCTTTACAGGGTAACAAAGTAAGACATGCCATTTTAGTATATATGAAACTTGTGAGAACCTCGATTAATTCACACTCAAAATTAAGTCTAGCCTTGGTTGTGAAGATGAATATTTTTTTCAAGGGAATGAAATTTAATTTGTCTTCTTACATTGGATTTTGAGAAATTCTAATTGATTAAGACTAAAAATCGTTCTATTTAAATCCACAATTGAAAAGGAGGGAAGTAGAGTAGCACTAACATTGAGTTCGAATTTAGTCAGTGAATTCAATATTAAAAAGAAAAATTAAACAAAGAGATGGGATTAAAGCATTTATGAGATGCCAATATACAACTACGCCATGTTTAGGCACAAAATAAAGTTTTTGGAAAAAGTAATTATGTTTTCATGATTCACGATACAAAAGAGGTAGACCTGAGATTTTTTCCTAATAAATTCAATGAAGAAATGAAATTAACTATTTTACCATAAACTTTGGATTAAATTTTAAAAATCTATGCTTGGATAATTTTCAAGTTTCAAAATTTTGTTCTTCTCGAAAGAATTTTCACTTTCACTCACAAAAATTCAATTTATTTCAAGGAAAATGTACAATCAAACATGAAATCAAATTTCAAAATATGACAACTTCAGAAATTCAAATTTTTAAATTTCAACTTTAAAATTTATGCTCAAATTAACAGGAATATCATGCATGACACTTTATAGTTCTCGTGATTCTAACATTTTGGTGGTTTGAATTTCCAAACAAGTCTACTTTGAATTACGAGTGTGAGCCAATCTTAAATGACCTCATTTAAGGAAATACTTACGGTTTGAGGTGTGTCGATGACAATGTCCTTAAAAATATTCCACTTGATTTAAGTACATATTCTTGAATTTAACAAGCTCTTCTATATAAAATATGAGTGAAAATATTTAATTAGAAATAAATCCAACACATTTATAGAATATATGGGAGAAGAAATGAATCTTCATCTTTACTCTCATTAGGAGAAAAAACTACCATAAATTACATATATAATTATAAAGCAAGATACAGACCAGATGATGTGACACATCTCTTGGTATAGAAAATTAGTACAATCTTTTATATTAAATTTTTTTGAATTTTTTACTTCATTATTTTCATTAATCAATTCGTTTGATAATTATAAAAAAATCTTACACCTAAATAAATCTCATGAGTTATATAAAAAACCATATAACTTTGTATTCTCACTTAATTAACTACATGTCATCTTAATTCCCTTCTATCTAATTCTTGTATCAAACTATAAATATCAATTATGTATGGAGTTGTTGGATAGTTATTTTCATTTTCTCCTTTTTAATAAGTATCTTTTTTCCTTTATTTTTCAACGCTAATGTATTTACTAATTAATAGAAAGGACATAAAAAAAGGTTACGTGAAAATATGGCCATAACTTAGATGAGTATTGAGTTTGAAATGAACATGATAAGCGAACACATTTTCTTCCTTGGACTACAAATTAAGCAAACACCTACTGATTTCTAAGGGGCAGAGTAGCCTTTCTAAATCAGAAGAAAGGTGAAATTGTTGAAACAAGTACAGTTGAAATTTTTTCAGGCTTCGGAGGTAACAAAATTTGAATCTCACTTTTTGATATATAAAATGTATATGTTGATGAATCAAGGTCCTTGTTGTAGAATTTGCAGCAAGTTTTCCTCTTTATAAAACTTTGTTATATAATAGTCGTGAGCTAAATTAGTGAAGATGCGCCCAATCCCTTGCTTCTTTCTCTCACTTAAAATTAGACTCACCAAGGTAGTTAATAGTTTTAGTTTTCTTGAAGTGCGTGATTTGACGGTCTTTCTCAATCACTCTCCACAACATAATCAATGTCTCTTTTAGATAGTTGAGGTTATTCTTTTTTTCCTATTTAATGGAATGAGTCAATAGTTTATAGATTCTTCTTTTTTCTTGATTGGATAATAATTAATAATATGTGGTCACCTTCTTCATCCTCTTGTGATAGTTTCTTATATTTTTGTTGTTCATCCTTATTGAGGCATGAGTGCTAGCTGTTCATCCATCTTGAAGGAGACAGGGAGGAATTAGTATGTTTTGAAAGACTTCTTCCTCTCTTCTTGTCCCTTAATCCTGGCTTAATTCTAATCCTCCTTTATCAGGTGGGGCTAGTGGATTTAGGTCTTGAGAAACAGAACGCGACAACTATTTTAAGACGAACGCAATATTAAACTAAGTGATAAGGTAGATTTTCTCTCTCTTTTCTTTCATTGTGACTTATAACGGTTCACAAAGCTGCAAAATAGTAATTAATTTGCTTTAAATAAGTGACGATTAGAAAAAAAACATTTAAACATATATATGCCAAACCATCCAAGAGTTACATTCCATAACGTTTACAAAATAAAATGTTTACTTGAGGACTTGTTGAATACATATACTTGCAATTATAAGAAGATAATTTATGCAAAAAAGCTATCTGAAATTTGATACCCTAGCAAATTAAGTACAAGTAGCATCTTAATAAGACAAACTAAAATAGCCAAAATGCAATCAAAAAAATTGTATCTAATTTATTGCAAGCAAAGGGGTGTTGGGATCTTCTGAACCTGCAAAACATTTGCAATGGGGCCCCGAATCAACTTGAAGCGACAAGTTTCACCATTAGCTATTTTGTTATCTTTTCGAAAGGCAGTCCATCCTTCTTTTATGATAACCATACTCCTAGCATACTCTATTTCCACTTTCCATTCTACTCCTTCTTCATTAACCAACCTCATATTCTTCATGTTTATTATGTCTGTTTGTTGGGCGAATCTCAACGGGATAGCCTAAAAACATATTTATCAAACAAACAGGGTTATTAGATTTTCAGGGAAATAACTAGAATGTGCAAACTTAGCGAATTTAAAAACACAATGTAAAACTATTAAACCTTACCATACAAGTAGCATGTGACTTTTTTATAACCATTTCAAAAAACGGATTGTCACCAGTTAAGTCCACCAAACTGTATCGACTGCTATAATTATTTGGACCAACTTTTTCACTTATACTATTAGCTTCTCTAACCTCCTTATCTACAACAGCTTGACATAAGTATAACAATTAGTACAATATTCTACTAATAAATTCACATAATTAATGGCTAATAAAGCACTTAAGATGTTTACTTACGTTGCTCAATTAGATTAGCATTAGTTTGAGGGCAATTAACAGGAATATGTTCCTCTTCATCCTCGATTTCATTAGTGTTAGATTGGAGAATTGGAATATCTTCTTCGATTACATTAGCATTAGATTGGAGAATTAGAATATCTTCTTCGATGATATTAGCATTAGCTTGGGCAAATAGAATATCTTCCTCTTGTTCATCTGATTCAATATCTTGATCTATTGGATATTCAATTTCTGTTTTACTCTGATCATATATAGCGACAGAAAACTGACAACGCGGGTTGTACGTGAACATTAATACGCTCTTGATGCTTATTGAGTAATAGTCACAAAAATCACTCCATCCCTTGGCTAGCCAAATTTGGCCTTGAGAATTTTCCACTTCAACCTCCCAAGCTTTTCCATGGGGAGCCTCAAGAAACACGGGGTTTAACATGTTCTCGTAGTGTCTTTTGGCAAATACTACTGGAATCCTCCGTGTGCAAAAGAAATTGCAAATTTAATTTCATACAAACACAATTATTTTAACTTATATCTTGGAATAAATCAACAATTTACAAGGACTAAAATTACATCTAATTACTTACCAGACGGCGTAATTCATCTAATGAAGTAATGATTTGGATGAACTTAGGGTTGTTGGGAGAAGAGCTCCTTAATGAAGATCCATGGAACTCGTTTGCCATGATAGATGGTAGGATGGGAAATTGTTGAAGAACTTGTTTACTATATATAGGAGTTTGATTCACGAGAACCATGCACAGCGCACTCACGAGGATACTATTATATTTCAGTCATCACATGATGCTTGTGATGACTACTGTATTGCTTTGTCTTGGAATAATAACCATATTGTTTTTTTTTTTGACTTCTTTTTAAGATTCATTCACCTAACCCTATAAATTACCACTTATTTACACTCACGTGAATGTGACTACTATTGCTTTGTCTTTGAATGCACAAAGATACTTTTTTCCTTTTCCTTTTCTTTCTTTTTGACTTCTATTATAGACTCATTCACCTGACCCTATTACTACTTATTGACACTAGCACTATTACTCTACGTTTTATTTATACTAACTAGTGAAATTTGCGGCGATTGTAGAAATGTATTTAAATTTATCATATCATCTTTTTTAGGATATTGAAATAATTTTTAAACAATATATATTTTTGAGTTAATTCATAAATGTGAATTATTTAAAAGGTATATGCAGTGTATGAGCATTATTTAAATTAAAACATATACTAATGCAAGTTTGCTACTAAAATCCAAAGATAGTCTGCAAAACTTAAATTCTTAAAAACTAATCCAAAGAAAAAAACAAATGTATTTAGAAATACTAAAATAGGGCAAGTCCCCAACTGTCGCAATGGTGTGAGTCCTTTTCTATGTTCTCGCCATAGAGAAAGTAATGCACATAAGAAAGAAGAAAATTTATGATGTAAGGCCCTAGTTGGCTTGGTTCTCTCTTACTCTTGTCTACACTCCCCTAGGCTTTGTTTGTAGGTTTTTCTTTTGCCTAGTTTTATCCCAAACCAAAGAGGAACAAAGAAAAAGTACGTAATGGACATACCTTTAACTCTCATGTCTTAAGGACGAGATATTTTTCCCATTTCATTAATACTGTCTGATCCCATGATAAGTGTTCCAACTAATGCAATTACCATATTAAGTTCAATCACAATATTAGTGACATAAGGTATAAATAATCAAATTAAAGCACTTACTAAAAGAAATTTGGAATTATCAATACAGTAGTACAACACTACATCTTCTTATTAAATTAGATTGAACAGTAATATGAGCTGATTGTGCCATTAGTGTTGCGCAGCTAATCAGGCCTTTCATCAGCTAAAACAACAAAGGGAGGCATTTGTGAAACTACAACATTTTATTTCTTAAATTAGTTTTGATGACAATAGATTTTGGTGTTTTAATTAAGTAAGTCACGATGCTGTTATATCCGATTGGTTTGGTTTTCTCAAAATCAGCTAGTGGACTTGAAATTATAAATTCATTTGTGATCCTCATGACTTAGACAAAAATTCTATATTTTATCCACCTAGTGATGTTTTGGTTGAATTTTGAAGATTCTGATATAAATTAAGAACATTCTTTGAAATATATCTTATATATATATATATATATATATATTTACTACAATAGAACATGCTCACTCTTTCTAAAATAAAGATCCATAGATACATTGTTTCCTTCTATTTAAAAAAGGAAGGAACTAACACAAAGTATCTGGAAAAAATATACGCCGTAATTTAGAGTATTTAATTAGTGAAATAATATTATATTCATTCAGCAGAAGGACACATGATGACATTAAACAAAAGCTTGGGTTATTTAAACACAAACTCCTTTAGTTGAAGTACCATGTCACTATGTTTATTGGAAAAGAACTCCTAGCTACTGACGGCGTTATGGTCTGGTAATTTGAAGGATGCATTATAATATATAACTAAAGATCGATCACGTGATAATTTGAGTTAGAAAAAATATAATAGATAAATTTTGGCTTTGAGGCGTGAAGAATCACTTTCTTTCAAGAGTCATAGGGACTACAAACAATTTTTTATTAGAATACATCAAAGCCTGAAACCTATGTGCAATTGAATATGCAGACAGAGAGGGTAAAAGTCCCACATTGATTGGGCAGTGGACCGCTGGTGGTGTCCTCAAATGGACTATGAAATCCTTCCTTCATGCGCTAGGTTTTTGTAGTGAGTTATGTCTAGGTGTCATATCTTTACATAATATCAAAGTTACATCCATCATCGTTTGAGCTCCTGGTTCGCGTGTCAGTTTGGAAATCCATCCCTAATGAACTAGCTTTTAGGGTTGAGTTAGACTCAAGTAGTGTCATATTTATTACATACACCACATCCGGAAGTTCACGTAATTATAGAAGCAGTCAAGGAAACCTTTTCGACAAAAATCTCATTTAATCTCATTTTTTGAATCGATACAACCTTTGTGTTCAATTAATCTATTCAAATATTATGACATTCATGTTTATAATCACTTATTTCAAGAATGATCTTTTATATTTCTAATCATTAAGTGAGTCAAATTTTATCACATGAATTGAAAGAAGTGAGTTATTACTATAAATTGTAACGAAATGAGATGACTGACTTCATTATATTCATAGCTAATAAATCAGATAAGATGTTTTACTCATCTAACTCAATTACATAAGGTTGGAAGCCAAGTTGGATATCATCATCTACTTGTCCTCCTTTCATGAGTAGTGCTTCTTTTATGTCTTAAAGGCGCCTTTGACAATAAAGGAATGAAGACGGAGGTGCGACTACAAGGCACTTGGCAATGGACACAATGTTTATTTCTTCCTTTTTAAAATTGTCCCACATTAATAGAATGAATGAGGTATAGAACTTGCACATTTTGCGCCTTATTATCTTGCCTTTGTCAATGAAAGGTCAAAGATTCAAATCTTTACAGGGTAACAAAGTAAGACATGCCATTTTAGTATATATGAAACTTGTGAGAACCTCGATTAATTCACACTCAAAATTAAGTCTAGCCTTGGTTGTGAAAATGAATATTTTTTTTTCAAGGGAATGAAATTTAATTTGTCTTCTTACATTGGATTTTGAGAAATTCTAATTGATTAAGACTAAAAATCGTTCTATTTAAATCCACAATTGAAAAGGAGGGAAGTAGAGTAGCACTAACATTGAGTTGGAATTTAGTCAGTGAATTCAATATTAAAAAGAAAAATTAAACAAAGAGATGGGATTAAAGCATTTATGAGATGCCAATATACAACTACGCCATGTTTAGGCACAAAATAAAGTTTTTGGAAAAAGTAATTATGTTTTCATGATTCACTATACAAAAGAGGTAGACCTGAGATTTTTCCCTAATAAATTCAATGAAGAAATGAAATTTACTATTTGACCATAAACTTTGGATTAAATTTTAAAAATCTATGCTTGGATAATTTTCAAGTTTCAAAATTTTGTTCTTCTCGAAAGAATTTTCACTTTCACTCACAAAAATTCAATTTATTTCATGTAAAATGTACATTCAAACATAAAATCAAATTTCAAAATATGACAACTTCAGAAATTCAAATTTTTAAATTTCAACTTTAAAATTTATGCTCAAATTAACAGGAATATCATGCATGACACTTTATAGTTCACGTGATTCTAACATTTTGGTGGTTTGAATTTCCAAACAAGTCTACTTTGAATTACGAGTGTGAGCCAATCTTAAATGACCTCATTTAAGGAAATACTTACGGTTTGAGGTGTGTCGATGACAATGTCCTTAAAAATATATTTCACTTGATTTAAGTACATATTCTTGTATTTAACAAGCTCTTCTATATAAATATGAGTGAAAATATTTAATTAGAAATAAATTCAATACATTTATAGAATATAAGGGAGAAGAAATGAATCTTCATCTTTACTCTCATTAGGAGAAAAAACTACCATAAATTACATACATAATTATAAAGCCAGATACAGACCAGATGATGTGACATATCTCTTGGTATAGAAAATTACTACGATCTTTTATATTACATTTTTTTGAATTTTTTACTTCATTGTTTTCATTAATCAAGTCGTTTGATATTTATAAAAAAATCTTACACCTAAATAAATCTCACGAGTTATATAAAAAACCATATACCATTGTATTCTCACTTAATTAACTACATGTCATCTTAATTCCCTTCTATCTAATTCTTGTATCAAACTATAAATATCAATTATGTATGGAGTTGTTGGATAGTTATTTTCATTTTCTCCTTTTTAATAAGTATCTGTTTTCCTTTATTTTTCTACGCTAATGTATTTACTAATTAATAGAAAGGACATAAAAAAAAGGTGTCGTGAAAATATGGCCATAACTTAGATGAGTATTGAGTTTGAAATGAACATGATAAACGAACACATTTTCTTTCTTGGACTACAAATTAAGCAAACACCTACTGATTTCTAAGGAGCAGAGTAGCCTTTCTAAATCAGAAGAAAGGTGAAATTGTTGAAACAGGTATAGTTGAAATTTTCTCAGGCTTCGGAGTTAACAAAATTTGAATCTCACTTTTTGACATATAAAATGTATATGTTGATGAATCAAGGTCCTTGTTGTAGAATTTGCAGCAAGTTTTCCTCTTTATAAAACTTTGTTATATATTAGTCGTGAGCTAAATTAGTGAAGATGCGCCCAATCCCTTGCTTCTTTCTCTCAATTAAAATTAGACTCAGCAAGGTAGTTAATAGTTTTAGTTTTCTTGATGTGCGTGACTTGATGGTCTTTCTTAATCACTCTCCACAACATAATCAATGTCTCTTTTAGATAGTTGAGGTTATTCGTTTTTTCCCATTTAATGGAATGGGTCAATAGTGTATAGATACTTCTTTTTCTTGATTGGATAATAATTAATAATATGTGGTCACCTTCTTCATCCTCTTGTGATAGTTTCTTATATTTTTGTTGTTCATCCTTATTGAGGCATGAGTGCTAGCTGTTCATCCATCTTGAAGGAGACAGGGAGATATTAATATGTTTTGAAAGACTTTTTCCTCTCTTCTTGTCCCTCAATTCTGGCTTAATTCTAATCCTCCTTTATTAGGTGGGGCTAGTGGATTTTGGTCTCGAGAAACTGAACGCGGCAACTATTTTAAGACGAAGGCAATATTAAACTAAGTGATAAGGTAGATTTTCTCTCTTTTTTCTTCCATCATGACTTATAACGGTTCACAAAGCTGCAAAATAGTAATTAATTTGCTTTAAATAAGTGACGATTAGAAAAAAAGATTTAAACATATATATGCCAAACCATCCAAGAGTTACATTCCATAACGTTTACAAAATAAAATGTTTACTTGAGCACTTGTTGAATACATATACTTGCAATTATAAGAAGATAATTTATGCAACAAATCTATCTGAAATTTGATACCCTAGCAAATTAAGTACAAGTAGCATCTTAATAAGACAAACTAAAATAGCCAAAATGCAATCAAAAAAATTGTATCTAATTTTTTGCAAGCATAGGGGTGTTGGGATCTTCTGAACCGGCAAAACATTTGCAATGGGGCCCCCAATCAACTTGAAGCGACAAGTTTCACTATTAGCTATTTTGTTATCTTTTCGAAAGGCAGTCCATCCTTCTTTTATGATAACCATACTCCTAGCATACTCTATTTCCACTTTCCATTATACTCCTTCTTCATTAACCAACCTCATATTCTTCATGTTTATTATGTCTGTTTGTTGGGCGAATCTCAACGGGATAGCCTAAAAAACATATTCATCAAACAAACAGGATTATTTGATTTTCAGGGAAATAACTAGAATGTGCAAATCTAGCGAATTTAAAAATACAATGTAAAACTATTAAACCTTACCATACAAGTAGCATGTGACTTTTTTATAACCATTTCAAAAAACGGATTGTTACCAGTTAAGTCCACCAAACTGTATCGACTGCTATAATTATTTGGACCAACTTTTTCACTTATACTATTAGCTTCTCCAACCTCCTTATCTGCAACATCTTGACATAATTATAACAATTAGTACAATATTCTACTAATGAATTCACTTAATTAATAGCTAATAAAGCACTTAAGATGTTTACTTACGTTGCTCAATTACATTTGCATTAGTTTGAGGGAAATTAACTGGAATATGTTCCTCTTCATCCTCGATTACATTAGCGTTAGATTGGAGAATCTTCTTCGATTACATTAGCATTAGATTGGAGAATTAGAATATCTTCGTCGATGATATTAGCATTAGCTTGGGCAACTAGAATATCTTCCTCTTGTTCATCTGATTCAATATCTTGATCTATTGGATATTCAATTTCTGTTTTACTCTGATCATATATAGCGACAGCAAAGTGACAACGCGGGTTGTACGTGAACATTAATACACTCTTGACGCTTATTGAGTAATAGTCACAAAAATCACTCCATCCCTTGGTTAGCCAAATTTGGCCTTGAGAATTTTCCAGTTCAACCTTCCAAGCTTTTCCACTCCTGGTTCGCGTGTCAGTTGGGAAATCTTCCCCTAATGAACTAGCTTTTGGAGTTGAGTTAGATTCAAGTAGTGTCATATTTCTTACATACACCACATACGGAAGTTCACGTAGTTATAGAAGCAGTCAAGGAAACTTTTTCGATAAAAATCTCATTTAATCTCATTTTCTGAATAGATACAACCTTTGTGTTCAATTAATCTATATAAATATTATGACATTCATGTTTATAATCACTTATTTCAAGAATGATCTTTTGTATTTTTGATCATTAAGTGAGTCAAATTTTATCACATGAATTGAAAGAAGTGAGTTATTACTGTAAATTGTAGCGAAACGAGATGATAGACTTCATTATGTTTATAGCTAATAAATCATATAAGATTTTACACTTCTGACTCAATTACACAAGGTTGGAAGCCAAGTTGGATATCATCATCTGCTTGTCCTCCATACTTGAGTAGTGTTTCTTTTATGTCTTAAAGGCGCCTTTGACATCAAAGGAATGAAGGCAGAGACGCGACGACAAGGCACTTGTCAATAGACACAATATTTTTACTGGATCTTTTTTAAATTGTCCCACATTTATAGAAAGAATAAGGTATAGATCTTGCAAATTGTATGCCTCATTATCTAGCCTCTACCAATGAAAGGTCAAAGATTCAAATTTTAACAGGATAACAAAGAAAGACATGCCATTTTTGTATGTATAAAATTTGTGAGAACCTCGATTAATTCATGCTCAAAATTAAGTCTAGCCTTGGTCGTGCAAAGGAATATTTTTTTCAAGTGAATGAAATTTAATTTGTCTTGTTACATTGGATTTTGAGAAATTATTATTGATTAAGACTAAAAATCATTCTATTTAAATCCACAATTGACAAGGAGGGAAGTAGAGTAGCACTAACATAATGTTTGGAATAGTCGGTGAATTCAAGAATAAAAAGAGAAATTAAACAAAAAACATGGTATTAAAGCACTTATGAGACACCAATAAACAACTACACCATGTTTAGGCACAAAATAAAGTTTTTATTATTAAAACTAATTATGTTCTCGTGATTCACGACACAAAAGAGGTAGACCTGACATTTTTCCCTAACAAATTCAATGAAGAAATGAAATTAACCATTTGACCATAAACTTTGGATTAAATTTTAAAAACCTATGCTTTAATAATTTTCAAGTTTCAAAATTTGGTTCTTCTTGAGAGAATTTTCACTTTCACTCACAAAAATTTAATTTATTTTAAGTAAAATGTATATTCAAACATATAATCAAATTTCAAAATATAACATCTTCATGAATTCAAATTTTCAAATTTCAACTTTAAAATTTATGCTCAAATTAACAAGAATATGATTTTGATAAGCGGGGATGCATTTTGGTAATTTGGGGGTGGATTTTGATATAGTGGAGCTTGGAAATTTGCATAAGTGGAGGTAGCATTCTTATAAATTGGAGGATTACTGGGATGACTAGCTTGCGTTTAGCAAGCTTGGTTGCATTTCTTTTTCAGACATGGGCGGTCTCACCCTCGCCGCTTCTTTTCTCCACCTATAGGCAAACTCCCTATACCTTTCAATTGATTTTTACTTTATCTTTTCTAAAAAGTATCGAACTGGAATAATTTTTGTGTTGTAATCAAATCAATCGATAAAATCTTTGTCATTCAATACATTCCAGCTGGGTCATTTCCTGATTTCATGCGAGGTGAACCATTCAAGAGCTTTGGCTGAAGAGCCGCATCAATAGAGTTTCATCTCTTCCAACTCCCACGAGCTAGTCACAGTAGGCTCTCAGATGAGCCATAAGGTTGCCCACTCCTACGAAAGTGTCAAACTTTGGGATCTTGAACCCTTATGAAAGGTCCAAATTTGGATGAATACATGTCTTCATAACTAAGCCCGGCGATATCAGGGACGCATTCGATCTCTTTCATGGCTTTCTTGATCTCTTTTTATGTCAACCTTTGCCTCTTTCTTCGCCCTCCACTCCCTTTCCTATTCCTCATAATGATCCAGCTCGGAACCGTACACATCATGCTCGGTAGGGACGGAAATTTGGAAAGTGGTCCTTTTGGGTAAGGGTGGAGCTATAGAGGGACTCTGGGCATTTTGAGCGGTTTGATAATTCTGTGGGTAAGTCTGGGGATTGGTATTCTGATTTAAGTGGTGGTGGGGTATTTGGGGATTGAAATTATTTTGGTTTTGATTTTGCGGTGGTGGAGAGGTTTGAAGTGGGTATTTTGTGGGTGGGGAGGCATTTGGGGATTGTTGTTTTGAGCAGGAGCTTGCTTATCTTAGTTTTGACACTGCCTCGAAAAGGCTAAATCACGTTGAGCTACGGTCTTCTTGCAGCTGCTCTTTGACGTCCGTTGATCTGGCCTTCGTATCATCTCGTAACATGAAGGGGAGAATGAAAATTTTTAAAGATAGGGGCCGGGCCTGGAAAGGCTGCTTACGTATCTCGCAAGGAGAATTCAGGCCCAACATAGTTCGAGTACAAGATAAAACATTTTCATTCATTCGTTCATTACGATTACAAGGAAATTGAAAGACAACAATAGAGTTCTTAAAGATAAAATGATGATGACACGCTAGTCATTTTCCTTCTTGTTGTAGCATTAGTCTCCTCCTTTCAGATGGCCTAGGAATGAAGGTTTGTAGACGATTTCCTCGCTGTCGGGTGATCGTTTTTGGGACCACTATTAGCCCCTTGGCGTAGAAAGGGTATTTTTCACACATTTTCTGAAGTTTATCAATCACATTGCTATGGAAAGATTTATTCTTCTTCCTCAATGTGGCCATACTTTCTCTATTCTTCCATTTCCACTGTCAGCTCTTCATCAAGTGACATGCTTTTAGCTAACAGAGTGGCAATCACCGATTCTATCCTCGCCTCTCTCGCTTTTCTTTCTTACACTTTCAAATGAAGCATGTCCAATTTCTCTTGCAAGTCCTCAGTCTCCATCTCAACATCTTTCTTTCTCTTAATCTATGATGTCGGATCCTCATCCAGCGTCAAGGTTGCAGCTTTGTAGATTGTGGTGGCCATGTTGACTTTGAGCCCTTCCTCCTTGGCTTCTTGAATTTCTTAAGTGATCTGTTTGATCTTTCTTTGTAGTTCTTCTCCAGTGAGTTCCATCTGGATGTTCTTACCTTTGTCCATAGGAGTGATCCTTTCCTTTCTTGAGACAGTAGAATGAATGTTTTAGGAATTGTAGTATAGGAGGTGTCTTTTGAGTGAGAAACTTGAGACTCAGAAATTTTGGTCGGACATTTTGTAACAGAGACTTGTTTGTATATATCTTCTGGAGATTTTTGTCCATAGCAATGATTTTTTCCTTTCCTAAACATTCTTGTGACCCTTTTATGCCAATGGTAGGCCTACCGAATTGAAGGATGTATATGCTTTTTAAACCCGATTTATTATCCTCAAAATACTTCATTAATAGCATCCGAAATGTCTGATAAACATAAAGTAAAGAGAGTTTTAAAAGAATTACAAAACAAAGTAGAAATAAAGAAGTCCCAAGCAGGGGATGGTAAATAAAATTCAAGCCTCATCTGATCCTTCCTAGAGACTGGTCCTCTTGGCGATGTTGACCTCTTCCCACATAGTATATTTGTTCGCCCCTAGACGATCTCTCGCCAATCGAACTTCTTATTGATGTTTGAACCCCTCTATCGACTGAATTTATTGTTCCATGCTATCATCTAACTCTGTCATGCACTGTCTGTCTATTTGTAAGCTATGACTTTGGTGTCTTTTGAGTGACGAAGTTGATGCTGTAATTCATTTTATCAAACTTCTCTTGAAGTCGGTGAAGTCGGACTATAAGTTTGGCTCCAACATCTGCAATAATGTGGGGAACTTTTGACCAGGCTCAATAGTTCCAGTGAAACTCGTTTTCAACCATTCTTTGTACTCCTTAAAACACTCTGGACGAAACCTGTTTGGTATAGGTTCACCCAACACTTTTCGAGATTTCCACATCCTAAGTATGTCTTCAGCAAATGCAATTCGTCCATTCTCGTGGTCAGTGCAAAATATCTCATATCTGCGATCAGGGGCAGCCCTTGTTTCCCTTCTAGTTTCCTTAGGACTCGACCAGGAGCATATGGTCTAATCCCTCTTAACCTAGCAAATACCAAGTAAGGGACTTTTTCTGTTCAAACCACCATATTCTTAGTTACCACCAAACTGTCTATTGACTCAGGTACGTCTTCTTCTCTCAGCCCTCGAAGCCTCGGATACCAAAAACTTTCTTCTCCAATCTTATTGCAACGATTGTGGTACAACTATCAATCATGATCATGTAGCTCGTCTGACCGCTTTAGGGGATCTGGTTCTTTTGGAATATGAGTCTTGATCAAATGTCGCATAATCCACCACTGTACTATCAGATTACAACCTTGAAAGAAGTGTTCTCCGCTCTGATATTTGTCTAAAGCCCTATAAATATCGACCGAAATCATAGTCGCTAAAGTGTAGTACTTTGTTGATGATTTATAGTTCACTCCGTAGAAGATGGAATGAGTGACATAAACATGCTAGAATGAATAGTGTATTTTTGTCCTTGAGAGAAAACACTCAAACATATTGCGAATGCGAGGGGACGCGTCTCTTTCAATTTTTCTTTTGAAATGAACTCGTCCTTATATTTCTAATAAGCCCTTGCACGTCCGAACCAATAATATAGTTTTCTAAAAGGTATATTTGGGTTGGGGAGCTTGTCTATCCACTCGGTTTTAACCAATGACAGTTTTTCTCTAACTTTAGCGAAATCTCATATTATAGGATTTAGGAGATCTGTATCTGGATGTCGTTTCCTTTTGTTGCACATGGAGACCTTTTGTAACTCGTGAGGACTTCTTCTATTGTTGGTGTCAAATCTACTTCCCCAAATCGAAAGACCATATGCTCACTATCCCAGAATTTTACCATTGTTCCAATTAGGTCAGGCCAAGCATTCATCTCTAGCAGTGAGGGGAGGTAACCTATGTGTTTCTGAACGATCATTGTTGTTGTTCATGAACCTCCACCATACTTTGAGGATGGGATCGAGGACGGTAACCATTCTTTTTTTCAAAGGCTCATGTGCCGACAGACAAAGATTAGTTAACCTTACCCCGTGGACAACAAATCATTTTAAAAAAACACATACATCCTTCAATTATCACGAAAGCATGGTTGTCTATTTTTGGTAATTTGGGCTAAGTAGACAAAAGGCGGACTTCTAATGGGCCCCACATGCCTTGAGTGTTGAGTTGTCCTAGTTCGAATGCTCCTAAATTCGGAATTTTGGCTCGGCTGTATTCTAGTTGACTAGGAGTGGCTTTTGAAAAGATCGGGAACCCAAGCAGACAATTTAGGCTGGAACTTGCAACAATCATTGGACGTATAACGGACCAACAAATTGATTCTAATTCCGAAACAAAGTGAGTATAAAAAAGTCCGATTGCGATTTCGCAAACCGTCCTTTAATATACTATACAGTATATACCATAAATATGTCATGATATGCAATGCAAGTTTATAATTAAACAAATTTATCACATATAAACAATTCAATAATAACACTTCGTCCAAATAGTCAAATTATTTTTGTTAGAACTTAATTAATCCCTAGCATAGTCGTCATTTCAGTTTTATTAAAAATATATAAGTAAAGTAAAAATGAATAAGTTTCAAAAAATCAATTTATCTTATGATTTAAGAGAAATTAATTTTCCAAATTGACAGTCATAACTTGATTTTTTAGTAAAAATCAAGAAAACTTAGAATTATTTTCAAAAGATTTAAACAGATAAAAATCAATTGAAAAAGAGTTCAAAGCTCAAATGTTCATTCTGAGAAGGTGTTAAGCCCTCGAAATGCTCGCGGTTGACCGGCAATTTGACTAAATAACCATTTTAAAATAGTTTTCAAATATTATCTAAATAAAGTGAATTCAGATTTTCTTTTTGATTTATATTTATTACTACTTCACTTTACTTAACTATTTAAAGGGAAATAAACCAAAATGAGAAGAGATTTCTAAATGAGAAGAATATAAAGTGTTGACAAAGGCTATATATATATATATATAGATATATATATATATAACGAAAGAAAAATGGCTATCATTCGGGATTGATTAAATTAGAACCAAAAAACAAATATATATTAGTAGCTACAATAATAAATAAAGAGTAAGTGTAGAGATATCAAATTTGGGCCTTTGGCCCATTTTCTGATTGCTGCTATTCCTTGGGTTTTGGCCCTGTTTTCTTTCAAAAGAAAACTATGTATACACATTATGTATACCCCTGTCTTCGAATCGTATTTTGATCCGTATTCTAAATTTTTATTGAAACCTGAACCTGCGATCTGTAATTCACCTTCCTGTATCCTGGTATTTTTTTAGGCCTGTAAATCATTTTTTTAATTGTATACCAGTGTATACAAAAAGTATATCGCATGTTTTCAGGCCTTCCTAGGTCTGGAAAGTTTATTATCCTCCGCCTGTACTTCGATTTTGATTTGGGAAAAATGAGATTGAGCCGCTTTTAGCTCAAGATGAAATACATTTAAATAATGGAGGAATCCGATGGACTTGCTCAAAAATTCATGCCAAACAAAAGAGAAAGAAAAAATAATTCATGCACAATCATCGGTCTTAGTGGAACCAGAGAATATGAAAGCTTGCCATTAAAAGAGCAGAGGATCATACAAAGAAATCAATGGCAATAGCTGAGTGCTTCATAATGCTAAAACCATTTTTGCCCTTTTAAAATTTGAACAAAGAGGGTAATGAAGACAAAGGAATATTAAACCACGCTTAGCATAAGTTTTACGCACTAAGGCATACATTCAAAGGAACCCAGTGAAAGACAGACAACAAAATAGGTTACTGATGGTATGCAACTAACAGATAAAGGGTCACTACTCTTCGTTGACTACAAAACAAACACCTTGGATTAAATCTAATATTGCTATATACTATGCATCGGTAAAATGGAACAAAGAGGAGATCATACACATAAAGTAATATATATATACAAAATGAGTTGGAAGAAACAGAACTCTATGTAATAAATAAAATAAACAGAGGTATGCATCTACTCACAAATTGGCTAAATGAAGGAAAATAGTGAAACTAAAAAATGCTATCGAGATATTGCAACATATAAGTACAAAAAAAATCCACAATAGAGGAAAGTGATGAACTTAAACGGAGCTCAATTAATATGAGAAATCTTTTAAAGACAGTGGAAGAAGGTGGGATATACAATCCGCTATACATTAAGGTTTGCAACATGAACAGGCTATTGACCAAGGGAGTGAGAACAAAAAGGAGAATAACACACTGAAAATGAACACACACACCTACGTCTCGGATTGATTTGACGTCCTTGTCGCTTGACATGTTGAGCATCCGCCCGAGCAAGGACGAGATGGGAGCTTGACCAGTGCCAGATTAAAAAGGGAGACGTTGCAGGAGTCATTGTCGCTTGCTGGAAATTTTAGGTAGTCGTCATTATCGCTTGCTGCGGGTATCTTCGGACAACTGGGAAACTGAATCTGGTAGATGGAGAAAGTGGATGACGCCCAAAACAATTTCTTGCATAAAAAAAAGCAACTGATCAAGAAAAGAAGACCATATAGATTCCTAATTACATCTAAATCGTATTCGATTGTTTTAATCACAAAAAAGGGTGAATTTATATATATTAATTAAAGAGATTCTTAACGTAAACGGAATAAAACAATCTATTCATGACTAATCCAAAATGGTAAACTACTATATGATTAAAACAAATAGTATAATATTTTTTAAGAATAAAATAAAATATTTTTGAGAACGATTTTTGAATATTCATAAGATAAACTAATTCCATATAAAAATTACATAAACAAATATACTACTTAATCAATAGCAAAACAAACGAATAAATTTAATTAAAAACTAAGGAACCTAACTACAAACTACTAAAACCAATTCAATAAAGCTCCAAGTGGAATAAAATCTTTTTGATACAATTTTTGGATATTTTATAAAATAAATTAGGCGTATAATATATATATATATATATATATATATATATATATATATATATATATATATATATATATATATATAGGTATGTGTATATCACTTTAAAGATTATAAAACGGCTAACACAACTTTAACTAATGACTCAAAAAAGCTTTGAATTTTATAACTTCAATTATTTTTAACTCATTTGGAATTCAAGAGGCTCGAGAATTAATTATTCTCGAGGAGGGTCAAAATTGGGTGTCAACAACTGTCCCTCATTTTACTTAGATTGATGCAAGAAATCTGAGAAAAATGAAATTGACCAAGCCAATTTTGACCGACCTTATCTTAATCTTTAAGGAAAGGCATTTTGGTATGGACTTTAAGAATTATGGCCGAACCCCGGATATGGATTTCCTACATATCTCAGACTACATGAGAATTCAGACCACTTGTAGTTCGATAATCTTGATTTTAACGCACGATTTAAAAAGAGTTCAAAGCCATCTCAATACTGAAGTATGAAGGGATCGAAATGCTCGGGAACAGGCTTTAAGAGAGAATATTGAAATACAGCCGAGTTTTCAATATTGAGCTCGCCTACATATCCTTGTATCTTTAGGAATCAGGCTGTCTTTAGTTCGACTCGATCGGTTGAGAAGGAAATATATTATACTATATAACCTTCGGTTCTTGACAAGTGACAAATTAAATCGAGTATGAAAAGGAGGCTCGTAACCTCTTAGCCATGAACATGGCGCGCTTCACACCCATAATTGAGAACTTACATGGACATAATTACCAAAGCTCTTGGCGCATTGTCACTGAGATCAGAAACTTACTTATGACATATACCAAAATTTCCGGATGCAAGATTGAAACTGACAGACCTAATGAAAACTCCACATGCCTTCGATAGGGGTGTGGTTTGATTGTGGTGGAAATCGCTCCTCTACTCGCGTCTGAAGAATTTGACATTCCTCTTTGGACTATGTCCCAGTTTGCTGCTAAGAAAATGTTCCACGTTGTACTGCATCCTTTTTGATGTCGTCCGCACCTGTGGTATGATTCGGATAATTCATTCTTTTGGATGCTCTCGACAAGGACTGAGATAAATATCATCACCATAAAAATGCAATTAAGATGGGAGACAGTGTCTTTTACCACGTCTACACTTAATTTTTTTCCTCGACGTTTGACGTCAACTCGATTGGTTTGACGTAAAGCAAATAAAGCTTAAAGCTTATGTGTTGTGTTTGCAATATAATCTTCAATCCATTCTTTATTTGATGTCAACATAAAGGAAAGTTGATACGGTGTGCTAGTATTTCTCTTGACATCGTCTTCGATGCTCTTCTTGATGTTTACTTTTATCAAAATAAAAGAATGCAGTTGATGTCAATGGATAAATATTTCTCTTGGGATGCACAATTTCCTTTTCTAGTAGTGTATGATTTGTTGCGGGACATGAATATCTTTTCGCGATGTGTAAATTTCTGTGTGGTATGAAATCTTCTCCCGATGCATAAATTTCTGCGAGGTATGAAATCTTCTTCATGATGCATAAATTTCTGCGAGGTATGAAATCTTCTTGCGATGCTTGGATATTAAATCGTGATGCATGGTCTTCCGGATGCATGTATATTGACTCGCGGTACATGATTTTCTGTGATGCATGGATATTGACTCGCAATGCATGATCTTCCGCGATGCATGGATATTGACTCGCGATACATAATCTTTCGCAATGCATGGGTATTGACTCACGATGTATGATCTTTCGCGATTCATGGATATTAACTCGCGATGCATGATCTTCCGCAGGGCAGGAATATTAACTCTTGATGTCATCCGTGATACTAAATGAAGATAGTGCTTCAATCGAGCAGTATAGTGATCTTCTGGGTGCTTTCTAGAAAATCATATCATCTCCAATGATGATAACGGTAAAACGACTTCTAGATAATATATCGTCTTGATCGACAATAAGATAACTGACCCCTCTGATTAATGTATAGTATCATATTCGACATTATAATGCAAATGACGGCCTTTACGGAAACCGTAATCTCCTCCTTGAGATTTCACTTGATTCACCTTCGAACCTAATTGAACCTTCTTTATGAATTTCACGTTGTTGGAAATTGATTGAAGTAAACAATTCATATTCCCAAGTCTCTGACATAAGAAATATAAAATGATTCCTGCTTCTAGGAAAACTATTGATTTTGGGTTAGTTTTCTCCTCCTTTGACTTCTCCATATTCATCCATCGGAAGACTTTGCTGATTTCAGAGCAAAGCTACAAACCAGCCTCCACAGAAAAATTGTTAGTTTTAAAACAAATTTATCTGTGTCGATTTCATCAGTTGTATTCTCCTTGTCTTTCTATCTCCGGTTGATTTCCCGATCTCCCGACTCTTGATAGATAAGACACTATTTTATGCAAAAATAAATGAAACATAAAAGGAAAAATTTAAGAGAAATAAATTTCTGAGAAATAGTATCTGAAAAGGGTCACTGCCAAGTCATATCATATCAGGCTTAACAAACTTCTTTGAGTATGATGCTTGGAGGTCTATTTGATTATTCGCTGGGTAATTTTCAGAGTCACTCCGGACTTGTAGATAAACCCATGCAGAAATTTTGAGGCCATCCTCAAAATTTCTGTCCCAGTTAATTGTCTTGCTTATCTTTCCACTATAACTGAGTAGATCGTGGAATTTTTGAGATCTTCTAAAAAATTCTCTCCCAGTTTCAAATCTCGAAGTATCTTCAGTCTTGACTTGGTGAGGAAGAATCTTCTTCCCAAGAATTTTTGAGCCCCTCTTAGAAATTCTATCCCAGTTTCTATTGTAAAGAGGAATAGAAATCTTACGGGAGATATGACTGAACCATTGTGAAGCCTACGTATCCCGTTGAGGCAGGAATGAGGTCAAACGTAGTTCCCCTCAAGGTTAACAATAATAAAAAAAATTAAGAAGAAACCAACCGAGGATGACATAGGCCACATGCGTATCTCATTCTTGAGAATTCAGATCAAACGTAGTTCATTTACGAAAAGGGATAAAAATTTAAGCAAAACAAATACAAGCAAACAGAAGATTACAAATAAATGGCAGAAATACAAAATGAAACTTCGCACGTAGTATGTCTTGACAACATCTGAGTTGATTGGAATGCAGTGCTATCCATCTCCGATATGACCAAAGCACCTCCGGATAATACTTTGCGAACCATGTAAGGACCTTGCCAATTTGGCATGAATTTTCCTTTTATATTCGTCTTGATGAGGAAAAATACGCTTAAGGAAAAACTGACCAACTTCAAAAAATCTGGCTCTTACTCTTTTGTGAAAAGCACGAATCATTCTCGATCGATACAACTGACCATGACAAACAACCACCATTCTTTTCTTGTCAATCAATATTAATTGGTCAATCCGCTTGCTGCCCATGTAGCATTACTCAATTTAGCTTCTTCTATGATTCTCAAGGATGGTATCTCAACTTCAGCAGGTATGACTGCTTTTGTTCCGTATACTAACAAGTACAGAGTAGCTCCAATCGATGTTCTGGTAATCGTTCGATAACCCAACAAAGCATATGAAAGCATCTCTTACCAACCTCGGTGATTGTTAATCATCTTCCTCAAAATCTTTTTGTTATTCTTATTGGCAGCCTCTACAACTCCATTCATTTGGGGACGATAAGAGGTTGAATTCCGGTGCGTGATCTTAAATTGCTCACATATATCTCTCATCAAGTAACTATGAAGATTTGCACCATTATCAGTAATGATCGATTCTGGTACTCTGAACCTGCATATAAAATTATTGCGAACAAAATTAGCCACAACTTTCTTGGTTACCGACTTGTAAGAAGCGGCTTCCACCCACTTGGTGAAATAATCAATGGCAACCAAATTAAATCTGTGTCCATTAGAAGCGGTTGTCTCTATCGGACCAATGACATCCATACCCCAAGCTATTAATGGCCAAGATGAACTCATAGCATTAAGTTCGTGAGGTGGCACTCAGATCAAATCACCGTGCACTTGACATTTATGGAATTTTGCACAAACTTGCAACAATCATTCTCCATAGTCATCCAGAAATACCCGGCTCGAAGGATCTTTCTTGCCAAAGTGAGCCCATTCATATGCATACCACAAACTCCAGCATGTATGTGTTCAATAAGCTTCACAGCTTCAACAACATCAACACATTTTAGAAGACCCAAATCTAGAGTCCTCCTATAAAGGACTTCTCCACTTAGAAAGAATTTGAGAGCCATACGGCGTATCGACTTCTTTCTGTTGGGTCTTGCATCTTCTGGATAATTTCCGGACTCCAAATACTTCTTTATATCGAGATAACAAGGCAAACCGTCTGGTTCTGCTTCAACATGGGCACAATGGACTGGATGTTCTTTCAACTCTATATATAGAGAGGATCAATATAATTTCTATCCGGATGCTTAATCATAGAAGCGATGGTGGCGAGAGAATCAGCCAACTCATTTTGTATTCTGGGAGTATATGTGAACTCGATCCTGCGTAATCTTTTGCACAACTTCTGTACATGCTGTACGTAAGGTATAATCTTCAGATTCTTCACAGTCCATTCTCCTTGAACTTGATGAATCAACAAGTCTGAATCTCCAATAACCAACAACTCGTAGACACTCATGTCGATGGCCATTTTCAACCCAAGAATACAAGCTTTGTATTCAGCCATGTTGTTCGTGCAATTAAATCAGAGCTTAGCCACCATGGGATAGTGTTGACCAGATTCTGACACTAAGACTACTGTAATACCTTTACCTTGATGATTTTCCGCTCCATTAAAGAATAATCTCCAACCTGGATATGCTTCAAAAATATCTTCACCCACAAATGACACTTCCTCATCGTGAAAATAAGTCTTAAGTGGTTCATACTCTTCATCAACGAGATTTTCTGCCAGATGATTAACCAAAGCCTGTGCTTTTATCTCCCTATGAGTCACATAAACAATATCAAACTCTTTTATCACCCTATGAGTCACATACACAATATCAAACTCACTCAACAACATTTGCCACTTAGCTAATTTTCCGATCGGCATCGCCTTCTGGAAGATATACTTCAGCGGGTCCATTCTTGATATGAGGTATATAGTACAAGAAGACAAATAATGATCCAACTTCTGGGCAAGCTAAGTCAAAGAACACCACATCCTCTCTAACAAAGTGTAACAAGACTCGTATGGAGTAAACTTATTGCTTATGTAATAGATAGCCTTCTCCTTTTTTCCTGTCTCATCTTGTTGACCAAGTACGCATCCGAATGCACTATCTGAGACGGACAAATACAGAAACAATGGACTCCCTTCTCAAGGAGGAACTAATACCGGCGGATTGAACAAATGTTCTTGATAGCATCAAAAGCAATCAGACACTCTTCAGTCCACTTTGTCGGAGTGTCTTTCTTCAGTAACCTTAAAATAAGCTCCCACACCACGGTTGATTGAGCTATGAATCGACTGATGTAATTCAATATCCCTAAGAAACTCATCACCTCTTTTCTCGTCTTTGGAGGAGGTAACTCTTGAATCGCCTTAATCTTGGAAGGATCGAGCTCAATACTTCTTCTGTTGACTATAAATCCCAATAACTTTTCGGCTGGTACTCCAAAAGAACATTTAGCGGGATTCTACTTGAAGTTATAACGACGCAGACGATCAAAGAACTTCTTCAAATGTGTCAAGTGGTCCGAACTCTCGCAGAACTTGATTATGACATCACCACATGCAGCTCAATCTCCTTATGAATCATGTTATGAAATATGGTCATTATAGCCCTTATATAGGTAGCACCTCCATTCATGTGGCTAAATGACATCACTCTGTAATGATATACACCCCAAGGTGTAATAAAACTTCTTTTTTCTACGTGTTCTTCGTCTTTTAGAATCTGATGATAACCTACATAACAATCCACAAATGACTGCATTTGATGTTTAACACAGTTATCAATCACAATGTGAATGTTCGTTAATGGAAAATTATCCTTAAGGCTGGCTTTATTGAGATCTCTATAGTCGACATAAATTCTGATCTTCCCATCTTTTTTGGCGACCGGAACAACATTGGACAACCAAGTTGGGTATTGTGTCACTTTCACAAATCGAGACTCTATCTGCTTGGTGATCTCTTATTTAATCTTTAAACTCAACTCAAGCTTAAATTTCTGAGTTTTTTGCTTCACCGGACTGAACCTTGGATTAATCGGCAATTTGTGAGTCACCATATTGGTACTTATCCATAGCATGTCGCTGACCTCCCAGACAAACATGTCAATGTACTCAATAACTGCATCGAACTTCTCGAGAAAGCCACAGATTCCTTACACAAGGTCTTCATGCTTGGCATACTACCGGACTAGGAAGAATTGATACAGATGTGGGATCGGTTTAGTCAATGATTTCATTCTTCTTTTTGTCTTCATGTCATCATTGTGGGGATGTACCCAAACCATATCTGAATCCTTTGACGAGGACTGGAATAGGCTAAATAATTTTTTGGGAATTTTCTCCCAATCCGAAACTTGGTTCAAATCCACTTTGCAACATTACAGTAGCAATCATCTTATACCCAGAAGGCATGAGTGGTTGTGGGGCCAAGTCTTCACCGATGGTATTTACCAGCTCCACCGTGTATAAATCAGTAACTTGAGACACTTCATCGATAATCGGTTCTTGTCTTCCAGAATGACTACCTTCGCCATGAATGACTAGCTCTTCGTTATTCCAAACGAGTTTCATCATCTGATGCACGGTAGAGGGCACAACTCCATCCATGTGAATAAAAGGTCTTCCCAGAAGAAGGTTATAGCTGGTGTCAATATCTAGGACTTGAAATTGGCCTATAGAATTTCGAATTGAAATTCACGGGTTTGGGCCCCACTGGATGGATATATCCAGCCGCAGCTAGTCGCTCGTACAACTTTGTTCGGCTTTATGCGAGCACGCTGAAATTCCTCGAAGGTTTATTCTCGAACCGAGGTCGAGTGGAATCATAATTTCCTTGTGGGGGAGGTATCTGTTGATAACCTCGATTGTTCAGATGGGGAATTTGATTTCTTGGATATGAGTTTTTCTGATAGTTTGGCATTGGATCTTGACAGTTTGGGTGGGGATTTTGATATAGTGGAGCTTGATCTTGATAGACAAGAAGGGGTGCTGGATAGATCAACTACACGTTAGCACAGTTGGGAGCAACATCACGTTAGTACTTCATCATTTACTAATCTCTTATTTCTATCGATAGAGATATGTCCCAATCTCTGATGGCATAAGATAGAGGAGTCTTCATTTATAACACATTTTTTATGTTAGTTTGTACATGCATAACAATATGAGTGGAATAATTTTGTAAATTAAGAGAGAAAAGTTCATCAGGCAATGTAACATATCCAATAAGTTTATATTATTCTATGTTTTATTTATAATAACTAGTGAAATTTGACGCAATTGTAGAAACATATTTAAATTTATCATATCATCTTTTTGGATATTGACATAAATTTTAAGCAATACGTATTTTAGTTAATTCATAAATGTGAATTATTTAAAAGGTATATGCAGTGTATGAGCATTATTTAACTCAAAACATATACTAATGCAAGTTTGCTACTCCAATCCAAAGATAGTCTGCTAAACTTAAATTCTTAAAAACTAATCCAAAGAAAAAAACAATTTTTTTGAAATACTAAAATAGGACAAGTCCTCAATTCTTAAAAACTAATCCAAAGAAAAAAACAATTTTTTCTTAAATTCTTAAAAACTAATCCAAAGAAAAAAACAATTTTTAAACTAATCCAAAGAAAAAACAATTTTTTTGAAATACTAAAAATCTGCAGCCTCCCAAAGACTCAACACGGCATGGACCCCAGCAATCAGAATGGATATAATCAAGTGTGCCTTTTGTTCTATGAATGACCTTTGGAAACTTGTTGCGATGTAGTTTTCCAAAAACACAATGTTCACAAAACTCTAGGCTCTTAACCTTATGACCAGCAAGTAAATCCTCCTTTGACAGAATTTGCATCCCTCTTTCACCCATATGACCAAGTCTCATGTGCCATAACTTAGTCATATCCTTCTGGTGAAATTCTGACGATGCAACATGGGCTGAACCTGTAACCGTGGAACCTTGTAGAAAATACAAAGTACCACGCATGACAACTTTCAGAATCAAATTTGAACCCTTCCAGACCCGCAAGACTCCATCTTTTCCCGACCAGCTGAATCCCTTGCTGTCCAAAAGACTGAGAGATATCAGATTTTTCGTCATCAATGGAATGTGCCTGACCTCGTTCAATGTGCAGAAGCTACCGTCATGTGTCCTTATCTTGATCGAGCCTGTCCCAACCACCTTGCAGACAGAACTGTTGGCCATCGAGATGCTGCCTCCGTCTACCTGCTCATAAGTCGTGAACCACTCTCTCCTAGGACAGATGTGATAGGATGCCCCAGAATCAAGAACCCACACATCTGAATAATGAGTGTGCTCATCCGCAACTAGGGCAATATCTTCTTCAGAATTGGTGTCTTCTTCAGCAACAACAGCAGACACTGATTGTTTTTCCGATTGCTTCTTCTTCTTCGGACAATCAAATTTCCAATGTCCCTTCTCCTTGCAGTAATTACAAACATCATCCGGCTTTGCACCCTTCGACATCGGCTTATTTTTCTTTCCGCCGTTTTTCCTTCCCTTTCCGCTACTGGTGAACAGACCGGAAGGTTGTATGTCCGTACTTGTGCCGTTAGCCTTATGCCGTAATTCCCTGCTATGAAGGGCCGATCTGACTTCTTCCAGTGACACAGTATCTTTCCCAACAATGAACGATTGAACAAAATTCTCAAACGACATTGGGAGAGATACTAACAGAATCAGGGCAGCATCTTCATCCTCGATCTTCACATCGATATTACGCAATTCTAATAGCAAAGTATTCAACTGCTCTAAGTGTTCCCTGAGTTGTGTACCTTCAGCCATTCGTAAACCGAATAGACGTTGTTTCAGAAGCAGCTTGTTGGTTAGAGATTTTGTCAGGTACAAACTCTCCAGCTTCAACCACAGACCAGCAGCAGTCTCTTCATCCGAGACCTCCGTGATGACGTCATCCGCGAGACACAGCGTGATCGTCGAGTGCGCCTTTTCCTCCAGAATCGCCATCTCAGGAGTAACGACGGCGTTCTTGTCTTTCGACAACAGCGCCCAGAAACCTTGCTGTTTCAACAAAGCCCGCATCTTGATCTGCCATAAACTGAAACTGTTCCTCCCTGTGAATTTGTCGATTTTCACGTTCAAAGCAGACATCTCGAATTCTCCAAGAACACCGATTAACCGAGAGGCTCTGATACCAATTTGTTGTGCGGAATTTGAGATAATACGAGAAAATATAAACGCGAAAAACAAGACAACAGATTTACGTGGTTCACCAATAAATTGGCTACGTCCACGGGAAGAGAGGGAGCAGTTTTATTATGGAGAGGCAAAAACAGAATTACAGAATAGGGTTTCCCATAGCGTCTATATATGGTGCTAAGCTACGCCCTAACAGGCTTGGGCCCAACATACAGAATCAACAGAAAATTAAGGGCCCAATACAACAACATTGTATACCGTCGGGCCGGGGGCATCTCCGCCCCCCCCGGACCCCCAGGCCAGGGGGCGCGTCGCCCCCCTGGACCCCCCGACTCGCTGACCGGGCAGCGAGACCCCCGTCCTTTCTGTTTGTAGCGGGTCCGATTCAAGGCATTCAACAAATCTCCACCTTGACTTGAATTCTTCGAACAGATTCTTCAGACGCACTATGATAGTGCCAAGCCTCCCCCTCTTCCTCAGAGTTGCCCCGCAGGGCAATTAACAGCTTCTGATGTTGAGCAAGTCCAAACAGTGTTGAAACTTGCTCTGTGGAACCGGCTTTGTGAACATATCAGCAGGATTATCAGCAGTTCCTACTTTCTTCACCTTGATTCTCTTCTCACTTCTTAGAAAATGATACCTTACGTCAATATGCTTGGTTCTCTCATGATGGACTTGATCCTTGGCTAGACAAATTGCGCTCAAACTGTCACAATACACCGTAGCCTGATCATGATGCAGACCAAGATCACTAACCAGCCCTTTCAACCAAATCCCTTCTTTTGCAGCCTCTGTCAAGGCCATGTACTCCGCTTCCGTAGTAGACAAAGTCACTGTAGGTTGCAAAGTTTCCTTCCAACTGACGACAGATCCTTCAAGGGTAAACACATAGCCAGTCATCGATCTTCTTGTGTCAACATCTCCAGCATAGTCTGAATCAGAATAGCCAGTAACCAAGCACTGAGTATCACCTCCATAAATGAGACCAACGTCAGATGTACCTCTAAGGTACCGGAAAATTCTCTTCACAGCCTGCCAATGTTCTCTCCCTGGTTGTCCCATGAATCTGCTCACTACACTGACTGCATGTGCTAAATCTGGCCTTGTACAGACCATAACATACATCAAACTTCCTACGGCACTGGCATAAGGGACTCGTGACATATACTCCTTCTCTTCTTCTGACTGTGGAGCGAACATGGCAGTGAGATGGATATTGGCAGCACTGGGGGTATCAATGGGCTTAGATGAAGACATGCCAAACCTCGCCAAGACCTTCTGAATGTAGCTTCTCTGTTACAAGAAAAGTTTCCTTCTCTCTCTGTCTCTAATGATCTCCATCCCTAAAATCTTCCGAGCGGCTCCCAGATCCTTCATCTCAAACTCAGCACTAAGTAAACCCTTCAGCTTCTGAATGTCATACTTTTTCTTTGCAGCTATCAACATATCATCTACATAAAGCACCAGATAGATGAATGAATCATCATTGAGCCTATTGTAGTAGACACAACAATCATATGAGCTCCGAGTATAGCCCAACTTCACCATATAGCTGTCAAACCTTTTATACCACTGCCTTGGAGACTGCTTAAGTCCATATAAGGACTTCTTCAACTTGCAGACGTGATTTTCCTTCCCTGGAACTTGGAAACCATCCGGCTGAGTCATGTATATCTCTTCCTCCAACTCTCCATGTAGAAACGCTGTCTTCACATCAAGTTGTTCAAGCTCCAGATTCTGATGTGCAACTATCGCTAGTAACACTCGGATGGAAGTATGTCTGACCACTGGTGAGAAGATCTCATTGTAGTCCACTCCCTCTCTTTGGTTGAAACCTCTGGCAACAACCCTGGCTTTATACTTGACTCCTTCTGCTGGTGATATCCCTTCCTTCTTCTTGAAAACCCATTTGCAAGTAATAATCTTTCTCCCCGAAGGCTGTATGACCAGATCCCATGTTTGATTCTTGTGTAGGGACTCCATCTCATCTCCCATAGCGGCAAACCATTTTTCAGAATCAGAACTTAAAATGGCTTCTTTGTAAGTAGACGGCTCAGATGTATCTACCTCTTCAGCAACCTGCAGTGCATAACCCACCATGTCCTCAAAACCATACCTTGTAGGTGGCTGAACTCCAACCCTCCTTGGCCGATCTTGAGCTATACTCTGATGGATATCTGATGACATAGATTCTGGAATATCAGTTTCTTTCTGTGGCTCTTGATCCTCCTCTTCAGGTTCCTTTAAATCTCTCTCATTCTGAATGACTTGAAACTCCACCTGTTTGTCAAGACTCCCAGTTTCTGACGTAGTTGTAGGCTTCACAATGGTTCTAAGCAGAGAACTTTCATCAAAGACAACGTTCCTGCTCATAATAACCCTCTTTTCTGCTGGAGACCAGATTCTGAAACCTTTCACTCCATCTCCGTAGCCCACAAATACTCCCTTTTTAGCTCTTGGTTCTAACTTACCTTCACTGACGTGATAGTAAGCCGTACAACCAAAAGCTTTCAGATTTGAATAATCAGCAGCTTTTCCTGACCACATCTCCATAGGTGTCTTGCACTGTATGCCTGTATGTGGTCCGCGGTTAATCAAGTAGCAAGCTGTACTAACCGCTTCTGCCCAGAATCTTCTATCTAGCCCAGCATTAGAGAGCATGCACCTTGCTCTCTCCAGAAGTGTTTGATTCATCCGCTCAGCTACACCGTTCTGCTGTGGTGTATTTCTGACTGTACAATGTCGAGCAATCCCTTCATCCTTACAGAATTGATCAAATTCAGACCAACAGAATTCCAGCCCGTCCTTTCTGTTTGTAGCGGGTCCGATTCAAGGCATTCAACATGTTCTTCTCGAGAGAATTTTCACTTTCACTCACAAAAATTCAATTTATTTCATGTAAAATGTACGTTCAAACATAAAATCAAATTTCAAAATATGACAACTTCAGAAATTCAAATTTTTAAATTTCAACTTTAAAAGTTATGCTCAAATTAACAGGAATATCATGCATGACACTTTATAGTTCTCGTGAATCTAACATTTTGGTGGTTTGAATTTCCAAACAAGTCTACTTTGAATTACGAGTGTGAGCCAATCTTAAATGACCTCATTTAAGGAAATACTTACGGTTTGAGGTGTGTCGATGACAATGTCCTTAAGAATATTTCACTTGATTTAAGTACATATTCTTTAATTTAACAAGCTCTTCTATATATAATATGAGTGAAAATATTTAATTAGAAATAAATCCAACACATTTATAGAATATATGGGAGAAGAAATTAGTCTTCATCATTACTCTCATTACGAGAAAAAACTACCATAAATTACATACATAATTCTAAAGCTAGATATAGACCAGATGATGTGACATATCTCTTGGTATAGAAAATTACTACTATCTTTTATATTACATTTTTTTGTTGAATATTTTACTTCATTATTTTCATGAATAAATTCGTTTGATAATTATAAAAAAAAATCTTACACCTAAATAAATCTCATGACTTATATAAAAAACCATATACCTTTGTATTCTCACTTAATTAACTACATGTCATCTTAATTCCCTTCTATCTAATGATTGTATCAATCTATAAATATCAATTATGTATGGGGTTGTTGGATAGTTATTTTCATTTTCTCCTTTTTAATAAGTATCTTTTTTCCTCTATTTTTTCAATGCTAATGTATTTAGTAATTAATAGAAAGGACATAAAAAAAGGTGACGTGAAGATATGGCCATAACTTAGATGAGTATTGAGTTTGAAATGAACATGATAAGCGATCACATTTTCTTCCTTGGACTACAAATTAAGCAAACACCTATTGATTTCTAAGGGGCAGAGTAGGCTTTCTAAATTAGAAGAAAGGTGAAATTGTTGAAACAAGTACAGTTGAAATTTTCTTAGGCTTCAGAGGTAACAAAATTTGAATCTCACTTTTTGACATATAAAATGTATATGTTGATGAATCAAGGTCCTCGTTGTAGAATATTCCGCAAGTTTTCCTCTTTATAAAACTTTGTTATATATCAGTCGTGAGCTAAATTAGTGAAGATGTGCCCGATCTCTTGCTTCTTTCTTTAACTTAAAATTAGACTCACCAGGGTAGTTAATAGTTTTAGTTTTCTTGAAGAGCGTGATTTGACGGTTATTCTCAATCACTCTCCACAACATATTCAATGTCTCTTTTAGATAGTTGAGGTTATTCTTTTTTTCCCATTTAATGGAATGAGTCCATAGTTAATACATTCTTCTTTTTTCTTTATTGGATAATAATTAATAATATGTGGTCACCTTCTTCATCCTCTTGTGATAGTTTCTTATATTTTTGTTATTCATCCTTATTAAGGCATGAGTTCTAGCTGCTTATCCATCTTGAAGGAGATAGGGAGGAATTTGTATGTTTTGAAAGACTTCTTCCTCTCTTTTGGTCCCTCAATCCTGGATTAATTCTAATCCTTGTTTATCAGGTGGGGCTAGTGGATTTAGGTCTCGAGAAACAGAACAAGACAACTATTTTAAGACGAAGGCAATATTAAAGTAAGTGATAAGGTAGATTTTCTCTCTCTTTTCTTCCATCGTGACTTATAACGGTTCACAAAGCTTCAAAATAGTAATTAATTTGCTATAAATAAGTGCCTATTAGAAAAAAAAGATTTAACATATATATGCTAAGAGTTACATTCCATAACGTTTACAAAATAAAATGTTTACTCTGTGTGCAAAAGAAATGGCAAATTTAATTTCATACAAACACAATTAGTTTAACTTATATCTTGGACTAAATCAACAATTTACAAGGACTAAAATTACAATTAATTACTTACTAGACGGCATAATTTGTCTAATGAAGTAATGATTTGGATGAACTTAGGGTTGTTGGGAGAAGAACTCCTTAAGGAAGATCCATGGAACTCGTTTGCCATGATAGATGGTAGGATGGGAAATTGTTGAAGAACTTGTTTACAATATATAGGAGTTTGATTCATGAGAACCATGCACAGCTCACTCAAGAGGATTCTAATGTATTTCAGTCATCACATGATGCTTGTGATGACTACTGTATTGCTTTGTCTTGGAATAATAACCATATTGTTTTTTTTTGTTTTTTTGACTTATTCTTAAGATTCATTCACCTAACCCTATAAATTACCACTTATTTACACTTATGTGAATGTGACTACTATTGCTTTGTCTTGGAATGCACAAAGATAGTTTTTTCCTTTTTTTTTCTTTCTTTTTGACTTCTTTTATAGACTCATTCACCTGACCCTATTACTACTTATTGACACTAGCACTATTATTCTACGTTTTATTTATACTAACTAGTGAAATTTGCGGCGATTGTAGAAATATATTTAAATTTATCATATCATCTTTTTTAGGATATTGAAATAATTTTTAAATAATATATATTTTTGAGTTAATTCATAAATGTGAATCATTTAAAAGGTATATGCTGTGTATGAGCATTAAATCAAAACATATACTAATGTAAGTTTGCTACTAGAATCCAAAGATAGTCTGCAAAACTTAAATTCTTAAAAACTAATCCGAATAAAAAACAAATGTTTTCTGAAATACTTAAATAGGGCAAGTCCCCAACTGTCGCAATGGTGTGAGTCCTTTTCTATCTATTATCCTTATAGTAACTTATATTTATAAGGTTAATAAACAGAAACAGAAATAAGATGAAGCAAAAAATACATAAAATATACAAGAATTAATCCGAGTCCACATAAACTACTGTGTGTCCTTAAGAAATTTAATCCCCTCACTATACCCAAGGTTATGGATTAATTTCTCCCAAGATAAAACGGATTAAACCTGTTAAAGAAATAGCGGTACCTCAAACTTCTTTAACTTCAACGAACTTAAGAACGACAACAAGTTACACAAGCTCAGTCGATCGACACTTTGATTTTATTTGAGAGAAAAATAAATGCAGAGAAGGAGAAATTTTTTTAGTGTTTTTAAAAAATCGAAAATTGACTTCCTTTTATAGCCATTTTCAGCAAGGAACGTGTCTGTTCAGTAAAATCTGTTCAGACCCATTTTATCCAGGAAGTTGTGTCTTTTGGAAAAAATAATAACTTTTCGGAAAATTGTGTCTTTTAGGAGAATAATGACTTTTTGGAAAGTAACGATTTTTCGGAAAGTAACAAATTTTCGAAAAGAGTAACGACTTTTCAGAATGTTACCGTTACCCGCAAATTTATAAGATATAATTTTAACATGATTTATTTGATTTAACAAAAACTGATTAAATATATTTTGTCCAAAAAATTTATCAATCAATCACATCATTTGCCAAATCCAAAGCCAAAGCCGAGGCCAAGCGAGCGACGACGGCGGCGGCGCGAGGGGGCATCTTTTTCTTAGATCTTTAAGAAGTAATGGAAGAGTTTCCTTCTATAAGGACAACAATTTCCCTTTCTTTTGCCAATATGGGAGAAATGATTTTTCATATGCACTTTGCAAATGCCTTTTCATTTTTCATCCAAAGTAGTTCCCTTACTTTTCATATTCTCTCTTTTCTTTTCCCATTCGCACTTGCTAAAACCCAACAATCTCCCACATGAATGGGGAAGACTATTATTAAAATATATGCATGAAAAAACTTGTGTGTCTTGTAGGTAAAGGTTAATCGTATCTGGATAAGTAGGTTTCCCTTTAAGCGTTCCATAGTGAACATATATCGAATATACTCGGTCAATCGGTAGATTTGATATCTTTGAAGCATCGAGCTTTGGTGTATACCTAGACAACATATTTCACACAATCAACCCTTGAACTGTTCTTAGTTCTCATTGTTTTGTTCGTTTCTGCCTTGAACACATCTTGGATAGTAAGTGCTTAAAGAATTGGCCTTACCGGATTCTCCTTGAAGCGGCTTACACGTCACACTTACATAGGTGATTTCTAAATGTGTTATCCCATAGATACACCATTTGATTTTCCATGTATCAAACTTAGAAACCAAAAAAAAGTCCTTATGTCTTTATCCTGGTTACTAAACAGTCTCATCATGAGAATGGACCATAAAATAATAATAATTTTTCTTTTCCTTTGACAATGTTGAACCCTCATCAATGACTTTGTTTTATTTCCTTGAACCTAGATCTTGGGATCTCCAGTCTTCTAGGTGGAGTTACCGCCACGATGACTTGTTCTCGGCCATAGTCCCATTCCCGTTGATGATTTCTCAACTCCCTCTCTATTTAGGCCTTTTATAAGTGGATTTGACACATTATCTTTTGACTTCACATAGTCAATTGTGATACTTCCAATAGAGAGTAGTAGTCTCACAAAGTTATGTCTTCGTCTTATGTGACGAGACTGTCCGTTATACATAATGCTTCCAACCCTTCCTATTGCAGCTTGACTATCACAATGTATGCATATAGGGGCCATTGGTTTGGGACAAAATGGAATATCTTGTAAGAAATTCCGGAGCCATTCAGCTTCTTCACCTGCCTTGTCTAAAGCAATGAATTCAGACCCCATTGTAGAGCGAGCTATACATGTTGGTTTGGATGATTTCCAAGATATTGCTCCTCCGCCAATAGTAAAAACGTATCCTTTTGTGGATTTTGTTTCAGTTGACCCAGTAATCCAGTTTGCATCACTATGTCCTTCAAGAACGGCTGGATATTTGTTGTAATGTAAAACATAGTTTTGAGTGTCATCTAAGTATCCCAAAACTCTCTTCATTGCCAACTAATGAGTATGATTAGGATTACTTGTGTATCGACTCAGTTTACTGATAGCGCAAGCTATGTCTGGTCATGTAAAATTCATGACATACATTAAGCTTCCCAATACGCTAGCATAGTCCAATTGAGACTGACTTTCAGCTTTATTCTTTGCAAGATGAAGGTTTACATCAATTGGAGCCTTTGCCCTTTTAAAATTCAAAAATTTGAATATTTCAAGTATCTTTTGAATATAATGAGTTTGAGACAATGCTAGACCGTTAGGAGTTTTAAGAATTTTACTTCCTAATATCACATTAGCAACTCCTAAATCTTTCATATCAAACTTACTAGCAAACATACAGTTTGTAGCTTTTATAATAGCAATGTCTTTGCTCATTATAAGAATATCATTTACATATAGGCATAAAATAACTTCTTGATTTGGAGTATCTTTAATGTAAACACATTTATCACATTAATTGATATTAAATCCATTTGACAACATGGTTTGATCAAACTTAGCATGCCATTGTTATGGTGCTTGTTTTAGTCCATAAAGTGACTTACTAAGTTTGCAAACTTTTTTTTCTTTACCAGGAACTACAAAACCTCAGGCTGTTCTATCTAAATTTCCTCTTTAAGCTCTCCATTTAAGAAGGATGTTTTCACATCCATTTGATGAATTTCAAGACCGTATATTCCAGCTAGTGCAATTAACATCCGAATTGATGTAATCCTAGTCACTGGCGAGTATGTGTCAAAATAATCAAGACCTTTTTTTTGTCTAAAACCTTTGACAGCAAGTCTTGCTTTATATTTGTCAATAGTTCCATCGTCTTTCATCTTCCTTTTAATGATCCATTTTGAACCCAAGGGTTTTTTCCCTGCAGGAAGATCAACCAACTCCCAAGTATGATTGCTTAAGATTGATTTAAATTCACTATTAACAGCCTCCTTCCAAGAGGTTGAGTCGCTAGACAACATTGCTTCCTTGAATGTTTGAGGCTCACTTTCAAGAAGAAACGTTACAAAATCTTATCCAAATGAAGTAGATGTCTTTTGACATTTATTGCGTCTTGGACTTTCTTCATTTTGTTCATTCTCTTTTGGTTCTTCTCTGGGTTGTTTAGATCCCCCACTAGATGACTCAAGTCTATTTTTATACGGATAGATATGTTGAAAAAATTCAGCACTATCTGATTCCATTAACTTATTATCATGAATATCCGGATGTTCGGACTTATGAACCAAAAATCGACATGCCTTACTATTTTTGGCATATCCAATGAATACACAATCCACAGTCTTAGGTCCTATTTTTACCCTCTTAGGCATAGGAACTTGGACTTTGGCTAGACACCCCCACACTTTGAAATATTTCAAATTGGGTTTTCTACCTTTCTATTTCTCATATGGAATTACATTTGTCTTTGAGTGAGACACTCTGTTAAGTATCTGATTTGCTGTAAGGATAGCTTCCCCCCACAAGTTCTGCTGTAAAACTGAACTTATAAGTAATGCATTCATCATTTATTTTAAAGTTCAGTTTTTCCTTTCTGCAATTCCATTAGACTAAGGAGTGTAGGGAGTAGTAGTTTGATGGATTATTCCATTTTCTAAACATATTTGTGCAAATGGAGATTCATATTCTCCACCTCTATCACTTCTGATCATTTTGATCTTTTTATCTAACTGATTTTCAACTTCAGTTTTATATTGCCTAAATGCATCTATTGCTTCATCCTTACTATTTAGCAAATAGACATAACAATATCTAGTGCAATCGTCAATAAGAGTTATGAAATACTTTTTCCCACCACGTGATGGTGTTGAATTCATGTCACAAATATCAGTGTGAATCAATTCTAAAGGATTTGAATTTCTTTCAACAGATTTATAAGAATGCTTAGCATACTTAGATTCAACACAAATTTGACATTTTGATTTATTGCATTCAAATTTTGGCAAAATATTTAAGTTAATAAGTTTTTGCAAGGTTTTGTTATTAACGTGTCCCAAACGTTCATGCCATAAACATTTAGACTCAAGCAAGTAAGAAGGAGCAAAATCTTTATTCATATCAACTGCAATTACACTGAGTTTGAAAAGGCCATCACTAAGGTAGCCTTTTCCTACATACGTATCATTTTTGCTTACCACTACTTTATCAGAAAAAAATACACATTTAAATCCATTCTTGGTCAGAACTGGAATTGAAACTAAATTATTTCTCAATTCTGGAACATATGAGACCCTATTCAAAGTCACCATCTTGCCTGATATCATCTTTAATAGGACTTTGCCAGTTTCTTCCACCTTTACAACAACGGAGTTCGCCATAAATAATTTTTCATCTGTAAGTGCTGGAGTATATGATGAAAATAATTCTTTGTTGGAACAAACATGGCATGAGGCACCAAAATCTATCCACCATTCTCTTGGATTTCCAACCAAGTTACATTCTGAAAGCATTACACAGAGATCGTCCATTTCTCCTTTGGATTCAGCCAAATTTTCTTGATCCTTCTTTGGACCCCGGCATTCATTAGCCCTATGACCATGTTTACCACAATTAAAACAGTTTCCATTGAATTTCTTCTTAGGAGGATTGCTTTTTGGACCAGATGCTTTCTTTCTTTTATTTAATTTTGTGGAATCTTCTTCAACAAAATTTACTTTAGATATTGCTGAATTACCACGTGACCTCTTTTCTGCAGCCTTATGATCTTCTTCGATTCTCAACCTTACTATGAGATCTTCAACATTCATCTCCTTGCGTTTGTGTTTCAAGTAGTTTTTAAAGTCCTTCCACAATGGAGGTAACTTTTTAATAATTGCAGCCACTTGAAAAGCATCATTCACAATCAATCCTACATTAAAGATTATGTGAGTATTAAGGGAAAACTTAATATTTCTAACATAGGCATTAAATAAATTTATACATTCAGCAAGGAGATCATGGATTATGACCTGCAATTCTTGAACTTGGGTGACGACAGTCATACTGTTTATAATCTTATAGTCCAGAAATTTTGCCACAATGAATTTCTTCATTCTGGTATCTTCTGTTTTGTACTTCTTTTTCTAAAGCATTCCAGAGTTCTTTTGAGGTTTTGACATTGTTGTACACATTGTATAGATCATCTTGCAGACCACTCAAAATATAAATTTTACACAAAAAATCTGAGTGTGTCCATGCTTCTGTTACCAAGAATTGTTCATCAGCCGGAGTTTCATCTAACATAACAAGAACATTCTCATTAATGAACTTCTGTAGACTCAACGTAGTGAGATAGAAGAACATCTTTTGCTGCCATTTCTTAAAGTCGACTCCAGAAATCTTTGCAGGTTTCTCAACCAGCACAAAGGCTGCATTTGAAAGATTATGTGCAATCGTTGTTGTTGCAGCACTTATTGTTCCAGCATTTGTTTGACTTGAATTAGTCTTTTTTTTTCTATCACAAATGGCAGATAAATTAAGTATTTGAAATACTAACAGTAAAGAACAAATCTTTACACAAACTGTTTCTGATTTAACGATAAAGCTTTTATGTTCTTTTAATCGTTAATCGAATGAACTTTAAAAATTCAAGCAGAATAGAAAACCATAAAGGTTTAATCTCCAGAAACCTCAAATACAGAAACTGTTAAATTTCTTAAGATTGTTATCCTTATAGTAACTTGTATTTATAAGGTTACTAAACAGAAACAGAAATAAGATGAAGCAAAAAATACATAAAATACAAGAATTAATCCGAGTCCACATAAACTACTGTGTGTCCTTAAGAAATTTAATCCCCTCACTGTACCCAAGGTTATGGATTAATTTCTCCCAAGATAAAACGGATTAAACTTGTTAAAGAAATAGCGGTACCTCAAACTTCTTTAACTTCAACGAAGTTAAGAACAACAACAAGTCACACAGACTCAGTCGATCGACACTTTGATTTTATTTGAGAGAAAAATAAATGCAGAGAAGGAGAAAAAATTTCAGTGTTTTTAAAAAATCAAAAATTGACTTCCTTTTATAGCCATTTTCAGCAAGGAACGTGTTTGTTCACTGAAATCTGTTCAGACCCATTTTATCCAGAAAGTAGTGTCTTTTAGAAAAAATAACAACTTTTTGGAAAATTGTGTCTGTTACGAAAATAACGACTTTTTGGAAAGTAACAACTTTTCAGAAAGTAACGACTTTTCGGAAAGAGTATCAATTTTTCAGAATGTTACCGTTACCCGCAAATTTATAAGAGATAATTTTAACAGCATTTATTTGATTTAACAAAAACTGATTAAATAAATTTTGTCCAAAAAATTTATCAATCAATCACATTATTTGCCAAATCCAAATCCAAATCCAAAGCTGAGGCCGAGCGAGCGACGACGAAGACGGCGCGAGGGGGTATCTTCTTCTTTGCTCTTTAAGAAGTAATGGAAGTGTTTACTTCTATATGGACAACAATTTCCCTTTCTTTTGCCGATATGGGAGAAATAAATTTTCATTTGCACTTTGCAAATGACTTTTCATTTTCTCTCCAAAGTAGTTCCCTCACTTTTCATATTCTCTCTTTTCTTTTCGCATTCACACTTGCTAAAACCCAACATTATCTTCTCGCCACAGAGAAAGGAAAGCACTACCAAACCAATAAGAAAGAGAAAATTTATGATGTAAGGGCCTAGCTGGCTTGGTTCTCTCTTACTATTGTCTACACTCCCCTAGGCCTTTGTTAGTAGGTTTTTCTTTTGCCTAGTTTTGTCCCAAACAAAAGAGGAACAAAGAAAAAGTACGTAATGGATATACCTTTAACTCTCATGTCTTAAGGACGAGATATTTTTACAATTTCATTAATATTGTCTTATCCCATGATAAGTGTTCCAACTAATGCAGTTACCATATTCAGTTCAATCACAATATTAGTTACATATGGTGTAAAAAACCAAATTAAAGCACTTACTAAAAAAAATATGGAATTATCAATACAGTTGTACAACACTACATCTTCTTATTAAATTAGATTGAACAGTAATATGAGCAGATTGTGCCATTAGTGTTGCGCAGCTAATCAGGCTTTTCATCAGCTAAAAAAAGAAAGGAAGGAATTTGAGAAACTACAATATTTTCTTTCATAAATTAGTTTTGATGACAATAAATTTTGGGGTTTTAATTAAGTAAGTCACGATGCTGTTATATCCAATTGATTTGGTTTTCTCAAAATCAGCTAGTGGACATGAAATTATAGATTCATTCGTGATCCACATGACTTAAACAAAAATTCTATATTTTATCCACCTAGTGATGTTTTAGTTGAATTTCGAAGATTCTGATATCAATTAAGAACACTCTTCGAAATATATCTTATATATATATTTACTACAATAGAACATGCTCACTCTTTCTAAAATAAACATCCGTAGATACATTGTTTCCATCCATTTAAAAAAGGAAGGAACTAACACAAAGTATCTGAACAAAAAATACGCCGTAATTTAGAGTACTTAATTAGTGAAATAATATTATATTCATTCAGCAGAAGGACACATGATAACATTAAAAAGAAGCTTGGGTTAATTTAAACACAAACTCCTTTAGTTGAAGTACCATTTCACTATGTCTATTGGAAAAGAACTCCTAGCTACTGAAGGAGTTATGATCGGGTAATTTGAAGAATGCATTATAATATAGAACTAAAGATTGATCACGTGATAATTTGAGTTGGAAAAAAAATAATAGATAATTTTTTGCTTTGAGGCGTGAAGAATCACTTTCTTTCAAGAGTCATAGAGACTACAAGCAATTTTTTTTTATCAGAATACATTAAAGCCTGAAACCTATGTGCAATTGAATATGCTGATAGAGAGGGTAAAAGTCACACATTGATTGGGCAGTGGACCGGTGGTGGTGTCCTCAATGGACTATGAAATCCTTCCTTCATGAGCTAGGTTTTTGTATTGAGTTATGGCTAGGTGTCATATCTTTACCTAATATAAAATTTAGATCCATCATTGTTCGAGCTCCTGGTTCGCGTGTCAGTTTGGAAATCCTCCCCTAATGAACTAGCTTTTAGGGTTGAGTTAGAATCAAGTAGTGTCATATTTATTACTTACACCACATCCGTAAGTTCACGTAATTATAGAAGCATTCAAGGAAACCATTCCGATAAAAATCTCATTTAATCTCATTTTCTGAATTGATACAACCTTTGTGTTCAATTAATCTATTTATATATTATGACATTCATGTTTATAATCACTTATTTCAAGAATGATCTTTTATATTTCTAATCATTAAGTGAGTCAAATTTCATCACATGAATTGAAAGACGTAAGTTATTACTATAAATTGTAACGAAACGAGATGACAGACTTCATTATGTTCATAGCTAATAAATCAGATAAGATGTTTTACTCATCTAACTCAATTACATAGGGTTGGAAGCCAAGTTGGATATCATCATCTGCTTGTCCTCCTTACATGAGTAGTGCTTCTTTTATGTCTTAAAGGCGCCTTTGACAATAAAGGAATGAAGACGGAGGCGCGACTACAAGGCACTTGGAAATGGACACGATATTTTTATTCGACCTTTTTTAAATTGTCCCACATTTATAAAACGAATGAGGTATAGATCTTGCACATTTTGCGCCTCATTATCTTGCCTCTATCAATGAGAGGTCAAAGATTCAAATCTTTACAGGTTAACAAAGTAAGACATGCCATTTTTGTATATATGGAACTTGTGAGAACCTCGATTAATTCACACTCAACATTAAGTCTACCCTTGGTCATGAAAATGAATATCTTTTTCGAGGGAATGAAATTTAAGTTGTCTTGTTACATTGGATTTTGAGAAATTCTAATTGATTAAGGCTAAAAATCGTTCTATTTAAATCCACAATTGAAAAGGAGGGAAGTAGAGTAGCACTAACATTGAGTTGGAATTTAGTCAGTGAATTCAAGATTAAAAAGAGAAATTAAACAAATAGGATGGGATTAAAGCATTTATGAGAAGCCAATATACAAGTACGCCATGTTTAGGCACAAAATAAAGTTTTTGGAAAAAGTAATAATGTTTTCATGATTCACGATACAAAAGAGGTAGACCTGAGATTTTTCCCTAATAAATTCAATGAAGAAATGAAATTAACTATTTGACCATAAACTTTGGATTAAATTTTAAAAATCTATGCTTGGATAATTTCCAAGTTCCAAAATTTTGTTCTTCTCGAGAGAATTTTCACTTTCACTCACAAAAATTCAATTTATTTCAAGTAAAATGTACGTTCAAACATAAAATCAAATTTCAAAATATGACAACTCAGAAATTCAAATTTTTAAATTTCAACTTCAAAATTTATGCTCAAATTAACATGAATATCATGCATGACACTTTATAGTTCTCGTGATTCTAACATTTTGGTGGTTTGAATTTACAAATAAGTCTACTATGAATTATGAGTGTGAGTCAATCTTAAATGACCTCATTTAAGGAAATACTTACGGTTTGAGGTGTGTCGATGAAAATGTCCTTAAGAATATTTCACTTGATTTAAGTACATATTCTTGAATTTAACAAGCTCTTCTATATAAAATATGAGTGAAATATTTAATTAGAAATAAATCTAACACATTTATAGAATATATGGGAGAAGAAATTAATCTTCATCTTTACTCTCATTAGGAGAAAAAACTACTTTAAATTACATACATAATTATAAAGCTAGATATAGACTAGATGATGTGACCCATCTCTTGGTATAGAAAATTACTACTATATTTTATATTACATTTTTTGAAATTTTTACTTCATTATTTTTATTAATCAATTCGTTTGATAAGTATAAAAAAATAATACACCTAAATAAATCTCATGAGTTATATAAAAAACCATATACCTTTGAATTCTCACTTAATTAACTACATGCCATCTTAATTCCCTTCTATCTAATTCTTGTATCAATCTATAAATATCAATTATGTATGGAGTTGTTGGATACTTATTTTAATTTTCTCGTTTTTAATAATTATCTTTTTTCCTTTATTTTTTCAACGCAAATGTATTTAGTAATTAATAGAAAGGACATAAAAAAAAGTGACGTGAAAATATGGTCATAACTTAGATGAGTATTGAGTTTGAAATGAACATGATAAGCGAACACATTTTCTTCCTTTGACTACAGATTAAGCAAACACCTACTGATTTCTAAGGGGCAGAGTAGCCTTTCTAAATTAGAAGAAAGGTGAAATTGTTGAAACAGGTACAGTTGAAATTTTCTCAGGCTTCGGAGCTAATAAAATTTGAATCTCACTTTTTGACATATAAAATGTATATGGTGATTAATCAAAGTCCTTGTTGTAGAATTTGCAGCAAGTTTTCCTCTTTATAAAACCTTGTTATATAATAGTCGTGAGCTAAATTAGTGAAGATGCGCCCAATCCCTTGCTTCTTTCTCCAACTCAGAATTAGACTCACCAGGGTAGTTAATAGTTTTAGTTTTCTAGAAGTGCGTGATTTGACGGTCTTTCTCAATCACTCTCCACAACATAATCAATGTCTCTTTTAGATAGTTGAGGTTATTCTTTTTTTCCCACTGAATGGAATTAGTTCATAGTTTATAGATTCTTCTTTTTTCTTGATTGGATAATAATTAATAATATGTGGTCACCTTCTTCATCCTCTTGTGATAGTTTCTTATATTTTTGTTGTTCATCCTTATTAAGGCATTAGTGCTAGCTGCTCATCCATCTTGAAGGAGATAGGGAGGAATTAGTATGTTCTGAAAGACTTCTTCCTCTCTTCTGGTCCCTCAATCCTGGCTTAATTCTAATCCTCCTTTATTAGGCGGGGCTAGTGGGTTTAGGTATCGAGAAACAGAATGCAACAACTATTTTAAGACGAAGGCAATATTAAAGTAAGTGATAAGGTAGATTTTCTCTCTCTTTTCTTCCATCGTGACTTATAACGGTCCACAAAGCTACAAAATAGTAATTATTTTGCTATAAGTAAGTGGCGATTAGAAAAAAAAAGATTTAAAAATATATATGCCAAACCATCCAATAGTTACATTCCATAACGTTTACAAAATAAAATGTTTACTTGAGCACTTGTTGAATACATATACTTGCAATTATAAGAAGATAATTTATGCAAAAAAGTTATCTGAAATTTGATACCCTAGCAAATTAAGTACAAGTAGCATCTTAATAAGGCAAACTAAAATAGCTAAAATGCAATAAAAAAATTGTATCTAATTTATTGCAAGCAAAGGGGTGTTGGGATCTTCTGAACCTGCAAAACATTTGCAATGGGGCCCCGAATCAACTTGAAGCGACAAGTTTCACCATAAGCTATTTTGTTATCTTTTCGAAAGGCAGACCATCCTTCTTTTATGATAACCATACTCCTAGTATACTCTATTTCCACTTTCCATTCTACTCCTTCTTCATTAACCAACCTCATATTCTTCATGTTTAATATGTCTGTTTGTTGGGCGAATCTCAACGGGATAGCCTAAAAAACATATTCATCAAACAAACAGGATCATTAGATTTTCTGGAAAATAACTAGAATGTGCAAATCTAGCGAATTAAAAACACAATGTAAAACTATTAAACCTTACCATACAAGTAGCATGTGACTTTTTAATAACCATTTCAAAAAACGGATTGTCACCAGTTAAGTCCACCAAACTGTATCGACTGCTATAATTATTTGGACCAACTTTTTCACTTATACTATGAGCTTCTCCAACCTCCTTATCTGCAACACCTTGACATAAGTATAACAACTAGTACAATATTCTACTAATGAATTCACTTAATTAATAGCTAATAAAGCACTTAAGATGTTTACTTACGCTTCTGAATTACATTAGCATTAGCTTGGGCAACTAGAATATCTTCCTCTTGTTCATCTGATTCAATATCTTGATCGATTGGATATTCAATTTCTGTTTTACTCTGATCATATATAGCGACAGCAAAGTGACAACGCGGGTTGTATGTGAATATTAATATGCTCTTGACTATTATTGAGTAATAGTCACAAAAATCACTCCATCCCTTGGCTAGCCAAATTTGGCCTTGAGAATTTTCCACTTCAACCTCCCAAGCTTTTCCATGGGGAGCCTCAAGAAACACGGGGTTTAACATCTTCTCGCAGTGTCTTTTGGCAAATACTACTGGAATCCTCTGCATGCAAAAGAAATGGCAAATTTAATTTCATACAAATATAATTAGTTTAACTTATATCTTGGACTAAATCAACAATTTAGAAGGACTAAAATTACAATTAATTACTTACCAGACGGCTTAATTCATCTAATGAAGTAATGATTTGGATGAACTTAGGGTTGTTGGGAGAAGAGCTCCTTAAGGAAGATCCATGGAACTCGTTTGCCATGATAGATGGTAGGATGGGAAATTGTTTAAGAACTTGTTTAATATATATATAGGAGTTTGATTCACGAGAACCATGCACAACCCGCTCACGAGAATTCTATTGTATTTCTGTTATCACATGATTCTTGTGATGACTACTGTATTGCTTTGTCTTGGAATAATAACCAGATTGTTTTTTTTTTGACTTCTTTTTAAGATTCATTCACCTAACCCTATAAATGACCACTTATTTACACTCACGTGAATGTGACTACTATTGCTTTGTCTTGGAATGCACAAAGATAGTTTTTTCCTTTTTCTTTTCATTCTTTTTGACTTCTTTTATAGACTCATTCACCTGACCCTATTACTACTTATTCACACTAGCACTATTATTCTACGTTTTATTTATACTAACTAGTGAAATTTGCAGCGATTGTAGAAATATATTTAAATTTATCATATCATCTTTCTTAGGATATTGAAATAATTTTTAAACAATATATATTTTTGAGTTAATTCATAAATGTGAATCATTTAAAAGGTATATGCAGTGTATGAGCATTATTTATATCAAAACATAAAATAATGCAAGTTTGCTACTCCAATCCAAAGATAGTCTGCAAAACTTAAATTCTTAAAAACTAATCTGAAGAAAAAAACAAATGTTTTTTGAAATACTAAAATAGGGCAAGTCCCCAACAGTCGCAATGGTGTGAGTCCTTTTCTATCTTCTCGCCACAGAGAAAGGAAAGCACTACCAAACCAATAAGAAAGAAGGAAATTTATGATGTAAGGCCCTAGCTGGCTTGGTTCTCTCTTACTCTTGTCTACACTCCCCTAGACCTTTGTTAATAGGTTTCTCGTTTGCCTAGTTTTGTCCCAAACCAAAGAGGAACAAAGAAAAAGTACGTAATGGACATACCTTTAACTCTCATGTCTTAAGGACGAGATATTTTTCCCATTTCATTAATAATGTCTGATCCCATGATAAGTGTTCCAACTAATGCAATTACCATATTAAGTTCATTCACAATATTAGTGACATAAGGTGTAAAAAATCAAATTAAAGCACTTACTGAAAGAAATATGGAATTATCAATACAGTTGTACAACACTACATCTTCTTATTAAATTAGATTGAACAGTAATATGAGCTGATTGTGCCATTAGTGTTGCGCAACTTATCAGACCTTTCATCAGCTAAAACAAGATAGGGAGACATTTGAGAAACTACAACATATTCTTTCGTAAATTAAATTTGATGACAATTGATTTTGGGGTTTTAATTAAGTCACTATGCTGTTATATCCAATTGATTTGGTTTTACAAAATCAGCTAGTGGACTTGAAATTATAGATTCATTTGTGGTCCACCTGACTTAGACAAAAATTCTATATTTTATCCACCTAGTGATGTTGTGATTGAATTTCGAAGATTCTTATATCAATCAAGTACATTCTTTGACATATATCTTTTATTTATATTTACTACAATAGAACATGCTCACTCTTTCTAAAATAAAGATCCATAGATACATTGTTTCCTTCCATTTAACAAAGGAAGGAACCAACACAAAGTATCTGAACGAAATATACGCTTGAATTTAGAGTACTTAACAAGTGAAATAATATTATATTCATTCAGCAGAATGACACATGATGACATTGAACAGAAGCTTGGCTCTATTTAAACACAAACTCCTTTAGTTGAAGAATCAAGTTACTATGTATATTAGAAAAGAACTCCTAGCTACTGACGGCGTTATGGTCTGGTAATTTGAATGATGCATTATAATATAGAACTAAAGATTGATCACGTGATAATGTGACTTAGAAAAAAATAATAGATAAATTTTTGATTTGGGGCATGTAGAATCACATTCTTTCCAGAGTCATAGGGATTACAAGCAATTTTTTTTATCAGAATAGAACAAAGTCTGAAACCTATGTGCAATTGAATAAGTTGATAGAGTGGGTAAAAGCCCCACATTGATTGGGTAGTGGACCGGTGGTGGTATCCTCATATGGACTATGAAATCCTTCCTTCATGAGCTAGGTTTTTGTATTGAGTTAGGTCTAGATATTGTATCAAAGTTAGGTCCATCATAATTAGAACTCCTGGTTCGCGTGTCAGTTTAGAAATCCTCCCCAAATGAACTAGCTTTTGTGGTTTAGTAAGACTCAAGTAGTGTCATATATCTTACATACACCACATTCGGAAGTTCACGTAGTTATAGAAGCAGTCAAGGAAACCTTTTCGATAAAAATATCATTTAATCTCATTTTCTGAATAGATACAACCTTTGTGTTCAATTAATCAATATAAATATTATGAAATTCATGTTTATAATCACTTATTTCAAGAATGATCTTTTATATTTCTAATCGAGTCAAATTTTATCAAATGAATTACAAGAAGTGAGTTATTACTATAAATTGTAACGAAACGAGATGACAGACTTCATTATGTGCATAGCTAATAAATCAGATAAGATATTTTACTATGCTAACTCAATTACACAAGGTTGGAAGCCAAGTTGGATATCATCATATGCTTTTCCTCCATATATGAGTAGTGTTTCTTTCATGTCTTAAAGGCGCCTTTGACAATAAAGGAATGAAGACGGAGGAGCGACTACAAGGCACTTGGCAATGGACACAATATTTTTATTCGACCTTTTTTTTAAATTGTCCCACATTTATAGAACGAATGAGGTATAGATCTTGCACATTTTTTGCCTCATTATCTTTCCTCTACCAATGAAGGGTCAAAGATTCAAATCTTTACAGGGTAACAAAGTAAGACATGCCATTTTTGTATATATGAAACTTGTGAGAACCTCGATTAATTCACACTCAAAATTAAGTCTAGCCTTGGTCGTGAAAATGAATATCTTTTTCAAGGGAATGAAATTTAATTTGTCTTTATACATTGGATTTTGAGAAATTCTAATTGATTAAGACTAAAAACCGTTCTATTTAAATTCACAATTGAAAAGGAGGGAAGTAGAGTAGCACTAATGCTTGTTATAGTTGTGGCAAATCGGATCACATGGTAAAGGATTGTCCGATAGGAGAAGTCAAAACAAGGGAAGGAGAGAGTTCAGTCTAATGGTCCAAGTGAAGAGGCTTCAAGGAGGCTACGATTCTTCGCACTCAAGTCTAGGGGTGTAGAGAAAGGCACTTCTTGTGAAGTCTCGAGTGAGTAGCCTTAATTAGTCCTTCATGTATTTGACTGTGTGTGGTGTGTATACCCTAGTATGAGGTTAGGATTCCTACTCGTAAGGCTATTGTTCCTTATCTTTTTGTATTTTGTTGCTATTGGCTAAATGTGCATAGCGATTAAGTTATGAACGGATCGGCATTACGATGTGTAATGGTCGTTTCATTCGGGGAGGAATGTTCCTAAGGGGGGAATAATGCAAAGATCCAACAAAAATTAAATAATAGGTACTTAAGGTGATTTAATTATTAATTAAAAATCTAAAAATTTAAGGGAATAATGGTCCTTTCACGTATTAATTAAAATAAATCAGATTTGTATTAACCTAATTTAAATCCTATTCGACTAAGTCTTGAATTTAGTCTCCTAATCATAATAACACTCTACCTCTCTCTCTCTCTCATTCTCCATATATATCTCTCACGTTGGTTTCTGCCAAAAATAATTTCAAGAACTGAAAATACATCAAGAGTTAATCACACTTGAAGAACTCACAAGAATTTTTAAGTAAAAGAAAAAGTAATCAAAACATCAAGGCTAAGAGAGGTTCGTTTAGTGAGGTGTGCGTTGAAGTAAAGTGGGCGTGGGTTGGAGGAGTTTCCGGGAAGCAACATAAGCGTTTCAACATTGATTAAGGTATGAGTTTCTTATCTCTTGGTCCCTTTCCCAAGAGACCCCTTAAGGTTCAAGATATTCATTCCGAAAACTAGGGTTGTTTCCCCGTTGTATGTCCCTGTCACTAGCTCCCATTGAATTATAGGTTGGATATGTTTGCTGGTATAAAGTAAGGATGGAATGAGTTTTCGTGATGTTTATGTTTAAGTATGCATGTTCGGAATTATGTGATTATTGAATATGTTGTCCGAAATCATGTGAAAAAGTGATGTGTGTGTGCAATGTGTGGTAGTGAACTTAGTCATTGTTAGAGGTGTGAAATGGCATGTTTAATTCTCGTAATTTAAGTGCAAAAGTTGTACACAATGTGATATTCATCATAATGAATTGTGGCTGATTGAATAACAATCTTTTAGCCAAACAAACCTATGAAAGATGCACCTAAAAATGTGTTAAAATGGTCTACGAATTTTCTTAGGAATTCAAGTGAAAATGATGATAAAAATGAATTGAAAACTGACAAAAATTTCCAGCAACAATGCAACGTTAATTTACACTAAAGTTTAATGAAGGAAATCTGGAAATTTATTAAATTTTAAAGGAATGAGGCCACCAGGATTCGAACCTGGGACCTCACCTGTCAGAAAGCAGTAGCTCGCAAAAAAAAGGGGTTGGGGGGGGGGGATCGAACACGCGACCTGGGGGGAAAGAGAAGAAGGAAAAAGGAAATGGGAGGCCTGGGATTCGAACCCACGACCTCCCGATACACGCGAAAAGGGAAGAAGAAGGAAAAAAAAGAGGAGGGGCTGTGGGGAATCGATCCCACAACCCCTCAATCAACCAGCAGCAAAAAATGAGAAGCCAAGGAAGGGGAAATTAATTAAGAGAAAAGAATGGGGTCGTGGGGAATCGATGCCACGCCCCTCAGCAGCTGCCAAGATGGAAGGTAAAAAAAAAAATAAATAAGGATGTTGTGGAGGCTCGAACCCCCAACCCGTCGGTTAATTAGAATTCTAATTAAAAATAGAAAATTTAATTCTTTCATGTAAATATGGAGATTTAATTTAGAATTCTAATGAAAATAGAAAATCAATTGTTTTGTGTAAATGTTGAGATTTAATTTAGAATTCTTATTAAAAACAGAAAATTAATTCTTTCATGTAAATGTTGAGATTTAATTTAGATTCTAATTAAAATAGAAAATTAATTATTTGATGAAAATGTTGAGATTTAATTTAGAGTTCTAATATTATGAATATTAGAAATAAAATCAATGAAAGATATAAATGATATCCAAGTGATTCAAGAATTGGGTTCCCGTGCCCAAACCTCCGTATTGATACATAAGTCATACGTGAGTAAAATATTCAAGAATAATACCATCTACGTAGATCAAAAATCAAGACCTTGGCATATATACAAGATACATAAGTCTTGTAATGCATAATCTTAGGAAAGTAAGAATCACTTAACGAACTATAAATGAAGCCCCATGGCTTGTATATATAGACACATAAGTCTAACCTACGTTCAAAAATAAATGAACCTAAGATATACGTAATGAAATGAAGAAATTAACATTCACGAAATAAGAGGTGAATAACTACGAAAAATAAAGGTGCGAATAATGAAGAATGTGGTGACAATCATGATGTGAGGCTAATGTATATGATGAGAGCAATCTCAAATGAGCCTAAGTAAATGTTACCAATACGTACTCACCAATGAGAGTGTAAGATAATGAAGAGACCAGTCTCTATGAACACTCTAATGAAAATATTGAGTTTAAAACACTTAATACTAACGATGAGATGAGAAATCATCTATTGAGATATGATGTCCTCATACTAGAAGCCAGCTTCCATGATGTATGAGTTGAATGTAATGGAACTTTATACTGAGCACCGATAGGCTAGCTATGAGTGGTGATGCCTTCTTTCGAGAAGGGAGGTGGTTCACGTAACTCTCATGAGAAAAGACTGTTCGGCTTGCCGGGTAAGGGTCTCCATACATCTCCTAGTCTTTAAACCTATACTGCTACTATAGGGATCTCGCGGGGTTAAATTCCCATATACGCTAACATGTTATTGAGTCACTTTTACCGGTGATTTCACCTCTTTTTGATGTGGGGGAGACACTGGATTTCATGATGCTCACATGATCTATATCGGTCAAAGTTAAAGTTCCCAATGAATGAATGAGGCCAGCCTCAAATGAATAATATAAAGAAATGAATGATACCGAAGGTGTTATGATAGGATAATCAAGAGTATTCAAGTAATGACATTAGGTTATTCCGTATCATTGCACAGGAAACCCGATGAAAGTCTTCAAATACATCCTACGTATAGCTGGTGTTCAAACTGGCCTATGAATAAACTGAAATGAGGTACGTATGAATGAATGAAGCAGACGCTGTGTTTGCTAAAGAAGGCTCCCTAGTTGAGGTCCCATATGTTGAGCCCTCATTTTGGAAAGTCTTAAGGTCAAGTCCATGATAATAAGGTCTCATGGCATATGAATGAATAATACAAAGGAAGCTATGTATTATATGTTATGTGCTATATGAAGATATTATGTGTTGTTTGTCATATAATAATTATAATGATGCATGTCACTCTCATGTCATAACTTTCTCAATCTCAATTTGGCAAGTCCACTAGCTTTACTTCCAAAAATCATGTCGTTAGGAAAGATCTATTCTTTCTCATGCATGTCCTTGGTGTGTGCTTGCATATACCCATACTTAGTACAAGTGTGTACTAATTCCATACAAACATCAATTTTTAGGTGCAGGCACAGGTGGACGGTAGAGCTAAAGGTTCGCTGTTGCAGCTATCTGGACATCCGCATTCATCCGGAGTTTGGTAGGTCCTCATGCTTTCGAGGATGCTACTGTTTTACATTCTAGTGTAGTTTTAAAGTTAAGCTAGTTGAGTATGTTCCACTAGCGTTTTTTTCCTGTTTTGGTTCAGAATTTGTATTGGTGCTATTTTGGCCGATATACGATTAATACTTAATGAATTATTTCTTTCAGTTGCTTATCTCTAAATGTTAGATGTTTGATGATGAACGATTACGAAATATTAAGAATTTTAGCAAGTATGATTAAAGAATCAAAAATTTCAAATTTTCCGCTAAAATTAACCTATGTAAAGTAAGAATGACGTAAGTAAGCTTGTTTGTGACCTCTGAGAGGTCAACGACGCTGGTCTCGTCTCTAGACTCCGTTCGTGACAATATTCTTGAATTTAACAAGCTCTTCTATATAAAATATGAGTGAAAATATTTAATTAGAAATAAATCCAACATTTATAGAATATATGGGAGAAGAAATTAATCTTCATCGTTACTCTCATTAGGAGAAAAAACTACCATAAATTACATACATAATTATAAAGCTAGATATAGACAAGATGATGTGACACATCTCTTGGTATAGAAAATTACTACTATCTCTTATATTATATTTTTTTGAATTTTTTACTTCATTATTTTCATTAATAAATTTGTTTGATAATTATAAAAAAATCTTACACCTAAATAAATCTCATGAGTTATATAAAAAAACCATATACCTTTGTATTCTCACTTAATTAACTACATGTCACCTTAATTCCCTTCTATCTAATTCTTTTATCAATCTATAAATATCAATTATGTATGGAGTTGTTGGATAGTTATTTTCATTTTCTCCTTTTTAACAAGTATCTTTTTTCCTTTATTTTTTCAACGCTAATGTATTTAGTAATTAATAGAAAGTACATAAAAAAAGGTGACGTAAAAATATGGCCATAACTTAGATGAGTATTGAGTTTGAAATGAACATGATAAGTGAACACATTTTCGCCCTTAGACTACAAATTAAACAAACACCTACTGATTTCTAAAGGGCAAAGTAGCCTTTCTAAATCAGAAGAAAGGTGAAATTGTTGAAACAGGTACATCTCAGGCTTTGCAGCTAATAAAATTTGAATCTAACTTTTTGACATATAAAATGTATATGTTGATGAATCAAGGTCCTTGTTGTAGAATTTGCAGCAAGTTTTCCTCTTTATAAAACCTTGTTATACAATAGTCGTGAGCTAAATTAGTGATGATGCGCCCAATCCCTTGCTTCTTTCTCCAACTTAGAATTAGACTCACCAGGGTAGTTAATAGTTTTAGTTTTCTTGAAGTGCGTGATTTGACGGTCTTTCTCAATCACTCTCCACAACATAATCAATGTCTCTTTTAGATAGTTGAGGTTATTCTTTTTTTCCCATTTAATGGAATTAGTTCATAGTTTATAGATTCTTCTTTTTTCTTGATTGGATAATAATTAATAATATGTGGTCACCTTCTTCATCCTCTTGTGATAGTTTCTTATATGTTTGTTGTTCATCCTTATTAAGGCATGAGTGCTAGATACTCATCCATCTTGAAGGAGATAGGGAGGAATTAGTATGTCCTGAAAGACTTCTTCCTCTCTTCTGGTCTCAATCGTGGCTTAATTCTAATCCTCATTTATCAGGCGGGGCTAGTGGGTTTAGGTCTCGAGAAACAGAACGCGACAACTATTTTAAGACGAAGGCAATATTAAAGTAAGTGATAAGGTAGATTTTCTCTCTCTTTTCTTCCATCGTGACTTATAACTGTTCACAAAGCTGCAAAATAGTAATTGATTTGCTATAAATAAGTGACAATTAGAAAAAAAAGATTTAAACATATATATGCCAAACCATCCAAGAGTTACATTCCATAACGTTTACAAAATAAAATGTTTTACTTGAGCACTTGTTGAATACATATACTTGCAATTATAAGAAGATAATTTATGCAAAAAAGATATCTTAAATTTGATACAGTAGCAAATTAAGTACAAGTTTGTCAGTCTTTTTAAAGCAAACAAATATAGCATCTGGCTAGAATCTTCATAAGACAAACTAAAATAGCCCAAAATGCAATTCAAAAAAATTGTAGCTAATTTATTACAAGCAAAGGGGTGTTGGGATCTTCTGAACCTGCAAAACATTTGCAATAGGGCCCCGTATCAACTTGAAGCGACAAATGTCACAATTAGCTATCTTGTTATCTTTTCGAAAGGCAGTCCATGTTTCTTTTATGATAATCCTACTCCTAGTATAATCTATTTTCACTTACCATTCTACTCCTTTTTCATTAACAAACCTCATATTCTTCATGTGGATTATGTCTATTTTTTGGGTAAATCTCGACGGGATAGCCTTAAAAACATATTCATCAAACAAACATGATCAATAGATTTTCAGGAAAATAACTAGAATGTGCAAATCTAGCGAATTTCAAAACACAATGTAAAACTCTTAAACCTTACCATACAAGTAGCATGTGCCTTTTTTTATAACCATTTCAAAAAAAGGGATTGTCACCAGTTAAGTCCACCAAAATGTATTGACTGCTATAATTATTTGGAACAACTTTTTCACATATATTATTAGCTTCTCCAACCTCCTTATCTGCAACAGCTTGACATAAGTATAACAACTAGTACAATATTCTACTAATGAATTAACTTAATTAATAGCTAATAAAGCACTTAAGATGTTTACTTACGTTGCTCAAATACATTAGCATTAGTTTGAGGGCAATTAACTGGAATATCTTCCTTTTCATCCTTGATTACATTAGCGTTAGATTGGAAAATTGGAATATCTTCTTCGATTACATAAGCATTAGATTGGAGAATTAGAATATCTTCATCGATTACATTAGCATTACCTTGGTAAACTAGAATATCTTCCTCTTGTTCATCTGATTCAATATCTTGATCTATTGGATATTCAATTTCTGTTGTACTCTGATCATATATAGCGACAACAAAGTGAGAACGCGGGTTGTATGTGAACATTAATAAGCTCTTGACGCTTATTGAGTAATAGTCACAAAAATCACTCCATCCCTTGGCTAGCCAAATTTGGCCTTGAGAATTATCCACTTCAACCTCCCAAGCTTTTCCATGGGGAAACTCAAGAAACACGGGGTTAAACTTGTTCACGCAGTGTCTTTTGGAAAATACTACTAGGATCCTCTGTGTGCAAAAGAAATGGAAAATCTAGTTTCATACAAACACAATTAGGTTAACTTATATCTTGGACTAAATCAACAATTTACAAGGACTAATATTACAATGAATTACTTACTAGACGGCGTAATTCATCTAATGAAGTAATGTTTTGGATGAACTTAGGGTTGTCGGGAGAACAGTTCCTTAAGGAAGATTCACAGAACTTGATTACAATGATAGACGGTAGGATGGGTAATTGTTGAAGAACTTGTTTACTCTATATATGAGTTTGATTCACGAGAACCATGCAACGCTTGCTCACGAGGATTCTATTGTATCTCATTCATCACAAGATGCTTATGATGACTATTATATTGCTTTGTCTTGGAATAATAACCAGATTGTTGTTTCTTTTTACTTTCTTTTTGACTTCTATTTAAGACTCATTCACCTAACCCTATTAATTACCACTTATTTTCTCTCACGTGAATATGACTACTATTGCTTTGTCTTGGAATGCACAAATATTGTTTTTTTCTTTTTCTTTTTGACTTCTATTAAAGACTCATTTACCCTATTACCTCTTACTTACACTTGCACTATTATTCTACGTTTTATTTATAATAACTAGTGAAATTTGCGGCGATTGTAGAAATAGATTTAAATTTATCATATCAACTTTTTTAGGATATTGAAATAATTTTTAAGCAATATATATTTTTGAGTTAATTCATAAATGTGAATTATTTAAAAGGTATATGCAGTTTATGAGCATTATTTGAATCAAAACATATCCTAATGAAAGTTTGCTACTCCAATCCAAAGATAGTCTGCGAAACTTAAATTCTTAAAAACGAATCCAAAGAAAAAAGCAAATGTATTTTGAAATACTAGAATAGGGCGAGCCCCCAAATGTCGCATTGGTGTGAGTCCTTCTCTATATTCCCGCCACATATAAAGGAAAACCAACAAGAAAGAAGAAAATTCATGATGTGAGGCCCTAGTTGGCTTGGTTCTCTCTTACTCTTGTCTACACTCCCCTAGGCCTTTGTGAGTAGGTTTTTATTTTGCCTCGTTTTGTCCCAAACCAAAGAGGAAGTAAGAAAAAGTATGTAATGGACATACCTTTAAGTTTCATGTCTTAAGGATTAGTTATTTTTTCCATTTCATTAATATTGTCTGATCCGATGATAAGTGTTCCAATTCAAGCAATTACCATATCAAGTTCTATTGCAGTATTAGTGACATAAGGTATAAAAAATCAAATTAAAACACTTACTAAAAGAAATTTGGAATTATCAATACTGTAGTACAACACTACATATTCTTATTAAATTAGATTGAACAGTAATATGAGTTGATTGTGGTATTAGTGTTGTTCAGCTAATCAGGCCTTTCATCAACTAAAAAAAGAAAGGAAGCATTTGAGAAACTGCAACATTTTCTTTCATAAATTAGTTTTGATGACTATAGATTTTGGGGTTCTAATTAAGTAAGTCACGATGTTGTTATATCCAATTGATTGGTTTTCTCAAAATCAGCTAGTGGACTTTAAAAAATTTATTCATTTGTGATCCACATGACTTCAGAAAAAAATTCTATATTTTATCCACCTAGTGATTGTTTTGATTGAATTTTGAAGATTCTGATATCAATTAAGAACATTCTTTGACATATATCTTATATATATAGATTTACTACAATAGAACATGCTCAACTCTTTCTAAAATAAAGATCCATAGATACATTGTTTCCTTCCATTTAAAAAAGGAAGGAACAAACACAAAGTATCTGAACAAAATATAAGTCGGAGTTTAGAGTACTTAACAAGTGAAATAATATTATATTCATTCAGTAGAAGGACACATGATGACATTGAATAGAAGCTTGGGTCAATTTAAACACAAACTTTTTTAGCTTGAAGTACCATGTCACTATGTCTATTGGAAAAGAACTCCTAGCTACTGACGACGTTATGGTCAGTTAATTTGAAGGATACATCATAATATAGAACTAAAGATTGATCACGTGATAACTTGAGTTAGAAAAAAACATTCAAGAAATAGTGGCTTTGAGGCGTGAAGAATCACTTTCTTTCAAGAGTCATGGAGATTACAAGCAATGTTTTATCAAAATACGACAAATCCTGAAACCTATGTGCAATTGAATACGCTGATAGTGTGGGTAAAAGTACCACTTTGATTGGGAAGTAGACCGGTGGTGGTGTCCTCATATGGACTATGAAATCCTTCCTTCATGAGCTAGTTTTTTGTATTGAGTTAGGTCTAGGTGACATACCTTTTCATGGTATCAATGTTAGGTCCATCATCGTTAGAACTCGTGGTTCGCGTGTCAGTTGGGAAATCTTCCCCAAATGAACTAGCTTTTAGGGTTGAGTTAGACTCAAGTAGTGTCATATTTCGTACGTACACCACATACGGAAGTTCACGTAGTTATAGAAGCAGTCAAGGAAACTTTTTCGATAAAAATCTCATTTAATCTCATTTTCTGAATCGATACAACCTTTGTGTTCAATTAATCTATATAAATATTATGACACTCATGTTTATAATCACTTATTTCAAGGATGATCTTTTATATTTCTAATCATTAAGTGAGTCAAATGTTGTCACATGAATTGAAAGAAGTGAGTTATTACTGTAAATTGTAGCGAAACGAGATGATAGACTTCATTATGTTCATAGCTAATAAATCAGATAAGATTTTACACTTGGCTTACACAAGGTTGGAAGCCAAGTTGGATATCATCATCTGCATGTCCTCCATACATGAGTAGTGTTTCTTTTATGGCTTAAAGGAGCCTTTGAAAATAAAGGAATGAAGACAGAGGCGCGACTACAAGGCACTTGTCAATGGACACAATATTTTTATTCGACCTTTTTTAAATTGTCCCACATTTATAGAAATAATAAGGTATAGATCTTGCACATTTTACGCCTCCTTATCTAGTCTCTACCAATGAAAGGTTAAAGATTCTAATTTTAATAGGATAACAAAGAAAGACATGCCATTTTTGTATATATGAAATTTGTGAGAACCTCGATTAATTCATGCTCAAAATTAAGTCTAGCCTTGGTTGTGCAAAGGAATATTTTTTTCAAGGGAATGAAATTTAATTTGTCTTATTACATTGGATTTTGAGAAATTCTAATTGATTAAGACTAAAAATCATTCTATTTAAATTCACAATTGACAAGGAGGGAAGTAGAGTAGCACTAACATAATGTTTGGAATAGTCGATGAATTCAAGAATTAAAAGAGAAATTAAACAAAGAAGATGGGATTAAAGTACTTATGAGACACCAATATACAACTACACCATGTTTAGGCACAAAATAAAGTTTTTATTGGAAAAACTAATTATGTTCTCATGATTCACGAGACAAAAGAGGTAGACCTGACATTTTTCCCTAACATATTCAATGAAGAAATGAAATTAACCATTTGACCATAAACTTTGGATTAAATTTTAAAAACCTATGCTTGAATAATTTTCAAGTTTCAAAATTTGGTTCTTCTTGAGAGAATTTTCACTTTCACTCACAAAAATTCAATTTATTTTAAGTAAAATGTTTGTTCAAACATAAAATCAAATTTCAAAATATGACATCTTCATGAATTAAAATTTTCAAATTTCAACTTTAAAATTTATGCTCAAATTAACAGGAATATGATTTGGATAAGCGGGAGATGGATTTTGGTAATTTGGGGGTGGATTTTGATATAGTGAAGCTTGGACATTTGGATAAGTGGAGGTAACATTCTGATAAATTGGAGGATTACTGGGATGACTAGCTTGCGTTTAGCAAGCTTGGTTGGAATTTTGCGAAGACCGAGAACGAACTTGGGAATATGAAGAGCTTCTGGGGTTTTCTTTCCCCCATATGAAACAACAACAATTTCTTCTCTTTTCTTCTTCAACGTTCCTGATGATCCGGGTGATGCAGCAACACGGACTATCTTTCCCGTTTTCAACCTATCTTCGGTAGCCTCACCAGCTTTGATTATCTCGACAAATTTTGCTCCTACGAGCAACAGGATTTGATCATAATACTCGGACTCTTGCACCCGCATGAACACTTCTACAATTTCTTTTTCAGACATGGGCGGTCTCACCCTCGCCGTTTCTTTTCTCCACCTATAGGCAAACTCCCTATACCTTTCGATTCATTTTTACTTTATTTTTTCTAAAAAGTATCGATCTGGAATAATTTCTATGTTGTAATCAAATGGATCGATAAAATCTTTGTCATTCAATGCATTCCAGCTGGGCCATTGCCTGGTTTCATGGAAGGTGAACCATTCAAGATCTTCTCCACACAGTCTTCGGCTGAAGAGACGCATCAATAGAGCTTCATCTCTTTCAACTCCCACGAGCTAGTCACAGTAGGCTCTCAGATGATCCAAAAGGTTGCCCACTCCTACGAAACTGTCAAACTTTGGGATCTTGAACCCTTCTGGAAGGTCCAAATTTTGATGAATACATGTCTTCATAACTAAGCCCAGCGATATCAGGGACGCATTCAAGCTCTTTCATGGCTTTCTTGATCTCTTCTTTTATGTCGAACTTTGCCTCTTTCTTCGCCCTCCACTCCCTTTCATGTTCCTCATAATGATCCAGATCAAAACCGTACTCATCGTGCTAGGTAGGGACGCGAATTTGGAAAGTGTTCCTTTTGGGTAAGGGTGGAGCTACAGAGGTACTCTGGGCATTTTGAGCAGTTTGATAATTCTATGGGCAAGTCTGCGGATTGGTATTCTGATTTAAGTGGTGGTGGGGTATTTGGAGATTGAAATTATTTTGGTTTTGATTTTGCGGTGGTGGAGCGGTTTGATGGTGGGTATGTTGAGGGTGGGGTGGCATTTGGGATGGTTGTTTTGAGGAGGTGGTGGAGTTTGGTAGGATGCGGAAGCATATTAGGGATTTTGTGTTGTCAGATCTATAATCGACGGATTCTGAGAAGGTGTAAATGGTTTGATCTGGGCTAAGTCCATATTTGAAGAAGGGAAGTAGATTGGAGGTCTCCCATCAGCGGCGTTAGCGTCAAAAGCTGGCGGAGGCAGATCCTATATCTTTTGCATTTCCACCCTTATTTCTGCAATCTGTTGCATCAGCTGCAGAATCAATTCATTCTGGTCCGCTACGGTGGGTTGTTCCACCACAACATTAGTAAGACTTACTTCTTCATTACTATCTCCCATGACTGTCTTTCTTTTGTCTGAATCTCATTTAGGGAAGGAATCTGCGGGACCTTTTGATCTTGTGAAATAGGGATGATCTGTCAGCTTTCAATCGACACAGATTAGTTTCAAAGTACCTGAGAGGGAAAACAACTCAAAGGCGGTTTTTTTAATGCATATTCAAAATACAAAATGCATAATATCACACAGAGAGCAGATAAACACAAGTTGCTTTGTTTGATGATATCTTCAACTCACGAGTAAGGACGAAAACACATTTTTTAAACAAGCAGGAGCTTGCTTGTCTTAGTTTTGACACTGTCATGGAAACGCTAAATCACATTAAGCTAAGGTCTTCTTGCAGCTTTTTTTTAATGTCCGTTGATTTGGCCTTCGTATCTTCTCGTAACATGAAGGGGAGAATGAAAATTTTCACAGATAGGGGTCGGGCCTAGAAAGGCTGCCTACGTATCTCACAAGGAAAATTCAGGCCCAACGTAGTTCGAGTACAAGATAAAACATTTTCATTCATTCATTCATTACGATTACAAGAAAATTAAAAGGCAACAATAGAGTTCTTAAAGATAAAATGATGACGACACACTAGTCATTTTCCTTCTTGTTGTAGCATCAGTCTCCTCCTTTTATATGGCCTAGGAATGGAGGCTTGTAAACAATTTCCTCATCGTCGTCTTCCCCAATCTCTCCAGGGTGAGCGTTATTGGGATCACTATTAGCCCCTTGGCGTAGAAAGGGTATTTTTCACACATTTTCTGAAGTTTATCAATCACCTTTTTATGGAAAGCTTTGTTCTTCTTCCTCAAGGCAGCCATACTTTCTCTCATGGAAGTGAATTCTTCCATTTCCACTGTCAGCTCTTCATCAAGTGACATGCTTTTAGCTAACAGAGTGGCAATCGCCGATTTTATCCTCGCCTCTCTCGCTTCACTTTCTTACACTTTCAACTGAAACATGTCCAACTTCTCTTGCAAGTCCTCAGTCTCCATCTCAGCATCTTTCTTTCTCTTAATCTGTGATGTTAGATCCTCATCCAGCGTCACGTTTGCAGCTTTGTAGATTGCGGTAGCCATGTCGACTCTGAAACCCTTCCTCCTTGGCTTTTTGAATTTCTTGAGTGATCTGTTTGATCTTTCTTTGTAGTTCTTCTCTAGTGAGTCCCATTTGAATGTTCTTACCTCTGTCCATAGGAGTGATTTTTTCCAATCCAGAGACGGTAGAATGAATGTTTTAGGAATTGTGCTATAGGAGGTGTCTTTTGAGTGAGAAACTTGAGACTCAGAAATTTTTGTCGGACATTTTGTAATAGAGACTTGTTTGTATATATCTTCTGGAGATTTTTGTCCATAGCAGTGATTTTTTACTTTCCTAAACATGCTTGTGACCCTTTGATGCCAGGGGTAGGCCTATTGAATTGAAGGATGTATATGCTTTTTAAACCCGATTTATTATCCACAAAATACTTTATTAATAGCATCCAAAATGTCTGATAAACATAAAGCAAAGAGACAGTTTTAAAAAATTACAAAACAAAGTACAAATAAAGAAGTCCCATGCAGGGGATGGTAAATAAATTTCAAGCCTCATCTGATCCTTCGTCAAGTCTAGTCCTCTTGGTGATGTTGACCTCTTTCCACATAGTATATATGTTCGCCCCTAGATGATCTCTCGTTAATCAAGCTTCTTATTGATGTTTGAACCCTTCTATCGACTGAATCTGTTGTTCCATGCTATCATCTAACTCTGTCATGCACTGTCTGGCTCTTCGAAGTTCTTGTTTCAACTGAGCTATGACTTTGGTGTCTTTTGAGTGACAAAGTTGATGTTGTAATTCATTTTATCAAACTTCTCTTGAAGTCGGTGAAGTCGGACTATATGTTTGGCTCCAACATCTGCAATAATGTGGGGAACGTTTGGACCAGGCTCAATAGTTCCAGCGAAACTCTTTTTCAACCATTCTTTCTACTCCTTAAAACACTCTGGACGAAACCTCTTTGGTACAGGTTCACCCAACACTTTTCGAGATTGCCATATCCTAAGTATGTCTTCAGCAAATGCAACTCGTCCATTCTCGTGATCTGTTTCAAATTATCTCATATCTGCGATCAGGGGAAGCTCTTGTTTCCCTTCTAGTTGCCTTAGGACTTGACCAGGAGCATATGGTCTAGTCCCTCTTAACAGAGCAAATACTAAGTAAGGGACTTTTTTTGTTCGAACCACCATATTCTTAGTTACCACCAAACTGTCTATTGACAACTGTACATCTTCTTCTCTCAACCCTCAAAGCCTCAGATACCAAATACTTTCTTCTCCAATCTTATTGCAACGATTGTGGTACAACCACCAATCATGACCATGTAGCTAGTCTGTCTGCTTTAGCGGATATTGTTCTTTTGGATTATGAGTCTTGATCAAATATCGCATCATCCACCACTGTAGTATCAAATTACACCCTTGAAAGAAGTGTTCTCCGCTCTGATATTTGTCTAAAGCCCTATAGATATCGACCAAAATTATAGTGACTAAAGTGTAGTACTTTGTTGATGATTTATAGTTCACTCCGTAGAAGATGGCATGAGTGACCATAAACATGCTAGAATGAATAGTGTATTTTTGTCCTTGAGGGAAAACACTCATTCCAATTGAACATATTGTGAATGCGAGGGGACACGTCCCTCTCCATTTTTCTTTTGAAATGAACTCATCCTTATATTTCTAATAAGCCCTTGCACATCCGAACCGATAATATAGTTTTCTAAAAGTTATATTTGGGCTGGGGAGCTTGTCCATCCACTCGGTTTTAACCAATGACAATTTTTCTCTAACTTTAACGAAATCCCATATTATAGTATTTAGGAGATTTGTATCTGGATGTCGTTTCCTTTTGTTGCACATGGAGACCTTTTGTAACTCGTGAGGACTTCTTCTATTGTTAGCGTCAAATCTACTTCTCCAAATCGAAAGACCATATGCTCACTATCCCAGAATTTTACCATTTGTCCAATTAGGTAAGGCCAAGCATTCATCTCTGGCAGTGAGGGGAGGTAACCTATGTGTTTCTGAACGATCATTTTGTCGTTGTTGTTCATGTACCTCCACCATACTTTGAGGATGGGATCGGGGACGGTAACCATTCTTGTTTTCAAAGGCTCATGTGCCGGATTCATCCTAAAAAATAACATACAAAGATTAGTTAACCCTACCCCCGTAGACAACAAATCATTTTAAAAAAACACATACATCCTTCAATTATCACAAAAGCATAGTTGTCTATTTTTGGTAATTCGGGCCAAGTAGACAAAAGGTTGACTTATAATGGGCCCCACACACCTTGAGTGTTGAGTCGTCCTAGTTTGAATGCTCCTAAATTCAGAAATTTTGCTCGGTTGTATTCTAGTTGACTAGGAGTGACTTTTGAAAAAACCGGGAACCCAAAAAGACAATTTAGGCAGGAACTTGCGACAGACATTGGACGCATAACGGACCAATAAATTGTCACTAATTCCGAAAGAAATTGAGTATAAAAATGTCCGGCTGCGATTCCGCGAACCGCCTTCAATATACTATACAATATATATCATAAATATGCCATGATATGCAATGCCAGTTTATAATTTAAACAAATTAATCACATATAAACAATTCAATAATAACACTTCGTCCAAATAATCAAATCATTTTTGTTAGAACTTAATTAATCCCTAGCAGAGTCGTCATTTCAGTTTTATTAAAAATATATAAGTAAAGTAAAAATGAATAAGTTTCAAAAAATCAATTTATCTTATGATTTAAGAGAAATTAATTTTCCAAATTGACAGAGTCGTAACTTGATTTTTTAGTAAAAATCAAGAAAACTTAGAATTATTTTCCAAAGATTTAAACAGATAAAAATCAGTTGAAAAAGGGTTCGAAGTTCATATGTTCATTGCGAGAAAGTGTTAGGCCCTCGAAATGTCTGCTAACTCACGGTTGACCGCTGATTTGACTAAATGACCATTTTAAAATAGTTTTCAAATATTATCTAAATAAAGTGAATTCAGATTTTCTTGTTGATTTATTTTATTACTACTTCACTTTACTTAACTATTTAAAGGGAAATAAACTAAAATGAGAGATTTCTAAATGAGAAGAATATAAAGTGTAATTCACCATCCTGTATCCTGGTATTCTTTTAGGCCTATAAATCATTTTTTTAATTGTATACCAGTGTATACAAAAAGTATATCGCCTGTTTTCAGGCCTTCCTAGGTCTGGAAAGTTTGATTTCAGCCTGCGTTTATCATCCTCCGCCTGTACTTCGATTTTGATTTGGGAGAACAAGATTGAGCCTCTTTAGCTCAAGGTGAAATAAATTTAAAGAATGGAGTAATCCGATGGACTCGCTCAAAAATTCATGCCAAACAAAAGAGTAAGAAAAAATAATTAATACACACTAGAGGAAAATTAATTCATGCACAATCATCAGTCTTAGTAGAACAAGAGAATATGAAGGCTTGCCATTAAAGGTGCAGAGGATCACACAAAGAAATCAATGGCAATAGATGAGTGCTTCATAATGCTAAAACCATTTTTGCCCTTTCAAAATTTGAACAAAGAGGGTAATGAAGACAAAGGAATATTAAACCAAGTTTAGCATAAATTTTACGCACTAGGGCATACATTCAAAGGAACCTAGTGACATATGCTTTAAGCAAAGCACAGATAGAAAACAAAAAAAAAAAGATTACTGATGGTATGCAACTAACAGATAAAGGGTCACTACTCTCGTTGACTACAAAACAAACACCTTGGATTAAATCTAATATCGCTATATACTATGCATCGGTAAAATGTTGCTACAGCTGATGCGTATATCGCAACATTCATCCGTTACAACATTTAAGTCATATGCTTCTACGTATAATAATTTGTGGCAACATATACTTTTAAATAATGATTACGTTCGAGTGTGCTTTTAGATATATTATATGTGGCAACATATGCAGCAAATGTTGCTACAGGCGAATCACAACATGTGGCATATGTTGCTACAGATGGTTCGCCTGTAGCAACATTTGTTGCACATGTTGCCACATCTAGTATATCCTATAGCAACATTTGACATGTGTTGAGACAGAAACAAAGAAGAGCAACAAACCACACATTAAGGCGTTTCTAAATAAGATTATATAATAGAGATTATCCTTAAATAAGAAACAACATTCATCAAAATTCAACAACATAACGCTTAACACTCCTTATGGGGCATTTCGATTTGGGCATGTAGTTTTTTTGTGGTCAAAGTCCCTACATACTGAACACTTATTTTTCTTATTGGAAATGATTCACCAACTCCACACCGTCTCTTATGTGTCCTTCTTCTGGGTTTACTTGGATCAACGTATGGAGGAGGTATTTCTCTCTGTATGATATCCAAAGGGACAATCCAAGAATCTTCAGTTGGCACCAGGTGAATTTCCTGACAATATGCCATTATGTATTTTTCCACTGAATAATATGGAGAGGAGTACATGTAAATCTGATTTCCTAAAATTATCACCATGTTGGGATCAAATCGCTGCCATGGCATGTGGACAAGGTATTTTGTCCAAATCAAAAATTCTACAAGTACAAGTTCTTCTTTGTAGATCCACAGTAGCAAAATCTCCATGACCAGTGACACTAAACTTGTATTTAGCGATTTGATGGGCCAACAACTTGTTGTCCGCGTTGACATACTCTGATAAGTCTTTTTCAATTGAAGGAACAAATCTATTTGCGCAGTGCACCAGTTCCATATGCCTCTGGTGAAATAACAATGCAAATCTCTGATTTATTTCATCAAATAGAGCGACAATGGGAAATTCTCTTTCAATATCAAACATAGCATTCACCAATTTCGCGATGTCTGATATCATAATGTTATATTTACACAACAACAGATAAAAATCAAATAGAACACATAAAGTAAAAATAAACTCAATTGAAATTATACCTATTTCCTGGGCAAAATGACCTACTCCATGTGTGAAATCCAATACGTTCAAGATTTTCAGCGGTCTTTGGTACCAAATCTCTTATTTGATTGAAATGATCATTGAAGTCACATATATCGTACGCCTTTGCTGCTTTATAAAAATGGGAAACTACCTTTGAATTGTGAAAGTTATTTCGAATATTTTCCCTAAGGTGTCTCATATAACAACCATAATGAGATGCAGGGTAGATTCTTGAAACCATCTTTCAAATATTTGGATGCCTATCAGAGATAATGCACAAGTCATCGGTATCACCTACAAAGCTTCTCATATTTTAAAAAAAATATTCATATGAGGCATCACATTCATTGTCTACGACACAAAAAGCCACTGGAAATATATGATTCTCGGAATTTTGTTTCACCGCCAATAGCAAAACTCCTCTATACTTGCTCCTTAGAAAGGTGCCATCAACGGCTATTACTTTTCTCATTTCTTGAAAACCAATTATCAAGCAGCATATGATACAAAGAAGTACTGGAACCTCCCATTTTCATTGAGCGGCAATGCCGTCTTGCTTCATGGATTCGCAACTTCAAGCATATACCGATACGCATTAAGCACTAAATACCCGTGCTCATGTGTTCCCCTAACATTAGAATTAGCATGCTCCATGCCCTTATAAATCTTCCAATAGCTTACCTTACAAGTCAATTCTGTGCGGAATTAATTTGACATGTCTCTTGTGGATGGGCCTTTACCATTGGAAATCTATTTTCAAAGTGCTTACCTATGACTTTTACCGTGGCGTGGGGATTATGGCTTGTAAGATGCTCTTAACCTCAAGTATGGTACTTTTCATAGATTATAATGGCAAACCTATCACTACTTGTAAATTTCACAGCCCTCAGCCACCAATTGCAATCCGGATATGAACATTTAAAGGAAAACACGTTACGAGAATTGATCCCCTTTTTCGGTCTAAATTTTTTTTTCAAGCAAGCAATTTTTAATGAATTTGTCAGTTCTTGCTTGTTCTTGAATGTCATTCCCTTATAAAATCCTATTTCATCATCTCTAACATTATTCACACGTGAAGTTTGAAAAGCACATGGATTGTTGCTTATAGGTGTGGGAGCAAACTTGCTGTCAAGGTTTGACCCTTCAGCTTGAGCTTCACCTTCACTTTCACCTATTCCAATGTCATCATCAGGATTATTCATGTCTGCAGGATGAAATTCATCATTAACCATATCTTGTTGGCCTAGGTCTACATTTTGATCCTCCTCGATAGAAGTTTCTTCCACGTAGACTCTTAATATTGGCGATTTCTCTGTTCCTCCCAAATAAACACTCAAACTAGATTGATCAGTTATTCTAAAAAGTAAAACCTTCTCATTATGAAAAAAATGGAGAATGTAACTCATGACAAGATTTTGCGGTTAACAATTCTAACCATACTTTTGCACGACTAAATTGAAGAAATCATACAAAATATTTCTTTCGATATACATCCCTACTAAACCGGCACCTTATTTTTTACCATCCTCCCAACTCAATATGAATCGATCTTTCTTCTCGACCCATTCACCATGACAATCAATTCCTACAAATAATGACATTGTACCTGTAGAAAATAATTGAAAAAAACAATTATTAATTACGAAGAATAAGCATATGTAGCAACATATGACTATTCTGTGGCGATATTTGAGTCATATGTTGCTACATATGACTGTTCAGTTTTGAAAAATAAATCACTTGTTGCTACATTTTTTTATATATATCATATGTAGCAACATATGACCATTCTGTTGCGAGATGTAAGTCATATACATATCCGTTGTGAAAAATTAATCACGTGTTGGTAAATTTTTTAGTTATATCATATGTAGCAACATATGACTATTCTGTTGCGAGATTAAGTCATATGTCGCTACATATGACTGTTCTGTTGTGAAAATAAATCACATGTTGCTACATATGACTATAATATGTTATAATAGTCAACTGTTGCAATATATATAACAATATGTTGGAAACGCGAATGCAAATTATTGAAAAAATTGCAGGTACCCAGATCAGATGATAATGAATTGATTTTAAATAACTATAAATTGTACTTACCACAAACAATGGTGTATAATGCTTATGCAATAATTCCAATTGAACAAAATAAAATTTGGTCCACCATTTACAGATTAGGTAAAAAACTGATTCAAGAAGAAGAAAGTACAAGCACTACCAGCAAAGACTCGCAATGTAGGAAAATAAGAAGAAGAAGAAGAAGAAGAAGAAGAATAAGAAGAAGAAGAAGAAGAAGATGAAGAGAGCAAGAAGAAAGGAAAAGAAAGCAAGCAAAGACGAGGGTAGAAGAAGAAGAAAAGGACGAATACGACAGCTGGAGGCAGGGGAAAAAAGCTTTTATTTCCTCTTTTGGCTCGATATTTGTCCACAAAAATTTGTTAAATTAGGTTTGGTATAATCAAATTTACCATTTTACCCCTCATTTAATTCCCACCAAAAGTTGGTTAAATTAGGTATTGTGAAATTACCCTTTTACCCTTCATTTAATTCAGTAGACCAAACTGTCAACTTATAAACTCAAGGGCAACTCCACAACCCTTAATCATTAATCACATAATTGTCACTTACACCCAATATTCAAGATTTATGTCACCACCCATTTATTTTGAAACCTTAATGTCACTTTTTTAAAGAAATTTCGTTTTAGTTGCTCCATAATTTTGCAAATTTAAAAATAAATATTAAATATGCAATTTTAGTTTCAAAATTTTAATTGAGGATAGTAATTAATTTAAAATTTAAAAAAAAAACATGCATCACGTCAACTAAAATAATTCTAAAGAGTAGTTTTAGTGGGTAGTTATTAGTATAAAATTTTAAAAATACAACATTTTTATTTATAAAAAAATGCAGATAATAATAATATATAATGGAAAACACGGTTAAAACATATTTTCAAATAAATAAAATTAAAATAACTATATATAAATCATTTTAGAACAATTTTAAAAAATTAGTCTCATGTATTTAGAAAAAACTGCTTTTATTTTTATTTTTTTCAAAAAATTTATTTAGTTTATATATTTATTGAAACATAGATAAAATTGAAACTAAAAATTAAATTGCAAACTTAAAATGGAAAAATGGAAAACATGGACAAAAAATTTCAAAAAACACACAAGAAGTAGTTGAAGTTTGAAGGAAAAATATAGAGCTTTCAATATGGGCTAGTCCATCCTATCCGGGCTAACTCATACAAGCTTTTACATTTTATGGGTCAGGTCGGGCTAGCCCATTATTATAGTGGGCCAGAAAATGGTCGGCTCAAACCACAAGTACGTGCGCTACAGGCTTGACAGGTCAGCCCACTTTTTTAAAAAAATAACTCATTTAACAAATACTTTAAAAATAAATTAACACAAAGACTTATTTTTTTAATCCAACAAAGATCAAAGTCTTCAACTAAACTGACCCACGTTTTCACAAAATATTAACTCTTTATCTATTTCACCTTTACCAATTCACGTAAAAAATTTCCGCATAATGACCCATCATTTTCCGGCAACAATTTCTTCAAATCGAAGACAAAATTGATCTTCCCAAGGAAGAAATTCGACAAGAACGATAAGATTTTATTCTAGTTAAACATTTACACAAGCGAAGAAGAAATATGATCCAACGAATAAAGATAAATCATTGAAAATTAAATCTAAACATTCATATAAAAGGGTAAATTTGTCAAATCTAAATTAATTTATATTTATTTAAATAGGTTTAAAGAATGGTTACAAGAAAATGAAAATAGCAGAGGTAGACGTAGTATCGTAAACCATAGGAAAGGTGAGTGTTAAAGAGCGAAGCCTGGAGGGAAGTCTTTGAAATTATCTCTATTGAGTAAGTTTTTTTTCAAGTAAAAGTTTAAATATATAATAACAATATTAACCTAATTATTTTGAATTTGGACTCTCTTTAATTTTAAATTTTAATATTATATTATATTTTTTAGTTAATTATTATTGACCCACAGGACGACCCTACCTATATTTTTCAAGCCCATCAAATCAACAGGTTTATTCAGGCTGAGATAAAAAGTTCTTTTCTTAAATTGGCTCCAAAAATCTTAGTCCAATCTTATTAAATCCAGGGTTAGGCCAGACCGGCCCAACGGACCTAGCCCATATTGAGGGCTCTAGAAAAATATTTTAAATTAATCCACGTACAAAATAAAAAGTATAAGATTGTAAATTAGTTACTTTTTATTTGAATTTAAAAATGGTTACCTAAAATTACTCAACCAGTCCTATATCCTTTATCTTTATATATTCATAAATAAAAAAATCCATGTAAAAAGATTATTTTCTTCTTTTTCAAAAATAGGCATCTACATTCTACATAAATTATATTGCAAAATTGCAATGGTAAGGCAGCACAAAGAAGTCATCAACATTCTTGCATACAGTAAACAGTGTTCTGTGTATGCATATATGTGAAGAGATCGTTTTTTATAAGTGTGACTTAGTTACATTCTTAACTATGAATGATTCAGTTACCATCATAAATTTTGTCAAATTTTTGTTAGATTATGGATACATTGAATGAGTATTTGAGGTTAGTCTGTGTACAACATATATTGAAGATATATTAAGAATAAAGACTTGCTTGAATCTCAATGGATTATATTTTAGAAAGATTTACCAATAATGATAAAACACAAAACTTTGGGTTTACTTATTTATAACTATATTTTTCAATGTTAAAGTTTATCATTTTTATTATGATTATGATGACAGATTCACTTTCAAAATATAATAAATTGTGTTCTTCAAGGTTAAACATTTACAAATAATTTTTACATGACACAGTAGACATTTAGAATTAAGAATAAATTATTTGAAAAAGAGAATAAAGTAACGATTATGATTATGAGGAATAACTACTTACTTTGTCTTTCAAATATAATCCAATTTGTACTTTGAAATGCATTGTTTATTTGTTACATCTTATTATCTATTTTCGTCTCAAAAGTTAAAAGTGTTTGAATATCTAATTAATTTGATTATCTTCGTTTATATCTCAATTTATAATATTCTCTTATTATTATTATATAATTTTGTTGAAGCATACAGCTAAGGCCGTTCAAAATCGAATTGAAATCGATAAAGTCGAACCGACAAAAAAGTTATAGGTTTATAGTATTGGGTTATTGGCTTAGTGATTTTGATAACGGTTTTGATTTTATTTTTTTTGTCATCGGGTTATTGGTTCTTAACGGTTTAAAGTTTTTTCTTAACAGATTAACCGATAACCCGATAGTGAATTAAATATTTAAATTTATACCATTTTGTATATAAACTCCTCGACTTAGAGTTTAATTTCCTACTTTTATTTTTGGTTGTCTCAAACACTTGATTATTCTACGATGTAAAAGTGTTTGCTTTTGAGAAAGATGTAACTTATGAACTCAAGTGCATGGTTTATTTTGGTTTGTCACCTTGTTTGTAATTGATTTTCAATATTTTTTCTTTTGGGTCAAATCTTAACGGTTAAACCAATAACGATCAAAAACCGATAAACCAATAACTGATAAGTCAATATCTTAATGATTCTATAACGATTAGCATCACTACAAACCGATAACCAATAAGCCAACCCGATAAACTTCAAAACAGTACCGAACCGACTGATACACAGTCCTACGTACTGTGCAGTAAATCAGAATAGAAGCAGCATGAAGAAGAAGAAGAAGAGATGAAGATGCAGAAGAAAAAGAAGAAGGATCTAGAACAGAGAAAATCAGAGTTGTATATTATATGAAATGTGTGTTACATGCCTATTTACATCAATGTATATATACAATAACTAATACTTATAACCACTATAACTAACTCTTAACAAACTAGTTATACTAATTACATATATGCCACATTGTTCAAGTGACACCTTCTTCAATACTCCCCCTCAAGTTTGGAGGTATGAACAAGTTCATTACACCAAACTTGGATAACAAATATTCATGTTGAGATTTTCCTAAACCTTTAGTTAACATATCAGCTTCATGTTCCTTTGTATGTAGATACTTTGTTTCAACTAATCCTTGTTGAATTTTCTCACGTATGAAATGACAATCCAACTCAATATGTTTTGTTCTTTTATGTAATACTGGATTGGCAGCAATTTGTATTGCTGACTTACTGTCACTGTAAAAACTGACTGGAGTTTGAATCTTAGCTCCAAGCTCTTTAAACAGCTTAACTATCCATGTAATCTCAGCTATTGAACTGGCCATACTTCAATACTCTGCTTCAGCTGAGCTTCTAGATACTGTGGCCTGTTTCTTTGATTTCCAAGAGATCATTGATTCTCCCATCTTCACCATAAAACTTGAAACTGACCTTCTTGTGTGTAAACAAGCTCCCCAATCTTCATCACAATAGACCTTTAACTGTTTGGAGCTTTTGCTAGATAACAATAATCCTTGTCCTGCTTGACTCTTTATGTATCTCACAATTCTGAGTGCAGCATTAAAATGAGATTGCTTTGGTTGATGAAGAAATTGACTCAGTGTTTGAGTAGCAAATGCAATATCTGGTCTTGTAACATTAAGATACAATAACTTGCCTACTAGTCTTCTGTATATAGTTGCATCTTCCAATAGCTTGTCTTCTTCTCCTTTTCCATTCATATCATCATATTCCTTAGTTGTTAATCTATCATATGGATCCAGTGGTGTAGAAACTGGTTTGGCAGCACCAAGTCCTACTTCAGAAATTATTTCTACAAGTGTGTACTTCCTTGGAACATTGGGTGACAGGAAAGTGAAAAACTTGTGTTAAGACACTAGGTGAGGTGTGGCCTAGCCTTTGATGCCATAGTAGAACTCTTGAATCAGATATAGATGGAGGTATGGATGGAAGACTTTGAGTTTGTGTTTCTTTATTCTCTTCTGCTGTGAAGCACTGCTCATGTTTGTCTCTACTGACCTTGTGAATAGGTAAATGATAGAGACCTTCACTTTCTCCACCAATCCCCCTCACCTGCCCATTGTAGAGGTCCTGAAATATAACAATGTCAGGAAAGAAGGAGACAACACAGTTTAAATCTCTTGTAAGCTTTGAGATTGACAACAGATTAAACTTGAAATCAGGAATTAACAGAACATTCTCTATTTTGTCTTGTGAAGTCAGATGACAAGATCCTGTATGAGTAACCTTGACATTATCTCCATTTGGCAAATACACTCTTCTAGGCTTATCTGATAAAACTTGTTGTTGGTATTCAAGTACAGTAGGAAAAGATGTCATATGATTAGTAGCACCTGAATCTATGATCCACCCCTGTTGTTTATCCCCAACTATAAGTGCAATATCATTACCTATTGAAGATGCATAATCTTGGACTATATTTGCATTTGCAGCACTGTTAGACTGTGAGCCTGACCCTTCTGTTCCTCCCTTAGCATTTGTATGCCCAAGCATTTGTAGAATCTGACTGTATTGATCCTGAATGACACTCAATCCTCTATTATAGTCATTATGATTTACTCTTCCATTGTAGTTTTGACTATAAGAATTGTTGCTTAAACTTTCTTCTCTATTAGAGTTAAACTCTTCTTGATCATTACTAATAGCATTATGAGCTGTATGAAGTTGTCTTTTATCATTATGATTTCTCCCTCTCCCATATGATGGTCCTTTCTTCCTTCTTTCAAGACCAGGAGGATATCCATGAAGCTGAAAACATACAGCTCGAGTATGTCATGTTCTATTACAATAGTCACAATACACACTTGAATCATAACTAGGAACATTAGGAGTTTTATGTTTAGGTACAGATTGATTTCGAGCAGTAAACATTGCATGCGATTCTACTTGTTCACTACTAACAGATTGTGTAATCCTACGCTGACTCTCTCGCTCAATCAATATGGAATATGCCTTGTTAAGAGAAGGAAGAGGCATCATCATAAGAATCTGGCCTCTTGATTGATCATATGACTCATTAAGACCCATGAGAAACTGCAGCAATTTTTTATTATGCATAAACACATTGAGATCTCTTGAACCAGGACAACCACAACTAGATATAGGAACCAAAGTATCATACTCTACCCATAGTTCTCTCAATCTAGAAAAATACACTGAAATTGTACTCATACCTTGACTGATAGTTGCAATTTCTTTGTGTAATTGATAAATTTGACTTCCATCTACTTTATCATACCTTTCACTCAATTCCTTCCACACTTCTGCTACATTTGTTGAGTAAACAATCCCACTAAGTAATTCTTTTGATACACAGTTCATTATCCACGACAGAACAATGGCATTACATCGTTCCCACAAATTCTTCATGTTTTCTCCATATGCTTCCTTCTTGCAAGATCCATCAATGAATCCTAGCTTATTTCTTCCCAAAATGGCTATTCTCATAGCTCTGCTCCACACCGAAAAGTTCTCAGATCCAGATAGCTGAATCGAGACTAACATAACACCTGAATTATCGATGTTATTCAAGAACAATGGGTGATTATGACTTAGTTTTTCTGGTAATTCATTATCAACAGCTGCCATTGTTGCTTCTACTTTTCAGACTGTGTTTAAACAACTTTTGATCCTAACTATTGCGATTGCTCTGATACCATGTGCAGTAAATCAGAATAGAAGCAGCATGAAGAAGAAGAAGAGAGGAAGAAGAAGAGATGAAGATGCAGAAGAAGAAGAAGGATCTAGAACAGAGAAAATCAGAGTTGTATATTATATGAAATGTGTGTTACATGCCTATTTACATCAATGTATATATAAATTAACTAATACTTATAACCACTATAACTAACTCTTAACAAACCAGTTATACTAATTACATATATGCCACATTGTTCAAGTGACACCTTCTTCAATACTTACAGCTCTTCGTCGACATGTCTGTTTCATCCAAGAGTAATTTTACCATTCCACTATTTATTTGAGTTGAATGACGTGTGTCCATGTGTGGCAACTTCAAATGTATTTCACTGTTTCAAAACTCTCTTCTTCCCGCTTTAATAATGAAATTTGCCAGAAAGCTTAGATTGTGAGGACAAGAAGAAGAATCTGAAAAGTCTACATCATAGAAATATATATTTATATATAGCACATTTTATTGCAACAAATACAATTTTATTTTAATGGATGAAAATTGTATGGATTTTCTATCTTTATCTCTTACGAAAGTAAAATAAAAAATAATAATTTATCTTCATTTGTTACCGCAATTAATTTTAAAAATTATAAAGGTCAATTTAAATATGTATGCACGTCTGTTTTATGGTGAATTTAGAGAATTGGGATAATTGATTAATAACTATCTAAGACATAAACACTAATGATTGTAGTACACCTCTTCTCCTAAATCACAGGCACACAATAATTTAATTATCTCCACTCAAAATCACAAACATGAGAAACAAATACTTTTATTTTATGTTAAGTAAATTTATAATTTGATGAAGTAGGATTTTACTATGACTTTCTTTTTTTTGGTGTAATGTATAAATAGATTGATCAATAACGTGTTTTTAGAGATTTTAGCATCATATTAGAGTCACACCAAGCAACTCTAAAATTACCTAAGAATATCACCGACATGATAAGAATTAATGACAAAGAAATGAATTTCATCAATGGAATCATAATTAACTGTCACACCCCGAGCCTACACACCCTAGATGTGCCTTGAGCAAATCTTTGACCTGACTTACTTAACTCAGCGAAAACTTAACTCAATAATAAGAAAGAATCATTCTTGCAAGAATAACTTAAAATAAAATGTCTTGGCCAAAATGACACTTAAGTCTCAAAAATAGAATATTTGTAATGAAAAATAAAGAGAGACTCAAATCTGACTATCTGAATGACTATCTATCTATGAAGCCTCTATAATACCAAATGAATGTTGGGATAAATCCCACAACATTTTGTAAATGAAAAGACTGAAAAACAATAATAAAAAGTCCTCTGGAATGCAAAGAGGCTCATCAATGACTCTGAGTGCTCAAACTGGATCAATAAGGCGCTGGATGTTGATCCTGGTTACCCTGCATCTACATCATAAGACGATGCAGACCAACTGCATCAATACATAAAATGTACGAGTATACGAGTTGGAATTCTAAACAACAACTTAAGCTCGAAAAAGGATAAGAAGAAACACTAATCTTGACTTTTCTAAACTCATGAAATATTGAGGTTAATATAAAACATTATATATATATATATATATAAAACAGTGTAATCGTGCAATTTCTTGTAGTGTATGAAATCAAAATCGTGCAAACTTGGCGTCGTTGAAAAGATCTTTTCAAGGGCTTTCCAACCATATCAAGAATCACCTCTAATCCATTCTGAGCTAGATATTATGGCTGTTTAAAAATGATCAAAACTCACTTCTTAAACTTAGAAGAATTTTCCTAATTTTTCCTTTCTTTACAAAAGTGATTAATACCTTCAATACCCAACAGATCTAACTCGAGACCAACATTAGAAACTACGAATCAACATCAATGGACATTCAAACAACTCAACCAAATAGGGATTCGACAAGATTCGTCAAGGATTCACTTCTAATAATGTCAACAATTCTAAAACCACTGAATTGAAGCAATATTTGTGTACGGATGAATTAACCCAACACAAAAGATCTCACATACCATGATAAGGATCACTCCCGACGAATTTCACTCAAAATCCAATGGTGTTCTTGGCGAAACCTTGATCTTTCTCCCTTTTCCTTCTTCTCTTCTCTTTTCTCCAAGCCCTAAGCGTAAAGTTAAACCTTCTAATCTGACTAAAACTGGTTTTTACCCCAAATAAATTCCTAAAACGAAATAGGAAATAAATGGGTTAACAGACTAGTATACCCTTCCTTAAATTCGGATTGAACTTTCCTTACTTCAATAGCCAAACTTTCGAAACGTAGTATCTGCCTCATACGATATCGAAATAGTGCAAACTCGGAGCCGTTAAAGAGATCTTTCCAAGGGCTTTCCAACCATATCAAGAACTACCCCTAACTCATCCTGAGCTAGAAGTTATTACCGTTTGAAAATGAATATAACTCACTTCTTAAACTTAGAAGAATTTTCCAGATTTTTCCCTTTCTTTACAAGAGTGATTATTTTTAGTTTCTTATCTTATTCCTAGAAATTTCGAGTTACGGGATATTACATTAACCAACGGATACATGGAAACATAAGCTTTAAGCACATGTGTTCGTGCTATCACATAAACATAATGCATGTCAGGCTCTTAAGCGTAGTAATCTCATCAATAGATATTACAGAGAACATACCTAAAGAAGACGACAAATTCACATATAGAGAAGTAGAAACATCAACTGAAAATCCATAAAGTTGAACATAAGAAGTTTAAGACATCAAACATTCTTAGAGTTGCCAGTTCCATCATCATATAAAGAAAACCTTCGAGAAGGGGGAGAGGGGAGTTTAATCTGCTCAGGTACTTATCCCACACATCACGAGCACGAGTACTGTACTTAACCTTCTCCTCAGGACCCATCAGCTTCCATGCATCCGATGCTACCTTTGTGGCCTGAAAAGTGATGTGCTCTTACTAACATGCTTGTGTGTAACTAACTGGTGTACACCATGGCCTCTCTCATGCATAAAAATAAATTCTTACATCTTTCAGGCCTGAAGATTCAGGATGTGTAGTACAATGCTCTTTAATAAAGTCACGACTGAAAATGTTATTCTTAGTGTAAGTAGAATAAGGTAGTCTAAAAGTAGTAGAAATTAGATAAACAAGTTACAACTATAAGGTATTTACTCTAATAAACATGTCAGCTGAAGTGCAAGTAGAACGAGGAGTGGCTACTTGCTTTTCTTCTTTTTCTACTAGGTTCAGGTTCACTAATCCTCTTTCCCATTGCAACTTCCACTCCACAAAGGCACCTTAAAAATTAAAGAATGGAGAAAATGAGTTACCTATAATACCCATCCACCTTAAAAGAAAGAACGTTAAAACATGTATGCGACAACTCCACAAGGCCAACGATGTTACAAACAAGTCAAATCACGAAGATGATACCAAAGCACATAGAATCCGAAAAATATGAACACTTTTGAGTGTACAACGAATGAACATTTCACCACATTTAGAAAATGTGACTGAAAACATGTCTGCAGACCGGCTCCAGTAATATGCATACACTCCTAAAGGTTAGGCTTCTTCATACTGCTAATTCGTGAAAATTTAGCTACTCCCTAGTGTCAGTTTCATCACAGTGTCAATTTCCTTAATAAACAGTGGACTGTTTTGTGAATGATATGCTATTAAACCATGTAATGGAGTGAAATATGATGATAGTCCAATACAAAACTGCAAGGCAGAGCTGATACTTGCAATTTGGTATATAGTGTCCTTACTTAAAAAGTTATCATTTTTACATGGTAGATATCCTCAGTCTCTTCAGAAGCCCAGTAGTACTTTGACAAGTCAATAACTCAATGACAGAAACCTATACTATCATACTTTCACCAATGACTAGATTGTTCCATTTTCCTACATCATCTTTTAAATGAAATATAACTATCATGTGCTTTGTTCACTACAACTCCGCCTATGTGAGCTCACTCACATTGCCTGTCCCAAGCCCGGATAAAGCACTGTTACCGAGGGTTGACCAAAACTACCTCTCTATCCCATAAAAATAGGGGTAAAGTTGCACATCTTACACTCGCCAGACCCCACTTGAAGAATTACACTAGGTTCTAAAAGTACCAATTGGTGCAGTAACATTTTTAAGCAACTTCGTTTTTCCTGGTACAAACAGTTTAGCAGTTGCCTACACACTTCGTCCCAATTCATGTATGCACCATTTGACTTGGGACAAAGCTTAAAGAACCAAATGTAAGACTTCTTGCTATTTTAAATTATAGAAAAGTGACATTTTATTTTTTAAACGGACTAAAAAGGAAATGCTCACATGCTGCAACGAAAAGTAGCTTTTTACTGCATTCTAAAGCTGAACAACTATTTCACACATAGAAACACACACAGAAGGGCGAATCGAGAAAATGAAAGAAAACCAAATGATCATGAAAGCTTTAATGAATAATAAGTGGATACTGCACTTCAAGAAAAAACAAAGGAATTGAAAATCGACTGTTAACCAACAAAATGAAGTAATATAATGTAAGGCAAAAAGAACGATGAAAAATCAAAGGAAATAGAGAATTGAAACCATTTGGCTTTGTCGTTGAGATCAGGTGAAGAAGCCTCAACCTTGCAATACAATGTTCCTAAGAAGAAAAGAAAGGATAAAACAACTTGCAAAAAGATTATTTGTCCGCAGAAATTAGAAGCACAGTTTACGTCTTTGATTGGTTATCCTCCTGCATAATATGCCTGCAAAGATGCCCAAAATGAAAGTGCAGGAAGTCATTATGATGCGAACAGTGAGGGCAGGCGATAGCATGCTCATGATGAGATGGATGATATACTTAAAATGCAGTTAAATTTAAGGCATTTTGTAAAGAAGAATGCATGTCATCATGTTCACAAAGCTAAAAGATTACTTGAATTCTTATAATATTCAGATAAGAGAAGGAAAGAACACGGATTGAGCTTTAATTTCAATAACAAAACTAAATTTTATAGTCAAAAATAATTTTTTTAATATAAGTTCATAACATCATTATAATTCTAGTAATTTACTAAAAGGTACAAAAAAAGAACTTGAAAGAATAACACATTTAGCAGATTGGAAGAGGAGCACCATTCCATCTCTTGAGACACTCCAACAATGGATCAATAATCTGTCCATTACACATTGCTGTAAACACTTTATCAATCTCCTCACCGGGTGATCGAACTTTTTCACCCGTCAACAATTCTGTTCCAAGTTCTTCTCTCACCAACCTGTACAATGGATATGATCTGCATTCTGTGATCCTGTTACGAATTAAAGGGTTGCCACTTTCAACAACAGCTCTTACACTCTCAACTTCTTTAGGCAACACAGCGATTAATTCGTCCTCGAAAGCTCCAATCTTTTGGAAGATTGAGCTGTTGACATTCTTCTCACTTTCACCATTCTTCATTGCTTGATCAACAAGGACTTGTCTCAGCTTCTGCATCAAAGGGTAGTTGGAGCTGCAAGGATCATCAGCATAGGCAAACAAGTATTCTCTATCCACGACTCGAAGCAATTCTTTTTCGCTGAATCTTGCTGGATGAAGTTCACCATTAGCACCCATTGTCAAAGTTCTCTTAGCTACTTGGCTAACTGTGTTCTTGACAACACTCTTCAAGTTTTCCTCCAAATGTCGTAAGTCAATAGCTTGGCAAAGAGCCACGAGATAGGTTGATGACATTATCTTCAAGATATCAACAGCCTCAGCTGTTTTCCTGGCTGAAATTAAGCCCAAGGAATTCACATCTTGGTTGTGTTGCTCAGCACTTTGGACATGGTTAGTCACTGGATTTGCCAAGAATTGAAGTTCCGAGCAGTAAGAAGCCATCGCGATTTCAGCGCCCTTGAAACCATAGTCCAAGCTTGGATTACTTCCTACTGTCAGATTAGATGGCAACCCGTTGTTGTAATAGTCGTTGACAAGCTCTAAGAATTGGGCAAACATCAATTTACCAATTGATGCAAGGGCCAATCTTGTATTATCCATGGAGACACCAATAGGGGTTCCTTGGAAGTTGCCACCATGTAAGGCCTTGTTTCTTGAAACACCGATCAATGGATTGTCGTTCACTGAGTTAATCTCCCTCTCGATCATCTTAGTTGCAGCACGAATGACTTCAATCTGAGGTCCAAGCCATTGTGGAGATGTTCGGAGAGCATAACGATCTTTCTTTGGTTTTTTAAGAGGATCCATTTCATGGAGCTTCTGAGCTACCTTCACATAAGAGCTTCCATCCAAAATGTGTTCCATAATAGCAGCAGCCTCAATCTGACCAGGGTGATGCTTCAACTTGTGTGTCAAATAGTCAGTGAATTCGGGCTTTCCGTTCATCACTTCAGCAAAAATCGCTGATAAAACTTCAGACATAACAGCAAGGATATTGGACTCAAACAGGACTATTGATGCCATAGCAGAACCAACTGCTGTGCCATTCACAAGTGCAAGTCCTTCCTTAGGCTGCAACTCGAAAAATCCACTACTAATACCAGCCACGCAGAAAGCTTCCTCAGCATTAAGTTTCTCACCATTGGGTCTAACAGCCTTGGAATTAGGTCTGCCAGTGAGCAAACCAGCAATATAGGACAAAGGGACGATATCACCCGAGGCAGTGATCGTGCCACGGAGAGGCAAACACGGGGTGATGTTGCTATTGATCAACTTACTGATTGCTTCCAAGATCTCAAATCTAATGCCAGAGTAGCCTTGAAGCAGAGTGTTGATCTAACAAGCATAGCTGCCCTTGTTGCTGAATGTGGCAATGTGTGAGATGATTCTATTCCATTACCAAAAACTCCAGCATTCAAGAACCTACAAAAAAATATCATAATTCATTACGATCACATTTTAACTGAATTCATCCGAATCCCCTTCGCGTAAAAACAAAAAAAAATCTTTATCAATGGAGCACTTAAGTAGTCGATAAGCTATGTATAACAAAAAATATTAAATTCTTTACATTGTTAGTATATATAACAAAAAAATATTAAATTCTTTACATTGTTAGTATATATAACAAAAAAATATTAAATTCTTTACATTGTTAGTATATATAACAAAAAAATATTAAATTCTTTACATTGTTAGTATATATAACGAAAAAAAATAGTTTGTTTACCTAATAAGTTCTTTTTGAAGAGCACCACCATTTTTTGTTCTTCTATGAGATGTTGCTCCAAATCCAGTAGTAACACCATAACTATCTGTACCTTTACTCATACTATCCATAACCCAATCACTACTAGCTTTCACACCAGCACTTGCACTTTCAGAAAGTTCCACTTTAACCCCATTACTTTTGTCATCAACATTTGCAATGGATGCAACTTGTGCAACTGACAAAGTTTCACCCCCAAGTTTCACAATTGGCTTTCTAAATTCATCCACCATCTTTTTCACTTCATCCAAATGGCTGCCTCTTAAAGAATCAGCAGCCATTTCCCAATTCAATGGATCATTGATTGATTTCTTGCACAAATCCATAGCTACTTCTCCATTAATATGTCCATTTTGTGCAATTGATGGTGCCATTGGATCAAGTAAATTGTTAGATTTGTAATGAAGAAATTTTAGTGAAGAGAAAATGGTTAGAGTTTATTTGTATGTATATAAAAAATGTTGTGAACTTATAAAACCTTTTGTTTTGGTTGTGGTATATATATGTATCTATCATGTGGTGAGTATATATAGAGGAACAAATGATGGTTGGTAAACAAAATATGTGAGAGGGGGTTGCTAGGAAAAAACCAGTAAATGGTGAAATATGTGAGAGGGGGTTGCTAGGAAAAAACTAGTAAATTGTGGTCGTTGAAGATTAATAGTAGGTACTCCATTTTTACTTGTTATTATTTGACTTGATTCAATTATTAAAATAATAATAAGTGACATATGTATTAATTGATGTCCACTATTAGATCTTATAGGATGATCTAGAGAACAATATTTAACATTAGTGGGTAAAACATGGAAAAAATTACTCTCTCCGTTTCAAAAAGAATGAGTTTATTTCTTTTTTAGTCTGTTTAAAAAAGAATGACATTGACCCCTTTCTTTTTTTGGAAACATTTTAATTTTTCATGTGACATGTTTAAGACCACAAGATTAAAGGACATTTTGGTACATTTGACATAACTTTAATTTAGAATCACAAGATTAACAAGTCTTCTTTCTTTTATTAAACTCCGGTTCAAGTCAAACTAGGTATTTTTTTTAAAAACGAAGGGAGTATTATATTTTCTTAATTTATTAAAAATAACAAGTAAAAGTAATAATATATTTTAGAAATAATTGATCAGTAAAAGTGAATGGGGGAGGACTATGTATAATCAATTTTATTATAAGTTATGAACGAATATATATTTATTGAACTTTTGAATTTATTTGAAATAAGATTTTATTTATATTGGTCAATACACGGTATGAGTCAAACTTAACAACTAAATATATAGTACCAACCAAGTGATTTCCATCTTCTTGTTTTTTTCTATTTAAAAAATTGATTTTTAATGACTTTTTAAACATGGTATTGTGAAGGTTGATGGAAATGATGGCTTTGAATAGGAAAGACACTAGCAGAAAATAAAGTGAGAAAATAGAAGAAAGTTTCTTTGTGAACCAAGTGGGTGCATTTTTGTTAGGTTTTGTTCAATATATATCAATCAATTAATTTAAAATATGTTTCAAATTGCATTCATACAAGAGTATTTTAATATGTGAAGTGTAAATGTGACAATTAATATTAATAAATGTATCATATGTCACGTTATGTGTTATGTCAATTGGAGTGCATTATATATGTGTAGAATATGATCATTAGTTGTTATTTGTTAATAACTTTTGTAATATATTTAATTAATAAGTAATTTCTGAACAAAAAACTTTAATGATACCATATATAAGCAGATCACTAATCCATCACCCGAAGAATATGAATGTAGAACCAGATTACTAGATTACAACTAAAAGCAATATCATTGGTTGCAAAAAGCAAATGTCTCACAACTTTATGTCATGTTTAAGCGTTTTGACACATTCATGAGGATTTCAAAAGCATTAAGCAATAAAAGGAATTTAATTAAATTACCCTCATCTTCTTAAATGAGGATTAAGATGTAACTAGATATAAAGTAGTAAGGGCAATTTGCACAAGAAAACATCATAAAGTGAATGATATGCATCAACTTGGGACATATATAAATGTAAATATGATAAATATAGATTTTCTAGACGACTTTTCCAAATATGTCTATAATAGTTAAGTTGATGAGAGATAGCGTATATCTAATTGAATAGTTGAGGACAAACATGCTTGATCTGTTAACTATCGTAATTAAAAATTCATCTCATGGACATTAATATTGTATTTCCCCACAACCTTCTCTTCTAATTTTGGTCAATCTTTTAGGAGGTGAAATGTTAAAAAAAAATTAAATGTTTATTTTTATTTTTTTTAAATGAGGTGTTTATATAAACTTTTTGGGAGAAAATAAGTTTTTTTTTAAAGTAATACAAGTTATTTATCAAAAGCTAAAAAGTAGCGTTTGCTCAAATATACTTTTTTGAGAAAGCATCTCCGAGAAAAAAGAAATATACTTAAAAAAGCACTTTTAAAAATTTGATCAAACACTAATTGTTGCTCATAAGGATTTTTAAAATTTAAAAGTCAAACACAAACTGCTTTTTACAAAACTATTTTTTGCAACACAATATTATGCTCTGAAAAGATGTTCAATACGTTCATACGAAAGCCATTGTAATGTATATTTAACCCGCTAATATTTTAGTCTTTGATAATGCTAAACATGGTGGAATATATAAAATCTCCTTATTGGAGTATTTCTTTTTGGGGGTGAAACATCATCTTATATGTAATTATTATGATATTATATATTACTCGATTACACTATTTTTTTATGAATGGATAAACATATTAAAGTAGATTGATACTATACTCAAGATGAGGTACTCTGACAAAAAGTATATCTCATAGTCATGTACAAATAAAAGTGGGAAAACATTACTATTAAAAATTCATCCCAAGGACAAATATCATTAAAAAATAAGCATTTTTGTGAAGTAGCAGAAGCTAAAAAAAATATCTTCTGTTACACAAAAGTACACTTTTGAAAAACACAGTTGAGGAAAATAAATTTCAAAGCACAAGTTGATTCCAATAAAAAATATTTTGTTCGGAATGCGCTTCCGAAATAAGCTAATTTTAGAAATTTGACAAAATATGCAATTAGTATACCCTAGCATGACAATATCAAACATTATACGAAAAATCATTTTAAAATAAGGAACAAAGTAATTTCAACAGCATAAATTCAAAATCCCCAAATATAGCAGCACCAATATCAAACATAATATATAAAAAATACTTTTAAAATAAGGAAGAAAGTAAATTCAACAGCAAACATTCATATCCCCAAATAAAGCAAGCACCAATCCAATGACTATTGTCTATTGGCATGAAATCTCTAAAGAAGTTATCAAGGCAATGTTACATCAACATGTGCAACCATTGCAGACTCATTCCTTCTCTTCTATGAGAACATCCAACTTCAGCCGAGCACTGGAATTAACGACATCTTTTGGGACCACAAGGAATTTCTTCATAGGACTATCTTCTGACCAGTTTGGCACACTCTCTGCAACGGATTCTAGTTTAAAAGAACTTTCCCCATCTGTTACTACAAGCTTGTATGAGAACCTTCTCTTCTGCCTAGCTTGTCCAACACAGATGATGTTGATAGAACTCCCAACACGGTCACTAGCATGGTTGACGATAAAAAGTATACCTTCTGTCCTCATTTGAAGAATTATGTACCTTTGGTCTTTTTCTATATAAATTGGATGGACAGCATTGAAAGAAATGTGCTCTGCGGAAGAAGCATGTTTCTCGCTAAAATGTGCATATACCTTTGCTGAAGTACCTATAAAGTCACAGCCATGGGAAGGACAAAAACAAGGCACATAGATGCATGCATTTTCATGGTCAGTTTTCTTACTAAAATTCAGAATCTCCTTACAACCATACCTATTGTTCACGCATGACACTTTCAGAGAATCTAGAACATTCTCCATAGCTCGACAACGGTTATATCCAATTGGCAAACAACATGATGGACACTTATTAGCAATCTTGATGCAGCAAGGGGCACATGCTATGTGCCCATTCCCACACTATATTTTTGACCAAAAGAAAAATGGATGTCAGAAAATATATTCATTGCAAGCAGTTAGAATGTTTGCAGATGATAGCTTAGTCTAATCTGCATGCTTATAAATTTTCAAGGTTTCTCGAAGTACACCACTTAAGAAGTTGAGGAAAATAAAAATGTGATACATGGAAAGCGTAAACAAATTGTACTTAAAATTCACTATTTAGCTCTTTGTATTAGCATTTGCCATAAACCTAGAGTCATGGCTTTAATTTCTTGCTTGGTCCAAAAGACTCAATAATTTCATTTAAAACACGCTCATGCATTAAAATGTTATATTTTGTTGCAATGACAACAAATTGATTACCAATAGCTATATTCTGCCTTAGAGTAAAACCAAAGTGGCTATTCTGCAACTCTTAGATGAAAAAGGACATAAATTAACCACCCTGGCAAGGAGAAGGACGTAGAACTTAGTATCTGAACATCAATTGTGTATGTCTTTAAATGCAGTAACAAGATTAAATCTTAAGTTATTTTGAGCTAAAACCAAGAGCTCTAAAAAGAGGCTAGGTACATAACTTCTATCACGATAGATCTCCAACAAATGAATAGTATACAGTTAATAATTTCTATTACGATAGATCTCTAACAAAAATAAAATACAGTTAATAACTTCTATCACGATTGTTCTCCAAAAACGGAATAGTATACGGTTAATAACTTCTATCAGATAGATCTCCAAGAAGGAACAACAAACATTTAATAACTTCTATCTCTGCTGATACCCTAATCTTTTGTGGGCAGAGACTCTTCAAGCTATATCTCAATCTAACTTTGAAGTTGTTTGAAGCTGTCTCTGGATTACATATTAACATGATGAAGAACCAGATCTACCATATCAACGAAGTCGACTTTGAATACCCTGGCACGGAATTCTGGGGTATGGCACATGCTCTTTCCACTCTACTTAATTTGGTCTCCCTTTGGATGCAAAATACAAAGCTCCTGAAATATGGAATGGGGTAGTGGAAAAGATGAAGAAGACGCTGGCAAACTGGAACATGCAATATCTATTTATGGGAGGAAGGATAACCCCATCAATCGTGTACTGGACAGCGTACCTACCTACGTCCCTCATCCCAGTGTCATATGAGGTGAAAGAGCAACTAGTTGGTCTGAGAAGGGCTTCCTATGGGAAGGAAACCGTGAAGAGCATTAATTCCACCTTGTGAAGTGGGATAAAGTATTATTGTCAAAGGAACAGGGAAATTTGGGCATTAGCGATCTTTAGAAACACAACAATAACATTAAGGGAAGAAACTATCTCACCAGATATTTTGCAAGAAAAAAGCCTAATTACAATGTAACTTAAGCCCAGATTAAATCGGGATGCGAAAAGAAGAAACCCATTTACAGTGACACCCATTTGTAATCTCTAGTCAGAATGAGATTAACTTGATTGAACCTGGTAGCCATCTCCCCACTTTAAGTGTCTTATTATTCTCCATCATAACCCAGTGCTTCCTCTAACTTGAATATTACGCCATCAAGACTATGACTTCACCAGTAAAACAAAGACCTATATTAGCCAGTTATTCTCCAATTTGAATGAAATGTTATAACTTCAAAATTAGAACCACGTGAGATGGGATAAGCACAGTCATTCCACTGTCAGCAATTCTCCCAACTAAACTCTTTAACAGATCCACATTTCCTATGCTTTTCCAATGCAATACTGAATGCTAAGTAATCATATTTCTATTATCTGACATGTCTGCTCTACTTCTATATTTTATTTTTTAAAACCGCCTCTACCAGGCACGGCTAAAGTCTGCGTAAACTCTATCCTCCCAAACCCCACTATTGGATTAACAAAAACTATAACTTTTACACCCTAAGAGCAATAAAGTATATTGGTCAGATTGTAAATGTCAATACAAATTCCCTTCTATTCAAGACCATGTCTTTCAAAAACCTCTAAAGGCAAATCAAGAATTCTCCAAACACAATTAATTCCAACACAGATAAATTCTTATACTCCTAATAGCAATGAAAAGGGTAAAAAGAAGAAACCTGAAAGACAGGAACACAGAGATGTTCAAAGCAGATCGGGCAATCCAACACATCCAGATCCAATAACGTCATAAAAATTGACCTGTTTATGATTGAATCCTCAAAATTCTGATACATGCTCTCACCAGAAATAGACGTGTTCTCTCTTAAAACATCGGATTCACGAACTGGCACCCTCCGATCACCGCTCGATCGGAAATTTCCCTCAGATTCCGATCCCCAATCCTCCTCCTCTGCCTCTTCCTCTACTTTTTCCTGAACAACCCTTTCCCTTTCTCTTTCTTCTACTTCTTCTTGTTGACGGATTACGACGCCGCGAGAGAAAGTTCCGGCGGTAGTCCTCCGTCTCTTGCATACAGATGTGCTGGAGTTACAGGGTCCTCCTTCATCATTATCATGTTCATCTCTTCCAACTGAAAATCTCGCCATTTCTTCTTCTTCTTCGCTGCTAGATGAATGGTTCACTCTTATCATGGTCAAAATTCGGTTTTTGTAAATATTATTTTAATATCTTATTATATTATTATTATTATCATATATTTATACTATTTCTTTAAAACTACCTATGGGAAAATATTTATGTTTTTTGCAAAATTTGGTTACAAAATCAAATGTGGTCAAATACTTAAGATTTGAATTTAATGTTTTCTTGAAAATGTGTTTGACTATGAGGTAATAGTTTTATTTAATTTATAAATAAGTTGTATAGATTTTATTTTTTTTAGTTAAGAAAATGAGTAATTAGATTAAGAAGAAATTTAATTAATGATTAACTTTATTTGAATATGTATTTTTTATGTCACATTAGTACATTGAACTTGGGCGGTCTTTGATTAAGAGTGTATGAATTGACTTGTTTTAAGTGTTTTTAACTAAAAAAATTGTAAGCACTTTTGAAGTATTTAGGTAAATTAAAAGTGTTTATACATTACTCTCTCCGTTTAAAAAAGAATGGTCTAGTTTGACTTGGACGGAGTTTAAGAAAAGAAAGAAAATTTTTTGATCTTGTGGCTCTAAATTAAATTTATGACGAATAAACCAAAATGCTCTTTAATTTTGTGGTATTAAATATGTCACGTGGAAAGTTAAAGTTAAAGTTTTTCCAAAAATTAAAAAGGGGTCATTCTTTTTGAAATAGACTAAAAAAAATGAGATCATTCTTTTTTAAATGGACAGAGTATTGTTTTGCTCCATGAATTATGAAAATGAGTAATTGGACGACGAATTATGGTTTACTAAGAAATTTATTAAATGATTATGTCACGTTAATACATTAAACTTGGACGGTGTTTGATTAAGAGTGTGTTTGAATTAACTTGTTTTAAATGCTTTTAACTAAAAAATTTGTGAGCAATTTTGAAGTATTTAGGTAAATTAAAGTGTGTTTACAGATTATTCTTTTGCTTCATAAATTAAGAAAATGAGTAATTAGATTACCAATTATGGTTTACTAAGCACTTTATTTAATGATTAACTTTATGTGAATATATTTGTTTGTCATAAGGACGGTGTTTGATTAAGAGTCTTTTGGAATGACTTGTTTTAAGTGTTTTCAAGTGAAAACAATTTTTAAGCAGTTTTGAAGTGTTAGGTAAATTTTAGAAGAATCAATAGATTTTTATTCTTCATGAATTAAGAAAATGAGTAATTAGATTACCAATTATAATTTATCAAGAATTTAATTAATGATTAACTTAACTTGAATTATGTTTTTTTATTGTCATTAGTACATTGAACTTGCAGGGTGTTTGACCTATTTGGCCAAGCAGCTAGAAAATGTTTTATTTATTTAAGCACTTCTAATATTTTTTAAAAAGTATTTTTGAGAGTCAAATTATGAAAAGGACCGTTACCCATACACTTCAAGAATCCGTACGACTTAACGAAATTTAATTTGGGCGAGTAGAAATCTCAGAATTGATCTTGTTGTGGAAGGTATTTTCTGAGTGTCGTGGTTTAGAGGTGTGTTGTGATATGGGGAACTTGGGATTTTTGAAATAGCTCACTACCTCGCGTAACCCGCCCTGGGGGGATTTATGCCACTTTGGCAAAGCCGCTACAGTGGGATAAGGGTTGCTGTAGCGGGCTCAACGCGACTTAAGGTCGTTAATAAACTCTTCAACAACCTTATTATGCACTTTTCAACTTTTAGAGCTAAGGAACAAGCTCTAGACGACTTCTGATAGTTTTTCACCATATTTTAGGCTAAAGGTAAGCTTTTCACTTCTTGAATCCATTTTACAATCCGTAGAATGTAATAGAATGGGTAAGTATTGATGGGGAAGGGTTTTGAAATAGATTCTATGGTTGAAACAACCCTAATTGGGTACTTAGAATCATGGGTTATGAACTAGGGTTCATAGAATTGTTAGAATTTCGAGTAATTAGCAATTGTTTGAAGATTCCCATGTTATAATGATTGTTTATAGACCAAGAACAAGCGCAACGAATCCGGAAAGGGAAGGATCAAGATTCTTATAGTTTCAAGCTTGTTTCGGGTAGGTGATGGTTGTGATTTTATGATTAAGAGTGTATTCTTGTTATTTCTTCATAATGATGCATGTATGTATGTGAATGTTGCATTGTTTATTTCACACTTGTTGTAAATGAGATAGATGAATAATTATAGGTCATGAATAATTTCTTGATTGCATAATTATTGTGAATATACTTGTGAATGTGATTGTGGTGTGTTGATGGATCGGATTGCCACATTTCGACATAACTAACTGGGATCGGTTGTCACGTTCCAACATAAAAATGGGATCAGATTGCCACGTTCTGGCATAACTATGGGATCGAATACCACGTTCCAGTGCACTAACAGTTTGGGTTTGGTTTCCATGAAAGGATCAACAGCTTGTGAAAAATGTGTAATGTTGAAGAATGTGATATTCAATATTATATATGTTTGATATATTGCATAATTATATAGTTGTAATTAACTTCTTTATGTTGCACTTAGTGGGATAGCCGTGTGATCCTACCAATACACGGTTGTTGTGTACTGATTCTGCACTTTCTCTTTTTTTTGTTGACAGCTCTCGCTTAGAAGATCTGTGATCGTCACCTTCGAATTCAAGGGTGAGCTAGCATCTTCCGGGCTGCTCTAGATTCTCTTGGGGTCTATGTTCACATTTTAGACTTGGACTTTCTAGTTAGTTCAGTTGGGGTTGTGACCCTTCTTGTTTAGAGTTGTTGAACTTAAATGTTTTGGTACATTGACTTTCAGGTTGTAGGTTAATTCTTCCGCATTTGTTTTAGTTGATAGACTTTTGTTAGAGTTCATGGGAACTCTATTCATTTCCTTAGTATTTAACTTGCATCCAAAACTTAAATGCCTTAGTTTTTTGGTTTAGCTGCTTGTTTGGGTTGTAATAGTGTTCTCCCACCAGAAAGTCAGTGTGGGTACCAATCACGACAGTCTGGGTCGTGCAGTGTTGTGAAAAGCGCGCTTAAAGGCGGGGCGCTACCAGTGCTTCTTTCTCCTAAGGCGATGCGATCTGAAAAAGGCGCTCACTTCAAATAAAGAAGCGAGAAGCGACATTATGAAAAAGCACAATAAAGCGTGCTTTTATAAAAAAAGCGACAATTAGGGTTTTTTTAAAAAAAATATGTTTTTTTAAAACAAATTAAAATAGATACGACTTAATTTTCTTTCACGACTTTACTCTTCTTTCGCTGCTTCTCTTTTTCATGACCGCGAATGCGACTGATCGGTGAATTTCTTTTCTCTTCGATCTGCTTCTCCTCTTGCTGCTCTCTTTATTTTTCCCTTTGTCCTCTTTGGGTAATGCAAACAGGACTCTTCTCTGCTGTAGTTTTTTCTTCTTCTCTGCTGCGATCTACTATTGTTTCTTTTCACAATTATTGACTTGTTTTTTTTTTGGTTAATATTACTGCCTACTCTGTTTTTCCAATTTTTTGTTGTTTTTTTCGTTTTTAAGTGATCGTGTGTAGCAAGTGTGTATGTTGTTGCTCTGTTATATATTTTTTCACACTTCTTTTTTGCTTATAGTATTTAGCTTTTGTGATGTGACATACAACAGCGGAATCTTTCATCACAAAAGGCATCTAATCGGTGGCTATAGAGATGTAAAAGTATGTCTGGAAGTCCCAGATAAAGTGAAGGAAGAGATCAAAGAATATATGTTGAAGAAAAATGAGTTTAAAACTCAAATGAACCATAAAGCATCCATGGTTAATCTTGTTGATAATGATGGAATGGATGATGATGAATTTGAAGTGAATATGCCAATGGCAATGGGGCCTCCCTCAAAGCATCAAAGGATGCCTTCCAGTAGTAGGAGTGGGTCTTCCATCAATAGCACTATCAAGGGTCTCCTATGAATCTTTATTTCTCGCAAAAATCAAATGAAAAGAGAAAAAGTGGGCCTATTGACTTAGAATCTTCTAGCAAGATTTTGAGGGATCGTGTGTATCTGTTTTTGCTAGGTGGATGTATGATGCAGGACTTCCTTTCAATTGTGTTAATTACATAGTTTTGAAGAATTCATTGAGGCAGTCGACCAATATGGCCCTTGAATGAAGCCTCCCACCTATCATGAGGTAAGAGTTCCTTTTTTATGAAAAGAGGTGGAAAAGACAAACAAGATAGTAGAATAACATAAGGTTCAATGGAAAACATATGGTTGTTCCATTATGATGGATAAGTGGACAGCAAGGAATGGGAAAATGGTTATTAATGTTTTGGTGAACTCTCCAAGAGTGAGTGTATTCCTTGAATCTTATGATGCTAGTGACTCTTCTACCGACTCTAATAAGATGTTTAACTTGTTTGAGAAGACTCTCATGAAGGTAGGGCAGGAAAATGTAGTACAAGTTGCGACTGATAATGCAAGTGAGAACAAAAAAGTGGGTAACATGTTGAAGGGAATGTCCCCACATATTTTGTGGACTCCTTGTGCTACTCACTGTACCAACTAGAAGTTTGGTGACATTTTCAAGCAAGCCCCGTATTCTACAGCTGAACTTGAGTCTTGATATTTAATTTGCCTTTTTAAACTTCATGTTAGATTTCTTTACATTTTAAGTGCCATTTTTTTTATAGTTTTTGGTAAGGCTGTTAACGTACATGCTTATATCAATCAAAGAGCATTGTTGTTGAACATGATGAGGAGATACACAACAAAAAAATTTGGTAAAACCCACCAAGACAAGATTCGCAACAACTTTTTTGACTTTGTATAGTTTTTATAAGCAAAAGAAAAATTTGAGAAATTTATTTATGTCAACTTAATGGAATGAGAGTATCTATTCAAAGGAATCTCTTGGTAAAGAAGTTGCGAGACATATCATTAGTCCATTTTTTGGAATGACATTGTTCAAGCGTACATAGTTGGTGGTCCTTTAATTTAAGTACTTCGTATGGTGGATGGGGAGAAAAAAACACCAATGGTTTACATTTATGAAGCCATGGACAGGGCCAAAGAAAGTATTGAAAAGGCATTCAATTGTGATACAAGGAAATATGAAAGTTCTTTAAAATTATTGATGCAAGGTGGACACGCCTCAACAATCTAGTGTTCATCAAATATAATAGAACATTGGCGCGTTGTTACAATGATAGTGTACCATTGATCTAATTTTGTTGGATAGTATTGATGAGGCAAATTAATGGTTAACTAGAGCACCACTAGATTACCACGATGAAGAGGTGTACGAAGGAGAAAGTCTCACTTATGGTGATGTTTCTGTGGCAAGTGGTGTTGAGGAGAATATTTATAGTTTTAGGGGGAGTACTTTAAGGGGCAAGGAAAGAGGAGTTGGAGGTTCTAGTTCAAGTCGAAACCTTGTTGATGAGCCTTCTGATGATGAAGATGATGATGACCAAGTAGAACCCTTGGTTAGGTCACTAGAAGAGTTTGAGGATCTTGTTGAAGAATAAGAGTTTGAGTCTTTGTGATTTAATTATGTTTTTGATTTTTTGATTTATGTGTTATGACTTATGAGTATTATTCACCATCTATTTTCATTTAATCAAAGATTATATTACCTCTATTCAATTATTGAATATTTTTTTACTTTTATACTAAATGTCGCTTTTTAAGAAAAAAAAAGTGTGCTTCCCTTCACGCTTCTGTGAAGAGAGCCCTCGTCGCTTTTTTGCCGCTTCTCGCTTTCCAAAAAACTAGGGTTGACTTTAAAATGTAAAATAAAATAAAATGTAGTGTAGATGAAGGATAAAATTCTAAAATGAATTTTGACCAAACTTGTGGGATATGCTAAATAACTAAGGATATATTAGTAAAAATGTATAAATTGTAGGGTACTTTGACTTGAAAAAATATAATCCTAAACATTAATTGTTATTTAATAATTGATCCATAATTTAAGTAATATGTCATAAAAAATTAATTAATAATATAAAATTATTTACTATATGAGTAAATACTATTTAATTCCTTTAAATATATAGTAGATAAAAGACAATATGTTAGTTTATGCAACAACAACAACAACAATATATTCAGTGAAGTTCCGCAAGTAGGGGTGTGCATTCAGTTTTTCGGTTCGATTTGGATTTTAGGTTTTTGGTTTTGAAGAAGTGTAACCCAATCCAAACCAAAATAAATTCGATTTGGTTTGGTTTTTCTCTTTTTGGTTTGGGTTTTTTCGTTTTGGTTAATCGGTTATGTCAATAATTAGAAACATAACAAAATTATTTGCAATTTAAAAAATTATATATATATATATATATATATAAAAAATTGAATTTCTTAAATATACTTTTAAATATAAATCACAAGTAAAACGTAAAACACAATACTTAAAAGTACATTAATTATAAATGTTCAAACATTAGAAAATAAACTAAATCATAATGAAAATAACTAAAAAGGGACAAAGTTGGTTACATTATATATATAAATATATATATATATATATATATATATATATATATATATAAAATTCGGTTTTTTCAATTATTCGCTTTTCATTTTTCTGAAACCGAAAACAAACCAAAAAACCAAAATATATATATATATATATATATATATATATATTGGTTGTTTCAATTTTTCGGTTTTCATTTTTCTGAAACTGAAACCAAACCAAAAAACCAAACAAAGTAAAGTATAATCCAAAACCAAACCAAGAATCCAAAAAACCAATCCAAATTAAAATTTGTTTTGATTTGGTTTGGTTTTTCGGTTTAATCCAAATAGTGGACACCCCTACCCGCAAGTGAGGTATAAAGGTAGATTGTATGCATACCTTATCACTATCTCGTGAAGGTAGAGAGGTTGTTTTCAAAGGATCCTCGGCTTGAGTATAACAAATCAAAGTAAGTGAAAAGGGAAAAAGACACTAAAAAAACATAGCAACTAAAACAAAAATTGTAACAATAACAAAATAAAGCAATAACTGAAACACCATAAATAACAAATGGCGATAGGAAAGAATAAACAAAATAGTACAAGAATAAAGCTAACGCTAGAGCAGAACCACCAAACCTAACCAGTCGAGAAACAAGACAACACTTCACTACCAGCTAGCCTTCTACTCTAACTTGTGACCTCCACACCCTCCTATTTAAGGCCATATCCTCATAAGTTGAAGTTTTGTTATGTCCGTCTAATCACCTCTTTCCAGTACTTTATCAGCCTATCTCTATCTCTCTTTGATCGTACTCACTATATCCAACCTCTCTCACCTACTCAATGAAGCATCTGTGCATCTAATCTTCACATGACCCACACATGTTAATTTATGCAAGAGTAGATAGTAATTTCAACTTTTAAGTATCACATAGAAAAAGGGGAAAATATGTATTATCATTCGTATCATATTGTATTTTTACAACAAGTTTTTTCACAGATTAAAGGTGTGTATTAAATGTAAGGCATAATCCATAACATCATCGTTAGCTTGGCTTCAGCGAACAATTATACCCTCCAACTTTGAGCTTGCACAAGTAGACACTTAAACATGTATAAAATTGAACAAGAAGATACATATGTCCTACATGACATAATACATATAGGACGCCACACAGGACACAATTGTCGTATAGGATGTTATGTAGAACGAATGTGTCTAATTATTCAATTTTATACAAGTTAAAGAGTCTACTTGTGCACACTCAAAATTAAAGGTCACAGTTGTCAGCTGACGTCAAGTTACGGGTCATGTTTATGTTTTATAAATTTAGGAGAAAATTCATAGAAATCCCCTAAACTATGACCCTTTTTTGAAAAAGACACTAAACTTTGCGAGGTCCTAATAAACCCCTAATCTAGTTTAAAATGAAAATTTTAAACCCTTTTCCGACATTTAAAATAGAGAGTGTATATAACTCGACCGAAGAGCGTGAAAACTAAAATAAAAGTTACTTTTTATTTTCAATATTATTTTTGTTAAATATAAAAGAATTATTTTAGAGTTGAACTTTTATTTTCTCTCTCTTTTTTTTAAGAGTTTCGCCATTGAAAGAGACGGCATGACAGCAAGGGCTTCTTTTCTCTTTTTCTTTCTTTTTTTCATTTTCTTTCAATGGCAACTAGTTGATTTCCTCAGCAATAGCAACGACAAAATTTTTTTTCGTTTTATCCTCAGATTTCTTTTTTTCCTTATTCGCCGGCGGAAATCTTATCCTCCTTTTTGACCGGCGAGGTCATGAGAAGCGCTCGAAGATAATGGCGATGTTAAAGAAAGAATCATCGGTGTTATTTCCAGTGACTCCTAATCAGTTACGATATTGAAAATGTCTTCAAACAAGGCAAAAATCAAAGGCAAACTACACAAAATAATATTTTGATAGAGATTTGATTTTAAGAAAAAATTAATTGGCTAGTTGATTTGATTTTCCAGTTTTAATATTGATTTGATAAAAAGCACAGTGAAAATGGTGTATAGCATGGCAGTAATGGTGAACTGAAATCAGAAAAGAAAATAAAGAATTAAAATTTTAAAAAAAAAATGTAAATAAAAATAAAAATTAGAAAATTATATAAAATTGATACATGGAAAGTAACAACTGGTGCATGCTTTCACCTTCTTTATTATAAGTGGGTTTGACCGGAAAATGGGGTATTTATATTACTTTCAAATTGTTCAGTGGGATATTAGGATCCTTGTTAAGTTTGAATGTCTTTTTAAAAGAAGTATTATAGTTGAATGGGGTAATTATGTATTTTCTCTAAATCTAGTTACATCTTTTGTTATATATATGAGTAAGCTTTCTTTTTATAAGTTGATGAACAAGTTAGGATTTTATTACGACTTTCTTTTGTTGGTGCAATTTATAAATAGATAGATTGGCAACGTATTTTTACAGATTTTAGCATCATATTAAAATCACACCAAACAACTTCAAAATCACCTAAGAATATCACTGACATGATCAGAGTTAATGAACAAGGAACAAATGTCATCAATGGATCGGAATTAACCAAGGAAATACATGTAAACATAAGCTTTAAGCACAGGTGTTCATGCTATCACATAAACTTAATGCATATAAGGATCTTAAACATGATAATCTTATCAAAAGATGTTACAGAAAACATACCTTAAGCAGACGACAATATCACATATAGAGAAGCGGAAGCGTTAACTGAAAGTCAATAAATTTGAACATAAGAAGTAAAAGATATTAATCATTCTAAGAGTTGCCAGTTTCATCATCATATAAAGAAAACATTTGGGGGGGGGGGGGGGAGTTAAACCTCCTCTACTTATCCCACAATTTGCAGGCACGAGTAGCGCACTTTACCTTCTCCTCAGACCCATCAGCTTCCATCTCTGTGGCCTGAAAAGTGATGTGCTCTTACTAACATGCTTTAGTGTAACAAACAGGTGTACACTAAGGCATTTCACTCATAGAAATAGATTCTTACAGCTTTCAGGCCTAAAGATTCAGGATGTGTTGTAGCACTATGCTTTTAATAAAGTCACAGCTGAAAATATTATTCTCAGTGTTAGCAGAACATGGTGGTTCAAAAGCAGTGGAAATTAGATAATTTATAAAGATAAGGTATTTACTCAAATAAACATGTCACCTGAAGTACACCCAATAGCAAGTAGGATGAGGAGTGGCTTTTTCTTTTTTTTCTACTCCCTTCAGGTTCACTAATACCTTGATCCATCCTCTTTCCTGTTGCAAATTCTCCTTCATTGGCACCTTAAAATTAAAGAAATGTGTATGCAAAAACTCCACAAGGCCAACGATGTTACAAAAGAGTCAAATCAAAAAATGATAAAAGCACATAGAATCAGGAAAAGAAAGAACTATTTTGACTGTACAACAAATGAAAATTTTACCACATTTAGAAAATGTGACCGTTATATGCTATGATGCTCCCAACTACAGCATCAACTGAAGATATGCCTGCAAGCCGGCTGCAGTATTATGCATACACTCCTAAATGTTAGGCTTCTACGTACTGCTAATTCGTGAAAATTCAGCTACTCCTCAATGTCAATTCCTTAATAAACAGTGTGTTTGTTTTGCGACTGATATGCTATTAAACCATGTAACGGAGTAAAATATGCTGATAGTCCAATACAAAACAGCTAAGCAGAGCTGATACTTGCACTTTGAAATATCATGTCATTACTTTTATAGACAAAGTTATCATTTTTACATGGTAGATATCCTCAGCCTCTTCAGAAGCCGACTAGTACTTTGACAAGTCAAAAACTCCACGACAAAAAAACCTGGACTATCATACATTCACGCACAAATGGCTAAATATACCGTACCCAGATTAGATTGTTCCATTTTCCTACACAATTTTTCAAATGTGATAATATCATGTGCTCTGTTAACTAAAACTTCACCTGTATGAGGTTGCTCACATTTTCGGTCCCAAGCCCGGATAAAGGAGGATTGGCGACTGTCGATCGAAACAACCTCTCTATCCCATAAATATAGGGGTAAGGCTGCACACATATTATCCTCTCAAGACCCCAGTTTTAGGATTACACTAGGTTCTAAAATTACCAATTAATGCAGTAACATGAAGAAACTCTGTTTTTCCTCTTCCAAACAGTTAAGCAGTTGCCTAAACCGTCGTCCCAAGTTTCTACTCTAATTCTAGTCAATTGCTACTGCATATTAAAACTGGACAGCTATTTAACATAAACCACACATGCAGAAGGAGGAAGCTAGAAACTGAAAGAAAACCAAATCATCATGAAAGCTTTGATGAATAATAAGTGGATGCTTCACTTCGGCAAAAACAAAGGAATCGAAAATTGACTTGTAAAACAACAAAATGAGGTAATATAAGGCAAAAAGCAAGATGAAAATCTAAGGGAATTGAGAATTGCAACCATTGTCATTGTGTGGTGATATCAGCTGAAGAAGCCTCAACCTCAACCATGTCAATCATAGGAAAGTTTGAACGTAGTATACTAGGATTCCGGCAGCTATGACCGGTGATGGAAATTGATCGACGACTAGATGGGGGCAAACTCGTCGGCCTCAGGAGAATTCAGGCGTTCGATTATCTTCTTCTTTTGTGCTGATTAGGGTTGTACCTTTAGGTTCTTTACAATATTTGATTTTTTCCATCGGTAAAGAGGAACAGTACAATCGAGCACCGGGTTTTAGCCCGTTTCCTTAGTTGTTGGTTTTTTGTATTTTTTTATTTTCATTGTTCTGCTTCTTCGTCTCTTTCTGTCTTTTACTCCTGTGCTTCTTTTTCCTTTTTTTTTACTCCTCTACTTCTTCGTCTCTTTCTTATGCGTTTTTTACCTTCTTCCTTTTCTTTTTCTTTTTCTTCTTTGAACGTTTCATCTAAAAATTCATCCTCAATCAGTTTTTGCTCATATGTCACTATTTTTATTCAAAAACAAACTGAAAAAGGAATAAAAAGACCAAAAATTTGTACAAAATCATATTTTTAAGTAGAAATTTCAGATATCTAAAACTACAGAAACAAGAGTTGACCATTGATGGTCATTATAAAGTTTCAAATTTTGAATTTTATGAATTTGTGATTAATTTGGATAGATAGTTCCTACAAATAATTAAAAATGTCGTTTGAAGTTTATATCTCAATTTTAGGAGGGTTTAGTTAAGTTTATAATTGATTTTGAAAAAAAAAATTAGATTGAAACTCAAAAAAAAATGAAGTTTGTGAAACTATATCGCAATTGTATTAAAGTTGTATTACAAACTTCACTCTTTTTTATAGAGATATCAACCAAAACAGTTTAAGAAAACACTTGTAAATACATTTATAACATAGACACAATACATATTGCAAACATCACTCATGTTCTTAGAGAATCAAACCAAAATAATTTATAAGATACTTATAATACATAATTTATTCATGAATAATACAAGTTTAATTCAATCTATAAATTATTGTCTTGTAAATACATTTATAACATAGACACAATACATATTGCAAACATCACTCATGTTCTTAGAGAATCAAACCAAAATAATTTATAAGATACTTATAATACATAATTTATTCATGAATAATACAAGTTTAATTCAATCTATAAATTATTGTCTTGTCTTTCGTTAGTTATGTTTTTCATTTTTAATTTTTTCTTCTAATTCAATTTTAATATTGTGTAATACACTTTTAACGCAAATTTGATTCATGTTGTAGTTTATTATTTGTTACTATTAGATTATTTGTTTAATTCGTTATTGATATAAACTTAATTCACTCTATAGATCATTGTCTGGTGTTTCATTAGTTACATTTTTTTATCCATGCATAATTCTCTCTTCAAATACAACTTTAATATTTTTTTAATTCACTTTTAATACAAATTAATTCATTTGGAGTTTATTGATTGATTTCTTATGATTGAATTACTTGTTTAATTCATTATTGATGTAAGTTTTATTCGTTTTACAAATCACATAGTGCTCTCTCGTTTGCTTCATTTTGAAATCATTTCGGTTCTAATTCAACTTTAAAATGAGTGTAATACATTTTTAGTTTAAATTTAATTCATTTGACCGTTTATTATGTCTCTGCATTTCTTACGATTAGATTACTTGTCTAATTAATTATTGATTTATATTTTATGTAGCTTACGAATTAGAGAGTAAAAAAAATAATTATTTTTTAAAAGAAAGTCACTCAACATAAACTATGGATAATAAGATCACAACATGAAGACTGTCAAGAATGTTAGGCCTTATGATAAAGAATAAAGAATACGGAATAAAATCTTTTTTAGCATTTTGTTTTAGAAGTTGATTAGTTTACTATAAAAATTCAGATCATTTTTTTGTCTTCTAATTAAGTATTAAAGCATGTCTAATATTATGTATGATGTTATGAAATTTTCTATGTTTATATCATTACACAATTTGTGTTAAAATGCTATATATAATTCATTTATATTATATAAAAATTATGTGGTGAGAAAAAAAAGTATTAAATGTGTATTAAAAATAGTTGTAATTCATTTGTATGACATAAGTAAGTTTTAAGAAAAATTATAAACTGAAGCTTGCATTATGAATTAGTGTTGTATTAAACATGTATTAAAGTTGTTTAAAATTGTTTTAAATAAGTATTGCTAAAAGTTGACACAAATGGTAATAAATAAAAAGTATACTTAAAAGTGGTAATTATTAAATAATAGACCTTCACTTGTGTAATTTTCACTTTGAAATTTGTATTATAGTTTGATTAAATTTGAATCATGCACTGTAGGATCCATTCAGTGGTGGTGCTTGCACTACAACCTATGTTAGTCGTTTCCTTTTTTGTTACCACCTGCATTACCCAAAAGTACTACCAATTTAGAGAAAAATATAATTAGAAAATACTCACATATTTGGCATTCGAAATCAACTTAGAGAAAAATATATTTAGAATTTTTTAAAAGTGCATCTAAAATTTATTGACTAAACAAAATATCAATTTCACAAGTAGAGGTTTCTTGGGTGAAATGGCAAAGTCCCTTACTACCACCTTTTCCACTCTCAAGCAAAGGTCGATTAGAATCATTGTTCGGCTCTCCGTCAATTTCTTTGACATGAGAGTTGCTCCACAATTTTGAAGGTTCTTCAATGAAAAGGGAGAAGAAATTTGAATTTTTTGGTTCCTTTAAGCTATATACCACAACTTATGGGATCTTAATTTGATTTTCAGGGTTTTTTCCCCTTAATTAGCGCAATAGATGTATATTATGATATCTTAATTTAATTTTCAGTTTCATTTTCCCTTAATAAGCGCCACAAATGGATACATAATGTATCAACAATAATGTATCTAGATCCTTTGTTATGTACCCAAAATGACTAAAAATATATGGGATTTATGTAGTTAAGAAAATCGTAGGGAAAGAAGGTAATTTCACTCTTAAACTAAGAGATTCTTAAAATTTATACTTATAATAATCTATAATATTTGTTAGGATTTGGACTAATATATTCATGAATTAAATATAGTTCGAATCATTTTATAAATCTACATTTATTAAATTTTAAAGGGAAATGCACAAGTACCCCTCAATCTATGCCCGAAATTCCAGAGACACACTTATACTATACTAAGGTCCTATTACCCATCCTGAACTTATTTTATAAATAACTTTCTACCCCTTTTCGGCCTACGTGGCACTATCTTGAAAAAAAAAAGTCAACCAGCATTGTGCCCACAAAATAGTACTACGTAGGTCGAATAGAGATAGAAAATTATGAATAAAATAAGTTCAGGGGGTAATAGGACCTTAGTATAGTTGAAGTGTGTCTCTGAGATTTTGTGCATAGATTGAGGGGGTACTTGTGCATTATCCCAATTTTAATTTCAAATTTTTAAATAAGTGAGGATAGTAATTAATTTATTTTTTTTTTAAAAAAAAAGACATGCATTGTGTTGACTATTTTTTAAAAAAGTAACTTTTAAAACATACTTATGAAATTGTAAGAAATATTTAAAATAAACAGTTATGTGTTGGGATAAAAGTGCTGCAATTGAAAAAAAATATTTGATGTGTTTGACAAATAAGTGCTGGTAAACACTTTTTTTTATTATCAAAGAACATATACTTATACATTGCACATTTTATTTTATTTTAATTGTAACAATACTACTTTATTTTTTATTATTTATTTATTAATTTATTTTTGACGACAAAGCAAGTCTGGTGCGACGAGCTCGAACGAGAAGGCAAACCTCTTGCTTTCGCTGGCAAGGAGTTTCGAACATGAGATATCCAACATGGAAGTCCCAAACTCAAACCAATGGGCCACTACGAAGGGTAACAATACCACTTTATTTTAATGGATGAAAATTGTATGAATTTTCTATTTTGATCTCCTACGATTATAAAATAAATAATAATAATTTATCTTCATTTGTTATCGTAATTGATTTTTAAAATTGTGAAGGTAAATTTAAATATGTATGCACATCAGTTTTATGGTGAATTTCGAGAATTGGGATATTAATAACTATCTAAGAAATAAACACTCGTGTACATCTCTTCTCCTAAATCATAGTCACACAATAATTCAATTATCTCCACTCAAAATCGCAAACATGAGAAACAAATACATTAATTTAATATTAAATAAATTTATAATTTGATAAAGTTAGGATTATATTATGACTTTTTTTTGGTGCAATGTATAAATAGATTGATTAGCAACACGTTTTTAGAGATTTTATCATCATATCAGAGTCACACCACACAACTCCAAAATCACCTAAGAATATTACGGACATGATCAGAGTTAATGACAAAGAAATGAATGTCATCAATGGACCAAAATTAACTGTCACGCCCCGAGGGTACACCCTGGACATGGCCGACACTCAATGACCATTGTTGGCCTTGAGTAAACCCTTAGCCTGACTTCCTTAAAGAACACGAAAACATGTTTGCTAAAACTCCACAAGGCCAACAATGTTACAAACGAGTCAAATCACGAAGTTGATAACAAAGCACATAGAATCCAAAAAATATGAACTCTTTTGAGTGTACAAGAAATGAACATTTTACCACATTTAGAAAATGTGACCGTTTAATGCTATGATGCTCCAAACTATAACATTAGCTGAAAACATTTTTTACGATTTGCAATTAATTTGCAATTCATTATGTCTCTTCATTTATTACGATTAAATTATTTTTCTAATTAATTAATAATAGATATAATTTTTATGCATTCTATATATCATTGACTACTCTACAAAAGAAAGTAAAGAGAGAAACGAAAGGGAAAAAGGTAACAGAGAGAGAAAGAGAGCACACAACAAAAAGAAAGCAAAACAGAAAAAAAAAGAAGTAAGAGAAGAAGAGCAACAAAAAGAAAAGAGCGAGAAAGAGAGAAAAATTAAAAAGTTGGGAGAGCAAAAAGAGAAAGCGGCGAGAGAGAAAATTCTAATAGTAAAATATATAATATTATTTATATTGCTATAATGGTAATAATTACAAAATATTTTTAAAATAAGTAATTATTTTTAAAAAAAAATATTCACTCAAGTAATTAATCCATACAAAGGAATAGGAAAAAAAAGAGTCAACCAAGTGAATTTGTGAAAGCACAAAATAGTAGCATTATTAATACATTTTCTATATTAGAGATCGTAAAACTACAAAAAAAAAGCTAGAGAAACGTTGGTAAAAAAAATTGCACACATAAAATAAAAAGAGATTTTGCAAAAAAAAATGCAAAAGAAGAAATGACTAAAGTTTGTGAAAATGAAAGTGTGAGAGAGAAAGCGTGATAATTAGGAAAGGGATCCACAAGTAAACTTGTCAAAAGGGAGTGGTGTCCTTATACAACTATTGTCGGTTGTGCATCAATCACCATAAAAATTTTCATTAGAAATAATTTAAGTATTTGACAAAGAATCCTCCAAAAAGATGGACGTCATAACAGCTACTCGAACGTCCATTTATTCAGCAAATTTGTATGTGCTCAGATGCAGAAACTCAAGGAAAGAGAGGTCTATTTGCAAAAAAGATGAGTCATATCCATTCTAGATACAACTTAGCAAAATCTCCTTAGATGGTGTATTTCTTTCTATTACTAATTATTATATGAAATCAACTATCTTCAAACACACAACAAATTATCTGATGGTTTATATAGTTTTGGAGTGAAACATCATCCTATATGTAATTATTGTGATAGTTAAGTGATAATGTATATTGCTTGACTGCATTACTCTTTATGAATGAACCAAACATATCGAACAAAATGAAGTACTCAACAAAAAAATATTTCATAGTTATGTTCTCACTCTTAGGTTAATCTATTAATAGAAGAGCCATGATTAGAGGTCAAAATAATTTTCTAGAAGAATCCAATAATATTTTACAAGAGTCACAAAAGGTTTTGTTTTATGTATGACTCCACATAATCATTTTATTTAATTTTTAAAAATTAATTTGTATTTGTTTGATTATAATAATGTAAAAAATATTTATATTTTTCTATTATATAGAAGAGTGAAGTGGAAGGAAGACCAAGGATGTAAATGTAATTTCATTTTAATAAAAATGTATTAAGAAAGAAAATAAATAATTCTATAAACATCTTTCTATATGTAAAGTGAATAATAATGAATGACAAAAATGTAGGCTGACAAAAATCTATCAAGAATGATAACATGAAATTAAATGGTTCTAGAAACGTCTTAAGTCATTATTATTATCATTAACTTATTTTGTTATTACTTCACTTTTTTTTGTGAGTTATTGTGATATCTCTTTTATTATTACTCTATTTTACTATTACTTTAATTTAATTCTTAATATTTTTCTATTCATTGTGCTTATCAGAAATGCCTACTTTTTATATAAAAAATTATCATGAATTAATTATTTTCATATCTATTTTGGCTCTAATTAATATACTTGAAAATAAATAAGTGTGATAGAGTTAATAATATATATTAGATTGAAATTAAAGACAAAAATATTAAAAAGCAACTTTACAAATAAAATGAATGTATAGGATGATATATTTGTAATAAAATCGACCAAGAATAAAAATGTAATTTCATTCTAACAAAAACCTACCAAGAATGATAACAAGAAAATCAAATAGTTTTAGAAACATCTTAAATTTTTGTTATTACCATTTACTTTTTTTTGTTTTTGCTTCACTTTCTTTTCTTTTGTGAGTTATTGTGATATCTATTTTATTATTACTCTATTTTACTATTACTTAAATTTAATTCTTAATATTTTTTCAATTCATTATGCTTATAAAAAATGTTACTTTTTATATAAAAATATATCATGAATTAATTATTTTTTTCTTTATTTTGGTTCTAATTAATATACTTGAAAATAAATAAGTGTGAAAAAAGTGAATAAAAAATATATTGTATCATGTTAAAAAGAATTATGTAGATAAAAAAGTCAGTCAGTGTTGGGCCCACAAGATAGTGTCACGTAGGCTGAAAAGGGGTAGAAAATTATTTATAAAATAAGTTTAGGGGTGTAATAGGACCTCAGTATAGTATAAGTGTGTCTCTGAGATTTCGGGCATACGTTGAGGGAGTACTTGTGCATTATTTCAAAAATTTATGACAAATTAATTAAAATAAATAGGATAGATTTCAAGATGATATCACATAATGATTCATGATTTTTATATAAGATATAATTCAATCTATCATACAAATTAGCTTCGGATCCTAATAAATTTGTGGCATAATAGTAATAAATAAATAAATTAAAGATTAGACTTTGAGTGTTATGCTACTTAAAGAATGAAGGACGGTCCATTGATCAAGGGACGGCCCGTTGACGGTCAGTCCGTCGATTGGGTTGTGTTCCCTGCGCAGGCCACTGTTAAGTTGATCCCATTTCACCCCACTTTCAAATAAAAGGTTTGACGGTTCTTAAGGGGTCTTTTGAGTATTTTAAATGTGTATATAAGTCTTGAACACTTAGAAGATTTCACTCTTCAAAATCAAAATCCCAAAATCCCTTAGAAAATTTTAAGGTTCCATAGAAGCTAAAACTCAAGGAACAGCTTGAATTGGAGATTTGAGTGAAGATTCTTCACTAAATTGGAGGATTAGCATTGTTGGGGTATGATTTTTGATCCTTGAAATCGTTTCATCAAGGAGCCCAACTTCGAAGATGTTTTCTAAAGTTTTCTAAGATGAATTGTCTGATTTCATGATTCTATCATGAGTTCTTGCATCAAAGGTTTTTATTCAATTGATTGAATTGTTGTTATTAGATGATTGAATAGTGATTGTTGTCATACTAACAAAAACCTATCAAGAATGATAACAAGAAAATTAAATAGTTCTAGAAACATCTTAAGTTATTGTTATTACCATTTACTTATTTTGTTTTTACTTCATTTTCTTTTCTTTTGTGAGTTATTCTGATATCTATTTTATTATTACTCTATTTTACTATTACTTAAATTTAATTCTTAATATTTTTTATTTCATTATGCTTATAAAATTGTTACTTTTTATATAAAATATATCATGAATTAATTATTTCCATCTTTATTTTGGTTCTAATTAATATACTTGAAAATAAATAAGTGTGATAAAATTAATAATATATATTAGATAGAAATTAAAGAAAAAAAATGTTAAAAAGTAACTTTACAAACAAAAATTAAAAGGATGATATATTTGTATTAAAGACGACCTAATTTTATTCTAACAAAAATCTATCAAGAATATATAATTGTAGAAACATCTTTCTATATATGAAATGAATGATGATCAAAGGTAAGAATGTAACTTCATGCAAACAAAAATATACCAAGAATGATAACAAGAAAATTAAATAGTTCTAGAAACATTTTCAATTATTCTTATTAATATTATCTGATTTTTGTTATTTCTTCATTTTTATGAGTTATTGTGATATTTATTTATTATACAAAAGTAAATAAATTATGATTACACTTAGGTCTTAATAATTATATATCTTGGTATCATATTAGGTAAAATCAATCAAAACTAAAACTAAAATTTGTATGTATATTTAAATTTTGTTTATTGAAATATTTTTTAATTTTGTGATCTTAAATATGCTATATAAAAAAATTAGAAGTTATTTTCCTTATGAAATGAAATTAAAAAATAAGTTCATATAAATCTAAAAGGAGGGAGTCATATATTATAAATGAAATATAATGATTTGAAAACTTTAATTCTTCGTTTTAATTTCTATTTTGTTACATATTTGAAAATTACAGTAAAGAGAAGCTTAAAAACGCAATTGTAACGACCCTTTCGGTCGTTTTGAGTGTTAAAACCTTGTGTTTCAAAAAAATATTTTTTGATAGATTCTAATTGAGTATTTTGAACAATTCATAACTAGAATTATAAAATTTAGGGGTAAATTAAATAATTAATTTAGTTGCTGATTAAAAAATAACATTACAATAAATAGTTAATCACTTTTATTACTTTTATAATTAACCATATAATAATTAGTTTAGTAAATAATCACACGATCATAGAGCAAAGAGTGAAAAGGCAGCGGCTTGAGGTTACTCTTTCAGTAGAATTTTTCCAGCATGCTAATTTTATAATTTTTATTGTTGGTTGATTACCTTTAAGTGGATTTGTATGTTGAATAGTGAAAATGAATAAAGAATTGAAAGGTACAAGTTGAGGAAATTAATGATTGGTCAATTTGGGGGTGAAAACAAATATTTGTTTGAAAGGTTAGGTTGTTGTAATAATTAGGAAGGTTATATATATATATATATATATATATATATATATATATATATATATATATATATAGGTGTAATTGGATAATGAATTGGAGGGACAATATAGCAATTTTTATATATAAAAATGGATGTGCGTTTATATTAGTTTAATATTATAATGAGAATTATTATTATTATTATTATTATTATATATTGGCTGGAAATCATTAGATTGAGGAATTAAAGTCTTATTATAATATTAAATCAATTATGAAAAACCGAAGTTACAATTTATGGTAGCTTGGATTGATTCTCTTAGTTTATATTGTTAATTAATGTCACGACCCAAATCCGGGCCGCGACTGGCACCCACACTTCCCCTCCTATGTGAGCGAACCAACCAATCTAAACCTTAACATTTCAACATAATATCAACAGAAAGTAATGCGGAAGACTTAAACTCATTAAATAAAAACCAATTCAATAACTATCAATATTCAACATCTATTATTCCCAAAACCTGGAAGTCATCATCACAAGAACATCTACTTTAAACTACTAATTCTAAGAGTTTTTAAGAAGCTAAAATTACATAAGAAGCTAGTCCATGCCGGAAGTTCAAGGCATCAAGACTTGAAGAAGAAGATCCAGTCCAAGCTAGAAGCATTAGCTCACCCTGAATTTCCGATGTAGTAAGACTGGCTTGAGTTACTGTTGAGTCGAAGATGACGGCACGTTTGCTGCACTCCACAAATAAACAAGAAGAAAACAATAAAAGTAGGGGTCAGTACAAAACACGGGTACTGAGTAGATATCATCGGCCAACTCAAAATAGAAAGCAGTATGTATTAAGCAATATCATAAAATCAACTAATATCCTTAGCATGCAGCATTTACAGTTACCATAACCCTTGGTTACAACACCAAGCACATCAATGAGGACTCACACCTCCTCATCATACTCATTTGGGAATTTAGTTCATTATATTGGATATATTAATATATTTCAAGATTCATTATCTTTATTTCCCCTCGTGTCGGTACGTGACACTTCACTCCTCAATATACTATCCTGGTGTCGGAACGTGACACTCCGATCCTCATTCTATCCTGGTACCAGAACGTGGCACCCGATCCATATTCTATCCTGGTGTCGGAACGTGACACCCGATCCATATTCTATCCTGGTGTCGGAACGTGACACTCCGATCCTCATTCTATCCTGGTACCGGAACGTGACACCCGATCCATATTCTATCCTGGTGTCGAAACGTGACACTCCGATCCTCATTCTATCCTGGTACCAGAACGTGACACTCGATCTATATTCTATCCTGGTGTCGGAACGTGACACCCGATCCATATTCTATCCTGGTACCGGAACGTGGCACCCGATCCATATACTATCCTAGTGTCGGAACGTGACACTCCGATCCTCATATACTATCCTGGTACCGGAACGTGGCACCCGATCCATATTCTATCCTGGTGTCGGAACGTGACACCCGATCCATATTCTATCCTGGTGTCAGAACGTGAAACTCCGATCCTCATTCTATCCTGGTACCGGAACGTGGCACCCGATCCATATTCTGTCCTAGTGTCGGAACGTGACACTCCGATCCTCATTCTATCCTGGTACCGGAACGTGGCACCCGATCCATATTCTATCCTGGTGTCGGAACGTGACACCCGATCCATATTCTATCCTGGTACTGGAACGTGGCACCTGATCCATATACTATCCTGGTGTCGGAACGTGACACTCCGATCCTCATATACTATCTTGGTACCGGAACGTGGCACCCGATCCACTAATATCATTCTGTAAATCGTCAAGTCTTCTCTATTCCAAGGCATCATCAATCCCATTACTTTAATTCATCAAGCCTTCTTCTATACCAAGGCATCATCAGTAATAATGTATATTAAAGTTTCTTTTCAAGATTTGGGATTCAATATTTTCATCATGTTGTCTTATCACAATCACATAATTATATTCATGCAAACATATAATTAAGCATATAGTAGGTTTACAATACTACCAACACATATCATTCGCTATTAAGAGTTTACTACGAATAGCATGAAATAACCATAACCTACCTCCACCGAAGAATTGCGATCAACAAGCTATCTTCTCAAAATCCTTGCTATCCTCTTCGTTTCTCGCTCTCTCTACTCGTTCTCTTTCTTTTTCTGTCTCTCTTTGTTCTTTCTATTTTCTTATTCAAACCCTCTTTCTTTTATCCTAATTAGTATATAATTAAGAATAAAAGGTTGCAATAATACCCCACTAATTAACTTAGGGTTACCTCTTTTAACCCCCAAAAATTTGAGTTATTAATATAAACCCACGAACTTTATAATTAAGGCAAGAATAGTCAAAAACGTCCCTTAAAACGTATCAAGAAATCCGACTTCCACTGGGATTATGCAACCTGTGACGGGCCGTCGTGCCTGCGACGGTCCGTCCTGCAGGTCGTCGCAAAGTTCAGAGACCCAAATTTCCACCAAGGGTCTGTGACGGTCCGTCACACCTGTGACGGTCCGTCCTGCCATTCTGTCACAAAGTTTATAGAGTCGATTTTCAGTACCCAATTTCTGATTTTCTAAGTGTTTTGAAACGAGACACTGCGACGGTCCGTCGTGCCCATGACGTTCCGTCGTGGGGTCCGTCGCTTCTGCCAATTTTTCCATAATTGAAGTCTGTTGCTCAAAACGACTAAACGGGTTGTTACATTAGATACCAATTTACCCATCGTTCGTCCCCGAACGATCAAAAGAAGGAAAACAAGGGCGAAAAGGAGTACCTGAATCTGTAAACAGATGTGGGTATTTTTCTCGCATATCCGCCTCCTTCTCCCAAGTGGCTTCTTCAACGGGTCGATTCTTCCATTGCACCTTGATGGATGCAATCTCTCTTGACCTCAACTTGCGAACTTCTCTATCTAAAATAGCAACAGGCTCCTCCTCATAAGACAAGTTCTCATCAGGCAAAACTGAATCCCAACGGATAATGTAGTTTCCATCCCCGTGGTATCTTTTCAACATAGACACATGGAATACCGGATGTACTCCGGACAGCCCTGGAGGCAAGGCTAACTCATAAGCCACCTCTCCTACTCGCTTTAGTACTTCAAAGGGACCAATGTACCTTGCACTTAGCTTACCCCTTTTTCCAAATCGCATCACCCCTTTCATTGGCGAAACTTTCAACAAGACTTGTTCACCTTCCATGAACTCTAAGTCTCTAACCTTTCGATCTGCGTATTCTTTTTGTCTACTTTGCGCCGCTAACAGCTTTTCTTGAATAGACTTCACTTTTTCCATCGAATCCCTCAAAAGGTCAGTACCCCAAGGTCTAACCTCGAATGCATCAAACCAACCGATGGGAGACCTACATCTCCTTCCATACAATGCTTCAAATGGAGCCATATCAATGCTTGAGTGATAGCTATTATTGTATGAAAACTCCGCTAAGGGTAGGAAGCTATCCCAATGACCACCAAACTCTATCACACACGCACGAAGCATATCCTCCAACACTTGAATCGTCCTTTCAGATTGACCATCGGTCTGAGGATGGAACACAGTACTAAGGTCCAACCTAGTACCCAATTCCGCATGCAATGTTTTCCAAAACTTAGAAGTAAACTGCGTACCTCTATCTGATATGATGGATAGTGGAACCCCATCCAATCGCACCACTTCCGAGATGTAAAGTTTGGCTAACTTTTCTGCATTGTAAGTCACCTTTACCGGAATGAAATGAGCAGATTTAGTTAACCTATCAACAATCACCCAAATGGAGTCATACTTACCCATTGTCCTTGGAAGACCAACCACAAAGTCCATTGCAATTCTTTCCCATTTCCATTCCGGAATGGGCATTCTCTGAAGTGTTCCTCCGGGCCTTTGGTGTTCATACTTTACTTGTTGACAGTTTGGACACTTGGCAATAAAGTCAAAAATATCGCGCTTCATTCTACTCCACCAAAAGTGTTGTTTTAGGTCACGATACATCTTGGTTGCACCCGGATGTATAGAATACCTTGAACTATGAGCCTCTGTCAGAATAGTGTTGATCAAATCATCAACACGGGGTACACATACCCTTCCCTTGATCCTCAAAACACCTTCCTCATCGATTTGTGCTTCCTTAGCCTCTCCTCGCAATACCTTATCTTGAATTCTTCTTAGTTTCTCATCATCAAACTGTTTTCCCTTAATTTTGTCAAGAAAAGAAGATCTTGACTCCACACTAGCCAACAATCCTCCTTTCTCATTTACTTCTAATCTCATCAAGTCATTAGCTAGAGTCTGAACCTCTCTAGCCAACGGGCGTCTAGAAGCTTGCAAGTGAGCTAGACTTCCCATGCTTCCCGCCTTTCTACTCAAAGCATCCGCTACAACATTCGCCTTCCCCGGATGATACAAAATAGTGATGTCGTAGTCCTTTAGTAACTCCATCCATCTCCTCTGTCTTAAGTTCAAATCTTTCTGAGTAAAGACATACTGAAGGCTACGATGATCCGTATAGATCTCACACTTAACCCCATATAAATAGTGTCTCCATTGCTTTAATGCAAACACTACCGCAGCCAATTCCAAATCATGAGTTGGATAGTTACGTTCATGCACCTTTAATTACCTTGAAGCATAAGCAATCACACTCTTCTCTTGCATTAGTACTGCACCCAACCCAGAATAGGATGCATCACAATAAACAATGAAGTTCTTACCCTCTACTGGCAAGGTAAGGATAGGTGCGGTAGTCAATAAAGTTTTGAGCTTCTGAAAGCTTTCCTCACATTTGTCCGACCATATAAATGGAACATTCTGCTTAGTCAAGTTCGTTAATTGGGAAGCAATAGAAGAGAATCCCTTGACAAATCTACGGTAGTAGCTAGCTAACCCAACAAAGCTCCTTATTTCTGCACATTAGTAGGTCTCACCCAATTCTTCACTGTCTCAATCTTAGAAGGATCCACCATCACTCCTTCCATAGAAACCACGTGCCCCAAGAAGGACACTGCATCTAGCCAAAACTCACACTTAGAGAACTTGGCATAAAGCTTTTTCTCCCTCAACATTTCCAATACCATTCTCAAATGCTCTTCATGTTCCTTCTTGCTCTTTGAGTATACCAATATATCATCAATAAATACGATCACGAAGAGGTCCAAATATGGCTTAAAAATCCCATTCATCAAGCTCATGAACACAGCAGGGGCATTCGTAAGACCAAAAGACATCACTACAAATTCGTAATGCCCATACCTCGTTCGAAAAGAAGTCTTTGGCACATCCGTTGCCCGTATTTTCAATTGATGATAACCGGATCTCAATTCAATCTTAGAGAAGACACAAGCACCTTGTAACTGATCGAACAAGTCATCAATGCGAGGAAGAGGATACTTGTTCTTAATAGTTACCTTATTCAGTTGTCTGTAGTCTATACACATTCGAAAACTCCCATCCTTCTTCTTTACAAACGAAACCGGAGCACCCCAAGGAGATGCACTTGGTCTAATGAAGCCTTTGTTCAATAACTCTTGAAGTTGTGCTTTTAACTCTCTTAACTCCGCGGGAGCCATTCTATAAGGGGATATAGAAATGGGGCGAGTACCGGGTTCAAGATCAATACAGAAGTCAATATCCATATCCGGTGGCATACCAGGAAGATCTGCAGGGAACACATCCAGAAACTCACGAACTACTGAAACCGACTCAATCGAAGGTACTTGGGTAGTGTCATCCTTGAGATGTGCTAAGAAAGCTAAACACCCTTTACTAATCATTTTCTTAGCACGAAGAAAGGAGACGATGCGGACCGGATTAGAAGTGTAGTCACCCTCCAACACTAACGGGTCTGTCCCAGGCTTGGCTAACGTCACCGTTTTAGCATTACAATCCAAGATTGCAAATTGCGGAGAAAGCCAAGTCATACCCAGAATCACATCAAAATCATCCATTTCTAAGATAACCAAATCTACATAAGTGTTGCTCCCCACAAAGTTTACCAAACAAGACCTATATACCTTTTCAACTACCACAGACTCACCCACCGGAGTAGAAACACGAATAGGCATATCAAGAAATTTACAATGTAAATTTAGACCATTAGCAAATGAGGAAGATACATAAGAAAACGTGGATCCAGGATCAAACAATACGGAAGCCATGCAATCACAAACCAGAAGATTACCTGTGATGACAGCATCAGATGCCTCCGCTTCAGACCGCCCAGGGAAAGCGTAACGATGGGCCCTATCGTTCATCTGTCCGTTGCCCCTACCATGTTGTGATGTAGTGACTCCAGTTTGCCCATCACCTCGGCCGTTTTGGTGGCCACCATTACCTCGACCACCACGTCCTCCAGAATAACGACCTCTGCCATGACCACCTCTACCTCTAACATTTGGAGGTCTGTAACTCTATTTTGGACAATATCTCTTAATATGTCCAATCTCCCCACATCCATAGCACTCTCTGGGTTCATGCATAGGTCTCTCAGAAAAGTGTTGACCGTTCGGAGGTGGACCCCCAACTACAGTCTGTAGTGAAGACTAAATGGGTCGAACTGCGTAACTTCCCGAACCCTGTCCTTTAGTGTAAGAACCATTAAACTCACCTCCCTTTCGAAATCTCTTTGATGTCGTTGTTGTGGTGAAGTCGTCTGGCTTCACTCCTTCCACTTCTATCACAAAGTCTACCACTTCTTGGAAGGATTTTGCCATTGCCGCTATCTGTAAGGCCGAAATTCGCAATTCTGACCTCAACCCCTTCACAAACTGGCGAATCCGCTCTTGAGGACTGAAACAGAGTTGAGTGGCATATCTGGATAGTGCACGAAACTTAGCCTCAAAAGCATTAACCGACATCCTACCTTGCTCTAGGCTCAAGAACTCATCCCTTTTCCTATCCCTCAAAGTCCGGGGGATATACTTCTCCATAAACAAACTAGAGAATGAGGCCCAAGTCATAGGTGGTGCCTCTATTGGTTGACACTCGATATGTGACCGCCACTACATTTTGGCGTTCCCTTGAAACTGATAAGTCACAAACTCCACACCAAACCGTTCTACTATACCCATTTTGTGTAGTAGCTCGTGACAGTCAACCAGAAAATCGTACGCATCCTCAGATTCCGCACCCTTGAAGACTGGAGGTTTCAATTTGAAGAACTTACTGAAAAGTTCATGCTGATCATTTGTCATTATAGGCCCAGTAGTCAGACGTGGAAACGTGCCTATTTCCAATGGAACATCCATGCGGGGAGCCATAGTAGCCGCATGTTGTACCTCCGGAGCCTGAGGTGCTGGTGCAGAAAACACTGGGGGTGTCTGGCCCTGATCAGATAACCCGCTAAGATAAGCCAGAACCTGATTGATCATCTCTGGGGTAGGTTGGGGTGGCAATCCCTCATTCTGCACTTGTTCATTTTCCCCATCCCCCCTTCTCTTATTACTTCCTCAGTCGGTGGAGGAGTCACTGCCCTAGTATCAGATGGGATAGGTGCTCGTCCTCTTCCCCTAGAGGACGTCCTCCCACGACCTCTACCACGGCCCCTTGCCGTTGTTCTTCCTCGAGCCACAGCCCCAGTGGCTGGCTCAATTGTTTCTTGTCTGGCCGGTGTTGATGTTGGCGTAGTCGTTGCTCTAGTTCTAACCATCTGTGAAAGAGAGTGAAGATGGTCAGATACCAATTCGTATCGCCTAGATACCAATTGGACTCAAGTAGTAGCACGAAAGAAAGAATGAAAGAATGGAATTTTCCTAAAGTCTTGTAGCCTCTCAAGGAAAATTAAAGGCGTCCCCCTACCGTTCCTTAAGACCCTACTAGACCTGTTCTTGTGTGATGAGACCAACGAACCTAATGCTCTGATAACAAGTTTGTCACGACCCAAATCCGGGCCGCGACTGGCACCCACACTTCCCCTCCTATGTGAGCGAACCAACCAATCTAAACCTTAACATTTCAACATAATATCAACAGAAAGTAATGCGGAAGACTTAAACTCATTAAATAAAAACCAATTCAATAACTATCAATATTCAACATCTATTATTCCCAAAACCTGGAAGTCATCATCACAAGAACAACTACTTTAAACTACTAATTCTAAGAGTTTCTAAGAAGCTAAAAATACATAAGAAGCTAGTCCATGCCGGAAGTTCAAGGCATCAAGACTTGAAGAAGAAGATCCAGTCCAAGATAGAAGCATTAGCTCACCCTGAATTTCCGATGTAGTAAGACTTGCTTGAGTTACTGTTGAGTCGAAGATGACGGCACGTTTGCTGCACTCCACAAATAAACAAGAAGAAAACAATAAAAGTAGGGGTCAGTACAAAACACGGGTACTGAGTAGATATCATCGGCCAACTCAAAATAGAAAATAGTATGTATTAAGCAATATCATAAAATCAACTAATATCCTTAGCATGCAGCATTTACAGTTACCATAACCCTTGGTTACAACACCAAGCACATCAATGAGGACTCACACCTCCTCATCATACTCATTTGGGAATTTAGTTCATTAGATTGGATATATTAACATATTTCAAGATTCATTATCTTTATTTCCCCTCGTGTTGGTACGTGACACTCCGCTCCTCAATATACTATCCTGGTGTCGGAACGTGACACTCTGATCCTCATTCTATCCTGGTACCGAAACGTGGCACCCGATCCATATTCTATCCTGGTGTCGGAACGTGACACCCGATCCATATTCTATCCTGGTGTCGGAACATGACAACCCGATCCTCATTCTATCCTGGTACCGGAACGAGGCACCCGATCCATATTCTATCCTGGTGTCGGAACGTGACACTCTGATCCTTATTCTATCCTGGTATCGGAACATGGCACCCGATCCATATTCTATCCTGGTGTCGGAACGTGACACCCGATCCATATTCTATCCTGGTACCGGAACGTGGCACTCGATCCATATACTATCCTGGTGTCGGAACGTGACACTCCGATCCTCATATACTATCCTGGTACCGGAACGTGGCACCCGATCTATATTCTATCCTGGTGTCGGAACGTGACACCCGATCCATATTCTATCCTGGTGTCGGAACGTGAAACTCCGATCCTCATTCTATCCTGGTACCGGAACGTGGCACCCGATCCATATTCTATCCTGGTGTCGGAACGTGACACTCCGATCCTCATTCTATCCTGGTACCGGAACGTGGCACTCGATCCATATTCTATCCTGGTGTCGGAACGTGACACCCGATCCATATTCTATCCTGGTACTGGAACGTGGCACCCGATCCATATACTATCCTGGTGTCGGAACGTGACACTCCGATCCTCATATACTATCCTTGTACCGGAACGTGGCACCCGATCCACTAATATCATTCTGTAAATCATCAAGCCTTTTCTATTCCAAGGCATCATCAATCCCATTACTTTAATTCATCAAGCCTTCTTCTATACCAAGGCATCATCAGTAATAATGTATATTAAAGTTTCTTTTCAAGATTTGGGATTCAATATTTTCATTATGTTGTCTTATCACAATCACATAATCATATTCATGCAAACATACAATTAAGCATATAGTAGGTTTACAATACTACCAACACATATCATTCGCTATTAAGAGTTTACTACGAATAGCATGAAATAACCATAACCTACCTCCACCGAAGAATTGCGATCAACAAGCTATCTTCTCAAAATCCTTGCTATCCTCTTCGTTTCTCGCTCTCTCTACTCGTTCTCTTTCTTTTTCTGTCTCTCTTTGTTCTTTCTATTTTCTTATTCAAACCCTCTTTCTTTTATCCTAATTAGTATATAATTAAGAATAAAAGGTGGCAATAATACCCCACTAATTAACTTAGGGTTACCTCTTTTAACCCCCAAGAATTTGAGTTATTAATATAAACCCACGAACTTTATAATTAAGGCAAGAATAGTCAAAAACGTCCCTTAAAACGTATCAAGAAATCCGACTTCCACTGGGATTACGCAACCTGTGACGGGCCGTCGCGCCTGCGACGGTCCGTCCTACAGGTCGTCGCAAAGTTCAGAGACCCAAATTTCCACCAAGGGTCTGTGACGGTCTGTCACACCTGTGACGGTCCGTCCTGCCATTCCGTCACAAAGTTCAGAGAGTCGATTTTCAGTACCCAATTTTAGATTTTCTAAGTGTTTTGAAACGAGACCCTGCGACGGTCTGTCGTGCCCATGACGTTCCGTCGTGGGGTCCGTCGCTTCTGCCAGTTTTTCCAGAATTGAAGTCTGTTGCTCAAAACGACTAAACGGGTCGTTACAATTAATTGTAAAAGATAATTATGACATAGTATTGGCCAAGAATTTGAAAGTTAATGAATATAATATGTTGGTATAGGAATTTATTATTTGAGAAAATTTAAGATTATAGTGATTAGGTAGATAATATAGTTGGTGATTTTGTTAGTGTTGATGCATTAAAAATTGGATTGAAACTTGCAGGCGCCATTCACGTGACTTATGTTGGAAATTATTGTATGACCCATTAGTGCAAAGAGTTATTACCATTATATATTTATTAATATATAGATAAAATAGTGTTGCACGAAAGTAAAAGGTTTTGGATGTTGCACATGATCTTAGTAGCTCGTTATAAATTTAGTTTCCGTATATAAAAATAGGTAATTTAATATTTTAGGTGTATTGTTTTAGTAAAGTTTTATTAAAGTTATGCTAATTGGAACAGTTAAGACTTAACTTAGGTTTGAACTTAGGAAATAAATTAGGTGAGTTTTTGGGTCTAGGCTAGACATAGAATAATATGAGTGTTTATAGAGTTGTTAACTTACAAATTATGCATAGATACTTGACAAATTAGAAAGGTTCAGAGGCCTTGAGGAAAGGAAAAGTATTGAAGAAGTGGTTGCTTGACTTCGGTTCTTCGGTGGAGGTAGATTATGGTTTATGCTATTTGATAGTTAACTCTTAATAGTGATTGATAGGCATTGAATGATATTGTGAAGTTTTCTATGTACTTGATTGTGTGGTTGTGTTGCTTGGTTGTGTATTTTGTGATTGGTCTGAAATCTTGAAACCCTAGAATTTATATTCTTGAACCCTCTTTATCGAAGTGATGCCTTAAATAAAGAAGGCTTGATGAAATATTATCAATGAATTGAAAGTGCTGATAATAAATGATAAATTAATGGTATAATTGGATCGGAGTGTCACGTTTCGACACGGTATAATTAGATCGGAGTGTCACATTTCGATACGATATAATTGGATCGGAGTGTCAAAAATACCTTTAAACTATCCAAAATAGTTCATATTCATTTTTAAATTATATTTCGGCTCAAAACTCTCCTTCTTGTCAAACTATTGGGTCAAAGTGCAATTCTTATTAATGGAAGTTGTTAAATGTCATGTTGTCACGACCCAAATTCACAAGTAGTGATGGCACTTACATTCCCTACTATTAGGTAAGTCAACCAACATATTTTAACAACTTAACTAACTAATGAGTAAAAAGACAAACAATTAGAAAAATCTACAGCGCTGAGTTCCTTATAAGTACGAATGCGAAAAACAAAAAAAATATGCTTCCCAAGAATTAGTGTCATAAGTACAAGAGCTCCTAAAATACGATGCAAGTCTGAAACTAAAATGACAATTCTAACATAAGGAATATCCTGTCTGAATACTGAATAACATAATAAGTAAAAGATATAGGAAGGTGTGGGCCACGGAACAGCCAAGCAGCTCACCACAACTCCAAGGCACTCCAAACTCGGACTCAAATTGCTCCCCGAGATGTGCTCCTACTCGAAATTGAATATGCACCAGAAAGAGTGCAACAGGTGTAGTATGAGTACGAAACCACGTGTACCTAGTATGTCTCATTGACCGACAACGAAGAAGTAGTGACATGAGTTTATATAAGAAAAATTAATTCTTTAATTATACAAGTATATAGTTCACTTACCAGTCTAGTTTCATCAAATAGAGGTAATCAAACATTAAGAAATTTTCAACCACCTAATAAAACACAATATCGTCAAGAATGAAGGATGTGATGAAATGAAAAGCAATATGATGCCATGAAATGATATGTCTCGAAATACCAGTACTCTCTCAACCGTATATACATGATACTCCTCAGAAATACATCGAGAGTTCATGACCCATGGGGGACTCGCGAGGTCCATATACCGACACGGACAATCTCTAAATGTCTGTGCGAAAAATTTAAACGCACTATCATAAATCAAACAATTTTCGCACGGACGATCTCCACGTACACAAAGTATAATCTTTACATCTCACCATCCCCAGCACGGACTCTACGTGCCCAACTTATACTCAACATCATGCCAATGCATGTACACAATATTATTTCAATAAGGGGATGATAATGCACCTCAATCAGTCAAATATCAACATAATACATAACCACCTCAATTATCACAACTATACGGGTGTAATAAAGAAAACACAATCACACAAGAATTTCAAGTCAATAATATATCAACTAATGTTCATATGCTTTGACATTCTCAAATTACAATCCACATTCTATAGTAGTAACTTTCCCTTTTATAACACCGGTACTCATATCAATGCCCGCCAAACCAAAGATATGAGACTCCCCCCGTCTTTCGCCCTTACCCGTTGTCTATTTCATTTTATTTTTATTTTTATCTTTAATTAGGAAAACGTCATTCAACAAGTCTAAAAAGTCTTAACATACCTTAGATGCCGAGCCCGTGCCACGAATCTTTAAGATAGTTCCTTTTCTTTTCGCAAAGTTTCGAAATGTTCATGATCTACCAATGATGCAATATTCATAAGTAAGCGAGTTTGTGGATATTCAAATTACTATAGATATATCATAGACCCTAAAAACTCACTCACATCTCTAATCAACCCCAAATCTTGGTATAATTTATGTCAATTTGTCAAATTTCAAGCTAAGAATTTAACCTTAATTTCTTAAATACCCTAAAATTCAATGTTAGATCATATAATATACATCTAATAATTAATTACCTATCTCAATATATCAAAACTAGTACCTTGATTTGATAAATAAATAAACTAAGAATCAACTCCACCAATTAACAACACCAAGCAAGACACCGTCGATCTAAAATTGTCACGATTTTTCCTAAATATCTAAACTGTAACCAATATGTCAGATTCAAAAAAATTATTGTTCTTTTTTACCAAATGCCAATCATTGGCATATGATTGCCCAATGATTGGCAGTCACTCCTGTCTCCTCCCAATACAATAACCCAGAACCCAATAACGTTCTGCCATCCAATTTTTCAATTCTAAATTCCTTTTTTTTTTAAAAAAAACAAATCTTAAATAACCAATTTCCATGCTTGCCATATAAAGTAACGATGCAACACTGCCATTTGCCCTTTTTTATTTTTTTCCATCAATTAAAATAATAATAAAATGATAAAATAACATAAAAATCAACCCTTAAGTCAATGTACACCATCAGAATGATGGTCATTAATGGCATTAAATACACCCTGGGTTGATACAAAACAACGAAATTTTTTTAGAAAGAAACCGCCATTCTTTATATATTGAACACATACCAATTGATTTCCCCACTTTAATATTAACCACGGAAAAGAGTCTAAAATACCCTTGAAACATTGAAAATGGTACAAAATTACCCTTCATCCATCTATTGGCTCCAAAATGCCCTTTTCATCCACCTATTGACTCCAAAATACCCTTGTCATCCACCTTTGAGTTCAAAATCGACCACTTATTTAATGATTTTAAATTTAAACTATTTAAATATTTTTAAAATACTTCATGTTCAACAATTGGTTATAATTTAATTTATTTGTATTATTTATAAGCCAACCCACTACCCACCCATTACTAACTAAACCCCACCCAATTAATAATTCAACAATAATATCAAAATCGTTATAAACACTACTAAAACCGCTTATTTATGAGGACAATTTCAATTTGATTCTCTTTCAAGATTGAATTAGAAATTTATGATTTACGGTAAAGAAGTAATACACCCTGAATTAATTCATGCACTTTTTTAAAATATAATTTTATGAATATTTATGATTTGTTTTAAAACTTTTAATATATTATTTTGAAAAAAAAGTTAACTATGAAGTAACATCACATATTGAGACGTAAGAATAATTAAGATGAACATAGTCAGACTTTTAAGTTTATCGGTAATTTTTATTTAGACACTTGAATGTATGATAATTTAATTCTATAGATATTTTCGTCTCAAATTTTTAAAAACACTCAGTTGGCAGTAACTTTTCTGTTGTTGCATTAATAATGTGAGTGATTTATTAATTTGGAGGGTTTAATTAGTAATGGATGGGTAGTGGATTGATTTATAAATTATACTAATAAGTTAAATTATAACAAATAGTTGAGCGCCACGTATTTTAAAAAATATTGAAATAGTTTAAATATAAAACCGTTAAATAAGTGGTCAATTTTGAACCAAAAGGTGGATGACAAGGGTATTTTGGACCTAATAGGTGGGTGGGAAGGGTATTTTGGAGCCAATAGGTGGATGGAGGATAATTTTGTACCATTTCCAATACTTTGAGGGTATTTTAGACCCTTTTCCGTATTGACTATTCATGTAATAATATAATAATAACAACAAGCCAAATCACTCTGACAACATACCTTTGGTAGATTTGAAAAGGGATGAGAAGTTCTTTGTTTTCACTAGCAGTGGCTATTGTTTCTCCTCTCGTTCGTCGCTTACGATAAGTTTCTGCATCCACTCCTTTTATTTTCTAAACAAGAGTTTATTAATCGTGAAACCCCAATAACCTATTATCTATATTACTTATTTCATAAGTTACCTCAACTAGGTACTCGTAGTTACTGAATAGTTAAAATAACACTTTTAATTTTTTCGCAAAGAGCCAAAATAGTCCTAGTTCTCAAAATGACCTAACGGGTCGTTACACATGTGATGCCACATTGCACACCAATAGAGTCCACTGCCACATATACTAAAAGAAAAAGGGTAAAAATTACCCTTAAACAATCTAAAATAGTTCATATTTACCTTTAAACTATTGTTCGGCTCAAAACTACCCTTTTCGTCAAATTAGTGGGTCAAAAGTATCCTTATTAACGAAAGTTGTTAAATTTCATGTGAATTCCACATTGCACTCTAAACTACCCTTTCCGTCAAACTATTGGTTCAAAAGTGTCCTTATTAACGAAAGTTGTTAAATTTCATGTGAATTCCACATTGCACTCCAATAGGGTTTCACTGCCACATAGACTAAATTCTTAAATCTTTATTACTCTTTTTCCCCTCATTTCATTATTTTCCAGAAATGATTTTACTCCTTCTCCCTCATTTTGCGGCTAAGAGTTTCAAAGTTTTCTTCGTCGCTGGGTTTCAAAGTGAATCTTCGTGATTATGGGTTAGTAAATCTTTTTTCTTATTTTATCTCCAAAATGATATTTATTTAATCTCCAAAATAAATTTTGTTTTATCTTAAAAAATTGTCACTTAAATAGAAAAAAAAAATATCACAATTCTAAGTGATAAAAAAATAGAGTTGATAATGTAAGAATAGAAAAAATGACAAAATAATGAGTGCATAGTTGTAGATTAATAAAACACATAACCAATTAACGGGATAAATTTTTAAATTGTATAAATATATGGAAACAAAAATTAATTTGGCATAGAATAATATATCATATACATATGAAACTTCCACAATAGATAAACTACATATTGACCTTCATATAATAGTGAGTTGCACTTTTTAGTCTTGATTTCTACTTCTTGCAATCTTGAGTTATTATAAATTAGTGTTATTCGTCAAAATTAGGAAGCACATTAAATATTAAATTATGAATGATTTACAACTTAAAAATAAATGTTTTGTCAATTGATATCAATACTTGAATTTCAAAATTAAAATACTTTATTACCTTATTTCAATTAAATTTTTTGATTATTATCGATAGAATGTTGATTTAAAAAACACTATAAAAATAATTGTGAATTATTTTCATTTTAAATTTTGTTAAAAGTCAAAATAGTTACAAAAACTTAAGTTTTATAAATATAAAATTGATCTAAAGTTTGTACTCACTCCCTTTTGGTTTATATAATTTTAATTTAACTTAAGATTTTTTTAAAAGAAAAAAAACTTTTAAAACTCATGGTCTAAAACAACTATAAATGTTCATACGACTGTAAATCATATTACTACGAATAAAATGAATATTTTAAAGTTAAAATGTTAATTAAATATATTATACATCATTCTTTTGAAACTGACTACAAAGAAAAATATGTCACATAAATTATTTTAAAGTAAAATTTTCATAAGTTTTCATAGTGTAAAGAATTAATTAAATTATATCCATACTTTTTTCAATAGAATAATACATAAATATGTCCTTTAACTTGGCCTCATTTTACAATTATACCCTTCAACTTTGAATGTGCACAAGTAGACACTTAAATTTATATAAAATTGAACAAATAGACACAAACATCCTACATGGAAATTTGTGTCCTAGTGGTGTCCTACTAGAACTATCAAAATGGGCTAGCTCACCCTATCCGGGCTAACCCATACATGCTTTGACATTTTACGGGTCAGGCCGGGCTAGACCATTTTTGGCGTGAGCCAGAAAATGGTCGGCCTAACCCACAAGTACGGGGGCTACAGGCTTGATGGACCAGCCCACTTTTTAAAAAAAATTATATTTTTTTAAAATTATAAAATTAAATTTTAAATTATAATTTAAAATATTATCATAAATATCGATAAAACAATATTACATGATGTTAATGTTAGTACTTGTTAATCAAATCAAAATAAAATTATTTTTATAATATTTATTAGGGATAATTTCAAAGACCTCCATGTTTCGCTCTATAACACTCACCTCCCCTTTGGTTTACGATATTACGTCTACCTTCTTTATTTTCATTTACTTGTAACCATTCTTTAAACCTATTTAAAATAAATATAAATTAATATAGAGCGAAGCCTGGAGGGAGGTCTCTAAAATTATTTCTATTTATTAAGTTTTTTTTTCAAGTAAAAGTATAAATATATATAAAAAATATTAACCTAATTATTTTGAATTTGAACTCTCTTTAATTTTAAAATTTAATATTATATTAAATTTTTTAATTAATTATTATTGGCCCATGGGCCGACCCTACCTATATTTCTCAAGCCCATCAAATCAACAGGTTTATTCAGGCCAGGATAAAAAACCTTTTTCTTAAATGGGCTCCAAAAATCTTAGCCAAACCCTATTAAATCCCGGGTAAGGCCAAGCCGGCCCAACGTGCCTAGCCCATATTGACGATTCTATGTCCTACATGTATTATGACAAGTAGGACATATGTTCCTATTTGTTCAACTTTATACAAGTTTAAGTGTCTATTTGTGCAAACTCAAAGTTGGATGGCATAAATATAAAAAGAGGTTAAGTTAAAGGGTGTATTTATGTATTATGCCTTTTTCAAATTACAAAAAAATTTCTTAGAATCAAATAATTTCATATAAATCAGCACACACGCGGACACATCGATAGTGATAAATTGCTGTTGAGAAAACTTGCAGACACATAGCTCATGGATGAGTTCGAGAGAGAGGGCTGTAGAGAATATGGATGTATCCGAGAAGGGAGAGGTGTATCAAAGAGAGGATAGGGATGTATTCAAGATGGGATAAAGATGTATCCAATAGAGGATATGAATGTATCGAGAGGAGATACTGATGCGTTTGAAAGAGGATAGATACATTTGTAATTTTTTTAAATAGTAGAACTTTTTTAGAAATTATAATAAAATAAGATATCAATTCTCATTCCTTGTTTTCTATGAGAACATTCAACTTCAGCCAAGCACTGGAATTAACGACAACTTTTGGGACCACAAGGAATTTCTTCAAAGGACTATCTTCTGACCAGTTTGGCACACTCTCTTCAACAGATTCTAGTTTAAAAGAGCTTTCCCCATCAGTTACTACAAGCTCGTATGAGAACCTTCTCTTCTGCTTAAATGGTCCAACGCGGATGATATTGATAACACTTCCAACACAGTCACTAGCATGGTTGATGATAAAAAGTATAACATCTGTCCTCATTTGAAGAATTATGTACCTTTGGTCTTTTTCTATATAAATTGGATGGACAGCATTGAAAGAAATGTGCTCTGCTGAAGATGCATGTTTCTCGCTAAAATGTGCATATACCTTTGCTGAAGTACCTATAAAGTCACAGCCATGGGAAGGACAAAAACAAGGCACATAGATTCATACATTTTCATGGTCAATTTTCTTACTAAGATTCAGAATCTCCTTGCAACCATTCCTATTGTTCACGCCTGACACTTTCAGAGATTCTAGAACATTCTCCATAGCTTGACAACGGTTATATCCAATTGGCAAACAACATGATGGACACTTATTAGCAATCTTGATGCAGAAAGGGGCACATGCTATGTGCCCATTCCCACACTATATTTTTGTCCAGAAAGAAAAAAGGATGTCAGAAAATATATTCATTGCAAGCAGTTAGAATGTTTGCAGATGATAGCTTACTCTACTCTGCATGCTTATAAATTTTCAAGGTTTATCTAAGTACATAGCTTAAGAAGTAGGGATAAAGAAAAATGTGTTACATGGAAAGCGTAAATAAATCGTACTTAAATTTCACTATTTAGCTCTTTGTATTAGCATTTGCCATAAACCTAGAGTCATGGCTTTAATTTCTTGCTTCGTCCAAAAGACTCAATAATTTCATTTAAAACACGCTCATGCATTAAAATGTAATATTTTGTTGCAATAACAACAAATTGATTACCAATAGCTATATTCAACCTTAGATGAAAAAGGACATAAATTAACCACCCTGGCAAGGAGAAGGACGTAGAATTTAGGATCTGAACCTCAGTTTAGTATGCTTTTAAATGCAGTAACAAGATTAAATCTTAAGTTACCGTGAGCTAAAACCAAGAGTTCTAAAAAGAGGCCTAGGTACATAACTTCTATCAAGATAGATCTCCAACAAAGGAATAGTATACAATTATTAACTTCTATCACGATAGTATACAATTAATAACCTCTATCACGATTGATCTCCAAAAATGAAATAGTATACGGTTAATAACTTCTATTAGATAGATCTCCAAGAAGGAACAACAAACAGTTAATAACTTCTATCACTGCTCATACCCTAATCCTTTGTGGGGCAGAGGCACTTCAAGTTCTATATCTCAATCTAAATCTGAAGCTGTTTGAAGCTGTCTCTGGATTACATATTAACATGATGAAGAACCAGATCTACCCTATCAACGAAGTCTACTTTGAATACCCTGGCACGGAATCCTGGGGTATGGCACATGCTCTTTCCACTCTACTTAATTTGGTCTCCCTTTGGATGCAAAATAGAAAGCACATGAGATATGAAATGTAGTGATGGAAAAGGTGGAGAAGACGCTGGCAAACTGGAACATGCAATATCTATTTATGGGAGGAAAGCTAACCCCATCAATAGTGTATAAGACAGCGTACCTACCTACGTCCCTCATCCCAATGTCATATGAGGTGAAAGAGCAACTAGTTGGTCTGAGAAGGGCTTCCTATGGGAAGGAAACCGTGAAGAGCATTAATTCCACCTTGTGAAGTGGGATAAAGTATTATTGTCAAAGGAACAGGGAAATTTGGGCATTAGCGATCTTTAGAAACACAACAATAACATTAAGGGAAGAAACTATCTCACCAGATATTTTGCAAGAAAAAAGCCTAATTACAATGTAACTTAAGCCCAGATTAAATCGGGATGCGAAAAGAAGAAACCCATTTACAATGACACCCATTTGTAATCTCTAGTCAGAATGAGATTAACTTGATTGAACCTGGTAGCCATCTCCCCACTTAAAGTGTCTTATTATTCTCCATCATAACCCAGTGCTTCCTCTAACTTGAATATTACGCCATCAAGACTATGACTTCACCAGTAAAACAAAGACCTATATTAGCCAGTTATTCTCCAATTTTAATGAAATGTTATAACTTCAAAATTAGAACCACATGAGATGGGATAAGCACAGTCATTCCACTGTCAGCAATTCTCCCAACTAAACTCTTTAACAGATCCACATTTCCTATGCTTTTCCAATGCAATACTGAATGCTAAGTAATCATATTTCTATTATCTGACATGTCTTCTCTACTTCTATATTTTATTTTTTAAAACCGCCTCCACCAGGCACGGTTAAAGTCTGCGTAAACTCTATCCTCCCAAACCCCACTGTTGGATTAACAAAAACTGTAACTTTTACACCCTAAGAGCAATAAAGTATATTGGTCAGATTATAAATGTCAATACAAATTCCCTTCTATTCAAGACCATGTCTTCAAAAACCTCTAAAGGAAAATTAAGAATTCTCCAAACACAATTAATTCCAACACAGATAAATTCTTATACTCCTAATAGCAATGAAAAGGGTAAAAAGAAGAAACCTGAAAGACAGGAACACAGAGATGTTCAAAGCAGATCAGGCAATCCAACACATCCGGATCCAATAACGTCACAGAAATTGACCTGTTTATGATTGAATCCTCAAAATTCTGATACACGCTCTCACCAGAAATAGACTTGTTCTCTCTTAAAACCTCGGATTCACGAACTGGCACCCTCCGATCACCGCTCGATCGGAAATTTCCCTCAGATTCCGATCCCCAATCCTCCTCCTCTGCCTCTTCCTCTAATTTTCCTGAACAACCCTTTCCCTTTCTCTTTCTTCTACTTCTTCTTGTTGACGGATTACGACGCCGCGAGAGAAATTTCCGGCGGTAGTCCTCCGTCTCTTGCATACAGATGTGCTGGAGTTACAGGGTCCTCCTTCATCATTATCATGTTCATCTCTTCCAACTAAAAATCTCGCCATTTCTTCTTCTTCTTTGCTGCTAGATGAATGGTTCACTCTTATCATGGTCAAAATTCGGTTTTTGTAAATATTATTTTAATATCTTATTATATTATTATTATTATCATATATTTATACTATTTCTTTAAAATAACCTATGGGATGTTTTTGCAAAATTTGGTTACAAAATCGAATGTGGTCAAATACTTAAGATTTGAATTTAATGTTTTCTTGAAAATGTGTTTTACTATGAGGTAATAGTTTTATTTAATTTATAAATAAGTTGTATAGAATTTATCTTTTTTAGTTAAGAAAATGAGTAATTAGATTACGAAGAAATTTAATTAATGATTAACTTTATTTGAATATGTATTTTTTATGTCACATTAGTACATTGAACTTGGGTGGTGTTTGATTAAGAGTGTTTGAATTGACTTGTTTTAAGTGTATTTAACTAAAAAAATTGTAAGCACTTTTGAAGTATTTAGGTAAATTAAAAGTGTTTATACATTACTTTCTCCGTTTAAAAAAGAATGGTCTAGTTTGACTTGGATGGAGTTTAAGAAAAGAAAGAATTTTTTTTGATCTTGTGGCTCTAAATTAAAATTTATGACAAATATACCAAAATGCTCTTTAATCTTGTGGTCTTAAATATGTCATGTGAAAAGTTAAAATTAAAGTTTTTCCAAAAATTAAAAAGGGGTCATTCTTTTTGAAATAGACTAAAAAAATGAGATCATTCTTTTTTAAAAGGAGAGAGTATTGTTTTGCTTCACGAATTAAGAAAATGTGTAATTGGACGACGAATTATGGTTTACTAAGAAATTTATTAAATGATTATGTCACGTTAATACATTAAATTGGTCGGGGTTTGATTAAGAGTGTGTTTGAATTAACTTGTTTTAAATGCTTTTAACTAAAAAATTTGTGAGCAATTTTGATGAATTTAGGTAAATTAAAGTGTGTATACAGATTATTCTTTTGCTTCATAAATTAAGAAAATGAGTAATTAGATTACCAATTATGGTTTATTGAGCACTTTATTTACTGATTTACTTTATGTGAATATATTTATTTGTCATTAGTACATTGAACTAGCAAGCAATATATAGTTGTTATTAACTTCTTTATGCCTTCAGGACGAGATATTTTTCCCATTTCATTAATACTGTCTGATTCCATGATAAGTGTTCCAACTAATGCATTATAATATAGAACTAAAGATTGATCACGTGATAATTTGAGTTAAAAAAAAATAATAGATAAATTTTGGCTTTGAGGCGTGAAGAATCACTTTCTTTCAAGAGTCATAGGGACTACAAGTAATTTTTTTATCAGAATACATCAAAGCCTGAAACCTATGTGCAATTGAATATGCTGATAGAGAGGGTAAAAGTCCCACATTGATTGGGCAGTGGACTGGTGGTGGTGTCCTCAAATGGACTATGAAATCCTTCCTTCATGAGATAGTTTTTTGTATTGAGTTATGTTTACGTGTCATATCTTTACATAATATCAAAGTTAGATCCATCATCGTTTGAGCTCCTGGTTCGCTGGTCAGTTTGGAAATCTATACCTAATGAACAAGCTTTTAGGGTTGAGTTAGACTCAAGTAGTGTCATATTTATTACAGACACGACATCCAGAAGTTCACTAATTATAGAAGCAATCAAGGAAACCTTTTCGATAAAAATCTCATTTAATCTCATTTTTTGAATCGATACAACCTCTGTGTTCAATTAATCTATTTAAATATTATGACATTCATATTTATAAGTTCATATTTGTAATAACTTATTTCAAGAATGATCTATTATATTTCTAACCATTAAGTGAGTCAAATTTTATCACATGAATTGAAAGAAGTGAGTTATTACTATAAATTGTAACGAAACGAGATGACAGACTTCATTATGTTCATAACTAATAAATCAGATAAGATGTTTTACTCATCTAACTCAATTACATAAGGTTGAAAGCCAAGTTGGATATCATCATCTGCTTGTCCTCCTTACATGAGTAGTGCTTCTTTTATGTCTTAAAGGCGCCTTTGACAATAAAGGAATCAAGACGGAGGCACGACTACAAGGCACTTGGCAATGGTCACAATATTTTTATTCCACCTTTTTAAAATTGTCCCACATTTATAGAACGAATGAGGTATAGATCTTGCACATTTTGCGCCTCATTATCTTTCCTGTATCAATGAAAGGTCAAAGATTCAAATCTTTACAGGGTAACAAAGTAAGACATGCCATTTTTGTATCTATGAAACTTGTGGGAACCCCGATTAATTCACACTCAAAATTAAGTCTAGCCTTGGTTGCGGAAATGAATATTTTTTTCAAGGGAATGAAATTTAATTTGTCTTCTTACATTGTATTTTAAGAAATTCTAATTGATTAAGACTAAAAATCGTTCTATTTAATTCCACAATTGTAAAGGAGGGAAGTAGAGTAGCACTAACATTGAGTTGGAATTTAGTCAGTGAATTCAAGATTAAAAAGAGAAATTAAACAAAGAGATGGGATTAAAGCATTTATGAGACGCCAATATACAACTATGCCATGTTTAGGCACAAAATAAAGTTTTTGGAAAAAGTAATTATGTTTTCATGATTCACGATACAAAAGAGGTAGACCTGAGATTTTTCCCTAATAAATTCAATGAAGAAATGAAATTAAATATTTGACCATAAACTTTGGATTAAATTTTAAAAATCTATGCTTGGATAATTTTCAAGTTTCAAAATTTTGTTCCTGTCGAAAGAATTTTCACTTTCACTCACAAAAATTCAATTTATTTCAAGTAAAATGTACATTCAAACATAAAATCAAATTTCAAAATATGACAACTTCAGAAATTCAAATTTTTAAATTTCAACTTCAAAATTTATGCTCAAATTAACAGGAATATCATGCATGACACTTTATAGTTCTCGTGATTCTAACATTTTGGTGGTTTGAATTTCCAAACAAGTTTACTTTGAATTACGAGTGTGAGCCAATCTTAAATGACCTCATTCAAGGAAATACTTACGGTTTGAGGTGTGTCGATGACAATGTCTTTAAAAATATTTCACTTGATTTAAGTACATATTCTTGAATTTAACAAGCTCTTCTATATAAAATATGAGTGAAAATATTTAATTAGAACTAAATACAATACATTTATAGAATATATGGGAGAAGAAATGAATCTTCATCTTTACTCTCATTAGGAGAAAAAACTACCATAAATTACATACATAATTATAAAGCCAAATACAGACCAGATGATGTGACACATCTCTTGGCATAGAAAATTACTACTATCTTTTATATTACATTTTTTTGAATTTTTTACTTCATTATTTTCATTAATCAATTCATTTGATAATTATAAAAAAATCTTACACCTAAATAAATCTCATGAGTTATATAAAAAAACATATACCTTTGTATTCTCACTTAATTAACTACATGTCATCTTAATTCCCTTCTATCTTATTCTTGTATCAAACTATAAATATCAATTATGTATGGAGTTGTTGGATAGTTATTTTCATTTTCTCCTTTTTAATAAGTATCTTTTTTCCTTTATTTTTCAACGCTAATGTATTTAGTAATTAATAGAAAGGACATAAAAAAAGGTTACGTGAAAATATGGCCATAACTTAGATGAGTATTGAGTTTGAAATGAACATGATAAGCGAATACATTTTCTTCCTTGGAATACAAATTAAGCAAACACCTACTGATTTCTAAGGGGCAGAGTAGCCTTTCTAAATCAGAAGAAAGGTGAAATTGTTGAAACAGGTACAGTTGAAATTTTCTCAGGCTTCGGAGGTAACAAAATTTGAATCTCACTTTTTGACATATAAAATGTATATGTTGATGAATCAAGGTCCTTGTTGTAGAATTTTCAGCAAGTTTTCCTCTTTATTAAACTTTGTTATATAATAGTCGTGAGCTAAATTAGTGAAGATGCGCCCAATCCCTTGCTTCTTTCTCTCACTTAAAATTAGACTCACCAAGGTAGTTAATAGTTTTAGTTTTCTTGAAGTGCGTGATTTGACGGTCTTTTTCAATCACTCTCCACAACATAATCAATGTCTCTTTTAGATAGTTGAGGTTATTCTTTTTTTCCTATTTAATGGAATGAGTCAATAGTTTATAGATTCTTCTTTTTTCTTGATTGGATAATAATTAATAATACGTGGTCACCTTCTTCATCCTCTTGTAATAGTTTCTTATATTTTTGTTGTTCATCCTTATTGAGGCATGAGTGCTAGCTGTTCATCCATCTTGAAGGAGACAGGGAGGAATTCGTATGTTTTGAAAGACTTCTTCCTCTCTTCTTGTCCCTCAATCCTGGCTTAATTATAATCCCCCTTTATCAGGTGGGGCTAGTGGATTTAGGTCTCGAGAAATAGAACGCGACAACTATTTTAAGACGGACGCAATATTAAACTAAGTGATAAGGTAGATTTTCTCTCTCTTTTCTTCCATTATGACTTATAACGGTTCACAAAGCTGCAAAATAGTAATTAATTTGCTTTAAGTAAGTGACGATTAGAAAAAAAAGATTTAAACATATATATGCCAAACCATCCAAGAGTTACATTCCATAACGTTTACAAAATAAAATGTTTACTTGAGCACTTGTTGAATACATATACTTGCAATTATAAGAAGATAATTTATGCAAAAAAGCTATCTGAAATTTGATACCCTAGCAAATTAAGTACAAGTAGCATCTTAATAAGACAAACTAAAATAGCCAAAATGCAATCAAAAAACTTGTATCTAATTTATTGCAAGCAAAGGGGTGTTGGGATCTTCTGAACCTGCAAAACATTTTCAATGGGGCCCTGAATCAACTTGAAGCGACAAGTTTCACCATTAGCTATTTTGTTATCTTTTCGAAAGGCAGTCCATCCTTCTTTTATGATAACCATACTCCTAGCATACTCTATTTCCACTTTCCATTCTACTCCTTCTTCATTAACCAACCTCATATTCTTCATGTTTATTATGTCTGTTTGTTGGGCGAATCTCAACGGGATAGCCTAAAAAACATATTCATCAAACAAACAGGATTATTAGATTTTCATGGAAATAACTAGAATGTGCAAACTTAGCGAATTTAAAAACACAATGTAAAACTATTAAACCTTACCATACAAGTAGCATGTGACTTTTTTATAACCATTTCAAAAAACGGATTGTCACCAGTTAAGTCCACCAAACTGTATCGACTGCTATAATTATTTGGACCAACTTTTTCACTTATACTATTAGCTTCTCCAACCTCCTTATCTACAACAGCTTGACATAAGTATAACAATTAGTACAATATTCTACTAATAAATTCACTTAATTAATGGCTAATAAAGCACTTAAGATGTTTACTTATGTTGCTCAATTACATTAGCATTAGTTTGAGGGCAATTAACTGGAATATGTTCCTCTTCATCCTCGATTACATTAGCGTTAGATTGGAGAATTGGAATATCTTCTTCGATTACATTAGCATTAGATTGGAGAATTAGAATATCTTCTTCGATGATATTAGCATTAGCTTGGGAAAATAGAATATCTTCCTCTTGTTCATCTGATTCAATATCTTGATCTATTGGATATTCAATTTCTGTTTTACTCTGATCATATATAGCGACAGAAAACTGACAACGCGGGTTGTACGTGAACATTAATACGCTCTTGACTCTTATTGAGTAATAGTCACAAAAATCACTCCATCCCTTGGCTAGCCAAATTTGGCCTTGAGAATTTTCCACTTCAACCTCCCAAGCTTTTCCATGGGGAGCCTCAAGAAACACGGGGTTTAACATGTTCTCGCAGTGTCTTTTGGCAAATACTACTGGAATCCTCTGTGTGCAAAAGAAATTACAAATTTAATTTCATACAAACACAATTATTTTAACTTATATCTTGGAATAAATCAACAATTTACAAGGACTAAAATTACAACTAATTACTTACCAGACGGCGTAATTCATCTAATGAAGTAAGGATTTGGATGAACTTAGGGTTGTTGGGAGAAGAGCTCCTTAATGAAGATCCATGGAACTCGTTTGCCATGATAGATGGTAGGATGGGAAATTGTTGAAGAACTTGTTTACTATATATAGGAGTTTGATTCACGAGAACCATGCACAGCGCACTCACAAGGATACTATTATATTTCAGTCATCACATGATGCTTGTGATGACTACTTGCTTTGTCTTGGAATAATAACCATATTGTTTTTTTTTGACTTCTTTTTAAGATTCATTCACCTAACCCTATAAATTACCACTTATTTACACTCACGTGAATGTGACTACTATTGCTTTTTCTTGGAATGCACAAAGATACTTTTTTCCTTTTTCTTTTCTTTCTTTTTGACTTCTATTATAGACTCATTCACCTGACCCTATTACTACTAATTGACACTAGCATTATTACTCTACGTTTTATTTATACTAACTCGTGAAATTTGCGGCAATTGTAGAAATGTATTTAAATTTATCATATCATCTTTTTTAGGATATTGAAATAATTTTTAAGCAATATATATTTTTGAGTTAATTCATAAATGTGAATTATTTAAAAGGTATATGCAGTGTATGAGCATTATTTAAATTAAAACATATACTAATGCAAGTTTGCTACTAAAATCCAAAGATAGTCTGCAAAACTTAAATTCTTAAAAACTAATCCAAAGAAAAAAACAAATGTATTTAGAAATACTAAAATAGGGCAAGTCCCCAACTGTCGCAATGGTGTGAGTCCTTTTCTATCTTCTCGCCACAGAGAAAGGAAAGCACTACCAAACCAATAAGAAAGAAGAAAATTTATGATGTAAGGCCCTAGTTGGCTTGGTTCTCTCTTACTCTTGTCTACACTCCCCTAGGCTTTGTTTGTAGGTTTTTCTTTTGCCTAGTTTTGTCTCAAACCAAAGAGGAACAAAGAAAAAGTACGTAATGGACATACCTTTAACTCTCATGTCTTAAGGACGAGATATTTTTCCCATTTCATTAATATTGTCTGATCCCATGATAAGTGTTCCAACTAAAGCAATTACCATATTAATTTCAATCACAATATTAGTGACATAAGGTATAAATAATCAAATTAAAGCACTTACTAAAAGAAATTTGGAATTATCAATACAGTAGTACAACACAACATCTTCTTATTAAATTAGATTGAACAGTAATATGAGCTGATTGTGCCATCAGTGTTGCACAGCTAATCAGGCCTTTCATCACCTAAAACAACAAAGGGAGGCATTTGTGAAACTACAACATTTTATTTCTTAAATTAGTTTTGATGACAATAGATTTTGGTGTTTTAATTAAGTAAGTTACGATGCTGTTATATCAGATTGGTTTGGTTTTCTCAAAATGAGCTAGTGGACTTGAAATTATAAATTCATTTGTGATCCTCATGACTTAGACAAAAATTCTATATTTTATCAACCTAATGATGTTTTGGTTGAATTTTGAAGATTCTAATATAAATTAAGAACATTCTTTGAAATATATCTTTTATATATATATATATATATATATATATATATATATATATATATATATATATATATATATATATATTTACTACAATAGAACATGCTCACTCTTTCTAAAATAAAGATCCATAGATATATTGTTTCCTTCCATTTAAAAAAGGAAGGAACTAACACAAAGTATCTGGAAAAAATATACGCCGTAATTTAGAGTATTTAATTAGTGAAATAATATTATATTCATTCAGCAGAAGGACACATGATGACATTAAACAAAAGCTTGGGTTATTTTAAACACAAACTCCTTTAGTTGAAGTACCATGTAACTATGTCTATTGGAAAAGAACTCCTAGCTACTGACGGCGTTATGGTCTGGTAATTTGAAGGATGCATTATAATATATAACTAAAGATCGATCACGTGATAATTTGAGTTAGAAAAAATATAATAGATAAATTTTGGCTTTGAGGCGTGAAGAATCACTTTCTTTCAAGATTCATAGGGACTACAAACAATTTTTTATTAGAATACATCAAAGCCTGAAACCTATGTGCAATTGAATATGCAGACAGAGAGGGTAAAAGTCCCACATTGATTGCGCAGTGGACCGGTGGTGGTGTCCTCAAATGGACTATGAAATCCTTCCTTCATGCGCTAGGTTTTTGTAGTGAGTTATGTCTAGGTGTCATATCTTTACATAATATCAAAGTTAGATCCATCATCGTTTGAGCTCCTGGTTCACGTGTCAGTTTGGAAATCCATCCCTAATGAACTAGCTTTTAGGGTTGAGTTAGACTCAAGTAGTGTCATATTTATTACATAAACCACATCCGGAAGTTCACGTAATTATAGAAGCAGTCAAGGAAACCTTTTCGACAAAAATCTCATTTAATCTCATTTTTTGAATCGATACAACCTTTGTGTTCAATTAATCTATTTAAATATTATGACATTCATGTTTATAATAACTTATTTCAAGAATGATCTTTTATATTTCTAATCATTAAGTGAGTCAAATTTTATCACATGAATTGAAAGAAGTGAGTTATTACTATAAATTGTAACGAAACGAGATGACTGACTTTATTATGTTCATAGCTAATAAATCAGATAAGATGTTTTACTCATCTAACTCAATTACATAAGGTTGGAAGCCAAGTTGGATATCATCATCTATTTGTCCTCCTTTCATGAGTAGTGCTTCTTTTATGTCTTAAAGGCGCCTTTGACAATAAAGGAATGAAGACGGAGGTGCGACTACAAGGCACTTGGCAATGGACACAATGTTTATTTCTTCCTTTTTAAAATTGTCCCACATTAATAGAATGAATGAGGTATAGATCTTGCACATTTTGCGCCTTATTATCTTGCCTCTGTCAATGAAAGGTCAAAGATTCAAATCTTTACAGGGTAACAAAGTAAGACATGCCATTTTAGTATATATGAAACTTGTGAGAACCTCGATTAATTCACTCTCAAAATTAAGTCTAGCCTTGGTTGTGAAAATGAATATTTTTTTTCAAGGGAATGAAATTTAATTTGTCTTCTTACATTGGATTTTGAGAAATTCTAATTGATTAAGACTAAAAATCGTTCTATTTAAATCCACAATTGAAAAGGAGGGAAGTAGAGTAGCACTAACATTGAGTTGGAATTTAGTCAGTGAATTCAATATTAAAAAGAAAAATTAAACAAAGAGATGGGATTAACAAAAGAGGTAGACCTGAGATTTTTCCCTAATAAATTCAATGAAGAAATGAAATTAACTATTTGACCATAAACTTTGGATTAAATTTTAAAATCTATGCTTGGATAATTTTCAAGTTTCAAATTTTTGTTCTTCTCGAAAGAATTTTCACTTTCACTCAAAAAAATTCAATTTATTTCATGTAAAATGTACATTCAAACATAAAATCAAATTTCAAAATATGACAACTTCAGAAATTCAAATTTTTAAATTTAAACTTTAAAATTTATGCTCAAATTAACAGGAATATCATGCACGACACTTTATAGTTCTCGTGATTCTAACATTTTGGTGGTTTGAATTTCCAAACAAGTCTACTTTGAATTACGAGTGTGAGCCAATCTTAAATGACCTCATTTAAGGAAATACTTACGGTTTGAGGTGTGTCGATGACAATGTCCTTAAAAATATATTTCACTTGATTTAAGTACATATTCTTGAATTTAACAAGCTCTTCTATATAAATATGAGTGAAAATATTTAATTAGAAATAAATCCAATACATTTATAGAATATATGGGAGAAGAAATGAATCTTCATCTTTACTCTCATTAGGAGAAAAAACTACCATAAATTACATACATAATTATAAAGCCAGATACAGACCAGATGATGTGACATATCTCTTGGTATAGAAAATTACTACGATCTTTTATATTACATTTTTTAGAATTTTTTACTTCATTATTTTCATTAATCAATTCGTTTGATATTTATAAAAAAATCTTACACTAAATATATCTCATGAGTTATATAAAAAACCATATACCATTGTATTCTCACTTAATTAACTACATGTCATCTTAATTCCCTTCTATCTAATTCTTGTATCAAACTATAAATATCAATTATGTATGGAGTTGTTGGATAGTTATTTTCATTTTTTCCTTTTTAATAAGTATCTTTTTTTCCTTTATTTTTCTACGCTAATGTATTTTCTAATTAATAGAAAGGACATAAAAAAAGGTTACGTGAAAATATGGCCATAACATAGATGAGTATTGAGTTTGAAATGAACATGATAAACGAACACATTTTCTTTCTTGGACTACAAATTAAGCAAACACCTACTGATTTCTAAGGGGCAGAGTAGCCTTTCTAAATCAGAAGAAAGGTGAAATTGTTGAAACAGGTACAGTTGAAATTTTCTCAGGCTTCGGAGGTAACAAAATTTGAATCTCACTTTTTGACATATAAAATGTATATGTTGATGAATCAAGGTCCTTGTTGTAGAATTTGCAGCAAGTTTTCCTCTTTATAAAACCTTGTTATATAATAGTCGTGAGCTAAATTAGTGAAGATGCGCCCAATCCCTTGCTTCTTTCTCCAACTCAGAATTAGACTCACCAGGGTAGTTAATAGTTTTAGTTTTCTAGAAGTGCATGATTTGACGGTATTTCTCAATCACTCTCCACAACATAATCAATGTCTCTTTTAGATAGTTGAGGTTATTCTTTATTTCCCATTTAATGGAATGGGTCAATAGTGTATAGATACTTCTTTTTCTTGATTGGATAATAATTAATAATATGTGGTCACCTTCTTCATCCTCTTGTGATAGTTTCTTATATTTTTGTTGTGTATCCTTATTGAGGCATGAGTGCTAGCTGTTCATCCATCTTGAAGGAGACAGGGAGAAATTAATATGTTTTGAAAGACTTCTTCCTCTCTTCTTGTCCCTCAATTCTGGCTTAATTCTAATCCTCCTTTATTAGGTGGGGCTAGTGGATTTAGGTCTCGAGAAACAGAACGCGGCAATTATTTTAAGACGAAGGCAATATTAAACTAAGTGATAAGGTAGATTTTCTCTCTTTTTTCTTCCATCATGACATATAACGGTTCACAAAGCTGCAAAATAGTAATTAATTTGTTATAAATAAGTGATGATTAGAAAAAAAAGATTTAAACATATATATGCCAAACCATCCAAGAGTTACATTCCATAACGTTTACAAAATAAAATGTTTACTTGAGCACTTGTTGAATACATATACTTGCAATTATAAGAAGATAATTTATGCAACAAATCTATCTGAAATTTGATACCCTAGCAAATTAAGTACAAGTAGCATCTTAATAAGACAAACTAAAATAGCCAAAATGCAATCAAAAAAATTGTATCTAATTTTTTGCAAGCATAGGGGTGTTGGGATCTTCTGAACCGGCAAAACATTTGCAATGGGGCCCCCAATCAACTTGAAGCGACAAGTTTCACTATTAGCTATTTTGTTATCTTTTCGAAAGGCAGTCCATCCTTCTTTTATGATAACCATACTCCTAGCATACTCTATTTCCACTTTCCATTATACTCCTTCTTCATTAACCAACCTCATATTCTTCATGTTTATTATGTCTGTTTGTTGGGCGAATCTCAACGGGATAGCCTAAAAAACATATTCATCAAACAAACAGGATTATTAGATTTTCAGGGAAATAACTAGAATGTGCAAATCTAGCGAATTTAAAAATACAATGTAAAACTATTAAACCTTACCATACAAGTAGCATGTGACTTTTTTATAACCATTTCAAAAAACGGATTGTTACCAGTTAAGTCCACCAAACTGTATCGACTGCTATAATTATTTGGACCAACTTTTTCACTTATACTATTAGCTTCTCCAACCTCCTTATCTGCAACATCTTGACATAATTATAACAATTAGTACAATATTCTACTAATGAATTCACTTAATTAATAGCTAATAAAGCACTTAAGATGTTTACTTACGTTGCTCAATTACATTTGCATTAGTTTGAGGGAAATTAACTGGAATATGTTCCTCTTCATCCTTGATTACATTAGCGTTAGATTGGAGAATCTTCTTCGATTACATTAGCATTAGATTGGAGAATTAGAATATCTTCGTCGATGATATTAGCATTAGCTTGGGCAACTAGAATATCTTCCTCTTGTTCATCTGATTCAATATCTTGATCTATTGGATATTCAATTTCTGTTTTACTCTGATCATATATAGCGACAGCAAAGTGACAACGCGGGTTGTACGTGAACATTAATACACTCTTGACGCTTATTGAGTAATAGTCACAAAAATCACTCCATCCCTTGGTTAGCCAAATTTGGCCTTGAGAATTTTCCAGTTCAACCTTCCAAGCTTTTCCACTCCTGGTTCGCGTGTCAGTTGGGAAATCTTCCCCTAATGAACTAGCTTTTGGAGTTGAGTTAGATTCAAGTAGTGTCATATTTCTTACATACACCACATACGGAAGTTCACGTAGTTATAGAAGCAGTCAAGGAAACTTTTTCGATAAAAATCTCATTTAATCTCATTTTCTGAATAGATACAACCTTTGTGTTCAATTAATCTATATAAATATTATGACATTCATGTTTATAATCACTTATTTCAAGAATGATCTTTTGTATTTTTGATCATTAAGTGAGTCAAATTTTATCACATGAATTGAAAGAAGTGAGTTATTACTGTAAATTGTAGCGAAACGAGATGATAGACTTCATTATGTTTATAGCTAATAAATCATATAAGATTTTACACTTCTGACTCAATTACACAAGGTTGGAAGCCAAGTTGGATATCATCATCTGCTTGTCCTCCATACTTGAGTAGTGTTTCTTTTATGTCTTAAAGGCGCCTTTGACATCAAAGGAATGAAGGCAGAGACGCGACGACAAGGCACTTGTCAATAGACACAATATTTTTACTGGATCTTTTTTAAATTGTCCCACATTTATAGAAAGAATAAGGTATAGATCTTGCAAATTGTATGCCTCATTATCTAGCCTCTACCAATGAAAGGTCAAAGATTCAAATTTTAACAGGATAACAAAGAAAGACATGCCATTTTTGTATGTATAAAATTTGTGAGAACCTCGATTAATTCATGCTCAAAATTAAGTCTAGCCTTGGTCGTGCAAAGGAATATTTTTTTCAAGTGAATGAAATTTAATTTTTCTTCTTACATTGGATTTTGAGAAATTCTTATTGATTAAGACTAAAAATCATTCTATTTAAATCCACAATTGACAAGGAGGGAAGTAGAGTGGCACTAACATAATGTTTGGAATAGTCGGTGAATTCAAGAATAAAAAGAGAAATTAAACAAAAAAGATGGTATTAAAGCACTTATGAGACACCAATAAACAACTACACCATGTTTAGGCACAAAATAAAGTTTTTATTATTAAAACTAATTATGTTCTCATGATTCACGACACAAAAGAGGTAGACCTGACATTTTTCCCTAACAAATTCAATGAAGAAATGAAATTAACCATTTGACCATAAACTTTGGATTAAATTTTAAAAACCTATGCTTTAATAATTTTCAAGTTTCAAAATTTGGTTCTTCTTGAGAGAATTTTCACTTTCACTCACAAAAATTTAATTTATTTTAAGTAAAATGTATATTCAAACATAAAATCAAATTTCAAAATATGACATCTTCAAATTTTCAAATTTCAACTTTAAAATTTATGCTCAAATTAACAAGAATATGATTTGGATAAGCGGGGATGCATTTTGGTAATTTGGGGGTGGATTTTGATATAGTGGAGCTTGGACATTTGCATAAGTGGAGGTAGCATTCTTATAAATTGGAGGATTACTAGGATGACTAGCTTGCGTCTAGCAAGCTTGGTTGGAATTTTGGGAAGATCGAGAACGACCTTGGGAATACGACGAGCTTCTGGGGGTTTTCTTTCTCCCATATGAAATAGAAGCGATTTCTTCTCTTTTCTTCTTCAACGTTCCTGATGATCCGGGTGATGCAGCAACATGGGCTATCTTTCCCATTTTCAACCTATCTTCGATAGTCTCACCAACTTTGACTATCTCAACAAATTTTTCTCCTACGAGCAACAGGATTCGATCATAATACTCGGCCTCTTGCACCCGTACGAACACTTTTACAATTTCTTTTTCAGACATGGGCGGTCTCACCCTCGCCGCTTCTTTTCTCCACCTATAGGCAAACTCCCTATACCTTTCAATTGATTTTTACTTTATCTTTTCTAAAAAGTATCGAACTGGAATAATTTCTGTGTTGTAATCAAATCGATCGATAAAATCTTTGTCATTCAATACATTCCAGATGAGCCATAAGGTTGCCCACTCCTAGGAAAGTTTCAAACTTCGGGATCTTGAACCCTTATGAAAGGTCCAAATTTTGATGAATACATGTCTTCATAACTAAGCCCGGCGATATCAGGGACGCATTCGAGCTCTTTCATGGCTTTCTTGATCTCTTCTTTTATGTCGACCTTTGCCTCTTTCTTCGCCCTCCACTCCCTTTCCTATTCCTCATAATGATCCAGCTTGGAACCGTACACATCGTGCTCGGTAGGGACGGAAATTTGGAAAGTGGTCCTTTTGGGTAAGGGTGGAGCTATAGAGGGACTCTGGGCATTTTGAGCGGTTTGATAATTTTGTGGGTAAGTCTGGGGATTGGTATTCTGATTTAAGTGGTGGTGGGGTATTTGGGGATTGAAATTATTTTGGTTTTGATTTTGCGGTGGTGGAGCGGTTTGAAATGGGTATTTTGTGGGTGGGGAGGCATTTGGGGATGGTTGTTTTGAGCAGGAGCTTGCTTATCTTAGTTTTGACACTGCCTCGGAAAGGCTAAATCACTTTGAGCTACGGTCTTCTTGCAGCTGCTCTTTGACGTCCGTTGATCTGGCCTTCGTATCATCTCGTAACATGAAGGGGAGAATGAAAATTTTTAAAGATAAGGGCCGGGCCTGGAAAGGCTGCTTACGTATCTCACAAGGAGAATTCAGGCCCAACATAGTTCGAGTACAAGATAAAACATTTTCATTCATTCGTTCATTACGATTACAAAGAAATTGAAAGACAACAATAGAGTTCTTAAAGATAAAATGATGATGCCACGCTAGTCATTTTCCTTCTTGTTGTAGCATTAGTCTCCTCCTTTCAGATGGCCTAGGAATGAAGGTTTGTAGACGATTTCCTCGCTGTCGGGTGATCGTTTTTGGGACCACTATTAGCCCCTTGGCGTAGAAAGGGTATTTTTCACACATTTTCTGAAGTTTATCAATCACATTGCTATGGAAAGTTTATTCTTCTTCCTCAATGTGGCAATCACCGATTCTATCCTCGCCTCTCTCGCTTCTCTTTCTTACACTTTCAAATGAAGCATGTTCAATTTCTTTTGCAAGTCCTCAGTCTCCATCTAAACATCTTTCTTTCTCTTAATATATGATGTCGGATCCTTATCCAGCGTCAAGGTTGCAACTTTGTAGATTGTGGTGGCCATGTTGACTCTGAGCCCTTCCTCCTTGGCTTCTTGAATTTCTTAAGTGATCTATTTGATCTTTCTTTGTAGTTCTTCTCCAGTGAGTTCCATCTGGATGTTCTTACCTCTGTCCATAGGAGTGATCCTTTCCTTTCTTGAGACAGTAGAATGAATGTTTTAGGAATTGTAGTATAGGAGGTGTCTTTTGAGTGAGAAACTTGAGACTCAGAAATTTTGGTCGGACATTTTGTAACAGAGACTTGTTTGTATATATCTTCTGGAGATTTTTGTCCATAGAAATGATTTCTTCCTTTCCTAAACATTCTTGTGACCCTTTTATGCCAATGGTAGGCCTACCGAATTGAAGGATGTATATGCTTTTTAAACCCGATTTATTATCCTCAAAATACTTCATTAATAGCATCCGAAATGTCTGATAAACATAAAGTAAAGAGAGTTTTAAAAGAATTACAAAACAAAGTAGAAATAAAGAAGTCCCAAGCAGGGGATGGTAAATAAAATTCAAGCCTCATGTGATCCTTCGTCGAGACTGGTCCTCTTGGCGATGTTGACCTCTTCCCACATAGTATATTTGTTCGCCCCTAGATGATCTCTCGCCAATCGAACTCCTTATTGATGTTTGAACCCGTCTATCGACTGAATTTGTTGTTCCATGCTATCATCTAACTCTGTCATGCACTGTCTGTCTCTTTATAAGCTATGACTTTGGTGTCTTTTGAGTGACGAAGTTGATGCTGTAATTCATTTTATCAAACTTCTCTTGAAGTCGGTGAAGTGGGACTATAAGTTTGGCACCAACATCTGCAATAATGTGGGGAACTTTTGACCAGGCTCAATAGTTCCAGTGAAACTCGTTTTCAACCATTCTTTGTACTCCTTAAAACACTCTGGACGAAACCTGTTTGGTACAGGTTCACCCAACACTTTTCGAGATTGCCACATCCTAAGTATGTCTTCAGCAAATGCAATTCGTCCATTCTCGTGGTCAGTGCAAAATATCTCATATCTGCGATCAGGGGCAGCTCTTGTTTCCCTTCTAGTTTCCTTAGGACTCGACCAGGAGCATATGGTCTAATCCCTCTTAACCTAGCAAATACCAAGTAAGGGAATTTTTCTGTTCAAACCACCATATTCTTAGTTACCACCAAACTGTATATTGACTCAGGTACGTCTTCTTCTCTCAGCCCTCGAAGCCTCGGATACCAAAAACTTTCTTCTCCAATCTTATTGTAACGATTGTGGTACAACTATCAATCATGATCATGTAGCTCGTCTGACCGCTTTAGGGGATCTGGTTCTTTTGGAATATGAGTCTTGATCAAATGTCGCATAATCCACCACTGTACTATCAGATTACAACCTTGAAAGAAGTGTTCTCCGCTCTGATATTTGTCTAAAGCCCTATAAATATCGACCGAAATCATAGTCGCTAAAGTGTAGTACTTTGTTGATGATTTATAGTTCACTCCGTAGAAGATGGAATGAGTGACATAAACATGCTAGAATGAATAGTGTATTTTTGTCCTTGAGAGAAAACACTCAAACATATTGCGAATGCGAGGGGACGCGTCTCTTTCCATTTTTCTTTTGAAATGAACTCGTCCTTATATTTCTAATAAGCCCTTGCACGTCCGAACCGATAATATAGTTTTCTAAAAGGTATATTTGGGCTGGGGAGCTTGTCCATTCACTCGGTTTTAACCAATGACAGTTTTTCTCTAACTTTAGCGAAATCTCATATTATAGGATTTAGGAGATCTGTATCTGGATGTCGTTTCCTTTTGTTGCACATGGAGATCTTTTATAACTCGTGAGGACTTCTTCTATTGTTGGCGTCAAATCTACTTCCCCAAATCGAAAGACCATACGCTCACTATCCCAGAATTTTACCATTGTTCCAATTAGGTCAGGCCAAGCATTCATCTCTAGAAGTGAGGGGAGGTAACCTATGTGTTTCTTAACGATCATTTTGTTGTTGTTCATGAACCTCCACCATACTTTGAGGATGGGATCGGGGACGGTAACCATTCTTTTTTTCAAAGGCTAATGTGCCGGATTCATACTAAAAAATAACAGACAAAGATTAGTTAACCCTACCCCGTGGACAACAAATCATTTTAAAAAAACACATACATCCTTCAATTATCACGAAAGCATGGTTGTCTATTTTTGGTAATTTGGGCTAAGTAGACAAAAGGAGGACTTCTAATGGGCCCCACATGCCTTGAGTGTTGAGTTGTCCTAGTTCGAATGCTCCTAAATTCGGAATTTTGGCTCGGCTGTATTCTAGTTGACTAAGAGTGACTTTTGAAAAGATCGGGAACCCAAGCAGACAATTTAGGCTGGAACTTGCAACAATCATTGGACGTATAACGGACCAACAAATTGTCACTAATTCCGAAAGAAAGTGAGTATAAAAAAGTCCGGTTGCGATTTCGCAAACCGTCCTTTAATATACTATACAGTATATACCATAAATATGTCATGATATGCAATGCAAGTTTATAATTTAAACAAATTAATCACATATAAACAATTCAATAATAACACTTCGTCCAAATAGTCAAATTATTTTTGTTAGAACTTAATTAATCCCTAGCATAGTCGTCATTTCAGTTTTATTAAAAATATATAAGTAAAGTAAAAATGAATAAGTTTCAAAAAATTAATTTATCTTATGATTTAAGAGAAATTAATTTTCCAAATTGACAGTCATAACTTGATTTTTTAGTAAAAATCAAGAAAACTTAGAATTATTTTCAAAAGATATAAACAGATAAAAATCAATTAAAAAAGAGTTCAAAGTTCAAATGTTCATTCCGAGAAGGTGTTAAGCCCTCGAAATGCTCGCGGTTGACCGGCAATTTGACTAAATAACCATTTCAAAATAGTTTTCAAATATTATCTAAATAAAGTGAATTCAGATTTTCTTTTTGATTTATATTTATTACTACTTCACTTTACTTAACTATTTAAAGGGAAATAAACCAAAATGAGAAGAGATTTCTAAATGAGAAGAATATAAAGTGTTGACAAAGGCTATATATATATATATATATATATATATATATATATATATATATATATATATATATATATATATATATATATATCATTCGGGATTAATTAAATTAGAACCAAAAAACAAATATATATTAGTAGCTACAATAATAAATAAAAAGTAAGTGTAGAGATATCAAATTTGGGCCTTTGGCCCATTTTCTGATTGCTGCTATTCCTTGGGTTTTGGCCCTGTTTTCTTTCAAAAGAAAACTATGTATACACGTTATGTATACCCCTGTCTTCGAATCGTATTTTGATCCGTATTCTAAATTTTTGTTGAAACCTGAAACTGCGATCTGTCATTCACCTTCCTGTATCCTGGTATTTTTTTAGGCCTGTAAATCATTTTTTTAATTGTATACCAGTGTATACAAAAAGTACATCGCATGTTTTCAGGCCTTCCTAGGTCTGGAAAGTTTATTATCCTCCGCCTGTACTTCGATTTTGATTTGGGAAAAATGAGATTGAGCCGCTTTTAGCTCAAGATGAAATACATTTAAATAATGGAGGAATCCGATGGACTTGCTCAAAAATTCATGCCAAACAAAAGAGAAAGAAAAAATAATTCACGCACAATCATCAGTCTTAGTGGAACCAGAGAATATGAAAGCTTGCCATTAAAAGAGCAGAGGATCATACAAAGAAATCAATGGCAATAGCTGAGTGCTTCATAATGCTAAAACCATTTTTGCCCTTTTAAAATTTGAACAAAGAGGGTAATGAAGACAAAGGAATATTAAACCACGCTTAGCATAAGTATTACGCACTAAGGCATACATTCAAAGGAACCCAGTGAAAGACAGACAACAAAATTTGTTACTGATGGTATGCAACTAACAGATAAAGGGTCACTACTCTCGTTGACTACAAAACAAACACCTTCGATTAAATCTAATATCGCTATATACTATGCATCGGTAAAATAGAACAAAGAGGAGATCATACACATAAAGTAATATATATACAAAATGAGTTGGAAGAAACAGAACTCTATGTAATAAATAAAATAAACAGAGGTATGCATCTACTCACAAATTGGCTAAATGAAGGAAAATAGTGAAACTAAAAAATGCTATCGAGATATTGCAACATATAAGTACAAAAAAAATCCACAATAGAGGAAAGTGATGAACTTAAACGGAGCTCAATTAATATGAGAAATCTTTTAAAGACAGTGGAAGAAGGTGAGATATACAATCCGCTATACATTAAGGTTTGCAACATGAACACGCTATTGACCAAGGGAGTGAGAACAAAAAGGAGAATAACACACTGAAAACGAACACACACACCTACGTCTCGGATTGATTTGACGTCCTTGTCGCTTGACATGTTGAGCATCCGCCCGAGCAAGGACGAGATGGGAGCTTGACCAGTGCCAGATTAAAAAGGGAGACGTTGCAGGAGTCATTGTCGCTTGCTGGAAATTTTAGGTAGTCGTCATTGTCGCTTGCTGCGGGTATCTTCGGACAACTGGGAAACTGAATCTGGTAGATGGAGAAAGTGGATGACGCCCAAAACAATTTCTTGCATAAAAAAAAGCAACTGATCAAGAAAAGAAGACCATATAGATTCCTAATTACATCTAAATCGTATTCGATTGATTTAATCACAAAAAAGGGTGAATTTATATATATTAATTAAAGAGATTCTTAACGTAAACGGAATAAAACAATCTATTCATGACTAATCCAAAATGGTAAACTACTATATGATTAAAACAAATAGTATAATATTTTTTAAGAATAAAATAAAATATTTTTGAGAACGATTTTTGAATATTCATAAGATAAACTAATTCCATATAAAAATTACATAAACAAATATACTACTTAATCAATAGCAAAACAAACGAATAAATTTAATTAAAAACTAAGGAACCTAACTACAAACTACTAAAACCAATTCAATAAAGCTCCAAGTGGAATAAAATCTTTTTGATACAATTTTTGGATATTTTATAAAATAAATTAGGCGTATAATATATATATATATATATATATATATATATATATATATAGGTATGTGTATATCACTTTAAAGATTATAAAACGGCTAACACAACTTTAACTAATGACTCAAAAAAGCATTGAATTTTATAACTTCAATTATTTTTAACTCATTTGGAATTCATGAGGCTCGAGAATTAATTATTCTCGAGGAGGGTCAAAATTGGGTGTCAACAACTGTCCCTCATTTTACTTAGATTGATGCAAGAAATCTGAGAAAAATGAAATTGACCAAGCCAATTTTGACCGACCTTATCTCAATCTTTAAGGAAAGGCATTTTGGTACGGACTTTAAGAATTATGGCCGAACCCCGGACATGGATTTCCTACATATCTCAGACTACATGAGAATTCAGACCACTTGTAGTTCGATAATCTTGATTTTAACGCACGATTTAAAAAGAGTTCAAAGCCATCTCAATACTGAAGTATGAAGGGATCGAAATGCTCGGGAACAGGCTTTAAGAGAGAATATTGAAATACAGCCGAGTTTTCAATATTGAGCTCGCCTACATATCCTTGTATCTTTAGGAATTAGGCTGTCTTTAGTTCGACTCGATCGGTTGAGAAGGAAATATATTATACTATATAACCTTCGGTTCTTGACAAGTGACAAATTAAATCGAGTATGAAAAGGAGGCTCGTAACCTCTTAGCCATGAACGTGGCGCGCTTCACACCCATAATTGAGAACTTACATGGACATAGTTACCAAAGCTCTTGGCGCATTGTCACTGAGATCAGAAACTTACTTATGACATATACCAAAATTTCCGGATGCAAGATTGAAACTGACAGACCTAATGAAAACTCCACATGCCTTCGATAGGGGTGTGGTTTGATTGTGGTGGAAATCGCTCCTCTGCTCGCGTCTGAAGAATTTGACATTCCTCTTTGGACTATGTCCCAGTTTGCTGCTAAGAAAATGTTCCACGTTGTACTGCATCCTTTTTGATGTCGTCCGCACCTGTGGTATGATTCGGATAATTCATTCTTTTGGATGCTCTCGACAAGGACTGAGATAAATATCATCACCATAAAAATGCAATTAAGATGGGAGACAGTGTCTTTTACCACGTCTACACTTAATTTTTCTCCTCGACGTTTGACGTCAACTCGATTGGTTTGACGTAAAGCAAATAAAGCTTAAAGCTTATGTGTTGTGTTTGCAATATAATCTTCAATCCATTCTTTATTTGATGTCAACATAAAGGAAAGTTGATGCGGTGTGCTAGTATTTCTCTTGACATCGTCTTCGATGCTCTTCTTGATGTTTACTTTTATCAAAATAAAAGAATGCAGTTGATGTCAATGGATAAATATTTCTCTTGGGATGCACAATTTCCTTTTCTAGTAGTGTATGATTTCTTGCGGGACATGAATATCTTTTCGCGATGTGTAAATTTCTGTGAGGTATGAAATCTTCTCCCGATGCATAAATTTCTACGAGGTATGAAATCTTCTTCATGATGCATAAATTTCTGCGAGGTATGAAATCTTCTTGCGATGCTTGGATATTAAATCGTGATGCATGGTCTTCCGGATGCATGTATATTGACTCGCGGTACATGATTTTCTGTGATGCATGGATATTGACTCGCAATGCATGATCTTCCGCGATGCATGGATATTGACTCGCGATACATAATCTTTCGCAATGCATGGGTATTGACTCACGATGTATGATCTTTCGCGATGCATGGATATTAACTCGCGATGCATGATCTTCCGCAGGGCAGGAATATTAACTCTTGATGTCATCCGTGATACTAAATGAAGATAGTGCTTCAATCGAGCAGTATAGTGATCTTCTGGGTGCTTTCTAGAAAATCATATCATCTCCAATGATGATAACGGTAAAACGACTTCTAGATAATATATCGTCTTGATCGACAATAAGATAATTGACCCCTCTGATTAATGTATAGTATCATATTCGACATTATAATGCAAATGACGGCCTTTACGGAAACCGTAATCTCCTCCTTGAGATTTCACTTGATTCACCTTCGAACCTAATTGAACCTTCTTTATGAATTTCACGTTGTTGGAAATTGATTGAAGTAAACAATTCATATTCCCAAGTCTCTGACATAAGAAATATAAAATGATTCCTGCTTCTAGGAAAACTATTGATTTTGGGTTAGTTTTCTCCTCCTTTGACTTCTCCATATTGATCCATCGGAAGACTTTGCTGATTTCAGAGCAAAGCTACAAACCTGCCTCCACAGAAAAATTGTTAGTTTTAAAACAAATTTATCTGTGTCGATTTCATCAGTTGTATTCTCCTTTTCTTTCTATCTCCGGTTGATTTTCCGATCTCCCGACTCTTGATAGATAAGACACTATTTTATGCAAAAATAAATGAAACATAAAAGGAAAAATTTAAGAGAAATAAATTTCTGAGAAATAGTATCTGAAAAGGGTCACTGCCAAGTCATATCATATCAGGCTTAACAAACTTCTTTGAGTCTGATGCTTGGAGGTCTATTTGATTATTCGCTGGGTAATTTTCAGAGTCACTCCGGACTTGTAGATAAACCCATGCAGAAATTTTGAGGCCATCCTCAAAATTTCTGTCCCAGTTAATTGTCTTGCTTATCTTTCCACTGTAACTGAGTAGATCGTGGAATTTTTGAGATCTTCTAAAAAATTCTCTCCCAGTTTCAAATCTCGAAGTATCTTCAGTCTTGACTTGCTGAGGAAGAATCTTCTTCCCAAGAATTTTTGAGCCCCTCTTAGAAATTCTATCCCAGTTTCTATCGTAAAGAGGAATAGAAATCTTACGGGAGATATGGCTGAACCATTGTGAAGCCTACGTATCCCGTTGAGGCAGGAATGAGGTCAAACGTAGTTCCCCTAAAGGTTAACAATAATAAAAAAAATTAAGAAGAAACCAACCGAGGATGACATAGGCCACATGCGTACCTCATTCTTGAGAATTCAGATCAAATGTAGTTCATTTACAAAAAGGGATAAAAATTTAAGCAAAACAAATACAAGCAAACAGAAGATTACAAATAAATGGCAGAAATACAAAATGAAACTTCGCACGTAGTATGTCTTGACAACATCTGAGTTGATTGGAATGCAGTGCTATCCATTTCCGATATGACCAAAGCACCTCCGGATAATACTTTGCGAACCATGTAAGGACCTTGCCAATTTGGCATGAATTTTCCTTTTATATTCGTCTTGATGAGGAAAAATACGCTTAAGGACAAACTGACCAACTTCAAAAAATCTGGCTCTTACTCTTTTGTGAAAAGCACGAATCATTCTCGATCGATACAACTGACCATGACAAACAACCACCATTCTTTTCTTGTCAATCAATATTAATTGGTCAATCCGCTTGCTGCCCATGCTGCATTACTCAATTTAGCTTCTTCTATGATTCTCAAGGATGGTATCTCAACTTCAGCAGTTATGACTGCTTTTGTTCCGTATACTAACAAGTACAGAGTAGCTCCAATCGATGTTCTGGTAATCGTTCGATAACCCAACAAAGCATATGAAAGCATCTCTTACCAACCTCGGTGATTGTTAATCATCTTCCTCAAAATCTTTTTGTTATTCTTATTGGCAGCCTCTACAACTCCATTCATTTGGGGACGATAAGCGGTTGAATTCCGGTGCGTGATCTTAAATTGCTCACATATATCTCTCATCAAGTAACTATGAAGATTTGCACCATTATCAATAATGATCGATTCTGGTACTCTGAACGTGCATATAAAATTATTGCGAACAAAATTAGCCACAACTTTCTTGGTTTCCGACTTGTAAGAAGCAGCTTCCACCCACTTGGTGAAATAATCAATGGCAACCAAATTAAATCTGTGTCCATTAGAAGCGGTTGTCTCTATCGGACCGATGACATCCATACCCCAAGCTACTAATGGCCAAGATGAACTCATAGCATTAAGTTCGTGAGGTGGCACTCAGATCAAATCACCGTGCACTTGACATTTATGGAATTTTGCACAAACTTGCAACAATCATTCTCCATAGTCATCCAGAACTACCCGGCTCGAAGGATCTTTCTTGCCAAAGTGAGCCCATTCATATGCATACTACAAACTCCAGCATGTATGTGTTCAATAAGCTTCACAGCTTCAACAACATCAACACATTTTAGAAGACCCAAATCTAGAGTCCTCCTATAAAGGACTTCTCCACTTAGAAAGAATTTGAGAGCCATACGGCGTATCGACTTCTTTCTGTTGGGTCTTGCATCTTCTGGATAATTTCCGGACTCCAAATACTTCTTTATATCGAGATAACAAGGCAAACCGTCTGGTTCTGCTTCAACATGGGCACAATGGACTGGATGCTCTTTCAACTCTATATATAGAGAGGATCAATATAATTTCTATCCGGATGCTTAATCATAGAAGCGATGGTGGCGAGAGAATCAGCCAACTCATTTTGTATTCTGGGAGTATATGTGAACTCGATCCTGCATAATCTTTTGCACAACTTCTGTACATGTTGTACGTAAGGTATAATCTTCAGATTCTTCACAGTCCATTCTCCTTGAACTTGATGAATCAACAAGTCTGAATCTCCAATAACCAACAACTCGTAGACACTCATGTCGATGGCCATTTTCAATCCAAGAATACAAGCTTTGTATTCAGCCATGTTGTTCGTGCAATTAAATCAGAGCTTAGCCGCCATGGGATAGTGTTGACCAGATTCTGACACTAAGACTACTGTAATACCTTTACCTTGATGATTTTCCGCTCCATTAAAGAATAATCTCCAACCTGGATATGCTTCAAAAATATCTTCACCCACAAATGACACTTCTTCATCGTGAAAATAAGTCTTAAGTGGTTCATACTCTTCATCAACGAGATTTTCTGCCAGATGATTAACCAAAGCCTGTGCTTTTATCTCCCTATGAGTCACATAAGCAATATCAAACTCTTTTATCACCCTATGAGTCACATACACAATATCAAACTCACTCAACAACATTTGCCACTTAGCTAATTTTCCGATCGGCATCGCCTTCTGGAAGATATACTTCAGCGGGTCCATTCTTGATATGAGGTATATAGTACAAGAAGACAAATAATGATCCAACTTCTGGGCAAGCTAAGTCAAAGAACACCACATCCTCTCTAACAAAGTGTAACAAGACTCGTATGGAGTAAACTTATTGCTTATGTAATAGATAGCCTTCTCCTTTTTTCCTGTCTCATCTTGTTGACCAAGTACGCATCCGAATGCACTATCTGAGACGGACAAATACAGAAACAATGGACTCCCTTCTCAAGGAGGAACTAATACCGGCGGATTGAACAAATGTTCTTGATAGCATCAAAAGCAATCAGACACTCTTCAGTCCACTTTGTCGGAGTGTCTTTCTTCAGTAACCTTAAAATAAGCTCCCACACCACGGTTGATTGAGCTATGAATCGACTGATGTAATTCAATATCCCTAAGAAACTCATCACCTCTTTTCTCGTCTTTGGAGGAGGTAACTCTTGAATCGCCTTAATCTTGGAAGGATCGAGCTCAATACACGACAATGGCAGGTTTAAAACTTACATTACTAAAACCGTAAACAAACAAAATTAGGAAAGCAAAGTATAACAGATGAGTAAATAAACAAATTTTAAAATAAAAGAGGCTTTCATTCAAATTGGAAAAACGGTGAAAACTTTGGCCATGGCATAGGGCCATGTTGCCTCTTTAAACATCACGATGGAAAATTAAAAAATCAAACAGTTAAGAAAAATGCAAAATGGTGGGTCTCGGGCCTCTTCCGGACTACCACCAATTTTTAAATATTCATAAAATGATGCCCTTCTACCAAGGAGTTTGGGAGATCAGGATGGGCGTGGAGATCTAGTTTTGCAGCATCTCCCCTGGCTCAGCATCACAGATACCAGATAGCTCGACCTTTTCCTCAATAATTGCATCGAACTTCTCGAGAAAGCCACAGATTCCTTACACAAGGTCTTCATGCTTGGCATACTACCGGACTAGGAAGAATTGATACAGATGTGGGATCGGTTTAGTCAATGATTTCATTCTTCTTTTTGTCTTCATTTCATCATTGTGGGGATGTACCCAAACCATATCTGAATCCTTTGACGAGGACTGGAATAGGCTAAATAATTTTTTGGGAATTTTCTCCCAATCCAAAACTTGGTTCAAATCCACTTTGCAACATTACAGTAGCAATCATCTTATACACAGAAGGCATGAGTGGTTGTGGGGCCAAGTCTTCACCGATGGTATTTACCAGCTCCACCGTGTATAAATCAGTAACTTGAGACACTTCATCGATAATCGGTTCTTGTCTTCCAGAATGACTACCTTCACCATGAATGACTAGCTCTTCGTTATTCCAAACGAGTTTCATCATCTGATGCACGGTAGAGGGCACAACTCAAGCCATGTGAATAAAAGGTCTTCCCAGAAGAAGGTTATAGCTGGTGTCAATATTTAGGACTTGAAATTGTGCATTAAACTCGGTAGGGCCCAATTGGATAACCAAATTTACGGCTCCTAAGGTATCTCTTTGAACCTCAGCGAAGGCTCTCACATTCAATTGATTTTGCTTAAGTTTACAAGTAAAACTTCAACTGCCTTAGCGTTGACAATGGGCAGATGTTCAAACCAGATCCATCATCTACTAAGACACAATTGATAACCTTTTTCACGACAGACGACAGTGATCTATAGTGCATTGTTGTGGGACTTTCCTTCAGAAGGAATCTTATCGTCACAAAAGCTGATTCGATGCCCTCGAATAACCTGGTGGATCATAGAGGCCATGTTATCACTGCTTGTGCCCGCGGGTACATACGTATCATCAAGAGCCTTAATCAAAGCCTGCCTGTGTGATTGAGAACTCATCAGCAGGGTCCATACAGAAATCTGGGATGGAGTCTTCTCCAAATGCTTGACAATAGAATAATCTTTCGGTTGCATTCTTCTTCAGAATTTCTCCGCCTCACCCTCAATTATTGGCCTTTTAGATTGATCCTTATTTTGACCTCCGAGAGCAGTCTCCTCAGGAGTATAACATCTTCCAGATCGGGTCATACCTTGTGCAGCAACAATCTCTATCACAAATTTTGGCTTGATAATAGTTTTTGATGGCACCAAGGCAACAACCTTTGCGGGTGTCGGGATAACGAACACTTTATTCTCTTTGATGCTCAAGGAAGCTATAACCTTTTCCACGTCGTCATGAATAATTGGAGTTATCACTTTTGTTCCACACCAATCATCATCATTTTCTATCATACTAAAGTTGCCGCCTCCATGATTCGGCAAAGGATTGGTATTGACATTAGGTCCAGCTAGTTGGAGAGAACCACCTCTTGGTCAATTAAATCCTGAATCTTGTGCTTGACGTTGATACATTCCTCAATATCATGCCCAACACTGTTGGAATGATAAGCACATATCTGATCTGGCCTATAGAATTTCGAATTGAAATTCACGGGTTTGGGCCCCACTGGATGGATATATCCAGCCGCAGCTAGTCTCTCGTACAACTTTGTTCGGCTTTATGCGAGCACGGTGAAATTCCTCGAAGGTTTATTCTCGAACCGAGGTCGAGTGGAATCATAATTTCCTTGTGGGGGAGGTATCTGTTGATAACCTCGATTGTTCAGATGGGGAATTTGATTTCTTGGATATGAGTTTTTCTGATAGTTTGGCATTGGATCTTGACAGTTTGGGTGGGGATTTTGATATAGTGGAGCTTGATCTTGATAGACAAGAAGGGGTGCTGGATAGATCAACTGCACGTTAGCACAGTTGGGAGCAACATCACGTTAGTACTTCATCATTTACTAATCTCTTATTTCTATCGATAGAGATATGTCCCAATCTCTGATGGCATAAGATAGAGGAGTCTTCATTTATAACACATTTTTTTATGTTAGTTTGTACATGCATAACAATATGAGTGGAATAATTTTGTAAATTAGGAGAGAAAAGATCATCAGGCAATGTAACATATCCAATAAGTTTATATTATTCTATGTTTTATTTATAATAACTAGTGAAATTTGACGCAATTGTAGAAACATATTTAAATTTATCATATCATCTTTTTGGATATTGACATAAATTTTAAGCAATACGTATTTTAGTTAATTCATAAATGTGAATTATTTAAAAGGTATATGCAGTGTATGAGCATTATTTAACTCAAAACATATACTAATGCAAGTTTGCTACTCCAATCCAAAGATAGTCTGCTAAACTTAAATTCTTAAAAACTAATCCAAAGAAAAAAACAATTTTTTTGAAATACTAAAATAGGACAAGTCCCCAACTGTCGCAATGGTGTGAGTCCTTTTCTATATTCTCGCCACAGAAAAAGGAAAGCACTACCAAACCAATAAGAAAGAAGAAAATTTATGATGTAAGGCCCTAGCTGGCTTGGTTCTCTCTTACTCTTGTCTACACTCCCCTAGGCCTTTGTTAGTAGGTTTTTCTTTTGCCTAGTTTTGTCCCGAACCAAAGAGGAACAAAGAAAAAGTACGTAATGGACATACCTTTAACTCTCATATCTTAAGAACGAGATATTTTTCCCATTTCGTTAATATTGTCTGATCCCATGATAAGTGTTCCAACTAAAGCAATTACCATATTAAGTTCAATCACAATATTAGTGACATTAGGTATAAAAAATCAAATTAAAGCACTTACTAAAAGAAATTTGGAATTATCAATACAGTAGTACAACACTACATCTTCTTATTAAATTAGATTGAACAGTAATATGAGCTGATCGAGCCATTAGTGTTGCACAACTAATCAGGCCTTTCATAAGCTAAAACAAGAAAGGGAGGCATTTGAGAAACTACAACATTTTCTTTCGTAAATTAATTTTGATGACAATAGATTTTTGGGTTTTAATTAAGTAAGTCACGATGTTGTTATATCCAATTGATTTGGTTTTCTCAAAATCAGCTACCGGACTTGAAATTATAGATTCATATGTGATCCACATGACTTAGACAAAAATTCTATATTTTATCCACCTAGTGATGTTTTGGTTGAATTTCGAAGATTCTACTATCAATTAAGAACATTCTTCGAAATATATCTTATATATATATTTACTACAATAGAACATGCTCACTCTTTCTAAAATAAAGATCCACAGTTACATTGTTTCCTTCCATTTAATAAAGGAAGGAACTAACACAAAGTATCTGAACAAAATATACGCCGTAATTTAGAGTAGTTAATTAGTGAAATAATACTATATTCATTCAGCAGAAGGACACATGATGACATTAAGCAGAAGCTTGGGTTAATTTAAACACAAACTTCTTTAGTTGAAGTACCGTGTCCATATGTCTATTGGTAAAGAACAACTAGCTACTGAAGACGTTATGGTCTGGTAATTGGAAGGATGCATTATAATTTAGAACTAAAGATTGATCACGTGATAATTTGAGTTAGAAAAAAAATAATAGATAAATTTTGGCTTTGAGGCATGAAGAAGAACTTTCTTTCAAGAGTCATAGGGACTACAAGAAATTTTTTATCAGAATACATCAAAGCCTGAAACCTATGTGCAATAGAATATGCTGATAGAGAGGGTAAAGGTCCCACATTGATTGGGCAGTGGACCGGTTGTTGTGTCCTCAAATGGAATATGAAATCGTTCCTTCATGAGCTAGGTTTTTGTATTTAGTTATGTCTAGGTGTCATATCTTTACATAATATAAAAGTTAGATCCATCATCGTTCGAGCTCCTGGTTTGCGTGTCAGTTTGGAAATCCTCACCTAATGAACTATCTTTTAGGGTTGAGTTAGACTCAAGTAGTGTCATATTTATTACATACACCGCATCAGGAAGTTCACGTAATTATAGAACCAGTCAAGGAAACCTTTTCGATAAAAATCTCATTTAATCTCATTTTCTGAATCGATACAACCTTTGTGTTAAATTAATCTATTTAAATATTATGACATTCATGTTTATAATCACTTATTTCAAGAATGTTCTTTTATATTTCTAATCATTATGTGAGTCAAATTTTATCACATGAATTGAAAGAAGTGAGTTATAACTATAAATTGTAAAGAAACGAGCTGACAGACTTCATTATGTTCATAGCTAATAAATCAGATAAAATGTTTGACTCAACTAACTCAATTACATATGGTTGGAAGCCAAGTTGGATATCATCATCTGCATGTCCTCCTTACATGAGTAGTGCTTCTTTTATGTCTTAAAGGTGCCTTTGACAATAAAGGAATGAAGACGGAGGCGCGACTACAAGGCACTTGGCAATGGACACAATATTTTTATTCGACCTTTTTTAAATTGTCCCACATTTATAGAACGAATGAGGTATAGATCTTGCACATTTGGCGCCTCATTATCTTGCCTCTATCAATGAAAGGTCAAAGATTCAAATCTTTACAAGGAAACAAAGTAACACATGCCATTTTTGTATATATGGAACTTGTGAGAACCTCGATTAATTCACACTAAAAATTAAGTCTAGCCTTGGTCGTGAAAATGAATATTTTATTCAGGGGAATGAAATTTAATTTGTCTTCTTACACTAGATTTTGAGAAATTCAAATTGATTAAGACTAAAAATCGTTCTATTTAAATCCACAATTGAAAAGGAGGGAAGTAGAGTAGCACTAACATTGAGTTGGAATTTAGTCAGTGAATTCAAGATTAAAAAGAGAAATTAAACAAAGAAGATGGGATTGAATTATTTATGAGACACCAATATACAACTACGCCATGTTTAGGATCAAAATAAAGTTTTTGGAAAAAGTAATTATGTTTTCGTGATTCACGATACAAAAGAGGTAGACCTGAGATTTTTCCCTAATAAATTAAATGAAGAAATGAAATTAACTATTTGACCATAAACTTTGGATTAAATTTTAAAAATCTATGCTTGGATAATTTTCAAGTTTCAAAATTTTGTTCTTCTCGAGAGAATTTTCACTTTCACTCACAAAAATTCAATTTATTCCATGTAAAATGTACGTTCAAACATAAAATCAAATTTCAAAATATGACAACTTCAGAAATTCAAATTTTTAAATTTCAACTTTAAAATTTATGCTCAAATTAACAGGAATATCATGCATGACACTTTATAGTTCTCGTGAATCTAACATTTTAGTGGTTTGAATTTCCAAACAAGTCTACTTTGAATTACGAGTGTGAGCCAATATTAAATGACCTCATTTAAGGAAATACTTACGGTTTGAGGTGTGTCGATGACAATGTGCTTAAGAATATTTCACTTGATTTAAGTACATATTCTTTAATTTAACAAGCTCTTCTATATAAAATATGAGTGAAAATATTTAATTAGAAATAAATCCAACACATTTATAGAATATATGGGAGAAGAAATTAGTCTTCATCTTTACTCTCATTACGAGAAAAAACTACCATAAATTACATACATAATTCTAAAGCTAGATATAGACCAGATGATGTGACATATCTCTTGGTATAGAAAATTACTACTATCTTTTATATTACATTTTTTTGTTGAATATTTTACTTCATTATTTTCATGAATAAATTCGTTTGATAATTATAAAAAAAAATCTTACACCTAAATAAATCTCATGACTTATATAAAAAACCATATACCTTTGTATTCTCACTTAATTAACTACATGTCATCTTAATTCCCTTTTATCTAATGATTGTATCAATCTATAAATATCAATTATGTATGGGGTTGTTGGATAGTTATTTTCATTTTCTCCTTTTTAATAAGTATCTTTTTTCCTCTATTTTTTCAATGCTAATGTATTTAGTAATTAATAGAAAGGACATAAAAAAAGGTGACGTGAAGATATGGCCATAACTTAGATGAGTATTGAGTTTGAAATGAACATGATAAGCGATCACATTTTCTTCCTTGGGCTACAAATTAAGAAAACACCTATTGATTTCTAAGGGGCAGAGTAGGCTTTCTAAATCAGAAGAAAGGTGAAATTGTTGAAACAAGTACAGTTGAAATTTTCTTAGGCTTCAGAGGTAACAAAATTTGAATTTCACTTTTTGACATATAAAATGTATATGTTGATGAATCAAGGTCCTCGTTGTAGAATATTCCGCAAGTTTTCCTCTTTATAAAACTTTGTTATATAATAGTCGTGAGCTAAATTAGTGAAGATGTGCCCGATCTCTTGCTTCTTTCTTTAACTTAAAATTAGACTCACCAGGGTAGTTAATAGTTTTAGTTTTCTTGAAGTGCGTGATTTGACGGTCTTTCTCAATCACTCTCCACAACATATTCAATGTCTCTTTTAGATAGTTGAGGTTATTCTTTTTTTCCCATTTAATGGAATGAGTCCATAGTTAATAGATTCTTCTTTTTTCTTTATTGGATAATAATTAATAATATGTGGTCACCTTCTTCATCCTCTTGTGATAGTTTCTTATATTTTTGTTGTTCATCCTTATTAAGGCATGAGTTCTAGCTGCTCATCCATCTTGAAGGAGATAGGGAGGAATTTGTATGTTTTGAAAGACTTCTTCCTCTCTTTTGGTCCCTCAATCCTGGATTAATTCTAATCCTTGTTTATCAGGTGGGGCTAGTGGATTTAGGTCTCGAGAAACAAAACAAGACAACTATTTTAAGACGAAGGCAATATTAAAGTAAGTGATAAGGTAGATTTTCTCTCTCTTTTCTTCCATCGTGACTTATAACGGTTCACAAAGCTGCAAAATAGTAATTAATTTGCTATAAATAAGTGCCGATTAGAAAAAAAAGATTTAACATATATATGCTAAGAGTTACATTCCATAACGTTTACAAAATAAAATGTTTACTCTGTGTGAAAAAGAAATGGCAAATTTAATTTCATACAAACACAATTAGTTTAACTTATATCTTGGACTAAATCAACAATTTACAAGGACTAAAATTACAATTAATTACTTGCTAGACGGCATAATTTGTCTAATGAAGTAATGATTTGGATGAACTTAAGGTTGTTGGGAGAAGAACTCCTTAAGGAAGATCCATGGAACTCGTTTGCCATGATAGATGGTAGGATGGGAAATTGTTGAAGAACTTGTTTACAATATATAGGAGTTTGATTCATGAGAACCATGCACAGCTCACTCACGAGAAATCTATTGTATTTCAGTCATCACATGATGCTTGTGATGACTACTGTATTGCTTTGTCTTGGAATAATAACCAGATTGTTTTTTTTGTTTTTTTGACTTATTCTTAAGATTCATTCACCTAACCCTATAAATTACCACTTATTTACACTCACGTGAATGTGACTACTATTGCTTTGTCTTGGAATGCACAAAGATAGTTTTTTCCTTTTTTTTTCTTTCTTTTTGACTTCTTTTATAGACTCATTCACCTGACCCTATTACTACTTATTGACACTAGCACTATTATTCTACGTTTTATTTATACTAACTAGTGAAATTTGCGGCGATTGTAGAAATATATTTAAATTTATCATATCATCTTTTTTAGGATATTGAAATAATTTTTAAATAATATATATTTTTGAGTTAATTCATAAATGTGAATCATTTAAAAGGTATATGCTGTGTATGAGCATTAAATCAAAACATATACTAATGTAAGTTTGCTACTAGAATCCAAAGATAGTCTGCAAAACTTAAATTCTTAAAAACTAATCGAAGAAAAAAAAAATGTTTTCTGAAATACTAAAATAGGGCAAGTCCCCAACTGTCGCAATGGTGTGAGTCCTTTTCTATCTATTATCCTTATAGTAACTTATATTTATAAGGTTAATAAACAGAAACAGAAATAAGATGAAGCAAAAAATACATAAAATATACAAGAATTAATCCGAGTCCACATAAACTACTGTGTGTCCTTAAGAAATTTAATCCCCTCACTATACCCAAGGTTATGGATTAATTTCTCCCAAGATAAAACGGATTAAACCTGTTAAAGAAATAGCGGTACCTCAAACTTCTTTAACTTCAACGAACTTAAGAACGACAACAAGTTTCACAAGCTCAGTCGATCGACACTTTGATTTTATTTGAGAGAAAAATAAATGGAGAGAAGGAGAAATTTTTTTAGTGTTTTTAAAAAATCGAAAATTGACTTCCTTTTATAGCCATTTTCAGCAAGGAACGTGTCTGTTCAGTAAAATCTGTTCAGACCCATTTTATCCAGAAAGTTGTGTCTTTTGGAAAAAATAATAACTTTTCGGAAAATTGTGTCTTTTAGGAGAATAATGACTTTTTGGAAAGTAACGATTTTTCGGAAAGTAACGAATTTTCGAAAAGAGTAACGACTTTTCAGAATGTTACCGTTACCCGCAAATTTATAAGATATAATTTTAACATGATTTATTTGATTTAACAAAAACTGATTAAATATATTTTGTCCAAAAAATTTATCAATCCATCACATCATTTGCCAAATCCAAAGCCAAAGCCGAGGCCGAGCGAGTGACGACGACGACGGCGCGAGGGGGCATCTTTTTCTTAGATCTTTAAGAAGTAATGGAAGAGTTTCCTTCTATAAGGACAACAATTTCCCTTTCTTTTGCCAATATGGGAGAAATGATTTTTCATTTGCACTTTGCAAATGCCTTTTCATTTTTCATCCAAAGTAGTTCCCTTACTTTTCATATTCTCTCTTTTCTTTTCCCATTCGCACTTGCTAAAACCCAACAATCCCCCACATGAATGGGGAAGACTATTATTAAAACATATGCATGAAAAAACTTGTGTGTCTTGTAGGTAAAGGTTAATCGTATCTGGATAAGTAGGTTTCCCTTTAAGCTTTCAATAGTGAACATATATCGGATATACTCGGTCAATCGGTAGATTTGATATCTTTGAATCATCGAGCTTTGGTGTATACCTAGACAACATATTTCACACAATCAACCCTTGAACTGTTCTTAGTTCTCATTGTTTTGTTCGTTTCTGCCTTGAACACATCTTGGATAGTAAGTGCTTAAAGAATTGGCCTTACAGGATTCTCCTTGAAGCGGCTTACACGTCACACTTACATAGGTGATTTCTAAATGTGTTATCCCATAGATACACCATTTGATTTTCCATGTATCAAACTTAGAAACCAAAAAAAAGTCCTTATGTATTTATCCTGGTTACTAAACAGTCTCATCATGAGAATGGACCATAAAATAATAATAATTTTTCTTTTCCTTTGACAATGTTGAACCGTCATCAATGACTTTGTTTTATTTCCTTGAACCTAGATCTTGGGATCTCCAGTCTTCTAGGTGGAGTTACCGCCACGATGACTTGTTCTCGGCCATAGTCCCATTCCCGTCGATGATTTCTCAACTCCCTCTCTATTTAGGCCTTTTATAAGTGGATTTGACACATTATCTTTTGACTTCACATAGTCAATTGTGATACTTCCAATAGAGAGTAGTAGTCTCACAAAGTTATGTCTTTGTCTTATGTGACGAGACTTGCCGTTATACATAATGCTTCCAACCCTTCCTATTGCAGCTTGACTATCACAATGTATGCATATAGGGGCCATTGGTTTGGGACAAAATGGAATATCTTGTAAGAAATTCCGGAGCCATTCAGCTTCTTCACCTGCCTTGTCTAAAGCAATGAATTCATACCCCATTGTAGAGCGAGCTATACATGTTGGTTTGGATGATTTCCAAGATATTGCTCCTCCACCAATAGTAAAAACGTATCCTTTTGTGGATTTTGTTTCAGTTGACCCAGTAATCCAGTTTGCATCACTATGTCCTTCAAGAACGGCTGGATATTTGTTGTAATGTAAAACATAGTTTTGAGTGTCATCTAAGTATCCCAAAACTCTCTTCATTGCCAACTAATGAGTATGATTAGGATTACTTGTGTATCGACTCAGTTTACTGATAGCGCAAGCTATGTCTGGTCATGTAAAATTCATGACATACATTAAGCTTCCCAATACGCTAGCATAGTCCAATTGAGACTGACTTTCAGCTTTATTCTTTGCAAGATGAAGGTTTACATCAATTGGAGCCTTTGCCCTTTTAAAATTCAAAAATTTGAATATTTCAAGTATCTTTTGAATATAATGAGTTTGAGACAATGCTAGACCGTTAGGAGTTTTAAGAATTTTACTTCCTAATATCACATTAGCAACTCCTAAATCTTTCATATCAAACTTACTAGCAAACATACAGTTTGTAGCTTTTATAATAGCAATGTCTTTGCTCATTATAAGAATATCATTTACATATAGGCATAAAATAACTTCTTGATTTGGAGTATCTTTAATGTAAACACATTTATCACATTAATTGATATTAAATCCATTTGACAACATGGTTTGATCAAACATAGCATGCCATTGTTTTGGTGCTTGTTTTAGTCCATAAAGTGACTTACTAAGTTTGCAAACTTTTTTTTCTTTACCAGGAACTACAAAACCTCAGGCTGTTCTATCTAAATTTCCTCTTTAAGCTCTCCATTTAAGAAGGCTATTTTCACATCCATTTGATGAATTTCAAGACCGTATATTCCAGCTAGTGCAATTAACATCCGAATTGATGTAATCCTAGTCACTGGCGAGTATGTGTCAAAATAATCAAGACCTTTTTTTTGTCTAAAACCTTTGACAGCAAGTCTTGCTTTATATTTGTCAGTAGTTCCATCGTCTTTCATCTTCCTTTTAATGATCCATTTTGAACCCAAGGGTTTTTTCCCTGCAGGAAGATCAACCAACTCCCAAGTATGATTGCTTAAGATTGATTTAAATTCACTATTAACAGCCTCCTTCCAAGAGGTTGAGTCGCTAGACAACATTGCTTCCTTGAATGTTTGAGGCTCACTTTCAAGAAGAACCGTTACAAAATCTTATCCAAATGAAGTAGATGTCTTTTGACATTTATTGCGTCTTGGACTTTCTTCATTTTGTTCATTCTCTTTTGGTTCTTCTCTGGGTTGTTTAGATCCCCCACTAGATGACTCAAGTCTATTTTTATACGGATAGATATGTTGAAAAAATTCAGCACTATCTGATTCCATTAACTTATTATCATGAATATCCGGATGTTCGGACTTATGAACCAAAAATCGACGTGCCTTACTATTTTTGGCATATCCAATGAATACACAATCCACAGTCTTAGGTCCTATTTTTACCCTCTTAGGCATAGGAACTTGGACTTTGGCTAGACACCCACACACTTTGAAATATTTCAAATTGGGTTTTCTACCTTTCTATTTCTCATATGGAATTACATTTCTCTTTGAGTGAGACACTCTGTTAAGTATCTGATTTGCTGTAAGGATAGCTTCCCCCCACAAGTTCTGCTGTAAAACTGAACTTATAAGTAATGCATTCATCATTTATTTTAAAGTTCAGTTTTTCCTTTCTGCAATTCCATTAGACTAAGGAGTGTAGGGAGCAGTAGTTTGATGGATTATTCCATTTTCTAAACATATTTGTGCAAATGGAGATTCATATTCTCCACCTCTATCACTTCTGATCATTTTGATCTTTTTATCTAACTGATTTTCAACTTCAGTTTTATATTGCCTAAATGCATCTATTGCTTCATCCTTACTATTTAGCAAATAGACATAACAATATCTAGTGCAATCGTCAATAAGAGTTATGAAATACTTTTTCCCACCACGTGATGGTGTTGAATTCATGTCACAAATATCAGTGTGAATCAATTCTAAAGGATTTGAATTCCTTTCAACAGATTTATAAGAATGCTTAGCATACTTAGATTCAACACAAATTTGACATTTTGATTTATTGCATTCAAATTTTGGCAAAATATTTAAGTTAATAAGTTTTTGCAAGGTTTTGTTATTAACGTGTCCCAAACGTTCATGCCATAAACATTTAGACTCAAGCAAGTAAGAAGGAGCAAAATCTTTATTCATATCAACTGCAATTACACTCAGTTTGAAAAGGCCATCACTAAGGTAGCCTTTTCCTACATACATATCATTTTTGCTTACCACTACTTTATCAGAAAAAAATACACATTTAAATCCATTCTTGGTCAGAACTGAAATTGAAACTAAATTATTTCTCAATTCTGGAACATATGAGACCCTATTCAAAGTCACCATCTTGCCTGATATCATCTTTAATAGGACTTTGCCAGTTCCTTCCACCTTTGCAACAACGGAGTTCGCCATAAATAATTTTTCATCTGTAAGTGCTGGAGTATATGATGAAAATAATTCTTTGTTGGAACAAACATGGCATGAGGCACCAAAATCTATCCACCATTCTCTTGGATTTCCAACCAAGTTACATTCTGAAAGCATTACACAGAGATCGTCCATTTCTCCTTTGGATTCAGCCAAATTTTCTTGATCCTTCTTTTTCTTGTCCTTCTTTGGACCCCGGCATTCATTAGCCCTATGACCATGTTTACCACAATTAAAACAGTTTCCATTGAATTTCTTCTTAGGAGGATTGCTTTTTGGACCAGATGCTTTCTTTCTTTTCTTTAATTTTGTGGAATCTTCTTCAACAAAAATTACTTCAGATATTGCTGAATTACCACGTGACCTCTTTTCTGCAGCCTTATGATCTTCTTCGATTCTCAACCTTACTATGAGATCTTCAACATTCATCTCCTTGCGTTTGTGTTTCAAGTAGTTTTTAAAGTCCTTCCACAATGGAGGTAACTTTTTAATAATTGCAGCCACTTGAAAAGCATCATTCACAATCAATCCTACATTAAAGATTATGTGAGTATTAAGGGAAAACTTAATATTTCTAACATAGGCATTAAATAAATTTATACATTCAGCAAGGAGATCATGGATTATGACCTGCAATTCTTGATCTTGGGTGACGACAGTCATACTGTTTATAATCTTATAGTCCAGAAATTTTGCCACAATGAATTTCTTCATTCTGGTATCTTCTGTTTTGTACTTCTTTTTCTAAAGCATTCCAGAGTTCTTTTGAGGTTTTGACATTGTTGTACACATTGTATAGATCATCTTGCAGACCACTCAAAATATAAATTTTACACAAAAAATCTGAGTGTGTCCATGCTTCTGTTACCAAGAATTGTTCATCAGCCGGAGTTTCATCTAACATAACAAGAACATTCTCATTAATGAACTTCTGTAGACTCAACGTAGTGAGATAGAAGAACATCTTTTGCTGCCATTTCTTAAAGTCGACATCCAGAAATCTTTGCAGGTTTCTCAACCAGCACAAAGGCTGCATTTGAAAGATTATGTGCAACCGTTGTTGTTGCAGCACTTATTGTTCCAGCATTTGTTTGACTTGAATTAGTCTTTTTTTTTCTTTCACAAATGGCAGATAAATTAAGTATTTGAAATACTAACAGTAAAGAACAAATCATTACACAAACTGTTTCTGATTTAACGATAAAGCTTTTATGTTCTTTTAATCGTTAATCGAATGAACTTTAAAAATTCAAGCAGAATAGAAAACCATAAAGGTTTTAATCTCCAGAAATCTCAAATACAGAAACTGTTAAATTTCTTAAGATTGTTATCCTTATAGTAACTTGTATTTATAAGGTTACTAAACAGAAACAGAAATAAGATGAAGCAAAAAATACATAAAATACAAGAATTAATCCGAGTCCACATAAACTACTGTGTGTCCTTAAGAAATTTAATCCCCTCACTGTACCCAAGGTTATGGGTTAATTTCTCCCAAGATAAAACGGATTAAACTTGTTAAAGAAATAGCGGTACCTCAAACTTCTTTAACTTCAACGAAGTTAAGAACAACAACAAGTCACACAGACTCAGTCGATCGACACATTGATTTTATTTGAGAGAAAAATAAATGCAGAGAAGGAGAAAAAATTTCAGTGTTTTTAAAAAATCAAAAATTGACTTCCTTTTATAGCCATTTTCAGCAAGGAACGTGTTTGTTCACTGAAATCTGTTCAGACCCATTTTATCCAGAAAGTAGTGTCTTTTAGAAAAAATAACAACTTTTTGGAAAATTGTGTCTGTTACGAAAATAACGACTTTTTGGAAAGTAACGACTTTCAGAAAGTAACGACTTTTCAGAAAGAGTATCAATTTTTCAGAATGTTACCGTTACCCGCAAATTTATAAGAGATAATTTTAACAGGATTTATTTGATTTAACAAAAACTGATTAAATAAATTTTGTCCAAAAAATTTATCAATCAATCACATTATTTGCCAAATCCAAATCCAAATCCAAATCCAAATCCAAAGCCGAGGCCGAGCGAGCGACGACGAAGACGGCGCGAGGGGGCATCTTCTTCTTTGCTCTTTAAGAAGTAATGGAAGTGTTTACTTCTATATGGACAACAATTTCCCTTTCTTTTGCCGATATGGGAGAAATAACTTTTCATTTGCACTTTGCAAATGACTTTTCATTTTCCCTCCAAAGTAGTTCCCTCACTTTTCATATTCTCTCTTTTCTTTTCGCATTCACACTTGCTAAAACCCAACACTATCTTCTCGCCACAGAGAAAGGAAAGCACTACCAAACCAATAAGAAAGAGAAAATTTATGATGTAAGGGCCTAGCTGGCTTGGTTCTCTCTTACTCTTGTCTACACTCCCCTAGGCCTTTGTTAGTAGGTTTTTCTTTTGCCTAGTTTTGTCCCAAACCAAAGAGAAATAAAGAAAAAGTACGTAATGGACATACCTTTAACTCTCATGTCTTAAGGACGAGATATTTTTACAATTTCATTAATATTGTCTTATCCCATGATAAGTGTTCCAACTAATGCAGTTACCATATTCAGTTCAATCACAATATTAGTTACATATGGTGTAAAAAACCAAATTAAAGCACTTATTAAAAAAAATATGGAAATATCAATAAAGTTGTACAACACTACATCTTCTTATTAAATTAGATTGAACAGTAATATGAGCAGATTGTGCCATTAGTGTTGCGCAGTTAATCAGGCTTTTCATCAGCTAAAAAAAGAAAGGAAGGAATTTGAGAAACTACAATATTTTCTTTCATAAATTAGTTTTGATGACAATAAATTTTGGGGTTTTAATTAAGTAAGTCACGATGCTGTTATATCCAATTGATTTGGTTTTCTCAAAATCAGCTAGTGGACTTGAAATAATAGATTCATTCGTGATCCACATGACTTAAACAAAAATTCTATATTTTATCCACCTAGTGATGTTTTAGTTTAATTTCGAAGATTCTGATATCAATTAAGAACACTCTTCGAAATATATCTTATATATATATTTACTACAATAGAACATGCTCACTCTTTCTAAAATAAACATCCGTAGATACATTGTTTCCATCCATTTAAAAAAGGAAAGAACTAACACAAAGTATCTGAACAAAAAATACGCCGTAATTTAGAGTACTTAATTAGTGAAATAATATTATATTCATTCAGCAGAAGGACACATGATAACATTAAAAAGAAGCTTGGGTTAATTTAAACACAAACTCCTTTAGTTGAAGTACCATTTCACTATGTCTATTGGAAAAGAACTCCTCTATTGGAAAAGAACTCCTAGCTACTGAAGGAGTTATGATCGGGTAATTTGAAGAATGCATTATAATATAGAACTAAAGATTGATCACGTGATAATTTGAGTTAGAAAAAAAATAATAGATAATTTTTTGCTTTGAGGCGTGAAGAATCACTTTCTTTCAAGAGTCATAGGGACTACAAGCAATTTTTTTATCAGAATACATTAAAGCCTGAAACCTATGTGCAATTGAATATGCTGATAGAGAGGGTAAAAGTCACACATTGATTGGGCAGTGGACCGGTGGTGGTGTCCTCAATGGACTATGAAATCCTTCCTTCATGAGCTAGGTTTTTGTATTGAGTTATGGCTAGGTGTCATATCTTTACCTAATATAAAATTTAGATCCATCATTGTTCGAGCTCCTGGTTCGCGTGTCAGTTTGCAAATCCTCCCCTAATGAACTAGCTTTTAGGGTTGAGTTAGAATCAAGTAGTGTCATATTTATTACTTACACCACATCCGTAAGTTCACGTAATTATAGAAGCAGTCAAGGAAACCTTTCCGATAAAAATCTCATTTAATCTCATTTTCTGAATTGATACAACCTTTGTGTTCAATTAATCTATTTATATATTATGACATTCATGTTTATAATCACTTGTTTCAAGAATGATCTTTTATATTTCTAATCATTAAGTGAGTCAAATTTCATCACATGAATTGAAAGACGTAAGTTATTACTATAAATTGTAACGAAACGAGATGACAGACTTCATTATGTTCATAGCTAATAAATCAGATACGATGTTTTACTCATCTAACTCAATTACATAGGGTTGGAAGCCAAGTTGGATATCATCATCTGCTTGTCCTCCTTACATGAGTAGTGCTTCTTTTATGTCTTAAAGGCGCCTTTGACAATAAAGGAATGAAGACGGAGGCGCGACTACAAGGCACTTGGAAATGGACACGATATTTTTATTCGACCTTTTTTAAATTGTCCCACATTTATAAAACGAATGAGGTATAGATCTTGCACATTTTGCGCCTCATTATCTTGCCTCTATCAATGAGAGGTCAAAGATTCAAATCTTTACAGGTTAACAAAGTAAGACATGCCATTTTTGTATATATGGAACTTGTGAGAACCTCGATTAATTCACACTCAAAATTAAGTCTACCCTTGGTCATGAAAATGAATATCTTTTTCGAGGGAATGAAATTTAAGTTGTCTTGTTACATTGGATTTTGAGAAATTCTAATTGATTAAGGCTAAAAATCGTTCTATTTAAATCCACAATTGAAAAGGAGGGAAGTAGAGTAGCACTAACATTGAGTTGGAATTTAGTCAGTGAATTCAAGATTAAAAAGAGAAATTAAACAAACAGGATGGGATTAAAGCATTTATGAGAAGCCAATATACAAGTACGCCATGTTTAGGCACAAAATAAAGTTTTTGGAAAAAGTAATAATGTTTTCATGATTCACGATACAAAAGTGGTAGACCTGAGATTTTTCCCTAATAAATTCAATGAAGAAATGAAATTAACTATTTGACCATAAACTTTGGATTAAATTTTAAAAATCTATGCTTGGATAATTTCCAAGTTCCAAAATTTTGTTCTTCTCGAGAGAATTTTCACTTTCACTCACAAAAATTCAATTTATTTCAAGTAAAATGTACGTTCAAACATAAAATCAAATTTCAAAATATGACAACTCAGAAATTCAAATTTTTAAATTTCAACTTCAAAATTTATGCTCAAATTAACATGAATATCATGCATGACACTTCATAGTTCTCGTGATTCTAACATTTTGGTGGTTTGAATTTACAAATAAGTCTACTATGAATTACGAGTGTGAGTCAATCTTAAATGACCTCATTTAAGGAAATACTTACGGTTTGAGGTGTGTCGATGAAAATGTCCTTAAGAATATTTCACTTGATTTAAGTACATATTCTTGAATTTAACAAGCTCTTCTATATAAAATATGAGTGAAATATTTAATTAGAAATAAATCTAACACATTTATAGAATATATGGGAGAAGAAATTAATCTTCATCTTTACTCTCATTAGAAGAAAAAACTACTTTAAATTACATACATAATTATAAAGCTAGATATAGACTAGATGATGTGACCCATCTCTTGGTATAGAAAATTACTACTATATTTTATATTACATTTTTTGAAATTTTTACTTCATTATTTTTATTAATCAATTCGTTTGATAAGTATAAAAAAATAATACACGTAAATAAATCTCATGAGTTATATAAAAAATCATATACCTTTGAATTCTCACTTAATTAACTACATGCCATCTTAATTCCCTTCTATCTAATTCTTGTATCAATCTATAAATATCAATTATGTATGGAGTTGTTGGATATTTATTTTCATTTTCTCGTTTTTAATAATTATCTTTTTTCCTTTATTTTTTCAACGCAAATGTATTTACTAATTAATAGAAAGGACATAAAAAAAAGTGACATGAAAATATGGTCATAACTTAGATAAGTATTGAGTTTGAAATGAACATGATAAGCGAACACATTTTCTTCCTTTGACTACAGATTAAGCAAACACCTACTGATTTCTAAGGGGCAGAGTAGCCTTTCTAAATTAGAAGAAAGGTGAAATTGTTGAAACAGGTACAGTTGAAATTTTCTCAGGCTTCGGAGCTAATAAAATTTGAATCTCACTTTTTGACATATAAAATGTATATGGTGATTAATCAAAGTCCTTGTTGTAGAATTTGCAGCAAGTTTTCCTCTTTATAAAACCTTGTTATATAATAGTCGTGAGCTAAATTAGTGAAGATGCGCCCAATCCCTTGCTTCTTTCTCCAACTCAGAATTAGACTCACCAGGGTAGTTAATAGTTTTAGTTTTCTAGAAGTGCGTGATTTGACGGTCTTTCTTAATCACTCTCCACAACATAATCAATGTCTCTTTTAGATAGTTGAGGTTATTCTTTTTTTCCCACTGAATGGAATTAGTTCATAGTTTATAGATTCTTCTTTTTTCTTGATTGGATAATAATTAATAATATGTGGTCCCCTTCTTCATCCTCTTGTGATAGTTTCTTATATTTTTGTTGTTCATCCTTATTAAGGCATTAGTGCTAGCTGCTCATCCATCTTGAAGGAGATAGGGAGGAATTAGTATGTTCTGAAGGACTTCTTCCTCTCTTCTGGTCCCTCAATCCTGGCTTAATTTTAATCCTCCTTTATTAGGCGGGGCTAGTGGGTTTAGGTATCGAGAAACAGAATGCAACAACTATTTTAAGACGAAGGCAATATTAAAGTAAGTGATAAGGTAGATTTTCTCTCTCTTTTCTTCCATCGTGACTTATAACGGTCCACAAAGCTACAAAATAGTAATTATTTTGCTATAAGTAAGTGGCGATTAGAAAAAAAAGATTTAAAAATATATATGCCAAACCATCCAATAGTTACATTCCATAACGTTTACAAAATAAAATGTTTACTTGAGCACTTGTTGAATACATATACTTGCAATTATAAGAAGATAATTTATGCAAAAAAGTTATCTGAAATTTGATACCCTAGCAAATTAAGTACAAGTAGCATCTTAATAAGGCAAACTAAAATAGCTAAAATGCAATAAAAAAAATTGTATCTAATTTATTGCAAGCAATGGAGTGTTGGGATCTTCTGAACCTGCAAAACATTTGCAATGGGGCCCCGAATCAACTTGAAGCGACAAGTTTCACCATAAGCTATTTTGTTATCTTTTCGAAAGGCAGACTATCCTTCTTTTATGATAACCATACTCCTAGTATACTCTATTTCCACTTTCCATTCTACTCCTTTTTCATTAACCAACCTTATATTCTTCATGTTTAATATGTCTGTTTGTTGGGCGAATCTCAACGGGATAGCCTAAAAAACATATTCATCAAACAAACAAGATCATTAGATTTTCTGGAAAATAACTAGAATGTGCAAATCTAGCGAATTAAAAACACAATGTAAAACTATTAAACCTTACCATACAAGTAGCATGTGACTTTTTTATAACCATTTAAAAAAACGGATTGTCACCAGTTAAGTCCACCAAACTGTATCGACTGCTATAATTATTTGGACCAACTTTTTCACTTATACTATGAGCTTCTCCAACCTCCTTATCTGCAACACCTTGACATAAGTATAACAACTAGTACAATATTCTACTAATGAATTCACTTAATTAATAGCTAATAAAGCACTTAAGATGTTTACTTACGCTTCTGAATTACATTAGCATTAGCTTGGGCAACTAGAATATCTTCCTCTTGTTCATCTGATTAAATATCTTGATCTATTGGATATTCAATTTCTGTTTTACTCTGATCATATAAAGCGACAGCAAAGTGACAACGCGGGTTGTATGTGAATATTAATATGCTCTTGACTATTATTGAGTAATAGTCACAAAAATCACTCCATCCCTTGGCTAGCCAAATTTGGCCTTGATAATTTTCCACTTCAACCTCCCAAGCTTTTCCATGGGGAGCCTCAAGAAACACGGGGTTTAACATCTTCTCGCAGTTTTTTTTGGCAAATACTACTGGAATCCTCTGCATGCAAAAGAAATGGCAAATTTAATTTCATACAAATATAATTAGTTTAACTTATATCTTGGACTAAATCAACAATTTACAAGGACTAAAATTACAATTAATTACTTACCAGACGGCTTAATTCATCTAATGAAGTAATGATTTGGATGAACTTAGGGTTGTTGGGAGAAGAGCTCCTTAAGGAAGATCCATGGAACTCGTTTGCCATGATAGATGGTAGGATGGGAAATTGTTTAAGAACTTGTTTAATATATATATAGGAGTTTGATTCACGAGAACCATGCACAACCCGCTCACGAGAATTCTATTGTATTTCTGTTATCACATGATTCTTGTGATGACTACTGTATTGCTTTGTCTTGGAATAATAACCAGATTGTATTTTTTTTGACTTCTTTTTAAGATTCATTCACCTAACCCTATAAATTACCACTTATTTACACTCACGTGAATGTGACTACTATTGCTTTGTCTTGGAATGCACAAAGATAGTTTTGTCCTTTTTCTTTTCATTCTTTTTGACTTCTTTTATAGACTCATTCACCTGACCCTATTACTACTTATTGACACTAGCACTATTATTCTACGTTTTATTTATACTAACTAGTGAAATTTGCGGCGATTGTAGAAATATATTTAAATTTATCATATCATCTTTCTTAGGATATTGAAATAATTTTTAAACAATATATATTTTTGAGTTAATTCATAAATGTGAATCATTTAAAAGGTATATGCAGTGTATGAGCATTATTTATATCAAAACATAAAATAATGCAAGTTTGCTACTCCAATCCAAAGATAGTCTGCAAAACTTAAATTCTTAAAAACTAATATGAAGAAAAAAACAAATGTTTTTTGAAATACTAAAATAGGGCAAGTCCCCAACTGTCGCAATGGTGTGAGTCCTTTTCTATCTTCTCGCCACAGAGTAAGGAAAGCACTACCAAACCAATAAGAAAGAAGGAAATTTATGATGTAAGGCCCTAGCTGGCTTGGTTCTCTCTTACTCTTGTCTACACTCCCCTAGACCTTTGTTAATAGGTTTCTCGTTTGCCTAGTTTTGTCCCAAACCAAAGAGGAACAAAGAAAAAGTACGTAATGGACATACCTTTAACTCTCATGTCTTAAGGACGAGATATTTTTCCCATTTCATTAATAATGTCTGATCCCATGATAAGTGTTCCAACTAATGCAATTACTATATTAAGTTCATTCACAATATTAGTGACATAAGGTGTAAAAAATCAAATTAAAGCACTTACTGAAAGAAATATGGAATTATCAATACAGTTGTACAACACTACATCTTCTTATTAAATTAGATTGAACAGTAATATGAGCTGATTGTGCCATTAGTGTTGCGCAACTTATCAGACCTTTCATCAGCTAAAACAAGATAGGGAGACATTTGAGAAACTACAACATATTCTTTCGTAAATTAAATTTGATGACAATTTATTTTGGGGTTTTAATTAAGTCACTATGCTGTTATATCCAATTGATTTGGTTTTACAAAATCAGCTAGTGGACTTGAAATTATAGATTCATTTGTGGTCCACCTGACTTAGACAAAAATTATATATTTTATCCACCTAGTGATGTTGTGATTGAATTTCGAAGATTCTTATATCAATCAAGTACATTCTTTGACATATATCTTTTATTTATATTTACTACAATAGAACATGCTCACTCTTTCTAAAATAAAGATCCATAGATACATTGTTTCCTTCCATTTAACAAAGGAAGGAACTAACACAAAGTATCTGAACGAAATATACGCTTGAATTTAGAGTACTTAACAAGTGAAATAATATTATATTCATTCAGCAGAATGACACATGATGACATTGAACAGAAGCTTGGCTCTATTTAAACACAAACTCCTTTAGTTGAAGTATCAAGTTACTATGTATATTAGAAAAGAACTCCTAGCTACTGACGGCGTTATGGTCTGGTAATTTGAATGATTTATTATAATATAGAACTAAAGATTGATCACGTGATAATGTGACTTAGAAAAAAATAATAGATAAATTTTTGATTTGGGGCATGTAGAATCACATTCTTTCCAGAGTCATAGGGATTACAAGCAATTTTTTTTATCAGAATGGAACAAAGTCTGAAACCTATGTGCAATTGAATAAGTTGATAGAGTGGGTAAAAGCCCCACATTGATTGGGTAGTGGACCGGTGGTGGTATCCTCATATGGACTATGAAATCCTTCCTTCATGAGCTAGGTTTTTGTATTGAGTTAGGTCTAGATATTGTATCAAAGTTAGGTCCATCATAATTAGAACTCCTGGTTCGCGTGTCAGTTTAGAAATCCTCCCCAAATGAACTAGCTTTTGTGGTTTAGTTAGACTCAAGTAGTGTCATATTTCTTACATACACCACATTCGGAAGTTCACGTAGTTATAGAAGCAGTCAAGGAAACCTTTTCGATAAAAATATCATTTAATCTCATTTTCTGAATAGATACAACCTTTGTGTTCAATTAATCAATATAAATATTATGAAATTCATGTTTATAATCACTTATTTCAAGAATGATCTTTTATATTTCTAATCATTAGGTGAGTCAAATTTTATCAAATGAATTACAAGAAGTGAGTTATTACTATAAATTGTAACGAAACGAGATGACAGACTTCATTATGTGCATAGCTAATAAATCAGATAAGATATTTTACTATGCTAACTCAATTACACAAGGTTGGAAGCCAAGTTGGATATCATCATATGCTTTTCCTCCATATATGAGTAGTGTTTCTTTCATGTCTTAAAGGCGCCTTTGACAATAAAGGAATGAAGACGGAGGAGCGACTACAAGGCACTTGGCAATGGACACAATATTTTTATTCGACCTTTTTTTTAAATTGTCCCACATTTATAGAACGAATGAGGTATAGATCTTGCACATTTTTTGCCTCATTATCTTTCCTCTACCAATGAAGGGTCAAAGATTCAAATCTTTACAGGGTAACAAAGTAAGACATGCCATTTTTGTATATATGAAACTTGTGAGAACCTCGATTAATTCACACTCAAAATTAAGTCTAGCCTTGGTCGTGAAAATGAATATCTTTTTCAAGGGAATGAAATTTAATTTGTCTTTATACATTGGATTTTGAGAAATTCTAATTGATTAAGACTAAAAATCGTTCTATTTAAATTCACAATTGAAAAGGAGGGAAGTAGAGTAGCACTAATGCTTGTTATAGTTGTGGCAAATCGGATCACATGGTAAAGGATTGTCCGATAGGAGAAGTCAAAACAAGGGAAGGAGAGAGTTCAGTCTAATGGTCCAAGTGAAGAGGCTTCAAGGAGGCTACGATTCTTCGCACTCAAGTCTAGGGGTGTAGAGAAAGGCACTTCTTGTGAAGTCTCGAGTGAGTAGCCTTAATTAGTCCTTCATGTATTTGACTGTGTGTGGTGTGTATACCCTAGTATGAGGTTAGGATTCCTACTCGTAAGGCTATTGTTCCTTATCTTTTCGTATTTTGTTGCTATTGGCTAAATGTGCATAGCGATTAAGTTATGAACGGATCGGCATTACGATGTGTAATGGTCATTTCATTCGGGGACGAATGTTCCTAAGGGGGGAATAATGCAAAGATCCAACAAAAATTAAATAATAGGTACTTAAGGTGATTTAATTATTAATTAAAAATCTAAAAATTTAAGGGAATAATGGTCCTTTCACGTATTAATTAAAATAAATCAGATTTGTATTAACCTAATTTAAATCCTATTCGACTAAGTCTTGAATTTAGTCTCCTAATCATAATAACACTCTACCTCTCTCTCTCTCATTCTCCATATATATCTCTCACGTTGGTTTCTGCCAAAAATAATTTCAAGAACTGAAAATACATCAAGAGTTAATCACACTTGAAGAACTCACAAGAATTTTTAAGTAAAAGAAAAAGTAATCAAAACATCAAGGCTAAGAGAGGTTCGTTTAGTGAGGTGTGCGTTGAAGTAAAGTGGGCGTGGGTTGGAGGAGTTTCCGGGAAGCAACATAAGCATTTCAACATTGATTAAGGTATGAGTTTCTTATCTCTTGGTCCCTTTCCCAAGAGACCCCTTAAGGTTCAAGATATTCATTCCGAAAACTAGGGTTGTTTCCCCGTTGTATGTCCCTGTCACTAGCTCCCATTGAATTATAGGTTGGATATGTTTGCTGGTATAAAGTAAGGATGGAATGAGTTTTCGTGATGTTTATGTTTAAGTATGCATGTTCGGAATTATGTGATTATTGAATATGTTGTCCGAAATCATGTGAAAAAGTGATGTGTGTGTGCAATGTGTGGTAGTGAACTTAGTCATTGTTAGAGGTGTGAAATGGCATGTTTAATTCTCTTAATTTAAGTGCAAAAGTTGTACACAATGTGATATTCATCATAATGAATTGTGGCTGATTGAATAACAATCTTTTAGCCAAACAAACCTATGAAAGATGCACCTAAAAATGTGTTAAAATGGTCTACGAATTTTCTTAGGAATTCAAGTGAAAATGATGATAAAAATGAATTGAAAAATGACAAAAATTTCCAGCAACAATGCAACGTTAATTTACACTAAAGTTTAATGAAGGAAATCTGGAAATTTATTAAATTTTAAAGGAATGAGGCCACCAGGATTCGAACCTGGGACCTCACCTGTCAGAAAGCAGTAGCTCGCAAAAAAAAGGGGCTGGGGGGGGATCGAACACGCGACCTGGGGGGAAAGAGAAGAAGGAAAAAGGAAATGGGAGGCGTGGGATTCGAACCCACGACCTCCCGATACACGCGAAAAGGGAAGAAGAAGGAAAAAAAAGAGGAGGGGCTGTGGGGAATCGATCCCACAACCCCTCAATCAACCAGCAGCAAAAAATGAGAAGCCAAGGAAGGGGAAATTAATTAAGGGAAAAGAATGGGGTCGTGGGGATCGATGCCACGCCCCTCAGCAGCTGCCAAGATGGAAGGTAAAAAAAAATAAATAAGGATGTTGTGGAGGCTCGAACCCCCAACCCGTCGGTTAATTAGAATTCTAATTAAAAATAGAAAATTTAATTCTTTCATGTAAATATGGAGATTTAATTTAGAATTCTAATGAAAATAGAAAATTAATTGTTTTGTGTAAATGTTGAGATTTAATTTAGAATTCTTATTAAAAATAGAAAATTAATTCTTTCATGTAAATGTTGAGATTTAATTTAGATTCTAATTAAAATAGAAAATTAATTATTTGATGAAAATGTTGAGATTTAATTTAGAGTTCTAATGTTATGAATATTAGAAATAAAATCAATGAAAGATATAAATGATATCCAAGTGATTCAAGAATTGGGTTCCCGTGCCCAAACCTCCGTATTGATACATAAGTCATATGTGAGTAAAATATTCAAGAATAATACCATCTACGTAGATCAAAAATCAAGACCTTGGCATATATACAAGATACATAAGTCTTGTAATGCATAATCTTAGGAAAGTAAGAATCACTTAACGAACTATAAATGAAGCCCCATGGCTTGTATATATAGACACATAAGTCTAACCTACGTTCAAAAATAAATGAACCTAAGATATACGTAATGAAATGAAGAAATTAACATTCACGAAATAAGAGGTGAATAACTACGAAAAATAAAGGTGTGAATAATGAAGAATGTGGTGACAATCATGATGTGAGGCTAATGTATATGATGAGAGCAATCTCAAATGAGCCTAAGTAAATGTTACCAATACGTACTCACCAATGAGAGTGTAAGATAATGAAGAGACCAGTCTCTATGAACACTCTAATGAAAATATTGAGTTTAAAACACTTAATACTAACGATGAGATGACAAATCATCTATTGAGATATGATGTCCTCATACTAGAAGCCAGCTTCCATGATGTATGAGTTGAATGTAATGGAACTTTATACTGAGCACCGATAGGCTAGCTATGAGTGGTGATGCCTTCTTTCGAGAAGGGAGGTGGTTCACGTAACTCTCATGAGAAAAGACTGTTCGGCTTGCCGGGTAAGGGTCTCCATACATCTCCTAGTCTTTAAACCTATACTGCTACTATAGGGATCTCGCGGGGTTAAATTCCCATATACGCTAGCATGTTATTGAGTCACTTTTACCGGTGATTTCACCTCTTTTTGATGTGGAGGAGACACTGGATTTCATGATGCTCACATGATCTATGTCGGTCAAAGTTAAAGTTCCCAATGAATGAATGAGGCCAGCCTCAAATGAATCATATAAAGAAATGAATGATACCGAAGGTGTTAGGATAGGATAATCAAGAGTATTCAAGTAATGACATTAGGTTATTCCGTATCATTACACAGGAAACCCGATGAAAGTCTTAAAATACATCCTGCGTATAGCTGGTGTTCAAACTGGCCTATGAATAAACTGAAATGAGGTACGTATGAATGAATGAAGCAGACGCTGTGTTTGCTAAAGAAGGCTCCCTAGTTGAGGTCCCATATGTTGAGCCCTCATTTTGGAAAGTCTTAAGGTCAAGTCCATGATAATAAGGTCTCATGGCATATGAATGAATAATACAAAGGAAGCTATGTATTATATGTTATGTGCTATATGAAGATATTATGTGTTGCTTGTCATATAATAATTATAATGATGCATGTCACTCTCATGTCATAACTTTCTCAATCTCAATTTGGCAAGTCCACTAGCTTTACTTCCAAAAATCATGTCGTTAGGAAAGATCTATTCTTTCTCATGCATGTCCTTGGTGTGTGCTTGCATATACCCATACTTAGTACAAGTGTGTACTAATTCCATACAAACATCAATTTTTAGGTGCAGGCACAGGTGGACGGTAGAGCTAAAGGTTCGCTGTTGCAGCTATCTGGACATCCGCATTCATCCGGAGTTTGGTAGGTCCTCATGCTTTCGAGGATGCTACTGTTTTACATTCTAGCGTAGTTTTAAAGTTAAGCTAGTTGAGTATGTTCCACTAGCGTTTTTTTCCTGTTTTTGTTCAGAATTTGTATTTGTGCTATTTTGGCCGATATACGATTAATACTTAATGAATTATTTCTTTCAGTTGCTTATCTCTAAATGTTAGATGTTTGATGATGAACGATTACGAAATATTAAGAATTTTAGCAAGTATGATTAAAGAATCAAAAATTTCAAATTTTCCGCTAAAATTAACCTATGTAAAGTAAGAATGACGTAAGTAGGCTTGTTTGTGACCTCTGAGAGGTCAACGACGCCGGTCTCGTCTCTAGACTCCGTTCGTGACAATATTCTTGAATTTAACAAGCTCTTCTATATAAAATATGAGTGAAAATATTTAATTAGAAATAAATCCAACATTTATAGAATATATGGGAGAGGAAATTAATCTTCATCGTTACTCTCATTAGGAGAAAAAACTACCATAAATTACATACATAATTATAAAGCTAGATATAGACAAGATGATGTGACACATCTCTTGGTATAGAAAATTACTACTATCTCTTATATTATATTTTTTTGAATTTTTTACTTCATTATTTTCATTAATAAATTTGTTTGATAATTATAAAAAAATCTTACACCTAAATAAATCTCATGAGTTATATAAAAAACCATATACCTTTGTATTCTCACTTAATTAACTACATGTCACCTTAATTCCCTTCTATCTAATTCTTTTATCAATCTATAAATATCAATTATGTATGGAGTTGTTGGATAGTTATTTTCATTTTCTCCTTTTTAACAAGTATCTTTTTTCGTTTATTTTTTCAACGCTAATGTATTTAGTAATTAATAGAAAGTACATAAAAAAAGGTGACGTAAAAATATGGCCATAACTTAGATGAGTATTGAGTTTGAAATGAACATGATAAGTGAACACATTTTCGCCCTTAGACTACAAATTAAACAAACACCTACTGATTTCTAAGGGGCAAAGTAGCCTTTCTAAATCAGAAGAAAGGTGAAATTGTTGAAACAGGTACATCTCAGGCTTCGCAGCTAATAAAATTTGAATCTCACTTTTTGACATATAAAATGTATATGTTGATGAATCAAGGTCCTTGTAGAATTTGCAGCAAGTTTTCCTCTTTATAAAACCTTGTTATACAATAGTCGTGAGCTAAATTAGTGATGATGCGCCCAATCTCTTGCTTCTTTCTCCAACTTAGAATTAGACTCACCAGGGTAGTTAATAGTTTTAGTTTTCTTGAAGTGCGTGATTTGACGGTCTTTCTCAATCACTCTCCACAACATAATCAATGTCTCTTTTAGATAGTTGAGGTTATTCTTTTTTTCCCCATTTAATGGAATTAGTTCATAGTTTATAGATTCTTCTTTTTTCTTGATTGGATAATAATTAATAATATGTGGTCACCTTCTTCATCCTCTTGTGATAGTTTCTTATATGTTTGTTGTTCATCCTTATTAAGGCATGAGTGCTAGATGCTCATCCATCTTGAAGGAGATAGGGAGGAATTAGTATGTCCTGAAAGACTTCTTCCTCTCTTCTGGTCTCTCAATCGTGGCTTAATTCTAATCCTCATTTATCAGGCGGGGCTAGTGGGTTTAGGTCTCGAGAAACAGAACGCGACAACTATTTTAAGACGAAGGCAATATTAAAGTAAGTGATAAGGTAGATTTTCTCTCTCTTTTCTTCCACCGTGACTTATAACTGTTCACAAAGATGCAAAATAGTAATTGATTTGCTATAAATAAGTGACAATTAGAAAAAAAAGATTTAAACATATATATGCCAAACCATCCAAGAGTTACATTCCATAACGTTTACAAAATAAAATGTTTTACTTGAGCACTTGTTGTATACTTGCAATTATAAGAAGATAATTTATGCAAAAAAGATATCTTAAATTTGATACAGTAGCAAATTAAGTACAAGTTTGTCAGTCTTTTTAAAGCAAACAAATAGCATCTGGCTAGAATCTTCATAAGACAAACTAAAATAGCCCAAAATGCAATTCAAAAAAATTGTAGCTAATTTATTACAAGCAAAGGGGTGTTGGGATCTTCTGAACCTGCAAAACATTTGCAATAGGGCCCCGTATCAACTTGAAGCGACAAATGTCACAATTAGCTAGCTTGTTATCTTTTTGAAAGGCAGTCCATGTTTCTTTTATGATAACCCTACTCCTAGTATAATCTATTTTCACTTACCATTCTACTCCTTTTTCATTAACAAACCTCATATTTTTCATGTGGATTATGTCTATTTTTTGGGTAAATCTCGACGGGATAGCCTTAAAAACATATTCATCAAACAAACATGATCAATAGATTTTCTGGAAAATAACTAGAATGTGCAAATCTAGCGAATTTCAAAACACAATGTAAAACTCTTAAACCTTACCATACAAGTAGCATGTGCCTTTTTTTATAACCATTTCAAAAAAAGGGATTGTCACCAGTTAAGTCCACCAAAATGTATTGACTGCTATAATTATTTGGAACAACTTTTTCACATATATTATTAGCTTCTCCAACCTCCTTATCTGCAACAGCTTGACATAAGTATAACAACTAGTACAATATTCTACTAATGAATTAACTTAATTAATAGCTAATAAAGCACTTAAGATGTTTACTTACGTTGCTCAAATACATTAGCATTAGTTTGAGGGCAATTAACTGGAATATCTTCCTTTTCATCCTTGATTACATTAGCGTTAGATTGGAAAATTGGAATATCTTCTTCGATTACATAAGCATTAGATTGGAGAATTAGAATATCTTCATCGATTACATTAGCATTACCTTGGGAAACTAGAATATCTTCCTCTTGTTCATCTGATTCAATATCTTGATCTATTGGATATTCAATTTCTGTTGTACTCTGATCATATATAGCAACAACAAAGTGAGAACGCGGGTTGTATGTGAACATTAATAAGCTCTTGACGCTTATTGAGTAATAGTCACAAAAATCACTCCATCCCTTGGCTAGCCAAATTTGGCCTTGAGAATTATCCACTTCAACCTCCCAAGCTTTTCCATGGGGAAACTCAAGAAACACGGGGTTAAACTTGTTCTCGCAGTGTCTTTTGGAAAATACTACTAGGATCCTCTGTGTGCAAAAGAAATGGAAAATCTAGTTTCATACAAACACAATTAGGTTAACTTATATCTTGGACTAAATCAACAATTTACAAGGACTAATATTACAATGAATTACTTACTAGACGGCGTAATTCATCTAATGAAGTAATGTTTTGGATGAACTTAGGGTTGTCGGGAGAACAGTTCCTTAAGGAAGATTCACAGAACTTGATTACAATGATAGACGGTAGGATGGGTAATTGTTGAAGAACTTGTTTACTCTATATATGAGTTTGATTCACGAGAACCATGCAACGCTTGCTCACGAGGATTCTATTGTATCTCATTCATCACAAGATGCTTATGATGACTATTATATTGCTTTGTCTTGGAATAATAACCAGATTGTTGTTTCTTTTTACTTTCTTTTTTACTTCTATTTAAGACTCATTCACCTAACCCTATTAATTACCACTTATTTTCTCTCACGTGAATATGACTACTATTGCTTTGTCTTGGAATGCACAAATATTGTTTTTTTCTTTTTCTTTTTGACTTCTATTAAAGACTCATGTACCCTATTACCTCTTACTTACACTTGCACTATTATTCTACGTTTTATTTATAATAACTAGTGAAATTTGCGGCGATTGTAGAAATAAATTTAAATTTATCATATCAACTTTTTTAGGATATTGAAATAATTTTTAAGCAATATATATTTTTGAGTTAATTCATAAATGTGAATTATTTAAAAGGTATATGCAGTTTATGAGCATTATTTGAATCAAAACATATCCTAATGAAAGTTTGCTACTCCAATCCAAAGATAGTCTGCAAAACTTATTCTTAAAAACGAATCCAAAGAAAAAAGCAAATGTATTTTGAAATACTAGAATAGGGCGAGCCCCCAAATGTCGCATTGGTGTGAGTCCTTCTCTATATTCCCGCCACAAATAAAGGAAAGCACTACCAAACCAACAAGAAAGAAGAAAATTCATGATGTGAGGCCCTAGTTGGCTTGGTTCTCTCTTACTCTTGTCTACACTCCCCTAGGCCTTTGTGAGTAGGTTTTTATTTTGCCTCGTTTTGTCCCAAACCAAAGAGTAACTAAGAAAAAGTATGTAATGGACATACCTTTAAGTTTCATGTCTTAAGGATTAGTTATTTTTTCCATTTCATTAATATTGTCTGATCCGATGATAAGTGTTCCAATTCAAGCAATTACCATATCAAGTTCTATTGCAGTATTAGTGACATAAGGTATAAAAAATCAAATTAAAACACTTACTAAAAGAAATTTGGAATTATCAATACTGTAGTACAACACTACATATTCTTATTAAATTAGATTGAACAGTAATATGAGTTGATTGTGCTATTAGTGTTGTTCAGCTAATCAGGCCGTTCATCAACTAAAAAAAGAAAGGAAGCATTTGAGAAACTGCAACATTTTCTTTCATAAATTAGTTTTGATGACTATAGATTTTGGGGTTCTAATTAAGTAAGTCACGATGTTGTTATATCCAATTTATTGGTTTTCTCAAAATCAGCTAGTGGACTTTAAAAAATTGATTCATTTGTGATCCACATGACTTCAGAAAAACATTCTATATTTTATCCACCTAGTGATTGTTTTGATTGAATTTTGAAGATTCAGATATCAATTAAGAACATTCTTTGACATATATCTTATATATATAGATTTACTACAATAGAACATGCTCAACTCTTTCTAAAATAAAGATCCATAGATACATTGTTTCCTTCCATTTAAAAAAGGAAGGAACAAACACAAAGTATCTGAACAAAATATAAGTCGGAGTTTAGAGTACTTAACAAGTGAAATAATATTATATTCATTCAGTAGAAGGACACATGATGACATTGAATAGAAGCTTGGGTCAATTTAAACACAAACTTTTTTAGCTTGAAGTACCATGTCACTATGTCTATTGGAAAAGAACTCCTAGCTACTGACGACGTTATGGTCAGTTAATTTGAAGGATACATCATAATATAGAACTAAAGACTGATCACGTGATAACTTGAGTTAGAAAAAAACATTCGAGAAATAGTGGCTTTGAGGCGTGAAGAATCACTTTCTTTCAAGACTCATGGAGATTACAAGCAATGTTTTATCAAAATACGACAAATCCTGAAACCTATGTGCAATTGAATACGCTGATAGTGTGGGTAAAAGTACCACTTTGATTGGGAAGTAGACCGGTGGTGGTGTCCTCATATGGACTATGAAATCCTTCCTTCATGAGCTAGTTTTTTGTATTGAGTTAGGTCTAGGTGACATACCTTTTCATGGTATCAATGTTAGGTCCATCATCGTTAGAACTCGTGGTTCGCGTGTCAGTTGGGAAATCTTCCCCAAATGAACTAGCTTTTAGGGTTGAGTTAGACTCAAGTAGTGTCATATTTCGTAAGTACACCACATACGGAAGTTCACGTAGTTATAGAAGCAGTCGAGGAAACTTTTTCGATAAAAATCTCATTTAATCTCATTTTCTGAATCGATACAACCTTTGTGTTCAATTAATCTATATAAATATTATGACACTCATGTTTATAATCACTTATTTCAAGAATGATCTTTTATATTTTTAATCATTAAGTGAGTCAAATGTTGTCACATGAATTGAAAGAAGTGAGTTATTACTGTAAATTGTAGCGAAACGAGATGATAGACTTCATTATGTTCATAGCTAATAAATCAGATAAGATTTTACACTTGGCTTACACAAGGTTGGAAGCCAAGTTGGATATCATCATCTGCATGTCCTCCATACATGAGTAGTGTTTCTTTTATGGCTTAAAGGAGCCTTTGAAAATAAAGGAATGAAGACAGAGGCGCGACTACAAGGCACTTGTCAATGGACACAATATTTTTATTCGACCTTTTTTAAATTGTCCCACATTTATAGAAATAATAAGGTATAGATCTTGCACATTTTACGCCTCCTTATCTAGTCTCTACCAATGGAAGGTTAAAGATTCGAATTTTAATAGGATAACAAAGAAAGACATGCCATTTTTGTATATATGAAATTTCTGAGAACCTCGATTAATTCATGCTCAAAATTAAGTCTAGCCTTGGTTGTGCAAAGGAATATTTTTTTCAAGGGAATGAAATTTAATTTGTCTTCTTACATTGGATTTTGAGAAATTCTAATTGATTAAGACTAAAAATCATTCTATTTAAATTCACAATTGACAAGGAGGGAAGTAGAGTAGCACTAACATAATGTTTGGAATAGTCGATGAATTCAAGAATTAAAAGAGAAATTAAACAAAGAAGATGGGATTAAAGTACTTATGAGACACCAATATACAACTACACCATGTTTAGGCACAAAATAAAGTTTTTATTGGAAAAACTAATTATGTTCTCATGATTCACGAGACAAAAGAGGTAGACCTGACATTTTTCCCTAACATATTCAATGAAGAAATGAAATTAACCATTTGACCATAAACTTTGGATTAAATTTTAAAAACCTATGCTTGAATAATTTTCAAGTTTCAAAATTTGGTTCTTCTTGAGAGAATTTTCACTTTCACTCACAAAAATTCAATTTATTTTAAGTAAAATGTTTGTTCAAACATAAAATCAAATTTCAAAATATGACATCTTCATGAATTAAAATTTTCAAATTTCAACTTTAAAATTTATGCTCAAATTAACAGGAATATGATTTGGATAAGCGGGAGATGGATTTTGGTAATTTGGGGGTGGATTTTGATATAGTGAAGCTTGGACATTTGGATAAGTGGAGGTAGCATTCTGATAAATTGGAGGATTACTGGGATGACTAGCTTGCGTTTAGCAAGCTTGGTTGGAATTTTGCGAAGACCGAGAACGACCTTGGGAATATGAAGAGCTTCTGGGGTTTTCTTTCCCCCATATGAAACAACAACAATTTCTTCTCTTTTCTTCTTCAACGTTCCTGATGATCCGGGTGATGCAGCAACACGAGCTATCTTTCCCGTTTTCAACCTATCTTTGATAGCCTCACCAGCTTTGATTATCTCGACAAATTTTGCTCCTACGAGCAACAGGATTTGATCATAATACTCGGACTCTTGCACCCGCATGAACACTTCAACAATCTCTTTTTCAGACATGGGCGGTCTCACCCTCGCCGCTTCTTTTCTCCACCTATAGGCAAACTCCCTATACCTTTCGATTCATTTTTACTTTATCTTTTCTAAAAAGTATCGATCTGGAATAATTTCTATGTTGTAATCAAATGGATCGATAAAATCTTTGTCATTCAATGCATTCCAGCTGGGCCATTGCCTGGTTTCATGGGAGGTGAACCATTCAAGATCTTCTCCACACAGTCTTCGGCTGAAGAGACACATCAATAGAGCTTCATCTCTTTCAACACCCACGAGCTTGTCACAGTAGGCTCTCAGATGAGCCATAAGGTTGCCCACTCCTACGAAAGTGTCAAACTTTGGGATCTTGAACCCTTCTGGAACGTCCAAATTTTGATGAATACATGTCTTCATAACTAAGCCCAGCGATATCAGGGACGCATTCAAGCTCTTTCATGGCTTTCTTGATCTCTTCTTTTATGTCGAACTTTGCCTCTTTCTTCGCCCTCCACTCCCTTTCATGTTCCTCATAATGATCCAGATCAGAACCGTACTCATCGTGCTAGGTAGGGACGCGAATTTAGAAAGTGTTCCTTTTGGGTAAGGGTGGAGCTACAGAGGAACTCTGGGCATTTTGAGCAGTTTGATAATTCTGTGGGCAAGTCTGCGGATTGGTATTCTGATTTAAGTGGTGGTGGGGTATTTGGAGATTGAAATTATTTTGGTTTTGATTTTGCGGTGGTGGAGCGGTTTGATGGTGGGTATGTTGAGGGTGGGGTGGCATTTGGGATGGTTGTTTTGAGGAGGTGGTGGAGTTTGGTAGGATGCGGAAGCATATTAGGGATTTTGTGTAGTCAGATCTATAATCGACGGATTCTGAGAAGGTGTAAATGGTTGGATCTGGGCTAAGTCCATATTTGAAGAAGGGAAGTAGATTGGAGGTCTCCCATCAGCGGCGTTAGCGTCAAAAGCTGGCGGAGGCAGATCCTATATCCTTTGCATTTCCACCCTTATTTCTGCAATCTGTTGCATCAGCTGCAGAATCAATTCATTCTGGTCCGCTACGGTGGGTTGATCCACCACAACATTAGTAAGACTTACTTCTTCATTACTATCTCCCATGACTGTCTTTCTTTTGTCTGAATCTCATTTAGGGAAGGAATCTGCGGGACCTTTTGATCTTGTGAAATAGGGATGATCTGTCAGCTTTCAATTGACACAGATTAGTTTCAAAGTACCTGAGAGTGAAAACAACTCAAAGGCGGTTTTTTTAATGCATATTCAAAATACAAAATGCATAATATCACACAGAGAGCAGATAAACATAAGTTGCTTTGTTTGATGATATCTTCAACTCACGAGTAAGGACGAAAACACATTTTTTTAACAAGCAGGAGCTTGCTTGTCTTAGTTTTGACACTGTCATGGAAACGCTAAATCACATTAAGCTAAGGTCTTCTTGCAGCTTTTTTTTAATGTCCGTTGATTTGGCCTTCGTATCTTCTCGTAACATGAAGGGGAGAATGAAAATTTTCACAGATAGGGGTCGGGCCTAGAAAGGCTGCCTACGTATCTCACAAGGAAAATTCAGGCCCAACGTAGTTCGAGTACAAGATAAAACATTTTCATTCATTCGTTCATTACGATTACAAGAAAATTAAAAGGCAACAATAGAGTTCTTAAAGATAAAATGATGACGACACACTAGTCATTTTCCTTCTTGTTGTAGCATCAGTCTCCTCCTTTTATATGGCCTAGGAATGGAGGCTTGTAAACAATTTCCTCATCGGCGTCTTCCCCAATCTCTCCAGGGTGAGCGTTATTGGGATCACTATTAGCCCCTTGGCGTAGAAAGGGTATTTTTCACACATTTTCTGAAGTTTATCAATCACCTTTTTATGGAAAGCTTTGTTCTTCTTCCTCAAGGCAGCCATACTTTCTCTCATGGAAGTGAATTCTTCCATTTCCACTGTCAGCTCTTCATCAAGTGACATGCTTTTAGCTAACAGAGTGGCAATCACCGATTTTATCCTCACCTCTCTCGCTTCACTTTCTTACACTTTCAACTGAAACATGTCCAACTTCTCTTGCAAGTCCTCAGTCTCCATCTCAACATCTTTCTTTCTCTTAATCTGTGATGTTAGATCCTCATCCAGCGTCACGTTTGCAGCTTTGTAGATTGCGGTAGCCATGTCGACTCTGAAACCCTTCCTCCTTGGCTTTTTGAATTTCTTGAGTGATCTGTTTGATCTTTCTTTGTAGTTCTTCTCTAGTGAGTTCCATCTGAATGTTCTTACCTCTGTCCATAGGAGTGATTTTTTCCAATCCAGAGATGGTAGAATGAATGTTTTACGAATTGTGCTATAGGAGGTGTCTTTTGAGTGAGAAACTTGAGACTCAGAAATTTTGGTCGGACATTTTGTAATAGAGACTTGTTTTTCTATATCTTCTGGAGATTTTTGTCCATAGCAGTGATTTTTTACTTTCCTAAACATGCTTGTGACCCTTTTATGCCAGGGGTAGGCCTATTGAATTGAAGGATGTATATGCTTTTTAAACCCGATTTATTATCCACAAAATACTTCATTAATAGCATCCGAAATGTCTGATAAACATAAAGCAAAGAGACAGTTTTAAAAAATTACAAAACAAAGTACAAATAAAGAAGTCCCATGCAGGGGATGGTAAATAAAATTCAAGCCTCATCTGATCCTTCGTCAAGTCTAGTACTCTTGGTGATGTTGACCTCTTTCCACATAGTATATATGTTCGCCCCTAGATGATCTCTCGTTAATCGAGCTTCTTATTGATGTTTGAACCCTTCTATCGACTGAATCTGTTGTTCCATGCTATCATCTAACTCTGTCATGCACTGTCTGGCTCTTCGTAGTTCTTGTTTCAACTGAGCTATGACTTTGGTGTCTTTTGAGTGACAAAGTTGATGTTGTAATTCATTTTATCAAACTTCTCTTGAAGTCGGTGAAGTCGGACTATATGTTTGGCTCCAACATCTGCAATAATGTGGGGAACGTTTGGACCAGGCTCAATAGTTCCAGCGAAACTCTTTTTCAACCATTCTTTCTACTCCTTAAAACACTCTGGACGAAACCTCTTTGGTACAGGTTCACCCAACACTTTTCGAGATTGCCACATCCTAAGTATGTCTTCAGCAAATGCAACTCGTCCATTCTCGTGATCTGTTTCAAATTATCTCATATCTGCGATAAGGGGAACCTCTTGTTTCCCTTCTACTTGCCTTAGGACTCGACCAGGAGCATATGGTCTAGTCCCTCTTAACAGAGCAAATACTAAGTAAGGGACTTTTTTTGTTCGAACCACCATATTCTTAGTTACCACCAAACTGTCTATTGACAACTGTACATCTTCTTCTCTCAACCCTCAAAGCCTCAGATACCAAATACTTTCTTCTCCAATCTTATTGCAACGATTGTAGTACAACCACCAATTATGACCATGTAGCTAGTCTGTCTGCTTTAGCAGATATGGTTCTTTTGGATTATGAGTCTTGATCAAATATCGCATCATCCACCACTGTAGTATCAAATTACACCCTTGAAAGAAGTGTTCTCCGCTCTGATATTTGTCTAAAGCCCTATAGATATCGACCAAAATCATAGTCACTAAAGTGTAGTACTTTGTTGATGATTTATAGTTCACTACGTAGAAGATGGCATGAGTGACCATAAACATGCTAGAATGAATAGTGTATTTTTGTCCTTGAGGGAAAACACTCATTCCAATTGAACATATTGTGAATGCGAGGGGACACGTCACTCTCCATTTTTCTTTTGAAATGAACTCATCCTTATATTTCTAATAAGCCCTTGCACATCCGAACCAATACTATAGTTTTCTAAAAGTTATATTTGGGCTGGGGAGCTTGTCCATCCACTCGGTTTTAACCAATGACAATTTTTCTCTAACTTTAACGAAATCCCATATTATAGTATTTAGGAGATTTGTATCTGGATGTCGTTTCCTTTTGTTGCACATGGAGACCTTTTGTAACTCGTGAGGACTTCTTCTATTGTTAGCGTCAAATCTACTTCTCCAAATCGAAAGATCATATGCTCACTATCCCAGAATTTAACCATTTGTCAAATTAGGTCAGGCCAAGTATTCATCTCTGGCAGTGAGGGGAGGTAACCTATGTGTTTCTGAACGATCATTTTGTCGTTGTTGTTCATGAACCTCCACCATACTTTGAGGATGGGATCGGGGATGGTAACCATTCTTGTTTTCAAAGGCTCATGTGCCGGATTCATCCTAAAAAATAACATACAAAGATTAGTTAACCCTACCCCCGTAGACAACAAATCATTTTAAAAAAACACATACATCCTTCAATTATCACAAAAGCATGGTTGTCTATTTTTGGTAATTCGGGCCAAGTAGACAAAAGGTTGACTTATAATGGGCCCCACACACCTTGAGTGTTGAGTCGTCCTAGTTTGAATGCTCCTAAATTCAGAAATTTGGCTCGGTTGTATTCTAGTTGACTAGGAGTGACTTTTGAAAAAACCGGGAACCCAAAAAGACAATTTAGGCAGGAACTTGCGACAGTCATTGGACGCATAACGGACCAATAAATTGTCACTAATTCCGAAAGAAAGTGAGTATAAAAATGTCCGGCTGCGATTCCGCGAACCGCCTTCAATATACTATACAATATATATCATAAATATGCCATGATACGCAATGCCAGTTTATAATTTAAACAAACTAATCACATATAAACAATTCAACAATAACACTTCGTCCAAATAATCAAATCATTTTTGTTAGAACTTAATTAATCCCTAGCAGAGTCGTCATTTCAGTTTTATTAAAAATATATAAGTAAAGTAAAAATGAATAAGTTTCAAAAAATCAATTTATCTTATGATTTAAGAGAAATTAATTTTCCAAATTGACAGAGTCGTAACTTGATTTTTTAGTAAAAATCAAGAAAACATAGAATTATTTTCCAAAGATTTAAACAGATAAAAATCAGTTGAAAAAGGGTTCGAAGTTCATATGTTCATTGCGAGAAAGTGTTAGGCCCTCGAAATGTCTGCTAACTCACGGTTGACCGGTGATTTGACTAAATGACCATTTTAAAATAGTTTTCAAATATTATCTAAATAAAGTGAATTTAGATTTTCTTGTTGATTGATTTTATTACTACTTCACTTTACTTAACTATTTAAAGGGAAATAAACTAAAATGAGAGATTTCTAAATGAGAAGAATATAAAGTGTAATTCACCATCCTATATCCTGGTATTCTTTTAGGCCTATAAATCATTTTTTTAATTGTATACCAGTGTATACAAAAAGTATATCGCCTGTTTTCAGGCCTTCCTAGGTCTGGAAAGTTTGATTTCAGCCTGCGTTTATCATCCCCCGCCTGTACTTCGATTTGATTTGGGAGAACAAGATTGAGCCTCTTTAGCTCAAGGTGAAATAAATTTAAATAATGGAGTAATCCGATGGACTCGCTCAAAAATTCATGCCAAACAAAAGAGTAAGAAAAAATAATTAATACACACTAGAGGAAAATTAATTCATGCACAATCATCAGTCTTAGTACAACCAGAGAATATGAAGGCTTGCCATTAAAGGTGCAGAGGATCACACAAAGAAATCAATGGCAATAGCTGAGTGCTTCATAATGCTAAAACCATTTTTGCCCTTTCAAAATTTGAACAAAGAGGGTAATGAAGACAAAGGAATATTAAACCAAGTTTAGCATAAATTTTACGCACTAGGGCATACATTCAAAGGAACCTAGTGACATATGCTTTAAGCAAAGCACAGATAGAAAACAAAAAAAAAGATTACTGATGGTATGCAACTAACAGATAAAGGGTCACTACTCTCGTTGACTACAAAACAAACACCTTGGATTAAATCTAATACCGCTATATACTATGCATCGGCAAAATGTTGCTACAGCTGATGCGTATATCGCAACATTCATCCGTTACAACATTTGAGTCATATGCTTCTACGTATAATAATTTGTGGCAACATATACTTTTAAATAATGATTACGTTCGAGTGTGCTTTTAGATATATTATATGTGGCAACATATGCAGCAAATGTTGCTACAGGCGAATCACAACATGTGGCATATGTTGCTACAGATGGTTCGCCTGTAGCAACATTTGTTGCACATGTTGCCACATCTAGTATATCCTATAGCAACATTTGACATGTGTTGACACAGAAACAAAGAAGAGCAACAAACCACGCATTAAGGCATTTCTAAATAAGATTATATAATAGAGATTATCCTCAAATAAGAAACAACATTCATCAAAATTCAACAACATAACGCTTAACACTCCTTATGGGGCATTTCGATTTGGGCATGTAGTTTTTTTGTGGTCAAAGTCCCTACATACTGAACACTTATTTTTCTTATTGGAAATGATTCACCAACTCCACACCGTCTCTTATATGTCCTTCTTCTGGGTTTACTTGGATCAACGTATGGAGGAGGTATTTCTCTCTGTATGATATCCAAAGGGACAATCCAAGAATCTTCAGTTTGCACCAGGTGAATTTCCTGACAATATGCCATTATGTATTTTTCCACTGAATAATATGGAGAGGAGTACAGGTAAATCTGATTTCCTAAAATTATCACCATGTTGGGATCAAATCGCTGCCATGGCATGTGGACAAGGTATTTTGTCCAAATCAAAAACTCTACAAGTACAAGTTCTTCTTTGTAGATCCACAGTAGCAACATCTCCATGACCAGTGACACTGAACTTGTATTTAGCGATTTGATGGGCCAACAACTTGTTGTCCGCGTTGACATACTCTGATAAGTCTTTTTCAATTGAAGGAACAAATCTATTTGCGCAGTGCACCAGTTCCATATGCCTCTGGTGAAATAACAATGCAAATCTCTGATTTATTTCATCAAATAGAGTGACAATGGGAAATTCTCTTTCAATATCAAACATAGCATTCACCAATTTCGTGATGTCTGATTTCATAATGTTATATTTACACAACAACAGATAAAAATCAAATAGAACACATAAAGTAAAAATAAACTCAATTGAAATTATACCTATTTCCTGGGCAAAATGTCCTACTCCATGTGTGAAATCCAATACGTTCAAGATTTTCAGCGGTCTTTGGTACCAAATCTCTTATTTGATTGAAATGATCATTGAAGTCACATATATCGTACGCCTTTGCTGCTTTATAAAAATGGGCAACTACCTTTGAATTGTGAAAGTTATTTCGAATATTTTCCCTAAGGTGTTTCATATAACAACCATAATGAGATGCAGGGTAGATTCTTGAAACCATCTTTCTAATATTTGGATGCCTATCAGAGATAATGCACAAGTCATCGGTATCACCTACAAAGCTTCTCATATTTTAAAAAAAATATTCATATGAGGCATCACATTCATTGTCCACGACACAAAAAGCCACTGGAAATATATGATTCTCGGAATTTTGTTTCACCGCCGATAGCAAAACTCCTCTGTACTTGCTCCTTAGAAAGGTGCCATCAACGGCTATTACTTTTCTCATTTCTTGAAAACCAATTATCAAGCAGCATATGATACAAAGAAGTACTGGAACCTCCCATTTTCATTGAGCGTCAATGCCGTCTTGCTTCATGAATTCGCAACTTCAAGCATATACCGATACGCATTAAGCACTACATACCCGTGCTCATGTGTTCCCCTAACATTAGAATTAGCATGCTCCATGCCCTTAGAAATCTTCCAATAGCTTACCTTACAAGTCAATTCTGTGCGGAATTGATTTGACATGTCTCTTGTGGATGGGCCTTTACCATTGGAAATCTATTTTCAAAGTGCTTACCTATGACTTTTACCGTGGCGTGGGGATTATGGCTTGTAAGATGCTCTTAACCTCAAGTATGGTACTTTCATAGATTATAATGGCAAACCTATCACTACTTGTAAATTTCACAGCCCTCAGCCACCAATTGCAATCCGGATATGAACATTTAAAGGAAAACACGTTACGAGAATTGATCACCTTTTTCGGTCTAAATTTTTTTTTCAAGCAAGCAATTTTTAATGAATTTGTCAGTTCTTGCTTGTTCTTGAATGTCATTCCCTTATAAAATCCTATTTCATCATCTCTAACATTATTCACACGTGAAGTTTGAAAAGCACATGGATTATTGCTTATAGCTGTGGGAGCAAACTTGCTCTCAAGGTTTGACCCTTCAGCTTGAGCTTCACCTTCACTTTCACCTATTCCAATGTCATCATCAGGATTATTCATGTCTACAGGATGAAATTCATCATTAACCATATCTTGTTGGCCTAGGTCTACATTATGATCCTCCTCGATAGAAGTTTCTTCCACGTAGACTCTTAATATTGGAGATTTCTCTGTTCCTCCCAAATAAACACTCAAACTAGATTGATCAGTTATTCTAAAAAGTAAAACCTTCTCATTATGAAAAAAATGGAGAATGTAACTCATGACAAGATTTTGCGGTTAACAATTCTAACCATACTTTTGCACGACTAAATTGAAGAAATCATACAAAATATTTCTTTCGATATACATCCCTACTAAACCGGCACCTTATTTTTTACCATCCTCCCAACGCAATATGAATCGATCTTTCTTCTCGACCCATTCACCACGAGAATCAATTCCTACAAATAATGATATTGTACCTGAAGAAAATAATTGAAAAAAACAATTATTAATTACGAAGAATAAGCATATGTAGCAACATATGACTATTCTGTGGCGATATTTGAGTCATATGTTGCTACATATGACTGTTCAGTTTTGAAAAATAAATCACTTGTTGCTACATTTTTTATTTATATCATATGTAGCAACATATGACCATTCTGTTGCGAGATGTAAGTCATATACATATCCGTTGTGAAAAATTAATCACGTGTTGGTAAATTTTTTAGTTATATCATATGTAGCAACATATGACTATTCTGTTGCGAGATTAAGTCATATGTCGCTACATATGACTGTTCTGTTGTGAAAATAAATCACATGTTGCTACATATGACTATAATATGTTATAATAGTCAACTGTTGCAATATATATAACAATATGTTGGAAACGCGAATGCAAATTATTGAAAAAATTGCAGGTACCCAGATCAGATGATAATGAATTGATTTTAAATAACTATAAATTGTACTTACCAGAAACAATGGTGTATAATGCTTATGCAATAATTCCAATTGAACAAAATAAAATTTGGTCCACCATTTACAGATTAGGTAAAAAACTTATTCAAGAAGAAAAAAGTACAAGCACTACCAGCAAAGACTCGCAATGTAGGAAAATAAGAAGAAAAAGAAGAAGAAGAAGAAGAAGAAGAAGATGAAGAGAGCAAGAAGAAAGGCAAAGCAAGCAAGCAAAGACGAGGGTAGAAGAAGAAGAAAAGGACGAATACGACAGCTGGAGGCAGGGGAAAAAAGCTTTTATTTCCTCTTTTGGCTCGATCTTTGTCCACAAAAATTGGTTAAATTAGGTTTGGTATAATCAAATTTACCATTTTACCCCTCATTTAATTCCCACCAAAAGTTGGTTAAATTAGGTATTGTGAAATTACCCTTTTACCCTTCATTTAATTCAGTGGACCAAACTGTCAACTTATAAACTCAAGGGCAACTCCACAACCCTTAATCATTAATCACATAATTGTCACTTACACCCAATATTCAAGATTTATGTCACCACCCATTTATTTTGAAATCTTAATGTCACTTTTTTAAAGAAATTTCGTTTTAGTTGCTCCATAATTTTGCAAATTTAAAAATAAATATTAAATATGCAATTTTAGTTTCAAAATTTTAATTGAGGATAGTAATTAATTTAAAATTTAAAAAAAAACATGCATCACGTCAACTAAAATAATTCTAAAGAGTAGTTTTAGTGGGTAGTTATTAGTATAAAATTTTAAAAATACAACATTTTTTATTTATTAAAAAAATGCAGATAATAATAATATATAATGGAAAACACGGTTAAAACATATTTTCAAATAAATAAAATTAAAATAACTAAATATAAATCATTTTAGAACAATTTTAAAAAATTAGTCTCATGTATTTAGAAAAAACTGCTTTTATTTTTAATTTTTTCAAAAAATTTATTTAGTTTATATATTTATTGAAACATAGATAAAATTGAAACTAAAAATTAAATTGCAAACTTAAAATGGAAAAATGGAAAACATGGACAAAAAATTTCAAAAAACACACAAGAAGTAGTTGAAGTTTGAAGGAAAAATATAGAGCTTTCAATATGGGCTAGTCCATCCTATCCGGGCTAACTCATACAAGCTTTTACATTTTATGGGTCAGGTCGGGCTAGCCCATTATTATAGTGGGCCAGAAAATGGTCGGCTCAAACCACAAGTACGTGCGCTACAGGCTTGACAGGTCAGCCCACTTTTTTAAAAAAATAACTCATTTAACAAATACTTTAAAAATAAATTAACACAAAGACTTATTTTTTTAATCCAACAAAGATCAAAGTCTTCAACTAAACTGACCCACGTTTTCACAAAATATTAACTCTTTATCTATTTCACCTTTACCAATTCACGTAAAAAATTTCCGCATAATGACCCATCATTTTCCGGCAACAATTTCTTCAAATAGAAGACAAAATTGATCTTCCCAAGGAAGAAATTCGACAAGAACGATAAGATTTTATTCTAGTTAAACATTTACACAAGCGAAGAAGAAACATGATCCAACGAATAAAGATAAATCATTGAAAATTAAATCTAAACATTCATATAAAAGGGTAAATTTGTCAAATCTAAATTAATTTATATTTATTTAAATCGGTTTAAAGAATGGTTACAAGAAAATGAAAATAACAGAGGTAGACGTAGTATCGTAAACCATAGGAAAGGTGAGTGTTAAAGAGCGAAGCCTGGAGGGAAGTCTTTGAAATTATCTCTATTGAGTAAGTTTTTTTTCAAGTAAAAGTTTAAATATATAATAACAATATTAACCTAATTATTTTGAATTTGGACTCTCTTTAATTTTAAATTTTAATATTATATTATATTTTTTAGTTAATTATTATTGACCCACAGGACGGCCCTACCTATATTTTTCAAGCCCATCAAATCAACAGGTTTATTCAGGCTGAGATAAAAAGTTCTTTTCTTAAATTGGCTCCAAAAATCTTAGTCCAATCTTATTAAATCCGGGGTTAGGCCAGACCGGCCCAACGGACCTAGCCCATATTGAGGGCTCTAGAAAAATATTTTAAATTAATCCACGTACAATATAAAAAGTTTAAGATTGTAAATTAGTTACTTTTTATTTGAATTTAAAAATGGTTACCTAAAATTACTCAACCAGTCCTATATCCTTTATCTTTATATATTCATAAATAAAAAAATCCATGTAAAAAGATTATTTTTTTCTTTTTCAAAAATAGGCATCTACATTCTTCATAAATTATATTGCAAAATTGCAATGGTAAGGCAGCACAAAGAAGTCATCAACATTCTTGCATAGAGTAAACAGTGTTCTGTGTATGCATATATGTGAAGAGATCGTTTTTTATAAGTGTGACTTAGTTACATTCTTAACTATGAATGATTCAGTTACCATCATAAATTTTGTCAAATTTTTGTTAGATTATGGATACATTGCATGAGTATTTGAGGTTAGTCTGTGTACAACATATATTGAAGATATATTAAGAATAAAGACTTGCTTGAATCTCAATGGATTATATTTTAGAAAGATTTACCAATAATGATAAAACACAAAACTTTGAGTTTACTTATTTATAACTATATTTTTCAATGTTAAAGTTTATCATTTTTATTATGATCATGATGACAGATTCACTTTCAAAATATAATAAATTGTGTTCTTCAAGGTTAAACATTTACAAATAATTTTTACATGACACAGTAGACATTTCGAATTAAGAATAAATTATTTGAAAAAGAGAATAAAGTAACGATTATGATTATGAGGAATAACTACTTACTTTGTCTTTCAAATATAATTCAATTTGTACTTTGAAATGCATTGTTTATTTGTTACATCTTATTATCTATTTTCGTCTCAAAAGTTAAAAGTGTTTGAATATCTAATTAATTTTCTTATCTTCGTTTATATCTCAATTTATAATATTCTCTTATTATTATTATATAATTGTGTTGAAGCATACAGCTAAGGCCGTTCAAAATCGAATTGAAATCGATAAAGTCGAACCGACAAAAAAGTTATAGGTTTATAGTATTGGGTTATTGGCTTAGTGATTTTGATAACGGTTTTGATTTTATTTTTTTTGTCATCGGGTTATTGGTTCTTAACGGTTTAAAGTTTTTTCTTAACAGATTAACCGATAACCCGATAGTAAATTAAATATTTAAATTTATACCATTTTGTGTATAAACTCCTCGACTTAGAGTTTAATTTCCTACTTTTATTTTTGGTTGTCTCAAACACTTGATTATTCTACGATGTAAAAGTGTTTGCTTTTGAGAAAGATGTAACTTATGAACTCAAGTGCATGGTTTATTTTGGTTTGTCACCTTGTTTCTAATTGATTTTCAATATTTTTTCTTTTGGGTCAAATCTTAACGGTTAAACCGATAACGATCAAAAACCGATAAACCAATAACTGATAAGTCAATATCTTAATGATTCTATAACGATTAGCATCACTACAAACCGATAACCAATAAGCCAACCCGATAAACTTCAAAACAGTACCGAACCGACCGATACACAGTCCTACGTACTATGCAGTAAATCAGAATAGAAGCAGCATGAAGAAGAAGAAGAAGAAGAGAGGAAGAAGAAGAGATGAAGATGCAGAAGAAGAAGAAGAAGGATCTAGAACAGAGAAAATCAGAGTTGTATATTATATGAAATGTGTGTTACATGCCTATTTACATCAATGTATATATACAATAACTAATACTTATAACCACTATAACTAACTCTTAACAAACTAGTTATACTAATTACATATATGCCACATTGTTCAAGTGACACCTTCTTCAATACTCCCCCTCAAGTTTGGATGTATGAACAAGTTCATTACACCAAACTTGGATAACAAATATTCATGTTGAGATTTTCCTAAACCTTTAGTTAACATATCAGCTTCATGTTCCTTTGTATGTAGATACTTTGTTTCAACTAATCCTTGTTGAATTTTCTCACGTATGAAATGACAATCCAACTCAATATGTTTTGTTCTTTCATGTAATACTGGATTGGCAGCAATTTGTATTGCTGACTTACTGTCACTGTAAAAACTGACTGGAGTTTGAATCTTAGCTCCAAGCTCTTTCAACAGCTTAACTATCCATGTAATCTCAGCTATTGAACTGGCCATACTTCGATACTCAGCTTCAGCTGAGCTTCTAGATACTGTGGCCTGTTTCTTTGATTTCCAAGAGATCACTGATTCTCCCATCTTCACCATAAAACTTGAAACTGACCTTCTTGTGTGTAAACAAGCTCCCCAATCTTCATCACAATAAACCTTTAACTGTTTGGAGCTTTTGCTAGATAACAATACTCCTTGTCCTGCTTGACTCTTTACGTATCTCACAATTCTGAGTGCAGCATTAAAATGAGATTGCTTTGGTTGATGAAGAAATTGACTCAGTGTTTGAGTAGCAAATGCAATATCTGGTCTTGTAACATTAAGATACAATAACTTGCCTACTAGTCTTCTGTATATAATTGCATCTTCCAATAGCTTGTCTTCTTCTCCTTTTCCATTCATATCATCATATTCCTTAGTTGTTAATCTAACATATGGATCCAGTGGTGTAGAAACTGGTTTGGCAGCACCAAGTCCTACTTCAGAAATTATTTCTACAAGTGTGTACTTCCTTGGAACATTGGGTGACAGGAAAGTGAAAAACTTGTGTTAAGACACTAGGTGAGGTGTGGCCTAGCCTTTGATGCCATAGTAGAACTCTTGAATCAGATATAGATGGAGGTATGGATGGAAGACTTTGAGTTTGTGTTTCTTTATTCTCTTCTGCTGTGAAGCACTGCTCCTGTTTGTCTCTACTGACCTTTTGAATAGGTAAATGATAGAGACCTTCACTTTCTCCACCAATCCCCCTAACCTGCCCATTGTAGAGGCCCTGAAATATAACAAAGTCAGGAAAGAAGGAGACAACACAGTTTAGATCTCTTGTAAGCTTTGAGATTGACAACAGATTAAACTTGAAATCAGGAATTAACAGAACATTCTCTATTTTGTCTTGTGAAGTCAGATGACAAGATCCTGTATGAGTAACCTTGACATTATCTCCATTTGGCAAATACACTCTTCTAGGCTTATCTGATAAAACTTGTTGTGGGTATTCAAGTACAGTAGGCAAAGATGTTATATGATTAGTAGCACCTGAATCTATGATCCACCCCTGTTGTTTATCCCCAACTATAAGTGCAATATCATTACCTATTGAAGATGCATAATCTTGGACTATATTTGCATTTGCAGCACTTTTAGACTGTGAGCCTGACCCTTCTGTTCCTCCCTTAGCATTTGTATGCCCAAGCATTTGTAGAATCTGACTGTATTGATCCTGAATGACACTCAATCCTCTATTATAGTTATTATGATTTACTCTTCCATTGTAGTTTTGACTATAAGAATTGTTGCTTAAACTTTCTTCTCTATTAGAGTTAAACTCTTCTTGATCATTACTAATAGTATTATGAGCTGTATGAAGTTGTCTTTTATCATTATGATTTCTCCCTCTCCCATATGATGGTCCTTTCTTCCTTCTTTCAAGACCAGGAGGATATCCATGAAGCTAAAAACATACAGCTCGAGTATGTCATGTTCTATTACAATAGTCACAATACACACTTGAATAATAACTAGGAACATTAGGAGTTTTATGTTTAGGTACAGATTGATTTCGAGCAGTAAACATTGCATGCGATTCTACTTGTTCACTACTAACAGATTGTGTAATCTTACGCTGACTCTCTATCTCAATCAACATGGAATATTCCTTGTTAAGAGAAGGAAGAGGCATCATCATAAGAATCTGGCCTCTTGCTTGATCATATGACTCATTAAGACCCATGAGAAACTGCTGCAATTTTTGATTATGCATAAACACATTGAGACCTCTTCAACCAGGACAACCACAACTAGATATAGGAACCAAAGTATCATACTCCACCCACAGTTCTCTCAATCTAGAAAAATACACTGAAATTGTACTCATACCTTGACTGATAGTTGCAATTTCTTTGTGTAATTGATAAATTCGACTTCCATCTACTTTATCATACCTTTCACTCAATTCCTTCCACACTTCTGCTACATTTGTTGAGTAAACAATCCCACTAAGTAATTCTTTTGACACACAGTTCATTATCCACGACAGAACAATGGCATTACATCGTTCCCACAAATTCTTCATGTTTTCTCCATATGCTTCCTTCTTGCAAGATCCATCAATGAATCCTAGCTTATTTCTTCCCAAAATGGCTATTCTCATAGCTCTGCTCCACACCGAAAAGTTCTCAGATCCAGATAGCTGAATCGAGACTAACATAACACCTGAATTATCGATGTTATTCAAGAACAATGGGTGATTATGACTTAGTTTTTCTGGTAATTCATTATCAACAGCTGCCATTGTTGCTTCTACTTTTCAGACTGTGTTTAAACAACTTTTGATCCTAACTACTGCGATTGCTCTGATACCATGTGCAGTAAATAAGAATAGAAGCAGCATGAAGAAGAAGAAGAGAGGAAGAAGAAGAGATGAAGATGCAGAAGAAGAAGAAGGATCTAGAACAGAGAAAATCAGAGTTGTATATTATATGAAATGTGTGTTACATGCCTATTTACATCAATGTATATATACAATAACTAATACTTATAACCACTATAACTAACTCTTAACAAACTAGTTATACTAATTATATATATGCCACATTGTTCAAGTGACACCTTCTTCAATACTTACAGCTCTTCGTCGACATGTCTGTTTCATCCAAGAGTAATTTTACCATTCCACTATTTAATTGAGTTGAATGACGTGTGTCCATGTGTGGCAACTTCATATGTATTTCACTATTTCAAAACTCTCTTCTTCCCGCTTTAATAATGAAATTTGCCAGAAAGCTTAGATTGTGAGGACAAAAAGAAGAATCTGAAAAGTCTACATCATAGAAATATATATTTATATATAGCACATTTTATTGCAACAAATACAATTTTATTTTAATGGATGAAAATTGTATGGATTTTCTATCTTTATCTCTTACGAAAGTAAAATAAAAAATAATAATTTATGTTCATTTGTTACCGCAATTAATTTTAAAAATTATAAAGGTCAATTTAAATATGTATGCACGTCTCTTTTATGGTGAATTTAGAGAATTGGGATAACTGATTAATAACTATCTAAGACATAAACACTAATGATTGTAGTACACCTCTTCTCCTAAATCACAGGCACACAATAATTTAATTATCTCAACTCAAAATCACAAACATGAGAAACAAATACTTTTATTTTATGTTAAGTAAATTTATAATTTGATGAAGTAGGATTTTATTATGACTTTCTTTTTTTTGGTGTAATGTATAAATAGATTGATCAATAACGTGTTTTAAGAGATTTTAGCATCATATTAGAGTCACACAAAGCAACTCTAAAATTACCTAAGAATATCACAGACATGATAAGAATTAATGACAAAGAAATGAATTTCATCAATGGAATCATAATTAACCTTCACACCCCGAGCCTACACACCCTAGATGTGCCTTGAGCAAATCTTTGACCTGACTTACTTAACTCAGCGAAAGACTTAACTCAATAATAAGAAAGAATCATTCTTGCAAGAATAACTTAAAATAAAATGTCTTGGCCAAAATGACACTTAAGTCTCAAAAATAGAATATTTGTAATGAAAAATAAAGAGAGACTCAAATCTGACTATCTGAATGACTATCTATCTATGAAGCCTCTATAATACCAAATGAATGTTGGGACAAATCCCACAACATTTTGTAAATGAAAAGACTGAAAAACAATAATAAAAAGTCCTCTGGAATGCAAAGAGGCTCATCAATGACTCTGAGTGCTCAAACTGGATCAATAAGGCGCTGGATGTTGATCCTGGTTACCCTGCATCTACATCATAAGACGATGCAGACCAACTGCATCAATACATAAAATGTACGAGCATACGAGTTGGAATTCTAAACAACAACTTAAGCTCGAAAAAGGATAAGAAGAAACACTAATCTTGACTTTTCTCAACTCATGAAATATTGAAGTTAATATAAAACATTATATATATATATATATATAAAACAATGTAATCGTGCAATTTCTTGTAGTGTATGAAATCAAAATCGTGCAAACTTGGCGTCGTTGAAAAGATCTTTTCAAGGGCTTTCCAACCATATCAAGAATCACCTCTAATCCATTCTGAGCTAGATATTATAGCTGTTTAAAAATGATCAAAACTCACTTCTTAAACTTAGAAGAATTTTCCTAATTTTTCCTTTCTTTACAAAAGTGATTAATACCTTAAATACCAACAGATCTAACTCGAGACCAACATTAGAAACTACGAATCAACATCAATGGACATTCAAACAACTCAACCAAATAGGGATTCGACAAGATTCGTCAAGGATTCACTTCTAATAATGTCAACAATTCTAAAACCACTGAATTGAAGCAATATTTGTGTACGGAACCATTGCGATTTCAGCGCCCTTGAAACCATAGTCCAAGCTTGGATTCCTTCCTGCTGTCAGATTAGATGGCAACCCGTTGTTGTAATAGTCGTTGACAAGCTCTGAGAATTGGGCAAACATCAACTTACTAATTGATGCAAGGGCCAATCTTGTATTATCCATGGAGACACCAATAGGGGTTCCTTGGAAGTTGCCACCATGTAAGGCCTTATTTCTTGAAACATCGATCAATGGATTGTCGTTCACTGAGTTAATCTCCCTCTCGATCATCTTAGTTGCAGCACGAATGACTTCAATCTGAGGTCCAAGCCATTATGGAGATGTTCGGAGAGCATAACGATCTTGCTTTCGTTTTTGAAGAGGATCCATTTCATGGAGCTTCTGAGCTACCTTCACATAAGAGCTTCCATCCAAAATGTGTTCCATAATAGCAGCAGCCTCAATCTGACCAGGGTGATGCTTCAACTTGTGTGTCAAATAGTCAGTGAATTCGGGCTTTCCGTTCATCACTTCAGCAAATATCGCTGATAAAACTTCAGACATAAGAGCAAGGATATTGGACTCAAACAGGACTATTGATGCCATAGCAGAACCAACTGCTGTGCCATTCACAAGTGCAAGTCCTTCCTTAGGCTGCAACTCGAAAAATCCACCACTAATACCAGCCACGCAGAAAGCTTCCTCAGCATTAAGTTTCTCACCATTGGGTCCAACAGCCTTGGAATTAGGTCTGCCAGTGAGCAAACCAGCAATATAGGACAAAGGGACGAGATCACCCGAGGCAGTGATCGTGCCACGGAGAGGCAAACACGGGGTGATGTTGCTATTGATCAACTTAGTGATTGCTTCCAAGATCTCAAATCTAATGCCAGAGTAGCCTTGAAGCAGAGTGTTGATCCTAACAAGCATAGCTGCCCTTGTTGCTGAATGTGGCAATGTGTGAGATGATTCTATTCCATTACCAAAAACTCCAGCATTCAAGAACCTACAAAAAAATATCATAATTCATTAAGATCACATTTTAACTGAATTCATCCGAATCCCCTTCGCGTAAAAACAAAAAAAAAACTTTATCAATGGAGCAGTTAAGTAGTCGATAAGCTATGTATAACAAAAAATATTAAATTCTTTACATTGTTAGTATATATAACAAAAAAATATTAAATTATTTACATTGTTAGTATATATAACAAAAAAATATTAAATTCTTTACATTGTTAGTATATATAACAAAAAATATTAAATTCTTTACATTGTTAGTATATATAACAAAAAAAAAATAGTTTGTTTACCTAATAAGTTCTTTTTTAAGAGCACCACCATTTTTTGTTCTTCTATGAGATGTTGCTCCAAATCCAGTAGTAACACCATAACTATCTGTACCTTTACTCATACTATCCATAACCCAATCACTACTAGCTTTCACACCAGCCCTTGCACTTTCAGAAAGTTCCACTTTAACCCCATTACTTTTGTCATCAACATTTGCAATGGATGCAACTTGTGCAACTGACAAAGTTTCACCCCCAAGTTTCACAATTGGCTTTCTAAATTCATCCACCATCTTTTTCACTTCATCCAAATGGCTGCCTCTTAAAGAATCAGCAGCCATTTCCCAATTCAATGGATCATTGATTGATTTCTTGCACAAATCCATAGCTACTTCTCCATTAATATGTCCATTTTGTGCAATTGATGGTGCCATTGGATCAAGTAAATTGTTAGATTTGTAATGAAGAAATTTTAGTGAAGAGAAAATGGTTAGAGTTTATTTGTATGTATATAAAAAATGTTGTGAACTTATAAAACCTTTTATTTTGGTTGTGGTATATATATGTATCTATCATGTGGTGAGTATATATAGAGGAACAAATGATGGTTGGTAAACAAAATATGTGAGAGGGGGTTGCTAGGAAAAAACCAGTAAATGGTGAAATATGTGAGAGGGGGTTGCTAGGAAAAAACTAGTAAATTGTGGTTGTTGAAGATTAATAGTAGGTACTCCATTTTTACTTGTTATTATTTGACTTGATACAATTATTAAAATAATAATAAGTGACATAGGTATTGATTGATGTCCACTATTAGATCTTATAGGATGATCTAGAGAATAATATTTAATATTAATGGGTAAAACGTGGAAAAAATTACTCTCTCCGTTTCAAAAAGAATGAGTTTATTTCTTTTTAGTCTGTTTAAAAAAGAATGACATTGACCCCTTTCTTTTTTTGGAAACACTTTAATTTTTCATGTGACATGTTTAAGACCACAAGATTAAAGGACATTTTGGTACATTTGACATAACTTTAATTTAGAATCACAAGATTAACAAGTCTTCTTTCTTTTATTAAACTCCGTTTCAAGTCAAACTAGGTATTTTTTTTTAAACGAAGGGAGTATTATATTTTCTTAATTTATTAAAAATAACAAGTAAAAGTAATAATATATTTTAGAAATAATTGATCAGTAAAAGTGAATGGGGGAGGACTATGTATAATCAATTTTATTATAAGTTATGAACGAATATATATTTATTGAACTTTTGAATTTATTTGAAATAAGATTTTATTTATATTGGTCAATACACGGTATGAGTCAAACTTAACAACTAAATATATAGTACCAACCAAGTGATTTCCATCTTCCTTTTTTTTTCTATTTAAAAAATTGATTTTTAATGACTTTTTAAACATGGTATTGTGAAGGTTGATGGAAATGACGGCTTTGAATAGGAAAGACACTAGCAGAAAATAAATTGAGAAAATAGAAGAAAGTTTCTTTGTGAACCAAGTGGGTGCATTTTTGTTAGGTTTTTTTCAATATATATCAATCAATTAATTTAAAATATGTTTCAAATTGCATCCATACAAGAGTATTTTAATATGTGAAGTGTAAATGTGACAATTAATATTAATAAATGTATCATATGTCACGTTATGTATTATGTCAATTGGAGTGCATTATATATGTGTAGAATATGATCATTAGTTGTTATTTGTTAATAACTTTTGTAATATATTTAATTAATAAGTAATTTCTGAACAAAAAACTTTAATGATACCATATATAAGCAGATCACTAATCCATCACCCGAAGAATATGAATGTAGAACCAGATTACTAGATTACAACTAAAAGCAATATCATTGGTTGCAAAAAGCAAATGTCTCACAATTTTATGTCATGTTTAAGCGTTTTGACACATTCATGAGGATTTCAAAAGCATTAAGCAATAAAAGGAATTTAATTAAATTACCCTCATCTTCTTAAATGAGGATTAAGAAGTAACTAGATATAAAGTAGTAAGGGCAATTTGCACAAGAAAACATCATAAAGTGAATGATATGCATCAACTTGGGACATATATAAATGTAAATATGATAAATATAGATTTTCTAGACGATTTTTCCAAATATGTCTATGATAGTTGAGTTGATGAGAGATAGCGTATATCTAATTGAATAGTTGAGGACAAACATGCTTGATCTGTTAACTATCGTAATTAAAAATTCATCTCATGGACATTAATATTGTATTTCCCCACAACCTTCTCTTCTAATTTTGGTCAATCTTTTTGGAGGTGAAATGTTTAAAAAAAATTAAATGTTTATTTTTATTTTTTTTAAATGAGGTGTTTATATAAACTTTTTGGGAGAAAATAAGTTTTTTTTTTAAGTAATACAAGTTATTTATCAAAAGCTAAAAAGTAGCGTTTGCTCAAATATACTTTTTTGAGAAAGCATCCCCGAGAAAAAAGAAATATACTTAAAAAAGCACTTTTAAAAATTTGATCAAACACTAATTGTTGCTCATAAGGATTTTTAAAATTTAAAAGTCAAACACAAACTGCTTTTTACAAAACTATTTTTTGCAAAACAATATTATGCTCTGAAAAGATGTTCAATACGTTCATACGAAAGCCATTGTAATGTATATTTAACCCGCTAATATTTTGGTCTTTGATAATGCTAAACATGGTGGAATATATAAAATCTCCTTATTGGAGTATTTCTTTTTGGAGGTGAAACATCATCTTATATGTAATTATTATGATATTATATATTACTCGATTACACTATTTTTTAATGAATGGATAAACATATTAAAGTAGATTAATACTATACTCAAGATGAGGTACTCTGACAAAAAGTATATCTCATAGTCATGTACAAATAAAAGTGGGAAAACATTACTATTAAAAATTCATCCCAAGGACAGATATCATTAAAAAATAAGCATTTTTGTGAAGTAGCAGAAGCTAAAAAAAAATATCTTCTGTTACACAAAAGTACGCTTTTGAAAAACACAGTTGAGGAAAATAAATTTCAAAGCACAAGTTGATTCCAATAAAAAATATTTTGTTCGGAATGCGCTTCCGAAATAAGCTAATTTTAGAAATTTGACAAAATATGCAATTAGTATACCCTAGCATGACAATATCAAACATTATATGAAAAATCATTTTAAAATAAGGAACAAAGTAATTTCAACAGCATAAATTCAAAATCCCCAAATATAGCAGCACCAATATCAAACATAATATATAAAAAATCCTTTTAAAATAAGGAAGAAAGTAAATTCAACAGCAAACATTCATATCCCCAAATAAAGCAAGCACCAATCCAATGACTATTGTCTATTGGCATGAAATCTCTAAAGAAGTTATCAAGGCAATGTTACATCAACATGTGCAACCATTGCAAACTCATTCCTTCTCTTCTATGAGAACATCCAACTTCAGTCGAGCACTGGAATTAACGACATCTTTTGGGACCACAAGGAATTTCTTCATAGGACTATCTTCTGACCAGTTTGGCACACTCTCTGCAACGGATTCTAGTTTAAAAGAACTTTCCCCATCTGTTACTACAAGCTTGTATGAGAACCTTCTCTTCTGCCTAGCTTGTCCAACACAGATGATGTTGATAGCACTCCCAACACGGTCACTAGCATGGTTGACGATAAAAAGTATACCTTCTGTTCTCATTTGAAGAATTATGTACCTTTGGTCTTTTTCAATATAAATTGGATGGACAGCATTGAAAGAAATGTGCTCTGCGGAAGAAGCATGTTTCTTGCTAAAATGTGCATATACCTTTGCTGAAGTACCTATAAAGTCACAGCCATGGGAAGGACAAAAACAAGGCACATAGATGCATGCATTTTCATGGTCAGTTTTCTTACTAAGATTCAGAATCTCCTTACAACCATACCTATTGTTCACGCATGACACTTTCAGAGATTCTAGAACATTCTCCATAGCTCGACAACGGTTATATCCAATTGGCAAACAGCATGATGGACACTTATTAGCAATCTTGATGCAGCAAGGGGCACATGCTATGTGCCCATTCCCACACTATATTTTTGACCAAAAGAAAAAAGGATGTCAGAAAATATATTCATTGCAAGCAGTTAGAATGTTTGCAGATGATAGCTTACTCTAATCTGCATGCTTATAAATTTTCAAGGTTTCTCGAATAAAAATGTGATACATGGAAAGCGTAAACAAATTGTACTTAAAATTCACTATTTAGCTCTTTGTATTAGCATTTGCCATAAACCTAGAGTCATGGCTTTAATTTCTTGCTTGGTCCAAAAGACTCAATAATTTCATTTAAAACACACTCATGCATTAAAATGTTATATTTTGTTGCAATAACAACAAATTGATTACCAATAGCTATATTCTGCCTTAGAGTAAAACCAAAGTGGCTATTCTGCAACTCTTAGATGAAAAAGGACATAAATTAACCACCCTGACAAGGAGAAGGACGTAGAACTTAGTATCTGAACCTCAATTGTGTATGTCTTTAAATGCAGTAACAAGATTAAATCTTAAGTTACTGTGAGCTAAAACCAAGAGCTCTAAAAAGAGGCTAGGTACATAACTTCTATCACGATAGATCTCCAACAAATGAATAGTATACAGTTAATAACTTCTATCACGATAGATCTCTAACAAAAAATAAAATACAGTTAATAACTTCTATCACAATTGTTCTCCAAAAACGGAATAGTATACGGTTAATAACTTCTATCAGATAGATCTCCAAGAAGGAACAACAAACATTTAATAACTTCTATCACTGCTGATACCCTAATCTTTTGTGGGCAGAGACTCTTAAAGCTATATCTCAATCTAACTTTGAAGTTGTTTGAAGCTGTCTCTGGATTACATATTAACATGATGAAGAACCAGATCTACCATATCAACGAAGTCGACTTTGAATACCCTGGCACAGAATTCTGGGGTATGGAACATGCTCTTTCCACTCTACTTAATTTGGTCTCCCTTTGGATGCAAAATACAAAGCACATGAGATATGAAATGTAGTGATGGAAAAGGTGGAGAAGACGCTGGCAAACTGGAACATGCAATATCTATTTATGGGAGGAAGGATAACCCCATCAATAGTGTACTAGACAGCGTACCTACCTACGTCCCTCATCCCAGTGTCATATGAGGTGAAAGAGAAACTAGTTGGTCTGAGAAGGGCTTCCTATGGGAAGGAAACCGTGAAGAGCATTAATTCCACCTTGTGAAGTGGGATAAAGTCTTATTGTCAAAGGAACAGGGAAATTTGGGCATTAGCGATCTTTAGAAACACAACAATAACATTAAGGGAAGAAACTATCTCACCAGATATTTTGCAAGAAAAAAGCCTAATTACAATGTAACTTAAGCCCAGATTAAATCGGAATGCGAAAAGAAGAAACCCATTTACAGTGACACCCATTTGTAATCTCTAGTCAGACTGAGATTAACTTGATTGAACCTCGTAGCCATCTCCCCACTTTAAGTGTCTTATTATTCTCCATCATAACCCAGTGCTTCCTCTAACTTGAATATTACGCCATCAAGACTATGACTTCACCAGTAAAACAAAGACCTATATTAGCCAGTTATTCTCCAATTTGAATGAAATGTTATAACTTCAAAATTAGAACCACATGAGATGGGATAAGCACAGTCATTCCAGTGTCAGCAATTCTCCCAACTAAACTCTTTAACAGATCCACATTTCCTATGCTTTTCCAATGCAATACTGAATGCTAAGTAATCATATTTCTATTATCTGACATGTCTGCTCTACTTCTATATTTTATTTTTTAAAACCGCCTCCACCAGGAACGGCTAAAGTCTGCGTAAACTCTATCCTCCCAAACCCCACTGTTGGATTAACAAAAACTGTAACTTTTACACCCTAAGAGCAATAAAGAATATTGGTCAGATTGTAAATGTCAATACAAATTCCCTTCTATTCAAGACCATGTCTTACAAAAACCTCTAAAGGCAAATCAAGAATTCTCCAAACACAATTAATTCCAACACAGATAAATTCTTATACTCCTAATAGCAATGAAAAGGGTAAAAAGAAGAAACCTGAAAGACAGGAACACAGAGATGTTCAAAGCAGATCGGGCAATCCAACACATCCGGATCCAATAACGTCACAGAAATTGACCTGTTTATGATTGAATCCTCAAAATTCTGATACATGCTCTCACCAGAAATAGACCTGTTCTCTCTTAAAACCTCGGATTCACGAACTGGCACCCTCCGATCACCGCTCGATCGGAAATTTCCCTCAGATTCCGATCCCCAATCCTCCTCCTCTGCCTCTTCCTCTACTTTTTCCTGAACAACCCTTTCCCTTTCTCTTTCTTCTACTTCTTCTTGTTGACGGATTACGACGCCGCGAGAGAAAGGTCCGGCGGTAGTCCTCCGTCTCTTGCATACAGATGTGCTGGAGTTACAGGGTCCTCCTTCATCATTATCATGTTCATCTCTTCCAACTGAAAATCTCGCCATTTCTTCTTCTTCTTCGCTGCTAGATGAATGGTTCACTCTTATCATGGTCAAAATTCGGTTTTTGTAAATATTATTTTAATATCTTATTATATTATTATTATTATCATATATTTATACTATTTCTTTAAAACTACCTATGGGAAAATATTTATGTTTTTTGCAAAATTTGGTTACAAAATCAAATGTGGTCAAATACTTAAGATTTGAATTTAATGTTTTCTTGAAAATGTGTTTGACTATGAGGTAATAGTTTTATTTAATTTATAAATAAGTTGTATAGATTTTATTTTTTTTAGTTAAGAAAATGAGTAATTAGATTACGAAGAAATTTAATTAATGATTAACTTTATTTGAATATGTATTTTTTATGTCACATTAGTACATTGAACTTGGGCGGTCTTTGATTAAGAGTGTATGAATTGACTTGTTTTAAGTGTTTTTAACTAAAAAATTTGTAAGCACTTTTGAAGTATTTAGGTAAATTAAAAGTGTTTATACATTACTCTCTCCGTTTAAAAAAGAATGGTCTAGTTTGACTTGGACAGAGTTTAAGAAAAGAAAGAAAATTTTTTGATCTTGTGGCTCTAAATTAAATTTATGACGAATAAACCAAAATGCTCTTTAATTTTGTGGTCTTAAATATGTCACGTGGAAAGTTAAAGTTAAAGTTTTTCCAAAAATTAAAAAGGGGTCATTCTTTTTGAAATAGACTAAAAAAAATGAGATCATTCTTTTTTTAACGGAGAGAGTATTGTTTTGCTTCATGAATTATGAAAATGAGTAATTGGACGACGAATTATGGTTTACTAAGAAATTTATTAAATGATTATGTCACGTTAATACATTAAACTTGGACGGTGTTTGATTAAGAGTGTGTTTGAATTAACTTGTTTTAAATGCTTTTAACTAAAACATTTGTGAGAAATTTTGAAGTATTTAGGTAAATTAAAGTGTGTTTACATATTATTCTTTTGCTTCATAAATTAAGAAAATGAGTAATTAGATTACCAATTATGGTTTACTAAGCACTTTATTTAATGATTAACTTTATGTGAATATATTTGTTTGTCATTAGGACGGTGTTTGATTAAGAGTCTTTTGGATTGACTTGTTTTAAGTGTTTTCAAGTGAAAACAATTTTTAAGCAGTTTTGAAGTGTTAGGTAAATTTTAGAAGGATCGATAGATTTTTATTCTTCATGAATTAAGAAAATGAGTAATTAGATTACCAATTATAATTTATCAAGAATTTAATTAATGATTAACTTAACTTGAATTATGTTTTTTTAATGTCATTAGTACATTGAACTTGCAGGGTGTTTGACCTATTTGGCCAAGCAGCTAGAAAATGTTTTATTTATTTAAGCACTTCTAATATTTTTTAAAAAGTATTTTTGAGAGTCAAATTATGAAAAGGACCGTTACCCATACACTTCAAGAATCCGTACGACTTAACGAAATTGAATTTGGGCGAGTAGAAATCTCAGAATTGATCTTGGTGTGGAAGGTATTTTCTGAGTGTCGTGGTTTGGAGGTGTGTTGTGATATGGCGAACTTGGGATTTTTGAAATAGCTCACTACCTCGCGTTACCCGCCCTAGGGGGATTTATGCCACTTTGGCAAAGCCGCTACAGTGGGATAAGGGTCGCTGTAGCGGGCTCAACGCGACTTAAGGTCGTTAATAAACTCTTCAACAACCTTGTTATGCACTTTTCAACTTTTAGAGCTAAGGAACAAGCTCTAGACGACTTCTGATAGTTTTTCACCATATTTTAGGCTAAAGGTAAACTTTTCACTTCTTGAATCCATTTTCCAATCCGTAGAATGTAATAGAATGGGTAAGTATTGATGGGGAAGGGTTTTGAAATAGATTCTATGGTTGAAACAACCCTAATTGGGTACTTAGAATCATGGGTTATGAACTAGGGTTCATAGAATTGTTAGAATTTCGAGTAATTAGCGATTGTTTGTTGATTCCCATGTTATAATGATTGTTTGTAGACCAAGAACAAGCGCAACGAATCCGGAAAGGGAAGGATCAAGATTCTTATAGTTTCAAGCTTGTTTCGGGTAGGTGATGGTTGTGATTCTATGATTAAGAGTGTATTCTTGTTATTTCTTCATAATGATGCATGTATGTATGTGAATGTTGCATTGTTTATTTCACACTTGTTGTAAATGAGATAGATAAATAATTATATGTCATGAATAATTTCTTGATTGCATAATTATTGAGAATATACTTGTGAATGTGATTGTGGTGTGTTGATGGATCGGATTGCCACATTTCGACATAACTAACTGGGATCGGTTGTCACGTTCCAACATAAAAATGGGATCGGATTGCCACGTTCTGGCATAACTATGGGATCGAATACCACGTTCCAGTGCACTAACAGTTTGGGTTTGGTTTCCATGAAAGGATCAACAGCTTGTGAAAAATGTGTAATGTTGAAGAATGTGATATTCAATATTATATATGTTTGATATATTGCATAATTATATAGTTGTAATTAACTTCTTTATGTTGCACTTAGTGGGATAGCCGTGTGATCCTACCAATACACGGTTGTTGTGTACTGATTCTGCACTTTCTCTTTTTTTGTTGACAGCTCTCGCTTAGAAGATCTGTGATCGTCACCTTCGAATTCAAGGGTGAGCTAGCATCTTCCGGGCTGCTCTAGATTCTCTTGGGGTCTATGTTCACATTTCAGACTTGGACTTTCTAGTTAGTTCAATTGGGGTTGTGACCCTTCTTGTTTAGAGTTGTTGAACTTAAATGTTTTGGTACATTGACTTTTAGGTTGTAGGTTAATTCATCCGCATTTGTTTTAGTTGATAGACTTTTGTTAGAGTTCATGGGAACTCTATTCATTTCCTTAGTATTTAACTTGCATCCAAAACTTAAATGCCTTAGTTTTTTGGTTTAGTTGCTTGTTTGGGTTGTAGTAGTGTTCTCCCACCGGAAAGTCAGTGTGGGTACCAATCACGACAGTCTGGATCGTGCAGTGTTGTGAAAAGCGTGCTTAAAGGCGGGGTGCTACCAGTGCTTCTTTCTCCTAAGGCGATGCGATCTGAAAAAGGCGCTCACTTCAAATAAAGAAGCGAGAAGCGACATTATGAAAAAGCACAATAAAGCGTGCTTTTATAAAAAAGCGACAATTAGGGTTTTTTTTAAAAAAAATATGTTTTTTAAAACAAATTAAAATAGATACGACTTAATTTTCTTTCACGACTTTACTCTTCTTTCGCTGCTTTTTTTTTTATGACCGCGAATGCGACTCTCTTCACCAGCTTCATCTGATCGGTGAATTTCTTTTCTCTTCGATCTGCTTCTCCTCTTGCTACTCTCTTTATTTTTCCCTTTGTCCTCTTTGGGTAATGCAAACAGGACTCTTCTCTGCTGTAGTTTTTTCTTCTTCTCTGCTGCGATCTACTATTGTTTCTTTTCACAATTACTGACTTGTTTTTTTTGGTTAATATTACTGCCTACTCTGTTTTTCCAATTTTTTGTTGTTTTTTTCGTTTTTAAGTGATCGTGTGTAGCAAGTGTGTATGTTGTTTCTCTGTTATATATTTTTTCACACTTCTTTTTTGCTTATAGTATTTAGTGAACTTGTATTTTCTCATTCAAAATGTCACAAAAAAGGGATCCGGCTTGGGCGTATGAAACTCCTATGGGTAGTAACACAAAAGTCAAATGTAGCTTTTGTGATGTGACATACAACAGCGGAATCTTTCATCACAAAAGGCATCTAATCGGTGGCTATAGAGATGTAAAAGTATGTCTGGAAGTCCCAGATAAAGTGAAGGAAGAGATCAAAGAATATATGTTGAAGAAAAATGAGTTTAAAACTCAAATGAACCATGAAGCATCCATGGTTAATCTTGTTGATAATGATGGAATGGATGATGATGAATTTGAAGTGAATATGCCAATGGCAATGGGGCCTCCCTCAAAGCATCAAAGGATGCCTTCCAGTAGTAGGAGTGGGTCTTCCATCAATAGCACTATCAAGGGTCTCCTATGAATCTTTATTTCTCGCAAAAATCAAATGAAAAGAGAAAAGGTGGGCCTATTGACTTAGAATCTTCTAGAAAGATTTTGAGGGATCGTGTGTATCTGTTTTTGCTAGGTGGATGTATGATGCAGGACTTCCTTTCAATTGTGTTAAATACATAGTTTTGAAGAATTCATTGAGGCAGTCGACCAATATGGCCCTGGAATGAAGCCTCCCACCTATCATGAGGTAAGAGTTCCTTTTCTAAGAAAAGAGGTGGAAAAGACAAACAAGATAGTAGAATAACATAAGGTTCAATGGAAAACATCTGGTTGTTCCATTATGATGGATAAGTGGACAGCAAGGAATGGAAAAATGGTTATTAATGATTTGGTGAACTCTCCAAGAGTGAGTGTATTCCTTGAATCTTATGATGCTAGTGACTCTTCTACCGACTCTAATAAGATGTTTAACTTGTTTGAGAAGACTCTCATGAAGGTAAGGCAGGAAAATGTGGTACAAGTTGCGACTGATAATGCAAGTGAGAACAAAAAAGTGGGTAACATGTTGAAGGGAATGTCCCCACACATTTTCTGGACTCCTTGTGCTGCTCACTGTACCAACTAGAAGTTTGGTGACATTTTCAAGCAAGCCCCGTATTCTACAGCTGAACTTGAGTCTTGATATTTAATTTGCCTTTTTAAACTTCATGTTAGATTTCTTTACATTTTAAGTGCCATTTTTTTTACAGTTTTTGGTAAGGCTGTTAATGTACATGCTTATATCAATCAAAGAGCATTGTTGTTGAACATGATGAGGAGATACACAACAAAAAAATTTGGTAAAACCCACCAAGACAAGATTCGCAACAACTTTTTTGACTTTGTATAGTTTTTATAAGCAAAAGAAAAATTTGAGAAATTTATTTATGTCAACTTAATGGAATGAGAGTATCTATTCAAAGGAATCTCTTGGTAAAGAAGTTGCGAGACATATCATTAGTCCATTTTTTGGAATGACATTGTTCAAGCGTACATAGTTGGTGGTCCTTTAATTTAAGTACTTCGTATGGTGGATGGGGAGAAAAAAACACCAATGGTTTACATTTATGAAGCCATGGACAGGGCCAAAGAAAGTATTGAAAAGGCATTCAATTATGATACAAGGAAATATGAAAGTTCTTTAAAATTATTGATGCAAGGTGGACACGCCTCAACAATCTAGTGTTCATCAAATATAATAGAACATTGGTGCGTTGTTACAATGATAGTATACCATTGATCTAATTTTGTTAGATAGTATTGATGAGGCAAATGAATGGTTAACTAGAGCACCACCAGATTACCACGATGAAGAGGTGTACGAAGGAGAAAGTCTCACTTATGGTGATGTTTCTGTGGCAAGTGGTGTTGAGGAGAATATTTATAGTTTTAGGGGGAGTACTTTAAGGGGCAAGGAAAGAGGAGTTGGAGGTTCTAGTTCAAGTCGAAACCTTGTTGATGAGCCTTCTGATGATGAAGATGATGATGACCAAGTAGAACCCTTGGTTATGTCACTAGAAGAGTTTGAGGATCTTGTTGAAGAATAAGAGTTTGAGTCTTTGTGATTTAATTATGTTTTTGATTTTTTGATTTATGTGTTATGACTTATGAGTATTATTCACCATCTATTTTCATTTAATCAAAGATTATATTACCTCTATTCAGTTATTGAATATTTTTTTACTTTTATACTAAATGTCGCTTTTTAAGAAAAAAAGTGTGCTTCCCTTCACGCTTCTGTGAAGAGAGCCCTCGTCGCTTTTTTGCCGCTTCTCGCTTTCCAAAAAACTGGGGTTGACTTTAAAATGTAAAATAAAATAAAATGTAGTGTAGATGAAGGATAAAATTCTAAAATGAATTTTGACCAAACTTATGGGATATGCTAAATAACTAAGGATATATTAGTAAAAATGTATAAATTGTAGGGTACTTTGACTTGAAAAAATATAATCCTAAACATTAATTCTTATTTAATAATTGATCCATAATTTAAGTAATATGTCATAAAAAATTAATTAATAATATAAAATTATTTACTATATGAGTAAATACTATTTAATTCCTTTAAATATATAGTAGATAAAAGACAATATGTTAGTTTATGCAACAACAACAACAACAATATATTCAGTGAAGTTCCGCAAGTAGGGGTGTGCATTCAGTTTTTCGGTTCGATTTTGGATTTTAGGTTTTTGGTTTTGAAGAAGTGTAACCCAATCCAAACCAAAATAAATTCGATTTGGTTTGGTTTTTCTCTTTTTGGTTTGGGTTTTTTTGTTTTGGTTAATCGGTTATGTCAATAATTAGAAACATAACAAAATTATTTGCAATTTAAAAAATTATATATATATATATATATATATATATATATATATATATATATATATAAAATTGAATTTCTTAAATATACTTTTAAATATAAATCACAAGTAAAACGTAAAACACAATACTTAAAAGTATATTAATTATAAATGTTCAAACATTAGAAAATAAACTAAATCATAATGAAAATAAATAAAAAGGGACAAAGTTGGTTACATTATATATATATAAAATTCGGTTTTTTCAATTATTCGCTTTTCATTTTTCTGAAACCGAAAACAAACCAAAAAACCAAAAAAAAATAAAATATATATATATATATATATATATATATATTGGTTGTTTCAATTTTTCGGTTTTCATTTTTCTGAAACTGAAACCAAACCAAAAAACCAAACAAAGTAAAGTATAATCCAAAACCAAACCAAGAATCCAAAAAACCAATCCAAATTAAAATTTGTTTTGATTTGGTTTGGTTTTTTAGTTTAATCCAAATAGTGGACACCCCTACCCCCAAGTGAGGTATAAAGGTAGATTGTATGCATACCTTATCACTATCTCTTGAAGGTAGAGAGGTTGTTTTCAAAGGATCCTCGGCTTGAGTATAACAAATCAAAGTAAGGGAAAAGGGAAAAAGACACTAAAAAAAACATAGCAACTAAAACGAAAATTGTAGCAATAACAAAATAAAGCAATAACTGAAACACCATAAATAACAAATTGCGATAGGAAAGAAAAAACAAAATAGTACAAGAATAAAGCTAACGCTAGAGCAGAACCACCAAACCTAACCAGTCGAGAAACAAGACAACACTTCACTACCTGCTAGCCTTCTACTCTAACTTGTGACCTCCACACCCTCCTATTTAAGGCCATATCCTCATAAGTTGAAGTTTTGTTATGTCCGTCTAATCACCTCTTTCCAGTACTTTATCAGCCTATCTCTATCTCTCTTTGATCGTACTCACTATATCCAACCTCTCTCACCTACTCAATGGAGCATCTGTGCATCTAATCTTCACACGACCCACACATGTTAATTTATGCAAGAGTAGATAGTAATTTCAACTTTTAAATATCACATAGAAAAAGGGGAAAATATGTATTATCATTCGTATCATATTGTATTTTTACAACAAGTTTTTTCACAGATTAAAGGTGTGTATTAAATGTAAGGCATAATCCATAACATCATCGTTAGCTTGGCTTCAGCGAACAATTATACCCTCCAACTTTGAGCTTGCACAAGTAGACACTTAAACATGTATAAAATTGAACAAGAAGATACATATGTCCTACATGACATAATACATATAGGACGCCACATAGGACACAATTGTCGTATAGGATGTTATGTAGAACGAATGTGTCTAATTATTCAATTTTATACAAGTTAAAGTGTCTACTTGTGCACACTCAAAATTAAAGGTCACAGTTGTCAGCTGACGTCAAGTTACGGGTCATGTTTATGTTTTATAAATTTAGGAGAAAACTCATAGAAATCCCCTAAACTATGACCCTTTTTTGAAAAAGACACTAAACTTTGCGAGGTCCTAATAAACCCCTAAACTAGTTTAAAATGAAAATTTTATACCCTTTTCCGACATTTAAAATAGAGAGTGTATATAACTCGACCGAAGAGCGTGAAAACTAAAATAAAAGTTACTTTTTATTTTCAATATTATTTTTGTTAAATATAAAAGAATTATTTTAGAGTTGAACTTTTATTTTTTCTCTCTTTTTTTTAAGAGTTTCACCATTGAAAGAGACGGCATGACAGCAAGGGCTTCTTTTCTCTTTTTCTTTCTTTTTTTCATTTTCTTTCAATGGCAACGAGTTGATTTCCTCAGCAATAGCAACGACAAAAAATTTTTTCGTTTTATCCTCAGATTTCTTTTTGTCCTTATTCGCCGGCGGAAATCTTATCCTCCTTTTTGACCGGCGAGGTCATGAGAAGCGCTCGAAGATAATGGCGATGTTAAAGAAAGAATCATCGGTGTTATTTCCAGTGACTCCTAATCAGTTACGATAATGAAAATGTCTTCAAACAAGGCAAAAATCAAAGGCAAACTACACAAAATAGTATTTTGATAGAGATTTGATTTTAAGAAAAAATTAATTGGCTAGTTGATTTGATTTTCCAGTTTTAATATTGATTTGATAAAAAGCACAGTGAAAATGGTGTATAGCATGGCAGTAATGGTGAACTGAAATCAGAAAAGAAAATAAAGAATTAAAATTAAAAAAAAAACAAAAAAAATGTAAATAAAAATAAAAATTAGAAAATTATATAAAATTGATACATGGAAAGTAACAACTGGGGCATGCTTTCACCTTCTTTATTATAAGTGGGTTTGACCGGAAAATGGGGTATTTATATTACTTTCAAATTGTTCAGTGGGATATTAGGATCCTTGTAAAGTTTGAATGTCTTTTTAAAAGAAGTATTATAGTTGAATGGGGTAATTATGTATTTTCTCTAAATCTAGTTACATCTTTTGTTATATATATGAGTAAGCTTTCTTTTTATAAGTTGATGAACAAGTTAGGATTTTATTACGACTTTCTTTTGTTGGTGCAATTTATAAATAGATAGATTGGCAACGTATTTTTACAGATTTTAGCATCATATTAAAATCACACCAAACAACTCCAAAATCACCTAAGAATATCACTGACATGATCAGAGTTAATGAACAAGGAACAAATGTCATCAATGGATCGGAATTAACCAAGGAAATACATGTAAACATAAGCTTTAAGCACAGGTGTTCATGCTATCACATAAACTTAATGCATATAAGGATCTTAAACATGGTAATCTTATCAAAAGATGTTACAGAAAACATACCTGAAGCAGACGACAATATCACATATAGAGAAGCGGAAGCGTTAACTGAAAGTCAATAAATTTGAACATAAGAAGTCAAAGATATTAATCATTCTAAGAGTTGCCAGTTTCATCATCATATAAAGAAAACATTTGGGTGGGGGGGGGGGGGGAGTTAAACCTCCTCTACTTATCCCACAATTTGCAGGCACGAGTAGTGCACTTTACCTTCTCCTCAGACCCATCAGCTTCCATCTCTGTTGCCTGAAAAGTGATGTGCTCTTACTAACATGCTTTAGTGAAACAAACAGGTGTACACTAAGGCATTTCACTCATAGAAATAGATTCTTACAGCTTTCAGGCCTAAAGATTCAGGATGTGTTGTAGCACTATGCTTTTAATAAAGTCACAGCTGAAAATATTATTCTCAGTGTTAGCAGAACATGGTGGTTCAAAAGCAGTGGAAATTAGATAATTTATAAAGATAAGGTATTTACTCAAATAAACATGTCACCTGAAGTGCACCCAATAGCAAGTAGGATGAGGAGTGGCTTTTTCTTTTTTTTCTACTCCCTTCAGGTTCACTAATACCTTGATCCATCCTCTTTCCTGTTGCAAATTCTCCTTCATTGGCACCTTAAAATTAAAGAATGGAAAAATTCAGTTACCTATAATACCCATCCACCTTAAAATAAAAGAATACAAAAATGTGTATGCTAAAACTCCACAAGGCCAACGATGTTACAAAAGAGTCAAATCAGAAGATGATAAAAGCACATAGAATCCGGAAAAGAAAGAACTATTTTGACTGTACAACAAATGAAAATTTTACCACATTTAGAAAATGTGACCATTATATGCTATGATGCTCCCAACTACAGCATCAACTGAAGATATGCCTGCAAGCCGGCTGCAGTATTATGCATACACTCCTAAATGTTAGGCTTCTACGTACTGCTAATTCGTGAAAATTCAGCTACTCCTCAATGTCAATTCCTTAATAAACGGTGTGTTTGTTTTGCGACTGATATGCTATTAAACCATGTAACGGAGTAAAATATGCTGATAGTCCAATACAAAACAGCTAAGCAGAGCTGATACTTGCACTTTGAAATATCATGTCCTTACTTTTATAGAAAAAGTTATCATTTTTACATGGTAGATATCCTCAGTCTCTTCAGAAGCCGACTAGTACTTTGACAAGTCAAAAACTCCACGACAAAAAAACCTGGACTATCATACATTCACGCACAAATGGCTAAATATACCGTACCCAGATTAGATTGTTCCATTTTCCTACACAATTTTTCAAATGTGATAATATCATGTGCTCTGTTCACTAAAACTTCACCTGTATGAGGTTGCTCACATTTTCGGTCCCAAGCCCGAATAAAGGAGGATTGGCGACTGTCGATCGAAACAACCTCTCTATCCCATAAATATAGGGGTAAGGCTGCACACATATTATCCTCTCAAGACCCCAGTTTTAGGATTACACTAGGTTCTAAAATTACCAATTAATGCAGTAACATAAAGAAACTCTGTTTTTCCTCTTCCAAACAGTTAAGCAGTTGCCTAAACCGTCGTCCCAAGTTTCTACTCTAATTCTAGTCAATTGCTACTGCATATTAAAACTGGACAGCTATTTAACATAAACCACACATGCAGAAGGAGGAAGCTAGAAACTGAAAGAAAACCAAATCATCATGAAATCTTTGATGAATAATAAGTGGATGCTTCACTTCGGCAAAAACAAAGGAATCGAAAATTGACTTGTAAAACAACAAAATGAGGTAATATAAGGCAAAAAGCAAGATGAAAATCTAAGGGAATTGAGAATTGCAACCATTGTCATTGTGTGGTGAGATCAGCTAAGAAGCCTCAACCTCAACCATGTCAATCATAGGAAAGTTTGAACGTAGTATACTAGGATTCCGGCAGCTATGACCGGTGATGGAAATTGATCGACGACTACATGGGGGCGAACTCGTCGGCCTCAGGAGAATTCAGGCGTTCGATTATCTTCTTCTTTTGTGCTGATTAGGGTTGTACCTTTAGGTTCTTTACAATATTTGATTTTTTCCATCGATAAAGAGGAACAGTACAATCGAGCACCGGGTTTTAGCCCGTTTCCTTTGTTGTTGGTTTTTTCTATTTTTTTATTTTCATTGTTCTGCTTCTTCGTCTCTTTCTGTCTTTTACTCCTGTGCTTCTTTTTCCTTTTTTTTTACTCCTCTACTTCTTCGTCTCTTTCTTATGCGTTTTTTACCTTCTTCCTTTTTTTTTTCTTTTTCTTCTTTGAACGTTTCATCTAAAAATTCATCCTCAATCAGTTTTTGCTCATATGTCACTATTTTTATTCAAAAACAAACTGAAAAAAGGAATAAAAAGACCAAAAATTTGTACAAAATCATATTTTTAAGTAGAAATTTCAGATATCTAAAATTACAGAAACAAGAGTTGACCATTGATGGTCATTATAAAGCTTCAAATTTTGAATTTTATGAATTTGTGATTAATTTGGATAGGTAGTTCCTACAAATAATTAAAAATGTCGTTTGAAGTTTATATCTCAATTTTAGGAGGGTTTAATTAAGTTTATAATTGATTTTGAAAAAAAAAATTAGATTGAAACTCGAAAAAAAATGAAGTTTGTGAAACTATATCGCAATTGTATTAAAGTTGTATTACAAACTTCACTCTTTTTTTATAGTGATATCAACCAAAATAATTTAAGAAAACACTTGTAAATACATTTATAACATAGACACAATACATATTGCAAACATCACTCATGTTCTTAGAGAATCAAACCAAAATAATTTATAAGATACTTATAATACATAATTTATTCATGAATAATACAAGTTTAATTCAATCTATAAACTATTGTCTTGTCTTTCGTTAGTTATGTTTTTCATTTTTAATTTTTTCTTCTAATTCAATTTTAATATTGTGTAATACACTTTTAACGCAAATTTAATTCATGTTGTAGTTTATTATTTGTTACTATTAGATTACTGGTTTAATTCGTTATTGATATAAACTTAATTCACTCTATAGATCATTGTCTGGTGTTTCATTAGTTACATTTTTTTATCCATGCATAATTCTCTCTTCTAATACAACTTTAATATTTTTTAAATTCACTTTTAATACAAATTAATTCATTTGGAGTTTATTGATTGATTTCTTATGATTGAATTACTTGTTTAATTCATTATTGATGTAAGTTTTATTCGTTTTACAAATCACATAGTGCTCTCTCGTTTGCTTCATTTTCAAATCATTTCGGTTCTAATTCAACTTTAAAATGAGTGTAATACATTTTTAGTTTAAATTTAATTCATTTGGCCGTTTATTATGTCTCTGCATTTCTTACGATTAGATTACTTGTCTAATTAATTATTGCTTTATATTTTATGTAGCTTACGAATTAGAGAGTAAAATAAATAATTATTTTTTAAAAGAAAGTCACTCAACATAAACTATGGATAATAAGATCACAACATGAAGACTTGCAAGAATGTTAGGCCTTATGATAAAGAATAAAGAATACGGAATAAAATCTTTTTTAGCATTTTGTTTTAGAAGTTGATTAGTTTACTATAAAAATTCAGATCATTTTTTTGTCTTCTAATTAAGTATTAAAGCATGTCTAATATTATGTATGATGTTATGAAATTTTCTGTGTTTATATCATTACACAATTTGTGTTAAAATGCTATATATAATTCATTTATATTATATAAAAATTATGTGGTGAGAAAAAAAAGTATTAAATGTGTATTAAAAATAGTTGTAATTCATTTGTATGACATAAGTAAGTTTTAAGAAAAATTATAAACTGAAGCTTGCATTATGAATTAGTGTTGTATTAAACATGTATTAAAGTTGTTTAAAATTGTTTTAAATAAGTATTGCTAAAAGTTGACACAAATGGTAGTAAATAAAAAGTATACTTAAAAGTGGTAATTATTAAATAATAGACCTTCACTTGTGTAATTTTCACTTTGAAATTTGTATTATAGTTTGATTAAATTTGAATCATGCACTGTAGGATCCATTCTGTGGTGGTGCTTGCACTACAACCTATGTTAGTCGTTTCCTTTTTTGTTACCACCTGCAATACCCAAAAGTACTACCAATTTAGAGAAAAATATAATTAGAAAATACTCACATATTTGGCATTCGAAATCCACTTAGAGAAAAATATATTTAGAATTTTTTAAAAGTGCATCTAAAATTTATTGACTAAACAAAATATCAATTTCACAAGTAGAGATTTCTTGGGTGAAATGGCAAAGTCCCTTACTACCACCTTTTCCACTCTCAAGCAAAGGTCGATTAGAATCATTGTTCGGCTCTCCGTCAATTTCTTTGACATGAGAGTTGCTCCAGAATTTTGAAGGTTCTTCAATGAAAAGGGAGAAGAAATTTGAATTTTTTGGTTCCTTTAAGCTATATAACACAACTTATGGGATCTTAATTTGATTTTCAGGGTTTTTTCCCCTTAATTAGCGCAATAGATGTATATTATGTTATCTTAACTTAATTTTCAGTTTCATTTTCCCTTAATAAGCGCCACAAATGGATACATAATGTATCAACAATAATGTATCTAGATCCTTTGTTATGTACCCAAAATGACTAAAAATATATGGGATTTATGTAGTTAAGAAAATCGTAGGGAAAGAAGGTAATTTCACTCTTAAACTAAGAGATTCTTAAAATTTATACTTATAATAATCTATAATATTTGTTAGGATTTGGACTAATATATTCATGAATTAAATATAGTTCGAATCATTTTATAAATCTACATTTATTAAATTTTAAAGGGAAATGCACAAGTACCCCTCAATCTATGCCCGAAATTCCAGAGACACACTTATACTATACTAAGGTCCTATTACCCATCCTGAACTTATTTTATAAATAACTTTCTACCCCTTTTCGGCCTACGTGGCACTATCTTGAAAAAAAAAGTCAACCAACATTGTGCCCACAAAATAGTACTACGTAGGTTGAATAGAGATAGAAAATTATGAATAAAATAAGTTCAGGGGGTAATAGGACCTTAGTATAGTTGAAGTGTGTCTCTGGGATTTTGTGCATAGATTGAGGGGGTACTTGTGCATTATCCCAATTTTAATTTCAAATTTTTAAATAAGTGAGGATAGTAATTAATTTAATTTTTTTTTAAAAAAAAGACATGCATTGTGTTAACTATTTTTTAAAAAAGTAACTTTTAAAACATACTTATGAAATTGTAAGAAATATTTAAAATAAACAGTTATGTGTTTGGATAAAAGTGCTGCAATTGAAAAAAAATATTTGATGTGTTTGACAAATAAGTGCTGGTAAACACTTTTTTTTATTATCAAAGAACATATACTTATACATTGCACATTTTATTTTATTTTAATTGTAACAATACTACTTTATTTTTTATTATTTATTTATTAATTTATTTTTGACGACAAAGCAAGTCTGGTGCGACGAGCTCGAACGAGAAGGCAAACCTCTTGCTTTCGCTGGCAAGGAGTTTCGAACATGAGATCTCCAACATGGAAGTCCCAAACTCAAACCAATGGGCCACTACGAAGGGTAACAATACTACTTTATTTTAATGGATGAAAATTGTATGAATTTTCTATTTTGATCTCCTACGATTATAAAATAAATAATAATAATTTATCTTCATTTGTTATCGTAATTGATTTTTAAAATTGTGAAGGTAAATTTAAATATGTATGCACATCAGTTTTATGGTGAATTTCGAGAATTGGGATATTAATAACTATCTAAGAAATAAACACTCGTGTACATCTCTTCTCCTGAATCATAGTCACACAATAATTCAATTATCTCCACTCAAAATCGCAAACATGAGAAACAAATACATTTATTTAATATTAAATAAATTTATAATTTGATAAAGTTAGGATTATATTATGACTTTTTTTTGGTGCAATGTATAAATAGATTGATTAGCAACACGTTTTTAGAGATTTTATCATCATATCAGAGTCACACCACACAACTCCAAAATCACCTAAGAATATTACGGACATGATCAGAGTTAATGACAAAGAAATGAATGTCATCAATGGATCAAAATTAACTGTCACGCCCCGAGCGTACACCGTGGACATGACCGACACTCAATGACCATTGCTGGCCTTGAGCGAACCCTTAGCCTGACTTCCTTAAAGAACACGAAAACATGTTTGCTAAAACTCCACAAGGCCAACAATGTTACAAACGAGTCAAATCACGAAGTTGATACCAAAGCACATAGAATCCGAAAAATATGAACTCTTTTGAGTGTACAAGAAATGAACATTTTACCACATTTAGAAAATGTGACCGTTTAATGCTATGATGCTCCAAACTATATCAGCTGAAAACATTTTTTACGATTTGCAATTAATTTGCAATTCATTATGTCTCTTCATTTATTACGATTAAATTATTTTTCTAATTAATTAATAATAGATATAATTTTTATGCATTCTATATATCATTGACTACTCTACAAAAGAAAGTAAAAAGAGAAACGAAAGGAAACAAGGTAACAGAGAGAGAAAGAGAGCACACAACAAAAAGAAAGCAAAACAGAAAAAAAGAAGTAAGAGAGAAAGAGCAACAAAAAGAAAAGAGTGAGAAAGAGAGAAAAATTAAAAAGTTGGGAGAGCAAAAAGAGAAAGCGGCGGGAGAGAAAATTCTAATAGTAAAATATATAATATTATTTATATTGCTATAATGGTAATAATTACAAAATATTTTTAAAATAAGTAATTATTTTTTTAAAAAATATTCACTCAAGTAATTAATCCATACAAAGGAATAGGAAAAAAAAGAGTCAACCAAGTGAATTTGTGAAAGCACAAAATAATAGCATTATTAATACATTTTCTATATTAGAGATCGTAAAACTACAAAAAAAAAGCTAGAGAAACGTTGGTAAAAAAAATTGCACACATAAAATAAAAAGAGATTTTGCAAAAAAAAATGCAAAAGAAGAAATGACTAAAGTTTGTGAAAATGAATGTGTGAGAGAGAAAGCGTGATAATTAGGAAAGGGATCCACAAGTAAACTTGTCAAAAGGGAGTGGTGTCCTTATACAACTATTGTCGGTTGTGCATCAATCACCATAAAAATTTTCATTAGAAATAATTTAAGTATTTGACAAAGAATCCTCCAAAAAGATGGACGTCATAACAGCTACTCCAACGTCCATTTATTCAGCAAATTTGAATGTGCTCAGATGCAGAAACTCAAGGAAAGAGAGGTCTATTTGCAAAAAAGATGAGTAATATCCATTCTAGATACAACTTAGCAAAATCTCCTTAGATGGTGTATTTCTTTCTATTACTAATTATTATATGAAATCAACTATCTTCAAACACACAACAAATTATCTGATGGTTTATATAGTTCTGGAGTGAAACATCATCCTATATGTAATTATTGTGATAGTTAAGTGATAATGTATATTGCTTGACTGCATTACTCTTTATGAATGAAGCAAACATATCGAACAAAATGAAGTACTCAACAAAAAAATATTTCATAGTTATGTTCTCACTCTTAGGTTAATCTATTATATAGAAGAGCCATGATTAGAGGTCAAAATAATTTTCTAGAAAAATCCAATAATCTTTTACAAGAGTCACAAAAGGTTTTGTTTTATGTGTGACTCCACATAATCATTTTATTTAATTTTTAAAAATTAATTTGTATTTGTTTGATTATAATAATGTAAAAAATATTTATATTTTTCTATTATATAGAAGAGTGAAGTGGAAGGAAGACCAAGGATGTAAATGTAATTTCATTTTAATAAAAATGTATTAAGAAAGAAAATAAATAATTCTATAAACATCTTTCTATATGTAAAGTGAATAATAATGAATGACAAAAATGTAGGCTGACAAAAATCTATCAAGAATGATAACATGAAATTAAATGGTTCTAGAAACGTCTTAAGTCATTGCTATTATCATTAACTTATTTTGTTATTACTTCACTTTTTTTTTGTGAGTTATTGTCATATCTCTTTTATTATTACTCTATTTTACTATTACTTTAATTTAATTCTTAATATTTTTCTATTCATTGTGCTTATCAGAAATGCCTACTTTTTATATAAAAAATTATCATGAATTAATTATTTTCATATCTATTTTGGCTCTAATTAATATACTTGAAAATAAATAAGTGTGATAGAATTAATAATATATATTAGATTGAAATTAAAGACAAAAATATTAAAAAGCAACTTTACAAATAAAATGAATGTATAGGATGATATATTTGTAATAAAATCGACCAAGAATAAAAATGTAATTTCATTCTAACAAAAACCTACCAAGAATGATAACAAGAAAATCAAATAGTTTTAGAAACATGTTAAATTTTTGTTATTACCATTTACTTTTTTTTTGTTTTTGCTTCACTTTCTTTTCTTTTGTGAGTTATTGTGATATCTATTTTATTATTACTCTATTTTACTATTACTTAAATTTAATTCTTAATATTTTTTCAATTCATTATGCTTATAAAAAATGTTACTTTTTATATAAAAATATATCATGAATTAATTATTTTTATCTTTATTTTGGTTCTAATTAATATACTTGAAAATAAATAAGTGTGAAAAAAGTGAATAAAAAAATATATTGTATCATGTTAAAAAGAATTATGTAGATAAAAAAGTCAGTCAGTGTTGGGCCCACAAGATAGTGTCACGTAGGCTGAAAAGGGGTAGAAAATTATTTATAAAATAAGTTTAGGGGTGTAATAGGACCTCAGTATAGTATAAGTGTGTCTCTGAGATTTCGGGCATACGTTGAGGGAGTACTTGTGCATTATTTTAAAAATTTATGACAAATTAATTAAAATAAATAGGATAGATTTCAAGATGATATCACATAATGATTCATGATTTTTATATAAGATATAATTCAATCTATCATACAAATTAGCTTTGGATCCTAATAAATTTGTGGCATAATAGTAATAAATAAATAAATTAAAGATTAGACTTTGAGTGTTATGCTACTTAAAGAATGAAGGACGGTCCGTTGATCAAGGGACGGCCCGTTGACGGTCAGTCCGTCGATTGGTTTGTGTTCCCTGCGCAGACCACTGTTAAGTTGAGGGGTGAAATGGGAATTTCACCCCACTTTCAAATAAAAGGTTTGACGGTTCTTAAGGGGTCTTTTGAGTATTTTAAATGTGTATATAAGTCTTGAACACTTAGAAGATTTCACTCTTCAAAATCAAAATCCCAAAATCCCTTAGAAAATTTTAAGGCTCCATAGAAGCTAAAACTCAAGGAACAGCTTGAATTGGAGATTTGAGTGAAGATTCTTCACTAAATTGGAGGATTAGCATTGTTGGGGTATGATTTTTGATCCTTGAAATCGTTTCATCAAGGAGCCCAACTTCGAAGATGTTTTCTAAAATTTTCTAAGATGAATTGTCTGATTTCATGATTCTATCATGGGTTCTTGCATCAAAGGTTTTTATTCAATTGATTGAATTGTTGTTATTAGATGATTGAATAGTGATTGTTGTCATACTAACAAAAACCTATCAAGAATGATAACAAGAAAATTAAATAGTTCTAGAAACATCTTAAGTTATTGTTATTACCATTTACTTATTTTGTTTTTACTTCACTTTCTTTTCTTTTGTGAGTTATTGTGATATCTATTTTATTATTACTCTATTTTACTATTACTTAAATTTAATTCTTAATATTTTTTATTTCATTATGCTTATAAAATTGTTACTTTTTATATAAAATATATCATGAATTAATTATTTCCATCTTTATTTTGGTTCTAGTTAATATACTTGAAAATAAATAAGTGTGATAAAATTAATAATATATATTAGATAGAAATTAAAGAAAAAAAATGTTAAAAAGTAACTTTACAAACAAAAATTAAAAGGATGATATATGTGTATTAAAGACAACCTAATTTTATTCTAACAAAAATCTATCAAGAATATATAATTGTAGAAACATCTTTCTATATATGAAATGAATGATGATCAAAGGTAAGAATGTAAGTTCATGCAAACAAAAATATACCAAGAATGATAACAAGAAAATTAAATAGTTCTAGAAACATTTTCAATTATTCTTATTAATATTATCTGATTTTTGTTATTTCTTCATTTTTATGAGTTATTGTGATATTTATTTATTATACAAAAGTAAATAAATTATGATTACACTTAGGTCTTAATAATTATATATCTTGGTATCATATTAGGTAAAATCAATCAAAACTAAAACTAAAATTTGTATGTATATTTAAATTTTGTTTATTGAAATATTTTTTAATTTTGTGATCTTAAATATGCTATATAAAAAAATTAGAAGTTATTTTCTTTATGAAATGAAATTAAAAAATAAGTTCATATAAATCTAAAAGGAGGGAGTCATATATTATAAATGAAATATAATGATTTGAAAACTTTAATTCTTCGTTTTAATTTCTATTTTGTTACATATTTGAAAATTACAGTAAAGAGAAGCTTAAAAACGCAATTGTAACGACCCTTTCGGTCGTTTTGAGTGTTAAAACCTTGTGTTTCAAAAAAATATTTTTTGATAGATTCTAATTGAGTATTTTGAACAATTCATAACTAGAATTATAAAATTTAGGGGTAAATTAAATAATTAATTTAGTTGCTGATCAAAAAATAACATTACAATAAATAGTTAATCACTTTTATTACTTTTATAATTAACCATATAATAATTAGTTTAGTAAATAATCACACGATCATAGAGCAAAGAGTGAAAAGGCAGCGGCTTGAGGTTACTCTTTCAGTAGAATTTTTCCAGCATGCTAATTTTATAATTTTATATTGTTGGTTGATTACCTTTAAGTGGGTTTGTATGTTGAATAGTGAAAATGAATAAAGAATTGAAAGGTTCAAGTTGAGGAAATTAATGATTGGTCAATTTGGGGGTGAAAACAAATATTTGTTTGAAAGGTTAGGTTGTTGTAATAATTAGGAAGGTTATATATATATATATATAGGTGTAATTGGATAATGAATTGGAGGGACAATATAGCAATTTTTATATATAAAAATGGATGTGCGTTTATATTAGTTTAATATTATGGTGAGAATTATTATTATTATTATTATTATTATTATTATTATTATTATATATTGGCTGGAAATCATTAGATTGAGGAATTAAAGTCTTATTATAATATTAAATCAATTATGAAAAACTGAAGTTACAATTTATGGTAGCTTGGATTGATTCTCTTAGTTTATATTGTTAATTAATGTCACGACCCAAATCCGGGCCGCGACTGGCACCCACACTTCCCCTCCTATGTGAGCGAACCAACCAATCTAAACCTTAACATTTCAACATAATATCAACAGAAAGTAATGCGGAAGACTTAAACTCATTAAATAAAAACCAATTCAATAACTATCAATATTCAACATCTATTATTCCCAAAACCTGGAAGTCATCATCACAAGAACATCTACAAAAGAAAAGAAAGTGAAGACAGTATGTATTAAGAACATCTACGGGTACTGAATAGATATCATCGGCCAACTCAAAATAGAAAACAGTATGTATTAAGCAATATCATAAAATCAACTAATATCCTTAGCATGCAGCATTTACAGTTACCATAACCCTTGGTTACAACACCAAGCTCATCAATGAGGACTCACACCTCCTCATCACACTCATTTGGGAATTTAGTTCATTAGATTGGATATATTAACATATTTCAAGATTCATTATCTTTATTTCCCCTCGTGTCGATACGTGACACTCCGCTCCTCAATATACTATCCTGGTGTCGGAACATGACACTCCGATCCTCATTCTATCCTGGTACCGGAACGTGGCACCCGATCCATATTCTATCCTGGTGTCGGAACGTGACACCCGATCCATATTCTATCCTGGTAACGGAACGTGACACTCCGATCCTCAATCTATCCTGGTACCAGAACGTGGCACCCGATCCATATTCTATCCTGGTGTCGGAACGTGACACTCCGATCCTCATTCTATCCTGGTACCGGAACGTGGCACCCGATCCATATTCTATCCTGGTGTCGGAACGTGACACCCGATCCATATTCTATCCTAGTACCAGAACGTGGCACCCGATCCATATACTATCCTGGTGTCGGAACGTGACACTCCGATCCTCATATACTATCCTGGTACCGGAACGTGGCACCTGATCCATATTCTATCCTGGTGTCGGAACGTGACACCCGATCCATATTCTATCCTGGTGTCGGAACGTGACACTCCGATCCTCATTCTATCCTAGTACCGGAACGTGGCACCCGATCCATATTCTATCCTGGTGTCGGAACGTGACACTCCGATCCTCATTCTATCCTGGTACCGGAACGTGGCACCCGATCCATATTCTATCCTGGTGTCGGAACGTGACACCCGATCCATATTCTATCCTGGTACCGGAACGTGGCACCCGATCCATATACTATCCTGGTGTCGGAACGTGACACTCCGATCCTCATATACTATCCTAGTACCGGAACGTGGCACCCGATCCACTAATATCATTCTGTAAATCATCAAGCCTTCTCTATTCCAAGACATCATCAATCCCATTACTTTAATTCATCAAGCCTTCTTCTATACCAAGGCATCCTCAGTAATAATGTATATTAAAGTTTCTTTTCAAGATTTGGGATTCAATATTTTCATCATGTTGTCTTATCACAATCACATAATCATATTCATGCAAACATACAATTAAGCATATAGTAGGTTTACAATACTACCAACACATATCATTCGCTATTAAGAGTTTACTACGAATAGCATGAAATAACCATAACCTACCTCCACCGAAGAATTGCGATCAACAAGCTATCTTCTCAAAATCCTTGCTATCCTCTTCGTTTCTCTCTCTCTCTACTCGTTCTCTTTCTTTTTCTGTCTGTCTTTGTTCTTTCTATTTTCTTATTCAAACCCTCTTTCTTTTACCCTAATTAGTATATATTTAAGAATAAAAGGTGACAATAATACCCCACTAATTAACTTAGGGTTACCTCTTTTAACCCCCAAGAATTTGAGTTATTAATATAAACCCACGAACTTTATAAATAAGGCAAGAATAGTCAAAAACGTCCCTTAAAACGTATCAAGAAATCCGACTTCCACTGGGATTACGCAACCTGTGACGGGCCGTCGTGCCTGCGACGGTCCGTTTTGCAGGTCGTCGCAAAGTTCAGAGACCCAAATTTCCACCAAGGGTCTGTGACGGTCCGTCACATCTGTGACGGTCCGTCACATCTGTGACGGTTCGTCCTGCCATTCCGTCACAAAGTTCAGAGAGTCGATTTTCAGTACCCAATTTCAGATTTTCTAAGTGTTTTGAAACGAGACCCTGCGACGGTCCGTCGTGCCCATGACGTTCCGTCGTGGGGTCCGTCGCTTCTGTCAGTTTTTCCAGAATTGAAGTCTGTTGCTCAAAACGATTAAACGGGTCGTTACAATTAATTGTAAAAGATAATTATGACATAGTATTGGCCAAGAATTTGAAAGTTAATGAATATAATATGTTGGTATAGGAATTTATTATTTGAGAAAATTTAAGATTGTAGTGATTAGCTAGATAATATAGTTGGTGATTTTGTTAGTGTTGATGTATTAAAAATTTGATTGAAACTTGCAGGCGCCATTCACGTGACTTATGTTGGAAATTATTGTATGACCCATTAGTGCAAAGAGTTATTACCATTATATATTTATTAATATATAGATCAAATAGTGTTGCACGAAAGTAAAAGGTTTTGGATGTTGCACATGATCTTAGTAGCTCGTTATAAATTTAGTTTCCGTATATAAAAATAGGTAATTTAATATTTTAGGTGTATTGTTTTAGTAAAGTTTTATTAAAGTTATGCTAATTGGAACAGTTAAGACTTAACTTAGGTTTGAACTTAGGAAATAAATTAGGTGAGTTTTTGGGTCTAGGCTAGACATAGAATAATATGAGTGTTTATAGAGTTGTTAACTTACAAATTATGCATAGATACTTGACAGATTAGAAAGGTTCAGAGGCCTTGAGGAAAGGAAAAGTATTGAAGAAGTGGTTGCTTGACTTCGGTTCTTCGGTGGAGGTAGATTATGGTTTATGCTATTTGATAGTTAACTCTTAATAGTGATTGATAGGCATTGAATGATATTGTGAAGTTTTCTATGTACTTGATTGTGTGGTTGTGTTGCTTGGTTGTGTATTTTGTGATTGGTCTGAAATCCTGAAACCCTAGAATTTATATTCTTGAACCCTCTTTATCGAAGTGATGCCTTAAATAAAGAAGGTTTGATGAAATATTATCAATGAATTGAAAGTGCTGATAATAAATGATAAATTAATGGTATAATTGGATCGGAGTGTCACATTTTGACACGGTATAATTAGATCGGAGTGTCACATTTCGATACGATATAATTGGATCGAAGTGTCAAAAATACCTTTAAACTATCCAAAATAGTTCATATTCATTTTTAAATTATATTTCGGCTCAAAACTCTCCTTCTTGTCAAACTATTGGGTCAAAGTGCAATTCTTATTAATGGAAGTAGTTAAATGTCATGTTGTCACGACCCAAATTCACAAGTAGTGATGGCACTTACATTCCCTACTATTAGGTAAGCCAACCAACATATTTTAACAACTTAACTAACTAATGAGTAAAAATACAAACAATTAGAAAAATCTACAGCGCTGAGTTCCTTATAAGTACGAATGCGAAAAACTATAAAAATATGCTTCCTAAGAATTAGTGTCATAAGTACAAGAGCTCCTACAATACGATGCAAGTCTGAAACTAAAATGACAATTCTAACATAAGGAATATCCTGTCTGAATACTGAATAACATAATAAGTAAAAGATATAGGGAGGTGTGGGCCACGGAACAGCCAAGCAGCTCACCACAACTCCAAGGCACTCCAAACTCGGACTCAAATTGCTCCCCGAGATGTGCTCCTACTCGAAATTGAATATGCACCAGAAAGAGTGCAACAGGTGTAGTATGAGTACGAAACCACGTGTACCTAGTATGTCTCATTGACCGACAACGAAGAAGTAGTGACATGAGTTTATATAAGAAAAATTAATTCTTTAATTATACAAGTATATAGTTCACTTACCAGTCTAGTTTCATCAAATAGAGGTAATCAAACATTAAGAAATTTTCAACCACCTAATAAAACACAATATCGTCAAGAATGAAGGATGTGATGAAATGCAAAGCAATATGATGCCATGAAATGATATGTCTCGAAATACCAGTACTCTCTCAACCATATATACATGATACTCCTCAGAAATACATCGAGAGTTCATGACCCATGGGGGACTCGCGAGGTCCATATACCGACACGGACAATCTCTAAATGTCTGTGCAAAAAATTTAAACGCACTATCATAAATCAAACAATTTTCGCACGGACGATCTCCACGTACACAAAGTATAATCTTTACATCTCACCATCCCCAGCACGGACTCTACGTGCCCAACTTATACTCAACATCATGCCAATGCATGTACACAATATTATTTCAATAAGGGGATAATAATGCACCTCAATCAGTCAAATATCAACATAATACATAACCACCTCAATTATCACAACTATACGGGTGTAATAAAGAAAACACAATCACACAAGAATTTCAAGTCAATAATATATCAACTAATGTTCATATGCTTTGACATTCTCAAATTACAATCCACATTCTATAGTAGTAACTTTCCCTTTTATAACACCGGTACCCATATCAATGCCCGTCAAACCAATGATATGAGACTCCCCCCGTCTTTCGCCCTTACCCGTTGTATATTTCATTTTATTTTTATTTTTATCTTTAATTAGGAAAACGTCATTCAACAAGTCTAAAAAGTCTTAACATACCTTAGATGTCGAGCCCGTGCCACGAATCTTTAAGATAGTTCCTTTTCTTTTCGCAATGTTTCGAAATGTTCACGATCTACCAATGATGCAATATTCATAAGTAAGCGAGTTTGTGGATATTCAAATTACTATAGATATATCATAGACCCTAAAAACTCACTCACATCTCTAATCAACCCCAAATCTTGGTATAATTTATGTCAATTTGTCAAATTTAAAGCTAAGAATTTAACCTTAATTTCTTAAATACCCTAAAATTCAATGTTAGATCATATAATATACATCTAATAATTAATTACCTATCTCAATATATCAAAACTAGTACCTTGATTTGATAAATAAATAAACTAAGAATCAACTCCACCAATTAACAACACCAAGCAAGACACCGTCGATCTAAAATTGTCACGATTTTTCCTAAATATCTAAACTGTAACCAATATGTCAGATTCAAAAAAATTATTGTTCTTTTTTACCAAATGCCAATCATTGGCATATGATTGCCCAATGATTGGCAGTCACTCCTGTCTCCTCCCAATACAATAACCCAGAACCCAATAACGTTCTGCCATCCAATTTTTCAATTCTAAATTCCTTTTTTTTTTAAAAAAAAAACAAATCTTAAATAACCAATTTCCATGCTTGCCATGTAAAGTAACGATGCAACACTGCCGTTTGCCCTTTTTTATTTTTTTCCATCAATTAAAATAATAATAAAATGAAAAAATAACATAAAAATCAACCCTTAAGTCAATGTACACCATCAGAATGATGGTCATTAATGGCATTAAATACACCCTGGGTTGATACAAAACAACGAAATTTTTTTAGAAAGAAACTGCCATTCTTTATATATTGAACACATACCAATTGATTTCCCCACTTTAATATTAACCACGGAAAAGAGTCTAAAATACCCTTGAAACATTGAAAATGGTACAAAATTACCCTTCATCCATCTATTGGCTCCAAAATGCCCTTTTCATCCACCTATTGACTCCAAAATACCCTTGTCACCCACCTTTGGGTTCAAAATCGACCACTTATTTAATGATTTTAAATTTAAACTATTTAAATATTTTTAAAATACTTTATGTTCAACTATTGGTTATAATTTAATTTATTTGTATTATTTATAAGCCAACCCACTACCCACCCATTACTAACTAAACCCCACCCAATTAATAATTCAACAATAATATCAAAATCGTTATAAACACTACTAAAACCGCTTATTTGGGAGGACAATTTCAATTTGATTCTCTTTCAAGATTGAATTAGAAATTTATGATTTAAGGTAAAGAAGTAATACACCCTGAATTAATTCATGCACTTTTTTAAAATATAATTTTATAAATATTTATGATTTGTTTTAAAACTTTTAATATATTATTTTGAAAAAAAAGTTAACTATGAAGTAACATCACATATTGAGACGTAAGAATAATTAAGATGAACATAGTCAGACTTTTAAGTTTATCGGTAATTTTTATTTAGACACTTGAATGTATGATAATTTAATTCTATAGATATTTTCGTATCAAATTTTTAAAAACACTCAGTTGGCAGTAACTTTTCTGTTGTTGCATTAATAATGTGAGTGATTTATTAATTTGGAGGGTTTAATTAGTAATGGATGGGTAGTGGATTGATTTATAAATTATACTAATAAGTTAAATTATAACAAATAGTTGAGCGCCACGTATTTTAAAAAATATTGAAATAGTTTAAATATAAAACCGTTAAATAAGTGGTCAATTTTGAACCAAAAGGTGGATGACAAGGGTATTTTGGACCTAATAGGTGGGTGGGAAGGGTATTTTGGAGCCAATAGGTGGATGGAGGATAATTTTGTACCATTTCCAATACTTTGAAGGTATTTTAGACCCTTTTCCGTATTGACTATTCATGTAATAATATAATAATAACAACAAGCCAAATCACTCTGACAACATACCTTTGGTAGATTTGAAAAGGGATGAGAAGTTCTTTGTTTTCACTAGCAGTGGCTATTGTTTCTCCTCTCGTTCGTCGCTTACGATAAGTTTCTGCATCCACTCCTTTTATTTTCTAAACAAGAGTTTATTAATCGTGAAACCCCAATAACCTATTATCTATATTACTTATTTCATAAGTTACCTCAACTAGGTACTCGTAGTTACCGAATAGTTAAAATAACCCTTTTAATTTTTTCGCAAAGAGCCAAAATAGTCCTAGTTCTCAAAATGACCTAACGGGTCGTTACACATGTGATGCCACATTGCACACCAATAGAGTCCACTGCCACATATACTAAAAGAAAAAGGGTAAAAATTACCCTTAAACTATCTAAAATAGTTCATATTTACCTTTAAACTATAGTTCGGCTCAAAACTACCCTTTTCGTCAAATTATTGGGTCAAAAGTGTCCTTATTAACGAAAGTTGTTAAATTTCATGTGAATTCCACATTGCACTCTAAACTACCCTTTCCGTCAAACTATTGGTTCAAAAGTGTCCTTATTAACGAAAGTTGTTAAATTTCATGTGAATTCCACATTGCACTCCAATAGGGTTTCACTGCCACATAGACTAAATTCTTAAATCTTTATTACTCTTTTTCCCCTCATTTCATTATTTTCCAGAAATGATTTTACTCCTTCTCCCTCATTTTGCGGCTAAGAGTTTCAAAGTTTTCTTCGTCGCTGGGTTTCAAAGTGAATCTTCGTGATTATGGGTTAGTAAATCTTTTTTCTTATTTTATCTCCAAAATGATATTTATTTAATCTCCAAAATAAATTTTGTTTTATCTTAAAAAATTGTCACTTAAATAGAAAAACAAAAATTTCACAATTCTAAGTGATAAAAAAATAGAGTTGATAATGTAAGCATAGAAAAAATGACAAAATAAAGAGTGCATAGATGTAGATTAATAAAACACATAACCAATTAACGGGATAAATTTTTAAATTGTATAAATATATGGAAACAAAAATTAATTTGGCATAGAATAATATATCATATACATATGAAACTTCCACAATAGATAAACTACATATTGACCTTTATATACTAGTGAGTTGCACTTTTTAGTCTTGATTTCTACTTCTTGCAATCTTGAGTTATTATAAATTAGTGTTATTCGTCGAAATTAGGAAGCACATTAAATATTAAATTATGAATGATTTACAACTTAAAAATAAATTTTTTGTCAATTGATATCAATACTTGAATTTCAAAATTAAAATACTTTATTACCTTATTTCAATTAAATTTTTTGATTATTATCGATAGAATGTTGATTTAAAAAAAAACTATAAAAATAATTGTGAATTATTTTCATTTTAAATTTTGTTAAAAGTCAAAATAGTTACAAAAACTTAAGTTTTATAAATATAAAATTGATCTAAAGTTTGTACTCACTCCCTTTCGGTTTATATAATTTTAATTTAACTTAAGATTTTTTAAAAGAAAAAAAACTTTTAAAACTCATGGTCTAAAACAACTATAAATGTTCATACGACTGTAAATCATATTACTACGATTAAAATGAATATTTTAAAGTTAAAATGTTAATTAAATATATTATACATCATTCTTTTGAAACTGACTACAAAGAAAAATATGTCACATAAATTATTTTAAAGTAAAATTTTCATAAGTTTTCATAGTGTAAAGAATTAATTAAATTATATCCATACTTTTCTCAATAGAATAATACATAAATATGTCCTTTAACTTGACCTCATTTTACAATTATACCCTTCAACTTTGAATGTGCACAAGTAGACACTTAAATTTATATAAAATTGAACAAATAGACACAAACATCCTACATGGAAATTTGTGTCCTAGTGGTGTCCTACTAGAACTATCAATATGGGCTAGCTCACCCTATCCGGGCTAACCCATACATGCTTTGACATTTTACGGGTCAGGCCGGGCTAGACCATTTTTGGCGTGGGCCAGAAAATGGTCGGCCCAACCCACAAGTACGGGGGCTACAGGCTTGATGGACTAGCCCACTTTTTAAAAAAAATTATATATTTTTTAAATTATAAAATTAAATTTTAAATTATAATTTAAAATATTATCATAAATATCGATAAAACAATATTACATGATGTTAATGTTAGTACTTGTTAATCAAATCAAAATAAAATTATTTTTATAATATTTATTAGGGATAATTTCAAAGACCTCCATGTTTCGCTCTATAACACTCACCTTCCCTTTGGTTTACGATATTACGTCTACCTTCCTTATTTTCATTTACTTGTAACCATTCTTTAAACCTATTTAAAATAAATATAAATTAATAAAGAGCGAAGCCTGGAGGGAGGTCTCTAAAATTATCTCTATTTATTAAGTTTTTTTTTCAAGTAAAAGTATAAATATATATAAAAAATATTAACCTAATTATTTTGAATTTGAACTCTCTTTAATTTTAAAATTTAATATTATATTAAATTTTTTAATTAATTATTATTGGCCCATGGGCCGACCCTACCTATATTTCTCAAGCCCATCAAATCAACAGGTTTATTCAGGCCAGGATAAAAAACCTTTTTCTTAAATGGGCTCCAAAAATCTTAGCCAAACCCTATTAAATCCCGGGTTAGGCCAAGCCGGCCCAACATGCCTAGCCCATATTGACGGTTCTATGTCCTACATGTATTATGACAAGTAGGACATATGTTCCTATTTGTTCAACTTTATACAAGTTTAAGTGTCTATTTGTGCAAACTCAAAGTTGGAGGGCATAAATATAAAAAGAGGTTAAGTTAAAGGGTGTATTTATGTATTATCCCTTATTCAAATTACAAAAAAATTTCTTAGAATCAAATAATTTCATATAAATCAGCACACACGCGGACACATCGATAGTGATAAATTGCTGTTGAGAAAACTTGCAGACGCATAGCTCATGGATGAGTTCGAGAGAGAGGGCTGTAGAGAATATGGATGTATCCGAGAAGGGAGAGGTGTATCAAAGAGAGGATAGGGATGTATTCAAGATGGGATAAAGATGTATCCAATAGAGGATATGAATGTATCGAGAGGAGATACTGATGCGTTTGAAAGAGGATAGATACATTTGTAATTTTTTTTAAATAGTAGAACTTTTTTAGAAATTATAATAAAATAAGATATCAATTCTCATTCCTTCTTTTCTATGAGAACATTCAACTTCAGCCGAGCACTGGAATTTACGACAACTTTTGGGACCACAAGGAATTTCTTCAAAGGACTATCTTCTGACCAGTTTGGCACACTCTCTTCAACAGATTCTAGTTTAAAAGAGCTTTCCCCATCAGTTACTACAAGCTCGTATGAGAACCTTCTCTTCTGCTTAAATGGTCCAACGTAGATGATATTGATAACACTTCCAACACAGTCACTAGCATGGTTGATGATAAAAAGTATAACATCTGTCCTCATTTGAAGAATTATGTACCTTTGGTCTTTTTCTATATAAATTGGATGGACAACATTGAAAGAAATGTGCTCTGCTGAAGATGCACGTTTCTCGCTAAAATGTGTATATACCTTTGCTGAAGTACCTATAAAGTCACAGCCATGGGAAGGACAAAAACAAGGCACATAGATTCAAATATTTTCATGGTCAGTTTTCTTACTAAGATTCAAAATCTCCTTGCAACCATACCTATTGTTCACGCCTGACACTTTCAGAGATTCTAGAACATTCTCCATAACTTGACAACGGTTATATCCAATTGGCAAACAACATGATGGACACTTATTAGCAATCTTGATGCAGCAAGGGGCACATGCTATGTGCCTATTCCCACACTATATTTTTGTCCAGAAAGAAAAAAGGATGTCAGAAAATATATTCATTGCAAGCAGTTAGAATGTTTGTAGATGATAGCTTACTCTACTCTGCATGCTTATAAATTTTAAAGGTTTATCTAAGTACATAGCTTAAGAAGTAGGGATAAAGAAAAATGTGTTACATGGAAAGCGTAAACAAATCGTACTTAAATTTCACTATTTAGCTCTTTGTATTAGCATTTGCCGTAAACCTAGAGTCATGGCTTTAATTTCTTGCTTCGTCCAAAAGACTCAATAATTTCATTTAAAACACGCTCATGCATTAAAATGTCATATTTTGTTGCAATAACAACAAATTGATTACCAATAGCTATATTCAACCTTAGATGAAAAAGGACATAAATTAACCACCCTGGCAAGGAGAAGGACGTAGAATTTAGGATCTGAACCTCAGTTTAGTATGCTTTTAAATGCAGTAACAAGATTAAATCTTAAGTTACCGTGAGCTAAAACCAAGAGTTCTAAAAAGAGGCCTAGGTACATAATTTCTATCAAGATAGATCTCCAACAAAGGAATAGTATACAATTAATAACTTCTATCACGATAGTATACAATTAATAACCTCTATCACGATTGATCTCCAAAAATGAAATAGTATACGGTTAATAACTTCTATTAGATAGATCTCCAAGAAGGAACAACAAACAGTTAATAACTTCTATCACTGCTCATACCCTAATCCTTTGTGGGGCAGAGGCACTTCAAGTTCTATATCTCAATCTAAATCTGAAGCTGTTTGAAGCTGTCTCTGGATTACATATTAACATGATGAATAACCAGATCTACCCTATCAACGAAGTCTACTTTGAATACCCTGGCACGGAATCCTGGGGTATGGCACATGCTCTTTCCACTCTACTTAATTTGGTCTCCCTTTGGATGCAAAATACAAAGCACATGAGATATGAAATGTAGTGATGGAAAAGGTGGAGAAGACGCTGGCAAACTGGAACATGCAATATCTATTTATGGGAGGAAAGCTAACCCCATCAATAGTGTATTGGACAGCGTACCTACCTACGTCCCTCATCCCAATGTCATATGAGGTGAAAGAGCAACTAGTTGGTCTGAGAAGGGCTTCCTATGGGAAGGAAACTGTGAAGAGCATTAATTCCACCTTGTGAAGTGGGATAAAGTCTTATTGTCAAAGGAACAGGGAAATTTGGGCATTAGCGATCTTTAGAAACACAACAATAACATTAAGGGAAGAAACTATCTCTCCAGATATTTTGCAAGAAAAAAGCCTAATTACAATGTAACTTAAGCCCAGATTAAATCGGGATGCGAAAAGAAGAAACCCATTTACAATGACACCCATTTGTAATCTCTAGTCAGAATGAGATTAACTTGATTGAACCTGGTAGCCATCTCCTCACTTAAAGTGTCTTATTATTCTCCATCATAACCCAGTGTTTCCTCTAACTTGAATATTACGCCATCAAGACTATGACTTCACCAGTAAAACAAAGACCTATATTAGCCAGTTATTCTCTAATTTGAATGAAATATTATAACTTCAAAATTAGAACCACATGAGATGGGATAAGCACAGTCATTCCACTGTCAGCAATTCTCCCAATTAAACTCTTTAACAGATCCACATTTCCTATGCTTTTCCAATGCAATACTGAATGCTAAGTAATCATATTTCTATTATCTGACATGTCTACTCTACTTCTATATTTTATTTTTTAAAACCGCCTCCACCAGGCACGACTAAAGTCTGCGTAAACTCTATCCTCCCAAACCCCACTGTTGGATTAACAAAAACTGTTACTTTTACACCCTAAGAGCAATAAAGTATATTGGTCAGATTATAAATGTCAATACAAATTCCCTTCTATTCAAGACCATGTCTTCAAAAACCTCTAAAGGAAAATTAAGAATTCTCCAAACACAATTAATTCCAACACAGATAAATTCTTATACTCCTAATAGCAATGAAAAGGGTAAAAAGAAGAAACCTGAAAGACAGGAACACAGAGATGTTCAAAGCAGATCGGGCAATCCAACACATCTGGATCCAATAACGTCACAGAAATTGACCTGTTTTTGATTGAATCCTCGAAATTCTGATACACGCTCTCACCAGAAATAGACCTGTTCTCTCTTAAAACCTCGGATTCACGAACTGGCACCCTCTGATCACCGCTCGATCGAAAATTTCCCTCAGATTCCGATCCCCAATCCTTCTCCTCTGCCTCTTCCTCTACTTTTTCCTGAACAACCCTTTCCCTTTCTCTTTCTTCTACTTCTTCTTGTTGACGGATTACGACGCCGCGAGAGAAATTTCCGGCGGTAGTCCTCCGTCTCTTGCATACAGATGTGCTGGAGTTACAGGGTCCTCCTTCATCATTATCATGTTCATCTCTTCCAACTGAAAATCTCGCCATTTCTTCTTCTTCTTCGTTGCTAGATGAATGGTTCACTCTTATCATGGTCAAAATTCGGTTTTTGTAAATATTATTTTAATATCTTATTATATTATTATTATTATCATATATTTATACTATTTCTTTAAAATAATCTATGGGATGTTTTTGCAAAATTTGGTTACAAAATCGAATGTGGTCAAGTACTTAAGATTTGAATTTAATGTTTTCTTGAAAATGTGTTTGACTATGAGGTAATAGTTTTATTTAATTTATAAATAAGTTGTATAGAATTTATCTTTTTTAGTTAAGAAAATGAGTAATTAGATTACGAAGAAATTTAATTAATGATTAACTTTATTTGAATATGTATTTTTTATGTCACATTAGTACATTGAACTTGGGTGGTGTTTGATTAAGAGTGTTTGAATTGACTTGTTTTAAGTGTATTTAACTAAAAAAATTGTAAGCACTTTTGAAGTATTTAGGTAAATTAAAAGTGTTTATACATTACTCTCTCCGTTTAAAAAAGAATGGTCTAGTTTGACTTGGATGGAGTTTAAGAAAAGAAAGAATTTTTTTTTGATCTTGTGGCTCTAAATTAAAATTTATGACAAATATACCAAAATGCTCTTTAATCTTGTGGTCTTAAATATGTCATGTGAAAAGTTAAAATTAAAGTTTTTCCAAAAATTAAAAAGGGGTCATTCTTTTTGAAATAGACTAAAAAAATGAGATCATTCTTTTTTAAACGGAGAGAGTATTGTTTTGCTTCACGAATTAAGAAAATGAGTAATTGGACGACGAATTATGGTTCACTAAGAAATTTATTAAATGATTATGTCACGTTAATACATTAAATTGGATGGGGTTTGATTAAGAGTGTGTTTGAATTAATTTGTTTTAAATGCTTTTAACTAAAAAATTTGTGAGCAATTTTGATGAATTTATGTAAATTAAAGTGTGTATACAGATTATTCTTTTGCTTCATAAATTAAGAAAATGAGTAATAAGATTACCAATTATGGTTTATTGAGCACTTTATTTACTGATTAACTTTATGTGAATATATTTATTTGTCATTAGTACATTGAACTAGCAAGCAATATATAGTTGTAATTAACTTCTTTATGCCTTAAGGACGAGATATTTTTCCCATTTCATTAATACTGTCTGATTCCATGATAAGTGTTCCAACTAATGCATCATAATATAGAACTAAAGATTGATCACGTGATAATTTGAGTTAAAAAAAATAATAGATAAATTTTGGCTTTGAGGCGTGAAGAATCACTTTCTTTCAAGAGTCATAGGGACTACAAGTAATTTTTTTATCAGAATACATCAAAGCCTGAAACCTATGTGCAATTGAATATGCTGATAGAGAGGGTAAAAGTCCCACATTGATTGGGCAGTGGACTGGTGGTGGTGTCCTCAAATGGACTAGGAAATCCTTCCTTCATGAGATAGTTTTTCGTATTGAGTTATGTTTACGTGTCATATCTTTACATAATATCAAAGTTAGATCCATCATCGTTTGAGCTCCTGGTTCGCTGGTCAGTTTGGAAATCTATACCTAATGAACAAGCTTTTAGGGTTGAGTTAGACTCAAGTAGTTTCATATTTATTACAGACACGACATCCAAAAGTTCACTATTTATAGAAGCAATCAAGGAAACCTTTTCGATAAAAATCTCATTTAATCTCATTTTTTGAATCGATACAACCTTTGTGTTCAATTAATCTATTTAAATATTATGACATTCATATTTATAATAACTTATTTCAAGAATGATCTATTATATTTCTAACCATTAAGTGAGTCAAATTTTATCACATGAATTGAAAGAAGTGAGTTATTACTATAAATTGTAACGAAACGAGATGACAGACTTCATTATGTTCATAACTAATAAATAAGATAAGATGTTTTACTCATCTAACTCAATTACATAAGGTTGAAAGCCAAGTTGGATATCATCATCTTCTTGTCCTCCTTACATGAGTAGTGCTTCTTTTATGTCTTAAAGGCGCCTTTGACAATAAAGGAATCAAGACGGAGGCACGACTACAAGGCACTTGGCAATGGTCACAATATTTTTATTCCACCTTTTTTAAATTGTCCCACATTTATAGAACGAATGAGGTATAGATCTTGCACATTTTGCGCCTCATTATCTTGCCTCTATCAATGAAAGGTCAAAGATTCAAATCTTTACAGGGTAACAAAGTAAGACATGCCATTTTTATATATATGAAACTTGTGGGAACCTCGATTAATTCTCACTCAAAATTAAGTCTAGCCTTGGTTGCGAAAATGAATATTTTTTTCAAGGGAATGAAATTTAATTTGTCTTCTTACATTGTATTTTAAGAAATTCTAATTGATTAAGACTAAAAATCGTTCTATTTAATTCCACAATTGTAAAGGAGGGAAGTAGAGTAGCACTAACATTGAGTTGGAATTTAGTCAGTGAATTCAAGATTAAAAAGAGAAATTAAACAAAGAGATGGGATTAAAGCATTTATGAGACGCCAATATACAACTATGCCATGTTTAGGCACAAAATAAAGTTTTTGGAAAAAGTAATTATGTTTTCATGATTCACGATACAAAAGAGGTAGACCTGAGATTTTTCCCTAATAAATTCAATGAAGAAATGAAATTAACTATTTGACCATAAACTTTGAATTAAATTTTAAAAATCTATGCTTGGATAATTTTCAAGTTTCAAAATTTTGTTCTTGTCGAAAGAATTTTCACTTTCACTCACAAAAATTCAATTTATTTCAAGTAAAATGTACATTCAAACATAAAATCAAATTTCAAAATATGACAACTTCAGAAATTCAAATTTTTAAATTTCAACTTTAAAATTTATGCTCAAATTAACAGGAATATCATGCATGACACTTTATAGTTCTCGTGATTCTAACATTTTAGTGGTTTGAATTTCCAAACAAGTTTACTTTGAATTACGAGTGTGAGCCAATCTTAAATGACCTCATTTAAGGAAATACTTACGGTTTGAGGTGTGTCGATGACAATGTCTTTAAAAATATTTCACTTGATTTAAGTACATATTCTTGAATTTAACAAGCTCTTCTATATAAAATATGAGTGAAAATATTTAATTAGAAATAAATCCAATACATTTATAGAATATATGGGAGAAGAAATGAATCTTCATCTTTACTCTCATTAGGAGAAAAAACTACCATAAATTACATACATAATTATAAAGCCAAATACAGACCAGATGATGTGACACATCTCTTGGCATAGAAAATTACTACTATCTTTTATATTACATTTTTTTGAATTTTTTACTTCATTATTTTCTTTAATCAATTCATTTGATAATTTTAAAAAAATCTTACACCTAAATAAATCTCATGAGTTATATAAAAAAACATATACCTTTGTATTCTCACTTAATTAACTACATGTCATCTTAATTCCCTTCTATCTAATTCTTGTTTCAAACTATAAATATCAATTATGTATGGAGTTGTTGGATAGTTATTTTCATTTTCTCCTTTTTAATAAGTATCTTTTTTCCTTTATTTTTCAACGCTAATGTATTTAGTAATTAATAGAAAGGACATAAAAAAAGGTTACGTGAAAATATGGCCATAACTTAGATGAGTATTGTGTTTGAAATGAACATGATAAGCGAATACATTTTCTTCCTTGGAATACAAATTAAGCAAACACCTACTGATTTCTAAGGGGCAGAGTAGCCTTTCTAAATCAGAAGAAAGGTGAAATTGTTGAAACAGGTACAGTTGAAATTTTCTCAGGCTTCGGAGGTAACAAAATTTTAATCTCACTTTTTGACATATAAAATGTATATGTTGATGAATCAAGGTCCTTGTTGTAGAATTTGCAGCAAGTTTTCCTCTTTATTAAACTTTGTTATATAATAGTCGTGAGCTAAATTAGTGAAAATGCGCCCAATCCCTTGCTTCTTTCTCTCACATAAAATTAGACTCACCAAGGTAGTTAATAGTTTTAGTTTTCTTGAAGTGCGTGATTTGACAGTCTTTCTCAATCACTCTCCACAACATAATCAATGTCTCTTTTAGATAGTTGAGGTTATTCTTTTTTTCCCATTTAATGGAATAAGTCAATAGTTTATAGATTCTTCTTTTTTCTTGATTGGATAATAATTAATAATATGTGGTCACCTTCTTCATCCTCTTGTGATAGTTTCTTATATTTTTGTTGTTCATCCTTATTGAGGCATGAGTGCTAGCTGTTCATCCATCTTGAAGGAGACAGGGAGGAATTAGTATGTTTTGAAAGACTTCTTCCTCTCTTCTTGTCCCTCAATCCTGGCTTAATTCTAATCCTCCTTTATCAGGTGGGGCTAGTGGATTTAGGTCTCGAGAAACAGAACGCGACAACTATTTTAAGAAGAAGGCAATATTAAACTAAGTGATAAGGTAGATTTTCTCTCTTTTCTTCCATTGTGACTTATAACGGTTCACAAAGCTGCAAAATAGTAATTAATTTGCTTTAAATAAGTGACGATTATAAAAAAAAGATTTAAACATGTATATGCCAAACCATCCAAGAGTTACATTCCATAACGTTTACAAAATAAAAAGTTTACTTGAGCACTTGTTGAATACATATACTTGCAATTATAAGAAGATAATTTATGCAAAAAAGCTATCTGAAATTTGATACCCTAGCAAATTAAGTACAAGTAGCATCTTAATAAGACAAACTAAAATAGCCAAAATGCAAGAATGATCTTTTATATTTCTAATCATTAAGTGAAGCAAATTTTATCACATGAATTGAAAGAAGTGAGTTATTACTATAAATTTTAACGAAACGAGATGACTGACTTCATTATGTTCAAGCTAATAAATCAGATAGGATGTTTACTCATCTAACTCAATTACATAAGGTTGGAAGCCAAGTTGGATATCATCATCTACTTGTCCTCCTTTCATGAGTAGTGCTTCTTTTATGTCTTAAAGGCGCCTTTGACAATTAAGGAATGAAGACGGAGGCACGACTACAAGGCACTTGGCAATGGACACAATGTTTATTTCCACCTTTTTAAAATTGTCCCACATTAATAGAATGAATGAGGTATAGATCTTGCACATTTTGCGCCTTAGTATCTTGCCTCTATCAATGAAAGGTTAAAGATTCAAATCTTTACAGGGTAACAAAGTAAGAAATGCCATTTTAGTATATATGAAACTTGTGAGAACCTCGATTAATTCACACTAAAAATTAAGTCTAGCCTTGGTTGTTAAAATGAATATTTTTTTCAAGGGAATGAAATTTAATTTGTCTTCTTACATTGGATTTTGAGAAATTCTAATTGATTAAGACTAAAAATCGTTCTATTTAAATCCACAATTGAAAAGGAGGGAAGTAGAGTAGCACTAACATTGAGTTTGAATTTAGTCAGTGAATTCAATATTAAAAAGAAAAATTAAACAAAGAGATGGGATTAAAGCATTTAGGAGACGCCAATATACAACTACGCCATGTTTAGGCACAAAATAAAGTTTTTGGAAAAAGTAATTATGTTTTCATGATTCACGATACAAAAGAGGTAGACCTGAGATTTTTCCCTAATAAATTCAATGAAGAAATGAAAATAACTATTTTACCATAAACTTTGGATTAAATTTTAAAAATCTATGCTTGGATAATTTTCAATTTTCAAAATTTTGTTCTTCTCGAAAGAATTTTCACATTCACTCACAAAAAATCAATTTATTTCAAGGAAAATGAACAATCAAACATAAAATCAAATTTCAAAATATGACAACTTCAGAAATTCAAATTTTTAAATTTCAACTTTAAAATTTATGCTCAAATTAACAGGAATATCATGCATGACACTTTATAGTTCTCGTGATTCTAACATTTTGGTGGTTTGAATTTCCAAATAAGTCTACTTTAAATTACGAGTGTGAGCCAATCTTAAATGACCTCATTTAAGGAAATACTTACGGTTTGAGGTGTGTCGATGACAATGTCCTTAAAAATATTCCACTTGACTTAAGTACATATTCTTGAATTTAACAAGCTCTTCTATATAAAATATGAGTGAAAATATTTAATTAGAAATAAATCCAACACATTTATAGAATATATGGGAGAAGAAATGAATCTTCATCTTTACTCTCATTAGGAGAAAAAACTACCATAAATTACATATATAATTATAAAGCCAGATACAGACCAGATGATGTGACACATCTCTTGGTATAGAAAATTACTACAATCTTTTATATTAAATTTTTTTGAATTTTTTACTTCATTATTTTCATTAATCAATTCGTTTGATAATTATAAAAAAATCTTACATCTAAATAAATCTCTTGAGTTATATAAAAAACCATATAACTTTGTATTCTCACTTAATTAACTAGATGTCATCTTAATTCCCTTCTATCTAATTCTTGTATCAAACTATAAATATCAATTATGTATGGAGTTGTTGGATAGTTATTTTCATTTTCTCCTTTTTAATAATCATCTTTTTTCCTTTATTTTTCAACGCTAATGTATTTAGTAATTAATAGAAAGGACATAAAAAAAGGTTACGTGTAAATATGGCCCTAACTTAGATGAGTATTGAGTTTGAAATGAACATGATAAGCGAACACATTTTCTTCCTTGGACTACAAATTAAGCAAACACCTACTGATTTCTAAGGGGCAGAGTAGCCTTTCTAAATCAGAAGAATGGTGAAATTGTTGAAACAAGTACAGTTGAAATTTTTTCAGGCTTCGGAGGTAACAAAATTTGAATCTCACTTTTTGACATATAAAATGTTTATGTTGATGAATCAAGGTCCTTGTTGTAGAATTTGCAGCAAGTTTTCCTCTTTATAAAACTTTGTTATATAATAGTCGTGAACTAAATTAGTGAAGATGTGCCCAATCCCTTCCTTCTTTCTCTCACTTAAAATTAGACTAACCAAGGTAGTTAATAGTTTTAGTTTTCTTGAAGTGCGTGATTTGACGGTCTTTTTCATTCACTCTCCACAACATAATCAATGTCTCTTTTAGATAGTTGAGGTTATTCTTTTTTTCCTATTTAATGGAATGAGTCAATAGTTTATAGATTCTTCTTTTTTCTTGATTGGATAATAATTAATAATATGTGGTCACCTTCTTCATCCTCTTGTTATAGTTTCTTATATTTTTGTTGTTCATCCTTATTGAGGCATGAGTGCTAGCTGTTCATCCATCTTGAAGGAGACAGGGAGGAATTAGTATGTTTTTAAAGACTTCTTCCTCTCTTCTTGTCCCTCAATCCTGGCTTAATTCTAATCCTCCTTTTTCAGGTGGGGCTAGTGGATTTAGGTCTCGAGAAACAGAACGCGACAACTATTTTAAGAGGAACGCAATATTAAACTAAGTGATAAGGTAGATTTTCTCTCTCTTTTCTTCCATTGTGACTTATAACGGTTCACAAAGCTGCAAAATAGTAATTAATTTGCTTTAAGTAAGTGACGATTAGAAAAAAAAAGATTTAAACATATATATGCCAAACCATCCAAGAGTTACATTCCATAACGTTTACAAAATAAAATGTTTACTTGAGCACTTGTTGAATACATATACTTGCAATTATAAGAAGATAATTTATGCAAAAAAGCTATCTGAAATTTGATACCCTAGCAAATTAAGTACAAGTAGCATCTTAATAAGACAAACTAAAATAGCCAAAATGCAATCAAAAAAATTGTATCTAATTTATTGCAAGCAAAGGGGTGTTGGGATCTTCTGAACCTGCAAAACATTTGCAATGGGGCCCTGAATCAACTTGAAGAGACAAGTTTCACCATTAGCTATTTTGTTATCTTTTCGAAAGGCAGTCCATCCTTGTTTTATGATAACCATACTCCTAGCATACTCTATTTCCACTTTCCATTCTACTCCTTCTTCATTAACCAACCTCATATTCTTCATGTTTATTATGTCTGTTTGTTGGGCGAATCTCAACGGGATAGCCTAAAAAACATATTCATCAAACAAACAGGATTATTAGATTTTCAGGGAAATAACTAGAATGTGCAAACTTAGCGAATTTAAAAACACAATGTAAAACTATTAAACCTTACCATACAAGTAGCATGTGACTTTTTTATAACCATTTCAAAAAACGGATTGTCACCAGTTAAGTCCACCAAACTGTATCGACTGCTATAATTATTTGGACCAACTTTTTCACTTATACTATTAGCTTCTCCAACCTCCTTATCTACAACAGCTTGACATAAGTATAACAATTAGTACAATATTCTACTAATAAATTCACTTAATTAATGGCTAATAAAGCACTTAAGATGTTTACTTACGTTGCTCAATTACATTAGCATTAGTTTGAGGGCAATTAACTGGAATATGTTCCTCTTCATCCTCGATTACATTAGCGTTAGATTGGAGAATTGGAATATCTTCTTCGATTACATTAGCATTAGATTGGAGAATTAGAATATCTTCTTCGATGATATTAGCATTAGCTTGGGCAAATAGAATATCTTCCTCTTGTTCATCTGATTCAATATCTTTATCTATTGGATATTCAATTTCTGTTTTACTCTGATCATATATAGCGACAGAAAAGTGACAACGCGGGTTGTACGTGAACATTAATACGCTCTTGACGCTTATTGAGTAATAGTCACAAAAATCACTCCATCCCTTGGCTAGCCAAATTTGGCCTTGAGAATTTTCCACTTCAACCTCCCAAGATTTTCCATGGGGAGCCTCAAGAAACACGGGGTTTAACATGTTCTCGCAGTGTCTTTTGGCAAATACTACTGGAATCCTCTGTGTGCAAAAGAAATTGCAAATTTAATTTCATACAAACACAATTATTTTAACTTATATCTTGGAATAAATCAACAATTTACAAGGACTAAAATTACAACTAATTACTTACCAGACGGCGTAATTCATCTAATGAAGTAATGATTTGGATGAACTTAGGGTTGTTGGGAGAAGAGCTCCTTAATGAAGATCCATGGAACTCGTTTGCCATGATAGATGGTAGGATGGGAAATTGTTGAAGATGTTTACAATATATAGGAGTTTGATTCACGAGAACCATGCACAGCGCACTCACGAGGATACTATTATATTTCAGTCATCACATGATGCTTGTGATGACTACTGTATAGCTTTGTCTTGGAATAATAACCATACTGTTTTTTTTGACTTCTTTTTAAGATTCATTCACCTAACGCTATAAATTACCACTTATTTACACTCACGTGAATGTGACTACTATTGCTTTTTCTTGGAATGCACAAAGATACTTTTTTCCTTTTTCTTTTATTTCTTTTTGACTTCTATTATAGACTCATTCACCTGACCCTATTACTACTTATTGACACTAGCACTATTACTCTACGTTTTATTTATACTAACTAGTGAAATTTGCGGCGATTGTAGAAATGTATTTAAATTTATCATATCATCTTTTTTAGGATATTGAAATAATTTTTAAACAATATATATTTTTGAGTTAATTTATAAATGTGAATTATTTAAAAGGTATATGCAGTGTATGAGCATTATTTAAATTAAAACATATACTAATGCAAGTTTGCTACTAAAATCCAAAGATAGTCTGCAAAACTTAAATTCTTAAAAACTAATCCAAAGAAAAAAACAAATGTATTTAGAAATACTAAAATAGGGCAAGTCCCCAACTGTCGTAATGGTGTGAGTCCTTTTCTATGTTCTCGCCACAGAGAAAGTAATGCACATAAGAAAGAAGAAAATTTATGATGTAAGGCCCTAGTTGGCTTGGTTCTCTCTTACTCTTGTCTACACTCCCCTAGGCTTTGTTTGTAGGTTTTTCTTTTGCCTAGTTTTGTCCCAAACCAAAGAGGAACAAAGAAAAAGTACGTAATGGACATACCTTTAACTCTCATGTCTTAAGGACGAGATATTTTTCCCTTTTCATTAATATTGTCTGATCCCATGATAAGTGTTCCAACTAAAGCAATTACCATATTAAGTTCAATCACAATATTAGTGACATAAGGTATAAATAATCAAATTAAAGCACTTACTAAAAGAAATTTGGAATTATCAATACAGTAGTACAACACAACATCTTCTTATTAAATTAGATTGAATAGTAATATGAGCTGATTGTGCCATTAGTGTTGCGCAGCTAATCAGGCCTTTCATCAGCTAAAACAACAAAGGGAGGCATTTGTGAAACTACAACATTTTATTTCTTAAATTAGTTTTGATGGCAATAGATTTTGGTGTTTTAATTAAGTAAGTCACGATGCTGTTATATCCGATTGGTTTGGTTTTCTCAATATCAGCTAGTGGACTTGAAATTATAAATTCATTTGTGATCCTCATGACTTAGACAAAAATTCTATATTTTATCAACCTAGTGATGTTTTGGTTGAATTTTGAAGATTCTGATATAAATTAAGAACATTCTTTGAAATATATCTTATATATATATATATATATATATATATATATATATATATATATATATATATATATATATATATTTACTACAATAGAACATGCTCACTCTTTCTAAAATAAAGATCCATAGATACATTGTTTCCTTCCATTTAAAAAAGGAAGGAACTAACACAAAGTATCTGGAAAAAATATACGCCGTAATTTAGAGTATTTAATTAGTGAAATAATATTATATTCATTCAGCAGAAGGACACATGATGACATTAAACAAAAGCTTGGGTTATTTTAAACACAAACTCCTTTAGTTGAAGTACCATGTCACTATGTCTATTGGAAAAGAACTCCTAGCTACTGACGGCGTTATGGTCTGGTAATTTGAAGGATGCATTATAATATATAACTAAAGATCGATCACGTGATAATTTGAGTTAGAAAAAATATAATAGATAAATTTTGGCTTTGAGGCGTGAAGAATCACTTTCTTTCAAGAGTCATAGGGACTACAAACAATTTTTTATTAGAATACATCAAAGCCTGAAACCTATGTGCAATTGAATATGCAGACAGAGAGGGTAAAAGTCCCACATTGATTGGGCAGTGGACCGGTGGTGGTGTCCTCAAATGGACTATGAAATCCTTCCTTCATGCGCTAGGTTTTTGTAGTGAGTTATGTCTAGGTGTCATATCTTTACATAATATCAAAGTTAGATCCATCATCGTTTGAGCTCCTGGTTCGCGTGTCAGTTTGGAAATCCATCCCTAATGAACTAGCTTTTAGGGTTGAGTTAGACTCAAGTAGTGTCATATTTATTACATACACCACATCCGGAAGTTCACGTAATTATAGAAGCAGTCAAGGAAACCTTTTCGACAAAAATCTCATTTAATCTCATTTTTTGAATCGATACAACCTTTGTGTTCAATTAATCTATTTAAATATTATGACATTCATGTTTATAATCACTTATTTCAAGAATGATCTTTTATATTTCTAATCATTAAGTGAGTCAAATTTTATCACATGAATTGAAAGAAGTGAGTTATTACTATAAATTGTAACGAAACGAGATGACTGACTTCATTATGTTCATAGCTAATAAATCAGATAAGATGTTTTACTCATCTAATTCAATTACATAAGGTTGGAAGCCAAGTTGGATATCATCATCTACTTGTCCTCCTTTCATGAGTAGTGCTTCTTTTATGTCTTAAAGGCGCCTTTGACAATAAAGGAATGAAGACGGAGGTGCGACTACAAGGCACTTGGCAATGGACACAATGTTTATTTCTTCTTTTTTAAAATTGTCCCACAATAATAGAATGAATGAGGTATAGATCTTGCACATTTTGCGCCTTATTATCTTGCCTCTGTCAATGAAAGGTCAAAGATTCAAATCTTTACAGGGTAACAAAGTAAGACATGCCATTTTAGTATATATGAAACTTGTGAGAACCTCGATTAATTCACTGTCAAAATTAAGTCTAGCCTTGGTTGTGAAAATGAATATTTTTTTTCAAGGGAATGAAATTTAATTTGTCTTCTTACATTGGATTTTGAGAAATTCTAATTGATTAAGACTAAAAATCGTTCTATTTAAATCCACAATTGAAAAGGAGGGAAGTAGAGTAGCACTAACATTGAGTTGGAATTTAGTCAGTGAATTCAATATTAAAAAGAAAAATTAAACAAAGAGATGGGATTAAAGCATTTATGAGACGCCAATATACAACTACACCATGTTTAGCACAAAATAAAGTTTTTGGAAAAAGTAATTATGTTTTCATGATTCACTATACAAAAGAGGTAGACCTGAGATTTTTCCCTAATAAATTCAATGAAGAAATGAAATTAACTATTTGACCATAAACTTTGGATTAAATTTTAAAAATCTATGCTTGGATAATTTTCAAGTTTCAAAATTTTGTTCTTCTCGAAAGAATTTTCACTTTCACTCACAAAAATTCAATTTATTTCATGTAAAATGTACATTCAAACATAAAATCAAATTTCAAAATATGACAACTTCAGAAATTCAAATTTTTAAATTTCAACTTTAAAATTTATGCTCAAATTAACAGGAATATCATGCATGACACTTTATAGTTCTCGTGATTCTAACATTTTGGTGGTTTGAATTTCCAAACAAGTCTACTTTGAATTACGAGTGTGAGCCAATCTTAAATGACCTCATTTAAGGAAATACTTACGGTTTGAGGTGTGTCGTTTACAATGTCCTTAAAAATATATTTCACTTGATTTAAGTACATATTCTTGAATTTAACAAGCTCTTCTATATAAATATGAGTGAAAATATTTAATTAGAAATAAATCCAATACATTTATAGAATATATGGGAGAAGAAATGAATCTTCATCTTTACTCTCATTAGGAGAAAAAACTACCATAAATTACATACATAATTATAAAGCCAGATACAGACCAGATGATGTGACATATCTCTTGGTATAGAAAATTACTACGATCTTTTATATTACATTTTTTTGAATTTTTTACTTCATTTTATTTTGTTTAATCAATTCGTTTGATATTTATAAAAAAATCTTACACCTAAATAAATCTCATGAGTTATATAAAAAATCATATACCATTGTATTCTCACTTAATTAACTACATGTCATCTTAATTCCCTTCTATCTAATTCTTGTATCAAACTATAAATATCTATTATGTATGGAGTTGTTGGATAGTTATTTTCATTTTTTCCTTTTTAATAAGTATCTTTTTTTTCTTTATTTTTCTAAGCTAATGTATTTACTAATTAATAGAAAGGACATAAAAAAAGGTTACGTGAAAATATGGCCATAACTTAGATGAGTATTGAGTTTGAAATGAACATGATAAACGAACACATTTTCTTTCTTGGACTACAAATTAAGCAAACACCTACTGATTTCTAAGGGGCAGAGTAGCCTTTCTAAATCAGAAGAAAGGTGAAATTGTTGAAACAGGTACAGTTGAAATTTTCTCAGGCTTCGGAGGTAACAAAATTTGAATCTCACTTTTTGACATATAAAATGTATATGTTGATGAATCAAGGTCCTTGTTGTAGAATTTGCAGCAAGTTTTCCTCTTTATAAAACTTTGTTATATATTAGTCGTGAGCTAAATTAGTGAAGATGCGCCCAATCCCTTGCTTCTTTCTCTTACTTAAAATTAGACTCACCAAGGTAGTTAATAGTTTTAGTTTTCTTGATGTGCGTGACTTGATGGTCTTTCTCAATCACTCTCCACAACATAATCAATGTCTCTTTTAGATAGTTGAGGTTATTCTTTATTTCCCATTTAATGGAATGGGTCAATAGTGTATAGATACTTCTTTTTCTTGATTGGAAAATAATTAATAATATGTGGTCACCTTCTTCATCCTCTTGTGATAGTTTCTTATATTTTTGTTGTTCATCCTTATTGAGGCATGAGTGCTAGCTGTTCATCCATCTTGAAGGAGACAGGGAGTAACTAATATGTTTTGAAAGACTTCTTCCTCTCTTCTTGTCCCTCAATTCTGGCTTAATTCTAATCCTCCTTTATTAGGTGGGGCTAGTGGATTTAGGTCTCGAGAAAAAGAACGCGGCAACTATTTTAAGACGAAGGCAATATTAAACTAAGTGATAAGGTAGATTTTCTCTCTTTTTTCTTCCATCGTGACTTATAACGGTTCACAAAGCTGCAAAATAGTAATTAATTTGCTATAAATAAGTGATGATTAGAAAAAAAAGATTTAAACATGTATATGCCAAACCATCCAAGAGTTACATTCCATAACGTTTACAAAATAAAATGTTTACTTGAGCACTTGTTGAATACATATACTTGCAATTATAAGAAGATAATTTATGCAACAAAGCTATCTGAAATTTGATACCCTAGCAAATTAAGTACAAGTACCATCTTAATAAGACAAACTAAAATAGCCAAAATGCAATCAAAAAAAATGTATCTAATTTTTTGCAAGCATAGGGGTGTTGGGATCTTCTGAACCGGCAAAACATTTGCAATGGGGCCCCCAATCAACTTGAAGCGACAAGTTTCACTATTAGCTATTTTGTTATCTTTTCGAGAGGCAGTCCATCCTTCTTTTATGATAACCATACTCCTAGCATACTCTATTTCCAATTTCCATTATACTCCTTCTTCATTAACCAACCTCATATTCTTCATGTTTATTATGTCTGTTTGTTGGGCGAATCTCAACGGGATAACCTAAAAAACATATTCATCAAACAAACAGGATTATTAGATTTTCAGGGAAATAACTAGAATGTGCAAATCTAGCGAATTTAAAATTACAATGTAAAACTATTAAACCTTACCATACAAGTAGCATGTGACTTTTTTATAACCATTTCAAAAAACGGATTGTTACCAGTTAAGTCCACCAAACTGTATCGACTGCTATAATTATTTGGACCAACTTTTTCACTTATACTATTAGCTTCTCCAACCTCCTTATCTGCAACATCTTGACATAATTATAACAATTAGTACAATATTCTACTAATGAATTCACTTAATTAATAGCTAATAAAGCACTTAAGATGTTTACTTACGTTGCTCAATTACATTTGCATTAGTTTGAGGGAAATTAACTGGAATATGTTCCTCTTCATCCTCGATTACATTAGCGTTAGATTGGAGAATCTTCTTCGATTACATTAGCATTAGATTGGAGAATTAGAATATCTTCGTCGATGATATTAGCATTAGCTTGGGCAACTAGAATATCTTCCTCTTGTTCATCTGATTCAATATCTTGATCTATTGGATATTCAATTTCTGTTTTACTCTGATCATATATAGCGACAGCAAAGTGACAACGCGGGTTGTACGTGAACATTAATACACTCTTGACGCTTATTGAGTAATAGTCACAAAAATCACTCCATCCCTTGGTTAGCCAAATTTGGCCTTGAGAATTTTCCACTTCAACCTCCCAAGCTTTTCCACTCCTGGTTCGCGTGTCAGTTGGGAAATCTTCCCCTAATGAACTAGCTTTTGGAGTTGAGTTAGATTCAAGTAGTGTCATATTTCTTACATACACCACATACGGAAGTTCACATAGTTATAGAAGCAGTCAAGGAAACTTTTTCGATAAAAATCTCATTTAATCTCATTTTCTGAATAGATACAACCTTTGTGTTCAATTAATCTATATAAATATTATGACATTCATGTTTATAATCACTTATTTCAAGAATGATCTTTTGTATTTTTAATCATTAAGTGAGTCAAATTTTATCACATGAATTGAAAGAAGTGAGTTATTACTGTAAATTGTAGCGAAACGAGATGATAGACTTCATTATGTTTATAGATAATAAATCATATAAAATTTTACACTTCTGACTCAATTACACAAGGTTGGAAGCCAAGTTGGATATCATCATCTGCTTGTCCTCCATACTTGACTAGTGTTTCTTTTATGTCTTAAAGGCGCCTTTGACATCAAAGGAATGAAGGCAGAGACGCGACTACAAGGCACTTGTCAATAGACACAATATTTTTACTAGATCTTTTTTAAATTGTCCCACATTTATAGAAAGAATAAGGTATAGATCTTGAAAATTGTATGCCTCATTATCAAGCCTCTACCAATGAAAGGTCAAAGATTCAAATTTTAACAGGATAACAAAGAAAGACATGCCATTTTTGTATGTATAAAATTTGTGAGAACCTCGATTAATTCATGCTCAAAATTAAGTCTAGCCTTGGTCGTGCAAAGGAATATTTTTTTCAAGTGAATGAAATTTAATTTGTCTTCTTACATTGGATTTTGAGAAATTCTTATTGATTAAGACTAAAAATCATTCTATTTAAATCCACAATTGACAAGGAGGGAAGTAGAGTAGCACTAACATAATGTTTGGAATAGTCGGTGAATTCAAGAATAAAAAGAGAAATTAAACAAAAAAGATGGTATTAAAGCACTTATGAGACACCAATAAACAACTACACCATGTTTAGGCACAAAATAAAGTTTTTATTATTAAAACTAATTATGTTCTCATGATTCACGACACAAAAGAGGTAGACCTGACATTTTTCCCTAACAAATTCAATGAAGAAATGAAATTAACCATTTGACCATAAACTTTGGATTAAATTTTAAAAACCTATGCTTTAATAATTTTCAAGTCTCAAAATTTGGTTCTTCTTGAGAGAATTTTCACTTTCACTCACAAAAATTTAATTTATTTTAAGTAAAATGTATATTCAAACATAAAATCAAATTTCAAAATATGACATCTTCATGAATTCAAATTTTCAAATTTCAACTTTAAAATTTATGCTCAAATTAACAAGAATATGATTTGGATAAGCGGGGATGCATTTTGGTAATTTGGGGGTGGATTTTGATATAGTGGAGCTTGGACATTTGCATAAGTGGAGGTAGCATTCTTATAAATTGGAGGATTACTGGGATGACTAGCTTGCGTTTAGCAAGCTTGGTTGGAATTTTGGGAAGACCGAGAACGACCTTGGGAATACGACGAGCTTCTGGGGGTTTTCTTTCTCCCATATGAAATAGAAGCGATTTCTTCTCTTTTCTTCTTCAACATTCCTGATGATCCGGGTGATGCAGCAACACGGGCTATCTTTCCCATTTTCAACCTATCTTCGATAGTCTCACCAACTTTGACTATCTCAACAAATTTTTCTCCTACGAGCAACAGGATTCGATCATAATACTCGGCCTCTTGCACCCGTACGAACACTTTTACAATCTCTTTTTCAGACATGGGCGGTCTCACCGTCGCCGCTTCTTTTCTCCACCTATAGGCAAACTCCCTATACCTTTCAATTGATTTTTACTTTATCTTTTCTAAAAAGTATCGAACTCGAATAATTTCTGTGTTGTAATCAAATCGATCGATAAAATCTTTGTCATTCAATACATTCCAGATGAGCCATAAGGTTGCCCACTCCTACGAAAGTGTCAAACTTCGGGATCTTGAACCCTTATGAAAGGTCCAAATTTGGATGAATACATGTCTTCATAACTAAGCCCGGCGATATCAGGGACACATTCGAGCTCTTTCATGGCATTCTTGATCTCTTCTTTTATGTCGACCTTTGCCTCTTTCTTCGCCCTCCACTCCCTTTCCTATTCCTCATAATGATCCACCTCGGAACCGTACACATCATGCTTGGTAGGGACGGAAATTTGGAAAGTGGTCCTTTTGGGTAAGGGTGGAGCTATAGAGGGACTCTGGGCATTTTGAGCGGTTTGATAATTCTGTGGGTAAGTCTGGGGATTGGTATTCTGATTTAAGTGGTGATGGGGTATTTGGGGATTGAAATTATTTTGGTTTTGATTTTGCGGTGGTGGAGCGGTTTGAAGTGGGTATTTTGTGGGTGGGGAGGCATTTGGGGATGGTTGTTTTGAGCAGGAGCTTGCTTATCTTAGTTTTGACACTGCCTCGGAAAGGCTAAATCACGTTGAGCTACGGTCTTCTTGCAGCTGCTCTTTGACGTCCGTTGATCTGGCCTTCGTATCATCTCGTAACATGAAGGGGAGAATGAAAATTTTTAAAGATAGGGGTCGGGCCTGGAAAGGCTGCTTACGTATCTCACAAGGAGAATTCAGGCCCAACATAGTTCGAGTACAAGATAAAACATTTTCATTCATTCGTTCATTACGATTACAAGAAAATTGAAAGACAACAATAGAGTTCTTAAAGATAAAATGATGATGACACGCCAGTCATTTTCCTTCTTGTTGTAGCATTAGTCTCCTCCTTTCAGATGGCCTAGGAATGAAGGTTTGTAGACGATTTCCTCGCTGTCGAGTAATCGTTTTTGGGACCACTATTAGCCCCTTGGCGTAGAAAGGGTATTTTTCACACATTTTCTGAAGTTTATCAATCACATTGCTATGGAAAACTTTATTCTTCTTCCTCAATGTGGCCATACTTTCTCTATTCTTCCATTTCCATTGTCAGCTCTTCATCAAGTGACATGCTTTTAGCTAACAGAGTGGCAATCACCGATTCTATCCTCGCCTCTCTCGCTTCTCTAAACGAAGCATGTTCAATTTCTCTTGCAAGTCCTCAGTCTCCATCTCAACATCTTTCTTTCTCTTAATCTATGATGTCGAATCCTCATCCAGCGTCAAGGTTCAGCTTTGTAGATTGTGGTGGCCATGTTGACTCTGAGCCCTTCCTCCTTGGCTTCTTGAATTTATTAAGTGATCTGTTTGATCTTTCTTTGTAGTTCTTCTCCAGTGAGTTCCATCTGGATGTTCTTACCTCTGTCCATAGGAGTGATCCTTTCCTTTCTTGAGACAATAGAATGAATGTTTTAGGAATGGTAGTATAGGAGGTTTCTTTTGAGTGAGAAACTTGAGACTCAGAAATTTTGGTCGGACATTTTGTAACAGAGACTTGTTTGTATATATCTTTTGGAGATTTTTGTCCATAGAAATGATTTTTTCCTTTCCTAAACATTCTTGTGACCCTTTTATGCCAATGGTAGGCCTACCGAATTGAAGGATGTATATGCTTTTTAAACCCGATTTATTATCCTCAAAATACTTCATTAATTGCATCCAAAATGTCCGATAAACATAAAGTAAAGAGAGTTTTAAAAGAATTACAAAACAAAGTAGAAATAAAGATGTCCCAAGCAGGGGATGGTAAATAAAATTCAAGCCTCATGTGATCCTTCGTCGAGACTGGTCCTCTTGGCGATGTTGACCTCTTCCCACATAGTATATTTGCTCGCCCCTAGATGATCTCTCGCCAATCGAACTCCTTATTGATGTTTGAACCCGTCTATCGACTGAATTTGTTATTCCATGCTATCATCTAACTCTGTCATGCACTGTCTGTCTCTTTGTAAGCTATGACTTTGGTGTCTTTTGAGTGACGAAGTTGATGCTGTAATTCATTTTATCAAACTTCTCTTGAAGTCGGTGAAGTCGGACTATAAGTTTGGCTCCAACATCTGCAATAATGTGGGGAACTTTTGACCAGGCTCAATAGTTCCAGTGAAAGTCGTTTTCAACCATTCTTTGTACTCCTTAAAACACTCTGGACGAAACCTGTTTGGTACAGGTTCACCCAACACTTTTCGAGATTGCCACATCCTAAGTATGTCTTCAGCAAATGCAATTCGTCCATTCTCGTGGTCAGTGCAAAATATCTCATATCTGCGATCAGGGGCAGCTCTTGTTTCCCTTCTAGTTTCCTTACGACTCGACCAGGAGCATATGGTCTAATCCCTCTTAACCTAGCAAATACCAAGTAAGGGACTTTTTCTGTTCAAACCACCATATTCTTAGTTACCACCAAACTGTCTATTGACTCAGGTACGTCTTCTTCTCTCAGCCCTCGAAGCCTCGGATACCAAAAACTTTCTTCTCCAATCTTATTGCAACGATTGTGGTACAACTATCAATCATGATCATGTAGCTCGTCTGACCGCTTTAGGGGATCTGGTTCTTTTGGAATATGAGTCTTGATCAAATGTCGCATAATCCACCACTGTACTATCAGATTACAACCTTGAAAGAAGTGTTCTCCGCTCTGATATTTGTCTAAAGCCCTATAAATATCGACCGAAATCATAGTCGCTAAAGTGTAGTACTTTGTTGATGATTTATAGTTCACTCTGTAGAAGATGGAATGACTGACATAAACATGCTAGAATGAATAGTGTATTTTTGTCCTTGAGAGAAAACACTCAAACATATTGCGAATGCGAGGGGACGCGTCCTTTCCATTTTTCTTTTGAAATGAACTCGTCCTTATATTTCTAATAAGCCCTTGCACGTCCGAACCGATAATATAGTTTTCTAAAAGGTATATTTGGGCTGGGGAGCTTGTCCATCCACTCGGTTTTAACCAATGACAGTTTTTCTCTAACTTTAGCGAAATCTCATATTATAGGATTTAGGAGATCTGTATCTGGATGTCGTTTCCTTTTGTTGCACATGGAGACCTTTTGTAACTCGTGAGGACTTCTTCTATTGTTGGCGTCAAATCTACTTCCCCATATCGAAAGACCATATGCTCACTATCCCAGAATTTTACCATTGTTCCAATTAGGTCAGGCCAAGCATTCATCTCTAGCAGTGAGGGGAGGTAACCTATGTGTTTCTGAACGATCATTTTGTTGTTGTTCATGAACCTCCACCATACTTTGAGGATGAGATCGGGGACGGTAACCATTCTTTTTTTCAAAGGCTCATGTGCCGGATTCATACTAAAAAATAACAGACAAAGATTAGTTAACCCTACCCCGTGGACAACAAATCATTTTATAAAAACACATACATCCTTCAATTATCACGAAAGCATGGTTGTCTATTTTTGGTAATTTGGGCTAAGTAGACAAAAGGCGGACTTCTAATGGGCCCCACATGCCTTGAGTGTTGAGTTGTCCTAGTTCGAATGCTCCTAAATTAGGAATTTTGGCTCGGCTGTATTCTAGTTGACTAAGAGTGACTTTTGAAAAGATCGGGAACCCAAGCAGACAATTTAGGCTGGAACTTGCAACAATCATTGGACGTATAACGGACCAACAAATTGTCACTAATTCCGAAAGAAAGTGAGTATAAAAAAGTCCGGTTGCGATTTCTCAAACCGTCCTTTAATATACTATACAGTATATACCATAAATATGTCATGATATGCAATGCAAGTTTATAATTTAAACAAATTAATCACATATAAACAATTCAATAATAACACTTCGTCCAAATAGTCAAATTATTTTTGTTAGAACTTAATTAATCCCTAGCATAGTCGTCATTTCAGTTTTATTAAAAATATACAAGTAAAGTAAAAATGAATAAGTTTCAAAAAATCAATTTATCTTATGATTTAAGAGAAATTAATTTTCCAAATTGACAGTCATAACTTGATTTTTTTAGTAAAAATCAAGAAAACTTAGAATTATTTTCAAAAGATTTAAACAGATAAAAATCAATTGAAAAAGAGTTCAAAGTTCAAATGTTCATTCCGAGAAGGTGTTAAGCCCTCGAAATGCTCGCGGTTGACCGGCAATTTGACTAAATAACCATTTTAAAATAGTTTTCAAATATTATCTAAATAAAGTGAATTCAGATTTTCTTTTTGATTTATATTTATTACTACTTCACTTTACTTAACTATTTAAAGGGAAATAAACCAAAATGAGAAGAGCTTTCTAAATGAGAAGAATATAAAGTGTTGAAAAAGGCTATATATATATATATATATATATAATTCATGATTAATTAAATTAGAACCAAAAAACAAATATATATTAGTAGCTACAATAATAAATAAAGAGTAAGTGTAGAGATATCAAATTTGGGCCTTTGGCCCATTTTCTGATTGCTGCTATTCCTTGGGTTTTGGCCCTGTTTTCTTTCAAAAGAAAACTATGTATACACGTTATGTATACTCCTGTCTTCGAATCGTATTTTGATCCGTATTCTAAATTTTTATTGAAACCCGAACCTGCGATCTTTCATTCACCTTCCTGTATCCTGGTATTTTTTTAGGCCTATAAATCATTTTTTTAAATTTATACCAGTGTATACAAAATGTACATCACATGTTTTCAGGCCTTCCTAGGTCTGGAAAGTTTATTATCCTCCGCCTGCACTTCGATTTTGATTTGGGAAAAATGAGATTGAACCGCTTTTAGCTCAAGATGAAATACATTTAAATAATGGAGGAATCCGATGGACTTGCTCAAAAATTCATGCCAAACAAAAGAGAAAGAAAAAATAATTCATGCACAATCATCAGTCTTAGTGGAACCAGAGAATATGAAAGCTTGCCATTAAAAGAGCAGAGGATCATACAAAGAAATCAATGGCAATAGCTGAGTGCTTCATAATGCTAAAACCATTTTTGCCCTTTTAAAATTTGAACAAAGAGGGTAATGAAGACAAAGGAATATTAAACCACGCTTAGCATAAGTTTTACGCACTAAGGCATACATTCAAAGGAACCCAGTGAAAGACAGACAACAAAATAGGTTACTGATGGTATGCAACTAACAGATAAAGGGTCACTACTCTCGTTGACTACAAAACAAACACCTTCAATTAAATCTAATATCGCTATATACTATGCATCGGTAAAATGGAACAAAGAGGAGATCATACACATAAAGTAATATATATATACAAAATGAGTTGGAAGAAACAGAACTCTATGTAATAAATAAAATAAACAGAGGTATGCATCTACTCACAAATTGGCTAAATGAAGGAAAATTGTGAAACTAAAAAATGCTATCGAGATATTGCAACATATAAGTACAAAAAAAATCCACAATAGAGGAAAGTGATGAACTTAAACGGAGCTCAATTAATATGAGAAATCTTTTAAAGACAGTGGAAGAAGGTGGGATATACAATCCGCTATACATTAAGGTTTGCAACATGAACAGGCTATTGACCAAGGGAGTGAGAACAAAAAGGAGAATAACACACTGAAAACGAACACACACACCTACGTCTCGGATTGATTTGACGTCCTTGTCGCTTGACATGTTGAGCATCCGCCCGAGCAAGGACGAGATGGGAGCTTGACCAGTACCAGATTAAAAAGGGAGACGTTGCAGGAGTCATTGTCGCTTGCTGGAAATTTTAGGTAGTCGTCATTGTCGCTTGCTGCGGATATCTTCGGACAACTGGGAAACTGAATCTGGTAGATGGAGAAAGTGGATGACGCCCAAAACAATTTTTTGCATAAAAAAAAGCAACTGATCAAGAAAAGAAGACCATATAGATTCCTAATTACATCTAAATCGTATTCGATTGATTTAATCACGAAAAAGGGTGAATTTATATATATTAATTAAAGAGATTCTTAACGTAAACGGAATAAAACAATCTATTCATGACTAATCCAAAATGGTAAACTACTATATGATTAAAACAAATAGTATAATATTTTTTAAGAATAAAATATAATATTTTTGAGAACGATTTTTGAATATTCATAAGATAAACTAATTCCATATAAAAATTACATAAACAAATATACTACTTAATCAATAGCAAAACAAACGAATAAATTTAATTAAAAACTAAGGAACCTAACTACAAACTACTAAAACCAATTCAATAAAGCTCTAAGTGGAATAAAATCTTTTTGATACAATTTTTGGATATTTTATAAAATAAATTAGGCGTATAATATATATATATATATATATATATATATATATATATATATATATATATATATAGGTATGTGTATATCACTTTAAAGATTATAAAACGGCTAACACAACTTTAACTAATGACTCAAAAAAGCTTTGAATTTTATAACTTCAATTATTTTTAACTCATTTGGAATTCAAGAGGCTCGAGAATTAATTATTCTCGAGGAGGGTCAAAATTGGGCGTCAACAACTGTCCCTCATTTTACTTAGATTGATGCAAGAAATCTGAGAAAAATGAAATTGACCAAGCCAATTTTGACCGACCTTATCTCAATCTTTAAGGAAAGGCATTTTGGTACGGACTTTAAGAATTATGGCCGAACCCCGGACATGGATTTCCTACATATCTCAGACTACATGAGAATTCAGACCACTTGTAGTTCGATAATCTTGATTTTAACGCACGATTTAAAAAGAGTTCAAAGCCATCTCAATGTTGAAGTATGAAGGGATCGAAATGCTCGGGAACAGGCTTTAAGAGAGAATATTGAAATACAGCCGAGTTTTCAATATTGAGCTCGCCTACATATCCTTGTATCTTTAGGAATCAGGCTGTCTTTAGTTCGACTCGATCGGTTGAGAAGAAAATATATTATACTATATAACCTTCGGTTCTTGACAAGTGACAAATTAAATCGAGTATGAAAAGGAGGCTCGTAACCTCTTAGCCATGAACGTGGCGCGCTTCACACCCATAATTGAGAACTTACATGGACATAATTACCAAAGCTCTTGGCGCATTGTCACTGAGATCAGAAACTTACTTATGACATGTACCAAAATTTCCGGATGCAAGATTGAAACTGACAGACCTAATGAAAACTCCACATGCCTTCGATAGGGGTGTGGTTTGATTGTGGTGGAAATCGCTCCTCTGCTCGCGTCTGAAGAATTTGACATTCCTCTTTGGACTATGTCCCAGTTCGCTGCTAAGAAAATGTTCCACGTTGTACTGCATCCTTTTTGATGTCGTCCGCACCTGTGGTATGTTTCGGATAATTCATTCTTTTGGATGCTCTCGACAAAGACTGAGATAAATATCATCACCATAAAAATGCAATTAAGATGGGAGACAGTGTCTTTTACCACGTCTACACTTAATTTTTATCCTCGACGTTTGACGTCAACTCGATTGGTTTGACGTAAAGCAAATAAAGCTTAAAGCTTATGTGTTGTGTTTGCAATATAATCTTCAATGCATTCTCTATTTGATGTCAATATAAAGGAAATTTGATGCGGTGTGCTAGTATTTCTCTTGACATCGTCTTCGATGCTCTTCTTGATGTTTACTTTTATCAAAATAAAAGAATGCAGTTGATGTCAATGGATAAATATTTCTCTTGGGATGCACAATTTCCTTTTCTAGTAGTGTATGATTTCTTGCGGGACATGAATATCTTCTCGCAATGTGTAAATTTCTGTGAGGTATGAAATCTTCTCGCGATGCATAAATTTCTGCGAGGTATGAAATCTTCTTCATGATGCATAAATTTCTGCGAGGTATGAAATCTTCTTGCGATGCTTGGATATTAAATCATGATGCATGATCTTCCGGATGCATGTATATTGACTCGCGGTACATGATTTTCTGTGATGCATGGATATTGACTCGCGATGCATGATCTTCTGCGATGCATGGATATTGACTCGCGATACATAATCTTTCGCAATGCATGGATATTGACTCACGATGTATGATCTTTCGCGATGCATGGATATTAACTCGCGATGCATGATCTTCCGCAGGGCAGGAATATTAACTCTTGATGTCATCCGTGATACTAAATGAAGATAGTGCTTCAATCGAGCAGTATAGTGATCTTCTGGGTGCTTTCTAGAAAATCATATCATCTCCAATGATGATAACGGTAAAACGACTTCTAGATAATATATCGTCATGATCGACAATAAGATAACTGACCCCTCTGATTAATGTATAGTATCATATTCGACATTATAATGCAAATGACGACCTTTACGGAAACCGTAATCTCCTCCTTGAGATTTCACTTGATTCACCTTCGAACCTAATTGAACCTTCTTTATGAATTTCACGTTGTTGGAAATTGATTGAAGTAAACAATTCATATTCCCAAGTCTCTGACATAAGAAATATAAAATGATTCCTGCTTCTAGGAAAACTATTGATTTTGGGTTAGTTTTCTCCTCCTTTGACTTCTCCATATTCATCCATCGGAAGACTTTGCTGATTTCAGAGCAAAGCTACAAACCTGCCTCCACAGAAAAATTGTTAGTTTTAAAACAAATTTATCTGTGTCGATTTCATTAGTTGTATTCTCCTTGTCTTTCTATCTCCGGTTGATTTCCCGATCTCCCGACTCTTGATAGATAAGACACTATTTTATGCAAAAATAAATGAAACATAAAAGGAAAAATTTAAGAGAAATAAATTTCTGAGAAATAGTATCTGAAAAGGGTCACTGCCAAGTCATATCATATCAGGCTTAACAAACTTCTTTGAGTCTGATGCTTGGAGGTCTATTTGATTATTCGCTGGGTAATTTTCAGAGTCACTCCGGACTTGTAGATAAACCCATGCAGAAATTTTGAGGCCATCCTCAAAATTTCTGTCCCAGTTAATTGTCTTGCTTATCTTTCCACTGTAACTGAGTAGATCGTGGAATTTTTGAGATCTTCTAAAAAATTCTCTCCCAGTTTCAAATCTCGAAGTATCTTCAGTCTTGACTTGCTGAGGAAGAATCTTCTTCCCAAGAATTTTTGAGCCCCTCTTAGAAATTCTATCCCAGTTTCTATCGTAAAGAGGAATAGAAATCTTATGGGAGATATGACTGAACCATTGTGAAGCCTACGTATCCCGTTGAGGCAGGAATGAGGTCAAACGTAGTTCCCCTCAAGGTTAACAATAATAAAAAAAATTAAGAAGAAACCAACCGAGGATGACATAGGCCACATACGTATCTCATTCTTGAGAATTCAGATCAAACGTAGTTCATTTACAAAAAAGGATAAAAATTTAAGCAAAACAAATACAAGCAAACAGAAGATTACAAATAAATGGCAGAAATACAAAATGAAACTTCGCACGTAGTATGTCTTGACAACATCTGAGTTGATTGGAATGCAGTGCTATCCATCTCTGATATGACCAAAGCACCTCCGGATAATACTTTGCGAACCATGTAAGGACCTTGCCAATTTGGCACGAATTTTCCTTTTATATTCGTCTTGATGAGGAAAAATACGCTTAAGGACAAACTGACCAACTTCAAAAAATCTGGCTCTTACTCTTTTGTGAAAAGCACGAATCATTCTCGGTCGATACAACTGACCATGACAAACAACCACCATTCTTTTCTTGTCAATCAATATTAATTGGTCAATCCGCTTGCTGCCCATGCTGCATTACTCAATTTAGCTTCTTCTATGATTCTCAAGGATGGTATCTCAACTTCAGCAGGTATGACTGCTTTTGTTCCGTATACTAACAAGTACAGAGTAGCTCCAATCGATGTTCTGGTAATCGTTCGATAACCCAACAAAGCATATGAAAGCATCTCTTACCAACCTCAGTGATTGTTAATCATCTTCCTCAAAATCTTTTTGTTATTCTTATTGGCGGCCTCTACAACTCCATTCATTTGGGGACGATAAGCGGTTGAATTCCGGTGCGTGATCTTAAATTGCTCACATATATCTCTCATCAAGTAACTATGAAGATTTGCACCATTATCAGTAATGATCGATTCTTGTACTCTGAACCTGCATATAAAATTATTGCGAACAAAATTAGCCACAACTTTCTTGGTTACCGACTTGTAAGAAGCGGCTTCCACCCACTTGGTGAAATAATCAATGGCAACCAAATTAAATCTGTGTCCATTAGAAGCGGTTGTCTCTATTGGACCGATGACATCCATACCCCAAGCTACTAATGGCCAAGATGAACTCATAGCATTAAGTTCGTGAGGTGGCACTCAGATCAAATCACCGTGCACTTGACATTTATGGCATTTTGCACAAACTTGCAACAATCATTCTCCATAGTCATCCAGAAATACCTGGCTCGAAGGATCTTTCTTGCCAAAGTGAGCCCATTCATATGCATACCACAAACTCCAGCATGTATGTGTTCAATAAGCTTCACAGCTTCAACAACATCAACACATTTTAGAAGACCCAAATCTAGAGTCCTCCTATAAAGGACTTCTCCACTTAGAAAGAATTTGAGAGCCATACGGCGTATCGACTTCTTTCTGTTGGGTCTTGCATCTTCTGGATAATTTCCGGACTCCAAATACTTCTTTATATCGAGATACCAAGGCAAACCGTCTGGTTCTGCTTCAACATGGGCACAATGGACTGGATGTTCTTTCAACTCTATATATAGAGAGGATCAATATAATTTCTATCCGGATGCTTAATCATAGAAGCGATGGTGGCGAGAGAATCAGCCAACTCATTTTGTATTCTGGGAGTATATGTGAACTCGATCCTGTGTAATCTTTTGCACAACTTCTGTACATGTTGTACGTAAGGTATAATATTCAGATTCTTCACAGTCCATTCTCCTTGAACTTGATGAATCAACAAGTCTGAATCTCCTATAACCAACAACTCGTAGACACTCATGTTGATGGCCATTTTCAACCCAAGAATACAAGCTTTGTATTCATCCATGTTGTTCGTGCAATTAAATCAGAGCTTAGCCGCCATGGGATAGTGTTGACCAGATTCTGACACTAAGACTACTGTAATACATTTACCTTGATGATTTTCCGCTCCATTAAAGAATAATCTCCAACCTGGATACGCTTCAAAAATATCTTCACCCACAAATGACACTTCTTCAGCGTGAAAATAAGTCTTAAGTGGTTCATACTCTTCATCAACGAGATTTTCTGCCAGATGATTAACAAAAGCCTGTGCTTTTATCGCCCTATGAGTCACATACACAATATCAAACTCTTTTATCACCCTATGAGTCACATACACAATATCAAACTCACTCAACAACATTTGCCACTTAGCTAATTTTCCGATCGGCATCGCCTTCTGGAAGATATACTTTAGCGGGTCCATTCTTGATATGAGGTATATAGTACAAGAAGACAAATAATGACCCAACTTCTGGGCAAGCTAAGTCAAAGAACACCACATCCTCTCTAACAAAGTGTAACAAGACTCGTATGGAGTAAACTTATTGCTTATGTAATAGATAGCCTTCTCCTTTTTTCCTGTCTCATCTTGTTGACCAAGTACGCATCCGAATGCACTATCTGAGACGGACAAATACAGAAACAATGGACTCCCTTCTCAAGGAGGAACTAATACCGGCGGATTGAACAAATGTTCTTGATAGCATCAAAAGCAATCAGACACTCTTCAGTCCACTTTGTCGGAGTGTCTTTCTTCAGTAACCTTAAAATAAGCTCCCACACCACGGTTGATTGAGCTATGAATCGACTGATGTAATTAAATATCCCTAAGAAACTCATCACCTCTTTTCTCGTCTTTGGCGGAGGTAACTCTTGTATCGCCTTAATCTTGGAAGGATCGAGCTCAATACTTCTTCTGTTGACTATAAATCCCAACAACTTTTCGGCTGGTACTCCAAAAGAACATTTAGCGGGATTCTACTTGAAGTTATAACGACGCAGACGATCAAAGAACTTCTTCAAATGTGTCAAGTGGTCCGAACTCTCGCAGAACTTGATTATGACATCACCACATGCAGCTCAATCTCCTTATGAATCATGTTATGAAATATGGTCGTTATAGCCCTTATATAGGTAGCACCTCCATTCTTGTGGCTAAATGACATCACTCTGTAATGATATACACCCCAAGGTGTAATAAAACTTCTTTTTTCTACGTGTTCTTCGTCTTTTAGAATCTGATGATAACCTACATAACAATCCACAAATGACTGCATTTGATGTTTAACACAGTTATCAATCACAATGTGAATGTTCGTTAATGGAAAATTATCCTTAGGGCTGGCTTTATTGAGATCTCTATAGTCGACATAAATTCTGATCTTCCCATCTTTTTTGGCGACCGGAACAACATTGGACAACCAAGTTGGGTATTGTGTCACTTTCACAAATCGAGACTCTATCTGCTTGGTGATCTCTTATTTAATCTTTAAACTCAACTCAAGCTTAAATTTCTGAGTTTTTTGCTTCACCGGACTGAACCTTGGATTAATCGGCAATTTGTGAGTCACCATATTGGTACTTATCCATAGCATGTCGCTGACCTCCCAGACAAACATGTCAATGTACTCGATGAGTAAATGAATTAGGCCTTTTCTTTGAGATTCATTCAAATGAACGCTAATATTGACTTCTTTGACACACTCTTGGTATCCCAGATTTATAGCTTCAGTTTCCTTTAAATTCAGCTTATGCTGGTTTTCAAACTGTAGAAATTCTTCTGCAATTTCCTTAGTTTCTTCTTCGTAATCATCAACCTCGTCATCACCTGCCTCATGTGGTTCATTCAGCTCGTGACATGACACGACATTGGCAGGTTTAAAACTTACATTACTAAAACCGTAAACAAACAAAGTTAGGAAAGCAAAGTATACCAGATGAGTAAATAAACAAATTTTAAAATAAAAGAGGCTTTAATTCAAATTGGAAAAACGGTGAAAACTTTGGCCATGGCATAAGGCCATGTTGCCTCTTTAAACATCACGATGGAAAATTAAAAAATCAAACAGTTAAGAAAAATGCAAAATGGTGGGTCTCGGGCCTCTTCCGGACTACCACCAATTTTTAAATATTCATAAAATGATGCCCTTCTACCAAGGAGTTTGGGAGATCAGGATGGGCGTGGAGATCTAGTTTTGCAGCATCTCCCCTAGCTCAACATCACGGATACCAGATAGCTCGACCTTTTCCTCAATAACTGCATCAAACTTCTCGAGAAAGCCACAGATTCCTTACACAAGGTCTTCATGCTTGGCATACTACCCGACTAGGAAGAATTGATACAGATGTTGGATCGGTTTAGTCAATGATTTCATTCTTCTTTTTGTCTTCATGTCATCATCTGTGGGGATGTACCCAAACCATATCTGAATCCTTTGACGAGGACTGGAATAGGCTAAATAATTTTTTGGGAATTTTCTCCCAATCCGAAACTTGGTTAAAATCCACTTTGCAACATTACAGTAGCAATCATCTTATACACAGAAGGCATGAGTGGTTGTAGGGCCAAGTCTTCACCGATGGTATTTACCAGCTCCACCGTGTATAAATCAGTAACTTGAGACACTTCATTGATAATCAGTTCTTGTCTTCCACAATGACTACCTTCGCCATGAATGACTAGCTCTTCGTTATTCCAAACGAGTTTCATCATCTGATGCACGGTAGAGGGCACAACTCCAGCCATGTGAATAAAAGGTCTTCCCAGAAGAAGGTTATAGCTGGTGTCAATATCTAGGACTTGAAATTGTGCGTTAAACTCGGCAGGGCCCAATTGGATAACCAAATTTATGGCTCCTAAGGTATCTCTTTGAACAGCGAAGGCTCTCACATTCAATTGATTTTGCTTAAGTTTACAAGTAAAACTTCAACTGCCTTAGCGTTGACAATGGGCAGATGTTCAAACCAGATCCATCATCTACTAAGACACAATTGATAACCTTTTTCACGACAGACGACAGTGATCTATAGTGCATTGTTGTGGGACTTGCCTTCAGAAGGAAGCTTATCGTCACAAAAGCTGATTCGATGCCCTCGAATAACCTGGTGGATCATAGCGGCCATGTTATCACTGCTTGTGCCCGCGGGTACATACGTATCATCAAGAGCCTTAATCAAAGCCTGCCTGTGTGATTGAGAACTCATCAGCAGGGCCCATACAGAAATCTGGGATGGAGTCTTCTCCAAATGCTTGACAATAGAATAATCTTTCGGCTGCATTCTTCTTCAAAATTTCTCCGCCTCACCCTCGATTATTGGCCTTTTAGATTGATCCTTATTTTGACCTCCGAGAGCAGTCTCCTCAGGAGTATAACATCTTCAAGTGTTCGTTATACCTTGTGCAGCAACAATCTCTATCACAAATTTTGGCTTGATAATAGTTTTTGATGGCACCAAGGCAACAATCTTTGCGGGTGTCGGGATAACGAACACTTTATTATCTTTGATGCTCAAGGAAGCTACAACCTTTTCCACCTCGTCATGAATGATTGGAGTTATCACTTTTGTTCCACACCAATCATCATCATTTTCTATCATACTAACGTTGCCGCCTCCATGATTCGGCAAAGGATTGGTATTGACATTAGGTCTAGCTAGTTGGAGAGAACCACCTCTTGGTCAATTAAATCCTGAATCTTGTGCTTGACGTTGATACATTCCTCAATATCATGCCCAACACTGTTGGAATGATAAGCACATATCTGATCTGGCCTATAGAATTTCGAATTGAAATCCACGGGTTTGGGCCCCACTGGGTGGATATATCCGGCCGCAGCTAGTCGCTCGTACAACTTTGTTCGGCTTTATGCGAGCACGGTGAAATTCCTCGAAGGTTTATTCTCGAACCGAGGTCGAGTGGAATCATAATTTCCTTGTGGGGGAGGTATCTGTTGATAACCTCGATTGTTCAGATGGGGAATTTGATTTCTTGGATATGAGTTTTTCTGATAGTTTGGCATTGGATCTTGACAGTTTGGGTGGGGATTTTGATATAGTGGAGCTTGATCTTGATAGACAAGAAGGGGTGCTGGATAGATCAACTGCACGTTAGCACAGTTGGGAGCAACATCACGTTAGTACTTCATCATTTACTAATCTCTTATTTCTATCGATGGAGATATGTCCCAATCTCTGATGGCATAAGATAGAGGAGTCTTCATTTATAACACTTTTTTTATGTTAGTTTGTACATGCATAACAATATGAGTGGAATACTTTTGTAAATTAAGAGAGAAAAGATCATCAGGCAATGTAACATATCTAATAAGTTTATATTATTCTATGTTTTATTTATAATAACTAGTGAAATTTGACGCAATTGTAGAAACATATTTAAATTTATCATATCATCTTTTTGGATATTGACATAAATTTTAAGCAATACGTATTTTAGTTAATTCATAAATGTGAATTATTTAAAAGGTATATGCAGTGTATGAGCATTATTTAAATCAAAACATATACTAATGCAAGTTTGCTACTCCAATCCAAAGATAGTCTGCTAAACTTAAATTCTTAAAAACTAATCCAAAGAAAAAAATAATATTTTTGAAATACTAAAATAGGACAAGTCCCCAACTGTCGCAATGGTGTGAGTCCTTTTCTATATTCTTGCCACAAAAAAAGGAAAGCACTACCAAACAAATAAGAAAGAAGAAAATTTATGATGTAAGGCCCTAGCTGGCTTGGTTCTCTCTTACTCTTGTCTACACTCCCCTAGGCCTTTGTTAGTAGGTTTTTCTTTTGCCTAGTTTTGTCCCGAACCAAAGAGGAACAAAGAAAAAGTACGTAATGGACATACCTTTAACTCTCATATCTTAAGGACGAGATATTTTTCCCATTTCATTAATATTGTCTGATCCCATGATAAGTGTCCAACTAAAGCAATTACCATATTAAGTTCAATCACAATATTAGTGACATTAGGTATAAAAAATCAAATTAAAGCACTTACTAAAAGAAATTTGGAATTATCAATACAGTAGTACAACACTACATCTTCTTATTAAATTAGATTGAACAGTAATATGAGCTGATTGAGCCATTAGTGTTGCACAGCTAATCAGGCCTTTCATAAGCTAAAACAAGAAAGGGAGGCATTTGAGAAACTACAACATTTTCTTTCGTAAATTAATTTTGATGACAATAGATTTTTGGGTTTTAATTAAGTAAGTCACGATGTTGTTATATCCAATTGATTTGGTTTTCTCAAAATCAGCTACCGGACTTGAAATTATAGATTCATATGTGATCCACATGACTTAGACAAAAATTCTATATTTTATCCACCTAGTGATGTTTTGGTTGAATTTCGAAGATTCTAATATCAATTAAGAACATTCTTCGAAATATATCTTATATATATATTTACTACAATAGAACAAGCTCACTCTTTCTAAAATAAAGATCCACAGTTACATTGATTCCTTCCATTTAATAAAGGAAGGAACTAACACAAAGTATCTGAACAAAATATACGCCGTAATTTAGAGTACTTAATTAGTGAAATAATACTATATTCATTCAGCAGAAGGACACATGATGACATTAAGCAGAAGCTTGGGTTAATTTAAAAACAAACTTCTTTAGTTGAAGTACCGTGTCACTATGTCTATTGGTAAAGAACAACTAGCTACTGACGACGTTATGGTCTGGTAATTGGAAGGATGCATTATAATTTAGAACTAAAGATTGATCACGTGATAATTTGAGTTAGAAAAAAAATAATAGATAAATTTTGGCTTTGAGGCATGAAGAAGAACTTTCTTTCAAGAGTCATAGGGACTACAAGCAATTTTTTATCAGAATACATCAAAGCCTGAAACCTATGTGCAATAGAATATGCTGATAGAGAGGGTAAAGGTCCCACATTGATTGGGCAGTGGACCGGTTGTTGTGTCCTCAAATGGAATATGAAATCGTTCCTTCATGAGCTAGGTTTTTGTATTTAGTTATGTCTAGGTGTCATATCTTTATATAATATAAAAGTTAGATCCATCATCGTTCGAGCTCCTGGTTTGCGTGTCAGTTTGGAAATCCTCACCTAATGAACTATCTTTTAGGGTTGAGTTAGACTCAAGTAGTGTCATATTTATTACATACACCGCATCCGGAAGTTCACGTAATTATAGAACCAGTCAAGGAAACCTTTTCGACAAAAATCTCATTTAATCCCATTTTCTGAATCGATACAACCTTTGTGTTAAATTAATCTATTTAAATATTATGACATTCATGTTTATAATCACTTATTTCAAGAATGTTCTTTTATATTTCTAATCATTAAGTGAGTCAAATTTTATCACATGAATTGAAAGAAGTGAGTTATTACTATAAATTGTAAAGAAACGAGCTGACAGACTTCATTATGTTCATAGCTAATAAATCAGATAAGATGTTTGACTCAACTAACTCAATTACATATGGTTGGAAGCCAAGTTGGATATCATCATCTGCATGTCCTCCTTACATGAGTAGTGCTTCTTTTATGTCTTAAAGGTGCCTTTGACAATAAAGGAATGAAGACGGAGGCGCGACTACAAGGCACTTGGCAATGGACACAATATTTTTATTCGACCTTTTTTAAATTGTCCCACATTTATAGAACGAATGAGGTATAGATCTTGCACATTCGGCGCCTCATTATCTTGCCTCTATCAATGAAAGGTCAAAGATTTAAATCTTTACAAGGAAACAAAGTAACACATGCCATTTTTGTATATATGGAACTTGTGAGAACCTCGATTAATTCACACTAAAAATTAAGTCTAGCCTTGGTCGTGAAAATGAATATTTTATTCAAGGGAATGAAATTTAATTTGTCTTCTTACACTAGATTTTGAGAAATTCAAATTGATTAAGACTAAAAATCGTTCTATTTAAATCCACAATTGAAAAGGAGGGATGTAGAGTAGCACTAACGTTGAGTTGGAATTTAGTCAGTGAATTCAAGATTAAAAAGAGAAATTAAACAAAGAAGATGGGATTGAATTATTTATGAGACACCAATATACAACTACGCCATGTTTAGGCTCAAAATAAAGTTTTTGGAAAAAGTAATTATGTTTTCGTGATTCACGATATAAAAGAGGTAGACCTGAGATTTTTCCCTAATAAATTAAATGAAGAAATGAAATTAACTATTTGACCATAAACTTTGGATTAAATTTTAAAAATCTATGCTTGGATAATTTTCAAGTTTCAAAATTTTGTTCTTCTCGAGAGAATTTTCACTTTCACTCACAAAATTTAAATTTATTTCATGTAAAATGTACGTTCAAACATAAAATCAAATTTCAAAATATGACAACTTCAGAAATTCAAATTTTTAAATTGCAACTTTAAAATTTATGCTCAAATTAACAGGAATATCATGCATGACACTTTATAGTTCTCGTGAATCTAACATTTTGGTGGTTTGAATTTCCAAACAAGTCTACTTTGAATTACGAGTGTGAGCCAATCTTAAATGACCTCATTTAACGAAATACTTACGGTTTGAGGTGTGTCGATGACAATGTCCTTAAGAATATTTCACTTGATTTAAGTACATATTCTTTAATTTAACAAGCTCTTCTATATAAAATATGAGTGAAAATATTGAATTAGAAATAAATCCAACACATTTATAGAATATATGGGAGAAGAAATTAGTCTTCATCTTTACTCTCATTACGAGAAAAAACTACCATAAATTACATACATAATTATAAAGCTAGATATAGACCAGATGATGTGACATATCTCTTGGTATAGAAAATTACTACTATCTTTTATATTACATTTTTTTTGAATATTTTACTTCATTATTTTCATGAATAAATTCGTTTGATAATTATAAAAAAAAATCTTACACCTAAATAAATCTCATGACTTATATAAAAACCATATACCTTTGTTTTCTCACTTAATTAACTACATGTCATCTTAATTCCCTTCTATCTAATGATGGTATCAATCTATAAATATCAATTATTTATGGGGTTGTTGGATAGTTATTTTCATTTTCTCCTTTTTAATAAGTATCTTTTTCCCTCTATTTTTTCAATGCTAATGTATTTAGTAATTAATAGAAAGGACATAAAAAAAGGTGACGTGAAGATATGGCCATAACTTAGATGAGTATTGAATTTGAAATGAACATGATAAGCGATCACATTTTCTTCCTTAAACTACAAATTAAGCAAACACCTACTGATTTCTAAGGGGCACAGTAGCCTTTCTAAATCAGAAGAAAGGTGAAATTGTTGAAACAAGTACAGTTGAAATTTTCTTAGGCTTCAGAGGTAACAAAATTTGAATTTCACTTTTTGACATATAAAATGTATATGTTGATGAATCAAGGTCCTCGTTGTAGAATATTCCGCAAGTTTTCCTCTTTATAAAACTTTGTTATATAATAGTCGTGAGCTAAATTAGTGAAGATGTGCCCGATCTCTTGCTTCTTTCTTTAACTTAAAATTAGACTCACCAGGGTAGTTAATAGTTTTAGTTTTCTTGAAGTGCGTGATTTGACGGTCTTTCTCAATCACTCTCCACAACATATTCAATGTCTCTTTTAGATAGTTGAGGTTATTCTTTTTTTCCCATTTAATGGAATGAGTCCATAGTTTATAGATTCTTCTTTTTTCTTTATTGGATAATAATTAATAATATGTGGTCACCTTCTTCATCCTCTTGTGATAGTTTCTTATATTTTTGTTGTTCATCCTTATTAAGGCATGAGTTCTAGCTGCTCATCCATCTTGAAGGAGATAGGGAGGAATTTGTATGTTTTGAAAGACTTCTTCCTCTCTTTTGGTCCCTCAATCCTGGATTAATTCTAATCCTTGTTTATCAGGTGGGGCTAGTGGATTTAGGTCTCGAGAAACAGAACACGACAACTATTTTTAGACGAAGGCAATATTAAAGTAAGTGATAAGGTAGATTTTCTCTCTCTTTTCTTCCATCGTGACTTATAACGGTTCACAAAGCTGCAAAATAGTAATTAATTTACTATAAATAAGTGCCGATTAGAAAAAAAAGATTTAACATATATATGCTAAGAGTTACATTCCATAACGTTTACAAAATAAAATGTTTACTCTGTGTGCAAAAGAAATGGCAAATTTAATTTCAGACAAACACAATTAGTTTAACTTATATCTTGGACTAAATCAACAATTTACAAGGACTAAAATTACATTTAATTACTTACTAGACGGCATAATTTGTCTAATGAAGTAATGATTTGGATGAACTTAGGGTTGTTGGGAGAAGAACTCCTTAAGGAAGATCCATGGAACTCGTTTGCCATGATAGATGGTAGGATGGGAAATTGTTGAAGAACTTGTTTACAATATATAGGAGTTTGATTCATGAGAACCATGCACAGCTCACTCACGAGGATTCTGTTGTATTTCAGTCATCACATGATGCTTGTGATGACTACTGTATTGCTTTGTCTTGGAATAATAACCAGATTGTTTTTTTTTTGTTTTTTTGACTTATTCTTAAGATTCATTCACCTAACCCTATAAATTACCACTTATTTACACTCACGTGAATGTGACTACTATTGCTTTGTCTTGGAATGCACAAAGATAGTTTTTTCCTTTTTTCTTTCTTTCTTTTTGACTTCTTTTATAGACTCATTCACCTGACCCTATTACTACTTATTGACACTAGCACTATTATTCTACGTTTTATTTATACTAACTAGTGAAATTTGCGGCGATTGTAGAAATATATTTAAATTTATCATATCATCTTTTTTAGGAGATTGAAATAATTTTTAAATAATATATATTTTTGAGTTAATTCATAAATGTGAATCATTTAAAAGGTATATGCAGTGTATGAGCATTAAATCAAAACATATACTAATGTAAGTTTGCTACTAGAATCCAAAGATAGTCTGCAAAACTTAAATTCTTAAAAACTAATCCGAAGAAAAAAACAAATGTTTTCTGAAATACTAAAATAGGGCAAGTCCCCAACTGTCGCAATGGTGTGAGTCCTTTTCTATCTATTATCCTTATAGTAACTTATATTTATAAGGTTAATAAACAGAAACAGAAATAAGATGAAGCAAAAAATACATAAAATATACAAGAATTAATCCGAGTCCACATAAACTACTGTGTGTCCTTAAGAAATTTAATCCCCTCAGTATACCCAAGGTTATGGATTAATTTATTCCAAGATAAAACGGATTAAACCTGTTAAAGAAATAGCGGTACCTCAAACTTCTTTAACTTCAACGAACTTAAGAACGACAACAAGTTACACAAGCTCAGTCGATCGACACTTTGATTTTATTTGAGAGAAAAATAAATGCAGAGAAGGAGAAATTTTTTTAGTGTTTTTAAAAAATCGAAAATTGACTTCCTTTTATAGCCATTTTCAGCAAGGAACGTGTCTGTTCAGTAAAATCTTTTCAGACCCATTTTATCCAGAAAGTTGTGTCTTTTGGAAAAAATAATAACTTTTTGGAAAATTGGGTCTTTTAGGAGAATAATGACTTTTTGGAAAGTAATGATTTTTCGGAAAGTAACGAATTTTCGAAAAGAGAAACGACTTTTCAGAATGTTACCGTTACCCGCAAATTTATAAGATATAATTTTAACATGATTTATTTGATTTAACAAAAACTGATTAAATATATTTTGTCCAAAAAATTTATCAATCAATCACATCATTTGCCAAATCCAAAGCCAAAGCCGAGGCCGAGTGAGCGACGACGACGACGGCGCGAGGGGGCATCTTTTTCTTAGATCTTTAAGAAGTAATGGAAGAGTTTCCTTCTATAAGGACAACAATTTCCCTTTCTTTTGCCAATATGGGAGAAATGATTTTTCATTTGCACTTTGCAAATGCCTTTTCATTTTTCATCCAAAGTAGTTCCCTTACTTTTCATATTCTCTCTTTTCTTTTCCCATTCGCACTTGCTAAAACCCAACAATCCCCCACATGAATGGGGAAGACTATTATTAAAACATATGCATGAAAAAACTTGTGTGTCTTGTAGGTAAAGGTTAATCGTATCTGGATAAGTAGGTTTCCCTTTAAACTTTCCATAGTGAACATATATCGGATATACTCGGTCAATCGGTAGATTTGATATCTTTGAATCATCGAGCTTTGGTGTATACCTAGACAACATATTTCACACAATCAACCCTTGAACTGTTCTTAGTTCTCATTGTTTTGTTCGTTTCTACCTTGAACACATCTTGGATAGTAAGTGCTTAAAGAATTGGCCTTACCGGATTCTCCTTGAAGCGATTTACACGTCACACTTACATAGGTGATTTCTAAATGTGTTATCCCATAGATACACCATTTGATTTTCCATGTATCAAACTTAGAAACCCAAAAAAAAGTCCTTATGTCTTTATCCTGGTTACTAAACAGTCTCATCATGAGAATGGACCATAAAATAATAATAATTTTTCTTTTCCTTTGACAATGTTGAACCGTCATCAATGACTTTGTTTTATCTCCTTGAACCTAGATCTTGGGATCTCCAGTCTTCTAGGTGGAGTTACCGCCACGATGACTTGTTCTCGGCCATAGTCCCATTCCCGTCGATGATTTCTCAACTCCCTCTCTATTTAGGCCTTTTATAAGTGGATTTGACACATTATCTTTTGACTTCACATAGTCAATTGTGATAATTCCAATAGAGAGTAGTAGTCTCACAAAGTTATGTCTTCGTCTTATGTGACGAGACTTGCCGTTATACATAATGCTTCCAACCCTTCCTATTGCAGCTTGACTATCACAATGTATGCATATAGGGGCCATTGGTTTGGGACAAAATGGAATATCTTGTAAGAAATTCCGGAGCCATTCAGCTTCTTCACCTGCCTTGTCTAAAGCAATGAATTCAGACTCCATTGTAGAGCGAGCTGTACATGTTGGTTTGGATGATTTCCAAGATATTGCTCCTCCACCAATAGTAAAAACGTATCCTTTTGTGGATTTTGTTTCAGTTGACCCAGTAATCTAGTTTGCATCACTATGTCTTTCAAGAACGGCTGGATATTTGTTGTAATGTAAAGCATAGTTTTGAGTGTCATCTAAGTATCCCAAAACTCTCTTCATTGCCAACTAATGAGTATGATTAGGATTACTTGTATATCGACTCAGTTTACTGATAGCGCAAGCTATGTCTGGTCATGTAAAATTCATGACATACATTAAGCTTCCCAATACGCTAGCATAGTCCAATTGAGACTGACTTTCAGCTTTGATCTTTGCAAGATGAAGGTTTACATCAATTGGAGCCTTTGCCCTTTTAAAATTCAAAAATTTGAATATTTCAAGTATCTTTTGAATATAATGAGTTTGAGACAATGCTAGACCGTTAGGAGTTTTAAGAATTTTACTTCCTAATATCACATTAGCAACTCCTAAATCTTTCATATCAAACTTACTAGCAAACATACAGTTTGTAGCTTTTATAATAGCAATGTCTTTGCTCATTATAAGAATATCATTTACATATAGGCATAAAATAACTTCTTGATTTGGAGTATCTTTAATGTAAACACATTTATCACATTAATTGATATTAAATCCATTTGACAACATGGTTTGATCAAACTTAGCATGCCATTGTTTTGGTGCTTGTGTTAGTCCATAAAGTGACTTACTAAGTTTGCAAACTTTTTTTTCTTTACCAGGAACTACAAAACCTCAGGTTGTTCTATCTAAATTTCCTCTTTAAGCTCTCCATTTAAGAAGGCTGTTTTCACATCCATTTGATGAATTTCAAGACCGTATATTACAGCTAGTGCAATTAACATCCGAATTGATGTAATCCTAGTCACTGGCGAGTATGTGTCAAAATAATCAAGACCTTTTTTTTGTCTAAAACCTTTGACAGCAAGTCTTGCTTTATATTTGTCAATAGTTCCATCGTCTTTCATCTTCCTTTTAATGATCCATTTTGAACCCAAGGGTTTTTTCCCTGCAGGAAGATCAACCAACTTCCAAGTATGATTGCTTAAGATTGATTTAAATTCACTATTAACAGCCTCCTTCCAAGAGGTTGAGTCGCTAGACAACATTGCTTCCTTGAATGTTTGAGGCTCACTTTCAAGAAGAAACGTTACATAATCTTACCCAAATGAAGTAGATGTCTTTTGACATTTATTGCGTCTTGGACTTTCTTAATTTTGTTCATTCTCTTTTGGTTCTTCTCTGGGTTGTTTAGATCCCCCACTAGATGACTCAAGTCTATTTTTATACGGATAGATATGTTGAAAAAATTCAGCACTATCTGATTCCATTAACTTATTATCATGAATATCCGGATGTTCGGACTTATGAACCAAAAATCGACATGCCTTACTATTTTTGGCATATCCAATGAATACACAATCCACAGTCTTAGGTCCTATTTTTACCCTCTTAGGCATAGGAACTTGGACTTTGGCTAGACACCCCCACACTTTGAAATATTTCAAATTGGGTTTTCTACCTTTCTATTTCTCATATGGAATTACATTTGTCTTTGAGTGAGACACTCTGTTAAGTATCTGATTTGCTGTAAGGATATCTTCCCCCCACAAGTTCTGCTGTAAAACTGAACTTATAAGTAATGCATTCATCATTTATTTTAAAGTTCAGTTTTTCCTTTCTGCAATTCCATTAGACTGAGGAGTGTAGGGAGCAGTAGTTTGATGGATTATTCCATTTTCTAAACATATTTGTGCAAATGGAGATTCATATTCTCCACCTCTATCACTTCTGATCATTTTGATCTTTTTATCTAACTGATTTTCAACTTCAGTTTTATATTGCCTAAATGCATCTATTGCTTCATCCTTACTATTTAGCAAATAGACATAATAATATCTAGTGCAATCGTCAATAAGAGTTATGAAATACTTTTTCCCACCACGTGATGGTGTTGAATTCATGTCACAAATATCAGTGTGAATCAATTCTAAAGGATTTGAATTCCTTTCAACAGATTTATAAGAATGCTTAGCATACTTAGATTCAACACAAATTTGACATTTTGATTTATTGCATTCAAATTTTGGCAAAATATTTAAGTTAATCAGTTTTTGCAAGGTTTTGTTATTAACGTGTCCCAAACGTTCATGCCATAAACATTTAGACTCAAGCAAGTAAGAAGGAGCAAAATCTTTATTCATATCAACTGCAATTACACTGAGTTTGAAAAGGCCATCACTAAGGTAGCCTTTTCCTACATACATATCATTTTTGCTTACCACTACTTTATCAGAAAAAAAATACACATTTAAATCCATTCTTGGTCAGAACTGGAATTGAAACTAAATTATTTCTCAATTCTGGAACATATGAGACCCTATTCAAAGTCACCATTTTGCCTGATATCATCTTTAATAGGACATTGCCAGTTCCTTCCACCTTTGCAACAACGGAGTTCGCCATAAATAATTTTTCATCTGTAAGTGCTGGAGTATATGATGAAAATAATTCTTTGTTGGCACAAACATGGCATGAGGCACCAAAATCTATCCACCATTCTCTTGGATTTCCAACCAAGTTACATTCTGAAAGCATTACACAGAGATCGTCCATTTCTCCTTTGCCAAATTTGCTTGATCCTTCTTTTTCTTTTCCTTCTTTGGACCCCGGCATTCATTAGCCCTATAACCATGTTTACCACAATTAAAACAGTTTCCATTGAATTTCTTCTTAGGAGGATTGCTTTTTGGACCAGATGCTTTCTTTCTTTTCTTTAATTTTGTGGAATCTTCTTCAACAAAATTTACTTCAGATATTGCTGAATTACCACGTGACCTCTTTTCTGCAGCCTTATGATCTTCTTCGATTCTCAACCTTACTATGAGATCTTCAACATTCATCTCCTTGCGTTTGTGTTTCAAGTAGTTTTTAAAGTCCTTCCACAATGGAGGTAACTTTTTAATAATTGCAGCCACTTGAAAAACATCATTCACAATCAATCCTACATTAAAGATTATGTGAGTATTAAGGGAAAACTTAATATTTCTAACATAGGCATTAAATAAATTTATACATTCAGCAAGGAAATCATGGATTATGACCTGCAATTCTTGAACTTGGGTGACGACAGTCATACTGTTTATAATCTTATAGTCCAGAAATTTTGCCACAATGAATTTCTTCATTCTGGTATCTTCTGTTTTGTACTTCTTTTTCTAAAGCATTCCAGAGTTCTTTTGAGGTTTTGACATTGTTGTACACATTGTATAGATCATCTTGCAGACCACTCAAAATATAAATTTTACACAAAAAATCTGAGTGTGTCCATGCTTCTGTTACCAAGAATTGTTCATCAGCCGGAGTTTCATCTAACATAACAAGAACATTCTCATTAATGAACTTCTGTAGACTCAACGTAGTGAGATAGAAGAACATCTTTTGCTGCCATTTCTTAAAGTCGACTCCATAAATCTTTGCAGGTTTCTCAGCTAGCACAAAGGCTGCATTTGAAAGATTATGTGCAACCGTTGTTGTTGCAGCACTTATTGTTCCAGCATTTGTTTGACTTGAATTAGTCTTTTTTTTCTGTCACAAATGGCAGATAAATTAAGTATTTGAAATACTAACAGTAAAGAACAAATCTTTACACAAACTATTTCTGCTTTAACGATAAAGCTTTTATGTTCTTTTAATCGTTAATCGAATGAACTTTAAAAATTCAAGCAGGATAGAAAACCATAAAGGTTTTAATCTCCAGAAACCTCAAATACAGAAATTGTTAAATTTCTTAAGATTGTTATCCTTATAGTAACTTGTAATTATAAGGTTACTAAACAGAAACAGAAATAAGATGAAGCAAAAAATACATAAAATACAAGAATTAATCCGAGTCCACATAAACTACTGTGTGTCCTTAAGAAATTTAATCCCCTCACTGTACCCAAGGTTATGGATTAATTTCTCCCAAGATAAAACGGATTAAACTTGTTAAAGAAATAGCGGTACCTCAAACTTCTTTAACTTCAACGAACTTAAGAACAACAACAAGTCACACACACTCAGTCGATCGACACTTTGATTTTATTTGAGAGAAAAATAAATGCAGAGAAGGAGAAAAAATTTCAGTGTTTTTAAAAAATCAAAAATTGACTTCCTTTTATAGCCATTTTCAGCAAGGAACGTGTTTGTTCAGTGAAATCTGTTCAGACCCATTTTATCCAGAAAGTAGTGTCTTTTAGAAAAAATAACAACTTTTCGGAAAATTGTGTCTGTTACGAAAATAACGACTTTTTGGAAAGTAACGACTTTTCAGAAAGTAACGACTTTTCGGAAAGAGTATGAATTTTTCAGAATGTTACCGTTACCCGCAAATTTATAAGAGATAATTTTAACACGATTTATTTGATTTAACAAAAACTGATTAAATAAATTTTGTCCAAAAAATTTATCAATCAATCACATTATTTGCCAAATCCAAATCCAAATCCAAAGCCGAGGCCGAGCGAGCGACGACGAAGACGGCGCGAGGGGGCATCTTCTTCTTAGCTCTTTAAGAAGTAATGGAAGTGTTTACTTCTATATGGACAACAATTTCCCTTTCTTTTGCCGATATGGGAGAAATAACTTTTCATTTGCACTTTGCAAATGACTTTTCATTTTCCCTCCAAAGTAGTTCCCTCACTTTTCATATTCTCTCTTTTCTTTTCGCATTCACACTTGCTAAAACCCAACACTATCTTCTCGCCACAGAGAAAGGAAAGCACTACCAAACCAATAAGAAAGAGAAAATTTATGATGTAAGGGTCTAGCTGGCTTGGTTCTCTCTTACTCTTGTCTACACTCCCCTAGGCCTTTGTTAGTAGGTTTTTCTTTTGCCTAGTTTTGTCCCAAACCAAAGAGGAACAAAGAAAAAGTACGTAATGGACATACCTTTAACTCTCATGTCTTAAGGACGAGATATTTTTACAATTTCATTAATATTGTCTTATCCCATGATAAGTGTTCCAACTAATGCAGTTACCATATTCAGTTCAATCACAATATTAGTTACATATGGTGTAAAAAACCAAATTAAAGAACTTACTAAAAAAAATATGGATATATCAATACAGTTGTACAACACTACATCTTCTTATTAAATTAGATTGAACAGTAATATGAGCAGATTGTGCCATTAGTGTTGCGCAGCTAATCAGGCTTTTCATCAGCTAAAAAAAGAAAGGAAGGAATTTGAGAAACTACAATATTTTCTTTCATAAATTAGTTTTGATGACAATAAATTTTGGGGTTTTAATTAAGTAAGTCACGATGCTGTTATATCCAATTGATTTGGTTTTCTCAAAATCAGCTAGTGGACTTGAAATTATAGATTCATTCGTGATCCACATGACTTAAACAAAAATTCTATATTTTATCCACCTAGTGATGTTTTAGTTGAATTTCGAAGATTCTGATATCAATTAAGAACACTCTTCGAAATATATCTTATATATATATTTACTACAATAGAACATGCTCACTCTTTCTAAAATAAACATCCGTAGATACATTGTTTCCTTCAATTTAAAAAAGGAAGGAACTAACACAAAGTATCTGAACAAAAAATACGCTGTAATTTAGAGTACTTAATTAGTGAAATAATATTATATTCATTCAGCAGAAGGACACATGATAACATTAAAAAGAAGCTTGGGTTAATTTAAACACAAACTCCTTTAGTTGAAGTACCATTTCACTATGTCTATTGGAAAAGAACTCCTAGCTACTGAAGGAGTTATGATCGGGTAATTTGTAGAATGCATTATAATATAGAACTAAAGATTGATCACGTGATAATTTGAGTTAGAAAAAAAATAATAGATAATTTTTTGCTTTGAGGCTTGAAGAATCACTTTCTTTCAAGAGTCATAGGGACTACAAGCAATTTTTTATCAGAATACATTAAAGCCTGAAACCTATGTGCAATTGAATATGCTGATAGAGAGGGTAAAAGTCACACATTGATTGGGCAGTGGACCGGTGGTGGTGTCCTCAATGGACTATGAAATCCTTCCTTCATGAGCTAGGTTTTTGTATTGAGTTATGGCTAGGTGTCATATCTTTACCTAATATAAAATTTAGATCCATCATTGTTCGAGCACCTGGTTCGCGTGTCAGTTTGGAAATCCTCCCCTAATGAACTAGCTTTTAGGGTTGAGTTAGAATCAAGTAGTGTCATATTTATTACTTACACCACATCCGTAAGTTCACGTAATTATAGAAGCAGTCAAGGAAACCTTTCCGATAAAAATCTCATTTAATCTCATTTTCTGAATTGATACAACCTTTGTGTTCAATTAATCTATTTATATATTATGACATTCATGTTTATAATCACTTGTTTCAAGAATGATCTTTTATATTTCTAATCATTAAGTGAGTAAAATTTTATCACATGAATTGAAAGACGTAAGTTATTACTATAAATTGTAACGAAACGAGATGACAGACTTCATTATGTTCATAGCTAATAAATGAGATAAGATGTTTTACTCATCTAACTCAATTACATAGGGTTGGAAGCCAAGTTGGATATCATCATCTGCTTGTCCTCCTTACATGAGTAGTGCTTCTTTTATGTCTTAAAGGCGCCTTTGACAATAAAGGAATGAAGACGGAGGCGTGACTACAAGGCACTTGGAAATGGACACGATATTTTTATTCGACCTTTTTTAAATTGTCCCACATTTATAAAATGAATGAGGTATAGATCTTGCACATTTTGCGCCTCATTATCTTGCCTCTATCAATGAGAGGTCAAAGATTCAAATCTTTACAGGTTAACAAAGTAAGACATGCCATTTTTGTATATATGGAACTTGTGAGAACCTCGATTAATTCACACTCAAAATTAAGTCTACCCTTGGTCATGAAAATGAATATCTTTTTCGAGGGAATGAAATTTAAGTTGTCTTGTTACATTGGATTTTGAGAAATTCTAATTGATTAAGGCTAAAAATCGTTCTATTTAAATCCACAATTGAAAAGGAGGGAAGTAGAGTAGCACTAACATTGAGTTGGAATTTAGTCGGTGAATTCAAGATTAAAAAGAGAAATTAAACAAACAGGATGGGATTAAAGCATTTATGAGAAGCCAATATACAACTACGCCATGTTTAGGCACAAAATAAAGTTTTTGGAAAAAGTAATAATGTTTTCATGATTCACGATACAAAAGAGGTAGACCTGAGATTTTTCCCTAATAAATTCAATGAAGAAATGAAATTAACTATTTGACCATAAACTTTGGATTAAATTTTAAAAATCTATGCTTGGATAATTTCCAAGTTCCAAAATTATGTTCTTCTCGAGAGAATTTTCACTTTCACTCACAAAAATTCAATTTATTTCAAGTAAAATGTACGTTCAAACATAAAATCAAATTTCAAAATATGACAACTCAGAAATTCAAATTTTTAAATTTCAACTTCAAAATTTATGCTCAAATTAACATGAATATCATGCATGACACTTTATAGTTCTCGTGATTCTAACATCTTGGTGGTTTGAATTTACAAATAAGTCTACTATTAATTAAGAGTGTGAGTCTATCTTAAATGACCTCATTTAAGGAAATACTTACGGTTTGAGGTGTGTCGATGAAAATGTCCTTAAGAATATTTCACTTGATTTAAGTACATATTCTTGAATTTAACAAGCTCTTCTATATAAAATATGAGTGAAATATTTAATTAGAAATAAATCTAACACATTTATAGAATATATGGGAGAAGAAATTAATCTTCATCTTTACTCTCATTAGGAGAAAAAACTACTTTAAATTACATACATAATTATAAAGCTAGATATAGACTAGATGATGTGACCCATCTCTTTGTATAGAAAATTACTACTATATTTTATATTACATTTTTTGAAATTTTTACTTCATTATTTTTATTAATCAATTCGTTTGATAAGTATAAAAAAATAATACACCTAAATAAATCTCATGAGTTATATAAAAAACCATATACCTTTGAATTCTCACTTAATTAACTACATGCCATCTTAATTCCCTTCTATCTAATTCTTGTATCAATCTATAAATATCAATTATGTATGGAGTTGTTGGATACTTATTTTCATTTTCTCGTTTGTAATAATTATCTTTTTTCCTTTATTTTTTCAACGCAAATGTATTTAGTAATTAATAGAAAGGACATAAAAAAAAGTGACGTGAAAATATGGTCATAACTTAGATGAGTATTGAGTTTGAAATGAACATGAAAAGCGAACACATTTTTTTCCTTTGACTACAGATTAAGCAAACAACTACTGATTTCTAAGGGGCAGAGTAGCCTTTCTAAATTAGAAGAAAGGTGAAATTGTTGAAACAGGTACAGTTGAAATTTTCTCAGGCTTCGGAGCTAATAAAATTTGAATCTCACTTTTTGACATATAAAATGTATATGGTGATTAATCAAAGTCCTTGTTGTAGAATTTGCAGCAAGTTTTCCTCTTTATAAAACCTTGTTATATAATAGTCGTGAGCTAAATTAGTGAAGATGCGCCCAATCCCTTGCTTCTTTCTCCAACTCAGAATTAGACTCACCAGGGTAGTTAATAGTTTTAGTTTTCTAGAAGTGCGTGATTTGACGGTCTTTCTCAATCACTCTCCACAACATAATCAATGTCTCTTTTAGATAGTTGAGGTTATTCTTTTTCTTCCACTGAATGGAATTAGTTCATAGTTTATAGATTCTTCTTTTTTCTTGATTGGATAATAATTAATAATATGTGGTCACCTTCTTCATCCTCTTGTGATAGTTTCTTATATTTTTGTTGTTCATCCTTATTAAGGCATTAGTGCTAGCTGCTCATCCATCTTGAAGGAGATAGGGAGGAATTAGTATGTTCTGAAAGACTTCTTCCTCTCTTCTGGTCCCTCAATCCTGGCTTAATTCTAATCCTCCTTTATTAGGCGGGGCTAGTGGGTTTAGGTATCGAGAAACAGAATGCGACAACTATTTTAAGACGAAGGCAATATTAAAGTAAGTGATAAGGTAGATTTTCTCTCTCTTTTCTTCCATCGTGACTTATAACGGTCCACAAGGCTACAAAATAGTAATTAATTTGCTATAAGTAAGTGGCGATTAGAAAAAAAAAGATTTAAAAATATATATGCCAAACCATCCAATAGTTACATTCCATAACGTTTACAAAATAAAATGTTTACTTGAGCACTTGTTGAATGCATATACTTGCAATTATAAGAAGATAATTTACGCAAAAAAGTTATCTTAAATTTGATACCCTAGCAAATTAAGTACAAGTAGCATCTTAATAAGGCAAACTAAAATATCTAAAATGCAATAAAAAAAATTGTATCTAATTTATTGCAAGCAAAGGGGTGTTGGGATCTTCTGAACCTGCAAAACATTTGCAATGGGGCCCCGAATCAACTTGAAGCGACAAGTTTCACCATAAGCTATTTTGTTATCTTTTCGAAAGGCAGACCATCCTTCTTTTATGATAACCATACTCCTAGTATACTCTATTTCCACTTTCCATTCTACTCCTTCTTCATTAACCAACCTCATATTCTTCATGTTTAATATGTCTGTTTGTTGGGCAAATCTCAACGGGATAGCCTAAAAAACATATTCATCAAACAAACAGGATCATTAGATTTTCTGGAAAATAACTAGAATGTGCAAATCTAGCGAATTAAAAACACAATGTAAAACTATTAAACCTTACCATACAAGTAGCATGTGACTTTTTTATAACCATTTCAAAAAACGGATTGTCACCAGTTAAGTCCACCAAACTGTATCGACTGCTATAGTTATTTGGACCAACTTTTTCACTTATACTATGAGCTTGTCCAACCTCCTTATCTGTAACACCTTGACATAAGTATAACAACTAGTACAATATTCTACTAATGAATTCACTTAATTAATAGCTAATAAAGCACTTAAGATGTTTACTTACGCTTCTGAATTACATTAGCATTAGCTTGGGCAACTAGAATATCTTCCTCTTGTTCATCTGATTCAATATCTTGATCTATTGGATATTCAATTTCTGTTTTACTCTGATCATATATAGCGACAGCAAAGTGACAACGCGGGTTGTATGTGAATATTAATATGCTCTTGACTATTATTGAGTAATAGTCACAAAAATCACTCCATCCCTTAGCTAGCCAAATTTGGCCTTGAGAATTTTCCACTTCAACCTCCCAAACTTTTCCATGGGGAGCCTCAAGAAACACGGGGTTTAACATCTTCTCGCAGTATCTTTTGGCAAATACTACTGGAATCCTCTGCGTGCAAAAGAAATGGCAAATTTAATTTCATACAAATATAATTAGTTTAACTTATATCTTGGACTAAATCAACAATTTACAAGGACTAAAATTACAATTAATTACTTACCAGACGGCTTAATTCATCTAATGAAGTAATGATTTGGATGAACTTAGGGTTGTTGGGAGAAGAGCTCCTTAAGGAAGATCCATGGAACTCGTTTGCCATGATAGATGGTAGGATGGGAAATTGTTGAAGAACTTGTTTAATATATATATATAGGAGTTTGATTCACGAGAACCATTCACAACCCGCTCACGAGAATTCTATTGTATTTCTGTTATCACATGATTCTTGTGATGACTACTGTATTGCTTTGTCTTGGAATAATAACCAGATTGTTTTTTTTTGACTTCTTTTTAAGATTCATTCACCTAACCCTATAAATTACCACTTATTTACACTCACGTGAATGTGACTACTATTGCTTTGTCTTGGAATGCACAAAGATAGTTTTTTCCTTTTTCTTTTCATTCTTTTTGACTTCTTTTATAGTCTCATTCACCTGACCCTATTAATACTTATTGACACTAGCACTATTATTCTACGTTTTATTTATACTAACTAGTGAAATTTGCGGCGATTGTAGAAATATATTTAAATTTATCATATCATCTTTCTTAGGATATTGAAATAATTTTTAAACAATATATATTTTTGAGTTAATTCATAAATGTGAATCATTTAAAAGGTATATGCAGTGTATGAGCATTATTTATATCAAAACATATAATAATGCAAGTTTGCTACTCCAATCCAAAGATAGTCTGCAAAACTTTAATTCTTAAAAACTAATCCGAAGAAAAAAACAAATGTTTTTTGAAATACTAAAATAGGGCAAGTCCCCAACTGTCGCAATGGTGTGAGTCCTTTTCTATCTTCTCGCCACAGAGAAAGGAAAGCACTACCAAACCAATAAGAAAGAAGGAAATTTATGATGTAAGGCCCTAGCTGGCTTGGTTCTCTCTTACTCTTGTCTACACTCCCCTAGACCTTTGTTAATAGGTTTCTCGTTTGCCTAGTTTTGTCCCAAACCAAAGAGGAACAAAGAAAAAGTACGTAATGGACATACCTTTAACTCTCATGTCTTAAGGACGAGATATTTTTCCCATTTCATTAATAATGTCTGATCCCATGATAAGTGTTCCAACAAATGCAATTACCATATTAAGTTCATTCACAATATTTGTGACATAAGGTGTAAAAAATCAAATTAAAGCACTTACTGAAAGAAATATGGAATTATCAATACAGTTGTACAACACTACATCTTCTTATTAAATTAGATTGAACAGTAATATGAGCTGATTGTGCCATTAGTGTTGCGCAACTTATCAGACCTTTCATCAGCTAAAACAATATAGGGAGACATTTGAGAAACTACAACATATTCTTTCGTAAATTAAATTTGATGACAATTGATTTTGGGGTTTTAATTAAGTAAGTCACTATGCTGTTATATCCAATTGATTTGGTTTTTCAAAATCAGCTAGTGGACTTGAAATTATAGATTTATTTGTGGTCCACCTGACTTAGACAAAAATTCTATATTTTATCCACCTAGTGATGTTTTGATTGAATTTCGAAGATTCTTATATCAATCAAGTACATTCTTTGACATATATCTTTTATTTATATTTACTACAATAGAACATGCTCACTCTTTCTAAAATAAAGATCCATAGATACATTGTTTCCTTCCATTTAACAAAGGAAGGAACTAACACAAAGTATCTGAACAAAATATACGCTTGAATTTTGAGTACTTAACAAGTGAAATAATATTATATTCATTCAGCAGAATGACACATGATGACATTGAACAGAAGCTTGGCTCTATTTAAACACAAACTCCTTTAGTTGAAGTATCAAGTTACTATGTATATTGGAAAAGAACTCCTAGCTACTGACGGCGTTATGGTCTGGTAATTTGAATGATGCATTATAATACAGAACTAAAGATTGATCACGTGATAATGTGACTTAGAAAAAAATAATAGATAAATTTTGGATTTGGGGCATGTAGAATCACATTCTTTCAAGAGTCATAAGGATTACAAGCAATTTTTTTTATCAGAATAGAACAAAGTCTGAAACCTATGTGCAATTGAATAAGTTGATAGAGTGGGTAAAAGCCCCACATTGATTGGGTAGTGGACCGGTGGTGGTATCCTCATATGGACTATGAAATCCTTCCTTCATGAGCTAGGTTTTTGTATTGAGTTAGGTCTAGATATTGTATCAAAGTTAGGTCCATCATCATTAGAACTCCTGGTTCGCGTGTCAGTTTAGAAATCCTCCCAAAATGAACTAGCTTTTGTGGTTTAGTTAGACTCAAGTAGTGTCATATTTCTTACATACACCACATTCGGAAGTTCACTTAGTTATTGAAGCAGTCAAGGAAACCTTTTCGATAAAAATATCATTTAATCTCATTTTCTGAATATATACAACCTTTGTGTTCAATTAATCAATATAAATATTATGAAATTCATGTTTATAATCACTTATTTCAAGAATGATCTTTTATATTTCTAATCATTAGGTGAGTCAAATTTTATCAAATGAATTACAAGAAGTGAGTTATTACTATAAATTGTAACGAAACGAGATGACAGACTTCATTATGTGCATAGCTAATAAATCAAATAAGATGTTTTACTATTCTAACTCAATTACACAAGGTTGGAAGCCAAGTTGGATATCATCATATGCTTTTCCTCCATATATGAGTAGTGTTTCTTTCATGTCTTAAAGGCGCCTTTGACAATAAAGGAATGAAGACGGAGGAGCGACTACAAGGCACTTGGCAACGGACACAATATTTTTATTCGACCTTTTTTAAAATTGTCCCACATTTATAGAACGAATGACGTATAGATCTTGCACATTTTTCGCCTCATTATCTTTCCTCTACCAATGAAGGGTCAAAGATTCAAATCTTTACAGGGTAACAAAGTAAGACATGCCATTTTTTATATATGAAACTTGTGAGAACCTCGATTAATTCACACTCAAAATTAAGTCTAGCCTTGGTCGTGAAAATGAATATCTTTTTCAAGGGAATGAAATTTAATTTGTCTTTATACATTGGATTTTGAGAAATTCTAATTGATTAAGACTAAAAATCGTTCTATTTAAATTCACAATTGAAAAGGAGGGAAGTAGAGTAGCACTAATGCTTGTTATAGTTGTGGCAAATCGGATCACATGGTAAAGGATTGTCCGATAGGAGAAGTCAAAATAAGGGAAGGAGAGAGTTTAGTCTAATGGTCCAAGTGAAGAGGCTTCAAGGAGGCTACGATTCTTCGCACTCAAGTCTAGGGGTGTAGAGAAAGGCACTTCTTGTGAAGTCTCGAGTGAGTAGCCTTAATTAGTCCTTCATGTATTTGACTGTGTGTGGTGTGTATACCCTAGTATGAGGTTAGGATTCCTACTCGTAAGGCTATTGTTCCTTATCTTTTCGTATTTTGTTGCTATTGGCTAAATGTGTATAGCGATTAAGTTATGAACGGATCGGCATTACGATGTGTAATGGTCGTTTCATTCGGGGACGAATGTTCCTAAGGGGGGAATAATGCAAAGATCCAACAAAAATTAAATAATAGGTACTTAAGGTGATTTAATTATTAATTAAAAATCTAAAAATTTAAGGGAATAATGGTCCTTTCACGTATTAATTAAAATAAATCAGATTTGTATTAACCTAATTTAAATCCTATTCGACTAAGTCTTGAATTTAGTCTCCTAATCATAATAACACTCTACCTCTCTCTCTCTCTCTCATTCTCCATATATATCTCTCACGTTGGTTTCTGCCAAAAATAATTTCAAGAACTGAAAATACATCAAGAGTTAATCACACTTGAAGAACTCACAAGAATTTTTAAGTAAAAGAAAAAGTAATCAAAACATCAAGGCTAAGAGAGGTTCGTCGAGTGAGGTGTGCGTTGAAGTAAAGTGGGCGTGGGTTGGAGGACTTTCCGGGAAGCAACATAAGCGTTTCAACATCGATTAAGGTATGAGTTTCTTATCTCTTGGTCCCTTTCCCAAGAGACCCCTTAAGGTTCAAGATATTCATTCCGAAAACTAGGGTTGTTTCCCCGTTGTATGTTCCTGTCACTAGCTCCTATTGAATTATAGGTTGGATATGTTTGCTGGTATAAAGTAAGGATGGAATGCGTTTTCGTGATGTTTATGTTTAAGTATGCATGTTCGGAATTATGTGATTATTGAATATGTTGTCCGAAATCATGTGAAAAAGTGATGTGTGTGTGCAATGTGTGGTAGTGAACTTAGTCATTGTTAGAGGTGTGAAATGGCATGTTTAATTCTCGTAATTTAAGTGCAAAAGTTGTACACAATGTGATATTCATCATAATGAATTGTGGCTGATTGAATAACAATCTTTTAGCCAAACAAACCTATGAAAGATGCACCTAAAAATGTGTTAAAATGGTCTACGAATTTTGTTAGGAATTCAAGTGAAAATGATGATAAAAATGAATTGAAAAATGACAAAAAATTCCAGCAACAATGCAACGTTAATTTACATTAAAGTTTAATGAAGGAAATCTGGAAATTTATTAAATTTTAAAGGAATGAGGCCACCAGGATTCGAACCTGGGACCTCACCTGTCAGAAAGTAGTAGCTCGCAAAAAAAGGGGGCTGGGGGGGATCGAACACGCGACCTGGGGGGAAAGAGAAGAAGGAAAAAGGAAATGGGAGGCGTGGGATACGAACTCACGACCTCTCGATACACGCGAAAAGGGAATAAGAAGGAAAAAAAAGAGGAGGGGCTGTGGGGAATCGATCCCACAACCCCTCAATCAACCAGCAGCAAAAAATGAGAAGCCAAGGAAGGGGAAATTAATTAAGGGAAAAGAATGGGGTCGTGGGGAATCGATGCCACGCCCCTCAGCAGCTGCCAAGATGGAAGGTAAAAAAAAAAATAAGGATGTTGTGGTGGCTCGAACCCCCAACCTATCGGTTAATTAGAATTCTAATTAAAAATAGAAAATTTAATTCTTTCATGTAAATATGGAGAATTAATTTAGAATTCTAATGAAAATAGAAAATTAATTGTTTTGTGTAAATATTGAGATTTAATTTAGAATTCTTATTAAAAATAGAAAATTAATTCTTTCATGTAAATGTTGAGATTGAATTTAGATTCTAATTAAAATAGAAAATTAATTATTTGATGAAAATGTTGAGATTTAATTTAGAGTTCTAATGTTATGAATATTAGAAATAAAATCAATGAAAGATATAAATGATATCCAAGTGATTCAAGAATTGGGTTCCCGTGCCCAAACCTCCGTATTGATACATAAGTCATACGTGAGTAAAATATTCAAGAATAATACCATCTACGTAGATCAAAAATCAAGACCTTGGCATATATACAAGATACATAAGTCTTGTAATGCATAATCTTAGGAAAGTAAGAATCACTTAACGAACTATAAATGAAGCCCCGTGGCTTGTATATATAGACACATAAGTCTAACATACGTTCAAAAATAAATGAACCTAAGATATACGTAATGAAATGAAGAAATTAACATTCACGAAATAAGAGGTGAATAACTACGAAAAATAAAGGTGCGAATAATGAAGAATGTGGTGACAATCATGATGTGAGGCTAATGTATATGATGAGAGCAATCTCAAATGAGCCTAAGTAAATGTTACCAATACGTACTCACCAATGAGAGTGTAAGATAATGAAGAGACCAGTCTCTATGAACACTCTAATGAAAATATTGAGTTTAAAACACTTAATACTAACGATGAGATGAGAAATCATCTATTGAGATATGATGTCCTCATACTAGAAGACAGCTTCCATGATGTATGAGTTGAATGTAATGGAACTTTATACTGAGCACCGATAGGCTAGCTATGAGTGGTGATGCCTTCTTTCGAGAAGGGAGGTGGTTCACGTAACTCTCATGAGAAAAGACTGTTCGGCTTGCCGGGTAAGGGTCTCCATACATCTCCTAGTCTTTAAACCTATACTGCTACTATAGGGATCTCGCGGGGTTAAATTCCCATATATGCTAGCATGTTATTGAATCACTTTTACCGGTGATTTCACCTCTTTTTGATGTGGGGGAGACACTGGATTTCATGATGCTCACATGATCTATGTCGGTCAAAGTTAAAGTTCCCAATGAATGAATGAGGCCAGCCTCAAATGAATCATATAAAGAAATGAATGATACCGAAGGTGTTAGGATAGGATAATCAAGAGTATTCAAGTAATGACATTAGGTTATTCCGTATCATTGCACAGGAAACCCGATGAATGTCTTAAAATACATCCTACGTATAGCTGGTGTTCACACTGGCCTATGAATAAACTAAAATGAGGTACGTATGAATGAATGAAGCAGAGGTTGTGTTTGCTAAAGAAGGCTCCCTAGTTGAGGTCCCATATGTTGAGCCCTCATTTTGGAAAGTCTTAAGGTCAAGTCCATGATAATAAGGTCTTATGGCATATGAATGAATAATACAAAGGAAGTTATGTATTATATGTTATGTGCTATATGAAGATATTATGTGTTGTTTGTCATATAATAATTATAATGATGCATGTCACTCTCATGTCATAACTTTCTCAATCTCAATTTGGCAAGTCCACTAGCTTTACTTCAAAAAATCATGTCGTTAGGAAAGATCTATTCTTTCTCATGCATGTCCTTGGTGTGTGCTTGCATATACCCATACTTAGTATAAGTGTGTACTAATTCCATACAAACATCAATTTTTAGGTGCAGGCACAGGTGGACGGTAGAGCTAAAGGTTCGCTGTTGCAGCTATCTGGACATCCGCATTCATCCGGAGTTTGGTAGGTCCTCATGCTTTCGAGGATGCTACTGTTTACATTCTAGCATAGTTTTAAAGTTAAGCTAGTTGAGTATGTTCCACTAGCGTTTTTTTCCTGTTTTGGTTCAGAATTTATATTGGTGCTATTTTGGCCGATATACGATTAATACTTAATGAATTATTTCTTTCAGTTGCTTATCTCTAAATGTTAGATGTTTGATGATGAACGATTACGAAATATTAAGAATTTTAGCAAGTATGATTAAAGAATCAAAAATTTCAAATTTTCCGCTAAAATTAACCTATGTAAAGTAAGAATGACGTAAGTAGGCTTGTTTGTGACCTCTGAGAGGTCAACGACGCCGGTCTCGTCTCTAGACTCCGTTCGTGACAATATTCTTGAATTTAACAAGCTCTTCTATATAAAATATGAGTGAAAATATTTAATTAGAAATAAATCCAACATTTATAGAATATATGGGAGAAGAAATTAATCTTCATCGTTACTCTCATTAGGAGAAAAAACTACCATAAATTACATACATAATTATAAAGCTAGATATAGACAAGATGATGTGACACATCTCTTGGTATAGAAAATTACTACTATCTCTTATATTATATTTTTTTGAATTTTTTACTTCATTATTTTCATTAATAAATTTGTTTGATAATTATAAAAAAATCATACACCTAAATAAATCTCATGAGTTATATAAAAAACCATATACCTTTGTATTCTCACTTAATTAACTACATGTCACCTTAATTCCCTTATATCTAATTCTTTTATCAATCTATAAATATCAATTATGTATGGAGTTGTTGGATAGTTATTTTCATTTTCTCCTTTTTAACAAGTATCTTTTTTCCTTTATTTTTTCAACGCTAATGTATTTAGTAATTAATAGAAAGGACATAAAAAAGGTGACGTAAAAATATGGCCATAACTTAGATGAGTATTGAGTTTGAAATGAACATGATAAGTGAACACATTTTCGCCCTTAGACTACAAATTAAACAAACACCTACTGATTTCTAAGGGGAAAAGTAGCCTTTCCAAATCAGAAGAAAGGTGAAATTGTTGAAACAGGTACATCTCAGGCTTCGGAGCTAATAAAATTTGAATCTCACTTTTTGACATATAAAATGTATATGTTGATGAATCAAGGTCCTTGTTGTAGAATTTGCAGCAAGTTTTCCTCTTTATAAAACCTTGTTATACAATAGTCGTGAGCTAAATTAGTGATGATGCGCCCAATCCCTTGCTTCTTTCTCCAACTTAGAATTAGACTCACCAGGGTAGTTAATAGTTTTAGTTTTCTTGAAGTGCGTGATTTGACGGTCTTTCTCAATCACTCTCCACAACATAATCAATGTCTCTTTTAGATAGTTGAGGTTATTCTTTTTTTCCCATTTAATGGAATTAGTTCATAGTTTATAGATTCTTCTTTTTTCTTGATTGGATAATAATTAATAATATGTGGTCACCTTCTTCATCCTCTTGTGATAGTTTCTTATATGTTTGTTGTTCATCCTTATTAAGGCATGAGTGCTAGATGCTCATCCATGTTGAAGGAGATAGGGAGGAATTAGTATGTTCTGAAAGACTTCTTCCTCTCTTCTGGTCTCTCAATCGTGGCTTAATTCTAACCCTCATTTATCAGGCGGGGCTAGTGATTTTAGGTCTCGAGAAACAGAACGCGACAACTATTTTAAGACGAAGGCAATATTAAAGTAAGTGATAAGGTAGATTTTCTCTCTCTTTTCTTCCATCGTGAGTTATAACTGTTCACAAAGCTGCAAAATAGTAATTAATTTGCTATAAATAAGTGACAATTAGAAAAAAAAAGATTTAAACATATATATGCCAAACCATCCAAGAGTTACATTCCATAACGTTTACAAAATAAAATGTTTTACTTGAGCACTTGTTGAATACATATACTTGCAATTATAAGAAGATAATTTATGCAAAAAAGATATCTTAAATTTGATACAGTAGCAAATTAAGTACAAGTTTGTCAGTCTTTTTAAAGCAAACAAATATAGCATCTGGCTAGAATCTTCATAAGACAAACTAAAATAGCCCAAAATGCAATTCAAAAAAATTGTAGCTAATTTATTGCAAGCAAAGGGGTGTTGGGATCTTCTGAACCTGCAAAACATTTGCAATAGGGCCCCGTATCAACTTGAAGCGACAAATGTCACAATTAGCTATCTTGTTATCTTTTCGAAAGGCAGTCCATGTTTCTTTTATAATAACCCTACTCCTAGTATAATCTATTTTCACTTACCATTCTACTCCTTTTTCATTAACAAACCTCATATTCTTCATGTGGATTATGTCTATTTTTTGGGTAAATCTCGACGGGATAGCCTTAAAAACATATTCATCAAACAAACATGATCAATAGATTTTCAGGAAAATAACTAGAATGTGCAAATCTAGCGAATTTCAAAACACAATGTAAAACTCTTAAACCTTACCATACAAGTAGCATGTGCCTTTTTTTATAACCATTTCAAAAAAAGGGATTGTCACCAGTTAAGTCCACCAAAATGTATTGACTGCTATAATTATTTGGAACAACTTTTTCACATATATTATTAGCTTCTCCAACCTCCTTATCTGCAACAGCTTGACATAAGTATAACAACTAGTACAAGATTCTACTAATGAATTAACTTAATTAATAGCTAAAAAAGCACTTAAGATGTTTACTTACGTTGCTCAAATACATTAGCATTAGTTTGAGGGCAATTAACTGGAATATCTTCCTTTTCATCCTTGATTACATTAGCGTTAGATTGGAAAATTGGAATATCTTCTTCGATTACATAAGCATTAGATTGGAGAATTAGAATATCTTCATCGATTACATTAGCACTACCTTGGGAAACTAGAATATCTTCCTCTTGTTCATCTGATTCAATATCTTGATCTATTGGATATTCAATTTCTGTTGTGCTCTGATCATATATAGCGACAACAAAGTGAGAACGCGGGTTGTATGTGAACATTAATAAGCTCTTGACGCTTATTGAGTAATAGTCACAAAAATCACTCCATCCCTTGGCTAGCCAAATTTGACCTTGAGAATTATCCACTTCAACCTCCCAAGCTTTTCCATGGGGAAACTCAAGAAACACGGGGTTAAACTTGTTCTCGCAGTGTCTTTTGGAAAATACTACTAGGATCCTCTGTGTGCAAAAGAAATGGAAAATCTAGTTTCATACAAACACAATTAGGTTAACTTATATCTTGGACTAAATCAACAATTTACAAGGACTAATATTACAATGAATTACTTACTAGACGGCGTAATTCATCTAATGAAGTAATGTTTTTGATGAACTTAGGGTTGTCGGGAGAACAGTTCCTTAAGGAAGATTCACAGAACTTGATTACAATGATAGACGGTAGGATGGGTAATTGTTGAAGAACTTGTTTACTCTATATATGAGTTTGATTCACGAGAACCATGCAATGCTTGCTCACGAGGATTCTATTGTATCTCATTCATCACAAGATGCTTATGATGACTATTATATTGCTTTGTCTTGGAATAATAACCAGATTGTTGTTTCTTTTTACTTTCTTTTTGACTTCTATTTAAGACTCATTCACCTAAACCCTATTAATTACCACTTATTTTCTCTCACGTGAATATGACTACTATTTCTTTGTCTTGGAATGCACAAATATTGTTTTTTTCTTTTTCTTTTTGACTTCTATTAAAGACTCATTTACCCTATTACCTCTTACTTACACTTGCACTATTATTCTACGTTTTATTTATAATAACTAGTGAAATTTGCGGCGATTGTAGAAATAGATTTAAATTTATCATATCAACTTTTTTAGGATATTGAAATAATTTTTAAGCAATATATATTTTTGAGTTAATTCATAAATGTGAATTATTTAAAAGGTATATGCAGTTTATGAGCATTATTTGAATCAAAATGTATCCTAATGAAAGTTTGCTACTCCAATCCAAAGATAGTCTGCAAAACTTAAATTCTTAAAAACGAATCCAAAGAAAAAAGCAAATGTATTTTGAAATACTAGAATAGGGCGAGCTCCCAAATATCTCATTGGTGTGAGTCCTTCTCTATATTCCCGCCACATATAAAGGAAAGCACTACCAAACAAACAAGAAAGAAGAAAATTCATGATGTAAGGCCCTAGTTGGCTTGGTTCTCTCTTACTCTTGTCTACACTCCCCTAGGCCTTTGTGAGTAGGTTTTTATTTTGCCTCGTTTTGTCCCAAACCAAAGAGGAACTAAGAAAAAGTATGTAATGGACATACCTTTAAGTTTCATGTCTTAAGGATTAGTTATTTTTTCCATTTCATTAATATTGTCTGATCCGATGATAAGTGTTCCAATTCAAGCAATTACCATATCAAGTTCTATTGCAGTATTAGTGACATAAGGTATAAAAAATCAAATTAAAACACTTACTAAAAGAAATTTGGAATTATCAATACAGTAGTACAACACTACATATTCTTATTAAATTAGATTGAACAGTAATATGAGTTGATTGTGCTATTAGTGTTGTTCAGCTAATCAGGCCTTTCATCAACTAAAAAAAGAAAGGAAGCATTTGAGAAACTGCAACATTTTCTTTCGTAAATTAGTTTTGATGACTATAGATTTTGGGGTTCTAATTAAGTAAGTCACGATGTTGTTATATCCAATTGATTGGTTTTCTCAAAATCAGCTAGTGGACTTTAAAAAATTGATTCATTTGTGATCCACATGACTTCAGAAAAAAATTCTATATTTTATCCACCTAGTGATTGTTTTGATTGAATTTTGAAGATTCTGATATCAATTAAGAACATTCTTTGACATATATCTTATATATATAGATTTACTACAATAGAACATGCTCAACTCTTTCTAAAATAAAGATCCATAGATACATTGTTTCCTTCCATTTAAAAAAGGAAGGAACAAACACAAAGTATCTGAACAAAATATAAGTCGGAGTTTAGAGTACTTAACAAGTGAAATAATATTATATTCATTCAGTAGAAGGACACATGATGACATTGAATAGAAGCTTGGGTCAATTTAAACACAAACTTTTTTAGCTTGAAGTACCATGTCACTATGTCTATTGGAAAAGAACTCCTAGCTACTGACGACGTTATGGTCAGTTAATTTGAAGGATACATCATAATATAGAACTAAAGATTGATCACGTGATAACTTGAGTTAGAAAAAAACATTCGAGAAATAGTGGCTTTGAGGCGTGAAGAATCACTTTCTTTCAAGAGTCATGGAGATTACAAGCAATGTTTTATCAAAATACGACAAATCCTGAAACCTATGTGCAATTGAATACGCTGATAGTGTGGGTAAAAGTACCACTTTGATTGGGAAGTAGACCGGTGGTGGTGTCCTCATATGGACTATGAAATCCTTCCTTCATGAGCTAGTTTTTTGTATTCAGTTAGGTCTAGGTGACATACCTTTTCATGGTATCAATGTTAGGTCCATCATCGTTAGAACTCGTGGTTCGCGTGTCAGTTGGGAAATCTTCCCCAAATGAACTAGGTTTTAGGGTTGAGTTAGACTCAAGTAGTGTCATATTTCGTACGTACACCACATACGGAAGTTCACGTAGATATAGAAGCAGTCAAGGAAACTTTTTCGATAAAAATCTCATTTAATCTCATTTTCTGAATCGATACAACCTTTGTGTTCAATTAATCTATATAAATATTATGACACTCATGTTTATAATCACTTATTTCAAGAATGATCTTTTATATTTCTAATCATTAAGTGAGTCAAATGTTGTCACATGAATTGAAAGAAGTGAGTTATTACTGTAAATTGTAGCGAAACGAGATGATAGACTTCATTATGTTCATAGCTAATAAATCAGATAAGATTTTACACTTGGCTTACACAAGGTTGGAAGCCAAGTTGGATATCATCATCTGCATGTCCTCCATACATGAGTAGTGTTTCTTTTATGGCTTAAAGGAGCCTTTTAAAATAAAGGAATGAAGACAGAGGCGCGACTACAAGGCACTTGTCAATGGACACAATATTTTTATTCGACCTTTTTTAAATTGTCCCACATTTATAGAAATAATAAGGTATAGATCTTGCACATTTTACGCCTCCTTATCTAGTCTCTACCAATGAAAGGTTAAAGATTCGAATTTTAATAGGATAACAAAGAAAGACATGCGATTTTTGTATATATGAAATTTGTGAGAACCTCGATTAATTCATGCTCAAAATTAAGTCTAGCCTTGGTTGTGCAAAGGAATATTTTTTTCAAGGGAATGAAATTTAATTTGTCTTCTTACATTGGATTTTGAGAAATTCTAATTGATTAAGACTAAAAATCATTCTATTTAAATTCACAATTGACAAGGAGGGAAGTAGAGTAGCACTAACATAATGTTTGGATAGTCGATGAATTCAAGAATTAAAAGAGAAATTAAACAAAGAAGATGGGATTAAAGTACTTATGAGACACCAATATACAACTACACCATGTTTAGGCACAAAATAAAGTTTTTATTGGAAAAACTAATTATGTTCTCATGATTCACGAGACAAAAGAGGTAGACCTGACATTTTTCCCTAACATATTAAATGAAGAAATGAAATTAACCATTTGACCATAAACTTTGGATTAAATTTTAAAAACCTATGCTTGAATAATTTTCAAGTTTCAAAATTTGGTTCTTCTTGAGAGAATTTTCACTTTCACTCACAAAAATTCAATTTATTTTAAGTAAAATGATTGTTCAAACATAAAATCAAATTTCAAAATATGACATCTTCATGAATTAAAATTTTCAAATTTCAACTTTAAAATTTATGCTCAAATTAACAGGAATATGATTTGGATAAGCGGGAGATGGATTTTGGTAATTTGGGGGTGGATTTTGATATAGTGAAGCTTGGACATTTGGATAAGTGGAGGTAGCATTCTGATAAATTGGAGGATTACTGGGATGACTAGCTTGCGTTTAGCAAGCTTTGTTGGAATTTTGCGAAGACCGAGAACGACCTTGGGAATATGAAGAGCTTCTGGGGTTTTCTTTCCCCCATATGAAACAACAACAATTTCTTCTCTTTTCTTCTTCAACGTTCCTGATGATCCGGGTGATGCAGCAACACGGGCTATCTTTCCCGTTTTCAACCTATCTTCGATAGCCTCACCAGCTTTGATTATCTCGACAAATTTTGCTCCTACGAGCAACATGATTTGATCATAATACTCGGACTCTTGCACCCGCATGAACACTTCTACAATTTCTTTTTCAGACATGGGCGGTCTCACCCTCGCCGCTTCTTTTCTCCACCTATAGGCAAACTCCCTATACCTTTCGATTCATTTTTACTTTATCTTTTCTAAACAGTATCGATCTGGAATAATTTCTATGTTGTAATCAAATGGATCGATAAAATCTTTGTCATTCAATGCATTCCAGCTGGGCCATTGCCTGGTTTCATGGGAGGTGAATTCTTCATAACTAAGCCCCGCGATATCAGGGACACATTCAAGCTCTTTCATGGCTTTCTTGATCTCTTCTTTTATGTCGAACTTTGCCTCTTTCTTCGTCCTCCACTCCCTTTCATGTTCCTCATAATGATCCAGATCAGAACCGTACTCATCGTGCTAGGTAGGGACGCGAATTTGGAAAGTGTTCCTTTTAGGTAATGGTGGAGCTACAGAGGAACTCTGGGCATTTTGAGCAGTTTGATAATTCTATGGGCAAGTCTACAGATTGGTATTCTGATTTAAGTGGTGGTGGGGTATTTGGAGATTGAAATTATTTTGGTTTTGATTTTGCGGTGGTGGAGCGGTTTGATGGTGGGTATGTTGAGGGTGGGGTGGCATTTGGGATGGTTGTTTTGAGGAGGTGGTGGAGTTTGGTAGGATACGGAAGCGTATTAGGGATTTTGTGTAGTCAGATCTATAATCGACAGATTCTGAGAAGGTGTAAATGGTTGGATCTGGGCTAAGTCCATATTTGAAGAAGGGAAGTAGATTGGAGGTCTCCCATCAGCGGCGTTAGCGTCAAAAGCTGGCGGAGGCAGATCGTATATCCTTTGCATTTCCACCTTTATTTCTGCAATCTGTTGCATCAGCTGCAGAATCAATTCATTCTGGTCCGCTACGGTGGGTTGATCCACCACAACATTAGTAAGACTTACTTCTTCATTACTATCTCCCATGACTGTCTTTCTTTTGTATGAATCTCATTTAGGGAAGGAATCTGCGGGACCTTTTGATCTTGTGAAATAGGGATGATCTGTCAGCTTTCAATCGACACAGATTAGTTTCAAAGTACCTGAGAGGGAAAAAACTCAAAGGCGGTTTTTTAATGCAGATTCAAAATACAAAATGCATAATATCACACAGAGAGCAGATAAACACAAGTTGCTTTGTTTGATGATATCTTCAACTCACGAGTAAGGACGAAAACACATTTTTTTAACAAGCAGGAGCTTGCTTGTCTTAGTTTTGACACTGTCATGGAAACTCTAAATCACATTAAGCTAAGGTCTTCTTGCAGCTTTTTTTTAATGTCCGTTGATTTGGCCTTCGTATCTTCTCGTAACATGAAGGGGAGAATGAAAATTTTCACAGATAGGGGTCAGGCCTAGAAAGGCTGCCTACGTATCTCACAAGGAAAATTCAGGCCCAACGTAGTTCGAGTACAAGATAAAACATTTTCATTCATTCGTTCATTACGATTACAAGGAAATTAAAAGGCAACAATAGAGTTCTTAAAGATAAAATGATGACGACACACTAGTCATTTTCCTTCTTGTTGTAGCATCAGTCTCCTCCTTTTATATGGCCTAGGAATGGAGGCTTGTAAATAATTTCCTCGTCGTCGTCTTCCCCAATCTCTCCAGGGTGAGCGTTATTGGGATCACTATTAGCCCCTTGGCGTAGAAAGGGTATTTTTCACACATTTTCTGAAGTTTATCAATCACCTTTTTATGGAAAGCTTTGTTCTTCTTCCTCAAGGCAGCCATACTTTCTCTCATGGAAGTGAATTCTTCCATTTCCACTGTCAGCTCTTCATCAAGTGACATGCTTTTAGCTAACAGAGTGTCAATCGCCGATTTTATCCTCGCCTCTCTCGCTTCACTTTCTTACACTTTCAACTGAAACATGTCCAACTTCTCTTGCAAGTCCTCAGTCTCCATCTCAACATCTTTCTTTCTCTTAATCTGTGATGTTAGATCCTCATCCAGCGTCACGTTTGCAGCTTTGTAGATTGCGGTAGCCATGTCGACTCTGAAACCCTTCCTCCTTGGCTTTTTGAATTTCTTGAGTGATCTATTTGATCTTTCTTTGTAGTTCTTCTCTAGTGAGTTCCATCTGAATGTTCTTACCTCTTTCCATAGGAGTGATTTTTTCCATTCCAGAGACGGTAGAATGAATGTTTTAGGAATTGTGCTATAGGAGGTGTCTTTTGAGTGAGAAACTTGAGACTCAGAAATTTTGGTCGGACATTTTGTAATAGAGACTTGTTTTTATATATCTTCTGGAGATTTTTGTCCATAGCAGTGATTTTTTACTTTCCTAAACATGCTTGTGACCCTTTTATGTCAGGGGTAGGCCTATTGAATTGAAGGATGTATATGCTTTTTAAACCCGATTTATTATCCACAAAATACTTCATTAATAGCATCCAAAATGTCTGATAAACATAAAGCAAAGAGACAGTTTTAAAAAATTACAAAACAAAGTACAAATAAAGAAGTCCCATGCAGGGGATGGTAAATAAAATTCAAGCCTCATCTGATCCTTCGTCAAGTCTGGTCCTCTTGGTGATGTTGACCTCTTTCTACATAGTATATATGTTCGCCCCTAGATGATCTCTCGTTAATCTAGCTTCTTATTGATGTTTGAACCCCTCTATCGACTGAATCTGTTGTTCCATGCTATCATCTAACTCTGTCATGCACTGTCTGGCTCTTCGTAGTTCTTGTTTCAACTGAGCTATGACTTTGATGTCTTTTGAGTGATAAAGTTGATGTTGTAATTCATTTTATCAAACTTCTCTTGAAGTCGGTGAAGTCGGACTATATGTTTGGCTCCAACATCTGCAATAATGTGGGGAACGTTTGGACCAGGCTCAATAGTTCCAGCGAAACTCTTTTTCAACCATTCTTTCTACTCCTTAAAACACTCTAGACGAAACCTCTTTGGTATAGGTTCACCCAACACTTTTCGAGATTGCCACATCCTAAGTATGTCTTCAGCAAATGCAACTCGTCCATTCTCGTGATCAGTTTCAAATTATCTCATATCTGCGATCAGGGGAAGCTCTTGTTTCCCTTCTAGTTGCCTTAGGACTCGACCAGAAGCATATGGTCTAGTCCCTCTTAACAGAGCAAATACTAAGTAAGGGACTTTTTTTGTTCGAACCACCATATTCTTAGTTACCACCAAACTGTCTATTGACAACTGTACGTCTTCTTCTCTCAACCCTCAAAGCCTCAGATACCAAATACTTTCTTCTCCAATCTTATTGCAACGATTGTGGTACAACCACCAATCATGACCATGTAGCTAGTCTATCTGCTTTAGCGGATATGGTTCTTTTGGATTATGAGTCTTGATCAAATATCGAATCATCCACCACTGTAGTATCGAATTACACCCTTGAAAGAAGTGTTCTCCGCTCTGATATTTGTCTAAAGCCCTATAGATATCGACCAAAATCATAGTCACTAAAGTGTAGTACTTTGTTGATGATTTATAGTTCACTCCGTAGAAGATGGCATGAGTGACCATAAACATGCTAGAATGAATAGTGTATTTTTTTCCTTGAGGAAAAACACTCATTCCAATTGAACATATTGTGAATGCGAGGGGACACGTCACTCTCCATTTTTCTTTTGAAATGAACTCATCCTTATATTTATAATAAGCCCTTGCACATCCGAACCGATAATATAGTTTTCTAAAAGTTATATTTGGGCTGGGGAGCTTGTCCATCCACTCGGTTTTAACCAATGACAATTTTTCTCTAACTTTAACGAAATCCCATATTATAGTATTTAGGAGATTTGTATCTGGATGTCGTTTCCTTTTGTTGCACATGGAGACCATAAATATGTCATGATATGCAATGCAAGTTTATAATTTAAACAAATTAATCACATATAAACAATTCAATAATAACACTTCGTCCAAATAGTCAAATTATTTTTGTTAGAACTTAATTAATCCCTAGCATAGTCGTCATTTCAGTTTTATTAAAAATATACAAGTAAAGTAAAAATGAATAAGTTTCAAAAAATCAATTTATCTTATGATTTAAGAGAAATTAATTTTCCAAATTGATAGAGTCGTAACTTGATTTTTTAGTAAAAATCAAGAAAACTTAGAATTATTTTCCAAAGATTTAAACAGATAAAAATCAGTTGAAAAGGGGTTCGAAGTTCATATGTTCATTGCGAGAAAGTGTTAGGCCCTCGAAATGTCTGCTAACTCACGGTTTACCGGTGATTTGACTAAATGACCATTTTAAAATAGTTTTCAAATATTATCTAAATAAAGTGAATTCAGATTTTCTTGTTGATTTATTTTATTACTACTTCACTTTACTCAACTATTTAAAGGGAAATAAACTAAAATGAGAGATTTCTAAATGAGAAGAATATAAAGTGTAATTCACCATCCTGTATACTGGTATTCTTTTAGGCCTATAAATCATTTTTTTAATTGTATACCAGTGTATACAAAAAGTATATCGCCTGTTTTCAGGCCTTCCTAGGTCTGGAAAGTTTGATTTCAGCCTGCGTTTATCATCCTCCGCCTGTACTTCGATTTTGATTTGGGAGAACAAGATTGAGCCTCTTTAGCTCAAGGTGAAATAAATTTAAATAATGGAGTAATCCGATGGACTCGCTCAAAAATTCATGCCAAACAAAAGAGTAAGAAAAAATAATTAATACACACTAGAGGAAAATTAATTCATGCACAATCATCAGCCTTAGTAGAACAAGAGAATATGAAGGCTTGCCATTAAAGGTGCAGAGGATCACACAAAGAAATCAATGGCAATAGATGAGTGCTTCATAATGCTAAAACCATTTTTGCCCTTTCAAAATTTGAACAAAGAGGGTAATGAAGACAAAGGAATATTAAACCAAGTTTAGCATAAATTTTACGCACTAGGGCATACATTCAAAGGAACCTAGTGACATATGCTTTAAGCAAAGCACAGATAGAAAACAAAAAAAAAAGATTACTGGTGGTATGCAACTAACAGATAAAGGGTCACTACTCTCGTTGACTACAAAACAAACACCTTGGATTAAATCTAATATCGCTATATACTATGCATCGGTAAAATGTTGCTACAGCTGATGCGTATATCGCAACATTCATCCGTTACAACATTTGAGTCATATGCTTCTACGTATAATAATTTGTGGCAACATATACTTTTAAATAATGATTACGTTCGAGTGTGCTTTTAGATATATTATATGTGGCAACATATGCAGCAAATGTTGCTACAGGCGAATCACAACATGTGGCATATATTGCTACAGATGGTTCGCCTGTAGCAACATTTGTTGCACATGTTGCCACATCTAGTATATCCTATAGCAACATTTGACATGTGTTGACACAGAAACAAAGAAGAGCAACAAACCACACATTAAGGCATTTCTAAATAAGATTATATAATAGAGATTATCCTCAAATAAGAAACAACATTCATCAAAATTCAACAACATAACGCTTAACACTCCTTATGGAGCATTTCGATTTGGGCATGTAGTTTTTTGGTGGTCAAAGTCCCTACATACTGAACACTTATTTTTCTTATTGGAAATGATTCACCAACTCCACACCGTCTCTTATATGTCCTTCTTCTGGGTTTACTTGGATCAACGTATGGAGGAGGTATTTCTCTCTGTATGATATCCAAAGGGACAATCCAAGAATCTTCAGTTTGCACCAGGTGAATTTCCTGACAATATGCCATTACGTATTTTTCCACTGAATAATATGGAGAGGAGTACATGTAAATCTGATTTCCTAAAATTATCACCATGTTGGGATCAAATCGCTGCCATGGCATGTGGACAAGGTATTTTGTCCAAATCAAAAATTCTACAAGTACAAGTTCTTCTTTGTAGATCCACAGTAGCAACATCTCCATGACCAGTGACACTGAACTTGTATTTAGCGATTTGATGGGCCAACAACTTGTTGTCCGCGTTGACATACTCTGATAAGTCTTTTTTAATTGAAGGAACAAATCTATTTGCGCAGTGCACCAGTTCCATATGCCTCTGGTGAAATAACAATGCAAATCTCTGATTTATTTCATCAAATAGAGCGACAATGGGAAATTCTCTTTCAATATCAAACATAGCATTCACCAATTTCGCGATGTCTGATTTCATAATGTTATATTTACACAACAACAGATAAAAATCAAATAAAACACATAAAGTAAAAATAAACTCAATTGAAATTATACCTATTTCCTGGGCAAAATGTCCTACTCCATGTGTGAAATCCAATACGTTCAAGATTTTCAGCGGTCTTTGGTACCAAATCTTTTATTTGATTGAAATGATCATTGAAGTCACATATATCGTACGCCTTTGCTGCTTTATAAAAATGGGAAACTACCTTTGAATTGTGAAAGTTATTTCGAATATTTTCCCTAAGGTGTCTCATATAACAACCATAATGAGATGCAGGGTAGATTCTTGAAACCATCTTTCGAATATTTGGATGCCTATCAGAGATAATGCACAAGTCATCGGTATCACCTACAAAGCTTCTCATATTTTAAAAAAATATTCATATGAGGCATCACATTCATTGTCCACGACACAAAAAGCCACTGGAAATATATGATTCTCGGAATTTTGTTTCACCGCCGATAGCAAAACTCCTCTATACTTGCTCCTTAGAAAGGTGCCATCAACGGCTATTACTTTCTTCATTTCTTGAAAACCAATTATCAAGCAGCATATGATACAAAGAAGTACTGGAACCTCCCATTTTCATTGAGCGGCAATGCCGTCTTGCTTCATGGATTCGCAACTTCAAGCATATACCGATACGCATTAAGCACTAAATACCCGTGCTCATGTGTTCCCCTAACATTAGAATTAGCATGCTCCATGCCCTTAGAAATCTTCCAATAGCTTACCTTACAAGTCAATTCTGTGCGGAATTGATTTGACATGTCTCTTGTGGATGGGCCTTTACCATTGGAAATCTATTTTCAAAGTGCTTACCTATGACTTTTACCGTGGCGTGGGGATTATGGCTTGTAAGATGCTCTTAACCTCAAGTATGGTACTTTTCATAGATTATAATGGCAAACCTATCACTACTTGTAAATTTCACAGCCCTCAGCCACCAATTGCAATCCGGGTATGAACATTTAAAGGAAAACACGTTACGAGAATTGATCACCTTTTTCGGTCTAAATTTTTTTTTTCAAGCAAGCAATTTTTAATGAATTTGTCAGTTCTTGCTTGTTCTTGAATGTCATTCCCTTATAAAATCCTATTTCATCATCTCTAACATTATTCACACGTGAAGTTTGAAAAGCACATGGATTGTTGCTTATAGGTGTGGGAGCAAACTTGCTCTCAAGGTTTGACCCTTCAGCTTGAGCTTCACCTTCACTTTCACCTATTCCAATGTCATCATCAGGATTATTCATGTCTACAGGATGAAATTCATCATTAACCATATCTTGTTGGCCGAGGTCTACATTATGATCCTCCTCGATAGAAGTTTCTTCCACGTAGACTCTTAATATTGGAGATTTCTCTGTTCCTCCCAAATAAACACTCAAACTAGATTGATCAGTTATTCTAAAAAGTAAAACCTTCTCATTATGAAAAAAATGGAGAATGTAACTCATGACAAGATTTTGCGGTTAACAATTCTAACCATACTTTTGCACGACTAAATTGAAGAAATCATACAAAATATTTCTTTCGATATACATCCCTACTAAACCGGCACCTTATTTTTTACCATCCTCCCAACGCAATATGAATCGATCTTTCTTCTCGACCCATTCACCACGAGAATCAATTCCTACAAATAATGATATTGTACCTGAAGAAAATAATTGAAAAAAACAATTATTAATTACGAAGAATAAGCATATGTAGCAACATATGACTATTCTGTGGCGATATTTGAGTCATATGTTGCTACATATGACTGTTCAGTTTTGAAAAATAAATCACTTGTTGCTACATTTTTTATTTATATCATATGTAGCAACATATGACCATTCTGTTGCGAGATGTAAGTCATATACATATCCGTTGTGAAAAATTAATCACGTGTTGGTAAATTTTTTAGTTATATCATATGTAGCAACATATGACTATTCTGTTGCGAGATTAAGTCATATGTCGCTACATATGACTGTTCTGTTGTGAAAATAAATCACATGTTGCTACATATGACTATAATATGTTATAATAGTCAACTGTTGCAATATATATAACAATATGTTGGAAACGCGAATGCAAATTATTGAAAAAATTGCAGGTACCCAGATCAGATGATAATGAATTGATTTTAAATAACTATAAATTGTACTTACCAGAAACAATGGTGTATAATGCTTATGCAATAATTCCAATTGAACAAAATAAAATTTGGTCCACCATTTACAGATTAGGTAAAAAACTTATTCAAGAAGAAAAAAGTACAAGCACTACCAGCAAAGACTCGCAATGTAGGAAAATAAGAAGAAAAAGAAGAAGAAGAAGAAGAAGAAGAAGATGAAGAGAGCAAGAAGAAAGGCAAAGCAAGCAAGCAAAGACGAGGGTAGAAGAAGAAGAAAAGGACGAATACGACAGCTGGAGGCAGGGGAAAAAAGCTTTTATTTCCTCTTTTGGCTCGATCTTTGTCCACAAAAATTGGTTAAATTAGGTTTGGTATAATCAAATTTACCATTTTACCCCTCATTTAATTCCCACCAAAAGTTGGTTAAATTAGGTATTGTGAAATTACCCTTTTACCCTTCATTTAATTCAGTGGACCAAACTGTCAACTTATAAACTCAAGGGCAACTCCACAACCCTTAATCATTAATCACATAATTGTCACTTACACCCAATATTCAAGATTTATGTCACCACCCATTTATTTTGAAACCTTAATGTCACTTTTTTAAAGAAATTTCGTTTTAGTTGCTCCATAATTTTGCAAATTTAAAAATAAATATTAAATATGCAATTTTAGTTTCAAAATTTTAATTGAGGATAGTAATTAATTTAAAATTTAAAAAAAAACATGCATCACGTCAACTAAAATAATTCTAAAGAGTAGTTTTAGTGGGTAGTTATTAGTATAAAATTTTAAAAATACAACATTTTTTATTTATAAAAAAAATGCAGATAATAATAATATATAATGGAAAACACGGTTAAAACATATTTTCAAATAAATAAAATTAAAATAACTAAATATAAATCATTTTAGAACAATTTTAAAAAATTAGTCTCATGTATTTAGAAAAAACTGCTTTTATTTTTAATTTTTTCAAAAAATTTATTTAGTTTATATATTTATTGAAACATAGATAAAATTGAAACTAAAAATTAAATTGCAAACTTAAAATGGAAAAATGGAAAACATGGACAAAAAATTTCAAAAAACACACAAGAAGTAGTTGAAGTTTGAAGGAAAAATATAGAGCTTTCAATATGGGCTAGTCCATCCTATCCGGGCTAACTCATACAAGCTTTTACATTTTATGGGTCAGGTCGGGCTAGCCCATTATTATAGTGGGCCAGAAAATGGTCGGCTCAAACCACAAGTACGTGCGCTACAGGCTTGACAGGTCAGCCCACTTTTTTAAAAAAATAACTCATTTAACAAATACTTTAAAAATAAATTAACACAAAGACTTATTTTTTTAATCCAACAAAGATCAAAGTCTTCAACTAAACTGACCCACGTTTTCACAAAATATTAACTCTTTATCTATTTCACCTTTACCAATTCACGTAAAAAATTTCCGCATAATGACCCATCATTTTCCGGCAACAATTTCTTCAAATAGAAGACAAAATTGATCTTCCCAAGGAAGAAATTCGACAAGAACGATAAGATTTTATTCTAGTTAAACATTTACACAAGCGAAGAAGAAACATGATCCAACGAATAAAGATAAATCATTGAAAATTAAATCTAAACATTCATATAAAAGGGTAAATTTGTCAAATCTAAATTAATTTATATTTATTTAAATCGGTTTAAAGAATGGTTACAAGAAAATGAAAATAACAGAGGTAGACGTAGTATCGTAAACCATAGGAAAGGTGAGTGTTAAAGAGCGAAGCCTGGAGGGAAGTCTTTGAAATTATCTCTATTGAGTAAGTTTTTTTTCAAGTAAAAGTTTAAATATATAATAACAATATTAACCTAATTATTTTGAATTTGGACTCTCTTTAATTTTAAATTTTAATATTATATTATATTTTTTAGTTAATTATTATTGACCCACAGGACGGCCCTACCTATATTTTTCAAGCCCATCAAATCAACAGGTTTATTCAGGCTGAGATAAAAAGTTCTTTTCTTAAATTGGCTCCAAAAATCTTAGTCCAATCTTATTAAATCCGGGGTTAGGCCAGACCGGCCCAACGGACCTAGCCCATATTGAGGGCTCTAGAAAAATATTTTAAATTAATCCACGTACAAAATAAAAAGTATAAGATTGTAAATTAGTTACTTTTTATTTGAATTTAAAAATGGTTACCTAAAATTACTCAACCAGTCCTATATCCTTTATCTTTATATATTCATAAATAAAAAAATCCATGTAAAAAGATTATTTTTTTCTTTTTCAAAAATAGGCATCTACATTCTACATAAATTATATTGCAAAATTGCAATGGTAAGGCAGCACAAAGAAGTCATCAACATTCTTGCATAGAGTAAACAGTGTTCTGTGTATGCATATATGTGAAGAGATCGTTTTTTGTAAGTGTGACTTAGTTACATTCTTAACTATGAATGATTCAGTTACCATCATAAATTTTGTCAAATTTTTGTTAGATTATGGATACATTGCATGAGTATTTGAGGTTAGTCTGTGTACAACATATATTGAAGATATATTAAGAATAAAGACTTGCTTGAATCTCAATGGATTATATTTTAGAAAGATTTACCAATAATGATAAAACACAAAACTTTGAGTTTACTTATTTATAACTATATTTTTCAATGTTAAAGTTTATCATTTTTAATATGATCATGATGACAGATTCACTTTCAAAATATAATAAATTGTGTTCTTCAAGGTTAAACATTTACAAATAATTTTTACATGACACAGTAGACATTTAGAATTAAGAATAAATTATTTGAAAAAGAGAATAAAGTAACGATTATGATAATGAGGAATAACTACTTACTTTGTCTTTCAAATATAATTCAATTTGTACTTTGAAATGCATTGTTTATTTGTTACATCTTATTATCTATTTTCGTCTCAAAAGTTAAAAGTGTTTGAATATCTAATTAATTTGCTTATCTTCGTTTATATCTCAATTTATAATATTCTCTTATTATTATTATATAATTGTGTTGAAGCATACAGCTAAGGCCGTTCAAAATCGAATTGAAATCGATAAAGTCGAACCGACAAAAAAGTTATAGGTTTATAGTATTGGGTTATTGGCTTAGTGATTTTGATAACGGTTTTGATTTTATTTTTTTTGTCATCGGGTTATTGGTTCTTAACGGTTTAAAGTTTTTTCTTAACAGATTAACCGATAACCCGATAGTAAATTAAATATTTAAATTTATACCATTTTGTATATAAACTCCTCGACTTAGAGTTTAATTTCCTACTTTTATTTTTGGTTGTCTCAAACACTTGATTATTCTACGATGTAAAAGTGTTTGCTTTTGAGAAAGATGTAACTTATGAACTCAAGTGCATGGTTTATTTTGGTTTGTCACCTTGTTTCTAATTGATTTTCAATATTTTTTCTTTTGGGTCAAATCTTAACGGTTAAACCGATAACGATCAAAAACCGATAAACCAATAACTGATAAGTCAATATCTTAATGATTCTATAACGATTAGCATCACTACAAACCGATAACCAATAAGCCAACCCGACAAACTTCAAAACAGTACCGAACCGACCGATACGCAGTCCTACGTACTGTGCAGTAAATCAGAATAGAAGCAGCATGAAGAAGAAGAAGAAGAAGAGAGGAAGAAGAAGAGATGAAGATGCAGAAGAAGAAGAAGAAGGATCTAGAATAGAGAAAATCAGAGTTGTATATTATATGAAATGTGTGTTACATGCCTATTTACATCAATGTATATATACAATAACTAATACTTATAACCACTATAACTAACTCTTAACAAACTAGTTATACTAATTACATATATGCCACATTGTTCAAGTGACACCTTCTTCAATACTCCCCCTCAAGTTTGGAGGTATGAACAAGTTCATTACACCAAACTTGGATAACAAATATTCATGTTGAGATTTTCCTAAACCTTTAGTTAACATATCAGCTTCATGTTCCTTTGTATGTAGATACATTGTTTCAACTAATCCTTGTTGAATTTTCTCACGTATGAAATGACAATCCAACTCAATATGTTTTGTTCTTTCATGTAATACTGGATTGGCAGCAATTTGTATTGCGGACTTACTGTCACTGTAAAAACTGACTGGAGTTTGAATCTTAGCTCCAAGCTCTTTCAACAGCTTAACTATCCATGTAATCTCAGCTATTGAACTGGCCATACTTCGATACTCAGCTTCAGCTGAGCTTCTAGATACTGTGGCCTGTTTCTTTGATTTCCAAGAGATCATTGATTCTCCCATCTTCACCATAAAACTTGAAACTGACCTTCTTGTGTGTAAACAAGCTCCCCAATCTTCATCACAATAAACCTTTAACTGTTTGGAGCTTTTGCTAGATAACAATACTCCTTGTCCTGCTTGACTCTTTATGTATCTCACAATTCTGAGTGCAGCATTAAAATGAGATTGCTTTGGTTGATGAAGAAATTGACTCAGTGTTTGAGTAGCAAATGCAATATCTGGTCTTGTAACATTAAGATACAATAACTTGCCTACTAGTCTTCTGTATATAGTTGCATCTTCCAATAGCTTGTCTTCTTCTCCTTTTCCATTCATATCATCATATTCTTTAGTTGTTAATCTAACATATGGATCCAGTGGTGTAGAAACTGGTTTGGCAGCACCAAGTCCTACTTCAGAAATTATTTCTACAAGTGTGTACTTCCTTGGAACATTGGGTGACAGGAAAGTGAAAAACTTGTGTTAAGACACTAGGTGAGGTGTGGCCTAGCCTTTGATGCCATAGTAGAACTCTTGAATCAGATATAGATGGAGGTATGGATGGAAGACTTTGAGTTTGTGTTTCTTTATTCTCTTCTGCTGTGAAGCACTGCTCATGTTTGTCTCTACTGACCTTGTGAATAGGTAAATGATAGAGACCTTAACTTTCTCCACCAATCCCCCTCACCTGCCCATTGTAGAGGTCCTGAAATATAACAAAGTCAGGAAAGAAGGAGACAACACAGTTTAAATCTCTTGTAAGCTTTGAGATTGACAACAGATTAAACTTGAAATCAGGAATTAACAGAACATTCTCTATTTTGTCTTGTGAAGTCAGATGACAAGATCCTGTATGAGTAACCTTGACATTATCTCCATTTGGCAAATACACTCTTCTAGGCTTATCTGATAAAACTTGTTGTTGGTATTCAAGTACAGTAGGCAAAGATGTCATATGATTAGTAGCACCTGAATCTATGATCCACCCCTGTTGTTTATCCCCAACTATAAGTGCAATATCATTACCTATTGAAGATGCATAATCTTGGACTATATTTGCATTTGCAGCACTGTTAGACTGTGAGCCTGACCCTTCTGTTCCTCTCTTAGCATTTGTATGCCCAAGCATTTGTAGAATCTGACTGTATTGATCCTGAATGACACTCAATCCTCTATTATAGTCATTATGATTTACTCTTCCATTGTAGTTTTGACTATAAGAATTGTTGCTTAAACTTTCTTCTCTATTAGAGGTAAACTCTTCTTGATCATTACTAATAGCATTATGAGCTGTATGAAGTTGTCTTTTATCATTATGATTTCTCCCTCTCCCATATGATGGTCCTTTCTTCCTTCTTTCAAGACCAGGAGGATATCCATGAAGCTGAAAACATACAGCTCGAGTATGTCATGTTCTATTACAATAGTCACAATACACACTTGAATCATAACTAGGAACATTAGGAGTTTTATGTTTAGGTACAGATTGATTTCGAGCAGTAAACATTACATGCGATTCTACTTGTTCACTACTAACAGATTGTGTAATCCTACGCTGACTCTCTCGCTCAATCAACATGGAATATGCCTTGTTAAGAGAAGGAAGAGGCATCATCATAAGAATCTGGCCTCTTGATTGATCATATGACTCATTAAGACCCATGAGAAACTGCAGCAATTTTTTATTATGCATAAACACATTGAGATCTCTTGAACCAGGACAACCACAACTAGATATAGGAACCAAAGTATCATACTCTACCCATAGTTCTCTCAATCTAGAAAAAAATTGTACTCATATGAAATGTGTGTTACATGCCTATTTACATCAATGTATATATACAATAACTAATACTTATAACCACTATAACTAACTCTTAACAAACTAGTTATACTAATTACATATATGCCACATTGTTCAAGTGACACCTTCTTCAATACTTACAGCTCTTCGTCGACATGTCTGTTTCATCCAAGAGTAATTTTACCATTCCACTATTTATTTGAGTTGAATGACGTGTGTCCATGTGTGGCAACTTCAAATGTATTTCACTGTTTCAAAACTCTCTTCTTCCCGCTTTAATAATGAAATTTGCCAGAAAGCTTACATTGTGAGGACAAGAAGAAGAATCTGAAAAGTCTACATCATAGAAATATATATTTATATATAGCACATTTTATTGCAACAAATACAATTTTATTTTAATGGATGAAAATTGTATGGATTTTCTATCTTTATCTCTTACGAAAGTAAAATAAAAAATAATAATTTATCTTCATTTGTTACCGCAATTAATTTTAAAAATTATAAAGGTCAATTTAAATATGTATGCACGTCTCTTTTATGGTGAATTTAGAGAATTGGGATAATTGATTAATAACTATCTAAGACATAAACACTAATGATTGTAGTACACTTCTTCTCCTAAATCACAGGCACACAATAATTTAATTATCTCCACTCAAAATCACAAACATGAGAAACAAATACTTTTATTTTATGTTAAGTAAATTTATAATTTGATGAAGTAGGATTTTATTATGACTTTCTTTTTTTTGGTGTAATGTATAAATAGATTGATCAACAACATGTTTTTAGAGATTTTAGCATCATATTAGAGTCACACCAAGCAACTCTAAAATTACCTAAGAATATCACAGACATGATAAGAATTAATGACAAAGAAATGAATTTCATCAATGGAATCATAATTAACCGTCACACCCCGAGCCTACACACCCTAGATGTGCCTTGAGCAAATCTTTGACCTGACTTACTTAACTCAGCGAAAGACTTAACTAAATAATAAGAAAGAATCATTCTTGCAAGAATAACTTAAAATAAAATGTCTTGGCCAAAATGACACTTAAGTCTCAAAAATAGAATATTTGTAATGAAAAATAAAGAGAGACTCAAATCTGACTATCTGAATGACTATCTATCTATGAAGCCTCTATAATACCAAATGAATGTTGGGAAAAATCCCACAACATTTTGTAAATGAAAAGACTGAAAAACAATAATAAAAAGTCCTCTGGAATGCAAAGAGGCTCATCAATGACTCTGAGTGCTCAAACTGGATCAATAAGGCGCTGGATGTTGATCCCGGTTACCCTGCATCTACATCATAAGACGATGCAGACCAACTGCATCAATACATAAAATGTACGAGTATACGAGTTGGAATTCTAAACAACAACTTAAGCTCGAAAAAGGATAAGAAGAAACACTAATCTTGACTTTTCTCAACTCATGAAATATTGAAGTTAATATAAAACATTATATATATATATATATATATATATATATATATATATATATAAAACAGTGTAATCGTGCAATTTCTTGTAGTGTATGAAATCAAAATCGTGCAAACTTGGCATCGTTGAAAAGATCTTTTCAAGGGCTTTCCAACCATATCAAGAATCACCTCTAATCCATTCTGAGCTAGATATTATGGCTGTTTAAAAATGATCAAAACTCACTTCTTAAACTTAGAAGAATTTTCCTAATTTTTCCTTTCTTTACAAAAGTGATTAATACCTTCAATACCCAACAGATCTAACTCGAGACCAACATTAGAAACTACGAATCAACATCAATGGACATTCAAACAACTCAACCAAATAGGGATTCGACAAGATTCGTCAAGGATTCACTTCTAATAATGTCAACAATTCTAAAACCACTGAATTGAAGCAATATTTGTGTACGGATGAATTAACCCAACACAAAAGATCTCACATACCATGATAAGGATCACTCCCGACGAATTTCACTCGAAATCCAATGGTGTTCTTGGCGAAACCTTGATCTTTCTCCCTTTTCCTTCTTCTCTTCTCTTTTCTCCAAGCCCTAAGCGTAAAGTTAAACCTTCTAATCTGACTAAAACTGGTTTTTACCCCAAATAAATTCCTAAAACGAAATAGGAAATAAATGGGTTAACAGACTAGTATACCCTTCCTTAAATTCGGATTGAACTTTCCTTACTTCAATAGCCAAAATTTCGAAACGTAGTATCTGCCTCATACGATATCGAAATCATTCAAACTCGGAGCCGTTGAAGAGATCTTTCCAAGGGCTTTCCAACCATATCAAGAACTACCCCTAACTCATCCTGAGCTACAAGTTATTACCGTTTGAAAATGAATATAACTCACTTCTTAAACTTAGAAGAATTTTCCAGATTTTTCCCTTTCTTTACAAGAGTGATTATTTTTAGTTTCTTATCTTATTCCTAGCAATTTCGAGTTACGGGATATTACATTAACCAACGGATACATGGAAACATAAGCTTTAAGCACATGTGTTCGTGCTATCACATAAACATAATGCATGTCAGGCTCTTAAGCGTAGTAATCTCATCAATAGATATTACAGAGAACATACCTAAAGAAGACGACAAATTCACATATAGAGAAGTAGAAACATCAACTGAAAATCCATAAAGTTGAACATAAGAAGTTTAAGACATCAAACATTCTTAGAGTTGCCAGTTCCATCATCATATAAAGAAAACCTTCGAGAAGGGGGAGAGGGAAGTTTAATCTGCTCAGGTACTTATCCCACACATCACGAGCACGAGTACTGTACTTAACCTTCTCCTCAGGACCCATCAGCTTCCATGCATCTGATGCTACCTTTGTGGCCTGAAAAGTGATGTGCTCTTACTAACATGCTTGTGTGTAACTAACTGGTGTACACCATGGCCTTTCTCATGCATAAAAATAAATTCTTACATCTTTCAGGCCTGAAGATTCAGGATGTGTAGTACAATGCTCTTTAATAAAGTCACGGCTGAAAATGTTATTCTTAGTGTAAGTAGAATAAGGTAGTCTAAAAGTAGTAGAAATTAGATAAACAAGTTACAACTATAAGGTATTTACTCTAATAAACATGTCAGTTGAAGTGCAAGTAGAACGAGGAGTGGCTACTTGCTTTTCTTCTTTTTCTACTAGGTTCAGGTTCACTAATCCTCTTTCCCATTGCAACTTCCACTCCACAAAGGCACCTTAAAATTAAAGAATGGAGAAAATGAGTTACCTATAATACCCATCCACCTTAAAAGAAAGAACTTTAAAACATGTATGCGACAACTCCACAAGGCCAACGATGTTACAAACAAGTCAAATCACGAAGATGATACCAAAGCACATAGAATCCGAAAAATATGAACACTTTTGAGTGTACAACGAATGAACATTTCACCACATTTAGAAAATGTGACTGAAAACATGTCTGCAGACCGGCTGCAGTAATATGCATACACTCCTAAAGGTTAGGCTTCTTCATACTGCTAATTCGTGAAAATTTAGCTACTCCCTAGTGTCAGTTTCATCACAGTGTCAATTTCCTTAATAAACAGTGGACTGTTTTGTGAATGATATGCTATTAAACCATGTAATGGAGTGAAATATGTACAAAACTGCTAGCAGAGCTGATACTTGCAATTTGGTATATAGTGTCCTTACTTAAAAAGTTATCATTTTTACATGGTAGATATCCTCAGTCTCTTCAGAAGCCCAGTAGTACTTTGACAAGTCAATAACTCAATGACAGAAACCTATACTATCATACTTTCACCAATGACTAGATTGTTCCATTTTCCTACATCATCTTTTAAATGAAATATAACTATCATGTGCTTTGTTCACTACAACTCCGCCTATGTGAGCTCACTCACATTGCCTGTCCCAAGCCCGGATAAAGCACTGTTACCGAGGGTTGACCAAAACTACCTCTCTATCCCATAAAAATAGGGGTAAAGTTGCACATCTTACACTCACCAGACCCCACTTGAAGAATTACACTAGGTTCTAAAAGTACCAATTGGTGCAGTAACATTTTTAACCAACTTCATTTTTCCTGGTACAAACAGTTTAGCAGTTGCCTACACACTTCGTCCCAATTCATGTATGCACCATTTGACTTGGGACAAAGCTTAAAGAACCAAATGTAAGACTTCTTGCTATTTTAAATTATAGAAAAGTGACATTTTATTTTTTAAACGGACTAAAAAGGAAATGCTCACATGCTGCAACGAAAAGTAGCTTTTTACTGCATTCTAAAGCTGAACAACTATTTCACACATAGAAACACACACAGAAGGGCGAATCGAGAAAATGGAAGAAAACCAAATGATCATGAAAGCTTTAATGAATAATAAGTGGATACTGCACTTCAAGAAAAAACAAAGGAATTGAAAATCGACTGTTAACCAACAAAATGAAGTAATATAATGTAAGGCAAAAAGAACGATGAAAAATCAAAGGAAATTGAGAATTGAAACCATTTGGCTTTGTCATTGAGATCAGGTGAAGAAGCCTCAACCTTGCAATACAATGTTCCTAAGAAGAAAAGAAAGGATAAAACAACTTGCAAAAAGATTATTTGTCCGCAGAAATTAGAAGCACAGTTTACGTCTTTTATTGGTTATCCTCCTGCATAATATGCCTGCAAAGATGCCCAAAATGAAAGTGCAGGAAGTCATTATGATGCGAACAGTGAGGGCAGGCGATAGCATGCTCATGATGAGATGGATGATATACTTAAAATGCAGTTAAATTCAAGGCATTCTGTAAAGAAGAAAGCATGTCATCATGTTCACAAAGCTAAAAGATTACTTGAATTCTTATAATATTCAGATAAGAGAAGGAAAGAACACAGATTGAGCTTTAATTTCAATAACAAAACTAAATTTTATAGTCAAAAATAATTTTTTAATATAAGTTCATAACATCATTATAATTCTAGTAATTCACTAAAAGGTACAAAAAAAGAACTTGAAAGAATAACACATTTAGCAGATTGGAAGAGGAGCACCATTCCAGCTCTTGAGACACTCCAACAATGGATCAATAATCTGTCCATTACACATTGCTGTAAACACTTTATCAATCTCCTCACCGGGTGATCGAACTTTTTCACCCGTCAACAATTCTGTTCCAAGTTCTTCTCTCACCAACCTGTACAATGGATATGATCTGCATTCTGTGATCCTGTTACGAATTAAAGGGTTGCCACTTTCAACAACAGCTCTTACACTCTCAACTTCTTTAGGCAACACAGCGATTAATTCGTCCTCGAAAGCTCCAATCTTTTGGAAGATTGAGCTGTTGACATTCTTCTCACTTTCACCATTCTTCATTGCTTGATCAACAAGGACTTGTCTCAGCTTCTGCATCAAAGGATAGTTGGAGCTGCAGGGATCATCAACATAGGCAAACAAGTATTCTCTATCCACGACTCGAAGCAATTCTTTTTCGCTGAATCTTGCTGGATGAAGTTCACCATTAGCACCCATTGTCAAAGTTCTCTTAGCTACTTGGCTAACTGTGTTCTTGACAACACTCTTCAAGTTTTCCTCCAAATGTCGTAAGTCAATAGCTTGGCAAAGAGCCACGAGATAGGTTGATGACATTATCTTCAAGATATCAACAGCCTCAGCTGTTTTCCTGGCTGAAATTAAGCCCAAGGAACTCACATCTTGGTTGTGTTGCTCAGCACTTTAGACATGGTTAGTCACTGGATTTGCCAAGAATTGAAGTTCCGAGCAGTAAGAAGCCATCGCGATTTCAGCGCCCTTGAAACCATAGTCCAAGCTTGGATTCCTTCCTGCTGTCAGATTAGATGACAACCCGTTGTTGTAATAGTCGTTGACAAGCTCTGAGAATTGGGCAAACATCAATTTACCAATTGATGCAAGGGCCAATCATGTATTATCCATGGAGACACCAATAGGGGTTCCTTGGAAGTTGCCACCATGTAAGGCCTTGTTTCTTGAAACATCGATCAATGGATTGTCGTTCACTGAGTTAATCTCCCTCTCGATCATCTTAGTTGCAGCACGAATGACTTCAATCTGAGGTCCAAGCCATTGTGGAGATGTTCGGAGAGCATAACGATCTTGCTTTGGTTTTTGAAGAGGATCCATTTCATGGAGCTTCTGAGCTACCTTCACATAAGAGCTTCCATCCAAAATGTGTTCCATAATAGCAGCAGCCTCAATCTGACCAGGGTGATGCTTCAACTTGTGTGTCAAATAGTCAGTGAATTCGGGCTTTCCGTTCATCACTTCAGCAAAAATCGCTGATAAAACTTCAGACATAACAGCAAGGATATTGGACTCAAACAGGACTATTGATGCCATAGCAGAACCAACTGCTGTGCCATTCACAAGTGCAAGTCCTTCCTTAGGCTGCAACTCGAAAAATCCACCACTAATACCAGCCACGCAGAAAGCTTCCTCAGCATTAAGTTTCTCACCATTGGGTCCAACAGCCTTGGAATTAGGTCTGCCAGTGAGCAAACCAGCAATATAGGACAAAGGGACGAGATCACCCGAGGCAGTGATCGTGCCACGGAGAGGCAAACACGGGGTGATGTTGCTATTGATCAACTTAGTGATTGCTTCCAAGATCTCAAATCTAATGCCAGAGTAGCCTTGAAGCAGAGTGTTGATCCTAACAAGCATAGCTGCCCTTATTGCTGAATGTGGCAATGTGTGAGATGATTCTATTCCATTACCAAAAACTCCAGCATTCAAGAACCTACAAAAAAATATCATAATTCATTAAGATCACATTTTAACTGAATTCATCCGAATCCCCTTCGCGTAAAAACAAAAAACAAAACTTTATCAATGGAGCACTTAAGTAGTCGATAAGCTATGTATAACAAAAAATATTAAATTCTTTACATTGTTAGTATATATAACAAAAAAATATTAAATTCTTTACATTGTTAGTATATATAACAAAAAAATATTAAATTCTTTACATTGTTAGTATATATAACGAAAAAAAATAGTTTGTTTACCTAATAAGTTCTTTTTGAAGAGCACCACCATTTTTTGTTCTTCTATGAGATGTTGCTCCAAATCCAGTAGTAACACCATAACTATCTGTACCTTTACTCATACTATCCATAACCCAATCACTACTAGCTTTCACACCAGCCCTTGCACTTTCAGAAAGTTCCACTTTAACCCCATTACTTTTGTCATCAACATTTGCAATGGATGCAACTTGTGCAACTGACAAAGTTTCACCCCCAAGTTTCACAATTGGCTTTCTAAATTCATCCACCATCTTTTTCACTTCATCCAAATGGCTGCCTCTTAAAGAATCAGCAGCCATTTCCCAATTCAATGGATCATTGATTGATTTCTTGCACAAATCCATAGCTACTTCTCCATTAATATGTCCATTTTGTGCAATTGATGGTGCCATTGGATCAAGTAAATTGTTAGATTTGTAATGAAGAAATTTTAGTGAAGAGAAAATGGTTAGAGTTTATTTGTATGTATATAAAAAATGTTGTGAACTTATAAAACCTTTTGTTTTGGTTGTGGTATATATATGTATCTATCATGTGGTGAGTATATATAGAGGAACAAATGATGGTTGGTAAACAAAATATGTGAGAGGGGGTTGCTAGGAAAAAACCAGTAAATGGTGAAATATGTGAGAGGGGGTTGCTAGGAAAAAACTAGTAAATTGTGGTCGTTGAAGATTAATAGTAGGTACTCCATTTTTACTTGTTATTATTTGACTTGATACAATTATTAAAATAATAATAAGTGACATAGGTATTAATTGATGTCCACTATTAGATCTTATAGGATGATCTAGAGAATAATATTTAATATTAATGGGTAAAACATGGAAAAAATTACTCTCTCCGTTTCAAAAAGAATGAGTTTATTTCTTTTTTAGTCTGTTTAAAAAAGAATGACATTGACCCCTTTCTTTTTTTGGAAACACTTTAATTTTTCATGTGACATGTTTAAGACCACAAGATTAAAGGACATTTTGGTACATTTGACATAACTTTAATTTAGAATCACAAGATTAACAAGTCTTCTTTCTTTTATTAAACTCCGTTTCAAGTCAAACTAGGTATTTTTTTTAAAACGAAGGGAGTATTATATTTTCTTAATTTATTAAAAATAACAAGTAAAAGTAATAATATATTTTAGAAATAATTGATCAGTAAAAGTGAATGGGGGAGGATTATGTATAATCAATTTTATTATAAGTTATGAACGAATATATATTTATTGAACTTTTGAATTTATTTGAAATAAGATTTTATTTATATTGGTCAATACACGGTATGAGTCAAACTTAACAACTAAATATATAGTACCAACCAAGTGATTTCCATCTTCTTGTTTTTTTCTATTTAAAAAATTGATTTTTAATGACTTTTTAAACATGGTATTGTGAAGGTTGATGGAAATGATGGCTTTGAATAGGAAAGACACTAGCAGAAAATAAAGTGAGAAAATAGAAGAAAGTTTCTTTGTGAACCAAGTGGGTGCATTTTTGTTAGGTTTTGTTCAATATATATCAATCAATTAATTTAAAATATGTTTCAAATTGCATTCATACAAGAGTATTTTAATATGTGAAGTGTAAATGTGACAATTAATATTAATAAATGTATCATATGTCACGTTATGTATTATGTCAATTGGAGTGCATTATATATGTGTAGAATATGATCATTAGTTGTTATTTGTTAATAACTTTTGTAATATATTTAATTAATAAGTAATTTCTGAACAAAAAACTTTAATGATACCATATATAAGCAGATCACTAATCCATCACCCGAAGAATATGAATGTAGAACCAGATTATTAGATTACAACTAAAAGCAATATCATTGGTTGCAAAAAGCAAATGTCTCACAACTTTATGTCATGTTTAAGCGTTTTGACACATTCATGAGGATTTCAAAAGCATTAAGCAATAAAAGGAATTTAATTAAATTACCCTCATCTTCTTAAATGAGGATTAAGAAGTAACTAGATATAAAGTAGTAAGGGCAATTTGCACAAGAAAACATCATAAAGTGAATGATATGCATCAACTTGGGACATATATAAATGTAAATATGATAAATATAGATTTTCTAGACGACTTTTCCAAATATGTCTATGATAGTTAAGTTGATGAGAGATAGCGTATATCTAATTGAATAGTTGAGGACAAACATGCTTGATCTGTTAACTATCGTAATTAAAAATTCATCTCATGGACATTAATATTGTATTTCCCCACAACCTTCTCTTCTAATTTTGGTCAATCTTTTAGGAGGTGAAATGTTAAAAAAAAATTAAATGTTTATTTTTATTTTTTTAAATGAGGTGTTTATATAAACTTTTTGGGAGAAAATAAGTTTTTTTTTAAAGTAATACAAGTTATTTATCAAAAGCTAAAAAGTAGCGTTTGCTCAAATATACTTTTTTGAGAAAGCATCTCCGAGAAAAAAGAAATATACTTAAAAAAGCACTTTTAAAAATTTGATCAAACACTAATTGTTGCTCATAAGGATTTTTAAAATTTAAAAGTCAAACACAAACTGCTTTTTACAAAACTATTTTTTGCAAAACAATATTATGCTCTGAAAAGATGTTCAATACGTTCATACGAAAGCCATTGTAATGTATATTTAACCCGCTAATATTTTGGTCTTTGATAATGCTAAACATGGTGGAATATATAAAATCTCCTTATTGGAGTATTTCTTTTTGGGGGTGAAACATCATCTTATATGTAATTATTATGATATTATATATTACTCGATTACACTATTTTTTTATGAATGGATAAACATATTAAAGTAGATTGATACTATACTCAAGATGAGGTACTCTGACAAAAAGTATATCTCATAGTCATGTACAAATAAAAGTGGGAAAACATTACTATTAAAAATTCATCCCAAGGACAAATATCATTAAAAAATAAGCATTTTTGTGAAGTAGCAGAAGCTAAAAAAAAATATCTTCTGTTACACAAAAGTACGCTTTTGAAAAACATAGTTGAGGAAAATAAATTTCAAAGCACAAGTTGATTCCAATAAAAAATATTTTGTTCGGAATGCGCTTCCGAAATAAGCTAATTTTAGAAATTTGACAAAATATGCAATTAGTATACCCTAGCATGACAATATCAAACATTATATGAAAAATCATTTTAAAATAAGGAACAAAGTAATTTCAACAGCATAAATTCAAAATCCCCAAATATAGCAGCACCAATATCAAACATAATATATAAAAAATCCTTTTAAAATAAGGAAGAAAGTAAATTCAACAGCAAACATTCATATCCCCAAATAAAGCAAGCACCAATCCAATGACTATTGTCTATTGGCATGAAATCTCTAAAGAAGTTATCAAGGCAATGTTACATCAACATGTGCAACCATTGCAGACTCATTCCTTCTCTTCTATGAGAACATCCAACTTCAGCCGAGCACTGGAATTAACGACATCTTTTGGGACCACAAGGAATTTCTTCATAGGACTATCTTCTGACCAGTTTGGCACACTCTCTGCAACGGATTCTAGTTTAAAAGAACTTTCCCCATCTGTTACTACAAGCTTGTATGAGAACCTTCTCTTCTGCCTAGCTTGTCCAACACAGATGATGTTTATAGAACTCCCAACACGGTCACTAGCATGGTTGACGATAAAAAGTATACCTTCTGTCCTCATTTGAAGAATTATGTACCTTTGGTCTTTTTCTATATAAATTGGATGGACAGCATTGAAAGAAATGTGCTCTGCGGAAGAAGCATGTTTCTCGCAAAAATGTGCATATACCTTTGCTGAAGTACCTATAAAGTCACAGCCATGGGAAGGACAAAAACAAGGCACATAGATGCATGCATTTTCATGGTCAGTTTTCTTACTAAGATTCAGAATCTCCTTACAACCATACCTATTGTTCACGCATGACACTTTCAGAGATTCTAGAACATTCTCCATAGCTCGACAACGGTTATATCCAATTGGCAAACAGCATGATGGACACTTATTAGCAATCTTGATGCAGCAAGGGGCACATGCTATGTGCCCATTCCCACACTATATTTTTGACCAAAAGAAAAATGGATGTCAGAAAATATATTCATTGCAAGTAGTTAGAATGTTTGCAGATGATAGCTTACTCTAATCTGCATGCTTATAAATTTTCAAGGTTTCTCGAAGTACACAACTTAAGAAGTTGAGGAAAATAAAAATGTGATACATGGAAAGCGTAAACAAATTGTACTTAAAATTCACTATTTAGCTCTTTGTATTAGCATTTGCCATAAACCTAGAGTCATGGCTTTAATTTCTTGCTTGGTCCAAAAGACTCAATAATTTCATTTAAAACACGCTCATGCATTAAAATGTTATATTTTGTTGCAATAACAACAAATTGATTACCAATAGCTATATTCTGCCTTAGAGTAAAACCAAAGTGGCTATTCTGCAACTCTTAGATGAAAAAGGACATAAATTAACCACCCTGGCAAGGAGAAGGACGTAGAACTTAGTATCTGAACATCAATTGTGTATGTCTTTAAATGCAGTAACAAGATTAAATCTTAAGTTATTGTGAGCTAAAACCAAGAGCTCTAAAAAGAGGCTAGGTACATAACTTCTATCACGATAGATCTCCAACAAATGAATAGTATACAGTTAATAACTTCTATCACGATAGATCTCTAACAAAAAATAAAATACAGTTAATAACTTCTATCACGATTGTTCTCAAAAAACGGAATAGTATACGGTTAATAACTTCTATCAGATAGATCTCCAAGAAGGAACAACAAACATTTAATAACTTCTATCACTGCTAATACCCTAATCTTTTGTGGGCAGAGACTCTTCAAGCTATATCTCAATCTAACTTTGAAGTTGTTTGAAGCTGTCTCTGGATTACATATTAACATGATGAAGAACCAGATCTACCATATCAACGAAGTCGACTTTGAATACCCTGGCACGGAATTCTGGGGTATGGCACATGCTCTTTCCACTCTACTTAATTTGGTCTCCCTTTGGATGCAAAATACAAAGAACCTGAAATATGGAATGGGGTAGTGGAAAAGATGAAGAAGACGCTGGCAAACTGGAACATGCAATATCTATTTATGGGAGGAAGGATAACCCCATCAATCGTGTACTGGACAGCGTACCTACCTACGTCCCTCATCCCAGTGTCATATGAGGTGAAAGAGCAACTAGTTGGTCTGACAGGGGCTTCCTATGGGAAGGAAACCGTGAAGAGCATTAATTCCACCTTGTGAAGTGGGATAAAGTCTTATTGTCAAAGGAACAGGGAAATTTGGGCATTAGCGATCTTTAGAAACACAACAATAACATTATGGGAAGAAACTATCTCACCAGATATTTTGCAAGAAAAAGCCTAATTACAATGTAACTTAAGCCCAGATTAAATCGGGATGCGAAAAGAAGAAACCCATTTACAGTGACACCCATTTGTAATCTCTAGTCAGAATGAGATTAACTTGATTGAACCTGGTAGCCATCTCCCCACTTTAAGTGTCTTATTATTCTCCATCATAACCCAGTGCTTCCTCTAACTTGAATATTACGCCATCAAGACTATGACTTCACCAGTAAAACAAAGACCTATATTAGCCAGTTATTCTCCAATTTGAATGAAATGTTATAACTTCAAAATTAGAACCACATGAGATGGGATAAGCACAGTCATTCCACTGTCAGCAATTCTCCCAACTAAACTCTTTAACAGATCCACATTTCCTATGCTTTTCCAATGCAATACTGAATGCTAAGTAATCATATTTCTATTATCTGACATGTCTGCTCTACTTCTATATTTTATTTTTTAAAACCGCCTCTACCAGGCACGGCTAAAGTCTGCATAAACTCTATCCTCCCAAACCCCACTGTTGGATTAACAAAAACTGTAACTTTTACACCCTAAGAGCAATAAAGTATATTGGTCAGATTGTAAATGTCAATACAAATTCCCTTCTATTCAAGACCATGTCTTTCAAAAACCTCTAAAGGCAAATCAAGAATTCTCCAAACACAATTAATTCCAACACAGATAAATTCTTATACTCCTAATAGCAATGAAAAGGGTAAAAAGAAGAAACCTGAAAGACAGGAACACAGAGATGTTCAAAGCAGATCGGGCAATCCAACACATCCGGATCCAATAACGTCACAGAAATTGACCTGTTTATGATTGAATCCTCAAAATTCTGATACATGCTCTCACCAGAAATAGACCTGTTCTCTCTTAAAACCTCGGATTCACGAACTGGCACCCTCCGATCACCGCTCGATCGGAAATTTCTCTCAGATTCCGATCCCCAATCCTCCTCCTCTGCCTCTTCCTCTACTTTTTCCTGAACAACCCTTTCCCTTTCTCTTTCTTCTACTTCTTCTTGTTGACGGATTACGACGCCGCGAGAGAAAGTTCTGGCGGTAGTCCTCCGTCTCTTGCATACAGATGTGCTGGAGTTACAGGGTCCTCCTTCATCATTATCATGTTCATCTCTTCCAACTGAAAATCTCGCCATTTCTTCTTCTTCTTCGCTGCTAGATGAATGGTTCACTCTTATCATGGTCAAAATTCGGTTTTTGTAAATATTATTTTAATATCTTATTATATTATTATTATTATCATATATTTATACTATTTCTTTAAAACTACCTATGGGAAAATATTTATGTTTTTTGCAAAATTTGGTTACAAAATCAAATGTGGTCAAATACTTAAGATTTGAATTTAATGTTTTCTTGAAAATGTGTTTGACTATGAGGTAATAGTTTTATTTAATTTATAATTAAGTTGTATAGATTTTATTTTTTTTAGTTAAGAAAATGAGTAATTAGATTACGAAGAAATTTAATTAATGATTAACTTTATTTGAATATGTATTTTTTATGTCACATTAGTACATTGAACTTGGGCGGTCTTTGATTAAGAGTGTATGAATTGACTTGTTTTAAGTGTTTTTAACTAAAAAATTTGTAAGCACTTTTGAAGTATTTAGGTAAATTAAAAGTGTTTATACATTACTCTCTCCGTTTAAAAAAGAATGGTCTAGTTTGACTTGGACGGAGTTTAAGAAAAGAAAGAAAATTTTTTGATCTTGTGGCTCTAAATTAAATTTATGACGAATAAACCAAAATGCTCTTTAATTTTGTGGTATTAAATATGTCACGTGGAAAGTTAAAGTTAAAGTTTTTCCAAAAATTAAAAAGGGGTCATTCTTTTTGAAATAGACTAAAAAAAATGAGATCATTCTTTTTTAAATGGAGAGAGTATTGTTTTGCTCCATGAATTATGAAAATGAGTAATTGGACAACGAATTATGGTTTACTAAGAAATTTATTAAATGATTATGTCACGTTAATACATTAAACTTGGACGGTGTTTGATTAAGAGTGTGTTTGAATTAACTTGTTTTAAATGCTTTTAACTAAAAAATTTGTGAGCAATTTTGAAGTATTTAGGTAAATTAAAGTGTGTTTACAGATTATTCTTTTGCTTCATAAATTAAGAAAATGAGTAATTAGATTACCAATTATGGTTTACTAATCACTTTATTTAATGATTAACTTTATGTGAATATATTTGTTTGTCATAAGGACGGTGTTTGATTAAGAGTGTTTTGGATTGACTTGTTTTAAGTGTTTTCAAGTGAAAACAATTTTTAAGCAGTTTTGAAGTGTTAGGTAAATTTTAGAAGAATCGATAGATTTTTATTCTTCATGAATTAAGAAAATGAGTAATTAGATTACCAATTATAATTTATCAAGAATTTAATTAATGATTAACTTAACTTGAATTATGTTTTTTTAATGTCATTAGTACATTGAACTTGCAGGGTGTTTGACCTATTTGGCCAAGCAGCTAGAAAATGTTTTATTTATTTAAGCACTTCTAATATTTTTTAAAAAGTATTTTTGAGAGTCAAATTATGAAAAGGACCGTTACCCATACACTTCAAGAATCCGTACGACTTAACGAAATTTAATTTGGGCGAGTAGAAATCTCAGAATTGATCTTGTTGTGGAAGGTATTTTCTGAGTGTCGTGGTTTGGAGGTGTGTTGTGATATGGGGAACTTGGGATTTTTGAAATAGCTCACTACCTCGAGTAACCCGCCCTGGGGGGATTTATGCCACTTTGGCAAAGCCGCTACAGTGGGATAAGGGTCGCTGTAGCGGGCTCAACGCGACTTAAGGTCGTTAATAAACTCTTCAACAACCTTATTATGCACTTTTCAACTTTTAGAGCTAAGGAACAAGCTCTAGACGACTTCTGATAGTTTTTCACCATATTTTAGGCTAAAGGTAAGCTTTTCACTTCTTGAATCCATTTTCCAATCCGTAGAATGTAATAGAATGGGTAAGTATTGATGGGGAAGGGTTTTGAAATAGATTCTATGGTTGAAACAACCCTAATTGGGTACTTAGAATCATTGGTTATGAACTAGGGTTCATAGAATTGTTAGAATTTCGAGTAATTAGCGATTGTTTGATGATTCCCATGTTATAATGATTGTTTGTAGACCAAGAACAAGCGCAACGAATCCGGAAAGGGAAGGATCAAGATTCTTATAGTTTCAAGCTTGTTTCGGGTAGGTGATGGTTGTGATTTTATGATTAAGAGTGTATTCTTGTTATTTCTTCATAATGATGCATGTATGTATGTGAATGTTGCATTGTTTATTTCACACTTGTTGTAAATGAGATAGATGAATAATTATATGTCATGAATAATTTCTTGATTGCATAATTATTGAGAATATACTTGTGAATGTGATTGTGGTGTGTTGATGGATCAGATTGCCACATTTCGACATAACTAACTGGGATCGATTGTCACGTTCCAACATAAAAATGGGATCGGATTGCCACGTTCTGGCATAACTATGGGATCGAATACCACGTTCCAGTGCACTAACAGTTTGGGTTTGGTTTCCATGAAAGGATCAACAGCTTGTGAAAAATGTGTAATGTTGAAGAATGTGATATTCAATATTATATATGTTTGATATATTGCATAATTATATAGTTGTAATTAACTTCTTTATGTTGCACTTAGTGGGATAGCCGTGTGATCCTACCAATACACGGTTGTTGTGTACTGATTCTGCACTTTCTCTTTTTTTGTTGACAGCTCTCGCTTAGAAGATCTGTGATCGTCACCTTCGAATTCAAGGGTGAGCTAGCATCTTCCGGGCTGCTCTAGATTCTCTTGGGGTCTATGTTCACATTTCAGACTTGGACTTTCTAGTTAGTTCAGTTGGGGTTGTGACCCTTCTTGTTTAGAGTTGTTGAACTTAAATGTTTTGGTACATTGACTTTCAGGTTGTAGGTTAATTCTTCCGCATTTGTTTTAGTTGATAGACTTTTGTTAGAGTTCATGGGAACTCTATTCATTTCCTTAGTATTTAACTTGCATCCAAAACTTAAATGCCTTAGTTTTTTAGTTTAGTTGCTTGTTTGGGTTGTAATAATGTTCTCCCACCGGAAAGTCAGTGTGGGTACCAATCACGACAGTCTGGGTCGTGCATTGTTGTGAAAAGCGCGCTTAAAGGCGGGGCACTACCAGTGCTTCTTTCTCCTAAGGCGATGCGATCTGAAAAAGGCGCTCACTTCAAATAAAGAAGCGAGAAGCGACATTATGAAAAAGCACAATAAAGCGTGCTTTTATAAAAAAGCGACAATTAGGGTTTTTTTAAAAAAAATATGTTTTTTTAAAACAAATTAAAATAGATACGACTTAATTTTCTTTCACGACTTTACTCTTCTTTCGCTGCTTCTCTTTTTCATGACCACGAATGCGACTCTCTTCACCAGCTTCATCTGATCGGTGAATTTCTTTTCTCTTCGATCTGCTTCTCCTCTTGCTGCTCTCTTTATTTTTCCCTTTGTCCTCTTTGGGTAATGCAAACAGGACTCTTCTCTGCTGTAGTTTTTTCTTCTTCTCTGCTGCGATCTACTATTGTTTCTTTTCACAATTACTGACTTGTTTTTTTTGGTTAATATTACTGCCTACTCTGTTTTTCCAATTTTTTGTTGTTTTTTTCATTTTTAAGTGATCGTGTGTAACAAGTGTGTATGTTGTTGCTCTGTTATATATTTTTTCACACTTCTTTTTTGCTTATAGTATTTAGTGAACTTGTATTTTCTCATTCAAAATGTCACAAAAAAGGGATCCGGCTTGGGCGTATGAAACTCCTATGGGTAGTAACACAAAAGTCAAATGTAGCTTTTGTGATGTGACATACAACAGCGGAATCTTTCATCACAAAAGGCATCTAATCGGTGGCTATAGAGATGTAAAAGTATGTCTGGAAGTCCCAGATAAAGTGAAGGAAGAGATCAAAGAATATATGTTGAAGAAAAATGAGTTTAAAACTCAAATGAACCATGAAGCATCCATGGTTAATCTTGTTGATAATGATGGAATGGATGATGATGAATTTGAAGTGAATATGCCAATGGCAATGGGGCCTCCCTCAAAGCATCAAAGGATGCCTTCCAGTAGTAGGAGTGGGTCTTCCATCAATAGCACTATCAAGGGTCTCCTATGAATCTTTATTTCTCGCAAAAATCAAATGAAAAGAGAAAAGGTGGGCCTATTGACTTAGAATCTTCTAGCAAGATTTTGAGGGATCGTGTGTATCTGTTTTTGCTAGGTGGATGTATGATGCAGGACTTCCTTTCAATTGTGTTAATTACATAGTTTTGAAGAATTCATTGAGGCAGTCGACCAATATGGCCCTGGAATGAAGCCTCCCACCTATCATGAGGTAAGAGGTCCTTTTCTAAGAAAAGAGGTGGAAAAGACAAACAAGATAGTAGAATAACATAAGGTTCAATGGAAAACATATGGTTGTTCCATTATGATGGATAAGTGGACAGCAAGGAATGGAAAAATGGTTATTAATGTTTTGGTGAACTCTCAAAGAGTGAGTGTATTCCTTGAATCTTATGATGCTAGTGACTCTTCTACCGACTCTAATAAGATGTTTAACTTGTTTGAGAAGACTCTCATGAAGGTAGGGCAGAAAAATGTGGTACAAGTTGCGACTGATAATGCAAGTGAGAACAAAAAAGTGGGTAACATGTTGAAGGGAATGTCCCCACATATTTTCTGGACTCCTTGTGCTGCTCACTGTACCAACTAGAAGTTTGGTGACATTTTCAAGCAAGCCCCGTATTCTACAGCTGAACTTGAGTCTTAATTTTAATTTGCCTTTTTAAACTTCATGTTAGATTTCTTTACATTTTAAGTGCCATTTTTTTTACAGTTTTTGGTAAGGCTGTTAATGTACATGCTTATATCAATCAAAGAGCATTGTTGTTGAACATGATGAGGAGATACACAACAAAAAAATTTGGTAAAACCCACCAAGACAAGATTCGCAACAACTTTTTTGACTTTGTATAGTTTTTATAAGCAAAAGAAAAATTTGAGAAATTTATTTATGTCAACTTAATGGAATGAGAGTATCTATTCAAAGGAATCTCTTGGTAAAGAAGTTGCAAGACATATCATTAGTCCATTTTTTGGAATGACATTGTTCAAGCGGACATAGTTGGTGGTCCTTTAATTTAAGTACTTCGTATGGTGGATGGGGAGAAAAAAACACCAATGGTTTACATTTATGAAGCCATGGACAGGGCCAAAGAAAGTATTGAAAAGGCATTCAATTATGATACAAGGAAATATGAAAGTTCTTTAAAATTATTGATGCAAGGTGGACACGCCTCAACAATCTAGTGTTCATCAAATATAATAGAACATTGGCGCGTTGTTACAATAATAGTGTACCATTGATCTAATTCTGTTGGATAGTATTGATGAGGCAAATGAATGGTTAACTAGAGCACCACCAGATTACCACGATGAAGAGGTGTACGAAGGAGAAAGTCTCACTTATGGTGATGTTTCTGTGGCAAGTGGTGTTGAGGAGAATATTTATAGTTTTAGGGGGAGTACTTTAAGGGGCAAGGAAAGAGGAGTTGGAGGTTCTAGTTCAAGTCGAAACCTTGTTGATGAGCCTTCTGATGATGAAGATGATGATGACCAAGTAGAACCCTTGGTTATGTCACTAGAAGAGTTTGAGGATCTTGTTGAAGAATAAGAGTTTGAGTCTTTGTGATTTAATTATGTTTTTGATTTTTTGATTTATGTGTTATGACTTATGAGTATTATTCACCATCTATTTTCATTTAATCAAAGATTATATTACCTCTATTCAGTTATTGAATATTTTTTTACTTTTATACTAAATGTCGCTTTTTAAGAAAAAAAGTGTGCTTCCCTTCACGCTTCTGTGAAGAGAGCCCTCGTCGCTTTTTTGCCGCTTCTCGCTTTCCAAAAAACTAGGGTTGACTTTAAAATGTAAAATAAAATAAAATGTAGTGTAGATGAAGGATAAAATTCTAAAATGAATTTTGACCAAACTTATGGGATATGCTAAATAACTAAGGATATATTAGTAAAAATGTATAAATTGTAGGGTACTTTGACTTGAAAAAATATAATCCTAAACATTAATTCTTATTTAATAATTGATCCATAATTTAAGTAATATGTCATAAAAAAATTAATTAATAATATAAAATTATTTACTATATGAGTAAATACTATTTAATTCCTTTAAATATATAGTAGATAAAAGACAATATGTTAGTTTATGCAACAACAACAACAACAATATATTCAGTGAAGTTCCGCAAGTAGGGGTGTGCATTCAGTTTTTCGGTTCGATTTGGATTTTAGGTTTTTGGTTTTGAAGAAGTGTAACCCAATCCAAACCAAAATAAATTCGATTTGGTTTGGTTTTTCTCTTTTTGGTTTGGGTTTTTTCGTTTTGGTTAATCGGTTATGTCAATAATTAGAAACATAACAAAATTATTTGCAATTTAAAAAATTATATATATATATATAAAATTGAATTTCTTAAATATACTTTTAAATATAAATCACAAGTAAAACGTAAAACACAATACTTAAAAGTATATTAATTATAAATGTTCAAACATTAGAAAATAAACTTAATCATAATGAAAATAACTAAAAAGGGACAAAGTTGGTTACATTATATATATATATATATATATATATATATATATATATATATATATATATATATATATATATATAATTCGGTTTTTTCAATTATTCGCTTTTCATTTTTCTGAAACCGAAAACAAACCAAAAAACCAAAATATATATATATATATATATATATATATATATATATATATATATATATTGGTTGTTTCAATTTTTCGGTTTTCATTTTTCTGAAACTGAAACCAAACCAAAAAACCAAACAAAGTAAAGTATAATCCAAAACCAAACCAAGAATCCAAAAAACCAATCCAAATTAAAATTTGTTTTGATTTGGTTTGGTTTTTCGGTTTAATCTAAATAGTGGACACCCCTACCCGCAAGTGAGGTATAAAGGTAGATTGTATGCATACCTTATCACTATCTCGTGAAGTTAGAGAGGTTGTTTTCAAAGGATACTCGGCTTGAGTATAACAAATCAAAGTAAGTGAAAAGGGAAAAAGACACTAAAAAAACATAGCAACTAAAACGAAAATTGTAACAATAACAAAATAAAGCAATAACTGAAACACCATAAATAACAAATGGCGATAGGAAAGAAAAAACAAAATAGTACAAGAATAAAGCTAACGCTAGAGCAGAACCACCAAACCTAACCAGTCGAGAAACAAGACAACACTTCACTACCTGCTAGCCTTCTACTCTAACTTGTGACCTCCACACCCTCCTATTTAAGGCCATATCCTCATAAGTTGAAGTTTTGTTATGTCCGTCTAATCACCTCTTTCCAGTACTTTATCAGCCTATCTCTATCTCTCTTTGATCGTACTCACTATATCCAACCTCTCTCACCTACTCAATGGAGCATCTGTGCATCTAATCTTCACACGACCCACACATGTTAATTTATGCAAGAGTAGATAGTAATTTCAACTTTTAAATATCACATAGAAAAAGGGGAAAATATGTATTATCATTCGTATCATATTGTATTTTTACAACAAGTTTTTTCACAGATTAAAGGTGTGTATTAAATGTAAGGCATAATCCATAACATCATCGTTAGCTTGGCTTCAGCGAACAATTATACCCTCCAACTTTGAGCTTGCACAAGTAGACACTTAAACATGTATAAAATTGAACAAGAAGATACATATGTCCTACATGACATAATACATATAGGACGTCACATAGGACACAATTGTCGTATAGGATGTTATGTAGAACGAATGTGTCTAATTATTCAATTTTATACAAGTTAAAGTGTCTACTTGTGCACACTCAAAATTAAAGGTCACAGTTGTCAGCTGACGTCAAGTTACGGGTCATGTTTATGTTTTATAAATTTAGGAGAAAATTCATAGAAATCCCCTAAACTACGACCCTTTTTTGAAAAAGACACTAAACTTTGCGAGGTCCAATAAACCCCTAAACTAGTTTAAAATGAAAATTTTAAACCCTTTTCCGACATTTAAAATAGAGAGTGTATATAACTCGACCGAAGAGCGTGAAAACTAAAATAAAAGTTACTTTTTATTTTCAATATTATTTTTGTTAAATATAAAAGAATTATTTCAGAGTTGAACTTTTATTTTTTCTCTCTTTTTTTAAGAGTTTCACCATTGAAAGAGACGGCATGACAGCAAGGGCTTCTTTTCTCTTTTTCTTTCTTTTTTTCATTTTCTTTCAATGGCAACTAGTTGATTTCCTCAGCAATAGCAACGACAAAAATTTTTTTCGTTTTATCCTCAGATTTCTTTTTGTCCTTATTCGCCGGCGGAAATCTTATCCTCCTTTTTGACAAGCGAGGTCATGAGAAGCGCTCGAAGATAATGGCGATGTTAAAGAAAGAATCATCGGTGTTATTTCCAGTGACTCCTAATCAGTTACGATAATGAAAATGTCTTCAAACAAGGCAAAAATCAAAGGCAAACTACACAAAATAATATTTTGATAGAGATTTTATTTTAAGAAAAAATTAATTGGCTAGTTGATTTGATTTTCCAGTTTTAATATTGATTTGATAAAAAGCACAGTGAGAATGGTGTATAGCATGGCAGTAATGGTGAACTGAAATCAGAAAAGAAAATAAAGAATTAAAATTAAAAAAAAACAAAAAAAATGTAAATAAAAATAAAAATTAGAAAATTATATAAAATTGATACATGGAAAGTAACAAATGGTGCATGCTTTCACCTTCTTTATTATAAGTGGGTTTGACCGGAAAATGGGGTATTTATATTACTTTCAAATTGTTCAGTGGGATATTAAGATCCTTGTTAAGTTTGAATGTCTTTTTAAAAGAAGTATTATAGTTGAATGGGGTAATTATGTATTTTCTCTAAATCTAGTTACATCTTTTGTTATATATATGAGTAAGCTTTCTTTTTATAAGTTGATGAACAAGTTAGGATTTTATTACGACTTTCTTTTGTTGGTGCAATTTATAAATAGATAGATTGGCAACGTATTTTTACAGATTTTAGCATCATATTAAAATCACACCAAACAACTTCAAAATCACCTAAGAATATCACTGACATGATCAGAGTTAATGAACAAGGAACAAATGTCATCAATGGATCGGAATTAACCAAGGAAATACATGTAAACATAAGCTTTAAGCACAGGTGTTCATGCTATCACATAAACTTAATGCATATAAGGATCTTAAACATGATAATCTTATCAAAAGATGTTACAGAAAACATACCTTAAGAGATGACAATATCACATATAGAGAAGCGGAAGCGTTAACTGAAAGTCAATAAATTTGAACATAAGAAGTCAAAGATATTAATCATTCTAAGAGTTGCCAGTTTCATCATCATATAAAGAAAACATTTGGGGGGGGGGAGTTAAACCTCCTCTACTTATCCCACAATTTGCAGGCACGAGTAGCGCACTTTACCTTCTCCTCAGACCCATCAGCTTCCATCTCTGTGGCCTGAAAAGTGATGTGCTCTTACTAACATGCTTTAGTGTAACAAACAGGTGTACATTAAGGCATTTCACTCATAGAAATAGATTCTTACAGCTTTCAGGCCTAATGATTCAGGATGTGTTGTAGCACTATGCTTTTAATAAAGTCACAGCTGAAAATATTATTCTCAGTGTTAGCAGAACATGGTGGTTCAAAAGCAGTGGAAATTAGATAATTTATAAAGATAAGGTATTTACTCAAATAAACATGTCACCTGAAGTGCACCCAATAGCAAGTAGGATGAGGAGTGGCTTTTTCTTTTTTTTCTACTCCCTTCAGGTTCACTAATACCTTGATCCATCCTCTTTCCTGTTGCAAATTCTCCTTCATTGGCACCTTAAAATTAAAGAATGGAAAAATTCAGTTACCTATAATACCCATCAACCTTAAAATAAAATAATACAAAAATGTGTATGCTAAAACTCCACAAGGCCAACGATGTTACAAAAGAGTCAAATCAGAAGATGATAAAAGCACATAGAATCCGGAAAAGAAAGAACTATTTTGACTGTACAACAAATGAAAATTTTACCACATTTAGAAAATGTGACCGTTATATGCTATGATGCTCCCAACTACAGCATCAACTGAAGATATGCTTGGAAGCCGGCTGCAGTATTATGCATACACTCCTAAATGTTAGGCTTCTACGTACTGCTAATTCGTGAAAATTCAGCTACTCCTCAATGTCAATTCCTTAATAAACAGTGTGTTTGTTTTGCGACTGATATGCTATTAAACCATGTAACGGAGTAAAATATGCTGATAGTCCAATACAAAACAGCTAAGCAGAGCTGATACTTGCACTTTGAAATATCATGTCCTTACTTTTATAGACAAAGTTATCATTTTTACATGGTAGATATCCTCAGCCTCTTCAGAAGCCGACTAGTACTTTGACAAGTCAAAAACTCCACGACAAAAAAACCTGGACTATCATACATTCACGCACAAATGGCTAAATATACCGTACCCAGATTAGATTGTTCCATTTTCCTACACAATTTTTCAAATGTGATAATATCATGTGCTCTGTTCACTAAAACTTCACCTGTATGAGGTTGCTCACATTTTCGATCCCAAGCCCGGATAAAGGAGGATTGGCGATTGGCGATCGAAACAACCTCTCTATCCCATAAATATAGGGGTAAGGCTGCACACATATTATCCTCTCAAGACCCCAGTTTTAGGATTACACTAGGTTCTAAAATTACCAATTAATGCAGTAACATGAAGAAACTCTGTTTTTCCTCTTCCAAACAGTAAAGCAGTTGCCTAAACCGTCGTCCCAAGTTTCTACTCTAATTCTAGTCAATTGCTACTGCATATTAAAACTGGACAGCTATTTAACATAAACCACACATGCAGAAGGAGGAAGCTAGAAACTGAAAGAAAACCAAATCATCATGAAAGCTTTGATGAATAATAAGTGGATGCTTCACTTCGGCAAAAACAAAGGAATCGAAAATTGACTTGTAAAACAACAAAATGAGGTAATATAAGGCAAAAAGCAAGATGAAAATCTAAGGGAATTGAGAATTGCAACCATTGTCATTGTGTGGTGAGATCAGCTGAAGAAGCCTCAACCTCAACCATGTCAATCATAGGAAAGTTTGAACGTAGTATACTAGGATTCCGGCAGCTATGACCGGTGATGGAAATTGATCGACGACTAGATGGGGGCAAACTCGTCGGCCTCAGGAGAATTCAGGCGTTCGATTATCTTCTTCTTTTGTGCTGATTAGGGTTGTACCTTTAGGTTCTTTACAATATTTGATTTTTTCCATCGGTAAAGAGGAACAGTACAATCGAGCACCGGGTTTTAGCCCGTTTCCTTAGTTGTTGGTTTTTTCTATTTTTTTATTTTCATTGTTCTGCTTCTTCGTCTCTTTCTGTCTTTTACTCCTGTGCTTCTTTTCCCTTTTTTTTTACTCCTCTACTTCTTCGTCTCTTTCTAATGCGTTTTTTACCTTCTTCCTTTTCTTTTTCTTTTTCTTCTTTGAACGTTTCATCTAAAAATTCATCCTCAATCAGTTTTTGCTCATATGTCACTATTTTTATTCAAAAACAAACTGAAAAAAGGAATAAAAAGACCCAAAATTTGTACAAAATCATATTTTTAAGTAGAAATTTCAGATATCTAAAATTACAGAAACAAGAGTTGATCATTGATGGTCATTATAAAGCTTCAAATTTTGAATTTTATGAATTTGTGATTAATTTGGATAGATAGTTCCTACAAATAATTAAAAATGTCATTTGAAGTTTATATCTCAATTTTAGGAGGGTTTAGTTAAGTTTATAATTGATTTTGAAAAAAAAATTACATTGAAACTCGAAAAAAATGAAGTTTGTGAAACTATATCGCAATTGTATTAAAGTTGTATTACAAACTTCACTCTTTTTTTATAGTGATATCAACCAAAATAATTTAAGAAAACACTTGTAAATACATTTATAACATAGACACAATACATATTGCAAACATCACTCATGTTCTTAGAGAATCAAACCAAAATAATTTATAAGATACTTATAATAAATAATTTATTCATGAATAATACAAGTTTAATTCAATCTATAAATTATTGTCTTGTCTTTCGTTAGTTATGTTTTTCATTTTTAATTTTTTCTTCTAATTCAATTTTAATATTGTGTAATACACTTTTAACGCAAATTTAATTCATGTTGTAGTTTATTATTTGTTACTATTAGATTACTTGTTTAATTCGTTATTGATATAAACTTAATTCACTCTATAGATCATTGTCTGGTGTTTCATTAGTTACATTTTTTTATCCATGCATAATTCTCTCTTCTAATACAACTTTAATATTTTTTTAATTCACTTTTAATAAAAATTAATTCATTTGGAGTTTATTGATTGATTTCTTATGATTGAATTACCTGTTTAATTCATTATTGATGTAAGTTTTATTCGTTTTACAAATCACATAGTGCTCTCTCGTTTGCTTCATTTTGAAATCATTTCGGTTCTAATTCAAATTTAAAATGAGTGTAATACATTTTTAGTTTAAATTTAATTCATTTGGCCGTTTATTATGTCTCTGCATTTCTTACGATTAGATTACTTGTCTAATTAATTATTGATTTATATTTTATGTAGCTTACGAATTAGAGAGTAAAATAAATAATTATTTTTTAAAAGAAAGTCACTCAACATAAACTATGGATAATAAGATCACAACATGAAGACTTGCAAGAATGTTAGGCCTTATGATAAAGAATAAAGAATACGGAATAAAATCTTTTTTAGCATTTTGTTTTAGAAGTTGATTAGTTTACTATAAAAATTCAGATCATTTTTTTGTCTTCTAATTAAGTATTAAAGCATGTCTAATATTATGTATGATGTTATGAAATTTTCTATGTTTATATCATTACACAATTTGTGTTAAAATGCTATATATAATTCATTTATATTATATAAAAATTATGTGGTGAGAAAAAAAAGTATTAAATGTGTATTAAAAATAGTTGTAATTCATTTGTATGACATAAGTAAGTTTTAAGAAAAATTATAAACTGAAGCTTGCATTATGAATTAGTGTTGTATTAAACATGTATTAAAGTTGTTTAAAATTGTTTTAAATAAGTATTGCTAAAAGTTGACACAAATGGTAATAAATAAAAAGTATACTTAAAAGTGGTAATTATTAAATAATAGACCTTCACTTGTGTAATTTTCAATTTGAAATTTGTATTATAGTTTAATTAAATTTGAATCATGCACTGTAGGATCCATTCTGTGGTGGTGCTTGCACTACAACCTATGTTAGTCGTTTCCTTTTTTGTGACCACCTGCATTACCCAAAAGTACTACCAATTTAGAGAAAAATATAATTAGAAAATACTCACATATTTGGCATTCGAAATCAACTTAGAGAAAAATATATTTAGAATTTTTTAAAAGTGCATCTAAAATTTATTGACTAAACAAAATATCAATTTCACAAGTAGAGATTTTTTGGGTGAAATGGCAAAGTCCCTTACTACCAACTTTTCCACTCTCAAGCAAAGGTCGATTAGAATCATTGTTCGGCTCTCCGTCAATTTCTTTGACATGAGAGTTGCTCCAGAATTTTGAAGGTTCTTCAATGAAAAGGGAGAAGAAATTTGAATTTTTTGGTTCCTTTAAGCTATATAACACAACTTATGGGATCTTAATTTGATTTTCAGGGTTTTTTCCCCTTAATTAGCGCAATAGATGTATATTATGATATCTTAATTTAATTTTCGGTTTCATTTTCCCTTAATAAGCGCCACAAATGGATACATAATGTATCAACAATAATGTATCTAGATCCTTTGTTATGTACCCAAAATGACTAAAAATATATGAGATTTATGTAGTTAAGAAAATCGTAGGGAAAGAAGGTAATTTCACTCTTAAACTAAGAGATTCTTAAAATTTATACTTATAATAATCTATAATATTTGTTAGGATTTGGACTAATATATTCATGAATTAAATATAGTTCGAATCATTTTATAAATCTACATTTATTAAATTTTAAAGGGAAATGCACAAGTACCCCTCAATCTATGCCCGAAATTCCAGAGACACACTTATACTATACTAAGGTCCTATTACCCATCCTGAACTTATTTTATAAATAACTTTCTACCCCTTTTCGGCCTACGTGGCACTATCTTGAAAAAAAAAAGTCAACCAGCATTGTGCCCACAAAATAGTACTCGTAGGTCGAATAGAGATAGAAAATTATGAATAAAATAAGTTCAGGGGGTAATAGGACCTTAGTATAATTGAAGTGTGTCTCTGAGATTTTGTGCATAGATTGAGGGGGTACTTGTGCATTATCCCAATTTTAATTTCAAATTTTTAAATAAGTGAGGATAGTAATTAATTTAATTTTTTTTTAAAAGAAGACATGCATTGTGTTGACTATTTTTTAAAAAAGTAACTTTTAAAACATACTTATGAAATTGTAAGAAATATTTAAAATAAACAGTTATGTGTTTGGATAAAAGTGCTGCAATTGAAAAAAAATATTTGATGTGTTTGACAAATAAGTGCTGGTAAACACTTTTTTTTATTATCAAAGAACATATACTTATACATTGCACATTTTATTTTATTTTAATTGTAACAATACTACTTTATTTTTTATTATTTATTTATTAATTTATTTTTGACGACAAAGCAAGTCTGGTGCGACGAGCTCGAACGAGAAGGCAAACCTCTTGCTTTCGCTGGCAAGGAGTTTCGAACATGAGATCTCCAACATGGAAGTCCCAAACTCAAACCAATGGGCCACTACGAAGGGTAACAATACTACTTTATTTTAATGGATGAAAATTGTATGAATTTTCTATTTTGATCTCCTACGATTATAAAATAAATAATAATAATTTATCTTCATTTGTTATCGTAATTGATTTTTAAAATTGTGAAGGTAAATTTAAATATGTATGCACATCAGTTTTATGGTGAATTTCGAGAATTGGGATATTAATAACTATCTAAGAAATAAACACTCGTGTACATCTCTTCTCCTAAATCATAGTCACACAATAATTCAATTATCTCCACTCAAAATCGCAAACATGAGAAACAAATACATTAATTTAATATTAAATAAATTTATAATTTGATAAAGTTAGGATTATATTATGACTTTTTTTGGTGCAATGTATAAATAGATTGATTAGCAACACGTTTTTAGAGATTTTATCATCATATCAGAGTCACGCCACACAACTCCAAAATCACCTAAGAATATTACGGACATGATCAGAGTTAATGACAAAGAAATGAATGTCATCAATAGACCAAAATTAACTGTCACGCCCCGAGCGTACACCCTGGACATGGCCGACACTCAATGACAATTGCTGGCCTTGAGTAAACCCTTAGCCTGGCTTCCTTAAAGAACACGAAAACATGTTTGCTAAAACTCCACAAGGCCAACAATGTTACAAACGAGTCAAATCACGAAGTTGATACCAAAGCACATAGAATCCGAAAAATATGAACTCTTTTGAGTGTACAAGAAATGAACATTTTACCACATTTAGAAAATGTGACCGTTTAATGCTATGATGCTCCAAATTATAACATCAGCTGAAAACATTTTTTACGATTTGCAATTAATTTGCAATTCATTATGTCTCTTCATTTATTACGATTAAATTATTTTTCTAATTAATTAATAATAGATATAATTTTTATGCATTCTATATATCATTGACTACTCTACAAAAGAAAGTAAAGAGAGAAACGAAAGGAAAAAAGGTAACAGAGAGAGAAAGAGAGCACACAACAAAAAGAAAGCAAAACAGAAAAAAAAGAAGTAAGAGAGGAAGAGCAACAAAAAGAAAAGAGCGAGAAAGAGAGAAAAATTAAAAAGTTGGGAGAGCAAAAAGAGAAAGCAGCGAGAGAGAAAATTCTAATAGTAAAATATATAATATTATTTATATTGCTATAATGGTAATAATTACAAAATATTTTTAAAATAAGTAATTATTTTTAAAAAAAATATTCACTCAAGTAATTAATCCATACAAAGGAATAGGAAAAAAAAGAGTCAACCAAGTGAATTTGTGAAAGCACAAAATAGTAGCATTATTAATACATTTTCTATATTAGAGATCGCAAAACTACAAAAAAAAAAGCTAGAGAAACGTTGGTAAAAAAAATTGCACACATAAAATAAAAAGAGATTTTGCAAAAAAAAATGCAAAAGAAGAAATGACTAAAGTTTGTGAAAATGAAAGTGTGAGAGAGAAAGCGTGATAATTAGGAAAGGGATCCACATGTAAACTTGTCAAAAGGGAGTGGTGTCCTTATACAACTATTGTTGGTTGTGCATCAATCGCCATAAAAATTTTCATTAGAAATAATTTAAGTATTTGACAAAGAATCCTCCAAAAAGATGGACGTCATAACAGCTACTCCAACGTCCATTTATTCAGCAAATTTGTATGTGCTCAGATGCAGAAACTCAAGGAAAGAGAGGTCTATTTGCAAAAAAGATGAGTAATATCCATTCTAGATACAACTTGGCAAAATCTCCTTAGATGGTGTATTTCTTTCTATTACTAATTATTATATGAAATCAACTATCTTCAAACACACAACAAATTATCTGATGGTTTATATAGTTTTGGAGTGAAACATCATCCTATATGTAATTATTGTGATAGTTAAGTGATAATGTATATTGCTTGACTGCATTACTCTTTATGAATGAACCAAACATATCGAACAAAATGAAGTACTCAACAAAAAAATATTTCATAGTTATGTTCTCACTCTTAGGATAATCTATTATATAGAAGAGCCATGATTAGAGGTCAAAATAATTTTCTAGAAGAATCCAATAATCCTTTACAAGAGTCACAAAAGGTTTTGTTTTATGTATGACTCCACATAATCATTTTATTTAATTTTTAAAAATTAATTTGTATTTGTTTGATTATAATAATGTAAAAAATATTTATATTTTTCTATTATATAGAAGAGTGAAGTGGAAGGAAGACCAAGGATGTAAATGTAATTTCATTTTAATAAAAATGTATTAAGAAAGAAAATAAATAATTCTATAAACATCTTTCTATATGTAAAGTGAATAATAATGAATGACAAAAATGTAGGCTGACAAAAATCTATCAAGAATGATAACATGAAATTAAGTGGTTCTAGAAACGTCTTAAGTCATTGTTATTATCATTAACTTATTTTGTTATTACTTCACTTTTTTTTGTGAGTTATTGTGATATCTCTTTTATTATTACTCTATTTTACTATTACTTTAATTTAATTCTTAATATTTTTCTATTCATTGTGCTTATCAGAAATGCCTACTTTTTATATAAAAAATTATCATGAATTAATTATTTTCATATCTATTTTGGCTCTAATTAATATACTTGAAAATAAATAAGTGTGATAGAATTAATAATATATATTAGATTGAAATTAAAGACAAAAATATTAAAAAGCAACTTTACAAATAAAATGAATGTATAGGATGATATATTTGTAATAAAATCGACCAAGAATAAAAATGTAATTTCATTCTAACAAAAACCTACCAAGAATGATAACAAGAAAATCAAATAGTTTTAGAAACATCTTAAATTTTTGTTATTACCATTTACTTTTTTTTGTTTTTGCTTCACTTTCTTTTCTTTTGTGAGTTATTGTGATATCTATTTTATTATTACTCTATTTTACTATTACTTAAATTTAATTCTTAATATTTTTTCAATTCATTATGCTTATAAAAAATTTTACTTTTTATATAAAAATATATCATGAATTAATTATTTTTATCTTTATTTTGGTTCTAATTAATATACTTGAAAATAAATAAGTGTGAAAAAAGTGAATAAAAAAATATATTGTATCATGTTAAAAAGAATTATGTAGATAAAAAAGTCAGTCAGTGTTGGGCCCACAAGATAGTGTCACGTAGGCTGAAAAGGGGTAGAAAATTATTTATAAAATAAGTTTAGGGGTGTAATAGGACCTCAGTATAGTATAAGTGTGTCTCTGAGATTTCGGGCATACGTTGAGGGAGTACTTGTGCATTATTTCAAAAATTTATGACAAATTAATTAAAATAAATAGGATAGATTTCAAGATGATATCACATAATGATTCATGATTTTTATATAAGATATAATTCAATCTATCATACAAATTAGCTTCGGATCCTAATAAATTTGTGGCATAATAGCAATAAATAAATAAATTAAAGATTAGACTTTGAGTGTTATGCTACTTAAAGAATGAAGGACGGTCCGTTGATCAAGGGACGGCCCGTTGACGGTCAGTCCGTCGATTGGGTTGTGTTCCCTGCGCAGGCCACTGTTAAGTTGAGGGGTGAAATGGGAATTTCACCCCACTTTCAAATAAAAGGTTTGACGGTTCTTAAGGGGTCTTTTGAGTATTTTAAATGTGTATATAAGTCTTGAACACTTAGAAGATTTCACTCTTCAAAATCAAAATCCCAAAATCCCTTAGAAAATTTTAAGGCTCCATAGAAGCTAAAACTCAAGGAACAGCTTGAATTGGAGATTTGAGTGAAGATTCTTCACTAAATTGGAGGATTAGCATTGTTGGGGTATGATTTTTGATCCTTGAAATCGTTTCATCAAGGAGCCCAACTTCGAAGATGTTTTCTAAAATTTTCTAAGATGAATTGTCTGATTTCATGATTCTATCATGGGTTCTTGCATCAAAGGTTTTTATTCAATTGATTGAATTGTTGTTATTAGATGATTGAATAGTGATTGTTGTCATACTAACAAAAACCTATCAAGAATGATAACAAGAAAATTAAATAGTTCTAGAAACATCTTAAGTTATTGTTATTACCATTTACTTATTTTGTTTTTACTTCATTTTCTTTTCTTTTGTGAGTTATTCTGATATCTATTTTATTATTACTCTATTTTACTATTACTTAAATTTAATTCTTAATATTTTTTATTTCATTATGCTTATAAAATTGTTACTTTTTATATAAAATATATCATGAATTAATTATTTCCATCTTTATTTTGGTTCTAATTAATATACTTGAAAATAAATAAGTGTGATAAAATTAATAATATATATTAGATAGAAATTAAAGAAAAAAAATGTTAAAAAGTAACTTTACAAACAAAAATTAAAAGGATGATATATTTGTATTAAAGACGACCTAATTTTATTCTAACAAAAATCTATCAAGAATATATAATTGTAGAAACATCTTTCTATATATGAAATGAATGATGATCAAAGGTAAGAATGTAACTTCATGCAAACAAAAATATACCAAGAATGATAACAAGAAAATTATATAGTTCTAGAAACATTTTCAATTATTCTTATTAATATTATCTGATTTTTGTTATTTCTTCATTTTTATGAGTTATTGTGATATTTATTTATTATACAAAAGTAAATAAATTATGATTACACTCAGGTCTTAATAATTATATATCTTGGTATCATATTAGGTAAAATCAATCAAAACTAAAACTAAAATTTGTATGTATATTTAAATTTTGTTTATTGAAATATTTTTTAATTTTGTGATCTTAAATATGCTATATAAAAAAATTAGAAGTTATTTTCTTTATGAAATGAAATTAAAAAATAAGTTCATATAAATCTAAAAGGAGGGAGTCATATATTATAAATGAAATATAATGATTTGAAAACTTTAATTCTTCGTTTTAATTTCTATTTTGTTACATATTTGAAAATTACAGTAAAGAGAAGCTTAAAAACGCAATTGTAACGACCCTTTCGGTCGTTTTGAGTGTTTAAACCTTGTGTTTCAAAAAAATATTTTTTGATAGATTCTAATTGAGTATTTTGAACAATTCATAACTAGAATTATAAAATTTAGGGGTAAATTAAATAATTAATTTAGTTGCTAATTAAAAAATAATATTACAATAAATAGTTAATCACTTTTATTACTTTTATAATTAACCATATAATAATTAGTTTAGTAAATAATCACACGATCATAGAGCAAAGAGTGAAAAGGCAGCGGCTTGAGGTTACTCTTTCAGTAGAATTTTTCCAGCATGCTAATTTTATAATTTTATATTGTTGGTTGATTACCTTTAAGTGGATTTGTATGTTGAATAGTGAAAATGAATAAAGAATTGAAAGGTACAAGTTGAGGAAATTAATGATTGGTCAATTTGGGGGTGAAAACAAATATTTGTTTGAAAGGTTAGGTTGTTGTAATAATTAGGAAGGTTATATATATATATATATATATATATATATATATATATATGTGTGTGTGTGTGTGTGTGTAATTGGATAATGAATTGGAGGGACAATATAGCAATTTTTATATATAAAAATGGATGTGCGTTTATATTAGTTTAATATTATAATGAGAATTATTATTATTATTGTTATTATTATTATTATTATTATTATATATTGGCTGGAAATCATTAGATTGAGGAATTAAAGTCTTATTATAATATTAAATCAATTATGAAAAACTGAAGTTACAATTTATGGTAAGCTTGGATTGATTCTCTTAGTTTATATTGTTAATTAATGTCACGATCCAAATCCGGGCCGCGACTGGCACCCACACTTCCCCTCCTATGTGAGCGAACCAACCAATCTAAACCTTAACATTTCAACATAATATCAACAGAAAGTAATGCGGAAGACTTAAACTCATTAAATAAAAACCAATTCAATAACTATCAATATTCAACATCTATTATTCCCAAAACCTGGAAGTCATCATCAAAAGAACATCTACTTTAAACTACTAATTCTAAGAGTTTCTAAGAAGCTAAAAATACATAAGAAGCTAGTCCATGCCGGAAGTTCAAGGCATCAAGACTTGAAGAAGAAGATCCAGTCCAAGCTAGAAGCATTAGCTCACCCTGAATTTCCAATGTAGTAAGACTGGCTTGAGTTACTGTTGAGTCGAAGATGACGGCACGTTTGCTACACTCCACAAATAAACAAGAAGAAAACAATAAAAGTAGGGGTCAGTACAAAACACGGGTACTGAGTAGATATCATCGGCCAACTCAAAATAGAAAACAGTATGTATTAAGCAATATCATAAAATCAACTAATATCCTTAGCATGCAGCATTTACAGTTACCATAACCCTTGGTTACAACACCAAGCACATCAATGAGGACTCACACCTCCTCATCATACTCATTTGGGAATTTAGTTCATTATATTGGATATATTAACATATTTCAAGATTCATTATCTTTATTTCCCCTCGTGTCGGTACGTGACACTCCACTCCTCAATATACTATCCTGGTGTCGGAACGTGACACTCCGATCCTCATTCTATCCTGGTACCGGAACGTGGCACCCGATCCATATTCTATCCTGGTGTCGGAACGTGACACCCGATCCATATTCTATCCTGGTGTCGGAACGTGACACTCCGATCCTCATTCTATCCTGGTACCGGAACGTGGCACCCAATCCATATTCTATCTTGGTGTCGGAACGTGACACTCCGATCCTCATTCTATCCTGGTACCGGAACGTGACACTCGATCCATATTCTATCCTGGTGTCGGAACGTGACACCCGATCCATATTCTATCCTGGTACCGGAACGTGGCACCTGATCCATATACTATCCTGGTGTCAGAACGTGACACTCCGATCCTCATATACTATCCTGGTACCGGAACGTGGCACCCGATCCATATTCTATCCTGGTGTCGGAACGTGACACCCGATCCATATTCTATCCTGGTGTCGGAACGTGAAACTCCGATCCTCATTCTATCCTGGTACCGAAACGTGGCACCCGATCCATATTCTATCCTGGTGTCGGAACGTGACACTCCGATCCTCATTCTATCCTGGTACCGGAACGTGGCACCCGATCCATATTCTATCCTGGTGTCGGAACGTGACACCCGATCCATATTCTATCCTGGTACCGGAACGTGGCACCCGATCCATATACTATCCTGGTGTCGGAACGTGACACTCCGATCCTCATATACTATCCTGGTACCGGAACGTGGCACCCGATCCACTAATATCATTCTGTAAATCGTCAAGCCTTCTCTATTCCAAGGCATCATCAATCCCATTACTTTAATTCATCAAGCCTTCTTCTATACCAAGGCATCATCAGTAATAATGTATATTAAAGTTTCTTTTCAAGATTTGGGATTCAATATTTTCATCATGTTGTCTTATCACAATCACATAATCATATTCATGCAAACATACAATTAAGCATATAGTAGGTTTACAATACTACCAACACATATCATTCGCTATTAAGAGTTTACTACGAATAGCATGAAATAACCATAACCTACCTCCACCGAAGAATTGCGATCAACAAGCTATCTTCTCAAAATCCTTGCTATCCTCTTCGTTTCTCGCTCTCTCTACTCGTTCTCTTTATTTTTTTGTCTCTCTTTGTTCTTTCTATTTTCTTATTCAAACCCTCTTTCTTTTACCCTAATTAGTATATAATTAAGAATAAAAGGTGGCAATAATACCCCACTAATTAACTTAGGGTTACCTCTTTTAACCCCCAAGAATTTGAGTTATTAATATAAACCCACGAACTTTATAATTAAGGCAAGAATAGTCAAAAACGTCCCTTAAAACGTATCAAGAAATTCGACTTTCACTGGGATTACGCAACCTGTGATGGGCCATCGTGCCTGCGACGGTCCGTCCTGCAGGTCGTCGCAAAGTTCAGAGACCCAAATTTCCACCAAGGGTCTGTGACGGTCTGTCACACCTGTGACGGTCCGTCCTGCCATTCCGTCACAAAGTTCATAGAGTCGATTTTCAGTACCCAATTTCAGATTTTCTATGTGTTTTGAAACGAGACACTGCGACGGTCCGTCGTGCCCATGACGTTCCGTCGTGGGGTCCGTCGCTTCTGCCAGTTTTTCCATAATTGAAGTCTGTTGCTCAAAACGACTAAACGGGTCGTTACATTAGATACCAATTTACCCATCGTTCGTCCCCGAACGATCAAAAGAAGGAAAACAAGGGCGAAAAGGAGTATTTGAATCTTTAAACAGATGTGGGTATTTTTCTCGCATATCCGCCTCCTTCTCCCAAGTGGCTTCTTCAACGGGTCGATTCTTCTATTACACCTTGATGGATGCAATCTCTCTTGACCTCAACTTGCGAACTTCTCTATCTAAAATTGCAACAGGCTCCTCCTCATAAGACAAGTTCTCATCAAGCAAAACTGAATCCCAACGGATAATGTAGTTTCCATCCCCGTGGTATCTTTTCAACATAGACACATGGAATGCCGGATGTACTCCGGACAGCCCTGGAGGCAAGGCTAACTCATAAGCCACCTCTCCTACTCGCTTTAGTACTTCAAAGGGACCAATGTAACTTGCACTTAGCTTACCCCTTTTTCAAAATCGCATCATCCCTTTCATTGGCGAAACTTTCAACAAGATTTGTTCACCTTCCATGAACTCTAAGTCTCTAACCTTTCGATCTGTGTATTCTTTTTGTCTACTTTGCGCTGCTAACAACTTTTCTTGAATAGACTTCACTTTTTCCATCGAATCCCTCAAAAGGTCAGTACCCCAAGGTCTAACCTCGAATGCATCAAACCAACCGATGGGAGACCTACATCTCCTTCCATACAATGCTTCAAATGGAGCCATATCAATGCTTGAGTGATAGCTATTATTGTATGAAAACTCCGCTAAGGGTAGGAAGCTATCCCAATGACCACCAAACTCTATCACACACGCACGAAGCATATCCTCCAACACTTGAATCGTCCTTTCAGACTGACCATCGGTCTGAGGATGGAACACAGTAATAAGGTCCAACCTAGTACCCAATTCCGCATGCAATGTTTTCCAAAACATAGAAGTAAACTGCGTACCTCTATCTGATATGATGGATAGTGGAACCCCATCCAATCGCACCACTTCCGAGATGTAAAGTTTGGCTAACTTTTCTGCATTGTAAGTCACCTTTACCGGAATGAAATGAGCAGATTTAGTTAATCTATCAACAATCACCCAAATGGAGTCATACTTACCCATTGTCCTTGGAAGACCAACCACAAAGTCCATTGCAATTCTTTCCCATTTCCATTCCGGAATGGGCATTCTCTGAAGTGTTCCTCCGGGCCTTTGGTGTTCATACTTTACTTGTTGACAGTTTGGACACTTGGCAATAAAGTCAACAATATCGCGCTTCATTCTACTCCACCAAAAGTGTTGTTTTAGGTCACGATACATCTTGGTTGCACCCGGATGTATAGAATACCTTGAACTATGAGCCTCTGTCAGAATAGTGTTGATCAAATCATCAACACGGGGTACACATACCCTTCCCTTGATCCTCAAAACACCTTCCTCATCGATTTGTGCTTCCTTAGCCTCTCTTCGCAATACCTTATCTTGAATTCTTCTTAGTTTCTCATCATCAAACTGTTTTCCCTTAATTTTGTCAAGAAAAGAAGATCTTGACTCCACACTAGCCAACAATCCTCCTTTCTCATTTACTTCTAATCTCATCAAGTCATTAGCTAGAGTCTGAACCTCTCTAGCCAACGGGCGTCTAGAAGCTTGCAAGTGAGCTAGACTTCCCATGCTTCCCGCCTTTCTACTCAAAGCATCCGCTACAACATTCACCTTCCCCGGATGATACAAAATAGTGATGTCGTAGTCCTTTAGTAACTCCATCCATCTCATCTATCTTAAGTTCAAATCTTTCTGAGTAAAGACATACTGAAGGCTACGATGATCCGTATAGATCTCACACTTAACCCCATATAAATAGTGTCTCCATTGCTTTAATGCAAACACTACCGCAGCCAATTCCAAATCATGAGTTGGATAGTTACGTTCATGCACCTTTAATTACCTTGAAGCATAAGCAATCACACTCTTCTCTTGCATTAGTACTGCACCCAACCCAGAATAGGATGCATCACAATAAACAATGAAGTTCTTACCCTTTACTGGCAAGGTAAGGATAGGTGCGGTAGTCAACAAAGTTTTGAGCTTCTGAAAGCTTTCCTCACATTCGTCCGACCATATAAATGGAACATTCTGCTTAGTCAAGTTCGTCAATTGGGAAGCAATAGAAGAGAATCCCTTGACAAATCGACGGTAGTAGCTAGCTAACCCAACAAAGCTCCTTATTTCTGCACATTAGTAGGTCTCACCCAATTCTTCACTGTCTCAATCTTAGAAGGATCCACCATCACTCCTTCCATAGAAACCACGTGCCCCAAGAAGGACACTGCATCTAGCCAAAACTCACACTTAGAGAACTTGGCATAAAGCTTTTTCTCCCTCAACATTTCCAATACCATTCTCAAATGCTCTTCATGTTCCTTCTTGATCTTTGAGTATACCAATATATCATCAATAAATATGATCACGAAGAGGTCCAAATATGGCTTAAAAATCCCATTCATCAAGCTCATGAACACAGCAGGGGCATTCGTAAGACCAAAAGACATCACTACAAATTCGTAATGCCCATACCTCGTTCGAAAAGCAGTCTTTGGCACATCCGTTGCCCGTATTTTCAATTGATGATAACCGGATCTCAAGTCAATCTTAGAGAAGACACAAGCACCTTGTAACTGATCGAACAAGTCATCAATGTGAGGAAGAGGATACTTGTTCTTAATAGTTACCTTATTCAGTTGTCTGTAGTCTATATACATTCGAAAACTCCCATCCTTCTTCTTTACAAACAAAACCGGAGCACCCCAAGGAAATGCACTTGGTCTAATGAAGCCTTTGTTCAATAACTCTTGAAGTTGTGCTTTTAACTCTCTTAACTCCGCGGGAGCCATTCTATAAAGGGATATAGAAATGGGGCGAGTACCGGGTTCAAGATCAATACAGAAGTCAATATCCCTATCCGGTGGCATACCAAGAAGATCTGCAGGGAACACATCCAGAAACTCACGAACTACTGAAACCGACTTAATCGAAGGTACTTGGGTAGTGTCATCCTTGAGATGTGCTAAGAAAGCTAAACACCCTTTACTAATCATTTTCTTAGCACGAAGAAAGGAGACGATGCGGACCGGATTAGAAGTGTAGTCACCCTCCCACACTAACGGGTCTGTCCCAAGCTTGGCTAACGTCACCGTTTTAGCATTACAATCCAAGATTGCAAATTCCGGAGAAAGCCAAGTCATACCCAGAATCACATCAAAATCATCCATTTCTAAGATAACCAAATCTACATAAGTGTTGCTCCCCACAAAGTTTACCAAACAAGACCTATATACCTTTTCAACTACCACAGACTCACCCACCGGAGTAGAAACACGAATAGGCATATCAAGAAATTCACAATGTAAATTTAGACCATTAGCAAATGAGGAAGATACATAAGAAAACATGGATCCAGGATCAAACAATACGGAAGCCATGCAATCACAAACCAGAAGATTACCTGTGATGACAACATCAGATGCCTCCGCTTCAGACCGCCCAGGGAAAGCGTAACGATGGGCCCTATCGTTCATCTGTCCGTTGCCCCTACCATGTTGTGATGTAGTAGCTCCAGTTTGCCCATCACCTCTGCCATGACCACCTCTACCTCTAACATTTGGAGGTCTGTAACTCTGTTTTGGACAATATCTCTTAATATGTCCAATCTCCCCACATCCATAGCACTCTCTGGGTTCATGCATAGGTCTCTCAGAGAAGTGTTGACCGTTCGGAGGTGGACCCCCAACTACAGTCTGTAGTGAAGACTGAATGGGTCGAACTGCGTAACTTCCCGAACCCTGTCCTTTAGTGTAAGAACCATTAAACTCACCTCCCTTTCGAAATCTCTTTGATGTCGATGTTGTGGTGAAGTCGTCTGGCTTCACTCCTTCCACTTCTATCACAAAGTCTACCACTTCTTGGAAGGATTTTGCCATTGCCGCTATCTGTAAGGCCGAAATCCGCAATTCTGACCTCAACCCCTTCACAAACCGGCGAATCCGCTCTTGAGGACTGAAACAGAGTTGAGTGGCATATCTTGATAGTGCACGAAACTTAGCCTCATAAGCATTAACCGACATCCTACCTTGATCTAGGCTCAAGAACTCATCCCTTTTCCTATCCCTCAAAGTCCGAAGGATATACTTCTCCATAAACAAACTAGAGAATGAGGCCCAAGTCATAGGTGGTGCCTCTATTGGTTGACACTCGATATGTGACCGCCACCACATTTTGGCGTTCCCTTGAAACTGATAAGTCACAAACTCCACACCAAACCGTTCTACTATACCCATTTTATGTAGTAGCTCGTGACAGTCAACCAGAAAATCGTAAGCATCCTCAGATTCCGCACCCTTGAAGACTGGAGGTTTCAATTTGAAGAACTTACTGAAAAGTTCATGCTGATCATTTGTCATTATAGGCCCAGTAGTCAGACGTGGAAACGTGCCTATTTCCAATGGAACATCCATGCGGGGAGCCATAGTAGCCGCATGTTGTACCTCCGGAGCCTGAGGTGCTGGTGCAGAAAACACTGGGGGTGTCTGGCCCTGATCAGATAACCCGCTAAGATAAGCCAGAACCTGATTGATCATCTCTGGGGTAGGTTGGGGTGGCAATCCCTCATTCTGCACTTGTTCATTTTCCCCATCCTCCCCTTCTCTTATTACTTCCTCAGTCGGTGGAGGAGTCATTGCCCTAGTATCAGATGGGATAGGTGCTCGTCCTCTTCCCCTAGAGGACGTCCTCCCACGACCTCTACCACGGCCCCTTGCCGTTGTTCTTCCTCGAGCCACAGCCCCAGTGGCTGGCTCAGTTGTTTTTTGTCTGGACGGTGTTGATGTTGGCGTAGTCGTTGCTCTAGTTCTAACCATCTGCGAAAGAGAGTGAAGATGGTTAGATACCAATTCGTATCGCCTAGATACCAATTGGACTCAAGTAGTAGCACGAAAGAAAGAATGAAAGAATGGAATTTTCCTAAAGTCTTATAGCCTCTCAAGGAAAAGTAAAGGCGTCCCCCTACCGTTCCTTAAGACCCTACTAGACCTGTTCTTGTGTGATGAGACCAACGAACCTAATGCTCTGATACCAAGTTTGTCACGACCCAAATCCGGGCCGCGACTGGCACCCACACTTCCCCTCCTATGTGAGCGAACCAACCAATCTAAACCTTAACATTTCAACATAATATCAACTGAAAGTAATGCGGAAGACTTAAACTCATTAAATAAAAACCAATTCAATAACTATCAATATTCAACATCTATTATTCCCAAAACCTGGAAGTCATCATCACAAGAACATCCACTTTAAACTACTAATTCTAAGAGTTTCTAAGAAGCTAAAAATACATAAGAAGCTAGTCCATGCCGGAAGTTCAAGGCATCAAGACTTGAAGAAGAAGATCCAGTCCAAGCTAGAAGCATTAGCTCACCCTGAATTTCCGATGTAGTAAGACTTGCTTGAGTTACTGTTGAGTCGAAGATGACGGCACGTTTGCTGCACTCCACAAATAAACAAGAAGAAAACAATAAAAGTAGGGGTCAGTACAAAACACGGGTACTGAGTAGATATCATCGGCCAACTCAAAATAGAAAACAGTATGTATTAAGCAATATCATAAAATCAACTAATATCCTTAGCATGCAGCATTTACAGTTACCATAACCCTTGGTTACAACACCAAGCACATCAATGAGGACTCACACCTCCTCATCATACTCATTTGGGAATTTAGTTCATTAGATTGGATATATTAACATATTTCAAGATTCATTATCTTTATTTCCCCTCCTGTCGGTACGTGACACTCCGCTCCTCAATATACTATCCTGGTGTCGGAACGTGACACTCTGATCCTCATTCTATCCTTGTACCGGAACGTGGCACCCGATCCATATTCTATCCTGGTGTCGGAACGTGACACCCGATCCATATTCTATCCTGGTGTCGGAACATGACACTCCGATCCTCATTCTATCCTGGTACTGGAACGTGACACCCGATCCATATTCTATCCTGGTGTCGGAACGTGACACTCCGATCCTTATTCTATCCTGGTACCGAAACGTGGCACCCGATCCATATTCTATCCTGGTGTCGGAACGTGACACCCGATCCATATTCTATCCTGGTACCGGAACGTGGCACCCGATCCATATACTATCCTGGTGTCGGAACGTGACACTCCGATCCTCATATACTATCCTGGTACCGGAATGTGGCACCCGATCCATATTCTATCCTGGTGTCGGAACGTGACACCCGATCCATATTCTATCCTGGTGTCGGAACGTGAAACTCCGATCCTCATTCTATCCTGGTACCGGAACGTGGCACCCGATCTATATTCTATCCTTGTGTCGGAACGTGACACTCCGATCCTCATTCTATCCTGGTACCGGAACGTGGCACCCGATCCATATTCTATCCTGGTGTCGGAACGTGACACCCGATCCATATTCTATCCTTGTACCGGAACGTGGCATCCGATCCATATACTATCCTGGTGTCGGAACGTGACACTCCGATCCTCATATACTATCCTGGTACAGGAACGTGGCACCCGATCCACTAATATCATTCTGTAAATCATCAAGCCTTCTCTATTCCAAGGCATCATCAATCCCATTACTTTAATTCATCAAGCCTTCTTCTATACCAAGGCATCATCAGTAATAATGTATATTAAAGTTTCTTTTCAAGATTTGGGATTCAATATTTTCATCATGTTGTCTTATCACAATCACATAATCATATTCATGCAAACATACAATTAAGCATATAGTAGGTTTACAATACTACCAACACATATCATTCGCTATTAAGAGTTTACTACGAATAGCATGAAATAACCATAACCTACCTCCACCGAAGAATTGCGATCAACAAGCTATCTTCTCGAAATCCTTGCTATCCTCTTCGTTTCTCGCTCTCTCTACTCGTTCTCTTTCTTTTTCTGTCTCTCTTTATTCTTTCTATTTTCTTATTCAAACCCTCTTTCTTTTATCCTAATTAGTATATAATTAAGAATAAAAGGTGGCAATAATACCCCACTAATTAACTTAGGGTTACCTCTTTTAACCCCCAAGAATTTGAGTTATTAATATAAACCCACGAACTTTATAATTAAGGCAAGAATAGTAAAAAACGTCCCTTAAAACGTATCAAGAAATCCGACTTCCACTGGGATTACGCAACCTGTGACGGGCCGTCGTGCCTGCGACGGTCCGTCCTGCAGGTCGTCGCAAAGTTCAGAGACCCAAATTTCCACCAAGGGTCTGTGACGGTCCGTCACACCTGTTACGGTCCGTCCTGACATTCCGTTACAAAGTTCAGAGAGTCGATTTTCAGTACCCAATTTCAGATTTTCTAAGTGTTTTGAAACGAGACCCTGCGACGATCCGTGGTGCCCATGACGTTCCGTCGTGGGGTCCGTCGCTTCTGCCAGTTTTTCCAGAATTGAAGTCTGTTGCTCAAAACGACTAAACGGGTCGTTACAATTAATTGTAAAAGATAATTATGACATAGTATTGGCCAAGAATTTGAAAGTTAATGAATATAATATGTTGGTATAGGAATTTATTATTTGAGAAAATTTAAGATTATAGTGATTAGCTAGATAATATAGTTGGTGATTTTGTTAGTGTTGATGCATTAAAAATTGGATTGAAACTTGCAGGCGCCATTCACGTGACTTATGTTGGAAATTATTGTATGACCCATTAGTGCAAAGAGTTATTACCATTATATATTTATTAATATATAGATCAAATAGTGTTGCACGAAAGTAAAAGGTTTTGGATGTTGCACATGATCTTAGTAGCTCGTTATAAATTTAGTTTCCGTATATAAAAATAGGTAATTTAATATTTTAGGTGTATTGTTTTAGTAAAGTTTTATTAAAGTTATGCTAATTGGAACAGTTAAGACTTAACTTAGGTTTGAACTTAGGAAATAAATTAGGTGAGTTTTTGGGTCTAGGCTAGACATAGAATAATATGAGTGTTTATAGAGTTGTTAACTTACAAATTATGCATAGATACTTGACAAATTAGAAAGGTTCAGAGGCCTTGAGGAAAGGAAAAGTATTGAAGAAGTGGTTGCTTGACTTCGGTTCTTCGGTGGAGGTAGATTATGGTTTATGCTATTTGATAGTTAACTCTTAATAGTGATTGATAGGCATTGAATGATATTGTGAAGTTTTCTATGTACTTGATTGTGTGGTTCTGTTGCTTGGTTGTGTATTTTGTGATTGGTCTGAAATCCTGAAACCCTAGAATTTATATTCTTGAACCCTCTTTATCGAAGTGATGCCTTAAATAAAGAAGGCTTGATGAAATATTATCAATGAATTGAAAGTGCTGATAATAAATGATAAACTAATGGTATAATTGGATCGGAGTGTCACGTTTCGACACGGTATAATTAGATCGGAGTGTCACATTTCGATACGATATAATTGGATCGGAGTGTCAAAAATACCTTTAAACTATCCAAAATAGTTCATATTCATTTTTAAATTATATTTCGGCTCAAAACTCTCCTTCTTGTCAAACTATTGGGTCAAAGTACAATTCTTATTAATGGAAGTTGTTAAATGTCATGTTGTCACAACCCAAATTCACAAGTAGTGATGGCACTTACATTCCCTACTATTAGGTAAGCCAACCAACATATTTTAACAACTTAACTAACTAATGAGTAAAAAGACAAATAATTAGAAAAATCTACAGCGCTGAGTTCCTTATAAGTACGAATGCGAAAAACTAAAAAAATATGCTTCCCAAGAATTAGTGTCATAAGTACAAGAGCTCCTAAAATACGATGCAAGTCTGAAACTAAAATGACAACTCTAACATAAGGAATAACCTGTCTGAATACTGAATAACATAATAAGTAAAAGATATAGGGAGGTGTGGGCCACGGAACAGCCAAGCAGCTCACCACAACTCCAAGGCACTCCAAACTCGGACTCAAATTGCTCCCCGAGATGTGCTCCTACTCGAAATTGAATATGCACCAGAAAGAGTGCAACAGGTGTAGTATGAGTACGAAACCACGTGTACCTAGTATGTCTCATTGACCGACAACGAAGAAGTAGTGACATGAGTTTATATAAGAAAAATTAATTCTTTAATTATACAAGTATATAGTTCACTTACCAGTCTAGTTTCATCAAATAGAGGTAATCAAACATTAAGAAATTTTCAACCACCTAATAAAACACAATATCGTCAAGAATGAAGGATGTGATGAAATGCAAAGCAATATGATGCCATGAAATGATATGTCTCGAAATACCAGTACTCTCTCAACCATATATACATGATACTCCTCAGAAATACATCGAGAGTTCATGACCCATGGGGGACTCGCGAGGTCCATATACCGACACGGACAATCTCTAAATGTCTGTGCAAAAAATTTAAACGCACTATCATAAATCAAACAATTTTCGCACGGACGATCTCCACGTACCCAAAGTATAATCTTTACATCTCACCATCGCCAGCACGGACTCTACGTGCCCAACTTATACTCAACATCATGCCAATGCATGTACACAATATTATTTCAATAAGGGGATGATAATGCACCTCAATCAGTCAAATATCAACATAATACATAACCACCTCAATTATCACAACTATACGGGTGTAATAAAGAAAACACAATCACACAAGAATTTCAAGTCAATAATATATCAACTAATGTTCATATGCTTTGACATTCTCAAATTACAATCCATATTCTATAGTAGTAACTTTCCCTTTTATAACACCGGTACTCATATCAATGCCCGTCAAACCAAAGATATGAGACTCCCCCCGTCTTTCGCCCTTACCCGTTGTCTATTTCATTTTATTTTTATTTTTATCTTTAATTAGGAAAACGTCATTCAACAAGTCTAAAAAGTCTTAACATACCTTAGATGCCGAGCCCGTGCCACGAATCTTTAAGATAGTTCCTTTTATTTTCACAAAGTTTCGAAATGTTCACGATCTACCAATGATGCAATATTCATAAGTAAGCGAGTTTGTGGATATTCAAATTACTATAGATATATCATAGACCCTAAAAACTCACTCACATCTCTAATCAACCCCAAATCTTGGTATAATTTATGTAAATTTGTCAAATTTCAAGCTAAGAATTTAACCTTAATTTCTTAAATACCCTAAAATTCAATGTTAGATCATATAATATACATCTAATAATTAATTACCTATCTCAATATATCAAAACTAGTACCTTGATTTGATAAATAAATAAACTAAGAATCAACTCCACCAATTAACAACACCAGGCAAGACACCGTCGATCTAAAATTGTCACGATTTTTCCTAAATATCTAAACTGTAACCAATATGTCAGATTCAAAAAAATTATTGTTCTTTTTTACCAAATGCCAATCATTGGCATATGATTGCCCAATGATTGGCAGTCACTCCTGTCTCCTCCCAATACAATAACCCAGAACCCAATAACGTTCTGCCATCCAATTTTTCAATTCTAAATTCCTTTTTTTTTTGAAAAAAAAACAAATCTTAAATAACTAATTTCCATGCTTGCCATATAAAGTAACGATGCAACACTGCCATTTGCCCTTTTTTATTTTTTTCCATCAATTAAAATAATAATAAAATGATAAAATAACATAAAAATCAACCCTTAAGTCAATGTACACCATCAGAATGATGGTCATTAATGGCATTAAATACACCCTGGGTTGATACAAAACAACGAAATTTTTTTAGAAAGAAACTACCATTCTTTATATATTGAACACATACCAATTGATTTCCCCACTTTAATATTAACCACGGAAAAGAGTCTAAAATACCCTTGAAACATTGAAAATGGTACAAAATTACCCTTCATCCATCTATTGGCTCCAAAATGCCCTTTTCATCCACCTATTGACTCCAAAATACCGTTGTCATCCACCTTTGAGTTCAAAATCGACCACTTATTTAATGATTTTAAATTTAAACTATTTAAATATTTTTAAAATACTTCATGTTCAACTATTGGTTATAATTTAATTTATTTGTATTATTTATAAGCCAACCCACTACCCACCCATTACTAACTAAACCCCACCCAATTAATAATTCAACAATAATATCAAAATCGTTATAAACACTACTAAAACCGCTTATTTATGAGGACAATTTCAATTTGATTCTCTTTCAAGATTGAATTAGAAATTTATGATTTAAGGTAAAGAAGTAATATACCCTGAATTAATTCATGCACTTTTTTAAAATATAATTTTATGAATATTTATGATTTGTTTTAAAACTTTTAATATATTATTTTGGAAAAAAAGTTAACTATGAAGTAACATCACATATTGAGACGTAAGAATAATTAAGATGAACATAGTCAGATTTTTAAGTTTATCGGTAATTTTTATTTAGACACTTGAATGTATGATAATTTAATTCTATAGATATTTTCGTCTCAAATTTTTAAAAACACTCAGTTTGCAGTAACTTTTCTGTTGTTGCATTAATAATGTGAGTGATTTATTAATTTGGAGGGTTTAATTAGTAATGGATCGGTAGTGGATTGATTTATAAATTATACTAATAAGTTAAATTATAACAAATAGTTGAGCGCCACGTATTTTAAAAAATATTGAAATAGTTTAAATATAAAACCGTTAAATAAGTGGTCAATTTTGAACCAAAAGGTGGATGACAAGGGTATTTTGGACTTAATAGGTGGGTGGGAAGGGTATTTTGGAGCCAATAGGTGGATGGAGGATAATTTTGTACCATTTTCAATACTTTGAGGGTATTTTAGACCCTTTTCCTTATTGACTATTCATGTAATAATATAATAATAACAACAAGCCAAATCACTCTGACAACATACCTTTGGTAGATTTGAAAAGGGATGAGAAGTTCTTTGTTTTCACTAGCAGTGGCTATTGTTTCTCCTCTCGTTCGTCGCTTACGATAAGTTTCTGCATCCACTCCTTTTATTTTCTAAACAAGAGTTTATTAATCGTGAAATCCCAATAACCTATTATCTATATTACTTATTTTATAAGTTACCTCAATTAGGTACTCGTAGTTACTGAATAGTTAAAATAACCCTTTTAATTTTTTTGCAAAGAGCCAAAATAGTCCTAGTTCTCAAAATGACCTAACGGGTCGTTACACATGTGATGCCACATTGCACACCAATAGAGTCCACTGCCACATATACTAAAAGAAAAAGGGTAAAAATTACCCTTAAACTATCTAAAATAGTTCATATTTACCTTTAAACTATTGTTCGGCTCAAAACTACCCTTTTCGTCAAATTATTGGGTCAAAAGTGTCCTTATTAACGAAAGTTGTTAAATTTCATGTGAATTCCACATTGCACTCTAAACTACCCTTTCCGTCAAACTATTGGTTCAAAAGTGTCCTTATTAATGAAAGTTGTTAAATTTCATGTGAATTCCACATTGCACTCCAATAGGGTTTCACTGCCACATAGACTAAATTCTTAAATCTTTATTACTCTTTTTCCCTTCATTTCATTATTTTCCAGAAATGATTTTACTCCTTCTCCCTCATTTTGCGGCTAAGAGTTTCAAAGTTTTCTTCGTCGCTGGGTTTCAAAGTGAATCTTCGTGATTATGGATTAGTAAATCTTTTTTCTTATTTTATCTCCAAAATGATATTTATTTAATCTCCAAAATAAATTTTGTTTTATCTTAAAAAATTGTCACTTAAATAGAAAAACAAAAATATCACAATTCTAAGTGATAAAAAAATAGAGTTGATAATGTAAGAATAGAAAAAATGACAAAATAATGAGTGCATAGTTGTAGATTAATAAAACACATAACCAATTAACGGGATAAATTTTTAAATTGTATAAATATATGGAAACAAAAATTAATTTGGCATAGAATAATATATCATATACATATGAAACTTCCACAATAGATAAACTACATATTGACCTTCATATAATAGTGAGTTGCACTTTCTAGTCTTGATTTCTACTTCTTGCAATCTTGAGTTATTATAAATTAGTGTTATTCGTCAAAATTAGGAAACACATTAAATATTAAATTATGAATGATTTACAACTTAAAAATAAATGTTTTGTCAATTGATATCAATACTTGAATTTCAAAATTAAAATACTTTATTACCTTATTTCAATTAAATTTTTTGATTATTATCGACAGAATGTTGATTTTAAAAAAACTATAAAAATAATTGTGAATTATTTTCATTTTAAATTTTGTTAAAAGTCAAAATAGTTACAAAAACTTAAGTTTTATAAATATAAAATTGATCTAAAGTTTGTACTCACTCCCTTTCGGTTTATATAATTTTAATTTAACTTAAGATTTTTTTAAAAGAAAAAAAACTTTTAAAACTCATGGTCTAAAACAACTATAAATGTTCATACGACTGTAAATCATATTACTACGAATAAAATGAATATTTTAAAGTTAAAATGTTAATTAAATATATTATACATCATTCTTTTGAAACTGACTACAAAGAAAAATATGTCACATAAATTATTTTAAAGTAAAATTTTCATAAGTTTTCATAGTGTAAAGAATTAATTAAATTATATCCATACTTTTTTCAATAGAATAATACATAAATATGTCCTTTAACTTGGCCTCATTTTACAATTATACCCTTCAACTTTGAATGTGCACAAGTAGACACTTAAATTTATATAAAATTGAACAAATAGACACAAACATCCTACATGGAAATTTGTGTCCTAGTGGTGTCCTACTAGAACTATCAATATGGGCAAGCTCACCCTATCCGGGCTAACCCATACATGCTTTGACATTTTACGGGTCAGGCCGGGCTAGATCATTTTTGGCGTGGGCCAGAAAATGGTCGGCCCAACCCACAAGTACGGGGGCTACAGGCTTGATGGACCAGCCCACTTTTTAAAAAAAATTATATTTTTTTAAAATTATAAAATTAAATTTTAAATTATAATTTAAAATATTATCATAAATATCGATAAAACAATATTACATGATGTTAATGTTAGTACTTGTTAATCAAATCAAAATAAAATTATTTTTATAATATTTATTAGGGATAATTTCAAAGACCTCCATGTTTCGCTCTATAACACTCACCTCCCCTTTGGTTTACGATATTACGTCTACCTTCTTTATTTTCATTTACTTGTAACCATTCTTTAAACCTATTTAAAATAAATATAAATTAATAAAGAGCGAAGCCTAGAGGGAGGTCTCTAAAATTATCTCTATTTATTAAGTTTTTTTTTTCAAGTAAAAGTATAAATATATATAAAAAATATTAACCTAATTATTTTGAATTTGAACTCTCTTTAATTTTAAAATTTAATATTATATTAAAATTTTTAATTAATTATTATTGGCCCATGGGCCGACCCTACCTATATTTCTCAAGCCCATCAAATCAACAGGTTTATTCAGGCCAGGATAAAAAATCTTTTTCTTAAATGGGCTCCAAAAATCTTAGCCAAACCCTATTAAATCCCGGGTTAGGCCAAGCCGGCCCAACGTGCCTAGCCCATATTGACGATTCTATGTCCTACATGTATTATGACAAGTAGGACATATGTTCCTATTTGTTCAACTTTATACAAGTTTAAGTGTCTATTTGTGCAAACTCAAAGTTGGAGGGCATAAATATAAAAAGAGGTTAAGTTAAAGGGTGTATTTATGTATTATGCCTTTTTCAAATTACAAAAAAATTTCTTAGAATCAAATAATTTCATATAAATCAGCACACACGCGGACACATCGATAGTGATAAATTGCTGTTGAGAAAACATGCAGACACATAGCTCATGGATGAGTTCGAGAGAGAGGGCTGTAGAGAATATGGATGTATCCGAGAAGGGAGAGGTGTATCAAAGAGAGGATAGGGATGTATTCAAGATGCGATAAAGATGTATCCAATAGAGGATATGAATGTATCGAGAGGAGATACTGATGCGTTTGAAAGAGGATAGATACATTTGTAATTTTTTTTAAATAGTAGAACTTTTTTAGAAATTATAGTAAAATAAGATATCAATTCTCATTCCTTGTTTTCTATGAGAACATTCAACTTCAGCCGAGCACTGGAATTAACGACAACTTTTGGGACCACAAGGAATTTCTTCAAAGGACTAACTTCTGACCAGTTTGGCACACTCTCTTCAACAGATTCTAGTTTAAAAGAGCTTTCCCCATCAGTTACTACAAGTTCGTATGAGAACCTTCTCTTCTGCTTAAATGGTCCAACGCAGATGATATTGATAACACTTCCAACACAGTCACTAGCATGGTTGATGATAAAAAGTATAACATCTGTCCTCATTTGAAGAATTATGTACCTTTGGTCTTTTTCTATATAAATTGGATGGACAACATTGAAAGAAATGTGCTCTGCTGAAGATGCATGTTTCTCGCTAAAATGTGCATATACCTTTGCTGAAGTACCTATAAAGTCACAGCCATGGGAAGGACAAAAACAAGGCACATAGATTCATACATTTTCATGGTCAATTTTCTTACTAAGATTCAGAATCTCCTTGCAACCATACCTATTGTTCACGCCTGACACTTTCAGAGATTCTAGAACATTCTCCATAGCTTGACAACGGTTATATCCAATTGGCAAACAACATGATGGACACTTATTAGCAATCTTGATGCAGCAAGGGGCACATGCTATGTGCCCATTCCCACACTATATTTTTGTCCAGAAAGAAAAAAGGATGTCAGAAAATATATTCATTGCAAGCAGTTAGAATGTTTGCAGATGATAGCTTACTCTACTCTGCATGCTTATAAATTTTCAAGGTTTATCTAAGTACATAGCTTAAGAAGTAGGGATAAAGAAAAATGTGTTACATGGAAAGCGTAAACAAATCGTACTTAAATTTCACTATTTAGCTCTTTGTATTAGCATTTGCCGTAAACCTAGAGTCATGGCTTTAATTTCTTGCTTCGTCCAAAAGACTCAATAATTTCATTTAAAACACGCTCATGCATTAAAATGTCATATTTTGTTGCAATAACAACAAATTGATTACCAATAGCTATATTCAACCTTAGATGAAAAAAGACATAAATTAACCACCCTGGCAAGGAGAAGGACGTAGAATTTAGGATCTGAACCTCAGTTTAGTATGCTTTTAAATGCAGTAACAAGATTAAATCTTAAGTTACCGTGAGCTAAAACCAAGAGTTCTAAAAAGAGGCCTAGGTACATAACTTCTATCAAGATAGATCTCCAACAAAGGAATAGTATACAATTAATAACTTCTATCACGATAGTATACAATTAATAACCTCTATCACGATTGATCTCCAAAAATGAAATAGTATACGGTTAATAACTTCTATTAGATAGATCTCCAAGAAGGAACAACAAACAGTTAATAACTTCTAATCACTGCTCATACCCTAATCCTTTGTGGGGCAGAGGCACTTCAAGTTCTATATCTCAATCTAAATCTGAAGCTGTTTGAAGCTGTCTCTTGATTACATATTAACATGATGAAGAACCAGATCTACCCTATCAACGAAGTCTACTTTGAATACCCTGGCACGGAATCCTGGGGTATGGCACATGCTCTTTCCACTCTACTTAATTTGGTCTCCCTTTGGATGCAAAATGCAAAGCACATGAGATATGAAATGTAGTGATGGAAAAGGTGGAGAAGACGCTGGCAAACTGGAACATGCAATATCTATTTATGGGAGGAAAGCTAACCCCATCAATAGTGTATTGGACAGCGTACCTACCTACGTCCCTCATCCCAATGTCATATAAGGTGAAAGAGCAACTAGTTGGTCTGAGAAGGGCTTCCTATGGGAAGGAAACCGTGAAGAGCATTAATTCCACCTTGTGAAGTGGGATAAAGTCTTATTGTCAAAGGAACAGGGAAATTTGGGCATTAGCGATCTTTAGAAACACAACAATAACATTAAGGGAAGAAACTATCTCACCAGATATTTTGCAAGAAAAAAGCCTAATTACAATGTAACTTAAGCCCAGATTAAATCGGGATGCAAAAAGAAGAAACCCATTTACAATGACACCCATTTGTAATCTCTAGTCAGAATGAGATTAACTTGATTGAACCTGGTAGCCATCTCCCCACTTAAAGTGTCTTATTATTCTCCACCATAACCCAGTGCTTCCTCTAACTTGAATATTACGCCATCAAGACTATGACTTCACCAGTAAAACAAAGACCTATATTAGCCAGTTATTCTCCAATTTGAATGAAATGTTATAACTTCAAAATTAGAACCACATGAGATGGGATAAGCACAGTCATTCCACTGTCAGCAATTCTCCCAACTAAACTCTTTAACAGATCCACATTTCCTATGCTTTTCCAATGCAATACTGAATGCTAAGTAATCATATTTCTATTATCTGACATGTCTGCTCTACTTCTATATTTTATTTTTTAAAACCGCCTCCACCAGGCACGGCTAAAGTCTGCGTAAACTCTATCCTCCCAAACCCCACTGTTGGATTAACAAAAACTGTAACTTTTACACCCTAAGAGCAATAAAGTATATTGGTAAGATTATAAATGTCAATACAAATTCCCTTCTATTCAAGACCATGTCTTCAAAAACCTCTAAAGGAAAATTAAGAATTCTCCAAACACAATTAATTCCAACACAGATAAATTCTTATACTCCTAATAGCAATGAAAAGGGTAAAAAGAAGAAACCTGAAAGACAGGAACACAGAGATGTTCAAAGCAGATCGGGCAATCCAACACATCCGGATCCAATAACGTCACAGAAATTGACCTGTTTATGATTGAATCCTCAAAATTCTGATACACGCTCTCACCAGAAATAGACCTGTTCTTTCTTAAAACCTCGGATTCACGAACTGGCACCCTCCGATCACCGCTCGATCGGAAATTTCCCTCAGATTCCGATCCCCAATCCTCCTCCTCTACTTTTTCCTGAACAACCCTTTCCCTTTCTCTTTCTTCTACTTCTTCTTGTTGACGGATTACGACGCCGCGAGAGAAATTTCCGGCGGTAGTCCTCCGTCTCTTGCATACAGATGTGCTGGAGTTACAGGGTCCTCCTTCATCATTATCATGTTCATCTCTTCCAACTGAAAATCTCGCCATTTCTTCTTCTTCTTTGCTGCTAGATGAATGGTTCACTCTTATCATGGTCAAAATTCGGTTTTTGTAAATATTATTTTAATATCTTATTATATTATTATTATTATCATATATTTATAATATTTCTTTAAAATAACCTATGGGATGTTTTTGCAAAATTTGGTTACAAAATCGAATGTGGTCAAATACTTAAGAGTTGAATTTAATGTTTTCTTGAAAATGTGTTTGACTATGAGGTAATAGTTTTATTTAATTTATAAATAAGTTGTATAGAATTTATCTTTTTTAGTTAAGAAAATGAGTAATTAGATTACGAAGAAATTTAATTAATGATTAACTTTATTTGAATATGTATTTTTTATGTCACATTAGTACATTGAACTTGGGTGGTGTTTGATTAAGACTGTTTGAATTGACTTGTTTTAAGTGTATTTAACTAAAAAAATTGTAAGCACTTTTGAAGTATTTAGGTAAATTAAAAGTGTTTATACATTACTTTCTCCGTTTAAAAAAGAATGGTCTAGTTTGACTTGGATGGAGTTTAAGAAAAGAAAGAATTTTTTTTGATCTTGTGGCTCTAAATTAAAATTTATGACAAATATACCAAAATGCTCTTTAATCTTGTGGTCTTAAATATGTCATGTGAAAAGTTAAAATTAAAGTTTTTCCAAAAATTAAAAAGGGGTCATTCTTTTTGAAATATACTAAAAAAATGAGATCATTCTTTTTAAAACGGAGAGAGTATTGTTTTGCTTCACGAATTAAGAAAATGGGTAATTGGACGACGAATTATGGTTTACTAAGAAATTTATTAAATGATTATGTCACGTTAATACATTAAATTGGTCGGGGTTTGATTAAGAGTGTGTTTGAATTAACTTGTTTTAAATGCTTTTAACTAAAAAATTTGTGAGCAATTTTGATGAATTTAGGTAAATTAAAGTGTGTATACAGATTATTCTTTTGCTTCATAAATTAAGAAAATGAGTAATTAGATTACCAATTATGGTTTATTGAGCACTTTATTTACTGATTTACTTTATGTGAATATATTTATTTGTCATTAGTACATTGAACTAGCAAGCAATATATAGTTGTAATTAACTTCTTTATGCCTTCAGGACGAGATATTTTTCCCATTTCATTAATACTGTCTGATTCCATGATAAGTGTTCCAACTAATGCATTATAATATAGAACTAAAGATTGATCACGTGATAATTTGAGTTAAAAAAAAATAATAGATAAATTTTGGCTTTGAGGCGTGAAGAATCACTTTCTTTCAAGAGTCATAGGGACTACAAGTAATTTTTTTTATCAGAATACATCAAGGCCTGAAACCTATGTGCAATTGAATATGCTGATAGAGAGGGTAAAAGTCCCACATTGATTGGGCAGTGGACTGGTGGTGGTGTCCTCAAATGGACTATGAAATCCTTCCTTCATGAGATAGTTTTTTGTATTGAGTTATGTTTACGTGTCATATCTTTACATAATATCAAAGTTAGATCCATCATCGTTTGAGCTCCTGGTTCGCTGGTCAGTTTGGAAATCTATACCTAATGAACAAGCTTTTAGGGTTGAGTTAGACTCAAGTAGTGTCATATTTATTACAGACACGACATCCAGAAGTTCACTAATTATAGAAGCAATCAAGGAAACCTTTTCGATAAAAATCTCATTTAATCTCATTTTTTGAATCGATACAACCTCTGTGTTCAATTAATCTATTTAAATATTATGACATTCATATTTATAAGTTCATATTTATAATAACTTATTTCAAGAATGATCTATTATATTTCTAACCATTAAGTGAGTCAAATTTTATCACATAAATTGAAAGAAGTGAGTTATTACTATAAATTGTAACGAAACGAGATGACAGACTTCATTATGTTCATAACTAATAAATCAGATAAGATGTTTTACTCATCTAACTCAATTACATAAGGTTGAAAGCCAAGTTGGATATCATCATCTGCTTGTCCTCCTTACATGAGTAGTGCTTCTTTTATGTCTTAAAGGTGCCTTTGACAATAAAGTAATGAAGACGGAGGCGCGACTACAAGGCACTTGGCAATGGACACAATATTTTTATTCGACCTTTTTTAAATTATCCCACATTTATAGAACGAATGAGGTATAGATCTTGCACATTTGGCGCCTCATTGTCTTGCCTCTATCGATGAAAGGTCAAAGATTCAAATCTTTACAAGGAAACAAAGTAAGACATGCCATTTTTGTATATATGGAACTTGTGAGAACCTCGATTAATTCACACTAAAAATTAAGTCTAGCCTTGGTCGTGAAAATGAATATTTTATTCAAGGGAATGAAATTTAATTTGTCTTCTTACACTAGATTTTGAGAAATTCAAATTGATTAAGACTAAAAATCGTTCTATTTAAATCCACAATTGAAAAGGAGGGAAGTAGAGTAGCACTAACGTTGAGTTGGAATTTAGTCAGTGAATTCAAGATTAAAAAGAGAAATTAAACAAAGAAGATGGGATTGAATTATTTATGAGACACCAATATACAACTACGCCATGTTTAGGCTCAAAATAAAGTTTTTGGAAAAAGTAATTATGTTTTCGTGATTCACGATACAAAAGAGGTAGACCTGAGATTTTTCCCTAATAAATTAAATGAAGAAATGAAATTAACTATTTGACCATAAACTTTGGATTAAATTTTAAAAATCTATGCTTGGATAATTTTCAAGTTTCAAAATTTTGTTCTTCTCGAGAGAATTTTCACTTTCACTCACAAAAATTCAATTTATTTCATGTAAAATGTACGTTCAAACATAAAATCAAATTTCAAAATATGACAACTTCAGAAATTCAAATTTTTAAATTTCAACTTTAAAATTTATGCTCAAATTAACAGGAATATCATGCATGACACTTTATAGTTCTCGTGAATCTAACATTTTGGTGGTTTGAATTTCCAAACAAGTCTACTTTGAATTACGAGTGTGAGCCAATCTTAAATGACCTCACTTAAGGAAATAGTTACGGTTTGAGGTGTGTCGATGACAATGTCCTTAAGAATATTTCACTTGATTTAAGTACATATTCTTTAATTTAACAAGCTCTTCTATATAAAATATGAGTGAAAATATTTAATTAGAAATAAATCCAACACATTTATAGAATATATGGGAGAAGAAATTAGTCTTCATCTTTACTCTCATTACGAGAAAAAACTACCATAAATTACATACATAATTATAAAGCTAGATATAGACCAAATGATGTGACATATCTCTTGGTATAGAAAATTACTACTATCTTTTATATTACATTTTTTTTTTTGAATATTTTACTTCATTATTTTCATGAATAAATTCGTTTGATAATTATAAAAAAAAATCTTACACCTAAATAAATCTCATGACTTATGTAAAAAACCATATACCTTTGTATTCTCACTTAATTAACTACATGTCATCTTAATTCCCTTCTATCTAATGATTGTATCAATCTATAAATATCAATTATGTATGGGGTTGTTGGATAGTTATTTTCATTTTCTCCTTTTTAATAAGTATCTTTTTTCCTCTATTTTTTCAATGCTAATGTATTTAGTAATTAATAGAAAGGACATAAAATAAGGTGACGTGAAGATATGGCCATAACTTAGATGAGTATTGAGTTTGAAATGAACATGATAAGCGATCAAATTTTCTTCCTTGGACTACTAATTAAGCAAACACCTACTGATTTCTAAGGGGCAGAGTAGCCTTTCTAAATCAGAAGAAAGGTGAAATTGTTGAAACAAGTACAGTTGAAATTTTCTTAGGCTTCAGAGGTAACAAAATTTGAATTTCACTTTTTGACATATAAAATGTATATGTTGATGAATCAAGGTCCTCGTTGTAGAATATTCCGCAAGTTTTCCTCTTTATAAAACTTTGTTATATAATAGTCGTGAGCTAAATTAGTGAAGATGTGCCCGATCTCTTGCTTCTTTCTTTAACTTAAAATTAGACTCACCAGGGTAGTTAATAGTTTTAGTTTTCTTGAAGTGCGTGATTTGACGGTCTTTCTCAATCACTCTCCACAACATATTCAATGTCTCTTTTAGATAGTTGAGGTTATTCTTTTTTTCCCATTTAATGGAATGAGTCCATAGTTTATAGATTCTTCTTTTTTCTTTATTGGATAATAATTAATAATATGTGGTCACCTTCTTCATCCTCTTGTGATAGTTTCTTATATTTTTGTTGTTCATCCTTATTAAGGCATGAGTTCTAGCTGCTCATCCATCTTGAAGGAGATAGGGAGGAATTTGTATGTTTTGAAAGACTTCTTCCTCTCTTTTGGTCCCTCAATCCTTGATTAATTCTAATCCTTGTTTATCAGGTGGGGCTAGTGGATTTAGGTCTCGAGAAACAGAACACGACAACTATTTTAAGACGAAGGCAATATTAAAGTAAGTGATAAGGTAGATTTTCTCTCTCTTTTCTTCCATCGTGACTTATAATGGTTCACAAAGCTGCAAAATAGTAATTAATTTGCTATAAATAAGTGCCGATTAGAAAAAAAAATTTAACATATATATGCTAAGAGTTACATTCCATAACATTTACAAAATAAAATGTTTACTCTGTGTGCAAAAGAAATGGCAAATTTAATTTCATACAAACACAATTAGTTTAACTTATATCTTGGACTAAATCAACAATTTACAAGGACTAAAATTACAATTAATTACTTACTAGACGGCATAATATGTCTAATGAAGTAATGATTTGGATGAACTTAGGGTTGTTGGGAGAAGAACTCCTTTAGGAAGATCCATGGAACTCGTTTGCCATGATAGATGGTAGGATGGGAAATTGTTGAAGAACTTGTTTACAATATATAGGAGTTTGATTCATGAGAACCATGCACAGCTCACTCACGAGGATTCTATTGTATTTCAGTCATCACATGATGCTTGTGATGACTACTGTATTGCTTTGTCTTGGAATAATAACCAGATTGTTTTTTTTTTGTTTTTTTGACTTATTCTTAAGATTCATTCACCTAACCCTATAAATTACCACTTATTTACACTCACGTGAATGTGACTACTATTGCTTTGTCTTGGAATGCACAAAGATAGTTTTTTCCTTTTTTTTTCTTTCTTTTTGACTTCTTTTATAGACTCATTCACCTGACCCTATTAATACTTATTGACACTAGCACTATTATTCTACGTTTTATTTATACTAACTAGTGAAATTTGCGGCGATTGTAGAAATATATTTAAATTTATCATATCATCTTTTTTAGGATATTGAAATAATTTTTAAATAATATATATTTTTGAGTTAATTCATAAATGTGAATCATTTAAAAGGTATATGCAGTGTATGAGCATTAAATCAAAACATATACTAATGTAAGTTTGCTACTAGAATCCAAAGATAGTCTGCAAAACTTAAATTCTTAAAAACTAATCCGAAGAAAAAAACAAATGTTTTCTGAAATACTAAGATAGGGCAAGTCCCCAACTGTCGCAATGGTGTGAGTCCTTTTCTATCTATTATCCTTATAGTAACTTATATTTATAAGGTTAATAAACAGAAACAGAAATAAGATGAAGCAAAAAATACATAAAATATACAAGAATTAATCCGAGTCCACATAAACTACTGTGTGTCCTTAAGAAATTTAATCCCCTCACTATACCCAAGGTTATGGATTAATTTCTCCCAAGATAAAACGGATTAAACCTGTTAAAGAAATAGCGGTACCTCAAACTTCTTTAACTTCAACGAACTTAAGAACGACAACAAGTTACACAAGCTCAGTCGATCGACACTTTGATTTTATTTGAGAGAAAAATAAATGCAGAGAAGGAGAAATTTTTTTAGTGTTTTTAAAAAATCGAAAATTGACTTCCTTTTATAGCCATTTTCAGCAAGGAACGTGTCTGTTCAGTAAAATCTGTTCAGACCCATTTTATCCAGAAAGTTGTGTCTTTTGGAAAAAATAATAACTTTTCGGAAAATTGTGTCTTTTAGGAGAATAATGACTTTTTGGAAAGTAACGATTTTTCGGAAAGTAACGAATTTTCGAAAAGAGTAACGACTTTTCAGAATGTTACCGTTACCCGCAAATTTATAAGATATAATTTTAACATGATTTATTTGATTTAACAAAACTAATTAAATATATTTTGTCCAAAAAATTTATCAATCAATCACATCATTTGCCAAATCCAAAGCCAAAGCCGAGGCCGAGCGAGCGACGACGACGACGGTGCGAGGGGGCATCTTTTTCTTAGATCTTTAAGAAGTAATGGAAGAGTTTCCTTCTATAAGGACAACAATTTCCCTTTCTTTTGCCAATATGGGAGAAATGATTTTTCATTTGCACTTTGCAAATGCCTTTTCATTTTTCATCCAAAGTAGTTCCCTTACTTTTCATATTCTCTCTTTTCTTTTCCCATTCGCACTTGCTAAAACCCAACAATCCCCCACATGAATGGGGAAGACTATTATTAAAACATATGCATGAAAAAACTTGTGTGTCTTGTAGGTAAAGGTTAATCGTATGTGGATAACTAGGTTTCCCTTTAAGCTTTCCATAGTGAACATATATCGGATATACTCGGTCAATCGGTAGATTTGATATCTTTGAATCATCGAGCTTTGGTGTATACCTAGACAACATATTTCACACAATCAACCCTTGAACTGTTCTTAGTTCTCATTGTTTTGTTCGTTTCTGTCTTGAACACATCTTGGATAGTAAGTGCTTAAAGAATTGGCCTTACCGGATTCTCCTTGAAGCGGCTTACACGTCACACTTACATAGGTGATTTCTAAATGTGTTATCCCATAGATACACCATTTGATTTTCCATGTATCAAACTTAGAAACCAAAAAAAAGTCCTTATGTCTTTATCCTGGTTACTAAACAGTCTTATCATGAGAATGGACCATAAAATAATAATAATTTTTCTTTTCCTTTGACAATGTTGAACCGTCATCAATGACTTTGTTTTATCTCCTTGAACCTAGATCTTGGGATCTCCAGTCTTCTAGGTGGAGTTACCGCCACGATGACTTATTCTCGGCCATAGTCCCATTCCCGTCGATGATTTCTCAACTCCCTCTCTATTTAGGCCTTTTATAAGTGGATTTGACACATTATCTTTTGACTTCACATAGTCAATTGTGACAATTCCAATAGAGAGTAGTAGTCTCACAAAGTTATGTCTTCGTCTTATGTGACGAGACTTGCCGTTATACATAATGCGTCCAACCCTTCCTATTGCAGCTTGACTATCACAATGTATGCATATAGGGGCCATTGGTTTGGGACAAAATGGAATATCTTGTAAGAAATTCCGGAGCCATTCAGCTTCTTCACCTGCCTTGTCTAAAGCAATGAATTCAGACCCCATTGTAGAGCGAGCTATACATGTTGGTTTGGATGATTTCCAAGATATTGCTCCTCTTCCAATAGTAAAAACGTATCCTTTTGTGGATTTTGTTTCAGTTGACCCAGTAATCCAGTTTGCATCACTATGTCCTTCAAGAACGGCTGGATATTTGTTGTAATGTAAAGCATAGTTTTGAGTGTCATCTAAGTATCCCAAAACTCTCTTCATTGCCAACTAATGAGTATGATTAGGATTACTTGTGTATCGACTCAGTTTACTGATAGCGCAAGCTATGTCTGGTCATGTAAAATTAATGACATACATTAAGCTTCCCAATACGCTAGCATAGTCCAATTGAGACTGACTTTCAGCTTTATTCTTTGCAAGATGAAGGTTTACATCAATTGGAGCCTTTGCCCTTTTAAAATTCAAAAATTTGAATATTTCAAGTATCTTTTGAATATAATGAGTTTGAGACAATGCTACACCGTTAGGAGTTTTAAGAATTTTAATTCCTAATATCACATTAGCAACTCCTAAATCTTTCATATCAAACTTACTAGCAAACATACAGTTTGTAGCTTTTATAATAGCAATGTCTTTGCTCATTATAAGAATATCATTTACATATAGGCATAAAATAACTTCTTGATTTGGAGTATCTTTAATGTAAACACATTTATCACATTAATTGATATTAAATCCATTTGACAACATGGTTTGATCAAACTTAGCATGCCATTGTTTTGGTGCTTGTTTTAGTCCATAAAGTGACTTACTAAGTTTGCACACTTCTTTTTCTTTACCAGGAACTACAAAACCTCAGGCTGTTCTATCTAAATTTCCTCTTTAAGCTCTCCATTTAAGAAGGTTGTTTTCACATCCATTTGATGAATTTCAAGACCGTGTATTACAGCTAGTGCAATTAACATCCGAATTGATGTAATCCTAGTCACTGGCGATTATGTGTCAAAATAATCAAGACCTTTTTTTTGTCTAAAACCTTTGACAGCAAGTCTTGCTTTATATTTGTCAATAGTTCCATCGTCTTTCATCTTCCTTTTAATGATCCATTTTGAACCTAAGGGTTTTTTCCCTGCAGGAAGATCAACCAACTCCCAAGTATGATTGCTTAAGATTGATTTAAATTCACTATTAATAGTCTCCTTCCAAGAGGTTGAGTCGCTAGACAACATTGCTTCCTTGAATGTTTGAGGCTCACTTTCAAGAAGAAACGTTACAAAATCTTATCCAAATGAAGTAGATGTCTTTTGACATTTATTGCGTCTTGGACTTTCTTCTTTTTGTTCATTCTCTTTTGGTTCTTCTTTGGGTTGTTTAGATCCCCCACTAGATGACTCAAGTCTATTTTTATATGGATAGATATGTTGAAAAAATTCAGCACTATCTGATTCCATTAACTTATTATCATGAATATCCGGATGTTCAGACTTATGAACCAAAAATCGACATGCCTTACTATTTTTGGCATATCCAATGAATACACAATCCACAGTCTTAGGTCCTATTTTTACCCTTTTAGGCATAGGAACTTGGACTTTGGCTAGACACCCCCACACTTTGAAATATTTCAAATTGGGTTTTCTACCTTTCTATTTCTCATATGGAATTACATTTGTCTTTGAGTGAGACACTCTGTTAAGTATCTGATTTGTTGTAAGGATAGCTTCCCCCCACAAGTTCTGCTGTAAAACTGAATTTATAAGTAATGCATTCATCATTTATTTTAAAGTTCAGTTTTTCCTTTCTGCAATTCCATTAGACTGAGGAGTGTAGGTAGCAGTAGTTTGATGGATTATTCCATTTTCTAAACATATTTGTGCAAAAGGAGATTCATATTCTCCACCTCTATCACTTCTGATCATTTTGATCTTTTTATCTAACTGATTTTCAACTTCAGTTTTATATTGCCTAATGCATCTATTGCTTCATCCTTACTATTTAGCAAATAGACATAACAATATCTAGTGCAATCGCCAATAAGAGTTATGAAATACTTTTTCCCACCACGTGATGGTGTTGAATTCATGTCACAAATATCAGTGTGAATCAATTCTAAAAGATTTGAATTCCTTTCAACAGATTTATAAGAATGCTTAGCATACTTAGATTCAACACAAATTTGACATTTTGATTTATTGCATTCAAATTTTGGCAAAATATTTAAGTTAATCAGTTTTTGCAAGGTTTTGTTATTAACGTGTCCCAAACGTTCATGCCATAAACATTTAGACTCAAGCAAGTAAGAAGGAGCAAAATCTTTATTCATATCAACTGCAATTACAGTGAGTTTGAAAAGGTCATCACTAAGGTAGCCTTTTCCTACATACATATCATTTTTGCTTACCACTACTTTATCAGAAAAAAATACACATTTAAATCCATTCTTGGTCAGAACTGGAATTGAAACTAAATTATTTCTCAATTCTGGAACATATGAGACCCTATTCAAAGTCACCATCTTGCCTGATATCATCTTTAATAGGACTTTGCCAGTTCCTTCCACCTTTGCAACAACGGAGTTCGCCATAAATAATTTTTCATCTGTAAGTGCTGGAGTATATGATGAAAATAATTCTTTGTTGGCACAAACATGGCATGAGGCACCAAAATCTATCCACCATTCTCTTGGATTTCAAACCAAGTTACATTCTGAAAGCATTACACAGAGATCCTCCATTTCTCCTTTGGATTCAGCCAAATTTGCTTGATCCTTCTTTTTCTTGTCCTTCTTTGGACCCCGGCATTCATTAGCCCTATGACCATGTTTACCACAATTAAAACAGTTTCCATTGAATTTCTTCTTAGGAGGATTGCTTTTTGGACCAGATGCTTTCTTTCTTTTCTTTAATTTTGTGGAATCTTCTTCAACAAAATTTACTTCAGATATTGCTGAATTACCACGTTACCTCTTTTCTGCAGCCTTATGATCTTCTTCAATTCTCAACCTTACTATGAGATCTTCAACATTCATATCCTTGCGTTTGTGTTTCAAGTAGTTTTTAAAGTCCTTCCACAATGGAGGTAACTTTTTAATAATTGCAGCCACTTGAAAAGCATCATTCACAATCAATCCTACATTAAAGATTATGTGAGTATTAAGGGAAAACTTAATATTTCTAACATAGGCATTAAATAAATTTATACATTCAGCAAGGAGATCATGGATTATGACCTGCAATTCTTGAACTTGGGTGACGACAGTCATACTGTTTATAATCTTATAGTCCAGAAATTTTGGCACAATGAATTTCTTCATTCTTGTATCTTCTGTTTTGTACTTCTTTTTCTAAAGCATTCCAGAGTTCTTTTGAGGTTTTGACATTGTTGTACACATTGTATAGATCATCTTGCAGACCACTCAAAATAAAAATTTTACACAAAAAATCTGAGTGTGTCCATGCTTCTGTTACCAAGAATTGTTCATCAGCCGGAGTTTCATCTAACATAACAGGAACATTCTCATTAATGAACTTCTGTAGACTCAACGTAGTGAGATAGAAGAACATCTTTTGCTGCCATTTCTTAAAGTCGACTCCAGAAATCTTTGCAGGTTTCTCAGCAAGCACAAAGGCTGCATTTGAAAGATTATGTGCAACCGTTGTTGTTGCAGCACTTATTGTTCCAGCATTTGTTTGACTTGAGTTAGTCTTTTTTTTCTGTCACAAATGGCAGATAAATTAAGTATTTGAAATACTAACAGTAAAGAACAAATCTTTACACAAATTGTTTCTGATTTAACGATAAAGCTTTTATGTTCTTTTAATCGTTAATCGAATGAACTTTAAAAATTCAAGCAGAATAGAAAACCATAAAGGTTTTAATCTCCAGAAACCTCAAATACAGAAACTGTTAAATTTCTTAAGATTGTTATCCTTATAGTAACTTGTATTTATAAGGTTACTAAACAGAAACAGAAATAAGATGAAGCAAAAAATACATAAAATACAAGAATTAATCCGAGTCCACATAAACTACTGTGTGTCCTTAAGAAATTTAATCCCCTCACTGTAACCAAGGTTATGGATTAATTTCTCCCAAGATAAAACGGATTAAACTTGTTAAAGAAATAGCGGTACCTCAAACTTCTTTAACTTCAACGAACTTAAGAACAACAACAAGTCACACAGACTCAGTCGATCGACACTTTGATTTTATTTGAGAGAAAAATAAATGCAGAGAAGGAGAAAAAATTTCAGTGTTTTTAAAAAATCAAAAATTGACTTCCTTTTATAGCCATTTTCAGCAAGGAACGTGTTTGTTCAGTGAAATCTGTTCAGACCCATTTTATCCAGAAAGTAGTGTCTTTTAGAAAAAATAACAACTTTTCGGAAAATTGTGTCTGTTACGAAAATAATGACTTTTTGGAAAGTAACGACTTTTCAGAAAGTAACGACTTTTCGGAAAGAGTATCAATTTTTCAGAATGTTACCGTTACCCGCAAATTTATAAGAGATAATTTTAACAGGATTTATTTCATTTAACAAAAACTGATTAAATAAATTTTGTCCAAAAAATTTATCAATCAATCACATTATTTGCCAAATCCAAATCCAAATCCAAAGCCGAGGCCGAGCGAGCGACGACGAAGACGGCGCAAGGGGGCATCTTCTTCTTAGCTCTTTAAGAAGTAATGGAAGTGTTTACTTCTATATGGACAACAATTTCCCTTTCTTTTGCCGATATGGGAGAAATAACTTTTCATTTGCACTTTGCAAATGACTTTTCATTTTCCCTCCAAAGTAGTTCTCTCACTTTTCATATTCTCTCTTTTCTTTTCGCATTCACACTTGCTAAAACCCAACACTATCTTCTCGCCACAGAGAAAGGAAAGCACTACCAAACCAATAAGAAAGAGAAAATTTATGATGTAAGGGCCTAGCTGGCTTGGTTCTCTCTTACTCTTGTCTACACTCCCCTAGGCCTTTGTTAGTAGGTTTTTCTTTTGCCTAGTTTTGTCCCAAACCAAAGAGGAACAAAAAAAAGTACGTAATGGACATACCTTTAACTCTCATGTCTTAAGGACGAGATATTTTTACAATTTCATTAATATTGTCTTATCCCATGATAAGTGTTCCAACTAATGCAGTTACCATATTCAGTTCAATCACAATATTAGTTACATATGGTGTAAAAAACCAAATTAAAACACTTACTAAAAAAATATGGAATTATCAATACAGTTGTACAACACTACATCTTCTTAATAAATTAGATTGAACAGTAATATGAGTAGATTGTGCCATTAGTGTTGCGCAGCTAATCAGGCTTTTCATCAGCTAAAAAAAGAAAGGAAGGAATTTGAGAAACTACAATATTTTCTTTCATAAATTAGTTTTGATGACAATAAATTTTGGGGTTTTAATTAAGTAAGTCACGATGCTGTTATATCCAATTGATTTGGTTTTCTCAAAATCAGCTAGTGGACTTGAAATTATAGATTCATTCGTGATCCACATGACTTAAACAAAAATTCTATATTTTATCCACCTAGTGATGTTTTAGTTGAATTTCGAAGATTCTGATATCAATTAAGAACACTCTTCGAAATATATATTATATATATATTTACTACAATAGAACATGCTCACTCTTTCTAAAATAAACATCCGTAGATACATTGTTTCCTTCCATTTAAAAAAGGAAGGAACTAACACAAAGTATCTGAACAAAAAATACGCCGTAATTTAGAGTACTTAATTAGTATAATAATAGTATATTCATTCAGCAGAAGGACACATGATAACATTAAAAAGAAGCTTGGGTTAATTTAAACACAAACTCCTTTAGTTGAAGTACCATTTCACTATGTCTATTGGAAAAAAACTCCTAGCTACTGAAGGAGTTATGATCAGGTAATTTGAAGAATGCATTATAATATAGAACTAAAGATTGATCACTTGATAATTTGAGTTAGAAAAAAATAATAGATAATTTTTTGCTTTGAGGCGTGAAGAATCACTTTCTTTCAAGAGTCATAGGGACTACAAGCAATTTTTTATCAGAATACATTAAAGCCTGAAACCTATGTGCAATTGAATATGCTGATAGAGAGGGTAAAAGTCACACATTGATTGGGCAGTGGACCGGTGGTGGTGTCCTCAATGGACTATGAAATCCTTCCTTCATGAGCTAGGTTTTTGTAATGAGTTATGGCTAGGTGTCATATCTTTACCTAATACAAAATTTAGATCCATCATTGTTCGAGCTCCTAGTTCGCGTGTCAGTTTGGAAATCCACCCCTAATGAACTAGCTTTTATTGTTGAGTTAGAATCAAGTAGTGTCATATTTATTACTTACACCACATCCGTAAGTTCACGTAATTATAGAAGCAGTCAAGGACACCTTTCCGATAAAAATCTCATTTAATCTCATTTTCTGAATTGATACAACCTTTGTGTTCAATTAATCTATTTATATATTATGACATTCATGTTTATAATCACTTGTTTCAAGAATGATCTTTTATATTTCTAATCATTAAGTGAGTCAAATTTTATCACATGAATTGAAAGACGTAAGTTATTACTATAAATTGTAACGAAACGAGATGACAGACTTCATTATGTTCATAGCTAATAAATCAGATAAGATGTTTTACTCATCTAACTCAATTACATAGGGTTGGAAGCCAAGTTGGATATCATCATCTGCTTGTCCTCCTTACATGAGTAGTGCTTCTTTTATGTCTTAAAGGCGCCTTTGACAATAAAGGAATGAGGACGGAGGCGCGACTACAAGGCACTTGGAAATGGACACGATATTTTTATTCGACCTTTTTTAAATTGTCCCACATTTATAAAACGAATGAGGTATAGATCTTGCACATTTTGCGCCTCATTATCTTGCCTCTATCAATGAGAGGTCAAAGATTCAAATCTTTACAGGTTAACAAAGTAAGACATGCCATTTTTGTATATATGGAACTTGTGAGAATCTCGATTAATTCACACTCAAAATTAAGTCTACCCTTGGTCATGAAAATGAATATCTTTTTCGAGGGAATGAAATTTAAGTATTCTTGTTACATTGGATTTTGAGAAATTCTAATTGATTAAGGCTAAAAATCGTTCTATTTAAATCCACAATTGAAAAGGAGGGAAGTAGAGTAGCACTAACATTGAGTTGGAATTTAGTCAGTGAATTCAAGATTAAAAAGAGAAATTAAACAAACAGGATGGGATTAAAGCATTTATGAGAAGCCAATATACAACTACGCCATGTTTAGGCACAAAATAAAGTTTTTGGAAAAAGTAATAACGTTTTCATGATTCACGATACAAAAGAGGTAGACCTGAGATTTTTCCCTAATAAATTCGATGAAGAAATGAAATTAACTATTTGACCATAAACTTTGGGTTAAATTTTAAAAATCTATGCTTGGATAATTTCCAAGTTCCAAAATTATGTTCTTCTCGAGAGAATTTTCACTTTCACTCACAAAAATTCAATTTATTTCAAGTAAAATGTACGTTCAAACATAAAATCAAATTTCAAAATATGACAACTCAGAAATTCAAATTTTTAAATTTCAACTTCAAAATTTATGCTCAAATTAACATGAATATCATGCATGACACTTTATAGTTCTCGTGATTCTAACATTTTGGTGGTTTGAATTTACAAATAAGTCTACTATTAATTACGAGTGTGAGTCAATCTTAAATGACCTTATTTAAGGAAATACTTACGGTTTAAGGTGTGTCGATGAAAATGTCCTTAAGAATATTTCACTTGATTGAAGTACATATTCTTGAATTTAACAAGCTCTTCTATATAAAATATGAGTGAAATATTTAATTAGAAATAAATCTAACACATTTATAGAATATATGGGAGAAGAAATTAATCTTCATCTTTACTCTCATTAGGAGAAAAAATTACTTTAAATTACATACATAATTATAAAGCTAGATATAGACTAGATGATGTGACCCATCTCTTGGTATAGAAAATTACTACTATATTTTATATTACATTTTTTGAAATTTTTACTTCATTATTTTTATTAATCAATTCGTTTGATAAGTATAAAAAAATAATACACCTAAATAAATCTCATGAGTTATATAAAAAACCATATACCTTTGAATTCTCACTTAATTAACTACATGCCATCTTAATTCCCTTCTATCTAATTCTTGTATCAATCTATAAATATCAATTATGTATGGAGTTGTTGGATACTTATTTTCATTTTCTCGTTTTTAATAATTATCTTTTTTCCTTTATTTTTTCAACGCAAATGTATTTAGTAATTAATAGAAAGGACATAAAAAAAAGTGACGTGAAAATATGGTCATAACTTAGATGAGTATTGAGTTTGAAATGAACATGAAAAGCGAACACATTTTCTTCCTTTGACTACAGATTAAGCAAACACCTACTGATTTCTAAGGGGCAGAGTAGCCTTTCTAAATTAGAAGAAAGGTGAAATTGTTGAAACAGGTACAGTTGAAATTTTCTCAGGCTTCGGAGCTAATAAAATTTGAATCTCACTTTTTGACATATAAAATGTATATGGTGATTAATCAAAGTCCTTGTTGTAGAATTTGCAGCAAGTTTTCCTCTTTATAAAACCTTGTTATATAATAGTCGTGAGCTAAATTAGTGAAGATGCGCCCAATCCCTTGCTTCTTTCTCCAACTCAGAATTAGACTCACCAGGGTAGTTAATAGTTTTAGTTTTCTAGAAGTGCGTGATTTGACGGTCTTTCTCAATCACTCTCCACAACATAATCAATGTCTCTTTTAGATAGTTGAGGTTATTCTTTATTTCCCACTGAATGGAATTAGTTCATAGTTTATAGATTCTTCTTTTTTCTTGATTGGATAATAATTAATAATATGTGGTCACCTTCTTCATCCTCTTCTGATAGTTTCTTATATTTTTTGTTGTTCATCCTTATTAAGGCATTAGTGCTAGCTGCTCATCCATCTTGAAGGAGATAGGGAGGAATTAGTATGTTCTGAAGGACTTCTTCCTCTCTTCTGGTCCCTCAATCCTGGCTTAATTCTAATCCTCCTTTATTAGGCGGGGCTAGTGGGTTTAGGTATCGAGAAACAGAATGCGACAACTATTTTAAGACGAAGGCAATATTAAAGTAAGTGATAAGGTAGATTTTCTCTCTCTTTTCTTCCATCGTGACTTATAACGGTCCACAAAGCTACAAAATAGTAATTAATTTGCTATAAGTAAGTGGCGATTAGAAAAAAAAGATTTAAAAATATATATGCCAAACGATCCAATAGTTACATTCCATAACGTTTACAAAATAAAATGTTTACTTGAGCACTTGTTGAATACATATACTTGCAATTATAAGAAGATAATTTATGCAAAAAAGTTATCTGAAATTTGATACCCTAGCAAATTAAGTACAAGTAGCATCTTAATAAGGCAAACTAAAATAGCTAAAATGCAATAAAAAAATTGTATCTAATTTATTGCAAGCAAAGGGGTGTTGGGATCTTCTGAACCTGCAAAACATTTGCAATGGGGCCCCGAATCAACTTGAAGCGACAAGTTTCACCATAAGCTATTTTGTTATCTTTTCGAAAGGCAGACCATCCTTCTTTTATGATAACCATACTCCTAGTATACTCTATTTCCACTTTCCATTCTACTCCTTCATTAACCAACCTCATATTCTTCATGTTTAATATGTCTGTTTGTTGGGCGAATCTCAACGGGATAGCCTAAAAAACATATTCATCAAACAAACAGGATCATTAGATTTTCTGGAAAATAACTAGAATGTGCAAATCTAGCGAATTAAAAACACAATGTAAAACTATTAAACCTTACCATACAAGTAGCATGTGACTTTTTTATAACCATTTCAAAAAACGGATTGTCACCAGTTAAGTCCACCAAACTGTATCGACTGCTATAATTATTTGGACCAACTTTTTCACTTATACTATGAGCTTCTCCAACCTCCTTATCTGCAACACCTTGACATAAGTATAACAACTAGTACAATATTCTACTAATGAATTCACTTAATTAATAGCTAATAAAGCACTTAAGATGTTTACTTACGCTTCTGAATTACATTAGCATTAGCTTGGGCAACTAGAATATCTTCCTCTTGTTCATCTGATTCAATATCTTGATCTATTGGATATTCAATTTCTGTTTTACTCTGATCATATATAGCGACAGCAAAGTGACAACGCGGGTTGTATGTGAATATTAATATGCTCTTGACTATTATTGAGTAATAGTCACAAAAATCACTCCATCCCTTGACTAGCCAAATTTGGCCTTGAGAATTTTCCACTTCAACCTCCCAAGCTTTTCCATGGGGAGCCTCAAGAAACACGGGGTTTAACATCTTCTCGCAGTGTCTTTTGGCAAATTCTACTGGAATCCTCTGCGTGCAAAAGAAATGGCAAATTTAATTTCATACAAATATAATTAGTTTAACTTATATCTTGGACTAAATCAACAATTTACAAGGACTAAAATTACAATTAATTACTTACCAGACGGCTTAATTCATCTAATGAAGTAATGATTTGGATGAACTTAGGGTTGTTGGGAGAAGAGCTCCTTAAGGAAGATCCACGAAACTCGTTTGCCATGATAGATGGTAGGATGGGAAATTGTTGAAGAACTTGTTTAATATATATATATAGGAGTTTGATTCACGAAAACCATGCACAACCCGCTCACGAGAATTCCATTGTATTTCTGTTATCACATGATTCTTGTGATGACTACTGTATTGCTTTGTCTTGGAATAATAACCAGATTGTTTTTTTTTTGACTTCTTTTTAAGATTCATTCACCTAACCCTATAAATTACCACTTATTTACACTCACGTGAATGTGACTACTATTTCTTTGTATTGGAATGCACAAAGATAGTTTTTTCCTTTTTCTTTTCATTCTTTTTGACTTCTTTTATAGACTCATTCACCTGACCCTATTACTACTTATTGACACTAGCACTATTATTCTACGTTTTATTTATACTAACTAGTGAAATTTGAGGCGATTGTAGAAATATATTTAAATTTATCATATCATCTTTCTTAGGATATTGAAATAATTTTTAAACAATATATATTTTTGAGTTAATTCATAAATGTGAATCATTTAAAAGGTATATGCAGTGTATGAGCATTATTTATATCAAAACATATAATAATGCAAGTTTGCTACTCCAATCCAAAGATAGTCTGCAAAACTTAAATTCTTAAAAACTAATCCGAAGAAAAAAACAAATGTTTTTTGAAATACTAAAATAGGGCAAGTCCCCAACTGTCGCAATGGTGTGAGTCCTTTTCTATCTTCTCGCCACAGAGAAAGGAAAGCACTACCAAACCAATAAGAAAGAAGGAAATTTATGATGTAAGGCCCTAGCTGGCTTGGTTCTCTCTTACTCTTGTCTACACTCCCCTAGACCTTTGTTAATAGGTTTCTCGTTTGCCTAGTTTTGTCCCAAACCAAAGAGGAACAAAGAAAAAGTACGTAATGGACATACCTTTAACTCTCATGTCTTAAGGACGAGATATTTTTCCCATTTCATTAATAATGTCTGATCCCATGATAAGTGTTCCAACTAATGCAATTACCATATTAAGTTCATTCACAATATTAGTGACATAAGGTGTAAAAGATCAAATTAAAGCACTTACTGAAAGAAATATGGAATTATCAATACAGTTGTACAACACTACATCTTCTTATTAAATTAGATTGAACAGTAATATGAGCTGACTGTGCCATTAGTGTTGCGCAACTTATCAGACCTTTCATCAGCTAAAACAAGATAGGGAGACATTTGAGAAACTACAACATATTCTTTCGTAAATTAAATTTGATGACAATTGATTTTGGGGTTTTAATTAAGTAAGTCACTATGCTGTTATATCCAATTGATTTGGTTTTTCAAAATCAGCTAGTGGACTTGAAATTATAGATTCATTTGTGGTCCACCTGACTTAGACAAAAATTCTATATTTATCCACCTAGTGATGTTTTGATTGAATTTTGAAGATTCTTATATCAATCAAGAACATTCTTTGACATATATCTTTTATTTTTATTTACTACAATAGAACATGCTCACTCTTTCTAAAATAAAGATCCATAGATACATTGTTTCCTTCCATTTAACAAAGGAAGGAACTAACACAAAGTATCTGAACAAAATATACGCTTGAATTTAGAGTACTTAACAAGTGAAATAATATTATATTCATTCAGCAGAAAGACACATGATGACATTGAACAGAAGCTTGGCTCTATTTAAACACAAACTCGTTTAGTTGAAGTATCAAGTTACTATGTATATTGGAAAAGAACTCCTAGCTACTGACGGCGTTATGGTCTGGTAATTTGAATGATGCATTATAATGCAGAACTAAAGATTGATCACGTGATAATGTGACTTAGAAAAAAATAATAGATAAATTTTGGATTTGGGGCATGTAGAATCACATTCTTTCAAGAGTCATAGGGATTACAAGCAATTTTTTTTATCAGAATAGAACAAAGTCTGAAACCTATGTGCAATTGAATAAGTTGATAGAGTGGGTAAAAGCCCCACATTGATTGGGTAGTGGACCGGTGGTGGTATCCTCATATGGACTATGAAATCCTTCCTTCATGAGCTAGGTTTTGGTATTGAGTTAGGTCTAAATATTGTATCAAAGTTAGGTCCATCATCATTAGACATCCTGGTTCGCGTGTCAGTTTAGAAATCCTCCCCAAATGAACTAGCTTTTGTGGTTTAGTTAGACTCAAGTAGTGTCATATTTCTTACATACACCACATTCGGAAGTTCACGTAGTTATAGAAGCAGTCAAGGAAACCTTTTCGATAAAAATATCATTTAATCTCATTTTCTGAATAGATACAACCTTTGTGTTCAATTAATCAATATAAATATTATGAAATTCATGTTTATAATCACTTATTTCAAGAATGATCTTTTATATTTCTAATCATTAGGTGAGTCAAATTTTATCAAATGAATTACAAGAAGTGAGTTATTACTATAAATTGTAACGAAACGAGATGACAGACTTCATTATGTGCATAGCTAATAAATCAGATAAGATGTTTTACTATTCTAACTCAATTACACAAGGTTGGAAGCCAAGTTGGATATCATCATATGCTTTTCCTCCATATATGAGTAGTGTTTCTTTCATGTCTTAAAGGCGCCTTTGACAATAAAGGAATGAAGACGGAGGAGCGACTACAAGGCACTTGGCAATGGACACAATATTTTTATTCGACCTTTTTTTAAATTGTCCCACATTTATAGAACGAATGAGGTATAGATCTTGCACATTTTTCGCCTCATTATCTTTCCTCTACCAATGAAGGGTCAAAGATTCAAATCTTTACAGGGTAACAAAGTAAGACATGCCATTTTTGTATATATGAAACTTGTGAGAACCTCGATTAATTCACACTCAAAATTAAGTCTAGCCTTGGTCGTGAAAATGAATATCTTTTTCAAGGGAATGAAATTTAATTTATCTTTATACATTGTATTTTGAGAAATTCTAATTGATTAAGACTAAAACTCGTTCTATTTAAATTCACAATTGAAAAGGAGGGAAGTAGAGTAGCACTAATGCTTGTTATAGTTGTGGCAAATCAGATCACATGGTAAAGGATTGTCCGATAGGAGAAGTCAAAACAAGGGAAGGAGAGAGTTCAGTCTAATGGTCCAAGTGAAGAGGCTTCAAGGAGGCTACGATTCTTCGCACTCAAGTCTAGGGGTGTAGAGAAAGGCACTTCTTGTGAAGTCTCGAGTGAGTAGCCTTAATTAGTCCTTCATGTATTTGACTGTGTGTGGTGTGTATACCCTAGTATGAGGTTAGGATTCCTACTCGTAAGGCTATTGTTCCTTATCTTTTCGTATTTTGTTGCTATTGGCTAAATGTGCATAGCGATTAAGTTATGAACGGATCGGCATTATGATGTGTAATGGTCGTTTCATTCGGGGACGAATGTTCCTAAGGGGGGAATAATGCAAAGATCCAACAAAAATTAAATAATAGGTACTTAAGGTGATTTAATTATTAATTAAAAATCTAAAAATTTAAGGGAATAATAGTCCTTTCACGTATTAATTAAAATAAATCAGATTTGTATTAACCTAATTTAAATCCTATTCGACTAAGTCTTGAATTTAGTCTCCTAATCATAATAACACTCTACCTCTCTCTCTCTCTCATTCTCCATATATATCTCTCACGTTGGTTTCTGCCAAAAATAATTTCAAGAACTGAAAATACATCAAGAGTTAATCACACTTGAAGAACTCACAAGAATTTTTAAGTAAAAGAAAAAGTAATGAAAACATCAAGGCTAAGAGAGGTTCGTCGAGTGAGGTGCGCGTTGAAGTAAAGTGGGCGTGGGTTGGAGGAGTTTCCAGGAAGCAACATAAGTGTTTCAACATCGATTAAGGTATGAGTTTCTTATCTCTGGGTCCCTTTCCCAAGAGACCCCTTAAGGTTCAAGATATTCATTCCGAAAACTAGGGTTGTTTCCCCGTTGTATGTCCCTGTCACTAGCTCCCATTGAATTATAGGTTGGATATGTTTGCTGGTATAAAGTAAGGATGGAATGCGTTTTCGTGATGTTTATGTTTAAGTATGCATGTTCGGAATTATGTGATTATTGAATATGTTGTCCGAAATCATGTGAAAAAGTGATGTGTGTGTGCAATGTGTGGTAGTGAACTTAGTCATTGTTAGAGGTGTGAAATGGCATGTTTAATTCTCGTAATTTAAGTGCAAAAGTTGTACACAATGTGATATTCATCATAATGAATTGTGGCTGATTGAATAACAATCTTTTAGCCAAACAAACCTATGAAAGATGCACCTAAAAATGTGTTAAAATGGTCTACGAATTTTCTTAGAAATTCAAGTGAAAATGATGATAAAAATGAATTGAAAAATGACAAAAATTTCCAGCAACAATGCAACGTTAATTTACACTAAAGTTTAATGAAGGAAATCTGGAAATTTATTAAATTTTAAAGGAATGAGGCCACCAGGATTCGAACCTGGGACCTCACCTGTCAGAAAGCAGTAGCTCACAAAAAAAAGGGGTTGGGGGGGATCGAACACGCGACCTGGGGGGAAAGAGAAGAAGGAAAAAGGAAATGGGAGGCGTGGGATTTGAACCCACGACCTCCCGATACACGCGAAAAGGGAAGAAGAAGGAAAAAAAGAGGAGGGGCTGTGGGGAATCGATCCCACAACCCCTCAATCAACCAGCAGCAAAAAATGAGAAGCCAAGGAAGGGGAAATTAATTAAGGGAAAAGAATGGGGTCGTGGGGAATCGATGCCACGCCCCTCAGCAGCTGCCAAGATGGAAGGTAAAAAAAAAGAAAAATAAGGATGTTGTGGAGGCTCGAACCCCCAACCCGTCGGTTAATTAGAATTCTAATTAAAAATAGAAAATTTAATTCTTTCATGTCAATATGGAGATTTAATTTAGAATTCTAATGAAAATAGAAAATTAATTGTTTTGTGTAAATATTGAGATTTAATTTAGAATTCTTATTAAAAATAGAAAATTAATTCTTTCATGTAAATGTTGAGATTTAATTTAGATTCTAATTAAAATAGAAAATTAATTATTTGATGAAAATGTTGAGATTTAATTTAGAGTTCTAATGTTATGAATATTAGAAATAAAATCAATGAAAGATATAAATGATATCCAAGTGATTCAAGAATTGGGTTCCCGTGCCCAAACCTCCGTATTGATACATAAGTCATACGTGAGTAAAATATTCAAGAATAATACCATCTACGTAGATCAAAAATCAAGACCTTGGCATATATACAAGATACATAAGTCTTGTAATGCATAATCTTAGGAAAGTAAGAATCACTTAACGAACTATAAATGAAGCCCCGTGGCTTGTATATATAGACACATAAGTCTAACATACGTTCAAAAATAAATGAACCTAAGATATACGTAATGAAATGAAGAAATTAACATTCACGAAATAAGAGGTGAATAACTACGAAAAATAAAGGTGCGAATAATGAAGAATGTGGTGACAATCATGATGTGAGGCTAATGTATATGATGAGAGCAATCTCAAATGAGCCTAAGTAAATGTTACCAATACGTACTCACCAATGAGAGTGTAAGATAATGAAGAGACCAGTCTCTATGAACACTCTAATGAAAATATTGAGTTTAAAACACTTAATACTAACGATGAGATGAGAAATCATCTATTGAGATATGATGTCCTCATACTAGAAGCCAGCTTCCATGATGTATGAGTTGAATGTAATGGAACTTTATACTGAGCACCGATAGGCTAGCTATGAGTGGTGATGCCTTCTTTCGAGAAGGGAGGTGGTTCACGTAACTCTCATGAGAAAAGACTGTTCGGCTTGCCGGGTAAGGGTCTCCATACATCTCCTAGTCTTTAAACCTATACTGCTACTATAGGGATCTCGCGGGGTTAAATTCCTATATACGCTAGCATGTTATTGAGTCACTTTTACCGGTGATTTCACCTCTTTTTGATGTGGGGGAGACACTGGATTTCATGATGCTCACATGATCTATGTCGGTCAAAGTTAAAGTTCCCAATGAATTAATGAGGCCAGCCTCAAATGAATCATATAAAGAAATGAATGATACCGAAGGTGTTAGGATAGGATAATCAAGAGTATTCAAGTAATGACATTAGGTTATTCCGTATCATTGCACAGGAAACCCGATGAAAGTCTTAAAATACATCCTACGTATAGCTGGTGTTCACACTGGCCTATGAATAAACTGAAATGAGGTACGTATGAATGAATGAAGCAGACGCTGTGTTTGCTAAAGAAGGCTCCCTAGTTGAGGTCCCATATGTTGAGCCCTCATTTTGGAAAGTCTTAAGGTCAAGTCCATGATAATAAGGTCTCATGGCATATGAATGAATAATACAAAGGAAGTTATGTATTATATGTTATGTGCTATATGAAGATATTATGTGTTGTTTGTCATATAATAATTATAATGATGCATGTCACTCTCATGTCATAACTTTCTCAATCTCAATTTGGCAAGTCCACTAGCTTTACTTCCAAAAATCATGTCGTTAGGAAAGATCTATTCTTTCTCATGCATGTCCTTGGTGTGTGCTTGCATATACCCATACTTAGTACAAGTGTGTACTAATTCCATACAAACATCAATTTTTAGGTGCAGGCACAGGTGGACGGTAGAGCTAAAGGTTCGCTGTTGCAGCTATCTGGACATCCGCATTCATCCGGAGTTTGGTAGGTCCTCATGCTTTCGAGGATGCTACTGTTTTACATTCTAGCGTAGTTTTAAAGTTAAGCTAGTTGAGTATGTTCCACTAGCGTTTTTTTCCTGTTTTGGTTCAGAATTTGTATTGGTGCTATTTTGGCCGATATACGATTAATACTTAATGAATTATTTCTTTCAGTTGCTTATCTCTAAATGTTAGATGTTTGATGATGAACGATTACGAAATATTAAGAATTTCAACAAGTATGATTAAAGAATCAAAAATTTCAAATTTTTCGCTAAAATTAACCTATGTAAAGTAAGAATGACGTAAGTAGGCTTGTTTGTGACCTCTGAGAGGTCAACGACGCCGGTCTCGTCTCAAGACTCCGTTCGTGACAATATTCTTGAATTTAACAAGCTCTTCTATATAAAATATGAGTGAAAATATTTAATTAGAAATAAATCCAACATTTATAGAATATATGGGAGAAGAAATTAATCTTCATCGTTACTCTCATTAGGAGAAAAAACTACCGTAAATTACATACATAATTATAAAGCTAGATATAGACAAGATGATGTGACACATCTCTTGGTATAGAAAATTACTACTATCTCTTATATTATATTTTTCTGAAATTTTTACTTCATTATTTTCATTAATAAATTTGTTTGATAATTATAAAAAAATCTTACACCTAAATAAATCTCATGAGTTATATAAAAAACCATATACCTTTGTATTCTCACTTAATTAACTACATGTCACCTTAATTCCCTTATATCTAATTCTTTGATCAATCTATAAATATCAATTATGTATGGAGTTGTTGGATAGTTATTTTCATTTTCTCCTTTTTAACAAGTATCTTTTTTCCTTTATTTTTTCAACGCTAATGTATTTAGTAATTAATAGAAAGGACATAAAAAAGGTGACGTAAAAATATGGCCATAACTTAGATGAGTATTGAGTTTGAAATGAACATGATAAGTGAACACATTTTCGCCCTTAGACTACAAATTAAGCAAACACCTACTGATTTCTAAGGGGCAAAGTAGCCTTTCTAAATCAGAAGAAAGGTGAAATTGTTGAAACAGGTACATCTCAGGCTTCGGAGCTAATAAAATTTGAATCTCACTTTTTGACATATAAAATGTATATGTTGATGAATCAAGGTCCTTGTTTTAGAATTTGCAGCAAGTTTTCCTCTTTATAAAACCTTGTTATACAATAGTCGTGAGCTAAATTAGTGATGATACGCCCAATCCCTTGCTTCTTTCTCCAACTTAGAATTAGACTCACTAGGGTAGTTAATAATTTTAGTTTTCTTGAAGTGCGTGATTTGACGGTCTTTCTCAATCACTCTCCACAACATAATCAATGTCTCTTTTAGATAGTTGAGGTTATTCTTTTTTTCCCATTTAATGGAATTAGTTCATAGTTTATAGATTCTTCTTTTTTCTTGATTGGATAATAATTAATAATATGTGGTCACCTTCTTCATCCTCTTGTGATAGTTTCTTATATGTTTGTTGTTCATCCTTATTAAGGCATGAGTGCTAGATGCTCATTCATGTTGAAGGAGATAGGGAGGAATTAGTATGTTCTGAAAGACTTCTTCCTCTCTTCTGGTCTCTCAATCGTGGCTTAATTCTAATCCTCATTTATCAGGTGGGGCTAGTGGGTTTAGGTCTCGAGAAACAGAACGCGACAACTATTCTAAGACGAAGGCAATATTAAAGTAAGTGATAAGGTAGATTTTCTCTCTCTTTTCTTCCATCGTGACTTATAACTGTTCACAAAGCTGCAAAATAGTAATTAATTTGCTATAAATAAGTGACAATTAGAAAAAAAAAGATTTAAACATATATATGCCAAACCATCCAAGAGTTACATTCCATAACGTTTACAAAATAAAATGTTTTACTTGAGCACTTGTTGAATACATATACTTGCAATTATAAGAAGATAATTTATGCAAAAAAGATATCTTAAATTTGATACAGTAGCAAATTAAGTACAAGTTTGTTAGTCTTTTTAAAGCAAACAAATATAGCATCTGGCTAGAATCTTCATAAGACAAACTAAAATAGCCCAAAATGCAATTCAAAAAAATTGTAGCTAATTTATTGCAAGCAAAGGGGTGTTGGGATCTTCTGAACCTGCAAAACATTTGCAATAGGGCCCCGTATCAACTTGAAGCGACAAATGTCACAATTAGCTATCTTGTTATCTTTTCGAAAGGCAGTCCATGTTTCTTTTATGATAACCCTACTCCTAGTATAATCTATTTTTACTTACCATTCTACTCCTTTTTCATTAACAAACCTCATATTCTTCATGTGGATTATGTCTATTTTTTGGGTAAATCTCGACGGGATAGCCTTAAAAACATATTCATCAAACAAACATGATCAATAGATTTTCAGGAAAATAACTAGAATGTGCAAATCTAGCGAATTTCAAAACACAATGTAAAACTCTTAAACCTTACCATACAAGTAGCTTGTGCCTTTTTTTATAACCATTTCAAAAAAAGGGATTGTCACCAGTTAAGTCCACCAAAATGTATTGACTGCTATAATTATTTGGAACAACTTTTTCACATATATTATTAGCCTCTCCAACCTCCTTATCTACAACACCTTGACATAAGTATAACAACTAGTACAATATTCTACTAATGAATTAACTTAATTAATAGCTAATAAAGCACTTAAGATGTTTACTTACGTTGCTCAAATACATTAGCATTAGTTTGAGGGCAATTAACTGGAATATCTTCCTTTTCATCCTTGATTACATTAGCGTTAGATTGGAAAATTGGAATATCTTCTTCGATTACATAAGCATTAGATTGGAGAATTAGAATATCTTCATCGATTACATTAGCATTACCTTGGGAAACTAGAATATCTTCCTCTTGTTCATCTGATTCAATATCTTGATCTATTGGATATTCAATTTCTGTTGTACTCTGATCATATATAGCGACAACAAAGTGAGAACGCGGGTTGTATGTGAACATTAATAAGCTCTTGACGCTTATTGAGTAATAGTCACAAAAATCACTCCATCCCTTGGCTAGCCAAATTTGGCCTTGAGAATTATCCACTTCAACCTCCCAAGCTTTTCCATGGGGAAACTCAAGAAACACGGGGTTAAACTTGTTCTCGCAGTGTCTTTTGGAAAATACTACTAGGATCCTCTGTGTGCAAAAGAAATGGAAAATCTAGTTTCATACAAACACAATTAGGTTAACTTATATCTTGGACTAAATCAACAATTTACAAGGACTAATATTACAATGAATTACTTACTAGACGGCGTAATTCATCTAATGAAGTAATGTTTTGGATGAACTTAGGGTTGTCGGGAGAACAGTTCCTTATGGAAGATTCACAGAACTTGATTACAATGATAGACGGTAGGATGGGTAATTGTTGAAGAACTTGTTTACTCTATATATGAGTTTGATTCACGAGAACCATGCAACGCTTGCTCACGAGGATTCTATTGTATCTCATTCATCACAAGATGCTTATGATGACTATTATATTGCTTTGTCTTGGAATAATAACCAGATTGTTGTTTCTTTTTACTTTCTTTTTGACTTCTATTTAAGACTCATTCACCTAACCCTATTAATTACCACTTATTTTCTCTCACGTGAATATGACTACTATTGCTTTGTCTTGGAATGCACAAATATTGTTTTTTTCTTTTTCTTTTTGACTTCTATTAAAGACTCATTTACCCTATTACCTCTTACTTACACTTGCACTATTATTCTACGTTTTATTTATAATAACTAGTGAAATTTGCGGCGATTGTAGAAATAGATTTAAATTTATCATATCAACTTTTTTAGGATATTGAAATAATTTTTAAGCAATATATATTTTTGAGTTAATTCATAAATGTGAATTATTTAAAAGGTATATGCAGTTTATGAGCATTATTTGAATCAAAACATATCCTAATGAAAGTTTGCTACTCCAATCCAAAGATAGTCTGCAAAACTTAAATTCTTAAAAACGAATCCAAAGAAAAAAGCAAATGTATTTTGAAATACTAGAATAGGGCGAGCCCCCAAATGTCGCATTGGTGTGAGTCCTTCTCTATATTCCCGCCACATATAAAGGAAAGCACTACCAAACCAACAAGAAAGAAGAAAATTCATGATGTAAGGCCCTAGTTGGCTTGGTTCTCTCTTACTCTTGTCTACACTCCCCTAGGCCTTTGTAAGTAGGTTTTTATTTTGCCTCGTTTTGTCCCAAACCAAAGAGGAACTAAGAAAAAGTATGTAATGGACATACCTTTAAGTTTCATGTCTTAAGGATTAGTTATTTTTTCCATTTCATTAATATTGTCTGATCCGATGATAAGTGTTCCAATTCAAGCAATTACCATATCAAGTTCTATTGCAGTATTAGTGACATAAGGTATAAAAAATCAAATTAAAACACTTACTAAAAGAAATTTGGAATTATCAATACAGTAGTACAACACTACATATTCTTATTAAATTAGATTGAACAGTAATATGAGTTGATTGTGCTATTAGTGTTGTTCAGCTAATCAGGCCTTTCATCAACTAAAAAAAGAAAGGAAGCATTTGAGAAACTGCAACATTTTCTTTCGTAAATTAGTTTTGATGACTATAGATTTTGGGGTTCTAATTAAGTAAGTCACGATGTTGTTATATCCAATTGATTGGTTTTCTCAAAATCAGCTAGTGGACTTTAAAAAATTGATTCATTTGTGATCCACATGACTTCAGAAAAAAATTCTATATTTTATCCACCTAGTGATTGTTTTGATTGAATTTTGAACATTCTGATATCAATTAAGAACATTCTTTGACATATATCTTATATATATAGATTTACTACAATAGAACATGCTCAACTCTTTCTAAAATAAAGATCCATAGATACATTGTTTCCTTCCATTTAAAAAAGGAAGGAACAAACACAAAGTATCTGAACAAAATATAAGTCGGAGTTTAGAGTACTTAACAAGTGAAATAATATTATATTCATTCAGTAGAAGGACACATGATGACATTGAATAGAAGCTTGGGTCAATTTAAACACAAACTTTTTTAGCTTGAAGTACCATGTCACTATGTCTATTGGAAAAGAACTCCTAGCTACTAACGACGTTATGGTCAGTTAATTTGAAGGATACATCATAATATAGAACTAAAGATTGATCACGTGATAACTTGAGTTAGAAAAAAAACATTCGAGAAATAGTGGCTTTGAGACGTGAAGAATCACTTTCTTTCAAGAGTCATGGAGATTACAAGCAATGTTTTATCAAAATACGACAAATCCTGAAACTTATGTGCAATTGAATACGCTGATAGTGTGGGTAAAAGTACCACTTTGATTGGGAAGTAGACCGGTGGTGGTGTCCTCATATGGACTATGAAATCCTTCCTTCATGAGCTAGTTTTTTGTATTGAGTTAGGTCTAGGTGGCATACCTTTTCATGGTATCAATGTTAGGTCCATCATCGTTAGAACTCGTGGTTCGCGTGTCAGTTGGGAAATCTTCCCCAAATGAACTAGCTTTTAGGATTGAGTTAGACTCAAGTAGTGTCATATTTCGTACGTACACCACCTACGGAAGTTCACGTAGTTATAGAAGCAGTCAAGGAAACTTTTTCGATAAAAATCTCATTTAATCTCAATTTCTGAATCGATACAACCTTTGTGTTCAATTAATCTATATAAATATTATGACACTCATGTTTATAATCACTTATTTCAAGAATGATCTTTTATATTTCTAATCATTAAGTGAGTCAAATGTTGTCACATGAATTGAAAGAAGTGAGTTATTAATGTAAATTGTAGCGAAACGAGATGATAGACTTCATTATGTTCATAGCTAATAAATCAGATAAGATTTTACACTTAGCTTACACAAGGTTGGAAGCCAAGTTGGATATCATCATCTGCATGTCCTCCATACATGAGTAGTGTTTCTTTTATGGCTTAAAGGAGCCTTTGAAAATAAAGGAATGAAGACAGAGGCGCGACTACAAGGCACTTGTCAATGGACATAATATTTTTATTCGACCTTTTTTAAATTGTCCCACATTTATAGAAATAATAAGGTATAGATCTTGCACATTTTACGCCTCCTTATCTAGTCTCTACCAATGAAAGGTTAAAGATTCGAATTTTAATAGGATAACAAAGAAAGACATGCCATTTTTGTATATATGAAATTTGTGAGAACCTCGATTAATTCATGCTCAAAATTAAGTCTAGCCTTGGTTGTGCAAAGGAATATTTTTTTCAAGGGAATGAAATTTAATTTGTCTTCTTACATTGGATTTTGAGAAATTCTAATTGATTAAGACTAAAAATCATTCTATTTAAATTCACAATTGACAAGGAGGGAAGTAGAGTAGCACTAACATAATGTTTGGAATAGTCGATGAATTCAAGAATTAAAAGAGAAATTAAACAAAGAAGATGGGATTAAAGTACTTATGAGACACCAATATACAACTACACCATGTTTAGGCACAAAATAAAGTTTTTATTGGAAAAACTAATTATGTTCTCATGATTCACGAGACAAAAGAGGTAGACCTGACATTTTTCCCTAACATATTCAATGAAGAAATGAAATTAACCATTTGACCATAAACTTTGGATTAAATTTTAAAAACCTATGCTTGAATAATTTTCAAGTTTCAAAATTTGGTTCTTCTTGAGAGAATTTTCACTTTCACTCACAAAAATTCAATTTATTTTAAGTAAAATGTTTGTTCAAACATAAAATCAAATTTCAAAATATGACATCTTCATGAATTAAAATTTTCAAATTTCAACTTTAAAATTTATGCTCAAATTAACAGGAATATGATTTGGATAAGCGGGAGATGGATTTTGGTAATTTGGGGGTGGACTTTGATATAGTAAAGCTTGGACATTTGGATAAGTGGAGGTAGCATTCTGATAAATTGGAGGATTACTGGGATGACTAGCTTGCGTTTAGCAAGCTTGGTTGGAATTTTGCGAAGACCGAGAACGACCTTGGGAATATGAAGAGCTTCTGGGGTTTTCTTTCCCCCATATGAAACAACAACAATTTCTTCTCTTTTCTTCTTCAACGTTCCTGATGATCCGGGTGATGCAGCAACACGGTCTATCTTTCCCGTTTTCAACCTATCTTCGATAGCCTCACCAGCTTTGATTATCTCGACAAATTTTGCTCCTACGAGCAACATGATTTGATCATAATACTCGGACTCTTGCACCCGCATGAACACTTCTACAATTTCTTTTTCAGACATGGGCGGTCTCACCCTCACCGCTTCTTTTCTCCACCTATAGGCAAACTCCCTATACCTTTCGATTCATTTTTACTTTATCTTTTCTAAAAAGTATTGATCTGGAATAATTTCTATGTTGTAATCAAATGGATCGATAAAATCTTTGTCATTCAATGCATTCCAGCTGGGCCATTGCCTGGTTTCATGGGAGGTGAACCATTCAAGATCTTCTCCACACAGTCTTCGGCGGAAGAGACGCATCAATAGAGCTTCATCTCTTTCAACTCCCACGAGCTAGTCACAGTAGGCTCTCAGATGAGCCATAAGGTTGTCCACTCCTACGAAAGTGTCAAACATTGGGATCTTGAACCCTTCTGGAAGGTCCAAATTTTGATGAATACATGTCTTCGTAACTAAGCCCAGCGATATCAGGGACGCATTCAAGCTCTTTCATGGCTTTCTTGATCTCTTCTTTTATGTCGAACTTTGCCTCTTTCTTCGTCATGCACTGTCTGGCTCTTCGTAGTTCTTGTTTCAACTGAGCTATGACTTTGGTGTCTTTTGAGTAACAAAGTTGATGTTGTAATTCATTTTATCAAACTTCTCTTGAAGTCGGTGAAGTCGGACTATATGTTTGGCTCCAACATCTGCAATAATGTGGGGAACATTTGGACCAGGCTCAATAGTTCCAGCGAAACTCTTTTTCAACCATTCTTTCTACTCCTTAAAACACTCTGGACGAAACCTCTTTGGTACAGGTTCACCCAACACTTTTCGAGATTGCCACATCCTAAGTATGTCTTCAGCAAATGCAACTCGTCCATTCTCGTGATCAGTTTCAAATTATCTCATATCTGCGATCAGGGGAAGCTCTTGTTTCCCTTCTAGTTGCCTTAGGACTCGACCAGGAGCATATGGTCTAGTCCCTCTTAACAGAGCAAATACTAAGTAAGGGACTTTTTTTGTTCGAACCACCATATTCTTAGTTACCACCAAACTGTCTATTGACAACTGTACGTCTTCTTCTCTCAACCCTCAAAGCCTCAGATACCAAATACTTTCTTCTCCAATCTTATTGCAACGATTGTGGTACAACCACCAATCATGACCATGTAGCTAGTCTATCTGCTTTAGCGGATATGGTTCTTTTGGATTATGAGTCTTGATCAAATATCGCATCATCCACCACTGTAGTATCGAATTACACCCTTGAAAGAAGTGTTCTCCGCTCTGATATTTGTCTAAAGCCCTATAGATATCGACCAAAATCATAGTCACTAAAGTGTAGTACTTTCTTGATGATTTATAGTTCACTCCGTAGAAGATGGCATGAGTGACCATAAACATGCTAGAATGAATAGTGTATTTTTGTCCTTGAGGGAAAACACTCATTCCAATTGAACATATTGTGAATGCGAGGGGACACGTCACTCTCCATTTTTCTTTTGAAATGAACTCATCCTTATATTTCTAATAAGCCCTTGCACATCCGAACCGATAATATAGTTTTCTAAAAGTTATATTTGGGCTGGGGAGCTTGTCCATCCACTCGGTTTTAACCAATGACAATTTTTCTCTAACTTTAACGAAATCCCATATTATAGTATTTAGGAGATTTGTATCTGGATGTCGTTTCCTTTTGTTGCACATGGAGACCTTTTGTAACTCGTGAGGACTTCTTCTATTGTTAGCGTCAAATCTACTTCTCCAAATCGAAAGACCATATGCTCACTATCCCAGAATTTTACCATTTGTCCAATTAGGTCAGGCCAAGCATTCATCTCTGTCAGTGAGGGGAGGTAACCTATGTGTTTCTGAACGATCATTTTGTCGTTGTTGTTCATGAACCTCCACCATACTTTGAGGATGGGATCGGGGACGGTAACCATTCTTGTTTTCAAAGGCTCATGTGCCGGATTCATCCTAAAAAATAACATACAAAGATTAGTTAACCCTACCCCCGTAGACAACAAATCATTTTAAAAAAACACATACATCCTTCAATTATCACAAAAGCATGGTTGTCTATTTTTGGTAATTCGGGCCAAGTAGACAAAAGGTTGACTTATAATGGGCCCCACACACCTTGAGTGTTGAGTCGTCCTAGTTTGAATGCTCCTAAATTCAGAAATTTGGCTCGGTTGTATTCTAGTTGACTAGGAGTGACTTTTGAAAAAACTGGGAACCCAAAAAGACAATTTAGGCAGGAACTTGTGACAGTTATTGGACGCATAACGGATCAATAAATTGTCACTAATTCTGAAAGAAAGTGAGTATAAAAATGTCCGGCTGCGATTCCGCGAACCGCCTTCAATATACTATACAATATATATCATAAATATGCCATGATATGCAATGCCAGTTTATAATTTAAACAAATTAATCACATATAAACAATTCAATAATAACACTTCGTCCAAATAATCAAATCAGTTTTGTTAGAACTTAATTAATCCCTAGCAGAGTCGTCATTTCAGTTTTATTAAAAATATATAAGTAAAGTAAAAATGAATAAGTTTCAAAAAATCAATTTATCTTATGATTTAAGAGAAATTAATTTTCCAAATTGACAGAGTCGTAACTTGATTTTTTAGTAAAAATCAAGAAAACTTAGAATTATTTTCCAAAGATTTAAACAGATAAAAATCAGTTGAAAAAGGGTTCGAAGTTCATATGTTCATTGCGAGAAAGTGTTAGGCCCTCGAAATGTCTGCTAACTCACGGTTGACCGGTGATTTGACTAAATGACCATTTTAAAATAGTTTTCAAATATTATCTAAATAAAGTGAATTCAGATTTTCTTGTTGATTTATTTTATTACTACTTCACTTTACTTAACTATTTAAAGGGAAATAAACTAAAATGAGAGATTTCTAAATGAGAAGAATATAAAGTGTAATTCACCATCCTGTATCTTGGTATTCTTTTAGGCCTATAAATCATTTTTTTAATTATATATCAGTGTATACAAAAAGTATATCGCCTGTTTTCAGACCTTCCTAGGTCTGGAAAGTTTGATTTCAGCCTGCGTTTATCATCCTCCGCCTGTACTTCGATTTTGATTTGGGAGAACAAGATTGAGCCTCTTTAGCTCAAGGTGAAATAAATTTAAATAATGGAGTAATCCGATGGACTCGCTCAAAAATTCATGCCAAACAAAAGAGTAAGAAAAAATAATTAATACACACTAGAGGAAAATTAATTCATACACAATCATCAGTCTTAGTAGAACAAGAGAATATGAAGGCTTGCCATTAAAGGTACAGAGGATCACACAAAGAAATCAATGGCAATAGCTGAGTGCTTCATAATGCTAAAACCATTTTTGCGCTTTCAAAATTTGAACAAAGAGGGTAATGAAGACAAAGGAATATTAAACCAAGTTTAGCATAAATTTTACGCACTAGGGCATACATTCAAAGGAACCTAGTGACATATGCTTTAAGCAAAGCACAGATAGAAAACAAAAAAAAAAGATTACTGATGGTATGCAACTAACAGATAAAGGGTCACTACTCTCGTTGACTACAAAACAAACACCTTGGATTAAATCTAATATCGCTATATACTATGCATCGGTAAAATGTTGCTACAGCTGATGCATATATCGCAACATTCATCCGTTACAACATTTGAGTCATATGCTTCTACGTATAATAATTTGTGGCAACATATACTTTTAAATAATGATTACGTTTGATTGTGCTTTTAGATATATTATATTTGGCAACATATGCAGCAAATGTTGCTACAGGCGAATCACAACATGTGGCATATGTTGCTACAGATGGTTCGCCTGTAGCAACATTTGTTGCACATGTTGCCACATCTAGTATATCCTATAGCAACATTTGACATGTGTTGACACAAAAACAAAGAAGAGCAACAAACCACGCATTAAGGCATTTCAAAATAAGATTATATAATAGAGATTATCCTCAAATAAGAAACAACATTCATCAAAATTCAACAACATAATGCTTAACACTCCTTATGGGGCATTTCGATTTGGGCATGTAGTTTTTTTGTGGTCAAAGTCCCTACATACTGAACACTTATTTTTCTTATTGGAAATGATTCACCAACTCCACACCGTCTCTTATATGTCCTTCTTCTGGGTTTACTTGGATCAACGTATGGAGGAGGTATTTCTCTCTGTATGATATCCAAAGGGACAATCCAAGAATCTTCAATTGGCACCAGGTGAATTTCCTGACAATATGCGATTATGTATTTTTCCACTGAATAATATGGAGAGGAGTACATGTAAATCTGATTTCCTAAAATTATCACCATGTTGGGATCAAATCGCTGCCATGGCATGTGGACAAGGTATTTTGTCCAAATCAAAAATTCTACAAGTACAAGTTCTTCTTTGTAGATCCACAGTAGCAACATCTCCATGACCAGTGACACTGAACTTGTATTTAGCGATTTGATGGGCCAACAACTTGTTGTCCGCGTTGACATACTCTGATAAGTCTTTTTCAATTGAAGGAACAAATCTATTTGCGCAGTGCACCAGTTCCATATGCCTCTGGTGAAATAACAATGCAAATCTCTGATTTATTTCATCAAATAGAGCGACAATGGGAAATTCTCTTTCAATATCAAACATAGCATTCACCAATTTCGCGATGTCTGATTTCATAATGTTATATTTACACAACAACAGATAAAAATCAAATAGAACACATAAAGTAAAAATAAACTCAATTGAAATTATACCTATTTCCTGGGCAAAATGTCCTACTCCATGTGTGAAATCCAATACGTTCAAGATTTTCAGCGGTCTTTGGTACCAAATCTCTTATTTGATTGAAATGATCATTGAAGTCACATATATCGTACGCCTTTGCTGCTTTATAAAAATGGGAAACTACCTTTGAATTGTGAAAGTTATTTCGAATATTTTCCCTAAGGTGTCTCATATAACAACCATAATGAGATGCAGGGTAGATTCTTGAAACCATCTTTCGAATATTTGGATGCCTATTAGAGATAATGCACAAGTCATTGGTATCACCTACAAAGCTTCTCATATTTTAAAAAAAATATTCATATGAGGCATCACATTCATTGTCCACGACACAAAAAGCCACTGGAAATATATGATTCTCGGAATTTTGTTTCACCGCCGATAGCAAAACTCCTCTATACTTGCTCCTTAGAAAGGTGCCATCAACGGCTATTACTTTTCTCATTTCTTGAAAACCAATTATCAAGCAGCATATGATACAAAGAAGTACTGGAACCTCCCATTTTCATTGAGCAGCAATGCCGTCTTGCTTCATGGATTCGCAACTTCAAGCATATACCGATACGCATTAAGCACTACATACTCGTGCTCATGTGTTCCCCTAACATTAGAATTAGCATGCTCCATGCCCTTAGAAATCTTCCAATAGCTTACCTTACAAGTCAATTCTGTGCGGAATTGATTTGACATGTCTCTTGTGGATGGGCCTTTACCATTGGAAATCTATTTTCAAAGTGCTTACCTATGACTTTTACCGTGGCGTGGGGATTATGGCTTGTAAGATGCTCTTAACCTCAAGTATGGTACTTTTCATAGATTATAATGGCAAACCTATCACTACTTGTAAATTTCACAGCCCTCAGCCATCAATTGCAATCCGGATATGAACATTTAAAGGAAAACACGTTACGAGAATTGATCACCTTTTTCAGTCTAAATTTTTTTTTTCAAGCAAGCAATTTTTAATGAATTTGTCAGTTCTTGCTTGTTCTTGAATGTCATTCCCTTATAAAATCCTATTTCATCATCTCTAACATTATTCACACGTGAAGTTTGAAAAGCACATGGATTGTTGCTTATAGGTGTGGGAGCAAACTTGCTCTCAAGGTTTGACCCTTCAGCTTGAGCTTCACCTTCACTTTCACCTATTCCAATGTCATCATCAGGATTATTCATGTCTGCAGGATGAAATTCATCATTAACCATATCTTGTTGGCCTAGGTCTACATTATGATCCTCCTCGATAGAAGTTTCTTCCACGTAGACTCTTAATATTGGCGATTTCTCTGTTCCTCCCAAATAAACACTCAAACTAGATTGATCAGTTATTCTAAAAGGTAAAACCTTCTCATTATGAAAAAATGGAGAATGTAACTCATGACAAGATTTTGCGGTTAACAATTGTAACCATACTTTTGCACGACTAAATTGAAGAAATCATACAAAATATTTCTTTCGATATACATCCCTACTAAACCGGCACCTTATTTTTTACCATCCTCCCAACGCAATATGAATCGATCTTTCTTCTCGACCCATTCACCACGACAATCAATTCCTACAAATAATGACATTGTACCAGAAGAAAATAATTGAAAAAAACAATTATTAATTACGAAGAATAAGCATATGTAGCAACATATGACTATTCTGTGGCGATATTTGAGTCATATGTTGCTACATATGACTGTTCAGTTTTGAAAAATAAATCACTTGTTGCTACATTTTTTATTTATATCATATGTAGCAACATATGACCATTCTGTTGCGAGAAGTAAGTCATATACAAATCCATTGTGAAAAATTAATCACGTGTTGGTACATTTTTTAGTTATATCATATGTAGCAACATATGACTATTCTGTTGCGAGATTAAGTCATATGTTGCTACATATGACTGTTCTGTTGTGAAAATAAATCACATGTTGCTACATATGACTATAATATGTTATAATAGTCAACTGTTGCAATATATATAACAATATTTTGGAAACGCGAATGCAAATTATTGAAAAAATTGCAGGTACCCAGATCAGATGATAATGAATTGATTTTAAATAACTATAAATTGTACTTACCAGAAACAATGGTGTATAATGCTTATGCAATAATTCCAATTGAACATAATAAAATTTTGTCCACCATTTACAGATTAGGTAAAAAACTGATTCAAGAAGAAGAAAGTACAAGCACTACCAGCAAAGACTCGCAATGTAGGAAAATAAGAAGAAGAAGAAGAAGAAGAAGAAGAAGAAGAAGAAGAAGATGAAGATGAAGAGAGCAAGAAGAAAGGAAAAGCAAGCAAGCAAAGACGAGGGTAGAAGAAGAAGAAAAGGACGAATACGACAGCTGGAGGCAGGGGGAAAAAGCTTTTATTTCCTCTTTTGGCTCGATATTTGTCCACAAAAATTGGTTAAATTAGGTTTGGTATAATCAAATTTACCATTTTACCCCTCATTTAATTCCCACCAAAAGTTGGTTAAATTAGGTATTGTGAAATTACCCTTTTACCCTTCATTTAATTCAGTGGACCAAACTGTCAACTTATAAACTCAAGGGCAACTCCACAACCCTTAATCATTAATCACATAATTGTCACTTACACCCAATATTCAAGATTTATGTCACCACCCATTTATTTTGAAACCTTAATGTCACTTTTTTAAAGAAATTTCGTTTTAGTTGCTCCATAATTTTGCAAATTTAAAAATAAATATTAAATATGCAATTTTAGTTTCAAAATTTTAATTGAGGATAGTAATTAATTTAAAATTTAAAAAAAAACATGCATCACGTCAACTAAAATAATTCTAAAGAGTAGTTTTAGTGGGTAGTTATTAGTATAAAATTTTAAAAATACAACATTTTTTATTTATAAAAAAATGCAGATAATAATAATATATAATGGAAAACACGGTTAAAACATATTTTCAAATAAATAAAATTAAAATAACTAAATATAAATCATTTTAGAACAATTTTAAAAAATTAGTCTCATGTATTTAGAAAAAACTGCTTTTATTTTTATTTTTTTCAAAAAATTTATTTAGTTTATATATTTACTGAAACATAGATAAAATTGAAACTAAAAATTAAATTGCAAACTTAAAATGGAAAAATGGAAAACATGGACAAAAAATTTCAAAAAACACACAAAAAGTAGTTGAAGTTTGAAGGAAAAATATAGAGCTTTCAATATGGGCTAGTCCATCCTATCCGGGCTAACTCATACAAGCTTTAACATTTTATGGGTCAAATCGGGCTAGCCCATTATTATAGTGGGCCAGAAAATGGTCGGCTCAAACCACAAGTACGTGCGCTACAGGCTTGACAGGTCAGCCCACTTTTTTAAAAAAATAACTCATTTAACAAATACTTTAAAAATAAATTAACACAAAGACTTATTTTTTTAATCCAACAAAGATCAAAGTCTTCAACTAAACTGACCCACGTTTTCACAAAATATTAACTCTTTATCTATTTCACCTTTATCAATTCACGTAAAAAATTTCCCCATAATGACCCATCATTTTCCGGCAACAATTTCTTCAAATAGAAGACAAAATTGATCTTCCCAAGGAAGAAATTCGACAAGAACGATAAGATTTTATTCTAGTTAAACATTTACACAAGCGAAGAAGAAACATGATCCAACGAATAAAGATAAATCATTGAAAATTAAATCTAAACATTCATATAAAAGGGTAAATTTGTCAAATCTAAATTAATTTATATTTATTTAAATAGCTTTAAAGAATGGTTACAAGAAAATGAAAATAATAGAGGTAGACGTAGTATCGTAAACCATAGGAAAGGTGAGTGTTAAAGAGCGAAGCCTGGAGGGAAGTCTTTGAAATTATCTCTATTGAGTAAGTTTTTTTTCAAGTAAAGTTTAAATATATAATAACAATATTAACCTAATTATTTTGAATTTGGACTCTCTTTAATTTTAATATTATATTATATTTTTTAGTTAATTATTATTGGCCCACAGGACGGCCCTACCTATATTTTTCAAGCCCATCAAATCAACAGGTTTATTCAGGCTGAGATAAAAAGTTCTTTTCTTAAATTGGCTCCAAAAATCTTAGTCCAATCTTATTAAATTCGGGGTTAGGCCAGACCGGCCCAACGGACCTAGCCCATATTGAGGGCTCTAGAAAAATATTTTAAATTAATCCACGTACAAAATAAAAAGTATAAGATTGTAAATTAGTTACTTTTTATTTGAATTTAAAAATGGTTACCTAAAATTACTCAACCACTCCTATATCCTTTATCTTTATATATTCATAAATAAAAAAATCCATGTAAAAAGATTATTTTCTTCTTTTTCAAAAATAGGCATCTACATTCTACATAAATTATATTGCAAAATTGCAATGGTAAGGCAGCACAAAGAAGTCATCAACATTCTTGCATAGAGTAAACAGTGTTCTGTGTATGCATATATGTGAAGAGATCGTTTTTTATAAGTGTGACTTAGTTACATTCTTAACTATGAATGATTCAGTTACCATCATAAATTTTGTCAAATTTTTGTTAGATTATGGATACATTGCATGAGTATTTGAGGTTAGTCTGTGTACAACATATATTGAAGATATATTAAGAATAAAGACTTGCTTGAATCTCAATGGATTATATTTTAGAAAGATTTACCAATAATGATAAAACACAAAACTTTGAGTTTACTTATTTATAACTATATTTTTCAATGTTAAAGTTTATCATTTTTATTATGATCATGATGACAGATTCACTTTCAAAATATAATAAATTGTGTTCTTCAAGGTTAAACATTTACAAATAATTTTTACATGACACAGTAGACATTTAGAATTAAGAATAAATTATTTGAAAAAGAGAATAAAGTAACAATTATGATTATGAGGAATAAATACTTACTTTGTCTTTCAAATATAATTCAATTTGTACTTTGAAATGCATTGTTTATTTGTTACATCTTATTATCTATTTTCGTCTCAAAAGTTAAAAGTGTTTGAATATCTAATTAATTTGCTTGTCTTCGTTTATATCTCAATTTATAATATTCTCTTATTATTATTATATAATTGTGTTGAAGCATACAGCTAAGGCCGTTCAAAATCGAATTGAAATCGATAAAGTCGAACCGACAAAAAAGTTATAGGTTTATAGTATTGGGTTATTGGCTTAGTGATTTTGATAACGGTTTTGATTTTATTTTTTTTGACATCGGGTTATTGGCTTAGTGATTTTGATAACGGTGTTACATGCCTATTTACATCAATGTATATATACAATAACTAATACTTATAACCACTATAACTAACTCTTAACAAACTAGTTATACTAATTACATATATGCCACATTGTTCAAGTGACACTTTCTTCAATACTCCCCCTCAAGTTTGGAGGTATGAACAAGTTCATTACACCAAACTTGGATAACAAATATTCATGTTGAGATTTTCCTAAACCTTTAGTTAACATATCAGCTTCATGTTCCTTTGTATGTAGATACTTTGTTTCAACTAATCCTTGTTGAATTTTCTCACGTATGAAATGACAATCCAACTCAATATGTTTTGTTCTTTCATGTAATACTGGATTGGCAGCAATTTGTATTGCTGACCTACTGTCACTGTAAAAACTGACTGGAGTTTGAATCTTAGCTCCAAGCTCTTTAAACAGCTTAACTATCCATGTAATCTCAGCTATTGAACTGGCCATACTTCGATACTCAGCTTCAGCTGAGCTTCTAGATACTGTGGCCTGTTTCTTTGATTTCCAAGAGATCATTGATTCTCCCATCTTCACCATAAAACTTGAAACTGACCTTCTTGTGTGTAAACAAGCTCCCCAATCTTCATCACAATAAACCTTTAACTGTTTGGAGCTTTTGCTAGATAACAATACTCCTTGTCCTGCTTGACTCTTTATGTATCTCACAATTCTGAGTGCAACATTAAAATGAGATTGCTTTGGTTGATGAAGAAATTGACTCAGTGTTTGAGTAGCAAATGCAATATCTGGTCTTATAACATTAAGATACAATAACTTGCCTACTAGTCTTCTGTATATAGTTGCATCTTCCAATAGCTTGTCTTCTTCTCCTTTTCCATTCATATCATCATATTCCTTAGTTGTTAATCTAACATATGGATCCAGTGGTGTAGAATCTGGTTTGGCAGCACCAAGTCCTACTTCAGAAATTATTTCTACAAGTGTGTACTTCCTTGGAACATTGGGTGACAGGAAAGTGAAAAACTTGTGTTAAGACACTAGGTGAGGTGTGGCCTAGCCTTTGATGCCATAGTAGAACTCTTGAATCAGATATAGATGGAGGTATGGATGGAAGACTTTGAGTTTGTGTTTCTTTATTCTCTTCTGCTGTGAAGCACTGCTCATGTTTGTCTCTACTGACCTTGTGAATAGGTAAATGATAGAGACCTTCACTTTCTCCACCAATCCCCCTCACCTGCCCATTGTAGAGGTCCTGAAATATAACAAAGTCAGGAAAGAAGGAGACAACACAGTTTAAATCTCTTGTAAGCTTTGAGATTGACAACAGATTAAACTTGAAATCAGGAATTAACAGAACATTCTCTATTTTGTCTTGTGAAGTCAGATGACAAGATCCTGTATGAGTAACCTTGACATTATCTCCATTTGGCAAATACACTCTTCTAGGCTTATCTGATAAAACTTGTTGTTGGTATTCAAGTACAGTAGGCAAAGATGTCATATGATTAGTAGCACCTGAATCTATGATCCACCCCTGTTGTTTATCCCCAACTATAAGTGCAATATCATTACCTATTGAAGATGCATAATCTTGGACTATATTTGCATTTGCAGCACTGTTAGACTGTGAGCCTGACCCTTCTGTTCCTCCCTTAGCATTTGTATGCCCAAGCATTTGTAGAATCTGACTGTATTGATCCTGAATGACACTCAATCCTCTATTATAGTCATTATGATTTACTCTTCCATTGTAGTTTTGACTATAAGAATTGTTGCTTAAACTTTCTTCTCTATTAGGGTTAAACTCTTCTTGATCATTACTAATAGCATTATGAGCTGTATGAAGTTGTCTTTTATCATTATGATTTCTCCCTCTCCCATATGATGGTCCTTTCTTCCTTCTTTCAAGACTAGGAGGATATCCATGAAGCTGAAAACATACAGCTCGAGTATGTCATGTTCTATTACAATAGTCACAATACACACTTGAATCATAACTAGGAACATTAGGAGTTTTATGTTTAGGTACAGATTGATTTCGAGCAGTAAACATTGCATGCGATTCTACTTGTTCATTACTAACAGATTGTGTAATCCTACACTGACTCTCTCTCTCAATCAACATGGAATATGCCTTGTTAAGAGAAGGAAGAGGCATCATCATAAGAATCTGGCCTCTTGCTTGATCATATGACTCATTAAGACCCATGAGAAACTGCAGCAATTTTTTATTATGCATAAACACATTGAGATCTCTTGAACCAGGACAACCACAAGTAGATATAGGAACCAAAGTATCATACTCTACCCATAGTTCTCTCAATCTAGAAAAATACACTGAAATTGTACTCATACCTTGACTGATAGTTGCAATTTCTTTGTGTAATTGATAAATTCGACTTCCATCTACTTTATCATACCTTTCACTCAATTCCTTCCACACTTCTGCTACATTTGTTGAGTAAACAATCCCACTAAGTAATTCTTTTGATACACAGTTCATTATCCACGACAGAACAATGGCATTACATCGTTCCCACAAATTCTTCATGTTTTCTCCATATGCTTCCTTCTTGCAAGATCCATCAATGAATCCTAGCTTATTTCTTCCCAAAATGGCTATTCTCATAGCTCTGCTCCACACCGAAAAGTTCTCAGATCCAGATAGCTGAATCGAGAATAACATAACACCTGAATTATCGATGTTATTCAAGAACAATGGGTGATTATGACTTAGTTTTTCTGGTAATTCATTATCAACAGCTGCCATTGTTGCTTCTACTTTTCAGACTGTGTTTAAACAACTTTTGATCCTAACTACTGCGATTGCTCTGATACCATGTGCAGTAAATCAGAATAGAAGCAGCATGAAGAAGAAAAAGAGAGGAAGAGAGAAGAGATGAAGATGCAGAAGAAGAAGAAGAAGAAGGATCTAGAACAGAGAAAATCAGAGTTGTATATTATATGAAATGTGTGTTACATGCCTATTTACATCAATGTATATATACAATAACTAATACTTATAACCACTATAACTAACTCTTAACAAACTAGTTATACTAATTACATATATGCCACATTGTTCAAGTGACACCTTCTTCAATACTTACAGCTCTTCGTCGACATGTCTGTTTCATCCAAGAGTAATTTTACCATTCCACTATTTATTTGAGTTGAATGACGTGTGTCCATGTGTGGCAACTTCATATGTATTTCACTGTTTCAAAACTCTCTTCTTCCCGCTTTAATAATGAAATTTGCCAGAAAGCTTAGATTGTGAGGACAAGAAGAAGAATCTGAAAAGTCTACATCATAGAAATATATATTTATATATAGCACATTTTATTGCAACAAATACAATTTTATTTTAATGGATGAAAATTGTATGGATTTTCTATCTTTATCTCTTACGAAAGTAAAATAAAAAATAATAATTTATCTTCATTTGTTACCGCAATTAATTTTAAAAATTATAAAGGTCAATTTAAATATGTATGCACGTCTCTTTTATGGTGAATTTAGAGAATTGGGATAATTGATTAATAACTATCTAAGACATAAACACTAATGATTGTAGTACACCTCTTCTCCTAAATCACAGGCACACAATAATTTAATTATCTCCACTCAAAATCACAAACATGAGAAACAAATACTTTTATTTTATGTTAAGTAAATTTATAATTTGATGAAGTAGGATTTTATTATGACTTTCTTTTTTTTGGTGTAATGTATAAATAGATTAATCAATAACGTGTTTTTTGAGATTTTAGCATCATATTAGAGTCTCACCAAGCAACTCTAAAATTACCTAAGAATATCACAGACATGATAAGAATTAATGACAAAGAAATGAATTTCATCAATGGAATCATAATTAACCGTCACACCCCGAGCCTACACACCCTAGATGTGCCTTGAGCAAATCTTTGACCTGACTTACTTAACTCAGCGAAAGACTTAACTCAATAATAAGAAAGAATCATTCTTGCAAGAATAACTTAAAATAAAATGTCTTGGCCAAAATGACACTTAAGTCTCAAAAATAGAATATTTGTAATGAAAAATAAAGAGAGACTCAAATCTGACTATCTGAATGACTATCTATCTATGAAGCCTCTATAATACCGAATGAATGTTGGGACAAATCCCACAACATTTTGTAAATGAAAAGACTGAAAAACAATAATAAAAAGTCCTCTGGAATGCAAAGAGGCTCATCAATGACTCTGAGTGCTCAAACTGGATCAATAAGGCGCTGGATGTTGATCCTGGTTACCCTGCATCTACATCATAAGACGATGCAGACCAACTGCATCAATACATAAAATGTACGAGTATACGAGTTGGAATTCTAAACAACAACTTAAGCTCGAAAAAGGATAAGAAGAAACACTAATCTTGACTTTTCTCAACTCATGAAATATTGAAGTTAATATAAAACATTATATGAAATCAAAATCGTGCAAACTTGGCGTCGTTGAAAAGATCTTTTCAAGGGCTTTCCAACCATATCAAGAATCACCTCTAATCCATTCTGAGCTAGATATTATGACTGTTTAAAAATGATCAAAACTCACTTCTTAAACTTAGAAGAATTTTCCTAATTTTTCCTTTCTTTACAAAAGTGATTAATACCTTCAATACCCAACAGATCTAACTCGAGACCAACATTAGAAACTACGAATCAACATCAATGGACATTCAAACAACTCAACCAAATAGGGATTCGACAAGATTCGTCAAGGATTCACTTCTAATAATGTCAACAATTCTAAAACCACTGAATTGAAGCAATATTTGTGTACGGATGAATTAACCCAACACAAAAGATCTCACATACCATGATAAGGATCACTCCCGACGAATTTCACTCGAAATCCAATGGTGTTCTTGGCGAAACCTTGATCTTTCTCCCTTTTCCTTCTTCTCTTCTCTTTTCTCCAAGCCCTAAGCGTAAAGTTAAACCTTCTAATCTGACTAAAACTGGTTTTTACCCCAAATAAATTCCTAAAACGAAATAGGAAATAAATGGGTTAACAGACTAGTATACCCTTCCTTAAATTCGGATTGAACTTTCCTTACTTCAATAGCCAAACTTTCGAAACGTAGTATCTGCCTCATACGATATCGAAATCGTGCAAACTTGGAGCCGTTGAAGAGATCTTTCCAAGGGCTTTCCAACCATATCAAGAACTACCCCTAACTCATCCTGAGCTAGAAGTTATTACCGTTTGAAAATGAATATAACTCACTTCTTAAACTTAGAAGAATTTTCCAGATTTTTCCCTTTCTTTACAAGAGTGATTATTTTTAGTTTCTTATCTGATTCCTAGCAATTTCGAGTTACGGGATATTACATTAACCAACGGATACATGGAAACATAAGCTTTAAGCACATGTGTTCGTGCTATCACATAAACATAATGCATGTCAGGCTCTTAAGCGTAGTAATCTCATCAATAGATATTACAGAGAACATACCTAAAGAAGACGACAAATTCACATATAGAGAAGTAGAAACATCAACTGAAAATCCATAAAGTTGAACATAAGAAGTTTAAGACATCAAACATTCTTAGAGTTGCCAGTTCCATCATCATATAAAGAAAACCTTCGAGAAGGGGGAGAGGGGAGTTTAATCTGCTCAGGTACTTATCCCACACATCACGAGCACGAGTACTGTACTTAACCTTCTCCTCAGGACCCATCAGCTTCCATGCATCTGATGCTACCTTTGTGGCCTGAAAAGTGATGTGCTCTTACTAACATGCTTGTGTGTAACTAACTGGTGTACACCATGGCCTCTCTCATGCATAAAAATAAATTCTTACATCTTTCAGGCCTGAAGATTCAGGATGTGTAGTACAATGCTCTTTAATAAAGTCACGGCTGAAAATGTTATTCTTAGTGTAAGTAGAATAAGGTAGTCTAAAAGTAGTAGAAATTAGGTAAACAAGTTACAACTATAAGGTATTTACTCTAATAAACATGTCAGCTGAAGTGCAAGTAGAACTAGGAGTGGCTACTTGCTTTTCTTCTTTTTCTACTAGGTTCAGGTTCACTAATCCTCTTTCCCAAACTTCCACTCCACAAAGGCACCTTAAAAATTAAAGAATGGAGAAAATGAGTTACCTATAATACCCATCCACCTTAAAAGAAAGAACGTTAAAACATGTATGCGACAACTCCACAAGGCCAACAATGTTACAAACAAGTCAAATCACGAAGATGATACCAAAGCACATAGAATCCGAAAAATATGAACACTTTTGAGTGTACAACGAATGAACATTTCACCACATTTAGAAAATGTGACTGAAAACATGTCTGCAGACCGGCTGCAGTAATATGCATACACTCCTAAAGGTTAGGCTTCTTCATACTGCTAATTCGTGAAGATTTAGCTACTCCCTAGTGTCAGTTTCATCACAGTGTCAATTTCCTTAATAAACAGTGGACTGTTTTGTGAATGATATGCTATTAAACCATGTAATGGAGTGAAATATGATGATATTCCAATACAAAACTGCTAGGCAGAGTTGATACTTGCAATTTGGTATATAGTGTCCTTACTTAAAAAGTTATCATTTTTACATGGTAGATATCCTCAGTCTCTTCAGAAGCCCAGTAGTACTTTGACAAGTCAATAACTCAATGACAGAAACCTATACTATCATACTTTCACCAATGACTAGATTGTTCCATTTTCCTACATCATCTTTTAAATGAAATATAACTATCATGTGCTTTGTTCACTACAACTCCGCCTATGTGAGCTCACTCACATTGCCTGTCCCAAGCCCGGATAAAGCACTGTTACCGAGGGTTGACAAAAACTACCTCTCTATCCCATAAAAATAGGGGTAAAGTTGCGCACATCTTACACTCGCCAAACCCCACTTGAAGAATTACACTAGGTTCTAAAAGTACCAATTGGTGCAGTAACATTTTTAAGCAACTTCGTTTTTCCTGGTACAAATAGTTTAGCAGTTGCCTACACACTTCGTCCCAATTCATGTATGCACCATTTGACTTGGGACAAAGCTTAAAGAACCAAATGTAAGACTTCTTGCTATTTTAAGTTATAGAAAAGTGACATTTTATTTTTTAAACGGACTAAAAAGGAAATGCTCACATGCTGCAACGAAAAGTAGCTTTTTACTGCATTCTAAAGCTGAACAACTATTTCACACATAGAAACAAAGGGCGAATCGAGAAAATGAAAGAAAATCAAATGATCATGAAAGCATTAATGAATAATAAGTGGATACTGCACTTCAAGAAAAAACAAAGGAATTGAAAATCGACTGTTAACCAACAAAATGAAGTAATATAATGTAAGGCAAAAAGAACGATGAAAAATCAAAGGAAATTGAGAATTGAAACCATTTGGCTTTGTCGTTGAGATCAGGTGAAGAAGCCTCAACCTTGCAATACAATGTTCCTAAGAAGAAAAGAAAGGATAAAACAACTTGCAAAAAGATTATTTGTCCGCAGAAATTAGAAGCACAGTTTACGTCTTTGATTGGTTATCCATATGCCTGCAAAGATGCCCAAAATGAAAGTGCAGGAAGTCATTATGATGCGAACAGTGAGGGCAGGCGATAGCATGCTCATGATGAGATGGATGATATACTTAAAATGCAGTTAAATTCAAGGCATTTTGTACAGAAGAAAGCATGTCATCATGTTCACAAAGCTAAAAGATTACTTGAATTCTTATAATATTCAGATAAGAGAAGGAAAGAACACAGATTGAGCTTTAATTTCAATAACAAAACTAAATTTTATAGTCAAAAATATTTTTTTTTAATATAAGTTCATAACATCATTATAATTCTAGTAATTCACTAAAAGGTACAAAAAAAGAACTTGAAAGAATAACACATTTAGCAGATTGGAAGAGGAGCACCATTCCAGCTCTTGAGACACTCCAACAATGGATCAATAATCTGTCCATTACATATTGCTGTAAACACTTTATCAATCTCCTCACCGGGTGATCGAACTTTTTCACCCGTCAACAATTCTGTTCCAAGTTCTTCTCTCACCAACCTGTACAATGGATATGATCTGCATTCTGTGATCCTGTTACGAATTAAAGGGTTGCCACTTTCAAAAACAGCTCTTACACTCTCAACTTCTTTAGGCAACACAGCGATTAATTCGTCCTCGAAAGCTCCAATCTTTTGGAAGATTGAGCTGTTGACATTCTTCTCACTTTCACCATTCTTCATTGCTTGATCAACAAGGACTTGTCTCAGCTTCTGCATCAAAGGGTAGTTGGAGCTGCAGGGATCATCAGCATAGGCAAACAAGTATTCTCTATCCACGACTCGAAGCAATTCTTTTTCGCTGAATCTTGCTGGATGAAGTTCACCATTAGCACCCATTGTCAAAGTTCTCTTAGCTACTTGGCTAACTGTGTTCTTGACAACACTCTTCAAGTTTTCCTCCAAATGTCGTAAGTCAATAGCTTGGCAAAGAGCCACGAGATAGGTTGATGACATTATCTTCAAGATATCAACAGCCTTAGCTGTTTTCCTGGCTGAAATTAAGCCCAAGGAATTCACATCTTGGTTGTGTTGCTCAGCACTTTAGACATGGTTAGTCACTGGATTTGCCAAGAATTGAAGTTCCGAGCAGTAAGAAGCCATCGCGATTTCAGCGCCCTTGAAACCATAGTCCAAGCTTGGATTCCTTCCTGCTGTCAGATTAGATGGCAACCCGTTGTTGTAATAGTCGTTGACAAGCTCTGAGAATTGGGCAAACATCAATTTACCAATTGATGCAAGGGCCAATCTTGTATTATCCATGGAGACACCAATAGGGGTTCCTTGGAAGTTGCCACCATGTAAGGCCTTGTTTCTTGAAACATCGATCAATGGATTGTCGTTCACTGAGTTAATCTCCCTCTCGATCATCTTAGTTGCAGCACGAATGACTTCAATCTGAGGTCCAAGCCATTGTGGAGATGTTCGGAGAGCATAACGATCTTGCTTTGGTTTTTGAAGAGGATCCATTTCATGGAGCTTCTTAGCTACCTTCACATAAGAGCTTCCATCCAAAATGTGTTCCATAATAGCAGCAGCCTCAATCTGACCAGGGTGATGCTTCAACTTGTGTGTCAAATAGTCAGTGAATTCGGGCTTTCCGTTCATCACTTCAGTAAAAATCGCTGATAAAACTTCAGACATAACAGCAAAGATATTGGACTCAAACAGGACTATTGATGCCATAGCAGAACCAACTGCTGTGCCATTCACAAGTGCAAGTCCTTCCTTAGGCTGCAACTCGAAAAATCCACCACTAATACCAGCCACGCAGAAAGCTTCCTCAGCATTAAGTTTCTCACCATTGGGTCCAACAGCCTTGGAATTAGGTCTGCCAGTGAGCAAACCAGCAATATAGGACAAAGGGACGAGATCACCCGAGGCAGTGATCGTGCCACGGAGAGGCAAACACGGGGTGATGTTGCTATTGATCAACTTAGTGATTGCTTCCAAGATCTCAAATCTAATGCCAGAGTAGCCTTGAAGCAGAGTGTTGATCCTAACAAGCATAGCTGCCCTTGTTGCTGAATGTGGCAATGTGTGAAATGATTCTATTCCATTACCAAAAACTCCAGCATTCAAGAACCTACAAAAAAATATCATAATTCATTAAGATCACATTTTAACTGAATTCATCCGAATCCCCTTCGCGTAAAAACAAAAAAAAATCTTTATCAATGGAGCACTTAAGTAGTCGATAAGCTATGTATAACAAAAAAATATTAAATTCTTTACATTGTTAGTATATATAACAAAAAAATATTAAATTCTTTACATTGTTAGTATATATAACAAAAAAATATTAAATTTTTTACATTGTTAGTATATATAACAAAAAAATATTAAATTCTTTACATTGTTAGTATATATAACGAAAAAAAATAGTTTGTTTACCTAATAAGTTCTTTTTGAAGAGCACCACCATTTTTTGTTCTTCTATGAGATGTTGCTCCAAATCCAGCAGTAACACCATAACTATCTGTACCTTTACTCATACTATCCATAACCCAATCACTACTAGCTTTCACACCAGCCCTTGCACTTTCAGAAAGTTCCACTTTAACCCCATTACTTTTGTCATCAACATTTGCAATGGATGCAACTTGTGCAACTGACAAAGTTTCACCCCCAAGTTTCACAATTGGCTTTCTAAATTCATCCACCATCTTTTTCACTTCATCCAAATGGCTGCCTCTTAAAGAATCAGCAGCCATTTCCCAATTCAATGGATCATTGATTGATTTCTTGCACAAATCCATAGCTACTTCTCCATTAATATGTCCATTTTGTGCAATTGATGGTGCCATTGGATCAAGTAAATTGTTAGATTTGTAATGAAGAAATTTTAGTGAAGAGAAAATGGTTAGAGTTTATTTGTATGTATATAAAAAATGTTGTGAACTTATAAAACCTTTTGTTTTGGTTGTGGTATATATATGTATCTATCATGTGGTGAGTATATATAGAGGAACAAATGATGGTTGGTAAACAAAATATGTGAGAGGGGGTTGCTAGGAAAAAACCAGTAAATGGTGAAATATGTGAGAGGGGGTTGCTAGGAAAAAACTAGTAAATTGTGGTTGTTGAAGATTAATAGTAGGTACTCCATTTTTACTTGTTATTATTTGACTTGATACAATTATTAAAATAATAATAAGTGACATAGGTATTAATTGATGTCCACTATTAGATCTTATAGGATGATCTAGAGAATAATATTTAATATTAATGAGTAAAACGTGGAAAAAATTACTCTCTCCGTTTCAAAAAGAATGAGTTTATTTCTTTTTTAGTCTGTTTAAAAAAGAATGACATTGACCCCTTTCTTTTTTTGGAAACACTTTAATTTTTCATGTGACATGTTTAAGACCACAAGATTAAAGGACATTTTGGTACATTTGACATAACTTTAATTTAGAATCACAAGATTAACAAGTCTTCTTTCTTTTATTAAACTCCGTTTCAAGTCAAACTAGGTATTTTTTTAAAAACGAAGGGAGTATTATATTTTCTTAATTTATTAAAAATAACAAGTAAAAGTAATAATATATTTTAGAAATAATTGATCAGTAAAAGTGAATGGGGGAGGACTATGTATAATCAATTTTATTATAAGTTATGAACGAATATATATTTATTGAACTTTTGAATTTATTTGAAATAAGATTTTATTTATATTGGTCAATACACGGTATGAGTCAAACTTAACAACTAAATATATAGTACCAACCAAGTGATTTCCATCTTCTTGTTTTTTTCTATTTAAAAAATTGATTTTTAATGACTTTTTAAACATGGTATTGTGAAGGTTGATGGAAATGATGGCTTTGAATAGGAAAGACACTAGCAGAAAATAAAGTGAGAAAATAGAAGAAAGTTTCTTTGTGAACCAAGAGGGTGCATTTTTGTTAGGTTTTGTTCAATATATATCAATCAATTAATTTAAAATATGTTTCAAATTGCATTCATACGAGAGTATTTTAATATGTGAAGTGTAAATGTGACAATTAATATTAATAAATGTATCATATGTCACGTTATGTATTATGTCAATTGGAGTGCATTATATATGTGTAGAATATGATCATTAGTTGTTATTTGTTAATAACTTTTGTAATATATTTAATTAATAAGTAATTTCTGAACAAAAAACTTTAATGATACCATATATAAGCAGATTACTAATCTGTCACCCGAAGAATATGAATGTAGAACCAGATTACTAGATTACAACTAAAAGCAATATCATTGGTTGCAAAAAGCAAATGTCTCACAACTTTATGTCATGTTTAAGCGTTTTGACACATTCATGAGGATTTCAAAAGCATTAAGCAATAAAAGGAATTTAATTAAAATACCCTCATCTTCTTAAATGAGGATTAAGAAGTAACTAGATATAAAGTAGTAAGGGCAATTTGCACAAGAAAACATCATAAAGTGAATGATATGCATCAACTTGGGACACATATAAATGTAAATATGATAAATATAGATTTTCTAGACGACTTTTCCAAATATGTCTATGATAGTTGAGTTGATGAGAGATAGCGTATATCTAATTGAATAGTTGAGGACAAACATGCTTGATCTGTTAACTATCGTAATAAAAAATTCATCTCATGGACATTAATATTGTATTTCCCCACAACCTTCTCTTCTAATTTTGGTCAATCTTTTAGGAGGTGAAATGTTTAAAAAAAATTAAATGTTTATTTTTATTTTTTTTAAATGAGGTGTTTATATAAACTTTTTGGGAGAAAATAAGTTTTTTTTTAAGTAATACAAGTTATTTATCAAAAGCTAAAAAGTAGCGTTTGCTCAAATATACTTTTTTGAGAAAGCATCTCCGAGAAAAAAGAAATATACTTAAAAAAGCACTTTTAAAAATTTGATCAAACACTAATTGTTGCTCATAAGGATTTTTAAAATTTAAAAGTCAAACACAAACTGCTTTTTACAAAACTATTTTTTGCAAAACAATATTATGCTCTGAAAAGATGTTCAATACGTTCATACGAAAGCCATTGTAATGTATATTTAACCCGCTAATATTTTGGTCTTTGATAATGCTAAACATGGTGGAATATATAAAATCTCCTTATTGGAGTATTTCTTTTTGGGGGTGAAACATCATCTTATATGTAATTATTATGATATTATATATTACTCGATTACACTATTTTTTTATGAATGGATAAACATATTAAAGTAGATTGATACTATACTCAAGATGAGGTACTCTGACAAAAAGTATATCTCATAGTCATGTACAAATATAAGTGGGAAAACATTACTATTAAAAATTCATCCCAAGGACAAATATCATTAAAAAATAAGCATTTTTGTGAAGTAGCAGAAGCTAAAAAACAATATCTTCTGTTACACAAAAGTACGCTTTTGAAAAACACAGTTGAGGAAAATAAATTTCAAAGCACAAGTTGATTCCAATAAAAAAATATTTTGTTCGGAATGCGCTTTCGAAATAAGCTAATTTTAGAAATTTGACAAAATATGCAATTAGTATACCCTAGCATGACAATATCAAACATTATATGAAAAATCATTTTAAAATAAGGAACAAAGTAATTTCAACAGTATAAATTCAAAATCCCCAAATATAGCAGCACCAATATCAAACATAATATATAAAAAATCCTTTTAAAATAAGGAAGAAAGTAAATTCAACAGCAAACATTCATATCCCCAAATAAAGCAAGCACCAATCCAATGACTATTGTCTATTGACATGAAATCTCTAAAGAAGTTATCAAGGCAATGTTACATCAACATGTGCAACCATTGCAGACTCATTCCTTCTCTTCTATGAGAACATCCAACTTCAGCCGAGCACTGGAATTAACGACATCTTTTGGGACCACAAGGAATTTCTTCATAGGACTATCTTCTGTCCAGTTTGGCACACTCTCTGCAACGGATTCTAGTTTAAAAGAACTTTCCCCATCTGTTACTACAAGCTTGTATGAGAACCTTCTCTTCTGCCTAGCTTGTCCAACACAGATGATGTTGATAGCACTCCCAACACGGTCACTAGCATGGTTGACGATAAAAAGTATACCTTCTGTCCTCATTTGAAGAATTATGTACCTTTGGTCTTTTTCTATATAAATTGGATGGACAACATTGAAAGAAATGTGATCTGCTGAAGAAGCATGTTTCTCGCTAAAATGTGCATATACCTTTGCTGCAGTACCTATAAAGTCACAGCCATGGGAAGGACAAAAACAAGGCACATAGATGCATGCATTTTCATGGTCAGTTTTCTTACTATAACTCAGGATCTCCTTGCAACCATACCTATTGTTCACGCATGACACTTTCAGAGATTCTAGAACATTCTCCATAGCTCGACAACGGTTATATCCAATTGGCAAACAGCATGATGGACACTTATTAGCAATCTTGATGCAGCAAGGGGCACATGCTATGTGCCCATTCCCACACTATATTTTTGTCCAGAAAGAAAAAAGGATGTCAGAAAATATATTCATTGCAAGCAATTAGAATGTTTGCAGATGATAGCTTACTCTACTCTGCATGCTTATAAATTTCAAGGTTTCTCGAAGTACACAACTTAATAAGATGGGAAAAAGAAAAATGTGATACATGGAAAGCGTAAACAAATTGTACTTAAAATTCACTATTTAGCTCTTTGTATTAGCATTTTCCATAAACCTAGAGTCATGGCTTTAATTTCTTGCTTGGTCCAAAAGACTCAATAATTTCATTTAAAACACGCTCATGCATTAAAATGTCATATTTTGTTGCAATAACAACAAATTGATTACCAATAGCTATATTCTACCTTAGATGAAAGAGGACATAAATTAACCACCCTGGCAAGGAGAAGGACGTAGAACTTACGATCTGAACCTCAGTTATGTATGCTTTTAAATGCAGTAACAAGATTAAATCTTAAGTTATTGTGAGCTAAAACCAAGAGTTCTAAAAAGAGGCCTAGGTACATAACTTCTATGACGATAGATCTCCAACAAAGGAAATAGTATACAGTTAATAACTTCTATCACGATAGATCTCTAACAAAATAATAGTATGTAGTTAATAACTCTATTACGATTGATCTCCAAAAACGGAATAGTATACGGTTAATAACTTCTATCAGATAGATCTACAAGAAGGAACAGTAAACAGTTAATAACTTCTATCACTGCTGATACCCTAATCTTTTGTGGGGCGGAGACTCTGCAAGTCCTATATGTCAATCTAACTCTGAAGCTGTTTGAAGCTGTCTCTGGATTACATATTAACATGATGAAGAACCAGACCTACCCTATCAAAGAAGTCTATTTTGAATACCCTAGCGTGGAATTCTGGGGTATGGCACATGCTCTTTCCACTCTACTTAATTTGGTCTCCCTTTAGATGCAAAATACAAAGCACCTGAGATATGGAATATCTATTTATGAAAGAAAGGCTTACCCCCATAAATAGTGTACTGGACAGGGTACCTACCTACTTCCCTCATCCCAATGTCATATGAGGTGAAAGAGCAACTAGTTGGTCTAAGAAGGGCATTCCTATGGAAAGGAGACCGTGAAGAGCATAAATTCCACCTTGTGAAGTGGGATAAAGTCATATTGCCAAAGGAACGGGGAAGTTTGGGCATTAGATATCTTTAGAAACATAACAATAACATTAAGGGAACAAACTATATCACCAGATATTTTGCAAGAAAAAAGCCTAATTACAATGTAACTTAAGCCCAGATTAAATCGGGATGCGAAAAGAAAAAACCCATTTACAATGATACCCATTTGTAATCTCTAGTCAGAATGAGATTAACTTGATTGAAACTGGTAGGCATCTCCCCACTTTAAGTGTCTTATAATTTCCATCATAACCCAGTGTTTCTTTGAACTTGAATATTACGCCATTAAGACCATGACTTCACCAGTAAAACAAAGACCTATATTAGCCAGTTATTCTCCAATTTGAATGAAATGTTGTAACATCAAAATTAGAACCACATGAGATGGGATAAGCACAGTCATTCCACTGTCAGCAATTCTCCCAACTAAACTCTTTAACAGATCCACATTTCCTATGCTTTTCCAATGCAATACTGCATGCTAAGTAATCATATTTCTATTATCTGACATGTCTGCTCTACTTCTATATTTTATTTTTTAAAACCGCCTCCACCAGGCACGGCTAAAGTCTGCATAAACTCTATCCTCCCAAACCCCACTGTTGGATTAACAAAAACTGTAACTTTTACACCCTAAGAGAAATAAAGTATATTGGTCAGATTGTAAATGTCAATACAAATTCCCTTCTATTCAAGACCATGTCTTTCAAAAACCTCTAAAGGAAAATCAAGAATTCTCCAAACACAATTAATTCCAACACAGATAAATTCTTATACTCCTAATAGCAATGAAAAGGGTAAAAAGAAGAAACCTGAAAGACAGGAACACAGAGATGTTCAAAGCAGATCGGGCAATCCAACACATCCGGATCCAATAACGTCACAGAAATTGACCTGTTTATGATTGAACCCTCAAAATTCTGATACATGCTCTCACCAGAAATAGGCTTGTTCTCTCTTAAAACCTCGGATTCACAAACTGGCACCCTCCGATCACCGCTCGATCGGAAATTTCCCTCAGATTCCGATCCCCAATCCTCCTCCTCTGCCTCTTCCTCTACTTCTTCCCTAACAACCCTTTCCCTTTCTCTTTCTTCCACTTCTTCTTGTTGACGGATTACGACGCCGCGAGATAAAGTTCCGGCGGTAGTCCTCCGTCTCTTGCGTACGGATGTGCAGGAGTTACAGGGTCCTCCTTCATCATTATCATGTTCATCTCTTCCAACTGAAAATCTCGCCATTTCTTCTTCTTCTACTTCGAATGGTTCACTCCTATTATGGTCAAAATTCATTTTTTTGTAAATATTATTTCAATATTTTATTATATTATCATTATTATCATATATTTATACTGTTTCTTTAATACTTTAAGATTTGAATTTAAAGTTCTCTTGAAAATGTTTTTGACTATGAGGTAATAGTTTTATTTAATTTATAAATAAGTTGTATAGATTTTATATTATTTTTGAGTTAAGAAAATGAGTAATGAAATTACCAAGAAATTTATTTAATGATTAACTTTATTTGAATATGTATTTTTTATGTCACATTAGTACATTCAACTTGGACGGTGTTTGATTAAGAGTGTGTTTAAATTGACTTGTTTCAAGTGTTTTTAACTAAAAAAATTGTAAGCACTTTTGAAGTATTTAGGTGAATTAAAAGTGTTTATAGATTACTCTCTCCGTTTAAAAAAGAATGGTCTAGTTTTACTTGGAACGGGGTTTAAGAAAAGAAAGAAGAATTTTTGATCTTGTGGTTCTAAATTAAAGTTATGACAAATATAACAAATTGCCCTTTAATCTTGTGATCTTAGATATGTCACCTGGAAAGTTAAAGTTAAAGTTTTTCCAAAAAAGAAAGGGGACATTCTTTTTGAAATAGACTAAAAAGGAAATGAGGTCATTCTTTTTTAAACGAAGGGAGTATTTTTTTGCTTCATAAATTAAGAAAATGAGTAATTAGATTACGAATTATGGTTTACTAATCAATTTATTAAATGATTATGTCACATTAGTACATTAAACTTGGACGGTGTTTGATTAAGAGTGCGTTTGAATTGACTTGTTTTAAATGTTTTTAGCTAAAAAAAATTGTGAACACTTTTGAAGTGTTTAGGTAAATTAAAAAGTGTTTATAGATTATTTTTTACTTCATAAATTAAGAAAATGAGTATAGATTACCAATTATGGTTTACTAAGAACTTTATTTAATGATTACCTTTATGTGAATATATTTGTTTGTCATTAGTACATTGAACAGGGACGGTGTTTGATTAAGGCCTCATTTGTTTGCACTTAATAGAGGTTTGAATCGTAATCATTCAGATTCAACCCATTCAGCCCATTAAGTACGTCTGTTTTTAGCTCTAAATCTGAATCATTCATATTCAACCCATTATGTTTATTTGTTTTATTTTTTTAAAAAAAAAACTCTTAAGGAGTCTGAATAGGTCAAAACGAATCAGATCTCTAGGAGACTCTTAACAACATTTAGACTCATTTGATAAGTTATCAAATAATAACTCTTAGTTTCTCTGCTTTCAAGTATTTTTTTATAATAATAACTTTCTTGTATTGATGTGTGTCAAGAATACTGGTTGGAATAATATTTTTGGTGCATTGTTGTTTATCAAGATTTTTGAATGAAAAAATAGTACTTCAAATCATGATTATTAAAACTTCTAAAACTTTGTTTTTATCAAAAGAGATATATTTTGTTGAAATGAAAATTCTATAATATTTATTAATATAATGTTCAATTTCACTTCCACATTCAGATATTGAAAACAAACAACATTAGTTATTTAGAGTTCAGATTTAGAGACCACATCTTAATATTCAAATGTGCATTCAGATCAAAACAACCAATCTTAATGCAAATCTCAATATTCAGATGTGATTTCATATTCAGACCTCTTAACCTTAATGGAAACAAATGAGGCCAAAGAGTCTTTTAGATTGACTTGTTTTAAGTGTTTTCAAGAGAAAACAATTTTTAAGCAGTTTTGAAGTGTTAGATAAATTCAAAAAGAGTTGACGGATTTTTAATCTTCATTGAATTAAGAAAATGAGTAATTAGATTACCAATTATAATTAATCAAGAATTTATTTAATAATTACCTTAATTTGAATTATGTTTTTAATGTCATTAGTACATTGAACTTGCACGGTGTTGACCTATTTGGCCAAGCGGCTAGAAAATGTTAAATTTTTTAAGCACTTCTAATATTTTTTAAAAAGTATTTTTGAGAGTCAAATTATGAAAAGGACCGTTACACATACACTTTTAATATCAAGAATATACTTATATATATATTTTTTTTAAAAAACTATTTTGAATATCTATTATGAAATTATATTAATTTTTTATGTTTATTTGATTAAAAAGTAAGTATTATAAATTACCAATAGATAAATCAAACAAAAAATTAACATAATAATTTAAATATAATTAAAAACATCAAGTCAAATAAATTTATAAAAGTATTCCACAAATTAAAATTAAAATATAAAACAACAATATATAAAATGTAAGAATCGGGTTCCGCCGTTAAAGAAAAGCCAACGGGGGAAAATTTGGGTCGAAAAACTTTTTCGTAGTATTTGAATTTTTCTCAACCTAGTTCAGATTTTAGACGAAATGGAGTCTTTGACGTGTGGAGAAATCTGGTAACAATCGGGTGAATCATTTATGAGTTTGATTGCATGAGTAGCTAGATAACTCGTTAAAGAATCCATACGACTTAACAAACTTATATTTGAGCGAGTAGAACTCCAGAATTGATCTTGGCGTGGAAGGTATTTTCTGAGTGTCGTGATTTGGAGGTGTGTTGTGAAATAAGGGTCTTGGGGTTTTCGAAATAGCTCACTGCCTCGCGTAACCGCCGTGGCGGGGATTTATGCCGCTCTGGCAAAGCCACTACAATGGGATAAAGGTTGTTGTAGCGGGCTCAACGCGACTTAAGGTCGTTAACAAACCTTAATTGGATACTTAGGATCATGGGTATGATCTAGGTTTTATAGAACTGCTATAGTTTCGGGTAATTAACCATTGTTTGTTGATTCCCGTGTTATTATGATTGTTTGTAGACCAAGAACAAACGACATGAATCCGGAAAGGGAAGGATCCAGATTCCTAGGGTTTCAAGATTATTTCAAGGTATGTGATAGTTGTGATTCTATGATTCTGTGATGAATTATTGTTATTGCTTCATAATGATGCATTCATGTATGTGAATGTTGCATTGTTGATTCACACTGGTTGTAAATGACATAGATGAATAATTATATGTAATGAATCATTTCTTGATATGATTATTGAAATATACTTGTGAATGTGATCGTAGTGTGTTGATGGATCGAACTATCACATTCCGACATAACTAACTGGAATTGGTTGCCATGTATCAATATAAAAATGGGATCGGATTGACACGTCCTGGCATAACTTTGGGATCAGATACCACGTTCCAGTGCACTAACAGTTTGGGTTTCAGTTCCATGAAAGGACCAACAACTTGTGAAAAATGTGTATTGTTAAAGCATGTGACATTCAATATTATATATGTTTGATATGTTGCATGTTTATATTGTTGTAATTAACTTGTTTATGTTGCACTTAGTGGGATAGCCTCTTGATCCTACCAGTACATGGTAGTTGTGTACTGATTCTGCGATTCCTCTTATTTTTGTTGAGAACATGGCATCTTTCGGCGGCTATTGACAGACCTCGCTTAGAAGATTTGTAATCGTCAACTTCGAATTCAAGGATGAACTAGCATATTCCGGACTAAGAATCCTGGGATAGCCGCATGATCCTACCAGTACATGGTGGTTGAACACTGATTCTGCGCTTCCTCTTATTTTTGTTGAGAACAGGGAATCTTCCGGCGGCTATTGACAGACCTCGCTTAGAAGATTTGTAATCGTCAACTTCGAATTCAAGGATGAACTAGCATCTTCCGGGCTGCTCTAGATTCTCTTGGAGTCTATGTTCACATTTCGGACTTGGACTTTTCTAGTTAGTCAATTAGTTCATTAGTTGGGATTGTGACCCTTATTGCTTGACTTGTTGAACTTGGATGTTTTGGTGCGTTGACTTTCAGGTTTTAGGTTAATTCTTCTGCATTTGTTTTAGTTGATAGATTTTTGTTAGAGTTCATGGGAACTTCCTTAGATTTAACTTGCTACTGAAACTTAAATAACTTGGCTTTTTGGTTTTGTTGCTTGTTTGGGTTGTAGTAGTGGTTCTCCCACCGGAAAGTTAGTGTGGACTCCAATCACGACGGTCCGAGTCGTGACATAAAATGTAAAATAAAATAAAAAAGTGTAGATGAAGGATAAAATTCTAAAATGAAAAGTAAAAAAAGTTAAATTGTAGGGAACTTTGACTTGAAAAAAAATAATCCTAAACATCAATTCTTATTTAATAATTGATTCATAATTTAGTAACATGTCATAGAAATATTAATTAATAATAGAAAATTATTTACTCCGTGAGTAAATACTATTTAATTCCTTTAAATATATAGTAGATAAAAGACAATATGTTAGTTTATGCAACAACAATAATATATTCAGTAAAATTCCGCAAGTAAGGTATAAAGGTTGATTGTATGCATACCTTATCACTATCTCGTAAAGGTAGAGATGTTGTTTTCAAAGGACCCTCTGTTGACACCCAATTTTGACCCACGTCGGCGTAATTTAATTACCGAGCTTCGTAAGTTTTCCAAATTATTTTAATCAATTAATTTTATAAATTTTGCGAAAATGTAAATAATATAATACATGAACTTTATGTTACTTCGAATACGTTTTAACATAATTTTCGACAATATATTTCTCACATAATTATGTATATAATTAGTATATCTTATGATTATTCAAAAAAAACCATCAAAAAATGTACATTTAAATGTTTTATTAAACTAGTTTAATCTAAATTATAATTATACTTTTGAATCACTATTTTACAATTTAAATAATTATGTTACTAAATAAATAAGCTTGTTAATAAATTTACACCAAATTCGTTTTGTTTTAAATCAATCGGCTATTATTTAAATTGAACTCTTTTTCCCTTTAATTTGGAAGAACCAGATTTGGGCCTTCCATTCAATATTCAGGCGGCCCACTTCCCATTTTATTCCCTTCCCCATTTTAATTAATTCTATTACAGCCCATCTTTATTTCCTCTCTACCAGGCCCACTAAACTAAAACCCATTTTCTTTTAATCCCTCCAGCCCTTTTTCAATATTCAAACCCAACAGCCCAACTCCATTTGACCCGTCCCCCGACCCGACTTACCTCTTCCTTCTTCCCTTCCCCCTCACACCACGCGTTCCCCACAATCCAACAGATTCCCCCACGCTACAGACGAAACCCCACACGCTCCCCAGGAAACAGACGCGACAAACCCCTTCCCCAAACGCAACCTCACCAACGGAAAACCCCTCTCTCACCCTCGCGTCTCCTCCCCACGCTCTCTCCTCCTCTCATCTACCTTTCCCTCGTCTCCCCCACGCGAACTCTCCCTCCCTCCTCTTTGTCTGTTTTTGCGTCCGTTTTCAGAAGGGTGTAAGGTGCTCGTACGAAATGGAGAGCAACGTGGCTATATCGCAGCACTCCTCTCGTCCTTGCGACGAAATCAATGGTTGTTCGCTTCATGCCATTGGAGAATCGTACAAGGAGCGTACTATCGACATCTCTAATCTCATCCTTTAAGGAATTTCAATTTGAATTGGGGGGAGAATTTTGATTTTACCCCAAACCTTTGCCTAAAATTCCCCCGCCTTCCCTACGAAACCCTAGTTTTTCCTATTTAAACCCCCCTCCCTCTCCAGATTAGGGGGGAGAATTTTTGAGTGTTAGAAATTTAAGGGTTGGGAAATTTTCTTGGCTGCTTTTCTTTGTTTTCCGAGAACACTTAACAAGGTTTTGCTTTAGGTTGGAGTTTCTGGTTGGAAAATTTGGGTGGGGAAAAGAATTGAAAATTGTGGGATATAGCTTCATGACATAGAGATATACAGAGATTTTCTCGGAAGGCTTGGCATTCTGCTAACGTTTTAGCCAAAATCTCTTAGCAAGATACGCTCGTGTGCCGGAATAGAAGGAATAGTCGAGCCACGAAAGCAAGACCCGTTGAGAAGCAAAGGGGGTTGTCATTCGAGTTGTGGAAGTTCGTCCTGTTGCTGCTCGCCCGTCCCTGCTTCGCTGGTCGTCAATAGGTAAACTCCCCTGCTCCTTACTTTTTCTGCCTTTTTTTTGTGGTTTCAAAACTGGTTTGTCGCTGTTCTGGTATTCGGAGTGTGCTGTTAATTAATTCGAATGTCTTTCGTTTGTTTTGGATCAAAATGTGTAAAAATGTTCAAATAAGAGTATATATGGCTTGTTTGCAGGGAATATAGGTTGTTTTATCTGTTGGGTTTGGGTCCGAGATTGCAAGGTGTCGTGTGTTATGCCTCTATTCTATTATGTACGCTCGTTCTGCTCCATGTTGAGTTCATCTATGGCATGTCGTTTTTATAGTTTGGTATTCGTTGTATCCTGCTTCCCTTTGTCATGGCTTCGGTTTTATTGAACTAGTCGAAGCTTGTTCTGTTTTCCGTAGCTCAATAATGTGATGTTGTGCTTTTTTTGTTTCCTCAAGGTCGCTAGTAATGCTCAAGTTTCGTTAAGCCGTTAATGATGCACATATCTTATTTTTTTGATGTAATGGTTAACGTGTTTTCTATTTGAGAAAGAAATGACAATAAAAACCGAGTGAGCTTCTAGTTAGTCAGCATGTTCTTGATTTTCTGATGTTCTCCTTTTATCTCGTACTAGTATGGCTTCGCTTCGCGACCTCCCGTCTGGATCTTGTTTTGATAATTGCTAGAATGACTTATTCTTGAGTCTTCATTTGAAGGAAATCCTAGTTTCTAGTTGCTTAGTCTAAGTCTTTGTATGGCATAAAGTGGTTTTCTATTAGTATTTATTTTACATTGTTTAGGTGGTGAAAATGTACATACACAGCATCATTGGATGTTTTCATGATCATGCTCATCACTTGTTCGAGATTAGTTTTGACCATTCTCTAGTTTGGATTATCTTTTTACTTCGACAGTATATGCATTTATCGTTTATCTCCTATGGCTTTTCTTTGTTTTGAGGTCCAAAGGATATCACCTTAGTGCTTGGTTTTCCTTCAAAACTAAATTGGTTATTGATTATTGTTAAATGATTTGTAAAGTTGCTTCAATTCATAGCTTGTTCCGTTGCTACGTTGCCTTATGCACTAATTCATGTCGTTTGCTTGCATGTGAAACCTTCCTCGAGTCCATTTTTGGATTCCATTCGGGAGAGCCATAAAGGCTCGAAAATTCTTTCCATCGAGCCAACTCGCCAAGTCGAGAATCGCGTAAAAAGAGTGAAGAATTGAAGAAGTTGAAAGAAAAGAGACGGAAAGACTTTTTTTATATTGTATTTTTATTTTGTAACGGGCATAAGCCCTTATCGCTTTACTTTCTCATAATTTATTTGGTATGTTTAGATTAGCACAGGTACAAAATAGGTCAAATACCCAAAAGCGGTTGGGTCCAATTTCAGTCAAGGCGAACAACACCCGAAACTTGGACCCGAATCTCTCTCCCTCTCTCTCTCTCTCCTTACTATTTGTTTATGTTGTTTACTTGAATGTGGTTAGTTAGTGTTAGAAAACTCCAAACCCCTTCAAAACGTCTATCTATTTTATCAAAACTTAAACTTAAAACGGAATCTCAAAACGATGACATTTCAAACTTGTAAATTTATCTAGATAAAAACTTTAAATTCAAACTTCGAAACAGTTTCGTAAAATTGCAAGATAAGCAATAAATATTTCAAAGCTTGAAGATTCGCTTAAGTAAGTTGCTAAATAAGTTCAATAAACAAAAGAAGTCGCAAATTTTAGAATAAAAATAGTCAAGTAGTTAATCGCCGGAAAATCGTATTAAACGACGCGTCTTAGGTGCTTTCAACACCTTCCTAAGACGCTAATATGAATCCCGAACCCCCTTTAATAATTTCCAAACAATTTTTCTGTTTTAAGTTGTTTAGAAAATAAGTTTTCTTAATTTTCTCAAAATTAAGTGGCGACTCCTAAAAGTTGAAAATATCTCTTAAAATAAAACAAACTCTTTTCGAGAATATTTTTTCGATAAAACAGAAATGGCGACTCCACTGGGGAACGGAGGATTCTAACCTTAAAGACTAACTTTATAAGACTATTTGTAAATAACTGTTTATTTGTTTAAGTTGTTCTAAACTTCTAGAAATTGCATTTTTTTCATGGCATAACTTCCGACAAACGGCAAATAGTTGCATTTGGAAACGGAAGTTACGCGGCTTACCGCGACTTCTCTCAGAAATACCCCAAGAAGTCATTTGGGAGTATCGAACAAATAGTCGAAATGCGGTCATCCGGTGTTGCTCGATAGCTCCACCCCGATGTTTGTCCGACTCGGGTAACCGTCTATTTGAAAACAAATCTAGAAAACCTAGGATAGAGCTAAATCAAATCCTGAAAATAGCGCATTTGCCTAAGATGACCCAATACCCATGGCGTGTTGGGCCCCATTAGAAGACCACCTTGAGTCCAAAACGGCACACGGCCTAAACGGACGTTCATACTTATGTGTTTAAATTTGAAGGATGTATACGTTGTTTGAGAAAAAATCATTGTCTCATAGGGTAAGGATTATAAATTTGTATAAATTCGAATTTTGGGGCAATGAAATGACGTATACATCCCTCAAATCGCTAGGGCCACCCTTGCCAGAAAAGGGCCACATATCGGTTTAGAATGCGCAATATTTATTTATGTGTTATAACTGTTTATGTGAATATGTTGCTTTATTTGGAGATACTCTTGCTCACAAATTGTTTTAAAACCCTAGGCACAAATATCAAGTCACTATCAAAAGTGCGTCCAAATATTTTTCGAGTCTTTAGTTTCCCAAAAAAATAAAAATAAAAAAAATAAAAAAAATAATTAAATTTAGTACTGCTCTCATATCAGAAAAAGATTTATCATTTCAAATCAAAAGAATTTTGAAAAATTTTATCTTTTTCGACTCTTACAAGGAAATTAGAGTTACATCTCAATCAAAAATCAAAGTACGGTAATGAAAGATACCGCCAACTTTGTCTTGACTCAAGTCGACATTTTTATCCCAAAGTCAAGTAGACAAATTCCTGTCTCTATATTGGTTTCTCTATATTTGTGAGTCAGTTTATCCCCGAATAAAGCAACTCTTATGTGTTTACATCTATATGTGATATTTTGTATTACTTACCACCTCCAGGCACTAACATATTGGTGTTTTGAGTTTTTTTCATTTGTCAGGTATTTAAAACTGATCTGTGTTGGTTGATCAGCCGCATTTCACAAGGTCTAAGGCCCCTAAAGATTCCTTACCTGATCAAATTTGCAAAAAAGAAAAAGAAGAGACAACGATGGGGGATAACAATGATGAGGTTGACATGAATGATGTTGTCATGGCTCAACCTGCCGCCGCTGATAAAAATGAATTGATTATGCAGTTGATGCAACAGATTGCCGAAATGAGGGTCGAAATGCAAAGAATGCAAGATTTGTCTAATCCAATTTCATCCTTCAACCATCCAAGAGATGAAAGACCTCCACTCCACTTTCCTCCACCAAGCGCATAACAGGTTCAGAACCTTCTCTCTAACCCCGCTCAAAATCCTCCAACCATTGACTCAACTACCCCCAATCCCCATCACGCCACCACATCGTGTCAAGCACCACATCGTCCTCACAATACCAATCAAATCCTTCCGCTCACTCAAAACCAAAGTACGAACAATGCTCAAATCTTCCCCCATCTTCAAAACCAAAATACTGATCCTCAAACTTTCCCCCAAAATTATCAAGCCAATCAAAATACCCAGAATCCCTCCATTGATCCACCCATACCTCAAAAGACTACTTTCCAAATCCCAACTTCAAATAAACCTTATGATGACTGTTCCGAGCTTGATCACTATAAGGAACAGGAGAGAGAGTGGAGGTCAAAAGAAGAGGTAGTCAAGGTGAATATGAAAGAAGAGATCAAGAAAGCCATGAAGGAGTTGCACTATATTTCCGAAGTCGATGGATTGAGCTATAAGGATTTATGCATTCATCCGAATATCGACCTCCCAGAAGGGTTCAAAGTGCCAAAGTTTGTCACTTTTAACGGAACAGGAAATCCTCTAACACATCTGAAAGTTTATTGTGATCAACTCGTGGGAGTTGGCAAAAACGAAGCATTGTTGATGCGTCTCTTCGGTCGAAGTCTAAGTGGAGAAGCTCTGGAGTGGCTTACATCACAGGAGCTGAAACAATGGAAAAGTTGGAATGCACTCGCAGAGGATTTCACGGAAAGATTCGGACATAACATAGAAGATGCCCAGATCGCTACTACTTGGAGAAGATCAAACAGAAGTCTACAGAAAATTATCGAGAGTACGCTTTTCGTTGGAGAAAAGAGGCCGCAAGAGTTCAACCTCCAATGTCCGAACGTGAGTTCACTGAAATGTTCATTCGTACCTAAGAGCCTGAGTACTATGAAAGAATGTTGTGTATGATGGGACAAAAGTTTGTCGAGATTGTCAAAGTGGGAGAAGCTTTGGAAGAGGGTTTCAAGACTAGAAAGCTCACCAAATTTACCGCATTGCGATCTAGTGGAAAATCTTCCAGAATTACTGATATGGATAAATCAAAAGGAAAAGTGGAGGAGGTAAGTATGATCACGGCTACTCATATAAGGTCAGCTTCTCAAAGAAAATACCAAAACCATAATGTCAATCAGGAAAAATTTCCTCGCCCAAAATTTAGGAAGGCTCCTAAAATATTTACACCATTAAGGGAATCTCAAACTCAACTTTATGAAAGGTTGAAGGCAATGGGTATGCTCCATTCTATAGAAGGAAGACCAGCCAACCCTTTGGGAAAATTTTACAGAGCCGACCACAGATGTGTTTATCATTCAGGAGCCGTTGGACATGACACAGAGAATTTTTCAACTCTGAAGCACAAGATACAAAACTTGATCAACAGCAACTTAATCAATATTGAGGAAACCACCTGAATGAATGACATATTGGATGCTCAAGAGTGAGTACAAGACATTTCTGAACTGAGTCATTTGAAGATATTCATTCGAGAAGAAGAATGCCCAACATTGGCCAAATTTTGCATATGAAGTTTTGTTACCTTTCTTTTGAAAATGTATCGCACATTTCTTGATTGAACTACGTTCGACCTGAATTCTCGAGAACGAGATACGTAGGCGGCCTATGTCGGCCTCGGTCGTTTCTTTATCAAAACTTCCTATTTTGGTTAATCCTTGAGAGGGGAACTACGTTCGACCTGATTCCTGCTCCAATGGGATACGTAGGCGCCACAACGGCTCGGTCACATACCTAGTAAGATTTCCATTTCCCTTCATAATGGAAACTGGGACAGAATTTTTGAGAGGAGCTCAAAAATTCATTTAAAGTTGGACTTCTTTAACATGTCAGAACAGAAGACCAAAATTCGACGGAGTTAGCCTTGGTGATCTCAAAAATTCTGTCCCAGTTGCAAACTAGATTGTCGTAATTTTTGAGATCCATCCAAGGCTAACTCCGTCGAATTTTGGTCTTGATCTCAAAAATTCCACAAATGTCATTTGTTGCTTATTGAGGTAAATTGGGATAAATAAAATTCCAGAATGAGCAACCTCAGAGTTAACAGAGCAAGTTATGAGAGTTCTTATGTATTGTAGACCGGGACAAACTTTTGAGGAGGGTCCTCGAAAATTCCATCAAATATGTCATATAAAGGACAGGTGAGCGTGTAAGCTGACCGCAGGAAGGAGCATGGAGACAAGACCAACACAGATCAGTCCTTCAAACTAAGAATTTTTCTTTGGATGCAGGAACATTGAAGTCACAAAATGGCTATATAAAGCTGTCATGAATGACAAAGGGCGTCACTTGCACCCATCGTGGACTCATCAGCGAAACCTAAAAAATCTTCAATCTCATTTTATCTCTATTGCTCTATATTGCCTCAAGTGATAAACAAGTTTCTTTTTATCTTGCAGGAATATTGAGGCCGAACACTGATAGATTCTTCCAAAGTTGCAAGAAACAAGGTGCAGGAGGATCGCTAGTTACGAGTCATGATCAAAGTTACCGTTGGACTCATCATAGCCTAATCTAGATAAGCCAAATGACTCAATCTAGTTCCTCAATTTTACTTTTATTCTTTACTTCATCATCGATACTAATGTTTGGTGTCGAGCTTTGCAGGTGATAGTATTGATAAAGTCAAATTATATGAATCGACGTCAAATTTGAAAATGATCAAAGTGACACTAATTTAGAAGTGTTGCAAGGGAATTTGCCGAGTCCATCACATCACAAAAATGATGGTGACCACAATACCTCCTTGACAGTCAAATTATCGAATTGTTACAAGTTTTTGATAAATGATTAGAAATGACTGCAACAAACTCAAATTCTGCTGAGTTTGTCAAGGAAGACGAGAGAGTCTTTATTTTTCATGTGAATGAATTAAGTCATTCACCTCGATAATTCTTTCTTTTAAAGAACAGAATCATAGTCGCGACGTGCATAAACGTCAATTTGTTTTTTTAGTATGTTTGTCGCGTAGCAATTTCGGCGTACTTTGTTTCTTGAATATGTCAAGAGTCATAATTCTTATTTGTTGGGTATCCACCCCATCAGTGGATTATGTGTTTTGATTGGCCAATCAAAGACTTTAGCATATAGTTTGTTGGGCGATCCACCCCATAAGTGGTTCGTATATATGCTTTTCCATTTCAGGTTTCTATTTTTGAACCAGTTGGAATATTATCGAGCCATCCACCTCATTACAGTTGGAATATTATCGAGTTATCCACCTCGTTACAGTTGGACCGTTATCGAGCATCCACCTCGTTACAGTTGGACTATTATCGAGCTATCCACCTCGTTACAGTTGGAATATTATCGAGGCATCCACCTCGTTACAGTTGGAATATTATCGAGCCATCCACCTCGTTACAGTTGGACTATTATTGAGCCATCTACCTCGTTACAGTTGGAATATTATCGAGTCATCCACCTCGTTACAGTTGGATAATTATTGAGCTAGCTAACTCGTTACAGAGAACTCCAAAGAGGAGAAAGCTATCCCAAAATCAAGGGTTTTCCTAAAAGCAAGAGGCGTTTATATCACTTATGTCAAAGACTTGAGAATATGATTTGTTTATTTCAAGAAATTCCCAACAATATGAAATTTACAAAAGTGTCTAGCCAGATTCAAAGGCGAATCAAACAGGAATCTCAACGAAGGTTTCACGATTTCCGTAAAGGACGCTATTTGCATTACATTATCAAAGCAAGATAATTATTGTCAATCAAGACAATGCATTACCCAGAAGAGATAGTTATTTTATTATTATTTGTTATTATCGATCAAGTCGGTATATTATTTGGAGGTCGTTTTGCCGTTATTACCAACACAGACGATATAAATATTCATGCATCGCGGAAGTCATACACTGAAGAATCATGCATCGCGAAAATCATGCATCGCGGAATTCATACACTGAAGAATCATGCATCGCGGAAATCATGCATCGCGGAACTCATACACTGAAGAATCATGCATTGCGAGTTAACAATTATGTGCGACGAGAAGAATTCATACCACGTCGAAATTTATGCACGACGAGAAGATTTCATGTCTCGTCAAATTTATACATCGCGAGAAGATTTCATACCTCGCTAAAATTTAGACATCGCGAGAAGAACCTATACCTCACTGGAATTTGTGCGACGAGAAGAATTCATTATGCACGACGAGAAGATTTCATACCTCGTCAAAATTTATACATCGCGAGAAGATTTCATACCTCGCTGAGATTTAGACATCGCGAGAAGAATTCATACCTCGCCAAAATTTATGCATCACGAGAAGAATTTATGCCTCGCTGAAAGTTATGCATTGCGAGAAGATTTCATACCTCGCAGGAATTTACGTATCACGGGAAGATATTCATGCCCCGCAAGAGGACATACACGGATAAAGAAAGGGAAATTGTGTATCCCAAGAACAGCATTTATCCATCGGCCTCAACTTCATCTTTTTTTTCTTTTTTTCTGATAAAAATAAACATCAAGAAGAGCATCGAAGATGACGACAAAAGAGACATCAATACCGCATCAGCATTTATTTATTTATTTCGACATCAGATATAGAATACATTGAAGAGTATGTAGCAAAACACAAAGCCTAAGCTTTATTTGCTGGACGTCAGACCAATCGAGTCGACGTCGAATATTGAGGAGAACAATAAAGTGTCGACATGGTAAAAAGACACTGTCTACCATCCTAATTGCATTTTTTTTAAGCTGACGAGTTTTATCTCAGTCTTTGTCGAGAGCATCCAAAAGGATGAATTCGCCAAAAACCACAGGTGCGGACGACATCAAAAGGACATAGCACAACGTGGAACTTTTTCTTAGCAGCGAACTGGGACACAGTCCAAAGAGGAACGTCAAACTCTTAGGATGCGAGCAGAGGAGCAACTTCCACCACAATCGAACCACCCCCCTCGAAGCATGCGAGTCTTTCTTTAGTTCTGTCAGTTTCAGTCTCGCGTCCGAAGGTTTCGATTTATCGGAAGCAAGTTTCCAATCTGAGTGACAAATGCGCCAAGAGCTTTGGAAATTATGTCCATGTAAGTTCTTAATTACGGGTGTGAAGCGCGCCACATTCATGGCTAAAGAGGTTACAAGCATCCTTTTCATATTCATTAATTTGTCACTTGTCAAAAAACCAAAGGTTATCTAGCATAATAGATTTCCTTTTCCACCGATCGAGTCGAACTACACACAGCCTGATTCCGAAGGTTTAAAGGTATGTAGGCGGATTCAATGTCGAAAACTCGACAGTATTCCAACATTCGCTCTCGAATCCTATTCTCGAGCATTTCGATACCTTCATAATTCGGTATCGAGGTGGCTTTTGACTATTTCAAATCAAGCGGTAAATCAAGCTTATCGAACTACAAGTGGCATGAATTCTCATATAACCTGAGATATGTAGGAAACCCGTTCCAAGGGTTCGGCCATAATTCCTAAACCCTTTGTCAAATCCTTCCTTTAGAAAATGAATAGGGTTGGTCAAAATTGGTTTGGTCAATTTCATTTTCCTCGAATTGCGTAAATTGTGTGTATCAATCCGAGTAAAATGAGGGACAATTGTTGACACCCAATTTTGACCCACGACGGCGTAATTTAAATATCGAGCTTCGTAAGTTTTCCAAATTATTTTAATCAATTAATTTTATAAATTTTGCGAAAATTAAATAATATAATACATGAACTTTATGTTACTTCGAATACGTTTTAACATAATTTTCGACAATATATTTCTCACATAATTATGTATATAATTAGTATATCTTATGATTATTCAAAAAAAAACCATCAAAAAATATACATTTAAATGTTTTATTAAACTAGTTTAATCTAAATTATAATTATACTTTTGAATCACTATTTTACAGTTTAAATAATTATGTTACTAAATAAATAAGCTCGTTAATAAATTTACACCAAATTCGTTTTGTTTTAAATCAATCGGCTATTATTTAAATTGAACTCTTTTTCCCTTTAATTTGGAAGAACCAGATTTGGGCCTTCCATTCAATATTCAGGTGGCCCACTTCCCATTTTATTCCCTTCCCCATTTTAATTAATGGAAAAATTACATAAATTAGTACATTTTAATAAATAATTACTGATTTTAGCAATACTTTTTATTTATTACCATTTATAACAATGCTATGTCAAATCTACAATATGAATTAAAAGTGAATTATGTATGCAATATATATGAATTATAATTGTTTTTTGAAATATATTATGTTTGTTTGTTAAAAACTTGACATATTGTATTATAAGTGTATTAAAATGTGCGATAAATGTATTATCCATTATTAAAATTTGTATTATATATGAATAATAAATTGTTATTTGTAATATGTATTAAATTTGTATTAAAAATGAATTAAAAGTGATCAAGTGAAAAAAAGATATTATTGCTATAAATGGTAAATATTTTTTTATTTTAGTATATTTATGTAAGTTTCCCTTAATTAATTCTATTCCAGCCCATCTTTATTTCCTCTCTACCAGGCCCACTAAACTAAAACCCATTTTCTTTTAATCCCTCCAACCCTTTTTCAATATTCAAACCCAACAGCCCAACTCCATTTGACCCGTCCCCCGACCCGACTTCCCCCTTCCTTCTGCCCTTCCCCCTCACACCACGCGTTCCCCACACCCCAACAGATTCCCCCATGCTACAAACGAAACCCCACGCGCTCCCCAGGAAACAGACGCGACAAACCCCTTCCCTAAACGCAACCTCACCAACGGAAAACCCCTCTCTCACCCTCGCGTCTCCTCCCCACGCTCTCTCCTCCTCTCATCTCCCTTCCCTCGTCTCCCCCACGCGAACTCTCCCTCCTTCCCCTTTGTCTATTTGTGCGTCCATTTTCAAAAGGGTGTAAGGTGCTCGTACGAAATGGAGAGCAACGTGGCTATATCGCAGCACTCCTCTCGTCCTTGCAACGAAATCAACGGTTGTTCGCTTCATGTCGTTGGAGAATCGTACAAGGAGCGTACTATCGACATCTCTAATCTCATCCTTTAAGGGATTTCAATTCGAATTGGGGGGAGAATTTCGATTTTACCCCAAACCTTTGCCTAAAATTCCCCCGCCCCAAACCTTTGCCTAAAATTCCCCCGCCTTCCCTACGAAACCCTAGTTTTTCCTATTTAAACCCCCCTCCCTCTCCAGATTAGGGGGGAGAATTTTTGAGTGTTAGAAATTTGGGGGTTGGGAAATTTTCTTGGCTGCTTTTCTTTGTTTTCCGAGAACACTAAACAAGGTTTTGCTTTAGGTTGGAGTTTCTGGTTGGAAAATTTGGGTGGGGAAAAGAATTGAAAATTGTGGGATATAGCTTCATGACATAGAGATATACAGAGATTTTCTCGGAAGGCTTGGCATTCTGCTAACGTTTTAGCCAAAATCTCTTAGCAAGATACGCTCGTGTGCCGGAATAGAAGGAATAGTTGAGCCACGAAAGCAAGACACGTTGAGAAGCAAAGGGGGTTGTCATTCGAGTTGTGGAAGTTCGTCCTGTTGCTGCTCGCCCGTCCCTGCTTCGCTGCTCGTCAACAGGTAAATTCCCCTGCTTCTTACTGTTTCTGCGTTTTTTTTTTGTGGTTTCAAAACTGGTTTGTCGCTGTTCTGGTATTCGGAGTGTGCTGTTAATTAATTCGAATGTCTTTCGTTTGTTTTGGATCAAAATGTGTAAAAATTTTCAAATGAGAGTATATATGGCTTGTTTGCTGGGAATATAGGATGTTTTATCTGTTGGGTTTGGGTCCGAGATTGCGAGGTGTCGTGTGTTATGCCTCTATTCTATTATGTACGCTCGTTCTGCTCCATGTTGAGTTCATCTATGGCATGTCGTTTTTATAGTTTGGTATTCGTTGTGTCCTGCTTCCCTTTGTCATGGCTTCGGTTTTATTGAACTAGTCGAAGCCTGTTCTGTTTTCCGTAGCTCAATAATGTGATGTTGTGTTTTTTTTGTTTCCTCAAGGTCGCTAGTAATGCTCAAGTTTCGTAAAGTCGTTAATGATGCACATATCTTATTTCTTTGATGTAATGGTTATCGTGTTTTCTATTTGAGAAAGAAATGACAATAAAAACCGAGTGAGCTTCTAGTTAGTCAGCATGTTCTTGATTTTCTGATGTTCTCCTTTTATCTCGTACTAGTATGGCTTCGCTTCGCGACCTCCCGTCTGGATCTTGTTTTGATAATTGCTAGAATGACTTATTCTTGAGTCTTCATTTGAAGGAAATCCTAGTTTCTAGTTGCTTAGTCTAAGTCTTTGTATGGCATAAAGTAGTTTTCTATTAGTATTTATTTTACATTGTTTAGGTGGTGAAAATGTACATACACAGCATCATTGGATGTTTTCATGATCATGCTCATCACTTGTTCGAGATTAGTTTTGACCATTCTCTAGTTTGGATTATCTTTTTACTTCGACAGTATATGCATTTATCGTTTATCTCCTATGGCTTTTCTTTGTTTTGAGGTCCAAAGGATATCACCTTAGTGCTTGGTTTTCCTTCAAAACTAAATTGGTTATTGATTATTGTTAAATGATTTGTAAAGTTGCTTCAATTCATAGCTTGTTCCGTTGCTACGTTGCCTTATGCACTAATTCATGTCGTTTGCTTGCATGTGAAACCTTCCTCGAGTCCATTTTTGGATTCCATTCGGGAGAGCCATAAAGGCTCGAAAATTCTTTCCATCGAGTCAACTCGCCAAGTCGAGAATCGCGTAAAAAGAGTGAAGAATTGAAGAAGTTGGAAGAAAAGAGACGGAAAGACTTTTTTTTTATATTGTATTTTTATTTTGTAACGGGCATAAGCCCTTATCGCTTTACTTTCTCATATTTTATTTGGTATGTTTAGATTAGCACAGGTACAAAATGGGTCAAATACCCAAAAGCGGCTGGGTCCAATTTCAGTCAAGGCGAACAACACCCGAAACTTGGACCCGAATCTCTCTCCCTCTCTCTCTCTCTCCTTACTATTTGTTTATGTTGTTTACTTGAATGTCGTTAGTTAGGGTTAGAAAACTCCAAACCTCTTCAAAACGTCTATCTATTTTATCAAAACTTAAAACTAAAACGGAATCTCAAAACGATGACATTTCAAACTTGTAAATTTATCTAGATAAAAACTTTAAATTCAAACTTCGAAACAGTTTCGTAAAATTGCAAGATAAGCAATAAATATTTCAAAGCTTGAAGATTCGCTTAAGTAAATTGCTAAATAAGTTCAATAAACAAAAGAAGACGCAAATTTTAGAATAAAAAATAGTCAAGTAGTTAATCGCCGGAAAACCGTATTAAACGGAGCGTCTTAGGTGCTTTCAACACCTTCCTAAGACGCTAATATGAATCCCGAACCCCCTTTTATAATTTCCTAACAATTTTTCCGTTTTAAGTTGTTTGGAAAATAAGTTTTCTTAATTTTCTCAAAATTAAGTGGCGACTCCTAAAAGTCGAAAATATCTCTTAAAATAAAACAAATTCTTTTCGAGAATATTTTTTCGATAAAACACCCTCTGCTTGAGTATAACAAATCAAAGTAAGTGAAAATATAAACGACACTGAAAAAAACATAGCAACTAAAATGGAAATCGTAACAATAACAAAATAATGCAATAACTGAAACACCATAAATAGCAAATGGTGATAGGAAATAAAAAAGAAGACACTACAAGAATAAAACTAACGCTAGGGTGGAACCACCAAACCTAACAAGTCGATAAACAAGACAACACTTCACTACCTACTAGCCTTCTACTCTAACTTGTGACCTCCACACCCTCCTATTTAAGGTCATGTCCTCGATAAGTTGAAGTTTTGTTGTGTCCGTCTAATCACCTCTTCTCAGTACTTTTTCGACCTATCTCTATCCCTCTTTGACCGTACTCACTATATTCAACCTCTCTCACCTCCTCAATGGAGCATCTATGTATCTAATCTTCACATGCCCAAACATGTTAATTTATGCAAGAGTAAATTTTACCTAGTCATTCAACTTTTAATTATCACATAAATATCACATAGAAAAAGGGGGAAATATGTATTATCCTTCGTATTATATTGTATTTTTACAACAATTTTTTTCACACATTAAAGGTGCATATTAAATGTAAGGTACAATACATAAACATGACCGTTAGCTTGGCTTCAGCGAACAATTATGTCCTCCAACTTTGAGTGTCTACTTATGCACACTCAAAGTTAAAGGTCACAGTTGCCAGCTGACGTCAAGTTACGGGTCATGTTTATGTTTTATAAATTTAGGAGAAAATACATAGAAACCCCCCTAAACTATTACCCTTTTTTGAAAAAGACACCTAAACTTTGTGAGATCCTAATAAACCCCTAAAGTAGTTTAAATTGAAAAACCCTATCCCGACATTTAAGAAATAGAGTGTATATAACTCGCCTGAAGGGCGTGAAAACTAAAATAAAATTAAACCTTTTATTTTCAATACTTTTCTTTTAAAATGGGGAAAAGGGTCTGATATACCCCTTAACTTTGTCATTTGGAGCTAATATACCCCTCGTTATAAAAGTGGCTTATATATGCCCTTACCGTTATACAAACGGCTCACATATACCCCTGCCATTACAACATGACTCACATATACCCTTCATTTAACGGAAGTTAAAAAATTAGTTTTAAATTTATATTTATTACTTCTAATTTTTTTTTAAAAATTATTTAGGGGTATATATGATTCTTCTATCAAAATTCAAGGTATATTTTAATTTTTTTCATACATAAATTATTTTTTGACTTCTTTAATTATAATTATTTGAGTTTCTTATTCTTATTTTATTTTTTTGTTTCATTCCTTAGTTTAAAGAGAAAAAAATTAAACTATTTTTTTGTGTGTATTGTAATTTAATTTCGTATTCGAAGAAAGAATTTGGTCATCTACAATATGTTTTTACAAGAATATTAGTGAAACATAAATAAATTTGATTATCAAAATAATAATTATAAATTAGTCATTGAAAAAAAAATTAAAAGAATATGTTTGACGAGGATTAAATTTACTCATATGGGATTATATTTTTTAGAAAAAAATAATAAAAATTTAGATCAAATTTTTTTTTCATTTCCGTTAGAAGAAAAGGGTATATGTGAGTCATTTGTTTACAAGTAGGGGCATATATGAGTCACTTTTATAACGAGGGGTATATCACCTCTAAATCACAAAGTTGAGGGGTATATCAAACCCTTTTCCCTTTAAAATATAAAAGAAATATTTTAGAGTTAAATTTTTATTTTTTCTTTCTTTTTCTTAAGTGCTTCACCATTGAAAGAGATGGCAATGACTTTTAGGATTTCTTTTCTCTTTTTATTCTTTCTTTTCATTCTCTTTCAATGGCAACTAGTTGATTTCCTCTGCGATAGCAGCGACGACAATTTTTCCTTTCATCCTCAGATTTTTTTTCGTCCTTCTTGGCCGACGGAAATCTTCTCATCCTTTTTGACCGGCGAGGTCATAAGAAGCGCACGAAGATGATGGCAATGTTAAAAGAAAGAAGTATTGGTGTTATTTCCATTGACTCCTAATCAATTACGGGGCTAAAATCGTCCTCAAACCAAGCAAAATTATCCCATCCAAGCTCGGAGAGAGAATTTCCATTTTGTTGATACAACCGTGCTGATTTGCAAAAATCAAAGGCAAAGTACACAAAATAATATTTTGATAGAGATTTGAATTTAAGAAAAAAATAATTTGCCAGCTGATTTGATTTTCCAATTTTAATCTTGATTTGATAAAAAATAAAGTGAAAATAGTGCATAGCACGGCACTAATGGTGAATTGAAAACGGAAAAGAAAATAAAGAATTAAAATTTTAAAAAAAATGCAAATAAAAACAAAAATAACCAGAAGTATATAAAATTGACACATGTAAAGTAACAATTGGTGTGTGCTTTCACCTTCTTTCTTATAAGTGGGTTTCAATGGAAAATGAGGTATTTATATTACTTTCGAATTGTTTAGTGGGGTATTAGGATTCTTGTAAAGTTTGAGCGTCATTTTAAAAGAAGTGTTATAGTTATATGGGGTAATTATGCATTTTCTCTAAATTTAGTTTTATCTTTTGTTATATATATGTGTAAGCTTTCTATTTATAAGTTGATGAACAAGTTAGGATCTTATTATGACTTTCTTTTTTTGGAGCAATGTATAAATAGATTGATCGGTGACGTGTTTTTAGAGATTTTAGCATCATATTAATGTCACACCAAACAACTCCATAATCACCTAAGAATATCACTGACATGATCAGAGTTAATGACAAAGGAACAAATGTCATAAATGGATCGGAATTAACCAAAGAAATACATGTAAATATAAGTTTTAAGCACAGGTGTTCATGCTATCACATAAACTTAATGCATATAAGGATCTTAAACATGGTAATCTTATCAAAAGATGTTATAGAGAACACACCTGAAGCAGACGACAATATCACATATAGAGAAGCAGAAGAGTTAACTGAAAAATCAACCTCCTCGGGTACTTATCCCACACTTTGCAGGCACGAGTAGTGCACTTTACCTTCTCCTAACGACCCATCAGCTTCCATCTCTGTGGCCTGAAAAGTGATGTGCTCTTACTAACTTGCTTCAATGTACTCAACAGGTGTACACTAAGGCATTTCATGCATAGAAATAGATTCTTACAGCTTTCAGGCCTAAAGATTGAGGATGTGTTGTAGCACTGTGCTTTTTATAAAGTCAGCTGAAAATATTGTTCTCAGTGTTAGCAGAACATGGTGGTTCAAAAGCAGTGGAAATCAGATAAACAAGTTACAAAGATAAGGTATTTACTCAAATAAACATGTCACCTGAAGTGCACCCTAGAGCAAGTAGGATGAGGAGTGGCTTTTTCTTCTTTTTTCTACTCCGTTCAGGTTCACTAATACCTTGATCCATCTTCTTTCTGTTGCAAATTCTCCTTCACTAGGCACCTTAAAATTAAAGAATGGAGAAATTCAGTTACCTATAATACCCATCCACCTTAAAATAGAAGAACACGAAAACATTTATACTAAAACTCCACAAGGCCAACAATGTTATAAACGAGTCAAACACGAAGATGATACCAAAGCACATAGAATCCGAAAAAGAAATGAACTATTTTGACTGTACAGAATATGAACATTTTACCACATATAGAAAATGTGACCGTTATATACTATGATGCTCCCAACTACAGCATCAGCTGAAGATATGCCTGCAAGTTGGCTGCAGTATTATGCATACACACTTAAATATTAGGCTTCTTCGTTCTGCTAATTCGTGAAGATTCAGCTACTCCTCAATGTCAATTTCCTTAATAAACAGTGCATTTCTTTTGTGACAGATATGCTATTACATCATGTAATGAAGTGAAATATGCTGATAGTCCAAAACAAAACAGGCAACCATAGCTGATACTTGCACTTTGATATATCATGTCCTTACTTTATAGAAAAAGTTATCATTTTTACATGGTAGATATCCTCAGTCTCTTCAGAAGCCCATTAGTACTTCGACAAGTCAATAACTCCACAACAAAAAACCTGGACATCATACATTCAGGCACAAATGGCTAAATATACCGTATCCATATTAGATTGTTCCATTTTCCTACGCCATTTTTCAAATGTGATATAAATATCATGTGCTCTGTTCACTAAAACATCACCTGTGTGAGCCTGTTCACATTGCTAGTCCCATGCCCGGATAAAGGAAGATTGCCGACGGTCGATCAAAACAATCTCTCTACCCGATAAATATAGGGGTAAGGCTGCGGACATATTATCAGACCCCAGTTGTAGGATTACACTAGATTCTAACATTACCAATTGGTGCAGTAACATTAAGGAACTCTGTCTTTCCTCTTCCAAACAGTTTAGCAGTTGTCTACTCCTTCATCCCAATTTGTAGTCTAAAAACAAGTCTTAGACATTTGCATGGCTATATATCATTTTATTAAAAGATAAAAGAGAAACTTCAAAGTTTAAGCTATTTTAAACTGAAAGAGAACCAAATGATCTGAACAATAAGTGGATGCTGCTGTTCCGCAAAAACAAAGAAATCAAAAATTGACTGTAAAACAATAAAATAAGGTGATATAAGGCACATAGCAAGATGAAAAATCGAAGGAAATTGAGAATTGAAACCATAGTCATTGTGCGGTGAGATCAGTTGGAGAAGCCTCAACCTCAACCATGTCGATCATACTAGGATTCCGGCAGCTATGAACAGTGACGGAAGTTGATCGACGAGTAGATGGGGGCGAACTCGTCGGCCTCCGGGGAATTCACGCGTTCGTTTGTCTTCTTATTTAGGCTCTTTGCTTGATTTTTTTTTATCGGTAAAGAGGAAGAGTGAGTACAATCGGGCACCGGGTTTAGCCCATTTGTTTTACTTTTTCTATTTTTTCATTTTGTTTATTCCGTATTCAAAATTTATATTATAGTTCGATTAAATTTGAATCACGCATTATAGGATTCATTCAATGATGGTGCTTGCACTGCAACTAATGTTGGTCGCATTTATATTATAATTCGATTAAATTTAAATCACGCATTGTAAGATTCATTCAATGGTGATACTTGCACTACAACCTACGTTGGTGGTTGCCTTGGTTGTTACCACCTGCATTACCCAAAAGTACTACCAATTTAGAGAAAAATATATTTAGAAATACTTACTCACATATTTGACATTGGAAATCAGTTTAGAAAAAATACATCTAAAATTTATTGACCTAACACAAACTAATTCTCGATAAGAAGTAGTACATTTTAACAAAGCAATTTTGAAATTGGGAAAAGCTGACTTAAGAAGCAAAGCTAAGGCTAAACTCTCTCGAGCACAACAATATCAAACATAACATTCAAAATCCTTTGATATTCAACAGCACAAATTCAAATCCCCAAATATAGCAGAGCACCCATCCAAAAACTATTCACATAAAATTTCTAAAGAAGTTAGCAAGGCATGAACAAGCCAAGACATGATAAAATAAGATTACATCAACATCTGCAACCATTGCAGACATATTCCTTCTCTTCTATGAAAACATTCAACTTCAGCGGAGCACTGGAGTTAACGACATCTCTTGGAACCACAAGGAATTTTTTCAAAGGACTGCTTTCTGACCAGTTTGGCATGCTCTCTGCAACAGATTCTAGTTTAAAAGAGCTTTCCCCGTCTGTTACTACAAGCTTGTACGAGAATCTTCTCTTCTGCCTAGCTGGTCCAACACAGATAATGTTGAAAGCACTTCCAACACGGTCGCTAGCATGGTTGATGATAAAAAGTATACCTTCTGTCCTCATTTGAAGAATTTTGTAACTTTGATCTTTTTCTATATGAATTGGATGGACAGCATTGAAAAAAATGTGCTCTGCCGAAGAAGCATGTTTGTCCCTAAAATGTGCATATACGTTTGTTGAGGTACCTAAGAAGTCACAGCCATGGGAAGGACAGAAACAAGGCACATAGATGCATGCATTTTCATGGTCAGTTTTCTTACTATAACTCAGGATCTCCTTGCAACCATACATTTTGTTCACGCATGAGACCTTCACAGATTCTAGAACCTTCTCCAGAGCTCGACAACGGTTATATCCAATTGGCCAACAGCATGATGGACACTTATTAGCAATCTTGGTGCAGCAGGAGGCACATGCTATGTGCCCATTCTCACACTATATATTTGTCCAGAAAGAAAAAAGAATGTCAGAATACGTTTATAGTAAGCAGTTTGAATATTTGCAGATGACAGCTTACTCCACTCTGCTTGCTTATAAATTTTAAGGTTTCTCAAAGTACACAGCTTAAGAAGTAGGGAAAAAGAAAAATGTGTTACATAGAAAGCATAAACAAATTGCACTTAAATTCACTATTGAGCTATAAACCTACAGCTAAGGCTTTAATTTCTTGCTTGGTCAAAAAGGTATCCACTTTCACATCACTACATAGCCTTTCATATTAGCATTTGTCACATCCACTTTCACTTCACTACTTAGCCTTTCATATTAGCATTTGTCACATCCCTAGAGTCCTGTTCTTCATCATTTCTTGCTTAGTTCAAAACACTCAACAGCTTCATTTAAACATGCTCATGCATTTAAATGTCATATTTTGTTGTAATAACAACAAATTGATTACCAATAGCTATATTCTACTTAAAGTATCATTGTGGCTGTTCTGCAACTCTTAGATGAGAAAAGACACAAATTAAACACCCTGGCAAGGAGAAGAATGTAGATCTTAAGATCTGAATCTCAGTTGTCTATGCCTATATATGCAGTGACAAGATTAAATCTGAAGTTACTGTGAGCTAAAACCAAGAGTTCTAAAAAGAGGCCTAGGTACATAACTTCTATCACGATAGATCTCAAACAAAGGAATAGTGTACAGTTAATAACTTCTATTACGATAGATCTCCAAAAAAGGAATAGTACACAGTTAATGACTTCTATCAGATAGATCTCCAACAAAGGAATAGAATTCAGTTAATAACTTTTATCACGATAGATCTCCAACAGAAGAATAGTACACAGTTAATAACTTCTATCACGATGGATCTCCAAAAAAGGAATAGCATACAGTTAATGACTTATATCAGATAGATCTCCAACAAAGGAATAGTAAACAGTTAATAATTTCTATCATTGATGATACCCTAATCTTTTGTTGGGCAGAGACTCTCCAAGTTCTATATCTCAATCTAACTCTCATGCTATTTGAAGTTGTCTCTGGACTACATATTAACATGATGAAGAGCAAGATCTACCCTGTCAAAGAAGTCTAAAATTTGAATACCCTGCACGGAACTCTGGGGTATGATACATGGTCTTTCCACTCTACCTATTCCGGTCTCCCTTTGGGTGCAAAATACAAAGCACCAGAGATATGGAACGGAGTGGTGGAAAAGGTGGAGAAGAGGCTGGCAAACTAGAACATGCAATATCTTTTTATGGGAGGTGAAAGAGCAATTAATTGGTCTGAGAAGAGCATTCCTATGGGCAGGGATATCTATTTATGGGAGGTCAAAGTCATATTACCAAAAGAACATGGAGGTCTGGGTATTAGGGATTTTGCAAACACAACAATTACCTTAAGGGAAAAGAGAGCCTAATTACAAAGTAACCCATTTATAATGATACCCATTTGTAATCTCTAATCGGAATCTGGTAGCCATTTTAAGTGTCTTATTATACTCCATCGTACCCTAGTACTTCCTCTAACTTGAATATTATGCGTTAAGACTATGACTTCACCAGTAAAACAGAGACCTACACTAGCCAGTTATTCTCCAATTTGAATGAAATTTTATAACTTCAGAGTTCAAACCACATGAAATGGGATAAACACCTAAAGCAGTCATTCCTCTGTCAGCAATTCTCCCAACTAAACTCTTTAACAGATCCACATTTCCTATGCACTTTCAATGCAATACTGAATGCCATGTAATCATGTCTCTATTATCTGACGTTTCTGCTTAACTTCTGTATTTTGTTTCTTAAAACCACCTCCACGAGGTAGGCTAAAGTCTGCATAAACACTATCCTCCCAAACCCCACCTGTTGGACTAACAAAAAAGGCAACTTCTACACCTCCTTAAGAGCAATAAACTATATAAATGTCAATCAAGAATTCTCCAAACACAATTGATTCCAACATATATACGCAGATAAATTCTTACAAATAATAGCAAATGAACAGGGTCAAAAGAAGAAACCTGAAAGACAGGAACAGAGAGATGTTCAAGGCAGATTGGGCAATCCAACACATCAGGATCCGATAACATCACAGAAATTGACCCGTTTCCTCTTGAACCCTCCAAATTCTGATCTGGGTCCTCCCCAGAAATGGCCCTGTTCTCTCTTGCAACCTCCGATTCACGAACTGGCAACCTCCGATCACCGCTCAATCGGAAATTTCCCTCAGATTCCGATTCCGATTCCCAATCCTCCTCTTCCTCCTCCTCCTCCTCCTCCTCTTCCTCAACAACCCTTTCTCTCTCCCTTTCCCTTTCTCTTTCTCTTTCTTCTTCTTCTTCTTGTTGACGGATAACGACGCTACAAGAGAAAGTTCCGGCGGTAGTTCTACGTCTCTTGGGTTCAGGCCTTCTTGTGGGGTTACTGGGTCCTTCATCATTATCATCTTCTTCTCTTCCAACTGAAAATCTCGCCATTTCTTCTTCTTCTTCGCTACTAGATGAATGGTTCACTCTTATCATGGTCAAAATTCGGTTTTTGTAAATATTATTTCAATATTTTATTATATTATTATTATTATCATATTATTTATAGTGTATTATAAAAAATTACTTATGGAAAAATATTTATGTTTTTCCAAAACTTGCTAACAAAATCGAATTTAGTCAAATATTATGAGATCTCAATTTTAAATGTTGTCTTGAAAAATGTGTTTGACTATTTAGCATATGTACATTTTATTTTTTTCATCAATTTGTGAATTTAAACGATGTTTAATTAGAAATCTATTTAAATTAATGTATTTTAAATGTTTTTTAAGTAAAAATAAGTTGTAAGTACTTTTAAAATGTTTAGGTGAATTAACAAAATGAGCAATTAGATTAGATTACTAATTGTGATTTATCAAGAAATTTATTTAATGATTAGCTTTCTTTGAATATATGTATTTCCCATTATTAGTATGTTGAACTTAAACGGCATTTGATTAAGTATAATAGAGTATGTTTGAACTGATTCATTTAAAGTATTTGTAAGTAAATTAATTTTAAGTATTTTTAAAATATTTGGGTAAATTAAAAAGTATTTAGAGATTACTTTTTTTTCTTCTTGATTATTGTTTATCAAGATATTTATCTAACGATTAATTTTATTTTAATTTGTTTTTTATTTTCCTTATTAGTATGTTCAACTTATGGGTTGTTTAACCTATAAGTTTATTTATTTTTTGTAAGAACTTCTGTTAAAAATAGCTTTTTAGAAAATAGTTTTACAAATAATAACATTTGTATTTGAATAATTTATTTAAAAGATACTTTTGTTTAGAAGTAAATTGTTTTGACAATGTTTCAATGTTTTTAGTTGAAGAAATGTGTACTAATTTTATTTATCTCTAAGACAAACTATTTGTTATTAATTTTAGTAATTTTCTCCAACATAACTGTTTACTTTTTTTAAAAAAAAGGAAAAGGGTAAAAAAAAAAAAAAAAAAAGCTCTAAACTATGTGAAATGAATAAAAATGTCCTCCGTTTATAGTTTGCTCAAAATGTTCTTATCATCAATAATATGGCTCAAAAATGATTTTGCAGTCAATATGTCACGATCCGAGAGTATACCCTAGAAGGAATGATATTCTCAAGCCACCACACGGCGTATTCAACCTCTTGAAGGTCTTATACAGACCCTTTGACATCATTCATCATATATGTATATATGAAAGGTAATGCAGAATTAATACTTTTCAAAACAATCAAATAATACTTCAAAATCTCTTTTATAAACAATCATAGAAAAGACTAAGTCTCATAGTTGTCATCTTAGACACGTGAATATCTTGGGTCACGGCCCATATATCAATATAATAGAAATAACAAAGTCTAATACAATGTCTTTAACAAGAAAAGCTAAACATAGTTATGTCCTCGAATCAATTGAGGACATACCACAACTTGCTTGAATGGATACTAATGTCCAAGCTTCACTTCAAGGACCCCTCTCAATTGTCACCTACACCTTTAGAGATAAGACAAAATATATGGAATTAGTACATTAGAATGCACTAAGTATGGTGACATGAAATTAAAACCATGCTAAAAGAACATTTGTAAAAACAGGCTCTTTTTGGAGAAAACTCATAACATAAGTATAGGAAACCACATCAAGTCACCATAAACACATGTACGTCACATTCCAAGTTGTCACGGTCGGGGAGCACCCCCTATACGTAACTGTCGTCGTCGTTCCGTAGAGAACTAAGACTAGCCTCTTAACATTCATCATTACATTTTATAGTGGGGAAAAAAATTGAAACTTAATACATATTGAGGTATACATAGACCTGTCGCTTACTTTGGATATATACATATAGAATTTACTTAAACTCCTCAAATAGAAAGCTTATATAGGCTTTTCGATTAGTTAACATATACAACATATAAGGAGTTAGTCTAATAATACCGCCTCACATTAAACCATCTAAACGAAGTACAATATTTGGGCATAGCCCTTACACAAGTACATATTGCCACTTAGGGCTTACAACAATTTTCTTTAAGTATAAGGAAGCAACAAATGTCTTTAAACAATATCAACACTACTAGGATAGATCAAAGTCACCATCCTTGAACTTTGAAGGCTCACCACTACTTGGAGGAAGAAGTTCAAGTATCCTTGCAAAATGACCTAAAAGCTCTTTAATGGCCGGAACTTACAATATTGGGGGGAAAGGGGAAGAAATATGGGTTAGTACAAAACATATGTACTAAGTATGGTTCCTATGCATAAAATCATCAATGCATGAGAAAAGACACAATTTAGTCAAAATCATACTTTATGTTCAATAACTCAACATGCACATATTTGAAATTTTATAAGTCAACCCAACATGATATTAACCCAATACATAAGCAACTCAAAGCAATACTTGTGCAATGCCAAGAATAGAACCCCATAACCTTATCCAAAGCTAAGCATTCACTTGAAGTCACTTATTACGTACATACAACATAATCTCATAACTTATCATAACGTGCTTGATTCATAAGTTCATATATAACTTGACATGCATAACATATAGATTACTTAATCATACAACCCACTACTAGAATCATCTCTTAGGATCTCACATGTTCAATGAGTAAGAGAAGTTTCATACCCTCCCTTACCCTATGTAGTAACCTTCAAGACAACTCTAAAAATAGTTACATACTTGACTTATTCATTTATCTTATTACATTAGTAAAAAATAGTGCAATAACCGACATGAGACTATGTGAGCTACATGGAATCTGGTGTTCTCCTCCCACACCGAAAAAAGAGGGTTAAAACTTGCCTACGGTGTAACCAATTTACATAGCTATTGAGGTGGATCCACTAAGCTATAGTTTTATATGGGCACATAGTTAAGGGTTAAGGAGATTATTACTAGAAACTTTGACTTACTAACGTGGAGGTTTCCATATCATGAGACAACACATATTTTGAGAATCCAGACTTACTAAACGTGAAGAAATCCATGTGGGAGGCCAGACTTACTAAACGTGAGACCTCCATCTCATTTACATGCTCTTTTGGTACTAAACATATATTCCCTTTTGTAATCATCATACCTTTCATACAAGATCACATTAGTCTCTTCTAAATCCCTATGTGAACAATTCATCATCATGGCTTATAGATATTCATAAGTGAGAACTATCCTTTCACTTTAGAAAACCATATACAAGTGAGTAAACCTTTAACTCAAAACTTTATCATAATCATGAGAAGTTATTTTCAATCATATAATAATCATGTCAGAACATACTTGCATACTTCATAATCAATTCAATAGTCTAAGTTAAGGATGAGGTATACTTGCTATCAACATTACAACCACACATTAGACATAGAAGCATTGCAATCAAAGTAAATCATACTCTATAATCGAGTTCAAGAAGAATCAATCTTCATACCTTATTGCCCTCTCATTGCCTTCATACTTCAATTACCAATAATTACATAACCAATTGTCATAACAAGGTAAATCCAAGAAGTAATACATAGCAATTACTATTTTACACCTTCACCCAACCATCCTGCACATCTGTAGGTAAGTTTAGGGACTTGTCATTTTGGCCACTTTTGGAAAGTGTCTAAGTGTTCAACGACGAAGGCATCGATGACTCATCGTCCCACCTACGCCTCGTCACCTGAAATCGTAAGTAGCTTCTACTTCATTTTTCAAAATTGGATCAAATGCAAGGAACCTCTCCAAGGACCCTTAGGGTAGTCCTTGAAGAGTCGTACCCACATGTTTTTGTAAGACCCCAATGATGACCTAGGTTAACTAGAGACTAACATGTTGGTCTTGATGGTCTAAGGTCCTAAATATGTCTAATATATGGTATAGAGCAGTATCTAAAATATTAGGTGGGTTGGAAGTCAAACGTCAAGGGACGACTAAGACGTTTGACGACTAAGTCACCTAAATGTCTCTTATGTGGTTCTATGTGACTATGTGTGTTTCATGAGGTTGTAAGGTCCTTAAATGAGTTAATATATCACATATAGGCAGTATTTAAAGTTTTGTGAAGTTTGGAGGTCAAACGACCAAGAACGTCCATGACGTTCAAAGATATGCCTTGAAGTGACCTTGTGCGCCTAGGCGTGTTTCACTGAGTTTTACGTGTTCGTTTTGGATGAAATTCAGGCGAGAGGTGTTAAACTTATAGACGATTATATTTGGGTTGGAAATGTTGGGGAAATTATCCCCAAGGACCATCTAAGGGTCCTTGAGAAAGGACAAAAAACTGTTGTCAAAACAGTCCTAGGCAGGCCCCAGACGACGAAGCAGTCGACGGATCGTAGGCCTATCCGTCGAAGGGTGTCGTCATGTGGAAATTGGACATGGGTGAAGAGTAAAGCCTTGGAAGGCTACTGTAACCACTGACGGCCCGTCGTGGTGGTGACGCCCCATCAAGGGCAGGCGTCAAGCGACCTTTCTTCCTTCGCAGGCTGCTGCCAAGTTAGTGGTGAATTGGTATATTCACCCCACTTCTAAATTAAGTCATTGGCGGTTCATTAAGGGTCTTTCGGGTATTTTATATAAGTATATAAAGGGTAAACACCTTAAATACTTCATTTCTTCCAAATTGAAAACCCAAAACTCTTAGAAAAATCTCAAAGACTCCATTAAAGTCCAAATTGAAGAAGCTGCTTGGACATGTGAAGAGGGGGTGAGAGGTTGATTGTTGGGGGTACGCAGAGGGATAGAGATAGGCTGAAAAAGTATTGAAGAGAGTTGATTAGACAAGATATGACACGATTTCACATTACTGAGGACATGATAGTAAAGAGTGGAGATTGTGTATTACGCTAAGAATGTTAAATAGGGGTTGAATGTTGTCTGCTTTGTGAAGGTTTAGGCTTGTTAGTATCTGTCGTAGTATTAGTCATACTCTTGTAGTCCTTATCATATATACTTTGTTATTGTTTTATTCATGTAAACTTTACATGTTTTTTTATTAACTGTTATGTTTTCTTCTACTTTTACTTGGTTTGATACACTTTAGTTGAGGGTCTTTCAGAAACAACTCCTCTACCTCCATCAGATAGTGATAAGGTGTGCGTACACTCTAACCTTCCAGATCCTAATTAGTGGGATTTCACTGGGTTGTTGTATTTCTGTATTCCTTTTCTAAACCGCTTGAAATGCGTATTTTAGGCTGAGAGTGTATTGAAACTACATATTTATCTCTGTGAGATAGGGGTAAGATCTTGCATACACTCTAATAATAGTAAATCTTTTGGTTTGAACTTATTGTATATATTATATATGGAGAGCGGTGCATTAATCTCAATTATGGCGTATTTGGTAATAATGTCTTGCCTTCGTCAGAAAAGGAAAATCATGGTAAGAATATTAATACAAAATCCTAATAATTATCTCCTTTGGCTTGAGCTTTTTGGCAAAACATTCACTCACCCCTTCACGCAATCAACAGCAATGTCGTTTGTCATGTTTAAAAATAGATGTGTATGCCCTTCGAGAAATAAATTTGACATGCACCTAACAATAATTTTGAAGAGTCGAAGCAACATATTATGTATGCCTTTTGAGGTAGGGAAGGAGGACCAAAATCCACTAGATTTTGTGCATGTCTCAAATAAGGATTGGTAGTGACTAGTGAATAGTGATCATGACAAAAAATTACTCAAGAACGGGTTCCTTATATGAATAATAATAATAACAACCATAAAGGAAATAATACCAAATAAAGGCACTTCTCCATGAGTTTGCAGCAAAGACAAACAGACAACAACACAAGTATCATGAAATAAACAAACATAAACAGATAACACAAACAGCATAAGATTAACACACATGTAAATGACCAACACAATAGAATCTCAGGCAAATCAAACCAGCACAAGACAGAAATTTGAACAGGCGGAAACACTTCTGATCTCATTCCTCTTCGGATTCGGACTCAGCACTCTGCAGCCATTCAACAAAGGGTTTGACATTCTTCCAAATTTTGGAGTCCTTGTTTGCACCAACACCCTTGTTGTACCACTGTACTATATATTCCTCTTCCAATAGATCATCATCATACAAAGCTTTCAAAACCAGAGCCACTTCCTTCAGTGCAACTGAGTTGGATTTCACAGAAAACTCTTCTATAGCTTGAAGCAAACGTAGTTGAGACTCCTCATCTTGAGCAATGGCAGCAAGGTAGCTTTTCTTCTTAATAACCTCCTTGGCAAATCCTTTCGCAACGCCATCCAAGAGAGCTTCATAAAAAGCAGCAATAACTTCCTGAGGAGATCCAGAGAGTGAACCCAAAAAGGATTGTAATTTACTGGCAGTAACTCCCTTTGCTAGATTTGCTTTTATTTCTCTAACAAGCCTCTCATGGTTCGTCACTCCATTCTCAGTCTTGGAAATCTCTGGTGTCACAGAAGCAGCTTTAGGACTTGGGGCTTTTGACTTCTTCTTTTCTGTCTCAACGGTGGACAGCATAACCATTTCAGCAGTCGCAGCATTCAGCTGTTCTTGTATACGCTGCTGAGCAGCTTCCAGCGATGTATCAGTCTGCCACTGGACGTCATCATCATCATCTTCTTCTTCCTCTTCTTTCACATTAACATGGCTTCTAGGTGGTGAAGCATGATCCTCATCAGAGCCGCCATGTTTCTTTTTAGAACTAGGTTTAGTGCTAGCATCTTTGGAGGAAACCTTTTTCTTTGTTTCTTTCTTCAGTTTCTTTAGCTCTTCATCAGCAGCCTCTCCTTCCTTCAGCCGCTCCTTCTCAGCTCTTCTCATAGCTTTCTTGTCCTTGGAGCCCTTCTTAGCCTCAGGCGGGTTCTTAAGTATAAAAGTTGTCAGCTTATCCCTCATGTCCACGTCAGAAAGGAAACCACATGCAGCACATTTAAGTTGGATCATCTGAGTTTTGGTTATTATGACCTCTGTTTCAGGGTTTCCGCAACCATAGCACTGAACATATTTCTTAATAAAGTTCTCAAGAAGACCAGCTAGCTTGGGAGTTTCATGAGCTCCATTGACAAGGGCAGTTCCAGATTTTTCATCAAATTTCGACTGAGCCCCAAGCTCATTTCCAAAATATTTTGTTGTGTAGGACGGGGGCCTTGCTAATGCTTTGGCAATATCAACCATGTTCACCACATTTGTCTTGATACCATTTCCACGGCCCTCAATCTTGGTAAGCATCCTGGGCATCTTATACCTGTAGAAGGCATCATCGCTGTTGCTGGCACCTATGTTTTGCAAAGCCATCTTTGACTCGGTAAGAAATTTCTGGATGAAGTGTTACGTATGTTCAGAGAATTTTTCAGCAGAACAATTGCAAAGTGCCGATTGTGCCTTCCAGCAACCAGAATAGTCGTAATGCTCTTCCTTTAATGGTTTGAGATGCATACAGTCAACCCAACCTGAGAAATAACGGTTCTTTTTCTTTGACGTAGGACAATACTCTCCAAGCAATCCAATGGATCCCAAATACAAGATGGCTTGTTCGGACATAAAAGAAGTTTCACTTAGACCAATACAACTTCGAAACTCTACAGAAGGCACACCACCTGCAACTTTCAAAAACAAACAAACCACAAATCAAATACAGGAAAGGAAACTAAAAGTTGCTACACTAAATTCATATTAATAAATGAAAGGTAATGATTTTAATAATGACAGGTCATAAACTGTTCTACCCTTAAGATTGAAAGATGAGTTCCTTAGGCAATAGCAGCTTGAAAATCAACACATTCTATAGAACTTTTTCTATGAATAGGAATAACAAAGGTACATAATCATAATGATAAACTAATCCGCCCAGGAATTTCAACATTCTCTTGGGTCATTTATCAGTGTATATAAGCTTTCAAACTGCATAACCTAAAAAAACATGAAAAAGAACCCCACGATTGCTTAGTTTCAAAAACTAGACTATGTTTATCCCCAATGTCAAAGCCTTAATACTTCTTTCAACAGGAAATGAATAGCCTAGATAATTCTTGTTATAATTTGTGTTTCCACTCCATCACCATCTAAATGCATAAAATATGAGGGATCAAATTGCAGAGCCATTCTGCTCCAGTGTTTTGAAAAGTGAGCCGAAAAAAAGCGACAAAGGCTTGCTTTCACCAAAGCGAGAAGCATGAAGCAACGCCCACCCTTTTTCAATTAAAGCACTATTTAGTACAAAAGTAAAAATTATCAAGGATGCATGGATTAATAATAATCAGGAACTCACATATTAAGAAAATCTTTCAATTCTCAAGTAAGTACAACATGCTACCAAAAAAGGTGAAAATAGAGACAGAATAGCAAATGCCTTACAAATCAGAGAAAAAAAAGCAGAATATGGACATAAAGAAAGCATAACAGAGAAAGAAATACAAAATAGAGCAAAAAAAAAGACTATATTGTAGCGCAGTCGCAGAGAAAGATTATATTGCAAAACAAAGAAAGTTGCAGATTACAAGTTGAAAAAGAAAACCTTAGTGCAAGCTCACAGTAGAGAAACAGAGCAAAGAAGAAGAAGTGAAAAGTGGGAAATGTTCGGAAAGAAGTCGCAAAGTGTTTCTACAATTCCTTTTTTTTAGAAAAAAAAAGCTAGTTACTGTCAACCTCGCTTAAGCAGAAAAATGAGTTTTTTCTCACTTTTTACTGAAGTCTCACTTCTCACTTCTGGGACTGAAGAAGCTCGCTTTTTCACTATAGCCTCACTGTACTGGGAAAAAAAAAGCGATACAGCTTCACTTAACGCGCTTGCTTTTAATAACACTGTTCGGCTCACTTCTGACAAAAAGGGAACCATACAAATATAGGCCAACTACTATCAGATAAGCCATCATTTGACAATTCAGTTAGACTAAAGAAATCAGTATCTGTTTTGTTCAGATTAATACGTCCAAAATCCATTCAATCAATACCAAATTATTTGGAATTTGACATATGAGCTATCTATATAACACTGTTCAGCTCACTTCTGACAAAAAGGGAGCCATACAAATATAGGCCAACTACTATCAGATAAGCTATCATTTGACAATCCAGTTAGACTACAGAAATCAGTGTCTGTTTTGTTCAGATTAAAACGTACAAAATCCATTCAAGCAATACCAAATTATTTGGAGTTTGACATATGAGCTATCTATATCCATTCCGCTCTAATTTGACTATCAAGTTGCAGAGCCATTCAGCTCACTTTTGACAAATAAAGAACACCACATATACAGGCAAAAACTTTCAAAATAACCTGTTCTTTCACAATCTACTCCGACTTAAAAAATCAGTCAACGTTTAATAGAGATTAAAACATACAAAATTAATTCAATCAATGCCAATTTATTTGTAATCTGATATATGAACTACCTATCCCCGTTCCGCTCTATTTCTCCTATTTCCTCTCCGATTCACAAAATAAGTCTTATTAGTACTCCCCTAAAGCTACAAAATTCTCTAAAAACATACGCCTGATAATCTCATTCAGATCAGTAAATATATTATCAATCAAATCAAATAATAGATCGAGAGAAAAAAACACTAAAACGAAATAGATCAGGACGACGATGAACAGTTGTATAACGTAATTAAATACGCAATGAACATTGATTCAACAACTTCAAAATTCCGTTAGTCAATTGATAAAGCATAGAATAAGATGAAAATAAGAACAAAAAAGCAATAAAAGATACCTTATAGATCGGACGAAGCAGAGCAATCTGCAATACGATGAAGAGAGCAATTGAAGAGAAACGTAAAATAGGGTTTACTAATAAAGGATAGGGAAGTGGTGATAGAGGAGAACCCTGCCTAGAAGTTTCCTTGATTTATAATTTTAGACACAGGGTTTGAAAGAAAAATTGTGACAGAAGAGTTTAGAAAAAGCAAAAGACATAAACACCCTTTAACTTGGATTCGGCTAATAACCGTACCCTCTAATTTGGAGTGTGCACAATGAAATTGAACAAATAAATGCACGTGTTCTGTCATGTAGGATGAGGTATCACACGAATTGTCATTTTGAATGTTTGTCTAGTTGTTTAACTGTATATAATTTTAATGATCTATTTGTGCACGGTAAAAGTTAAAAATATAGTTATCAACTAAAGTTAAATTAAATAGTATGTTTATGTATTATGCTTGTTTGAAAATAATTTGAAATAGATTAATTTGAAGTTAGAAATTTTAGTTAGTTCTTATTAAATAACAAATTGTATAATTGCAAGTCTTTTTTCTTTGATTTTTAATTTCTAATCTTACAATTTGCATATGGTACATTGTAGTAACAATTTTTGTTATGAGTTATGTCGTCGTTATGTTCAGTTCAAATTCTGGTTGCCCAAACCATTTTTTTTATGCACATTGATACAAACTTGATATTTTGTAAAAAACGTCAGCTAAAGACTGAATGTTGAAGTACTTTTGTGTTCACCACTTTAAAGTTTAAACTGTATGGATTGTCTGGTCATCAAAGTGACACAAAACCATTTTTTCAAGTGGACACAAAAATATTATAAAAACAATTAACTATATGATATTGTCTACCCAACACATTTGGCGGCTGGCCATTCAATGAATGGCTTACTTGCATATGCACACTTGTTGATTGATATTAAGCTCAACATTTTTAAACTCAAGGATTATTATTTTCCCATAATATAAGAATATGACATATAAAATGTAACAGCAAGACAAGGTTTGAGTGTATGACTCAACACCAAAACATGATAATTAAAAGTTCTGCTCACGTAAAAGACACTTGAAGGCACCCAATACGAGTCTGCACCAAAGGCAAACAAACAACACAAACATAAAAAGGAAAAAACATGAATTTTAAATATGGTGATCACTCAGGAAAAGCAAACTAAAGCACACCAAACAGCAATTCGATCTCATTCCTCTTCGGACTCGGACTCAGCACTCTGTAGCCATTCAACAAAGGGTTTGACGTTCTTCCAAATTTTGGAGTCCTTGTTCGCACCAACACCCTTGTTGTACCACTGTACTATATATTCCTCTTCCAACAGATCATCGTCATACAAAGCTTTCAAAACCAGAGCCACTTCCTTCAGTGCAACTGAGTTAGATTTCCCAGAAAACTCTTCTATAGCTTGAAGCAATCGTAGTTGAGACTCCTCGTCTTGAGCAATGGCAGCAAGGTAGCTTTTCTTCTTAATAACCTCCTTGGCAAATCCTTTCTCAATGCCATCCAAAAGTGCTTCATAAAAAGCAGTAATAACTTCCTGCGGAGATCCAGCGAGTGAACCCAAAAAGGATTGCAATTTACAAGCAGTAACTCCCTTTGCTAGATTTGCTTTTATTTCTCTAACGAGCCTCTCATGGTTTGACACTCCATTTTCGGTCTTGGAAATCTCTGTTGTCACAGAAGCAGCTTTTGGACTTGGGGCCTTGGACTTCTTCTCTGACTCAACTGTGGACAGCATAACCATTTCAGCAGTCGCAGCATTTAGCTGTTCTTGTATACGCTGCTTAGCAGCTTCCAGAGATGTATCAGTCTGCCACTGGACGTCGTCATCGTCATCTTCATCCTCCTCTTCTTTCACATTAACATGGCTTCTAGGTGGTGAAGCACGATCCTCGTCGGAGCTACCCTGTTTCTTTTTAGAACTAGGTTTTGCGTTAGCATCTTTGGAGGAAACCTTTTTCTTTGTTTCTTTCTTCAGCTTCTTCAGCTCTTCATCAGCAGCCTCGCCTTCCTTCAGCCGCTCCTTCTCAGCTCTTCTCATAGCTTTCTTGTCCTTGGAGCCCTTCTTAGCCTCAGGCGGGTTCTTAAGTATAAAAGTTGTCAGCTTATCCCTCATGTCCACGTCAGAAAGGAAACCACATGCAGCACATTTAAGTTGGATCATCTGAGTTTTGGTTATTATGACCTCTGTTTCAGGGTTTCCGCAACCATAGCACTGAACATATTTCTTAATAAAGTTTTCAAGAAGACCAGCTAGCTTGGGAGTTTCATGAGCTCCATTGACAAGGGCAGTTCCAGATTTTTCATCAAATTTCGACTGAGCCCCAAGCTCATTTCCAAAATATTTTGTTGTGTAGGACGGGGGCCTTGCTAATGCTTTGGCAATATCAACCATGTTCACCACATTTGTTTTGATACCATTCCCACGGCCCTCTATCTTGGTAAGCATCCTGGGCATCTTATACCTGTAGAAAGCATCATCTCTGTTGCTGGCACCTATGTTTTGCAAAGCCATATTTGATTAAGAATTTACTGGATGGAATGTTAGGAATGTTCAGAGAATTCTACAGCAGCGCAATTGCTAAGTGCCAGTTGTGCCTTCCAACAACCAGAAAAGTCGAAGTGTTCTTCTTTGAATGATTCGAGATGCATACAGTCAACCTGACCAGAGAAATGACGGTTCTTTTTTCTTGACCAAGGACAATACTCTCCAAGCAATCCAATGGATCCCAAATAGAAGATGGCTTGTTCGGACATAAAAGAAGTTTCACTTAGACAACAACTTCGAAACTCTACAGAAAGCAGACTAGCTTCAACCTGCAAAGAAAAGAGCCACGAGTCAAAAACAGGCACAGAAAGTAAATAATATGAATGTACAAGATGTGAGGTAGATAATATTAATAATGACAGACTGCAGATGAAGATTACACCCTTAAGATCTAAAAAAATTGAACTCCTTTAGGTCATAGTAGCTAGAGAAACGGAACTTATTCTAACAAAAAAATTGAAACAACATTGAAAAATTCATAGAGATGTTTAAATGCAACAATGAAGGTAAAAATAATAGATCTGCCAAAGAAAGTCAGCGCTCTTTTAGGTAATGTACCAGTGCGTAAATAAGACATCCAGGCACACACACACACACCCAATTCAATAATTCAGCTCACTTTAGGCAAAAACAGCTACCGAATAAGCTGTTATTTGAACGGTCGGCACAACCAATCAATCAATCCCAAACAGGATATAATATGCTATATGAACTACCTATATGCATTCCACTAGATTTTTCGTTCGAATACGAATAATCTGTGTTCTAATCCAAATTAGGAGTCCTCACACATCAGTTTATAGTTTCTCTCAATTAAACAACTAAAAACAAATAAATCAGAAATAAGACTGAAAACAAATTAGATCAGAACGGAACTGCGACTTACACAAAAGAATTAATAACCCCTCAATAAACATCCATTCAATAACTTTAAAATACTTAATGCAATCAACTAAAAGGGCTGCATTTAGGATATAAGTAGCAATCTGCAGTTTAACCATGAAAAAAGAGAAAAAAGCAATCAAAAAACTAGCACTTAAACAACAGAATCAATAACCATGCAATGAACATCCTCAATCGATTAAAAAGTTAAAAATAAGATCTAAGTAGAGCACTACACAGATCAAAGATAAAAAAAAAATTAAAAATAAGCGAATAATTTGGAGAAAAAACAATCAAAAACCATAGCTGCACTTGCAAAACAGAACAAATAACCACGCAATGAACAAATTAATCAACAACACAATCAATTAAAAAGCTAAAACTAAGATCTAAGTAGAACTAAAGATTTTTTTTTAAAAAAAAAAGTGAGTAGTTAGGAGAAAAAGCAATCAAAAAACTAGCAGCACTTGGAATCGGAAACCTAGCTGCAGTTTCACAACAGAATCAATAAAAAAGCAATGAACATCATTCAACAACTTCAATTACTCAATTAATTGATAAAGCTAAAAATAAGATCTAAGTAGAACTATGAAAAAATTCAAAAACATACGTCAATAATTAAAAGAAAAATCAATCAAAAAACACGCAATGAACATCCATTCAATTACGCAATCGATTAAAAAGGCTAAAAATAAGATCTAAGTACAACTACACAGTTCTACATGAATAATTAAGAGAAAAATAACAATCAAAAACCTAGCTGCAGTTAAACAACATGACCAACAACCACGCAATGAACATCAATTCAACGCAATCGATCAAAACTAAAACAAAAATACTAAGATCTACGTAGAATCATGCAGCTTAACGATGAAAAATCAGTATTCGAGAATCTTACCAATGAAACAAAGCAGAGCAATCGAGAACAGGATGAGCGAGAGAGAGAAGAGAAACGATTGGTGGAAATTGTAAACTAGGGTTTAAAGGATGAGGAGAGGCGGCCGAGAAGATTCATTTATATAGGCTACAAAAAATTATTTTGTTTTTGATTTGGTCTAAAAATTGATTTGGTTACGGTAATGTATTATTTTAACGAATAAAATGTTTGAATGATTATATTATTTTTTATTATTATATAATCTCGCGTATCAAGGGTGTTTAAAGGGTAAACATGTAACTTATAACAATATTGGTACAAAGTAGAATTACTTTAATAAAAGATTAAAATAAAATTATGAAATAATAAGTACAGACAAAATAAAGATAATGATGATATCAAACCAAATTGATCCTTACGTAAAATGAAATTTTTCATTTTATCTAACCATGAATTTATTGATACGATATAATTTAAGTAATAATTGAAATAAATATTGTGTTAAAACTAACAACACAAAACAATATAATAGATAATAACTATCCAAACAAACGGTTAGCATTATGTATAATTCAACTTGGAAAAAGCTTTTCCAACGGTAGATCTTTCTTAGTAAGGAAATAGAAAATTTAGCTAAATTATAAGCTAATTTATTCAAACATCTAGAAATGTATATAAAATTGGTAGGATCAAACATGTTTGGTAGTGTTCAAGTATCTTCATACATCCATTATCTCTTGCATGAAGTAGTAATTTATTTTTTGGATCATGTCCAAATATATTTATCGTCAAGTAAAATTTTCGCATTCTTTCCTCCAATATCGATAGCACGTATAAAAATTTTTCGAATAGTATTCACTTTAGCAGTGCGCTATCCCAACACAATTGATTGGGATACATGGACAAACCAGTTTTTCAAAAGTATCTAAAGTAGGCATGCATATCGGGTGGATAATTTCGCTTAAAGATTTGTCTTATTACATATCGAATTTTCAATTTACTAATCTACTAGTCAAACAATAAAATATCGATTGGTTCGATAACGTATTAGCAATTATATGATGGTGTATCGGCTAACTTTTACATTCTCTTTTTTTTATGAGCACATGTATAAAAAAGGACACTTTTCACTATTTTTTAGGGGAAACTAAGTCAATATCCATAATAACAAATTAATTACAAACACATACTCATTTACACTCATACCCACTAAATAATCACACCATATATCCACCAACTAATTTAGCTTAGTTGATTCAAAATCAGTCTCTATATTGTATTGATATCATTAAAACTAATAATTTCGCTTAACAAATACTAAATCAGCATCATATATTGCATTTGATATCATTAAGGCCGACAATTTTGCTTGATTGGTACTAAACCACTGTGTGTGTGTGTGTGCGTGCGTGTGTGTGCATGTGTGTGCGTGTGTGCGGGTGTGTGTGCGTGTGCGTGTGCGTGTGCGTGTGCGTGTGTGTGCGTGTGCGTGTGTGTGTGTGTGTGTGTCATTAAGATTTCTTATTTTGAAATTACTTATTAGTCAAGGATACTATAAAAGTATGTGTAGATATATGTGTTATATATTGTGTGTATATATACTCTTATAGTATATGTTCGCAACAAATTTTCGTAAGCGTTGAAAATCAATTGCAAGCAAAATAAATAAAAGAAAAATGTGATTTTATTAATGAATTGTGTGAGTACAATTCTGTTGTTTTCTTGATTCTTCTCTCCTAAGTTTCTCCGTAATTCGAGGGCCTTCAGTAGTGTACTTCTTGAATGTCGGATGATGTAGACCTCTTTGAGATGTATTTGATCTCTAGGAACGTCAGGAAGTGCTTCGTCGTTGCAAGTTGATCTCCGGAAAATACTCCATTAATCAATCCTTTGAAGAGTTATGTAATTGATGTTGTAGCTTATGTAGACCTCCTTGAGATGTATTTGATCTCCGAGAATGTCAAGAAGCACTTCGTCATTGCAAGTCGATCTCCGGGAAAAACTTCGTTGATCACTCCTTCGAAGAGCTATGTAGTTGATGTTCTAGCTTTCTCCAATTGTAAAATGCTTGTTGAAATGTTTTCTACATGCCTTCGAATGTCATGCCCATCCCTTTTTTATAGTTGTAGGGGTGGACAAGGTTGCTTGTGATTGGCCAAAGGATGTCATTTTGACACTTGACACATTGTGATTCGTTCTTGCATTTGACTGGGACTACCACCTCATTTGGACACGTGGCATCACCTTGTTGGTCTTTGATATCTAGTCATTGTGACACGTGGCATAAGTTTGAGCTTCAAGGTGAAATGAACCTTCGACTTGAATTTAATAAAGATGAACTTATTTATTTGTAAAGCCCAAATTAATCATTCAACCAAATAAACATGGATTTAATTCAAATTTTGTATGAATTGAATCCAATAAAATTTGTGTTTCTACAGTATAATTGACTAAGGAGTAATTTCTGAACAAATATATATATACTAATTTGGTAGCAAGTTAAATGAAATTATCAGCCTTAATGAGATCAATACAATATATGATATTGTTTTGTTATGAGTTAAGCAAAAATTATCAGCGTTAATGATACCAATACAATAAATGATACTGATTTAATAGCATTAAGTAAAAATTACCAGCCTTAATGTGAAGGGTATGAGTTGTAACTAGTTATGAGAGAATGGATATTTCATGAATTACTTTGGGTTAGGTATGAACTTGTAATTATTTTAGATTTTATGGCCCATCTACGTAGTTTCTCATATTTTAATGTACTTAAATTATAAAATTATTCTATATTACAAGAAAGTATAAATTAATAGTAGTATAATAGTTAATACAATAGAAAAAAACAATATGTCTTTGAGTTTTTGGTTTTACGACTTTAGGACTACCAAAATATAATTGTATATCATTGCAAAATGTTAAATCAACTTTACCCCTGTTTAGCGAACTCTTGAAGAAGCAGACCATTGCCGGTCCCAATATCAAGCACACTCCAATCAGCCAAGTCCTTCTCATGTACCCCAACTTGCTCGCCATCACCTACATGATTTGACAAGTGATTTTTACAAATGCCAGTGCACAAACCTCGGGTCCATGAAGCAACAATTTCCATAACATCAGCACCAAACCTATAGAAAGGTAGGGAAAATAATAGATCCAAATCATTTTTGATGAAAGTTTTGTTTATCGTTATCCAATGTTATAATCACTATCCCGTCACCACTTCCTCTTTCAGGTTATCTTTTAGGGGTTGGGAATGGTAATATTTGTAAAAGGCGGAAAGAAAATATATCCTGAGTTGAACCAAATCTTTGTAAAAATGACAGCTGAAGCCAGACTCTTTTCCAGCAAGGCTGCTAATATAATCAGATGTGTTACTCAAGATAACCAATCAAAGGACCTAATTAATAAGTTGTCCACAAAGACATAAATGTGAATGCAGATTACTTTTTTCTAAGTTGATTACCTTTTCAGGTAATCTGGACAAAAAGATTTTATTACTAGATGTTATCACCCATATGCTTCAACGAGTTCAAGTAACTACAAGTTGAACGTTTGATCCACAATGATCACAAAAAAGTAAAAGATATCTTACTGGATGGATGAGAAGGAAACACACTGCTTTATTTTGTACAGCTAATCCTTACCAAACTTCACCAGCATGACCATGCTCTAGATAATTTGCCAATTCATCAGCATATGCAGAATCCCAATAGCTCTGGGAACCAAGCATTGAAGAAACTCCTTCAGCATCTTGGTCCTCCTTGACAAAATTGTTTGTAACAAAGATGAAAATCAAACTTCAGCTTATTAAAGCTTTAGTAGTTAGAATTTACAGCTTGAGAATTCAACACGAGCAATATCACTTGGCAAATTTTTTTGGAAGATGTTCCTTATCAATGATCTGAAGCATTTTTATTAATAGTGGTACCCATAAACATGCAGTTTCAGCTATTGCTTTTTTCATGATTTACCTTACAATGCAACCCCAACAACATTATTCAACATCATTTCCATTATTAATTAGCTCCAAATAAAGTTGTCTAGCCCAGTGCATAATGAAACGATTTAGTTTTTATACACCGACATCAACATCATACCTAATGTAGTCCCACAAAACACTGACAAGGGATCAGACCACTCCCGGTAATTTAACTAGTCGCTAACCGGCTTAATTAGTACCAGTTCAGTATGCGTTGGCTCAGCCCCTATGAGTAACCTGGTACAACCCATAAAATACTCATATTACACTCTCAGCTTCCACTTTATTCAAGTTCAACTTTATAATGTAGTTTCAACATCATCATTTCCGGCATCAATTAGTTCCTAAATATTAATTATATGAAGTACAGACTAAATTACTTATTTATGAAGCATAATTTAAGTATTTTATAACGAATTAGCTCCTAAATTTTGCATCTAGAAGAAGAAAAAAACTTGTAATCAGAGGCTACACGATTATTGACAGCGGTGAGAGCTTCAGTAGCATCAGCATGACGTTGTTCATCATCAAGTGTACTTCCGTATTCACTTTTTATCGACCACGAGTCCGCCGCTACTGATCGATCGTCGTCGGAGATCAAGTCAGTTGCTGCCGGTGTTCGCGCGGTGCGACATCGGAATCTTCCGGCAGGAGTCTCATTCCGACTATATAGATCCGATGAACGGGAAGAATATCGAAAGAGAGATACCAAAACCCTAAACAGAAGAAGCAAAATAGGAATTTTCAGAGTGGAAAAAAAAACAAGTTGACAAAGAAAGTATGGAAGGACAACTTTGTCTTTTCATCACTATTGATTTTTCATCTCTCATTATTAATAAATGCTTATGGTAAAAAGTGAAATTGAATCCAAAAAAATTATTAATTTTACTTTACGAACTATTAGCAACCTTAAAAATATCTTTTGCCTCATAACTTTCTCATGTAATAAAACATAGTAGTTGATTCAATTCTTCCCTATGATATATTAAAAAAATTTGCATCGATTTTAAATGTGTATATTTCTATTTTTCTTCAATTTTTATTAATGGCTATAATTGTTGACTTCTTCCTATAAAATTTAGGAGAAAGGGATAAAATTCCCTTGAACTATCTGAAAGTGAAAATTGAATTCGAAAAAATTATTAATTTAAATTTCTCGGTAAAATTTTATTCACAACAAAGAAAAGTTTGAGCCTTGGCTCAAAAAAATTGAGGTGTTACATGAACAAACTCAATATGAGAGCTTACATACCTCAAAAGAACTAAGTCATTGGCGAAAATCCTCAAAGCTTGCAAGAATCTTGAACGTACTTCTTTTTCTACTTTTGAACTTCTCTTTAAAAAAAAAAAACCTATACTTTTTTGGAATGACTAAGCTAGCGTTTGGCCATAGATATTCAAATATTTTTGGAAAATATTATTTGGATGAAAATTTGAGTGAAATTTTACCATGTGTTTGGCCATAGAATTTGAGAAACATATTTCATATTTTTAAGAAATATGATTTATACCTATAAGTTTTTAAAACTATCAAACTAACCATAAATTTGTATTACATAACACAATAGAAATCTCACGTAACAAGATTTATGACTTCCGCAACAAATCAACAAGAATCATTACAATAAATATTCGTATAGTGAAAAGGTCTTGGTACAAATCATGATAATGAAAATACAACTAATATAAATTCGGGGAAAAAAAGAGAAGAAAACAAAAGGAAATAAATATTGCAATCATTGAAGAACATATGCTTTCTCATCTGAAAGAGTTCAACCTATTCTTTAATATAATCTTCCCACATTTTATGAACAATCTTTTCTCGATGAGCTTACATTTTCGAATCAGACGATCGAGAAGATGAAGCGATGTTGTTACCCTGAGCCAATAGTTCGTCACTTTCATCAACAACCATATCATCATATTCATTTTCATTGAATATTCCATCACTACTTTGGTGTTCACGTAAAAAATTATGCAATACAGCGCAAACAATTACTATTTTCACTTGCATGTCACATTCATAGTTGTTCATGCCTTGTCTTAGTATTCTTAATCTACTTTTCTATGCACCAAAAGTTCTTTCAATTACATTGCGCAGAGAAGTATGTTTATAGTTAAATAGCTCTTTTCCATTCTTAGGCTCTCTTTCACTTCCTCGGTAGTCCTGCAAATGATAGCGTATTCCAATGAATGGAGCTAAAAATCCTCTTGTGTTCCGTAAATCAGCATCGACAATGTAATATTTATCTACCAAAATAAAATAAATGCAATTCATGTTTTATTTAGTAGCTAGTTCATTAAGACTAACTGTAATAAAGGAATGTATGAAATCAAAAGAATGCATGTAGAAGGGAGCTAATTGAATTGGTTGGTGTCAATAAATATATTATTTTTGTAAAATAAAAAGTTAAGGGTAAAAATTGAATTTCTAAAACTTTTCAAATAATGAAATTTGGTCCAAATACTAGTTTTTTCTAGTATTTGGGAATTTGGAAAATTTGCCAAATAATAAAATAGTGTATGGACAAACAAAATTTGCCAAGTTTTTTCCCAAGTTTTACTTACAAAATTTATGGCCAAACGGGCCTTAAAATTGATTCCAATCAGTTTAGACCCCAAAAAGGGGTGAAAAAACGTGTAGGCTTAGTAGGGTAAGAAAAAGGCCAAAACACCCCTCCTTATAATTGATGAATTTCCTTAACTAGACAGGTTGCACTAAAATGGGAATATCCTTTATTCAAACTTAGAATTTAGCAAATTTGGCGGTGTTGTAAAAAGGACTCAACGACCTTTGACTTGATACATCATGGGTCACCTAACTTATCTTGTTGTTGAAAGTTATGGTCCTTTGAAGTTGATCCAAAACTCATGACTGAAGAGTAACTTGTACCAAACTCAATTTAGCTCTTTCTAAGACATAGGTGTTACGATTCTATCGGTATATTGTGGTTGTGCACTGATACTGCACTTGCTTTTTTTTTTTATTGAGTACATGACATATTTGTTGGGAAAGACAAGGCACTAACAAAGAATGCCTGACAGGGTAACAACGGAAGAATACCCAAGTCTATACTTTCCCTTTTCGATTTGAACCAAGAGAAGACAAACAACCACAAGCAATATGATAGTAAGGCAGTAAGTAATTCAACCAAATAAATATAACAAGACAATAATAAACCAATCACACAAGACACCAAGATTTACGTGGAAAACCCTTCGATGTGAAGAGTAAAAAACCACGGGACCAAAAGCTCCACTATAATCACCAAGAGTTACAATATTGTTCTCCAAAATTAGCCACAAAACAAGTGCCAAACAACGAGCAACAACAAAATAAGATTGCACCAAATCTAGAGAATTAAAGGAGCAAAATCACCAATTTTGAAGTTACTATTCACGACAGCAAAACTGAAGCTGCAGGCCACCAAATCCAACTCTGTTAGTTCCTAATCAAATATTGAGATGAAGATAATATGCTGTCCAAAAATCAGCTCAATTGGACAAGAAATGAAGCGGGAATCGCAATTTGAAGTTGGCTGTTAGGGCTGAATTTTGACTGCGAAAATCTGCTCTTTTTCTCTCTTTTTTGGCTGCTGAAAAAACACTCTTGTATTTGAAAATAAGACCTAAATAGGCTTATATTTGCCTCATAAGAATGGGCCTATGGGAAAAAATGGGTTGGTCCAAATTGGGCTTTTATTTATCCACATAGGAAGGGAAAAAAGACCCATAACCCAACAATTTTCCCCCTCACGAGTATGTGGAGGAGACCGCCATCTCGGCGACCATGCAACAATCTTCAAACTTCTCTCTTGGCAAAGCTTTAGTCATCATATCGGAACCATTGTCATTTGTATGAATCTTTTTAAGCTCAAGCAACTTAGAATCCAACACATCTCGAATCCAATGGTATCTCACATCAATGTGTTTAGACCGACCATGGAACGTAGAATTCTTGCCAAGATGTATAGCACTTTGACTGTCACAATAAAGCACATACCTCTCTTGAGCACAACCAAGTTCCCCCAAGAATCTCTTCATCCAAAGCAATTCTTTACAAGCTTCAACGATAGCAATAAGCTCATCTTCTGTAGTAGATAGAGCAACACATTTTTGCAACCTAGATTGCCAAGACACAGCTCCCCCTGCAAAAGCAACCAAGTACCCTGAAGTAGACTTGCGAGTATCAACATCACCAGCCATGTCTGAATCAGTATAACCACAAAGAATAGGCTTCCCTGTACCAAAACACAAACTCAGACTAGAAGTGCCACAGAGATATCTCATAACCCACTTCACAGCATTCCAATGTTCTCTTCCCGGATTAGAAATAAAACGGCTAACAACTCCAACAGCGTGAGCAATATCCGGTCTTGTACAAACCATCGCATACATCAAACTACCAACAGCTGAAGCATAAGGAACTTTCTTCATATCTTCCTTCTCATCATCACTAGAAGGACACTGTTTCGTGCTCAATTTGAAGTGCATAGCTAAAGGTGTACTGACAACCTTAGCTTTGTCCATGTTGAATCTGCGAAGTACTTTCTGAATGTATTTCTCTTGTGATAATACCAATTTCTTGGCCTTTCTATCACGGACAATCTGCATGCCAAGAATCTGCCTTGCTGGTCCTAAGTCTTTCATAGCAAAAGACTTACTCAACTCTTGCTTCAACTTCTGAATCCTGCAAGTATTATGACCAACAACAAGCATGCCATCAACATAAAGCAACACAATAATAAAGTCACCATCAGAGAACTTTTGCACAAAAACACAATGGTCTGAAGAAGTCTTCTTGAAGCCCTGCTGACTCATAAAAGAACCAAACTTCCTGTACCACTGCCTGGGAGCTTGTTTCAAACCATACAAGCTCTTCTTCAATTTGCAAACATAATTCTCTTTTCCCTTGACTTCAAAACCTTCCGGTTGCTCCATATAAATTTCTTCATCTAAGTCACCATGGAAGAAAGTAGTTTTAACATCCATTTGCTCAACCTCTAAATCTAGACTTGCAGCCAAGCCTAGAACCACACGAATGGATGGCATCTTCACAACTGGAGAGAATATCTCATCAAAATCAACTCCCTTTTTCTGATTAAATCCCTTGACAACTAATCTAGATTTGTACCGTGGAACTAGATTACCATCTTCATGTTTCACCCGAAAAACCCACCTGTTTTTCAAAGCTTTTCTGTCTTTAGGTAACTTAACCAAATCAAAGGTATGATTATCATGCAAGGATTTAATCTCATCTTCTATAGCATCAAACCACCTTTCTTTTTCTTCACTTTTCATGGCCTCATCAAAACTCTCAGGTTCTCCCCCGTCAGTCAAGAGTACATACTCATTGGGAGAATAACGAGATGAAGGAATTCTCTCTCTACTAGATCGTCTGAGAGAACTCTCTGGAGCATCAACAACATCATGCCGGTCATTCTGATCATGATCACCATCTTCATTATCAACTTGATTTTCATCATTATGAAGATTTTCTTCCGGTGCAATAGTCAAAGGAACTGGATCAACATCAACTAAGCTCTCACTAGTCTGAAAATCAGCCTTGTCAGCTTTGTCAAAATCTTCAATTGTTTGGTCTTCAAAGAACACAACATCACGGCTTCTAACAAGTTTCTTCTCAACAGGATCATAGAAACGATAGACAAATTCATCTTGACCATAACCAATGAAGATACACTGCCTAGTTTTAATATCCAACTTTGACCTTTCATCCTTAGGAACATGTACAAAGGCTTTACACCCAAAGACTCTAAGATGATCATAAGAAACATTCTTACTGGTCCAAACTCTGTCAGGGACATCACCATCTAAAGCAACAGCAGGAGATAAATTGATAACATAAGCAGCAGTATTAAGTGCTTCTGCCCAAAAGGAATCTGACAGCTTAGCATCTGAAAGCATACATCTAACCCTCTCAACTAGAGTTCTGTTCATCCTCTCTGCTAAACCATTTAACTGAGGAGTCTTTGGAGGAGTTTTCTGATGCCTAATACCCTGCTCTCTGCAATATCTATCAAAAGGACCAATATACTCACCACCATTATCTGAGCGGATGCATTTCAATGTCTTCCCTGTTTGTCTTTCAACCAAGGCCTGAAAACCCTTGAACACATCAAGTACTTGATCCTTGGACTTCAAAGAAAATATCCAGAGTTTGCGAGAATGATCATCAATAAAAGTCACAAAGTAAAGTGCACCACCATGAGATCTTACCTTAAAAGGACCACACAAATCAAAATGTATCAACTCCAGCAAATCAAGCTTTCTTGAAGGCGGATAACTCTGAAAAGAAACTCTTTTCTTTTACCGGCTAAGCAATGAACACATTTCTTCACTTTGTTTGTTTCACTCCAGAAAACAAATTTTTCTTAGCCAAACTATCAATCCCCTTCTCGCTCATATGACTCAGCCTTCTATGCCATAACTCTGATAAAGTATCATTCTCCACCAAATTTACTGAGTCTCTGGAGATGGAGCCTTGAAATACATACAAGTTAGACAACTTGTCACCACGGGCCACAACCATCAAACCTCTAGTAAGCTTCCACTGGCCAGCACCAAGTGTATTAACATAACCCTCATCATCAAGATATTCCATAGAAATCAAATTCAAGCGAACATCTGGAGCATGCTTGACATTATTAAGAACTAGTTTGGAACCATTGTTACTTTCCAAACAAACTGTCCCAATGCCAATAACTTCAACTTCATGATTATTTCCCATTTTCAACGTTCCAAAATTACCTGGAGTATAAGAAGAAAATAATTCCTTCTTTGGCGTGACATGAGAAGTAGCACCAGAATCCACAAACCAGCTATCATCACGAACAAGATTAATGGCATTTGCATCACAAGAAACAAGAAGATTATCATTAGCAACAACAGCAACACGATTTTCAATATCGCCTTCTCTCTTTTGTTGTCTCATATCTCTCTTGTGCTTGTAACAATATTTCATGATATGCCCATTCTTGTGGCAATAGTCACATGTAATATTCTTGTATTTAGACTTTGACTTGCTTCTACTTTTACCTCTATCATTCTGACCTCTGGACTTGTTTCTCCCCCTATCTTCAGTAACCAAAACATCGGAGTGTGAAGCTGAAGAAGATGAGGCTTGAGATCTTCTTCTCATTTCTTCATTCAAGACACCCCTCTTAGTATATTCCATGGTTACAAAACCACTGAGAGCAGAATTAGTCAAAGAAACACGAAGAGTTTCCCAAGAGTCTGGCAGAGTATTAAGAAGCCAAAGTCCCTGTATCTCATCATCAAACTTTACACCCATTCCGGACAGCTGGTCAAGAACACCCTGAAAATCATTAATATGATCAGAAATAGGAGTGCCCTCTTTATACCTGATATTCATTAATTGTTTCAATAGGAACAACTTGTTGTTGTCAGTCTTCGAAGCATAAAGTGTCTCGAGCTTGTCCCACAAACTTTTGGCATGTGTCTCATTCACAATATGATTTCTAACATTATCTTCAACCCATTGTCTAATATAGCCACAAACCTGCAGATGCTTAAATTCCCATTCTTCATCATTCAAAGACTGAGGCTTATTAGAAGCAAACATAGGTAAATACATCTTCTTGACAAATAGAAGATCTTTCATCTTGCCTTTCCAAATATGATAGTTACTACCATTTAAACACACCATTTTGCTCATATTTGCCTCCATCATTCAAAACGACAATCAACAATAACCAATGCTCTGATACCACTTTGTTGGGAAAGACAAGGCACTAACAAAAAATGCCTGACAGGGTAACAACGGAAGAATACCCAAGTCTATTCTTTCCCTTTTCGATTTGAACCAAGAGAAGACAAACAACCACAAGCAATATGATAGTAAGGCAGCAAGTAATTCAACCAAACAAATATAACAAGACAATAATAAACCAATCACACAAGACACCAACATTTACGTGGAAAACCCTTCGATGTGAAGAGTAAAAAACCACGGGACCAAAAGCTCCACTATAATCACCAAGAGTTAAAATATTGTTCTCCAAAATTGGCCACAAAACAAGTGCCAAACAACGAGCAACAACAAAATAAGATTGCACCAAATCTAGAGAATTAAAGGAGCAAAATCACCAATTTCGAAGCTACTATTCACGACAGCAAAACTGAAGCTGCAGGCCACCAAATCCAACTCTGTCAGTTCCTAATCAAAGATTGAGATGAAGATAATATGCTGTCCAAAAATCAGCTCAATCGGACAAGAAATGAAGCGGGAATCGCAATTTGAAGTTGGTTGTTAGGGCTGAATTTTGACTGCGAAAATCTGCTCTTTTTCTCTCTTTTTTGGCTGCTGAAAAAACACTTTTGTATTTGAAAATAAGACCTAAATAGGCTTATATTTGCCTCATAAGAATGGGCATATGGGCAAAAATGGGTTGGTCCAAATTGAGCTTTTATTTATCCACATAGGAAGGGAAAAAAGACCCATAACCCAACAATATTCAGGCGGCTGCATCAAAATCGCAATTGTGAAACAAGCGGCATTTGAATTCAAGAATGAGCTACTTTTTTCAATCAAGTTATTGTTGCCTCCTCAAGCATTTCTTTGCTCGCATGGTTGTTTTATTGAAATTTCAGATTCAACACAGTTTGATTATCTTTCTTATGGTTAAAAAGTTGTCGTAGCTTAAGCTGAGCTTTTTCCCCTTTTTTTGTTTGTTAGAAATCTATTTGATATCTCTGATTTGAAATGAATATAGACTAGTCTTGTAATCATCTGGTTTAAATATGTAACTCTCTGAAACCTGCTAGACCTTGTTAAAACAAATCTTAAGTTTTTATGCCTTTGTTTTCTTCATGTGTTCCTTGATAAGGTGTGAACTTTATAATTAGTTCTCCATTATTCTCCTTGCTGCCTGGGAATTAGAATTAATTTGTCTATTTGTTTCTTCTACGTAGAAGCTTAGATCCATTTCCTCACCTTGCTTTTCAATTCAACCTAGCTTGTGTTAGTTTCTTGCTATTAATATAATAGACTTAAAATTAATATCCAAATGTGATGGACTCATGATGTGGTAGTTTATATAGGGTGTATATTCAACTTCTTGTTTTAGGATAGTCACGCCTCATCTTTATTCTCTACTACCTCTTTAGGCTTTAGTAAGTTTCATGGTATGATAAGTTATAATATATCATAGTGCTTCTCTTGAATCCTTAGGACAAGTTTCATTTGCGAAATCTGCGTAGTTTTGATATATTTTGCGTTAATTATATTTAAAGGTCATGGCATTGAGCATCATCCTGTTTTATTAGAGTCAAAGCATTAGTTTTAAATTCGTTATCTGCTTATAATGCCTATTATAGTTTCAAATGTATGCTAAGCTTTGATATGGATAGATTTTTTAAATTCCATACTTTTACAATCTCTATAGGCATCTTAAGTTATTTGCTTAACAGCATCAACCCAGAAGGGCTGGACTTGGGGCTGGCCCCTTTGTTTTTTTATTTCCTTATTTTTCCTTGTCATTGCTATATTTTCTTTATTATATTTGATTGTGAAGGCTAATAACTTTTAAGATTCTCGTCTTAAGTTAGATAAAATCCCCATGGAGATCCTCGAGTTTTTTTTTTACAAAGTCTTTTTTATTACATTTGGTAGCATTTCAAATTATTCTTCAAACTCATTTTAAGTTAGATAATTTAAGCTTATAGAATGACTTGAGAACTTTTTATGTTCTTTTATAGTCCTTGAAAAGTTTTGAATCTGTGTTTTTGAGTTTGAACTAACTAGTTAGTTCAAATTTTGAATAGGATAAAATTGTTGAGTTTCTTAAAATAAATTAGTTGTCTATTAATTTAACTTGGGACTTTGTATGAATGACTTGAGGATCTCTTATATCCTCTCATAGTTGTTAAACAAGATTATTTACTCCACGTTTATGAGTTTGAATTGATTGTATGATCTAAAACTCTATTATGAATAAAAGATTCAAGTTAAGTTAATATTTGAGATTTTACAAGTTTCAGAAGATTTTTATTCAAGTTTCAAACAAGATTTTTATGAGTAACCTTTTATTTTTATATAAAATTAGTCAAACTTTTCAATCCGTCGGTCAATCGCGTGTTAGCGGATTCTTTAAGGTGCGTAAATCCTTCCTTAGAGAATTAGTTGAACCTTTATCCGAGACTCTGGTTTTATTCAAACATTTTCTTTTTTATAAACTCCTTTTTAAATGGTTTTCTTGGTTTTTCCTAAAAAATAAGTGGTGATTCCCGAATTATTATTTTTTCCAAAAACTTAACAAAATTGACAAAGTTGCAAAATGGCTTTGAAATCTTAAGTTTTCGAAATCGAATCGAAATTGTAACGCCCTTAAACGAACTAAGGTGAACTAGAGCTTCGTGATGGTTTCTTGAAGTTATTTTAAGTCAAAATTAGTTACATTGTCATCCTTAGGCAGTGTGTGAATTTTGGAGGTCAAACGACCAAGAATGATCATGACGTTCGAAAGGTGTGCCTTAAATAGTGTTCATGTGTCTTGATGCGTTTAAGTGAGTTTTACGTGTTCGTTTTGCTTGAAAATGGTGTGAGATGTTCCTAAGACCTAAATGACTTAGTTTAGGGGTTTAACATCCGGGTACGACCCCACTAGGACCCACAAGGGGGGCCTAGAGAAGGGTCCAAGACTTGGACCAAAACTTCCTAGGCAGTGTCCACCAACGAGACCAAACAACGGCAGTAGGTCAACCTTCGACTCATTGTCTTGGTCCATCGATTGGACCTGCAAGGGCAATTGGCCAGGCTCCAAATGGAGCCAATTACCAAACCATGAGACCCCACCAACGGACCGTTGATGGACAGGCGGTCGTTGGTTTGCAACCATCGATTGAAGCCTGTGAAAAGATGTAATTTTCTGTGAAGTCTTGGGGTGTTTGGTAAATTCACCGCAAGGTTTTTATGAACCTAGGGAGTTATTTTTAGGGTTATTTAGATATATTAAAGTGTTTCAAACTCTAAGACCTAATTTTAGACTTCATTTTCTAGAACCCAAAACCCCTCCCTCTTAGAAGACTCTCTCAAGTCACCATGAAAGCTAGAACCCTAGAAGGAACTAGGAGGGCTGTTGGTGGTTGTTTCTTCATCAAAAATCATTGAGGTTTCTTCAATGTGAGGTATGTTATCCATCCTTAAACTCTCTTTCATTCAAGGAGTTCCTTCTAATGGATTTTCAAAAAGGGTTTTCAACCCTAGTTTCTTCTATCTTCAAATCTAAATATGGGTCTTGCATGAAAACATTTCTAATGACTTAACAATGATGTTTCTAATGTTAGTTGGTGATTTTAATGTTAAAACTTTAATGAAATCATGATAAAGCTTTTCGTCAAATGTTGGCTTAAGAAATAAGTTAAATGAGCTTAGTTTTGTAGTCTTTGAACTTTGATTGCCTTATGTTGATATTGGTGTTTATCTAATGTCCTAAAGGCTAATTTATGATGAATTATTGAGTAAAATGTTATAGGTGATGGAAGAGTGAATTAAAGGGTAAGTTGGTTATGTTGTTTAAGCTTTAATTATGAAATGCTCTTGAGTGGTATGGTTCACCTTCTTGATGGCGGTGTTTATTTGACTTATATGAATGTGAAGTTACTTATTTATTGTGAATGACGCCATGAAGGCTTTTTATGTGAAGTAAGGATGAAAATGGTATTATTCTTGTTAAATGTGCTTGTTGAAGCTATTATGTGAAATAGGCTAAAGAGTATGCCTAAAAGACTTATATGATTATGTAAAGCATGTTAAAGTGTGTGATGTGATGAAAGAAGGTCTAAGCATGTATAGAATGAAACGTAAATGAAATGATGCTTATGTGCAAGGTGTGCTCACATGTACACACACTCACACTTGAATGAATGAATGAAGCTACGTTAAATCAAAAAGGGAAATTTTGGGGTGAACACTCTTCGTGAGTTGAGATGAAGTGTTTAGTAGCAACCTCAATATTCCTAATGAGCTTTCTAAGATAGGTTGGAGGATGAATGCCCTTCGTGAGTTGAGATGTGGTATTCACTAGTTATCCTTAGCCTATAGTTTATAATGTTGAGAATCTGTAGGGAGTTATTCCTAGCACAAAGAGGATATGAAGAAGGGGTAGATTACACTTCGTGAGTTGAGATGTTGTATTCCAATGTACCTCTTGAGATGAGTACTCCTCGTTAGTAGAGAATGAGTTACTTAGTAGCAATATCTTTATCCCTTAACTATGTGCCCGTATAGGTGTAGCTATTTGGAAAGCCATGTAAAAGCTAAAAAGTATGACCTTAATCTAGGCAAGTGAGGATTCCTCATTCAATAGGGGTTAATATCGGGATTCCATGTCTAGCTCTCATGGTCTATTTCAGTTAAGTTAACCCCCCCCCCCCATAAAAGTAACGAAAGTACTAAGTCTTCTAAAAGAGTGTGCTACTTAGGGTAGGTAGTGGAATGTGACGCTATTTATCCATTGCACTAGATAGGCATTCCGAAAGGGAAGTCTTGGTGAACCTTATGTGAATTGAATGAACTAAGTCTTCTAAAAGAACGTACTACTTAGGGTAGGTGGTGGTATGACGTTATCTATCCATTGCACTAAGTAGTTACTTCTGAAAGGGAAGTCTTGATGCCAAACCTTCTAAAAGAATGTGCTACTTAGGATAGGTGGTGGTATGGGACGACATCTACTCATTGCACTAAGTAGGCATTTCGAAAGGGAAGTCTTTGGTGGTTTGTTTGTGTGTTCTTCTATTTATTTAACCGCTTGTTTGTTAAACACTCATTTACATTTAGGGCGTTTAAAAATATATATTTAAATTTAGATATTGATAGTGAAAATGATGGAATACCTAGTTGTCAAGTGTTAAAGATAGTATAAAAATTGAAGTTAGGAAATTGTATAACTTATATAATTTTAATATAAATGTATCAAGTCATCAAGAACGTCAAAGTTCTAGGAGTAGACTTAATGAAGATGATATTGATAGTTATTTATATTCTTATCTTGAACTTTCTCATAATAATAGAAATGATTTTGATGCATATGTTAATCTAGAACCTACTGATGATGTTCTAGAGTAGTGGAGCAATCGCGACAAAAGATTTCCAAAACTTCAACCAATGACTCGAGATGTATTAGCTATTCAAGCATCTTCGCAGTAGCTTGGGAAGGTGTTTTTAGTGCAACAAAGTTTCAAATTAGAGAGCATAGACATTCATTAGCAGCAAATAGCTTGGAGATATCGGTATTATTTAAAGATTGAATTAATGTTGAGAGAAGAAATTTAAGTCGTGAATCAATATCGACCATATTTGAAAATGACGTTGATGAAATAATGCAAGATTATATTGACGACGGCATTGAAGCAATCGAGGATTTATCTATTCAACCAATTTCCGATTGTGTTACTAGAAAATTATTAAATGATTTAAGAAAAGATCTCTATGGTAACACGAACTATTAAATTTAAATATGTAATTGTCTATTAGCATGAGTGTGATAATTCGATGTCTAACTCAAACAGAACCTTTCTTAGAGGGTGGCTTTGTAGATTAGATCTTTAATACTCTACTAATATTTTTGTAGATCAAATTGTACTATTCAATTAATATTAATAAAAGTATAGAGTATTCTCCTTAAATTTTTTTATTATCGTCTTCTATTTAATTTTTATTATTGTGAAATTTAAACTTTAATAGTTTTTAAAGTTTAAAATTTTATAACTTCAAAGTTTGAATATTAAATTTTCAAACTTTTAAAGTTTGAAATTTATTTTTTCAAACTTTTAAAATGTGAAATTTAAACTATTATACATATAGTTTGAATTTAAATTTTCAAACTCTTAAAGTTAAAAATTTAAGCTTTTAAACTTTAAAGTTTGAAAGTCTCGTAAAATTTAAACTTTCAAACTATAAATATATAATTTTAAATTTAAATTCAAAATTTTAAACTATGAATATAAATTTTTTAATTTAAATTCAAATTTTCAAACTATAATTATAAAATTTTAAATTTCACACTCAAAAGTTTGAAAAGTATAAAATTTTAACTTTAAAATATTAAAAGTTTTAATAATTAATTGTTTTTAATTATTTTTTTAAAAAAAAACTAGTCGTCGCCTGTTTCTCCCGGTCAGGTACCGGTTCGCTAGCGGACCGGGACGGGTACTTCTTCAAGTATTCGGAACTACCGGTACCGGCTTGTGGTTCCCGATACCGTGCCGATTTCGGTACCGGTAGCGTTGCCAACCTTAATTAATCTACAACTAACAACAAATTCAAATAGAATAAAACTTTGTTATTAGATTCCAAATGAAACTGTATATAAATGTATGTAGTAATCAATTGAAAGTTTCGTACTATTATCACAATATACAATCCAAACAATTTTTTAATATCACCGCACCTCTCCATCCGCCGCCGCCTCTACTACACCGGAAACCACCAAGACACTGTTGCTCTATTAGTATGTTTTTATGTTTTTAGGCATTATGTACTTATGTTTTTATTGCTTTGATTTTTTATTTTAAAAATCAACATAATTTGATTTGACTTTTTTAAAGCATATTAAATATCTAAAAGTATTTAGTTAAATTTTGAAAAAATTATAAATTATACTCTAGATTCCAGTATACTATATTTAGTATTTGCATCTGAAGTTTTACCAGAATCCCCAAATTCATGTTTTCGCTAATTATGTGATTGACTTACACTTCTGTTGTTGTTGTTAGTTACATTGTTGGAAAACTATATGCACAGCGAAAGCATATTACGATCTTTACTACTCACATGAATAATAGATAATCAATACCGTTTATGCTAGAACACAAAAACATACTGAAATTTAATTTAGGAATTACCTCTTGAAGTATGAGCCAATGAAACCTTCAAGCAAATCCCCAAGATAGACAAATCTTCAAGCAAATCTATAAAATATCTATGGCCTTCTACAGCGATTTCAAGTCACATTCGAACTCTCTCGATACTTGGTAGGCAAATCGAATAGATAACTAATTCCTCTATTTTCTAGGTTAGGAGAATTCCTATTTATAGAGATTTCTTCCTAATCCAAAAAGGATTAGAAAACCTAGTTTTTCTAGAAGACTAAAAAAGACTATATTATTCTTCCTTTTCCATAGAAATAGAATTTTGAGTACTAGTTAAGTATGTACACTATAGGGACCACATAATTAATTATCGAGACTTCGTATTGTGGAAGTAATTTCAAATTATTAATTTGATTATTCTTACCATACTAAATTACAAATCATTCCACTAGAAATTTGTAATTGCACTCCTCTATTTATATTTCGTAATTCCCCATTAAACACTTATGTAATTCCCCATATTAAGATTTCAGATACTAATCAATAAATTAAATTATTGACGAATTTAACTTAATGATTAATTTCCTTTAGAGCACTGTTTAACTTATTTCATGTGTCAGATTAGTAAATCCACTTGTAAGATTTGACACGATGAAAACTTTTAAATGTCTCAAAAAAGGCATATTAATCAATCTTTATAACAAGATATGGATTTCATCAACTAACTTATTATTTCACCAATTTATATTATTATCATCCAACTTACCACGCATATTGACCCATCTCAGAATCTCACATTTTAATAAATCGAAACGATAACTAATATATACAGATCATAATAATTATATCAGGAATAAGAATATAAGTACATTTAATAGTTTAGAGAATATGTTTTTATTAGTCAGTCTAAAACAACTATCTCTACTCGGTCCCGTTCAATACATACAAAATGTATTAGCACAAGAAGCTGGAACTACACCGTTCCCATAATCAGGATAAATTACATATAATTTTGTGCTACAATCATTCCCGATGGCATGTCCAATTTCCATCCTAGATTGTGAACCAAAAAACTTTATTATACTTATAAAAACCGATGATTTAATCCTCTGTGTATAAGCTAAAACTCTACATACTAAATCTATTATAAAAGTAAATATACACCATAAATGAGTATATGATCTATTGAAATTGAGCAAATATTTATTCTCTAATAAATATTATTTCTTAACATATGATTAATAGTATATATCCCAACATGTTACAATTACAATAATTGCAGTTTAGATGGCTAATCCAGCTTTTATCAGAACAAATAACTCAGCCTTATGATTGCTGATGAGGTGATTCACTATTTAACCTTTCACTAATAACCAATATGTTTTTATATCTATGTTTACAAATTTAATTTGGTACCTATAAGGTGTAGAGGTCAGAATTAGGTTAGAAGGTTAATAAGAGGTTCTATGTGTATTACTTTCTGTTGTTTCATTTTGTTTGAATCTTGTTGTTTTGATGTCATATTTCTTGCTACCATGCTTTAAATTCTTTTCTGTCGAGTCATGGGTCTATCTAAAACAACTTTTCTACACTACAAAGTTAAGGTTTACATTCTACCCTTTCCGAAACTCACTTGTTGAATGGAATTATTGCAGTAAATGATGAATATGTTCTTAAATCTTATTTCTGATTCTAACAAATTACAAAGTGGAAATAAGTAAACATCAAGTATATTGGTTGTGTAATGGCCCCGTATCGACAAATCAACTTTTTTTATCTTATTGCAATTGCAGGGAAATTGTAGCTTTAAATTCATATTCTCATTAGCTGATTAGTGTACTTGGGAACTGGTTAATGTAGGATACAATTACAGGATTTTTTAGTAGCAAGAGTTGGTAATGTTGATTCGAGGAGGAAAACTAACTATCTTATTGTCGATTCAAGTATATTTTCAACTTTTTTCTTCTCTGTATTATTGGTAATGTCAAATATATGCTTTTTGACAACATGTTAGATACCAACGTCACATTTTTTTACACTAGTTGTTTTTTGATATTTTAGAGGGTGTTAAGGCCTATTGTTTGATGACCAAGAGGGTGAACTGTTTGATGATCAAGAGGCTTCCACGAAGGAGAAAGAGGATGCTATATTATTGAGGTATTTTAAAATAAGAATTTATCGTGTTGCTGATGGTGTAAACAATCCACAGAAACTTGTGCCATATGTCAAGCAGAATTTGAGCATGAAGAATCCATTGGGACACTTGGTTGTGGACATGAATATCATACAAGCTGCATCAAACAATGATTGCTGAGGAAGAAAGATCGTCCTATGTGTCGAGCTTCTGTTTTACCCTTAATACATAGCATAAGAGATTGATTTATTATGAAATTCCGTTGTATTAAACTTAGTGAGACACAATTAGTTATTGTTAAATAGTGGATGTAACACACTATATTTTTTTAATAAATACAAGAACAATTTATTTTCTGTCCTAAATATTGTTAAAAGACCACAAATTACCATATCATCTACGTTTAGTTTATGCTTGTATTTCTTAAAATATATCATCTGAACAATTTTGTATTTTTGAACTATTCAGTGAATTTTCTCTCTCATTTACAAGCCTACTATTCTACAAAATTTGCGCTACGATGCTACTGATGATCATCTTCTTAATTTGGAAGTAAGATCAACCAACACATCCTCTTTGCAAGGTATTGTAAGATCACCCATTTAGAGGCGGATCCACGTACAGGTAAGCCAGGGGTTCACCTAATCCTTCTCGATAAAAAATTACACCATATATATATATAAGAGATAAGTTTCTGTATTTATGTGAATATATATATTTTGAACCCGTTCTAATGACAAAGGAAATGAGATAGCTTAATGGTGAATTCCTCTGAAACTATGTGTGAGATCCAGGGTTTGAATCCCAAAAGAAATCAAGGGCATATTCCTTGAAAAAAATTTGTTGACTTATTTGTTTATACTTTCATTTTTCGAACCATGAATGAAAATTCTGGATCGGCCAATGTACTCGTGGCGATCAAAACCAAACTCCTCTTCGGATTTAGCTAACAAGTCTTGACATAAAGGGACGACGAATCTCTTCTACTGGTTCTCTCCTGCATATGCACAATGACCTTTTGAAACACCTTCGGTTGTTGAAGGCCACCGATTACCCTGAATAAATGGAATCACTTTGATACCCATTTTCTTCAAGGAATATTTGATGAAGGCAAAGAAAGATGAAGAATTACGCAGACAATGAGAGTTTGGGCTCAATGATAGTGTAGCCCAAGAAACAAATTCGTGAGTTCTATGTAGCGAAGCAGTGGAGTTCGTCCCCTTGGGGACATCCAATAAAATTGGAATGATACAGAGAAAGATTAGCATGGCCCTGTCATCAACGATGACACGCACAAATCGAGAAATGGTTCAATTTTTTTTTTGCCCATCGTCAGCGCTGATGCTCCGGTCGCTTCTGTACTTTTTTGGCCGTTCGGACGGCGGTGACGTTCAGATGAGATTTCTCGAACTTCGTAAGCTATTCAGAGTTTGTTTTATTTCCTGTTTCCTCTGGATTCAATTAATATATTATCAACATTTAATTTACATGGCTCCTCTCGAATTCGAGATTCAGAAAAACCCAGTTCAATTTATGTATTCTGATTCTGTTTTACTTCCTTGGTTTAGACTTAATTTGCATCTGTAGTTTTATCAGAATCCCCATATTCATGTTTTTGCTAATTTGGTTTAGCCATGTGATTGACAAAGTTCTTTTTTTCTTTTGTTTATAATTCTCATTACAATTACAATCATTTTAGTTTAGATGGTGAATCGAGCACCAGTCAGAACAAATAACTCAGCCTTCATTGCTATGATTGTCTATATAATTTGAATCTGTTACCTAAAAGGAATGTAGGTCAGGATTAGGTTAGAAAGTTGTAGGTAGTGAGTGTTGTTGCACTTTTTTTTTTTTTTCCTTCTATGTGTATTAGTATAAAATACTTTCATTTGATTTTTAGGATACAATCACAGGATATTTTTACTAGCAGGAGTTGATAATGTTGATTCGAGGAGGGAAACTGACGATCTTATTGTCGATTCAAGTATGTTTTCAACTTTTTTGTTCTCTCTATTATTGTGATTTTATAGCTGAAGAACTTATGGATAAAAGAAAATCAAGGTTGCTTGATTAGGATTGTTAAGTTCTTGGCTGTGATGAAGCTTTTACGTTCTGTATAACTCTAATTTATTTTTTGAGAAAGAATGTAATATATATATATATATATATATATATATATATATATATATATATATATATATATATATATAGTTCTGTTTCTTATGGTTTAGAAATGACGACGAAGCAGATTGAAGATGCTTTCAAAGAATTTATCACAAGGGAGGATATTGGGAAATAGTGTTAATCAGCCAATACGTGAGTTTCTATTCTATTTTTCCCTCTTGTTTTATGGCAGCATCCATAGCATAGCTGCTAGTTGTAACTCCGTTATGTAAAATGTCGAATAATTAGTATGTTGGTGCTTATTGGAGGTATGACGGCGTAGCTTTGAACTTGTGAAGTACCTCATCGCAGGAAAAAGTTCAACTGTCCTAGACCCTAGGTAGCTTGACATGGGAAAACTGATTGAGAAGTGGAAAATAATTTTTAGTGGGAATATGTTATAGGAAGTCGAGCTTCATTAAAGATCTTTCATGTGACGGTTCTACCAAGTATACTTGTATTTGTAAAGTCAACAAGTTGTCTCCATGTGACCTATAGGTCATGTGTTCAAGCTGTGGAAGCAACACTAAGCATAGTACATTACAGGAGGTTATCGACATCACACACCTTCCCCTTGGGGTGCCCCCTTCTTCTGACCTTGAATGGCGTTTAAATAGCAAAATTGAGTCATTGCCATATAATGCCAACTATGAATGCAAAAGAGGAGGTTGTCTACTATGAGTCTGTCCGTTGCAATTCGACAATAATGAGGACATTAGTTACTGTTAACACCAAACTACTTGAGAGAAAGTAGAAACACTAATGATTTGCTTTAAGATAGACTATCAATGGGTCCGAATTTGTGAGACTCAGGCCATAGACCATTAGCAGGATGGTTCTTTGGACAATGCCGAATCAAGGAAGTATCAAGATTAATACCGATGGGAGCTACATAGATTATAATGTTAAGGTAGGGATTGGGGGTATAGCCAGAGATTGCAATGGGGATTTTGTTTTCGCTTTTGCTATTCCTGTACATTGCCAAAATCATTGGGGGATAGCCAGAACATGTTTCCTATCGGTGGTTTGATCTCATTGACTATTGGACAATATACTATTAATTCATAAGAAACACTTGTTTCAACCAAAAACATTAATTATGATGAAATCATGTCTCCAATTTTACATTCATGTACTCTGATTCGAGATTTTCTTAATCGTTACATGTCATAAAATGTTAACAGTTCTTACGCCGATGATGAACATTTAGCGTAGAAGTTACTGCTTATAGGTAGTGAGCCACGTCATCGACATAGATGTCTTGTAGCTGCTCCACAAGAATATGTTGAGCCTTATCCTGTTCCTGAGAGCGTATGGAAAACACCATCAGATTTTTTCTGTTGTATAGACTGCATATACTTGTAAAACGTCTGGTTATTTGATCAATCATGCAGGCCGTGATGATTGTAAGGATTATTTTGATCTTAACAACACTCGTTGGACAGTGAAAGAGGGTACTGGTGTTGACTTGTTTATGCATGAAGTGATAGCAGTAACGAAGGATGGAACGATTAGAATTGGGTGAATACTGGAGGTGGTGTGACTACATTTGCTGTAAGAATGAAAGGAAGGAACATAAAGATTCTATCGACATATTGATACCAACGACACATTTAGAAGTAGGCGATCCCCTTATGATATATCTTCCAGAAGACGACAACATGATCATCCCATCGTTAGGGGATTACAAACCATAATTACCCTTCGTGATTTAGTGGAAAGGGCCTTAAAGCAGCAGCATGTACAAGACTATTTCTATGACGGATCATCACCAAATTCTTCAGATGATTCTCAACCAGAAAGTGAACTGTTTGATGATCAACAGGCTTATACGGAGGAGAAAGTGGACGTTGTTATATATTATTCGGGTATTTAAAAACAAATATTCATCGTGTTGCGAAGCTAAAAAGATTTGTGCCATATCTCAAGCAGAATTTGAGCATGAAGAGTCCATTGGGACACTTGAGTGCGGACATGAATAGCATACGAGCTGCATCAAACAATGGTTGCTGAGGAAGAAAGACTGTCCGGTGTGTCGAGCTTCTGTTTTGACCTTAAAACATAGTATATAGAGATTATTTTATTATGAAATTCCGTTGTATTAAACTTAGTTATTCTAAAGTATTGGATGTAACGCACTATATATATTTTTGATAACTACAAGAACAATTTGTTTCCTATCCTAGATATTGTTAAGAGACGAACAAATTATCATATCATCTACATTTAGTTTATGCTTGTATTTCTTATACTGTTTGTCAATCAGCTTATTTTCTGTTGATTGTCCAGAAACCTGGATTTTAGTTTTTCAATCATAATTATAAGTTGTAGAACAAAAAAAATCTTTAAGCAAATATTACAAAAAACCTAAGAAAAAAAAAAGAACAAAAATTACACAAAAAAAGTTTTGTTGAGAATACATTGTATTCTAAATTACTACATATTAATATGCTATGATACGTATTGATAGATGAACAAATATAAATATTGGAATGTCAAAAGATTCTATTCTAATTAATTGAGGAAATTTGCTACTATAATAATTAGTGGCAGATGAACCATCTATTGCTTATCCGGTTCAATGCATATGATTATTAATAAGTTTTATATTTTAAAATTATAGTTGCTTGACTTTTAATGTTATCCTCATATAATTAAAATATTATTATTTATTAAGATATTTAATTAAATTTATAATTAGTATAGAAAATAATAATTCATCTTTTATTTTGAAGCTTTTCACTTATAATAAATAATATATAATATAATATATGATATGATACCGTGAATCTTCTCTTTACAAAATTTGTACTATGATGATTGATGCTACTGATGATCTTCTTAAACATTTTCATATAGAACAAGTTCACATGGTACATACACTTTTGGGCTCGATAATGGTGTACCTTAAGGAACAAACACTCATGAGTTCTATGGGGTCAAAGCTAACAATATGAATCATGGGCTTAGGTTGTCTGACGTCACAGATATTATCAAAGCCAAAGAGACAAACCATTAGGTTGTTTAGTCCAAGTGGACAACACATGTCATGAGCTTGGATCGTGATATTTTTTTTTTTTTTTCACTTTAAAAGCTAAATTCAGTTATCTAAATATCTAATTTTTGGAGAACATAGTTATTCAAAACCTTGTTATGTTCCTCGTGTTGATTGAAATGTTATTTTGATACTTGTATCAGTGCAAAGTAACAAGAATGACACAGAATGCTCAAATAATAACAACCTCTTAAAGTCAACACAGTTTAACTGAGAACACAAAACAATGGATATATGCTAAAGAATCTATACATCTAATACTAATCGGTTAGGATTGAAATTTAATTGTTACAATAAATATTATTGTCTACATAAACTAAATATAGGTCAATCAATCGAAAATAAACTAGTCGATAAATATTATTAAGAAATACAAGCATCAATATATCACATTACTAGTGTCTACATAAAGAAATTGTTCTTTGCATATATCAAAGATGTATAGTGTATTACATTAACAACTTCAATACAATGGATTTTCATAATAAAACAATCTCTATACGCTATGCATTGTTGGTGCAAAATAAAAGATCGACATATGGGACAATCTTTTTTCCTCAGCAACCATTGTTTGGTGCAATCTGTATGATATTCGTGTCCACACCCAAGTCATGTAAGCTGTAACATTTACATGATCAATATTCGTGTTAATGTTTGATTCTTTCGTACGAAGGATTGACTTTAAAATATGATTAATTGCACTAAATAATCTTTTAATATGGATTTTCGTGGTTCGATTTGTATTAGTTATTGATTAAAATCGAAATCAAATTAATTTAGTCGATTTTTTAAACTTCTAAAATCAAACCAAATCAAACGAAAAAATAACTATCAGTTTGATTCGGTTTGATTCAGTTTTTCTAGTCTATTCGATTTGAAAGTAATAATTTTTTTGAGGACGTACGTACCTCGATAGACACAAACATCTAATTAATGAACAATCCATGAAAAAGTTATTGCCGGTTCAATAGCTTTTTTTGTGGATTGTTCATGTACTAGGTGTTTGTGTCTGTCGAGATACGTAGGTCTTCAAAAAATTCTTGTTTTCAAACCGAATAAATCAGAAAAACTGAATCAAATCGACAATTATTTTTTTTCGTTTGATTTAATTTTAGAAATATAAAAACCAACTAGAATAATTTAATTTTACCGATCCAAATCGAACCACGAACGATCTATTTTTGGAGACACCTAGGATATTTACTACAAATAAAAAAACAAATTAAATAGAAAAAACTCAGTATTTATTGCTTTGATTTTTAATTTTAAAAATCAACATAATTTGATTTGACCTTTTTAAAGCAATATTAAATATTTAAAAATATTTAGTGTTATTAATCATTAACAATATATAATTTTGAAAAAAAATATAAATTATACGCTAGATTCCATTATACTTTTATTTAAATGATATAGTGGTTGGCCACAGACACTTTCATTTTGTTATCCCTAAACAATATTCCAATTATACAACTATGACTATATTCTATGATTGGTAACGCGCAAAATCTGTTTACATTATATTAATTAAAGAACAAGTAAATTTAAGCAAACTTCACAAATAATTAAAAGTAAAACCCATTATTATTTCAAAAGATACAAATTTCCCACAATAATTTGTTTGTGAAATAAGAAAAAAAGAAACACAAGGTTTCTTATACATCGTTTCCTTCCATCGAAGTGTATATCTCAATCACAAACAAAAAAAACTATATCCTAAAAATTCATAGACCACTTGAATGAATGAATAATAACTTACGCTGCTCAGACTCTTTAAAAATAATACCGTACTTGAAATGATATAATACTTGAGTTAAATTCTTCAAAAATATAGTGTTTTGAAGGATCTGACACGTACTTTTGAAGAGTCCGAGCAACACAGAATAAGAACAAATCTTTCATCTCGAAGGTTCTTCAACTATAGTTTCAAGCAATGGCTTCTTTGATCTACACATTGACAACATTTTCTTGAATTGTGGTGTAGAAAACTCTTCAATATCATCCAATTTCAACTTTGGCAAATCAATTTTGTCATCAAATTTTGGTTCCTCTGTATATTCTGGCAAGATTTTGGCTCTTCCAAAAGACACTTTTTTGGAAACAGTGTTAGCAGTTAGGAATAATGCACCTAAATCTGCTGCTGACACAAATGAATTCAATTTTTGCATTGGGAACATAACATACACATTGGCAATTTCAAGATCCTCATCAGCATTTAACGCGAAAAATCTCTTGCCGATGTGTAAAGACCTTGAGTTAACGATAAAGAAATTAGGTGTTTCCAGCATGACTTCAGCTGCTTTGATTTGTGGATGTACGTTCCGAATTTCGCCATTTGGGAAAATGACCTTAGTTGACCTTGATTGTTTGTTGCCACCTTGTACTAATAATGTGCATGATACATAGTTACCCATTACGAATTGGATTTAGAACCTGTTTGAATGGACTTGTAGCTTAGGAATTATATTCCAACACTACGAAAGTGCTTTAAAACACTTTTAAAAAAAGTCAATTCAAACAGGCTCTTCGTGCGAAGTTGTAGTTAGCAGGAGGAATTGCCTTTAGGGTTGAGAAGAAATTTCTGAAAACTAGTATGAGTATTAGAAGGTGCAAAAGAAATTTTCTTCAAATAAGGAAGAGAAATATTTTAAGATGAATATTTTTTTTTTATGTTTTGAGATTGAGAAAATGAAAGAAATATCCCTATATTATATGAAGGGAATGTTGGTTATAATAGGATAAAAATATGGAATAATATATTTATTATTATTTTATTATTATGAGTAGAGAGGCCAGTTGTAAAAAGAAAGAATATAGTGTTGGGGGTATGTATATAAACCAAATTTGACAACTTGACATGATTGGGCTGACTGTCATGAATACGCGTTTTGGTGAAGTGGGGTTTTATTTATATAGATCATATATTGATTATGATCTCATTTCTTTAAAAGGATTACGAGGCGGAAATCGAACCTTTAGTAATTTTAATGAAGTTATTTTAAGATATAATAATTTTAATATGTTATTATTAAGTTTTGAAAAAAATGTATTTATGTCATTTGTAAATAGTTGAGTTTAATCAAGTTATTTTCGTTACAAAGAAGGTATATCAATACTATTGTTTTCACTGTTGTTTGTAGTTTTACAATATTATTTTTACATGCGATTTTTTATTAGAGGTTCATTGTCAAGCTCCGAGTCTATGCTTTGGATGTGTCTGACATTCTAAATCATTTCTGACCCGAGCGAGTCCTTGGTTTGATATACTATAACATTAAACACTGTATAATGCGGAAACTAAGATTTATAATAACGGTCTAAGCTATTGGATACTAAATCTACATTATAAAATAATGTAATGCAAAGTAGCATCAATGCATGTAATGTATTTGGTGTTATTAACTTACTTAAAAAGCTTAGTCAAAATAGAAATAGAAATAAGATGAAGTAGACAGAAAATAAAATAATTTGAGTCTATAGAAATTATCGTGTCTCCTAAAATTTAATTTCATCACTATATTTGTGGTTATGAATTAATCTCTCCCAAGATAAAATGAATTAATCCTGTTTAAAAAATAACGGTACCTCAGACGTTTTTAACTTTAGCGAACTTAAGAACAACAACAAGTCATACAGACTCAGTCGCTTTGATTTTGAGAAAATACATGAGAGAAGGAAAACATTTTCAGTGTTCGAAAAAAACGAAAAATGACTTCCTTTTATAGTCATTTTCAGTGAAAAACGTATCTGTTCAGAAAAAAGTTGCGTCTTTTGGAAAAATTATGTATATTGGGAAAGTAATGCCTTTTCGAAAAGAATAACAACTTTTTGAAACGTGACCATTACACGTGAATTAATTCTTTTAATTAACTAATTAACTAACGGCCTGAATTAATTTATAAGAGATAAGATTAACAGGATTTATTTGATTAACAAAAATCGATTAAATAAATGTTGTCTAAAAAATTTATCAAAGAATCACATCATTTGCCAAATCAATATGAAGTCGAGTGAGCGACGACGTTGGCGCAAGGAGGCACCTTTGTCTTTATGAGAGAAATAACATTTTATTTACATTTTGCAAATGACTTTTCATTTTCCCTCCAAATTGGTTCCCTCACTTTTCCATATTCTCTATTTTCTTTTTCTATTCACACTTTGCTAAACCCAACAATTGATATGCAAAGTAATGACCAAGAACAACAATTATTCAATAATTGAAAGAACTATGAATCTAAGCATGAGTAATACACAAACGATAATTGAATGACTGAGAATCAAAAAATCTGTTTTCAAAAACTTTTATTTGGCTGAGTCTCGGGGTGAGGCATAACAAAAACGCTTTGGGGCGCAAATTAAAGACATAGATTCATTGGCGTAATCCTAGAATTTTGGGTGTAAACTCAAGCGTAAAAATGTAAGTCCTGAACGTAAAAACATATGTTTCAGATGTTTTTTTTTGTTTTTTAATTTTTTTTTTGCTTTAAATCATATTTTTATTATTGGAATAGCAATATTTCTCAAATAGTAAGTGTAATACTATTTTTTCATTATTGGTTATCAATAACAAATAAAAATCATAATATATTTTTTTTATACATATATTATAGGTTATTTGTTAAAATTTATTTGTAAAATAATTGAATGGTTTACTTTTGTTTATATTTTAGTAATAAAATTATAAAATTAATATTATGAGATTATGCCTTGTAAATTCATAAGACTTACGTCCAGTATCTCGAGACTAAATCTCGCCCTATACTGTATAAAATGTCTCGTCTTACAATCCTGCCTTTTAAAATACTGATCAAAACAGTGACATATACATAATATTTCATAAATTGTTCATTGAAGTGAAAGTCATAAGAATAAAATCTTTAATTGAAAAAAGATGTTGTGCATTAAACTGGTTATTTTTACTAAATTTGTTGAAATATGCATTTGAAACATGAAGAGAGGTATTGAGAATAACTCTAAACTTGACGTTATTTATTAGTTTCATCTCTAAATTATCGACAGGGGTGACTCAACAGTGTTAAAAAAGACACGTGCCTCTCAAATTTGAGGGCCTCATTTTTTTTATATATATAATAATATGCTATAAGTTATTATTTTTTTAATAAATACTGAATACTATTTGTAGAAAAAGTAAACATTTCATGAAAAATCAAGAGATTATTAGAAGAAATTTGAGATATTTGGAGTACTATATATCATGAAAGATAATTTAAAATAAGAATGATTATTTTATCAGATGAAAAGTAGAAGAAATCAATTATATAAAAGTTATTAACAATTTAATTTTAAGATCCTATTTGATTTTTGATTTAGGCCACTAATATAAAATACCTTTTTACTTGACTAATTAAACTTAAATATATTGTTGATATTAAATATGTATATGAATATTAAGTCTATTATTTTTTCAACATCTGTTTTTTTTTTAAAAAAAAAAAGTTAGTAAATATATAATTTAAGAAACTACGAAATTAACCAATAATATATCTTGTAAAAGTTTTATGACATTTGGTGATAGCGATGCTAATAGTGATGATTGTTAGTCTTAATCAAGAATATTGTTGCTAATGGTGATGTTGACGGCTAATCATTGTAGTAATCGATACTAATAATGATTGTGGTTAAAGATTGTGATTGTGATTTGTGGGTGATAACTGTAATAGTTGATATTAATGAAGTTGCTAGTGGTTGGTGAGTACATTAGAGTTAATGGAAATGGATTGATAAACCGTTATTATTGTAGAAATATATAAATAATTATATCAATAACATTAAATTTTTATTACATATCTTATTCATTTAATTTTATCCAAATTCATTGAATGATCGTTACATAGGAAAAAAACGTACAATATAGGCAGGATCTAATCAATCAAGATTCATACCTAAAAAAAACATTGACTTAATTTTAAATATAATAATTGAATTAAAGTATCTATTAAGTGTAAATAAATAAAATAGAAAGAGTAATCATCAATTGTTTTTTGTTAATTGCGTGTGGAGCCCTATCTTTTGTTTGATTATGAAAAAATAAAAGGGAAAATCACTCGTTAAGCAAATTTATACTTTATAGCAATAGTTTGCTAGAATTATCACTCACAACTAACATTATACATTAATTACGTGGGCTGATTTCGAGGTTGTATAATTAGTCACATTTTGTATATGTATAATTCGTTAGAATATACAAATACATATGTATAATATATAATTATTTAATCATATACATACAAATTTATCTCTCTCCCTCTCTCTGACCTCTTTCGCTCGTCTCTATCCTCCCTCTCTCAATCTCGATCGCTTCTCTCCTCTCTCCCAACCTCACTTGTTTTTATACAAATGCATATGTATAATATACAATTATCTAACCAATATACATATACAATTCACCTTTCTCCCACTCTCTGCCCTCTCTCGCTCGCCTCTCTCTCCCAATCCCGCTTGCCATATATACAAATACATATGTATAACATTCAATTATCTAACCAATATGCATATAAATTCACCTCTCTCTCACTTTTGCCCTCTATCGTCTCTCTCCTCTCTCCTCTCTCGCTCTCTCCTCCCTATAACATCTAGCTACGAATTGTAATTATCAAACTATAGTTATGGAGAGTAATTAGGCTATTTTTTAGTGGCTATATGTGAAAGTTCCCCAAAATAAAAAGACTACCCAATTTCCAAAAAAATACTAAGTGTGTGTGTGTGTGTGTGTGTGTATATATATATATATATATATATATATATATATATATATATATATATATATATATATATATATATATATATATTCACGATATAAAATAATTTATAAAATTACGCACGTAATATTGTTATATATTAATACAAATAAATGTTTATAAAAAATATAGTTACGTGCCGAGGAGCCGAGTGACGTGCCAAAGCGACTAATTGATTACCAACACCTAGTTGTGCTGACTAAGAAGGTAGCTAACGCCTTTCAAAGAACTTTCTATTTTTCGTTAACGCTGTTTTTTTATTGCAGCTAGCGCTCTTGACTAATATAAGATAGAAAGGGTCTTTCTCGCTTGTTTAGTAAAGTCATGTTTTTTGCCTTATCTTGCAGGTGACGACGACATTAAGTTGACGGCAAAGAAAGACTCGACATTCAGACGAACCACCAGTTGGTGTGGAACGTAGTGAGTTTAGTGCGCTACTAGCTTCTTTCTTTGTAGTCTAGTAGATCTAAAGTAGATTTATGTTCAGCAACAGAAAAAAGTGAGATTCTTTTTTCTTACCTGAGAATATTTATAAAGGAAAAGCCTCAAAAGGCATATGAGTACGCTTCTCGTAGACGAATACCAACTCAATTTGCTCCTACTATGCATGAGTCTCAACTAGTCGGTGCTTTCGTAACTTAATTACCAAATATTACAAATTAAATTACTGTAATAATGTAATAATTTTTGGGATAATGCAAGTAGCCCATCATCCTATGCCCAAAATTTCAGAGACGCACTTATACTATACTAAAGTCCTATTATCCTCCCTTAACTTATTTTATTAATAATTTTCTACTCCTTTTCTGCCTACGTGGCACTATCTTGTAGGCCCAACGCTTGTTGACTTTTTTTTCCCAAGCTAGTGTCACGTAGCCAAAAATGTCACGACCCAAAACCGGGCCGTGACTGGCACCCACACTTACCCTCCTATGTGAGCGAACCAACCAATCTAAACCTTAACATTTCAATGTAATATCATCATAAAATAATGCGGAAGACTTAAACTCATTAATAAAAACCAATTCAATAACTATTATTTCCCAAAATCTGGAAGTTATCATCACAAGAACATCTATGATCAAATTACTAAATCTAAGAGTTTCTAAGAAGCTAAAAATACATAAAAGCTAGTCCATGCCGGAACTTCAAGGCATCAAGACATGAAGATTAAGATCCAGTCCAAGCTAGAAGCATTAGCTCACCCTGATATCCGGAGTAATGAAAACTGGCTAGAGTTACTGTTGAGTCGAAGATGACGGCACGTTTGCTGCACTCCACAGATAAACAAGAAGAAAACATAAAAGTAGGGGGTCAGTACAAACACAAGTACTGAGTAGGTATCATCGGCCAACTCAAAATAGAAAACAGTATATATTAAGTAATATCATAAAATCAACTAATATCCTTAGCATGCAGCATTTACAATTACCATAACCCTTGGTCATACACCAAGCACATCGATGAGGACTCACGCCTCCTCATCATACTCATTTGGGAATTAGGTTCATTAGATTGAATATATTAACATCTTTCAAGATTCATTATCTTTATTCCCCTCGTGTTGGTACGTAACACTCCGCTCCTCAATATACTATCCTGGTGTCGGAACGTGACACTCCGATCTTCATTCTATCCTGGTGTCGGAACGTGACTCTTCGATCCTCATATGCTATCCTGGTACCGGAACGTGGCACCCGATCCATATACTATCCTGGTGTCGGAACGTGACACTTCGATCCTCATATACTATCCTGGTACCGGAACGTGGCACCCGATCCATATACTATCCTGGTACCGGAACGTGGCACCCGATCCATGTACTATCCTGGTGTCGGAACGTGACACTCCGATCCTCATATACTATCCTGGTACCGGAACGTGGCACCCGATCCCCTAATCTCACTACTTTCGTTCATCAAGCCTTCCTTTATACCAAGGCATCATCATTAACAAAGTAAATTAGGGTTTCTTTTTCAAGATTTAGGATTCAATAGCTTCATCATGCTTATTTTATCACAATTACATAATCACATTCATGCAAGTATACAATTAAGCATATAGAAGGGTTTACAATACTACCCATACATATCATTCGCTATTAAGAGTTTACTACGAATAGTATAAAAACCATAACCTACCTCCACCGAAGACTAGTGATTAAGCAAGAATTTCCCAAAGCCTTGTGTTTTTCCTCTTCGTTCGTCTCTCTCTATCGATTCTCCTTCTCTCTTTCTGTTCTTTTCTTTTTCTTATTCAAACCCTCTTTCTTTTACCCTAATTAGCATATAATTAAGAATAAAAGATGGCAATAATAACCCACTAATTAACTTAAGGTTACCTCTTTTAACCCCCAAGTAATTAGACTTATTAACATTAACCTACTAACTTTATAATTAAAGTAGGAATAATCAAAAACGTCCCTTAAAACGTATCAAGAAATCCGACCAAGACTGGGATTACGCAACCTGTGACGGCCCGTCGCGCTTGCGACGGTCCGTCCTGCTGCCCCGTCACAGAGTTCAGAGACTCAATTTCTCTGAAGGGTCTGTGACGGTCTGTCACACCTGTGACGGTCCGTCCTGCCATTCCGTTACGAAGTTCAGAGAGTCGATTTTCAGTATCCAATTTCAGATTTTCTAAGTGTTTTGAAACGAGACCCTGCGACGGTCCGTCGTGCTCATGACGGTCCGTCGTGGGGTCCGTCGCCTCAGCCTGTTTTTCCAGAAATAAAATCTGCTGTTCAAAACGACTAAACAGGTCGTTACAATAGATACCAATTTACCCATCGTTCGTCCCCGAACAATCACAGGAAGGAAAACAAGGGCGAAAAGGAGTACCTGAATCTGTAAACAGATGTGGGTATCTTTCTCGCATATCTGTCTCCTTCTCCCAAGTGGCTTCTTCAACGGGTCGATTCTTCCATTGAACTTTGATGGATGCAATCTCCCTTGATCTCAACTTGCGAATTTCTCTATCTAGAATGGCAACAGGTTCCTCCTCATAAGACAAATTCTCATCAAGCAAAACTGAATCCCAACGGATAATGCAGTTTCCATCCCCATGGTATCTTTTCAACATCGACACATGGAATACCGGATGCACTCCGGACAGCCCTGGAGGCAAGGCTAACTCATAAGCCACCTCCCCTACTCGCTTAAGTACTTCAAATGGACCAATATACCTTGGGCTAAGTTTACCTCGCTTACCAAACCGCATCACCCCTTTCATTGGCGAAACTTTCAACAAGAATTGTTCACCCTCCATGAACTCTAAGTCTCTAACCTTTCGATCTGCATATTCTTTTTGCCTACTTTGCGCCACTAGAAGCTTTTCTTGAATAAATTTCACTTTCTCTATCGAATCCCTCAAAAAATCAGTACCCCAAGGTCTAACCTCGAATGCATCAAACCAACCAATGGGAGACCTACATTTTCTCCCATATAGTGCCTCAAATGGGGCCATATCAATGCTTGAGTGATAGCTATTGTTGTAGGAGAACTCTGCTAAGGGTAAGAAGCTATCCCACTGACCACCAAATTCTATCACACATGCACGAAGCATATCCTCCAACACTTGAATCGTTCGCTCAGACTGACCATCGGTCTAAGGATGGAACGCAGTACTAAGGTCCAACCTAGTACCCAATTCTGCATGCAATATTTTTCAAAACTTAGAAGTAAACTGCGTACCTCTATCTAATATGATGGATAGTGGAACCCCATGCAATCGCACCACTTCCGAGATGTAAAGTTTGGCTAACTTCTCTGCATTGTAAGTCACCTTGACCGGGATGAAGTGAGCAGACTTAGTTAACCTATCAACAATTACCCAAATGGAATCAAACTTTCCCAATGTCTTTGGAAGACCAACCACGAAATCCATTGCAATCCTTTCCCACTTCCATTCAGGAATGGGCATTCTCTGAAGTGTTCCTCCGGGCCTCTGGTGTTCATACTTTACTTGCTGACAGTTTGGACATTTGACAATAAAATTCACAATATCACGCTTCATTCTACTCCACCAAAAGTGTTGCTTTAGGTCACAGTACATCTTGATTGCACCCGGATGTATCGAATACTTTGAACTATGAGCTTCTGTCAGAATAGTGTTGATCAAATCATCGACACGGGGTACACATATCCTTCCCTTAATCCTCAAAACACCTTCCTCATCGATTGTCGCTTCTTTAGCCTCTCCTTGCAACACTTTATCTCGGATCCGGATCAATTTTTCATCATTAAACTGCTTTCTCTTAATCTTGTCAAGGAAGGAGGATCTTGCCTCCACACAAGCTAAAAATCCTCCCTTCTCATTTACTTCTAATCTCATAAGGTCGTTAGCCAGAATCTGAACTTCTCTAGCCAATGGGCGTCTAGAAGCTTGCAAGTGAGCTAGACTTCCCATGCTTCCCGCCTTTCTACTTAAAGCATCCGCTACAACATTCGCCTTCCCCGGATGATACAAAATAGTGATGTCGTAGTCCTTCAGTAGTTCCATCCATCTCCTCTGTCTCAAGTTCAAATCCTTCTGAGTAAAGACATACTGTAGGCTACGATGATCCGTATAGACCTCACACTTAACCCCATATAAATAGTGTCTCCATTGCTTTAATGCAAACACTACCGCGGCCAATTCCAAATCATTAGTTGGATAGTTACGTTCATGCACTTTTAATTGTCTTGAAGCATAAGCAATCACATTCTTCTCTTGCATTGTTGACACCCAATTTTGGCCTAACATTTTAAAAATTCATGATTTTGAAGCTTTGTCCGATGATTTTAAAATTCATACATTTTAAGTCAAATACAAAAAAAAAATTATCTTTCCCACATTGTCACTCAAACAATTTTCAATTTTACAATAGTCCCACATTGGTAGTTTACCCTTTTTGAGGATTTTTGGGTTTCTATATAAACCCACTTCATTCAATATTTTAGAGGTGGATTTGGAGGGGAAAACTAAAGAATACTCATAAAATTTTGAGAATTCTTAGTTCCCATTGTTCAAAAATTTTAAAGTGTTTTTGTGGTTTTTCGAGTTGAGGAGGTGGAGTCGTCTCTTTCAAACTCGGAGTTTCGGTTCGTTGTCTAGAACCAGGTAAAATTTTTTTAGCCTTGTTTTATTTAATTTCCAGCTCTTTTATGTTTTCTGTTTATTATATGTAGCTTGTTTTGTTTTTTAGTTTAATGTAGTTCTAAAAGTCAATTAATATTTGTGTTTATTGTAGTTTTAATATTAGCATTATTTTACGATTCGATGTTTATTTATTTATTATTACTATTATTTTGAAATTGTTAGTCAACTATTTGCTATCTTAACTTTTCAGGGTTTTGTTATTATTTTATTTTAATGTTATTTTTAATTTTTATGTATTACATTATTGTTGTTTCCATTTCTAATTATGTTATTTTAGTTTGGTTGTTGTTTTCCATATTATCTTGGGATAAGTTTGTTATGTTTTGTTGATGTTTATTTTATATATTTTATATGTTGAAAAGGGCCGATGAAGAAATAACGGTCGATTTTCAAGGCCTCCCATGTCAATAAGACGGATTTTTATTCTTAAATTATTATTTGAGTTATTCATTTTTAATTATATTTATTTGGCCTTAACTCTTTTATCAAGTGTCTTTACAGGTATCCAGAGGTGCTTCTCCTTGAAATTATTCGAAAAAAGTTCGAATTATATTTCATTCATTATTTTGTGAATATTGACGTTAGGCAAACTTTAGGCCGATAATTATTGCTTTATTGTGTATATTGTGTGTTTATTATATGTGTTTATTATATTCTTTCTCAATTTGAAAAAAATTAATTCAGTCGGGAACCACATTGGTTTCGTAGATTAATAATTGGTTTCCTAGTTTCCCTAAAATTAGGTGGCGACTCTTTTCAAAATTTGTTTATTATTGAAACTTTGTTAAAATTGAATCAATTAATTAATTTTCGAGTTGCCGCGACGTTTCACCCTATTTTGACAGAGTAGGGATGTAAACATGCATTAGCACTGCACCCAAACCCGAATAGGATGCATCACAATAGACAATGAAATTCTTACCTTCCACTGGCAAGGTGAGAATTGGTGCAGTAGTCAACAGAGTCTTGAGCTTCTGAAAGCTTTCCTCACACTCATCCGACCATACGAATGAGACATTTTGCTTAGTCAAGTTCGTCAATTGCGAAGCAATAGAAGAGAATCCTTTGACAAATCGGTGGTAGTAGCTAGCTAACCCAACAAAACTCCTTATTTCTGACACATTGGTAGGTCTTACCCAATTCTTCACTGTCTCAATCTTAGAAGGATCCACCATCACTCCATCCTTAGAAACCACATGCCCCAAGAAAGACACTGCATCTAGCCAAAACTCACACTTGGAGAATTTGGCATAAAGCTTTTTCTCCCTCAACATTTCCAATACCCTTCTCAAATGCTCTTCATGTTCCTTCTTGCTCTTTGAGTATACCAATATATCATCAATGAATACGATCACAAAGAGATCCAGATATGGCTTAAAAATCCCGTTCATCAAGCTCATGAAAGAAGCAGGGGCATTCGTAAGACCAAAAGACATCACTACAAACTCGTAATGCCCAGACCTAGTTCTAAAAGCAGTCTTTGGCACATCCGTTGCCCGTATTTTCAATTGATGATAACCGGATGTCAAGTCAATCTTGGAGAAGACACAAGCACCTTGTAACTGATCGAACAAGTCATCAATACGAGGAAGAGGATACTTGTTCTTTATGGTTACCTTGTTCAACTGCCGGTAGTCTATGCACATCCGAAAACTCCCATCCTTCTTCTTCACAAACAAAACCGGAGCACCCCAAGGAGATGCACTTGGTCTAATGAAGCCTTTGCTCAACAACTCTTGAAGTTGGGCTTTTAACTCTCTTAACTCCGCGGGGGCCATTCTATAAGGGGGTATAGAAATGGGGCGAGTACCCGGTTCAAGATCAATACAGAAGTCAATATCCCTATCTGGTGGCATACCAGGAAGATCTGCAGGAAACACATCCAGAAACTCACGGACCACCGAAACCGACTCAATCGAAGGTACTTGGGTAGTGTCATCCTTGAGATGTGCCAAGAAAGCTAAACACCCTTTACTAACCATTTTCTTAGCACGAAGAAAGGAGATGATACGCACCGGATTGGAAGTGTAGTCACCCTCCCAAACTAATGGATCTGTCCCAGACTTGGCTAACGTCACCGTTTTAGCATTATAATCCAAGATTGCAAAATTCGGAGAAAGCCAAGTCATACCCATAATTACATCAAAGTCAACCATTTCTAAGATAACCAAATCTACATAAGTATTGCTCCCCACAAAATTCACCAAACAAGACCTATATACTTTTTCAACTATCACAGACTCACCCACCGGAGTAGAAACACGAATAGGTATGTCAAGTAATTCACAAGGTAAGTTTAGACCATTAGCAAATGAAGAAGATACATAAGAAAATGTGGATCTAGGATCAAACAATACCGAAGCCATGCAATCACAAACCGAAAGATTACCTGTGATGACAGCATCTGATGTCTCCGCGTCTGACCGCCCAGGGAAAGCGTAACAATGGGCCCTTTCGTTTGTTTGTCCGTTGCCCCTACCATGTTGTGATGTAGTGGCTCCAGTTTGCCCATCACCCCGACCATTTTGGTGACCACCATTACTTCGACCACCACGTCCTCCAGAATGACGACCTCTTCCATAACCACCTCTACCTCTAACATTTGGAGGTCTGTAACTCTGTTTTGGACAATACCTCTTAAATTTGTCCGATCTCCCCACATCCATAACACTCTCTGGGTTCAAGCATGGGTCTCTCAGAGAAGTGTTGACCGGTCTGAGGTGGACCCCCAACTACAGTCTGTAGTGAAGACTGAATTGGTCGGACTGAGTAACCTCCTGAACCCTGTCCTCTAGAGTAAGAACCATTAAACTCACCTCCCTTTCGAAACCTTTTTGATGTAGTTGTCATGGTGAAGTCATCTGGCTTCACTCCTTCCACCTCTACCACAAAGTCTACCACTTCTTGGAAAGATTTTGCTGTAGCCGCTACCTGTAAGGCTGAAATCCGCAACTCTGATCTCAACCCTTTCACAAAACGGTGAATCCGCTCTTGTGGACTGAAACACAGTTGGGTGGCATACCGGGATAATGCACGAAACTTAGCCTGATATGCAGTAACTGACATCCTACCTTGCTCTAGGCTCAAGAACTCGTCTCTCATCCTATCCCTCAAAGTCCGGGGAATATACTTCTCCATAAACAAGCTAGAGAATGATGCCCAAGTCATAGGTGGCGCCTCTGTTGGTTGACACTCAACATGTGACCGCCACCACATTTTGGCGTTTCCTTGGAACTGATAAGTCACGAACTCAACACCAAACCGTTCTACTATACCCATCTTGTGTAGTAGCTCATGACAGTCAACCAGGAAATCGTAAACATCCTCAGATTCAGCACCCTTGAAGACTGGAGGTTTCAATTTCAAGAACTTACTGAAAAGTTCATGCTGATCGTTTGTCATTATAGGCCCAGTAGTCAGACGTGGAAACATGCCTATATCCAATGAGGCATCCATACGAGGAGCCATAGTGGCTGCATGTTGTACCTCTGAAACCGGAGGTGTTGGTGCAGAAAACACTGGAGGTGCCTGACCCTGATCAGACAACCCACTAAGATAAGCGAGCACCTGATTTATCATCTCTGGGGTAGGCTGGGGTGGCAATCCCTCATTCTGCACTTGTTCATTTTCCCCATCCTCCCCTTCTCTTATTACCTCCTCAGTCGGTGGGGGAGTCACTACCCTAGTATCAGATGGGCTAGGTGCTCGTCCTCTTCCCCTAGAGGACGTCCTCCCACGACCTCTACCACGGCCTCTTGCCGCTGCCCTTTCTCGAGCTACAGCCCCAGTGGCTGGCTCAGACGCACCCTGTCCCGCCGGTGCTGGTGTTGGTGTTGGCGTAGTCGTTGCTCTAGTTCTAACCATCTGCGAAAGAGAGTGAACATGGTCAGATACCAATTTGTATCGCCTAGATACCAATTGGATTCAAGTAGTAGCACGAAAGAAAGAAAGAAAGAATGGAATTTCCCTAAAGTCTTATAGCCTCTCAAAGAAAAGTAAAGGCATCCCCCTACCGTTCCTTAAGACTCTACTAGACTTGTTCTTGTGTGATGAGACCAACGAACCTAATGCTCTGATACCAAGTTTGTCACGACCCAAAACCGGGCCGTGACTGGCACCCACACTTACCTTCCTATGTGAGCGAACCAACCAATCTAAACCTTAACATTTCAATGTAATATCATCATAAAATAATGCGGAAGACTTAAACTCATTAATAAAAACCAATTCAATAACTATTATTTCCCAAAATCTGGAAGTCATCATCACAAGAACATCTATGATCAAATTACTAAATCTAAGAGTTTCTAAGAAGCTAAAAATACATAAAAGCTAGTCCATGCCGGAACTTCAAGGCATCAAGACATGAAGAGGAAGATTCAGTCCAAGCTAGAAGCATTAGCTCACCCTGATATCCGGAGTAATGAAGACTGGCTAGAGTTACTGTTGAGTCGAAGATGACGGCACGTTTGCTGCACTCCACAAATAAACAAGAAGAAAACATAAAAGTAGGGGGTCAGCACAAACACAAGTACTGAGTAGGTATCATCGGCCAACTCAAAATAGAAAATAGTATATATTAAGTAATATCATAAAATCAACTAATATCCTTAGCATGCAGCATTTACAATTACCATAACCCTTGGTCATACACCAAGCACATCGATGAGGACTCACGCCTCCTCATCATACTCATTTGGGAATTAGGTTCATTAGATTGAATATATTAACATCTTTCAAGATTCATTATCTTTATTCCCCTCGTGTCGGTACGTGACACTCCGCTCCTCAATATACTATCCTGGTGTCGGAACGTGACACTCCGATCTTCATTCTATCCTGGTGTCGAAACGTGACTCTTCGATCCTCATATGCTATCCTGGTACCGGAACGTGGCACCCGATCCATATACTATCCTGGTGTCGGAACGTGACACTCCGATCCTCATATACTATCCTGGTACCGGAACGTGGCACCCGATCCATATACTATCCTGGTACTGGAACGTGGCACCCGATCCATATATTATCCTGGTGTCGGAACGTGACACTCCGATCCTCATATACTATCCTGGTACCGGAACGTGGCACCCGATCCCCTAATCTCACTACTTTCGTTCATCAAGCCTTCCTTTATACCAAGGCATCATTATTAACAAAGTAGATTAGGGTTTCTTTTTCAAGATTTAGGATTCAATAGCTTCATCATGCTTATTTTATCACAATTACATAATCACATTCATGCAAGCATACAATTAAGCATATAGAAGGGTTTACAATACTACCCATACATATCATTCGCTATTAAGAGTTTACTACGAATAGTATAAAAACCATAACCTACCTCCACCGAAGACTAGTGATTAAGCAAGAATTTCCCAAAGCCTTGTGTTTTTCCTCTTCGTTCGTCTCTCTCTATCGATTCTCCTTCTCTCTCTTTCTGTTCTTTTCTTTTTCTTATTCAAACCCTCTTTCTTTTACCCTAATTAGCATATAATTAAGAATAAAAGATGGCAATAATAACCCACTAATTAACTTAAGGTTACCTCTTTTAACCCCCAAGTAATTAGACTTATTAACATTAACCCACTAACTTTATAATTAAAGCAGGAATAGTCAAAAATGTCTCTTAAAACGTATCAAGAAATCCGACCCAGACTGGGATTACGCAGTCTGTGACGGCCCGTCGCACCTGTGACGGTCCGTTCTGCTGCCCCGTCACAGAGTTCAGAGACTCAATTTCTCTGAAGGGTCTGTGACGGTCCGTCACACCTGTGACGGTCCGTCCTGCCATTCCGTTACGAAGTTCAGAGAGTCGATTTTCAGTACCCAATTTCAGATTTTCTAAGTGTTTTGAAACGAGACCCTGCGACGGTCCGTCGTGCCTATGACGGTCCGTCGTGGGGTCCGTCGCCTCAGCCTGTTTTTCCAGAAATAAAATCTGCTGTTCAAAACGACTAAACAGGTCGTTACAGAAAAGGAATAGAAAATTACTTATAAAATAAGTTCAGGGGAGTAATAGGACCTTAGTATAGTATAAATGTGTTGTTGAGATTTCGAACATAAATTGAGTGGTACTCGTGTATTTTCTCATAATTTTTTTACATTAACATAAAATTTTAATATTTTCCAAAATAGATACGTATTATAGGAATTATACGAACACATTGATTTAGATCGTAATTATGGGTTTTCACGATTTATTTAGATAAAAATAAATCAAACTTTATCTTGGTTTTGATTCTATTATTTTAAAAGATGGAAAATATTTATCATTCATCTTCTTCCTTTCAATTTTGCCATTAATGGCTTCCTCCTCCACCACCTTCTTCATTGTTTTATCTCTTCAATTCGATGTTCCAAAATCGTAAATTATTTCAAGCATATTATACATTAAAAATTTTGAAATATCGAGAGAATTTCATATCTAAAAATTTGGTACTTTTTAAAGGTGATTTTGAGTTGACAGAATTGTATAGTCAGTGTATACTTCATATATTGGTAAGTTATTTTTAAAGCTTTTTAAGTGTATCATAATGTATATTAAGTGTATAACTCATATATAAATAAACTATATTGTATAGTCCGTGTGTACTTTCTTTAACTTTTGACATGCTAAATTATATAGTCAATGTACATTTTCCATGATTTTTAACTATTTCTTTATCTAAAGAAAACATGACCATATATTTTATCACAAACTAATTATTTTATTATATATTTTGTCTGAAACTAGCCCTATTAGTTAGTTTGTTTTTATTAAAAACAAGTTGAAGACAAAAAAAAAATGAATCAAATTGATAAATGCTATACATAATTCTTATACTATTTTCTTTGTTCACTTTTAGTTGTTATGGTTACATATTTTAGACTCAAACGATAAGAACTACGATTTACATTGTACTATATATTTTTTCATTATATTATTATGCAAAAAACTGCAATTCATAGTAATTTTCATATAGTTTTTGAATATCTATTTTTTTTATTTAAAATATTAAATTAATGTAATTTAATTCAAGTTTGAAATTGAGTCAAATACATATACACTATTTATAAACACTCAATGCTACATCTTGTATATAAAGTATATATTTAGCTCTAATATCATACATACATCTTATAACATGCATATAAAGTGAATAATTGATGTATCTTGTTCATATAAAGTGTATAATCTTTTTCTCACTATTTCTCTCTTTAGTATCTTATTTTTAAAAAAAAATTGATGGATAAAGTTCTAGATCTTCTTAAGAAAAATATGTTAAGTTGTTTTGGTGAACAAGATGAAATCATGGCTGATTGACCCATGTGATCAAAATTAGAGGTCTCAAGATATTGCAATGAAATATGAAAATTTGTCAAAAGATAGTGAGATTGAAGAAGATGGCCTCTTTTTAAATAATAAGTTACTTGAGGAATATATACAAGAAATTGAAGTGCAAATTATCAATTGTTGAAGAAAGTGAAATAACACAATTCTTACCGCACTAACTTCGAAGTGACAGATAAAAATGTGAAGGTAAGACGGTATATAATAGACTCTTGTGGTTCGATTCTTCTTTTCAAATCTCAAAAATATTAGAAACTTTAATGTAACTAATTATTTTTTAGCCTGATCATTAATAAAATATTTTTTTCTTTTACATATAGTCATCTTCTCAACATTCTAAATATAATTTGACGTATTTTCATATGGTTCATCCATCTAGCTAGATTTATAAGTTATTTTTGTATTTAGATATTAGGATATTAATTTGAGGGAAAAGAAGACTTCGGGCTTGAATTATGGAAAATGAGAAGTAATATTTTTGGTATTGATTGGTGGAAGATCATTTTCTGGTTGGGGGATAATATGTAAGAAAAAAATGATGACTATGATAGTATGAATTGTATATTGAAATTCAACTTTAACACTTAGCAAGTGATATGCAACAAATAACATAAATAAGTGATAACTGAAGTAAGTACGTAATCAATTACAATATCAAGCATACACACGAGGACTTATGCCTCCATACCTTCGTTTAGAAAATGGGTTCTTTGAGATTGAGTACATTCAATTAATTTAATATGTTTTCCTCTTTAATGTTACCATGTTGGAACGTGACACCCGATTTAATAATATCGTATTGAAACGTGATACCAGATCTAATAATATCGTGTTGAAACGTGACACTCTGATCCAATAATATCGTGTTAGATCGTGACACTCCGATCGAATAATATTGTTATATAATTTATTATCACCATTTTCCACTGCATTATCAATATTTTATCAAGTCTTATTTATTAAAGGCATCATCACGATAAAGAAGGTTCAAGATTATAAATTTCATGGTGTCAAGATTTCAGATCAATCACAAACAACACAGATATCATTCAAACTACACCACCAAGTACATAGAGAAATTCACAAAATTACTCTATGCATATCAATCACTATTATGAGTCTATCTATCAAATTGAGTAGACCATAATCTACCTCCATTGAAGAACTGACGTCAGACAACTTGCTTCTCCAATCTTTCCTTTCCTTAACGCCTCCGAACGTTTCTAACCTATCAAGTATGCATAATTTGTAAGTTAACGAGTCTATAGACACCCACGTTACTTTATGTCTAGCCTAGACCCAAAAATTCACCCGATTCCAGAATCAATTTTCCTATAGTTTAACCTTAAGGTAAGTCTTAATTCCTTCAATTAGCATAACTTTAATGACATTCAACTAATACAATACACCTAATATTTAATTAACTATCTTCATATATCAAAACTTAATTTATAATGAGATACTAAAATTATGTGTGGTATCCAGTACCCTCACTTTTTTGCAACTTTATTCATTCTATATACTTTATAACTTTAATAAAGTCCAAATCATTGATTGACCATTAAGGATCCGTTTGGTAGGAGGTATCCTCATACAAGGTCTTATTTTATCCCTATAAAAGGGAAGGATAACTAATCTAAAGTTTAACAATCCTTGGATAAGATCCCTAAATGACTAAATTATCTCTCACATATTTTTTCCTATTTTTTTTGTTATTTAGTGTTCTTTATTATTATTATTATTATTATTATTATTATTATTATTATTATTATTATTTATTTGAGAATATTTATAAATATTCTTTTATATTCTACAAATCCGTTCAATGTAATTTGATGATTTCACAAACTAATTTTTTTCTCCGTGTTTGATTTGTTATGATTGAGTTGATTTATAAAACGTTTTTTTAAAAATATAGTTCCTCGATTGACCACTTGAACTATTTTCTTCGTGTATTTGAACAATTTAAGTAGCGATATATAAGTTTAAGGTATATTTGACCAAATTAAAAATATATAGTGTTGACACCCAATTTTAATCCTCGACGATAAATCAATCAACGAGTTTCTTAATTCTAAACAATTTGAAATATTTACTTTTACGTATTTCAGAATTATTATTATTATTATTATTGTTGTTGTTGTTGTTGTTGTTGTTGTTGTTGTTGTTGTTGTTATTATTGTTATTATTATTTTTATTATTATTATTTTTAAATATCATCAAATACATGTCTTTCCGTGATTTCTGAATAATATATTTTATAAAATGTCTTATATAATTAGTATGTTTTTATAAATATTTTGAAAACAAAATCATCTCGAAAGGTGTCACTCTGAGTCGAGTACTCTTTAATTTAGTTTAAATTCAATTTTAGTAGCAAATATTTTCTACTTTTAATTAATTATTTTTTTCAATCGAATTTACTATTTTATTTCGTTAAAATTAAAATTCTCGTTAATCAATTCATTTGTATATTCATTTCGTTCAAGTATTAATCGGAGTGGGTCATTATTTAGTTATGGCTTGCCACCAATGTGTTAGACCCAATTAAAATCAATTTTGGGCCTTCTATTTTGGCAGATCCCACCAGCATTCCCTAATTTCTCCAGGCCCAATTTCCTAAGAGAAGGGTCTTTGATTATTATTTGTAGGAAAAATTACTAAAATACACTACTTTAATTTATTTAATTTCATTAATTCCCTACTGATGTATTTAATTATAAAAATTCCTTTTTTTATCCCAAATGATACTAATTAAATTTTATACATTAAAATATTAAAAATGCAATATTTACCTTACCAATGTAAATCAGAATTTACCTTCCCAATGCATATTTACCTTTCCCCCCAAAAAATTCCCTTCCCATATTTACCAACATTAATGTTATGTATTATATCTTCAACTACGATTTCATTCTCCTGGATATAACAAACAATATTGATCAAGTATTTCATTGTCAATTGGAAACTCTTTCAGAAACAATTACAGATAATTGCATCTTATTGTAGAAAGTAATAAAAGCACATGTGATATAAAATGAAGGCATAACAAGAAAGAACTTTTCTTAGGGAAAACCTTGGCCAATAGTATTTCACTTAATTGCGCACATAATGCTTCTCTCCTCCCCTTTAGTGATTTCAACACAGTGTTGTACTAATTAAATCTGTCAAAAACATATCATCTCCACAATTAGAATCTTGCAACCCCCACCCATTACGAGGAACTTAACATTAAGCTAAATTTTGTGAATGACCTGTAATTGACGCAAAGAGTACAAACGGAAGGTAGATTTGAATTTTCACAAATACCACAACAGCTCGTTTGTTAACGGTGCCCTTTGATAAGTATTTGTCGCCGGAGCTCCGGTGAGATGATATATTGTAACTAAAATTTAAGTATCAAATTTAAATTGTGAATTTGAGTATCTTTTTATTTTGTTGGACATGAAATTTAATGTATCAAAGAAACATATTTAAATTTAATTTTTTCGTTTATATATAGATTCAAATAGAAATTTGTAAGTATCACGTGATAGAATGATTCTTTATTTTCTTTTTACTTATATTTCGTATATATTAAGCTATCAAATAATAGTATATGTGTATAAAAATTTAAGTATCTAATTTAAATTGTGAATTTGAGTATATTTTCATGTGTTGGACATGAAATTTAATGTATCAAAGAAATATATTTTAAATTTAATATTTCGTTTATATATATAGTTTCAATTAGTATTTTATAAGTATCATGTTAACATGTTTATTTATATTTTAGTATAAGATGAATTGTATTAAGTATCTTTTTAATCTTATCATGATTTTTTAATGAATTTGTTAGTATGTTCAATCAATTTTATTAAGTATCATTTTTTGGTGCTCATGATAGAAGGATTCTTTGTTTTATTTTTACTTATATTTCGTATATATTAAGGTATCCAATAATAGTATATGTGTATCATACTGTCATACATCTGTTATTTAAGTATCATATTTATATGAATTATTGATAAGTATATAAAAATTTAAGTATCTAATTTAAATTGTGAATTTGAGTATCTTTATGTGTTGGACACGAAATTTAATGTATCAAAGAAATATATTTAAATTTAATATTTTAAATATTAGTATTTTATAAGTATCAAAATTAACATAAATAAAGGGAAGGAAAATATAAAAATTAAATGATTATTTAATGTAGTAGTCTCTGAAGCAATTAACACGGTCAATTAGTTACAAAAGGGAAATCAGTTACCCTTGATTTTAGCTATAACAGTTACATAAAAAAAAATCAGTCATTTATATTCATTTATATTTAAGTATTATTTCTGTTTTATAAAGTATCCGGAATTCTTAAAAATAAGGAATTTTTAGTAAATATTGATATCATAGGGATGGAACGTAATTTATCATTTATAGTATGTCATTTGCAAAATTTATACTTATTTGTATGCGTTTCTTTGTCATCTTGCGTTAATATGGGCAGTGAATTAATCGTTAGGATGCATCCTTTGACTTATCGCATTTTATACGTCTTAGTTTGTATTACATGGATTCAAGGTGCGTTTAACTTCTAACCTCCACCTTTGTTTGCTCTTTTCTTATGTATAAATCGTATCCTTCTGAGTCTTCGAAGATTCTTTCCCTTCCATTCCGTGGAGTAGGGCCATAAAAGCCCAATATCTTTCTTTCACCGAGTCTGTAGTTTGGGAAATAAAATATAGGTTTCGGAGTTGAAAGAATTCAGAGCAAACCAAGAGAGTTGAAGATTTGAGCTAAAAGTTCAAATTTGTTTTTACTAAGTCTTGTATTTTGTTCTGTTGGGCCTAAGCCCTCGTCATTTTTGTATTATTATTTATTATTTTGTTTAGTTAGGACAGATACAAAGAAAAATGGGTTAAAAACCCAAAAGAAAGTGGGTCCAAACACCGGTCCTGGCAGACAGAAACCTGTTTGGACCCATCTCTCTCTCTCTCTCTCTCTCCGTCTTTTACTCATTACTTGCTATTTAATTGCTGATTAGTCTTAGGGTTAAAAAATTTGAAATCCCCGCAAGATATCGCTATTTTGTTTTAAAGATCAAGCTAAACCGACTTTAAAAAACTTAAAAATGACTTCATTAAATTTTCGAGTTAAAGATATAGAGAATAGGCTAATGATTCACTATTTTAAAAGCTCTAGATAAAATTTCAATTCAAAAACAATTTAAGTTAAGTTTCAGCCAAAATATAAGTTAGTTGTTAAAAAATCGCATTAGCGAATGTTTTAGGTGCCGTAAATAGGAATTCCCAAACCCCCTTTAAGTTTTTCACTAGATTTTTCTGTTTAAGTCTTTTGAAAACAAAAGTTTTTTCTTAATTTTCTTAAAAAATTAAGTGGCGACTCTAAAAAGTTAAAAACTCACATAAAATGAAAAATTTTCCTTTACGAATAAAACATATTGTTCTATCACTGATGTCTATAGTGGAATATAACACCTCAAAATAATAATAATAATTATTTTTATATATATATTTTAGCATTTAACTTAACTAGTTAAATGAAATATAAATCTCATAATAACTTAAGGGTATTAATAGAAATATTTTTTTATAGAATTTTACACGAAACATAAGATTAGGTGGGAAACAATGAATCAAACACTTGATAAAAATTAATCCTTACATTACTAACCATGCATTATTAATCCCTGCATTACTAATTCATGCGTTATTAATCTCTGGAATTCAACTCACGATAAATACCTAACAACATTTCCACCCAATTTTTAATAACATCAATAATAACAGAAAAAACCAACCTATATTAGCGATACTAATCACAGAGAAATAAGCACTTATGAGCAAAACTTGCTATGCATTATGATATAATTCAATCACTCAATTTAACATCTCCTAATCATTACTTTATGATTACCACATAATTATTGTAATGATTGTTGGACTATCATCCATTTAGTTCTGTCCCCAAATTAACATATAATCTTAACTTATACACTATTTCCTATCCAATATTCACTACAAGTATATTACATCTATATACTTTCACTTTTATAGATGTAATATATTCATCCAAAAATTTGCACAGTAACAATTAATAAAGAAACTTACCAATACGAGAACACACCGTTGATCCTTGTAATCGCTGCATAAATAAGCCCTCTTCTCAATTTGTTTTTATGCTCAAACATATATTTTTGTCTTCTCTACAGATTATTTACTAATATATAACTAATTATAAAAGTGGACCACTACTAATTTTAATGTTATCTTCTTTAACCATCGATTAAATTAATTATTAAAAACTATTTCACTAAATTTATAATTATAATTATGAATAGTTCAAATATCCGTTTCAAATCTATGAGAAAGTATTTTAAAAAAATAAAAGTCTTAACACTCAAAACGATAAATTGGATGGCTATACTTGAGCTCATTTTCTTTAAAGAAACTTATCAGTTCAAACTCATTATTTTATTAACTTTCATTAATTGTTATAGATGATCTCAAGACATTGTGTTGATAATCGAGAAAATTTATAACTCCCATAACATATAGAGTTGTCAATATGAGTTAGATGTACGGGGTTAATTTGATTTAATTCGTGATTTAATAGAGTTGTACTAGTAATGTATTTGGAGCCAATAGAAATAACTTTTTTATCTGATTTGAATAAATTTGCTTGATTTGTGAGACTTTTGAGAATTATGGATAGTATTGGCTCAGGGCTAAAATTTAATTAAAAAATAAAAAAAATACAGTATTAAAAATATCAAGAGTCCAAACTTAGAATCTATTTAAAGACTATTTAAAAATAAATTGTGTTTACGTGATCATTAGAAAATAATTAGCTTAATGTTTCTATTTAGCTATTTATATTTTTACTTGAAATCAAACTTAATAAATATTATAAAGATAATATTTTTTGTGGATTTGATTACAAATTGTAATACTTATACTATTTAAATATGGAAAAATTACATAAATTAATAAATTTTAATAAATAATTACTGATTTTAGTAATACTTTTTATTTATTATCATTTATAACAATACTATGTTAAATCTGCAATATGAATTAGAAGTGAATTATGTATGCAATATATATGAATTATAATTATTTTTTAAATATATTATGTTTGTTTAGTAAAAATTTGACACATTGTATTATAAGTGTATTAAAATGTATGATAAATGTATTATCTATCACTAAAACTTGTATTATATATGAATAATAAATTGTTCTTTGTAATATGTATCAAACTTGTATTATAAATGAATTAAAAGTGATCAAGTGAAAAAAAGATATTGTTGCTATAAATGATAAATATTTTTTTATTTTAGTATATTTATGTAAGTTTTCCTTTAAATATCCCGATACAATCGATAATCCACATACTTGTGAATTTGACTAATCATTTTTAGCCCAAAAAAATGGATCAATCCAACTTAGGGTCCGTCGAATTTAAGCCTGTTTGTGTTGTTCGAAATGGGGTGGGTCAACCTATAGTAACAATTCTACTAATAATAATGGATTATAAGTTCAAAAAAAGATGAACTTTTTTCATAGTCCCCAGAGGAAAATTGAAGAGAGAAATATATATTTATTAAAATAAAAATATCGTATTAAATCAAATCAAATCAAATCAACAACAATCAAATTGATGACATATATTACTCGATTTGTTATAAAAAAAAATCTATTTTCTTTTTTAGTTTGTATAAAAAAGAATTATCTTTTTCCTTTTCTGGTAATATTTTAATTATAGTTTTTTATATGACACGTTTAAGATCATAAATTAAAAGACAATTTTAAATATTTGACATAACTTTATTTAGGATCATAAAATTTAAAAATCTTTTGTATTTTTTTAAATTTCATGTTATATTGAACTAAGTCAGCCTTTTTAAAACGAAAGGAGTATATTTTAATTTGATCTTGTTGCAATAATTTAAAATTTTACAAAATTGATGTGATCTGATTTTACCAAAAATGGATCTAGACCGACCATGAACAAACCCCAAGTATATTGATAACATTTTTTTAGTATGGATGACTACATTCAATATTTCAGTATGTAATAATCGAATTGATTAACATATATAGATAAATATATGCAATAAGATCCTTTTAATTGAAGGGGGCAAACTAAGTTTTTGGCATGATATAGAAATTCCTTCTTTAATTTTATTTTATTTGACATTTAAAAATATCAATTTAAATATACATAAATAAACTTTTAAATTTATATAAATGAATAAGTAAATATACGTCCTACTTGACGCCATATGTGGCAGTTCACGCCCTATGTATATAGTGAATATCATACATACAACTTATAACATGTATATAAAGAGAATAATTGGTATATCTTGTTCATATATAGTGTATAGACTATAGTCCTTTTCTCACTCTTTCTCTCATTAATCTTTTTTTTTCTTAAAAAAAAAAAGGTTTGATAGATAAACATATATAAATTTTGAAAACAACCTCTTTGTATAAATGTTAAAGTAATATTATGTATAATAGATTCTTATTATTCAATTCTTCTTCGAGTCTTACACATAAAAAAGAATTTAATGCAATAAACTATCTTTTTAATATGACCACTAACAATTATCGATTCCTAAATTATTTATTTCTTTTATATGTAGACATACTATCGAAATTCAAATATAATTTGACGTATTATCATATGGATTATTTAAATAAATTATTTATTTTTGGAAGATCATTTTTTAGTTGGGGAATAATATGTAAAAAATAATAATTTATAGCTATGATAGCATGATTTGTGTATTGAAATTTTATATTATTCGATTGTTAACATTTTTAATCAGATGGTTACATGTGTAACTTTCCCCCAAAAAATTGACAGATCTGTTTGTGATAATTTTAATGTCTGGTATCTTTCTTTCTTACGCAACGTTTGATATTCGCTTTGAAATTTAATTAATTTAGATTTATATTAGATAAAGTTTTATTTATAGGATATACTTTATCGTATCATATTCTTTTAATTAAGGATATATATGATTGGATTGATTTGAATTTTTTAAATATTAAATTAAATTATTTGTGTCAGATTTTAAAATCTATAAATCAAAACAAATAAAAAAAATTGGGTTTTTTGAATTTTTGAATTTTTCTGATAAAGTATTATACAGACATATAATTTACTTGTACTTTAAATATTTCTTCAGTCCTACCAAATATAACTATCTAAGGTATTTCGTAAGAAATAACACAAAATATGATATGATTAATGACACTAAAATATTCAATAACAATAATGATGATGATGATAATAACAATAATAATAATAATAATAATGATAATGAAATTGCGTAAAAAATTTTACAAATTAACAAGTCATAATGAAATGATCATAATTTAAAAGCACTAAATCATGCTAAACAAGTTTAATAAATATTAGTTCATAACTAAATATTAAAAAAAAATTAAAATTAGATTATGGATTTTAATTGTCCAAACCAATGTGAAACCAAATAAAAAATATTTAATATTACTGTAATTCTTAGTATTGAATTAATTTTCTTTTTGTATTAGTATTAATTTGTTCTTGATTTAATTTTTATTATAGTTACTAGCATATGTGGACTAAAATCTTTGTGGAACCATTCAAAATTCTAAATTTCAAACTTGAGGTAATATACTAAAAGATAAAAACTATGAAAAAGTATAAGAAATATTTAAAAATGATATCAAAATAAATATTTTTGTGTATAAAATAAAATTTTAAAATTTTATATATATTATGGGTTGGTTTGACCCAGGGTTGTTTTTTTTAGTTTAAATCAAACCAATCAAAATTTAGTCGGTTATTTTTTCAGTACAAAATTAAGTCAAACTAATCACTAGTTGAATTTTCTTTTTCGATTTACGATTTAGTTAGATTTTCAATTTGATTTTGTACACCCCTACTTTAATGGTTACTATCTAGTTTCTATCTTAATCTCATCCTTAAAAGTATCTTCTAGGTCCATTATTTATACACTTTAAATTAGTGGTGTACAAAATCAAATAAAAAATCGAATTAAACTGTAAATTTAGTCAAGTTGAAATAAAACTCGACTAATGATTTGGTTTGACTTAATTTGGTAATAAAGAAAAAACTCCGATTATTCTTGGGTTTGTTTCGTTTTAACTAAAAAAAAATTCAACCCGAGACCAAATCTATCTGACACTATATATATATTTTAAGGTATATTTTTTACGTAAAAATATTTACTTTGATGTAATTTCTGAATATTACTTATACGTTTTCATAATTTTTATTTTCTAACATATTTTTTCAAGTTTTTGGTACTTAAAATTTTGAATAGTGCAATAAAGATTATAGTCGATATATATTAGTAACTCTAATAAAGCTCAATTCGAAATCAAATCAATAATAATGCTAATAAAATAAATTAATTCAATACTAAGAATGATAATGATGCTGAAATATTTGTTCTTTGATTTTATATTAATTCAGTTAAAATACATAATCTAATTTTAATTTTTTTTTATGTTTAATCATGTAATGATACTTATTTTAGCATGATTTATTATAAATTTTGCAATATTTATTTTATAGGTTTTATTATATTTTTTATTAAATATTATAGTATCACTACTCATATCATATTTTGTGTTATTTTTTTAAGATTCACTGTTAAATAATTATATTTTTAGTTGAACTAAAGAAATATTTGAAGCATAAGTTAATTATATGTTTGCATGCATATATCACCGGAAAAATCCAAAAACCTAAAAAAGAAAAAGTTATTAGATTGGTTTGATTAATTTAGAAATTCGACACAAATCATTGTATTTGGTATTCAAAAAATCTGAATCAACCCGAAAAAATCTGAGGTTAAAAAATCTGAATCAACCCCCAAAAAATCTGAAAAAATTGAATTTTATTAATTTAATTTAATTTATAAATATATTTTTTTTACACATATAATAATTCGATATTTTAAAAAACTCAAATATACGTTAAATATTGCTTTGCTAGTTCAAGGAGAGAAGAAAAATCCAAAAAGGAAACAGGTCACTGACTCACTGTAATATTAAAGTGATGATCGAATATATGGGGATGATAAATAGTTTTAAGAAATGAAATGAATAATCATATTGCCTGTGGAAATTGATATTGTATTTTTTATTTTATTTAGTCCCCTTCAATAATTTACACACCTGACACGGCCATGAAAAAAATATTAAATATTTTATTTTTGACCTTTTCTAAAGTTGGAATTGAAGTTGATCAAATTTTTTACAATAATTTTATTAGAATATAAATGTATCTTTTATTTTTTTTGAAAAAATGATGTATGATTTATATATTAAAATCTAATTTAATTAGGGGTATTTCTTTTTATATAAAAAAAAATTAGGATTAATTTTAAACATAGAAGTAAAGACAGTGTTTTGATGTTTTCACATGTGGAAATTTGGATAAAGTGAAATTTATTTTGTTATTTTAAAAAAAATAACGGATTATACTCTCCCACTTGATGTTTAATATTTACTTTGACTTTTAAGCTTTTTGTTTAATTGAAATTTACATTGAAAAAAATAAATAAAAAATTTAAAATCTTTCATTATAAAATAATTGAAGACCATAAGCTGCTAACTAAAATATTAACAACTATGATTTTTATGAATATTCATAAGCCTATATATATATATATATATATATATATATATATATAATTCAATTAATTGAAGGTAACTTGTTTATCTAGATAACATAAAACTAAAACAACGTTTAATTAATAATTGAAGAATAAAAAATATTATTAACCTCTTATAAGGATTATTATGTTGATTGGGTAGTTGATGTCAAGGTCATAAGTTCGAATCTTTAATCTGATTTTTTTGATTGAATTTATTACTTATAAAATTTGTCTAGCTTAATTACCTGTCATGTATAATTTACGAGTTATTATATGAAATTTTTTTTATCTCGTACACGAATACAACTCAAAATATTTCATATTATTAGTTATTTCACTATATTTTTGAGATGATTTATTCATCATATATATAATAATATATAGATTAATAATTTAAAATAATTAATATATAATTCTATATATAATCATTTTTCCTTATCCCTCGTAACTCTTATCAAACAATTATTTAGTTTATCAAAGCTACCATCACCTTTAAAATAATGTTTTTTTGGGGAAAGATTCTTTTCCAGAAAAATGTGGAAAATACAACTCTTCGAGAGTATCAAACAATTCATTTGTAAATATATTTATTTTTATATAATAAAATAAAATATTTAATATTCAGATCGAAGATGTCATTTATTAGTAGTACAAAAATATATTTATTTTTATATAATAAAATAAAATATTTAATATTCAGATCGAAGATGTCATTTATTAGTAGTACAAACAAATACATAGATAAACCTAAAATTAATGTACTAATTTAGTACTCTCTCCATTTTCAAATAATAAGTATTTTTTAATTTTATTTTAAAAATAAATGGTGCTTTAGATTTTCTCAAAAATGATTCGATGTTATTTATTTTACAAATATTCTTGTTTTAATATATAAAATATTTACATTATTAAAAAAAGGCTTCCTTTTTCAAAGTATTAGATACTAAAGGAGTAAATTAATAAAAACACTTTTCATTTTTTAGTTAGGAGTAAATGAATAAAAACACTTTATTATATTTTAATGATGAACAGTTTCTTAAGAGATCGTTTTGTAATTGGAGAGAATTATACAAGTATTAGTAATACATAAATCAATTATAAACAAACTTATGAATTATTTTAGGTAGAAATTAGTCAGGTAGAATTTGATTATGCTAAATTTAATTAGTCATCAACGTATTGTTTTATCCATCTTTTATCCCATATAAAATTAGTACATAAATTCCTTCAAACTTATAAATATGTTAGTTATGCACATTTTAAATTACAAATCAAGCATTGTATTAATTTATACACTATAGTGCTAACCAATTATCAAAATATAGTATTATTTATGTGTGATTTAATACATATATAATATTTCTTCTATCTAATTACCCAACAATCTTTTAAAAATATGTTCAAACTAGCAACACCATTTATTTAAAGAAAAAAGAGTTAGAAATACATTTAAACTATCTTTTTTTTGAGTTTCATATCTAAATAATTGAGCGTGTGAGTTTCATATCGAAATTATCATTTTATTAGTTTCAAAAATACACATCTTTTTCTTTTATTACACTCTCATCATGGTGTGCATAATACACTCGCTCTTTTATTTAGAAAAAGTTATCACATGACACTCTACATGAATAAATATTTTACATTGACCAAAATTAACTAAATTATTATTATTAGTTAAACGTAGTCCCCCCTCCTAAAAAAAATTACAAAATAAAAAGTAAAATATTTTTGTTGCCCACTCCACCCCTTCCACTCACTGTAATCGCCATTCAAATTCTTAGTTTTTTCTTTTTTTAAAAAAAAAACAAAATATCTATCCCATCCAAGAATTTTTTAAAACTAAAATTTTCATTTCTGTTATATTCGGTACAAGTAAAAAAATATATTTTTCTAGAAATATATATACACATTAAATATAAAATGAGAAAAATATATAAAAAAAAATAAAAACAAATTATGAGCTAAGGGTTAGATGGGGTGGGATAATTTTTCTTTTGATAAAAATTATTTTTTAATGAAAGAGTGAGGGAGGGGTGACATAACTCTTTTAAAAATCTACTCCATCCCAAGACTTTTTCAATTTTTTTTTTTTTATTTCTGTTATATCCAGTATAAGTAGAAAAAATATATTATCCTAAAAATATATTTACACATTTAACACAAAATGAAAAAAATATAAAAAAATAAAAATAAATTATGAGCTAAGGATTAGACCGGATGGGGTAAATTTTTTATTTTTTTTTTATAAAAATAACATCAATTTTGTTTTAGGAAGGAATGACGGAAGGGGTGACATCTGAAATATTTTATGAAAGAGTTTTAAAAAGTTAAAAAACAAGCTGATTATCCCCCCCGGGGGGGGGGGGATGGCGGAGTGTGTAATTTATTTAATTTTTGTTCAATATGAAATATTTTTTATCTATATGAAATGTCATGTGACGAGACCTGTAACGACTTGTTTAGTCGTTTTGAACAGCAGATTTTATTTCTGGAAAAACAGGCTGAGGCGACGGACCCCACGACGGACCGTCGCAGGGTCTCGTTTCAAAACACTTAGAAAATCTGAAATTGGGTACTGAAAATCGACTCTCTGAACTTCGTAACGGAATGGCAGGACGGACCGTCACAGGTGTGACTGACCGTCACAGACTCTTCAGAGAAATTGAGTCTCTGAACTCTGTGACGGGCAGCAGGACGGACCGTCGCAGGCGCGACGGGCCGTCACAGACTGCGAAATCCCAGTCTGAGTCGGATTTCTTTATACGTTTTAAGAGACGTTTTGGACTATTCCTACTTTAATTATAAAGTTAGAGGGTTAATGATAGTAAGTCTAATTACTTGGGGGTTAAAAGAGGTAACCTTAAGTTAATTAGTGGGTTATTATTGCCATCTTTTCTTCTTAATTATATACTAATTAGGGTCAAAGAAAGAGGGTTTTGAATAAAGAAAATAGAAAGAACAAGAGAGAGAGGGAGAATCGAACGAGGAAGAAAGAAGAACAAAGCTTTGAGAATTTGCTTGCTTGATCACTAGTCTTCGGTGGAGGTAGGTTATGGTTTTTATACTATTCGTAGTAAACTCTTAATAGCGAATGATATGTATGGGTAGTATTGTAAACCCTTCTATATGCTTAATTGTATGCTTGCATGAATGTGATTATGTAATTGTGATAAAATAAGCATGATGAAGCTATTGAATCCTAAATCTTGAAAAAGAAACCCTAATCTACTTTGTTAATGATGATGCCTTGGTATAAAGGAAGGCTTGATGAACGAAAGTAGTGAGATTAGGGGATCGGGTGCCACGTTCCGGTACCAGGATAGTATATGAGGATCGGAGTGTCACGTTCCGACACCAGGATAGTATATGGATCGGGTGCCACGTTCCGGTACCAGGATAGTATATGGATCGGGTGCCACGTTCCGGTACCAGGATAGTATATGAGGATCGGAGTGTCACGTTCCGACACCAGGATAGTATATGGATCGGGTGCCACGTTCCGGTACCAGGATAGTATATGAGGATCGGAGTGTCACGTTCCGACACCAGGATAGTATATGGATCGGGTGCCACGTTCCGGTACCAGGATAGTATATGGATCGGGTGCCACGTTCCGGTACCAGGATAGTATATGAGGATCGGAGTGTCACGTTCCGACACCAGGATAGTATATGGATCGGGTGCCACGTTCCGGTACCAGGATAGTATATGAGGATCGGAGTGTCACGTTCCGACACCAGGATAGAATGAGGATCGGAGTGTCACGTTCCGACACCAGGATAGTATATTGAGGAGCGGAGTCTCACGTACCGACACGAGGGGAATAAAGATAATGAATCTTGAAAGATGTTAATATATTCAATCTAATGAACCTAATTCCCAAATGAGTATGATGAGGAGGCGTGAGTCCTCATCGATGTGCTTGGTGTATGACCAAGGGTTGTATTAATTGTAAATGCTGCATGCTAAGGATATTAGTTGATTTTATGATATTGCTTAATATATACTGTTTTCTATTTTGAGTTGGCCGATGATACCTATTCAGTACTTGTGTTTGTACTGACCCCCTACTTTTATGTTTTCTTCTTGTTTATTTGTGGAGTGCAGCAAACGTGCCGTCATCTTCGACTCAACAGTAACTCTAGCCAGTCTTCATTACTCCGGATATCAGGGTGAGCTAATGCTTCTAGCTTGGACTGGATCTTCCTCTTCATGTCTTGATGCCTTGAAGTTCCGGCATTGACTAGCTTTTATGTATTTTTAGCTTCTTAGAAACTCTTAGATTTAGTAATTTGATCATAGATGTTCTTGTGATGATGACTTCCAGATTTTGGGAAATAATAGTTATTGAATTGGTTTTTATTAATGAGTTTAAGTCTTCCGCATTATTTTATGATGATATTACATTGAAATGTTAAGGTTTAGATTAGTTGGTTCGCTCACATAGGAAGGTAAGTGTGGGTGCCAGTCACGGCCCGATTTTGGGTCGTGACAAACTTGGTATCAGAGCATTAGATTCGTTGGTCTCATCACACAAGAACGAGTATAGTAGAGTATTAAGGAACGGTAGGGGGACGCTTTTACTTTTATTTGAGAGGCTATAAGACTTTAGGAAAATTCCATTCTTTCTTTCTTTCTTTCTTTCGTGCTATTACTTGGGTCCAATTGGTATCTAGGTGATACAAATTGGTATATGACCATCTTCACTCTCTTTCGCAGATGGTTAGAACTAGAGAAACGACTACGCCAACACCAACACCAGCACCGGCGAGACAGGGTGCGTCTGAGCCAGCCACTGGGGCTGTAGCTCGAGGAAGAGCAGCGGCAAGAGGCCGTGGTAGAGGTCGTGGGAGGACGTCCTCTAGGGGAAGAGGACGAGCACCTAGCCCATCTGATACTAGGGCAGTGACTCCTCCACCGACGGAGGAAGTAATAAGAGAAGGGGAGGATGGGGAAAATGAACAAGTGCAGAATGAGGGATTGCAACCCCAACCTACCCCAGAGATGATCAATCAGGTTCTCGCCTATCTCAGTGGGTTGTCTGATCAAGGTCAGGCACCTCCAGTGTTTTCTGCACCAACACCTCCGGTTTCAGAGGTACAACATGCAGCCACTATGGCTCCTCGTATGGATGCCTCATTGGACATAGGCACGTTTCCACGTCTGACTACTGGGCCTATAATGACAAATGATCAGCATGAACTTTTCAGTAAGTTCTTGAAATTGAAACCTCCAGTCTTCAAGGGTGCTGAATCTGAGGATGCTTACGATTTTCTGGTTGACTGTCATGAGCTACTACACAAGATGGGTATAGTAGAACGGTTTGTTGTTGAGTTTGTGAGTTATCAGTTTCAAGGGAACGCCAAAATGTGGTGGCGGTCACATGTTGAGTGTCAACCAATGGAGGCACCACCTATGACTTGGGCCTCATTCTCTAGCTTGTTTATGGAGAAGTATATCCCCCGGACTTTGAGGGATAGGAAAAGGGATGAGTTCTTGAGCCTAGAGCAAGGTAGGATGTCAGTCAATGCATATGAGGCTAAGTTTCGTGCACTATCCAGATATGCCACTCAACTTTGTTTCAGTCCACAAGAGCGGATTCGTCGTTTTGTGAAGGGGTTGAGGTCAGAGTTGCGGATTTCAGCCTTACAGGTAGCGGCTACGGCAAAATCCTTCCAAGAAGTGGTAGATTTTGTAGTAGAGGTGGAAGGAGTGAAGCCAGATGAATTCACCATGGCATCGACATCAAAGAGGTTTCGAAAGGGAGGTGAGTTTAATGGTTCTTACTCTAGAGGACAGGGTTCCGGAGGTTACTCAGTTCGACCCATTCAGTCTTCACTACAGACTGTAGTTGGGGGTCCACCTCAGACCGGTCAACACTTCTCTGAGAGACCTATGCTTGACTCCAGAGAGTGTTATGGGTGTGGGGAGACTGGACATATTAGGAGAAATTGTCCAAAACAGAGTTATAGACCCTCAATGGCTAGAGGTAGAGGTGGTCATGGTAGAGGCCATCATTCTGGAGGACGTGGTGGTCGAGGTAATGGTGGTCACCAAATTGGTCGAGGTGATGGGCAAACTGGAGCCACTACATCACAACATGGTAGGGGCAATGGACAGACAAACGATAGAGCCCATTGTTACGCTTTCCCTGGGCGGTCTGAAGCGGAGGCATCTGATGCTGTCATCACAGGTAATCTTCGTGTTTGTGATTGCATGGCTTCTGTATTGTTTGATCCTGGATTCACATTTTCTTATGTATCTTCCTCATTTGCTAATGGTCTAAATTTACATTGTGAATTACTTGATATGCCTATTCGTGTTTCTACTCCGGTGGGTGAGTCTGTGGTAGTTGAAAAGGTATATAGGTCTTGTTTGGTGAACTTTGTGGGGAGCAACACTTATGTAGATTTGGTTATCTTAGAAATGGATGATTTTGATGTAATTCTGGGTATGACTTGGCTTTCTCCGCAATTTGTGATCTTGGATTGTAATGCTAAAACTGTGACGTTAGCCAAGCCTGGGACAGATCTGTTAGTGTGGGAGAGCGACTACACTTCCCATCCGGTTCGTATCATCTCTTTTTTTCGTGCTAAGAGAATGGTTAGTAAGGGTTGTTTAGCTTTCTTGGCACACCTCCGGGATGATACTATTCAAGTACCCTCGATTGAGTCGGTCTCGATAGTTCGTGAGTTTCTGGATGTGTTCCCTGCAGATCTTCCTGGTATGCCACTGGATAGGGATATTGACTTCTGTATTGATCTTGAACCGGGTACTCGCCCCATTTCTATACCCCCTTATAGAATGACTCCCGCGGAGTTAAGAGAGTTAAAAGCACAACTTCAAGAGTTGTTGAGCAAAGGCTTCATTAGACCAAGTGCATCTCCTTGGGGTGCTCCAGTTTTGTTTGTAAAGAAGAAGGATGGGAGTTTTCGGATGTGCATAGACTACCGGCAATTGAACAAGGTAACTATTAAGAACAAGTATCCTCTTCCTCGCATTGATGACTTGTTCGATCAGTTACAAGGTGCTTGTGTCTTCTCTAAGATTGACTTGAGATCCGGTTATCATCAATTGAAAATACGGGCAACGGATGTGCCAAAGACTGCTTTTCGAACGAGGTAAGGGCATTACGAATTTGTAGTGATGTCTTTTGGTCTTACGAATGCCCCTGCTGCTTTCATGAGCTTGATGAACGGGATTTTTAAGCCATATCTGGATCTCTTTGTGATCATATTCATTGATGATATATTGGTTTACTCAAAGAGCAAGAAGGAACACGAAGAGCATTTGAGAATGGTATTGGAAATGTTGAGGGAGAAAAAGCTTTATGCCAAGTTCTCTAAGTGTGAGTTTTGGCTAGATGCAGTGTCCTTCTTAGGGCACGTGGTTTCTAAGGATGGAGTGATGGTGGATCCTTCTAAGATTGAGACAGTGAAGAATTGGGTAAGGCCTACTAATGTGTCAGAAATAAGGAGCTTTGTTGGGTTAGCTAGCTACTACCGCCGATTTGTCAAGGGATTCTCTTCTATTGCTTCCCAACTGACAAACTTGACTAAGCAGAATGTTCCATTTGTATGGTCGGACGAGTGTGAAGAAAGCTTTCAGAAGCTCAAGACTTTGTTGACTACCGTACCAATCCTTACCTTGCCAGTGGAAGGTAAGAATTTCATTGTCTATTGTGATGCATCCTATTCGGGTTTGGGTGCAGTGCTAATGCAAGAGAAGAATGTGATTGCTTATGCTTCAAGACAATTAAAAGTGCATGAACGTAACTATCCAACTCATGATTTGGAATTGGCCGCGGTAGTGTTTGCATTAAAGCAATAGAGACACTATTTATATGGGGTTAAGTGTGAGGTCTACACGGATCATCGTAGCCTTCAATATGTCTTTACTCCAAAGGATTTGAACTTGAGACAGAGGAGATGGATGGAGCTACTAAAGGACTACGATATTATTATCTTGTATCATCCGGGAAAGGCTAATGTTGTGGCAGATGCCTTAAGTAGAAAGGCAGGGAGCATGGGAAGTCTAGCTCACTTGCAAGTTTCTAGACGTCCATTGGCTAGAGAGGTTCAGACTCTGGCTAACGACTTGATGAGGTTAGAAGTAAATGAGAAGGGAGGATTGTTGGCTTGTGTGGAGGCAAGATCTTCTTTCCTTGACAAGATTAAGGGAAAGCAGTTTAATGATGAAAAATTAATCCGGATCCGAGATAAAGTGTTGCGAGGAGAGGCTAAAGAAGCGATGATCGATGAGGAAGGTGTTTTGAGGATTAAGGGAAGGGTGTGTGTACCCCGTGTCGATGAGTTGATCAACACCATTCTTACAGAGGCTTATAGTTCCGGATATTCTATACATCCTGGTGCAACCAAGATGTATCGTGACCTAAAGCAACACTTTGGTGGAGTAGAATGAAGAGTGATATTGTGGATTTTATTGCCAAATGTCCAAACTGTCAACAAGTAAAGTATGAACACCAAAGGCCCGGAGGAACACTTCAGAGAATGCCCATTCCTGAATGGAAGTGGGAAAGGATTGCAATGGATTTCGTGGTTGGTCTTCCAAAGACATTGGGAAAGTTTGATTCTATTTGGGTAATTGTTGATAAGTTAACTAAGTCCGCTCACTTCATTCCGGTCAAGGTGACTTACAATGCGGAGAAGTTAGCCAAACTTTACATCTCGAAAGTGGTGCGATTGCATGGGGTTCCACTCTCCATTATATCAGATAGAGGTACGCAGTTTACATCTAAGTTTTGGAAAACATTGTATGCGGAATTGGGTACTAGGTTGGACCTTAGTACTGCGTTCCATCCTCAGATCGATGGTCAGTCTGAGTGAACGATTCAAGTGTTGGAGGATATGCTTTGCGCATGTGTGATAGAGTTTGGTAGCCATTGGGATAGCTTCTTACCCTTGGCGGAGTTTTCATACAATAAAAGCTAACACTCAAGCATTGATATGGCTCCATTTGAAGCATTGTATGGTAGGAGATGTAGGTCCCCCATTGGTTGGTTTGATGCGTTCGAGGTTAGACCTTGGGGTACTGATCTCTTGAGAGATTCAATGGAGAAGGTGAAATCTATTCAAGAAAAGCTTCTAGCGGCGCAAAGTAGACAAAAAGAATATGCAGATCGAAAGGTTAGAGACTTGGAGTTTATGGAGGGTGAACAAGTCTTGTTGAAGGTTTCGCCAATAAAAGGGGTGATGCGGTTTGGTAAGCGAGGTAAACTTAGCCCAAGGTATATTGGTCCATTTGAAGTACTTAAGCGAGTAGGGGAGGTGGCTTATGAGTTAGCCTTGCCTCAAGGGCTGTCCGGAGTGCATCCGATATTCCATGTGTCGATGTTGAAAAGATACCATGGGGATGGAAACTACATTATCCGTTGGGATTCAGTTTTGCTTGACGAGAATTTGTCTTATGAGGAGGAACCTGTTGCCATTCTAGATAGGGAAATTCGCAAGTTGAGATCAAGGGAGATTGCATCCATCAAGGTGCAATGGAAGAATCGACCGGTTGAAGAAGCAACTTGGGAGAAGGAGGTCGATATGCGAGAAAGATACCCACACCTATTTACAGACTCAGGTACTCTTTTTCGCCCTTGTTTTCCTTCTTGTGATCGTTCGGGGACGAACGATGGGTAAATTGGTATCTATTGTAACGACCTGTTTAGTCGTTTTGAACAGCAGATTTTATTTCTGGAAAAACAGGCTGAGGCGACGGACCCCACGACGGACCGTCATGGGCACGACGGACCGTCGCAGGGTCTCGTTTCAAAACACTTAGAAAATCGAAAATTGGGTACTGAAAATCGACTCTCTGAACTTCGTAACGGAATGGCAGGACGGACCGTCACAGACTCTTAAGAGAAATTGAGTCTCTGAACTCTGTGACGGGCAGCAGGACGGACCGTCGCAGGCGCGACGGGCCGTCACAGACTGCGAAATCCCATTCTGGGTCGGATTTCTTTATACGTTTTAAGAGACGTTTTGGACTATTCCTACTTTAATTATAAAGTTAGAGGGTTAATGTTAATAAGTATAATTACTTGGGGGTTAAAAGAGGTAACCTTAAGTTAATTAGTGGGTTATTATTGCCATCTTTTCTTCTTAATTATATACTAATTAGGGTAAAAGAAAGAGGGTTTTGAATAAAGAAAATAGAAAGAACAAGAGAGAGAGGGAGAATCGAACGAGGAAGAAAGAAGAACAATTCTTTGGGAATTTGCTTGCTTAATCACTAGTCTTCGGTGGAGGTAGGTTATGGTTTTTATACTATTCGTAGTAAACTGTTAATAGCGAATGATATGTATGGGTAGTATTGTAAACCCTTCTATATGCTTAATTGTCTGCTTGCATGAATGTGATTATGTAATTGTGATAAAATAAGCATGATGAAGCTATTGAATCCTGAAAAAGAAGCCCTAATCTACTTTGTTAATGATGATGCCTTGGTATAAAAGAAGGCTTGCTTGATGAACGAAAGTAGTGAGATTAGGGGATCGGGTGCCACGTTTCGGTACCAGGATAGTATATGAGGATCGGAGTGTCACGTTCTGACACCAGGATAGTATATGGATCGGGTGCCACGTTCTGGTACCAGGATAGTATATGAATCGGGTGTTACGTTCCGGTACCAGGATAGTATATGAGGATCGGAGTGTCACGTTTCGACACCAGGATAGTATATGGATCGGGTGCCACGTTCCGGTACCAGGATAGTATATGAGGATCGAAGTGTCACGTTCCGACACCAGGATAAAATGAGGATCGGAGTGTCACGTTCCGACACCAGGATAGTATATTGAGGAGCGGAGTGTCACGTACCGACACGAGGGGAATAAAGATAATGAATCTTGAAAGATGTTAATATATTCAATCTAATGAACCTAATTCCCAAATGAGTATGATGAGGAGGCGTGAGTCCTCATCGATGTGCTTGGTGTATGACCAAGGGTTATGGTAATTGTAAATGCTGCATGCTAAGGATATTAGTTGATTTTATGATATTGCTTAATATATATTGTTTTCTATTTTGAGTTGGCCGATGATACCTACTCAGTACTTGTGTTTGTACTGACCCCCTACTTTTATGTTTTCTTCTTGTTTCTTTGTGGAGTGCAGCAAACGTGTCGTCATCTTCGACTCAACAGTAACTCTAGCCAGTCTTCATTACTCCGGATATCAGGGTGAGCTAATGCTTCTAGCTTGGACTGGATCTTCCTCTTCATGTCTTGATGCCTTGAAGTTCCGGCATGGACTAGCTTTTATGTATTTTTAGCTTCTTAGAAACTCTTAGATTTAGTAATTTGATCATAGATGTTCTTGTGATGATGACTTCCAGATTTTGGGAAATAATAGTTATTGAATTGGTTTTTATTAATGAGTTTAAGTCTTCCGCATTATTTTATGATGATATTACATTGAAATGTTAAGGTTTAGATTGGTTGGTTCGCTCACATAGGAGGGTAAGTGTGGGTGCCAGTCACGGCCCGGTTTTGGGTCGTGACAAGACCTTTTGCGAATAAAAGAGAAAATACATTGCACATGTTATTGTGTTTCTCAAACTAATAAGTGATAATTTAGGTATAAAGAGAAAATTACATGGGATGGCAAACATTCATAGCTAATTATATTATAGGGGTATAGTTTAATTTATTTACCTTATATAATTATATTTTATTTTTATTTGCTATATTTAATGGAGTCCACAACCTATTATATAACCAATGGTATAAAAACATTATTTTCTAATTTTGTATATAATTATACACAAAACAATTTTCTCTCTCCTTTTCACATTCCAAATTTTTCTCCTACATTTAATACTTCAGCTATCCGGTTTGAAATTCAAATTGTTGTCCAAAATTAGATTACTCCCTCCCGAAGTTGAAGTCAACTTCGTAAGTACTCCTTAATTTTAGTTGTTTACCTCTTTTTTTTTTACTTATTCAAAATTTGTATATGTGTTCTGTTTATTTTTTTCCATATATTTTGATGAAATAATCGATTTTTTGTTCTTGATAGATCTAAAATTGGTCACACAATGAATGAATCATCTTCATCTTTGAGGATTACCAGAGGGATTCCTTTGCATGTCAATGTTGTTAACATTTTACCATCGTTTTCAATGGGGTTAACTCAAGATTTTGGGTTTGATGTAGGGTCATTGGGAAAATCAAATCAAGTTATACAAGAACAAACAATGGAAGAGCTTAGATCAAAGGAAAAAAACGACCCTACGGCAGTTCAACAAGCTATTAACAATGCCAAAGCTAGAGGCATTAAAATAGTACAAGGAAGAAGAAAGAGGAAAGCTGTAAACATTGAATCAGAGGAAAATGCTTCTGAAGTTGTCGAATCTGAAGAACATAATATTCATGAGGTACCGTATTAAAACACAAAGTTAGATACAATTTTTTGGTTAATTAGATGTCAATATACAAAAATAATTACTTAAGTATTGTATATAGTATAATTGCATGTTTAGTAATTGTATATAGTATATTGCATATTTATGTTATTTTTATTTTTTGTATATATATACAAAAAAGTAATTGGACTTAGTTATACAGATGAATTTTTTTTATATATGATTAGAATTTGTATATTCTATTAGTTATATACAAATTATTGAAGTTAGTATATATTAAGTTTATATACATATACAAAAATTGATATGTACATTTCTGTTTTAATAGCTGGTAGTAGGGAATTGTATATGAAAGGCTCATTATTTTTTTTTATATACATATGTACACAAAGTAATTGGATTTAGTTATATAGATGAGAAAATATCATATGCGATTATAATTTGTATATTGTAGTAGTTATATACAAATTATTGAAGTTAGTATATATTAACTTTATATATTATTGGAGTATATAAAAAGTCATTTAGAAACTTGTATATAATGTAACGTTTAACTAATATATTCATGTACAGATATAAATATACAAAAAAGGTAAGTTCATATATATATACAATTTTTTTTTGAATTTGAACGTTTAGCTTAAAAAAAGGGACGTTTCCCTAAAATTGTGGCATTATCTAAATTTATTGTTAGCATATTTAAAGCTTCAGTTACAAATCACTTTTTAAAATATAATTGTATAAATAAAAAAAAACATTATATACAAAATTAAAGATACCTAAAATAACTAAACTATACCCATATAAAGTAATTAGGTAAATTATACCCATATAATATTATTTAATCTAATAAGTTTGCCATATATGAAATTTTTCCATAAAATTAACACTCTTAAAAATCTACCCCATCCCAAAACCTTTTTAAAACTAAAATTTTTATTTCTGTTATATTCAGTACAAGTAGAAAAGATATACTTTACCAAAAATATGTACACATTTAATACAAAACGAGAAAAATATATATAAAAAAATAAAAACAAATTATGAGCTAAGGGTTAGACGGGGTGGGGTAATTTTATTTTTTTATAAAAATAGTATCAATTCTTTTTAAGGAGTGAGGGAAGGAGTGGCATCTGAATTTTTAAAAAATATTTTCTGACAGAGTTTTAAAAAATAAGCAAACAAAGGAGAGAATGCATTACACATATCAGTGTATTTTTCAAACTAATAAGTAATAATTTAGATATACAATACATTCTCTTAATAGCTTAAACATGAAATAAAAAAAAGACATTTCATATGTTATTGACACTTATTTTTTATTTAAACCTCAAAAATATATTAATTTGATAATAACTTAGTAACGTAAACGAAAAGTCTAACAACAACCCCAAGTAAGAACATAGAAAAAGACTAAGAGGGATGGTATAGATGTAGGGTAAGTGATTGTTAAAAGATAATTATAGATTCCATATGTCTACAATTTATGATTTGTCTAAAACTAAAAATACATAATAAGTATTTAAATATATCTAATAATGTGATTTTAAATATATCATATAAATAGTAATAATAGTCATAAGAAGAAGAAAAAAATATTCATTTTGAAAACATACTAAAATTAAAAGTAAACAGTTGAGGAAATTATCATATTGACTTTTAACATATGTGTCAAGTTAAACATGAATAAGTATATATAAATAAAAGATCAAATTTTAAGTGTTTCTATATACATTAAAGTTTTGGGGTTAAAAATAAATAATACTTTATTAAGTCTTGCTTCTTAATAGGTGTGGTGTATCAAGTCAGATATATATAAGTAAACATAAACGAAATATCAAATCTAAAAATGTGTGCGTGCACACACATACATACATATATATATTAAAGTTTTTGCCCAAAAAATAAACATCGTTCAATACACATGTTATTTCTTAAATATATCAAATCAATAAAAATGAATAATCAAATCTCACATACCATTTTATTCACATTTCTCTTCTTGATAGATGTATCAAGTCTATGTGAACAAGTAAACATAAGCAAAAGGTCAAATCTCAGATGTATATAATATATATATAGTTTTGTCCCTAAAAATGAATACCACTCTCTATACATGTTGTTTCTTAAATATATCAAGTCAAATATGAACGAAAAGATCAAATCTCGTTCACATATATACCAAAGCTAAGTTAAAAGTCAAGAGAGAGTAATTTTAGCTATGGAAGAAGGTCTTCTATTGCCAGAAAAGAGGGAAAGTTTGAAGACAATTACAACATGGGGTTCCTTGTTAGAGGCAATGAAAAAGGTGTGTTACATAGCCATACCAATGATAGTGGTCAATGTTACACAACACCTAATAAGAGTTTTGTCAATGATGATGCTTGGTCATTTAAGTGAACTTTCACTCTCTGGTGCTTCTGTTGCTACCTCTCTCACCAATGTTACTGGATTTAGTCTCCTTGTAAGTATCCTAGTTTTCACTTACCTTGTTTGATGTAGTGGATTAATTAACCATTTTTGCTAGTTTTTTGTTTGAATTCATCCAAAATTTGACATTTTTCTTAGTTGTATTATGTTGGATTAGTTATTCGTTGCTCTTTTTTCACATGTCAGAAGCATGAAAAGATGTTTTTTGAAGATAGGGAAAGAAGCTATTTGATTAATCCAGGAGGATACTACTGGTAAAGCCCGCTTCCCTAGGAGTGTGCTATTGGGCGAAGCACAAAAGTAGTACAACAAAAGACTACTACACTAGAAAGAGAAGAATTAAATATTTCTTCAATTATCACTTGAGCATGTAAAAAAGTCAGGTTTATAATAACACAACCAAAAAAAGAAAATCATTTTTAATAGGATTTCACTAGAAAAGAAGAAATAATGGACTATCTAGATTGGCTATTATTACATTTTATGAAAAATGTAGAGGTATATAGAATGAAGGGTAGCCAGTTAAATATATCTTTCATCAAGAAATTTTATTGAATATATTAAACTATAATTTGTACATAGGTCAAAAATTACCAAAATCTTGAACATCTTTACCAAAATCCTTAATTTTCCCTGATAAATTAGACTAAGCTAATTTCTCGTTCAAACTTTGTATATATGTATTAGGAAATCCATTGAATATTTATAAATATGTGACTGTGAATATTACCGTGAGATTGTTGTATAAATTTCAAATCCTGAATCCGCTTTAATGTTGCCATGCAGGTAGGAATGGCTAGTGGCTTAGAAACACTTTGTGGACAAGCATATGGAGCTAAACAATACAAGAAATTAGGCATTTACACTACTGGAGCTATCATATCTCTCCTTTTAGTTTGCATACCAATATCTATACTATGGTTATTTATGGACAAAATTCTTATTTTCATGCATCAAGATCCTTTGATTTCTAGAGAAGCAGGAAAATATTCAATCTGGCTATTAATTTCACTCTTCCCTTTCGCGATTTTGCAAGCGGTCACACGTTACTTGCAAACTCAAAGCTTGATTCTCCCTATGGTTGTTAGCTCTATTGCAACACTATGTTTTCATGTCCCAATTTGTTGGTTATGTGTGTTCACCTTGGATTTTGGAAGTGTTGGAGCTGCATTTGCAATTGGTTTATCATATTGGTTCAATTTGTTGATTCTTGGATTATATGTGAAGTATTCTAAATCATGTGAAAAGACTAGACTTTATTTCTCAAAAGAAGAAGTTCTTGCTAGCATAAGAGAGTTCTTCCCTTTGGCTATTCCTTCTGCTTGCATGGTTTGGTAAGTTTTCTTCTTACTCGTTTTTCGATTTATTTGTTGTATTTTCATTTAAAATCACAAAATGCAAATGATGTTTTAGTACACTACGCACATCTTTAGTTTATGATGCCAAGGTTCAACATTCTCTTTATATTGAGTCAAACTAAGACAAACACACAGAGAAAGTATATACGCCTAGCGAATCCTTGCTTGCTTTACTTCTTGATAGGCAAGTGGATGAATTGACTTGTTAAATTGTTGTTACATTGTATGATCATCTACTTTAATATTTAAACAAGTAACTAATTAAACGGTTAAACTTTTATTTAGTCAATTGAGTTTTTAGTCGGTTGGTTACACTAAATTTCTATAAATATTGAATTGTGTATTTAATTTTTATTCTATAGTAATTTAAGATTGTTATACACTTAATTCACAGGGACCCAATAACTGTCATATTTATATCTCAATAGACTTTTCATACGTGGGCTCAACTCTTTTTTATGGTCCAAAGGCGTAAAATTATTTTTGATAAATGTGTGATGCTGAACACTCTAACCTTAGACCTTTGCAAGGAGAGTTAGTGAAAGGTCAATTTTGGTGAACCAAAAGAATCTTCTGTCAATTTCCTCTCTCTATATAATAGATTACTCGATACTGTTTTAATGTCAAAATCAAATAGCGATCTTAAGTTTTAATAATTGTTATTTTATAAAGTTTATTAACTCTTTTTAATGATATAATCATAAATATATAATTGTTTACTTTTATATAAATATAATAGCCTAATTTGCCTAAAATTTTGTGAATTGAGCTTAAGATAATTTGATTTGAGTCAATCTCAGCTTATTGAAGTCTTAATCTATTTTAAAAGAATCTGCAATTGAATCTAATTTAATTATCAATTCCCATCTATTTTAAGATTCTTTATTCACATTAATGTGATGTATATTCTCATATTGAAGATATGAGTTATTATTTATTTTATATTTTCTAGAATTTATTTATTCTTAACCCAATGCTCATGACGTACTATGGATGACGGATAATAAACTAGCCCAATTATTTTTCAATTTATTTTAATCCCAACCCGTTCATTTGATAAGCCGTAATGGTTATGATTGTTGCAGTCTTGAATGGTGGACGTTTGAGATAGTGATATTGCTAGCTGGTGTGTTGCCAAATCCTCAGCTTGAGACTTCTGTGCTTTCCATATGGTAATTATTAAAACTAATTCATTTTCTTATCTTTCATTATTTTATAATTAAACATAAATTAATTACTAATTATGTATTTTATGATATGTGAGTGACTTTTTATTTTTTTATTTTTACAGCCTACTTATTGCTTCCACTCATTACTTCTTACCATTTTCCCTTGGTGCTGGAGCAAGGTTTGGATCCCTCTGCTGATTTTTATATACTATTATTCATATTTGTTTCAATATATATGATACTTTTTAAATTGTCAGAGTTAAATAAATTTTATTTACATAATTCTTTTAATATTTTAAAATTATCAATTATTGCGATATATATCTTTTTACTTTTAAATCTATAAATTTAACTTTGAAATATCAATTTTATCTTTTATGAGATAATTTATAACACACAAATATATATTTTAAAAGTTTTCCCCAAATTTCGTGTTTAATCAAATCACATTACATAAATTAACATTAAAAAAGTAACCTATCTTGATTCTTTCGATGAAAATTTTGATTTTAACATGATAAAAAAAATTCACTAGTATATTATAAGCTTTTCCTCATGGGCAGAGCTACCTTAGGCGAAGGGTGGTCCAACACAAACTACTCGCCGAAAATTATGTAGTATAGAAAGATTAAATATAGCGTTTATTTCATTTTATAAGTTTATAGCAAAAGAATTTACATATTCTTCGTTAAATTTCTGACTCTATCACTGCTATTTTTCCTTGTAGCACGAGGGTGTCTAATGAACTAGGAGCAGGAAATGATGAGGCAGCTAAAATGGCAGTTAGGGCTGCACTTACGATTTCAATGGCAGATGCAATAATTTCTGGGACTCTATTTTATTGTTGCCGTCATATTGTTGGATATGCATTTAGTAATGAAAAGGAAGTTGTTGATTATATAAGTGAAATGGCTCCTTTTCTATGCATCTTGATGGTATCTGACTGCATACAAGGGGTACTTTCTGGTATGTTATATTCTCGATTTCGTCGCTCAATTAATAGTTATCATTTTTTTAAAAGTTATTTTTACTTTTGTTATTCAGTGACAATCTGAGAAATCAATTCCATATGTCTTATCAAATGATCGGTGACTAAGCTTATATTAATCTTATGTTTAAATGTGTAACATATATAAAACTATGATTTTATATCAAATATTTAAATATGTGATTTTTGAGATCATGATTTTAAGTCTGTTTTCTCTTTCTCACCACTTGCCATACTATAGTGCTTTTTCATATGAAAAAAAGGTATGGAGTGACAAAGTGCTAATATGACAAGTGACATATGTATAATTCAGTTATTTTTATATGACAAAAGATAATTTTATAAGTAACTTGTTATCTTAAATAAAATTGAATGATCATACGTGAAATCATACGACAGGAGTTGCAAGAGGAAGTGGATGGCAACATTTGGGAGCATATGTAAATCTTGGGTCATTTTATTTGGCTGGAATTCCAACAGCAATAGTATGTGGTTTCTTATTTCATTTACAAGGGAAGGGACTTTGGATTGGACTCAATGTGGGAAATGTACTTCAATCTCTTCTACTTTCCATCATAACAAGTTTTACTGATTGGAAAAAACAGGTACAAAATCTCTTCGTTTCAGTTTATTTGTCTGATTTAGAACATGACATGAAATTTAAGAAAAAAAGATTTTTTTTTTGGAATCTTGTGAGTTTAAATCATGCTATGCAAAAAGTTAAGATAAATTATCAAAAAAAGAAAGACCATACATTTTCATTTGAAACAGATTAAAAAAACGAATTAAAAGTAACATTTTTGGAAATTACTTTTGTGACTAACAATATTGTTATTCGATTTGCAGGCATCAATAGCTAGGGAAAGAATCTTTTATTGAAGAGAAGTACTGAAAAAAGGAAAAAAAAATTGGTTATTTTTGGCATTATAGCACTTCAATTTATTTGTTTTAAGCAAATATGGTGTTTGTAGCAAAATGTTTGACTAATTATTGTTCAATTTCACGAGGCTAAAATGCTAACGAAGAGTTGAAAAACTTTATTAGTTTTTCTTTTTTTGTTATTGTGACATTAGAATATAAAAATGAATAAATGTTGATCTTTAGTGTTTTTACACTATGTTTGGATCATTGTTATTTATTACATTGTATTGTATCGTTACTATGCCTATAATGTTTGTTTTGATTGTTACTTAAAAATGTATTGTATTGTATTACTAAATTTCATTGTTACGTAACAATAAAAATCCCTATTTTATGTTACGTAACAATAAAAATCCCTATTTTATGAAACAACCAATTTGGTGTGTTCCCATTTTTACTTAATTTCTTTTTTCAATTATATATTTACATAATATTTCAAAATACTATTTTACCCTTTATCTTAATTATTTAAATCTAGTTAAACCTCCTATCCTAGAATAATTAGCATATTTTAGTTAATTTATAAATTACAATACAATACGATACGATCAAACCAAACAATTAAAATTTTATTAAACAACGACAAATAATACAGTCTAGCCAAACATTGTATCTACCATACAATACAGTACAATAAAGTACAATACAAACAATACATTATGAAAGAATGATCCAACCAAAGTGTTATTTTCTTTCTTGTTTGGTTGTGCCCCACGGGCAACATCAAAAAGTAAAAGATCAATTCTTTTGAAGAGGTAATATTTTAGTTATAACTTTTTTCAGAGAAAATTATTTAAATTTCATTTTTTAACTCAAAAATTATTTATTTATGAACTATTTTCTCAGAAAATCACTCAATTATGGATTCTTTTATCAAAAGTCGCTCAATTTTAAATTTTAACTCAAAAATCACACAACTAAGATTGTTTTACTTACAAAACCAAAACACCACACATATTAAACATTAAGGCCCATTAGCTCAGTTGGTTAGAGCGTCGTGCTAATAACGCGAAGGTCGCAGGTTCGAGACCTGCATGGGCCATTCATTTTTTTTGGTCAAATCAAATAAATTGAAATAGATGAAATAGTTAAGAGTACCCTACTACAAACACAGATTTCTTTTCATTATTATCTTGAAACAAGAAGCTGAGTATAGACAATTTTGGATTATGTTTTGCTAATTATTTTCTTGAAAAAATAAGCATATAAACAAGTTTGCCATTATTTTTTTTGTCAAATCAAATAAATTGAAACGGACGAAATAGTTAAGAGTACCCTACTACTTACCCACAAATTTCTTTTCATTAGTATCTTCAAATAAGAAGCTGAGCGTAGACAATTTGAATAATGATTTGCTCATTATTTTCTTGAAAAAAAATAAGCATATAAAAAAGTTTGAATAGTAAACAACAAGAAGAGTACACAATTGGCCATCCAAGTCGACGCTATCCATGACTTTTTGGATATTATTTAAGACTTGAACTCAAAATAATTGCATATTCTTTTTAAGAGCGGGATCAACTATGTTATGTAGACTATTGTTACTAATGCTTGTAGTAACGTCTCTAAACTACGAGCTAGAACATTTTTTATTATTAATTAATTCAAAAATAAGTCAAGTCAATATTTTTTATTAGAACTATTGAAAATTAGTTGCACTGCTGCATCAGTGTTTTAAAAGACTCAGTTGGGACTCATCTCGGGGTTTGTACTAGGGTGGGGCTCTAGCAACAATGCCCCAAACTCAAGTGTTGGGCTTAGTTATGTAAGACTTATATCTAAGCGTCTAATTGTACACGTACCCCCAACGCTCGAGGCTCGCTTTATATATCTTACACAAATAATGTGTTGCAAGCTTTAGTTAACATTATTGACCTCATAATTTTTGAATAAGTGAATGATACTTAATAAATATTTTTATCTATAGAAATAAGAAGATCAAGAGTAACTCAAATAACAAGTTATAGTATTGCATCTTTAATATTTGGTAACACTGTGAAGGTGATGATTTAGTAAGTAACATTTTTTTTAAGAATACGTAGCAAAATTAAACTTTTTCACTTATCATTGGTCTTTATGGTTTTAGCATATGTCTCAAAATTATCATATTTTATTTAACTATTTGAAAGTAATTTTATTCATGATGGAGTGGTGTTTTTAATATAATAGTAGTAAGTTTTTTTTCTTTGGGGGGTGGCTAGGGAGATGAGGTAAATTATACAGTATGATAAAAATATATTTAAATAAATATTTTTTTATTATAAAAAGTTAAGATATTATATTATTATACTTTAAAACCTCTATAAATTAATATAGGTGGGATCATAAAATTTTATTATTTTATAAAAATATTATTTAATTGTTCAAAACATTTTATCTTACTAATTTATGTATCATATTTATTGAATTGTTACTATCGTGCAAACAAAAGAGCATGGATGACAAATGTGCTTTTGATAAATATATTCGTTGGCTTGACCAAAAAATGCTTGGTAGACGAGTTTTGCTTATGGTAGATAATTGTCCAGTCCATAATAGAAGTATTGAAGGACTACAAAATGTTGAATTGTTTTTCTTGCCACACAACATGAACCTTGTGATGCTATTATCGAAATCACAGGCACAACACTAAGGGAAAGGGTGTAACAGCTAATTCTGTGAGATTCACCTATGATGGGACTGCTGTCTATCAGAAAGGGGAATCAGGCTCTCAATTTGATGCACAGGGAGGTCAAAACATCAGCATCACCAAGGAACAATATGATCAGGTTGCTCAAATGTCAGACCAGTTCCAAGGTACCAACACTGTGGCGGATTAGAATGATGTATCATGTAACTTTGCAGGTATCTTTGCTTGTTATTTCTCTCATGATGTTATTAAACTCTCATGTGAATGTTTCAAAACAAAGACTGACTTATTAATATTAGACTCAGGAGTTTCTCACCATATGACTTTTAATAAAAACCATCTTGTAAATGTAATCACTCTCCCATATCCTATGTTATTTAGCTTACCAAATGAATATAGAGTCAAAGTTACAGAGTTGGGTATTGTAAATCTTACTTCCAAGATCACTTTATCCGGAGTACTTTATGCTCCTTCTTTCAAATACAACCTCATCTCCATAAATTCTCTAGTAGATCACCTCAAATGAACTATTTCCTTTTTTAACAATTCTTGTATACTACAGGCCCCTTCACTGAAGAGGCATCTGAAAATTGGTAAAGTTCATGATGATCTATACTTCCTTTGCTCAGACTGTCTACAAAAGATCAGCTTCAGTGCACAACAACACTCTACTTCAGGTTTTCCTTTACCTAGTAATAAAATACATTGTCAATATGTTTCTCATTCATGTTCTTCTCATTCAAATGTACTGAACTCTTCTTTTGTAACAATAAAGAAAATGTGTTAGACAATTCCTTCAATTCTTTTCCTACTGATAGTACAAATTTATTGTGGCATTACGGACTTGGTCATGTACCCTTTGTGAAAATGAAAGGCATATCCTTTATACCTGTGAATTTTTCACCAAAACAACCTTTCTTTTGCCCTATATGTCCAATGGCCAAACAATCTAGATTACCATTTCCACCTAAGTCTAACAGCAGTACCATCATTTTCGAATTACTGCATGTTGACCTTTGGGGCCCTTACCAAACACCAACTCATGACAATTTCAAGTATTTTATCACCTTGGTTGATGATTTCAGCAAATCAACTTGGACACATCTTCTAAGCAGTAAAAGTAATTCTTTACATATCTTCAAAGCCTTTATCCTCATGGTTGAGAATCAATTCAAAACCACCATTAAAACAATTAGATCAGATAATGGGTTGGAGTTTACTAATAATGAGTCCATTATGTTTTTCCAGAACAAGGGAATTATAAAAAATCTTGTTCATATACATCCCAACAAAATGGAATAGTAGAAAAAAAACATAAATACATACTTGAAATAGCAAGAGCTCTCATTTTTCAATCCACACTTCCAGTAAAATATTGGGGTAAGTGTATACTTACCTCCACATATCTCATCAATAGACTTCCCTCTTCCCCTTTCCACAATAAGTGTCCTTATGAGATTTTATATCAACGCAAACCTTTTTACTCACACCTCAAGAGTTTTGGTTGTCTATGTTACCCCACCATTCAAAAAACCCATCGAATCAAATTTTAACCAAAGGCCATGCCACATGTATTTGTTGGATATCTTTCTGCCACAAAGGGTTACAAAGTTATTAAATTCGTCCACTCAGAAAATCCATGTATCAAGGGATATTATTTTTCAGAAAATCATTTTTCGTTTTGCCATGACCAAATATACTGCCCAGTTTACATCTTTCCCTTTTCATTCTACGTTTCTTAATGATTATCCTTTGTCATATAATGATACTTGTGGTTCTTCTCCCTCTCCACAAAATGACCAGGACCAAATACATGCTGATGATATTCTTGTTAATGCACCTGCTGTTGACATCACATCATCTTAACCTTTTCCTTCCACCACATCATCTCAACCTGTTCCTTCCACTTTAATTCCACATATTTTACCTATTGACACATTCTCCATTCCTCTTAGAAAATCACAAAGAGCACACAAAGTTCCTACATATTTGTCTGATTATGTGCACACAATTTCTTCTCCAGCTACATCAACCGCACCAACTTCTTCATCCCTCACAACCCTGTTTTCCCTTAAGAGTCATGTCTCACATGTTGTTCGTGACAGTCAGTCTTTTGTGATGAATGTCTCTCATAATTGTGAACCTAACTCATTTGAGGAAGCATCCATGGATCCTGCATGGCAAAGAGCTATGACACAAGAATTTACTGCCTTACATGATAACAACACTTGGACTCTCACTACTCTACCAATTGACAAAAAGGCTATTGGATGTAGGTGGATTTACAAAGTTAAATATAAGGCATATGGGAGTATAGAAAGGTATATGTTAGACTATATAGAGACTTTTTCATCTGTTGTCAAGATGATGACTGTGTGGGCACTCATTGCCACTGCTGCAAAGAAACAGTGGGATATATATCAGCTTGATGTTGACAATGCATTTTGTCATGGCAATCTTCATGAGGAAGTATATATAAATGTACCACAAGGTCTAGTCAATCCTCACAAAAATGTAGTTTGTAGAATCAACAAGTCACTGTATGACTTAAAACAGGCTAGTAGACAGTGGTATGAAAAACTGACTGCAACACTTCACACAAGAGGTTATGTTCATTCTTTCCATGATTACTCTTTGTTTTGTAGGAAAAGAGGTACATCTACTATTTTTCTAGGTGTTTATGTTGATGACATGTTGCTGAAAGGAAAAAAACATTGCTGAAATTAATGAGCTCAAAAGGTTTCTTGACAATAAGTTTAAAATCAAATATCTTGGAAGCTACTTTACTTCTTGGATCTGGAAGTTCTGTACAAAGATGATGGAATTTTAATATCTCAAAGTAAATTTGTGTTTGACCTTCTTAAGTAATTCAAATGTGATCACATGACCCCCTTGTCTTCTCCCCTTGATCCAAATGTCAAACTTCGATCACATGAAGGGAAAGCCATCGCTGATCTTACTTATTATAGAAAGCTAGTTGGCAAGTTGAATTTTCTTAAAAACACTAGACTTGATCTTACTTATGGTGTACAACTTCTTAGTCAATACATGCAGGATCCTAGGGAACCTCATCTACACGCTGCCTTCCACATGCTTAGATATCTCAAGAAGGATCCCACTTTAGGTGTTTTTATGTCCTCATCTGCAGATTTTGGGGTTCAGGCTTATTGTGATTCTGACTGGGTGCATGTCTTGACTCAAGGAGGTCGGTTAGTGGTTGTATTGTATTATTGGATGATAGCCCTGTTAGCTGGAAGTCTAAGAAACAAGAAACAATTTTCGTTTCCTCGGCCAAAGCAGAGTACCGATCCTTCAGAAAGATTATAGGTGAATTAACTTGGTTGCAAATGTTATTTTCAGAACTGAGTGTACCTCAAACTGGACCATTCTTGGTGTATTGTGATAGCCAGGCAGCTATTCATATTGTAAGGAATCTGGTATTGCATGAACATATGAAGCATTTTGAGGTGGATTGCCACTTTGTAAGGACTAAATTGCAAGAGGGGCTCATTACTTTGCGCCACATTGCCACTACTGCTTAATTAACTGATATTCTTACCAATGCTCTCACTGGTGTTAAAAATTCTACTCTCTTAGCCAAGTTGGCTTCGATGACTTCTCTTCCAACTTGAGGGGGGGGGGGGTTATTGCGATTAAGTATTTTAAATTAGTGTGCATGACATGTTAATTACATTGAGTTTGTTAGAGTTTGTTATACACAGCTGTCAATCGTGTTACTGTTATTTCAAATTAGTAAGATTTAAATATTTTCTTACTCAGCTGTATAAATACAGTGTGTGAACTACCATTGAAGGGAACAAGTTAATACACAGTCTTTTTCTTCTTCTCTCATTTTTGAGCTATGTGTTCTCTTCTCTAATGGAGGTTTTTATCCTCTCAAATCTCTCATTCTAACAAATGTTTCTTTAGGAAATATTGATAAACATCTGAATGTAAAATCATAATTAGGTGCTTTGAAATCCATATATTCTTACAATATGTTTTTAAAAATAAAAATAAAATAAAAAATTAATAATATTTATATTAGAAAATAAAATTTTGATCTTTAGTTATCAGTATATTAATCTTATATAATATGTATAGAGTATTCAATTAATTAATACTTGTATTTCATGAATTAGAGATGAGATAAGAATATATATTGGTGTTTAATTGTATGAGAAGTTAAAATATAATATAATATAGATAAGAAAAAAAAGAAAAATTAAATTAAAACAAAGTTAAATAAATAATTTTCTTTTTCTTACCAACTTCTTTTGTAAACCTTACAAATTTATTTGTATACTTTTATGAAAGAATGATTAACATTTTTGAATAATTTACTTAAGAATTTTGAAAATAACCAGGTAATAATTGCACATAGAGGTTTTCTATTAAATTTTGTTTGGTAAAAATATATAAAAGAATTAGATGTTTTTTTATATAATTTTCATAAATTCTCGTGTAATTTATATATTTGTTTTGTAGAAACATAAGTTTGATGAATTACATAGGTCTATTATTTTTTAAGATGATTTAATGACTTGACATATCAACAAGAATAGAAGGAGACTTTTAAGGTATTTAATGTTGTTTTTTTTGGACTAAAAATGTAATATTATTCACTTCCTTTTTTTTAGAAAAAATATATTGTAAGCATGAATTTCAAAATACACATTTTATATTATTCTAATAGTTAATTGACCTTTAATATTATTGATTCAATTTATGATTAATTGATGTAAGTTAACATTCATGAGTGATTTGTATATCAATATTTTTATTTTGAATGTATGTTATAAGTATTCAAAATTGATGATATTATAGTACATTTTAAAAACTTATTCTTCATAACATAAAAAAATAAAAAGTTTAATTATAATAAAAAGTTTGTATGGAAAATAGTTCTAAATAAACTAATTTATTTATTTATTTTTTTTTAAAATATGATCATAATTTTAGTTAAGTGAGTTTAATGAATTAAACTAGTCTATTATTAAAAAAAAAACTTAAATGACATGTCATGCCAACTAGAAGAGAGTGAACATTTTGAAGTGTCAAGCATATTTTGAGAAAAATGGTGATATTTAACTGATATTTTGATCTTAAATGAAACATAAATGATATTTCAAGGCAAATCTATTGAAATATAGATATGATGATGTGTAGTTTTATGGTTGGTTAGTTCAAATATTAGTTGGAGTCACATGTGTTAGTTAGAATCACATGGTTGTCACACATTTTCCATTTTTCTGTTATGCTTTCCATTTTTCTGTTAGTGTTAGTTATAGTTAGTTGAGTAGTTAGTTTTGATTCTCTATATATATAAATAATACAACATAGATGTAAACAAGATGAATCAATAAGAAAAAGGAAGACAGATTACTTACATATTCTCCCTGCAAAACTATCTCTACGTTTCTTTCTTTCTTCTTCTTCTTCTTCTGTTCCTCTGTGTTTCTGTGTGTGTGTGAGTTCACAAATTTTAATATGGTATCAGAGCATTGATCAAAGGATTTCTCAAGGTTTTGAATCTGTAATTTTGGTAATTGTTGAAGCTGCAACAATGGTGGAATCAGAGAGTACAGAGGTAGAAGACAATCCCCAGTCGAATCACAACCATCCACTTCATTTTCAAGCATCAGACATACCTGGTGTTGCCTTGATTCCAATGAAGCTCACAGGACCAGAGAATTATGGTGTGTGGAGCAGATATATGCGATTAGCACTACTAGTCAAAAATAAACTTGGATTTGTTGATGGCACATGTGTTAAAAGCTCGTACAAGGGAGATCTGGCAGTTAGATGGGAAAGATGTGATGCAGTTGTGTTATCTTGGATAAGTGCAGCAGTTGCACCAGAGTTGATGACTAGCATAATATATGCTTCTAGTTCAAAGAAGATCTGGAACGACTTCAAGGAAAGGTTTGATAAATCCAATTTGACAAGGATTTTTCACCTATGGAAAGAGATTAGTATTTTGTCACAAGGCACTGATTCGGTAACAACCTATTATTCCAAAATGAGAGATCTATGGGATGAGATGGATGTAATGGTTCCCTATCCATCTTGTGATTGTGTTGAATCTAGTTTACATGCTGAACTTGTTAAACAACAAAGGTTATTGCAGTTTTTGGTAGGTTTGAATGAGAGTTATGCTCAAGTGAGGAGTTCTATTTTGTTGAGCCCATCTGTTCCAAGTGTAAATCAAGCCTATGCAATGGCTATACAAGAAGAAAGTCAAAGGAAGCTAGGACAAACAGAAGGAGGTAAAGAACCTCTCACAATGATGGCAGGAAGAAGTGCTCAACCACATAATTTCAATAATCAAGTGAACAATAATCAGATGAACTTGCATACTAAGAAGACTCAAAGTCAGAACTCACTTGGTAGAAGGATGGGATTAGTTTATGATCACTGTGGTTACAAAGGTCATACCAGAGAAAGTTGTTACAGAATTATAGGTTTTCCACCAGATTTTAAGAGCAAGAGGAAGGGTTCTGGATCTATGAATAAAGCATATGCAAATAATTTTACTTCTGAGTCATCTATTTCTGGATCTGGTTCAGCATCAAGCTTCTATTTTCCAGGAGGTTATTTCACAAAGGAACAATATGAGCAAGTAACTAAGATGTTATCTCCTACTCCACCTACAGGAAACTGCAGGGCTGAGGCTAATGCTGCAGGTATGAATCCTTTAAATGTTAATGATAGTGGAAATGCAGTGAGATGGATTATTGACTCAGGAGCAACACATCACATTACATGCTGTGAAAACATATTGAGTGAATGTAGAAAGTTATCAGAATCCAGTTGTAATAAAGTGCAAGTGCCAACAGGAAATAAAATTCATGTGAAACATATAGGAGATGCAGTGATTTTGGGGAACTGCAAGATAAGAAATGTGTTGCATGTACCAGATTTTAGGTTCAACTTACTATCAATTTCTAAACTGACCAAGGATCTAAAATGTAGTGTGTCTTTCTATCCTAATTTATGTGTGATGTAGGCTCTCTTTACTGGAGAGGTTATTGGGATTGGTAAGGAGAGTGATGGCTTGTATATTCTCAAAGAAGAAGTAATACCTACTATTGGAGCAGCATTCAAAAGCAAGAACTCAGAAGAACATAAACTTTGGCACCTTAGACTAGGACATCCATCTTTGAAAGTATTGCAGCATCTACATATATTGAAGAATAAATTGGTTGAGACTGTACATGAAGATTGTTTGATTTGTCCTTTGGCAAAACAATGTAGACTCAAATTCCCTTCTAGTGTTACTCATAGTAATAAGATGTTTCAGTTGGTACATGTAGATTTTTGGGGACCTCATAAAGATCCAACTTATTATAGAAAACAATATTTTATGACTATAGTTGATGACTTTAGCAGATTTACATGGGTTTCTTTACTGCAAACAAAGAAAGATGTAGTAGTTGTTTTGAGAAGTTTTATAACAATGGTTTGTAATCAGTTTGATTGTGCAATAAAGGTGTTGAGATCTGACAATGGAACTGAGTTCTTTAATATTCAAGTAAATGAGTTGTTGTCCTCTTTTGGTATTATACATCAAAGTAGTTGTGCATATACTCCACAACAAAATGGCATTGTTGAAAGGAAACATAGGCATATACTCGATATGAGTAGAACTTTAAAATTGCAGTCTCATGTTCCTAGTAGATTCTGGGGTGAATGTGTACAAACTACAGTCTACTTAATTAATAGGCTACCTACTAGTGTGTTGAATGGACAATCCCCTTATGAAAGACTGTTTGGAAAGGCTCCAAAACTAGAACATATAAGAGTATTTGGATGTTTATGTTTTGCTACTACATTACCAAGAGGTGGAAAGTTTGAAGCTAGAGCTAAGAAAGCTGTTTTAATGGGTTTTTCTTCCACACAGAAAGGATATAAGCTATATGATCTTGAGGCAAAAATTATGTTCATTAGCAGGGATGTTGTATTCAGAGAGACAGTGTTTCCTTTTAAGCTCATGCAATCTGCTGATACAGGTCCTTGTCCTTTGCTAGCACCCTTCCTTGATAATGTAGATGATGCTAATAATGATGTAAATGATGTAAACTTGGGCTCATGCCATGATCATATTGAAGAGAGTTCCAATAACACTGATGGTCTGCAGGAAAGTTCTCATAGTCCTCATAATGAACCTGCAAGTAAGGTAGGATCCAGAAGGACTACCAGAACAAGCAAGCCACTTGTGTGGATCAAAGATTATGTTGTGCCTCATAAGTCTAGTCCTCATTCTATCACTAATCATGTTTGTTATGACAATGTCTCCTCAGGATATCAATCTTATTTACAAGCTTTTTCAGCAGCTGTAGAACCTCAATCTTTTCATGAAGCATCACAAGATGAGAAGTGGATTGATGCTATGAAACAAGAGATTAAGGCTTTAAAAGATAACAACACCTGGACAGTTGTAGACTTATCTCCAGGTGAGAAAGCAATTGGTTCAAAATGGGTTTTCAAGATAAAGTATTAGTCTAATGGTGATGTGGATAGATACAAAGCTCGACTTGTTGCCAAAGGATATACTCAAAGAGAAGGACTTGACTATCATGACACTTTTTCTCCAGTTGTAAAGATGGTTACCATTAGAACTGTTCTTAGCTTGGCAGCTTCTTATGGTTGGGATTTATCTCAAATGGATGTTAACAATGCTTTCTTACAAGGTGATTTAATTGAAGACATATACATGGAACTTCCTCTAGGCTTCCAAGGACAGGGGGAATCTAAGGTCTGCAAGCTAAGGAAGTCACTTTATGGTCTTAAGCAGGCTTCTAGACAATGGAATATTAAATTCACTGAAGCATTGTTGGAAGCAGGATACTCTCAAAGTGTTCATGATCACTCTCTTTTTATTAGAAAGGAAGGAACTGAAATGATTGTGATCTTAGTATATGTTGATGATCTTTTGATAACTGGGAATAGCTCCAGAATGGTTCAAGAAGCCGAAGACACATTACACAAAAATTTTAAAATGAAAGACTTGGGAAGCCTCAGATATTTTTTGGGGATTGAAATCTTGAAGTCCAAAGAAGGGTTGTTATTGAACCAAGGAAAGTATGCTCTACAACTAATCTCAGAGGCTGGATTGAGTGGAGCAAAGACTGTAAGCACTCCTTTAGAATTCAATCAAAAGTTGACTAGTGTAGAGTTTCATCAACACACTGGTGGATCTGATGATGCAGAGCTAGAAGATGTTACAACATACCAAAGATTGATTGGTAAGTTGCTGTATTTGACAATTACCAGACCTGACATTTGTTTTAGTGTTCAAGTTTTGAGTCAATTCATGCAGCACCCTAAGGTTTCACATTGGGAGGCAGCATTAAGGGTAGTAAGATATATAAAAAGATCCCCAGGACTTGGAGTAATGCTTAAAAGAGGTACTGGAGTTACAAAACTCACAGGATACTGTGACTCAGATTGGGTATCATGTCCAAACACAAGAAGATCCATAACTGGATACATGGTAAAGCTTGGAGATTCTCTTATTTCGTGGAAATCAAAGAAACAGCAGACAGTAAGTAGGAGTTCAACTGAAGCTGAGTATAGAAGTCTGGCAGCTCTTGTTGCTGAGCTGATCTGGTTAGCAGGCTTACTTAATGAACTACATTTTCCAGGTGCTACTCCAATTTCAGTGTTCACAGACAGCAAATCAGCCATTCAAATAGCTGAAAATCCAGTTTTTCATGAGCGTACGAAACACATCGATATTGATTGTCATTTCATTCGAGAAAAGGTAAAGTCAGGGTTCATTGACATTCAACATTTGTCCACTACCATGCAGCCTGCTGATATTTTGACAAAAGGACTAGGAGCCAATCAACATCATCTCCTCATGACCAAACTTGGTGTGCTAGATGTCTTTCACCCTTCAGTTTGAGGGGATGTATTGAAATATAGATATGATGATGTGTGGTTTTATGGTTGGTTAGTTCAAATATTAGTTGGAGTCACATGTGTTAGTTAGAATCACATGGTTGTCACACATTTTCCATTTTTCTGTTATGCTTTCCATTTTTCTGTTAGTGTTAGTTATAGTTAGTTGAGTAGTTAGTTTTGATTCTCTATATATATAGATAATACAACATAGATGTAAACAAGATGAATCAATAAGAAAAAGGAAGACAGATTACTTCCATATTCTCCATGCAAAACTATCTCTACGTTTCTTTCTTTCTTCTTCTTCTTCTTCTTCTTCTTCTTCTTCTTCTTCTGTTCCTCTGTGTTTCTGTGTGTGTGTGAGTTCACAAATTTTAATAAAATCCCTTAACTTGGATAACCATTTAGGGAATTGACTCGAACTATGATTTACTCATTTGATGAGATTGTGCAAAGAGTTCTCGAAGTTCAAAAGATTCCACAAATTATGTAATTTTATATATATAAAAAAACGTACAAACTTTTTTTTACAGAAAACAATCTAAATTGCATTTTCAAGTAAAATTTTGATTAACTTCACATTCACACGAAATCATGTCCAAACAAGTCTTAAATAAACAATAGACACCCAATGATTTATATAATATAATATAAAATAAATAGAAGCACCCTGTAATTTGAAGGTGTTCAAAATATTTACTATTTATTGCAATTTACTTTCTCACATTGACAAATATTAGCTAAAATCTGTATCAATAATACTTTGAAAATGTTTTGATTATTTTTTCATCTTAATTTATATGACATAAATTTAATTTTGAGCAAAATATATAGAAAATCCGTGATTAAGATTTATTCGTATGCCTTTAAATTATTAATTTTTATAACTTATAGTATTTTTTATATAGTTTTTAAAATTATAAATTATTTTTTTTTTAAAAAACTATTATGAGATTCTATGTCTATACTTTACTATCAAAAATAAAAAGTTTGACTCTCAAAATCTTTCTCCGTTATACAAATTAAAACATAGGGAATTAACTATTGTAAGTAAAAACCACACATTTTAAAATCAGGGCCCATTAGCTCAGTTGGTTAGAGCGTCGTGCTAATAACGCGAAGATCCTGCAAAACAAAGAGAAACTCATATAAAAATTAGCACAAAAAGGCTTTTGGATACACTAAACTTAAGAAAAAAATATTAATAATACCGTGAAATCACGGTATATCAACACCCTCAACTTAAATTCGTTGTTTGTCCTCAAGCGACGCACTATGACTCACTACACAATCTTTGTACAATAGTATCTATGTTTTATCCTTTGCAATCATTTGGCTATCAATCCCGATTAATCTCATCACATCTATGCATGCTATCACTGTTAGGCTTGAATTTTGTGGGATCAGAACATGACATCGCAGGTTCGAAACCTGCATGGGCAATAATTATTTTTGGTTCCTACAACGCGATTGCAACTTTCTAGAGCTTAGTGAGTTTAACTTTAATTCTCACATGCATTTTTCACTAATAACGAATGTGAAAAAATAAAGTCAAGTCAATATTTTTTCCGTATTGAAACATGATTACATCTTTCTGGAGTTTAGTGAGTACAACTTTAATTCTCACATACATTTTTCTTTAAGAACGAATCTGAAATTAAGTCATCTCAATATTTTTAATTAGAATTATTGATATTTGGTTCATTACAGAAACACGATAATAACTTTCTAGAGCTTAGCGAATTTAACTTTAATTCTCACATTCATTTTTCATTAATAACAATCTGAAATTAAGTCAACTCAATATTTTTAATTAGAACTATTTATTTTTGGTTCCTTGTTGAAACGCGATTACAACTTTGTAGAGCTTAACGAGTTCAACTTTACTCACATGCATTTTTCATTATCAACCAATCTGAAATTAAGTCAAGTTAATAGTTTTAATTAGAACTATTGCTTTTTGGTTCCTTACTGAAACGCGATTACTATTTTCTAGAGCTTAGCGAGTTCAACTTTAATTCTCACATGCATTTTTTAATTAACGAATTTAAAATTAAGTCAAGTCAATATTTTTAATTAGAACTTTTGATTTTTGACTCTTATTGAAAGGCAATTACAACTTTTTAGAGCTTAGCAAGTTCAACTTTAATTTTCACATGCGTTTTTAATTATTAAAAATTAGTTTTACTGTTGCAAAATTATTTCTTGATAAAAATGTCTTCAACTATATGAATTATTAATTTTTGAATTAATTTGTGGAAGAGAAAGTGGCTTTAAAATAAGGTGGTATTGAATATTTTAAAATGGGATCTAAGGAAAATTTGAATAGCACCTTCCATAAATAAAGGATCTGAAATCAAATAAAATATTTTTAATTTATTTTTCAAGAGTCAATATTAAAAACTGGGCTTGCTTATAACAAACAACATTACTACATTAATTATTTCTTGATTAAAATATAATTATTTTTAATATATGAATTTGTGGAAGAGATATATTTACACAATCTAATCAACCTTTAAAAATAATTAATTATAAGTAAGTTTTGTTGAAGTAATTCACAATTACATTGAAGACGAAGTTTGGTACAAAATGGTAGGTTGTTGTTGATTCAAATTGAGTGTTAGTTTTCAGAAACAAAAATATTTCACATATATTTTAGACATAATATATTGTAAAAACTTAAATCTGACTTTAACGAGTAAATAAGTACTTTAACTTTGAAACTCAATATCTAGATATCTCAATTTGATCTTAACGGATAAATAAATACTTTAACTTGTTTCCATTGTGTCTCGATGTAGACCACCCACGCTGACATAACACATAAATATTAAAGGGTCTTTTGAAAATAATCTCTCTATCTTCACGAGATAGCAGTAAATCTACGTAAACTGCATTCTCTCCGGACCTAGTGGGATTTTACTAACTATGCTGTATGATTTAATACATCTTTAAATTTCACATGCATCTTAACGGATTTAGAATCTGGTCAATTCTTTATTCTTAATTGGAAAATTAGTCGGCATAAGACAATTAGGCTTCGTTTGATATAAACGATAAGAGATAACTAATTTTAAAATTATTTTTGAAATGTGTTTATCTCATGTTTGATTGGAATAAAATTATAGGATAAATTTATGTCGATATTATAGTGTTATTTATATCCTATTGAGAATAGAATAGTAATTTCAAAATAACTAATCTATCTCAACCAACCAAACGAACTCATAAAAAATTAATAAGAAAAAATAAATACAAGGTCTATAATAAATTAGTGCCTCATACAGTGACAAGGATGTTCTCATATTACACTGTGTGTTTTCATGTTAATAATTGGCTTCATATTCATGTTCTTCTCATGACAGCCTATGGTTAGATACAATATAATTATGTATTTTTGTAGTTAATTTATCACTAAATAGCTCATAATTGATATACTATACTCTTTGACTTGACTTTAATTGATATTTATGTCATTTGATTTTGAATGTGTACAAGTATATACTTAAACTTATATAAAATAAAATAAAAATAGACATACACATTTTACGTGACATAATACACATAAAATGCCACGTAAATTAATCACCATCAACAATTAGTGCAACAACAGAAGAAAAAGGGTAATGATTATAATTATTGAAGAAACAATTTTTGGATGATTTGATAAAGGTGAAACCAAAAACGAGGAATGTCATAAAGTAGCTTTTGTGGTTGAACAAGACCATGATTGTGATTTCGAGTTAATTTGAGTTTTAGGTGCAAATTATTAGAGCTTGATTGATAAAATAAAAGATAGTGCCTACTTAGATTAACCACTTATGCATACTCCTTTGGCAATTATATATATCATTTCAGAATAAAAACAATTATATATCTAATGTAATTTTATAAATAAGAATTTGAAAAAGCCAGATGTATGCAAATCTTATCTTTATGGGATATATAAATTATTTTCGAAAAATTCCTAACTCGAAAAAGTACAATCAAAGCAAGATATAAAAGAAAATAACAACAGCACAATAAGATATACAAAGCAATGAAAGTAATATGTATTAGACTTAATATATTTCATCATATCACAAAGTTCAAAATAAGAATTTATCAAAAATTGAGATAATAAAAAAATATAGGTCAAATGAGTTAATTGCCTACATATTAGGATGCAATTCCATAGAAGGCGCAGCAGATTTGTATATCTCATACATTAATCTATTTTCAAACTCTTTATTCGCATAACTCACTTTATCAACTTGTTGAGTTTTGCGATTTTTTTTGCTTATAAATTCGTGTATGGATGATTTCTTCTCACCAAACGTAGTTACTTTGATGTTCTTTCTTCTAACACCATCTAGAGTATCATTTTTTCTTGTTGATCGCCATTTCTTATTCAAGTCTCCATGGAATACTTTTGAAATCAATTCCATGGATTCTTAAAATCAACTTTCAATTCAAATATGTTTGTAAGAGATTTAATTAAGGTATGATAGGAAAGAAGAATGAAGTGTTTGGTTTATATAAAATAGGCATTTGAGAGAAAGTTGGTCAACAAAGTCGATGGGGGAATTTTATTGACTAATAAAAATCACGAGCATATATTATAATTATAATTAACAATAAATAATAATATTTTATTTTACCATGTTTGTCTTTGAAAAGCTAAGTTGAAACAAAATTAATTAGCTTATTATTACAAAATATGCAATCTAGATTCCAAATATTGATTTCAAATGCAAAATTTGACCAATTATAATTTTATATAAGAAAAGACCCGTCATTTAAGTTGAAAAAAAGGCGCATGTTCAATATGAAGCGATTGACCGATTATATTAAAGAGTAACGAGTTATCATTATTATTTATTAGTGGATTTTTAAAAATAAATATACGTGTATTTGAAAGTATGTATTCGATGTATTCGAAATATTTATTTATAAAAAGAATATATACGTATGCAGTTTATCAATGCACCACTATAATATTTGATACTCACTCCGTTTAAAAAAAGAATGACTCTTTTTACTTTTTAGTTTGTTTAAAAAAGAATGACCTCTTTTTTCTTTTGATAACATTTTAAAACCAGTTTTCCACGTGACATGTTTAAGGCCACAAGATCAAAGGACAATATTGTACATTTAACCCAACTTCAGTTAAGACCACAACCACAAGATACGAAAGTCTTCTTTATACTCTTAAGCTCCGTGCCAAGTCAAACATGTCATTATTTGTGAAACGGAGGGAGTCTCTTATTTATAAATTATAGTTTGCTCATCTGGTGATATTGTATATGATTTTGAGATTTTTTTGATAATTTTCGCAACTTGTGGAATTTTCGTGTTTATGAAAACAATATGCAACTTAAAACATTCTAATTAATATTACATGATGCAATTTCTTTTTATACCTTACTAAACTTCTTGTCCATTTAATTTAGCACTCATCTTGGATATTACGTACAAACGGACATGAAAGTTGCACCATATGGATCGATAGATAAACAAAAAATTTAAACTATGGCAGCACATAAGTTTGCATTGAATTATAAATTATTGTTTGATGAAAAAAATATAAGAGTAATTTTTTTTTGTCTTTCTTATTTAAAATATAAGAATTAATATCATATCAAAGTTCAAACCTCTCTTAATCTTTATATATAGAGAGGCCGAATCAAAGAAAGAAAAAGAAAATATGAATGAGTTCTCTACATATTGGGATACAATTCCATAGAAGGCGCGACAGATTTGTATATCTCATATATCAATCTATTGTCAAACTCTTTATTCGTATAACTGACTTTAACTTGTCGAGTTTTGAGAATTCTTTTGCTTACGAATTCCCATATTGATGATCTCTCCCACCAAACCTTGTAACTTGTATGTTTTTCCTTTCAACACCATCTAGACTATGATATTTTCCTCGTGATCTCCATTTCTTATTCAAGTCTCGATTGAATATTTTCGAAATCAATTCCATTGAACCTACAAACTTTAAATTCAATTCCAATATAATTGTAAGTGATTAAATTAAGGTATATGATAGAATGGAAGAATGACTTGTTTGGTTTATATAAGGGAAGAAATTGAATAATAGTCAAGTCAACAAAATCGATGGGGGAATTCAATGTTGGACAACTCATTATAAACAATAAAATAGTATTTAGCTTATTTGGGGTAACGTAATTTTGTGTTTGGAGGTCCTTTTGGATCATTATTTGCACAGGTAATTTACTATATTGTCCTTTAATTTTCCTGTGTTACCAAAATTGACGTCGATAAGACTTTTAACTTAGTTAAATGATTCATTATGCATGACTAAACATATATTGAATATGCTAAAGTGTTCTTCATAGCACTCCAATTCAAGTACTGTGCATTTCTGAATATGCTAAAGTGTATTGATATGTGCTTCAACATTCTTGAAGATAAAGGTAGAATAGTCACATAACACTTGTCAATTTTCTGGACATGTGGGATGCATACAGTACGTGTTGGATTAACATTTTAATATTATTATTATTATTATTATTATTATTATTATTATTATATATGAAAGTAGTGTTAGTGGACCTTTTACATTAACTATGTGACTCACCTATCTGATGTCAATTTGTTGATTCAGAACAATCGATAATGGAAGAAGAAGAAGAAGAAGAAGAAGAAGAAGAAGAAGAAGAAGAAGAAGAAGAAGAAGAAGAAGAAGAAGAAGAAGAAGAAGAAGAAGAAGAAGTTACTGAGAGAGCTTCACCTTCATTACTTTTACAATATGTATTCTACTCTTTACAATGTACAACTACTTGTATATATACAATCAATTAACTAACTAACAATGTTAATGAACCAATAACAAAATGACAGCTGGCTAACAAACCAAGCTTAATAACTAACAGCTAACAACTAACTAGTTAACTAACTAATTGAACTCTAACTAACTAACTAATTCAACTCTTTTCAATACTCTTATCATATTCCTCAACACCCCCCTTCAAGCTAGGAGACATGAAGATGTTCTTCATTCCTAGCTTGGAAACGAAATACTCATGTTGCAATTGGCCAAGTCCTTTAGTGAATACATCAGCAGGTTGTTAAGCAGTAGCCAAGTGTTGAATGGATATGTGACCTCTTTGAACCTTTTCTCTAATAAAGTGACAATCAATGTCAATATGTTTGGTCCTCTCATGGAAAACAGGGTTGGAGGCAATCTGAATAGCAGCAGTACTGTCACTATATATAACAATAGGCAAGACAATAGGCATGTCTAATTCACGAAAGAGACCAATTAACCATGTAACTTCAGCAACAGTAGAAGCCATGCTTCTGTATTCTGCTTCAGCAGAACTCCTGGATATTGTAGATTGCTTCTTAGACTTCCAAGCAAGTACGGAATCTCCAAATGTAACCATATATCCAGTAATGGATCTCCTAGTATCATGGCATGATCCCCAATCAGCATCACAAAATGCCTGTAAAGAGCCAGAATGCTGAGCACATAACAGAACACCTAGGCCAGGTTGTTGTTTAATGTATCTGACAACTCTAATAGCAGCATTCATATGAGATTGCTTAGGAGCATTCGTGAATTGGCTTAAGTTTTGAACAGCGTAGGACAAGTCAGGTCTAGTAATGGTTAAGTAGATCAATCTCCCAACCAATCATTGATACTCACCATTATCTGATAATACAGGATCAGATGTAACTCCTACATGCTTGTCAAAAACTGCAGTAGTGAGCTTTACATTCATCTCAACAGGTGTGGCGATAGGTTTAGATCCACCTAAACCCAAATCTGAAATAATCTCTAATGCATACTTTCTTTGATGCATGAGAATTCCTTCACTGTTTCTGGCAAATTCTATCCCTAGGAAATATCTCAATGATCCTAGATCTTTGATCTTGAAGTTATCCTTTAAGGCTTGTTTGGTGTCATTGATTAGTGTGATGTTACTACCAGTGACTGACAAATCATCAACATAAACCAAAACAATCACAATACCTTCATTAGACTTCTTGATCAGTAAGGAGTAATCCAAATGGCTTTGCTTAAATCCGGCGACTAATAATGCCTGAGTCAATTTCACATTCCACTGTCGTGAAGCTTGCTTAAGTCCATACAATGACTTTAGAAACTTACATACAGGTTGATCCCCAACATGCATATGAGAAGATCCTTGAGGTATCTGCATATATACTTCTTCTACCAAGTCACCTTGCAAGAATGCATTATAAACATCCATCTGTTGGACATCCCATCCATTAGATGCAGCCAAAGTGAGCACTGTTCTAACTGTGACCATTTTAACAACTGGAGAAAATGTCTCCTGATAATCTAAACCTTCTTGCTGGTTGTATCCTTTGGCTACAAGTCTGGCTTTGAATCTTTCAACTTCACCATTTGCCTTGTACTTAATCTTGTACACCCATTTGCAACCTATAGCCTTTTTTCCAATAGGTAAAGTTACTACCTCTTAGGTCTTATTCTCTTCCAATGCATGTATCTCTTCTTTGATAGCTGCTACCCACCTCTTATCTTTGGCAGCCTGATGGTAGAACTTAGGCTCATGTCAACTGAAAGATTAGCAATGCAACATTGATAATAGGGAGACAAATTTTTGTAATCAATGTTATTTTCCAGGGAGTACAAACAATTGGACCTTGATCTAGACTTGAATGTGGTAGTAAAATCCTTTTTCCAAAGGGGAGGCCTAGAAGTTCTAGTTGATTGTCGTCTGTTGGAGCTCAAAAATGAATCATCCATAGTTGGTTGATCTTGCTGATGATGATCCTCAAGAGCATTGGCAATTGCATTGTCAGCATTATCAATGGGATCATCTATGGTTGGTTGATCCTGCTGATGATGATCCTCAAGATCATCAAATCTGACTGGGAAATCTAAAGATTCAATAGATGATACACTGTCTTGTATGTCATCAAAACACTGAGTCTGAAAAGGAAAGGTAGATTCATTAAAAACCACATCTCTACTGACAAAGAAGACTTTATTTTGTAGATCATAGAGCTTGTATCCCTTCTGTGTAGTACCATAACCCATAAGTACTGATTTGATGGCTCTAGAACCAAATTTATCAAATCTCAACAATGTAGTTGCATAACACAAACATCCAATAATCTTCATGTAAGACAAATCTGGAGGTTTTCCAAAGGAGACTTATTAAGTAACACAGTTGATGGAATTCTATTGATAATATAAATAGCAGCTAAAGCACATTCTCCCCAAAACTTGATTGGAATATTGCCTTGAAATCGAATAGCTCTTGCTGTCTCCATTATATGTCTATGTTTTCTTTCCACTACACCATTTTGTTGAGGTGTATATGGACAAGAACTCTGATGTATAATACCTTGAGATTGGAACAAATCACTCACTTGAGCATTAAAAAACTCTCCACCATTATCTGATCTAAAGACTTCAACTTGAACATTAAATTGAGTCTTAACCATAGCAAGGTACTGTTTCAATATAGTAGAGACATCAGACTTGAGATGCATGAAATATATCCATGTCCATCTAGAGTGATCATCAACCAAAGTAAGAAAGAGCTTCATTTTATTATGAGTTGTAATCTTGTAAGGTCCCCATACATCCATGTGAACTAAATCAAAACATTGTGTACTTCTAGTACTGCTATTAGGAAATGGTAGTCTGACTTGTCTAGCTAATGGACAAATATTGCAACATTTCAACTGAAAATCCCTCTTGTGAGCAAATATGTCTATCTTCCTGAGAACACTAATAGGGATGTGACCTAGCCTCTCATGCCAAACTTCACCTTCAGCAGAATTCTTCACTGCAACAAAACTCTTATGTTGTCCAGTGTTTATCAGTTGTGATGACTTTAAGATGTATAGACCACCATTTTCTTCACCAATCTCCTTCACTTTCCAGTGAAGAGATCCTGAAGGAGAAAGAAATCAGGATAGAAAATTGTACAACAATTCAATTGCCTAGTAAGTTTAGCCACTGAAAGAAGATTGAAGTTAAGTTCTGGCACATATAAAACATTCTTAACTACTTCACCTCCTTGTAGTTGAGAGCAGCCTGAATGTGTGACTTTAGTTGAATCACCATTTGGAAGCTGAACATTTCCTGAACTCTTTACTGTTGATCCATGAGTTAGCAAATCTTTAGTTCTCACCATATGATCAGTTGCCCCACTATCAACAATCCAATCAAAACCAGAAGTTGAAGGAGTAAACTGAGAATGTCCTGCAAATATACCTGTTGCATTGGCATTACTATTGGTAGATACTGTGTTTCCCTCATGAATCAATGACTTGTTCATCATCTGTAGAACTTGTTGGTATTGATTAGGTGTAAAATGTTGAGCTAAAACTGCTCCTGAACCACCTGAACTTGAATTACTTCCATATTGTTGTGACATCTGATGTGAACCATCACTCTTAAACTGCTGCATCTGATCTACAACATTACTATCAGTTGAGCTACCTGGATTGTTAAACTGAGGGTTGTAGTCTGTTGTCATAATATTTGCTTGTCTCTTCCCTTTATAATTGGTAGGATAGCCTATTAACTGATAGCAAGATTCCTTTAGATGTCCATGTTTATGACAGTGAATACAATACTTCAGCTTGTTACAATCAGCTCTATTGTGGCCTTTCATATCACAATGATCACAATACAAACATCCACTTCTCTGTTTATTAAGCTTCATATTACCACTTCGATTGTTTTGACCACTAAAATTGTTCCCTCCAGATCTACTAGTGAACAAGGCTGTAGGATCCATTTGCCCTCCTAGATTATAGTGATCTCCACTTAACTCTCTTTGACTTTCATCTTGAATTATCATAGCATAACATTGATTAACAGTTGGAGGTGTATTCATCATAAGGATTTGACTTCGAGCATGACTATAATTGTCATTCAAGCCCATCAGAAACTGCAGAAGCTTCTGTCTAAGCATGCTATCAACATATTCTTTAGATCTTTCACAATTACAAGATGGAGGGGGAACAATTGAATCAAATTCATCCCACAGATCTTTCAACTTTGAATAGTATACTGAGACTGGAGAAGTACCTTGAGTATGTGTAACAATCGACTTGTGCAAGTGGAATATTCTAGACATATTCACTTTATCAAATCGTTCCTTCAGATCACTTCATACCAGTGATGCATTAGAATGAAATAGAATTCCACTCATCAATTCCTTGCTCACATTGTTCATAAGCCATGAAAGCACCATTGCATTACATCGATCCCACTGTTTCTTCTCAGAATCGACTGTGTAATCTTCACGTTTGATGCTGCCATCAATAAATCCCAATTTATTCTTTGTTAGCAATGTTAACTCTATTGCCCTGCTCCACAAAGTATAATTCTCCATCCCTACAAGTTGAATGCCAATTTGAACTGCACCTGTAACATCAGAAGAAGACAGATACAGGAGGTGTGTATGATCGATTTTACTTGCCATTATTACCTCTCCCGATCTACAGATCCAGAGATCAAAATGAGCTAGAATTTCTCAGAGATTATACTCCTGCTCTGATACCATGTCAATTTGTTGATTCAGAACAATCGATAATGGAAGAAGAAGAAGAAGAAGAAGAAGAAGGAGAAGAAGAAGAAGAAGTTACTGAGAGAGCTTCACCTTCATTACTTTTACAATATGTATTCTACTCTTTACAATGTACAACTACTTGTATATATACAATCAATTAACTAACTAACAATGTTAATGAGCCAATAGCAAAATGACAGCTGGCTAACAAACCAAGCTTAACAACTAACAGCTAACAACTAACTAGTTAACTAACTAATTGAACTCTAACTAACTAACTAATTCAACTCTTTTCAATACTCTTATCATATTCCTCAATATCTGAATCGCCTATTGCAGGGCTTTTTCAGGGAAATCGCTCCCAAAAGGATTTTCACCATACCTAAAACTCTAACCTGAAACCTTTAATTACTGGTGAAACAATCATATCACTCCCCAACACCTAAGTTTGTAATAGATGTCTAATTTTATTAGAGGGTAAGAACAAAAAGCACAAATGCTACCTCAAATAAAAACAACAGAAGAGTTGAAGCTGATACAATAAGTTAAATTCAATTATTTGGAAGATCCAAATGCTCAACATCACTAGTTCTTGCTTAAAGAATGACAGTGTTGCCCTTCAAGCATATCAATGTGTTTATTCCACCATTATTCAGAAGATAGTAGTACATATGAATAACAATTACACTATGATGCAACGATCGACTCCATTGGGTCTGACACCATGACAAATACTTGCGAAAAATGAAATGAACACTTTATATAAATAGCAAGAGAAAGAGTAATATTATGGCATCAATAATCATCATATGAATATGAGATATTGAAACAAAAGACGACAATAATATCCTAAAACTATCATCACTTATGTAACATCTCATAACTAGAATTAACTAAGAATAACCTAAGAATCCAAGAAAAATCATTTTTGTGGAAATCTGGAAAATTTTCAGATTTCAAAAGTGAGTTTTGATCATTTTCAAACAGTCATAACTTCAAAATAAAGAGGAGTTTGGATGGTTTCTCTATATGTATGTAAAACTCGTCATAAGATCTTTCAAACGACGCCAAGTTTGTAAAATTCCGAGGTCGTATGAGAGAGATATAATTTCTGAAAGTTGGGCTGTTGGGCAGAGGAAAGTCCATGTCCGAATTTGTTAAGGGCGTTTTGGTCTTTTCCTAAATCAAATATTAATTTCGTTTTTTGGGGTATTAAGTTGGGCTATAAGCTGATCCCATTCAGTTTACACATTTAAAAAACAAGTTAGGGCTTTGAAAGAAAAGGAGAAAAGAGGAGAAGGAAGAAAAAAACATAAGAATGCCAAGAATCGTTGTGTGGATTTCGTCGGGGGTGATCCCAATCAAGGTATGTGATATCATTCGGTGTTGGTTTATTTCACCCACACTCCAATTTGATTCGATACAGCAAATTCGAATTATTTTGAATGAAAATCTTGAAGTTCTCGATGAGAAGTTGTGAAGTTCTTGTTGGTTGAATAGTGGTTGATCTCTAGTAGTTTTGATTCATGTTTAAGAACTGTTTTTGGGTTTAAACTATTGGGTAATGAGGTATTTAGGGATCCTAAGTGCTTGGGGTGGAATCCATGAAAGTTAAGGAGGTTTAGAGATGAAAAACGGAGAAGAAAAGTTGAAGGTCTTGTTAGATAAACCTTGGGGCGACGCGCATGCCAGAGCGCCTCAGGGCAACCTCTGTCTGATAGGCACTGGCACGCCGCGCCTCTTAGAGTTCCCCAGAATAGGGTCTGTCCGATAGGGCCTGGCGCGCCGCGCCTCTCAGAGCGCCACGACCCCCTAAAGACCCCGTTCTTTTCCTTTCTCTTCGTACTAGTTCCTAAGTGATGTACCTTTCATTCCTAATTGATTCCAACACTCTAAATTACATCTAAATATCATTAAATCATCCATAAACACGAGATCATGATCCTTGAATCTATAATCCAATTCAAGAAAAGTCAAGATAAATGTCAAGGAAGTTAAGAGTCAAGTCTAAAAGTTAAGAAGCAACTCAAGGTAAGTTCCTAAAGCGTTATGGAGTCCTAAACAAACGTTTTAACTTTGTTTTAAGGTTCAAATAAAGAGTTGAGTTAAAAAAATCTCAAATGCTATAAGGGAACTAAGTATTCCCTAAGAGTTAAGTTTCGAGTAAGCAAAGAGCATAAAGTAGTTCATTTTTCAAGAGTTATAAGGGAACTAAGTAGTCCCTCAAAGTTTAAACTAAATGTCTTCAAACTTTTGAGAAAGAAAGGAAGCTAGACTCCACAGAGCCTATGTCTAGTATTAATAGAAGAAAGAGGAAACTACGATTTCCAAAAGAGTTTTTTAAAAGCTAAGTTTTGTGCATTAATCTCAAATCACATAATCAGTATGTTTTAAAAACATAAGTGCCAATATATATATATATATATATATATATATATATATATATATATTTTGGGGGGTATTATTGAGCACCGATGTGGGGATGCGAGTTCAGATAACTCAAGTCTCCATGTAAACCATGTAGCCATTATGGGTAGAAAAGAGTCATACTTTATAGATGGACCCTCTTCATAGTTTACTAGTGGATCTATTAGATAGTTGAGGTCCTATACTCTAGCAAATTTAGGATGGCTGGGCAGTGTGGAACGAGTAACTTTGTATCATCCACTATAAAAGAACACATAAATCACAGAGGTTTTATTATAGGGGTCAACTAAACCCCCCACAAATTGTATCAAATTACGGAGGTTTGATTAACCCGAACATTTTTGGTATAATTTACAAGTTATTAACCCCCAGAACAAAGAGGTAATGTTTTATAATGTTAAGGTGCTACCTGCACAATTTTACCCAAGCAAAAAAAAGTCCATTCGATTTTCTACTTTAACGGGTCCTAATAAACTGAAAATTAGGGCTTTTGATGGTAGATTGAAAATTGAGATGTGTAGAATTTATGGTGGTGGAGTTCCAGAATAACAGTAGTTGGACTTTTGAGCAGGAAGAGATAGTGACGGCGGGGGACACGACGATTGTAATTGAGTCGTTGTCTATACCTCTATTCTCCTCTCTCACATCTTCATTTTTCTCAATTTTGCGCCCTAGTTTTGACACAGAAAGCTTCGAAGATGAGCCACCAAACTTGTGAGTTCTCTTTCCTCGTTTTCATGCATTTTTCAATTTGTAAATCAAATAAGTGTGTTTTTTTCAACTTTGAGTTGTCTCTAGAAAGTTTCAAGCCTTCGTTGATTTTGGAGTAAAAGAAGACTTTGATGGCTTGTCATCCTATGTCATGCACCATGGAGGAGTTTCACTCTTTCTAAGGTTTTTAACTATTGCAATTTTTGAATTTTCCCTAAATCTCGAATTTTAAGAGTTTTTGTGTGGATAATCTGATTAAATAAGGTTTATATGGAGGAAACTTGTTAGTAACTCATTTTCTGATGAGATATATTATTGATTTATTAGTTGTTACTGAACTCGAGACATGTATATTCTGTTTGTAAGGAGAATTTTGTAGACATTATATGGCCTGGTAACACTACTTCTATTCCTCAAGGTTGGGTGATCCCGGGTTTGTGAAAGTTACAAGAGATCTTACAACTAATAGTTATTGCATACTGCATCAATGTCTTTGATGCTGTGATGGAAGCATTACCATATTATGTTCCTTATGAATATGTTCCCTTTGTTGCTCCTGATGGAAAGAGTGCTGCTGATTATAAGGAACTAGTTCATCAAGCATTTCTTAGGGTAAATTTCTCTGACTACTTTACTATCGACTTTTAAGTTATATATACTGACAATGCAAAGAGATCTTACTATATAATGTATTTCCCATTTTCTTCTAGACGAAACATAGTGCTGCTTTATTCTGACTTTCAGTAGACACACATAGGTTGTAGTATTACTCTGTTTCGTATTGCTTCATCATGTGCTCAATGATCATATTGATTATGTAAAAGGTGTTGCTGTCATTTGTGTATTAAATAGCATATTAAGGTGAGCACATTGTTCCTCTTCCTATTCGGAAGTGTTTAACTAGTGCTCTACTTTCTTGTAGACAGGTTCAAATGAAAGTTGCATTTAGGAATATTTTTGGTTTGTGTAAGTCACTGAAGTAAAACATGTCATGTTATGAGAACATTAATTGTTCTACTAGTTATCATGTTAATTACATCTAGTCTCAATCCCAAACAAGATATAATAGTCTTCCTCATATGTTAACTTCTTTTTATTTTATATCTCAAATAATAAAAGTTCTGATTTTGCCACTCTAATAGTTAAAAACTTCAAATCCAAAAACCTAAAGAAAAGAAGTTTGGTTGAAGATTAAAGAACATGTCTATAAACGGCTACTTGATTTTATTTCTACAAAATTGCCACCTCTAAATGTAGAAATAGCTTTAGCTCCTCCGTAAAATAATTTAATTTGAAAAATAAGTAATTTTTCATTTAACAAGTCAGATACGGGTTGAATAACTAATTCTTTCAATATAAAAAATAAGATTAATCATGAATACTATTCATACTATTATTCATTAAAATTTGAATATTCAAGACATTATTAGTATTCATTTGTGCATGCTTGTTATTTTTACGAGTTTTTGCTTTTTAAGAGTCTAAATTATTTTGTATTTTACTTAATTATTTTTGATACGGTGGGTATATAAAAATAATATTCATATAATTTGTCGAAAAAACTATTTTTTTATCCATATTAAATATGGGCATAAATTATCTATTTTGTTTAATTAATTTTTATTCCATTTATATTTGATTCGACGTAACTATTTGACAGAAACCCTAGCCTCCTTTATTATGATGGGCTAACAAGACTTGAGGAGATTGAGGTTAAGATATGAGGTGTAACAACCGCTATGTCGTTTTGAGAACAAGGACTAGTTCGACTCCTTTTGAAAATTTAAAGGGGTATTTTTAAACTATCCGAAGACTAAGAGTATTTAGTTGATAAAATTTTTACTGAAGAATTAATATAGTTAATAGTTAGTGGGTCATACCCATAATTTATTTAATATCTTTATACTTGACCTATATATTGATTTAAGTTAGTGGGATTAGTTTATTTGTTATACTTAATTAACATTAGAAAGACAGAAAATAAAAAGGGTTAGAAACTACCTAAGCGGCGATAATCAACCTACGGACGAGAAGACTTCATTCAGGTAAAGGTTTTCAACTTTAGTTCTTTGTAATGGGATTTAAGGTACTGGTTGTTAAAATAATGTGTGTGGGAACGTAAAAATCAAAAAGGGAAGTTGGGGGAAATTTTCAATTTGGTGGTATTTTAAGTGGGAATTAATTGGGTAATGGGCAAACATTATAGTGAATAGATAGTGCAATTAAGAGCTTAATTATATTTTAAAATTGTATATGATTGGATGATCTTAATACTAGTAGGAATTGCTGGAATTATTTTTGGTTTGACAAAAAAATGAATAAGTCAATTATGGGTTGTTGTTGTTCGATGTAGTCCCTGGGATGTAAATAATTTTTTAGTTAGTAATATTAGGAATGAATAAATAGGATGGATGAAAAGTGAAGTAAAGGGAAAAATTTACCTTTTTAATACTCATGCGATGCTTCTGGTTTTGCAACCGGTGGCTCGAGTTAGATATTATTTTTTTTGTCTTGAAAATTACCAATTTAATTATTAGTTATTGAATTAGAAAATATAATGTAGGAATATTGTATCCTATCGTGTTGTATTGTATTGAGTACTATTAGATTATATGGGAAGAAGGTTAATGGAGTAAGTAACTAATTATATTGATTGATTTTTAAGGGATAAACATTTAAGGACGTGTAAATTTTTAATTTTTACAGAAACTGAAAAGGTGATCACGTTCTTGAACTATAATAGGAAGAGAGAATTATTTATATTAATTATACCAATGATTAGGCATAATCACTTACAAAAAATGAAAAAAAAAAAGAAGAATCATTGACAACCATATATGTCTGCACATAAGTGGAAATCTTTGTAGTTCCATGGTCATTTTATTTTATTTTAATTTTTCATATAAAATTTACTCCTTGAAGTTTAATATATATATATATGGGTATAGCTAATCAATTTTGGTGGTATCGTGTTAATGAATATCATTAAATTCATGATATTTAGATGAGTTGAGGCTTAACTCTAGGCTTGAAATTTGACAAGTATGATAATTTTGGCATTAAAACTATATCAAGATTTGAAGTTTGATTAGAAATATGAGTGAGTGGTAGGGTCTATGATAGACATATAATAATTTAAATGTCTACAAACTCGCTTACTTACGAATATTGCATCATTGGTAGATTGTGAACATTCTGAAACTTTGCGAAAAGGGAAGGAACTATCTTGAGGATTTGTGACACGAGCTCGGCACTTGAGGTATGTTAAGACTTTTTAGACTTGTTGAAAGACGTTTTCCTAAGTAAAGATAAAAAAATGAAATAGACAAGGGGTAAGGGCGAAAGATGGGGGTCTCGTATTAATGGTGTGACAAGCATTGGTACGAGTACCGGTATTATAAAAAGGAAAATATTACCACTATAGAAGTGGATTGTAATTTGAGAATGCCAAAGCATATGGGCATTAGGTGATATATTATTGACTTGAAATTCTTGTGTGATTGTGTTTTCTTTATTACACCCGTATATTAATATATACTTATATAATTTAAGAATTTATTTTTTTTATATAAATTCCCGTCACTACTTCTTCGTTGTCGGTCAATGAGACATACTAGGTACACGTGGTTTCGTACTCATATTACACTTGTTGCACTCTTTGTGGTGCAGATTCGATCCCGAGTAGGAGCACATCTCGTGGAGCAAATTGAGTCCGAGCTTGAAGTTCTTGAAGTTGTGGTGAGCTGCTTGGCTGTTCCGTGGCCCACACCTCCCTCTATCTTTTATTTATTCTGTCATTAGTATTCAGACAGGATATCCCTTATGTTAGATCTGTCATTTAGTTTCAGACTTGCATCGGAGTTTAGAAGCTCTTGTACTTATGACACCAATTCTTGGGTGGTATTTTTTTTTCAGTTTCCGCATTCGAACTTATAAGGAACTCAGTATCAGAGATTTGACTTATTGTTGTCTTTTCGCTCATTAGTTAGTCAAGTTTGTTAAAATATGTTGGTTGACTCACCTATTGGTTGGGAACATAGGTTCCATCACGACTCGTGATTTTGGATCGTGATAATTTGGTATAAGAGCCCTAGGTTCATCGGTCTCACGAGTACAAGAGAAATGTCTGGTAGAGTCTTGCGGATCAGTATGAAGACGTCCATACCTATCTTCGAGAGGCTATAGGACATATAGGAAATATTATGTTCTTTCATTCACTATCGTGCACACTTGACCTTGTTAAAATTCTAATCTTGATATCTCATCCTCTTAGATGGTGAGAACTCGTACACCGGCAAGTGGTGGTCAGAATCTCATTCCTGCTCCTGCTTCTGGGAACACTATCTGAGGTAGAGGCAGGAGACGAGCTCAAGGTCGGGGTAGGGGCCGTATTGCAGCACTTGTGGAAGGTCAAGTACCCATAGTTACCCAAGGTCGTGATAGGATCGTACCTCCTGATGCAGAGGATATTCATGGGGATGTGCAAGATCGTGTCGATGGGAATGAGCCGGCTCAGGCTCCACCCAGTACTATTGTCACCCCAGTGCTTCAAGATACCTTGACTCGTATGTTAAAACTCCTAGAGGGGATGGCTTAGGCAGGAGCTTTGCCTGTCACTTCTGATGGCTAACAAACCCGTGTCGGAGGTCAAACTCCAGATCGGATAGTTGCTCCAGATTCTCAGACTCCCTGGACTCAACCAGCTGCTGTTGTAGCTCCTCGTTTGGATAGTATGGAGTTTCCAGATATTGCATCACATTTGGTGAACAGGCCTTCTATGACCATTGATGAGCAAAAGATGTTTGGGAGGTTCAGACTAATGAATCCTCTTACTTGTACTGGTGACTTAACTGAAGATGCATATGAATTTATAGTTAGTTGTCATGAGAGGTTGCATAATATCGAATTAGTAGAGTCTCATGGAGTTGGCTACACAACGTTTCAGATAACTGGCTCCGCCAAGCAATGGTGTAGGGATTATATTAGTAGTAGGCCAACGGGATCTCCTCCACTGTCCTGGACTCAGTTTACTCAGGTATTTCTATCAAAATTTGTTCCACGCAGTGAGAGGGAGCGCAAGAGGGACGAGTTTGAGGGTTTGCAGCAAGGTGGTATGTCAGTTGCAGAGTATGAGGGTAAATTTCATGCCTTGGCTAGGCATGCTTCAATGATACTTCCTACCGAGGCTGAGAAAGTGAGGAGGTTTGTTAAGGGGCTGATTATTCCGATTCGTCTAGGAGTTTCTCAAGTTGCTTCTTCTGGTGTTCCATTCCAGAAAGTGATGGATGCTGCTAAGGAGTTGGAGATGATTCGACGTGAGGGATTTGAGTAGTGTGAGGGAAAGAGAACCCGTTGTTCAGGTGATTTTGGTGGTGCTCCGCCTAGGAGTCGAGGTTATGTAGGGAGAGATTATCACTCTCAGTCCAGTAGACCCATTCATGCTGTTATACCTGCGACTGAGGTTGGTTACACTAGGCATAGTTCTTCGAGCTCAGTGGATACTTCACAGGGTTCATCTTCTAGGCCTATGGTTCGGGGAGGGAATTCTAGTCAATCAGGGTCCTCTCACCAGTCTGCGTCTCGTAGGGGCTGTTTTGAGTGTGGTGATATGGGACACTTTGTGAGAGACTGCCCTAGGACCAGACGTGGTGGCTTACATCAGGGTTCTCAGGCTTCGACTTCCAGGGCTGCACAACCTCCAGCTAGGGGTGGTGCACAGAATGGTAGAGGTGGTTCTCTTTCTGGTCGAGGTGGTGGTCGTGGAGGTTCACAATCTGATGGAGGTCGTTCTCACTATTATGCTTTTCAAGGTAGGCCAGAGGCTGAGGCTTCAGATGCTGTTATCACAGGTATTATTCCGGTTTGTCATCGATCAGCTACTGTATTATTTGATCCAGGCTCTACTTATTCTTATGTGTCCACATATTTTGCTCCTAGTCTAGATATATTATGAGAGTCTCTTGATTTGCTGATACGTGTTTCTACTTCTGTCGGGGATTCTGTAGTTGTAGATCGGATGTATCGATTATGTACAGTTACCTTGATGGGGTATGACACTCACGCAGATTTAAAGGTCTTAGATATGATAGATTTTGATGTGATTCTCGGTATGGATTGGTTATTTTCTTACCACGCAATTTTAAATTGTCATGCCAAGACAATCACTTTAGCTATGCCTGGAATTCCTATAGTAGAATGGAGAGGTTCTCTTAGTCACCCTTCTAAGGGTGTGATATCATTTCTTAAGGCTCGTCAGTTGGTACACAGAGGATGTTTTGCTTACTTGGCGCACATTCGAGATACTAGTATTGAGACTCCTATGCTTGAGTCTATTCCAGTAGTGAGTGATTTTTCAGAAGTATTTCTGACCGATTTGCCAGGTCTTGCACCAGATCGTGATATGGATTTTTGTATTGATGTGGAGCCAGGCACTCGGACTATTTACATTCCTCCCAATCGTATGACACCGGCTGAATTGAAAGAGTTTAAGGAGCAGTTGCAGGATTTGTTGTGCAAAGGTTTTATTAGACCGAGTGTATCTTCTTGGGGTGCTCCAGTGTTATTTGTGAAAAAGAAAGATGGATCTATGCGTATGTGTATTGACTATCGACAGTTGAACAAGGTGACCATAAAAAATAGTACCCGATACCTCGTATTGATGACTTATTTGATCAGAGTCAGAGTGCTTCAGTTTTCTCCAAGATTGATTTGAGATTTGGCTATCATCAGCTGAAGGTTAGGGCGGAGGATATCCCTAAGACAACTTTTCGAACACGTTATGGCCATTACGTGTTTTTGGTGATATCTTTTGGATTGACTAATGCCCCTGCAGCTTTTATGGACTTGATGAATGGAGTTTTCAGACCGTATTTGGATTCTTTTGTTATTGTCTTCATAGATGATATATTGATATGCTCACGCAATAAGGAGGAACATGAACATCATTTGTGGATCATGCTTGGGATTCTAAAGGAGAAAAAACTTTATGCAAAGTTTTCAAAGTGTGAGTTTTGGCTTAGTTCGGTAGCATTCTTAGGACATGTAGTGTCCAAGGAGGGTATCATGGTGGATCCTAAGAAGATTGAGGCAGTTAGAGATACGGTCAGACCTGCTTCAGTTACTGAGATTCGGAGTTTCTTAGGCCTTGCAGGTTATTATCGATGATTTGTTGAGGGTTTCTCATCTATTGCATCTCCATTAACTATATTGACACAGAAGGATGTGACTTTTCAGTGGTCTGACGAGTGTGAGGTTAGTTTCCAAAAGCTCAAGACTTTATGAACTACTGCTCCGATTTTGACCCTACCCGTGGAGGGAGAGGATTTTGTTGTATATTGTGATGCTTCTCGGATTGGTCTTGGTGGTGTATTAATGCAGAAGGGAAAAGTGATAGCTTATGCTTCGAGACAGTTGAAGGTTCATGAGAAGAATTATCCTATTCATGATTTAGAGTTGGCGACTGTTGTGTTTGCATAAAAATTTGGAGGCATTATCTTTATGGTGTGCATTGTGAGGTGTTCACGGATCATCGTAGCCTCCAACATATATTCAATCAGAGAGATCTGAATTTGAGGCAGCGGAGATGGTTGGAGTTGCTCAAGGACTACGACATGACTATTCTTTATCATCCAGGCAAGGCAAATGTTGTAGCAAATGCCTTGAGTCGAAAGGCGATAAGTATGGGTAGTCTAGCCATGTTACAGGTCGATGAGCGTCCTTTAGCTAGGGATGTCCAATCCCTGGCCAATAGCTTTGTGAGACTTGATATTTCAGAACCTCGTAAGGTGTTGGCTTATATGGAGGCTAGATCATCCTTGTTGGAACAAATTCGTGCTCAAGAGTTTGATGATGGTGATTTATTTAAGATTAGAGACAAGGTGTTAAACGGAGAAGCCAAGGCTGTAATTCTTGATAGTGAGGGAGTTTTGAGGATTAAAGGTCGTATTTGTGTTCGTTATACAGGTGATTTGACTAGATTAATCATGGAGGAGGCCCATAGTTCGAGGTACTCGATTCATCCGGGGGATACTAAGATGTATCGTGACTTGAAACAACATTATTGGTGGTGTCGTATGAAGGACATAGTATATTTTGTATCCCCTTGTTTAAATTGTCAGCAAGTGAAGTATGAACACCAAAATCCTGGAGATGTGACACAAAGGATGCCTATACCTGAATGGAAGTGGGAGCGTATTGCTATGGACTTTGTGGTAGGATTGCCACACACCTTGGGTAAGTTCGACGCTATATAGGTCATTGTGGATCTACTGACTAAGTCTGCACACTTTGTACCAGTTCAGACTACCTATAACTTAGAAAGGTTAGCCAAGATTTATATTCGGGAGATAGTTCGGTTGCATGGGATTTCTATAGCTATTATTTTAGATCGTGACACCCAATTTACATCCCATTTCTGGCGGTCTATGCAGAAAGAGTTGGGCACTCGGGTGGATCTTAGTACATCCTTTCACCCTTAGACTGATGGTCAGTTTGAGCGAACTATTCAGTTTCTTGAGGACATGTTGCGGGCGTGTGTGATTGACTTTGGTGGTCAGTGGGATTAGTTCTTTCCTTTAGTGGAGTTTGCTTACAATAATAGTTATCATTCAAGTATTGAGATGGCACCATTTGAGGCTCTGTATGGTAGGAGATGTCGATCTCCAATTGGCTGGTTTAATGCATTTGAGGTTAGACCATGGGGTACAGATTTGTTGAGGGAGTCCTTGGACAAGGTCAAGTTGATCCAAGATAGACTTCTCATGGCTTAGAGTAGGCAAAAGAGTTATGCAGATCGAAAGATTCGTGATTTAGAGTTTATGGTTGGAGAGAGGGTTTTATTGAAGGTTTCACTCATGAAGGGTGTGATGAGATTTAGAAAGAAGGGTAAGTTGAGCCCAAGGTATATTGGTCCTTTCGAGATTGTTGAGCATATTGGTGAGGTGGCGTATCAGTTGGCTTTGCCACCTGGTTTGTCAGGTGTCCATCCTGTATTTCATATTTCAATGCTTAAGAAGTATCATCAGGGTGGTGATCATGTGAGTCTATGAGATTCAATGTTACTTGATCAGAATTTGACTTTTGAGGAAGAGCCGATCACCATTTTGGATAGGCAAATTTGGAAGTTAAGGTCAAAGGAGATTGCTTCAGTAAAGGTTCAGTGGAAGCATCATCCAGTGAAGGAGGCTACATGGGACACAGAGTCGGACATGAGGAGTAAATATCCTCATCTTTTTGAGCGTTCAGGTTAGCTCTTTTCTTTTCCCGTTCGAGGACGAAGGTTTGTTTAAGTGGTAGGTGATGTAACGACCCGCTAGGTCGTTTTGAGAACTAGGACTAGTTCGATTCCTTTTGAAAATTTAAGGGGTATTTTTAAACTATTCGAAGACTAAGAGTATTTAGTTGATAAAAATTTTAGTGAAGAATTAATATAGTTAATTGTTAGTGGGTCATACCCATAATTTATTTAATATCTTTATACTTGACCTATATATTGATTTAAGTTAGTGGGATTAGTTTATTTGTTGTACTTGATTAACATTAGAAAGGCAGAAAATAAAAAGGGTTAGAAACTACTTAAGCGGCAATAATCAACCTACGGACGAGAAGACTTCATTCAGGTAAAGGTTTTCAACTTTAGTTCTTTGTAATGGGATTTAAGGTACTGGTTGTTAAAATAATGTGTAGGAACGTAAAAATCAAAAAGGGAAGTTGGGGGAAATTTCAATTTGGTGGTATTTTGAGTGGGAATTAATTGAGTAATGGGCAAACATTATAGTGAATAGATAGTGCAATTAAGAGCTTAATTATATTTTAAAATTGTATATAGTTTGCTATAATTACCATTCACAACATTATACATTAATAAGGTGGGATAACTTTAAGTTTGTATAATTAATCATGTTTGTATATGTATAATTCGTCAAAACATATAAATTACTTATGTATAATATAAAATTATCCAACCGATATATATATATATATATATATATATATATATATATATATATATATATATATATATACAATTTACCTTGATCCCACTCGTTTCCCTCTCTCTTGCCTCTCTCCTCTCTCCAGTCTCGCTCACCTCTCTACTTCATATTACATGTAGATATGAATTACAATTATCAAACTATAGCTACAACAAGTAATTAAAGTATTTTAAGTGGCTATACATGAAAGTTCCTCTTATATAATTAAGTAGTTCCACACTCCAAGTAGGCGTTTTTAGCCCATGAGCTAATAAATAGTAAATGGTTATCCTTTTTTTTTTCAAAAAAGATTTGCCAAGTTATTCAATAAACTATATGGTCTAATGTGTGAACGTAACTCATAAGTATTTCCATAGCTCAAAAGTAATGTTATTATACAATCATTTATTCCTCAATAAGTATATTGCACATGTATTTATTACTAATAAATATAAATATTCTCAAATAATGTAAATAATATTAGAATATCTTCCTGAGGAAATTAATAGCTTTGTTAAAACCTGACAATCTTACATATGGGTGTCATATTTATTTACTAATTTTGAATTTGTTATATTATATAGCATCTGACTCGATCTTAAAAATAGAATTAGTTCATATTTTCAGATCATCTTATTTAATTTATTTTGTATATAATTTAAAATATTTAAGAAAAAAGGCAATAATTTATAGTAATCATGATTTTAATTTTCATAATGAATAGAAACTTACTGAATGTGTAAAAATGTTTCTTACACGCTATTATACAAGGTTGATACATATTATATACTAAATATATAAACACTGTTGTGAAAAAGAAAACATTAGCTATATGAGTGAAAAGTGAAAATATGATTGTATGAATGTAATATTTTATGGGACAAATGATCTGATAAATCTTTGTATTTGTACTTATTTATATTGTGAATATTTTTACTTATCCTTTTGTTATTTGGACTTTTACATTTAATAAAACACTATATATCAAATTCCTTTGACCATTGATCCATGCTTATGTGACATTAATATGGTTGAGTTGACAAAAGAGTGAGACTTTACGCCTATTAGGAAAAATGAACATCATATTAAATTTCAAAAATATTTAGATTAAAAGAGTAAAATAATAAACTTAAAGAAGGAAAAAGAAACCCTACTTGCTCCAACAACTTACTTTTCCATCCATCTCCATTTTTGGCCAATCCTCTTTTTTTCTTTCATTTTCATTAGATGGTATGGTGCACCAAAGGCGGCAAGGAGTATATTGGTGAATCGGAGGCAACAATGAATTTTCTGATCTTTTGATACGCCGGAGAGGATGGAGAGCATAGGGGTCCCTGGTGGTTCGCGTGCAGGACTTGTCGATAGTACGGAAAAATGAAGATAGCGGATAGGGGCATGAAGCTGGTGAGGGCCAAGGAGCTGGTGCGGCGACTTATAATTTTTGGAGTCGGAGAAGAAGGAAGTAAGAAAAATGGTGAAAGCGTGCAATGAAGATGGAAACAGATGAGGGAGAGAGTATTTGTGATCTCGCCAGCAAGAGGGTGGTGGCAGCGACAACTTTCTTCGGCGATTGAGCCATTTCACGGTGAAAATGGCAGATGGTGTAGGGAGACGATCAAAACTTTAATTTAAAAGAATAAATTAAATTTTATTTTGTAAATTTTGCTTCAAAACTTTATGATATTTTATACAAAAAGAAATTATTATAAAAATAAAAAATCATGTGGTCAAATTTATCTGACATGAAATGTGACATCAGTGCGATTGAAAGTCACAATTAGTTGAAAGGGTTCAACTGATTGATTGAGTTTAAATGAGTTCGAAAATTTAGATAACAAAGAAATAAGTAAAAAGATTCACAATAAATACGGGTACAAGTACAAGGGTCCACCAATCACCAAATCATTTTTACCTATTTTATGTTCAATTGTGTATTTTTTATTTTTTTTTCCTTAAGTAGTCGAACTTTTTTTTGTTACCTTTATTATATTAATGCACAAAATATTTACCATTTTTTGGTACAACAAGTGTTATTGCAGCAATAGTATATGAGTGAATGAAAAATTGTTTGTTCAATTTCTTAAAGATATTTTGATATATAGTTCAACTTTAGATTGAGACTTAGTATAAACTAGTTAATTATTAATATATGCTACTAATAAAAACATGTAACAAAATCACATCTCCTATTATTACAATAAATAAAAGATTTTGTGGCAATAATATAATGCTATGATACATCAATATGCTCTATAACTTGATTTCAAGAGTATTTATTCCCTTCAATTATGGGTATGTACAAGTAAACACTTAAATTTATATAAAGTTAAATAAGTAGATACATATCGTATGTGACACAATACACATAGGACTCCATGTAGGATACAAATTGTTATGTATGACGCCACGTAGGATGCATGTGTCTATTTTGTTTAATTTTAGACAAGTTTAAGAGCTTACTTATGCACACCCAAAATTGGAGGGCCTAGATGACAACTAAATTCAAGTTGAAAGGCACGTGTATGTATTATGCCTAACATAATTGTTGTTATGTTATATTTAACAACAATAATAAATATGTATATTTATAATCAACATTTTATATAAATACCTCTAAAACTTTAACGACTTTGAATGGAATGACATTAACTCATTTGCTATTAAAAAGGGCAAAGGGTATTTTTAAGGCAAAATTACCATTTGTACCTTATAAGTTTATAATCACAAAAATCCCTCAGACTGATACAATAATAAATGTGCTAATACATTAATCTGATGTGTGAGATACATTAATCGTTAAGTAAGATACATTAAATTTACACTAATCTGATGTACATTTTATACATGATACACTAATCTGATGTGCGAGATACATTTATCTGATGCGCTAGATACATTAATTTGATGCACTGATACATTGATCTGATGTGCAAGATACATTAATTTGATGCGCTGATATATTAATCTGATGTATAAAAATGAGGGATCTTGAGAATTTATAAAACTAATAGAGGATAATGATATAAGAGAACTTAAAGGTTCTGTCATTTTCTTAAATAATTAATGAAAAAATTATTTCTACTAAATATCGCTTTTATTATCGTATATTTGAGAGAGTGCCCACAATAGCCCAATATTTATGGCCCAAAGTACTAAATATCTAGTAGGCTATTTATTAAAAATTCAAGGAAAATTTAGTTAACTTGTAAAAAAAAAAACTTATTTAGTGATAATATTCATACTTTAATAATATTAGTAAACATGTCAAAAATGTCATTATTATAAAAATAAATAATTATTTTTATATTCTTAATATTTTCTCTCTCATTATTACATTCTTTTTTTCTCTCTCATAAATTACACATTTTTCTATATTTATGTAATTGGATATATATTAATGATATTTTAAATTTTCTCTCTCTTTTATTAAGATTATTATCAATATTTATCTATGTATTTTTTACTAATCAATCTCACAACTTCCAAGATTTATTTTCACTTTTCTTAATAAAAGATTTTCACTCTCTCTCTCTAACCTTTTTCAAAATTAATTCTTCATAGATTTCCAAATTTTTCTATTATCTTTGTTCAACTCATCATCTTTTTCGATTCTCATTTGGATTTTCACGTTCTCTCTCTAACCTTCTTCAATAGGCAATTCCACAACTTCCAAGATTTATTTTCACTTTTCTTAATAAAAGATTTCACTCTCTCCCTAACCTTTTTCAAAATTAATTCTTCATAGATTCTCGAATTTTTCTATTATCTTTGTTGATATTCAACTCATCATCGTTTGGATTTTCACGCTCTCTCTTTAACCTTCTTCAATAGGCACACCTTCTTCAAAATCAATTTCTTCACATATCCTCAACTTCCCGGGTTTACGCTTGAATTTAACTTTCTCACTCTAACCTTCTTCAAAATCAATTTCTTCACATATTCCCGAATTTTTTTATTTTATATCATTCTCAATTAATTTCGTTTGAAGGTTTGATTTGGAGATTCACATTGATTTGGGTGTTATGTTCTTCATATTCCTTATTGATTTTACTTACTGATTTTAGTGTTTTTTTTTAATTTTTTAATTTTGTTGTTGTTCTTAAATCATTTTTTAGGGTTTTATAATACAAAATTCTTTCTTCAATGGACGCCTTCAAGAGAGTTACTAGAGGTATTATACAAAAAATCAAAGTTCTTCCGAGTTCTCATCGTTTAATTTTTTTTTCACTCAAGAAATAAACGACAATGTAGGTTCAGCTTCTAAGTCTAAGGAGGATATACGACGGGGAAAATGTCTGAACCTGTCTAGGTGCAAAATCCCACACAAATTCATAACCATGAAGTTGAAGAAGACCAATTTTTTAGAAAAGAGGTATTTTTTTTGCATGTGTTGTGTATTGCTTGTTTAATTTAATTTGTTTATTAATTTTTAAGATTCATAAAAATATATGTTACAATGAGTTTGGAAGTGTATATGAAATGTTTAGTCTGTTATAGTTTCTATGTATTGTTTGTATTGGAAATTTTTTTAAATGTCATATATTTATTGTATTTTGTGTTCTGTTCTTTTTTTTTTGTGTGTGTTAGTTGTCAATGTAATACATTTTATGAGTTTGATTGTGTATTTACTATTATCGTATATATTTGTAAGTGTATATGGAATTTTCATCTTGTTATAGTTATTTTTTTTTATTTTTTCATACTTCTAATTTTTTTTGTATTCACTGTTATAGTTAACATGTATTTTTTGTATTTAATATGTTAATTGTATTTTGTGTTCTATTTTTTTTCTTTGTCATGTAACAATTTAATAAGTTTGATTGTGTATTTACTATTATCGAATAGATTTGTAAGTGTATACGAAATTTTTATTATGTTGTAGTTATTATTTATTTTTATGTTTTATAGTTTTAATGTTTTTTGTATTCATATATTTGGAAGTGTATATTGAATTTTGTTGATGTTTTAGTCAAGTATTTATTTTTGTATTTCATAGTTTTATTGTATTTTTGTATTCATAGATTTGAAATTGTATATTGTATTCTGTATTATGTCAGTATATATCCATAATTTCATTTTGTATTTTATATGTTTATTGTATTTTGTGTTCTGTTCTTTTTTCAATGTAACACATTTTATAAGTTTGATTGTGTATTTACTATTATCGAATAGATTTGTAAGTGTATATGGAATTTTTGTTATGTTGTAGATATTATTTATTTTTGTGTTTTATAGTTTTAATGTTTTTTGTATTCATACATTTGAAAGTGTATATTGAATTTTGTTGATGTTTTTGTCACGACCCAAAACCGGGCCACGACTGGCACCCACACTTACCCTCTTATGTGAGCGAACCAACCAATCTAAACTCTAACATTTCAATATAACATCAACAGTAAATAATGCGGAAGACTCAAACTCATTAAATAAAACCAATTCATTAACTTCTAAAATTCAACATCTATTATTCCCCAAAATCTGGAAGTCATCATCACAAGAACATCTATGATAAAATTACTAGACTAAGAGTATTCTAAAAGCTAAAACAAGTAAAAGCTAGTCCATGCCGGAACTTCAAGGCATCAAGACATGAGGAAGAAGATCCAGTCCAAGCTAGAAGAATTAGCTCACCCTGAAGATCCGATGTGACGAAGACTGGCTAGAGTTGCGGTTGAGTTGAAGACGATGACACGTTTGCTGCACTCCACAAATAACAAAGAAGAAAACATAAAAGTAGGGGTCAGTACAAAACACGGGTACTGAGTAGATATCATCGGCCAACTCAAAATAGAAAACAGTATATATCAGATAATATCATAAAATCAACTAATATCCTTAGCATGCAGCATTTACAATTACCATAACCCTTGGTTACAACACCAAGCTCTTCAATTAGGACTCACGCCTCCTCATCATACTCATTTGGGAATTAGGTTCATTAGATTGAATATATTAACATCTTTCAAGATTCATTATCTTTATTCCTCTCGTGTCGGTACGTGACACTCCGCTCCTCATTCTATCCTGGTGTCGGAACGTGACACCCGATCCATATTCTATCCTGGTACCGGAACGTGGCACCCGATTCATATACTATCCTGGTGTCGGAACGTGACACTCCGATCCTCATTCTACCCTGGTACCGGAACGTGGCACCTGATCCATATTCTATCCTGGTGTCGGAACGTGACACTCCGATCCTCATATACTATCCTGGTACCGGAACGTGGCACCCGATCCATATTCTATCCTGGTGTCGGAACGTGACACTCCGATCCTCATATACTATCCTGGTACCGGAACGTGGCACCCGATCCCCTAATCTCACTACTTTCGTTCATCAAGCCTTCTTTTATACCAAGGCATCATCATTAACAAAGTAGATTAGGGTTTTGCAAGATTTGGGATTCAATAACTTCATCATGCTTATATAATCACAATTATATAATTACGTTAATGCAAACATACAATTAAGCACATAGCAGGGTTTACAATATTATCAATACATATCATTCGCTATTAAGAGTTTACTACGAGTATCGTAAGATAAACCATAACCTACCTCCACCAAAGACTAGTGATCAAGCAAGCAAATTCCCAAAGCTTTGTTCTTCTTCTCTCCCTCTTCGTTCGCTTTCTCCCTCTCTTGTGCTTTCAAATTTTCTTATTCCCACCCTCTTTCTTTTACCCTAATTAGTATATAATTAAGAATAAAAGATGGAAATAATAACCCACTAATTAACTTAAGGTTACCTCTTTTAACCCCCAAGTAATTAGACTTGTTAACATTAACCCACTAACTTTATATTAAGGAAGGAATAGTCAAAAACGTCCCTTAAAACGTATAAGAAATCCGACCCAGACTGGGATTACACAGCCTGTGACGGCCCGTCGTGCCTGCGACGGTCCGTTCTGCTGCCCGTCATAGAGTTCAGAGACAATTTCTCTGAAGAGTCTGTGACGGTCCGTCACACATGTGACGGTCCATCCTGTCATTCCGTTACGAAGTTCAGAGAGTCGATTTTCAGTACCCAATTTCAGATTTTCTAAGTGTTTTGAAACGAGACCCTGCGACGGTCCGTCGTGCCCATGACGGTCCGTCGTGGGGTCTGTCGCTTCTGCCAGTTTTTCCAGAATTGAAATCTGCTGCTCAAAATGACTAAACAGGTCGTTACAATAGATACCAATTTACCCATCGTTCGTCCCTGAACGATCACAAGAAGGAAAACAAGGGCGAAAAGGAGTACCTGAATCTGTAAACAGATGTGGGTATTTTTCTCGCATATCCGCCTCCTTCTCCCAAGTGGCTTCTTCAACGGGTCGATTCTTCCATTGAACTTTGATGGATGCAATCTCCCTTGATCTCAACTTGCGAATTTCTCTATCTAGAATGACAACAGGTTCCTCCTCATAAGACAAGTTCTCATCAAGCAAAACTGAATCCCAACGGATAATGTAGTTTCCATCCCCATGGTATCTTTTCAACATCGACACATGGAATACCGGATGTACTTCGGACAGCCCTGGAGGCAAGGCTAATTCATAATCCACCTCCCCTACTCGCTTAAGTACTTCAAAGGGACCAATGTACCTTGGACTTAGCTTACCCCTTTTACCAAACCGCATCACCTCTTTCATGGGCGAAACCTTCAGCAAGACTTGTTCTCACTCGATGAACTCTAAGTCTCTAACCTTTCGATCTGCATATTCTTTTTGTCTACTTTGCGCCGCTAGAAGCTTTTCTTGAATAGATTTCACCTTCTCCATCGAATCCCTTAAGAGATCAGTACCCCAAGGTCTAAGGTCCAACCTAGTACCCAATTCAGCATGCAATGTTCTCCAAAACTTGGAAGTAAACTGCGTACCTCTATCTGATATGATGGATAGTGGAAATCCATGCAACCGAACAATTTCTGAGATGTAGATTTTGGCTAACTTCTCTGCATTGTAAGTCACCTTGACCGGAATGAAATGAGCAGACTTAGTTAACCTATCAACAATCACCCAGATGGAATCGTACTTACCCATCGTCTTTGGAAGACCAACCACGAAGTCCATTGCGATTCTCTCCCATTTCCATTCCGGAATAGGCATTCTCTGAAGTGTTCCTCTGGGCCTTTGGTGTTCATACTTTACTTGTTGACAGTTTGGACATTTGGCAATAAAATCCACAATATCACGCTTCATTCTACTCCACCAAAAGTGTTGCTTTAGGTCACGGTACATCTTGGTTGCACCCGGATGTATCGAATACCTTAAACTATGAGCCTCTGTCAGAATAATGTTGATCAAATCATCGACGCGGGGTACGCATACCCTTCCCTTGATCCTCAAAACACCTTCCTCATCGATTTGTGCTTCCTTAGCCTCTCCTCGCAATACCTTATCTTGGATTCTGCATAGTTTCTCATCATCAGACTGTCTTCCCTTAATCTTGTCAAGAAAGGAAGATCTTGCCTCCACAGAAGACAACAATCCTCCCTTCTCATTTACTTCTAATCTCATCAAGTCATTAGCTAGAGTCTAAACCTCTCTAGCCAATGGGCGTCTAGAAGCTTGCAAGTGAGCTAGACTTCCCATGCTTCCCGCCTTTCTACTTAAAGCGTCCGCTACAACATTCGCCTTCCCCGGATGATACAAAATAGTGATATGGTAGTCCTTCAGTAGTTCCATCCATCTCCTCTGTCTCAAGTTCAAATCTTTCTGAGTAAAGACATACTGTAGGCTACGATGATCCGTATAGACCTCACACTTAACCCCATATAAATAGTGTCTCCATTGCTTTAATGCAAACACTACCGCGGCCAATTCCAAATCATGAGTGGGATAGTTACGTTTATGCACTTTTAATTGTCTTGAAGCATAAGCAATCACATTCTTCTCTTGCATTAGCACTGCACCCAAACCCGAATAAGATGCATCACAATAGACAATGAAATTCTTACCTTCCACTGGCAAGGTGAGAATGGGTGCGGTAGTCAACAAAGTCTTGAGCTTCTGAAAGCTTTTCTCACACTCATCCGACCATACAAATGGAACATTTTGCTAAGTCAAGTTCGTCAGTTGGGAAGCAATAGAAGAGAATCCCTTGACAAATCGGCGGTAGTAGCTAGCTAACCCAACAAAGCTCCTTATTTCTGACACATTAGTAGGTCTTACCCACTTCTTTACTGTCTCAATCTAAGAAGGATCCACCATCACTCCATCCTTAGAAACCACGTGCCCCAAGAAGGACACTGCATCTAGCCAAAACTCACACTTAGAGAACTTGGCATAAATCTTTTTCTCCCTCAACATTTCCAATACCATTCTCAAATGCTCCTCATGTTCTTTCTTGCTCTTTGAGTATATCAGTATATCATCAATAAATACGATCACGAAGAGGTCCAAATATGGCTTAAAAATCCCGTTCATCAAGCTCATGAACGCAGCAGGGGCATTCGTAAGACCAAAAGACATCACTACAAATTCGTAATGCCCATACCTCGTTCGAAAAGCAGTCTTTGGCACATCCGTTGCCCGTATTTTCAATTGATGATAACCGGATCTCAAGTCAATCTTAGAGAAGACACAAGCACCTTGTAACTGATCGAACAAGTCATCAATGCGAGGAAGAGGATACTTGTTCTTTATGGTTACCTTGTTTAGTTGTCTGTAGTCTATACACATTTGAAAACTCCCATCCTTCTTCTTCACAAACAAAACCGGAGCACCCCAAGGAGATGCACTTGGTCTAATAAAGCCTTTGTTTAACAACTCTTGAAGTTGGGCTTTTAACTCTCTTAACTCCGCGGGAGCCATTCTATAAGGGGGTATAGAAATGGGGCGAGTACCCGATTCAAGGTCAATACAGAAATCAATATTCCTATCTGGTGGCATACCAGGAAGATCTGTAGGGAACACATCTCGAAACTCACGGACCACCGAAACCGACTCAATCGAAGGTACCTGGGTCGTGTCATCCTTGAGACGTGCCAAGAAAGCTAAACACCCTTTACTAACCATTTTCTTAGCATGAAGAAAGGATATGATACGCACCGGATTGGAAGTGTAGTCACCCTCCCACACTAACGGATCTGTCCCAGGCTTGGCTAACGTCACCGTTTTAGCATTACAATCCAAGATCGCAAATTGCGGAGAAATCCAAGTCATACCCAGAATTACATCAAAATCATCCATTTCTAAGATAACCAAATCTACATAAGTGTTGCTCCCCACAAAGTTCACCAAACAAGACCTATATACCTTTTCAACTACCACAGACTCACCCACCGGAGTAGAAACAGGAATAGGCATATCAAGTAATTCATAATATAAATTTAGACCACTAGCAAATGAGGAACATACATAAGAAAATGTGGATCCAGGATCAAACAATACAGAAGCCATGCAATCACAAACCAGAAGATTACCTGTGATGACAGCATCAGATGCCTCCGCTTCAGATCTCCCAGGGAAAGCGTAGCAATGGGCCCTCTCACCCGTCTGTCCGTTGCCCCTACCATGTTGTGATGTAGTGGCTACAGGTTGCCCATCACCTTGGCCGTTCTGGTGACCACCATTACCTCGACCACCACGTCCTCCAGAATAACGGCCTCTACCATGACCACCTCTACCTCTAACATTTGGAGGTCTGTAACTCTGTTTTGGACAATATCTCTTAATATGTCCAATCTCCCCACATCCATAGCACTCTCTGGGTTCATGCATAGGTCTCTCAGAGAAGTGTTGACCGGTCGGGGTTGGACCCCCAACTACAGTCTGTAGTGAAGACTGAATTGGTCGGACTGAGTAACCTCCGGAACCTTGTCCTCTAGAGTAAGAACCATTAAACTCACCTCCCTTTCGAAACCTTTTTGATGTAGTTGCCATGGTTAAGTCATCTGGCTTCACTCCTTCCACCTCTACCACAAAATCTACCACTTCTTGGAAAGATTTTGCTGTAGCCGCTACCTGTAAGGCTAAAATCCGCAACTCTGACCTCAACCCCTTCACAAAACGACGAATCCGCTCTTGTGGACTGAAACAAAGTTGAGTGGCATATCTGGATAGTGCACGAAACTTAGCCTCATATGCATTGACCGACATCCTACCTTGCTCTAGGCTCAAGAACTCATCCCTTTTCCTATCCCTCAATGTCCGAGGGATATACTTCTCCATAAACAAGCTAGAGAATGACTCCCAAGTCATAGGTGGTGCCTCCGTTGGTTGACACTCAACATGTGACCGCCACCATATTTTGGCGTTCCCTTGAAACTGATAACTCACGAACTCAACACCAAACCGTTCTACTATGCCCATATTGTGTAGTAGCTCATGACAGTCAACCAGAAAATCGTAAGCATCCTCAGATTCAGCACCCTTGAAGACTGGAGGTTTCAATTTCAAGAACTTACTAAAAAGTTCATGCTGATCATTTGTCATTATAGGCCCTGTAGTCAGATGAGGAAACGTGCCTATGTCCATTGAAGCATCCATACGAGGAGCCATAGTAGCTGCATGTTGTACCTCTGAAACCAGAGATTACATTTCAACACTCGCTCTCAGAACAAAGTCACACTCATTCATACCTATTGCCATAAGCTTGACCTTATTTTCACTGCCTTAAGTTCGCTATACAACCCTTTGGATCACGATAGGACTTTTTTTTAGCTTGTAACGTAGGCTCAGAGTCAGGTAGGGTATATTTAGGTATACTTTAGTGACTTTTTACCCTCCTTGACATATCGGCTAAACCTTCCGCTCTATATCACTTTATTTCGCCCAGTTTCTCCTATTCTTTCACCTTGCTGTTTCCCTTCTTTCTTCATTTGTGTAAGTGACTCTTTTCTTTTCTTGTTTGTAATTCTTGAATATTTCTCTCTTTTTTTTCTTTTTTTTTCAACGAGTTCTTGAGTCACTTTACTTTTGTTCTTTCTCTCTCTTTGTTCTTTCAACCCCACTTTCCAGAGCATTCCTCAAAACAGCCACCCTCAACTCATGGCTTTGCCATGAGTCAAGGTACACAATACCCAAAATCGGGTCAGGGCCATAACGAAGGTTGTTTATACATTAGCCACCCTTAACTTATGCTTTTGGCATAAGCTGAGGTGCACATGTCCAAGGAGGGACCAGGGCCAACATATTGTTCCCAGAAAAGATCAGTTGGGGTGAAAAAGAAAGGTCTAATTTTAAGCTCAAATTATTTGGATCAACGAAGGATAACTTTCATTTGGTTTCTTTTATTTAGGCTAGGAATAGGCTATATTGAATAAGGGCCTATGATCCTTTCCTAATTGTATGTTACAGCTTACTTTTAGCAGGACTAACCAGGCAAGTTCTAGCTCAGTATCAGTAGTGGACTATTCAACTTTCCTCACACTCACTTGACATCTCATCACTATACCAGATTATCAGACACCTAGTTCGACTTGAAGGTTTAGGGTAGTGCAATGGTGTAACTCTATTTCATGTTTAGATTCACACAATTATCAGTTACTACGTCTTTTCATGCAACCTTTTCCAGTTTTATCGGGATATCATTTCAGCCATCATGCTTCAGAGTTAAACTATGTACAAAAGATATAACGTGCCGGTTCAACAGAAAAATTAATCAGTCTTTTGGGGAAAAAGAACACAGGCAAGAAAACCCCAAAAGAGGATAGTGAGTTGGGCTACTCAGACTTCACCCTAACACTCACTTTCCATTTACCCCACCCCCAACAAAAAAGCATGCAATTGTCCCCAATGCATAAAAAAATCTAAAGATTAAAGGGGTAGGTGAAGCAAACCTATGGCGCATAGCGCCGTCGATCAACAAGCTGGTGGGTCTGGTTTCCCAGAACCCACATCCTCTGCAATCTGGACACCCTCAGTGATGTCCTCAGCAACAACTGCACCCTCAGTAGTGCCTCCTGCTGTCTCTACAGTGCGGGAGCTGGACGCCCCAGCCGCTATCTGTGATGCTCTGATCTGGTGTGCCTCCGCCTCAGCAAGTGAGGCTCTCCTCGTGGCCTCCATCTCTCGGCGCTCCTTCTTTCTTGCTCGCGCCTCATCCTCTGATCAACCCCTCCGCCTCTTGGCACTCTCTCTCGGGGAAGATGGGGGAATGTCTGGAGTAGGAAACAGAGCCGCCAATACAGTATCCTCAGCAGGCTCGACAGACTCTGACACTCTTGCCGCTAGGATCGTGTCGATGTCTGCACGAAGACTAGCGACTGCAGCCTGGAGAGTCGACACATCTACCGGAGGGGCTGGTCGAGCTAATACTCTTAATTCAAAGGCATCGAGGCGCTGGTTAACCTCAGCAATCTTTTGCTGCATCTGCCTCCCCATACGCGCCTCAAACTCAGCAATAGACTTTTGCATCCACGGCTGGATATGATGCAGAAGAGTGGCCATTTGTGCCTCCAGTTTTTGGACTCGGGCAAGAGGGGCCGGTGTCGGTAGAGGGGCTGTGCTGCTACCCGGGATAGACTCGACTGGGGTAGTGTCTGTGGATGCCTGTGTAGTTGTGCGAGCCTGGGCCACCGTATCCGCAAGGTCATCAGATAGTGGTGGCAGCTCTGGACGGGGCCCTCGACGTGGGGCCAACTCATTGGCCTCGTCTCTGATGAGGCCAACGTCAACGGTATCCGGCGGGGTCCTCAACTGATCTATGTGCCATATGGGCACACCGGCAGACCTGCAAAGGGCAAAGATCATGCAAGGAAAGGGGTAGGTGGTGGTGACCTTGAATGCCCTCTCGTGCATGACTGCCTAGAGAAGCCATGCATAGTCCACCTCGAAGCCGGCTATCATCGCCGCCATCAGCACTGCTCGATCCCAGGTGACTATGTTATCAGCAGCTGTGGGGGAAAGGCAGTGACGCACGAGCAGCCACAAAAACTTGGCAACGAACGTGAGGTTGGCCTTCTTGATGGCCCCCTTCGGCTCGGTGACCCAATCGGCACCCTCTCCGTCGACTGATAAGTGTAGGGCCATCCACCGCTTGGTGGTCTCCCTCAGTGCTGGCTCTCGCAGGAAATGTCCATCCTTCACTACCTGCCAGTGGTAGTCAAACTCGGCAGTGGTGGGGGTCCGAGTAGCATCTGCACTCTCGCCGTATTGGAACCGGCGGATGGCGGGCAGGGAAATGTCAACCTGCACGCCCCGGACTAGAACCTGCTCCAATGGGGCCTGTGTCGCGGGAGCAGCCTGCCTATCGATCTGTGATCGGAGAGTCGCTACGTAGGATACGTAGAACTCTCGGACCATCTCCTCACTGTATCGTCCCAACGGACGGGTTGTCCACTCTAGGCGATGCCTGGTGAATATGTTGTGGATCTCCGGCATCGAGGGGAGACTCCCTGTAAGTACCCGCCGCTCCAGGGTGAGTGTTCGAGTCATTACTCCTTTATCGGTCAAGAACATCGCGTCGGAGTAAACCTGAAACTGGCCTTCAACGCACCACCGGTTTGGCTGGTCAGAGGCTAGGGTGGGGACCGGGGCTGGTGCACCGGATGTGGAGTCTAAACTGTCAGCCTCATCAGACGAGGCCGACGCTGCAGCAGTGGCGGGTGCAGGAACCTCAGCAGATCCTGAAGCTTCCTCGGACCAGGATACTCCCAAGGAGCCAGACGCTCCTTCCTCGTTTGTGGCCGACCCAGAGGGTGTGCCGGTTAGTGTGTGCTCCTCATCAGACTGGGAGGCAGTGACTACGCCGGACGGCACCGTCTTGGGTGTGGCTCTGGGGCCACGTGTAGCACGGGAAGGGGCGGAGGTGCCTGGGGGCATGTATTCAGGGTCCCGCTCATCGTCAGAGCCGATGACCAGGCGGGCAGACGGGGCGACAGACTTAGATCGCCCGCGTGCATAAGTGCGGTCTTGCTTGGGTGCCATAGTCGATAGTACCTGTAAAGGGGCAATATTAGTATGAGTAATGGCAATCAAAACAGGCAAGATCATATGACATGAAACTTTGAGAAAAAAATGTGTTAGTAATATTGAAACTGTATCACACGACGGGACCTATGACAGCTCGTTGTGACTATGATGGACCGTCATGAGGTCCGTCGTGTTATACTTGGTATATGTATATATAAGGAACTTTGAAGGAGGGGTCGCTGACTATCATGACGGTTAAGCAGGACGGACCGTCGTGGGTGTGACGGTCCGTCGTAAGTGTCCGTCGTTGGACACTTGGAAAATTTTTGGAGACCCTTATTATAGGGGTCTCTGACCATCATGACGGTAGTGCAGGACGGACCGTCGTGGGTGTGACGGTCCGTCGTAAGTGTCCGTCGTTGGACACTTGGAAAATTTTTGGAGACCCTTATCATAGGGGTCTCTAACCATCATGACGGTCGTGCAGGACGGAACATCGTGGGTACGACGGTCCGTCGTAAGTGTCCGTCGTTGGACACTTGGGAAATTTTTGGAGACCCTTGTCAGAGGGGTCTCTGACCATCATGACGATCGTGCAGGACGGACCGGCGTGGGTGTGACGGACCGTCGTAAGTGTCCGTCGTTTGACACTTGGAAAATTTTGGGAGACCCTTTTCAGAGGGGTCTCTGACCATCATGACGATCGTGCAGGACGGACCGTCGTGGGTGTGACGGTCCGTCGTTGGACACTTGGAAAATTTTGGGAGACCCTTTTCAGAGGGGTCTTTGACCATCATGACGACCATGCAGGACGGACCGTCGTGAAGACAACGGTCCGTCACTGGCGTCAGTTGGGAGGGTGCTAGGGCTTATGCGACGGACCCTACGACGGTCCGTCGTGTATATGACGGACCGTCATCGGGGTCTCGTTCTGAATATCAGAGACAGAACTGTAGGTACCCTAAGCAACCCCAATGAACACACATGGTCTTGTAGTGTTGTGGACCTCTATGTGTCTATCCCAACTACCTAGGAAACTATTAATGTGAAATCACCTATGTATGGGGTTATTAACATGGCAAAGTCAAATATTTAGAGCCTAGGTCTAGACATAATCATATCAAGGGAACAAGATACGACTAGGAACGAATCTAATACTAACTAATAAACAAAAATATAAGAAAAATGAGTATAAATTTAGAGACACATACCTTGGAGATGGAGAAAACACAAGTGGGGAATGATTCAGGTGGCAAGGTAGATACCCAAAAGCAGCAGCACCGACAAGTAACTGATAGTAATAAGGTTTGGGGAGATTATGGGAGTAATGATCAGTGGGGGAAGTGTGGAAGTGGAAATGAGAGGGGAGATGAGAGGAAGTTGGAAGTAATGGGGTGGAATATGGAGGGGTAGGGAGTATAAACGGTCAAATGTTTAAAAGGGTCCAGCCGGGTCGGGTCGGGTTAATTTCATTAATCGCACGACGGTTCCCCAACGACGGTCCGTCGCTCATGCGACACCCCGTCGTGGTTTCCGTCGTGTGTACCCTAATTTCAAAAATAACAGAAATACGTACCTGGTGTGACGGTGCATACGACAGTCCGTTTCAGTCGCGACAGTCCGTCGTTGTATCCGTCAGTGGCTACTGCGGAGTAGTTTTCTGCAGAATTTCCTCGTGATGTGCCTGCAAATTTAAAACCCATTTATAGAAAAATGCTACCATTATTAAAAAGACGATAAGTATTGGGTTGCCTCCTAACAAGCGCCAGATTTAACGTCGCGGCACGACTGGGGCCACTTGATTACTCAGACTTCATCAAGATGGTATGCCTCGATCACTTCATTCGCCGATTCAGCATGCCCTAGATAGATTTTTATGCGCTGTCCATTCACCTTGAACCGCACACCCTCCTTAGTTTCCAACTCGACTGCTCCATGAGGGAATAGTTGGGTAACCGTGTAAGGACCAGTCCATTTGGACTTTACTTTCCCCGGCAACGGCGCCAAAATTTGATACGCTCAAACTTACTTCTCAAATGAGAAGTAAAGCGGTCGCGTCAAGTAAATAACCCAACTAGTGAGGTTGGGATCGTTCCCACGAGGAAAATAGTCTAGACTTAACTCCAACTTGTTATTACTATTGTTCGGTTGATGACTTCCTTAAAAAGTAAAAGCATAAAAGGGGGGTTTTGTACTTCCTTATAAAATAAAAATAACTAACGAACTTGACAGAGACACTTAACAGCTTTTAATGTTGAGTTTTAATCAAGTAATCATAGTAACTAGGGTTTACGTGTTCCCCACAGGTTCATAACTTGATAATTCTAGCTATAACAATTCTTTCCTAGTATCTTGCATGCAAAGTGATAAGCTATGTATTTCTAAATCCTTGGTCCGGCATCGAGAAAATCTCACTCCGCACCTTGGTCCGGCTACGTGTGTTGCTTTCCTAACCCTTATCCTTACCTCATATTAAGCATCATATTCGATATTTGACTCAGTTATTACCTCATACCAATCAATACTAGCCTATTAGATAGTATACACTAAATCTATGTTAATAATTCTTTTCCTATTATCTACCTCCTTGGTCCGACAAGTAGCATTAAGGCGAGTTCTAACGTTGATCATCCGTTAAAAAGACTTCTAAGCGAAAGAATTATTAATACATGCAAGACACTATTCTAGAATTGTTATTTTAGCTAGGGTTTATCTCATTATTTGCCTATGGTTCCCACAACCCTAGTTATAGAGTTTAGTTCCTCATAACCATAAACATAATATTCAAATATATTAAACAAGAATTCATGTACTTACTTTAATGAGAAAGAATAAAGTCTGAAAATTTGCTTGATTAATCAACAAGAGTTACTTGTAAGAATCTCCAACAACCAAACACTCCGAAAAACAAAGTCTAATAATATGATGTTTAATCTCCCAGAGTCTAACCTCAAAAACGAGGTTTTTCAAACTATTTATAAAAAAATAAAAACCTAATTAAACAAGGATTCTAATTACTAGAAATCTGCCAAAACGCGGCTGGATCGACGGACCACGCGACGGAAAGTCGTGGTCATGACGGACCGTCGTGGGCTCCGTCGCCCCATACTTGGTGCAATTCTTCTACTGCTTTCTTCATTCCCCTCGACGGCAAGTGTGACGGACCGTCATAGGCACTACGGTCCATCGAGGGTCTTCGTTACAAAATACTTCAAATCTTAGAATCTGGGTACTGGGATCACTTCTCTGATCTTCGCGACGAACCTGCAGGACGGACCGTCATATCCATGACGAACCGTCACAAGCTTCGTAATCCCACACTTGGTCAGACTTCCCCATCTTCCTTCAGCAGCTTCTCTACGCTGCCACCTACGGACCGTCATAAGCTCCGTAGGTGGTCTCTTCTTCATTTTTTGCTCAAAATCTCCGCATTCAGCTTTAGACAGATTTCCTGCAAAACAAAGAAAAACTTATATCAAAATTAGCACAAAAAGACTTTCGGACACACTAAACTTAAGGAAAAAGTGTTAACTATACCGTGAAACCACGATATATCAGGTGTTGGTGCAGAAAACACTGGAGGTGCAAGACTTTGATCAGACAACTCACTGAGATAGGCGAGAACTTGATTGATCATCTCTGGGGTAGGTTGGGGTGGCAATCCCTCATTCTGCACTTGTTCATTTTCCCCATCCTCCCCTTCTCTTATTACTTCCTCAGTCGGTGGAGGAGTCACCGCCCTAGTATCAGATGGGCTAGGTGATCGTCCTCTTCCTCTAGAGGACGTCCTCCCACGACCTCTACCACGGCCTCTTGCCGCTGCTCTTCCTCTAGCTACAGCCCCAGTGGTTGGCTCAGACGCACCCTGTTCCGCCGGTGCTGGTGTTGGCGCGGTTGTTGCTCTAGTTCTAACCATCTACGAAATAGAGTGAAGATGGTCAAATACCAATTTGTATCACCTAGATACCAATTGGACCAAAGTAATAGCACGAAAGAAAGAAAGAAAGAATGAAATTTTCCTAAAGTCTTATATCCTCTTAAAGAAAAGTAAAGGCGTCCCCCTACCGTTCCTTAAGACTCTACTAGACTCGTTCTTGTGTGATGAGACCAACGAACCTAATTCTCTGATACCAAGTTTGTCACGACCCAAAACCGGGTCGCGACTGGCACCCACACTTACCCTCCTATGTGAGCGAACCAACCAATCTAAACTCTAACATTTCAATATAACATCAACAGTAAATAATGCGGAAGACTCAAACTCATTAAATAAAACCAATTCATTAACTTCTAAAATTTGACATCTATTATTCCCCAAAATCTGGAAGTCATCATCACAAGAACATCTATGATCAAATTACTAGACTAAGAGTATTCTAAAAGCTAAAACAAGTAAAAGCTAGTCCATGCCGAAACTTCAAGGCATCAATACATGAGGAAGAAGATCCAGTCCAAGCTAGAAGCATTAGCTCACCCTGAAGATCCGATGTGACGAAGACTGGCTAGAGTTGCGGTTGAATTGAAGACGATGGCACGTTTGCTGTACTCCACAACAAAGAAGAAAACATAAAAGTAGGGGTCAGTACAAAACACGGGTACTGAGTAGATATCATCGGCCAACTCAAAATAGAAAACAGTATATATCAGATAATATCATAAAATCAACTAATATCCTTAGCATGCTGCATTTACAATTACCATAACCCTTGGTTACAACACCAAGCTCATCAATGAGGACTCACGCCTCCTCATCATACTCATTTGGGAATTAGGTTCATTAGATTGAATATATTAACATCTTTCAAGATTCATTATCTTTATTCCTCTCGTGTCGGTACGTGACACTCCGCTCCTCATTCTATCCTGGTATCGGAACGTGACACCCGATCCATATTCTATCCTGGTACCGGAACGTGGCACCCGATCCATATACTATCCTGGTGTCGGAACATGACACTCCGATCCTCATTCTATCCTGGTACCGGAACGTGGCACCCGATCCATATTCTATCCTGGTGTCGGAACGTGACACTCCGATCCTCATATACTATCCTGGTACCGGAACGTGGCACCCGATCCATATTCTATCCTGGTGTCGGAACGCGACACTCTGATCCTCATATACTATCCTGGTACCGGAACGTGGCACCCGATCCCCTAATCTCACTACTTTCGTTCATCAAGCCTTCTTTTATACCAAGGCATCATCATTAACAAAGTAGATTAGGGTTTTGCAAGATTTGGGATTCAATAACTTCATCATGCTTATATAAACACAATTATATAATTACGTTAATGCAAGCATACTATTAAGCACATAGCAGGGTTTACAATATTATCAATACATATCATTCGCTATTAAGAGTTTACTACGAATATCGTAAGAGAAACCATAACCTACCTCCACCAAAGACTAGTGATCAAGCAAGCAAATTCCCAAAGCTTTGTTCTTCTTCTCTCCCTGTTCGTTCGCTTTCTCCCTCTCTTGTGCTTTCAAATTTTCTTATTCCCACCCTCTTTCTTTTACCCTAATTAGTATATAATTAAGAATAAAAGATGCCAATTATAACCCACTAATTTACTTAAGGTTACCTCTTTTAACCCCCAAGTAATTAGACTTGTTAACATTAACCCACTAACTTTATAGTTAAGGAAGGAATAGTCAAAAACGTCCATTAAAACATATAAGAAATCCGACCCAGACTGTGATTACGCAGCCTGTGACGGCCCGTCGTGCCTGCGACGGTCCGTCCTGCTGCCCGTCACAGAGTTCAGAGACAATTTCTCTGAAGAGTCTGTGACGGTCCGTCACACATGTGACGGTCCGTCCTGTCATTCCGTTACGAAGTTCAGAGAGTCGATTTTCAGTACCCAATTTCAGATTTTCTAAGTGTTTTGAAACGAGACCCTGCGACGGTCCGTCGTGCCCATGACGGTCCGTCGTGGGGTCCGTCGCTTCTGCCAGTTTTTCCAGAATTGAAATCTGCTGCTCAAAACGACTAAACAGGTCGTTACAGTTTTAGTCAAATATGTATTTTTGTATTTCATAGTTTTATTGTATTTTTGTGTCCGTAGATTGTAATTGTATATTGTATTCTGTATTATGTCAGTATATATCCATAAATTCATTTTGTATTTTTTTTGTTAGTTATGTCAATGTACCACATATTAGTAACCATGTGTTTTTTTTTGGTATGTTGTTGTAACTGTGTTGATTATTTATTTATTATCATGTTTTTTTGTTCTGTTATTTTAGTATTATTTCATTTTTTTTGAATTCAATATGCCAGGGGACTTCTTATGCTTGCAAAAAGCTACCTAAAAATGTACCCCACATTCACTGTATCGTAAACCATGACATTAAATCCAAGTTGACTGACAAGCTTACACTGGAGCAGTATAAACATTTTTGTGAGAGTATGTGTTTTGGTCAGTACATGAAAATCAGAAAATGTGTTGGGCAAGGTCAAATTCACAGGTGTTGTATGTCACTAGAAGTAGAAGCTAGTAGTAATCAATCTCTTGTAATCAAAGTAAATGGAGCTATTTTAAAGTTCACAATTAGGACGTTTGCGCTCATTACTGGATTAAACTGTGTTGGTGTTGTAGATGAAAATAATCACATAGTCAATACTAAATACAAAAATAATGACATTATAATTAATTTGTATCAAGAATACAAAACAATAAAGTTACAATAGTAATTCAAATAAATGATTCGAACATTATTAATTGTCTAAACAATTGATGCATCAAATACGTATTATGTTGGATATATAATTTCGTATACAAAAGTTAAAAAAAAAATTCAAATCAGAATACTATTTATATATATTTGTACAAAAGTTAAAGATTATTGCATTGATTAAAATATATAATAATTCAAAACACAAATAGATATGAATAATTATTATACAAACAAAATCACATCAAATCAAAATCAAATACAAAACATATAAAGATTAATAAACTAAAACATACCTGAATTTCGACTTTTCGTTTGTGTTTATTTTTCAAAAATCGTTTACCCAGTTTATTTGCCAAAACAATAAACTCGCAATAATTTTTTTTTTGGATGAACATCATGAATAATGGCCAGCTATATCATTCAGATTTTGAAAAAATTGTAACTGATGTAGAGAGTTTTAAGCATCTGTTACTTTTTATAATTTTTCTCTCCCCTAAATAGCTCCAGTTTGTTCTATAAATTAGGTATTCTTTTAAATTTAACAAAATAATTAAAATATGAATAAAATACATAATAAGGTAAATTTTGACATTATCACTAAATATTGAAAGTGTTGACAATATACCCTATTAAATACTAAAATAATGACATTCTAAAAAATTTCCCAAAATTCAATAATGTATTTGTAAACACTTTAAGTTCATTTTCACAAAATAGTACTTTTCCAAGTTTATTCAATTAGCCACTATAAATTGTGGCACATTCATTCACTCACTCTCCATCTTCACTTTTCTCTCTCTTTCAATATATTATTTACAATATATAGCTCAAATTTCTTCAAATTAAATTTTGGAATATGAAGAAGGGTACTTCTTATGCTACGATTATATTCTTGGTTCTTTTTCTTAGTGAATTGCTAGTCACGGAGGCCGTGACATGCAATGTCATGGAGTTAATTTTATACGTCACATCGATCATAGTATCACAATCACCTTCAATGAGATGTACATTTTATACATGATACACTAATCTGATGTGCGAGATATATTAATCTAATGCGCGAGATACATTAATTTTATGCGTTGATACATTAATCTGATGTGCAAGATACATTAATTTGATGCGCTGATATATTAATCTGCTATATAAAAATGAGAGATCTTGAGAATTTATAAAACTAATAGAGGATAATGGTATAAGTGAACTTAAAGGTTCTGTCATTTTCTTAAATAATTAAAGAAAAAATTATTTCCACTAAATATCGCTTTTATTATCGTATATTTGAGAGTGTGCCCACAATATCTCAATACTTATGGCCCAAAGTACTAGATGTCTAGTAGGCTATTAATTAAAAATTCAATAATGTATTTGTAAACACTTTAAGTTCATTTTCACAAAATAGTACTTTTCCAAGTTTATTCAATTAGCCACTATAAATTGTGGCACATTCATTCACTCACTCTCCATATTCACTTTTCTCTCTCTTTCAATATATTATTTACTATATATAGCTCAAATTTCTTCAAATTAAATTTTGGAATATGAAGAAGGGTACTGCTTATGCTACGATAATATTCTTGGTTCTTTTTCTTAGTGAATTGCTAGTCACGGAGGCCGTGACATGCAATGTCATGGAGTTAATTTTATGCGTCACATCGATCATGATATCACAATCACCTTCAACGAGATGTTGCATTAAGTTGAAAAAGCTGAAGTCTTGTCTTTCGATGTACCTCATGAATCCTAACTATAAGTCATATGTCAAGTATCCTAATGCCAAGAGAATTTTGAAAACTTGCGGCGTACCTGATCTCGATTATTATAAGGATTCTATTAAAAAAGTTCATAGAGGATGATAGAAATACATCTTATAATGTTCTATACGATGTGTTGTCTTTTTATTATAAGCATTTCATAAATACCCCCAAGTAAAATGGTTGTACTACTATTATACCAACTACCACCTTTTCTTTTCCTACTTCAATGAATCTTCTACTAATTAATAACTATGCGAACCATATTTTTACAAGTTACAATTAATGACACTTATTGCTAATTTATCACGATTCAAATCGAGTCATGATTTGCACCTACACTTAATTTTGTAGGTGAGGGAATCAACAAATTTAACTCCAGCTTATGAAATAAAAACATAATGTGGAAGCTTAAAATCTTATAAAATATTGTCCGGTGTAATTATGGTAAGGATAATAATAATATTAATCATAATATATTGGAGGGTGCGTAGATTATGGGTGATAGACATGAGGTTTCTTCTTCTCTTTTTTCGCTTATCAATGTATGTGATTAAACTGATTTGGAGGAAAATTAGTATACAATTAGAATGTGATGAGTAGAGGAGAGTAAATGTCACGACCCAAAATGGGTCGCGAGTGGCACCCACACTTACCCTCCTATGTGAGCGAACCAACCAATCTAAACCCCAATCATTTACCAATAATAAACAGAAAATAATGCGGAAGACTAAAAAAACTCATTACGAAATCAATTGATAACTTCTAAAATTCAATACTTATCATCCCCAAAATCTGGAAGTCATCATCACAAGAACATCTATCCTCAAATTACTAAATCTAAGAATGTCTAGGAAACTAAAACAAATACAAGAGATAGTCCATGTCCGAACTTCAAGGACATCAAGACATGAATGAGAGAGAATCCAGTCCGAGCTAGGAACAATAGCTCACCCTGAAATCTGACGCGGTGAAGACTGGCTAGAGTTGTTGTTGAGTTGAAGACGACGGCACGTTTGCTGCACTCCACCAATAACAAGAGAAAAACATACAAGTAGGGGTCAGTACAAAACACAGGTACTGAGTAGATATCATCGGCCAACTCAAAATAGAAAATAGTATACATCAGATAATATCATAAAATCAACTACAATACTCAACATGTGGCATTTACAATTACCATAACCCTTGGTCACAACACCAAGCACATCAATAAGGACTCACGCCTCCCCATCATACTCATTTGGGAATTAGGTTCATTAAATTGAGTATATTAACATATTTCAAGATTCATTCTCTTTACTAATCCTGGTGCCGAAACGTGACACTCCGATACTCATATACTATCCTGGTGTCGGAACGTGACACTCCGATCCTCATCATACTATCCTGGTGTCGGAACGTGACACCTGATCCATATTCTATCCTGGTGTCGGAACGTGACACTCCGATCCTCATATACTATCCTGGTACCGGAACGTGGCACCCGATCCATATACTATCCTGGTGTCGGAACGTGACACTCTGATCCTCATATACTATCCTGGTACCGGAATGTGGCACCCGATCCATATTCTATCCTGGTACCAGAACGTGGCACCCGATCCCCTAATCTCACTACTTTCGTTCATCAAGCCTTCTTTTATACCAAGGCATCATCATTAATAAAGTAGATTAGGGTTTTTCAAGATTTAGGATTCAATAGCTTCATCATGCTTACTTTATCACAATTATATAATCACATTCATGCAAGCGTACAATTAAGCATATAGAAGGGTTTACAACACTACTCAATACATATCATTCGCTATTAAGAGTTTACTACGAATAGCATAAACCATAACCTACCTCCACCGAAGAATTGCGATCAAGCAATCTACTTTCCCAAAGCTCTGTTCTTCTTCTCTCTCAATCGATCGTTTCTCCCTCTCTTTCTGTTCTTTTTCTTTTTCTTATTCAAACCCTCTTTCTTTTACCCTAATTAGCATATAATTAAGTATAAAAGATGACAAAAATAACCCACTAATTATTCCAAGGTTATCTCCTTTAACCCCCAAGAAATTAAATTATTAACATTAAACCACTAACTTTATAATTATAAGCAGGAATAGTCCAAAACGCCCCTTAAAACATTTAACAGAAATCCGACCCAGGCAGGGTTACGCAGACTGTGACGGCCCATCGTGCCTACGACGGTCCGTCCTGCTGCTTCCGTCACAAAGTTCAGAGACTCAATTCCTTGAAGGGTCTGTGACGGCCCGTCATGCCTGTGACGGTCCGTCCTGCCATTTCGTCGCGAAGTTCAAAGAGTCGATCTCAGTACCCAAATTTCAGAATTCTAAGTGTTTTGGAACGAGACCCCTTCGATGGTCTGTCGTGCCCATGACGGTCCGTCGTGGGATCCGTCGATCAAGACAGTTTTCCCAAAAATATAATCTGCTGCTCTAAACGACTAAACAGGTCGTTACAATAGATACCAATTTACCCATCGTTCGTCCTCGAATGATCACAAGAAAAAAAACAAGGGCAAATAGGAGTACCTAAATCTGTAAACAGGTGTGGGTATATTTCTCGCATATCATCCTCCTTCTCCCAAGTGGCTTCTTCAACTGGTCGGTTCTTCCATTGAACTTTGATGGATGCAATCTCCCTTGATCTCAACTTGCGAATTTCTCTATCTAGAATGGCAACAGGCTCCTCCTCATAAGTCAAATTCTCATCAAGCAGAACCGAATCCCATCGAATAATGTAGTTTCGATCCTCATGGTATCTTTTCAACGTAGACACATGAAATACCGGATGCACTCTTGACAATCCTGGGGGCAAGGCCAATTCATAAGCCACCTCCCCTACTCGCTTAAGTACTTCAAATGGTCCAATATACCTTGGGCTTAGCTTACCTCTTTTTCCAAACCGCATCACCCCTTTCATGGGCGAAACCTTCAGCAAGACTTGCTCACCCTCCATGAACTACAAGTCTCTAACCTTTCGATCTGCATATTCCTTTTGCCTGCTTTGAGCCGCTAAAAGCTTTTCTTGAATAAATTTCACCTTCTCTAATGAATCCCTCAAAAGATCAGTACCCCACGGTCTAACCTCAAATGCATCAAACCAACCAATGGGAGACCTACATCTCCTCCCATACAATGCTTCGAAAGGAGCCATATCAATACTTGAGTGATAGCTATTATTGTATGAAAATTTCGCTAAGGGTAAGAAGATATCCCAATGACCCCCAAGTTCTATCACACATGCACGAAGCATATCTTCCAACACCTGAATTGTTCGCTCAGACTGGCCATCGGTCTGAGGGTGTAATGCAGTACTAAGGTCCAAACTAGTACCTAATTCAGCATGCAATGTTCTCCAAAACTTAGAAGTAAACTGCGTACCTCTATCTGATATGATGGAAAGTGGAACTCCATGCAATCGAACAATTTCTGAGATGTAGAGTCTGGCTAACTTCTCTGCATTGTAGGTTACCTTGACCGGAATGAAGCGAGCAAACTTAGTTAATCTGTCCACAATTACCCAAATAGAGTCAAACTTCCCCAATGTCTTTGGAAGACCAACCACGAAGTCCATTGCAATTCTCTCCCACTTCTATTCAGGAATGGGCATTCTCTGAAGTGTTCCTCCGGGCCTCTGGTGTTCATACTTTACTTGCTGACAATTTGGACATTTGGCAACAAAATCAACAATGTCGCGCTTCATTCTACTCCACCAAAAGTGTTGCTTTAGGTCAAGGTACATCTTGGTTGCACCAGGATGTATAGAATATCCGGAACTATGAGCCTCTGTAAGAATAGTCTGGATCAAATCATCAACACGGGGCACACATACCCTTCCCTTAATTCTCAAAACACCTTCCTCATCCATTATTGCTTCTTTAGCCTCTCCTCGCAACACCATATCCCGAATTCGGCTTAGTTTCTCATCATCAAACTATTTTCCCTTGATCTTGTCAAGAAAAGAAGATCTCGCCTCCACACTGGCCAAAAATCCTCCCTTCTCATTTACTTCTAACCTCATAAAGTCGTTAGCCAGAGTCTGAACCTCTCTAGCCAATGGGCGTCTAGAAACTTGTAAGTGGGCTAAACTACCCATGCTCCCTGCTTTTCTACTTAAGGCGTCTGCCACAACATTAGCCTTTCCTGGGTGATACAAGATAGTAACATCATAATCCTTCAGTAGTTCCATCCATCTCCTCTGTCTTAAATTCAAATCCCTCTGAGTAAAGACATACTGTAGGCTACGATGATCTGTATAGACTTCACACTTCACCCCATATAGATAATGTCTCCATTGCTTTAATGCAAACACCACCGCAGCCAACTCCAAATCATGGGTAGGATAATTACGTTCATGCACCTTTAATTGCCTCGAAGCATAAGCAATTACACTCTTCTCTTGCATTAGCACTGCACCCAAACCAGAATAGGATGCATCACAATAAACAACGAAGTTCTTTCCTTCCACTGGCAAGGTGAGAATTGATGCAGTAGTCAACAAAGTCTTGAGTTTTTGAAAGCTTTCTTCACATTCGTCCGACCATACAAATGGAACATTCTGCTTAGTCAAGTTTGTCAATTGGGAAGCAATGGAAGAAAATCCCTTGAAAAATCGACGGTAGTAGCTAGCTAAACCAACGAAGCTCCTTACCTCTGTAACATTAGTAGGTCTTACCCAATTCTTCACTACTTCAATCTTGGAAGGATCCACCATCACTCCGTCCTTAGAAACTAAGTGCCCCAAGAAGGACACTGAATCTAGCCAAAACTCACACTTAGAGAATTTGGCGTAAAGCTTTTTCTCCCTCAACATTTCCAACACAATTCTCAAATGTTCCTCATGTTCCTTCTTACTCTTGGAGTATATCAGTATATCATCAATAAATACAATCACAAAGAGATCCAGATATGACTTAAAAATCCCGATGATCAAGCTCATGAAAGCAGCAGGGGAATTCGTAAGACCAAAAGACATTACTACAAATTTGTAATGCCCATACCTGGTTCGAAAAGCAATCTTTGGCACATTCGTTGCCCGTATTTTCAATTGATGATAACCGGATCTCAAGTCAATCTTAGAGAAGACACAAGCACCTTGTAACTGATCGAACAATTCATCAATGCGATGAATGGGATACTTGTTCTTAATAGTTACCTTGTTCAACTGCCGGTAGTCTATGCACATCCGAAAACTCCCATCATTCTTCTTTACAAATAACACCGGAGCACCCCAAGGGGATGCATTTGGTCTAATGAAACCTTTACTTAACAACTCTTGAAGTTGGGCCTTTAACTCCCTTAACTCTGCTGGAGCCATTCTATAAGGAGGTATGGAAATGGGGTGAGTACCCGGCTCTAGATCAATGCAAAAGTCAATATCTCTATCCGGTGGCATACCAGGAAGGTCTGCAGGAAACACATCCAGAAACTCACGGACTACCGGAACCGACTCAATTGAAGGCACCTAGGTAGTATCATCCCGGAGATGTGCCAAGAAAGTTGAGCACCCTTTACTAACCATTCTCTTAGCACAAGAAAGGAGATGATACGAACTGGAGTGGAAGAATAGTCACCCTCCCACACTAACGGATCTGTCCCCGGCTTGGCCAACGTTACAGTTTTAGCATTACAATCTAAGATTGAAAAATTTGGAGAAAGCCAAGTCATACCCAGAATTACATCGAAGTCAACCATTTCTAAGATAACCAAGTCTACATGAGTATTGCTCCCCACAAAAGTCACCAGACAAGACCTATATACCTTTTCAACTATCACAGACTCACCCACCGGAGTAGAAATACGAATAGGCATGTCAAGCAATTCACAATTTAAATTAAGGCCAGTAGCAAATGCGGAAGATACATATGAAAATGTGGAGCCAGGGTCAAATAATAAAGAAGCCATACAATCACAAACCGAAAGATTACCTATGATAATAGCATCTGATGTCCCTGCTTCCGACCGCCCAGGGAAAGCGTAACAATGGGCCCTATCACCTGTCTGCCCGTTGCCTCTACCAGGTTGCGATGCAGTAGTTCCCATTTGTCCGTCACCCCAGCCGTTTTGGTGACCACCATTACCTCGGCCACCACGCCCTCCAGAATGACGGCCTCTTCCATGACCACCTCTACCTCTGACTATTTGAGGTCTATAACTCTGTTTTGGACAATACCTCTTAATGTGTCCAGTCTCCCCACATCCATAACACTCTCTGGATTCAAGCATAGGTCTTTGTGAGAATGACGAAGTCTGGGGATAACCTCCAAACTCAGAGAAGTGTTGACCGGTCTGCGGTGGACCCCCAACTACAGTCTGCAGCGAAGACTGAATAGGTCGGGCTGGATAATCTCCTGAACCCTGCCCTCTGGAGTAAGAACCATTAAACTCACCTTCCTTACGAAAACTTTTAGATGTCGATGCCATGGTGAAGTCATCTGGCTTCACTCCCTCCACCTCTATCACGAAGTCTACCACTTCCTGAAAGGATTTCGCTGTAGCCGCTACCTGTAAGGCTGAAATCCGCAAATCTGACCTCAACCCCTTCACAAAACGGCAAATCTGCTCTTATGGACTGAAGCAAAGCTGGGTGGCATACCTGGATAATGCACGGAACTTAGCCTCATAGGCAGTCACCGACATCTTGCCTTGCTCTAGGCTCAAGAACTCATCTCTCCTCCTATCCCTCAAGGTCCGGGGGATATACTTCTCCATAAATAGGCTAGAGAACGACGCCCAAGTCATAGGTAGTGCCTGTGCGGGTTGACACTCAACATGTGACCGCCACCACATTTTGGCATTTCCCTGAAACTGATAGGTTACAAACTCAATGCCAAATCATTCCACTACGCCCATTTTATGTAGTAACTCATGACAATCAACCAGAAAATCGTAGGCATCCTCAGATTCAGCACCCTTGAAGACTGGAGGTTTCAATTTCAAGAACTTACTGAAAAATTCATGCTGATCACTTGTCATTATAGGCCCTGTAGTCAAACGAGGAAACGTGCCTATTTCCAATGAGGCATCCATGCGGGGAGCCACAGTAGCTGCAGGTTGTACCTCCGGAACCTGGGGTGCTGGTGTAGAAAACACTGGAGGTGTCTGGCCTTGATCAGTTAACCTGCTAAGATAAGCAAGAATCTGATTAATCATCTCTGGGGTAGGTTGGGGTGGTAATTCCTCATTCTGCACTTGCTCACTTTCCCCTTCCTCACCCTCTCTTGCTACTTCCTCAGTCGGTGGGGGAGTCATCGCCCTAGTACTAGATGGGACAGGTGCTTGTCCTCTTCCTCTAGAGGACGTCCTCCCACGACCTCTACCACGACCCCTTGTCACTGCTCCTCTTCGAGCTACAGCCCCAGTGGCTGGCTCAGACGCACCCTGTCCTGCCAGTGCTGGTGTTGGCGTAGTTGTTGCTCTAGTTCTAACCATCTGCGAAATAGAGTGAAGATGGTCAGATACCAATTTGTATCACCTAGATACCAATTGGATCCAAGTAATAGCACGAAAGAAAGAAAGAATGGAATTTTCCTAAAGTCTTGTAGACTCTCAAAGAAGAGTAAAGGCGTCCCCCTACGTTCCTCTAGACTCTACTAGACTCGTTCTTGTGTGATGAGACCAACGAACCTAATGCTCTGATACCAAGTTTGTCACGACCCAAAACGGGTCGCGAGTGGCACCTACACTTACCCTCCTATGTGAGCAAACCAACCAATCTAAACCCCAATCATTTACCAATAATAAACAGAAAATAATGCGGAAGACTAAAAAAACTCATTACGAAATCAATTGATAACTTCTAAAATTCAATACTTATCATCCCAAAATCTGGAAGTCATCATCACAAAAATATCTATCCTCAAATTACTAAATCTAAGAATGTCTAGGAAACTAAAACAAATACAAGAGATAGTCCATGTCCGAACTTCAAGGACATCAAGACATGAATGAGAGAGAATCCAGTCCGAGCTAGGAACAATAGCTCACCCTGAAATCTGACGCGGTGAAGACTGGCTAGAGTTGTTGTTGAGTTGAAGACGACGGCACGTTTGCTGCACTCCACCAATAACAAGAGAAAAACATACAAGTAGGGGTCAGTACAAAACACAGGTACTGAGTAGATATCATCGGCCAACTCAAAATAGAAAACAGTATACATCAGATAATATCATAAAATCAACTACAATACTCAACATGCGGCATTTACAATTACCATAACCCTTGGTCACAACACCAAGCACATCAATAAGGACTCACGCCTCCCCATCATACTCATTTGGGAATTAGGTTCATTAAATTGAGTATATTAACATATTTCAAGATTCATTCTCTTTACTAATCCTGGTGCCGAAACGTGACACTCCGATCCTCATATACTATCCTGGTGTCGGAACGTGACACTCCGATCCTTATCATACTATCCTGGTGTCGGAACGTGACACCTGATCCATATTCTATCCTGGTGTCAGAACGTGACACTCCGATCCTCATATACTATCCTGGTACCGGAATGTGGCACCCGATCCATATACTATCCTGGTGTCGGAACGTGACACTACGATCCTCATATACTATCCTGGTACCGGAACGTGGCACCCGATCCATATTCTATCCTGGTACCAGAACGTGGCACCCGATCCCCTAATCTCACTACTTTCGTTAATCAAGCCTTCTTTTATACCAAGGCATCATCATTAACAAAGTAGATTAGGGTTATTCAAAATTTAGGATTCAATAGCTTCATCATGCTTACTTTATCAAAATTATATAATCACATTCATGCAAGCGTACAATTAAGCATATAGAAGGGTTTACAACACTACCCAATACATATCATTCGCTATTAAGAGTTTACTACGAATAGCATAAACCATAACCTACCTCCACCGAAGAATTGCGATCAAGCAATCTACTTTCCCAAAGTTGCGTTCTTCCTCTCTCTCAATCGATCATTTCTCCCTCTCTCTCTGTTCTTTTTCTTTTTCTTATTCAAACCCTCTTTCTTTTACCCTAATTAGCATATAATTAAGTATAAAAGATGATAAAATAACGCACTAATTATTCCAAGGTTATGTCCTTTAACCCCCAAGAAATTAAATTATTAACATTAAACCACTAACTTTATAATTATAAGCATGAATAGTCCAAAACGCCCCTTAAAACATTTAACAGAAATCCGACCCAGGCAGGGTTACGCAGACTGTGACGGCCCGTCGTGCCTGCGACGGTCCGTCCTGCTGCTTTCGTCACAAAGTTCAGAGACTCAATTCCTTGAAGGGTTTGTGATGGCCCGTCATGCCTGTGACGGTCCGTCCTTCCATTTCGTCGCGAAGTTCAGAGAGTCGATCTCAGTACCCAAATTTCAGAATTCTAAGTGTTTTGGAACGAGACCCCCTCGACGGTCCGTCGTGCCCATGACGGTCCATCGTGGGATCCGTCGATCAAGACAGTTTTTCCAGAAATAAAATCTGCTGCTCAAAACGACTAAACAGGTCGTTACAGTAAAATAATATAGCGAGTTAGCAGATTAAGGCGAATTTTTATGATTAACTCTAGTGGTCTATAATTAACTTGCATCAATCTGAGGTTATATTCTTTTGTTCTCACATTATACATTATATATTTTTGATATATTAATATATGTAATTAAATATAATGTGTATCGAATTATTCAATTCCATTAAAATTAAATAACCTTATCATTTTGAATACTATGTCAACAATTGTGATTTTAATTCAAAATTGGGCATTGGAATGTGAATAACAGTTCAATAATTGTACATTATTAATGAAATAGTGATTGTTGCACCAAAATTTTACATACAAGTGTACATGGTCAAACAAATAATATATTGAATATCCCTACGAGCCGAATTATTGAACCCACAGGATTTTTGATTAGCAAATACCTAATTTTATCTTTCAGTTGTAAATTAAATGTTATAAGTAGTAACATAAAAAAATAGATCTAAAAGTTGTAATATTAACCCTTAAATGGATGTGTGGTATGATTTTTTTTGGTGCTTGATCACTACTGAAATACATCATTGTCTTTTCTTGAACTCATGAGAGGGATAGAGATAGAACACGGAACATAGAGAGCGAGATCATTTTTCACCAAAACAAAGTTGATATGCATATAGAATAGAGATATACCTAAATTGACTCACTTGGCTAAGAAACAAAAAGATAATGTAATGCTCCATGATTGGTTAAACCTATTTTGCTCAATGATGAAATTAGATTTTCAATTTTGGTAGACACTTAATGGTTAATTGGAAGACCATAATGATATTTTTAACCTCGTAAATGAGTAATTCGATAACCAAACATAATCTAAGATTTAAAACACCCGACATGAATTCACATGAAAATCCTAGCCCTAAATTTCTCTAATCTTGATTGAGACCATAGTTAAGCTCGAGACGTTGTTATTTAGTTAATTGCAATTTTTCAGTTTAAAGAAAAAGTCACACCACACATCTATTTAAGGGTTAACGTTACAACTTTTAGATCTATTTTTTTTATATTACTACTTATAACATTTAATTACAATTGAAAGATAAAATTAGCGTAGTGAGGCAATCTAGATATATCCCTATTCTAAATGCAAATCAACTTTTGTTTTGGTGAAAAATGATCTTGCTCCTTATGTTCCGTGTTCTATCTGATCTCTATCCCTCTCACGAGTTCAAGAAAAGACAATATGTGTATTTCAGTAGCGATCAAGCACCAAAATAAAGAAAATAAGAAACAATACTGAATCCATAAACGTGCAACTCCATCCTATCCTATGTACACAATACCTATCAATTTTGTTAGTACATGGTGTCACACCTCTTTCATTTTTATTTTATGAGTTTTTTTTTTTATAATTTTTTTTAGAGTCGCCACTTGGAATTGAATTTTTTATGTGTTCCAAGTCACCCATTAATTCCTAAATTAAATTAAAAAAACTTTTATTTTTAGTCTACGAAAAATATAGATTGGTAAGGAATTCTATTGAACGGAAGAAAGGTATAAGGCACCCCCGAGTCTCATGGTTCTAGCACGGTCGCTTTACTAACTTATATATGGCTAAAAATATTTTATTGGATAAAAAAGGAAATCTGTATTAGTTACTTTTTAAAAAAAAAATTGATTGGCCTAGGAGCATAACCGCACACAAGACCTTTTTTTTAAGAAAGAGAATACACACCAAGAATCGTAACCGAACACATGATGATATTTAAAATTTTACTTTTTTAAATTAAAAAAACTGATAATTAATTAGTCAATTTTTTTAAATAATGATAAAAATGAATAATGAATATGCTGCAATATATAGACAAGAATATGATTATTATTTTTTATTTATTTATTTTTGCAAATTGCTTGTTAGTATTTCTTTTATCAAAAGAAAACAAATAAACATTTAAGTATTACTACTTGACAGTAACAATAAAAGAAAAGTCTTTTACAAAATAATAATTAAACACCCTTTTAAAATAAGTAGTGATATACTAGTTTTAATTTTTTTTCTTTTTTTAATACATTGATAAAATTACTAAAATAACCATTTTAGTAAAATTTCTGTTTTATACAAAATGACCACATTGCTCCCTTTGAAAGAAGGTTGAAACAATAGTTCATTTTATCTAATAGTTAGATTACTAAGTCAAATTAGTCGATTTATATTTTAAAATTTGATATTCAATTCATATTTTTACTTAAGAAAGGAAAAAATATTATGTACCATATACATTTTTTATTATTTATTTTTGCCAAAATACCTAGATTTAAATTTGTTTGTAAAAATGATCAGATTTACATTTTTTTACAAAAATGACCAGATTTATATTTTTGCAAAAATGACCAGATTTATCTTCTTTTTTTTTAATAAAATGGCCAGATTTACATTTTTTTTGCAAACATAGCCTCTTTTTTTTTCTTAAAGTCACCGGAAACTAAAAACATAAAAAAACTTTGAGATTGTTATTATTTTTCTTGACAAACATGAGTTTACATATTAATTTTATGATGAGGTAAAATTAAATTAAATACTACATTAGTAATAAATATATATATATATATATATATATACATAATAATAAATAAAATCACATAAGAATCACAATAGACTTAAGTAAATCAAAACAAACTTAATACAAACAACTTAATCAAAATATAAAAGAACATAAACATTAATTCAAGATTATATTGTGAAACATAAAAAGGAATACCTAAAGTTGATGACAAACAAATAAAGGAATCAAGCTCAATTGAATTCTAAAGACCACCAAAGATGAAATATATTTTATTTAAAAAAGGATTTTTCTTTCTTATGATTTTGCTCTTTCAATTTTTATGTTCTTATTCAATTATCAAATAATGCAATTGTGACTGAGTGCGCTTCTTTCTGCGAGATTATAATTTCATATATTTTAAATTAATATATGAAATTAATTTAAAATTGTAATGTCAATTTATTAGGTTTGTGTTGGTGAACTTCTAGTGTAAAAAATTTGAAGTATAATAGGAAGAATTAAACCAAACTTAACATGAATTTAGTGCTCAACTATGAGAATGTGAAGAACATGGTATCGAAAATTTGTAAGAATGTGCAAATTTAATTTTTATTTTGATATTTATTTTCTTTTGTGTCATTAAAAATGATATGAAATTTCATGTATAAATAGTTGTACTAAGCACACGTGCATTGAATGAGAAAGGGATTTAAAATATTATATTTTAATCAATATAGGATTTAATTGACAAAATTAAAGTATAAGATCTAACTGACAAACGAAACTAAATATAAGGGTCTCCAGATCATTATGATATTAATATATTATTAAATTAATTTATCATCCTTACTATTAGTTTCACCAAATCAAATTACAAAGTGTCCTTCCAAACAAGTTTTAAATCATGGAGTTCAAACTTTTGAGTAGACGACAAAAGTTAGGTTTTGACAATTCAAAATTCCAAAATCTAATGAAGGATTTGAGGATCAATGAGGATAGGGAGAAGTGTAGCCTAAATTTGTCAAATCTAACTAACCTTAATTGACATTTAAAATTTGGCTACAATTTTCATAACATATTTTAAAAAAACTATCTGATATACACACTATTGTCATACGGATTCGAGATTTTGTTTGATATTTGATTCACATTCAATTTAATAGTCAAGTACATTCAAAAATTCAATTTATGTGTTAAATACACAAATTTTTCTAATAAATTTTGAAATCCTTCATCTATAGCTTGTTTTTACCCTTTAAAGTTTTAATTTTTGAGTCCATTTGGATAGGACTTTTTTTTTTCTTTCTTCCAAAAAGAAAAAGAAAAGAAAGAAGAAGATTTGAAATAAATATTTGATTATACGTATTATTCTGATTTATGAAAAAGGTAAATAATTTGAAGCTGAGTTTCAAGTTTGAAAAAAGCGATTTTGACTTTTTTTTTTACTCAAAAAAAAATCTTTATATCTTTTTCAAAATAAATAAATGTTCAATCATAACTTAAATTTTTAAAATATTAATTCTAAAACAATTTTAAATACTACTTTTGAAAATCATTTTTTTATGTCAAAACATCTGCTTAAAAGATAGGGAAAACTAAGTCCATACCCCATAAAAGAAAAAAATAACTACGGATAACTATCTATTTATAATTAATATTCAAGAACTTTGATATTGAAAAAAATTGAATTATCAATTTTTAACGAGGGACTTCTAAAATCCTCAATGATAACATAATACTATCATGCACAACAGAAAATTTCATAACATGAATAGCTCAAATATTGAATGACACCCATGTCACCATCATAGTGTATATACTGTGATGATATTATAAAGGTTTCCTTTTAAGTCATTCGATGGTATATATATTCTATTTGATTTGGTTTAATAATGTAAAAACCAAATAAAATAATTTAATTTTGATTAATAATCGACCTAAATTGATCTTTAAATACTTTGATAGTTATTTTTTTTCTTAAAATTTGGGGCAAACAATAATAATTTTTTTTTATTAAAGGAGTACTTTTTACTTGCCACAAATTTGGCCAAGCTATTGAGGGACTAAGCTATATGCCGTATTTTTTTTAAATCAAATTTGTTTTAAAAATAAAATAAAAAATATTGAATCATTTAATTAAAAAAATCAACAATATAACCTTTTAGTTTAATTTTATAACTTAAACTATTATAACGTGCAAAATTAAACCCTCACCATCAGTAAGGTAAAAATTCAAATAAACGTATTTAATTAACCAATTTAGCTACTAATTAGATTATTCTAACTTTTCTCTATAAATTGATTAGCTCACCACCTTTACTTTATCACTTGTCTCTCTCTGTTTTTTACCATTGCTCAAAATTCTTCACAACATTGTACTATGAAGAAAGTTATTATTTCTTGTGTTGCAATATTCTTGTTCCTTTTTCTTGGTGAATTGTTGGTGACTGAGGCACAAACATGCAATGTCAATGAACTTATTAGTCCTTGTTTTGCGACGTTTGCGTTTTCATCGCCACCCTCTTCAGCATGTTGCACTAAATTGAGAGAGCAACAACCTTGTCTTTGTGAGTACATCAAGAATCCTGCCTATGCGCAATATATTAGCTCTACTCTCATCTCGAGAGTTTTAACCGCCTGTAAAATACCAGTTCCTAAATGTATCTAAAACAAATTAGACAGACGATGATATTAATTAAATGGTATCATCTATATGTGTTGTGGTATTAAATAAAATGAGTATGTTGCTATTGTATTAGCCATACTTTTATATCCTACTTGGATAAATCTTGTGTTTAACAATAAATAATATATATGATATCATATATCATGCATATATATTGAATCTTGCTAGCTCTTTGTTACGTAGTTCCAAGATACCCTAGATTTTATGATGTTTGGGTTAACTGTAAATGTTATAATTTATTTGTTTGGTTTAGGCATGACACATAGTTTAAAAAAATAAAGAAATGTGGTCTTAGACTAATGGTATATAAAATATATATAATTTTCTTTAATTTTGTAATTTTAAATATATCACCTGAAAAATTGTAATGATTAAATTTAAGGAATCCCATAGTGTAATTCAATAATTACATTTTGTCCCGACAAAATTAGTATTTACAAAAAATCCCTTAAATTTGTTGTTCTGTGATACTTTAGACTCTAGCGGTACATGGTAAATGATACATGGTAAGTTTAAACTGTTGAGAAAAAATTGGGAAAAAAATAGTACAATGAATGTTGTTACTAAAACAGCTTAATTTAAGGTAACAAATCATTAATCACCATAAAATCAGCACGTAATTGGATAACATTCTCCCCTATGTATAAGGTAACAAATCATTAAACATTTGGATAACATTCTCCCCTATATATTTTTCAAAGTCCTTTAGGAAATTGTTGTTAAAATTGGCAGCAAACCTTATGGGATGTGTTAATATCTTTTTAATCTTTTACTTCAGTGGCTGCAATTTGAAAATAAAACAGCAAATTATAACGATATTAAAATATAAATACCAAATAAAACAACTAATAACTTACTGATACATGGTTTCAGTTTTCAGAAATTCATACTACATGAAAAACATGTGATACATGTCTACTACATGTATCAGTGAATTAACTAAAACATTATAACATGTGATATATATCAAATACATGTATCAGAAACATCGACTAAACAATATACACACTGATTCTATATGTATCATCAAGTATAGTGGATGAAACATTTATTAAACTTAGTGAATGATACATTATAACAATTTTCAAAACATGTATCAGTACATTAACTAAACAACTAATACCTTACTGATTTATGAAAGTGAAATATCATATATATATATATATATATATATACATCATTTGAACCTTTTGTAAGGTGACCGTTCATTTTCATCTGCTTGCCTCCAAGAACAAGAAGATTACCAAATTCATCTGCTTTTTGGTTGTTCGTTTAATCTTTCCTCTGATTGGAATTTGTTTCTTCAGTAACTGAACTTGGGGGTTTAGGGTTTTTATTTTTGGGAGTTGTTAAGCATGTGGGTTTACGTTGAAGTTGGAATGGCGGAGTAAGTAATCTTTAAGAGAAGGAAGATGATTATGGAAAAAAAAGAACTGAAACTTGATGGATTAAGAACAAAACGGGAGAAGTTAAGAGAAGTTGTTCTGATTTTTGAAATTTCAAATTTTTTTGAATTTTGAAATTTAAAATTTCAAAATTGGGTCTTTTATTTAAAATTAATTAAAATTAATAATTCAAAATAAAAAAAACTTATTTAAAAGGTTGAGTGTTTAAATGGAGAAAATTCAAAATCCAAAAATTGATTTAAAAGGTTGAGTGTTTTAATGGAGAAAAAATAGGCATTAAAATGGATAATTGTGTATTATAGGAGAGAGAATGTAATGTATCTATAAACTTAAAAGTGAAATTAAAAAAAAAGGGAATTATGTAATATTTAAAAAAAGAAGGGAAAATTAGAGAATATAAAACTTATAGTTGTGTATTTAAGTTATTTTTCCTTTTTTTTTTTTGGTTTAATGCGAATGTATAATAGCCAAATGTTTCACGAAACTACATGAAAATTGGTACATGTTGATAACGCTATTATCAGACCACTTCAATCACCACAAATTGTTAGTCAAACATTCACACCTTTGTAAAATGAAAATGGAAAAATGAAATAAATACTTATTTTAACGATATATGAAGTATATTAACTGATTATACATAAAGTGTACTGACAATTCAATCTCAATCAACTCTAAACAATCTCAAATTTTAGTTTAACAATAATTTGCTAAAACAATTCACGGTTGCGGTACATCAAGTTTTTAAAAGGAGATAGAGAAGAAGAAGAAAAAAAGAAAGAAAGAAATAATAAGGAAGAACAAGGACGTATTGGTCAAATACACCAGTTAGCGCAATATATCAGTTGAATACATCACTTTACATGATATATCGGGATGTAAGCAGTATATTGAGACTAACTTTACATGATATATTAGTACGTAAGCAGTATATTGAGACTAACTCATGTTTTCGTATTGGGCTCGTGGTCATACTCTAGTTTTATATAAATGACAACTTGACTATATTTTTAATTTGGTACAAATTAAATAAACTGCTATATATTATAAAATCAAGCTTATAAACTATAAACATAAAGAGAAGAAAACAAAAGAAGTAGATAGAAAAAGATGAATTTTCTTCTTATTCAAGTGTATTCTATAAAAGGTGAGTGCTATCTCTATTTATAGAGTACAAATATTACCCAAAGGCCACCACGATAAATGCCCAATTAATAGGTACATAGTTATCTACAAAGGTTCATGTCACCTTGAAAATATTGATACATGATAGGATAAGTTCACAAAGAAAGCAAATAGACAATCTAATATTCAATGGATTTATAACACTATAATATTATATATTCATGAAATTTATCCTATCATTAATTAATTTTACAAAACATTGCAACACTAATTTTTTCTAGCGTGCAACATCAAGGTAATTTGTGTATCAAACGTACTGAAAAATCAAAATACGAAATAACGTCAAATTCAATATGCATATATACATTTGGAATACAATATCAAGATGGTTTTAATTCAACACTCTGGGCATTAAAATGTGGAGAAAAGGATATACAAGCTTCGAAGACCTCTTGCAATAATTTCAAAGCACTTACAAAAAAAAAAAGCTAAATCGAGTGAAATGATAAACGATAATTAAAAGTTGTCTATATACCAACGAAAATATACAACGACATGAGTGTTAGAATATACATGAAATTGAAGAAGAGTAATTTGGAATGTATCAACAACAAGGGATAAGTACATACAAGATATAGAAGAAGAATATACAAGTGATACACTTGATTTGGTACAGTCAAACAATTGAAATAATTCAAAATGTGATAACGTACTATTGTCAAATAGAAAAGGGCTAAAATACTTTTGAACTATTGAAGTTGATACAAAATATCCTTCATCAACCTATTGACTTATAATATCCTCAATGTTAGTCTTTATGCCTCTATAATGCTCTTATTACCAATTGTATGGATATGCAGGAGGGGTGTTCTTAAATGTGTGTAAGGGTTGTGTTTGGCTCTATTAACAAATATAATTGATTTAATATGTAGCACTCGTAATTCGTTGAAAATTTAATTAACCTAAATAAATCAAATCCCAATTCTCGGTCAATGATTAAATTATTAAACCCAATAAGAGTATATCAAAATTACTATTTTAGTTCTTATTATATAACAATGACTTTAACGTTTTTACCAATTTTATTTTTTAAATTTTAGTATTATTTTCAGCAGTAGAGAACACAAACTAGAATCACTTCCTCTTTATTGCGATACCTTCTCCCTTCTCAATATAAAGTAGTATTATCTTCTTTCTTCTTAATTTTCGATTTGATTGACAAATACAAATAACTAATGTTGTTTACTTAATTCATGCCGCATCTTATGAAATAATTCGAACAATTATGTCTTAAACAAAGTAATTAGTGTTGAAATTTGCGTGAGACTTCTATTCTCGCTAGTATTTCTATTTTTATGAACATAGTATATATATGATCATATGAGCATTTTTTATCAGTTAAATCGAAAATTTAACTGTTAAGAATCAAAATTGATTAACCAAAAATTAATAATGAATATCTTATTGATTTGGTTATCAATTTAGTATGTTCACAAATCGAAAAGCGATAAACTGAACCGCTACTAATACATAAAATTGAATCAGATCGACCGATGCAAACCCTTACTTAAAATCACTTTTTTTTTGATTTTCTAAAAGCATGACCAAAATTAACATCTCAAACTTTCTAAAAAAAAAAAAAAGAAAAAGAAAAGGGAAACACTAAATTATAAGACATACATCCATACCATATATATTAATTCTACTTATACTTTCAAATAATAACAAACAATTACTTATCTTACTACTATTTAAGAGTTTCTACGACATATTATGGAAGATTAGATAGATGCATTTTTACTACAAAATACACTAAACTAGGAAGAGACATAGTCATGTATCCCAAATACATATGAACCACATTAGATACATGTATATTTATATATATATCTAGTGTGATTAGCATGTATCTCTCAAATACATATGAACATTTTATATCAGTTTAATAGAAAATTAAACCGTAAAGAATCAAAATTGATTATTCAAAAATTGATAATAAATATCTTACTGATTTAGTATCGATTTAGCATGTTCATAAATCAAAAATCAATAAACTAAACTGCTATTAATACATAAAAGTATAACCGAACTGACTTATGCACACCCTTACATAAAAGAACATTTTTTTTAATTTTCTTAAAGCTTTACCAAATTAACATCTTAACTTTCTAAACTTTTTATTTAAAAAAAAGGAGGGGGGAGGGTGGGGGGACTACATTAATTATTAGACATACATCATACCATATATATTAAGTTCACCTGTACTTTCAAATAATAACAAACAGTTACTTATCTAACACAAATGAAGAGTTTCTAGGATATATTAAGGAAGATACACCTAGATACATGTATTTTCACTATAAAATACACTAAAATAGGAAAAGGTGGGGAAGGAAATAGTCATGTATCCCAGATACATATGAACCATACTATATACACATTAGATACATATATCTATATATATATCTAGTCTCATTCGCATTTATATCTCAAATGCATATAAGAGTGGCCAGCCCGATATGAGGGAAGCGAGAGTGATTTGTCTATTTATTTCAAATACATGTGAATCCACATGTATACTATATATCAAGAACAAATTTCATCTAATTGCAACCCATATGTCTTGAAATACATGTGTGGATACATTAAAATCTGATAAAATTTTTACAAACTATAGTATATTTAAGTATATAATTAACTCTTAAACTAATGAGATTCATATAGGTTTTCCTAATTTTAAAAAATCACTTTTCTACTCGCCAAAAATTATGGCCAAACACAGTATCTCTAGTAGGACCAATCTATATATCCGATTTTTTAATAACTTTAGTACAAGATTAGGTGACTAACAAAGATAGGCCATTTATCAAAATTTCAAAATATGGCCTTTTTAGTTTCATTGTGACATCAGTTTCTACGATAAACAAAGGATTTTGTAATAATACAATATAATTATGTTATTAGTAATAATAAACATCAATATTTACAAGGGTAATTTTCACATATAGTCACAGAAAAGTATTTTAATTATGCTTCATATCTATAGTTTGTTTGTTATGATTCATAGCTACATGTTACACGGACGAGAGAGAAAAGTGAGATTTAGAGACGGAGGAAAGAGGCAAGTAAGAGAGGGCTGGGAGTGGAGAGAGATGAATTATATATGTATATCTGTCAAAATAATTGTATATATGTAACTGGTATACACATGAATTTGTATATCTGACGATCGAGATTGGGAGAGGGAGAGAAAGGTGAGCGAGCTTGTGAAAGGGAGAGGAGAGAGGCGAGCGAGAGATGAAAGAGAGTGGAGAGATGCCAACTATTTATGGATATTGTTAGATAATTATATATATTTTATTACTATTTATATATCAGTTATTGTATACAATTTGAATTCATATACAATTTAATCAAGTTAAAATGTCTATTCATTCTCTCTCTCTCACTTTATGCAAGCACAAATTATACATTCTATTTATATAATTTGTGTTTGTATAAAACGAGAGAGAAAAAGGAAAAGGAGGGTTGAATAGGAAAATATTTATACTTGTATAATTATAAGTATATAGGACAAAAAGATATGTATTTGTAATTGTATCTGTCTCTCTCGCTTTGTACAAACACAATCACAAATTGTACATTTGTGTTTGTATAAAGTGAGAAAGAAGCAAGAGAAAGACTGGGCATGGAGAGGAGAGAGGCGAGGAAGATATGAATGAAAAAGAGGAAAGTGGTGAGCCAGATTTCTGAGAGATGGGAGAAAAGGCAAGAGAGAGAATGTAATTACAACAAGAAGTAAATTCCAAATTGTAATTAGCAAAATGTAGCTATCGTAGCTAATTAATAATATATATTTGCTTAACCACAAAATTTTGACTATTTATAAACAGTACTCTATTAAAAAAATCACTAAAAAATTTAATGACTTCAATTGAAATGTCATTAACTCCACTGTCCTTAGAACGAAAAATTTGTCGCCATATTAAATTTCTTAAGTTCATTGTCCTAAGTTTATTCAACAAATTTTCACTATAAATTAAGACTCCATCATTCATTAACTTTCCACCTTTGCTTGACTTCTCTATCTTACCATATACTCTAATATTATTAATTCTTGAAAACTTTGGAATATGACCAAGGCTACTTCTTTTGTTGCAATATTTTTGGTAGGGGCAATGGCCCTTTTTCTTGGTGAATTTCTAGTGACAGCTCAAGTAAAGTGCAATGTCATGGAGCTAAGCTCGTGTGTCCCTGCGATTTCATCGTCAACGCCACCTCCACCGTCCCCCACTCAGAAATGTTGCGCTAAGTTGAAAGAGCAAGAGCCTTGCTTTTGTGATTTCCTCAAGAATCCTCTCGCGAAGCCATATGTAAACTCTACTCGTGCCCGAGAGGTTTTAGCAATTTGTGGAGTACCCTTTCCTCAATGTTAGGATTTTGACGCGCACACACAAAAAAATTTAATAGACGATGATAGAAATACATAGTAGAATGGTCTAATACTATCATCTATATGTCTGTGGTATTACATAAGATATGTTAACATATTCCTAAATAAAATGGTTGTGCTAGCCATACCTTTCTTTCCCTACTTGGATGAATAAAGAATAATTGACTAATAATATGACATATTCAATCTTGTTACCTTTTCTTTGCTACGTATTTTCAATAATAGCCAAAATTTATGATGTTTGGTTTTAGTAAATAATAACATTAGTGAAATGTGTTTGTTTGTCTATCAGAAACCGTCTTGATACCTTCCATGATAGGAGTAAGATCTGTGTACACTCTATCTTACTTAGACCTTATATGTGGATTTCACTCATATGCTATATATTATTGCTGTTGTTAGTGAAATATGTTTGGTTATTGGTATTTCATAGTAAGAAATTTTCTGATGAAATTCATATATATGTATATACACACTTGGAGTACACGGGCATCCACATGTATTAGTAAAAAATGAAAGCCTTTAAACTTCAAACTCGAAAAAAAGAAATGAAATTAGAAATATATTTGTAAATGTATGTAGAAATTTGTCAAAAAAGTGACATGTTTTGTGCTTGGCACACTACAACAAAAACCAAAACAACATTTAGTTGTAACAAATATTGATATTAATAAAAAGTGTTAAAGTTTTTACTAGCGTTAGTTAAGTGTCATTAGAACTAATGTTGCTAAAGGCTTCAGGGACATATACAAAGAGTGTTAATTGCAGATAAAAATGCATATTTAGTGGCAATTAAGAATTAATTGTCGCTAATGACTATTTTTGATATAGTGACACCCGTAGTAACAATAATTAACAAAATACTAAGAACAATTAGTACCAAGTGTTAGTGAAAACTTACAATTTAACAAAAATACATGATTACAATTGAAAATGAAATGAAGAAACAAAAATCTCTTCAGGCTGAAGCGCGGATATCTCGCTCTATTTAAGGAGATTCAAGTCCACTGAAGCAAATGTTTTCATCGGTTCATCAATAGTCCTCTTTGACTTAACTCAACAACTCTGGACACGGGTTGAGTCCAAAGCTATAAAAAAAACACCTCCCTTCAACTAATAAGAACTCTCTTTTAGACAAACTTTATGCACTCTATATTTTTTTTGTGTTGTGGGTATAAAATCAAATGAAGACCACCACTATTTATATTAGAAGGAGTCTTTCTAGCAATGAAGAAGAAAATAAATAGTGTAATAAATAGTAAAGATAATGATCTTAAGAGTCACATAGGTTACAAAGAATAATGGAGGAGTTAAAAGAGTGAAAATATATGAGGGCATCCAATGCCACTAATGTGCAAAACTGAAGAGTACACAACCACCATAATTCACAACGTTCATTAGAACGTTTACCACCATTTTTAATGGCATTTAAGCCAAATAACAATTGACATTACTCATCCACTTAAAAGGAGAATCAGTTGACCAACAATTAATTGAGGAAGTACTGCCTCAGAGGCAACTCCAACGGACAAAATCAATTTGTCAATGTGGCAATGCAAATATGTATACTTTTATAATATTAAAATGCTATTAAAATGATTACAGTAATAATTCCCCACTCATTTAAATATTATATAAGAGAGTATATCAGCTGAAGCAAAATTATCATGCATAATAAAGGTGTGTTTTGCGTTGAACCTCTATTAGTGGAACATTAACGTTTATTTCAAAGTCGTAGTGGTCTCAGACGTGAATTATGACTGCTTAAGGAAAATAAAATATCACTTCTCTAATCAAGATGTTGACATGAGCTTTAAAGTCAACACGTTATCTTCATATGCTATCCCGATTTCATGAGTGCATTTGAGAATAAGCTAATTCTCATAGGAAACGACCTACTTCCACACATCATATAAGTGAAATCTGTCGAGAGTGCTTCTGTAAGATTAACACTCCACCCATATGGGCTACAGATATTCATTAAGAGTTTTACCAACTCAACCTTCACAAACTACAAGAAACAATGCACTCACATCATAGGGAGGGAATTAAAAAGATAGTACATTTTTTTCACAACAAGTCATTATATGATTAGTTTTTCCCATTGAACTTGATTATAGGATCTCTAGTCACCAGGTTGGGTTTCCTCATATATGACTCAAGGTTTTGTAGGCTTCAATTTCATCCCCTCGATATTCTCCAGACCTTTTCTCTTGTTAAAGCCTTAGTAAGAGGATTTGCAAGATTATCACAAGATTTGACATAATCAACATTAATGATATCATTTGTCAAATATGATCTTACATTACTGTGTTTCCTCCTTATAGGTCTGGATTTACTGTTGTAATAACGATTTTGAACTCTACCAATTGCAGCAGTGCTATCACAATGAATTAAAAGACAAAGAATTGATTTTTCAAAATAAGGTATTTGAAATAATAAATCTCTTAACCAATTCGCTTCCTCACTTGTGAAACTAAATCAATTAGTTCAGCCTCCATGATAGAGTTAACAATTATAGTTTGCTTTTTTGATCTCCAACAAACAGAACCACCACCTAGAGTAAAGACATAATTATTTGTAAAACAGGAATCACTTGATAAAGTGTTTCAATCTGCATCACACAAGCCTTCAAGTACATCAGGATATTTTTTATACAACAAACCACAATTTTTTTGTTTCAATTAAATATCTCATAATTCTTATTACAACATGTCAATGTTCATTACCTGACTTGCTTGTAAACCTGTCAAGTACTCCTACTGCATATGCAATATCAAGCTAGTGCAATCAGTCGCATATCTCAAACTTTCAATTATTCTAGCATATTCCTTTTGATTTATTACATCATTTTCACTTTTAACAGAAAATAAGTGAACACTTGAATCAAAAGGAGTAGCAACATGCTTACAATCATGAAAGTCATATTGTTTCTAAATTTTCTCAACATAAAGTGACTGGTCAAGAAAAATTCCCTCACATGTTCTTGTTATTTTTATTCCAAGAATGAAATTTGTCTCACCAAGATCTTTCACATTAAAGTGGGTTCTAAGAACATTTTTAGCTTCATCAATAACATTCATGTTAGACCCAAAGATCAACAAATCATCAACATATAGGAAAATAATTACATGTGAATTATATCAAGACTTATAATATATGCACTTATCACACTAATTTGTTTTAAAACCATTTTCAATCATGCAAGAATCAAAATTTTCATGCCAATGCATAGGTGCCAGTTTCAAGCTATATAGGGATTTAGTAAGTTTACACACTTTGCTTTCTTGGTCTGCTTCAACAAACACTCGGGTTGATCCATAGAAATTTCTTCATTTAGGTCTCCATTTAAGAAAATCAATTTTTACATCCATTTCATGAATTTGCAAATAAAAAATTGCAGTCATAGCAATTAAAAGTCTTATGGATGTAATTCTTGTAACTGGAAAAAAAGTATAAAAAAAATTATAGGCTTTCTAGTTGTTTAAAACCTTTTGCGACTAGCATAGCCTTGTATTTATCAATAGAACCATCCGGTTTCAATTTTTTCCTTAAGTCCCATTTCCAATCAATTTTTTTACAACCCGGTGGTAAATCAACTAGTTTCCAAGTTTTATTAGAAATTAGTGATTCCATTTCATCATTTACAATATCTTTCCAAAAAATAGTATCATGTGAAGATAATGCTTCTTTCAAAGTTAAAGGGTCATCTTCAACATTAAACACATAAAAATCAGGGCCGGCCAAAATCTTTTTCTACTCTAGCTCTTTTACTTCTTCTTAACTCAAAATCATTAACTTCTTTTTTTCTCAAAGTTGAAGTAGAAGAACTAGGTAGTGACAATATATTTTGTTCAATCCTTTGACCCCCACTATTTTTAGAATCAAATTGAAATTTATTTTCATGAAAAATAGCATCACCGGATTAAATTACAATATTATCTTCAAGATTAAAAAATATATAGGTTGTACTATTTGAAGCATAACCAAGAAAAACATAAGTAGTAATTTTTTTACCCAACTTTGTAATTTTGGGATCCATTAGCCTCACAAATGCTAGACAACCCCAAACTCTTAGATATACCAAAATTGACTTGTAACCTTTCCACAATTCAAAAGGTGTCAGTTTTGACTTTTTATGAGGCGCACGATTCGATGCATACAAGCAGTTAAAATAGTTTTACCCCAAAAATTTAATGGTGCATGTGACTCAATAAGCATGACATTAGTCAATTCAACCAAAGTTATATTTTTCTTTTCTGCTACTCCATTAGATGAAGGAGAGCAAGAAAGAATAGTTTCATGAATTATTTTGAATGATCTAACAAAAGAATTAAACTCATCTGATTCATATACACGACCTCTAAAACTTTTAATTCTTTTTATTTTTCTTCCAAACTGATTTTCAACCTCATGGAGATAAGTTTTAAAATTTTCAAAAGCATCTCTTTTATTTTTCATCAATTAAACATATGTAAACTTAGAAAAATAATCAATAAAAGTAATAAAATATGTATTACCTCCAAGAGTTAGAATTTTACCAAGTTCACAAATATCAGTATCAACTAATTCTAACAAATCAATTTTTTCTTTCAACTTGAAAATGAGGCCTTTTAGTGATATTGGTTTTACTACAAGTCTCACACTGTTCAAAATTCATTTTAATCATTGGGATCAGTCCTAAACTACTCATGATTCCAACATAACGATCATATTAATTAATATGACACAAACGAGCATGCCAAACATTAATAGAAGAAAGCACATAGCGGAAGTAGAAGTTTTATTCATTTCAACATTCAACTTAAACATCCTATCACGTGCATACCACTTTCCCACAAAATACCCCTCTTCACTATTACATATTGATCAGATTCAATAATCTTCTTATAGAAGGAGTGTAAAGTACATCTTTCAAAGTTAATACCCTTCCAAAAGTAAAACACAATTCGACATCTCCCTTTCCAAGCACTTGAGTAGTGTGAGCACCACCAAGCATGATGGTTTTGGGCTCCTCAAAATGAGTATATTTTTTAAATCGGTCTTTGTCATAACAGACATGACGGTTTGCACTAGAATTAGCCCATCATCCATAAACATTCTCAACCATATTCATGTCGGTAATCACCACCACAAAATGTTCTTCGGTAACGTTTGCCTGAGGGAAAGAACCACGTTTTCAGAATCTGCAAAATCCGCTCTTGCCACAAACAAGGCATTTTCTTGAACTTGTTGATTTTGTGCTTGGTGATTTTCACCATTATTTTTCTTGGGAGGTCTACCATTGTTTTTCTTGAATTTTTTCTTCTTAGGCTTTAAAGAAGTATTTTTGTGAGTTTCAAGGGTAGCATTATTCGAAGTAATTAAATTTACCTTCGATGTGATGTTGTTCTCTTCTATTTGTAAAAGTGTATCTTGACCCCTTGCTTCTTCTTCCATGCGGATTTTCATTATCATGGTTTTAAGAGAGATTTTCTTTTGTTTGTAGCGAATAGTTTTTGAAATTCATTCCAAGAAGGTTGGAAGTTTATCTACTATGCCACAAACAATAAGGTTATCTCCAATTTTTACCTCTTCGGATCTAAGTTCTCCAACAATCATTATGAAATCTTGAGCTTGATCTACCACTGACTTGTTGTCCACCATTTGGAAACGAAAAAATTTACTACCTGCATATTTTTTCGCTCCAGCCTCTTCGGTATCATACTTACTCTGTAATGCCTTCCAAATTTTCTTTGCACTAGAGTAAGTTCTATCATAATAATCATAAAAATTATCAGATGGACAATTAAGAAGATAATACCGACACTTATAGGAATCACCATCGTACTTTTCCACTTTCTCTAGATGAGAAATAATTTCATCATCATCATAGTGGTGATGTCTTCTTTATTTGGATTCTTCTAGGTTAATACATAAGAAACATTGAGAAGATTTAAGTAGAAAAATATTTTACCCTTCCATCTCTTAAAATAGTTACCATTGAACCGAAATGACTTGTTAAGATCTCCCATTTTGACATCCGCGATTTTTTTCAATTGTAGCCATCTTGAATCTCCTTAAAATTGTTAGTGAAAACTTACAATATAATAAAAATACAAGATTACAACTGAAAATGAAATGAAGAAACGAAAATCTCTTTAGGATGAGACGCGGATATCTCGCTCTTTTTAAGGAGACTCAAGTCCACTGCAGCAAATGTTTTCACCGGTCCAACAGTAGTCCTCTTTCACTTGTTCCCTCCAGGATACAACAACTTTCACAAAAATATAACTCAACAGCTCTGGAAAAGGGTTGAGTCCAAAGCTCCACAAAAAAGAACACCTCCCTTTAACTAATAAGAACTCTCTTTTAGATAAACTTTATGCACTCTATATTTCTTGTGTATTGTGTGTATAAAATCAAGTGAAGACTACCACTATTTATACTAGAAGAAGTGTTCCTAGCAATAAAGAGGAAGATAAGTGGTATAGTAAATAGTAAAGAGAATGGTCTTAGAAGTTACATAGGTTACAAAGAATAGCGGAGGAATTAAGTGTGAAAATATATGAGGGCATGCAATGCCACTAATGTGCAAAACTGAAGAGCGCACAGCCACCATAATTCACAACGTTCATTAGAACGTGTACTACCATTTTTAATGGCATTTAAGCCAAATAACAATTGACATTACTCATCCACTTAAAAGGAGAATCAGGTGACCAACAATCAATTGAGGAAGTACTGCCTTAGAGCAACTCCAACGGACAAAATCAATTCGTCAATGTGGCAATGCAAATAAGTATACTTTTATAATATTAAAATGCTATTAAAATGATTACACTAACACCAAATATTGAACTTCAAAATTGAAATGAAATAACATGTTAACAAGTTAAAAAGTAAATTAGTTTGATCCACCAAATAATATACCGAAATTGCATATTTTAATAAAGAAGAAAACGATTTAGATTGAATTAAATTGATCTTATTTTTTATTGCGATTAGTTGTGAAACACTTAATAATTATCGAATTGAGTTAATCCAAAATCGATCCAACTAAATCAATTAACCATAAACTGGTTGAATTGATCGAATGTAAACCAATTGTGCAGTTTTCTGTAATGAGATTGTTGAAGTATGTGATCATCTCATTTAAAAGTTTATGATGCTAAATATAGCATGATCTTATCAAAAGCTTTATCGACTCAGATACCATATTGAAGTACGTTTGACAATTTCATCTAAAACTATATATCTTATTCGGATGTAAAAAAATCTGCTAGTATTTATGTGTCCACCTTAGATGGACTGCAATGTCGTGAAAATCAACTAAGCAGATAATCGTAATCATTGAACTCAATGGAACCATTGAAATATGATCTGAGGTTCCTTTGACCTGAAATCCGTGAAAGACACAAGAAACTAATCATAACGCCTAAAAGGTCAAATCAAGCTCGGGACTTCTAAAAATTCAATTATGACCTCACTTAGGCCTAGATTCATCCCCGAAGTTCAATGGTACTCTCGGAATTTCGATGCAAGCATCCAAACTCTGTTTGTATTTTGTAAGTTATTCACTAACAAACTCTGAATATTGACCAAAGTCAACTCAAATCCTCAAAAAGACTTCGAATATAAAATCGACAACTCTCGTAGACCAATTTCACATTCTGAAATTAATGGAATCAACGAAATTACATCACAGCACCCGAAACTCCAACAAACACCAACAATTACTTTCTAATAACTTTAGCCTTTAAATTTAAAAGGCTTAATTTGTCAAAACAACAATAATTTAGTCATTAGAGTGACTCCATAACAACATTTTAACTATTTAATAAAAATGACAATATTTTAGTTTGTTAACATGATTATGTATTTTTTTTTATTTGAACATAAACTTAATAATAAAAATTAGAGTAAAACATGGAACTTAAAACATCAAAAAAGATAAAAACAACACCAATATTCTTCAGTTACATTTTCAAAAGTTGAAATGTTGCCATTAATTGTGTTGAGCGTTTTTTTCTTAATAATTCCATATATATATATATATATATATATATATATATATGTATGTATGTATGTATGTATGTATGTATGTATGTATGTATGTATGTATATGTATTATTAATTTGCAAGTATCGTAACTCATAATTTAGATGACCTTCAGTTTTTAATTTTTAATCATACATATAATAATTGATATAGTATATAAGTAAACAAGACCAAAAGAAAAAAAAATTGGACCAATATTTTGATATATAGTTCATTTAATTTATTAATCGTAACATTAGTATGAATGATTTTTTTTTTAGAAAATTTCCAAAATAACAATATTTTAACATTTTATGGAGCCTACAAATTTTAACGACCTGTTTAGTCGTTTTGAGCAGCAGCTTTTATTTCTGGAAAAACTGGTTAAGTCGACGGATCCCACGACGAACCGTCATGGGCACGACGGACCGTCATGGGGGTCTCGTTCCAAAACACTTAGAATTCTGAAATTTGGGTACTGAAATCAACTCTCTGAACTTCGCGACGAAGTGGCAGGACGGACCGTCACAGGCGTGACGGGCCGTCACAGACCCTTGATAAAAATCTAGTCTCTGAACTCTGTGACGGAAGCAGCAGGACGGACCGTCGCAGGCACGACGGCCCATCACGGGCTGCGTAATCCCAAGCTGGGTCGGATTCCTGTCAAATGTTTTAAGAGGCGTTTTGGACTATTCCTGCTTATAATTATAAAGTTAGTGGTTGAATATTAATAATCCAATTTCTTGAGGGTTAAAGGAGATAACCTTAAATTAATTAGTGGGCTACTTTTACCATTTTTGATACTTAATTATATGTTAATTAGGGTAAAAGAAAGAGGGTTTGAATAAGAAAAATAGAAAGAACAAGGAGAGGAAAAGAGAATCGATCGATCGAGAGAGGAACGAAGAGGACAACTGAGCTTTGGGGGAATTAGCTTGTTCGATCGCAATTCTTCGGTGGAGGTAGGTTATGGTTTTTATGCTATTCGTAGTAAACTCTTAATAGCGAATGATATGTATTGGGTAGTGTTGTAACCCTTCTATATGCTTAATTGTGTGTTTGCATGTTGTGATGATATAATTGTGATGAAATAAGCATGATGAAGCTATTGAATCCTAAATCTTGAAAACCTCTTGTTAATGATGATGCCTTGGTATAAAAGAAGGCTTGATGAACTAAAGTAATGAGATTGATGATGCCTTGGTATAAGAGAAGGCTTGATGAATTAACAGAATGAGATTTGTGGAGCGGGTGTCACGAACCGACATGTAGAATTAGGGGCTCGGGTGTCACGAACCGACACGTAGAATTAGGGGATCGGGTGTCACGAACCGACACGTAGAATTAGGGGATCGGGTGTCACGAACCGACACGTAGAATTAGGGGATCGGGTGTCACGAACCGACACGTAGAATTAGGAGAGCGGAGTGTCACGTACCGACACAAGAGGAATAAAGATAATGAATCTTGAAATTATGGTAATAAATTCGAATGAATAAAACCTATTTCCCAATGAGTATGATATGGAGGCTTGAGTCCTCATGAGTGTACTTGACGTTATTTATCAAAGATTCTTGTACATGTTGTTGCTACAGATTGAGTATTGTAGTTGATTTATGATATTATCTGATATATACTGTTTTCTATTTTGAGTTGGCCGATGATATCTACTCAGTACTTGTGTTTGGTACTGACCCCTACTTGTATGTTTCTTTCTTTGTTATATGTGGAGTGCAGCAAACATACCGTCGTCTTCAACTCAACCGCAACTCTAGCCAGTCTTCACTATTCCGGATTTCAAGGTGAGCTAATGCTTCTAGCTTGGACTGGATCTTCCTCTTCATGTCTTGATGTCTTGAACTTTCGGCATGGACTAGTTTTTTTTTTTTACTTATTTTAGCTTCTTCGATACTCTTAGATTAGTAATTTGAGGATAGATGTTCTTGTGATGATGAATTCCAGATTTTGGGGATAATAATAAGTGTTTGAGTTTTTAGAAGTTATTTGATTTATTTTGTTAATGAGTTTTAAGTCTTCCGCAATGTATTTAGTTCATTATGTTTGAAATGATGGGGTTTAGATTGGTTGGTTCTCTCACATAGGAGGATAAATGTGGGTGTCACTCACGGCCCGTTTTGGGTCGTGACAAACTTGGTATCAGAGCATTAGGTTCGTTGGTCTCATCACACAAGAACGAGTCTAGTAGAGTGTTAAGGAACAGTAGGGGGACACCTTTACTTTTCTTTGAGAGGCTATAAGACTTTAGGAAAATTCCATTCTTTTTTCCTTTCTTTCGTGCTATTACTTGGGTCCAATTGGTATCTAGGTGATACAAATTGGTATCTGACCATTTTCACTCTATTTCGCAGATGGTTAGAACTAGAGCAACGACTGCGCCAACACCAACACCGGCAAGACAAGAAGCGTCTGAGCCAGCCACTGGGACTGTAGCTCGAAGAGGAGTAGTGGCAAGAAGCCGTGGAAGAGGTCGTGGGAGGACGTCCTCTAGAGGAAGAGGACAAGCACCTAGCCCATCTGATACTAGGGCGGTGACTCCTCCACCGACTGAGGAAGTGGTAAGAGAGGGTGAGGAAGGGGAGAATAAACAAGTACAGAATGAGGGATTGCAACCCCAACCTACCCCAGAGATGATCAATCAGGTTCTTGCTTATCTTAGCGGGTTATCTGATCAGGGCCAGACACCTCCAGTGTTTTCTGCACCAGCACCTTAGGTTCCGGAGGTACAACATGCAGCTACTGTGGCTCCCCGCATGGATGCCTTATTGGAAATAGGCACGTTTTCTCGTCTGACTACAGGGCCTATAATGACAAATGATCAGCATGAACTTTTCAGTAAGTTCTTGAAATTAAAACCTCCAGTCTTCAAGGGTGCTGAATCTGAGGATGCCTATGATTTTCTGGTTGACTGTCATGAGTTACTACACAAGATGGGTATAGTAGAACGGTTTAGTGTTGAGTTTGTGACTTATCAGTTTCAAGGGAACGCCAAAATGTGGTGGCAGTCACATGTTGAGTGTCAACCAACAGAGGCACCACCTATGACTTGGGCATCATTCTCTAGCTTGTTTATGGAGAAGTATATCCCCCGGACTTTGAGGGATAGAAAAGAGATGCGTTCTTGAGCCTAGAACAAGGTAGGATGTCGGTTAATGCATATGAGGCTAAGTTTCGTGCATTATCCAGGTATGCCACCCAACTTTGTTTCAGTCCACAAGAGCGGATTCGCCGTTTTGTGAAGGGGTTGAGGTCATAATTGCGGATTTCAGCCTTACAGGTAGCGGCTACGGCAAAATCCTTTCATGAAGTGGTAGACTTCGTGATAGAGGTGGAAGGAGTGAAGCCAGATGACTTCACCATGGCATCGACATCAAAAAGATTTCGAAAGAGAGGTGAGTTTAATGGTTCTTACTCTAGAGGACAGGGTTCAGGAGGTTACTCAGTCCGACCAATTCAGTCTTCACTACAGACTGTAGTTGGGGGTCCACCTCAGACCGGTCAACACTTCTTTGAGAGACCAATGCTTGACTCCAGAGAGTGTTATGGATGTGGGGAGACTGGACACATTAGGAGGAATTGTCCAAAATAGAGTTATAGACCCCCAATAGCTAGAGGTAGAGGTGGTCATGGTAGAGGCCGTTATTCTGGAGGACGTGGTGGCCGAGGTAATGATGGTCATCAAAACGGCCGGGGTGACAGACAAATGGGAACTACTGCAGCGCAACCTGTTAGAGGCAACAGACAGACTGGTGATAGGGCCCATTGTTACGCTTTCCCTGGGCGGTCGGAAGCGGAGACATCAGATGTTGTTATCACATGTAATCTTTTGGTTTGTGATTGTATGGCTTCTGTATTATTTGACCCTGGCTCTACATTTTCATATGTATCTTCCGCATTTGCTAATGGTCTTAATTTTACATTGTGAATTGCTTGACATGCCTATTCGTGTTTCTACTCCGGTGGGTGAGTCTGTGATAGTTGAAAAAGTGTATAGGTCTTGTTTGGTGACTTTTGTGGGGAACAATACTTATGTAGACTTGGTTATCTTAGAAATGGTTGATTTTGATGTAATTCTGGGTATGACTTGGCTTTCTCCGAATTTTGTGATCTTGGATTGTAATGCTAAAACTGTGACGTTAGCCAAGCCTGGGACAGATCCGTTATTGTGGGAGGGCGACTACACTTCCACTCCGGTTCGTATCATCTCCTTTCTTTGTGCTAAGAGAATGGTTAGTAAAGGGTGTTTAGCTTTCTTGGCACATCTCAGGGATGACACTACCCAAGTACCTTCAATTGAGTCGATTTTGGTAGTCCGTGAGTTTCTGGATGTGTTCCCTGCAGATCTTCCTGGTATGCCACCAGATAGAGATATTGACTTTTGCATCGATCTGGAACCGGCTACTCGCCCCATTTCTATACCCCCTTATAGAATGGCTCCCGCGGAGTTAAGAGAGTTAAAGGCCCAACTTCAAGAGTTGTTGAGCAAAGGCTTCATTAGACCAAGTGCATCTCCTTGGGGTGCTCCGGTGTTATTTGTGAAGAAGAAGGATGGGAGTTTTCGGATGTGCATAGACTACCGGCAGTTGAACAAGGTAACTATTAAGAACAAGTATCCCATTCCTCGCATAGATGACTTGTTCGATCAGTTATAAGGTGCTTGTGTCTTCTCTAAGATTGACTTGAGATCCGGTTATCATCAATTGAAAATACAGGCAATGGATGTGCCAAAGACTGCTTTTCTGACCAGGTATGGGCATTACGAATTTGTACTGATGTCTTTTGGTCTTATGAATGCCCCTGCTGCTTTTATGAGCTTGATGAACGGGATTTTTAAGCCATATCTGGATCTCTTTGTGATCGTATTTATTGATGATATATTGGTATACTCAAAGAGCAAGAAGGAACATGAGGAGCACTTGAGAATTGTATTGGAAATGTTGAGGGAGAAAAAGCTTTATGCCAAATTCTCCAAGTGTGAGTTTTGGCTAGATGCAGTGTCCTTCTTGGGGCATGTGTTTTCTAAGGATGGGGTGATGGTGGATCCTTCTAAGATTGAGACAGTGAAGAATTGGGTAAGACCTACTAATGTGTCAGAAATAAGGAGCTTTGTTGGTTTAGCTAGCTATTACCGTCAATTTGTCAAGGGATTCTCTTCCATTGCTTCCCAATTGACGAACTTGACTAAACAGAATGTTCCATTTGTATGGTCGGACGAATGTGAGGAAAGCTTTTAGAAACTCAAGACCTTGTTGACTACTGCACCAATCCTTACCCTGCCAGTGGAGTTAAGAATTTCATTGTCTATTGTGATGCATCCTATTCGGGTTTGGGTGCAGGGCTAATGCAAGAGAAGAACGTAATTGCTTATGCTTCAAGGCAATTAAAGGTGCACGAACGTAATTATTCGACCCATGATTTGGAATTGGCTGCGGTAGTATTTTCCTTAAAGCAATGGAGACACTATCTATATGGAGTTAAATGTGAAGTATACACAGATCATCATAGCCTACAGTATGTCTTTACTCAAAAAGATTTGAATTTGAGACAGAGGAGATGGATGGAACTACTGAAGGACTACGACATCACTATCTTGTATCATCCGGGAAAGGCTAATGTTGTGGCAGACGCCTTAAGTAGAAAGGCAGGGAGCATGGGAAGTCTAGCTCACTTGCAAGTTTCTAGACGTCCATTGGCTAGAGAGGTTCAGACTCTGGCCAACGACTTTATGAGGTTAGAAGTAAATGAGAAGGGAGGATTGTTGGCTTGTGTGGAGGCGAGATCTTCTTTTCTTGACAAGATCAAGGGAAAACAGTTTGATGATGAGAAACTAAGCCGAATTCGGGATATGGTGTTGCGAGGAGAGGCTAAAGAAGCAATGATGGATGAGGAAGGTGTTTTAAGAATTAAGGGAAGGGTATGTGTACCCCGCGTCGATGATTTGATTCACACTATTCTTACAGAGGCTCATAGTTCAAGGTATTCTATACACCCTGGTGCAACCAAGATGTACCGCGACCTAAAGCAACACTTTTGGTGGAGTAGAATGAAGCGTGACATTGTTGATTTTATTGCCAAATGTTCAAATTGTCAGCAAGTAAAATATGAACACCAGAGACCCGGAGGAACACTTCAGATAATGCCCATTTCGGAATGGAAGTGGGAGAGAATTGCAATGGACTTCGTGGTTGGTCTTCCAAAGACAATGGGTAAGTATGACTCCATTTGGGTGATTGTTGATAGGTTAACTAAGTCTGCTCACTTCATTCCGGTTAAGGTGACTTACAATGCAGAGAAGTTAGCCAAACTTTACATCTCAGAGATTGTTCGATTGCATGGAGTTCCACTGTCTATCGTATCAGATAGAGGTACGCAGTTTACTTCTAAGTTTTGGAAAACATTGCATGCTGAATTGGGTACTAGGTTGGATCTTAGTACCGCATTTCACTCTCAGACCGATGGTCAGTCTGAGCGAATAATTCAGGTGTTGGAAGATATGCTTCGTGCATGTGTGATAGAATTTGGGGGTCATTGGGATAACTTCTTACCCTTAGCGGAGTTTTCATACAATAATAGCTATCACTCAAGTATTGATATGGCTCCTTTCGGAGCATTGTATGGAAGGAGATGTAGGTCTCCCATTGGTTGGTTTGATGCATTTGAGGTTAGACCTTGGGGTATTGATCTTTTGAGGGATTAATTAGAGAAGGTGAAATCTATTCAAGAAAAGCTCTTAGCGGCTCAAAGCAGGCAAAAGGAATATGCAGATCGAAAGGTTAGAGACTTGGAGTTCATGGAGGGTGAGCAAGTCTTGCTGAAGGTTTCGCCAATGAAAGGGGTGATGCGTTTTGGAAAAAGAGGTAAGCTAAGCCCAAGGTATATTGGACCTTTTGAAGTACTTAAGCGGGTAGGGGAGGTGGCTTATGAATTAGCCTTGCCCCCAGGACTGTCAGGAGTGCATCCGGTATTTCATGTGTCAATGCTGAAAAGATACCATGGGGATGGAAACTACATCATTCGTTGGGATTCGGTTCTTATTGATGAGAATTTGACTTATGAGGAGGAGCCTGTTGCCATTCTACATAGAGAAATTCGCAAGTTGAGATCAAGGGAGATTGCATCCATCAAAGTTCAATGGAAGAATCGACCAGTTGAAGAGTCCACTTGGGAGAAGGAGGCTGATATGCGAGAAAGATACCCACACCTGTTTACAGATTCAGGTACTCATTTTCGCCCTTGTTTTCCTTCTTGTGATCGTTCGAGGACGAACGATGGGTAAATTTGTATCTATTGTAATGACCTGTTTAGTCGTTTTGAGCAGTAGATTTTATTTCTGGAAAAACTGGCTAAGTCGACGGATCCCATGACAAATCGTCATGGGCACGACGGACCGTCGTGGGGGTCTCGTTCCAAAACACTTAGAATTATGAAATTTTGGTACTGAAATCAACTCTCTGAACTTCGCGACGAAGTGGCAGGACGGATCGTCACAGGCGTGACGGGCCGTCACAGACCCTTGGTAAAAATCTAGTCTCTGAACTCTGTGACGGAAGAAGCAGGACGGACCGTCGCAGGCACGACGGCCCGTCACAGGCTGCGTAATCCCAGGCTGGGTCGAATTCCTGTCAAATGTTTTAAGGGGCGTTTTGGACTATTCCTGCTTATAATTATAAAGTTAGTGGTTGAATATTAATAATCCAATTTCTTGAGGGTTAAAGGAGATAATCTTAAATTAATTAGTGGGCTACTTTTACCATTTTTGATACTTAATTATATGTTAATTAGGGTAAAAGAAAGAGGGTTTGAATAAGAAAAATAGAAATAACAAGGAGAGGGAAAGAGAATCGATCGAGAGAGAGAGGAACGAAGAGGACAACTGAGCTTTGGGGGAATTAGCTTGTTCGATCGCAATTCTTCGGTGGAGGTAGGTTATGGTTTTTATGCTATTCGTAGTAAACTCTTAATAGCGAATGATATGTATTGGGTAGTGTTGTAACCCTTCTATATGCTTAATTGTGTGTTTGCATGTTGTGATGATATAATTGTGATGATATAAGCATGATGAAGCTATTGAATCCTAAATCTTGAAAACCTCTTGTTAATGATGATGCCTTGGTATAAAAGAAGGCTTGATGAACTAAAGTAATGAGATTGATGATGCCTTGGTATAAGAGAAGGCTTGATGAATTAACAGAATGAGATTAGTGGAGCGGGTGTCACGAACCGACATGTAGAATTAGGGGCTCGGGTGTCACGAACCGACACATAGAATTAGGGGATCGGGTGTCACGAACCGACACGTAGAATTAAGGGATCGGGTGTCACGAACCGACAGTAGAATTAGAGGATCAGGTGTCACGAACCGACACGTAGAATTAGGGGATCGGGTGTCACGAACCGACACATAGAATTAGCGGAGCGGAGTTTCACGTACCGACACAAGAGGAATAAAGATAATGAATCTTGAAATTATGGTAATAAATTCGAATGAATAAAACCTATTTCCCAATGAGTATGATATGGAGGATTGAGTCCTCATTAGTGTACTTGACGTTATTTATCAAAGATTCCTGTACATGTTGTTGCTACAGATTGAGTATTGTAGTTGATTTATGATACTATCTGATATATACTGTTTTCTATTTTGAGTTGGCCGATGATATCTACTCAGTACTTGTGTTTGGTACTGACCCCTACTTGTATGTTTCTTTCTTTGTTATATGTGGAGTGCAGCAAACATACCGTCGTCTTCAACTCAACCGCAACTCTAGCCAGTCTTCATTACTCCGGATTTCAGGGTGAGCTAATGCTTCTAGCTTGGACTGGATCTTCCTCTTCATGTCTTGATGCCTTGAACTTCCGGCATGGACTAGCTTTTTTTTTTTTACTTATTTTAGCTTCTTCGATACTCTTAGATTAGTAATTTGAGGATAGATGTTCTTGTGATGATGACTTCCAGATTTTGGGGATAATAATAAGTGTTTGAGTGTTTTTATTTGATTTATTTTGTTAATGAGTTTTAAGTCTTCCGCAATGTATTTAGTTCATTATGTTTGAAATGATGGGGTTTAGATTGGTTGGTTCGCTCACATAGGAGGATAAATGTGGGTGCCACTCACTGCCCGTTTTGGGTCGTGACACAAATCTTTTAATATTTATTAAAAATATCAATACTTTAGTTTGTTATATTGTCAATTTATGTATTTTTGTCATTTGTTTAATTTGAAAAAAATACAATTAGTTATTAAAAGAATGAGGAAAATTAAGGAAAACAATATTTCAAATAAGTTAATTTTTAAATTTAAACCAACAAGGTTACCATAATTATTAATCATAATTTTTGTATAACTTTAAGTAGGCCTGGATTTATTTTTCACTACTTATGTTCTATTGATCTTTTATTTTTAGGATTAAAATTTACAAAATTTATTTCCTATTATATGTGTTTGGTTCCACAATTTACATTATTTCTCTCTCCCTTTAGCCTCAAATTTTCAATATTAGTTTTAGCTCTCCATTAAAAATGTTCATTCTATGTCGAATTGAAGTCTATTGAAGAAGATTTTAGAATGAATATAGAATAAATAAAATACAAAATTTGTTGGCATACAAAGTGATATTGAAATACAAAATGAGCACAAAAAATCTAAAACTTGTTAGCATACATTTAGAATTAATACAAAATAAAAAAAATACAAAACTTGTTGGCATACAAAGTGAGCACAAAAAATTTAAAACTTGTTGGCATACACTTAAAATTATACAAAATAAAAAAGAAATACAACAGTTGTTGGCATACAAAATGAGCACAAAAAATACGAAACTTGTTGGCATACATTTAGAATTAATACAAAAAGAAAATACAAAACTTGTTAGCATAAATTTAGAATTAATACAAAAAGAAAATACAAAACTTGTTGGCGTACATAGTGAAATTGAAATAGAAAATGATATTGAAATACAAAGTGGGCACAAAAAATCTAAAACTTGTTGGCATACACTTAGAATTAATACAAAAAAAAAACAACATTGTTGGCATCACATAGTTAGTATATATATAAAAAAAATTATTGTGTGAAGCCTAATTTAGAATAATAGTTTTACAGAATAATTGTATGAAGCCTAATTTAGAATAGCATACAAAATTCTGTAAAGCTATTTATCCAAAACAAAATTAAACATATACATAACTTGAAATGAATCTCACTACAAAATAAAAACAAGTTACACCTAAAAAATTCAAATTTTAGCAAGATACACATGAATTTTGTAAACGAATACAAGATGCAACAAATAATAAAAGCAGTAAAGAAAACAATTTGATAGTTTAAATACAAAATGCAACATGCCATAAAGTTATTTTTCATCACCCTGATTTTCAACAATTTTATCAATTTTTCAAATATTTATCTTCGAAAATACACTTCTTCGAATGACACATCATCTAGATCAAATTCAGTACTTTTGAGCGATTTATCCTAATATTGAAACTTCTAAAATAACACTTCTTCACCTGATACTTCTTCCAGATCCAGATCCAACATGCAAAATATATAAAATACTTTTGTATCTCAATACCTTGACAAATGTTGAAAATCTTTTGTATAATTTCTAAGATTTCTTAGAAAAATGGAGAATTTTGATTTAAGATAAAATACTAGGTTTAAAGTTATATGAGGCTATGGAATAAAGAAAGAAATCTTTAGAGAGAAAAAGATAAATGATAGAATTTGGGTAAAAATGTTTAGAAAATGAAAAGTAGGTAATGGAGTCTATTATTTTTAGTCAAAAAGTGGGCCTAATTTGAGAAATAAAAGGAGGTAAATGAATTATATAAGAATAAATTTTATTTGTTAAAATATTGTCATTCTGACATTTTAAATAAATATTTTGAAATGTTGTTATTTTGACTAAATATGTTATGTATTATGACTTAATTGTTAATTTTTTCTTCGTATATTCACAACTTTGACTCAAAGTTCGAAACCACCTTTTAAAACTCAATCAGAAATAACTTGGGGTCGATATTAAGAAAAGTAAAACTGCAATTTTATGAAAATTTTTAAAAATAACTTTTCGAATCATTACTAATATATACTATCGTGAATAAATTTCCATCTCTTAGAAATTTGTAGATTGGAAGTAGCCTTTGGGAAAAAGTATATGTAATGTATATATTTCACCAAAATATACTTATATATTGTATATAGGATAAATATACTATACCTATATTATAAACTAGTTAGTACAAGCTAGGTATATTTCATTTTTATATGGGGAAAATACACAAGTACCCCCTCAACCTATGCCCGAAATTCCAGAGACACACTTATACTATACTAAGGTCCTATTACCCCCCTGAACTTATTTCATAAGTAATTTTCCACCCCTTTTTAGCTTACGTGGCACTAGTTTGAAAAAAAAGTCAACAATCATTGGGCCCACAAGATAGTGCCACGTAGGCTAAAAAGGGGTAAAAAATTATAAATAAAATAACTTCAGGGGGGTAATAGGACCTTAGTATAGTATAAGTGTGTCTCTGAGATTTCGGGCATAGGTTGAGGGGGTACTTGGGCATTATCCCTTTTTATATGAGAAAATGCATAAGTATCTCCTCAACCAGTGCTTGAAATCTCAGAGACACACTTATACTATATTAAGGTCCTATTACCCCCCTGATCTTATTTTATAAATAATATTCTACCCCTTTATGACCTACGTGACACTAGTTTGGAAAAAAACGTACACATGTTGGACCCACAAAATAGTGTCACGTAGGCCGAAAAGGAGTAGAAAATGATTTATAAAATAAGTTCAGGGGGGTAAAAGGACCTTAGTATAGTATAAGCGTGTCTCTAGAATTTTAGATATAGGTTGAGTAGGTACTTGTGCATTATCCTCTTTATATAGATAACTAGGTAAACGAACGGTATATATCAGTTGTCACGACCCAAATCGGGCCGCGACTGGCACCCACATTTATCCTCCTATGTGAGCGAACCAACCAATCTAAACCCGAACATTTCAAACATAATAAATAGAAGACAATGCGGAAGACTTAAAACTTATTAACAAAATCAATAATCAACTTCTAAAACTCAAACTTATCATTATCCCCAAAATCTGGAAGTCATCATCACAAGAACATCTCTCCTCAAATTACTAATCTAAGAGTATCGAAGAAACTAAAATAAGTAAAAAGCTATTCCATGCCGGAAGTTCAAGGCATCAAGACATGAAGAGGAAGATCCAGTCCAAGCTAGAAGCATTAGCTCACCCTGAAATTCGGTGTAATGAAGACTGGCTAGAGTTGCGGTTGAGTTGAAGTCGACGGCACGTTTGCTGCACTCCACCAATAACAAGAGAAAAACATTCAAGTAGGGGTCAGTACAAAACACAGGTACTGAGTAGATATCATCGGCCAACTCAAAATAGAAAACAGTATATATCAGATAATATCATAAAATCAACTACAATACTTAACATGCGGCATTTACAATTACCATCACCCTTGGTCACAACACCAAGCTCATCAATGAGGACTCACGCCTCCCCATCATACTCATTTTAGAATTAGGTTCATTAAATTGAGTATATTAACATATTTCAAGATTCATTCTCTTTGCTAATCCTGGTGCCGGAACGTGGCACTCCGATCCTCATATACTATCCTGGTGTCGGAACGTGACACCCGATGCATATTCTATCCTGGTGTCGGAACGTAACCCTCCGATCCTCATATACTATCCTGGTACCAGAACGTGGCACCCGATCCATATACTATCCTGGTATCGGAACGTGTCACTCCGATCCTCATATACTATCCTGGTACCCGAACGTGGCACCCAATCCATATACTATCCTGGTGTCGGAACGTGACACTTCGATCCTTATATACTATCCTGGTACCGGAACGTGGCACCCGATCCCCTAATCTCACTACTTTCATTCATCAAGCCTTCTTTTATACCAAGGCATCATCATTAACAAAGTAGATTAGGGTTTATTTTCAAGATTTAAGATTCAATAGCTTCATCATGCTTATTTTATCACAATTATATAATCACATTCATGCAAGCATACAATTAAGCATATAGAAGGGTTTACAACACTACCCAGTACATATCATTCGCTATTAAGAGTTTACTACGAATAGCATAAAAACCATAACCTACCTCCACCGAAGATTCGTGATCAAGCAAGCAATTTCCCCAAAGCTTTGTTATCCCCTTCATTCCTCTCTCTCTTGATCGATTCTCCCTCTCTTGTTCTTTCTATTTTTCTTATTCAAACCCTCTTTCTTTTACCCTAATTAACATATAATTACGTATAAAAGATGACAAAATAACCCACCAATTAATTTAAGGTTATGTCCTTTACCCCTCAAGAAATTGGATTATTAATATTCAACCACCAACTTTATAATTATAAGCAGGAATAGTCCAAAACGTTCCTTAAAACATTTAAAGAAATCCGACCCAGCGTGGGATTACACAGCCTGTGACGGGCCGTCGTGCCTGCGACGGTCCGTCGTGCTGGGTCGTCACAGAGTTCACAGATTAAATTTCTGTGGAAGATGTGTGACGATCCGTCGTGCCCACGACGGTCCGTTCTGCCATTCCGTTACGAAGTTCAGAGAGTCGATTTCAGTACCCAAATTTCAGAATTCTAAGTGTTTTGGAACGAGACCCCCTCGACGGTCCGTCGTGCCCATGACGGTCCGTCGTGGGATCCGTCGTCACAGCCAGTTTTTCCAAAAATAAAATCTGCTGCTCAAAATGACTAAACAGGTCGTTACAATAGATACCAATTTACCCATCGTTCGTCCCCGAACGATTACAAGAAGAAAACAAGGGCGAAAAGGAGTACCTGAATCTGTAAACAGATGTGGGTATCTTTCTTGCATATGTGCCTCCTTCTCCCAAGTGGCTTCTTCAACTGGTCGATTCTTCCATTGAACTTTGATGGATGCAATCTCCCTTGATCTCAACTTGCGAATTTCTCTATCTAGAATGGCAACAGGTTCCTCCTCATAGGACAAATTCTCATCAAGCAAAACGGAATCCCAACGGATAATGTAGTTTCCATCCCCATGGTATCTTTTCAGCATAGACACATGAAATATCGGATGCACTCCTGACAGTCCTGGGGGCAAGGCTAATTCATAAGCCACCTCCCCTACTCGCTTAAGTACTTCAAATGGTCCAATATACCTTGGGCTTAGCTTACCTCTTTTTCCAAACCGCATCACCCCTTTCATGGGCGAAACCTTTAGCAAGACTTGCTCACCCTCCATGAACTCCAAATCTATAACCTTTCGATCTGCATATTCCTTTTGCCTGCTTTGAGCCGCTAAAAGATTTTCTTGAATAGATTTCACCTTCTCTAATGAATCCCTCAAAAGATCAGTACCCCAAGGTCTAACCTCAAATGCATCAAACCAACCAATGGGAGGCCTACATCTCCTCCCATACAATGCTTCGAAAGGAGCCATATCAATACTTGAGTGATAGCTATTGTTGTATGAGAACTCTGCTAAGGGTAAGAAGTTATCCCAATGTCCTCCAAATTCTATCACACATGCACGAAGCATATTCTCCAACACTTGAATTGTTTGCTCAGACTGACCATCGGTCTGAGGGTGAAATGCAATACTAAGGTCCAACCTAGTACCTAATTCAGCATGCAATGTTCTCCAAAACTTAGAAGTAAACTGCGTACCTCTATCTGATATGATGGAAAGTGGAACCCCATGCAATCGAACAATTTCTGAGATGTAAATTTTGGCTAACTTCTCTGCATTATAAGTCACCTTGACCGGAATGAAATGAGCAGACTTACTTAATCTGTCCACAATTACCTAAATAGAGTCAAACTTCCCCAATGTCTTTGGAAGACCAACCACGAAGTCCATTGCAATTCTCTCCCACTTCCATTCAGGAATGGGATTCTCTGAAGTGTTCCTCCGGGCCTCTGGTGCTCATACTTTACTTGCTGAAAATTTGGACATTTGGCAACAAAATCAACAATGTCGCGCTTCATTCTACTCCACCAAAAGTGTTGCTTTAGGTCACGGTACATCTTGGTTGCACCAGGGTGTATAGAATATACGGAACTATGAGCCTCTGTAAGAATAGTGTGAATCAAATTATCAACACGGGGCACACATACCCTTCCCTTAATCCTCAAAACACCTTCCTCATCCATTATTGCTTCTTTAGCCTCTCCTCGCAACACCATATCCCGAATTCGGCTTAGTTTCTCATCATCAAACTGTTTTCCCCTGATTTTGTCAAGAAAAGAAGATCTTGCCTCCACACAAGCCAACAATCCTCCCTTCTCATTTACTTCTAACCTCATAAAGTCGTTAGCCAGAGTCTGAACCTCTCTAGCCAATAGGCGTCTAGAAACTTGTAAGTGGGCTAAACTACCCATGCTCCCTGCTTTTCTACTTAAGGCGTCTGCCATAACATTAGCCTTTCCTGGGTGATACACGATGGTAACATCATAATCCTTCAGTAGTTCCATCCACCTCCTCTGTCTCAAATTCAAATCCCTCTGAGTAAAGACATACTGTAGGCTACGATGATCCGTATAGACTTCACACTTGACTCCATATAGATAATGTCTCCATTGCTTTAATGCAAACACTACCGCAGCCAACTCCAAATCATGGGTCAGATAATTACGTTCGTGCACCTTTAATTGTCTCGAAGCATAAGCAATTACATTCTTCTCTTGCATTAGTATTGCACCCAAACCCGAATAGGATGCATCACAATAGACAATGAAATTCTTACCTTCCACTGGCAAGGTAAGGATTGGTGCGGTAGTCAACAAGGTCTTGAGCTTCTGAAAGCTTTCTTCACATTCATCCGACCATACAAATGGAACATTCTGCTTAGTCAAGTTCGTCAATTGGGAAGCAATGGAAGAGAATCCTTTGACAAATCGACGGTAATAGCTAGCTAAACCAACAAAGCTCCTTATTTCTGACACATTAGTAGGTCTTACCCAATTCTTCACTGTCTCAATCTTAGAAGGATCCACCATCACTCCATCCTTAGAAACTACGTGCCCCAAGAAGGACACTGAATCTAGCCAAAACTCACACTTAGAGAATTTGGCGTAAAGCTTTTTCTCCCTCAACATTTCCAATACAATTCTCAAGTGCTCCTCATGTTCCTTCTTGCTCTTTGAGTATACCAATATATCATCAATAAATACGATCACAAAGAGATCCAGATATGGCTTAAAAATCCCATTCATCAAGCTCATGAAAGCAGCAGGGGCATTCGTAAGCCCAAAAGACATTACTAAGAACTCATAATGCCCATACCTGGTCTGAAAAGCAGTATTGGGCATATCTGTTGCCCGTATTTTCAATTGATGATAACCAGATCTCAAGTCGATTTTTGAGAAGGTACAAGCACCTTGTAACTGATCGAACAAATCATCAATGCGAGGAAGAGGATACTTGTTCTTAACCGTTACCTTATCTAGTTGTCTGTAGTCTATGCACATTCGAAAGCTTCCATCCTTCTTCTTCACAAACAAAACAGGAGCACCCCAAGGAGATGCACTTGGTCTAATGAAGCCTTTGCTCAACAACTCTTGAATTTGGGCCTTTAACTCTCTTAACTCTGTGGGAGCCATTCTATAAGGAGGTATATAAATGGGGCGAGTACCCGGTTCAAGATCAATGCAGAAGTCAATATCCCTATCTGGTGGCATACCAGGAAGATCTGCAGGGAACACATCCAGAAACTCACGGACTACCGAAACCGACTCAATTGAAGGTACTTGGGTAGTGTCATCCCTGAGGTGTGCCAAGAAAGCTACACACCCTTTGCTAACCATTCTCTTAGCACGAAGAAAGGAGATGATACGAACTGGATTGGAAGTGTAGTCACCCTCCCACACTAACGGATCTGTCCCACGCTTGGCTAACGTCACAGTTTTAGCATTACAATCCAAGATCGCAAAATTTGGGGAAAGCCAAGTCATACCCAGAATTACATCAAAGTCAACCATTTCTAAGATAACCAAGTCTACATAAGTATTGCTCTCCATAAAAGTCACAGGACAAGACCTATACACCTTCTCAACTATCACAGACTCACCCACCGGAGTAGAAACACGAATAGGCATGTCAAGCAATTCACAATTTAATTTAAGACCAGTTGCAAATGAGGAAGATACATATGAAAATGTGGATCCGGGGTCAAATAATACAAAAGTCATGCAATCACAAACCAAAAGATTACCTGTGATGACAGCATCAGATGTCTCCGCTTCAGATCTCCCAGGGAAGGCATAACAATGGGCTCTATCACCTGTCTGCCCGTTGCCTCTACCAGGTTGCGCTGCAGTAGTTCCCATTTGTCCGTCACCCCAGCCGTTTTGGTGACCACCATTACCTCGGCCACCACGCCCTCCAGAATGACGGCCTCTTCCATGACCACCTCTACCTCTGACTATTTGAGGTCTGTAACTCTGTTTTGGACAATACCTCTTAATGTGTCCAGTCTCCCCACATCCATAACACTCTCTGGATTCAAGCATAGGTCTCTGTGAGAATGACGAAGTCTGGGGATAACCTCCAAACTCAGAGAAGTGTTGACCAGTCTGCGGTGGACCCCCAACTACAGTCTGTAGTGAAGACTGAATTGGTCGGACTGAGTAACCTCCTGAACCTTGTCCTCTAGAGTAAGAACCATTAAACTCACCTCCCTTTCGAAACCTTTTTGATGTCGATGCCATGGTGAAGTCATCTGGCTTCACTCCTTCCACCTCTATCACGAAGTCTACCACTTCTTGAAAGGATTTTGCCGTAGCCGCTACCTGTAAGGCCGAAATCCGCAATTCTGACCTCAACCCCTTCACAAAATGGCTAATCCGCTCTTGTGGACTGAAACAAAGTTGGGTGGCATACCTGGAGAGTGCAAGAAACTTAGCCTCATAGGCACAAACCGACATCCTGCCTTGCTCTAGGCTCAAGAACTCATCTCTTTTCCTATCCCTCAAAGTCCGGGGGATATAATTCTCCATAAACAAGCTAGAGAATGATGCCCAAGTAATAGGTGGTGCCTCTGTTGGTTGACACTCAACATGTGACCGCAACCACATTTTGGTATTCCCTTGAAACTGATAAGTCACAAACTCAACACCAAACCGTTCTACTATACCCATCTTATGTAGTAGCTCATGACAGTCAACCAGAAAATCATAGGCATCCTCAGATTCAGCACCCTTGAAGACTGGAGGTTTCAATTTCAAGAACTTACTGAAAAGTTCATGCTGATCATTTGTCATTATAGGCCCTGTAGTCAGCCGAGGAAACGTGCCTATTTCCAATGAGGCATCCATGCGGGGAGCCACAGTAGCCACATGTTGTACCTCCGGAACCTGAGGTGCTGGTGCAGAAAACACTAGAGGTGTCTGGCCCTGATCAGATAACCCGCTAAGATAAGCAAGAACCTGATTTATCATCTCTGGGGTAGGTTGGGGTGGTAGTTCCTCGTTCTGCACTTGCTCAGTTTCCCCTTCCTCACCCTCTCTTACTACTTCTTCAGTCGGTGGAGGAGTCACTGCCCTAGTACTAGATGGGACGGGCGCTTGTCCTCTTCCCCTAGAGGACGTCCTCCCACGACCTCTACCACGGCCTCTTGCCACTACTCTTCCTCGAGCTTCAGCCCCAGTGGCTGGCTCAGACGCTTCTTGTCTTGCCGGTGTTGGTGTTGGTGCAGTCGTTGCTCTAGTTCTAACCATCTGCGAAATAGAGTGAAGATCACCTAGATACCAATTGGATCCAAGTAATAGCACGAAAGAAAGAAAGAATGAAATTTTCCTAAAGTCTTATAGCCTCTCAAAGAAAAGTAAAGGCGTCCCCCTACCATTCCTTAATACTCTACTCGACTCGTTCTTGTGTGATGAGACCAACGAACCTAATGCTTTGATACCAAGTTTATCACGACCCAAATCGGGCAGCGACTGACACCCACACTTATCCTCCTATGTGAGTGAACCAACCAATCTAAACCCCAACATTTCAAACATAATAAATATAAGACAATGCGGAAGACTTAAAACTTATTAACAAAATCAATAATCAACTTCTAAAACTCAAACTTATCATTATCCCCAAAATCTGGAAGTCATCATCACAAGAACATCTATCCTCAAATTACTAATCTAAGAGTATCGAAGAAACTAAAATAAGTAAAAAGCTAACTCATGCCGGAAGTTCAAGGCATCAAGACATGAAGAGGAAGATCCAGTCCAAGCTAGAAGCATTAGCTCACCCTGAAATCCGGTGTAATAAAGATTGGCTAGAGGTGCGGTTGAGTTGAAGTCGACGGCACGTTTGCTGCACTCCACAAATAACAAGAGAAAAACATACAAGTAGGGGTCAGTACAAAACACAGGTACTGAGTAGATATCATCGGCCAACTCAAAATAGAAAACAGTATATATCAGATAATATCATAAAATCAACTACAATACTCAACATGCGGCATTTACAATTACCATAACCCTTGGTCACAACACCAAGCTCATCAATGAGGACTCACGCCTCCCCATCATACTCATTGGAAATTAGGTTCATTAAATTGAGTATATTAACATATTTCAAGATTCATTCTCTTTGCTAATCCTGGTGCCGGAACGTGGCACTCCGATCTTCATATACTATCCTGGTGTGGGAACGTGACACCCGATCCATATTCTATCCTGGTGTCGGAACGTGACACTCCGATCCTCTTATACTATCCTGGTACCGGAACGTGGCACCCGATCCATATACTATCCTGGTGACGGAACGTGACACTCCGATCCTCATATACTATCATGGTACCGGAACGTGGCACCCGATCCATATACTATCCTGGTGTCGGAACGTGATACTCAGATCCTTATATACTATCCTGGTACCGGAACGTGGCACCCGATCCCCTAATCTCACTACTTTCGTTCATCAAGCCTTCTTTTATACCAAGGCATCATCATTAACAAAGTAGATTAGGGTTTCTTTTCCAGATTTAAGATTCAATAGCTTCATCATGCTTATTTTATCACAATTATATAATCACATTCATGCAAGCATACAATTAAGCATATAGAAGGGTTTACAACACTACCCAGTACATATCATTCGCTATTAAGAGTTTACTACGAATAGCATAAAAACCATAACCTACCTCCACCGAAGATTCGTGATCAAGCAAGCAATTTCCCCAAAGCTTTGTTATCCCCTTCGTTCCTCTCTCTCTTGATTGATTCTCCCTCTCTTGTTCTTTCTATTTTTCTTATTCAAACCCTCTTTCTTTTACCCTAATTAACATATAATTACGTATAAAAGATGACAAAATAACCCACCAATTAATTTAAGGTTATGTCCTTTACCCCTCAAGAAATTGGATTATTAATATTCAACCACCAACTTTATAATTATAAGCAGGAATAGTCCAAAACGTCCCTTAAAACATTTAAAGAAATCCTATCCAGCCTGGGATTACGCAGTCTATGACGGGCCGTCGTGCCTGCGATGGTCCGTCCTGCTGGGTCGTCACAGAGTTCAGAGACTAAATTTCTGTGGAAGATGTGTGACGGTCCGTCGTGCCCACAACGGTCCGTCCTGCTATTCCGTTACGAAGTTCAGAGAGTCGATTTCAGTACCCAAATTTCAGAATTCTAAGTGTTTTGGAACGAGACCCCCTCGACGGTCCGTCGTGCCCATGACGGTCCGTAGTGGGATCCGTCGTCTCAGCCAGTTTTTCCAAAAATAAAATCTGCTGCTTAAAACGACTAAACAGGTCGTTACATCAGTGATAAGAGAAATAAAGAGATTTAAATTTTATCTGCTACTTAAAATTGATAAAAGTAAAAGGCATAATACATAAATATGCCATCTAACTTGGTTTCAAATCAAATTTATGCCCTTCAACTTTGGATGTGCATAAGTAAAAACTTAAACTTGTATAAAGTTGAACAAACAGACACACATGTCCTACATGTCATTTTTTATCCTACATGGTGTCCTACGTGTATTGTGTCATGTAGGACTCATGTGTTTATTTATTTAAAAGTTGGATAGTTAAAATTTCTGTTTGTGTATTATGAAAATTGGAGGTTAAAGTTAAAATTTGAAGTCAAATTTAGGATCTAATATATATATATATTATGCCAAAATAAAAATATTTCTACACATCAATTAGAAGGTAATAATTGATAAAATTAAGAAATTACGTCTCCTTTCGATGGAGACTAAACATGATTCTACATTTAGTGAGTCCCCACTGACCTAATATACTTATTGCCAAAAGCATTATCTCTAGTAGCCAGTAGGACAAGGTTATATACATTTTTCATCATCTTTTTGTTCAATGCAAACAATTATAGCCAATTACAAAAAAATAATTCAACAATGTGGCCTCTATTGGTTTCATTTCCATAGTAGAGGATTTGCCTACTTTATTCAACTTTCCACTATAAATTGAGACTATCATTCACTAGTGGGAAAAAGGATCTGAAAAATACTTTAATTTTGGTCGATATTGTTGTTACGATATCAAATTTTACGGAGAACATTTTTTCTCCTGAACTGTTTAATAGTGTATTGTAAAGGTATGTATGTGTCCACATGGACACATTACTATTTATAATTATACAATATTGTTTATGTCCATATGAACACATATATACCTTTAGAATACACTATTAAATAGTGCAGAGGATAAAATGTTTTTTTCCAAAATTTGATATAATAACAATAATTTCGATTAAAATAAAAATATATTTTATACCTTTTTATTATCTATATGTATGTGATATATATTATATTGTAAGTCTTTAGTGGCACTTTGTACTCAAAAAAAATATTTTACTTTTATAGTAATAATCACCTTTTTCCTCAATCGAATCTTGTGTTATGCCAACTAGTTTGAGAATAAGGAGAAAGTGACATTGATATATTAATGTATATTTACTCATGCTTCTTTTTTTATCCTCTCTATTTCAATTTATGTTGTAAGAATTTCAAGAGTCAACCCTATTTAATTTGATTATGAATTCAAATATGAAATCTTTAAATGTTTTAGAAACAAACTTTATATATCTAAAAACTATAAAAAAAAAAAAGTAGGGATAATGCACAAGTACCCTCTAAACCTATGTCCGAAATCTCCGAGTCACACTTATACTACACTAAGGTTTTATTACCCCCCTGAACTTATTTTATTAATAATTTTCTAACTCTTTTCAGTCTACGTGGCACTATCTTGTGGGCACAACACTGATTGACTTTTTCTTTTAAGCTAGTGTTACGTAGGCCAAAAAGAGGTAGAAAATTACTTATAAAATAAGTTCAGGGGGTAATAGAACCTTAGTATAGTATAAGCGTGTCTCTAAGATTTCGGACATAATATTTTTCCTAAAAAATACTATAAGTGATAATAATTCACAATTTAGAATATTTGAATGACGTGAAAAACTATGATTAAAGAAAATATTTTTTTTGAATCTCAAAATTTCAAAAATGTCACATAAAATAAATGAAAGGAGTAATTATTTCTAATATTTCCTAGATATGTGATGCTTAGTTTTATAGTATTCAATAAATTTAAGGGACTTATAATCGAAAAGAGTAATTATTTCTAATATTTCCTAGATATGTGATGTTTAGTTTTATAGTATTCAATAAATTTAAGGTGCTTATAATCAAGATTTTCATTTTTCAAGAGACATTAGTGAAATAGGTTACTCAATTAATAGACATGTATGATTAGATGGTAAAGAGAATAAAAAAAGGAAGTTTATGTGAAAATCTTAGTTTTGATTTGTAACGGGGAAAATACATCAAATCCGTTGAACTTGGTAGTAAAATTTATTTTAGTACTTTAACTATACGAGCGTTTAAAATATCCCCTTAACAATTTTGAACTGATTAAATACCACTCTAAGAGCTGACGTCACAAAGTGAATGTACCCACTCTTCTCAAAGCCCATGAAATAATAATTAAAAAAAAAGAAGATAAAATCATACCCATGACATTTTTTTATTGGCTAATATATAAGTAATAATTTTTAAAGTTTTTTTTTTCAAGTTAAAGTAAAAAAAAATGTAAAATTTCTTTTTTAAAAGTGAATGGAATTTGTGGGTTCAATTTTTTTAAAAAAATATATATAATATTAAAAGTCAAGTCTATCAATCTAAAGTATCACTTTATTCAATCTCAAGTATCAAGTCAAGTTCACCAATCTCAAGTTCATCAATCTCAATAATCAAGTTATTCAATCAGAAGTATCAATTCAACAATCACAATAATCAAGTTCATCTACCATAAATATCAATCGGGACTCATAGGAGACACCTATGGTTCATGTATGTCACGATCTAAAACGAGTTGTGAGTGACACCCACACTTAACTACCAAGGTGGATGAACCAAGAAATTCAAACCCCAACATATACCAATAAGTCAACTATGAAAATAAAAAATTATGCGGAAGCTCCAAAACTTATTAATGTATCATTTCCCAAAACCTGAAAGTCATCACATCAAGGATATCTAATATCCAAATAGTAATTCTAAGAATATTGAAAATATCGAAATAAGTAAATCAGATGGTCGTGTCCGAAATTTAAGGACATCATGACATAAATGAGAGAATCTAGCACGAGCTAGAAATAATAGCTCACCCTGAACTCTGATGTGCTGGAGACTGGCTAGAGCTGAGGGCGAGTCGAAGTCGATGGTACACTTGCTGCACTCCACAAAAGAACAACAAAAAAATAGAAGTAGGGGTCAGTACAAGGAACGCGTACTGAGTAGGTATCAGTGGCCAACTCAAAATAGAAACCAATATATATTGAATAATAATATAAAATCAACTACAATACTTAACAGGTGGCAAGTAACAAACAAATGAACAAGTGACAACAACACCATAGTAGGTACACCATCAATCACAGTATCAAGCACACTGATGAGGACTCATGCCTCCATACCATACTCATTTGGAACATGGGATCTTTGAGATTAAGTATATTAAGCTAATTCAATATTTCTTTCCTTTAATGTTATCATGTCGAAATGTGACACTCCGATAGCATATACCGTGTCGGAACGTGACACTCTGATCCCATAATACCGTGTCGAAATGTGACACTCCGATCAAAGAATACTGTGTCGAAACGTGAAACTCTGATCCAATTATCTCATTGATTTATTTTGTCAAGCCTTCATTATTCAAGGTGTCATTTTGATAAAGAGGATTCAAGATTATAAATTCAACAGTCTCAGAAATTTAAGCCAACCACAAATCACAAAATCAAGATACACAACCACACAATCAAGTACATAAGAAACATCACATTATCAGTCAATACATATCAATCGCTATTGAGAGTTTATCTATCAAATAGAAATAAATCATAACCTACCTTTATCGGAGAACTGAAGTCAAGCAACTACTTCTCTAATCCTTTTCTTTTCCTTATTACCTCTGAACCCTTCCAATCTATCAAATATATATATGCATAATGTGTAAGTTGACAATCCCATAAACACTCAGATTATTCTATGTTTAGCCTAGACCCAAAAACTCACCTAATTACATAATCAATTTCCTAAAGTTCAACCTAAGGGTAGGTCTTAATTCCCCTAATAAACATAACTTTAATGTAATTCATATAATACATACTACACCTTATATTTAATTACATATCTCAATATATCAAAATTTAAATTTATAATATGGTAAACTAAAATCACTGATCACGATACCAGTGGCAATCCACACATAAAACCCATTCCAAAAGATGAACATATCAGTAACTATTATATTTTATAGTACTTACACCCGAAATCCACTCTTAATACATTAAATACTGATTTAATTAAACAAAAAAAAAAGAAAAAAAAAACAGCAACTAACCAGTGGCCTCTACTACTTTAGTTTCTATTGTTTTCTCCACTAACTGTAACATCATATGCACATATACATTTAGCACCAATTTCTTTGATCCTTACTAATTATCATCATTATCCTAAAGTAGGTCACTTGGAATATTTATTTCCAATGACTGTCACTCCACATAGACTAAACAACATAACTTCTGTCAAAGTTTTCAACCCATTATTCCACCTAAGGCGACAATAACCAATAGCCATAATTTTCTTTACGGTTCAACGATAATTCATCTCTATATTACTACACATTCAATATATAATTCTCTTACATCACAACTCGGATGCTGATCACAATTCAACTACACACATATAATACATGTAACAAGAAAATTGACGAGAATTCTCACCCAAATTGTTTCTAGAATCGGTTATTCCAATCGTATAGTGTCTTTTTTTTATTATTTATTTATGTTCTTCTTTTCTACAGATCAGTTGTTACCCTAATTATCATATAACCAACTATAAAAATAGTAAAAGTGACCCTCCTTAATTATAATGTTATTTTTCTTAACCACTAACTAAATAACTATTAAAAACTATCCATCTAATTTCATAATTATAATTATGAATAGTCCAAAAATACCCATTTAGAATCGATCGAAAAATATTTTATGAAACACAAGGCTTTAGCACTTGAAACAACCAAAAGAATCGTTACAATGTATCTACTAGTAATGACCTCAACATCAACAACAGACAATGACATTGAAATTAATAACACTCGTCGACAATGATGGTACATATACATCTTAGTAATCATATAAACTTTGTTAATTTGTCATAATACATATTAATACAATGCAATTTGTATGTGTCAAATCAAAAGTAAGTATAAGCCAATTTAGCTAAGAGTGGATACCAGCGCAAAATTCATAATTTAATTTTAACTCACACCTCTTGGCAAAGGAAATAGTCCCTCATGCAATCCTAACATCTTATACTACCATGGAAGTTAGGGTTTTGAGAGAAGAGAAAAGAAGAGGAGAAAAGAGGAGAAAGGAGAAGAAGACGGCAAGTACGCCAAACCCGCATTTTTCGTCCAGTTTTTGTAGTTTAGCCCTTTTAAGTCCTGCCAAGATACATTAACATCTTCAAATGGTTTCTAAATACCTAGAAATCATCCAAGAACTCAAATCGAAACCTTGAACTCATAATCTATTCAAAGAAATTTAAGATCGAAGTCAAGTGAGTTAAGGAGTGAGTATAAAGCTATGAAGTAAGTTAAATTAAAGTTTCTTAAATTTTCCAAGAGTCTTGCCTAAATGTTTCGACTTTGTTTTAAGGCTCAAGTTCCGAATTAAAAAATGAGGAATGGTTAAAGTCTTTCACAAATAAATTCACTTTATTTTAAAAACGCAAAGCTGAAGTCAAGTAAGGAGTTGAAGATCTTTCTTCAAAGTAATATAAGAGAACTAAGAATACCCTAAAAGTTAAGTTCAAGTTAAGTAAAGAGCAAGAGTTGAGTTTATTTCTTAAAGTTCATAAAAGGACTAAGTATTCCCTAAAGGTTTATAAATTTTTCACATTTAAGTAAAAAGGAAAATAATAAATTTCAAAAGAGTTTTGAACAAAAGAGGGGAACATTGATTCTAAAAAGGAGCTTTTAAAGCTAAAGGGTTCACTAAATTATCTCAACCAAAGGAAGAAAATTTTATTAAAAGTATGAGCTAAAGTATGATTTGGAAGTAGTATTGAGCACCGATGTGGGGATGATAGTTCATATTAACTCAAGTCTCCATGTAAACCATGTCGCTATCATGGAAATTGATGGGTCATACTTTTTAGATGATCACGTAAGGTAATTTAGTGGATTCACTAAGCTAAGTAAGGTCTTATACCTATGGCAAGGTATAGGAAAGTTCTGGAAGCGTGGGCAAGACGATGTATCGCCACTTAGGCTCATAGTGGTGGTTGTCGGTTAGAGAAACTCCCACAAAAATTATATAACTTTCATATATAATTAAAGTTGAGTTTATTATTTATTTTATATTTAATTAACTAAGTGTTTACACTGTTTTATCAGTGATATATATTGTACATGTGTTTATTACTTTATATTGCGTTGTTATCTTGTGAGTCAAACAGAGTCAAGGTAAGTTCTTTCTTAATCCATTTCAAGTTGTATAGATGTGTTTAGCATTCCAAATCGCATACTCATATATTCAATGTACTGGTGCCAGTTAGCATGCATCCTTTAATGATGCAGTCGCAAGTAACCAGGATCAGCATGCAGCGCACTTTTGATCCAGTTGAGCACTCCAGAGTTAATTGGTGAACCTCCGTGCATCCTGGAGGACATCCTTTTATTGCTTTTCTAGTTTAGACCATTAGGATGTTGTGGGTTCTGTCCCAACATCCGTCGCAGTCAACTTAGAGGCTTCAAAGAGAATGTAATAGTTCAGTTTTGGAGTCACCTTCATTTTATACTTCGTAATGTTCCAGTATTGAGACTTAATTGTCATTTTGGCCAAGACAAGTTATTAATTTATCTGATGAGAATGTATTTAATTCTTTATCTGAGTTTAGAATAGTCTTCCAAAGAGTTAAGTAAACCAGACAAAGGGTTGCTCGAGGCCAACAATGGTCGTTGAATGTCGGCCACATTCAGGGTGTAGGCTCCGGACCTGACAATAATGGAGGTGGTTAAACATTTAGATGTCAATTCTTGTGTTAGTTCCAATTGGATGGAGGCCATCCTTATGAGACTGCAACTCTTTTATCATGATTGGTACTAATGTAGGGTTGATCTAAGGAAAAAAATAGCTAGTCCTTCAATGGTGGGATAAGATGTTAGGATTTCATGAGGGACTATTGCCATTTGCCAAGAGGTGTGAGTTAATATTGAATTATGAATTTTGGGCTGATTTTTACTTTTGGCTAAATTGGCTTATATCTACTTTTGATTTGACACATACAAATTACATTGTATTAATTATGTGTTATCACAAATTAACGAAGTTTATATAATTACTAAGATGTATATGTACCATCGTTATAGCTATGTATGTAATGTCTTGGTTGATCACTTTTAGAATTTTGCGTAAAATTATCATTTTACTCCTCTCGATATTAATCATGAGTCATTTTGACTCGACTTTGAAATTGATTTCAAGTTTTCAGTCTAAAGTTGGGTGTTATGAAAGTTTTTTATTTTAAAATGCTAAAGTTGTTAAAAACTAGTCTTCAGTCTCTTTCAGAGTTTTGAGTCTCAGAATGGAATTTTATCGATTTCATTAGTCTCAAAATATGAGAATTGATCTAGTATGGTTGTCAATTTTAGACTCGAAGTATTTTTGTGAATTTGAGGACCTAAGTTGGAAATTATTGAGATTTTAGCCTTTAAGGTGAGTTTGGTCAATATTTGGTGTTCAGATATTTGGATCAAATTTTTGACAGTTCATTTTGATTCTGAGGATGATTTTAGGTAGAAAAGGTCTTGGTTGAATTTTTAGAGGTCCCGAATTTGATTGGTCCTTTCGAAGCATTATATTTGCTTCTTGTGAGTTTCATAGGTTTTGGATTTCGGATTCGCGATGCTCAACTTTATTGAGTTGACTTGCTTGCTCATCACGATCGTGAGACCTTTGATCAGGATCACGATGAGCAATTTTTTCCCGAATAGAATGTTTTATCATAATCGAAGTTTCTGCCCCATTTAATTATTTTTTAATATTGACTGCTCAATTTTGGGCAATTTAAAGATTTAACTTTTGGATGACAATTTCTACATCCAACTCACTTCCTCATTGTTTTAAAGGATTATTTTGATGATTTAAATGGAGTTTTACTCCTAGTTGAAAATGTTGGGTTATGGGCCTTTTTCCCTTCTTATGTGGATAAATAAAAGTCAATTTGGACCAACCCATTTTTGCCCATAGGTCCATTCTTATGAGGCAAATATAAGCCTATTTAGGTCTTATTTTCATATACACAGAGAGTTTTTTCAGCAGCCAAAAAGAGAGAAAGAGAGCAGTTTTCGCAGTCAAAATTCAGCCCTAACAGCCAACTTCAAATTGCGATTACCGCTTCGTTTCTTGTTGAAACAGCGGATTTTTGGATAGAATATTATCTTCATCTCAATCTTTGATTAGGAACTGACAGAGTTGGATTTGGTGGCCTGCAGCTTTAGTTTTGCTGTCGTGAACAATAGCTGCGAAATTGGTGATTTTGCTCCTTTAATTCTCTAGATTTGGTGCAATCTTATTTTGTTGTTGCTTGTTGTTTGGCACTTGTTTTGTGGACAATTTTGGAGAACAATATTGTAACTCTTGGTGATTATAGTGGAGCTTTTGGTCCCGCGATTTTTTACTCTTCACATCGAAGGGTTTTCCACGTAAATCTTGGTGTCTTGTGTGATTGGTTTATTATTGCCTTGTTATATTTGTTTGGTTGAATTACATGCTGCCTTACAATCATATTTCTTGTGGTTGTTTGTCTTCACTTGGTTCAAATCGAGAAGGGAAAGTATAGACTTGGGTATTCTTCCGTTGTTATCCTGTCAGGCATTCTTTGTTATTGCCTTGTCTTTCTCAACAAAGTGGTATCAGAGCATTGGTTATTGTTGATTGTCGTTTTGAATTATGGAGGCAAATATGAGAAAAATGGTGTGTTTAAATGGTAGTAACTATCATATTTGGAAAGGCAAGATGAAAGATCTTCTATTTGTCAAGAAGATGCATTTACATGTGTTTGCTTCTAATAAGCCTCAGTCTTTGAATGATGAAGAATGGGAATTTGAACATCTGCAGGTTTGTGGCTATATTAGAAAATGGGTTGAAGATAATGTTAGAAATCATATTGTGTATGAGACACATGCCAAAAGTTTGTGCGACAAGCTCGAGACACTTTATGCTTCGAAGACTGGCAACAACAAGTGGTTCCTATTGAAACAATTAATGATTATCAGGTATAAAGAGGGCACTCCTATTTCTGATCATATTAATGATTTTCACGGTGTTCTTGACCAGCTGTCCAGAATGGGTGTAAAGTTTGATGATGAGATACAGGGACTTTGGCTTCTTAATACTCTGCCAGACTCTTGGGAAACTCTTCGAGTTTCTTTGACTAATTCTGCTCCCAGTGGTGTTGTAACCATGGAATATACTAAGAGTGGTGTCTTGAATGAAGAAATGAGAAGAAGATCTCAAGCCTCATCTTCTTCAGCTTCACACTCCGATGTTTTGGTTACTGAAGATAGGGGGAGAAACAAGTCCAGAGGTAAGAATGATAGAGGTAAAAGTAGAAGCAAGTCAAAGTCCAAATACAAGAATATTCCATGTGACTATTGCCACATGAATGGGCATATCATGAAATATTGTTACAAGCACAAGAGAGATATAAGACAACAAAAGAGAGAAGACGATAATGAAAATCGTGTTGCTGTTGTTGCTAATGATGATCTTCTTGTTTCTTGTGATGCAAATGCCATTAATCTTGTTCGTGATGAGTCTAGCTGGTTTGTGGATTCTGGTGTTACTTCTCATGTCACGCCAAAGAAGGAATTATTTTCTTCTTATACTCCAGGTAATTTTGGAACGTTGAAAATGGGCAATAATCATGAAGTTGAAGATATTGGCATTGGGACAGTTTGTTTGAAAAGTAACAATGGTTCCAAACTAGTTCTCAATAATGTCAAGCAGGCTCCAGATGTTTGCTTGAATTCAATTTCTGTGGGATATCTTGATGATGAGGGTTATGTTAATACACTTGGTGTTGGCCAATGGAAGCTTACTAGAGGTTTGATGGTTGTGGCTCGTGGTGACAAGTTGTCTAACTTGTATGTATTTCAGGGCTCCATGTCCAGAGACTCAATAAATTTGGTAGAGAATGATACTTCATCAGAGTTATGGCATAGAAGGATGATTCATATGAGAGATAAGGGGATTGATAGTTTGGCTAATAAAAATTTGCTTTCTGGAGTGAAACAAGCAAAGTTGAAGAAATGTGTTCATTGCTTAGCCGGTAAACAGAAAAGAGTTTCTTTTCAGAGTCATCCGCCTTCAAGAAAGCTTGATTTGCTGGAGTTGGTACATTCTGATTTATGTGGTCCTTTTAAGGTAAGATATCATGGTGGTGCACTTCACTTTGTGACTTTTATAGATGATCATTCTCGCAAACTCTGGGTATTTCCTTTGAAGTCCAAGGATTAAGTACTTGATGTGTTCAAGAGTTTTCAGGCCTTGGTTGAAAGACAAATAGGGAAGACATTGAAATGCATCCGCTCAGATAATGGTGGTGAGTCTATTGGTCCTTTTGATAGATATTGCAGAGAGCAGGGTATTAGGCATCAGAAAAATCCTTCAAAGACTCCTCAGTTAAATGGTTTAGCAGAGAGGATGAACAGAACTCTAGTTGAGAGGGTTAGATGTATGCTTTTAGATGCTAAGCTGTCAGATTCCTTTTGGGCAGAAGCACTTAATACTACTGCTTATGTTATCAATTTATCTCCTGCTGTTTCTTTAGATGGTGATGTCCCTGACAGAGTTTAGACTGGTAAGAATGTTTCTTATGATCATCTTAGAGTCTTTGGGTGTAAAGCCTTTGTACATGTTCCTAAGGATGAAAGGTCAAAGTTGGATGTTAAACTAGGCAGTGTATCTTCATTGGTTATGGTCAAGATGAATTTGGCTATCATTTCTATGATCCTGTTGAGAAGAAACTTGTTAGAAGCCGTGATGTTGTGTTCTTTGAAGACCAAACAATTGAAGATTTTGACAAAGCTGACAAGGCTGGTTTTCAGAGTAGTGAGAGCTTAGTTGATGTTGATCCAGTTCCTTTGACTGTTGCACCGGAAGAAAATCTTCATAATGATGAAAATCAAGTTGATAATGAAGATGGTGATCATGTTCAGAATGATCGGCATGATGTTGTTGATGCTCCAGTGGAAGATGATGGGGTTGTCCAACAACCAATTAAAGATGCTCCAGAGAGTTCTCTCAGACGATCTAGTAGAGAGAGAATTCCTTCATCTTGTTATTCTCCCAATGAGTATGTACTCTTGACTGACGGGGGAGAACCTGAGAGTCTTGATGAGGCCATGGAAAGTGAAGAAAAAGAAAGGTGGTTTGATGCTATGGAAGATGAGATTAAATCCTTGCATGATAATCATACCTTTGATTTGGTTAAGTTACCTAAAGACAGAAAAGCTTTGAAAAACAGGTGGGTTTTTTGGGTGAAACATGAAGATAGAAATCCAGTTCCACGGTACAAAGCTAGATTAGTTGTCAAGGGATTTAATCAGAAAAGCGGAGTTGATTTTGATGAGATATTCTCTCCAGTTGTGAAGATGTCATCCATTCGTGTGGTTCTAGGCTTGGCTGCAAGTCTAGATTTAGAGGTTGAGCAAATGGATGTTAAAACTGCTTTCCTCCATGGTGACTTAGATGAAGAAATATATATGGAGCAACCGGAAGGTTTTGAATTCAAGGGTAAAGAGAATTATGTTTGCAAATTGAAAAAGAGCTTGTATGGTTTGAAACAAGCTCCCAGGCAGTGGTATAGGAAGTTTGGTTCTTTTATGAGTCAGCAGGGCTTCAAGAAGACTACTTCAGACCATTGTGTTTTTGTGCAAAATTTCTCTGATGGTGACTTTATTATTGTGTTGCTTTATGTTGATGACATGCTTTTTGTTGGTCATAATACTTGCAGGATTCAGAAGTTGAAGCAAGAGTTGAGTAAGTCTTTTACTATGAAAGACTTAGGACCAGCAAGGCAGATTCTTAGCATGCAGATAGTCCGTGATAAAAAGGCCAAGAAATTGGTATTATCACAAGAGAAGTACATTTGGAAAGTACTTCGCAGATTCAGCATGGACAAAGCTAAGGTTGTCAGTACACATTTAGCTATGCACTTCAAATTGAGCACGAAACAGTGTCCTTCTAGTGATGATGAGAAGAAAGATATGAAGAAAGTTCCTTATGCTTCAGCTGTTGGTAGTTTGATGTATGCGATGGTTTGTACAAGACCGGATATTGCTCACGCTGTTGGAGTTGTTAGCCGTTTTCTTTCTAATCTGGGAAGAGAACATTGGAATGTTGTGAAGTGGGTTATGAGATATCTCTATGGCAATTCTAGTCTGAGTTTTTGTTTTGGTACAGGGAAGCCTATTCTTTGTGGTTATACTGATCCAAACATGGCTGGTGATGTTGATACGCGCAAGTCTACTTCAGGGTACTTGGTTACTTTTGCAGGGGGAGCTGTGTCTTGGCAATCTAGGTTGCAAAAATGTGTTGCTCTATCTACTACAGAAGCTGAGCTTATTGCTGTCGTTGAAGCTTGTAAAGAATTGCTTTGGATGAAGAGATTCTTGGGGGAACTTGGTTGTGCTCAAGAGAGGTATGTGCTTTATTGTGACAGTCAAAGTGCTATACATCTTGGCAAGAATTCTACGTTCCATGATCGGTCTAAACACATTGATGTGAGATACCATTGGATTCGAGATGTGTTGGATTCTAAGTTGCTTGAGCTTGAAAAGATTCATACAAATGACAATGGTTCAGATATGATGACTAAAGATTTGCCAAGAGGGAAGTTTGAAGATTGTTGCATGGTCGCCGGGATGACGGTCTCCTCCACATAGTCGTGAGGGGGAGAATTGTTGGGTTATGGGCCTTGTTCCCTTCCTATGTGGATAAATAAAAGCCCAATTTGGACCAACCCATTTTTGCCCATAGGCCCATTCTTATGAGGCAAATGTAAGCCTATTTAGGTCTTATTTTCATATACACAGAGAGTTTTTTCAGCAGCCAAAAAGAGAGAAAGAAAGCAGTTTTTGCAGTCAAAATTCAGCCCTAACAGTCAACTTCAAATTGCGATTTCTGCTTCGTTTCTTGTCCGATTGAGCTGATTTTTGGACAGAATATTATATTCATCTCAATCTTTGATTAGGAACTGACAGAGATGGATTTGGTGGCCTGCAGATTTAGTTTTACTGTCGTGAACAGTAGCTGCAAAATTGGTGATTTTGCTCCTTTAATTCTCTAGATTTGGTGCAGTCTTATTTTGTTGTTGATCGTTGTTTGGCACTTGTTTTGTGGCCAACTTTAGAGAAAAATATTGTAACTCTTGGTGATTATAGTGGAGCTTTTGGTCCCGTGGTTTTTTACTCTTCACATCGAAGGGTTTTCCACGTAAATCTTGGTGTCTTGTGTGATTGGTTTATTATTGCCTTGTTATATTTGTTTGGTTGAATTACTTGTTGCCTTACTATCATATTGCTTGTGGTTGTTTGCCTTCTCTTGGTTCAAATCGAGAAAGGAAAGTATAGACTTAGGTATTCTTCCCCTGTTATCCTGTCAGGCATTCTTTGTTAGTGCCTTGTTTTTCCCAACAGAAAAGGGTTTTGAAAAGGTTGAAGGAATTTGATAATCACGATTTTGATTTGAATATAAATCCATTTTCAAAATGGTTTTCACCTATGAGTCTTAAATATAACCTATTCAAGTGACAATTTTTAGATTCAAACCTTACTTTTGATATCAAGTTTTTGAGCTGATTGACCTATTTATTCAGATGTCTTGATATGAATGTTGTTAGTTTCAAAATCTCGTTATACATACTTGTTTAACTAGATTGTGTTGGTTTGGATATCGTTCGGAAAGGAAAAGCTCATTTCCTGGGATTGATTTGTGATTGATTAACGCAAGTGAATTTCTAGACTTCGTCAAAATTTCTAGAATCTTGAACTCTCTTTCTTTATGTGTTGGGGAGTAATTGAAATAAGGTGAAGGGATATGATCAAATTGAGAAACCTTAATGATATAGTTGAGGTTAATAAAAAGTCAACTTTTTTATAATGTTGTATCTAGTTGTGTCAATTTCCTTGAGTGTTGGTATTAAACTTTTGGTTGATGAAATACTTTGATAGCATTATTGTGAATATGAATTAATTGAATTTGTCATTTTCTCATTGTTGTGTGAACATGCCTGTTTACATCAGTTCTCAAACATTGTGATGAGATGTGTTGTTATTGATGTGGAAGTTGTTCATAACCTGTATTTATAAGGTTAGCCAATAAATAGAAACAGAAATATGATGAAGCAGAAAAAATACAAAATAATCCGATCCACATAAACTAATGTGACTCCTTAAGAAATTTAATTCTCTCACTGTGTCCAAGGTTATGAATTAATTTCTCCCAAGATAAAACGGATTAATTCTGTTAAAGAAATAGCGGTACCTCAAACTTCTTTAACTTCAGCGAACTTAAGAACAGCAACAAGTCACACAGACTAGTCGGTCGACACTTTGATTTTTTTGAGATAAAAATGTATGCAAAAAAGGAAAATTTCAGTGTTTGAAAAAACGAAAAATGACTTCCTTTTATAGCCATTTTCAGTAAGAAACATGTCTGTTCAGAAAAAACTGTTCAGACCCGTTTTATCCAGAATGTTGTGTCTTTGGAAAAAATAACAACTTTTCAAAAAATATTTCTGTTAGGAAAATAACGACTTTTCGGAAAGTAATAACTTTTCGAGAAGAGTAACAATTTTTTGGAATGTTATCGTTACCCGTGAATTAATTCTTTTAATTAACTAACGTGCTGAATTAATTTATAAGAGATAATATTAACATGATTTGTTTGATTAACAAAAATTGATTAAATAAATTTTGTCCAAAAAATTTATCAAACAATCACATCATTTGCCAAATCCAAATCCAAATCCGAAGCCGAAGTCGAGGCCGAGCGACAACGACGGCGCGATGGCACCTTCTTCTTAGCTCTTTAAGAAGTAAAGGAAGTGTTTCCTTATATGAGGAGAATAATTTCCCTTTCTTTTGTCGATATGGGAGAAATGACTTTTCATTTGCACTTTGTAAATGACTTTTCATTTTTCCTCCAAAATAGTTTCCTCACTTTTCATATTCTTTCTTTTCATATTCTTTCTTTTCTTTTCCCATTCACACTTGCTAAATCCAACAGAGGTCATTGTAGTGAGTGTTATTGATGTCGAGATCATTGTCAGTGAGTGTTGATGCTAAGGTCATTATCGGTGAGAGCTATTAGGGCTGAGGACATTGACAATGAGTGTTATTGATATCAAAGTCATAATTGCCACTGAATGTAATCGATGCCAACATCATTTTCGGCGAGTGTTATTAATAACAATTTTATTGCCGGTGAGTGTTTTAGATGTTGAGGTTATTATTGACGAGTGTTATTGATGTTTAGTCCATTACCAACAAGTGTTATTGATTTCAAGGTCATTGTTGGCGAGTGTTATTGATGTCAATGTCATTGTTAGTAAGTGTTATTGATGCCTAGGTGAGTCCCGATTGATATTTCTGATAGATGAACTTAATTATTGTGATTGATGACTTGATACTTGTGATTGAATAACATGATTCTTGAGATTGATGAACTTGACTTGATACTTGAGATTGAATAATGTGATACTTAAGATTGATGGACTTGAATTTGATGTTTTTGATTGATGGTCTTGATACTTGATGGTTTTGACACTTGTGATTTGATGAAATGCAATTGTTGGACTATGCCTGTGAAACCTTGTGAAATGTTATTGTGAACTATTAGGTTGAGTTAATTTCTATGCTAGTTATAGTTGTGGTGGTCAGTTGGGATAAAAGGAGTTCACATTTTTCTAGCTAGTTTTACCTTGTTTTAGTGGGGAGCTTGTTGAGTACCGTATTTTTGGTACTCACTCCTTATTTATAGAGTTGTGTAGGTTCTTAACCTGAATATGGGTGATTGCTCTTCTTCTATCTATATCTGAGGCTAATATGTGGACATTGAGAGCTAGCTGCTTGTCATCCCGGCGGACCCTCTTGTTCTTGATTATGTTTTGTTCTATTCGAGAGACAATGGCATTAAGACTTATATTTGTCTTTCAAACTCTGTTATTATATATTAGTGACTAGTACACGTAACAACCAAGTTTTTGGATATTTGAGAATGACTATGTTTTCGCACTTGTGTTATTATTAGTTTATTTTTCGTATTACTTGCGTATTGTTGAGTTTTGGAGTGTCATCATCATAATTTTTAGATCGTGACAAATTATGCCTAATGTAATTACAAGGTGTCCTAATATAATAGACTTGAGGACTTTTTAGGCCCAAGAACTAATAGTGAGTAGTGCCTTTTTCCAAGATATATTCCACACGAAAGACGTGCCAACAAAGACCTTTCAACTTTATTGATTTTTCAACAAATGAATGATGTATGATGTGTGAAAGGTTTCCATCGGTTGGAAATTTGCAGCTTGGAAGTAACCTTTAGGAAATAAAATAATTAGAATCATAAGATCATTTAATTTATAAAATATGTACAAAGCGTATATATAAGGTATATTTTATTTAAAAAAAAATATATATATATATATATATATATATATATATATATATATATATATATATATATATATATATATATATTGATAAATAGCTAGCTCATAATTCATTTTTTAATAGTTTAACTCCGAAAATCAAGTTTAGCCATATTTTTTACTTCAAATTATTAACAAAAAGTTAAAATTAACTTCAATTTGTATTCCTAAACAAATACAATATAACTTTGAATTTTCATATTTATTTTTTTCTTTGAAAATCAATATTTTCAAATTGTAGGATGAAACTTGATGAAACCCCACTAATAAATTACATCTCCTTTCGGTGGAGACATGATTGTACGTTTAGTGAGCCCCTACTGACCTAATAATTATTGCCCAAAGCACCATCTGTAATAGGATAAACTTTATTATAGGCCAATGACAAAAAATAAGTCAACAATGTGGCCCAATTGGTGTCATTTTTTTCATAGTAGTGTGGATTTGCCACTATAAATTAAGACCCTATCATTCACAAGCTCTCCACCTTTACTATTACTCAAATTTCTCCAAAATCTTTGAATATGAAGAAGGGAAGTAGTTTTATTGCAATATTGTTAGTCCTTTTTCTTAGTGAATTGCTTGTCACGGAGGCCGTGACATGCAGTGTTACAGAGCTAGTTCCATGTGCCGCGGCGATCCTGTCATCACAACCACCCTCTAAGGAATGTTGCAATAAGTTGAAAGAGCAAAAGCCTTGTCTTTGTGGATATCTTAAGAATCCAAGCCTTAAGCAATATGTCAACTCTCCTAATGCCAAAAAAGTTGCTAAAACTTGTGGAGTATCCACTCCAAGTTGTTAGGATTCTAACAAATAAAAATTCACAAATGATGATCATTCATGGATGACCAGAAAACGCCTTTCGTTTTCCACACTTCCTCAAAGTGTCTAAACACTATCATCTATATATGTATGGCATTATATTGTAACTTGTACTCATTTTATGTATTCGTAAGCCATGTTAGCTTTTTAGTGACACTTTTGTACTGAAATAAAATGGTTGTACTTCTATCGTAATAATTGTCTATTTCCCTACTTGTTGAATCTTGTGTTGATGCCAACTAGTTTGAGAATAAAGAGTAATTAATTGATATATTAATATATACTGAATCATGCTTTTTTATTATTCACTCTATCTCAATTCATGTGGCATGTTTCAAGAATCAGACCTATTTAATTTGATGAAGACTTCGGATATGAAATCTTTTAATGTTTAGAAATAAACTAATTAATATATCTAAATAACTATATAAAATTACTATTAGTGATAATATTTTACGATTCAAAATATTTGAATGGCATATAAAAACCTACGGTCAAAGATTTGAATATCAAATTTTCAAAAATGCCATATAAATTAAAATGAAAGGAGTAATTATTTCTAGTATTTCCTACATATTTAATGTTTGATATTGGTACCCTTAAGGGGCTTATAATCAAGATTCTTTAAAGACATTAGTGAAATAGGTTACTCAATTATTAAGTCATTATGATTACTAATATCCCATGCTAAAAGAGAGAAATTTATGTAATTTTGATTCTTAGCAACAGTTTTCGAAAAGATTAGTAGCCTTGATCATTGGGAAAACAATAACATTTGATAATTAGGAAAAAACTTATATGAATATACTATAGTAAAAATATTTATTATCTATAGCAGTAACATTTTTTTTTATTTGGTCATTTTTAATATATTTATAATACAATTTTAATAGATATTACAAAAAAAGAGGAAATTATTCACACATAATACAAATTTTATTGATGGATAATATATTTATCACACATTTAAATACACTTATAATTAATAAATGTGTCAACTTCTTACCGAACAAACATAATATATTTTTAAAAATAGTTATAATACATATATATTGCATATTTTATTCATTTTAATGCATATTGCAGCTATACTATTGTTATGTATTACTATAAATGGTAATACAAAAAATATGACTAAAAGCAGCAATTATTTATTGAAAGACACCTATCTAATTAATTTTTCCTTTAATTTAATGGAGTTTTAAAAAGTAGAGATTTTTAAATTAAACTAAAAATAGGTTAGAATGTATTAAAATGCTATTTAATTTTATAATCTTAAGAGAGACAAGTGAAAATTATGATTAAATAAATATACGAGAAACAAATTAAGACAAATAAAATGTAAAAAAGGAACGAGTACATGATATAAGTGTCGGTGGAGATCGGAATGAAGAACAACAATGGTTCGAGGGAGGTGGGTGTATATATTTTTTTTTTATTTAATTTTAGTGTTTGGTACTAATGAAAATATTTTTCACATAAAATAATTTTCTTTGAAATATTTTTTAAAAAGTAAGTTTTTTACTTATATTCTCTAGTATTTATTAAATAGAAAGAAGATATTATTTTAAGAGTATTTATATATTATCAGGGGTTACAATTTCAGCCATATAAGTGAAATAAAATTAGTTTGCTCATATTAAATTAAATGAATCACTCATATATTTTTTTTCTTAAATGGATTAATATAGTTTTCAACCTATTTCATATAAATATGAACAAAACGGATTAACATGAAAATTCATATCCAATTCATATAAGTGAAATGAAATAGAATTTTTTTATTTTCGAAAAATAAAAAATTTTTAGAGATCAGTTGGTGGAAAATTGGGGTGGGGGTGGGGGGTGGGGGTGGGGAGGGGGTATAATTATAAGGTGTCATAATTTGATTGACTTGAGGACTTCACAAATTATATTCAAGAATGACGTGCCACATATTTTCCACAAACAAAAACCTTTCAACTTTGTTGATTTTTCAACAAATAAATGATGTATGATGTGTGAATGAATTTCGGTCGGTTAGAAATTTGGAGCTTGGAACTAACCTTTGGGAAAGAGAATAATTAGAAAGGGAAATTGTATATAATAGCAAATTATTAATCAAATTAAATATTATAAATATAGTTTGATTTAATTGTATCCAATAGCAAATTGTTGTTATTTCGCCTCTCTCTTGCTGAATTTCGCTTGCCACTCTCGTTTTCTCTCCTGCCTCTCTCATTTTTACACAAACACAAATGTATAACATGTGTTTGTGTTTGTTTAAAGCGAGAGAAAATTGTATATATATACATATTTTTGTTCCCCTCCCCTAGAATTCGCGCACCACTCTCCAGATCTTGCTCGATCACTCTCCTTTCTCACTTTATACAAAAAATGCAAATGTATAAAATGTGTTTATGTTTGTATAAAGCTAAAGAAATTTCTATATACACATACAAATGCATATGTTTTCGTTGTGTACACTTATGATTATACAAATAAGATCTTCCCCTGTTCATATTTCTTTTGTATTTCTCTCTCTCTCACTTTATACAAACATAGATTATACAATTGATCTTTTATATATGTATACCAAAACATATTATACAACTCTTTCTTTTGTATATATATAGCGAAATTATGCAACTGCTTTCTTTTGTATATATATAGCGAAATATACATATTTATGTTTGTTATAGAGCGCAATTATGCAAACTATAGTCATAACATACAAATATGTTTTTTTATGTTTGCTATATGTGAAAGTTTCCTATGATCATTTAATTTGTAAAATATGTACAAAGCATATATATATAATAGTATAAATAATTATACATAGAAAATACATATTATATAGAAAAAAGACATAGATAAAGTCATCATTGAAGTTGTTCCAAAATTTCAAAAAAACACCATCTTTAACTTTGCAACTTTCATATTATCCCCTCAAAATTTTCTAATATCGTTATAAAAGGGTGACCATTTTGACCGATTCCCTCACCTGGGTTGTGAACACGCACAAGAGGAGTGCGAAGCAGTGTTTTCACTGCAAATAACCAATTTAAATGTGCACGTGACACTAATTTTCCCTTATCAATTAATTATTTTCTTCCTTTTCATCATCTTCCCCAAAAACAAATTTATTAAAAGAGTTGTTGGTACAAAGTTATTAAAAGAGTTGTTGGTGCCTCTCTTGATAGACAATTTCATTATAAACTCCGGTACTCTCTTTTACGAATTCATCATCTTTACCAAGCGCAATAAGGTAAGAATTCATTTTCTCTTTTAATTTCCAGTGAAAAAGGTTAATTTAAAGGTTTTCAAGGTTTAATTTCTTCATAATTTCATTTAATTTTGAGCAATGAAGATATTTTTGTGATTACGTTTTGAAGGAAAATGTAAAATGCAATGTTCAATTGTAGTAGTAATGATGAGAATGATCGATGTAGTGAGTGAAATTCCGACGCAAACATGGAGACTTACTTTCAATGCAAAATTCATGGTCGGAGCACAATTCAGATCGATGATTTTGGTCTTGTCCACGTTATCTTGTATGGTCTCTAAATCATTTCAGGAGATATTTTACGTATATTTCTATGTTTTGTTTTTTCTTTAATATTTTTATGACGTATTTTAGGAGAATGCATGCAACTTCTTTAGATGAAGGGATCTTGAAGGTGTTGATATATGATTAAAATACGTTATTTAAGATTGGCGAACATAATTAAGGAGTTGGAAGAAGCATTAGCATGTTATGAATGTCGTGTTGAAAATAATGCATGGATGATGCAAGAGAAGAAGAAGATGAGCTCATGTTGTAACTTAAAGCTAATTGTCTTGGTTGTAGTAGTGTTTTTTCCTAATATTTAAGTCTAACCAAGAATGTGAAGGATGGAGCATGTAGGTGTGTGCAACCAAAATCGTCATAAACATCTTTACTTACTTTCAAGTTTTGATTTTTTTTGTCGTCGAATGCTCAAGTTTTCGTTATTTTTTATTGTCGAAATAATTATGATTGAAGAATTGTTAATGTATTCGGTTGTGTCTATAGAAACTTCAAAAACATGTTCAACTACAAATAGATGAGAAGAAGAAGCAAGTATTAACTACGAAAAACAACAAAAAATGGTGAAAATGAGGACTTCATTCCAACATAATCATTTAATTGAACTGCAACTATCAAAATTGATCTTGTTTTACTTGGTTACACACAAAGTTGAGTTTGATTCCAAAGTAAAACATTGCCAAAATTACATATTTAAACTTTATTTGTCAAAATCAACAACACAACATCAGAATGCGCTACTTCCATGGCACATAGGTATTCCTATTTGAACTAGTTTGGCTTTTATTGTTAGTAGTAGTTGTAGACCTAGTTTGGTTAACTTTTGAGCCCTCATTCTTTCTAGGTTGCTACTTGTAATAGTTATCTTACCCTTCCATTTGAATTCGAGTCTTAGTATATATCCAATATAACCAGTATTAACACCCGTCCTCTTTGTCACTCTTGTGCCAGTATTCATGACTATTCTGCTTGGCACTCCAGGCATGCTTAGTCAAATAAATACATATTCAAATCAAAAGACATTTAGGCTTGCACATAAAATCTGAAGTATGCATATAAATTTACATTAAGAGTTGTAAATCTATCTACAGCTTGGTATATGCCAACCCCTACCATTCTTGGCCTTTTAAAAGACCTTGTTTATCCTACACTGGTGTCTCATGTTCTACTAGCCTCTTCCCTTTTTGCAGGCCTCTTGCACTATAGAGTGCTTCAAAACTAGTTTGACTATATTGATGTATTCATCTTCCTCTATGTAGTTCGTTCATATTTCTTTCTTGGGGCATTTTTCTTCCTTTACCTAATCCTCTACCTCTACCTCTAACATATACAACTTGTACTTGAAACTCAAATATTAGAGTATAAATATTGTTTATAAATGATAGAATAATTAGATATATTACCTCTGTGTTTGTAGCAGTTTCAAATTGAGTAGGATCACTTAAAGAACTTGAAAATCTACCTCTTCATGTACTTCTTTTTCTACCACTTTCATTGTTTGTGGTGGCCTGATTTTTCACATATTAGTACATGAAATTAAAACTAAATCTTTTCACAAATGAATACAGATACATGTAAAGAAGCTTCAGGTGATTGAACTAATATCCCTTGCTCTGCCTTTTACTGTTGTTTCAGTAGCGTGCATATTGATATATCAATACATGTACTTATAACTTACATTTAAAAGTAATAAATAAAAATATTTCTGCGAAGATGCTTCAGTTGACTGACTTGGACCAGTACCTCTTGCTATGCTTCTTGCTCTATCAGTAGCATGTATATTGATATTTCAGTACAAATACATATAATAGTAGTAAGTAGAAATTTAAAATATATCCTTGCCTAAGAAGGTGTCTCAACCGATTGACTTGGATCGGCTTGTTTTCTTGTAGGAAATCCTCTTTTATTGTGTTCTTATGTACCAAATTTTCTATAAGTCACAACAATACCACTTTTGCTAAGCTTTCCAGTTTGTTGCTTTCATTTGCTTCCTTTCTTCTAACCTTACTTGGTTTTCTAAGAATCTTCTTGATCTTTGGTGGCTTTACAATTGTATTGTTTGATGTTGATCACATTTTCATGTTATTCATTGGTGGAATAAAATTGACATATGTGTTGAGATAGGTCTCCTTGCTATAATAACTAGCCATATAATTGATTTGGTTCCATCTCCTTGTAATGAATGATAACACTACCATGAGCACAAAAATTGTCCCTAACCTTCCAATATCTACAACTGCAACTCCCAGTTGGGCTGGCAAGGGGATGGAGACGGGGATAGTGGTACGGGACAAAGGGGGAAGTCCTTGGTCGGGATTCGACCGGGACCAGGCCAAGCAGGATCGAAAATGACGGGACAAAATTACGTCTCATCTCGTCCCACTATATATACGAGATGGGACAGTGTTTGATGGGACGAGACATGATTTTTTTTACTTTATGTTTATTTATTTGTCCAAATTATGTGTAAAACCGTAGTCCTTAATCTCAAAACCTCTTTCTCCATCCCAAGACAAGTTGCAATGCAGACTTGTCAGTATTTTCTTGCAAAATCTTCAAAAATATAAGATGTATATCAACGATCTAAGTGTTTGAGAACCGTCTCAAATCACCAATTATTTTCATCATCTTCACCCTTATCTCCTCAAGCATTGTGATGATTGTTTATGCCTGTAGGAAGTATTCAAGCATTGAAATTCCGTGTCATATTGTTGTCCACGAATCACGTATGCTATAGTCTTGAAAAATATTTCTTGCACCATGTATCCAAGTTGTACCATAAAAGATCATCCCAACCATGTTTTTCTTAATTTCTTCATTTCATGTATCTTAACCTTCAACTCAGCTTCAAATGTGGATTTAACGATCCTCCAAACTATTTTTCTTCTTTTAATTCCTTTCCAACTTCTATACCAATTTGCAAGAATATGTCTTGCACATTTTTTTTGTACAACCAATGTCATTACTTCTTGAACAACAATTCCTAATCCCTAAAGAAGCAACATAACAGATAAATAATAACTAAAATGCAAAACTAAAATCAAACATAAAAAGCCAATAAAACAGCAAACAATAAATGTCTAGTTATATTAACTTATTAAAAATTAATATTTATGAAGGGTTTAGTAGTAAATTACGATCGTCTTAATGAATTATAGGTTTATCCAATATGCCAATACTAAAAGTCGATAACACAATAAATTTTTGTATAAAAATCATTAAAAATTTGTTAACCCATTAGCAATAACCAATTTCTTGTGAGTTGTGACATGTCCCTTAGTTCGTGTAAAAAAAGTGACTTTTTTATAATTGAAAATAATTAAATTTTTAAGTTTCTCCTTACGTTGGAATGATTTATAATCACACAAATAGTCAATGAATACTTTTGGCCACAAATTTTAAATATCTTATCTTTTTAAAATTTTGTATCAAGTACAATAGTATCATGTTATATAATTAATAGAATTAGGAGTAAGTTTGTTATACTCCATCCGTTCATTTTACTAATCACTATTTGGCTCGACACATTCATTAAAACTAGGGAAAATGCACAAGTACCCCCTCAACCTATGCCCGAAATTCCAGAGACACACTTATACTATATTAAGGTCCTATTACCCCATAAACTTATTTTATAAGTAATTTTCTACCCCTTTTTAGCCTACGTGACACTAGTTTGAAAAAAAAAGTCAATTATCATTGGACCCACCAGATAGTGCCACATAGGCTAAAAAGGGGTAAAAATTATTAATAAAATAAGTACAGGGGATAATAGGACCTTAGTATAGTATAAGTGTGTCTCTGAGATTTCGGGCATAAATTGAGGAGGGTACTTGGGCATTATTCCTTAAAACTAATTATTAATATATGTATTTTATCAAAATATCTCTATTAATTGATATTTAGTATTAGATCTTGAAAAATAATTTAGAGCATAAATATCTAACATTGAGGATAAAACATGGACAAAAATAATTATTTTTTCTTTATATGTGAAAAGTGATAAATAAAAATAAAAATTTATTTTACGAATAATTGATAAAAGTGATCGAAGGGAATATCTTTTTGCTTGTATAAAAATTGAATGCGCAGACAAAAGCGGGCCAACACCTTTAGAAGTGGTGCACGTGCTTCCACTATCTTTCAAAAATAATCATATGTATATATGTGTATCTATTTTGAAAAATCTACAGAAATTAGAATATAATTAACAGTGCACCCATAAAATGTAAAGGAGACCAGGGTTTAAATATAATTTAAGCCCTTTTTAATTATTTTTATTTTACACTTAAAACTAATATTTAAAATAAAACAATATTGATACACCCGAAACCTTCTATTCCTGAGTTCTCTTATACATGCAGAGTTGTAAATGAATAAGTAAAGTGTTAAGGGCTCTTTTGCCCATGTACTAATAATTAGTGTTTTAAGAGAAAGAGAAATTGATAGACACTTTTCCATTAAAAAAAAATTCAACAAGAATTTGCACTTTTTCCCCACAAACAAAAACTTCCTAGTTTAGCCAGAAACTAAGAAGAATAGAATTTTTACGTGAGAGTAATGCCAGAAAGTATATAACTAAATGTTATACTAATAATGCTAAAAAAAGAAATGATGCAAGTTATCCCGACAAATTACTTATATTAATTTTTTTGATAATTTCTTGGTAAAAATATTTTTGAATTATTTGTGCATAATACTGAAACACGAAAAGAGATTAGGCAAGCGTTTAGCCATATATTCTAGAGAAGATTATTTATTGAAAATTTATAAAATTGGAGTTGAAAATCTATCCAAACCCTAAATTAATAATTTTATCCGTTTGATTTTGAACTTTTCAAAATCAGAAAATATTTAATTTGGTTTTAATTTAATTTTTAAAAATGAAGAAAAAAATCGGACGAGCAAAAGTTCTATATATAATTATAAGCATAATATCCTAATTTTTATAATGCCTAATGTTTTTCACCATTCTTTTATGAATTAATTACTTGAGTGGATTCCTTTTTCAAAATAATTACTTATTTTAAATATATTTTTTAATTATTATCATTCCTAACAACTTCTTTAATTTTTATCTTTTCTATGTCTCACTATTTCTTTTGTTCTCATTTTCTATGCCTCACTCTCTTTTTTTTTCTTTGTTTCTTTCTTTCTTTATTTCTTTTGTCCTTTCTTTCTTGCTTTTTTTTTTGCTCTTTATCCCTTTTCTGTTGTTGTTCTTTTTTCTTTCTTTTCGTACGATAGTCAATGTTTCTAGATTGTATAAACTTGTATAGTTAATTAGACAAGTAACATAAAAAAAAATAAAAAATGATTTAAACTTTAATTAAAATATATTACAAACATATTAAAGTTGAATTATTAGAAGAGAAGTAGTATAATCGTAACACATGAAGAGACATAAGAAGCTGCAAAATGAATTAAACTTGAATAAAAATGTATTACAAACATATTAAAGTTGAATTATTAGAAGAGAATTAAATATAAATGCAGAATATAGAAAACAAAAGAGCATTATTTGATCTGCATGTAAACTGAATAAAACTTGTATCAATAATGAATTAAACAAGTAATTAATCGTAACAAATCAATCGATTAATTGCAAAATAAATTCAAAATACAAAAGTGTATTACATAAGTATTAAAGTTGAGGTAGAAGAGAAAATTACATATAAATTAAAAAAAAAATGTAACAAAATAAAATATTACACAGTGATTTATAGAGTGATAAACTTGTATCAATAATGAATTAGACAAGTATCCAATAGGAACAAATAAATGAATATAAAACTGCAAAATAAATTAAATTTGTATTAAAGGGTATTAGATTTGAATAAAAAGATAGAATTAAGAATAAATGGAAATGTAACTATGATTAACAATACTATGATCTGTAGAATGAATTAATCTTGTACAATAATGAATTAAATAAGTATCCAATAGTAACAAATAAAATAAAAGGTTGTAAAATGAATTAAATTTGCATTAAAATTGTATTATAAGGTATTTAAAGTTGAATTAGAAAAGAGAATTAAGAATGAATGGAAAACGTAACAAACGAGACATGACAATGATCAATAAACTGATAAGTTATATCAATAATGTATTAAACAAGTATCCAACAATAACAAAAATCAATAAAAAAAAAACTTCAAAATGAATTAAATTTGCATTAAAATTGTTATCTAATCCAAGTTTAATACAATTGCAAGACAATTTTAATGCTAGATTTAATTCATTTCAATCTAATATTTCTCCGAAAATCAATTATAAACTTAAGCAAACCATCTTAAAATTGAGATATAAACTTCAAACAATATTTTCAATTATTTTTAGGAACTACCTATTCAAACTTATCACAAATTCGTAAAATTCAAATAATGAATTCAAAACTTGAAGTTTTATAATGACCATTAATATTGAACTCTTGCTTCTGTAATTTTAAAGAATTGAAATTTCTGCTTAAAAACTTGTTTTATACAATTTTGCGGTCTTTTTGTTCCTCTTTTCATCTTGTTTTTGAATAAAAATAGTGACATGAACAAAAACTGACTTGAGGAATATAATTATTTAGATGAAAAGTTTAAAGAAAAGAACAAGAATTAAACAAAAAAAAGAAGAAGAGGAGGAAGATAAATAACACTAGAAAAAGAGACAAAAAGTAAAAGAGTAAAAGAAGAAGAAAAGAAAGAGATGAAGAAGCAAAAGAGTAAAAAGAAAGAAAGAAAGAGTCGAAGAAGCAGAATAATTAAAAGAAGAAGATGAAAAAGGGTCGAGAAAGAGGCGAGAAAACTGTACAATTTTCTTAATTCCAAAAAATTGTTATATTTAGTTAGAAAAATTATGTTGACATAAATGATAAATACTTTTATAATATAACATATTTATGTGATTTATCCTTTTTTTAATTATACCCAAGATTATTATAATTTTCTTCAACATGTATGTTAAAATAGATTTGATTTATTTATACCCAAAATTATTATAATTTTCTCCAACATGAACAAGTTTCATTTATATGTTTATTCTGGGCTTTAACTTTGTAAATTGTAATCATTTGAAATATTAAATATAAATTTATAAAATGATTCAGATTATATTAAATAAATAATAATGAGGAACTGTCACATATAGTCAATTAGTCACTAAAAAACAACTTAATTACTCTTCATAGCTACTATAGTTTATTAATTACAATTCGTAGCAACACGTTGTAGAGAGGAGAGAGGCGAGCGAAACTAGGAGAGAGGAGAGATGCGAGCGAGATAGGACAAAGAGTGAGAGAGAGGTGAATTGAATATGTATATTGGTTAGATAATTTCTATTATACATATGTATTTGTATATATGACAAGAGAGATTGAGATAGGAAGAAGAGAAGCGAGCGAGATCGGGAGAGGGAGGAGAGGCGAATGAGAGAGGCCAGAGAGTGCGAGAGAGGTGAATTGTATATGTATATAGGTTAGATAATTGTGTATTATACATATGCACATATATATATGGCAAGCGAGATTGGGAGAGGGCAAAGAGTGGGAGAGAGGTGAATTGTATATGTATATCGGTAGATAATTGTATATTATACGTACGTATTTGTATATTCTAGCGAATTATACATATACAAACGTGATTAATCATACGAATTCGAAGTTGGCGCACATAATTAATGTATAATGTCAGTCAGTCACAAATGGTAATTATAGCAACATGTAGCTATAATGAATAACTAAATAGTATAAGTTTGTTTAACTGTGTAATTTTTCCAATAATTAATATATTAGTCTATATATCATGAATTAATATAGTTGTGTTACTTATTTGAAGGAAATATTACCTAGATACATACTTTATTTTACCATAATTTCTAAAATTCCTACCATTTAAAAAAAATAAAAAATTCCCTCTGATGCATCACTCCCCTCTCATGTTAATAATAGAAGTAAGAATGCTACAAAGGGAAAAATTCAAGTCCTTCATAACTCTTTTACGGAGATTTTCTCTTTGTTCCGTAAGGTCGAAACTTCATCAATGACATTTTGTTATGGAGAAGTATGACTTAGGTTCAGAAGAACAAAGACAAGAAGACAAAGGGTGAAGGAACCACCTTGCCAATTTTTTAACTAACAGAGTTTTTGTTTGTGCACCTACTATTCAATACATTAACTTTTACGAACTCACATCACAAACTAAAAACATTCTGAAATTGCACATGATTAAATTGTAAAGTTTCTAATACTAAGTTTGCGACTGATAAACAATAAATTAGTAAGCCACAGGTCCACACACTAAGCATACTAAAAAACACAGTAATGAGTGCTTATATTGGTTTTTACCATAATTCCAACTTGTTTGTGAATTCTATTGTGATTGTTCTAATGTGTGGTATCAGTCTCCTTGGAGGTTCAATCGGAACAATGAAAATCACAAAAGAGGCATTCTACATAGATCCTATGTCAACAATTAAGGATTTTGACAAACTTAAACATCAGGCTTCATTTGGATTCACTTCTCCTCAAGTTTGAAAAAGAATTATGTTGGGTAAGATGTCACAGCACCTGTTGGAAGATAGGCAAAGTTTGGTCAAAAAATGCAGAAAAGAACATGGCATCGAGATGGTTCATTCAGCTAAAGGAACAGAGCACAATAAGATAAGATGATTAGAGCAAGTCAAGCTACGAAGGATAAGGCAATTTGAGCAGCTCAGACAACTAAATAAAGACAACTAGAGCCCATCGGGCTACTATGGAGAAGGCCAATGGAGCAGAGCTTAGTCTACAAAAGAGAATGCTTCAGAAAGTATTCAGTCGACATAAGAAACGACTCAATATAAAGCAATAACACACATGCAATATATAAAAAAACTTTTAAAACAGTAGCAAGCAACTCAGTTCGTTTAAGAAATACAATAACAAACTCAACCTTTACTGAAGTAATAAAGTAATATAGTTTTTGTGGGAGTTTATCTAACAATCAATCATTAGTATGAGCCTAAGTGATGATACAATATTTTGTTTACGCTACTAGAACTGTCCTATACTTTGTCGTTAGATAGAACACCTTAACTAAGTGGATCCACTAGTCTATGCTAAAAATGACTTAAGAGTCATCTAAAAAGTATGATCATTTACTACCCACGATGGCTCCATGAATTATGAAGACTTGAGTAAATATGAACTCGCATTTTCATATCGATGGTAAATACTACTCCCAAAATATAATAAATTGTGTATATAAAATACAATTACTTCTGTAGGAGTTTTTCTAATTGACAATCATCACATAAGAGTTATTGTGATGATACAACATTTTGCCTCATGCTTCCAGGACCGTCATATCCCTTGCCATGATATAGATCCTGAACAACTAAGTTGATCCACTAGTCTATGGTAAAAATCACTAAAGAAATTCATCTAAAAAGTATGATCTTTTTCTATCCATGATGACTACATGGTTTATGGGGTTGTGAGTTGTCTAAACTGTCCCTCCATATCGGTACTCAATATTGCTCTCAAAATATGATACTAGCTCTTCTGTGGTTTCAGATAATTGCTCAAAAATTTAGCTCAAACGCTATCTTGGAAAATAAAGTTTCAGCTCTTACTTTATTTAGAAAGCGATTACTCTTTCATGAAAACTAGCACAAAGACTCTTTGGAAATTTCAGTTTCCATTCGTATTTAAATGTGATAACATTTTAAACTCTTTGAGAATACTTAGTCCACATATTCTTCTTTGAAGAAATAAACTTCAATCTTTATCTTTACTTTTTACTCTACTTGATCTTTAAGTCTTAAAACAAAGTTAGAAGCATTTGCAAAAGACTCCAACAACTTCTTAGACTTGCCTTTTAACTTTTCTTGAATTTGGATTTATGAATATTAAGGTAGTAATTCATATTTTGGATGATTTCTATATGTTTAGAGGTCATTTAAAGTAGTTAAAATCAATAGGACGTGTTAATACACTTTAGAAAGGCTTAAACAGACTGAATGATGAAAACTGGGTGAAAATACCGATCCGAGGGCATCTGCGGTGCGCCGTGCCAACACCACTTGACTGAGGCTCAATTCTACGGCGCGACGCCCTAGCCTGTCTATTGCTTTTGGGGTGGTTCGCGCGATCTGTTTCTCAGGTGCGTCTAACGAGTTTTTCAACTCGTTTTCCGATCCTTAATCATTTTGAATCGATTCTTTTTCGAAATACTTTCTTACATTCAGATATCCAACACATTTACACTAGAATATAACTTGAAATAATTTTTAATATCACTAAAACGTCTCAAGAAAACCATCAATCATGTGTAAGTTCAAAAATGAAATCAATTCAGGAACACAACTCAAGAACATCAATTTTCTAGCTCTTTTACGACGAAAATCATTGAATTAAACATGTTTGGCGCGTGGGTTAATGAAACAAAATCTATGTGAACTCACATAATTCGTAGGGATCACCCCTTCACGAAATCCACAAGCTAAACTCGGTGTTGTTGACATTCTTTCTTACTTTCCTCCTTTCTCAAAATCTTAACTCTTTTTTCAAAAGTGTATACTGACTAAGATCAGTTTAGACTCCAATTAATTACCAAAAATGAAATAAAATAGTGGGTGAGAAAAAGAGCATAATGCCCTTCAAAAATTCGGATTGGACATTTCCTTATCTGAATAATCTAATTTTCAAAGGGCATAACTAACTCATAAAAACTCGAAATCTCGCAAATTCGGCGGCATTGAAAGATTATTCCAAGAGATTTTCTGAACTCAACTTTATGGCCTAACTCATCCTAAACTAGGAGTTATGGCCGTTTGAAGTTGACCAAAAACTCAACTTTCTCCTAACTTGACAAAACAGATTTTCATTCTTTTCAAAAATAACTTTTTCAATTCTTAACTTCTTCATATTTATTTCAATTTGCGAGATGTTATAGAGATGACCTAAACTTCGATTCAAAGTACTTCAAGTGAACTTCGAATATATTTTATATTAATTTATTTGATTTAATTCATTAAGTTGTCGGCTTGATTTTCTTCTTCAATTTTCCATCGTTAATTCTTTTTAGCTCCAAATTTTTTTTTCCATTACTTTAATAAAAACAAAATATAGCATTAAGCACAATTCATAAAATCCATGCTCAAAAAGGACATATATAAATAATAAATGTGAGGCAAATAGTGATTGAAAATATGTATTTTGGCCTCACATCACTGACATGTGTATCCATATGTCTGCTGATGTATCCAGACGTCCAATGTTTTAACCGGATATCGTATTTCCTCTCTAATACATCTCTCCTCTCTTGGAACATTCATCACCTATGTATCCAGATGTCTACTAATGTATTCGAAAGTCCAATAATGTATTCAAAAAATCATAAATTTTAAGAGATTTTTGTGATTTGAAAAAAAATAGGAAAATAATGTAATTAACTCTTAACATTATGAAATTTAGGTAAATTATACTTTTTAAAATCCAATAAAAATTGATATAATTAAAGTCCAAATTAAGTAATTTGAACTACAATAGATGAACCCAATTTGCTAAGTCCAACTTCATCTCATCCTATAGGCCTGTTTTGGCGCCACGTGACAAATGATGTAGCATATCAAGTCAAACAAAGAAGTCAATAGGCACATGTGATATGTCAAAATGACAAGCCCTTTCCATAAAACTCATATGTCATGTCACTTAAATCATGGTCGAATTATTCTTATTTCAATCACAATTCCTCTATTCTAAAACTATAAATAGGGGTCTTTATAATTCAGAAAGGGGACCGAAAATTCTAAATTAGAAGTTAGAACTCGTGAATCAAACACCATTGATTTCTCTATAAACTACAAGTTTAAAAAGTTCAAGAATTCAAGTTCAAGAATGATCAAGATCAAGACCACCGAATTCAAAAACATACTTGAAGCCTTTGAATTCAAATAAAAGTCAAGATCAAGACAAGATTCAAGTTCAAGTTCATCAAAGATTCAAGAACAGGTTTCAAAGCCCTTGAATCCAAGATCAAGTTCGAGATAAATCAAGATCAAGTTCAAGAGCCCTTGAATCTTTATCTGAAAATACAAATTCAGAAAAATCATAGAGATGGTAACACTCACACTTTAAAGTCAATATATACAATTATTGGCGATACCTTTTCGTTCTTGATTATTGTTTTCTCAACACAATTTTTATTGTCTACAAACTTATCTCTAACTCTTTAAATTAGAGTAGATAGAAATTAAAAAGGAATTTAGTTTACGAGGCTTAACATTTTTTCCTCTATAAGGATTGATCAATCTTTCTTATGCCAGGAAGATATAGTTTCAAAAATATTTATTTTTGTATTATCCTAGCTAACACAAATTTATCACATTAGAAGTCTCCAATTCTAATCAAAACATTGCATTGCTAAATAAATTTGCCTTCTTATGAGTACATTTTATATGATGAAATGATATTACATTTACCTTTGCTTAATTACATTTTCTTAATAACTTTTTTTTATAACTTTATTTGTTTATTTTGTTGTCAAGAGGCAATAGTAGAAAAAAGTAGATAGTATATATTTGTAAGTTACGTTAAAAATCGAACAATCAAATCAAAATCAATAATAATCAAACTGAAAAATATTTATGATAATTGATTTAATTTAATTTTCATTATTTAAAATTTGACTAAATTAATTTAATTTTAACTAAAAACCAATTCAAACTGCACTGTGAACGCCTACTTTTTAATAGAAAAAAATAAAAAGAGACCACTCAATAAATTTTATATATACTCTCTTCATTCATTTTTACTCGTCACTTATTTCTAACATAGATTTCATTCTTACTTGTTATTTTTGACATATCAAAAAAAAATTATTTTCATTTTTTATCCCCAACATTAAATACTTATTTTTTAAAGCATCAATCAATAGGGAATAGTTTGCTAAATATTTGTATCAATAATTATTTTCATTGTCAAAGTGTGAAAAGTAAATGTGAACGAAGAAGGGAAAAAAACATTTAATGAAATTTGCCAAGATGGAGTTAAAAGTCATAAGAACATTCAATGAAATTTACCAAATTTAGTTTAAAACCAGCGGTAGATAATGAAAAATTGACACCTCGGACTCGGTCCTTATAAATTGAAACTTCACTATTTTTTCATCTAAACTTCTCATTTTTTCTAAAAGAATTCATTTTAAAAATTTCTATTACGAAGAAGGGAAGTTCCAATTTCGCCATATTTTTTGTCACGATACTTGTCATTTTACTTGGCGAGTTGTTCGTGGCAGAGTCAGTAACTTGCAATGTATCAGAGTTAAGTCCATGCGCCGATGCAATTATTAAGGGAACACCAGCCTCTCCGGCATGTTGTGCTAAGTTGAAAGAGCAAATCCCTTGTCTTTGTGGATACATGAAGTTAAGGCCATATGCTGACTCTCCTAATGCCAAAAAAGTTTCTAAAACATGTGGAGTACCAATTCCAAAATGTTAAAATCGTAACAAAAAATTCACTCAATAGAGTGAAAATTAAATATACTATAGAATATTGTCATGTTATACGCCTTTATTGGTACTTTATATTTGAATAAATGGTTCTAATTAGTGTTTCTTATGAATATCAACTAGTGAATTTGACAGCACTTCACGTAATTTATAAAAAAATAATAAATTAAAATAATATTTTATAACTTCGTGCAGCGAAAACTAATTTTAGTTTTGTTATATTAAAAATAATATTTTTTATTGGTATTAGATGAATTGCATTTAAAAATAAGTAATTTTGCATTTCAAATAAAAGAAAAATGAAATAAAACCTAATAAAACTTAAATCATAAAAACACAAACACAAAACTTATTTTTTAACAAAGTGAATTGCATATTTGATATAGGCTTTGAGACGATATATTCAAAGAGCACAAATTTTTTTCTTCAAAAAATTGATGAATATACAATAATGTAGCTGTCTAAACAATTATACTTACTCATAAGTACTCTATGGAAAACTTGCATAATTGTACTTTCTAAACTCATTTGCTCATCTAATTTAGGAATAACTTCACCAAGTAATAAGAGGAGTCCTATAATTGTCGTACAAACACTAATGTAACAAAATATTGTGAAAATTTATGATTACTATCGAGACAAATTTTCAACTCCTACTTGTATGTATCCTTAGTTTTCTGCCATAAATTTTTCATCGATTATCTCAATTTGTTCTTTAATTGTCTCATGGATGACTTTGTATTCCACGTTAGTTAGTCCACTTGTCAAACATATTCTATCAAAAAAAAAAAATTCAATAAACATAATTTCACAATAAATTATGAAAATTAAGGTGATCAAGACGTCAAATAAGAGATTGAACATACAATAGAGAATTTAATTAGTGTCATCTTAGTCTCATACATGAAGAGTGAAAATTTATAAATCAATTCACTTTTTTTCTTTTGTTTAATCGCATTTCACATTCTCCAAATCATATTCCTTATCATCAAACCATGTCTATTATATACCAACTCTTCTGAAGAAAAAAAAAGGAAAAATATGTTAGACTAACAATCTAGTTAAAAGCAATTCATATAGTAAGCAAGCTACTACATGAAGAAAAAAAATACACTTCAATCTATATATAGTACAAAAGTATAAAAAGACACAAAATTAAATAAAATATAATTACTCAAATATTAATACATACTAATTAATATAATTGAAAATAAATAAATTGTTGATGAAAAAACAGAAAGGAAGAAAACTTACGGCTAATCATTAGTTTCACAATTAATAAAAAAATTAAATCTCTTAATTAGTACTAATTTTTAGTCATTAATTATTGTGGTATAAGAAAAGTTGCGGCTAATCAAATTAATGTTCCTTTTTGGCTAGTTTTAATTTTAGTAGTAATTTAATTAAATTAAATTAAGCAAAATTCATAATCCTTTTTTAGTCAATGATTTAATGCTATAGTCAAATTAACATTTATTTTTTGGTTAATTTGAGTTACTATCGATTTAGCGGTAACTTAATCAAATTAAACTACACAAAATTAATGAAAAGAGCATTCAATGAAAATCAAAAGAGCATAGAATGAATTTACCAAATTTTGTCAACAACCAATTGTAGATAATGAAAAATTAACACCTTGGGGGGGCCCTTGGTTCATTATAAATTGAAACGGTAATTCACTATTCATTTTGTCTAAACTTCACTTTCTTTCTTTTATAAAAATTTTTAATGAAGAAGGGTAGTTCTATTTTCGCGATATTTTTTATCGCAACTTTGGTTATATTACTTGGAGAATTATTGAGGGCGAAGGCAATAACATGTAGTGTCTCAGAATTAAGTCCATGCGCCGAAGCAATTCTTACTGGAATACCACCCACTCCTACATGTTGCCTTGTGTTGATAGAGCAGAAGCCTTGTCTTTGTGGGTACATAAAGGATCCTAAGTTGAAGCCATATATGGAATACCCTAATACACAGAAAATTTATATATTTTGTAGAGTACCCTTTCCCCAATGTTAAGATCCTAACAAAAAATGATCACTCAATAAAATGAAAATTAAATATATAAGCCTCTATTGGTACCTTATCTATCTGTATTACCTTACCAGCATGAACTCCTAACTTGAATGTTAAATTACTATAGTATTCCTAATACTTTTCTGATGAGTTGTGACTTTTTTGAAGGGTTGTCATTTTTTGATGAATTGTAATCTTTTAAAGGGTTGTGACTTTTTCAATAAGTTGTGATTTTTCCAAAGTGTTATTGCTTCTAGAAAAAGTCATTACTTTTCAAATAAGACATAAAAAACATTTGTTCATACTACCCTTTGTTGACTATAAATAGAGGGACTTCCTCTCAGTTTTCCACCATAATTTTTTGATCTTCTACTCTTCTTCTTCGGGAAAAGGCATAAATTGCCCCCCTAAACTTGTGCCCAAAAGTCATATGCACGCTTTAACTAATGGGGCAACCTATTACACACCTGAAGTACATAAATGTGTATTTAATCCCCCTTCCGTCACCCAAATCCAGGGCGCGTTTCGCTCCACATAGTTGATCACGTCAACACACTAATAAAGTCATTTTATTAATTTATTTTAATTATAAGAACCCAACCCAATGGTTATATTCTCATTCCTTATAACCCATCCACCCGACCCTAATAAAGAAGAACCCTAATTTTTCACCCAAAATCTGAAGCTCAAATTGAATTCAAACAAAACTCAAAATTCCTTATTTTGAATCAAAGGTAACTCTTTTTCACTATTATTCATTCATCTCTTTTTCATTTTGATTTGTTTCTACGGAAAAGGGTCTAAAATGTCCTCGAAGTATTGGAAATGGTACAAAAATACCCTCCATCCGCCTCTTGGCTCCAAAATACGCTTCACATCCATCTATTGGCTCTAAAATACCCTTGTCATCCATCTTTGGGTTCAAAACTGACCACTTATTTAACAATTTTAAATTTTAACTATTTAAATATTTTTTAAAGTACTTGAGCTCAACTATTGGTTATAATTTAATTTATTAATATCATTTATAAAAAAACCACTACCCACCCAATTAATAAACCAATTCCAATATAAAAATTGCTCTAAACACTGCTAAAATACAGCGAAATTACAGATTCCTGAAAATGACATCCAAAATTATTCGAGTTCGAATTGAAGCTCCAATTAAATTTAGGTTGAACCGCTCATTTAAGAGGTCTCTTTCAATATGAATCTCTTTCAAGCTTGAATTCAAATTTATGATTAAACGTAAAGAAGAAATACATCCCGAATAATTCATGCATTTTTTTAAAATATAGTTTTATAAATATTTATGATTTGTTTAAATATTAAAACTTTAATATATTATTTTCTTAAAAATGTTATCGATTAAGTAACATTATATAATTAAGACGAAGGAATAATTAAGATAAACATAGTCAGACTTTTAAGTTTATCAGTAATTTATATTTAGACACTTCAATTATGAAATATTTTAAATGAGAACTCGAATGTATATATGATAATGTACTTCTATAGATATTTTCACCTCAAATTTGTAGAAACACTCATTAACAGTAGCTTTCTTGTTGTTGCATTAGTACTAATTAAGGCGTGTTTATTAATTAGTGAGGTTCAATTAGTAATGGGTGGGTAGTGAATTTGTTTATAAAAAAATATATATAAGTTAAATTATAACAAATAGTTGAACGCCAATATTTTAAAAAATATTTAAATAATTTAAATTGAAAATCATTAAATAAGTGGTCAATTTTAAACCCTAAGGTGGATGAAAAGGGTATTTTGGACCCAATAGATGGTTAAGAAGGGTATTTGGAGCCAATACGTGGATGGAGGGTAGTTTTGTATCATATCCAATACTTTCAGGGTATTTTACGTCCTTTTCCGTTGTTTCTATCTGTATTGTAATTTTTTTATTTTTTTAGTTATTTGATTCGCTGTAATTAATATTAAGGTGCCATAATGGCTCGAAAAATCTTGACTAGGCTTTGTTTACAAGGGGAAGATCATGAATTGGAAGAGGTGTGATGAAAACATGGATTTATTTTTCCTTTTGCTGACCACTTGGACCCCAAAAAAATTTGGTAGAAGATATTAGGGTTGTCTTTACTATGATGTAAGTTAATATTTTTTAAGAGTTGAATGATTCGTTTTGTTGTTTCAAGAGTCATAGACTAATTCTTTTACTTTTTAATAAATATTAGATCATGCGATTTTTTGCTTTGGAAGGATAATTATATTGATCCAAGATCCAAATTTGTGATTCCCAAGTTGTTGGGAAGAATTGTTGAGCATTAACATAGTGTTGAATTTTCTCAAAAAGTTGAAACTTCATCTAAGGAAGTCAACAAGCCTACTAAGTCGACTAAATCTATGGAAAGAAAAATAGATATGAATAGGATAGAGTAAAAAATGGACAATTTCGATGATAATTTGAAGAAAATGAAAGTAGTTGAAAAGAAATGAAAAAACAAATTGGCCAAGTCCAAGAAAGGGGAGAAACAACTTTGAATTGATATGTTTTGTGTTTGCATTTTAGGTTTAAGTTTATATTTCAATGATTATTTTTTCTGAAAGGAGAAGGAGATTCAAAGAGATTGCCGTAATCTCTTCTTGTACCAAAAAATTGTAATATTGTGTTAAACTTGTAAGACTTTTGTGTAATGAATGATGTTAGTTGAATTTGTTTGTGTAATGAAGTTGCATTTGATTTCATTTGTGTAAAGAAGAATTTGCAAGACTTCCCTTATCTTATTTTGTCTCATATATGTTGGCAAGTATTTGGTTTTGTATCTTGGGATCCCCCATCTTCTATACATTTAATGTGTATATATACTCAGAATTCATCAAATAAAAGAGAACCAATATATATTGATGCATAAACAACATTCATAACTGCATAATCATTAATCAAATGGAAGTTAATACCTGTCAATGTAGTTACATAATTAAACACCACAAACTGTATCATCTGCCTTATTCTTTTCATCATTTTCACCCTAATTTCTTCAATCATCATAATTATAGTCTTATGCCTTGCTGCTTATATCCATGAATTGAAACATTCAATCATGTTATTGTCTACAACATAACATTTTGAGGTAAAACTAAAATAAAGCTTGCACCATCTTTCAGGATTATAATACAACAAGTGATCAACTATGTTATCTCCCAACTTTTTCATATAACTATTGTTATCCTTTAACTCATCCTCAGAAATAGACCTTGAACACCTCCAAAAACATTTCTTTCTCTCAATACCTCTCCATCTTTGTGACCAGTTAAAAAGAATATGTCTAGCATATATTCTACGTTCAACATTTGGCAAATGATGAAGTATGGCAGTTACAAGAACCTATAAGAAAATTCAAGACGTGAAACTAAGAAACTAAGACATTCATAAATAAATTTAAGAAATGAGATAAATCAAAAAATCAATACATATTCTAACATTTTGCATATTTGATATTACTGTGATGTCTGTACTATTTCCCAATTGAAGAAATTTGTTTATAAGTTTGACAAACCAAGACCAAGTAAATTTATTTTCAACTTCAACTACTACTCAATTCAGTGGCAGCATTTGATTGTTTTCATCCTTACAAACAGTAACCAATAATTGACTTTAGATACATACTCTAGAAAACAACCATCCAAACAAATGCATTTCCTACAACTAGCTAAGAAAGACTTCTTCATTGCATCAAAACATATGTAGAATCCTCGAAACATTTTTCTATCATTTTCAAATTATTCTTTAGGAAGCTTGACTACACATGTACTACATGTATTAGTTCTTCGCAATTCATTTTTGTAGTCCAAAATCCTTCCAAACTCAAGAACATATTCACCCATTAGCTCTTGTAATACTTTATTTTTTGCTCTCCTAAACACTATTCTTCCGACATGTAAATCTAATTCTTATTAATAAGACCTTAAAACTCAAATATTCTAATGTAAGATTGTTCCTTTATCATTTCACCATGTGACTAAATAAGAACTTACTATTAAAAAGCTTGTTATTATTAGTAGGATCTCATTTGTGAACTCGATTGTATGTCTTTACAACAAAATTGTTTGTTCTGGAATCAAAGCTAACAAATAAAACCCAAGGACAACTAATTGTATACCTAACCCTTACCCCTGTGGGTTCATAATGTGCATCTTGTCACGACCCAAAAATGGGTGTGATGGCACTCGTCTTATCCCACCAAGACAATTCAGCCTAAAACCAAATATCTAACAAAGTGCGGAAGTAATGACAATTCGACAACAATTTCTATTATGAAACCAAGTCATATTAATTCAATTCCCAAAACCAGGTTGTCACGTGCACAAGCCTCTAATGTAAATATTAGAATTGAAATAAAATAGGAGTCTAAAATGAAGTTGTCTTTCAAGTAAAAACAAAATCATAAACTGGAGTAGGAAAGTTCGCTGAGATGACAAGCAGCTACCTCACAACCCTCCACAAGATGCCTCGGAAACGAAAAGATTGACAGGTATCAAGAAGATCCAGGCTCGTAACCTACAAAAATTTGTAGAAGCAATGGGTGAGTACCAAACCACGCGGTACCCAACAAGCAAACCTCTCAACACAAGTTAAGTGAACAAAATACGGGTACTCCTTACACCTATCTAAACTTCCACGCTACAGCCTAATAGTTTACAGTTTACCAAACACACAACTCAATAACCACACTCTATCAGTTTACACATTCTCAATAACAGCTCAATATTCAACAGTCACAAGCTTCACTAAGAAACAATCACAAGATCAGCAAAACACATGTTCAAGTTCATCAATAATAAAATATGCAATTCCATGAGATGCAATATCAAATATAGTGATGCATGTCTTTCTTAATGATACACACCCGCTGTCTCTCAGTCCGGGATCCATGGGGGACATATCTGTCCATGCATCTGTCGCGCCGCATGACACGACCCTCGATAATAGTAACCTTCGCGGCGCGCGATACGTCCCTCGAAATATGATATCCATCGCGGCGCTGTCGCGCCCCATTTTCGCAGAAAACGGGTTTTGTGCACGACCTAACAACTCTTTTGGGATTTTTGAGTTTTGGAGTCGCCACCTAACGAATTAAGGTGCGTTAGGGCACCTATCTATCCTAACTAAGTCCAACTAAGGTCAACGGGCCAGAGATTAGGGTAAGGGTTCAAATTACCTCGAGGGGAAGGTGTTAGGCATCCCTCGAGGTCCACAAGTGTGGGTCCCGGCCGTATCTCATGCAATCTATGTGGGGGTACAAGTAGCAATCAAGGTCGTTTATTAATTTATTTAATCTTACTAAGTGATAACAAATACGAAACAATTAAGACTATTATTCTTATTTATTTAGATATGTAAAACTAGGCGATGACAATAAATAAACAATTAAGCTCATTTTATTTATTTTGACATACGACACTATGTTATAAACAAAATTGGCAAATATTAAGCAATTAATATGTGCGAAAATAAAGTTGAAAATTGATAAGTTTTGAATAGGAATTTTTATTAAAAAAATGTTTGTTTCTTTATAGGGATGATTCCACGATATTATTGATCGCGCTCCTCCACCATAGAAAACAATTTTGATTTGAGGTCGGTCTAAAAATAGTTATGTTTTGAAAAATGATTTAAAAGATTTAGTTCACACGTAGGCACATAAACATTTACATATAAATGCACATAATTTTTTTTTTAATTCATGGGTAGGCGGTACTTCCGAGGATGCGTCGGGTTTAAAAATTGGAACTAGACCTCGTAGTTCCTTTGACTTTCCCACTAACGATAGGTTAGGAGATAGTGCTTATAATTTATTTTCAAAAACAAACAATGTCAAAATCAATCCAAAGTTTTAAAAGAAGATTGAATAATGACTTTTTGAGAAAATTATGTTACAAGGTTTTGATATGAAATGTTTTTTAAAGTCAAGTTAAATGCATGAAATGATTCTAATTTAGTGTTAATTTAAGAAAATAACATATTGCAAGGAATGCGGAAATCTTCAAGAAAAACGAATGGGATTACTAGTTAAATAATATTAACTAATTTTAGGGGAGGGCTCAAATATGCACAAACAAAATTTTATTTTTTATGGACATGCTGAGAGTTTATTTACAACCCTATAGACATGATTTCTAGGTGTTTAAAAAAACAGAGTAACATATATATGCATGATTTTGTAAATGATGTGAACAATTTAATACTTAGGCATAGTTCTACGTGATAAGACAAATGAAAATTTATAACATATTTTAACATCTAACAACCTATTATTATTAGGACTTGATTTTAATATTTAAAAATTAATGGAATCTAGTTATTTTTTTTTAGACTTATTAACGAAAGCGTCAAGTAAATTGAAAATTGGTTAGATTATAACACCTACAAATATTAAATCAAGGCGATTAAAGACAAACCTATAGGCATGATTTCTAAAAAAAATTAATGAAGCAAGTAAGCATATAAATCCCCCTCCCATAGACGACCCCCAAATAAATTTATTATATGATCTTTAGGGTTACAACTGTTACATCATTCAAATAAATAAAATAGCGGAAAAAATAAAAATATATAGATATATATATACATTCAAACAAATAAACAAATCCTTCTTCAGTTAATCTTCAACTTGAACTTCAAATATGAAACCTGTCAAAGTAATTAAATAACTACACAAGTAATCACACTTGTTAGTTAAGGTGAGACAATATGCAATCGTTTAATGACGAATTCTATATAAAAAACAGACAATGGTTTACACAAATATGTGAATATGAAGATAGTATGAATGTTAAGATTACTAACCCGTTAAGCAAAACGAATTGATTCAACCTTTACTCGAACAAAGTAATAAGATAGCAAAGAAGAACCCTTGAATAATTACCGGAATATTAATGTTTTGTTAAGTAGCCAAGAGAGCAATGAGAGAAGTGAGAGTGATGAGAGAATTTTTGGTTGAGAGTGAATGAGTGTCTGAATGAATAAAAGGAGTCTCTTTATATAGTAGAGGAGGGGGGAACAAATAAAGGAAATAAATATTTCAAGGAATCAATCATAATACAATTTTCCTTATTTTAAAGGATATCCAAATCAAAAAATAAGTTAATATATTTCATTACCAAATATAAACAAGTAAGAATAAATTAGTAAATTTAAAAATAAGAAAATCAATTAAACTTATTCTTATTTTAAGAGCCAAATCAGATTATTAAAATTTTTTTTTACTAAACTTAAGCAAGAAAGAATTAGGAAGAGCAATATATTTTCCTTAAATAAAGAAGAGCCAAAACATTTTAATTGAGAAAATCATTTAAATTTTAAAACATTTGAAATTCATTAATAATTTTAAAATATTATAATATTTACGATAATTTTATAAAGTAAAACATACTAAAATATATAATTTTCAAGCAAAGTCGACTAAAAATTCTAAATTTAAAATACGTATTTAATCGAATAGGATTTCTAAAAAAGTTCAAAGGTCGGTCAAAATTGGGTGTCAACAGCTGCCCCTTGGTTGATTGAGAATGAAGAATGAATTGTCAGGCAACCAACGTTGACTTAGTAGCCGATTTTGTCCGACCGACGAGAGATGTCAGTTGGATCAATTGAAACGATATAGAGTTGAAAAAGGGTACGACCGAGACTTTGGTTTTAAGTCGCCTACATATCTCTGGTTATACGAGAATCAGGTCGTGTGTAGTTCTAGATTCAAAAGCAAATGAAGCTCTTAAAAGTTGAAAGAGCGCTAAGGTGTTTGAAAGGTACGATATTGGCTTGAATGGATAAGATTAGAGTAGCGAGAAGAGAGAGATTGAGAGGCTAAAAGAGTATGACAGAGAAGCGAGAAGAGCATGATAGAGTAAGGCTATCAGCCTTTGAGCGAGGGTTCGGAGTATGAAAAACGAAGAATTGATAGGGTCATTGTTGTGATAGAGGATAGCGTGATAATTGTAATCAAGGGCGATCGATCATATCTGCAAATTCTAGATAAAATGTTAGCTTATAAATAGATAAAGTATGACCAATAATAATAAAATATGAGTTCTAAATAGAAAAGAGGTGATAAAAACATATATGTTTGAGACGTAGTGCAAGCCTTGATAGTCTTCAACTTCTCGAAGGATTGAACCCATCTCTGAAGAATGACGTCAAACTCCAATAGATTTGATACTGTAAAGATATAATATAGACAAAAATCTCTTGTTGTTAGGAGAGTCTAAACGTCATTTTAAGGCGGACGAGCCTAAGTGTCATTTTAAGGCGGACAACCTAAATATCATATAAAGCGGACGAATAAATGTCCTATGAGGCGGACAAGCCTAAATGTCCCTTTAAGGTGGACGACCTAAATGTCCTATAAGATGGACAAACCTAAATGGCATTTTAAAGCGGACGAGCCTAAATGTCCTATTGTAAGGCGGACGAGCCTAGATGTCGTATTGTAAGGCGGACGAGCCTGGATGTCACATTGTAAGGCGGACGAACCTAGATGTCGCATTGTAAGGCGGACGAGCCTAGATGTCGCATTGTAAGGCGGACGAGCCTAGATGTCGCATTGTAAGGCGGACGAGCCTAGATGTCGCATTGTAAGGCGGACGAGCCTAGATGTCGCATTGTAAGGCGGACGAGCCTAGATGAAGAGACAGTATGTCACGGTGGCGAGTTGAATCCGAAGATATCTTCATGGTAGCCTGAATGATAGATGAGGAGCGAAATGATAGTGCGAGTAGCCAGGAATTTGTCGGAGCCTTTGTTTGTAGACAAGTGAACAGCCGTTCAAAAGGCGACTTTGTCTGTAATCTGCATAACTGTAACTTGTAATATAGCTTAAATAGAGTAAATAGAACATATATATGTAAACATGATGCAATTCCCATGTTGACCATGAATGTTTGCCTTAAGACCATGCAAAATGACGTCTTAGGCTATGATGTCTAGGGCCATGATATGCAGGGTGTATCCTCAGGTCATGAAAATGTTATCTGTAGGCCATGAAAATGACGCCTTTAGACTATGACACCTTCGGATTATGATAGACAGAAATTAAACCCTTAGGCAATGATATGATGTCCGCAGGCCATGAGGATGATGCCTTTAGACTATGATACCTTAGGGACATGGTAAGCATAAAATAAGTCCTCAGGCCATGACATGAAGTCCATAGGCCATGAAAGATGACGCCTTTGGAGGATGACGCCTTTGGAATATAAATAATGAGTAAAGAGAGCGTATCTGTTTTTGACATCTGTTGATACTCTTGTGACTTGATTTGATTCGGGCACATGTAAACTTCGAGCACGATGCAATCTTGGGCTTATGCAAACTTCGGGCACAATGCAGTCTCGGGCACAATGCGATGATGCATTTCTTCAGGCACATGCAATATCGAGCACATGCAATGATGCATTTCTTCGGGCACATGCAATATCGAGCACAGTGTAATGATGCACTTCTTCGGGAACAATGTAATATCGGGCACATGCAGTATCGAGTATATGTAATAATGCATTTCTTCGGGCACATGCATTATCGGGCACAATGCAATGATGCATTTCTTCGGGCACATGCATTATCGGGCACAATGCAATGATGCATTTCTTCGGGCACATGCAATGATGCATTTCTTCGGGCACATGCAGTATTGAGCACATGCAATAATGGATTTCTTCGGGCACAATGCAATGATGCATTTCTTCGGACGCAATGCAATGATGCATTTCTTCGGGCACATGCATTGTCGGGCACATGCAATGATACATTATCAGGCACATGCAATGATGCATTTCTTCGGGCACAATGCAATGATGCATTTTTCGGGCACAATGCAATGATGCATTTTTGGGCACATGCATTATCGGGCACATGCTATGATACATTTCTCGAGCATAGTGCGATCTCGGGCATAATGTAGTCATGCAAACCTAAATCTCAGGCATAGTGCAACTTCATATTGAATGATGAGGGTATGTAGTAGCTTGGACATCCGCCTTGTTGGAAAGGTTAAGTGTCATTTGTCAGGATCAAAAGTGGTATGTTGATTCTTGAAACTCCCTTTGTATATGTACCTGTATTTTCTACATTCAAAGAAAAATAGTTAGTTTGAAGGGGAGGTTGATCTGTATCCATGATTTGGCACAGCGTGCTTCTTTGGTGTCTGATAGAATTCTCTTCCGAGTATTATCGAAAATTTTGAGATTTTCTCAAAATTTCTGCCCTAGTATGGAGATGCGCAAGAAGAAATCTTGATGGAATTTTTGAGAACCTCTCAAAAATTCTGCCCCAATTATCAATAGAAGGGGAAAATAAAGGTTTTATTTATGATAAGACCGAACCCCATAGGAGCGCCTACGTATCCCCTCCTAAACGAGAATCAGGTCTGACGTAGTTTCAAAAGATATGGCATAGGAGGCCTTTGGTACAGAGACATTTGATATGGAGGGTTTGGAAATGGCATGAGAGGTGCATGATGCCAAGGAACTTGGTGCAGAGGTGTTTCGTATTGAGGAGCTTGCATAGTGGGATAATGCGGGTGTAAAGTAAGATGTTGAGGTTTAAGAGCATATGCATGGTGTTTGCGGAGGATATGGGTGATTTGGAAAGAAGATGTTTTTAGAAGCATTTGAATGAAGCTCGGTTGACTTTGAGAGGTAGAGTAATCCGGAGGAAGATTATTTTGGAGAGTGAATGTTCGTCTCAAAAGTTGGATTGGCAGAGAGTAAAAACTTTGCCCACTCACGCATGTCCAACAACTCTACTTCTAACTTCTTTATTTTCTGCTCAAGGTTTGATACCAACTTGTCTGAAAGACACTTTTTCAATAGTTTTTGCACATAACCTTAGCATTAGTCCCTTTCACTTTTCCTTTGCAATTCTCAGTCGGAAGAAGAGGAAATGACCTTTGATCGCGTGTGATAAACCATGGTCTACAGATCAACCATTGGGAAAGGGTAAAATAAATAAAAGCAAAATAAAACCAAAGTTAGAACATTGCATAAATTGAGATATCAAACACGTTATTTAAGATAAACGACCTAAATGCCAAAGAGCCTCGTTAAGCCAGAGGTAGGCCTAAGCGACACATAAGTGATGCACAATAACTAATTCAAACCTTATTTGCCAATTTGGAGTTTAGAGTTAGACAATAAAACGACTTTCAATTATTAAAAATAATTTCTATTTAATACATCAATCTAGAGATAACTAAAGGTCTAGGGATAACACATGGGGAATAAAGAAAAAGAAAAAAAAATTTTAATTATGTTGCTCTCCAATGCTAGGCACAATCTGCTTCCTCATTTCTGGGGTATAGTCGGTATTGAGGAGGTTACAAACCCATCTTCTCTCTTTTTCATCGCCAAAATCATCTTAAAAATTGGATTAACTTTGACCACCATTTGTGTGTTGGGAAAATGAGGGTGAGCCATGACTATGGAAACAAAGTAACAGACGACTTCTAAACTCCATTTTGACAACGTTGGCTTGATTTAATTATTATGATCACGTTGACACATAAATATGCAATTTGTCTAAGGGTGTTGGGGCCCTTTAGACGAGAGGGTGGCTACTAATTATGTGGATTGACACCAAGGGTCAAACCACCTAAGTTTATGCAGCATGTATGATTTAACCAGGACTTCTAAGAGTGGCTTGACACGGACTTGAAAGGGATTCTATGCGAGAGGCTCGTGGCTTCGCGGTAGTAAAACTATCCACTACGTCCACGCATATGCCGACTCTCTATAATGGGTATTTGAATAATATGGAGTAGTTGTGAGAGGTGCGAAGGCACAACATCACGAGAACAAAATAAAAAAGGAAGAGGGTCCCAATTGGGGGAAGTATGAGCGGGATGCCAATTATCAAAGCAATAAACATTTAGCATTCAAGTTGGAAAGCGGTAACATATAGATAGCTTATAAACAATAAATAAATAAATAAGCATGAATAAAGAAAATTAAACATATAAAAATATGAAAACTACACAAATAAAGCAGAAGAATACGAGACTAAACATGTAAGCAAATAAGGGGAAAGGGAAGGGGGTGAAACATGATAATAAAAAATTAAGAAAAAGGAAAAGGGTGGAACATGAAGAGAAGACAATAAATAAGAAAACAAAATAAGCTAAACATGGTAAGCACCTAACAAATAGTGGAATGACAAAAATAAAGTAAACCCCACATAAATAAGCAGTTAACACGTAATGGTAAGAACCTAATATCCCCAGCGGAGTCGCCATTCTGTCGCGCCCCATTTTCGCAGAAAACGGGTTTTGTGCACGACCTAACAACTCTTTTGGGATTTTTGAGTTTTGGAGTCGCCACCTAACGAATTAAGGTGCGTTAGGGAACCTATCTATCCTAACTAAGTCCAACTAAGGTCAACGGGCCAGAGATTAGGGTAAGGGTTCAAATTACCTCGAGGGGAAGGTGTTAGGCATCCCTCGAGGTCCACAAGTGTGGGTCCCGGCCGTATCTCATGCAATCTATGTGGGGGTACAAGTAGCAATCAAGGTCGTTTATTAATTTATTTAATCTTACTAAGTGATAACAAATACGAAACAATTAAGACTATTATTCTTATTTATTTAGATATGTAAAACTAGGCGATGACAATAAATAAACAATTAAGCTCATTTTATTTATTTTGACATACGACACTATGTTATAAACAAAATTGGCAAATATTAAGCAATTAATATGTGCGAAAATAAAGTTGAAAATTGATAAGTTTTGAATAGGAATTTTTATTAAAAAAATGTTTGTTTCTTTATAGGGATGATGCCACGATATTATTGATCGCGCTCCTCCACCATAGAAAACAATTTTGATTTGAGGTCGGTCTAAAAATAGTTATGTTTTGAAAAATGATTTAAAAGATTTAGTTCACACGTAGGCACATAAACATTTACATATAAATGCACATAATTTTTTTTTTAATTCATGGGTAGGCGGTACTTCCGAGGATGCGTCGGGTTTAAAAATTGGAACTAGACCTCGTAGTTCCTTTGACTTTCCCACTAACGATAGGTTAGGAGATAGTGCTTATAATTTATTTTCAAAAACAAACAATGTCAAAATCAATCCAAAGTTTTAAAAGAAGATTGAATAATGACTTTTTGAGAAAATTATGTTACAAGGTTTTGATATGAAATGTTTTTTAAAGTCAAGTTAAATGCATGAAATGATTCTAATTTAGTGTTAATTTAAGAAAATAACATATTGCAAGGAATGCGGAAATCTTCAAGAAAAACGAATGGGATTACTAGTTAAATAATATTAACTAATTTTAGGGGAGGGCTCAAATATGCACAAACAAAATTTTATTTTTTATGGACATGCTGAGAGTTTATTTACAACCCTATAGACATGATTTCTAGGTGTTTAAAAAAACAGAGTAACATATATATGCATGATTTTGTAAATGATGTGAACAATTTAATACTTAGGCATAGTTCTACGTGATAAGACAAATGAAAATTTATAACATATTTTAACATCTAACAACCTATTATTATTAGGACTTGATTTTAATATTTAAAAATTAATGGAATCTAGTTATTTTTTTTTTTTAGACTTATTAACGAAAGCGTCAAGTAAATTGAAAATTGGTTAGATTATAACACCTACAAATATTAAATCAAGGCGATTAAAGACAAACCTATAGGCATGATTTCTAAAAAAAATTAATGAAGCAAGTAAGCATATAAATCCCCCTCCCATAGACGACCCCCAAATAAATTTATTATATGATCTTTAGGGTTACAATTGTTACATCATTCAAATAAATAAAATAGCGGAAAAAATAAAAATATATAGATATATATATACATTCAAACAAATAAACAAATCCTTCTTCAGTTAATCTTCAACTTGAACTTCAAATATGAAACCTGTCAAAGTAATTAAATAACTACACAAGTAATCACACTTGTTAGTTAAGGTGAGACAATATGCAATCGTTTAATGACGAATTCTATATAAAAAACAGACAATGGTTTACACAAATATGTGAATATGAAGATAGTATGAATGTTAAGATTACTAACCCGTTAAGCAAAACGAATTGATTCAACCTTTACTCGAACAAAGTAATAAGATAGCAAAGAAGAACCCTTGAATAATTACCGGAATATTAATGTTTTGTTAAGTAGCCAAGAGAGCAATGAGAGAAGTGAGAGTGATGAGAGAATTTTTGGTTGAGCGTGAATGAGTGTCTGAATGAATAAAAGGAGTCTCTTTATATAGTAGAGGAGGGGGGAACAAATAAAGGAAATAAATATTTCAAGGAATCAATCATAATACAATTTTCCTTATTTTAAAGGATATCCAAATCAAAAAATATGTTAATATATTTCATTACCAAATATAAACAAGTAAGAATAAATTAGTAAATTTAAAAATAAGAAAATCAATTAAACTTATTCTTATTTTAAGAGCCAAATCAGATTATTAAAATTTTTTTTTACTAAACTTAAGCAAGAAAGAATTAGGAAGAGCAATATATTTTCCTTAAATAAAGAAGAGCCAAAACATTTTAATTGAGAAAATCATTTAAATTTTAAAACATTTGAAATTCATTAATAATTTTAAAATATTATAATATTTACGATAATTTTATAAAGTAAAACATACTAAAATATATAATTTTCAAGCAAAGTCGACTAAAAATTCTAAATTTAAAATACGTATTTAATCGAATAGGATTTCTAAAAAAGTTCAAAGGTCGGTCAAAATTGGGTGTCAACAGGCGCGCGATACGACCCTCGAAATGGTATATCCTCTTACCACAATCATGTCTCAGATACAATGCAAATAATATGCTCAAATGAAAATGAGGAGATAACCATTTTGATACCAAAGCGCAATTTACAACAAGGAATACAACACCTACAAATAAGCAACAAGTCTCCAAATCATTCTCAACATCACACAAGAAAATACACGAATTTCATAGGCGTAACAAGAGTTTAGAAATCCGCTTGCCTTAACCACTCGAATAATCACTCTGGGACTTGAGCCTTCCCTTTCCGTTGAGCTTCCAAATCGATGCAAATCTATGCAAGTATATATATTCACAATAAGGTTTCAGAACTAACAGCACTCACACTTTTGTGTGTTTAATCTTGACTTAAAATTTCACCCCAAATTTATAATCAAGCTCGTAATTCTTGATGCCAACTATCATTTCAACTATTATATTTTTCAAGTTTCAAGTTTAGGATTGCATCCCAAATTTTTCCAACGTCATAATTTAAATGGTACTCACAAAATTTTATTCATCTAATATTTAAATTACATACCAATATATCAAAACTTGAACCATAATGTGATAACTAAACAATTAACTAATATCATATGTGCCTCAAAACAATTTGCAGATAAACATATTTCTAATGTTCATCTATAAACATTAATTCAATAAATTATTCACTCCACAATCATGTCCAATGATTAGGCATTATTATCCAATTATTAGGTCATTATTGGACAATGATTAGACTTATATAAATCAATCATATTCCTACCAAACATCAATACATATGCCACTGCCAAATTCCTTGTTTCAATGCTTATTTTTCCATTCATATAATAATATAATATTGTTATGTGCATATGTATAACAATTGATGGAATCATCTACAGAAGAGCAATTAATGCTACGTAAGAAGAAAAAAATGAACACTTTAGTTCATACCTGAAGTCGTCGGCAACCCTTCTTCCATTCCCAATTTCTCCTTTCTTCTCTTCCTTTTATTAATTTATTAAGTACTAATTGTGATAGGTTTTACCCACATATTTTATTAAATAAAGGTTAAATAGTATAGGGTCTTAAATAAATTATCACTTTAGCCCATAAACTATCGATTAATTAACTTAAGTTAAACAAATATTCAAAACTCTAAAGAGGAGCTTTTGGGTCATTACATTATCCACCACTAAAAACCATGTTCGTCCTCGAACATAGAGTAAAAGAAAGTACCTGAAGCTTAAAAAAGTTTAGGATATCTGGCACGCATGTCAGACTCAGTCTCCCAAGTTGCCTCTCCCACTGATCGGTGCTTCCATTGTACCTTCACTGAAGCAATCTCCTTGGTCCTAAGCTTTCGAACCTGCCTATCCAAAATAGCTATAGGCTCCTCTTCAAATGTCAAGTCTGGACCCAACTCCACGGATTCAAGTGAAAGCACATGAGATTCATCCGGAATATACTTCCGAAGATAGAGACATGGAAAACAGGATGAATTGCCGACAAACTTGGTGGCAAGGCCAACTTATGGGCCACCTCTCCCACTCGGCTCAAAATATCAAAAGGTCCAATGAACCTAGGGCTAAGCTTTCCCTTCTTTCCAAACCTCATCACACCCTTCATGGTTGATACTCGGAGCCAAACATGATCACCCTCCATAAACACTAAGGCTCTAACTCTCCGGTCTGCATAACTCTTCTGTCGACTCTGGGCTGTCAACAAACTATACTGAATCATACGGACTTGTTCCATAGCATCTCTAAGCAAGTCTATATCCAAAGAGTCCATCTCCGCCGAATCAAACCAACCAATCGGAGATCTACACTGTCTAACATACAATTCCTCAAATGGGGCCATTTGGATACTAGAGTGTGTAAACTGTTATTATAGGCAAACTCCGCTAAGGGTAAATGTCGATCCCATCTTGCACCAAAATTGATCACACACGCTCGAGGCATATCTTCCAATACCTGAAAAGGTCCGCTCAGATTGACCATCTGTCTGAGGGTGAAATGCCGTACTCATATCTAACTGAGTACCCAGACCATGTTGTAATTCCTTCCAGAAATGAGAAGTAAATAGTGAACCTCGATCTGATATGATAGAAACAGGAACTCCATGTAGTCGCACAATCTGACTGATATATAGCTCGGCTAACTTTTTTGCTGTATACTTCACCCGAACCGGAATGAAGTGGGCAGACTTGGTCAACCTATCAACAATAACCCAAATAGAGTTATAACCACCCACTGTGGTAGGCAAACCCACAACAAAGTCCATAGTAATCCGCTCCCACTTCCAAGTAGGAATAGGCATCCTCTGAGATACACCCCTGGGACGCTGGTGCTCACACTTGACCTGCTGGCAAGTCAAACACCTCAAAACAAAGTCTGAAATATCTCTCTTCATCCCACACCACCAGTAATGCTGACTTAGATCATGATACATCTTTGCCGCTCCCAGATGGATGGAATACCGAGAACAATGGGCCTCCTCAAGAATTAATCTAACGAAATCGCCTGTCCTAGGCACACAAATTCTGCCTCCAATCTGCAAGACACCATCAGAATCAAGGACAGCCTCCTTAGCTTCCCCTCTCAATACTTTGTCTCGAATGAGACATAATTTTTCATCATCAAACTGGTGTGCATGGATTCGCTCGACTAAAGAAGATCGAGCCTCAATAAAAGCAATCATCCCATCACTCTCTTCTGAAATATGCAAGCGGACAAGACTATTAGCTAATATCTGCACCTCTCTAGCCAATGGTCTCTTCTCAATACTAAGTGCTGCAAGACTCCCCATGCTAGGAATCTTCCTACTCAGAGCATCGGCCACAACATTGGCCTTTCCTGGATGATACAGAATGGTCACATCATAGTCCTTCAGCAACTCAAGCCATCTCTGTTTCCTCAAGTTCAAATCCCTCTGGCTAAAGATATACTGAAGACTCCAATGATCAGTGAAGATCTCACAATGCACTCCATACATATAATGACGCCATAACTTAAGTACATATACCACAGCCGCCAACTCCAGATCATGAGTAGGGTAGTTCTTCTCATTGGACTTCAATTGCCTAGAAGCATAAGCAATCACTTTCCCCTTCTACATCAACACACCACCCAAACCAACTCCTGAAGCATCACAATACACAGTAAATTTTACACCTTCCTCAGGTAGAGTCAACACAGGAGTACAAGTCAACAAAGTCTTGAGCTTTTGAAAGCTCTCCTCACACTCATCAAACCACTGAAAACCCATATCCTGTCGAGTCAATCTAGTCAATGGAGCTGCAATAGTAGAGAAACTCCGAACATATCGTCGATAATAGCCTGCCAATCCCACAAAACTCCTGATCTCAGTAGGTGAAGTAGGTCGCGTCCAGCCTCTAACTACCTCAATCTTGGAAGGATCTACTCTAATACCCTCCTTGGACACCACGTGTCCCAAGAATGTCACAGAAGTAAGCCAGAACTCACACTTTGAGAACTTGGCATACAATTTCTCTTCTCTCAACCTCTGAAGTACAATCCTTAGGTGTCGGACTTGGTCCTCCTCAGTCTTAGAGTAAACCAAGATGTCATCAATGAAAACAATCACAAAAGAATCAAGGTATGGTCGAAACACCCCATTCATCAACTCCATGAATGCTGCAGGGGCATTAGTCAATCCGAAGGACATCACTAGGAATTCATAATGCCCATACCGGGTCCGAAAAGCTGTCTTAGGGATATCTGATGCCCTAATCTTCAACTGATGATACCCAGACCTCAAATCAATCTTAGAGAACAATGATGCTCCCTATAACTGATCAAATAAGTCATCAATACGCGGAAGAGGATACTTATTCTTCATTGTTACCTTGTTCAACTGTCTGTAATCAATACACATTCTCATAGTCCCATCCTTCTTCTTCACAAACAATACAGGAGCACCCCAAGGTGACACACTAGGGCGAAAAAAACCCTTACTCAATAAATCCTGCAACTGATCCTTCAATTCTTTCAAATCTATTGGAGTCATACGGTATGGAGGGATAGAAATAGGCTTAGTGCCCACTCCAAATCAATAACAAAATCTATATCCCTATCGGGAGGAACACCTGGAAGATCAGAAGGAAATACATCGACAAACTCCTGAACCATGGGAACAGAGTCCATGGGAGGTGATTCAATATTAGTATCCCGAATAAACGCTAAGTAAGACAAACACCCCCTCTCCACCATTCTCTGAGCACGAATGAAAGAGATAACCTTGCTAGGATAAGAACCACTAACACTCTTCCACTCAACCCTTGGAACACCAGGCATTGCTAAAGTCACAGTCTTAGCATTACAATCAAGGACAGCGTGATAAGGAGAAAGCCAATCCATACCCAAGATAACATCAAAGTCTACCATCCCAGAATGATTAAATCTACCCAAGTATCATACCCAGCCAAAGAAACAAGACAGGATCGATACATTCGATCCACCACTAAGGGCTTACCCACGGGTGTAGAAACATGAATAGGTACAGTCATGCTATCACATATCATATCAAATTTAGCAGCAAAATACGTAAACACATAAGAAAATGTAGAAACTGGATCAAACAACACAGAAGCAGGTCGATGGCATACTGGGATAATACCTGTAATAACAGCATCAGAGGTCTCTGCCTCAGGTCTCCCGGGGAAAGCATAACAGTAGGCTCCTCGTCCACCTCCAGCCTGGGTGGTACCTCTACCCCCACTCTGCTGAGCTGCAACACCACAACTATAAACTCTATCACATATACCTGACTGAACTCTGCCACGACCTCTACCATGTAGAGCTGGTGGTCTAGTCTGGAATAAAGAATTAGATCGAGGCTCACCACGACCCCTTTGAGAAGTACATTGCCGCAGTAGATAATCAGGATCTCCACAAATAAAACAAAATCTCTGACCTGAGAACTGCTGTGTGGACCCTGAAAACTCACTATAATTACCTCGCCCTGTAGGTCGCGGTTGTGAACCGTACGAGCCCTGACCCGGGCTATAAGAACCCCTAGATGTCTGGCCACCCTCAAATGTCGGCATAGATGCATGAATAGGTCCCCGCTGCTGAAAAGAACCACTCACTCTCTGTGATCCCCTACCTCCAAATGAGGCACCATGAAACTGACCTGATATACGAGCTCTTTTAGGGTCCCCAAACTCCTCTCTCTCCATCAATTCCGCCTCTTTGGCGGCGCTCACAATGGACTGAAAAGAAGCCCCCTCCGTAGATGCCCGAAACACAGCTGACCTGATAGAGAAAGTCAATCCCCTCACAAATCTGCGGATCCTCTCTGTCTCATTTGGAATAATGGCCAACGCATGCCTAGACAACTGGCAAAAACGCGCCTCATACTCTGTAACCGATAAACCATCCTGTCTCATACTCTCAAAGCTCAAGCAACTCTCCTCTCTCACGCTCCATGGGATAAAATGATCTTGGAATGCACTAGCAAACTGCTCCTAATTCACTGGAGGATATCCAACTGGCAAACATCCCGAATAAGTCCTCCACCAGTCTCTCGCTGGTCCACGAAGCTGGAGTGTAGCATATCGAAACCCATGTGACTCAGCTAATCCCACCACCTCTAGTAACTCTCGGCAGGTAATTAGAAACTCATGAGCGTCCTCGCTTTTCCCACTCTTAAATTGAGGTGGGTCCATCTTTCAAAATCTCTCATACCTACGCTGCTTATCCTCTGTCAGAACAACCATCGATGCAACTTGACCCCCAACTGCTGGTGCAACATCATTCTGAACCGCGGGATCTACTAGTAGTTTCCCCACCGCATCCTGAACAACTGGAGCTTGTTGCTGCTCTTGGGTCTGAGCCCCCTCTCTAGTACGAGAGTCATGTGGTGTGGTAGTCGCCCCACCACCCTGAGAAAAGCCCTCTAGCACACTTAACACCCTCAATAGTGTATCCTGAATCACAGGTGTGACTACAGGATCTGGAGGAACCTGGTCCTCTCTGCCATCAATTTGAAGTTCTGTAGAGACCTCTCTAGCACGACCTCTCACTGATGCTACTCCATGTCCATGACCTCTGGCTACTGTCGTACTACTAGCACGACCTCTAGCTCGAGATCTACCCCTATCTCTAGCTGGGGCCTCAACAACTGCCTCGGGAAGTGCCTCCCCTCTACCACCAATAACATCATTTCTAGTCCTCGTCATCTGTCAAAAGAGTATACAACAACTCAGTACTAACGAAGGTAACTAAGCACGAAGAGAAAGAGTGAACAAAAGGAAGTTTCGTAGTAATCTTTATAGCCTCTCAGAGATGAGTACAGACGTCTCTGTACTGATCCTTGAGACTCTACGTAGACTCGGCTTGTATACACGTGAGACCTATGAACCTGGGGCTCTGATACCATTTTTGTCACGACCCAAAAATGGGTGTGATGACACTCATCTTATCCCACCAAGACAAGTCAGCCTAAAACCAAATATCTAACAAAGTGCGGAAGTAATGACAATTCGACAACAATTTCTATTATGAAACCAAGTCATATTAATTCAATTCCCAAAACAATGTTGTCACGTGCACAAGCCTCTAATGTACATATTAGAATTGAAATAAAATAAGAGTTTAAAATGAAGTTGTCTTTCAAGTAAAAACAAAATCATAAACTGGAGTAGGAAAGTTCGCTGAGATGACAAGCAGCTACCTCACAACCCTCCACAAGATACCTCGGAAACGAAAAGAATGACAGGTATCAAGAAGATCCAGGCTCGTAACCTACAAAAATTTGTAGAAGCAAGGGGTGAGTATCAAACCACGCGGTACCCAACAAGCAAACCTCTAAACACAAGTTAAGTGAACAAAATACGGGTACTCCTTACACCCTATCTAAACCTCCACGCTACAGCCTAATAGTTTACAGTTTACAAAACACACAACTCAATAACCACACTCTATCAGTTTACACATTCTCAATAACAGCTCAATATTGAACAGTCACAAGCTTCACAGAGAAACAAACACAAGATCAGCAAAACACGTGTTCAAGTTCATTAATAATAAAATGTGCAATGCCATGAGATACAATGTAAAATATAGTGATGCATGTCTTTCTTAATGATACACACCCGCTGTCTCTCAGTCCGGGATCCATGGAGGACATATCTGTCCATGCATCTGTTGCGGCGCACGACACGACCCTCGATAATAGTAACCTTCGCGGCGCGCATCCCTCGAAATATGATATCCATCGCAGCGCGCGATATGACCCTTGAAATGGTATATCCTCTTACCACAACCATGTCTCAGATACAATGCAAATAATATGCTCAAATGAAAATGAGGAGATAACCATTTTGATACCAAAGCACAATTTACAACAAGGAATACAACACCAACAAATAAGCAACAAGTCTCCAAATCATTCTCAACATCACACAAGAAGATACACGAATTTCATACGCTTAACAGGAGTTTAGAAATCCACTTGCCTTAACCACTCGAATAATCACTCTGGGACTTGAGCCTTCCCTTTCCGTTGAGCTTCCAAATCGATGCAATCTATGCAAGTATATATATTCACAATAAGATTTCAGAACTAAAAACACTCACACTTTTGTGTGTTTAATCTTGACTTAAAATTTCACCCCAAATTTATAATCAAGTTCGTAATTCTTGATGCCAACTATCATTTCAAATATTATATTTTTCAAGTTTCAAGTTTAGGATTGCATCCCAAATTTTTCCAACGTCATAATTTAAATGGTACTCACAAAATTTTATTCATCTAATATTTAAATTACATACCAATATATCAAAACTTGAACCATAATGTGATAACTAAACAATTAACTAATATCATATGTGCCTCAAAAAATTTGCAGATTAACATATTTCTAATGTTCATCTATAAACATTAATTCAATAAATTATTCACTCCACAATCATGTCCAATGATTAGGCATTATTATCCAATTATTAGGTCATCATTGGACAATGATTAGACTTATATAAATCAATCATATTCCTACCCAACATCAATACGTATGCACTGCCAAATTCCTTGTTTCAATTCTCATTGTTCCATTCATATAATAATATAATATTGTTATGTGCATATGTATAACAATTGATGGAATCGTCTGCAGTAGAGCAATTAATGCTACGTAAGAAGAAAAAAATGAACACTTTAGTTCATACCTGAAGCCGTCGGCAACCCTTCTTCCGTTCCCAATTTCTCCTTTCTTCTTTTCTTTTTATGAATTTATTAAGTACTAATTGTGATAGGTTTTACCCACATATTTTATTAAATAAAGGTTAGATAGTATAGGGTCTTAAATAAATTATCACTTTAGCCCATAAACTATTGATTAATTAACTTAAGTTAAACAAATATTCAAAACTCTAAAGAGAAGCTTTTGGGTCATTACACATCTCAATTGCAACAAGTTCAGCAACAACATACTTAGCAATAGCAGATCTAAACTCATTAACACTTCTAAAAACAAGACCCATTTCCCACACTATTTTCTGTGAATATGCATCAAATACAACTCTATTCACCTTCTTTCTCCTTCTTGTCTTAATTCTCTCTCTTTGTTGAACCTCATCTCCTACATCATCACTAAAAGCATCTAGATCTATTTCAAAACTAGTAGCTTCATCTTAGGGATAATAAGGTTCATGACTAGCTAACTTTCTTTCTAAGTTATCTCTACTACCACCTGTAGATTCATCATACCCAGCATCCAGCCTTTTTTTTCTAGTTCCTAATTTGACATGATCAGGAGGCAATGGAGCTCTTTCTCCTTTTGTTACTCTTTTCTCCCTAAACTTCTTAGCTCATCATCTATATCACTCCTATTAAATTCACCCAATTTAAAGATTCTCTATCTGAATATTGATCATTAGAAGGATGGATAGGGTCAAGAATTGGATCAGAGAAAGAATGAACATGGTTAAAAGTTAGATTGGTAGAAGGATGGATAGGGTTTGGAGTTTGATGAGCAGAAGGAGGAATACTTGGAGCAGTGAAAGAGTGTACAAGAGAAAGATGTATCTAAATTGACATGTGCAGGGGCAAGAGCAGCGGCAGGGGTAAGGGTAAGGGCAGGGATTGAGACATTTTCTTGGGCCTGATGTGTTGGTTCTAATTCAGCATTAAAAGATGCATTAGGCCCAGTGTTTTGTGATGCTCCATCACCTACTCCACTTTCCCCAAATTCCAATAAAAGTGGAATCAAAACTTGATCAACAAGAAAGTGACACACGAAACACTCCAAAATATCCCTATGACTTAAACACTCAGCAAATAAAGTAGTATCATGGTCAGATTTTATTTCTAACATAACAATACTTCTAGAAAGTTTCACATACAACACACATTGTTTAGCGTCATACCCTAACTCTTTCAAACAATCTCTCAATTCAAAATAAAATAACCTTTCTACATCAACATCTAAAAACTTCCTCCACTATGATATGGTTTCCCCTTGTATCCATTTTTTTTCCAATATTCATAACATCATCGTGGTAAAATCTCAAAGTAATAAATTCAAAAAGCATTTTAACCTGAAAATAATATTAAAGACAAAATTCATAAAGACATTTTAACAGTTGACCCTCAACAACAAATATAAAACAAATAACTTCATACAACAATAAAGGAAAATCATGTGAATGAAAGATGACATATGAAAAAAAATTAAAGACGAGCAAATCGTAAGCTAAAAAGTATGAACTATGAAGTAACCCTAGAGATGTTTGACTAACCTATCAGAGATGGAGATGAAAATAATGTAATAACAATGAACGCCTCGATTGTACCCACCAAATCCTAGTAACCACCAATTTACCTTCACCAAACAATGAACGCCTCGATTGACAACACACCAATGTTATTCAAATATGATAGTGAAAACTTTATTCGATGATAAAAACTACAAGAATGCTTCAAAAATACTATAGATTCGAAGAAATCTTTAGCTAAAATTAGGATTTACAAACGATTTTACGATTAGATTTTGGTGTTCTTAGAGAAAGGAAATGGGTGGGTAAAACAAATGGACCCAGGGTAATATAAAATGGATTTGGGTGAAATAAAAGGGTTTGGGTCAAAAGAAATGGGTTTGGGTCAAATGAATGTGGTTGGGGTCTTTTACTACATGACTTCACTAGGAGACGAGTGGCTCTCAATCGATGCATAATGTCCTGGGTTGGGTGACGGAAAGAGGAATTAAGTATACATATATGTACTTAAGGTGTGTAATAGGTCACCCATTAGTTAAAGCGTATAAATGACTTTTGGGTACAAGTTTAGCGAAAAATTTATGTCTTTTCCCCTTCTATTTCTCCGTTTTGTGTGATTTATTATCGTTGAGTAAGTTTGAAGTTTAGAGGAATATGAGGTACCACTATTCTAATAAAGCAAGTCATTTTATCATAAGAGGGTATATTTTATAACCTCGAGTATTTAAGGAAAATAATTTTGATGATATAATAATTATTGTTCACTTAATATGTACATTAGTATCTAATGTTCCAAATACGAAGTTAACATGATGTAGTCTAAATTATTACTCCCACCGTCCTATTTTATGTGTCATCATTTCCTTTTTGGTCCGTCCCAAAAAGAATGTCACATTTTCTTATATGTTAAGTATTTAAAGGTACAATTTCTCTTTTACCATTGTTGGTACCACTTAATTTTAAATAATACTCTAATACATTTATGAGGAGAGAGAAAAGTGAGTCTACTTTTAAAGGACAATTTGGTAAACAATTCAAAGTCTTCATTTATTTCCTAAACTCTGTGTCGGGTCAAATGATGTCACATAAAATAGGACGGAGGGAGTATTATTTTAACAATTTCTCTTGTGATGTACATATATATATGCTTCAAAATATCTTTTTAAAATTTAGAGGATTTTCACAATTTATTTTTGATGCTCAAGACAAAAGAATGACTTTATTTATGGATGTTACTTATGTGATTTAGACTCTCAGAAAGTTTTCTTTGAAATTATCATTACAATTGACAATATAAACATGCCCTTTTATTTACTATATATTTTCTAATATCTCAGTATTTTGGACGAAGAAAAGTTCATATGACTTGTAATATCGTCAATTGAAGTTTGTATTAGCTTAATTTTTATTATTTATTTAATAGCTAGATTTTTTAGATAAATATTTTTATTAATGCAAATATATATTTATATTTGGGTAGGTATTTGTATTTAAATTAAAGTATCATATATGTCAAAAATGTTTTATCAAGTTAACAAGATCTTCTAACTTCAAGAGATATTATTTTAAAAGGTCGTTGAGTTATTTTTTTTTAAAAAAATCTCATAACAAATGTGAAAATATGTGAATATATAAAATGTTGTAGCTCTCTTCACATGTTCATATGACATCTAAACAGTTAAACGTGAAATACACATGCAAAGCACATTTGGTTAAATGACAAGAAAAATACAAAATAAATAAGGTATATAAGGTAATATTAGTAAGATAAGACTAACTACATGATTGAACATCATCAAATTGAAATAAATATATACGTTATGCATTTAACTAATAAACTTTTTCATTGACCATCTTCATAGGTCTGCGTGAACTATATATACATATTGAACATTCACAAAAGAACCTGTAATATTTTTTTTGCTAAATTTATTATTCAAATCTTCACTTAGTTAAGCAATACTATTTACTATAACATATATTTTTTAAATTGGTAATCACGTGCATACTACTTACTAGTATCAGAATAAATTGTTCTAAATAACGCTCATGAGGTACATATTATTAATTTTTCTTTTGTGTGTGTACCTGATTCCAAATAATTGTCTAGATTTATATATAGTATTAGATTTTTCAATACCCCCTTTTTTTTTTTATAGAAAAAATGGTTAGATATACCTATTAATTTTGTGATTTAGAGTTAATATAAATTTCGTTACAAAAATGACTTACACCCTTACCGTTACTTGAGAGCATTTTTGTGAAAACTCATGTGGGTAAGCTTTCCCTACCAATTTTTTAATTTCATGAACTTTTATCTTATGAAAACATATATAAATCATGATTTTAATGTGGGTCTTTCGGTTTTCACATGCAATACGATTTCTACCGAATAAAACAAAGTGTTCTTCTATCCCTTCTCTCATATAGAGTTATTATTTCTACTAAATATATTTAAAAAAAAAAAACTAATGCACATTCCTTACATAAAATTCTCGACAAAATTAATGCTAAAAAATAGACAAAATTATAGGGAAAGTTCAAAAATGCATCAATATATTACAAACATGAAAGGACTATTAATGTTCCATGTGAAAACTCTAGGATGACTTTGTGCCTTCACCCAAAGATGAGGGACTATTTTGAGCCTTTCCTCAAAAAAAATTTGTTATCAATTTCTTGTGACATTTTTTAAGTTCGTCTCAAAGAAGATCATCTTTTATACATAGGGAAATACTTTAATTTAATTTTTTTAAAATCTTAATAAAATGATTTATAGTCATATAAATAGTCAATAAATATTTTAGTTCATAAACTTTAAATATTTTTCTTCCTTTCTTAAACTTTATATGTCAAATCTAACTCTATCATTACATTAAGAGAGGAGATTGTATTTAGGAGAGGTAACTTTTGTTATTATCATTTTTACACTTTTTTGGATGGTTGTTAGGTATCTTCTCGAGTCCATGTGCAACTTGCAAAATTCGAATAAAGTTTGATGAAACCATATTACATTGATCTAACAAAATGTGTATCACTTTATTTGTTTGTTTAATGTCGGAAAGTAATCGTAGAAAAAAAAGGAAATATTATACATTTGTATGTTTAGAAATCAAACAATCATTATCAAAAGGATACAGTGCAGTGAATGTGATTAAGCCTTCCTTAATCAAGATTTCACTTTTGAGTTTTGAATATAAAAAAATCTTTTATAAGGGACACTTTCCAAAATGAAGCTTTACGCAACGTGAATTCAAACATAATCAAACTGTCGACAAAAAAAAAAAAGTACACCGTGGGCCCTTTGTTCCCTATAAATTAATACACCAATTCACTATGTTTTTCATGTAAACCTAACTTCACTTACTTTTCTTTCTTCTCAAAATTTCTTTCTTAAAACTTTTCTTCTCAATATTTCTTTCTTAAAAGTTTCTAATATGAAGAAGGGTCGTAGCTCCATTTTTGCGATACTTTTTATCGCGATACTTGTCATTTTACTTGGCGAATTCTTGTCGATAGAAGCGGTGACGTGCAACGTCATGGAATTGAGTCCGTGTGCCCCAGCGATTATTTCATCACAGCCACCCTCTTCGGCATGTTGTGCTAAGTTAAACAAACACAAGCCTTGTCTTTGTGGATACCTCAAAGATCCTAATTTGAAGCCTTATATTAACTCTCCTAATGCAAAAAATGTTTATAAAACATGTGGAATACCCTATCCCAAATGTTAACATCGTAACAAAAAAAGGTGAAAATTAAATATATCATAAAATGATCGACATGTCATCATTTTATAAGCCTTTATTGATACTTTTATGCCTAAATAAATGGTTCTAATTAATGTTTCTGATAATATTAATCAATCTTTTTTTTGTGTGTGTATGTACTTGGTTCCAAATAATTGTCTAGATTTTTATATATGATGTTGGCCATTCTAAAATAGTGGTTTATCCAATAGTTGGTACAAAGTGTCTGTAATGACCCGCTAGGCCTTTCTGAAAACTAGTTATGTCTCTTTAATAAAGGTCTCTTTTCATAAAATTTTAATGGGAATTTTGAATTACTAATTTTACTATGGTTATTTAATTAGTGAATACAATTTTAATAATTTATTTAATATTCTATACTATTTGGCCCATGTTTTAAAAGTAATTTAGTAGGGTTTAATAACTTTAGACTAAAAAAATATAAGAAGAAAACAAAACTTGGGAAAACGGAAGCAGCGACAATTACCTCGGCGAATTCCAAACTTACCGGCCAGATTCCAAGGTAATCCAAACATAATCTGGTATTGTATATATGAATGAATAGTCTAGTATTATTATTATAAAAAAAAATGGTTTTGAAAGAAAAAGAAAAGAAATTGGATTTGAATAACCTATGCTAACATTTTTTTAGTGGAAAATTGTTAATGACTATTAATGACATGATGATTGAACAATGATTGACCTTTTTAGTATTAATAATTAGGAATTAGGAATGAGATATGCAGTAATAACATTGTTAATTGATTGAGTTATGCGGTCAATATGTGTACGAAGATTTAAGGTTGAGTTGAAAATATTATTAACAATAATATTAAAATTAAATAAAACCTAAGAGCATCTAACTGATGCATCAAAAATAATATGCTAATAATATCAAATGATTGACCATGATTAAACAATCACTACGAGGGATAACTTTAACTAAGTTTTATGTGATATTATGCCGATTTTAATGGGTTTAATATTATTTTTTGTGGTTTAAAAATTGTTGGATCTTCATTATCGCTAAGATAGTATTAAGTAGGTTTTGTTGTATTCATATATCTAGTTAAATATCTAGTCAAATAGTATTGTATGAATATCATTAGATTTATGATATTCAGAGAAATTGAAACTTAGTCATGGACTTGAGATTTGTAGAAAATTTAAAGGGTTGACATGTTAATTGACAATTGACATCAAGAATTACAAACTTGGTTATAAATTTGGGATGAATTTTTAGGTCAAGGCTAAACACATAGTAATATAAGTGTTGTTAGTTCTGAAATCTTATTGTGAATGTATATACTTGCATAGATTGCATCGATTTGGAAGCTCAACAGAAAGGGAAGGCTCAAGTCCCAGAGCGATTATTCGAGTGGTTAAGACAAGTGGATTTCTAAACCCTTGTTAAGCGTATGAAATTCGTGTATTTTCTTGTGTGGTATTGAGAGTGACTTGGAGACTTGTTGCTTATTTGTTAGTGTTGTATTCCTTGCTGTAAATTGTGCTTGTTATCAAAATGGTTATCTCCTCATTTCTCATTTGAGCATGTCAATTGCATTGTATATGAAACATGATTGTGATAAGAGTTAAGTGATAAGAGGATGTACTATTTTGAGGATCGTATCGCGCGCCGCGATGATATTATATTTCGAGGGACGTATCGCGCGTCGCGAAGGTTACTATTATCGAGGGTCGTGTCGTGCGCCGCGACAGATGCATGGAAAGATATGTCCCCCATGGGTCCCGGACTCAGAGACAGCGGGTGTGTATCATTAAGAAAGATATGCATCACTACATTTGACATTGCATCTCATGGCATTGCACATTTTATTATTGATGAACTTGAACACATGTTTTGCTGATCTTGTGATTGTTTCTCTGTGAAGCTTGTGACTGTTGAATATTGAGCTGTTATTGAGAATGTGTAAACTGATACAGTGTGGTTATTGAGTTATGTGTTTGGTAAAATGTAAACTATTAGGCTGTAGCGTGGAGGTTTAGATAGGGTGTAAGGAGTACCTGTATTTTGTTCACTTAACTTGTGTTTAGAGGTTTGTTTGTTGGGTACCGCGTGGTTTGGTACTCACCACTTGCTTCTACAAATTTTTGTAGGTTACGAGCCTAGATCTTCTTGATACCTGTCATTCTTTTCGTTTCCGAGGCATCTTGTGGAGGGTTGTGAGGTAGCTGCTTGTCATCTCAGCGAACTTTCCTACTCCAGTTTAGGATTTTGTTTTTACTTGAAAGACAACTTCATTTTGACTCCTATTTTTATTTCAATTCTAATATTTACATTAGAGGCTTGTGCACGTGACAACCTGGTTTTGGGAATTGAATTAATATGACTTGGTTTCATAATAGAAATTATTGTTGAGTTGTCATTACTTCCGCACTTTGTTAGATATTTGGTTTTAGGCTGACTTGTCTTGGTGGGATAAGACGAGTGCCATCACACCCATTTTTGAATCGTGACAGTGTCAGAGACCCCTCTAATCATCATTCATAAATTCATTCAATTAAGTCATATAAGTGTCTATGCAAATTAAAAAAAAAAGTTACATACTATGTAATATGTATTATGAGCCTATGTGACCAGATAAATGATTCCTACGTTGGAATATATTATATTTGCATTTTTTTCATATTATGTTTACCTAATAAAGTTTTGCCAATTCATTTATTTGTTTAATGTCAAAAAGTAATAGTAGAATAAAAGGAAGTTGTGTATATTTGTATGGCTAAAAAATCAAACAATCAAATCAAATCATAGTTAATATCAATCAACTAGGAAATATCTAAATTATATTTGATTTGAGTTAATTTAAATAGCACAAAAATTTGATTAAATTAATTTAATTTTAATCAATAACCAATTCAAACTGAATCATTTACTGCCTACTATTTACTGCCTACTTTTACCAAATAAACTAGTAGTCATTGACGTTTTCGAAACTTTTTCCTTTAAAAAATAAGAAGGAAAGAGAATTCAAAGAAATTTACTAAGATAAAGTTAAAAACAAGTTCTAGCAAACCCCACCGGTTTGAATACTTGTGTCCAAAAGGAAAAAAATAATTAACATCATGGGCCCTTGGTTTTCTACAAATTGAGTTTCACTATGATTTTCATCTAAAGTTCACTTTACATTTCTCTCTTCTCAAAGTTTCTTTTTAAAAATTTCTAATATGAAGAAGGGTAGTTCCATTTTCGCGATATGTTAGAGGCAATGACATGCAATGTTAAGGAGCTAAAACTGTGTAGTGATGCGATTATTACACCAAGGCCACCCTCTTCGAAATGTTGTGCTAAATTAAAAGAACAAAAACCTTGTCTTTGTAAATACATCCAGAGGATCCTAGCTTGAGTCTATATGTTAGATCTACTCATGCCCAAAAAATTTCTAAAGCATGTGGAGTACCCTTTCCCATATGTACCCAAGAATGATCAAAATGTAGTCATTTTATAAGCTTTTGGTGGTACTTTATTATAAATAAATAATTTTGATATATTCATAAATCTTTCTTTTGTGTACGTATTTATTTCAAATAATTATCTTGATTTATATATGATGTTGGCATTTTTTTTAAAAAAAATCATCGAAGAACTAAGTACTAGCGCGGTAGATTTAAAAAGGGGCTAACAAATGAGAATTTTTTTTTGTTGGTGTGAAATAAACGCAATATTATTTAAGAAAATAAAAGAATGGTAAATGATATAATATAGAGAGAAATTTCTTTATGCAAGTGCACTTTATTATGATGATTAATACAATTGTTGCTTTTATGAAAAAAAAAAAAATCAAAATAAGCTATTTTCTTAATACAATTAAATAAATGACAGACATTTTTTCAAACAAAACTATAATTAAAAACAGAAAAAGTAGAATGTGTACAAAAATGAGTGGACTAGTAGACATGAAACTTGAACTTATCATTTTTAGCAAATCTCTTAGCTTGTCTCTATTTCCAATCTTTCGCTCGCCTTTCTCCTCCTCTCTTATTCTCCCTTTCTCATAATCTCTCTTAGTCGACATATGTATCAAGAATTTATAGTTTTGGGCATCGGATTCCAAGGACAACCAATCTGCTACTTTAGTTGGTACTCCTTAATTCGAGAGACGACAAATATATTAGTATATAATTGATATTGAATACTGTGAATCATATTTTTTTTATATGGTGAATATACCGATGAATATTTGATATTAAGAAATAAATAGAATATAAAAAATTATAGAATTTGTTTGTTCCAAATTCCAATATAAGAGATATCTCATCTCCTCCTCCTCCTTTTTCTAACTAAGCATGAATCCATAATCAATTAAATATTGTTGGATAACTCAGTTCATATTTAATATTGTCTTATTTAATAAATATATATATATATATATATATATATATATATATATATATATATATAAAGTAGTGTGACTTATGAAGTTTTCTCATCAAAATGTACATGTGGAAGTCATTCTATTTCTTTAAAGAAAAAATTATCTTATTACACATGCATCTCTACCATATATATTTATCCTACCTACAGTTTCAAATAATAACATATATTATTTGATACAAATCAATTTTTGTATTTGTGATGCACGTATCTGTCAAATCTACAAATATACAATTATCGATCAGATATACAAATCAATTGTATATCTTTCATATCTTACTCGTCTTTCTCCTCCATCTCCTAATCAAGCTCGCATCTCTCCTCCTTTTATCAGCTAGTTTTCTTATACAAATCAAGTGTATTCATGATACAATTATTTACCTTATATACAAATTAATTGTGTCTCTCTCTATCTCTTTCACAAATCTTACTCACCTCTCTCTCTCTTCTCCTCTCCCGATCTCGCTCGCCTCTTTCCTTCTCTTATGTACATATGAATCCTAATTAAAGAAACATTAACAAAGAAGCGTAATTATGTCTCTTGCTAGTGTTAGCTATTTAATGAAGTTTCCTCCTTAAAAAGTCAAGAAATTTTTGCACTTTTTCTTTCCACAAACAAAAACTTGCTTAACTTTGCTAAGTTTTTCCACCAACAAATTGATGTAATTGGTAACTGACAACTTTCTAACACGAATAGGAATTTCACTTTAGAGTTATGCCAGAAAGTATATAAATAAATGATAAAGTAATTTTGCTAAAAAAAGTAAAAATAATGTTGTCATATATCTAACTTTAATAATTTTATTTTGGTCAACTTTCATATATAGCAAACAAAAATTCATATTTGTATACTATATCAAAATTTGCATAATTGTGCTCCATAGCAAACGTAAAATTGTATAATTCGCTGGCCTAAATTGTACAATTCGCTGGCCTATTTCGCTGCAATTGTATAATTCGCTATCCCGTTTCACTGCAATTGTATAATGCACAATTGTATAATTTGCTATCTATTTCGCTGCAATATTTGTATAAATTTTGCATTGCATACAATTGAATCGAAGTAAAATGTATTTATATTGCATAATTATAATATATGTTTTTGGTCGCTTTATACAAAAATAGAAACACAATTTATACACTTCTGTTGTATAAAGCAAGAGAAAATTGTATTTCAATGCAATTGTATAATTCGCAATTGTATAATTCGTTGGCCTTTCCCGCTACAATATTTATATAAAATTTGCATTTGTCTACAATTGAATTGAAGTAAAATGTTTGTAAATTGTATAATTAAGTGTATAGCATGAAGGTATATGTTTTTGCATGTGTATATACAATTGCTATATACAAAACAGAAGTACAATTTATACACTTCTGTGTATAAAGCGAGAGAGTCGAGCAGAGGGAGAATGACGAGCGAGAATGGGAGAGTGGCGAGCGAGATCTTTGGGAGAGAGGGGACTGGCAAACTTTGGCTAACGTTTGCTATGGGGCACAATTAAATCAAACCGTAGCTACTCCATTTATTTTAGGTTATTAGTTTGCTATTATATACAATTATCCCTTTTATTTTTCATGATTAATTATTTGCATTTATCTTTATGTAATTTCTTAGTATAATATTTTGATACTATCAGTGCATAACTTAAACTCAAAAAAAAATTAAGGAATCCCATAGTGTAATTCAATAATTACACTCTGTCCCGACAAATTTAGTATTTACTAAAAATCTCTTAAAATTTTTGTGCCGTGATACTTTAGACTCTAGTGATACATGGTAAATGATACATGGTAAATTTAAACTGTAAAGAAAAAAATGGGGGAAAACGATACATTTAAACTTGTTAACTAAAATAGCTTAATTTACGGTAACATATCATTAATCAGCATTAAATTAGCATGTAATTGGATATTAATTTTAAATTTTGAAAATCAAAGATTATATCATCTATTTTGAATATAATTTTCAAAATCGCATGATACATAGAAAATATTATGATACACAACAAATTCATGTATCAATGCATCGTCTAAAACACTATACACACTGATTCAAAATGTATCAGCAAGCACACTTGATGCCGCAGTTATTGAAATTAATCACTAATGCATGATAAAAAATTTCAAAAACCCTCGATACATAGGAAATCATATGATACACATCTAATTCATGTATCAAATCATAGACTAAACATTACAATCCACTTAGTACTTATGTATTAATCCTATTGTCTGATACATGATAATAATTTTCATAATTTTTTGATACATATTGGATTCCTTAAAATTTTACTAATTTCAACAACAATTTTAAAATAAGTATAAAAATACAAACCCGAAACAATGTAGGCCTGAATCATATATCCAATTACATGCTAAATCACAACATGATTTAAAAATACACATAATATGTGCATAGCTCCTCCTATGCATAACAGTAGTGACTTACAATCATTGGTGGCAATTTAGTTGTGAATATGAGGTGCTTCATATTCATGCTAGTTGCATTAGTCACCGGAAAAACTCTAAATTGTCATCGAGGAAAGGTGATTTTCGGCAGATCTTATTGTAATTAGTCACCATACACTCTCTTTATCATGTGTAAAGCCGGAGTAAAGTTCAGTAAATGTTGGAGTAAGAAGAATTGAAGACGTGGTGGAGTAAGAAGAACAATAAGAACGGGAAAGAAATTGCGCAGTTTTTTGAAATTTCAAATTTTTTGAATTTTGAAATTCAAATTTTCAAAATTGGGTGTTAAAACTAAAATTAATTAAAATTAATAATTCAAAATCCAAAAACTTATTTAGAAGATTGAGTGTTTTGGTGGAGAAAAAATATGCATTATATTGGGGGATTGTGTATTATAGGATAGAAAATGTTATGTACCTATACACTTCTACTAAAATTAAAAAAAAAGGGAATTATGTAATATTTAAAAAAAGAAGGGAAAATTAGAGAATATAAAACTTATAGTTATGTATTTTTTAAGTTATTTTTCCAAAAAAAAAATCATGTTAATAACGTTTGATAGTTAGCTATATATAATCGGTGTGAATTTTGAATTGAAAAGATATGGTATACAGTTTGTCTCGTATAGGACTCTTTTAGGTATAAAACTTGTGTCCTTGTAGGAGTTAATCACATCGTTTTTTCTTGTACTTTGTATCTATATAAAAAAAAAGTATCTTACTCTTTCAATATGAATAAGATCGATACTTTGTTTTACCAATTTCACATGGTATCATAGCAGGCAAAAGTCCTGAGATTAATCTCGCTGTCATCCAAAAATTAAAAAGAATTTTCACGATGCTTGACCCATAAAAAAATCAGGCCCGCACATGAGGGGACATATTGAGAATATAATTCAATAACATAAGTGTGTTTTCACTAACAGATTAAGCTTTTAAATGAGATAGTCACACACTTGTACGTATTTAGCCGTATCAAATTTATTTGAAACTTATGAAACTAACAAGAAAAATATAATTATATTTAATTATATATTACTAAAGATAAAAGAATAATAAGCTGTGATTCAATAAAATTTACTCAAGATGGAGTTAAAAAACAGTTGTAGCAACTAGCTAACCCCTTGATTTGAATAGTTGTGGCAAAAAATTAAAATAATAATTAACCCCTTTAATTTCATTCCAAATTATTGGATCATCCCCCTTAATTCCCTATAAATTGAGACACCTATTCACTAGCTTTTCATCTTCACGTCACTTTAGCTTTTCTTTTTCCTCAAAAAGTTTATTTTTAAAATCTTCTAATATGAAGAAGGATTGTTCCATTTTTGCGATATTTTTTATCGCGATACGTTTATTTTACTTGGCGAGTTGTTCCTGGAAAAGTCAGTAACTTGCAATGTATCAGAGTTAAGTTCATGCGCCGATGCAATTATTAAGGGAACACCAGCCTCTACGGCATGTTGTGCTAAGTTGAAAGAGCAAATCCCTCGTCTTTGTGGATACTAAGTTGAAGCCATATGTTAACTCTCCTAATGCCAAAAAAGTTGCTAAAACATGTGGAGTTCTCATTCCCAAATGTTAAAATAGTAATAAAAATGGTAAATTGAAAAGGGTGAAAATTAAATATATATGTTAGAATGATCAAAATGTCGTCATTTTATAAGCCATAATTGGTACTTTATACCTAAATAAATGATTATAATTCATGCTTTGGTTCCAAAATAGTTGTCTAGATTTATGTATGATCTTAGCTTTTTCAAAAACTTTTCTTTTCATAGAAGGTTTAACTAGTGTACGTAGTAGATTTTTTAAAATAATTAAAGGCTAATAGACGAAAATCTCTAGAAGTTTTTATTTTTTGTGTGTGTGAAAAAAAAACAAAAGAGAAGGTTTACATTATAATATCATAAATTAGTGATGGAACATAAAAAAACAAAAGAGAAGGCGGGTGACATAGATTATGGGCTTAGATGATAATATATTGTTTCTTTTAATTTAAGGCAAAGCACAATAATCACATACTTATAAGGCAAAATTAACATTTGTTTCTTAATAAGTTATAATTATAAAAAGGACAAATTTCACATATAGCAAATAAAAATTTATATTTGTATGCTATAGCAAAGTTTGCATAATTGCGCTCCATAGTAAACATAGAAACTGTATAATTCGCTATACATATACAGTTGAAACATATTGTATAAAACAAGAAAGAGAAAGACACTTGGGCAGAGAACTGTATAAAAATGAAGTGTATAAAACGAATTGTATTATTACAAGTGTATAGAACGATTATATACAATTTGAATTTGTATAAAATGAGAAAGAGAGAAAGACAAAAGAGACTTGACAAGGAATATACAATTGAATCGAATTGTATAAAACGAGAGAGAGAGAAATTAGATACAATTTAAAAATTGTATAAAACGAGAGAGAGAGAAAAGGCAAAAGAAATTGGGCAAGGGAGTATTTTTATTATATAATTATAAGTGTATAGGACGAAAATATATGTACTTGCATGTGTATATACAATTTTCTCACGCTTTATACAAACAGAAACACAATTTATACATTTCGCTTCCGTTTGTATAAGTGAGAAAGGCGAGGGTGGCGAGCGAGATTTGGGAGATTGGCGAGCGAGATCTGGAAGAGGGGAGAGAGGGGAACAAAAATATATGTATTTATACAACTTTCTCTGGTTTATACAATTAGAAACAATTTTTATACACTTGTGTTTGTATAAAAAGTGAGGAAGCGAGCGAGAGATTGGAGGAGAGTGGCGATCGAGATATTTGGGAGAGAGGTGTCTGGTAATTTTTTGCAAACGTTTGCTATGGAACACAATTAAATCAAACCCTAGCTACTCCGTTTATTTTAGGTTATTAGTTTGCTATTATATACAATTTTCCCTTATAAAAATCCCTCAACTAATATAATAATATAAGCTATGATGCATTAACCTAATGAGCGAGATATATTAATCGTTAAGTAACATACGTTACATTTTATAAATGATACACTAATCTGATATATATTTTATACATGATACATTAATTTGATGCGCGAGATATATTAATTTGATGCACTGATACATTAATCTGATGCGTGAAAATTAGGAATTTTGAAAATTTATAAAAATAATAGGGGATAATGATAATAAGAGAACTTAAAGGAGAATTTCTGTCATTTATCCTTTAATTTATGCAACAAAAATATTTGAAACCTTTTTTTTGGGAATATAAAATTTTCCAACCAAAAACTGTAATATAGTAATAACGAAAATAGAAAAGGGTAAATTTCATATATGGCAAACTTATTTGATTAAATAACATTATATGGGTATAGTTTACATAATTACACTATATGGGTATAGTTTAGTTATTTTAGGTATCTTTAATTTTGTATATAAAGGTTTTTATTTATACAATTCTATTTTAAAAAGTGGTTTGTAACTGAAGCGTTAAATATTGTAACAATAAATTAAGATAATGCCACAATTTTAGGGAAACGTCCTTTTTTTTAAGCTAAACGTTCAAATTCAAAAAAAATATTCATACAGCAATTGAAACGAAAATATTTTTTTTCTCTTTGTGAAACTGAAGTTCAGCAATTTTTGCAATCGAATACAGGTAAGTTTTTTTTCGATGAAATTTCTTGTTTATTATTGCAATAACTATACAATGTTAAATTGGATTTAGAAATTGAGATTTGTTTTCTTTCGTTATTGTGATGTGGTTTTCTTTTTTAAAAAATTGAAAATATGATTTTGTTAAGCTGAATTTTCGTAATATACAATTATATACTGTTCATGTAATTGTATATGTCATTCGCATAATTTGTATATTTTGTAATCGAAAAGATATAATCAGTGGTCATACTTGTATATATTCAAAAAACATGTGTTTTTTCTTTTGATAGATTTATATACTATTGTAGATGTAGTGTTTGTGTATTAAAAAGAATAATAGTATATAATTTCTATAATTTGATTGTATAAATATTGTTGTATTAATTGTATATATGATCTATTTGAATTATTTGAAATATATATATATATATATATATATATATATATATATATATATATATCCTTGTCATAAATGTACAGATAATGGGCTCATTAGCTATCTAGGTTATGCATTCTGGAAAATGGGACGATACAAATAGTTACGTTGATTATACTATAGAGGGAGTAGTTTTTAAGGAACAGTCAACGTTTCTTGATTTTTATACTACTATTGCCAAATAGATTGGTGTTAATATGAATAATAAGACTTTGAAGATTGAGTACAAGGTTGAAGAAAGCAATAAACGAATGGTCATACACAATGACATGGGTGTCAGAGTGTATGTAATGCTAAAAAAAGCCAACACTGATTTTAACAAATTTCCTATTTGTATAACTATTTTGGATTCATGTGATAGACAGATTTCTCAGTGTAAAGAGTTGGGGGTATTGGCAACTGTTGGAGAAAATGATTGTCATGATATGATTGTTGTTGAACCGGAGGATACAAATGTTGTGTTTGTATCGATTGATACATCTTGGGTGATTTCAGACGAATCTAATAAGCATGTTGAGGTTGATCAAGTATACAAGGACAAATCAATTTTGAAAGCAGCCATGGAAAGCTATGTGATTAAAGGGAGATTTCAGTATAAAACTACTCGATCAAACTCAATAAGGTACTGTGACTCTCAAAATATTGACTTTTAAACTGTATAAATGTTTGTATTGCCTATTGTAAACTAAATTTGTATACTATATTAAAAATCAAATCCAGTTACACTGTGGAATGTTATTCTAAAGGATGTGAATGGTTAATGAAGGCCTCTAATATCAACAAATCTGGAATGTTCAGAATTCGAGCATTCAACCGAAAGCATACATGTCCTTTAAAAGATAGAGTTTATTCGCAAAGACATGTAACTAGCAATTAATAGGAGGGATTGTGAAACCTAAATTTGTAGATCATAAACGTAAATATACACCAGGTGATATAAGAAAAAAAGTTAAGATTGATCTAGGAGTTGATGTTAACTATATGTTGGCTTGGAGGGCCAGGGAGAAAGCATTGAAAGCTTTGAGGGGTACACCAGCTGCATCATATGCAAAGTTACCTACGTATTTGTATATGATAGATATCACTTACCCGGGGTCTCATATACGTATGAAAAAGAGTACGAATAATGAGTTCTTGTATCTATTTGTTGCATTGAATACATTTATCCAAGGATTCAATCATTGTAGACTAGTAGTCGTGGTGGATGGTAGTCATCTGAGAGGTCCATATAATGGGACATTTGTTGCAGCAAGCACGACAAATGGCGCAGGTGTGTGTGTGTGTATATATATATATATATATATATAAAATATATATCTGTGTGTGTGTGTGTGTGTGTGTAATAATGTACATGTATATACTTTAATCTGTTGTATATGTACATTTAATATATGATTTTGATATTATTGTAGGACATATATTTCTACTTGCGTATGGTATTATTGATTCAGAAAATGATGCTGCGTGGACTTGATTTTTTGAGCAACTTAAAGAAGCATACGGTGAGAGGAGTAACATGTCTGTTGTGTCTGATAGAAATGAGAGCATTATAAAGGCTGTTACAAATGTATAAAGTAATGTCCCACACTATGCTTGTATGTGGCATTTATAGAATAACGTTCAGAAAAAGTTTAGAAAATCTCATGAGAAGTTATCTGGTGTATTCTATACAATGGCAAAAACTTGCACAAAGAATGAATTTGATATGTTAATGGATACTGTAGAAAAAGAAAATATAAGAGTGAAAGAGTATTTGGATTTAGCTGGATATGAAAAATGGGCTCTTTGTTATGCACAAGTACATAGAGGATGGCACATGACATCAAATATTGCTGAGAGTATAAATGCAACACTTGTTCCAGCAAGAGAACTGCCTATTTTTGAATTTCTCGAAGAGGTAAGACTATTATTTGGAAGGTGGAATCATGACTACAAGAAGGAAGCAATCTTCACATTCACATCATTGATTGGAAAATACCATGACATACTATCAGACAATGAAGCGTTGAGCTCAAGAATGACGGTAATATTTAAGAATAAGTATATATTTAGGAGTGTTGGTATGAACATCATTTCATTTAATTGTATTTATAAACGAGCAGGTTGTACCGTCAACGGAATATGTGCACAATGTTAATGATGATGGGAGATATTTTGTAGTCCGTCTAAAAGAAAAAAGTTACACATGTGGAAGATTTCAGTACGAGGAAATACCTTGTGAACATGCTTGGGCGGTATTGAGATGGAAGAGTCTACCACCAGATGAATATTGCTCAGATTTATACAAACCAAGGACAATGTTAAAGACATATAATATGCCTATACATCCTTTGCCGGATGTAAAAGCATGGTTGATTCCGGATAGCGTTATTGTTGATGACGTATTACCTCCAAAATTTAAACGACCTCCTGGCAGGCCAAAGGGTAAGCCTCAGAAAAAAACAGCAAGAGAGTTATCGAGGATTAAGGGGAAAAATACATGTAGCACATGTGGAATGGCAGGTCACAATAGGCGTTCGTGTAGAAATAAGTCAAAAGATGTTTAAGGCTGATTGTTTTTTCCTAATTAAATTTGAATTGAAACTATATGCATTATGAATTAATTGAAATCTTTGTTTTTGTATACATATTACTTAAACTACGTGTTAATTTGGTTATGTGTTGTACATTAATGTGTGTGTTGTATGACATACAAAAGTACATATTATACTCATTAAGTTTTAGCACATACTATATACAATAATTAATTTGAACAACATATATAGTTGTTATACAAATGTGTAAATTAAATTTGTGTATATATATATACGCAACATGATCAAATGTTCAACACTAAACAAGTAGAGATTATAAAAATAAAACTCTTTTATCTTATATACAAATAAAACATGAACAGCATATATTGATATGCATATACAATTAATAAAAACATTGAATAAGTGCTAGTATATTCATATATACAATTTAAAACCTGAACAACATATTTCTTTTGTTATACAAATTCGTAAATACAATTTGTACATGTATATATTTATTCAATAAGATTATATATGTATATTTATTGCAATCTAATTGTATGTGCATATAAAATAAAATACATAGTATACATGCTAGTGTATACTATATACAAATAAAAAACTGAACAAAATATAGCTTTTGTTATACAATTTTGTAAATGCAATTTGTGTGTGTGTGTATATATATATATATATATATATATATATATATATATATATATGTAAGACACTTTATTTTAAAAGTAGTTTTTATACAATTAAATTTTATATATGTATATATTTATTTATATAATACGTTATACCAAATAACACAAAAAGATAGTGTCATATATTTAACACTAAAATGATAGTTCAAAACAAGGACAATGATATTACGAGTTAATTAAAACAAAAGTTATGGTAAAATTGTTAAGAATCTACAACTAATATTTAAACTGTCAACTAAAAACCAAAATAATGCTACAACTAAGGTATAAAACTAATGGATTGTAATCCTTTCAGAACTATTGTTTTCTGTGCGAATCCTGACGAATTTTAAAGGCGCTTCACTATCACTGACAGCTCCGACTTGTATCTTTTGATTGCCTTAATTCCACAACAATGCACCGTATCTAAGGCGAATTTCTTCTGGGTTTAAATCTGCTGGAATGTCTTTCCTCTCACTCAAAAACTCCGCGTATGACGCAACATACACTCCACAGTCCCTAAAAAAATATACGAAAAAAAAGTTCAAATGTTATTATACTATTTAAAGTGTAACTATGTTCAATATAATATAAATTTATTGAATTTTCAAACTTACAAACTAGCAGCTGGTTGTTGGGGAAGGTCTTCCACATATACAATTTCGAATGAATCATATATGGTATGACCTTGATATCGATGGTGGCTTGCAATATCCACACCTTTCTTCAGATAGAAATCAGACTTTACAAGATACATTGGTATAAGCTGTGCATACTTCTTGATGTGATTGACAACAATTGAGTGGTGAAGAGAATTCTTGATTGAGTCATACACCTTGATGCATCGATCATTGAAGGATATGACAATCAGAATCCAATGTAACCTGCCTTCTAAGTTAACCGGAATGAATAAATCATCAACTATGTGTCATGGTGCATACGCTAGAATCTTGTATCCATTAATATAATCAATAATCATCTCGTCTAAGACTTCCTTAGAAAGGTCACCTTTTATTCCATAATATGCATTCCAAGCATTTAGAAAAACAGAGTTGAAATTGCAACATAGATTTGTGAATTTGTATGTGCTACTATTGGAGTATTTGGCCTTTTCCCTTATATAGTAGAATAAGACATCTATGTGCTGTGATATAATGAGTAACAATGTTATAATTTATACATTATACAATTTCATTTAATTTAAATATTTTTAATAATATAAAAACGAAAACATACAGAGTTATCAATCAACTGGCGCTCAAACCCGATATTGTAGAACTAATTCTTGTTGTCAATTGTCGCTACACCAAAATTAAACAATTGTGGTAATGTTGACTTTCCTTTCTTATAGCGATCCTCCGCATAGTTCCTATTATACATAATACAAAATAACTACACAAAACAAACAATTAAAAATGCAAGTGTATACAAAAAAAAATATGTTACTTTTTGTAATGCTTGACGAGTAAGTTCTTTTCAGCCATATCCAAAAATTTGAAAACAAATCAGACTCTTCCTTATCAGACAATGAAACAAAAGGATGTTTCATGTAAAACACAACTGGTTGTCGGGACGAACTACCTGAAAAGATATGTATATAAATATTTACATCATGCAAACAATATAATTATTTATGAAAATGTAAACATAAAAAATTATTGCTTACCAGCGTCCGACCCAAAAGAAGTCATGTACGGAGATATGTTGAATGGACCTGGGTGTCTATGCCTAACAGCTGGCATGGGTGTTACTTCAGCTTCAACTTGTTTTTGTAATACAATGTTTTGCAGTGTGTTCACGCTTGGAAGAAGATGGTCTGGCAATTCATCCTGTGATTCAGTTATAACTGTTTCCTGATTTGAATCAGGCATGTATACCATTTGTATAGGCGCTGCAACTATAATAGACTCCTCTGCTTCTGCAATACGCTCGTGAGATGCAGCATTGTATATGTTATATATTACCCAACTGTTTGAGCTACTTTCAGTTTCCCTTTGGGTATTTTGTTGGGCATCCACATTAGCATACAACACTAATTGATCTTGTGAGGCAGTGCCACTTACATCATTCAAATTATCACCCAAAATAACTTGATCCAATAGTGGGGAATTCTGGTTTAGTTCATGCAAGTTATCTCCCAGCTTAAACAGAAAATAATAACTTAAATATCCAACAAATTGATTATAAACCATTATAATAAATTTTAAAATGTATATAATCATTTACGGATACCTCACGATCTTTTAATGCACTTGGATGACCTATCGGTTTTTTTTGTGCACCTAACTATGAAGACTTGGTATTTAACTGATGAACACGAGTGATATGCGTTTCTTACATGACATCTTCAAATGTAGCCTGAAAATAATGAAAACAATATAAGAAAATATGTTGTAGTATATTCAGTATAAAAATCAGTAATATGCTGATTTATAATTAGAGCTATACTATTATATACTTCTTAATTATTTAATTTCAATATGTGTATAAACTGAAATTACTTATATAAAATTTATTTCATTTCAATATGTGTATAAACTGAATTAATGTATAAATATTGCAAAATAATACCTCTTGTTATGTCAAATTTGCAGATTGACTTTGGAGTTAATGTGGAGTGTATGTGGGCTGGTGATGAATATCTCTGATGGCTGATTGTTGATCATCACGACGACATTAACCTGAAAAAATAATTATACAACTGTATTCATTAGTATAAAGTATATTGTATATAAAAAATTAAAACAAAAAATTTATACATGTGATACCTTTGAATTCATGGCTTCCAACACTGTTTTGAATTTGTCTTCAAGCATTTTTCTCAAATCAGCGAACTCGTCCTTGACCTATGTGAAAAAGGTGCATATTTTATTAATAATTGTATATAATCTTTTCAAATAACGTATATTTGAATTGTATATTTGATTACCGATTTTTTGAATGCTTCAAATTCATCACGCGAAATTGTAATGCTTGTTGACTTCTTAATTTGCCCCATTTGTGTTCTGTCTTGAACACTTTTCTGCTCTACATGTTCATTGTTGTGTGACGTAGCTACATCACTGTGTTTCGCAACACTGTTGATATTGATGGACTGTGAAGGTGTGGCTTTGCGCGCCATTGATCTTCGTGTGTATGTCTTAATTGCCTTTGTTGAGGATTTGTTGATGGAGATGACTGTAACAGATTGCTTTTTCTTTTTCATAATCGGTGAAGAACATTCAATAACTTTTTCTTTTCCTTTTTTGCTTGTTATACTGGGCGGGTTTTGGAAATCATCATCCGGATCTGTAACTTTATTGTGATCATTCTGGAGGCCTTGAGAAATTGATTGTTCTGTCGATGATGGAAGTTTGAGGATTTTAATTTTTATCGCTGTTGGCTCAATATTTCTGAACTTAATCTGCATAATAATGAAAAATTATAAATCAATATAATAAAAATGTAATATACAATTTGTAGTAAGTAAATGTATACTAACATCAATAATTTACAAATTGTATTAAGTAAATGCATATCGGATTATCTGCATCATTAAAAATTATTTTCATGAAATAATCAAACCGAGGATGGTTGTTCTTAGTCACCCAATTGATAATCCGAGGAATGTGACTAGAAACCTTGACAACAATCTTGTTCTCAACATACGAGCAACATTCATAGAACCAAACTTGCATTGGAAGTGGAAAACCTTGAATTCTGTAGTACTGTCCACATGACTTTATCTTGTTGTTTATGGATTTATCAAGTTCATTAAAAGCCTTCCGACCCCACGAATAATCCATAAATCTACCTGTTTCAACCAGATCAAAGTTCAACCTATCTATTGTAGTTGTAGTAGGTTCTGCGGACATGATAAACTCATGTATATAATATAGAATCCCAAACTTATATGCATCTTCCTGATTGTCACCCCATACCTTTGCTTTAAAAGCTTCAGCCAAACGAGCTTTAGTGACAGGAGAATTCCCTGGAAAATACTCATCGATGATTCTATTGGGTTGATCAGTATCAAAGTAGAAGTCAGCAGCATTATCAGAACAATTCAAACCAGAAATAATGACAAATTCCCGTATTGTGAATCGAAGCGTTGTGCCATTTATATAAAAAAGTATTGCATTCACAGAACTACCCTCCAACTTCCTCAACATAATGCATCTAAACAATTGTGCTTGCACGTGACATCGTCTCATTGGTGTTAACTGTGTAAAACACGATGATGCACATATACGATTATATTGATTTGGAGGCAGTTTATTCTGAAGCTCATTCAATGTGTTGATTTGCGTATAACATTGCATGTGAATTGTCCTTTTTTCACGGTTCTTGCAAATATATCTGACTACCTAAAAAATAAAAAAAAGTTTATGAAATAAACATAGTATATATATACAAAAAAAATAATATAGTCATGTACAAATTAATTTATGTATATATATACTTACCTATATATATAAAAAAATCAAAAAATAAGTCATGCACAGATTAATTTCTGTTTATATATATGAACTTACCTTTTTTGTATATTGATATGTGTACATTAATATATTAGGTAAACATGACATTATATTCAATAATTTGTATATAACTACTACAATATACAAATTATAATCACGTATGATATTTTCCCATCTATATAACTAAATCCAATTACTTTGTGTATATATTTATATATAAAAATAATGAGCCTTTAATATATAATTCCCTACTACCATCTATTAAAACAGACATGTACATATCATTTTTTGTATATGTATATAAACTTAATATATACTAACTTCAATAATTGTATATAACTAATATAATATACAAATTCTAATCATATATTCAAATTTTCCATCTGTATAACTAAGTCCAAATACTTTTTTGTATATATATACAAAAAAAACAAAAATAATTTATATTGATATGTGTACATGAATATATTAGTTATACATGCCATTATATTCAATAGTTTATATATAATTACTACAATATACAAAAACTAATAACTTCAATAATTTGTATATAACTAATATAATATACAAATTCTAATCATATATACAAATTTTCCATCTGTATAACTAAGTCCAGTTACTATTTTGTATATATATACAAAAATCAAAAATAACATAAACATGCAATATACTATATACAATTACTAAACATGGAATATACTATATACAATACTTAATTTAATACTTTTTGAATATTGACAACTAATTAACCAAAAAATTGTATCTAACTTTGTGTTTTAAGAAAGTACCTCATGATTATGAAGTTCATCAGATCCGACAACTTCAGAATCATTATCCTCTGATTCAATGTTAACATGTTTCCTCTTTCTTGTTCCTTGTACAATTTTAATTCCTCTGGCTTTGGCATTTTTTTATAACTTGTTGAACTGTCATAGGGTCGTTTTTTTTCTTTGATCTCAACTCTTTCATGGTTTGTTCTTGTAGAACTTGTTTTGATTTTCCAAAAGACCCTACATTAACCCCAAATTCTTGAGTTAGCCCCATTGAAAAGGATGGTAAAATGTCAACAACATTGACATGCAAAGGAGTACCTCTGGTAATCCTCAAAGATGTAGATGATTCGTTCATTGTTTGACCAATTTTAGATCTATCAAGAACAAAAAATCGACTCTTCATCAAAATATATGAAAAAAACTAATAAACAGAACACATATACAATTTTTAAATAAGTTAGAAAAAAAAGAGGTAAACAACTAAAATTAAGGAGTACTTACGAAATTGACTTCAACTTGGGGAGGGGACTTCAACTTCGGGAGGGATTACTGAAATTTTGGACAAACATTCGAAATTCAAACCGGATAGCTGGAGTATTAAATGTAGGAGAAGACATTAGAATGTGAAAAGGAGAGAGAAAATTAATTGTGAAAAGGAGAGAGAAAATTTTGTGTATAATTATATACAAAATTAGAAAATAAAGTTTTTATACAATTGGTTACATAATAGGTTGTGGGCCCCATTAAAATATAACAAAAAATAATAAACTATAATTATATAATGTAAATAAATTAAACTATACTCATATAATATAATTAGTTATGAATGTTTGTCATTTCATATAATTTTCCTAAAAGGTACCATATGGACTAAAATGAGTGTAAAGTATGGGAAAAGACATAGATTTTCCTTTGAATTTATATCGAAAAGTCAGTTACACGTTTAAACTATCATGACAGTCTATTACAAACCTCTGCTATTTAAAAGTGAATTTATTTACCCCTAAAGCTGACATGACAAATTAATAATAATTTTTAAAAAATCAGTTTGTCAGATAAATATTGAAATAAAAAAGAATAATTAAAAATTAAAATATTTCTTAAACCCCACCCCCTACATCTCTTCTTCATCACACCCAACCCTCTCATCTTCTTTACACTCCATTAAGCTTAAAATAAACCAATAATAAGAAACAACCTAGAAATAAATTACTTCAAAAGGGAGTTGAATTTTGAGAGGTTTCAATCGATTGGGCTTTGGCAGAAGAAAATTATTTTTCTTTATTCCTATTTTTTAAGAAATTTCCAAAAAGAACATGGAAAAAACAAGTTGAAATATATTTACAACTAAAAACCACAACAATAACAATGAAATGTTAGTTTCCATGGTCAATGGAAGAAACTGAAGCAAGCTTCTTGTGGTACATTTTGGAATGAAAAAATTATTTCACTCCAGAATCAACTCCAGATAGCGGGCAATTTCCTAGCTGGTCATTGCTAAAAGTTCTTCTTTTCCATTTTGCAATGAAGAAAATAGAACTATTAGAAAATTTTAATAATTGATTAGAAATTAATTAGTGTAAAATATAATTAAAAATAAAAGTAAAGTAACAAAGAAAAGAAAGTTAAAAGAAAATATAAAAAATACAATTTCTGACATGGCACTGATGTAGCGCTGGTACGGCAGCGAATTTAACACACCACATAGTATGAGAGTGGTGATGCAAATAGCAGAGTGGTATTAAATTCACTATTCAATAGTAAAAGTGTAGAATAAATCATCATGATAGTTAAGGCGTTAATGATATTTCGTGACAAATATAGGTGGAAATCTGTGCCTTATCCTCTACTGGTATACATGAAACTTGTGTGTTTGAGCACATGCTTATCATTTGGAGTTTTCTGAAGTCTACGCATAAATTTGTTCACTACATTCATTCAATAAGTCATATAAGTACACATACAAAATATACAAAGTTACCTTCTATATGGACGAGCTTATTATGTGACTAGATAAATTAATAATATGTGGGAATATGATGTTAATGAGATAATATTACATTTTAATTTTTTTATATATAATTATGTTTACCTAATAAAGTTTTTGTCACTTTATTTGTTTGTTTAATGTCAAAAAGTAATTTGTAGAAAAAAAGGAAATAGTATATATTTGTATGGTTAGAATTTAGAAATCAAATATCCATATCAAACCAGACCAAAATTAGTCAATAACGATCAAACTGGCAAATATCTATAATGAAATCAAAAATCGGTAATAGGGATACGGAGAGAATTTTAAACATATTGAATTTTAGGGTAAAAGCTCTATTTTTGATATTACTAATTGAAATTATAAATATAGGATGTGAGGAAGAACTTAATCCCTCACTACGAAAGTCTTACTCACCTTAATGATGAAACTTGATGAAGAAATGACCCTCTTGATATTTTTTGAAGTTCTTGAGCGTAGAAATTTTTTGAGAATGAAAGGATTTAATAATGAAAATTTTATTTCCTACACATTTATGGATATTTAGACAACTCCCTAAAGGTTTTAGAACATCTCTGGAAATCAATTTAAAGTTTGAAATATGTTCAACGGTGTTAGAAAGAAGACTGATAGACGTTTGATTTTATAGTTCATGGGTTATCAAACTTTTTATATTCTGAGAGATATAATCATTTAAAGTTGATCCTTGTATGAACTCATGTGAAAACTTAGCCAATAGAAATATTTTACACTTCATTTGGTAATTAAGGAACCAAATTGAGGTTCCTTATGACCCTAAACCATATATTATACACTTCTCACATTTAATAATTGACCTTCACATGTATGAAGAAATAGTTTATCATCACTTGATCCAAGTTGATACACTTACAACAAACGCTTCGACTCCTTAGAGTAAAATTAGGAGGTGTTATAGAGGCAAGTGAGTGAGTACTTAGTTGGCTATGTTTTGTAATTTTCTAAACTATTGTCTCGTTGAGTAATTATGTGACGAATTCAATAGCAAAATTAACACAACTCAAATTCAAACAATCGATAAATATATTTACGAACTCATAATTGAAATTACAAAAAAAATTATGAACTAAAAGGGAATTGGAGAACACACTAAGAAGAAAGGAGTTAATATCTTAAAACGTCACTCAACTTTGAGAATTTATCTAGTAAAATCATTAAACTTTGTTTTGTATCAATAGAATCACTCAATTTATACATGCATATCAATAAAATCACTCAACTAAATTTATCATTAATTATTTTTTATAACATGTAAACATAAACCCCATAAATAAACAAAATTTAAGAACTTGTTAAAAAAATTACGAACAAACTTAATTAGTTATCAGATACTCTTATAATAATACAATAAACAAATATAAACTAATACTCAGGCAAATTCATTATGAAAACTCGAAGCACACAAAATTCAACTTTATTTTCCAATTCTGTCTACGAGTTTTTCTTTTTCTGGTTTCAGAAAATTGTGAGGATTTGTAAAAAAAATAAATCCTGCTCTGAATATTGCAGTTGTATTGGTGAGTATATTAAAAAAAAATTAAGTATTGGACTTTCATTTTGTTTCGTTTTAATGTTTTTTCTATGAAAATATTTGTGTAACCTTAATTTTGTGGAAAATTATAGGGGTGTACATGACTGAATTGGTTCGGATTTTTTAAATATGAAATCGAACTATTTATGTTGGATTTTTGAATTTATAATCCAAACCAAATCAATAAAACTCTATTTTTTAAAATTCGGGGTTTTTTCCCAGATTTTTGGATTTTTTCGATAAAGTTTTCATACAAACATATAATTTACTTGTACTTCAAATATTTCTTTAGTCCTATCAAAATATATCATCTAAGTTATTTCTTAAGAAAATAACAAAAAATATGATATGATTAATGACACTAAAATATCCAACAAAAAAAATAATAAAATCGCATAGAAAAAATATTGCAAATTAATAAGTCATATTGAAATTGATCATAATTTAAAATACTAAATCATGTTATGATAAGTTTAGTAAGTATTAGTTACATGACTAAATATTAAAAAAAAGTAAAGTTAGATCATCTATTTTAATTGTCTAAATTTATATAAAACTAAAAAACAAATATTCAATATTATTGTTATTCTTAGTGTTGATTTGAGTTTTATTTAAACATTATTATAATTACCAACATGTAGGGACTATAATCTTTATTAGATCATTAAGAATTCTGACTTCCAAAGATGAAATAAATATATTAAAAGATAAAAACTATGAAAAAGTATAAGAGATATTTAAAAATTATATTAAAATAAGTATTTTTACGTATAAAATAAACTTTTAAAATTATATATATAATGTCGAGTTGGTTTGGTCCCGGGTTGACTTTTTTTAGATGAAACCAAACCAACCCAAATATAGTTGATTTTTTTTTCAACATCAGACCAAGTCAAACCAAATCGCTAGTCGAATTTATTTTTGATTTGATTCGATTTGCGATTTGATCCGATTTTCGTTTTGATTTTGTACACCACTAGAAAATTATACGTGCTTAACTTTTCCCGCTAGAAACTATTTCACTAATTAAAATTTCTTGATGAGTTTTCTTTTATTTCATTTCCTTATGATATATATGTTTCATGGTATAAAAAAATAATTTCTAATCTTATCAAACTTAGTTGATTGATTTTATTGATATAAATGCATAATTTGAGTGATTTTATTGATAAAAATGTATAAGTTGAGTGATTTTATTGATATAAAACAAAATTTAATGGCTTTGCTAGATAAATTCTCAAAGTTGAGTGACCTTTTAAGATATTAACTCAAGAAGAAAGGGATGAGAAGTACAACTACAAGAAAGGGATGAGAGGGCTAGACATTTCTCTCAATAATTTTCACAAGCCCAATTTACTCTCCTGAGTCGTATTTATCAATCCGATTCCCAAACATAGTCTCTTAATCCAGTGTTGCGTTGTTTTGCCCATATTGGTCTTGGCCCGTTCACAACAAATAAACACCTAAATTATTGTGCTTTCTGAAATTTATTCATCAAAATATACACGTGGAAGTCATTATATTTCTTTTAAGGAAAAAACTATCTTATTTGATATACTTCCCTATCATATATTTTGCATATACTTTAAATAATTACATAAATTATTTAATAGTATTCATTGATACAGAACAATTGTATCAATCGTATTTGTAATATAATTATTAGTTATACAATAACTATCGATCAGATAAAACAAATCAATTATATTTCTCTCGCCTATATCTTTCTTTCCTAATGTTGCTCACGTCTCCCATTTTTCTCAATATCACTCATCTCACTCTTAATTGTATTAATTGGATACAATAATTATCAATTAAAAATATAAATTCATTGTATCACTCTTTCCTCTCCCCTCTTTCTCCCAATCTTCCTTGTTTCTCTCCCACTTTTAACATAGAGTTAGAAATTATAAATTAAAAAATAAAGAGGAAAAGAGCATTCAATGAAATTTATTTTACTTAAGAACAATTGTAGTAAAAAAACAAAATGTGGGCCCTTTCATTTATTTCCACATTATTGGTTCATCCGCCCTTAGTTTCCTATAAATTGATACACCAATTCACATGTTTTTCATCCTCAAACATTTCTTTTATCTAAAATTTTTCTAGTATGAAGAAGGGTAGTTCCATTTTCGCGATATTTTTTATCGCGATGCTTGTCATTTTACTTGGCGAATTATTAGCGGTAGAATCAGTAGCGTGCGATGTCATGGAGTTGGCTCCGTGTGCGTCGGCACTTATTTTAGGAAAATTACCACCGTTAGATGCATGTTGCGCAAAATTGAAAGAGGAAATGGATTATTGTCTTTGTATATATTTGAACGATCCTACGTTGAAGCCATATTTTGACTCTCCTAAAGCAAAAAAAGTTTATCAAGCATGTGGAGTAACCATTTCAAAATGTTAAAATTGTAACAAAAATTAGTTATTAATTAAAGCTCTATGATATATTAATCAATCCTTTTTTGCCTATTTAATTACATGGTTCCAAATAATTGTCTAGACTTATATACAACGTTTGTGTTTCAATTTTTTTATTTTTTTTCATAGGAGTAATACTAGTAAAGTAGATTTTAACAAGGGATTAATAAATGTCTAGAGGCTTTTTTGTAATGACATGTTTATTTAATAGAATGAATAGATGATATATAATATAATCTCATAAAAGTTATAGATAGAAGTTTTTTTTGTACAAGTGATTTAATACGATATTATTACAATTGATCTATACTAGAATAAACAGAAAAACTTGTAGATTTTTAATTTGATTGCTCATGATCACCTAACTCTTTATCTTTTGATAGACGTGATCATTTTGAAGTTGAACCTTATATAGACTTTAGTGAAAACTTAGCTAATAAAAATGTTTTGAGGTTCATTATAATCCTAAACCACATACGGCACACTTCTCAAACTTTGAAATAGACCTTGACATATATGAACAAATAGTTTATCACTTGATCCAAGTTGATACACTTATAACGACAAATGATTTGAATCCTTAGAGTATAGAATTACGAGGTGTTACAGAGGCAAGCGAGAGAGTACTAAGGTGGCTAGGTTTTTATTATTTTCTAAACTATTATTTCGTTGAGTAATTAATACCTAAATAAGTGTGTTTTATGAAATTTTCTCATCAAAATATACATGTGAAAGTCAACTTATTTCTTTGAAGGAAAAAACACCTTATTCGGCATACATCCATATCATATACACTAATTCTATTTATACTTTAAAATAATTACATAAATTATTTGATATGGTATTCATCAATACAATAGCCTTTGATACAATTATATTTATTGATACAATCAATTGTATCATTCGTATTCGTGATATATATAATTATCAATTGTATATACAACTATCAATTAGATATTCAAATCAATTGTATCACTCTCATCTTTTTCCTTCCTTCCTTAATTTCGCTCGCTTCTCTCCTCTTTCTCGCAATATTGCTCGTCTCTCTTCCTTTATCTAATAGCTAGTTTTCTTTATACAAATTAATTGTATTATATATCAATTATATCAGTCTCTCTTCTCTCCCCTTTTGGATCTCACTCGCCTCACTCTCCCCTCTTCTATTCTTGCTTGTCTCTCTCCTACTTCTAACATAGAGTTATTAATCGTAATTAATTTTTTAGAAAAAACATTATCTAAAGAGTCCGATTACATCTCTAATTTTAGCTATTTTTGGAATTTCCTCTCTAAAATTTCCACAAACAAAAACTTTCTAACTTTGCCAAGTTTTTCCACCATCAAATTTTATGACAGAAACTATATAAATAAATAATATAGTGATTTTGCTTAAAATAAAAATGTTGTCGTCTAACTTTAATTATTTTATTTATCATAAATACTAAATTGCATTTATCTTTATGTAATTTCTTAGCATAAATGCTTTTATGCAGATAGATTCCTTCATATTTTTTACCATAAATTTTAATTTTATTTGAAATTTATGAATTAAAGATAGAAATAAAAGGGAAAAAGGACAAATGTACTTCCGATCTATCAAAGGTTGTATGCAGATGCTCTTCATCATGCTTTTGGGATATTGATGCCCCTACCGTCCAAAAATTAGAGCACATATACTTTTTATTAGAAATTTATGAATTAAAGATAAAAATCCGTTAGAGTAAAAAACATATATGCTCTACTTTTTAAATGACAAGAATACTAATGTCTAATAAATATAATAAAGAATATTTACACATCATTTATAATAATCTAAGATATATTTAACTTTTTCCCCAAAATAAATTTAAATCCCAAAATAAATTTACAATTAATTATACTTTTCCTAATAAACAAAGAGGAGAAGAGCATTCAATGAAATTTATTTTACTAATATAGAGTTGAAAAAAACAATTATTGCAAAAAAAAACAAAATGTGGGCCCCTTAATTTATTTTCACATTATTGGTTCATCGCCCTTAGCTTCCTATAAATTGATACACCAATTCACTAGTATTTCATCCTCAAAACATTTCTTTTCTCTCAAAATTTCTTACTAAAATTTTTCTAGTATGAAGAAGGGTAGTTCCATTTTCGCGATATTTTTTATCGCGATGCTTGTCATTTTACTTGGCGAATTGTTAGTGGTAGAATCGATAAATTGCAATGCCATGGAGTTGGTTCCGTGTGCCCCGGCCATTATTTGGGGCCAATTACCACCGTTAGATGCATGTTGCGCAAAATTAAAAGAGCAAGTGCCTTGTCTTTGTATATACTTCAAAGATCCTATGATGAAGCCATATGTTGACTCTCCTAATGCAAAAAAAGTTTTTCAAGCATGTGGAGTAACCACACCCAAATGTTAAAATTGTAACAAAAATTAGTTATTAATTAAAGCTCTATGATATATTAATTAATCTTTTTTTGCGTATTTAATTATTTGGTTCCAAATATTTATCAAGATTTATATATAATGTTGGCGTTTCAATTTTTGTTTTTTTTCATTGGAGTAATACTATTTTAATAGATTTTAACAAGGGATTAATAAATTTTTAGAGGCTTTTTTGTGTGTGAATTAAATGACATGTTTGTTTGATAGAAGAAATAGATGATATATAATATAATCTCATAAATTTATAAATAGAAATTTCTTTTTACAAGTGATTTAATACGATATTATTACAATTGATCTATACTAGAATAAACAGAAAAACTTGTAGACCTTTGATTTGATTGCTCATGATCACCTAACTCTTTATCTTTTGAAAGACATGATCTTTTGAAGTTGAACCTTATATAAACTTTAGTGAAAACTTAGCTAATAAAAATGTTTTGAGGTTCATTATAATCCTAAACCACATACGATACACTTCTCACACTTTGAAAAAGACCTTGAGATACATGAACAAATAGTTTATCACTTGACAAGTTGATACACTTATAACGACAAATGATTTGAATCCTTAGAGTGTAAAATTACGAGGTATTACAAAAGCAAGTGATAGAGTACTCAGATGGTGTAACGACCTGTTTAGTCGTTTTGAGTAGCAGACTTCAATTCTGGAAAAACTGGCAGAAGTGACGGACCCCACGACGGACCGTCATGGGCACGACGGACCGTCTCGTTTCAAAACACTTAGAAAATCTGAAATTGGGTACTGAAAATCTACTCTCTGAACTTCATAACGAAATGGCAGGACGGACCGTCACAGGTGTGACGGACCGTCACAGACCTTTCAGAGAAATTGAGTCTTTGAAGTCTGTGACGGAGCAGCAAGACGGACCGTCGCAGGCGCGACGGGCCGTCACAGCTTGCGTAATCCCAGTTGGAGTCGGATTTCTGGTTAAGTTTTAAAGGGGCGTTTTGGACTATTCCTGCTATAATAATATATTTCGTGGGTTTATATTAATAACTCAAATTCTTGGGGGTTAAAAGAGGTAACCTTAAGATAATTAGTGGGTTATTATTACCATCTTTTATTCTTAATTATATACTAATTAGGGTAAAAGAAAGAGGGTTTGAATAAAGAAAATAGAAATAACAAAGAGAGGGAAGGAGAATCGATAGAGAGAGACGAACGAAGAGGAAAAACACAAGGCTTTGGGAAATTCTTGCTTGATCACTAGTCTTCGGTGGAGGTAGGTTATGGTTTCTCTTACGGTATTCGTAGTAAACTCTTAATAGTAAATGATATGTATTGATAGTATTGTAAACCCCTCTATGTGCTTAATTGTATGCTTGCATGAATATGATTATGTAATTGTGAATAAACAAGCATGATGAAGCTATTGAATCACAAATCTTGAAAGGAACCCTAATTCACTTGTTAATGATGATGCCTTGGTATAAAAGAAGGCTTGATGAATTAGGGGATCGAATGCCACATTCCGGTACCAGGATAGAAATAGAGGATCGGGTGCCACGTTCCGGTACCAGGATAGAATGAGGATCGGAGTGTCACGTTCCGACACCAGGATAGAATATGGATCGGGTGCCACATTCCGGTACCAGGATAGTATATAAGGATCGGAGTATCACGTTCCGACACCAGGATAATATATGGATCGGGTGCCACGTTCCGGTACTAAGATAGAATATGGATCGGATGTCACGTTCCGACACTAGGATAGAATGAGGATCAGAGTGTCACGTTCCGACACCAGGATAGTATATGAGGAGCGGAGTGTCACGTACCGACACGAGGGGAATAAAGATAATGAATCTTGAAAGATGATAATATATTGAATCTAATGAACCTAATTTCCAAATGAGTATGATGAGGAGGCGTGGGTCCTCATTGATATGCTTGGTGTTGTAACCAAGGGTTATGGTAACTGTAAATGCTGCTTGTTGAGTATCATAGTTGATTTTATGATATTACTTGATATATATTGATTTCTATTTTGAGTTGGCCGATGATATCTACTCAGTACCCGTGTTTTGTACTGACCCCTACTTTTATGTTTTCTTCTTTGTTATTTGTGGAGTGCAGCAAACGTGCCGTCGTCTTCAACTCAACAGTAATTCTAGCCAGTCTTCGTCACACCGGATCTTCAGGGTGAGCTAATGCTTCTAGCTTGGACTGGATCTTCTTCCTCATGTCTTGATGCCTTGAAGTTCCGGCATGGACTAGCTTTTATTTGTTTTAGCTTCTTAGAATACTCTTAGTTTAGTAATTTGATCATAGATGTTCTTGTGGTGATGATTTCCAGATTTTGGGAATAATAATAGTTGTTGAGTTTTTAGAAGTTATTGAATTGGTTTTTATTAATGAGTTAAGTCTTCCGCATTACTTTCTGTTGATATTATATTGAAATATTAAGGTTTAGATTGGTTGGTTCGCTCACATAGGAGGGTAAGTGTGGGTGCCAGTCGCGATCCGATTTGGGTCGTGACAAACTTGGTATCAGAGCATTAGGTTCGTTGGTCTCATCACACAAGAACGAGTCTAGTAGAGTCTTAAGGAACGGTAGAGGGACGCCTTTACCTTTCTTTGAGAGGCTATAAGACTTTAGGAAAATTTCATTCTTTCTTTCTTCTTTCGTGCTATTACTTGGGTCCAATTGGTATCTAGGTGATACAAATTGGTATCTGACCATCTTCACTCTATTTGGCAGATGGTTAGAACTAGAGCAACGACTACGCCAACACCAACACCAGCACCAGCGGGACAGGGTGCGTCTGAGCCAGCCACTGGGGCTGTGGCTCGAGGAAGAGCAACGACAAGAGCCGTGGTAGAGGCGTGGGAGGACGTCCTCTAGAGGAAGAGGATGAACACCTAACCCATCTGATACTAGGGCGGTGGCTCCTCCACCGACTAAAGAAGTAGTAAGAGAAGGGGAGGATGGGGAGAATGAACAAGTGCAGAATGAGGAAATGCCACCCCAACCTACCCCAGAGATGATCAATCAGGTTCTGGCTTATCTTAGCGGGTTATCTGATCAGGGCCAGACACCCCCAGTGTTTTTTGCACCAGCACCTCAGGCTCCGGAGGTACAACATGCGGCTACTATTGCTCCCCGCATAAATGTTCCATTGGAAATAAGCACATTTCCTCGTCTGACTACAGGGCCTGTAATGACAAATGATCAGTATGAACTTTTCAGTAAGTTCTTGAAATTGAAACCTCCAGTCTTCAAGGGTGCTGAATCGGAGGATGCTTATGATTTTCTGGTTGACTGTCACGAGCTACTACACAAGATGGGTATAGTAGAACGGTTTGGTGTTGAGTTCGTGAGTTATCAGTTTCAAGGGAACGCCAAAATGTGGTGGCGATCACATGTTGAGTGTCAACCGACAGAGGCACCACCTATGACTTGGGCCTCATTCTGTAGCTTGTTTATAGAGAAGTATATCCCCCGGACTTTGAGGGATAGGAAAAGGGATGAGTTCTTGAGCCTAGAGCAAGGTAGGATGTCAGTTAATGCTTACGAGGCTAGGTTTCGCGCACTATCCAGATATGCCACACAACTTTGTTTCAGTCCACAAGAGAGGATTCGCCGGTTTGTGAAGGGGTTGAGGTCAGAGTTGCGGATTTCAGCCTTACAGGTAGCGGCTACGACAAAATCCTTCCAAGGAGTGGTAGATTACATGGTAGAGGTGGAAGGAGTGAAGCCAGATGAATTCACCATGGCATCGACATCAAAGAGGTTTCGAAAGGGAGGTGAGTTTAATGGTTCTTACTCTAGAGGACAGGGTTCTGGAGGTTACTCAGTTCGACCCATTCAGTCTTCACTACAGACTGTACTTGGGGGTCCACCTCAGACCGGCCAACACTTCTCTGAGAGACCTATGCATGAACCCCGAGAGTGCTATGGATGTGGGGAGATTGGACATATTAAGAGATATTGTCCAAAACAGAGTTATCGGCCCCCAATAGCTAGAGGTAGAGGTGGTTATGGAAGAGGCCGTTATTCTGGAGGACGTGGTGGTCGAGGTAATGGTGGTCACCAAAATGGTAGAGGTGATGGGCAAACTGGAGCCCCTACATCACAACATGGTAGGGGCAACGGGCAAACAAACGAAAGGGCCCATTGTTACGCTTTCCCTGGGCGGTCTGAAGCGGAGGCGTCTGATGCTGTCATCACAGGTAAGCTTTTGGTTTGTGATTGCATGGCTTCTGTATTGTTTGATCCCGGATCCATATTTTCTTATGTATCTTCCTCATTTGCTAATGATCTAAATTTGCATTGTGAATTACTTGACATGCCTATTCGTGTTTCTACTCCGGTGGGAGAGTCTGTGGTAGTTGAAAAGGTATATAGGTCTTGTTTGGTGAATTTTTTGGGGAGCAACACTTATGTGGATTTGGTTATCTTAGAAATGGTTGATTTTGATGTAATTCTGGGTATGACATGGCTTTCTCCGTAATTTGCGATCTTGGATTGTAATGCTAAAACTGTGACGTTAGCCAAGCCTGGGACAGACCCGTTAGTGTGGGAGGGGGACTACACTTCCAATCCGGTGCGTATCATCTCCTTTCTTCGTGCTAAGAAAATGGTTAGTAAAGGTTGTTTAGCTTTCTTGGCCCATATCAAGGATGACACTACCCAAGTACCTTCGATTGAGTCGGTTTCGGTAGTCCGTGACTTTTTGGATGTGTTCCCTGCAGATCTTCCTGGTATGCCACCAGATAGGGATATTGACTTCTGTATCGATCTTGAACCGGGCACTCGCCCCATTTCTATACCCCCTTATAGAATGGCTCCCGCGGAGTTAAGAGAGTTAAAGGCCCAACTTCAAGAGTTGTTGAGCAAAGGCTTCATTAGACCAAGTGCATCTCCTTGGGGTGCTCCGGTTTTGTTTGTGAAGAAGAAGGATGAGAGTTTTCAGATGTGCATAGACTACAGACAACTGAATAAGGTAACTATTAAGAACAAGTATCCTCTTCCTCGCATTGATGACTTGTTCGATCAGTTACAAGGTGCTTGTGTCTTCTCTAAGATTGACTTGAGATCCGGTTATCATCAATTGAAAATACGAGCAACGGATGTGCCAAAGACTGCTTTTCGAACTAGGTATGGGCATTACGAATTTGTGGTGATGTCTTTTGGTCTTACGAATGCCCCTTCTGCGTTCATGAGCTTGATGAACGGGATTTTTAAGCCATATTTGGACCTCTTCGTGATCGTATTTATTGATGATATATTGGTATACTCAAAGAGCAAGAAGGAACATGAAGAGCATTTGAGAATGGTATTGGAAATGTTGAGGGAGAAAAAGCTTTATGCCAAGTTCTCTAAGTGTGAGTTTTGGCTAGATGCAGTGTCCTTCTTGGGGCATGTGGTTTCTAAGGAAGGAGTGATGGTGGATCCTTCTAAGATTGAGACAGTGAAGAATTGGGTAAGACCCACTAATGTGTCAGAAATAAGGAGCTTTGTTGGGTTAGCTAGCTACTACCGCCGATTTGTCAAGGGATTCTCTTCTATTGCTTCCCAATTGACAAACTTGACTAAGCAGAATGTTCCATTTGTATGGTCGGACGAATGTGAGGAAAGCTTTCAAAAGCTCAAGACCCTGTTGACTACCACACCAATCCTTACCTTGCCAGTGGAAGGTAAGAATTTCATTGTCTATTGTGATGCATCCTATTCGGGTTTGGGTGCAGTGCTAATGTAAGAGAAGAATGTGATTGCTTATGCTTCAAGACAATTAAAAGTGCATGAACGTAACTATTCGACCCACGATTTGGAATTGGCTGCGGTGGTGTTTGCATTAAAGCAATGGAGACACTATTTATATGGGGTTAAGTGTGAGGTCTACACGGATCATCGTAGCCTTCAGTATGTCTTTACTCAAAAAGATTTGAACTTAAGACAGAGGAGATGGATGGAGTTACTAAAGGACTACGATATCACTATCTTGTATCATCCGGGAAAAGCGAATGTTGTGGCAGATGCTTTAAGTAGAAAAGCAGGAAGCATGGGAAGTCTAGCCCACTTGCAAGTTTCTAGACGTCCATTGGCTAGAGAGGTTCAGACTCTGGCTAACGACTTCATGAGGTTAGAAGTAAATGAGAAGGGAGGATTGTTGGCTAGTGTGGAGTCAAGATCTTCTTTTCTTGACAAAATTAAGGGAAAACAGTTTGATGATGAGAAACTAAGGGCGAATCCAAGATAAAGTATTGCGAGGGGAGGCTAAGGAAGCACTAATCGATGAGGAAGGTGTTTTGAGAATCAAGGGAAGGGTATGTGTACCCCGCGTCGATGATTTGATCAACACTATTCTGACAGAGGCTCATAGTTCATGGTATTCTATACATCCGGGTGCAACCAAGATGTATCGTGACCTAAAGCAACACTTTTGGTGGAGTAGAATGAAGCGTGATATTGTTGACTTTATTGCCAAGTGTCCAAACTGTCAACAAGTAAAGTATGAACACCAAAGGCCCGGAGGAACACTTCAGAGAATGCCCATTCCGAAATGGAAGTGGGAAAGAATTGCAATGGACTTTGTGGTTGGTCTTCCAAGGACAATGGGTAAGTATGACTCCATTTGGGTGATTGTTGATAGGTTAACTAAATCTGCTCATTTCATTCCGGTAAAGGTGACTTACAATGCAGAGAAGTTAGCCAAGATCTATATCTCAGAAATCGTTCGATTGCATGGGGTTCCAATATCCATCATATCAGATAGAGGTACGCAGTTTACTTCTAAGTTTTGGAAAACATTGCATGCGGAGGATATGCTTTGTGCATGTGTTGGAGGATATGCTTCGTGCATGTGTGAAAGGACGATTCAAGTGTTGGAGGATATGCTTCGTGCATGTGTGATAGAGTTTGGTGGTCATTGGGATAGCTTCCTACCCTTAGCGGAGTTTTCATACAATAATAGCTATCACTCAAGTATTGATATGGCCCCATTTGAAGCATTGTATAGGAGGAGATGTAGGTCTCCCATTGGTTGGTTTGATGCATTCGAGGTTAGACCTTGGGGTACTGACCTTTTGAGGGATTCGATAGAGAAAGTGAAGTCTAGTCAAGAAAAGCTTCTAGCGGCGCAAAGTAGACAAAAAGAATATGCAGATCGAAAGGTTAGAGACCTAGAGTTCATGGAAGGTGAACAAGTCTTACTGAAGGTTTCGCCAATGAAAGGGGTGATGCGGTTTGGTAAAAGAGGCAAGCTAAGCCCAAGGTACATTGGTCCCTTTGAAATACTTAAGCGAGTAGGGGAGGTGGCTTATATGTTAGCTTTGCCTCCAGGGCTGTCCGGAGTGCATCCGGTATTCCATTTGTCTATGTTGAAAAGATATCATGGGGATGGAAATTACATTATCCGTTGGGATTCAGTTTTGCTTGATGAGAACTTGTCTTATGAGGAGGAGCCTGTTGCTATTTTAGATAGAGAAGTTCGCAAGTTGAGGTCAAGAGAGATTGCATCCATCAAGGTGCAATGGAAGAATCGACCGGTTGAAGAAGCCACTTGGGAGAAGGAGGCAGATATGCAAGGAAGATACCCACATCTGTTTACAGATTCAGGTACTCCTTTTCGCCCTTGTTTTTCCTTCTTGTGATCGTTCGGGGACGAACGATGGGTAAATTGGTGTCTATTGTAACGAACTGTTTAGTCGTTTTGAGTAGCAGACTTCAATTCTGGAAAAACTAGCAGAAGCGATGGACCCCACGACGGACCGTCATGGGCACGACGGACCGTCGCAGGGTCTCGTTTCAAAACACTTAGAAAATCTGAAATTGGGTACTGAAAATCGACTCTCTGAACTTCGTAACGAAATGGCAAGACCTAAATTAATGTGTTTTATGAAATTTTCTCATCAAAATATACATCTGAAAGTCAACTTATTTCTTTAAAGGAAAAAACACCTTGTTCGGCATACTTCCATATCATATGTACTAATTCTATTTAATTATACTTTCAAATAATTACATAAATTATTTGATATGGTATTCATTGATACAATAGCCTTTGACAATTATATTTATTGATAGTATCATTCTTATTGGTGATATATATAACTCTTAGTTGTATATATATACAAGTAGCAATTAGATCTGCAAACCAATTACATCATTCTCATCTCTTCCTTCCTTAATTTCGCTTACTTCTCTCCTCTTTCTCCCAATATTGCTCGTCTCTCTTTCTCTATCTAGTCGCTAGTTTTCTTTATACAAATTGATTGTATCATATATCAATTATATCAGTCTCTCTCTCTCCTCTTTTGAATCTCACTCTCCCCTCTCCTATTCTTGCTTGTCACTCTCCTACTTCTAACATAGAGTTATAAATCGTAATTTATTTTTAAAAAAAAACATTAGCTAAATAGTCCAATTACATCTCTAATTTTAGCTATTTTTTAAATTTCCATAAACAAAAACTTCTAACTTTGCCAAGTTTTTCCACCAACAAATTTTGTGACAGAAACTATATAAATAAATGATATAGTGATTTTGCTTAAAATAAAAATGTTGTCGTCTAACTTTAATTATTTTATTTATTATTTTATTTATCATAAATAATTATTTGCATTTATTTTTATTTAGTTTTTTAGTATAAATGTTTTTATGCAGATACATGTTGGATTTTAAAAAGGTGTGAATGGAAAATGAAGAGTTGCGACTTTTATGAAGAGTTGCGACTTTTATGAAATGTTGCGACTTTTATATTTATGAAAAGTTGCGACTTTTATGAAAAGTTTCGACTTTTTTTGAAAAGTTGTGACTTTTATGGAAAGCTGTGACTTTTATGAAAGGTAACGACCTTTCTGAAAGATTGTGACTTTTCCAAAGGTTTGTGACCTTCCGGTAAGGCACAATAAGAACCTTTTCGCACTATCCTTTGTTTTCTATAAATTGAGGGATTTCCTCTCATTTTAAATAGAATTCATGGACTTCTTCTTCAACTACTAAATTTAGTATTCTAAGTGTACTTTACTGCCGTTGAGTGGTTCGCTGACACCGGAGTTTTTTGGTATCTATACTCTGGTGATTGAGATCATTTTACCCTGGGAGGTCATATTCCAAATCAAACCTCGGATACTAGAGGGGAATAATTTCCTTATGGGGACACTGTGAATTCAGTGGACTTGATCTTTTTCCTATTAAAAATTTCCAGATTCTGGTACGTGTTTTACAAATTTTAGATTTGTGAATTAATTTCAGTTCTTCTATTCTTCTGTTCTTCACTGGTTCATTAAACTTGGTAACTTCGTGTTTCTGCAAAGTTTGTTGGAATCAGTAAGATTCTTTAGACACATATTAACAACAATTCCTCTTTAAGAAAAATATTTCATATATTTTTTTTTAAAATCTGTTTCTGATTCTAGTTTCGCTACTAGTTTTAATTTTCTAGTTGTGAAAATGTTCTTAAGCTTTGTTTTCTTACAAAGATGTTCAAAGTTTTGTTCTAAGTATGTTTGGAATACAAGATGAACAACAATCTTAAGGAAATTAATATACTGTTAGTATTTTTTGTATTCTAATGATTGAGAGAATCTGATCATGGAAGTAGAAGATAAATGCATTACTTCTCCATAATTCGTTGCTTTGTTTAGCAAGGTCGAAGTGAGAATGTAACAATTTTTTTTATGGTATTCTGTTTAAAGATTACCAGGTAACATTCTTATTAAATTATCTAAGGAGGAAAATAGTTTCTAAGAGTTATCATCTTTGGTTTTTAATTTTTTTTATGTGTATCTTTGGAAAAAGATCTGCAAACCATATGTTATGGTATGAATTTTATTTCGCAAATATTGTTGCTTTTAAAATTCTTTAGTTTGCAAAAATGAGAGATGCATATTTTTTATTTGATAAAATAGTATGTCAAAATGTTATAGTTGGAAGACTATTTGATAAGAAAAACATTTCTATGTGATAAAGAATATGTGTTATTCTGTTTGGAGAATTTTTTTTTTTTAGTTTTGTACTCCATGAGAAATGTTAATGTATCTCATTTTGTAGACTAAAAACTTTTGTGGTTTTATACTCTGGATAAATTGGACTATGCAATTGGTTTGAAGAATATAAAAACTTCACATAATAAGTCAATTTTGTACTTTTGATTTTCTATAAACTTCAATGTAATATAGAAATAAATTGTACAATTTCTTTTTGTCCTTATTGTTAGTATTTAAAATACTAAGTGGTATGTCTATTTATGATAGAGAAAAAAATACCAGTGAATTAGAATTTGTGATTTTGTATTTCTATGGAATGAACTTTGACATTGTGTAAACATTGCAAAAGAGAATTGCAGCACTATAATTGTTTCGTTGAATAATGTTTCCAACATTATAATATGTGGAAAAACTATTTTCAAATACTTGAAAAATATTTTTGAGATCACATTTGAAATGTGGGGGTTATTTGCTTATGATTAGACTTGGTGTCTAATTTAACTTTGGAGCAAAAGATATCAAATTTAATGATACTTTTGTATTATGTTATACCCACAAAATTCTTGGAGTATATTTGATATTGTGGTTGTTGAGTTTTCCTATTACTAGTATATAGTTTGACTAGTATAATACATCCAAATTATATATATACTTGTTCAAAATAATTGTGTTCTTTTATGAAAAAAAAACCACTTAAAATGTTTGTGATTTTTCATGAAAAGATATGTCTATTATAATAAAAGTATTTGCATGGACATGAATATTGGTGAATAGTCATTTGTTTTGTTTTTGTAAAAATAACAGTTGGACTATATTGTCTTTATTGAACCCAATGAAACTTTGTTCATAGGTAGTTCGTTAACAATCACATTGAAGGTTATGGAAAATGTCCTTCTGAAAAGGAAATTTGACAATTTAAACAATGTTTATATCACACAAAATTGTAAGAAATAGGAACAAAATATTAGTGAGAAAAAAGTTATCTCGCGAAGAGCTTTTCAAACTCAATGTTTTTATTTGTTCTTACTTGCTTGAGTCAATGTTTGTGACATGAACACTTGGGGCATGTCAATTACAAAACCTTGTAAGAAAAACTGATCAACTTAGAAGTTTTGCCTAACTTTGAGTGTAATAAATAAAAATGTCAAGTTTTTGTGGAATCTAAGTATGCTGAGCATTCTTATAAATCTGTTGAAAGGAATTCTAATCCCTTAGAATTGATTTACACTGATATTTATGATATGAAGTTAACACCATCTCATGGTGGGAAAAAATATTTGTTACTTTCATTGAGAATTGCATTAGAAATGACTATGTCTATTTGCTATATGGTAAGGATGAAGCAATAGAAATGTCTAGACAATGTAATATTGAAGTTGAAAATCAGTGTGAAAAAATATATAAGAAGTGATAAGAATGGAGAGTATAAATTTCATTGTGCAGAAATATATTTGGAAAGTGAAATATCAAACTACTACCATATTCACCTCAATCTAATGAAAAAATTGAACGTTGAAAGAAATTATGGATGCATAATTTATAAGTTTGGGTTTACACAAAACTTGTGTGGAGGAACTATCCTTACTGCAAAAGGGATCAATAAAATGTTTTGTCCTTTTAGAAAGAAAGAGATTTTGTTTGATCAGAATATGATCTTTTCCATATGAGAAATGGAAAGAAAGGAAATCCAACTTGAAATATTTCAAAGTGTGGGGGTATCTAGTCAAGTCCAAGATCCTATTCCTAAAAGAATTAAAATAGGACCTATGACTATGGACTGTAAAATTAGACTTGAGTAGTCTAGAGAAGGGTCTAAAAGGGCTAGGAAATGAAAAGGATAATGTTCTTAATAAAGAGATTCAGAGGCTTAGTAAAATGTTAAAGGACATTTACTTCCTTCGAATATGATTTTGTAACATTTTTTGTGTCTTCTATAGACTCATCCTTTGGAAAGATGGTGTCAATAAACAATATTGAAAGTTAATTGATCTTCTTCAAGGAAATAAACCTTTGGGTTCAAAATGAATCTTTAGAAGGAAAAATACCAGTTGATGGAACTGCTGAAAAATATAAAGCAAGACTTTGTGTCAAAGGCTTAAAAAAATAAGATTATGATCTTGTCGATATATATACTCGTTAGTAATTTTAATTACATCCATTCGGATGCAAAATTATTACTGTAGTATATGACCTCCAAATTCATCAAATGAATGTGAAAAGAACTTTCTTAAATGTAGAATTGGAGGAAGAAATTTACATGGAACGACCCGAGGGTTTTTTGGTACCTGGTAAATAAAAGAAAGTATGTGAACTTGTTAAGTCACATTATGGAAGCATCAAAACAATGACATAATTCAATCAAACCATGTCGGCAAATGGATTGAAGAATGATGAAACTGATAAATGTGTTCACATTAAAATCATAAGGTCATTTTTTGTTTGTATATTAATGATATGTTGATAATCAATAAGACACTAATGACGTAAATGCTACTAAGCGTATGCTATAAAGCAAATGGAATGAAAATTATTGGAGTTGCTAATGCGATCTTAGATATAAGTTCATAGAACTCTATAATGTTTAGCCTTTTCACGGTCTCATTGCGTTGAAAAGGTACTTAACTAGTTGAAATATTTGAATGTCAATATTGTCAAGTGTCCAATAAATGTGAGCTTTGCATTTCAAAAGAGTGAAAACAAAAGTGACTCACAATTGGATTGTGCTAGATTGTTGGGAAACATGATGTATATCATATAGCGTGTGCGATCAGATATATCATTTGCTATTTTAAACTGAGTCCGTTCACAAGTGATCCCAAATAAATTCATTAGATGACAATAAATAGAGTTTTGGAGTATTTAAAATAACACTTAAAACAATGTCTTGCATTATAACAATATCCAACAATATTGAAAGATATAGTGATGCAAATTGAATCATCGGAAGAATGAAGTAAAATTCACGAGTGGATATGCATTTACTATTGGTAGAGGAGCAGTCTCTTAGAAATATTTCAAAAGAGACATGTATCGCTAGCTCTACAATGATCTTTGAGCTAGGTGCTCTAGATAAGGTCGGTGAATAAGTTAAATGACTCCAGAATTTCTTGATAGATATTCTATTTTTGCTCAAACCATTGGCATTAGTATGCATACACTTTCACAGTCAAGATGCAATAGATAGGGCATGGAGCATGACGTATAACGGAAAGTCTCGTCATATACGACATAGACATGATATTGTTAGAAAACTACTCTCTAGTGGAATTATCATAATTGACTATGTAAAGTCAAAGGATAATGTGTCGGATCCACTTACAAAAAGGCCTAACTAGAGAGAAAGTTAAAAGATCATCTAAGGAAATGAATTTACGGCTTAGGACAAGTCATCATGGCAGTAACTCTATCTAGCAGACTGGAGATCCCAAGAGCTAGATTCAAGGAGAAAAACAAAGTTGTGAATGACGGTTCGGCATTGTCAATAAACTCAATCCATTCTCATGATGAAGACAATGCTCAGGGACAAGGATACAACATTAAGGCTTGTTAATGAGTTAATAAAGCTTAATGGTTTTAATGACTTGCTAAGTTTGGCAGAGTTGACCAAATAGTGTATCTACGCGATAACACGGTTAGAAATCACCTATGTGAGTGTGAAGTGTAAGCCGCTTCAAAGAAGATGATTGTCAAAAGCCCATCTCTCTATACACTCATGAAATCAGGAGGTGTTCATGGCTAAAACGAACACAACCGTAAGAACCATAAATGGTAATGGGTTAATTGTGTGACATATGATTGTCTAGGTATACACCAAAGTTCGACGGTTCAAAGATATCGCATCTACCGATTGACCGAGTATATCCGACATATGTTCACTACGGAAAGTCCAAGGGGAAACCTACTTATCCAGATGTAATTAATTCTTGCTTGTAAAGTACACATACTTGTCCGTTTCTTTGTCTTCGAGTCATTCCCCATTCATGCGGGGGACTGTTGGATTTTAAAAAGGTGTGAATGGAAAATGAAGAGTTGCGACTTTTATGAAGAGTTGCGACTTTTATGAAATGTTGCGACTTTTATATTTATGAAAAGTTGCGACTTTTATGAAAAATTGCGACTTTTTTTTTTGAAAAGTTGTGACTTTTATGGAAAGTTGTGACTTTTATGAAAGGTGACGACCTTTCTGAAAGATTGTGACTTTTCCAAAGGTTTGTGACCTTCCGGTAAGGCACAATAAGAACCTTTTCGCACTATCCTTTGTTTTCTATAAATTGAGGGATTTCCTCTCATTTTAAATAGAATTCATGGACTTCTTCTTCAACTACTAAATTTAGTATTCTAAGTATACTTTACTGCCGTTGAGTGGTTCGCTGACACCGGAATTTTTTGGTATCTATACTCTGGTGATTGAGATCATTTTACCCTGGGAGGTCATATTCCAAATCAAACCTCGGATACTAGAGGGGAATAATTTCTTTAAGGGGACACTGTGAATTCAGTGGACTTGATCTTTTTCCTATTAAAAATTTCCAGATTCTGGTACGTGTTTTACAAATTTTAGATTTGTGAATTAATTTCAGTTCTTCTATTCTTCTGTTCTTCACTGGTTCATTAAACTTGGTAACTTCGTATTTCTGCAAAGTTTGTTGGAATCGGTAAGATTCTTTAGACACATATTAACAACAATTCCTCTTTAAGAAAAATATTTCGTATATTTTTTTTTAAAATCTGTTTCTGATTCTAGTTTCGCTACTAGTTTTAATTTTCTAGTTGTGAAAATGTTCTTAAACTTTGTTTTCTTACAAAGATGTTCAAAGTTTTGTTCTAAGTATGTTTGGAATACAAGATGAACAACAATACATTCTTTCATATTTTTATCATAAATTTTAATTTTATTTCAAATTGATGAATTAAAGTTAGAAATAAAGGGAAAAAGGAAAATATACTCCCGAGCTATCAAAGGTGGTATGCAGATGCTCTTCTTTATACTTTTGGGATATAAATGTCTCTGCTGTCTAAAAACTATAGCATATATACCCTTTATTTGAAATTTATAAATTAAAGAAAAAAATCCATTAGAGTAAAAAGCGTATGTGCTCTAGTTTTTGGACGGGGGATACCAATATCTGAAAAATATAATAAAGAATATTTGCATATCATTTATAATAATTCGAGATATATTTATCCTTTTCCCCAAAATAAAATTACACTTATTATACTTTTCCCAATAAACGAAGAGGAAAAGAGCATTCAATGAAATTTATTTTACTAAGATAGAGTTGAGAAACAATGGGAGCAAAAATAAAACAAAATGTTGGCCCCTCAATTTATTTCCACATTATTGGTTCATCCACCCTTAGTTTCCTATAAATTGATACACCAATTCACACGTTTTTCATCCTCAAACATTTCTTTTCTCTAAAATTTCTTTCTAAAATATTTCTACTATGAAGAAGGGTAGTTCCATTTTTGCGATACTTTTTATCGCAATGCTTGTCATTTTACTTGGCGAATTATTAGTGGTAGGTTGCAGCCATATATTGACTCTCCTAATGCAAATAAAGTTTTTCAAGCATGTGGAGTAACCATTCCTAAATGTTAAAATTTGTAACAAAAATTAGTTATTAATTAAAGCTCTATGATATATTAACCAATCTTTTTTGTCTATTTAATTACTTGGTTCCAAATATTTATCAAGATTTATATATAATGTTGGCGTTTCAATTTTTGTTATTTTTTCATGGGAGTAATACTATTATAGTATATTTTAACAAGGGATTAATAAATGTGTAGAGGCTATTTTGTGCGTGAATTAAATGACAATGTTATTTATTTAATAGAATGAAAAGATGATATATAATATAATCTCATAAATTTATAGATAAAAATATCTTTTTACGGTGATTTGATTACGATAATTATTATAATTGATCTCTATATTAGAATAAACAGAAAAACTACAATGTGAACGCAAGTGAGTTGACCAGTGACTATTCCTTTGGTTTCTTTTAAATTGTCATAATCTTTAATGTGAACGCAAATAAGTTGACCAGTGACTATTCCTTTGGTTTCTTTTAAATTGCCATAATCTTTATTTTGGTTTCCTTAAAACTGTCATCAAATTTCACTTTAACTTAGCAATGTTCGTATTAGATACCTCATGTAGAATTTTATTGTTTTATTTAGACACTTTTTGCTGACATGTCAAAGTGAGTGTGACACACTCAATAATAACGCGTGAAAGATTTAATTTAGCTAATCTTTTATTTTATATTCTCTTCTTCTTCTCCAATTTTCAAGTCACCACCTCCCCACCATATCTTATGCTTAAACTCCTTCAGTAGAGGTCTTTTTTTTTTATTTTAATCTATTTTAAAATCATTTTTTCTTCTTAATTCATTGTATTACTTTTCTAAATTTACCATCACCTCTTTCTACCTTTTTTGCCGGATCAATGGATACCAACATTCATATTTCATATTTGATCTCTCTTTCTTATCTTTCCACAAAACAACACTATAAAGAAAGAAAAATAGTAAACGAAAAGAAAAAAGTACTAAAGAGATGTAGAGTGTATGAAAAAAAGATGATTTTCGATTCCACCTTTTTCGCCGAAAAAAAATGAACACGTATATTTTACAATTTTTCTTTCTTCCTCTCGTTGTCTCCCTCCTCCTCCTCTCTTTTCTCCCAAAATAACACTAAGATAGAAATAAAAAAAAGAATCTAAAACAATTTTAAAGAGCATATTAAAAAAATTGTTGGGTATAGAAGAAAAGACATCTACCCTGGGGTGGGGTGGGGTTGGGAGGGGAGGAGAGGGGAGGGGTTAAATTGATTTTTTTAGAATAATATTTTTATTTTATTTACTAAATAGATTTTAAAATAATTTTTAACTTAAAATAACACATATAATCATTTAGTTCGTCGTTTACTGCGTCATCAACGAATGTATTATACTCTACTTCAACTTTTTTCTTATTGTAAAAAAGTGTCAAAAGAATATAATAGAATCCTATATGAGGTGTCTAAAATGGATATCGCACAATTAAGATGTCTATGTGAAATTTGGTGTTGACTTTAAAGAATTACCGATAAATTTGATATTTTATTTTTGAGAGTCAAATAATATAAATTCGTGTTCAAGATATTTCCAATCATAAGTTAATTTTTTTAATATCAACCTTAGTTCAGGAGAACCTTCTAGTGCAACCTGTTGCTCATGACTTATAATTGGACCATTCCTCATTATAAGCTTTTTAGTTGTAGTTATATATATCGAAATAGTATTACATTAATTTTGACAAGTTGATATAATAATATATAGTACAGTGGTTAAAATTTGAAGGAGTGGACAAAAAAATAAATTTGATCTTTTATAAACACACAACAGTAGATTTTGCATAATGTAAGGTTTGACCAATTGAGAGACTTTAAATAATTCAATAATAAGATAATAAAAATAGTGAAAAAAGATATTAAAAAAATTAAATGATAATAATAATATTGGTCCATGATAATCTTTAGAACACAAATGAGGCAACAAAATAATAGTCAAAATAAGAAGGGATAAGGGTCTGAAAATCTCATTTTTGGTCGAATTAATTGTTGCGATACTAAACTTTCATGATGACCTACTACCTCCTTGAATTATTTAATAGTATATCTTTTACCATTTGAACTGTTTAATAGTGTATTTTAAAGGTATATATGTGCCAACGTGGACATATTACTATTTATAATTTTACAATATTTTTTTTGTCGAGGAAGGCAAATATATATGTTTAGAATACGGTATTAAATAGTCTAGAAAAGTAATACGTATTCATGAAAGTTTAGTAGCGCAAAAACAAATTCCACCAAAGTTGAGGTACTTTTCAGACCCATATTCCAAATAAGAAAGGATGCTACATTACAATTAACTAAATGCCTTTCAATTTCTCCAACTTATTACAGAGATCTTTATTAAATGAGGTTAGAAAATTATATTTTATATCAATTTTTTTTAAATTTATTAATACATGAGATATTTTAAAATATATATTCATATATATACATTTTTCGAAGAAAGTGAAAACCCCCAAAAAAATTGATGTGCAAGAAATTACTTCAATGACCTTATAATCAAGAGAACCAGATATATTTTGTCAGTACATCCAATAATTTATATAAGTGCCCATACATAATTTCTTGAGTGTTAAGGTCACTATATGTAGCACCTTAAGTTCCAAGAAAAACCAAAGAGAAAAACATTTAAGTCATTCCTAAGTTTTCTTAAATTTTGTGTCAACTTCTAATGATTATAACTCTCAGAACGAAATGAGTTAAGTGTTCTAAAAGATACGTTAGTAAAGATCTTTGAAGTATCTTTCCAACACCACCTAGTTTGCTAAGTTTCGAGTTCGGATGAGTGAGATATGACCTTTTGAAGTTAGGTTTCCCAGTTAAGGAAAGAGATATTTTGGTCTTTTCCTTACCCAATTTGATTTAATTCGTTTTTAGTAAATTTTTAAGGGTATAATCCTATTAGGTTCAATTTTATAATCCTAATATACGCCTAGGGTTTCAGTTGAGAGTTCAAGAAGAGAAAAGAGCAAAAGATCAAAACGTTTTGAGCACTAATCTCAAATCACAGCAAAAGTTGTTTGTAAATCATATGAGCCAAGTATATTTTTTGGAGCATTATTGAGCACCAATATGCGAATGCAAGTTCATATTAACTCAAGTCTCCATAAACCATGTAGCCATCTTGGATAGAAAAAGTTCATACCTTTTAGATTAACCCTTTTCACAATAGACTAGTGGATACACTTAGCAGGGGCGGACCCACATGGTGTCCGTCGGGTGCTCAAGCACCCATTAACTTCGTTACAAAATATATATATATATATATATATATATGTAGAAATCTATAGATATTTGTATAAAATTAACATAGAGCACCCAATGAAAAAATCATATAGTTGGCCCAATGGTTCTAGGTTGGGTACTTAAAACTCTTTTAGTGTTGTTGTACCAAGGTTCGAATCTCATTGTTAATACATATGTTTTACAGAGCACCCACAACCTTAAAATCCTAGATCCACTACTGGCACTTAGTAGTTTAGGTCCTACACTCCGGCAAGACGTAGGATGACCGGGAAGCATCGGTCTAATAACGTTGAACATCACTATAACTATTAAGTGATTAGGTAATGGTTGTCTAGAGAAACTCCCACAACAGTAATTGCATGGTTCCTCAAGGGGTTCTGCTTAGTATGAGTGGGGGTATGGAAATTCATTCATGCATTGAACGGGTAGACTTTTATAGGGAACGTTGTATGTTTTTTTAATGATATTATGATTATGAGTTAACAACATGTTTCAAACAGTTTTATTTTTTCTTTATATTACACTTGTTTTAAACTGCTTTATAATGAAATGAGTTCAGTTAAGTATTCATGAGTTGAATATCCATAGCTGAGTATTTCAAGTCAAGTATCATATCTTTGAAGTTGAGTATCTAATCTTTGAGTCGAGTACAATATCTTTGAAGTCGAATATCATATCTCTGAGTTTAGTATCTTATCATTTATGTTTATGCTTTAGAATTACCCTTACATGCTCGTACATTTCATGTACTGAGCCATTTGGCCTGCATCTTCTCATGATGCAAACATAGGTATTCAGGATTATTAACAGGAGTTTCGTTGATTCATACGAGAGATCAATTTAGCTATGGTGAGCCTCCTTGTTTCTAGAGGATTTCATTTACCTTTCAATAATATAAGTTTTTAGGATGTCATGGGTGTTGTCCTAACTTCCATCTTTATCAGTTAGAGGCTTCATAGATAGTCAGTGTTGTTGAGAATTCTGTATCAATTATTAAATGTTTTAAAGACTTAAGTTGCTATTTATGACGAGTTCAATATATAAATTTTATTCATAGTTAATCTTAATTAAAGCACTATATTTGAGTTATTGATTCATATTTAGTTTTTAAGTTTTCGCATGCTTTAGTTAGTCTTCCGCTTGTAGTTAATCAGGATGAGGGTTTTCTCTTGGAGACCAGCAATGGTTCTTGAGTACCAATCACTTTCAGGGTGTAAACACGGATTGTGACATATATGGGAATAAGATGTTAATTAAATGATTTTATGGGGAACTTTCACATATAACCACTCAAAATTAGTCTAATCACTCTCCAAAGCTATAGTTCGATAATTACAATTCATAGCTACATGCTATAGGGAGGAAAGAGAAGATAGAGTGCAAAAAGTGAGAGAGAAGTTAATTATATATGCATATCAGTTATATAAATGTATAATATACATATGTATTTGTATATATGACAAGCAATATCGGGAGAGGGAGGAAAGAGGCGAGTGAGATTGGGACAGGGAGGAGAGAGGAGAGCGAGATTGGGAGAGAGGGCAGAGAGTTGGAGAGAGGTGAATTGTATATGTATATCGGTTAGATAATTGTATACTATACATATGTACTTGTATATATGGAAAGTGATATTGGGATAGATGAGAGAGGCGAGCAACATTGGGAGAGGGAGGAGAGATGGCAGAAAGTTAGAGAGAGGTGAATTGTATATGTATATCGATTAGATAATTGTATATCCAACATATGTATATGTATATTCTGGCGAATTATACATATACAAACTCAAAGTCAGCCTCACGCAATTAATGTATAATATTAGCCGTCAATTATAATTATAACAAACTATAGCTATAATGAATAATTAAGTTGTATAAGTTTGTCTAACGGCATTATTTCCCCCTTTTTAATATTATATTTATCCAATGAAGTTTTTCTCACATTATTTGTTTGTGTAATGAAAAAATAATAAAGAAAAAAAAGGAAATAGTATATACTTGTATGGTTAAAAATCAAATAGTCAAATCAAATCAAAATTAGCCATAACTTTTCAAGATGATAAATATATATCATAGTTTATTTGAGTTAATTTTAATAATTTAAAATTTGATCAAATTAATATAAGTTTTAACTAAAATCACCAAATTTTTTTAAGGAAAAAGAAAAGAGTACTGGATGAATTTATATATGAAAAAAATAAAAGAGCATTCAATGAAATTTACCAAATTTAAAAGTAAATGCAATGAAATTTGTAAGTTTAGATAAAAATAATCAATTGATCTGAATACTTGTGGCCAAAATTAAAAAGAAATTAATATCATCTTCCCTTAGTTACCCTATAAATTGAGATTCATTATGCTTTTCATTTAAACTTCATTCAACTCACTTCTCTTTCTTCTCAAAATTTCTAATATGAAAGAAGGGTAGTTCCATTGTTGCGATATTTTTTATCACGACACTTGTCATTTTACTTGGCAAATTATTAGTGGCAGAGGCAATAAAGTGCATTGTACGGGAGTTTGAATTCGTGTGTCGATTCAATTAACAAATTAAAGCTACCCTCAGGGGCGGAATCACCTTGGTACGAGGTGATTTATTCGAACCCTCTTCGATGAAAAATTATATTATTTATATATGACTAAAATAATATTTTATGAATATATAATAGATGTCGAACCCTTTTCGACTGTTCCATATATTTATTTCTGAAATTTTAATACCCTTATTGAAAATTCTGAATACGTCATTACCTCTACTACCTTGTATTTGTGAAAACTTCAAGGATCTCAAGTTTGGCCCATTGCTTAAATCTTCTAATGCCACAAAAGTTTTTGAAGCATATGCTAATCTATCCCATATGTATCCCAAATTAATGAAATGTTGTCATTTTATTAGCCATTATTGATACTTTATATCTAAGCTAACGTTTGGCCATAGATTTCCAAATATTCTTGACAAATATTATTTTAGTGAAAATTTGAGTAAAATTTCACCATGTGTTTGAGTTACCAATGTTACACCACCATTTGGTAAATAAACTCTCATATTCTGTTCTGTTTTAACAACTCTCACATCATAGCTAACGTTTGGCCATAAATTTCCAAATAGTCTTGACAAATATTATTTTAATGAAAATTTGAATAAAATTTCACCATGTGTTTGAGTTACCAATGTTACACCACCATTTGGTAAATAAACTCTCATGTTCTGTTCTGTTTTAAAAACTCTCACATCATGCAAAACTTTTAAACTATAAACCATGTGATTAGTTGCACCACTGTCAATTATCCATTTCAGTTTGACAATTTTGGAGATATGAGTATGAATCATACCTGCCATATTAGCCATCACATTTGCAGTAGCATAATTCCCATCAAACATCTGCAAAATATTACCATGTTGATCACTATGATATATTTGTACAAATTACTGCTAAATATCTATTATTTTGCAATGATACATTTATACAAATTATCACAAAATTACTCATTAGTTTGCAATGATACATTTATACAAATTATTGATACATATTATTGGCTATGATAGATTTCTAAAAATTACAGCTAAATACAAGAATTGAATGTATTATATTTGATCATTTTTCGTTTCTATATTCATTAAAACACACAACTATAAACATGTAAACAATAAATAAACAAATTGATTAACATGTCTTCAAAATATAGTAATATCTAGAGTCATTTCAAGTCAATATTTTCATTATATTTCAGTGCCACAAACATGTAAACAAGCGGAAAACACGACCTGTTAAACTCATCATCATGTTATTGCAAAAGCAAAAGCAAAAAACAAGAAAAGATATTGTTCACAAAATTGAACTGCAAAATACATGATATTATCAAAACAACATAAGAAAGTTAAGTTTGATCTCATCAGTAAGTATCATCACTAACAAATAGCTCAACCTTGTTTTCATTCAGTTTTAGATCACCCATTGCTTCCTCCAAACCACTGCTCATCGCATCAAAATGTGGGGATAGTTATAGTTTCTGATATAGCCTGCACAATTGTACTAACTTTCTTGTAAGGATCATAGTAATTGAATATCTCTAAACCATCTCTTTAATCATTTAAAATGACAGATTTGAGATTCATCATTTCGAATCGATAGAGAAGATGAAAATTTGGTTTATAAATTTTGTGAAGCTATTACAAATTAGAATGGATTGATATCAATTAGATTTTGCGTAATTTGGGAGAAAGAAAATCAGTTCTGCAAGATTTATGAAAAATAAAATCAATTTTATGTTAATATTCCTTATTAAGTGCAACAAATAAGTTTTATAATGTATTATAATTAATGTATCCGGATGACTAATATTTTAAGAGATTTTTTAAAAATAGAAAAGACTAGGGATATAATGTAATTTAGAGTCTTGCATTATGTGATTTATGTACTTATACAAAAAAACACCTAAATTTTGGATATTTTATTAGGGATGTCATCTTAAACTGTCAAACCCCGAGCCTACACCCTGGGCGGGATTGGCACTCGGTGACCATTGTTGGCCTCAACCAAACCCTTGGTCAGGCTTACTTAACTCAGCAGAAGACAACAATCACACTTTTAATGATAAAAAAAGACATATCTCAACCGCATAACAAAATAACTAGAATGTCTTAAAGATTTAAACATTCGGTTTGGCCAAAATGGAAACCTCAAGTCTTTAACATAAGAATGAAAATTTTAAGTTTGCTTAACTACTAACTGTCTATGAAGCCTTTAAACTGATTGGGATGAATATTGGGACAAACCCCACCACATCCGATAGAACTAACTAGAAAGCAAATAAAATATGTCCTCCGGAATTCAAGAAGGATCACCAAGTGTCTTTGGAGAGCTCAAGTGGATCAACAGTGCATTGGATGTCGATCCTCGTTACCTATCATTTGTATCATAATACGATGCAGGCCAACTGGCATCAGTACATTGAATATACGAGTACGCAAGTTGAAATGATAACAATACTTAAGCTTGAAAATAAGTAAAAAGGAGGACTTACCTCGGCTCTGCTTAACTTATGAATAACTTAACTCATCTCAATATATTGCAATTTAAAGGTAAATGCAATATATAGAAAATTGTCTGAAACATACTATAAACACTGAATGTATGCAAGACACAATTAACTTTGGTATGTATGTAAAAAAAGTACAAGTAAACTGATGTATATAGGAATACAATAACTTATGTGGGAATTTCTCTAACCGACAACCATCACTTAAGAGCACGGTGATGATACAACGATCTACCTCACGCTACCACCGCATCCTACACCCAGCCAAAGGTAGAAGACCTGAACTCCTAATGGATCCTTTAGTCTACTGTGAAAAAGGTTCATCTAAAAAGTATGAACCTTTTCTACCCATGGTGGCTACATAGTTTATGGGGGCTGAGTTATCTTAACTCTCCCCCAAATCGGTTCTCAGTACTACTCCCAAAATATGTTGACTTTTATGTTTTAAAAACATATGGAATTTGTGATTTTGAGATTAGTGCTCAAAGTACCTAGCTCAAGGCTTTCATGGAAATCATAGTTTCCATACTTGCTTCTATTAGAAAGCTATAGTTCTTTTCTGAAAACTTTCCCTAAGGCTTCATGGAAATCATAGTTTCCTTACTAGTTAAATGTTAAAACATTTCAAGTCTCTTTGGAAATACTTAATCTCCCTTATACCTTTGAAAAAAAGAACGTCAACTTCACTCTTTACTGAACTCAAAACTTAAGTCTTAAAACAAAGTTAAAATGTTTGTAAAAGATTTATGAAAACTTGAAATGACTCCTCTTATTTGACTCTTGATTTCTCTTAACTTTAATTCTTGACTCAACTCTTAACTGATCCTTAAATTGAATTAAGAGTTCAAGGAATTAGATTCATGTTTGGAAAGTTCTCATGATGTTTAAGAATGATTCTAGATAGCTAACCATGAGAAAAATCTGAAAATCAGAATTTAAGGGTGGGTGTGCAATGCGGAGGCATAACTAAATTTTGATTCCAGAAATGTCTTTCGAGACAGAAAACCTCGAGAGCTGAAATTTCATAACTGCGTGTTGGACGCGCGAAGCGGGACTAGGTCCGAATTTTGCCCATCAAATTTTCGTCTTCGTTTTTCTTCCCCAATTCACCTAAACTCGATTCTTTTTTTAGATCACTTTTAGATACAGATACCCAGCAAATGTACCAAAGAAACTAACCCAAAACGACCCTATAATGCAACGTAACAAATTTAAAAACTTCACAACTTAGGCAATTCAAGAACAAATACATAAATTCAAGAAAAGGGTATCAAAATATCAATATTATAATGATTTTAGGATGAATCCAAAATGAAATAACATGCTTGGCACATGGGAAAATGATTCTTATGTTATGAGATCCTCACATACCTTTTCAGGGCTCACCCCCACGAATTTCACATGCCAAACTTCGATGATCTTGAACGTTCTTGCTTTCTCTTCTTTTCTCCTCTTCTTTTCTCTTCTCTCAAAACCTATCTTGTTTTCTAAAAGCATGAATTGAATAGGATCAGTTTAGACCCCAATTTATTAACCAAAAATGAAATAAAATAATTGGGCAAGGAAAAGACATATTTGTCCTTCCCAAATCCGAATAGTACTATCCTTAATCAAACAACTCATCTTCTGAAAAGAATAACTCACTCAAACGATAACAAAATCGCGCAAACTTGATGGCATTTTAAAGGTATTAAGAACTATCTTTAACGCATCCTGAGTTAAGAGTTATGACCGTTTGAAGTTGACCAAAAACTCATTTTTCCCCAACTTAAGAAAATTTTAAGATTTTAATTCTTTTCAAAAGTAAATATCTCTATATTTAAGCTTCTTCCTAGCTATCTCAATTTGCACGATGTTACATAACCCCCATTAATTGCATCAAATTATGAGGTTTAATTAAGCCCAATAATTTTGATACAATAGTGTGATTTGTTAACTTTGCAATCCTAAATATTAAAATTCTATAGTAATATCACAGTTAGTAAGGCGACGGAGCTAAATTTAGGGCTTTTGATCTTTATCTATAATTGAATTTCCAATAGTCTGCTCTCAGTTCTCTTAATCTTATAATTTCCATAATTTAGAAATTGAGAGCATAGAAGATGAGTTTGTGAGTTCTCTCTCCCATGATTTTATGCATTTTAAATATGTAAATCAACTTGATTTTTTTCTACAAAAATTTGAGATTTATATTGTAATTATAATTTCTTTTTCAGAAAAGGCTCTAATTGGCAAATCAACTAATTTTTTTAGATTTGTGTTCTTCAGCGTCTTGAAGTTCGAATTTGATATCATCAACTTTGCCAACAATGGCATCAGTGTGTATAAAGCTCTGACATGCTTTTGTTGGACAAATGATTTTGCTACAATGATGTCATCAATCTACTACAACTGTTTTATATTTAGGTTTGTTCTTCATGTTTACTTTTACTTTATAATGAAAAATAGAGATAGTAGCTTCCAATCAAAATGATTGGATTGAAATCTTATCCCTAGTTTAACTATTTGTAGGGTCATTTGTGGATTTTCTTCAGTGTTTTATCTTTATTTGTTCCCTTTTTTGATATTTATACTTTACTTTGTTTCAAATTTGATTGATTATATCTTGTAAATTTCTTTTGAAGCTTAGTTTGAAGAGTTTTGAAGTCGCACGTCAAGGAACGATCATGACGTCAGAAAACTAGTCACTTGCATTAATTGTTGTAGTGTCTCGTAGTGAGGTTTTGGAGTGTCGTTTGAAGGTCAAAATCAAGATAAATAGTTTTCGTACTTAGAATGACATGTTTTAGATTAAACTTTTAGGTACGACTTTTTAAGGACCACTCAAGGGGTCCTTGAGAATGACCCCATCGTTGTCCAAGAAGTTGCAAAGGCAACATGATCTATGACCCCAAACCAGGACCAGTAGATCCATCTACGACCCGTAGATCAAGCCTGCAAGGTCCTGCAATTTCGGTGTCTCTGACCAAAATTGCGGACCCAATCCACGTTCAATAAACCAATCCACGATTCGTGGATCGGGGGCATGATTTGTCACTATTTTGCTTGTGCAAGCTCGGCCAATGTGGGGTGACCCCAAGTCTTTTAAATTGTATGGACGTTTGTTTCAAGTCATTTTAGGTATTTCAAGAGTATTAAAACATTTAAGTTCTCATTTAGATTCCATATTTCCAATCAAAATCCTTTTTCTCAAAAGTTCTCTCCAAAAACTGTATTGGATCGTCCAAGGTCAAGTTCAAGCTAAGGTTGGAGAATTTCAAGACACTTCTTCTTTATTTTAGTGAAATTTTTCAATATAAAGGTATGTTGACTCTTCATGAAGGGTTTGCTTTCACCCTAGAGTTCATTTCAAAATAATTTTCCAAGATTTCAAGGTCATGAAAACTAGGGTTTTACTCAACTTTATGGGTTCTTTATTTAAATGTTTTAAAAGGTTTATAATGTAAATTTATGATTATATTGGTGATTTAAAGTTAAAAAAACTTCATGAACCCATGATTTCCATCTATTCTCAATTTATGTCTTTATAAAAGAGGTTGTTTGATAATGAATGCATATGAATTGAAAGTGTGTAAATGGCCTTCAATTGTTAAAGTATGTATTCTCTATGCTTATTAATTATGAAAATGTTTGTGTATTGGTACTTGAAATTTATGGCCTTGAAGGAAAGATTTAAGAAAATACTTGTTGATGTAGAATTGTGCTTGATGTTCATCCACTTGAAAGGTGGAGGTGTTTACTTAATGCATCTATTGTTGAATATATGTGAGATATCTTGATGATTGTGTCATGATTATGTCTAGTATGGGATAAAGTTATAATTTAAGTCTTTTTGTTAAATGAGATTGATAAATGAAGCATGAATGAAGTTCTAAGAATATTTTAATGAATGTAGAGTCTATTGAAAGGTTATTCTCGATTGAATTCTAATGAATGAATGAATGAATGAGAGGTGGGGCTTGAGATAGATACTCATCCATGAGCTGAGGTAGAGTTTCTAGTAGCAACCTTAATATCTCCATTAAGTTATCCAATGAATGAATGTAGGGCGGGGATGAATTCTCATCCATGATTTGAAGTGAGGTATCCAGTAACAATCACTTTTTCCTTAATGAATAAAATACTCTATGGAATGTAGTCTAAGCACAAATGGATATTGTATGAGATCGATGCCCCTCCGTGTGTTGAGGTGGGGTTTCTAGTAGCAATTTCTTGAATTGAGTGCCCATTTGTGAGTTGAGGCAGGGTATTTTGTAGTATCCCCCTTATCCCATAATCAATGAGACCTAATAGGTCTAGCTAGTGGTTCCACTTAAAATAATTATCGGTTTACCTTAGGCAAGTAAATTAATCCTTACGTGTGGGATGGTACACCGAATTTCATGATTTAGCTCTCATGGTCTATGTCGGTTAAAAACTTATTCTCATTATGTGATATATCATTATGGTTTCATGATAGTATCTATAAAGTGTAGGTAGTAGTATGGGATGCTACCTATGCATTGCACGAGTAGGCTTAGAGAGGGTCATAGTGAGTATCTCTAAATCCTAATGTCTAATGAAAGAATGTGTCCTTAATGATTGAATGAGTTCTTATCTAAGCTAATAAAGAATGTTGACGTGAATTCTAATTGAGATTATGCATGCTTTACTGTACTTGTGTCTTACTTTCCTTATCATGACTTAATGAAATGATTGTACCTAATCTACGGTGGCTCAATGGGATACTTAGTGTGAGTAGTATTATGAGATGCTACTTACACATTGCACAAGTATAACCTAGATTTATCTTAGATGATGGTCGTAATGTGATAATGTGATTCATGTAATGCTTATGGCTCTTAAATGCTTTGTTGTGTAAAGGAAGAAAGGATTGGAAGATGAGTTCACTTTTGGTTGTCTTAGTGTGGTGCCTTAGTATGGATGGTAGTATGGGACACTATCCATACATTGCATAAGGTATAGCCTAGGGTTGCTTGAAGTGAAGTTTCAAAGGTAAAGGTAAAAGTTTTCTTGTATTATTGTATAAATGTGAAGTTATGACTTGTAATTGTACATGGTGTCTTTTATGCTATTTTTCATGATATTTCAAAACCGGCATAATGCATGATTTTCAATCAAATTGTCCCTTTTAGCATGTTTTTGCAAGGTGTTCATACTTCATACATTTTTGTGTACTAACCCATATTCTTCATGTTTACTACAAGTGTAGGTTCCGGCAAGTTATATTCCTTGTAGCTAGTTTGAAGTGTTGGATTGCTTTCTTCCAAGACTTGGTATGTCCTCATGATTTGAGGACAAGACTTTATGTTTTCCTTAATTTGTGTGATAGACAATTTAGTAGTTATTTTCAATTGTAAAGGCTTGTGTCCCTAGTATGTTTAAAATTGGGTCTAGGATGGTCACATGAGACTTGGACTTCCGCTATATTTCAAGTTTTATATAAAATGAAAATTCATTATTTTAGACTTAAATGAGTTTTAATTCCGCATTATTTCTATATCGAATGCAATAAATGCTAAGAGACTTGTATGAGACCCCTTCGGGGTCAGGTACGTCGTGTTGCAACTCGAGGATGCTCTCACGTCATGACACAACCGAAGCTTCACTCCTAACAGATCCTACCATTCCTCGGCCTCTGCCCCTTGCTCTTCCCCTAACCTTCCTCGAGCGTGACTAAAGAGGGAGCTACATGCCTAACACAGTTGAAGCCAGTGTTCACCACCGGTGGACAGAAGAGTGAAGGATATTAGATACCAATTTGGATCACCAGATAATAATTGGAACCAAGTTATAGCACGAAAGGAGACAAAAGAAATAGAGAGATTCCCTAAAGTCATAAAGCCTCTCGAATAACAGTACAGACATCTCCATACCGTTCTGCAAGAATCTAGTATACTCATTTTGGTACATCAAGATCAACGAATCTAGAGCTCTAATACAAACTTTGTCATGACGTCCATTGAATTGACACCCACATTAAAACTCTGGCGGGAGAATCGTTACTAAAACCCAACTAACTAAATTTATGAAAACTAAAGCATTTAAAGACACAAATGTAGGTTTAAATGTCTAAAGGAAAATTAAATTCCCGTAAACTCTGAACTCAAACAAAACAAATATGGAAATAATGCCTAGAACCTTAAAGTCAATGTACCAAAATATCTACGAATGATAAGTCTAAGAAAATGGTTGCAACCCTAAACTAAATATAAGAATATATAATGTACTTGTCTAAGTCTGAATAGAAATGGACTAAAGAAAATGAGAGCTCATGACAGCCTAGAAGAACTGCTCACCCTTGAATTCGATTGGTCTCTAATCTCCTAGAGAAGATCTGTCAGAAGCGCATGAAGATGCCATGTACTAAACTAAGAAGAACTAGTGAAATATTAATACACAACTACAATGTACTAGTAGGATAATATTAATATGTCAATAAGTGAAACATATACAAGTTACCACAACATTATAAAAATAGGAATATGCCGAACATATACAATATCAATAATCATTTCAGGATCAATGTAGAATTCCACATTCTCAATAATACACATATATGCCAAGTCAATGGTCCTCTCATGGAACTCATACCCAAACTCTTAGTGTGATAGATCATGAAATTCGTTCCAAGTTAGTGTATCAGATCGTGACACCCCTTCCAATATGTATGTCGTTACGTGACATTCGATCTAAGTTAGTGTATCAAAATGTGACACCCGCTTCATTCAAAACACAATTACAATCACAATTTACATTCTCATAATCATAGAAACAAGTGTTGATTCATCGCATACAATCATTCGTTTATACTCATTTACGATTAATGTGGTCATAGTACAACATCTACATGCATACATGCATTACAACGAAGAAATTACTACCATATATAAAAAAAATATGAAATCACAACGCTCACTTACCTCGAACAAAGCTTGAACCCTCTTAAGAAACTTGATTTCTCCCTTTTCTTGTTCTTTCCGCTTGTTCTATGTTTACAAGCTAACTTGGCTAAGTTTGTTCACTTACAACACTCCACAACTATTACGTGATTAACCAAGTCTGCACTGCGTCTTCCCATAAATATAACACGAGGATCATAAATTAAAGTCTAATTACCCAGATTATGCCAATCCCAACAACTCAAGACTTATCTCATGATCTAAATATCCAAATTAGGGCTTTCCCACCATAATTCCCATATCAAAACCTTTCACCAATAGTAATTATCCAAAAAACTAAAGTTTTAAGGGTCGAAAAATGGACTAGGGGAGTAAAGTTCTTACCTTTAGTGTTAGACGAGGTGGAAATTTGTAAAGAATTTTCTCTAGTTCATCCTTTAGCTCTCAAGAACAAAAATTGTAGAATAATAACAATTTTGGGGCTTATTTCTAACTTAAGTTGCGACTGGCCCGCTACGACAGACCCCGTCCCGCCACAGGGCGCCTTGGCGGCACTAATCCCACTCTGGCATCTTGTGCGAAGACTGAGCGTCAGACATAAAGTTTCAAACCCTCATTTGACAATAGACCTTCCACCTATGACTCTAAAAAAAAACATGTTTACTCTATGATCAGTTACGAGATATTTACTCGCCCAAATTAGATTTTGTAATATTGTACGGGTTTCTTAACGTCTTAGGTATCTACTCATATAATTAAAATCACAATTAGATGTCCCATTTGTTACCAGATTTCTCTAGACCTCACTAACTATTATTCATCCAAATCTAGACTAGGGTGGAATTTTCAAGTTACTATTAAAAAGTTTTTCAACCCAAAAAATTTCCAATTGGATTTTCTATAATGAAAGAACATGTCGTTACACCCTTGAGACAGACATTATCTGTGTGAAAAATTTGAATTTAATACAAGAGAAAATTATGTGGATAAGCAAACATATACTAGTTAATTGGCTAATATAATTACAGTTTTCATAAATTACAACATACAACTTAATTTTGGCTATAATTATGTGGGTCTCTCTCCTCTCTTACAAATGTACAAATATAAATTATACAAGTACATATCATACATATACATATACAATCATATGAACGACATACAAATATAATTTGTCTCTCTTCACTCTTTTTCTTATCTCGCTCGTCTCTCATCTCTCTCTCTCTCAATCTCTCTCACTTCTCTCCTCAATCTTGCTCCCTATATTTATAAATATATATGCATATCAATTACATATATACAATTATCTGACCTATATATCACGCCCCGAGCATACACCCTAGACGTAACTGGCACTTGAGAGCCATTATTGGCCCCAAGCGAACATTTGTCCTGGCTAAACTCTCAGCATAAAAATTACTCAACATAAGATGACTCAAAATCAAAGATTATACTAATTTTATGACCTAAAGTACCCCCTAAAAGTTAGAGTACTCCTAGATCTCCACACGGCGTCGTGACCTCTCGGAGGTCTAAGACAAGCCCTTAAACATCTTTCATTGTATAATCGTAAAAATAGCGAAAAATTCAAAACTTTTCATGGCACATCATATGTTAGAACATTACTTCATATATATATAAAAAAAATGATAAGTATATGGTTAGACCATAAGTCTCTTTGCCATCTTAGACTCAACACCAATAGAGTAGAATAAGGACACGACCCTTAACAATATGACATATAAGTATACTCTATTACATCAACTTAAAGAACATCTTGACATTGACAACTCTTGAATCATAAGGGTCCCTTTACTTGAACTTAGGAGATCTATCCAAGATCTTCACCTAGGAGACATCCTCTAGCCATCACTACCTACACTTTGTGTAAAAAGATGAAGAAGAATGGTATTAGTACAAGAATCACTAAGTATGACAACCATGCAAAAACATGCATTTAAAGAGGACATTTCATTTTAAATCATGCAACATATCTTCTTAAACTTCATGAACATAGACACATATAATCTCACTATAGTTCAAATACATCATATAGACATGGATGCTACTCATAATAGCCCATAAATTCATTTATCATACTTTGAGTCATATTCAATACATACAATACATTACTTCTCTTTTTATCTTACTTCTTTCCTTAAGAAACCCTCAAGTGTACTTAGTACAATGTATCACCTTGAGGTCACCTTAAAATAGCCTTTCATAAATATGCTTCATAAACACAACCACATATATTCATAAGTCATAAGCACATCATAGACATCAATTTCATATAAAGACCATCATCTAAGACAACTCCTAAGTCACACTAGTGCAATGTGTAGGTAGCATTCCATGAAGTCACCCTAGACTAGGCATAACATACTTAACAAATCATAACACTTTCATTTATAACTAAACATATGACCACATACTTAATAGCATCATATAAGGACTCTTTTCTTTACCACAACCTTAGTCATAACTCATTTAATTCATATCATAGGTAAACCACCCTTATAACCCCTTCACAAGCTTACTTGAGCAATGTACACATAGAGTCCCATACCTCCACATGTACTAAGTAAGCTCACTTAGAAGCCATAAGTGCAATTCACACGCATACTCATAATTCATATCTTGTCATAGCAAAGTCACTTAACATGCATTCATACAATTCATACATAACATAAGTCTTTACTTCATAAGAGGCTCCAATCTTATCCTTTCTTGAAGTCATCTAGTGCAATGCATGAATAGGGTCCACAAACCTAACTATACTAAGTACACTTCTCAAGTAATTTACATTAGAATTCATATTCTTATCTTAGTTAATTTATTAACCTTCGGGAGACATAGCCATAAATGACATAGACCATGTGAGCTACATGAAATATGGTGTTTTACTCCTGCACCTAAAAGAGAAGGTTAACACTTGCATAAGGTGAAACCATTCGTACATAGCTATTTAGGTGGATCCACTAAGCTAGAGTCCTATGTGGACACATAGTTGAGGGTCAAGGAGATTGTTGCTAGAAATCTTGACAAACTGAACGTGAGGGTTTCATCTCACGAGACAACACATATCTTGGGAATCCTGACTTACAAACGTGAAGAAACCCATGTGGGAGGCCGAAATTACTAACGTGAGACCTCCATCTCATTTGCATGTGCTTTCGATGCTAAAAAATAAACTCCCTCTTTAAACATCATTAAGATTTTAGATAACATTTTTTTCATAAAGATTAGGCCTTAGGGACTTACTCCCTCATATATCATATAGCTCAAAGGTATGTAAGATGAGAATGTCATTTCATCATAAAACCTACATCATGTGAGAATGTCCTTTCACATAATCATATTCATATTATAGTCTAGTTTAGAGTACAATTGAGTAATACCTTTCAAGAGACTCACTTATTCATTAGACTACCGTTACATAATTCATTCATACATGCATGTGTGTGTACATATATGTGAGATCTACCTTCACATAAACACTTTTAGGAACAGATGTTCATAAATTCATTAATCATATACTTTACATGCATAGAAATAGGTAATGATGCATAGGAGAATTATCCTTTCCTTAATCATCATGAATCTACCTTATTCATAGATATGCTTGAAGTGTCTATGTACATTAGTCAATATGAACATATAATGGCTATCACATAGCATTGAGGAAGCCACCCTCTAAAGATCAAAATGCATGTACAACATTCTTCAAGTCTCATGTCATACACACATATAGAGTATTTAGGACTATAGACTACACACTCACATTACATCATAGGAGATAAGGACATATTCAACATTAGAATAGAAGAATCCTAGCATACTTTTATTAAACATTAATATAGGGTTCATATAGGTAGGAGTCATGCTACAAGAATACTCATCATTATTAGTCATATAGACCACTCCTAACCCTAACATGGTCATCACATACACACAACATCATCCACACACCTAAATCATGCAACTAGTGTGGAAGACTACTCATAAAAATTCACATAACATCAATTCATTTAGAACATGATATTAGAATCAAAGTTAAATCCTTCAACTTCCTAAACATGGAAATCGTCATATCAATTCATCTTGCATCTAATTCCTTCAAGTCCATGATCATCACACATAAACATGTACAAGAATATAAACTCTGCCACTATAAGTGGACCATACTAATCATCACAATTTGATGTACATTCTAAGCTAATTAAAAGAAATAGATCAACTTACCAAAATCTCCAAGATAATGATCATCTTGATAAATTCCCAAAAATTCATAACCAATTTAAATAAAGGAATATAGAACTAAGCAATTCATTATAATCTAAACATAATCTAATAATCATATCATCCAGATCATAAGACCCACATTATAGGCCAATTTGAGAAATTAGGAGGATCATGGGTTCTTCATGAAATTGAGATTGAAATTCATAATTAAAAAATCAATTAAGCATAAATCCATCATTAGAATGACTTTGAAATCAATTTGACAATGAACCCATGACTAGATTGAAAATTGGAAATTTTTGTCTTTGAATCACTTTTGAAATTATTGATTTAACTCCTTAGATGAATGGATAACTAAGGATGAAGGATCACTTTACCTTATTGTTTGAAGACCCATGAGAAATTTGAGAAGAAACCATGAAAATCCAACCCCTAGCTTGATCTTGAGTTTTCCCTCCAATGGAGGTTTGAGAGAATTTGGAGGAGAAGAGAGCTTTTGGGATTTTTGATTTTCTTATTGGGTGTTGGGATTTTGACTTGGGAAAGGGGTTAGTCTTAAAACCTATTTATAAATGTCTCCCAATATTACCAAAACATTCCCACACTTATTAGGACTTTTAGACATGTTAATCTTATTTTTTTAAAAAAATCTTCATTGGGGAGAAAGTCCGCAACGCGCAGCTGTTCTCACATTATTTTTGGAATTGAACCAATAGAGTCGGTCATATATCCGCGACGGGGAGCAACATTTTGTCTCTTGGTGGACTAGGTCCGCGACGCGAACTGGTTCATCCAATGACCAAATGTTGCTGCCTTGGGCAGCCTGCTAGTCCAAGGCTTGGGTCCTCCTCTAGGTTCCTTTCGTCGGTCCTCGGGGAGTTTTGCCCGGACGTTTCAACTTTATTTACTCTCATACACATGCTAGGAACCTCTCACGTCAATTTGAACTCAAAACAACACATAAAACTTGACGAAAACACACTAAGACACACAAGCACGTTTCAAGGCAAAATTTTCAAACGTCTTGGACGTTTGACCTCCTAACTCCTCCAAACTTAACACACTACCTTTTAACACTATTATTAGTCATTTAAGGACTAAATAAACTCATAACCAACATATTAGGCTCTAATTCAACCTATCTCATTTTGAAGGTGTAGCAACTTAAATGTCTCAAATATATAACTCAGAATAATTTTAAGAAAATATTCAACTTGCATATAGAGGAAACTCAAGTCTAGAATATTAAAACCTGAAAATGAAACAGACTTCTCAAAACTCTACTATCTACAAAGCCTCTTATAACTCTGATGGGCATCGGGACAAGAACAATGACATTTTAACAAACCAAACTTAAAAGTAAATGGGAATGTTTCGAAAACAAAGAGACTAACTGACCAAACTCAATTGGATCAATAGAACGCCTATTGATGACCATGTTTACTTGAATCTTCATAATAAAGATATAGGGAAAATGACCTTAGTACATGAAATGTATGAGCATGCTAGGAGAACTCTAAAGCACATATATAAGCTTGAACTCATAAAAGCATACTCACCTCAACTCAAGGATACTATAGATACTCAACTCTGAAATGCTCAACTTTGTTTAGTATAAAAGCAACACTAAAGATGCATTATACAGAAAGTTTTTACAACAGTAGATAATAACTCAATGTATTTAAAAATATAATAATACTCTTTTACTCTTATTTGGGAGATCTAACCGGCAACCATCATAAGCTATGTGATGATATAGTGTATCATCCACGCTGCAGAACAGTCATATACCTTGTCGGAGAATAAGACATCCTCAACTAAGTAGATCCACTAAGATATGCTTTAAAAGTACGTTGGAATATATGTTTATGGGGACTTTGAGTTGTCTGAATTCGTCTCCATATCGGTGCTTAATACTACTCCCAATAATATAACTCGTGATCATATGTTTAAAAGTATTTTCTCATCCTCAAACTTTTAGATTATTACTCAAAATGTTTTCTTAAAAGAGATTGTACTCAAAACTCCTCATTAACTCATTTGGAAATCAAGGTTTCCTCCTCATTTTAAATATAAAACATTTACTCTTGGGAATGCTTAGTTCCCTTATATTCATTTTGAATAAAAATGAAACACAACTCTCCTCATCCTCATACTCTATGTCACCTCATTCTAGAAGGGATTATACTTTGAAAGTCTTTAGGACCATTTTGAGATTTGGGTAAAGCAGATGCTTGCAGACCCTTGCTATTTCTTCGACCCTTCTCATTATTCTTCAATGGTCCTAACCTCTCAAATACAAAAATAAGTTCTCAAGTCTTAAAACAATTTTAAAAGTTTGCAAAAGACTTCTCAAAATGACTAAAAAGAACTCCCTTGAACTTTACTCTTAACCTTAACTTGAATTTATTAAGTGAATTCAAGAACTATGATTTGGATATATAGAAGTTGTCAATGATTAAATGGAGTTTAGACGGTTGACAATAAGAAAAGAGCGAACACCAAAACTGTAGAGCATGGACATGATGCGGAGAATGATTTTTATTTTTGCTCACGAAAAAAATTACATTGTTTATACATGATTAAGCTTACGCTGACTATTTATATAACTTAGATATATACTAATTCTTGATTATTGTTGATTATGTAATCTTATAGTCAAATACAACGTTGAGTAAATATAAAACATTGACTCTTGGGATACTTCGTCCTCATAAATTCATTTTGAATAAAAATGAAACTCAACTCTCTTCATCCTCATACTCAAGTTCTCAAGTCTTAAAACAATTTTAAAAAATTGCAAAAGACTTCTCAAAATGACTCAAAAGAACTCCCTCAAACTTTAATCTTAACTCTATCTTGAATTTGTTAAGTGAATTCAAGAATTATGATTTGGATATACAGAAGATGTATATTATTAAATGAGGTTTAGACAGTTGACAATAAAAAAAGAGAGAACATCCAAACTGGAGAGCATGGACACAATGCAGAGAAGGTTTTTTATTTTTGTTCGCAAAATAATTTTTAAGACATAAGATTTCGTATATAGCTATAACGTACATACATAGAGAAATAAACAATGTATATACACAACAGATTTACATATATACAGTTCACCTTACTCCACTCGCTCATCACTCTCCTCGCTCTAACATGCAGCTACGAATTGTAATTAACAAAGTATAGTTATAGAGCCTAATTAAATTTATTTTAATGACTATGTGTGAAATCTTCTCATAATAAAATGAGCCAACGGCCTGATCCTTTAACTATGAAAATAAATTTTAAAAAACTTTAATAATTTTATTTATCATGATTAATTAGTTGCATTTATCTTTATGTAATTTCTTAGCATAAATATTTTTTTTATATTACCGATACATAAAACTTAAACTAAAAAAAACAAAAAAAACTACATATCTGGACATAAATTTCAACTTTATTTAAAATTTTATAAAAATAGAGATAAAAAGATAAAATTGTATTTAATTATACTTTTTGGAAAAGAAAAAAAAGAAAAGTGTATTAAAATGTGCGATAAATGTATTATCCATTATTAAAATTTGTATTATATATGAATAATAAATTGTTATTTGTAATATGTATTAAACTTGTATTAAAAATGAATTAAAAGTGATCAAGTGAAAAAAAGATATTATTGCTATAAATGGTAAATATTTTTTTATTTTAGTATATTTATGTAAGTTTCCCATTATTAAATCACAACCACCCTCTCCGATATGTTGCACTAAATTGAAAGAAGAACAACCTTGTATTTGTGGATTCATCGAAGATCCTAAGTTGAAGCCATATATTAAGTTCACTCCTCAAGCAAAAAAAGTTTTTAAAACATGTGGAGAACCACTTCCCAATTGTTCAAATGTTTTCAACAAAAAAGGGTGAAAATTAAATAATGATGAAAATGTTATCATTTAAATGTTTATTACTACTTTATTATACCTAAATATAGATGATGCTGATATATTAATCAAACTTTCTTTTGCGTATGTACTTTGATTTGATTCTAAATAATTGTCTAGATTTACCTATGATGTTTGCTTTTTGAGTACTTCTTTTCTTTTTTTGAAATAAAAGGTAATGTTCTTTTAAGAGAATGAAAGGAAGACAAATAAGCTATTTCTAAAATTAAAGCAAAAACAACAAAAATAATATTAAAGAAACAGAAAAACAACAATGTGGACAAAAATGAGTGAACAAGTAGACATGAAACTTTTATGTTTAGGCACAAATTATCATTTTGGAATAATACATAAACAATCTTTGGAATAATACACAAATTATCATTTTAGAATTATTAGTTGTTAAAAGGAAATTAACTCAGCTTTGACATGATGCCCAAAAAAAAATTTATGCATTAAATTTTTAAAAATGGTATAATGTATTGACTTGTGGAATTATTGGTGGAAAATAATAATCTTTTTATATTTTTGCATTAAATAGGTCAACCTTATCATAATTTATCTGGAAAAGGATCAAAATTGCCCCTAATTATGTGAAATAAATCACTTATATCATTCGTTATCATTTAGATTTAGGATTAAAAAAAAAGTCTCTGCTTTACGTAAGAGACCACAAATACCCTCAAGAATTAACACCCAAATATTTAGTGACATGACAAGCCACGTAAAACTAATTCTTCCACCTAATGTTGTCAACCCTAAAAGAACTAGACCTTTAGTGGCGACAACAGTAGCCACAAAAGCCCAGAAAATCATCACTAAAGGTTTGACACAAAATAATTTCTTCTTTTTTTTTTAGTAATTTGTGATTTGCATACCTAAATATACATAATTTTGTGGCTTACCCTTTATTCTATATATATATATTTTAATGATTTGCATCCTAATTTCCTTTAACTCTTTATAAATTCGTAACAGATTTTCCTTTTTTTATTATTACAAGGATAAATAATTAGGGAATCAATATATATATATATATATATATATAAATGAGGATCATAGACAAGGTGATGTGGTACCTCTCTATGGCCTCCATTTGCATTAATTTTTTTTCTCTTTTTTTTTTTGCTTTTTTTAAATAAATTAATTATTATATCATAAAAAGAATTACTAAAATTTATTACAAATAAATATTTTATTAATGGAGGATCATTTATAACAAAAACTTTTCATCTTTTTTATTTGTTTATCTCACTTATAATAAAAGGAGAAATATAATTTATTTATTTTTGACTTTTTAAATTTAAATTAATTATTTTATTATAAAAATATATGACTTTATTTAGACAAATATATATTTTATTTTTTAATTTATTCACTAGGAGATACTAATCATGACTTGCCCCTCTTTAATTTTTACTTTTAATAATATTCATAACTCTCATAAGTTTATGATGTCTTGTGGTATTCCTTTAGTTTGCCTATAAATTCATATTAGTTTATGAAGATTAACATTCACAAGTATCCTTTCTCTTTTCATCATATAAGTTTGGTTTGTACAAAAAAAAGAAGTATATGAAGGTAAGAAATATTTCATTGCAAATTTTTATTTTTTATTTTCTCTATTTTTGTCTATATAAATTAGTATTTGGTTTGTGAATGAAACTAACATGTAACCAAAAAAAAAAAAGTACATGATGTTAATAAATATATCATTCTCAAGTTCTTATTTTTTTATTTCCTTTATTTTGTCTACATAAATTTATATTTATTTTCATGAAGATCCACATATAAAGTTATAATTTCTCTTCTTCATCATACTTTTTTGTAAATTAACTAACATGTAACAAAAAAAAATATATGAAGGTAGGATATATTTCATTCTAAAGTCTTTCTTTTTATTTTATGTACTAAGACATGTTTTCTTAATATATATTTTTTTATGTTTGTATTATAACTTATCAAGTAAGTATAATTAAAAAAATCTCTGTAATTCTTAACAATGTGTTGTCTATATGCAATTGCTCTTTCTAATAGTTAGTTTTTCAGATATAATATATTTTGATATAATATTTGTTAGATTTCTAGAAATAATTATTATTTAGTATTGTTAGTACTATTGAAAAGATAATATACTAATACATTAAATATAGTTTTATTTTGTTCTTTCTTTTCATATAATTATTTTTTATTGGTATATGATTCAGTTGGTTTCATATAATAAGAGTTTGACATATGGATCAAAACATGATGGCGGATCTCTTTGCAAAGGAAGATGGTAGAGGGAAAAAAATGAAGCATAATTAGAGATTATTTTTTCAGTTTGAATTGTATTAGCAACTTAGTTACTTTTGTTAGAGTTTTTTAAATTTTAATTTATATAAATAATTTAATTAAATGTATTATATTGTCAATGTTAATCATTTGATCCTTTAGTATTCTACTTTCTTTTTGTTATGAAAAAAATTAAAATAATTATTTCATTTTAACAACAACAAAAAAATTTATGATGATTAGTTTCATTTTTATTTTAATTAGAAAAAGTAACTAAAAATAAAATATTATTTTCATGATGTCATTTTTTGTGTATGTAACAATCTGCCACCGTTCTTTTTGCTTCGAAATGTATTTATAATTTTTATGTAATCACCAATTATTATATTTTCTCTGTTCATTTTTTGTATTTTCACCTCTTATTTTTATTTATTTATTTTACAAACAAAATCAATATATAATTAGTAATACATTTATTGTCTAATAAAATTATACATTTGAATTATTTATAACTCATGTCTCTTCATCTTGCTTGTAACATTTGATTTAAATATTATTCATAACTTTTATATGTTTTATTTTTTCGTAAGTCTTATAAATATTTAATTAATGTTTAAAAAATTATAATAAGCAAATGTAATGATAAAATTAAAAAAAATCAATTTTGTTTTGACGAAACCAGAGTTTGAACAGAACATTAGTACTGCTACAAAAGATATTACATTAGTACTCTTACAAAATATTATCTATACATTTGATACTAACCTAAATATTATTTTATATAATCGCGTGAAGCGTGAATAGTTTCACTAGTTACATATAAATTAGAAAACAAAAAGTGATTAAAGATAAATCTAATCATGGATATATTATTTATATAAATTCAATTAAAGAGAAAAACAATTTTGAATACAAGTCATTTGTTGTTTCTTTCTTTCTTTTTGTTTCGGGTAAAAGAATTTTGTTTGTAAGTCGATGAGAAGTTTGTTTCAGTATTTGTTTTTGTAGTACGTTCATTAAGAAAGGAAGTCCAAATAAATCAATTATTTATCGAAAGAAAAATAATATAATTATATTATTATTATATTTACAAATCTTCACAAATTAACAATCTACTAATATTTTTTTTATTTTATCTTCGTAAATAATTAAAAAAGAATTTTTTTTAATGATATTGCAAAGAACTCCGGAGATTATGAGACAAATCAGTGAGAATAATAAAATATGATGTAAGTCGGTATCATGTCTCGAGTCTATATCCTCGACGCGACTGACACTCGAAATTATTCCTAACCCCAATCAAACGCTTGGCCTGACTTAGCTCTCAACGGAAGACTTACTCAAAATTAGATAAAAGTTTCAAATAATTAACTTGGAATATTTTAAAACATTCTACTGGCCAAAAAAGGCAACTCAAATCTATAACATTAACAATGGAATATGAAACAGAATTCTCAACTATTACATTCTATGAAGCCTATAATACTATCAGGGATTTTGGAACAAGACCCTAGTCGTCGTAACAAAATTGAATTAATAGAAATAAACGAGGGATCCTTCGTGTAATGACCCTCCTTTTCATTTCTGTGTTTTTCCTTTTGTGTGTCACTTAGAGCATTCCAATAACGACACCAAATCATTTATGATTTGATGGGACTGACAGTTCTGTCACTTGGTCATTCATTTGGTTATTGTGCAAGTTTTAGTGTATTGGAGCTTATGAACCTTGAAGGATCGTTTTCGATCAAAAGTTCAAGAATATCACATCGGAATCCAATTCTGAGGTTTTCCGTGTGAGTCAGTGCGATTAGGCGTTTTAACTTTAAGTTTAAGTCTAAGTTTGACTTTAGTCAACATTTTGGGTAAATGCGCTTGAGAATTTCGTTAGTGCGGTTAGCTTTGAAATATCGAGTTTGGTCTAGATTAACCCTGCTTTTGTCTCTCAAGGTTTCCTATATTTTTCTGAGCCCTTTTGTGGTATTTGACTTAAAATGACATTTGGGTGTGGGACACAATTTTTATTAAGATGACCTTGTATGGAAATTTCAACTGCGTCGTTGATCCACAATATTTATTTTGGTATGGTTGCACATCTCGTTTGTGTACACGGAGTTCCGAACAAATTCGGAGCACCCCGTTGAAGCTTTCAGGTTTTCGGGAAAAATTGTAGAAAAATCTACAGATTTTGGAAAATCTTTAAAACATCTTTAGCTCTCTCATCTCTCAATGGATGTTAGGCGATTCGAAGTGCGGGAACTTCATATTTACGGTGGATTCACTGTAAAGTGTTCGAAAGTTATCGAGTACGTATATTTCGAGGTAAATTTTGTGATAACCTGATTGTTAGTCCCTTTTTCGAGCGTTTGTTTTTGAATCTCTTGTTTTGGTCATACGTCACTTATGTTAGCTCGTTGGGTGATTCGAAGTTCCACGTGTTGGGAATTATCGTGGCTACGTCTTAGAGTTATCAAGGAGTGTTGGTCACCTTTCAATAGTTGTAAATTTCTAGTTCAACCTATTGTATGTTCCCTTTTAATTTGATCAAAAAGTGGGTTTCTTGCATTTTGGGTCTTGCTGTATTTTGAGACCCAATGTGTTCCATTTTGTAACTTAATTTCGGGTACTATTTTAGGTTTTTTGGCGGAGTCAAACCCGAGCAGTTCGGTGTTGTTCCCACAATTCCCGTTTTGACTCAAAAAATTGACCCATCTCCGTGTATTGTAATTTTGGTGTCTAAACGATCGTACTAACATTGTGATCCTATATTTGATAGAGTGGCAACATTCAAGGGTCACTCAAAAAGGAAAAACTCCGGCAAAATGATTTGGAGCGCATATTAAGGTAGGCTATGACTTCATTTATATTAGATTGAGCTTAATTGTGTAAAAATATGTCGATCGGAGTGGATTGAGATTGGTTACCAATTTCCTACTTTACTTTGATTAGATACCTTATGTTAGGATCGATTGACCATATTTCGAGTGTAGTATCATGTTAACCGGTTTATTAGAGTTGCATGTTTATGTGCTAAATGCTATTGTATGATTGTATGTTACGTATTATATGTTTTATTCATCCTTAACTCTAAGCTTGATGTCCTTAGTCTAGTTTAGGTTAGCATTGCCTTAGACTTATGACCCATATGGGCTAGACAACCTTGACTTTCTATCGAAGTCTTTTAGATAACATAGCTCCCTGTAGACTAGAGTAGAAGACTTGAGTCATATAGTTTTAGATTAGGCGCTATCGTTGCTTGTTGCACTTTGGTATCTTCTCCCTCTAATTCTGCGATTCCGACGCATTTCCGAAGGTTCAATGCATCACTAAAGGTGTGGAATTGAGATAGTATAAGCTTCGAGCCTTTTCTATGATTATTTAGAGTGGACGGCATTACACGTTGTCTGTTGTTGGATTTCATCCTATTGGAGATACTATCACCCCTGGACCGTTCTTTCTAGCTGGGCTGGAAGGGTATCGCTAGTTGGGTAGACTCAGTCATTTCGGTGATCACCCCCGGGCAACTCTTTCTAGCTGGGCTAGGAGTGTCCTACTGGTTAGGTGTCCCTGAGTCACTCTTTATAGTTGGGCTGAGAGATGACTACTTTGTAGGATGACTCGTGATATCTACCTCACCCACAAGTCCCTCTTGCTAGCTGGGCTGGAAGTGGACTGTTTGCTTGGATGCCCCCTTGGTGTCACTCTTTCTAGCTGGGTGGAGTGCAATGTTAGCTGGGTAGAGTCTAATGAATTATCTTGGTTGCTTTGTGCTGGGAGCCTGTTTTCTTGTTTCCCAATAGTCTTATCTATTTTGTGTACCTGTCGAGCTTATGGAAGTTTATTCTGGTTTTATTTAAACTGACGCACGAGTGTACCTTCTGAGCTTATAGGGGGCCCATTAGGTTTAGTTTAATTGTACTTTTGAATTAGCCGTTCAGCATTTTGTTATTTAGATTATTTTGATACATGTGCTTGTTGGACTTAATGTTTTCTCAATGTGGTTATCGCACCAATTTGTCTAAAACATGAATTTGTGAGTGATAAGCTTGCTGCAATTCTACCCATCGTTATGGCCTCTTTATTTTCTTACTTTGGATAGTGTTGAAATGATTTAGTTGCTTTAAATTTACGTATTTTAGCTTAGCCTTTTGATTATAAGAAATGTCTCTCCATGCCAAGTTCTATTTATTCATTCGTATGGTGTTAAATTTCTTTTAATATGCATTTGTCAATATCTGTAATCAAGGACAGTCAATCTTGGATTGGCTACTTGGATTGAACACTTGAAATGCCTTAAAAACCTTCTTGAAGCGTAAATAAGTACCTATTACATTTTCTCTAAATTTATTAAGATTTAATCTGTTAAAATCTTTTTAAAATAAGTTTTCTTAATATCTTTTAAAAAACTAAGTGACTTTTCTAAGTATTTTTCTCAAATTGTTTTATACTTAGAAATATTTCAAAAAGTGATTTTACTAAATTAGTAAAAAATTACAGCATAACATCTACATCGTAGAGTGTTCAAAGAGTGTTGGTCACCTTTAAATATTTATAAATTTCTAGTCAACCTAGTGCATGTTCTCTTTTAAGTTGATTAAAGTGTGGATTTCTTGCATTTTGAGCCCTGAATGTGTTCATTTTGGAATATAAGTTCGGGGTACTGTTTTGGGTCTCTTGGCGGAATCAAATTCGAGAAGTTTGGTGTTGGTACCACAATTCCCATTTTGACTCCAAAAAATTAACCTGTCTCTGTTTGTTGTTATTTTGGTGTCTAACTGATTGTACTATCGTTATGATCCTATATTTGATAGAGCATTCAAGGGTCATTTAGAAAGGAAAAGCTCTGGCAAAATAATTTAGAGTGCGCGTGATTGGCCTTAAGGTAGGCTACGACTTTCTTTTTATTAGATTGAGCTTAATTATATAAAAGATGTCTGTTGGTGGATTGCATCCAATTGGAGATAACATCACCCTGGGGTCGTTCTTTCTAGCTAGGGTAGGAGTGTGTCATTAGTTGGGTAGACTCAGTGATTTTGGTGATCTCACCTGGGCTTCTCTTTTTAGCTGGGCTAGTAGTGTGTTGTTGGTTAAGTGTATCCGGGTCACTCTTTCTAGTTGGGCTGGGAGATGACTGCATGGTAGGACGACTTACGATATCTACCTCACCCACAAGTTCTTCTTGCTAACTAGGCTAGGAGTGGACTGTTTGGTTGGATGCCCCCCTAGGGTCACTCTTTCTAGCTGGGCTGGTAGTGCATTGTTGGCCGGAAGGAGTCTGATAGATTATATTGGTTGCTTTGGGCTAGGATTTTGGTTTTTTGTTTCTCAATAGCCTTACCTATTTTGTGTACCTGTCAAGCTTATGGGGGGTGGGTATGTTCAAGTTTTATTTAAACTTTGGCACGAGTGTACCTTATGGAATTATGGGGTCCGGTTAGATTTAGTTTAGTTGTACTTCGTTTATTTCTGGTATGCTCGTGTGCTTTCATTCCATATCCGATTTGACTTCTTTGTGTCTAGATTCTATCCTTTCTTATTGTTTTTACCCTTTTTGCTCAGTATGTCTTTGATGCCTACTGAGTACCTATTGTTTTGGTACTAATGCTACACTCTGCATTTTTATTGTGATGTAGGTCCCAGTACCAGTTACAAGTGTTGATTAGTTTCAGCCTTTTGTTGCAGTTGTAACTCGCAGACGAGGGTGAGTACTTGACGTTTTGAGTTTGTTATGTCTTTTTCATCTGTTTTAGCTAGTCTTGTTGCATTTGAGACACACTTTTTGTGGTCCACTTTTTGGGACTTGTACTCTTTGTTAGACAGCTCTGTACTAGTGACTTTCAGGTTTTGGGAGGGATTTTTGTATATATTTATTTTGGTGTGCTTTCGCCTTGTTGTCCTTGTTTAGATTATTATTTTCGTTCGTTTCTGCCCTTTTGCTAATTACTCGATGTTCTGGATTACAGGTTGGCTTACCTACTGGTGGGGTATAGTAAGTGCTATCATGACTTGACAATCAGGTTGTGATCCAAAAGCAAGGACACTCACATAGATTTCTGGGACTGCTAGTGGTATCAACGGGGCGCATGTTGATAATCCTGATCTCTTGTATTTGCATCATGAATGATGCAAGACGAATGGTGTCAGTACATTGAATGTACGAGCATTCAAAGAAAGATCTAAAACATGACACAAGTTTGAACTTAAGCTGAAGAAACATACTCACCTCGTCATAGCTCAAGGATAATTAAGAATACTCAAAGATACTCAATATAAAAGCGATAATAGAGATGCATTACGAAGAAAGCTTTTAAAACACTTGATAACAACTCAGTATATTTAAAACTACAATAACTCAGTTTGTATATAAAGATCAAAAAATAACTCAATTTGTGAAATTCTCTAACTGACAACCATTACTATGAGTTATGTGGTGATACGACGTCTCACTCTCGCTGTCAGAATTTTCTTATACCTTGTCGGGTATAGGTTTCTTCAACTAAATGGATCAACTATGCTTAAAATGCAATAAGGAATCATCTAAAAGTATGATTCTTTCTATATGTTCGCTACATGGTTTATAAAGACTTTAAGTTTGTTGCACTCGTCTTCATATCGGTGCTCAATACTACTCTAATAATACAACATAACCCATGTGTTTAAAAACACTTTCTTATCCTCAAATATTGAGATTATTACTCAAAAGGTTTCTCTTAAAAGAGATAGTGTTCAAAACTCCTCATGAACTCCTTTGGAAATCAATGTTTCTTCTCATTTTAAATGTAAAACAATTACTCTTAGGAATACTTAGTTCGCATATATTCATTTTGATAAAATGAAACTCAACTCTCCTCATCCTCATACTCAAGTACTCAAGTCTTTAAAACAAGTTTTAAGAGATTGTAAAAGACTTCTTAAAATGTCTCGAAAGAACTCTCACGACTTCAATCTTAACTCCTACCTTGAATTTGAATTATCAATTCAAGGGTTATTATTCATATCATGAAATATTTCTCAATGTTTAGATGTAGTTTAGAATTAAAAAAAGCAGTGAAAAATGCACTTTAAAAGAACTAAGACGGGACAAACGATGAAAAAAAATAGGGCAGGCGACCCTAGCGCACTGAGTTGTGCGGATCGCCGGCCCCTAAACTTCAGAATCTCTTTTCGGCACGCCATCCCCCTGTCCACAAAATTCGATGAATTTTCTTCCTCAATTTCTTGCCCTAATTCACCTAGAATCGAATGGTTTCTTTTTAACTCTCCTAGATTCGAATAACCATCCTTAGTAAACAAAAATTCACTCATAAACAGCCCTTAAACTACTAACATTTATCTCAAGAATTCATCAAACCTCATTATTATAGATTTATGAAATGAAACTTCAAGAACGAAATTTCGGATCAAAATCACATGATTGACGGTGGATGAGCGAACCCAACACTATGAGAGTCTACATACATCAAATTCTTGGCAAAATTTCTCGATAAAATCTCAAGAATATTGACGAACGCATTAAACCTCTCCTCTTTTCTCCTCTTGAACTCCTCTCAAAACCCTAAACGTGATTTTAAGTTGTGAAATTTGATCCAAATCATATTCTGAGTTTGAATGGTGTTCAACTATTCATTATAATACTCCACATTTCCACTACTAAAAAGTTACTATTTTTTGCTCAATTTTCATTGGAAAATGTTCAGTGAATATTTCCTCAAATATTTTGATTGAATTTGTCAGAAAAGAAAAAAAGATATTGTTTTAATAGGGGAAATTAAGGAAGTGAGAATTTATTTTCCATTATCAATTTTTCTCTGAACTTTGCAACATAAATTTTGCGCTAAAATTTATGGTGAAAAAAGTTTTATTTCTAGTAATATTTAGTCAACGGAACTATGTAACCCCACCTGCTGAGAGCATTTATGTCATAGGGGTATAGTGTTTATGAGCCAAGTGTTTGATAATCAAGGACTGTTTAGATATTGGACCCCTACAAAGGATCTTGTGGGTTATATGTCTTTCAATGCTTTAATAATAATTCACAATTAATGCCTCTTTGTTTTTTGTTTTATAAGTGGGATTGAAGTACTAGAGCACATAATTATGATGTTAATCAAAATTTCCTCTACAATCATTCAAGCACATTATATCACAATTGTTATATTATATTGTGATGCACTAAGTTTATGGAAAGAATGCATTGTAGATCAGAGAAATATTTCCATTTCTTTTTTCTAATGGTCATTAATGTACTCCCAAGTCCCTCCATTTATTCATGTGGGCTCTTGACTCTCTAAGATTGATTTTTTTAAAAGAATAGATTATGAACCTGACTCAATCTAACGGTTAGCTCATAAAGAGTGGATTGCTAAATATTACATAGAACTCCATTTCATTTGTGGAATTCTAATGATCATACATGCTCAAAATTGAATATTTGAAGCATGGATAATATATTCAAAAATTTAACATCAGAAATAATGAATCATGATAGTCTGACTCTATATCAAACAAAATGATTTTGAACCTAATTTAACCTTAAAAACTAACTTATGAAGAGAAGTCATCACAAATTATGGAACAAGACTTAGAACTCCATCTCACAACCAATGTGAACTCTAAAAAAAATAATATAACTATTGTTTGAGTGAACATATAAAACATAGAACTTTGTGGTCAATGGACTAATGACAAACAAACACTAGTAGAGAGATCCAGCCAGTATCTGTCAAGGACTCAATGTGACTCCAAGGTGATGGAAGAGCCAACTTACTATTGTATTGGATGGCAAAATTGCACCCTTTCTGGCTCTCCAAACCTCATGGGAGCAAATTCATATGAATCCACACCTACCACCTTATTTATTCCTAAATTATTTCTAATTATATACTTGCAACATTCTTTTTGGAATAGACAAAAGATAAATATGTCATATAAATTGAAACAGATGAAATAGCTATATTCGATGTACTTGATATAAATGAAATATAATGTTTTTTTAAAAAAAAAACTAATAACTTTTTAGTGCTAAGTAAAACTAGAAATATGATCCATATGTATATATACTAGACAGATAATATGAAAATGAGGAGTGGAGTGGGACGGGATGTATTGAGGTTGGTGGAGAGGAAGCTAAGGCCCACTCATAATTTGAAGACTTTGAATGCATCAATATTATCTTAGCTCAAATATGAGCTCTAAGATAAACTTCAATGAAAAATAATAAAATAATTAAACACTCTCGACTCTCTCTAGCTGGACTTCAAACCCAACTCTTCTGGGTGGATGTTTTAGCTTGTAGAGGCGAATCGAGGATTTGATATTTTTGAGTGCATTAATATAAACATAGCTCAAATATGAGGTCTAAGCTAAACTTAAAATAAAACAATAAAAAAACAGGCTTGAGTAGGATTCAGACCCTGATCTAGAGGGGGGTATCTCTAGCTTCAACTAATTGCACAATGACACTTTTATGTTTTTTATGGGTGCGTTGTTAAATATATCTTAATTTCTATCAGTTTTTCAATAGATATACATATATACATATAATTTTTTTTAAAGTTAGCGGGTGTACGTGCATTCCCTCCATTTAGTGTGGGTCCGCCCTTGAACACAATGACACTCCTATGTCTTTTATGAGTGTATTGTTAATTATATCCTAATTTTTGTTAGTTTCTCAAGATATATATATATATATATATATGACTTTCTGAAGTTAACGGATGTACGTGCACTCTACTCAAAGGGATCGGTTTGCATCTGGGAGGAAGCGATAGTAATATGAAATGTCTCTATGAAACTTAGTTTTTTCCATTTTTACTAACAAAGTCATTGTTCTTATTATTGTTGAGGAATTCGTTATTTTTATTTATATATATTTTTTAAAATGTACCTATATTGACAATAAAAAAAAATTAAAATATTTTCTGTCATATCGAATACACGCTTAGGTGAGAAATAAGTTACATAATTATCAAAACTTGCAATGAAGTTATCCTAAATGACTTATTTAACAATTCTCATTCTAGAGAAGTTGAACATTTTTTGTATACATTCGTTAGATAAATATTTTTTTTTCTATAAACCCAAATTTATCAAACTCTAACGCAAGATGAAAAAATCCAAAAAATAAAAGAATCCAAAAGTGCAAGATCAGCATCCCATCAGCTTTTGAACCGTTTCAGAAAGAACCTCCATCAGATATTATTACATTTGTCAACATTTTATGCAATACTTTGGAAACACAAACACAGCTATATTAACCCAATAAACCCTCCCCTGGTTCCTAATGTTCTCAAAATATTCTCCCCATTATCCGGATTCAAAATCGGTTTAAAATTTAAAATTTAAATCAGTAATAAAGTTAGAATTTTTATTAAAAAGGTTTAATATATGAAGAAGTATACAAATAAAATAATAGAAAGAGATTTGATATTTACTATTTATATATAAAAATTATTTAAACCATATGTAAAAAATAAACATTTATTAATCATTTTAAATCACAAGTTTCAAAAATATTTGTTTTCCTTAAATTTCATATCATGATTACAATTTAAAAAAGAAAATTAACAGCAATAAATAGACACACTAATAAAGAGTGTTAAGGTCTTTACTGATATTAACTAAGTGTCATTAGGTTCAATGTTGCTAAAGTATTTAGAGACATATGCTAAGAGCGTTAATTGTAGCTAAAATACATATTTAGAGCCAACTGAATTATTACCGTTAAAAATTGATTAAAAAAAAGTATGATAAGAACTGAATTCAGATATAAATATTTTTAATATTTATCTCGATATAAAAAATAAAAAAATAGTTTCTGAATTCTATAAACTCGTGCGTTATACACTAAATCCACTCCTACCCCTCCCTGCTTACGAATTATCTACATGCCTCATTTAGATCTTCACCATGCCTACGTTTGCTCTTACGCGGCGGATCGTTCTAAAAAGCCCTCAATTTTCCTCTATTTTCTACTCAACCACCTCAATTAAGCTATCTATATAAATAGCAATATTCATATAACTAAAATTTCATCTTCATCTTCTTCTTTTTTCTTCTCTTTAATTAGAAATATATTTTTTTATTAGTGTCTTTGTATGTACAATTGACTGGTAGTTGACAACTCACTTATAACAATTATAATCATATTGATCTGCGAATCTATAAATTCATTTCAACCAATCAAAGATTTTTTAGGTTAACAAGTCGTCTTGCCATGGCTGCCTCCGAGCTCTCTGTAGTCTTACCCCGTGTCCTCATCGTCTCTAGACGAGCCGTTCGCAAGAACAAGTTTGTTGATTTTGTTGGTACGTCATTATCTTTTTTTTCTCTTTTTCATTTCATGTAAAGGTGTTACTCTTTGATAAGTTAAATAATTATATTTTTATTATAATTTTTGTAAATGCTTGTCAAATAGTACACTTATAATACTTTTTAGTGTATAATTTTCTAATATGTAAATATACTCAAATTCAGAGTTAAAATTACTATTTTGACCTTCATACTTAAATTCCCTAACATAAATCAGAATAAATATTGCATTTTCAATTTATCTTCTTTTTTTTTTTTTACATTTTGTTGGATGGCGTTGTTAAAATTTCTGATTCCGTTACCTTCACAGGAGAATATCATCTTGATCTTATAGTAAGCTACGGAGCTGTCCCAGTAATTGTACCTAGAGTTTCAGGGGTCCATATGTTATTGGAAAGCTTTGAACCAATTCATGGAGTTCTTCTATGTGAAGGGGAAGATATAGATCCTTCTCTATATGACGACGAATCCAATCATCTGTCTCCTGAAGAAATCGAAGAAATTCGAAGAAGACATGTGAGTGATACAGCCATTGACAAAGAAAAAGACACAATTGAGCTGAGATTGGCAAAGCTCTGTCTTGAAAGGAATATACCTTACTTGGGAATATGTCGAGGGTCACAGGTACAATCAAATTTCTCTATAATAACGTTACAATAAAAAAAATTAACTTTTTTAGTAAAAATAAGAAAAATAAATACTCTCATTATATATTTATTGTCTCTTTCTCTACCCTTATACCCTCTTATTATATTGTTTGTATAGATTTTATTTTTTTTTGTATAGATTGTATACATATGACTTTGGATAGTATTTTTAATTTACATACTAAACACAAAAAATAAGAAAATTATTTATTTTTCACTAAAATAATTAGGTGTATTTTTGATAGTTTACTCAGATTTATTTTGAATGCAACAAATTTAAAATCAATACAATAAGGTATTGTAGTCCAGTGACTTTTGGCATTTTGAAAAAGTTAAAATATGAAATTTCGTGCGTTCGAATCCTACTAGCATACAACATTAATTCTTTGATTTAATTAAAAAATAAAACAAATATAGCATCAAAAAGTAAAATATTTTTACGATTAAATTATGAATTCATCTCTGTCTATCCGTGTTTAATTTGTAGGTTCTTAATGTAGCATGTGGAGGAACTCTTTATAGAGACATTGAGAAAGATCTCTCAAGAAACCTCCCTCAAGACAAAAGGGTAGTTCACATTGATTATGATAACTATGACAATCATAGACATATTGTCAAGATAATTGAAAATACCCCATTACACTGTTGGTTCAAAGATTCATTAGAAGATGATACAATGGAAATTTGTGTAAATAGTTATCACCATCAAGGAGTCAAGAAATTAGCTCAAAGATTTGTTCCTATTGCATTTTCACATGATGGTTTAATTGAAGGGTTCTATGATCCTGATGCTTATAATCCTGAGGAAGGTAAATTTATTATGGGACTTCAATTTCATCCAGAGAGAATGAGACAACAAGATACTGATGAGTTTGACTATCCTGGATGCACTTTTGCTTATCAGGTTTTTCTATACACTTCTCAACTCTTCCCTTACTATAACAAATAAAGAATTTAGTGATAATTACCTAATGGAAATAATATAATTATCGCTATATTACATTAAGCGATAGTAATATAATATGAGTATTTATAATCAACTTACACTTTATATAATTTTCACTAAAAACTTTAGTGACTCTTGATACAATAATATTAACTCAATTATAGCTTTATATTTTATAGCCACTAAATGTCTCTTTTATTTTATCGTATGTTCTGTGACAATTAACTTTAATACAATGATAATGTTTGATTGAATTTTTATATAATCAGATCACATAAAAGATGACTACGTATAAATATGATTAATAACAATAAAAAAATATAGCAGGTTACTTGTTGTAACATATTAATATTATTTCGAATGATAGCTAGTAAAGAAGCAACTTATCCATGTATTAATTTCTATATAAGTTATAAAATGTTACGTTGCTAGTTAAGAAACAAGCTATTGATGAATAAAATTAATACGGTATATGATTTCGTGTAGCTAATACATGTATAAATTATAAAAAAAATACGTGTAATATATTATGAAGAGTCAGTGATGAGATAATTAATACATACATAACTAATATCTGCAATATTAATACTTTTATAATTCTAACCGGCTACTAAATAAATGATTGATGTTTTGGGTAGGATTTTTTTACTCTTTTTTGACTTATATCTTATGAGTTAGTTGAAAGTTATTTAATTTGCAGGAGTTTGTGAAAGCTGTAGTTGCTTACAACAAGAAGTTATCAACAAGTGTCCAAAAACCCATAAAGCTTAATCAAGAAATGGAAAAAAAGAGGAAAATTATAGTTAGAAGTTTTTCTCTTGCTAGGAATATATATGAAGGAAGCAGCCAGATGCATCCATCAAAAGAATCTGACTTGGATGCTGGGGCAGAGTTCCTAGAGGTATATATAAAAAATTTATTTTATAAAATTTCAGTGATTACAATAATTGATACAAGTCCATCACTACTTCAATTTGTATCAAGATTGTGATCATATATATATATATATATATATATATATATATATATATATATATATATATATATATATATATATATATATATATATATATATGAGTTTGAATATACGTTCATTTTTAATATCTTTCTATTTTAATTTGTGACCTTCATTCTCTCCTATTTAAAATTATGTCCTCGATAAGTTAAATTTATTTTTAATATCTTTCTATTTTAATTTGTGACCTTCATTCTCTGCTATCTAAAAAAAAAAAAAAAAAAAACTATGTCCTCGATAAGTTAAAGTTATATCATGTATCATTTCTAATCACCTCTCCCTATCAAACTCATCTTTGTTAGACTTACCCCTCACTTCATTTTATCCACCATAAAGGTTACTCCATCTTGTCACGAATATCTTGGTTAATGTAATCTGATTATATTTACTTGTTATAACAGATGACATGTTCATAGTTAAAAAAAATATATGTGAGTTTAATATATTTCAAAAAGATCTATTTATAGATATCCTTTTAAGTAATCTAATAGTTAGGCGGAGCCAGGTAGGATCAACATATTCAAATTCATTTGAAATTTTTTTATTATTATTTATACATGATTAAATTTATGCTAATTAGGTAGGTTAGATATCTTCAAATTCATTTCAATCTCTTTTTTTTGTTATATTATTTATATGTGATTAAACTTACGCTCACCATTTATATAACTTACATACTAATCTTTGATTGTGGTTGATTATGTAATATTGTAGTCAAATACAGCATTGAGTATCCAACAAGAGACAAGGTTAATTGAGATGGGAGCCACAATAAGAAATGGATGTTCTTACTTAGAGAAATTAAAGATGAATGAGGAGAGAGAAGGGTTAGCTAGAAAGATAATGGGGAAAATGTCTGTGGAACAATTATCTGATCTCAAGTCTTTTTACAACATGATGGGACTAATATGCTGTGAAGTATTAGAAAGAAAACTACAAGATATTGTTAATGAAGTTGCCTCTTAATCACAACTTCTCTTGGATCTTTATGCATGAGATTTTGTTTTTTATTGCTTTGTTGTCAAGTTTTTATGTACTCTTTTTTATTGTTTGTGACATTTCATGAATGGAAGTTAGTTTCTTTCTCTCTCTCTCTTTTAAGAGCATCACATGTATGGAAAAAATAGTCAAAGTCTATGTAAGAGAAAATGACAAAAATACATATAATAGTTTTTTATACTAGATATGAAAGTGAATTTTGTGTTTATTTATCTAAAAATGTGGGAAGATTAAGAGGACGTCATTTTAGGGTCTTATGAAATAATAAATTTTATAAAATGCTAATTAAACCAATTATATTGTATGAGATGGTTGTGGATCAATTAGCTATATATGTTGCCTTGTCAAGTTTTTATGTACTACTCCTACTTCTCTTTCTTGTGACATCACATGAATAGCACTTGTTTTTTTTCTTTTTTTATTTATTCAAATCACATGATAGTGAAACAAGCCAAAATGTGTCTTTATCTAAGAGAAAATGACAAAAATAGTCATTTATATTTGATTGTATAGAGGTTGAAAATAGGTATTTACGCAAAACTATATAATTAAACATGCTTTACTATTTTATATTATTATTATTACTATTATTATTATTATTATTATCTTTAAAATAGTACTTATCTTATCACTAATAAAGAGTTTGTTATTATATATTGAGAAAAATATACGTAATTTTACAACAAGATACATTAAAATAGGGAAAGAGGCGAGCGAGATGGGAAGGAAGACGAGCAAGAAATATACCAGATACACGTGAATAACATTAGATATATACACATACATGTATAGTAGGAGATAATACTCATGTGTATCTATATGCATCTGATGTGTTTCGCATGTGTCTGAAGTATTAGATACGTAGGAGAGTGATAAGCGAGATTAGAGAGAGGCAAGGAATGCAAACGAGATTTATTATGTATTTGTGAATCCACTTGTAAGAAAAGTTTGAAAGCTCCCTTATATATTCTCTTGTATATCCATGTATCTAATAAGATAGAAATGGACTTTCTCGGTTGTTTAGTAAAGTCGAGTTTTTGACCTTATCTGGCAGGTGATGATAATGTTGAGTTGATGTCGGGGAAATACTTGATATCCAGGTGAGCCAACCGATGGTATGGTACGTAGTGAGTTCAATGGGCACTGCCAAATAAAACGCTCCAAAACAAACAAAAAGGTACATGTGTGTTGCACTCGCGAAGGACTATTAGTACTGGAGGAAGGTGAGGATGATGTCAAATCCGCATGATCCTTATGAGTTCGGCCATGCCCATGCTAAATCTAATAGGCCTAACTCATCAGTGGCCCCCTAAATTTGGCAGCAATTTTCACTTAGACACTTTAACTAGACTTTGTTCATTTTAGACATCTCATTGTCATATTACATTGTGTCATTTTGACATTTTTTTTCAATAGCACATGTTGACTTCAAGTGCGTGTTAACCAAGCGCGTACACGTGGATTGAATGTCCAATTATATCATGTCAACTAATTAAAAATCTACTATATAAAAGAGAAAAAATAAGAATTGAAATACATGACAAAGTAACCAATGAATAAATGACATGTGATCTTTTTATCCCTAAAAATTAAATAAAATACTTGCCAAATCTAAAGAAAAATGCAAACCTCCACAACTTCCCTAACATCTTCCCCATTCACTTCTCATTGTATTGCTCCATTTTTTATTATTTTTTAGCTTTATTTTTTGTCATAAATCTATACCCACACAATCTACTTTATCATGTTTCTTCATCTTTTCTATCACACCCACAATCACATAACCATCTTTACCAGTTTATTCCTCTTTTTCATGATTTTTTTCTGCTATAATTTTCTTCATTGCACCATTTCTTCATTTGATTTAGGGCTAAGAGGTGCAAATATATAACAATAATGGTTCATATTTTAAAGATTGCAGTCTTCTTTCTTTGATTTTGTGATATTTGGAGTATAATTAGGGCTCAAGATTAGTGAGATTAACATTTACATAGTAAAGATTAGTTTTTTTGCTCCTATTTTAGGATTATTGTGGGTGAGCTTTACATGATTTGGGATGTTGTTGATATGGGTTCGATTTATTGTTTCTTTTTGGGTCTATCTGTGTTTGTAGTGCGAAATTAAAATTGAAACTGAAATTATTATTAAAAAAAATAAGATTTAACCTCCATTGAAGTACTTTAAACTTTGAGAAATAATGGATGACATAATGACTATAAAATGAGAATGAAAAAGAGAAAAAATAAAATAAAATAGACTAAATAAGTTCCTCGCGCGTCAACAGCGAGTGTGTAACACTCACTTTGCCATGTCAGCTGAAAGTGTCAAAATGACACAATGAGGTGTCTAAAATGAACAAAGTCTAGTTAAAATGTCTAAGTAAAAATTGATTCCAAATTTAGGGGGCCACCGATGAGTTAGGCCAATCTAATATATTTTTTATTGTGAGCTTGTATGTATATGAATTATGATATTACTGATATATATGTTATACCATATCATTAGTATTGTTTGATATAAGTTTAACGGTGATATACATGGTATACACTATTATACATATTACCAATTTACCAGATTGAAAATATATACATGCTGAATGGTAATAAAAAAAAGTTTTAAAGAAGAATCTAGATTTTTGGAAGGAAACAAGCAGGAAATTATAATTTAAATATTCATTTTCAACATGTTATTAGGTGTTTTCCTATTTTTAGTTTTGCTTAGCAATAATATTTGATTATCTATTGTCAATTTTAAAGGGTAAGCCGTACAAATCTCAATAATTTATAGGACTAATTATTTATCTTCCTATAAATTTTAATATTATAAATGTGTATCATATTACAATTTTAGATATATAGGTATAAATAGGGCAATTTTCACATATAGCAAATAAAAATTTATATTTGTATGCTATAGCAAAGTTTGCATAATTGCGCTCTATAACAAACATAGAAACTGTATAATTCGCTATACACATACAGTTGAAGCAAATTATATAAAACGAAGTGTATAAAACAAGAAAGAGAAAGATACCTGGGCAGAGAACTGTATAAAAACGAAGCGTATAAAACGAATTATATTATTATAAGTGTACAGAACGATTATATACAATTTGAATTTGTATAAAATGAGAAAGAGAGAAAGACAAAAGAGACTTGACAAGGAATATACAATTGAATCGAATTGTATAAAACGAGAAAGAGAGAAATTAGATACAATTTGAAAATTGTATAAAACGAGAAAGAGAGAAAGGCAAAGGAAACTGGGAAGGAAGTATTTTTATTGTATAATTATAAGTGTATAGGACAACAATATATGTATGTGCATGTGTATATACAATTTTTTCACGCTTTATACAAACAGAAACACAATTTATATATTTCGCTTCTGTTTGTATAAGTGAGAAAGGCGAGGGTGGCGAGCGAGATTTGGGAGAGTGTCAAGCGAGATCTGGAAGAGGGAGAGAGAGGAACAAAAATATATGTATTTATACAATTTTCTCTGCTTTATACAATTACAAACAATTTTTACACGCTTGTGTTTGTATAAAAAGTGAGGAAGCAAGCGAGAGATTGGAGGAAAGTGGCGTGCGAGATATTTGGGAGAGAGGTGCCTGACAATTTTTTACAAACGTTTGCTATAGAACACAATTAAATCAAACCCTAGCTACTCTATTTATTTTAGGTTATTATATACAATTTTCCCTATTACAAAATATAAATAATAAATATAATAAGACATAACAAATTTGGGCTTAAGTTGCTTACATCGAAGGTTAATTTCACTAACCAACTTTTTTCCTTTTCTTTTTTAATTTCACTAACCAACTTTTTTTTTTTGAAGTTTTTCATCGTAGATACATTATGAAATGAAAAGGAGAAAGAGCTTTTTTTATAGATGTTGAGGTGAGTAAGGGGGGGTTTGCTGGCTTGCTGGCTAGCTCGTGCAATCAAGGAAAAATCCCTTCGCCTTCTTTTTTCAAAATGAAAAAGTAAACATTGAAGGAAAATAAATATTTTCAAAAAAAAATTTCAACGACAATATGATTAACTAAAATTGTAAAGGTTTAATAAGATTTCAATTGAGCCAAGGGGCGAAAGTAATTTAATTTTTTTTTTAAGATGAAAAATTAAAAATAATAATAAAAGAAATCGAAAATTGAAGTGATGGAAAGAAACCTACCTCTTGAATAAGTTGAAATCATTGATTGAATATAGGAAAGATTTAAAATTTATAAAAAAAATCAATCGATGCAATTATGGAGAGATTTATGACGTGAAAAAATGAAGAAAAATTATGGGTATGAGATTTCAAATTAATGTACATGGAAAAGGAGATGATGGAAGAAAAAGAAGAGCTATTTAATATGTTTTGAAATGGTAGGGAAAATAAAAAAATATGATACTAAATAATGTGTAGTTAAATAATTTTTCCTTAATTGAATATTCATCCACGATTTATTAAACCTGATATCCATGTTCCTTATTCATCCAAAAATAAAAAGAGTTAAGTCTGAAGCAAAAATTATTGATTTGAGAAATACATTTCAATGTCGACTAGATTAATGCGTGAAGTGTTTCGATTTGTCTTTTCAGTTGAGATTGTTAAATGTTTAGCTATGTGTTACCACAACGGAATTGTTTTTCACGTGACAATTCATCTGACCATTTTTTTTAATGAAAAAGAGCGTACTACATACACCATCACATATTTTACTTAAGATGTAACAGTTCAAATGTTTTTGTTACACTCCAAATAGATTACGTGTGAAACTAAAATAAACAGATAATTTAAATGTGTTTTTAATACTTTCAATTTAGGGATAATTATATAGAATAACAAATTAATAACGTAAAATAAATACAGTAGCTACCGTTTGATTTATTTGTATTCCTTAGCAAACAGTTTGAGTTATTTGTGTTCCTTAGCAAACTGTTTGTCAGTGTCGCTTGCCTCTCTCACTTCATATGAGTGTCCAGGCCACTCTCTACTAAGCTCTCTCAATATCTGGTTCACTTTGAAAATAAAGTGATTTGTGTTTCCAAGTACAATGCATTCACGGTACGAATACATTGGATTTTTCCCAGCAGGACAGCTAAAAACTCCAGTACCTTGTTCATAGAACCCAAATGACCACTCGTCATCTCGATTAACCTATGTCAAATATACACCAAATCTAACATTTACTAACACGGACTTAAAAGGATAATGACATAAAGTAGAGATATATACAGTCTAAGCATAGAATTTGTATAAAGCGAGAGAAAATTGTATATACTCATGCAAAAACATATATCTTCATGCTATACACCTAATTATACAATATACAAACATTTTACTTCGATTCAAATGTATACAAATGCAAATTTTGTACAGATATTGCAGCGAAATAGCCAGCGAATTATACAATTGCAGCGAAATATAATTTTCTTTTGCTTTATACAACAGAAGTGTATAAGTTGTGTTTCTGTTTTGTATAAAGCGAGAGAAAATTGTATTTACACATGCAAAAACATATATCTTCTTCCTATATACTTATGATTATACAATATACAAACATTTTACTTCAAATGCAAATTTTTATACAGATATTGCAGCGTAACAGGCCAGCAAATTATACAATTATAGTGAAATAGGTCAGAGAATCATACAATTGTATATGTATAGCGAATTATACATTTATAGATTTGCTAAGGAGCGCAATGCAAAATTTTAATATAACATACAAATATGATTTTTTGTTTGCTATATGTGAAAGTTGCCCTTTAATTTATCCAAAATTTTATCATTCAAATTTAACAAAAACCAATTAAAAAGCTCTTTGATTAATTTGAGCTAGTTTTTGACTGATTTTCAGTCCTAATTATGTAATTAATTTTGAATATGTATGAATATTGTATATCTCATATATTAATATTAACACTCTTATAAATTCAGCCATGGATGATAAATTAAAGGAAAAATAACTTAAATACACAACTATAATTTTTATATTCTCCAATTTTTCCTACTTTTTTTTAAATATTACATAATTCCCTTTTTTTTATTTTAGTGTAAGTTTTTAGATACATTACATTCTCTCTCTTATAATACACATTTACCCATTTTAATGCCTATTTTTTCTCCATTAAAACACTCAACCTCTTAAATCAGTTTTTAAATTTTAAATTTTATCCATTTAAACACTCAACCTTTTAACCAGCTTTTTGATTTTGAATTTTTAAATTTAATTAATTTTAATTAAAAGACCAAATTTTGAAATTTTGAATTTCAAAATTCAAAAAATTGACAACTTCCATTAACTTCTACCGTCTTCTTCTTACTCCATCAAGTTTCAGTTCTTTTTTTTCCTTAATCATCTTCATTCATCTTAACCCATTACATTTTTTTCTTTTCTTCTTTTTATTCTTAATCCATCATCGTTTATTTCTTCCTAATCTGTAATAGTTTGAACCCAACATCTTTTTATTATTAATCCATCGTCATTCGTATATTCTTCTCTTTTTTGTTTTTGTTAATTGTTCTATTACATCATAGTAATGGACCCGTTAATTAATAGAAGGATATATGATTCCGACGATGAAAATTGGAAAGAAAGATTCTCGCGAAACATCAAAATCAAAGGTTGTTAAAATACAACAAAAAAGGAAAAAAGAAGCAGCAAACATTGTTGTTAGGCCTACATTGTATCGGGTTAGTATTTTGGCAAAACCAAATGATATATATATATACCAAACACACACTAAAAATAACTGATACATTGGCTAAACCGTATGTATCATGTACAATATGTTACCCTATAATCCTTAAATTTTACATGATATTGAATAGCATATTCATATGAATTGGTATTATTTTTTAAAAGTAAAGTTATTTACTGTATATTTCAAGAAAAGCATAACAAAAAAAGCATTACACAAGTTAAATTGTATAAATTCACATGATACATGATTTATAGTCATTGTAAAGTACACAACAACCTCAATAATATTTTTGTATTTTTTATCTAATGGAGATGTATCATTGTGCAAATCAATGATACACACTAAAAAGTACATGATACATTAGATAAACAATGTGTACCAAAAACACACAATAAAAGTACATGATACACTGGATAAACCATATGTATCATGTACATTATGTTACCTAATAATTCTTAAATTTATATATCTTGCTGTAGCATAAGATTTATAAAATTTTATATTTAAAACAAATATTGACACAAGTATATTTATCAACACCAATAATAACAAAGTATTTATAATCAAAAGTACGACTTCAAATTTAATTACCACATGTTTGTAAGTTTATTTATCTAAACACAAAGTGTTCAATTTGCAGTTGTAATGAAAACTGAAATTCATTAAAATGTTTACGTTATAAATTATTCTTGATATCATAGAAACATTACGACTAATTCACTTCTCTTTTGGGTAGAAAGTACAAGTTCTTCTGTTGTGCCCTTCTTGTCCACATTGTCCACAACAGTTTGTGTTCACCGAAATCTTTTCATCTGCATTCTTTCTTCTTCTTTTTCTTGGTCATCCAGATGATATAATCTTTGATATTTAGGTAAAATTGAATAGCATATTCAAAATAGATGATATAATATTTGATTTTCAAATTTTGAAATTAATATCCAATTAAGTGCTGATTTAATGCTGATTAATGATCTGTTACCACAAATTAAGCTGTTTTAGTAACAACATTAACTTTACCGTTTTTCTCCCCTATTTTTTCTTAACAGTTTTAAATTACCATGTATCATTTACCATGTATCACTACAGTCTAAAGTATCACGGCTCAATAAATTTAAGGGATTTTTTGTAATTAGTAAACTTGTCGGGACAGAATGTAATTATTGAATTACACTATGGGATTTCTTAAATTTATACTAAATTAAATTGAGTTAATTAAAAGTCTTGGATTTGAAAAGATTCAATATAATTGTCATGCTATATTTTCAAAAGATTCAATTGTAAATCCAAGAAGACATTTGAACATTTTTTCCAAATATCAGAATAAGGAATAAAAGGTTAATTATCTCTTTAATTATTTTTTTTCACGTATGCAAACATTATATCCTATTCTTCCACAATTACATGTCCTTAATATTTCAAAAATAAATATATCGAAAATAAGGTATATGAAATCGATACACATTTCATAATCATAATAACTATACACCATGCCCTTCTTATATGTGACATATACAATATCCGAGCACATTAACCACACATATCTCAAAATGATACACATCGATTTTCATAAACATTTCATACACATATCACTAATCAAAATCATTAAGACAAAGATCCGCGCTAACTAATACAGTTTTGATATTTTACTAGTCAGGTCGGTCTAACCTATTTTTCATGTTGGCCAGAAAATGAGCGGCCCAACCCACAAGTACGTGGGTTACAGACTTGTCGGGCAACCCACTTTTTTAAAAAAAAAACTATATTTTTTTAACAATTATAAAATTAAATTATAATTTAAAAATATGATTACAATTGTTGTTAAAAATAATATCACATAATGTTAATGTTACTACTTGTTAATCAAATTCATAAATAAAATTATTTTTATAATATTTATTAAGTTTTTTTTCAAGTAAAATTAGAAATATCTAAATAGAAATATTAACCTAATTATTTTGAATTTGGAATATCTTTAATTTTGAATTTTAATATCATATAATATTTTTAATTAATTTTTATTGGTCCACGGGTTAGTCCTACCGATATTTCTCAAGCCCCGCAAATCAGCAGGCTTATTTAGACCGGTCTAAAAATTCATTTTCTTAAATGAGCTCAAATATCTTAGCTCAGCCCTATTAAATTTCGGATTGGGCCAAGCCGACCCAACATGCCTACCCCATATTGACAGCTCTAATATACATTTACAATTATATGACAGATATACAAATACAATTAGTCTCTTTTTTTCCTATCTCACTCTCGCTCGCCTCTTTCCCTCTCACAATTTAGCTCGCTAGCTTTACAATTTGTCTCTCTAGCTCGCCTCTCTCATTCTCTTCCAATCTCATTCACCTTGCTTGTATCTGTGAATCGTAACTAAAATTTCCTTTTACTATACATATTGTCAAAAAATATATTTAATTCCACTCCGGCCCCTCTATTGTCTAAAGAATGGCCTATTCAACCTTAATGGTCACTCATTTATAACACTGTTTTTAACTACGTACTACTACATCATTTTTAGACGAAACACAGAATCCATGGCCGCCCCCTACCCAATAAAGTTTACATCTCACTTTCCATCTCCATATTTTCTACTTTTCTTAACCTACATTCTTTCTATTTTCGCTCCTTCAATCAATCGATTCGATTTTTCCAAGTCATTTTTATTAAGACTCAAATAATTTTACAAAAAACTCAATATATATATAAAATTTTTTGAGTATCGAGAGATTTAAAAATAAAATATTCCATTGAATAGTCTTATATACTCTTAAATTTATATCCATAGTTTTTACTTCCGTTCAATTTCAATGGCGACTCTGCAGAAATTCAAATTATTAGCTACACAATGTGTGGTAGCGGGGAGTCCGACTCGAAGCCCAACAACTAGCCCAGTTATTCACCTCCGTCGCCGGAAAACTCTCCGTATGCTCCTCAGCGGAGGCGGAAGTGGGAACTCGGTGTCGTCCGGAGACGATGCTTCACCGGATCGGATTTCCGGCGATGGAGATTCGCCGGATCAAGTAAAGAAACTGGTAGGAAGCCATAAGCTTAAGGATTTGTTCGTTACGTCTCCTCCATCGCCGGAAAAGAGAGGGGAAATTTGGCCGGAAATCGATTGTGTCGGCGGTGGTGGTATTGGATCGGCGGTAAGAGGAATCGGAGTCCGGTCGATGCGGCCGTTGTCGGCGACATTCCGGCAACGATTGCTCAAAAGGGTTTGGCGACCAATGCTTGTGAGTATACCGGAATAATTAAAAATTGGGAATATTGTATTAATGCTAATTGACGTGATTTAGAGAATTAATAAAAGTTTTTCAATCATATTTTATTTGTATTCTTCGTTTAATTTGCAGTATATCTTTTCAAACTAAAAATATATATATTATCATGTCGATGTAATAAAAATATGATCATGAATTTTAAAAGTTTTACAACTCCATATATTATGACACATTCATAATTAGGATGTCTATACTTCGTTTATATTGAATTATAAAAGAATTACTCTTTTCATTAAATAATAATTGTTTATTATATTATTTTAAAATATATAATAATATTTATTTATTTTATAAAATTAATGAATAAATTTTATATTTAATTTCTAATTTATTATTATGATTAATTAGACATTATATTTTATTTAAAAATAGAAAAATTATCTCCTATTTATATTTTAATTAAGAAATGCTTAAAATCAATAATAATTAAATATTATAGACCAAACAGAGTAGATAGTACTATCGCTAGTACATAGTAAGTAAAGGGTGTATTTTGAGTTGATTAGAATATCAGTTATTTCATTTTATTCTCCATAAATTTTATTATAATTTTTATATGTAATAATTATGTAGATTTTTAAAAATATTTTACTTCAACTTGCTCAAAACTAAATCGAAATATAATGAAAGAAATCATCGGTTTATGGATAATTGGTAATTAGTCTAGCCATATTTTGATTTTTTTGAACTATTAGATTATCAGTTCTTAAAGATTGAACTTTTTTCGTAATAGGCTGATTGATAATTTGATTAGTAAATTAGTAAATTATATTTATATCATTCAATATATAAGGTTTTTGGCGTAAGATGTAGTTTTATATTTTTATTTCTGGCACTATCAAACTTTTGACTACAATGTATCATTGTTGCTTTTGATACAATCCATCAATTCATGTATATAATTTATTGATTTGACACTATATTTCTAAATGATTTTTGATTTAATTTTTTTAAAATCTTAATAGTTAAATTAATAACCAAACAGATAATGATTAATAACTGATAATCAATAATTCAAATTAATATACTTAAAAAATGATAAATTGAAAAATATCCAACCTTAATTTACTTAATAGTAAATTAGTGGGAGTAACATGAACTTCTATCGTTCACTTTTATTTGTCATGTTGCATTTTTTAAAAGTCAACTTGACTAATGTTTAAAGTTAAATTAGATTACACTAATTTAATATTTTAGATATATAATTTAGATTTTCAAATATTATAGGGAAAATACTATAAATTTCTATCTTTTACATACCAATATGATAAAAAATATGTAACAAAATGTTAGTCAAAATTATTATTATTTGACTTCAAAAAAATTTGTAATAATTAAAAATGGACGAAGATAGTAATATTAAACTAAGAAGGTACACCTTTTTGTTATGTTCCAATCTATTTTTCTTATGTTGCAATTTTGGTAGACATACTAATTGGTATTTGTATGGTTTGGAGAAACAATTATTGAATGAAATAATCAAAGTGCGTTTAAGATCCAACTTGATTGTCATAAATATAAATAAAATGGAGAAATAACGACAAGCAATTTCTTTCTTTGATTTTTACTAGATTCATTTTGGATTTGTCATATTTTAAATAGAAAATAGTAATTAAATGAATATTATAATATTCATATTAATTAATATATAATATTTTATTTAAAAAATATAATTTAATAAATAAGTAATCGGATAAAATTAAAAATAATAATTCTTAATATGTTAAAATGACAACGTTTGTGTTTGTATGCTCTGAGTGTGTCAGAATAAATATTAAACAAATAAAAATAGACAAAGAACATATATTTGTGTCAAATATCTATTCAAAACAATTTCTTTACACATATATGATAAGAATAAAATTTGTATACACATCATTTTTTTCAAATCACATTTGTGAACTAGACGAATATACTGTTTCATTTTGTACTTTCTTCAATTTTTTATTTACTTTTAGTTATGGTAAGTTAATTTATTAAATTTTGCTATTTTAATTGAAATAGATTTTAATCACATTTCATTTTAGAATAATAACTAGGGCGGAATGTTCAACAACAACCCACAAAAGAAAAAGGTATCCCTTCTTCAAAGGGAAAGGAATGGCATTTGCTTTACCTTGTCAAAAACTCCAAGTAGTAAATAAAAGAAAATGTCGAAAAACAAATTACGTTCTAGAATTTTGAGATTATTTTTCGATCTTTCATTTTTTATCAGAAATCTCCGATACAAATTTCGAGTATGACATTATTTTTAATAAAGAACGTTTGATCTCTTAATATAAATTCAGATTTTATTGAATCTAAATACGATTATCTTTTGTCATATATATATATATATATATATATATATATATATATATATATATATATATATATATATAAGAGTGAGAATGACAAATATTTTATTCTTGTGGTTGTTGCTACTATTGGATAATAGTGTGACTAGATTGTTATGTAGTCGTTTTCATCCACTAGAATATAGTGACTACATTATATTGTTATGTAGTCTTTTTCAGTGGGTAGAAAATATAAATATCCTATTATTTTTTGTTTTTTTTTCTTTTTCGTTATTTTAGTTATATAATATTTAAGTAAAAGTTATTATCTTCACGTGAATGTGTAACTTATAACATAACTCTAATTTTATCTATATACTTTGTTAAATTTGTATTGTAATTTCATACTTGAGAATATGTAATTTTAAAAAATTCAAATATTACTTGTTTAATTTCTTACATAAAAGGATTGAGATTTTAACATTGTATAGCTTTATTAAAACAATAAATATTTTTGTTTTTGTATATCATTCGTATATATGTTTTGTATATTTGACTATTTATTATAATAATTGCTTTTATAGGGCGTGATTTAAATTTTTTATCAAAAGCTATTTTAAATTAGTATAATATTCTACTACAGTAAACTATGTAGTGGCAATTAGTAGGTATGAGTTGGTAATTCTTAAAATTAAAACCTAAGGAAAGTGGTGATCATGGGGACATTGAAAAATAAAAGTGGCATAGATGAAAGAACATGATGGCTAAAAACCAGCTGGAAAGAGATGAAAAGTTGATAAATAATTGTGTAGTCTAAAGTTATGTCTTATCTAGTTTTGCCCTTTTTTGACCAAGCAAATGAATGAGTATTTTGAAAAATGAACTAAGTCTCGTATCAATGGTTAACGAATGTTCTTTTTTAAGACTTGAACAATTATTATTTTTTTGAATTAGCTTTTGATTGTATAATTTAGGCTCTATATCTAATTTAATATAATCCGAGTTAGGTGAATAATTCTTCTCCTTGTGATGATTTGATTTCTAATACCAAATTTCTTATATTTTAAAAATATAATTGTGACTCTGTATATGTATTTGATGTTAAAAATATTGGATTCAGAAGAAACTGTTATATCCGCACTTGTTATTTGTTGATATGTTGTTTGACACTGTCTTTCTCGCCGTGCCCTATTTTAAGTTAACTCATTTTTATATGATCATATTGACGTATCTTGCCCTGCCTCATTTGTATTATCATGTGAAGAAATCTTGTATCGATGGTAAAGTATATCAATCATCTCTTTATATGACTTGGATGTAGGGCTGTGTATCGGTCGGTTCGGTTCGGTTTTAAAGTTTATCGGGTTGGTTTATTGGTTATCGATTTGTAGAGATGTTAAACCGTTATAAAACCATTAAGATATTAGCTTATCGGTTTTTGATTATTATCGGTTCGGTTATCGGTTTAACCGTTAAGATTTGACACAAAAGAATAAACATTAAAAATCACATAGAAACAAGGTCACAAACCAAATAAACCATGCACTTGAGTTCACAAGTTACATCTTGCTCAAAAGCAAACACTTTAACATTGTAGAATAATCAAGTGTTTGAGACAACAAAAAATAAACGTAGGAAATCAAACTCTTAGTCGAGGACTTTATATACAAAATGATATAAATATAATTATTTAATTTACTATCGGGTTATTGGTTAACCCGTTAAAAAAAACTTTAAACCGTTAAGAACCGATAATCCAATAACAAAAAAGATCAAAATATCAAAATCACTAAACCAATAACCCAATACTATAAACCAATAACTTTTTTATCGGTTTCAGTTCGATTTTAACAGCTCTAGGATGATTTTCACCTCTTAAATTAGTTTATTTAGCTAAGACTCAATATCCATTTTCTTAACATGGTAGTGAAGGTGTTGAGATAGAATATCACCAGTATTCATTATAAAAAAGAATTTTATGTGTTTGATCCATAAAACAAATATATCAAACTCGCATGTGAGAGAGATATATTGAAGATATAATTATATAAATATAAGTGTAATTTACCCAATAGCTTAAACTATATATGAGATGATCACACATTCCAGTATGAGAACAAGAATCATCTCAATTTTAATTTTCAATGTTGGTTGGACCTCCATATTAAATTGTCCACGCCTTAACTTTTCATCCTCGCATGTGACACGTGTTGTGAAGAACTCATACATTGGTGATGAAAGAGAATGGTGATTTTTTTAAATGGTTTGAATAATCCTTAGCTCTTATACTAAATTTAAGACCGACTTAGAACTGAAATTTATTTATTTTTGACAAATTCTTGCTTTTTTAAAATTATGAAAAATAAAAGTGTATATTTAAGTAATTTATCCTATTCTTCTCTTTTACTGTATTAATCTTTTTTATTTTAGTTGAGTATAATTTAGTCACTTGAATATAAATTAAAACTTTTATATATACATCGAATACAACAATCACATTACAATGCAATTTAATTTCTTTAGATACTAATTTCAGTTTTTATAAGTTTCCGATTTGATAATATATTTTTTTTGCATTATCAATATATGAAAGTTAAACTTTTGAAACAAACAACTCCATATAATGATCATGTTGAATGTTTGCATAAAGATATTATATGATAATTTTTATGCATAAATACATGTAATACACAGAGTATATGTGTTATGTTTGGATTAACTAAAACAGGTTAAATAAAAACAATTTAATCTATGCATATCACTAATTAGTATGAATATATTTCGTTAATAATTTTTCCTTTTGAGAATTTCGAATGTGTGTGTAGCATTTTGCATTGATTCAATTCCTTAGTCTAGACATTTGTCTATCTTTTTCCTAAAAATTATAAATGATAGTGTATAATTATGTAACAACCTGTTTAGTCATTTCGAGCAGTAGAATCATTTGTGATAAAAACTGACTGGATTGACGGATCACGCGACAGATCGTCATGGACTCCGTCGTTCCATACTTGTGTAATTTCTTATGCTGCTCTCCTCATTACCCTCGACGACAGGTAGGACGAACCGTCATAAGCACAACGGTCCGTCGAGGATCTCCGTTCCAAAACACTTAAACTTGAAAATCTGGGTACTGGGATCAACTCTCTGAACTTCACGACGGAATTGCAGCACGGACCATCGTAGATATGACGGACCGTCACAAAACTCCTTAATGAATTTGACTCTCTGAACTTTGTGACGGACCTGCAGGATAGACTGTCGCAGGTACGACGGGCCGTCACGAGTTGCGTAACCCCGACTGGGTCGGATTTCTGCTTAAAGTTTTAAAGGTGTGTTTTGGACTATTCATGATTATAATTATGAAATTAGTGGGGTAAGTTTAATAATTTATTTACTTGGGGGTTAAAGGAGATAACCTTGAAATAAATAGTGGGTTACTTTTATCATCTTTTATATGATTAGGGTAAAAAGAAAAAGAATCTGCAGAAGAAAAATAAAAAGAACAAAGAGAGGGAGAACGAGCGAGAAAAGGTAAAAGCAAAGAGAAAAGCAAAGGCATTGGGAAGTAACTTGCTTGATCACGATTCTTCGGTGGAGGTAGGTTATGGTTTATGCTAGTTCTTAGTAAACTCTAAATAGCGATTGATATGTATTGGGTGGTATTGTAAAGTCTTCTATATGCTTAATTGTGTGGTTGCATGTTGTGATTATGTAATTGTGATGGATTAGAATGATGAGACTGTTGAATCTTAACCTTAAATCCGCTCTATTAAGATGATGCATTGACATAAAAGAGGCTTGATGAACTAAAGCAATGAGAACAGTGGATCGGGTGTCACGTTCCGACACGTAGTATTAGGGGATCGGGTGTCACGTTCCGACATGTAGTATTAGGGGATCGGGTGTCACGTTCCGACACGTAGTATTAGGGGATCGGAGTGTCACGTTTCGATACGATAGTATTAGGAGATCGGAGTGTCACGTTCCGACACGGTAGTATTAGGGGATTGGAGTGTCATGTTCCGACACGATAATAACGAAGAGGAGTAATCCTGAATTATGTTAATATACTCAAATTCAAAGAACCTATTTCCCAAATGAGCATGGTTTGGAGTCTTGAGTCCTCATAGGTGTGCTTGGTGTTGTTGCCAATGGTTCTTGTACTTGTTGTTGTCACCTGTTGAGTAATGTAGTTGATTTTATATTATTATTCGATATATATTGCTTTCTATTTTGAGTTGGCCGATGATACCTATTCAGTACGTGTTCCTTGTACTGACCCCTACTTGTATTTTTCTCTTTGTAATTTGTGGAGTGCAGCAAACGTGCCATTGACTTCGACTCGTCCGCAACTCTAGCCAGTCTCCAGCATATCAGAATTCAGGGTGAGCTACTGTTCCTAGCTCGAACTGGATTCTCTCTTTAACGTCTTGATGTCTTGAAGTTCGGACATGGACCATCTGTTTTACTTACTTTAGCTTCTTAATTATTCTTAGATTTAGAAACTTGAGAATAGATGTTCTTGGTGTGATGACTTCCAGATTTTGGGAATAATAATTATTGAGTTTTAGAAGTTATTTAATTGATTTCGTTAATGAGTTTTGAGTCTTCCGCATTATATTTTGTTCACTATGATTGGAATATTGATAAATATTGGGGTTTAGATTTGTTGGTTCGCTCACATAGGAGGATAAGTGTGGGTGCCACTCGCTGATCGTTTTGGGTCGTGACAAATTAATAGATCTAACAATATTGGAGATCATTGTCTACACTTGATTAAAAATAATAATTCAACCCTTTTCATTAATTCAGTATATGTGTATAATTTTTTCATTGCATTGTAGACAATAAATCATCTTTCATGACTTTTCTCATATTTTTAACTATATATATATATATATATATATTAGTTCATGTGTATATTAAATATCCAGGTAGTAGAATTTGGTAACATGTTTTAGTTTTTATGAATAGTTTGGTTGCTCTAAAATATACTTATTATTTTTTATTTTTGCAATTAAAACAGAATTACATAATGAATTTATCACAATTTAGCAACTGAAAATGGATTGTAGCTAAAATTCATTCTCATTTCCTACTTTTTGCTAGGACCTACATGTGATTATTGGAGCTACTATATTTTGTCTTTGATAACCATTAACAAAATGTAGACTACTTTTGTCCAAATTTATTCAATAAACAAGGGAGGTGTTTCATCCATCTTGCACATATTTCTATCGTTCATAAAAGCTTTTGTAATGTTTTTAGAAACATTCAAGGATAAAGTAATAACTTTTAAAGTCTCATCACCTAGTATACTATATAAAATATTTTATACAACTTTCACAAGTCATAAAATATTTGAATTTATAAATTATAATTATGATGAACGGGCTTGATCGGTAAAAGTATTTCTAATATCTAATAAAAGGAAGGAAATGATGTTTTTCTTGTAACATAACTCTTAACATTAAATATTTGATACACATTTTGAATTAGTGATTTAAAGTTATATCCAGTTAAACTATGTGTTCAAATTTGAAAAAGAATTATTGGTTTGGTATATGCCTTAAAGGTTGTTGATATAATATTTGACAATAACTTTGAATGTTACTATCTAAAATTAGTGCCAGAGCTAGAATTTTTAACAAGAAATTTAAGATTCGAAGAAGTAAACACACATACTAATCGAAGGGGTTCAATACCTAATACACATATACATATACATATACATATACACATATTATTGGATTGAACAAGGCTCAATTTCATTTCTTTAACATGATAGCAGAATGGGTAAATTAATAAATAATCTTAGATAGAATATCACCACCATCAACATTACAAAAGAATTCCATGTGTATGATCCACAAAGCAAATATATCAAACTAGCACGTGAAGGGATACATTAAGGATATAATTAAGTTAATATAAGTATGTTTGATCTAATAAGTTATGCTTTTATATGAGACAATTACAAATTAAATTTGCACGTGAGGGGATATATTAAGGATATAATTGTAAATATAAATATGTTAAATCTAATAGTTTAAGCTTTTATATGAGATAATCACACATTCCCATATGGTATTAGATGCAATAACAATCTCAATTCTAATTTTTTGATGTTAGTCGGACCTCCATATCAATTTATCCACCCTTAATTTTAGCCCCAAGCGTAAGAAAGATTATAAAGAAGTCTCACATTGGGGATGAAAGAAAATGATGATATAGTTTAAACAAAAATATATTACTTTAACATGTCCTTACCTTGGGCTTCTCTTTTACCATGTTAATTTATTTTTTTTCATGTAGTATAGTTTAGTCATTTGAATATGAAATAAACATTTATATAATACATTGGATAAAAAAATCACATTATAGCAATTTAATATGCAATATTTCTTTAGATACTAATTCCATTTTTTTAAAATCAAATTTTGATCGACTTTCTAGTTAGATTATTCTTGTGTTTTTTATATGAACAAATCTCATATTATTAAGTTTTAATGACCTAATAATATAATACTTTCTTTTATTATTATTATATAAAAGTTAAACTCTCAAATCAGCGCTTCCACTTAATCATGATTAAATATATGTCTTAGTTAGCTTAATAGATTGATTCTTCATCAGAACTTCACAGTTCAACAATTTTGGGCCTTCTTAGTGATGAAGGATTCAAAAATGATATTGAAAATAAGGAAAATATAAGACTGTATTTCAGTAATTTTTCCGTTCTATTTGAACTCATTTTAATATATTAAATTTTAATATAAAATAAAGAAAGTACATTTTTTTTTAAAATTTGTAAAGGTTCCGCTATAAACAATAAATAATAATAAGTGGCTCAATTGCGATAAGCTAGATAATTTTTGTGTAAATTTTGTATATAGCATTTTATACAGTAATATTATCAAGTTATGACATTAGATTTTCAATTTCATTGTGTAGCATTTTCAATCTCACTCTATAACATTTTATTAATAATTATATTGTTAATTATAATTTATTAAAAAGAAATAATTAATTAAAAATTAAGGGGATAAAGTAATAATGGATAATTAATGTTAATAATTAATACATTGACAACACAAATCATGGAACTTTTGTTTCTTTATTAATTGCTACATTTAATGGATGTAGACACGTTTGTGAATATGAATAGTTGCACTTTTTAGGGAGTTTAATTAAAGTTAAATATATGATTAACACGTTTTTAGGGATATTAAACATTTTCAAATTATCATCATTGCCTTAAATATCCCTAGTTAGTTAAAATAATTTTTTAAAAATTAATTCCTTAAAAAACGTTGTCAACCAGATAATAACACATAATATTTTCAGATTTGTTATAAAACTATAGAATAAGAAGAAGAAACTAGAGAGAAAAGAAGAGAAGACTTGTTATTTCTCTTGATGAATGAATTTACAAATGAAGAGGAGCACTCTATTTATAGGAGAAATCTAACTTGGTCCTCAAGTAGGAGGACTCTTTAATCATATCCTAAAAAGGACTTCACATGATAGACATTCACTATAATACAAATACTTTATAACACTCCCCCTGAATGTCTAATTCATAGATGATGTGCCTCGTCAAAAACCTTACTAAAAAAAAACTTTAAGAAAAGAAAAACTCTAGTAAAGGAAAAGAGTACACATATCTATTAATACGCATCTAGACTGCCTCATTAAAAACCTCACAAGAAAAACCCAGTGGGACAAAACCTCGTAAGGGAAAAAGAGTACATCGCGTATTCACTCCCCCTAATGAGAACATTAATCCAGAGACTTGAATCTTCGCATTCCAAGCTTGTGCACTATCTTCTTGAAAGTTGCAGTTGGTAGAGACTTGGTAAATAGATCAGCCACATTGTCAGTTGAACGAATCTGTTGCACATTTATATCACCATTCTTTTGCAGTTCATGTGTATAGAAAAGCTTCGGTGAAATGTGCTTTGTTCTATCTTCTTTTATGAATCCTCCCTTAAGTTGTGCTAAGCATGTTGCATTATCTTCATATAAAGTGGTGGGTACTTTATCACATTTCAAACCACATTTCTCTCGAATGAGATGTATCATAGACCTTAACCACACACATTCTCTACTTGCTTCATGAATAGCTATTATTTCAGCATGATTAGATGAAGTGGCTACGATGGACTGCTTTGTAGATCTCCAAGATATGACAGTCCCCCCACATATAAACACATAGCCTGTTTGGGATCGAGCTTTGTGTGGATCAGATAAACATCCTGCATCAGCATAACCAACAAGATTTGGGCTACAATTAACAGAATAAAATAAGCCCATATTAGTTGTCCCTTTAAGATATCGCAAAATGTGTTTGATCCCATTCCAATGTCTCCTAGTAGGAGCAGAACTATACCTTGCCTTGCTAACAAGTTAACAGCAAAAGCTATATCAGGCCTTGTAGTATTAGCAAGATACATTAGTGCACCAATTGCACTAAGATATGGTACTTCAGAACCAAGAATTTCTTCATCCTTTTCTTGAGGTCAGAATGGATCCTTATTCACATCAAGTGAACGAACAACCATCGGAGTACTTAATGGATGCACTTCATCCATACAAAATCTTTTCAACACTTCTTCTGTGTAGGCAGATTGATGAACAAAAATACCATTTGTCAAATGTTCAATTTGCAAACCAAGATATAATTTTGTTCTTCCCAGATCTTTCATCTCAAATTCATTCTTTAAATAATCAATTGCCTTTTGAAGCTCTATTGGAGTTCCAATAAGATTTATGTCATCAACATAAATAGCAAGTACAACAAATTCCGATATTATTTTCTTTATAAAGACACATGGACAAATTGCATCATTTGTATAACCTTCCTTGATTAAATACTCACTAAGACGGTTATACCACATGCACCCAGATTGCTTCAAACCATATAATGATCTTTGCAATTTAATTGAATACATTTCTCGAGATTTTAAATTACATGATTTAGGCATAGCAAATCCTTCAGGAATTTTCATGTATATCTCATTATCAAGTGATCCATAAAGGTAGGCTGTAACCACATCCATCAAATGCATTTCAAGTTGCTCATGGACTGTGAAACTAATGAGATAACGCAATGTTATTGCATCCATAACGGGTGAGTATGTCTCTTCATAGTCGACGCCAGGCCTTTGAGAAAATCCTTGTGCCACAAGACGTGCTTTATACCTTTATATTTCATTTTTCTCATTTCTTTTTCGCACAAAAATCCATTTGTAACCAACAGGTTTAATACCATTAGGTGTTTGAACTATAGGTCCAAAAACTTCACGCTTGGCAAGTGAATTCAACTCTGATTGAATTGCTTCTTGCCATTTTGGCCAATCATTTCGTTGTCGACATTCTATAACAGATTGAGGTTCATGATCCTCATTATCTTGCATGATATTTGTTGCAACATTATATGCAAAGACATAATCAACCACTATTTCTGATCGATTCATATTAGTTTCAACATCTCTTAAATTTATGGATAGTTCATTATTTCTTTGAGTTTCAAGTTCATTGAGTCTTTCATGAATATCAATCTTATTCAAATTTTGAACTTACATATGAGATTCTTTCATAGTGTCATCTTGACATTTAATCTTTCTTTTTTTAGGATTTTGATCCTTAGACCCCAATGGTCTACCACGCTTTAGGTGTGTTTTTGACTCATTAGCTATGACACTAGTGGATGGTCCTTTAGGGACATCAATTCGAATTGGGACATTCTCTGCAGGAATATGGGATTTAGTAATTCTTTTCAAATCTGTAAATGTGTCTGGCATTTGATTTGCAATTTTCTGCAGATGAATAATCTTTTGTACTTCTTGTTCGCAAGTAGAAGAATATGGATCAAGATGAGACAATGATAAATTTTTCCACAAAATTTCTCGTTTTATTTCACTATTCTCCCCCCCTAATTTTGGGAAAATTGTCTCATCAAATCGACAATGTGCAAATCTAGCAGTAAACATGTCTCCAGTCAATGGTTCAAGATAGAGAATAATGGAGGCTGACTCAAACCCAACATGTATTCCTAACCTTCTTTGAGAGCCCATCTTAGTGCGGTTTGGTGGTGCCACAGGCACATATACAACACTTCCAAAAATTCTTAGATGGGATATATTAGGTCCTTGACCCATAACCAATTGCAATGGAGAAACCTTATGATAACTTGTCGGTCTGAGACGAATAAGTGTTGCATCATGCAAAATTGCATGTCCCCACACAGAAGTGGGCAACTTAGTTTTCATAAGCAATGGTCTTGCTATTAATTGCAAACATTTAATCAATGATTTAGTGAGACCTGAGTATGAACATGAGCAACGGAGTGTTCAACTTTTATCCCAATCTCTAAACAATAATCATTAAATGATTGGGATGAAAACTCTGCAGCATTATCAAGACGAATGGACTTAATCTGATTATCGGGAAAGTGTGTCCTTAACCTTATTATTTGTGCCAATAATTTTGCAAATGCCAAGTTACGAGATGACAATAGGCACACATGAGACCATCTAGAAGACACATCTATTAGAACCATAAAATATCTAAACGACCCACTAGGTGGGTGAATAGGTCCACAAATATCCCATGTATACGTTCCAAGAACGCAGGGGACTCAATATTAACTTTCATTGGTGATGGTCTCACAATTAACTTGCCTTGATAACAAGCAGTGCAAGAAAATTCACCATTTAAAAGAACTTTTAGGTCTTTTAGTGGATGTCCATTCGAATTTTCTATAATTCGTCTCATCATAATTGACCCAGGATGTCCTAGACGATCATGCCAAAGTACAAATGTATTGGAATCAGTAAACTTCTTATTTACTATAAAATGTGCCTCAATTGCACTAATTTTTGTCCAATACAAGCCAGAAAATAAAGCATGAAACTTTTCTATAACACATGTCTGCCCAGAGACATACTTGGTGATACCAAGATATTCAAGATTTATTTCATGCATTGATTGGATATGATAACCATTTTCACGGATATCTTTAAAACTCAACAAGTTTTTCTTAGATTTTGGAGAAAACATAGCATTATTAATGATGAGTTTAGTTCCCTTGGGCAAAATTACAATGGCTCTTCCAAAGCCCTCAATCATATTAGTACTACCAAAAATTGTAGTAACATTTATTTTACCCATACTTAAATGAGAAAAATATTTCTTATTTTTGAATATCGTATGTGTTGTACCAGAATCAATCAAACAAATATCTTCATATTTCGATAATATGTTCTTAGAATTATCCATATCTTCACATGAAATGACATACACAAAATAAATATATATTAAATATTAGTGTTGTCAAAAGGGTACAATATATTCAAAGGAATAAATTAATGATTAAATATTAGAAATTGAGCCTTAATTTATTGTTTCTTCTAAGTCAAAAATGAGTTGTTAGGAAAATAAAATAAAATCATTATTTAATCCTAGTTAATAACAGACTGCATGTTTTTAACATTAGATCAAGTTAAAGACCTAATATAATACAAACACGTGATAAAGTTTAGTATTTGACTAACTCTATCATATTAGAATCATATAAATAAATCAATGAAAAATATATATTATTTTATTAAGAATTAAGGAACAAGCTAATGAACGACTAAACTAATTTAAAATACTAATATTCATGCAAACAATTGTCATTACATGAAATTTATTAATAAATACTACAAAAAATATCACTCTTCCATGTTCACGGACTATCACCAATTAAGTGATCTATTTTTCCTTCAGGAATGTACGAAGAAATCTGCTACATCCAAGTGCGTGATGTCAACTTGATTTTCAGAGATAAAATTTGCCTCAGGATTTTTCTCTTTCTTCTTTAGTGATTCTTGATAAAGCTCAAACAAGTGTTTGGGAGTATGACAATCACGTGCATAATGACCTCTTCCACCACATCGAAAACAACCTTCCCTAGTTGCTTCACGTTTCTCATCCTTTCTTTTTTTCCTTTTTATTTGACGAATGATTAATCCCAAGATTAGAATTATGTTCTTGACCATAATCACGACCTCCATGTCCACGACCACCTCCACGACCATGAGAACCGCGACCTTTTCCACGCCTAGCATGGTGGGCGTATGCCTCATTCACTTCAGGAAGTGGTTCTGTAACGACCCGTTTATTCGTTTTGAGCAACAGACTTCAATTCTGGAAAAACTGGCAGAAGCGACGGACCCCACGACGGAACGTCATGGGCACGACGGACCGTCGAGGGTGTCTCGTCCCAAAACACTTAGAAATTTTGAAATTTGGGTGCTGAAATCGACTCTCTAAACTCTGTGACGGACACGCAGGACAGACCGTCATGGGCACGACGAACCGTCGCAGGCTCTCGTTTCAAAACACTTAGAAAATCTGAAATTGGGTACTGAAAATCGACTCTCTGAACTTTGTGACGGAATGGCAGGACGGACCGTCACAGGTGTGACGGCCCGTCACAGGTTGCGCAAATCCCAGGCAGAATCGGATTTCCTTACACGTTTTAAGGGACGTTTTGGGACTATTCTTTCCTCAATTATAGATTTCGTGGGGTTATATTAATAACTCAAATTCTTGGGGGTTAAAAGAGGTAACCCTAAGTTAATTAGTGGGGTATTATTGCCATCTTTTATTCTTAATTATATACTAATTAGGGTAAAAGAAAGAGGGTTTGAATAAGAAAATAGAAAGAACAAGAAGGGAGAGAGAGAAACGATCGAGAAGAAGAGGAAAACACCAAGCTTTGAGGATTAACTTGCTTGATTTCAATTCTTCGGTGGAGGTAGGTTATGGTTTTCTTGCTATTCGTAGTAAACTCTTAATAGCGAATGATATGTGTAAGTAGTATTGTAAGCCTTTTATATGCTTAATTGTATGCTTGCATGAATGATGTGATTATGTAATTGTGAATGAATAAGCATGATGAAGCTATTGAATCCCAAATCTTGAAAAGAAACCCTAATCTACTTTTTTAATGATGATGCCTTGGTATAAAAGAAGGCTTGATGAACGAAAGTGGTAAGATTAGGGGATCGGGTGCCACGTTCCGGTACCAGGATAGAATATATGGATCGGGTGTCATGTTCTGACACCAGGATAGAATATGGATCGGTGTCACGTTCCGACACCAGGATAGAATATGGATCGGGTTCCACGTTCCGGTATCAGGATAGAATATGGATCGGGTGTCACGTTTTGACACCAGGATAGAATATGGATCGGGTGTCACGTTCCGACACCAGGATAGAATATGGATCGGGTGCCACGTTCTGGTACCAGGATAGAATATATGGATCGGGTGTCACGTTCCGACACCAGGATAGAATATGGATCGGGTGCCACGTTCTGGTACCAGGATAGAATATGGATTGGAGTGTCACGTTCCGACACCATGATAGTATATTGAGGAGCGGAGTGTCACGTACTGACACGAGGAGAATAAAGATAATGAATCTTGAAATATGATAATATATCTAATCTAATGAACTAAATTCCCAAATGAGTATGATGAGGAGGTGTGAGTCCTCATTGATGTGCTTGGTGTTGTAACCAAGGGTTATGGTAACTATAAATGCTGCATGCTAAGGATATTAGTTGATTTTATGATATTGCTTAATGCATACTGTTTTCTATTTTGAGTTGGCCGATGATATCTACTCAGTACCCGTGGTTTGTATTGACCCCTACTTTTATGTTTTTCTTCTTGTTATTTGTGGAGTGCAGCAAACGTGCCGTCATCTTCGACTCAACAGTAACTCAAGCCAGTCTTCGTCACACCGGATCTTCAGGGTGAGCTAACTCTTCTAGCTTGGACTGGATCTTCTCCTTCATGTCTTGATGCCTTGAACCTCCGTCATGGAATAGCTTCTTATGTATTTTTAGCTTTTAGAAACTCTTAGAATTAGTAGTTTAAAGTAGATGTTCTTGTGATGATGACTTACAGGTTTTGGGAATAATAGATGTTGAACATTGATAGCTATTGAATTGGTTTTTATTAATGAGTTTAAGTCTTCCGCATTACTTTCTGTTGCTATTACATTGAAATGTTAAAGTTTAGATTGGTTGGTTCGCTCACATAGGAGGGTAAGTGTGGGTGTCAGTCGCGGCCCAGATTTGGGTCGTGACAAACTTGGTATCAGAGCCTTACGTTCGTTGGTCTCATCACACAAGAACAGGTCTAGTAGAGTCTTAAGGAACGGTAGGGGGACGCCTTTACTTTTCTTTGAGAAGCTATAAGACTTTAGAAAAATTTCACTCTTTCATTCTTTCTTTCGTGCTACTACTTGAGTCCAATTGGTATCTAGGCGATACGAATTGGTATCTGACCATCTTCACTCTCTTTCGCAAATGGTTAGAACTAGAGCAACAACTACGCCAACACCAACACCGGCCAGACAAGAAACAACTGAGCCAGCCACTGAGGCTGTGGCTCGAGGAAGAACAGCGGCAAGGGGCCGTGGTAGAGGTCGTGGGAGGACGTCCTCTAGGGGAAGAGGACGAGCACCTAGCCCATCTGATACTAGGGCAGTGACTCCTCCACCGACTGAGGAGGTAATAAGAGAAGGGGAGGATGGGGAAACTGAACAAGTGCAAAATGAGGAAATGCCACCCCAACCTACCCCAGAGATGATCAATCAGGTTCTGGCTTATCTTAGCGGGTTATCTGATCAGGGCCAGACACCCCCAGTGTTCTCTGCACCAGCACCTCAGGCTCCGGAGGTACAACATACGGCTACTATGGCTCCCCGCATGGATGTTCCATTGGAAATAGGCACGTTTCCACGTCTGACTACTGGGCCTATAATGACAAATGATCAACATGAACTTTTCAGTATGTTCTTGAAATTGAAACCTCCAGTCTTCAAGGGTGCGGAATCTGAGGATGCTTACGATTTTCTGGTTGACTGTCATGAGCTACTACACAAGATGGGTATAGTAGAACGGTTTGGTGTTGAGTTCGTGAGTTATCAGTTTCAAGGGAACGCCAAAATGTGGTGGCGGTCACATATTGAGTGTCAACCAACAGAGGCACCACCTATGACTTGGGCCTCATTCTCTAGCTTGTTTATGGAGAAGTATATCCCCCGAACTTTGAGGGATAGGAAAAGGGATGAGTTCTTGAGCATAGAGCAAGGTAGGATGTCGGTAAATACTTACGAGGCTAGGTTTCGCGCACTATCCAGATATGCCACCCAATTATGTTTCAGTCCCCAAGAGTGAATTCGCCGGTTTGTGAAGGGGTTGAGGTCAGAATTGCGGATTTCGGCCTTACAGATAGCGGCAACGGCAAAATCCTTCCAAGAGGTGGTAGACTTTGTGATAGAAGTGGAAGGAGTGAAGCCCGATGACTTCACCCCGACATCGACATCAAAAAGGTTTCGAAAGGGAGGTGAGTTTAATGGTTCTTACTCTAGAGGACAAGGTTCCGGAAGTTACTCAGTCCGACCAATTCATTCTTCACTATAGACTGTAGTTGGGGGTCCACCTCCGACCGGTCAATACTTCTCTTAGAGACCTATGCATGAACCCAGAGAGTGCTATGGATGTGGGGAGATTGGACATATTAAGCGATATTATCCAAAACAGAGTTACAGACCTCCAAATGTTAGAGGTAGAGGTGGTCATGGCAGAGACCGTTATTCTGGAGGACGTGGTGGTCGAGGAAATGGTGGTCACCAAAACGGCCGAGGTGATGTGCAAACTGGAGCCACTACATCACAACAAGGTAGGGGCAACGGACAGACGAACGATAGGGCCCATTGTTACGCTTTCCCTGGGCGGTCTGAAGCGGAGGCATCTGATGCTGTCATCACAGGTAATCTTTTAGTTTGTGATTGCATGGCTTCTGTATTGTTTGATCCTGGATCCACGTTTTCTTATGTATCTTCCTCATTTGCTAATGGTCTAAATTTACATTGTGAATTACTTGATATGCCTATTCGTTTCTCTACTCCGGTGGGTGAGTTTGTGGTAGTTGAAAAGGTATATAGGTCTTGTTTGGTAAACTTTGTGGGGAGCAACACTTATGTAGATTTGGTTATCTTAGAAATGGATGATTTTGATGTGATTCTGGGTATGACTTGGCTTTCTCCGCAATTTGCAATCTTGGATTGTAATGCTAAAATGGTGACGTTAGCCAAGCCTGGGACAGACCCGTTAGTGTGGGAGGGTGACTACACTTCCAATCCGGTCCGCATCGTCTCCTTTCTTCGTGCTAAGAAAATGATTAGTAAAGGGTGTTTAGCTTTCTTGTCACATCTCAAGGATGACACTACCCAAGTACCTTCGATTGAGTCGGTTTCAGTAGTTCGTGAGTTTCTAGATGTGTTCCCTGCAGATCTTCCTGGTATGCCACCGGATAGGGATATTGACTTCTGTATTGATCTTGAACCCGGTACTCGCCCCATTTCTATACCCCCTTATAGAATGGCTCCCGCGGAGTTAAGAGAGTTAAAGGCACAACTTCAAGAGTTATTGAACAAAGGCTTCATTAAACCAAGTACATCCCCTTGGGGTGCTCCGATTTTGTTTGTAAAGAAGAAGGATGGGAGTTTTCGAATGTGTATAGACTACAGACAACTAAACAAGGTAACCATAAAGAACAAGTATCCTCTTCCCCGCATTGATGACTTGTTCGATCAGTTACAAGGTGCTTGTGTATTCTCTAAGATTGACTTGAGATCCGGTTATCATCAATTGAAAATACGGGCAACGGATGTGCCAAAGACTGCTTTTCGAACGAGGTATGGGCATTACGAATTTGTAGTGATGTCCTTTGGTCTTACGAATGCCCCTGCTGCGTTCATGAGCTTGATGAACGGGATTTTTAAGCCATATTTGGACCTCTTCGTGATCGTATTTATTGATGATATATTGGTATACTCAAAGAGCAAGAAGGAACATGAAGAGCATTTGAGAATGGTATTGGAAATGTTGAGGGAGAAAAAGCTTTATGCCAAGTTCTCTAAGTGTGAGTTTTGGCTAGATGCAGTGTCCTTCTTGGGGCACGTGGTTTCTAAGGATGGAGTGATGGTGGATCCTTCTAAGATTGAGACAGTGAAGAATTTGGTGAGACCTACTAATGTGTCAAAAATAAGAAGCTTTGTTGGGTTAGCTAGCTACTACCGTCGATTTGTCAAGGGATTCTCTTCTATTGCTTCCCAATTGACGAACTTGACTAAGCAGAATGTTCCATTTTTATGGTCGGACGAATATGAGGAAAGCTTTCGGAAGCTCAAGACTTTGTTGACTACCGCACCTATCCTTACCTTGCCAGTAGAGGGTAAGAACTGCATTGTTTATTGTGATGCATCCTATTCTGGTTTGGGTGTAGTACTAATGCAAGAGAAGAGTGTGATTGCTTATGCTTCAAGGCAACTAAAGGTGCATGAACGTAACTATCCGACCTACGATTTGGAATTGGCTGCGGTGGTGTTTGCATTAAAGCAATGGAGACACTATTTATATGGGGTTAAGTGTGAGGTCTACACGGATCATCGTAGCCTTCAGTATGTCTTTACTCAGAAGGATTTGAACTTGAGACAGAGGAGATGGATGGAACTACTGAAGGAATACGACATCACTATTTTGTATCATCCGGGGAAGGCGAATGTTGTAGCGGATGCTTTAAGTAGAAAGGCGGGAAGCATGGGAAGTCTAGCTCACTTGCAAGCTTCTAGACGCCCATTGGCTAGAGAGGTTCAGACTCTAGCTAATGACTTGATGAGATTAGAAGTAAATGAGAAGGGAGGATTGTTGGCTTGTGTAGAGGCAAGATCTTCCTTTCTTGACAAGATTAAGGGAAAATAGTTTGATGATGAGAAACTGCGTAGAATTCAAGATAAAGTATTGCGAGGAGAGGCTAAGGAAGTACAAATCGATGAGGAAGGTACTTTAAGGATCAAGGGAAGGGTATGTGTACCCCGCGTTGATGATTTGATCAACACTATTCTGACAGAGGCTCATAGTTGAAGGTATTCTATACATCCGGGTGCAACCAAGATGTATCGTGACCTAAAACAACACTTTTGGTGGAGTAGAATGAAGCGTGATATTGTTGACTTTATCGCCAAGTGTCCAAACTGTCAACAAGTAAAGTATGAACACCAAAGGCCCGAAGGAACACTTCAGAGAATGCCCATTCCGGAATGGAAGTGGGAAAGAATTGCAATGGACTTTGTGGTTGGTCTTCCAAGGACGATGGGTAAGTATGACTCCATTTGGGTGATTGTTGATAGGTTAACTAAATCTGCTCATTTCATTCCGTAAAGATGACTTACAATGCAGAGAAGTTAGCCAAGATCTATATCTCGGATGTGGTGCGATTACATGGGGTTCCACTATCCATTATATCAGATAGAGGTACGCAGTTTACTTCTAAGTTTTGGAAAACATTGCATGCTGAATTGGGTACTAGGTTGGATCTTAGTACTGCGTTCCATCCTCAGATCGATGGTCAGTCTGAGAGAACGATTCAAGTGTTGGAAGATATGCTTCGTGCATGTGTGATAGAGTTTGGTGGTCATTGGGATAGCTTCCTACCCTTAGTGGAGTTTTCATACAATAATATCTATCACTCAAGTATTGATATGGCTCCATTCGAAGCATTGTATGGTAGGAGATTTAGGTCTCCCATTGGTTGGTTTGATGCATTTGAGGTTAGGCCTTGGGGTACTGACCTTTTGAGGGATTCGATGGAAAAAGTGAAGTCTATTCAAGAAAAGCTTCTAGCGGCGCAAAGTAGACAAAAAGAATATGCAGATCGAAAGGTTAGAGACTTAGAGTTCATGGAAGGTGAACAAGTCTTGTTGAAAGTTTCGCCCATGAAAGGGGTGATGCGGTTTGGAAAAAGGGGTAAACTAAGTCCAAGGTACATTGGACCATTTGAAGTACTTAAGCGAGTACGAGAGGTGGCTTATGAGTTAGCCTTGCCTCCAGGGCTGTCCGGAGTACATCCGGTATTCCATGTGTCTATGTTGAAAAGATATCATGGGATGGAAATTACATTATCCGTTGGGATTTAGTTTTACTTGATGAGAACTTGTCTTATGAGGAGGAGCCTGTTGCTATTTTAGATAGAGAAGTTCGCAAGTTGAGGTCAAGAGAGATTGCGTCCATCAAGGTGCAATGGAAGAATCGACCGGTTGAAGAAGCCACTTTGGAGAAGGAGGCGGATATGCGAGAAAAATACCCACATCTGTTTATAGATTCAGGTACTCCTTTTCGCCCTTGTTTTCCTTCTTTTGATCGTTCGGGGACGAACGATGGGTAAATTGGTATCTAATGTAACGACCCGTTTAGTTGTTTTGAGCAACAGACTTCAATTCTGGAAAAACTGGCAGAAGCGACGGACCCCACGACGAAACGTCATGGGCACGACGGACCGTCGAGGGTGTCTCGTCCCAAAACACTTAGAAATTCTGAAATTTGGGTGCTGAAATCGCCTCTCTGAACTCTGTGACGGACACGCAGGACGGACCGTTATGGGCACGACGAACCGTCGCAGGGTCTCATTTCAAAACACTTAGAAAATCTGAAATTGGGTACTGAAAATCGACTCTCTGAACTTTGTGACGGAATGGCAGGACGGACCGTCACAGGTGTGACGGCTCGTCACATGTTGCGCAAATCCCAGGCAGAATCGAATTTCCTTACACGTTTTAAGGGACGTTTTGGGACTATTCTTTCTTTAATTATAGATTTCGTGGGGTTATATTAATAACTCAAATTCTTGGGGGTTAAAAGAGGTAACCCTAAGTTAATTAGTGGGGTATTATTGCCATCTTTTATTCTTAATTATATACTAATTAGGGTAAAAGAAAGAGGGTTTGAATAAGAAAATAGAAAGAACAAGAAGGGAGAGAGAGAAACGATCGAGAAGAAGAGGAAAACACCAAGCTTTGAGGATTAACTTGCTTGATTTCAATTCTTCGGTGGAGGTAGGTTATGGTTTTTTTGCTATTCGTAGTAAACTCTTAATAGCGAATGATATGTGTAAGTAGTATTGTAAGCCTTTTATATACTTAATTGTATGCTTGCATGAATGATGTGATTATGTAATTGTGAATGAATAAGCATGATGAAGCTATTGAATCCCAAATCTTGAAAAGAAACCCTAATCTACTTTGTTAATGATGATTCCTTGGTATAAAAGAAGGCTTGATGAACGAAAGTGGTGAGATTAGGGGATCGGGTGCCACGTTCCGGTACCAGGATAGAATATATGGATCGGGTGTCATGTTCTGACACCAGGATAGAATATGGATCGGGTGTCACGTTTCGACACCAGGATAGAATATGGATTGGGTGCCACGTTCCGGTACCAGGATAGAATATGGATCGGGTGTCACGTTTTGACACCAGGATAGAATATGGATCGGGTGTCACGTTCCGACACCAGGATAGAATATGGATCGGGTGCCACGTTCTGGTACCAGGATAGAATATATGGATCGGGTGTCACGTTCCGACACCAGGATAGAATATGGATCGGGTGCCACGTTCCGGTACCAGGATAGAATATGGATCGGAGTGTCACGTTCCGACACCATGATAGTATATTGAGGAGCGGAGTGTCACGTACCGACACGAGGGGAATAAAGATAATGAATCTTGAAATATGATAATATATCTAATCTAATGAACTAAATTCCCAAATGAGTATGATGAGGAGGTGTGAGTCCTCATTGATGTGCTTGGTGTTGTAACCAAGGGTTATGGTAACTATAAATGCTGCATGCTAAGGATATTAGTTGATTTTATGATATTGCTTAATACATACTGTTTTCTATTTTGAGTTTGGCCGATGATATCTACTCAGTACCCGTGGTTTGTACTGACTCCTACTTTTATGTTTTTCTTGTTGTTATTTGTGGAGTGCAGCAAACGTGCCGTCATCTTCGACTCAACAGTAACTCAAGCCAGTCTTCGTCACACCGGATCTTCAGGGTGAGCTAACGCTTCTAGCTTGGACTGGATCTTCTCCTTCATGTCTTGATGCCTTGAACCTCGGCATGGACTAGCTTCTTATGTATTTTTAGCTTTTAGAAACTCTTAGAATTAGTAGTTTAAAGTAGATGTTCTTGTGATGATGACTTCCAGGTTTTGGGAATAATAGATGTTGAACATTGATAGTTATTGAATTGGTTTTTATTAATGAGTTTAAGTCTTCCGCATTACTTTCTGTTGCTATTACATTGAAATGTTAAGGTTTAGATTGGTTGGTTCGCTCACATAGGAGGGTAAGTATGGGTGCCAGTCGCGGCCCGGATTTGGGTCGTGACAGGTTCAGATCCAGTAGGTCGATTCTCATGATTTTTCAATAATAAATCATTATTTTGCTCGGCCACAAGAAGATGAGAAATTAGTTCAGAATACTTTTTGAAACCTTTCTCTCGATATTGTTGCTGCAAGAGAACATTCGAGGCATGGAAAGTGGAGAACGTCTTTTCCATCATATCAATCTCACTAACCGTTTCTCCACATAATTTCAATTGAGAAGTGATTCTGAACATGGCAGAATTATACTCATGTATAGACTTAAAGTCTTGTAGCCTTAGATGCATCCAATCATATCGTGCCTTTGGATGTATGACCATCTTCAAGTGGTCAAATCTTTCTTTTAGGTTTTTCCACAAAACAAGTGGATCTTTAACTGTCGATATTCGATTTTCAGAATCTTGTCAAGATGATGACGCAAGAATATCATTGCTTGTGCACAGTTTTGATTTGATGCTTTATTTTCTTCTTTTATGGTGTCTCCAAGACCCATTGCATCAAGGTGGATTTCAGCATTCAACACCCATGAGAGGTAGTTCCTGCCCGAACTTTGAAGGGCAGTGAACTCTAGTTTTGTAAGATTGACCATTAAAATTAAAAACAAAAGAATAAATAATACCTTTATTAATTCTTCAAATCTAACCTTCACTTTTGAGAATTAGAGTCTCGTGCTGATAACGTGTTATAAAACTATAGAATAAGAAGAAGAAACTAGAGAGAAAAGAAGAGAAGACTTGTTATTTCTCTTGATGAATGAATTTACAATGAAGAGGAGCACTCTATTTATAGGAGAAATCTAACTTGGTCCCCAAGTAGGAGGACTCTTTAATCATATCCTAAAAAGGACTCCACATGATAGACATTCACTATAATACAATTACTTTATAACAAGATTTGCATTTTCAATCAAATTTGGATCAACGTTACAATTATTATTCATTCCAAATTTCACTATTATTTTCAGTTTGCTTTCAATGTATAAGTCATTTTTTTCTAAAAATTCAAAAATATTTTCATAGCTGCATATTTCACTTCTTTTTTTGTAACCTGATAAATTTTGGTGTACAATATATGTTTCTATTTAAATTATAATATATGTTATTTGTATTAATTTTGTATTGAAAATGTATTGTGTTTGTTTAATTGTAGTATTGTATAGGACAATGAATGATATATTAACTGTGTATGAAGTGTGTATCAATTATATGAACGGATTATAAATATATGTAACATTGAAATCTGATTTTTTTTAATAGTGTATGAAGATTATACAAAACGTGTATCATTTGTGTATGAAAGTCCATTTATTTTTTTTCAAAATTACACTATTTGTTTCTAATGAAATTAGAATATATGTTTTGTATAATTTTGTACAACGGGTAGACCAAAACTTGAAAGATGGAAGGGGTCGGCTGACGTGAAATTCAAAAGGACAAAAATGACTTGCACTAGATGTCGTCAAGTTGGACACAATAGAAAGACATGTTCAAATTATCCTGTGCAAAAGCAATGATTTATGTTACATTTGCTATTGTGTTGTTTTGAATGTTAGAAACACGTTTTGTTTATTGAGTGCAGTTGTTATCATTGACATTTATAAAGTTCGATTTCGTAAAAAATTGTCATATATATATCATTTGTTTCTGTTACATATGTCAAAGTTTAATATGACATTCATAATTCATACAATGTTTATACATTATAAATATACATTGAATTATACTGTCATTATTAAAATGTTCATCTAGTATTCATACAATGTTCATATAGTATTCATACAATGTTCATATATGTATCATTTGTTTCTATTACATATATCCAAGTTCAATATGGGATTCATAATTCATACAATGTTTATACATTATATATATCCATTGAACTTTATTTTCATTTATAAAATGTTTATATAGTATTCATACAATGTTCATATATATACCATTTGTTTCTGTTACATATATCAAAGTTCAGTATGACATTCATAATTTATACAATATTTATACATTTTTCATACAATGTTCATATATATATATATATATTTTTGCATATTGAAATAGAAATTTATACAAAAATCATACACATTTAATAAAGTGCAAATATTCATTTAAGCATACTACCATTAAATACAACAATTAATATATTATGACATATATAGTTAAATATATTTTATACAACATACAAACATGAGTGTTACAAGATCTCTACTACTAGATTTTTGTGACAAGTCAGAATCATTTGTTGGTTTCACACACCAAGAAGACGACGAAGAAGAAGAAATTGATTAATTATGTGAAGCAATAAGTTGTATGAGTGTTAATGTAGGACATAAATTTGCTAGCAAACGCACCAATTTTGTGTACAATAGTGACTATGAGTTTGTAGGAATTGAGGAGGAATCTGCAGCTTCACCAGAAAGGATTGACTAATCCTAAAGAAAAAGGAACCTTTACTTTGCAGCTTCACCAACCCAAACCGTTCAAGTCTCTAAACATGCTTATGGCTTCCCAGTCAGAATAATTTTGCATGTATTCGGAAATTATCGTTGTCCAAGAAATAACGTTTTTAACTTTCATTCAGTCAAAAACTGACCTTGCAGTCTTAACCTTACCACACTTCATATAGAAATCAATAAGAACATTACTCACCGTAACATCCATCTCCGCTCCTCGTCTAAGCGCATAACAATGAATTTTCTTTCCTCCTTTAATATACTCAAGCGACAAACAAGCACCCAAGATACTCGAAACCACATAATTATCAGATAAAATATCAGTCTCCAACATATTCCTTAATAGCTTCAATAAAATTTCACTCTTTACCACATTAACACACGCTGCAATAATCGCAGTGCAAGTAGCCGTACTCTTCACCAATAAATAATCAAAAACTCGCCTCACCGACCCTACATCTCCACCCTTCGAGTAAAAATCGATCAAAGACGTCGCTACATACAGAACGATGAATTATGTATATAACATTATATATACCTTTCTTAAACATTCTATATGAACTTAATGGGGAACTGATATGAGAGGGATGTTTGTGATTTGGGATGAACTGATCTGAGAGGGAGGGAGAATGGGGAAGATGATTGAGGCCGGATTTGGGTAAGATCAAAAAATGATTGCGTATTAGGGACTGATTGCGCGTGATGGGGAGAGATGGAGTGTATTTGGAGAAGATGATTGTGTATTGGTTGAGATGGGGGAGGATAGTTATTGGGTAACCGTATAATAGGGAATTAATTAAAATCAAATCCCTATTATTTAGATATTGTTTTATAAAAAAAAATAACTATATAATGTGAAGTTAATTAATTTTTAATTAATAATAACTTATTATTTATATTAAAAGTTTTAAAAGGTAATTGATTAATCAGTAAAAATTTAAAGAGTTTGGTTTATAAAAGGTAAGTGAATAAATAAAAGTAATTATTTAAACATATTAATTATTATTTAAATAATAAACTAATTTTTTTAAAGTTAATATATTATTAATTGATATGGTATAAGTTGATAATAATATGCTATAAGTAGTTTATTTTTAAAGAGTATGAATTTATTTTTTGATTAATATATTATTAATTGATATACTATAAATTGATAATAATATGCTATAAATAGTTTATTTTTTAAAGAGTATGAATTAATTTTTTTAATTAATCTATAATTAATTGATTATGCTATAACTTGTTAATAATATGCTATAAGTAATTTATTTTTAAAAAGTATAATTATAACTTTATATTTATCATCTTAAATGTGTGTGGGATCTGAATTTTACTATTCCTTTCTATTTCTAGAAACCTCTAAAATGTCTTATTTCTTTAATTTATTTGAGCTACATATTAATGCATTTGAGTCAGTATTTAATGTATCCGAGTCAGTATTTAATGCATCCGAGCTACATATTATGTTTCAATTTTACTTTATAATGTATTCATGCTACATATTATGTATCCGAGCTAAATATTATGTATCTGATTTAAGTTATAATGTATCCAAGATACTCTTTAATGTATCCAGTTGCATCTGATTTTTGTTACCTTTTAAGGGATTAACATAATTACAAACTAAAGAATGGTAGATTATAATTTCATATTAAAACTATGTGGTTCCAAAAAATTATCCGAAATAGAAATTGAATTGGGTCATGACCCGTCCAAATTTATTTTGGTTCAAATGGACTAAGCTCAAATGGGCTAAAAGTTGGATTTGGTCATGACCTGACCAATTTGATCCGCTTGATCTAATTAATTTAGGGAAAATTGTATATAATGACAAACTAATAAATCAAATTAAATGCTATAACCACACTTTGATTTAATTGTGACCTGTAGCAAACTGTTTGCTAGTAACCTCTCTGCCTCAAACTCTCGCTCGCTACTCTCCCTCTCCGCTCCATCTCTCGCTTGCTCCCTCTCACTTTAATACAAACACAAGTGTATAAAATGTGTTTCTGTTTGTATAAAGTGAGAAAAAAATTGTATATATACATATATTTTTGTTCCCCTCTCTCCCCTCTCCCAGATCTCGTTCGCCACTCTCCTAAATCTCTCTCGCCACCCTTGCCTCTATCGCTTATACAAACAGAAAAGAAATGTATAATTACGTTTCTGTTTGTATAAAGCGAGAGAAAATTGTATATACACTTGCAAATACATATATCTTCGTCCTATACACTTATAGTTATACAATACAAAAATTACCCTACCCAATTTTCTTTTGTCTTTCTCTCTTTCTCGTTCTATACATACACAAATTATACAATTGATTTGTATACAACTGCTTTCTTTTGTATATGTATAGCGAATTATACAATTAATTTCTTTGTATATGTATAACGAATTATACAATTGATTTCTTTGTATATGTATAGCGAATTATACATATTTATGTTTGCTATGAAGCGCAATTATGCAAAATTCGCTATAACATCTAAATATGAATTTTGTATTTGCTATATGTGAAAGTTGCTTATAATTTTAACATATTGTTATTTATCTTTTATTACCACAGTTTGAATTTCAACTCAAGAAAATAAACAAAATAAGTTATAAATATATTGATATATTCTAAAAGATATTAAAAGATTGTAATCTATACCTTCAATATGGAAATATACATTACACGAATGCAAATAAAGAGTCTTAAAACATGTTGAAAGTGAAAATTATATTGGGGTTCATTTGAAGTTTCTTTTAAAATAGGTTAAACCTTAATGAATTGAGATTGATCTAATTCAAATTATCTTGAGTCCTTGAGCGAATTAAATGAATTACTTATATTTGATTTCATTTTTGACACCCAATATCATCTAAGTAACATGCAATAAATTAAAGTATATATTGATAATTATTCAAACCCAACATGTACATATACAATGTAAATATGCATAAATACATACCGTACACATTATATGACAGAGAAATTAGAATACGTATCATTCATATAGAGTAGTACATTATTATATTTAGATTAATTGAAGCATGTTAACTACAAATAATATATTTAATCAAAATGTATTATTAAATGTGAATATAATTTCTTAATAATTGTTAACATTTCTTTTCAAGAATTTTGAATGTGCATCATCTCATACTTAATAGTTTTAATCATCTCAAATAATATGCCGTCAATAGTTTGGAGTTAAAACTAATAATTGAAGTCAAGTTTAGAGGTGTTTTCGATACTTTTCTTTCAATAATTTCGTACTAGATTTTAAGTCAGATAAACCACTCCTTCAAATTTTAAATCAGATATTACATGTATCTAGTGTATCCGTATACACATAAATCATTTTTATATACATAAATTACACCTAATTTAATCCACTAATATTTTAATACATATAGAACAAAAGACAATTTCGAACAATGAAATGAAGAGACATTATTAAGCTCTAAATAGTGTATGATTTTTTTAAATCTATATTTAATATGTGAATGTGACTATAAATATGTAACTTGCCCTTTTATCCATAGATTGCATTAAGGGTCGTTTGGGAAAATATATTGGTAAAAAAAGATGAGCATGAATTATCATAATAAATTTTATGTCTGATTTTGGTTATAGAAAATAACTTTTAAGAAATTTATATAATCTTGGGAAAATAGTGTTTGGATTATTTGGAGCTAAGAGAAATTAAGGGCCTATAATAAGGAACAAATCAATGGACGAAAAAACTAAATCATTTTTAGCCTTTGTTTCTCCGTCTTTCTATATTTCTCTACATTATAAATAAAGAAGAAAAAATGTGAAAATATTCAAAGGAAAAAAAAATAAGAAGAAGAAAATAAGAAGAAGAAGAAGAGGCAACAATGGCATTTGAAAGATCATGCTTCTTCTTGTTTTTCTTCTTCCTTGCAATTGGCTTGGCCTCCTCTTCCCAAAACCACGTCTCATGTAATTAATCACTCTCATTTTATTTTATTTCTTTCAATGCTCTTCTTCTCGATATGACGGAGTCTGATTAATTTAGATTTAAGCCTTTTAAAAATTTCACTCTAGGGTAACACGTTCCCATTGGCTCAATAGTATTAAAAAAAAAAAGAAACAGATGTCTTAGGCCTCAATTTTGAGGGGCCACAATTTTTTTTAATAATAATAAGTTATAAGTTATATATATATTTTTTTAACAAATATTGAATACAATTTGTAGAAAAATTAAACTTTTTATATGAAATGAAAAAAATCATTAGAAGAAATTTAATACGTTTGGAGTACTATATCTCATGAAAAATAATTTAAATTAAGATTTGTTTATATTATCAGTTAAAATTATTTTCTAGAAGAAATCAATTAATATAAAACGACTAACAATTATAAATTTGAGTCTCCGTTTAATTTTTGCTTTAGACCAGTAATATGCTTGGGCAGCCCCAGGGACTCCATCTCTTCGATTCAGATTCAAGACTTTGATAACAACGAAAAGGATACTTACTACTCAATCATAATCGTCCTCCATTTTTATTTCGTTTCAATATTTCCTTTGTGTGTGTGTTAATTCCGACTAGACTCCATCATAAACGCGTTTTTAGATTTTAAAAGTTTATATATTCTTATAATGGTTTCAAATTAACAAAAAAACGATAACTAAATTCACAAATTAATCATCTATAAATGTTTTACTTATTACAAATACATGATTTGATCAATAGAAGTAACCTCTTTTGAGTTGTTGTTATGCAGATGATGCCCTAAATGGTGCCATGCTAGGAGGCCGTGCCCTTCTTGAAAAGTTGTATGTGAAGGACGATTGCCCCGTTGATTTCGAAAAGGAAGACTTGACACCCATCACAGGAACATGCAAAGGACCTTACTACAACCCTCTTGTGTGTTGTAACGCGTTCGCGCAGATAGCTTGCAAGTACGCAGAGCTTATTAACAACGTCGAAAATGGATGTTCAACTGGATTATTTTATGCCTTGAATAAGCAAGGAGGTTATCCAAATAATCTGTTTGCACAAATTTGCAAAGGAGATAAAGAAGGATTGCCTTGTAATAAGGCAAAGGCTGCTGCTAACAAGGGTAGACATTAAGGCTTTTTTAAATTAGGTTGGATTGAATGAAAAATCTTTTGTTAATGATATTGGTTTGTAATACAGCCTTTGTCATTCATTTTTTATGAAACATGGGTGAAAAATTTTAGTATTGCATTTTGCGATATGAATGTAATTTAGTATTCACGATGATTTAGGATGAAAATAATCGAGACGGAAATATATCGTAATAATTATAATAGTTTTGTTTAAAACGGTAAGTGTTGAGATTGTTAGATATAAAAATAACAATATCATTCAACTATTCGAATTGAAATATCATCGAACGGTTAGAATATTGATGATCATGAATTAGTGATCCAAAGTAAAATTTGTTTTGCTTATAGGTATGTCAAGATGTTAGGAGCATATCAATAATAATTTTTATCTTGGGGGATTCAACTATATAAGTCAAACAACAAGCAACATGTAAAAACGTTGTTGTTTTGTACTTCTCTCGGTAATTTTACTTTTCAGTCAATGTCTCGAAAAAATAAACCATTTTTATTTATTATAGGAATAAATAAGAGTTTTCATCAAATAATATTATTTTAGGAAAGCTTTCACATATAGCCACTTAAAAATAGTCTAATTGCTTTCCATAGCTATAGTTTGACAATTATAATTTATAGCTACATGTTATGTGGAGGAGAGAGGCGAGCGAGACTCGGAGAGAAGAGAGAGGAAAACGAGTGAGAGAAAGGTGAATTCTATATGTATATCAATTAGATAATTGTATATTATACATATGTGTTTGTATATATGACAAGCGAGATTGGGAGAGGGAGGAGAGGCTCGAGCGAGACTAGGAGAGGGAGGAGAGAGGTGGGAGATATTAAGAGAGGAAAGAGAGAGGCGAGCGAGGGAGGACAAAGAGTGGGAGAAAGGTGAATTGTGCATGTATATAATTGTATATTATACATATGCATTTGTATATATGGAAAATGAGATTGGGAGAGGGAGGAGAGAGGCAAGCAATATTGAGAGAGAAAGGAGAGAGGCGAGTGAGAGAGGGCAGGGAGTGGGAGAGAAGTAAATGGTATATGTATATTGGTTAGATAATTGTATATTATACATATGCATTTTTATATTCTGGCGAATTATACATATATAAACGTGACTAATTATACAAACTCAAAGTCAACCTACGTAATTAATGTATAATGTTAGTCGCGAGTGCTAATTATAACAAACTATAACTATGATGAATAATTAAATAATATAAATTTACTTAACCGCATAATTTTTTCTGTTTTATTAATTGGTTCATGGAGTTTGTAATATAAATGTGTCCTCCAAAAAAAACTTAAAAACATATAAACTAAATAAAGTGAATTCACAGATTCACATTCATATTGCATTGTGTTTATTTTGGTGCAGCGAATGAAAAAGTGAAGCAAACTAAAAATATTTTACGTCTCCAATTTATTTACTATAGCAAAGTGAGTAATTATATATCTGGAAAAGGATTATATTTAATCCTATATTCTTAGAAAAGGAACATATTTGTCTTTCATATACTTATCTGATATATTTGCTTTTATTATTCAATTTTATGGTCACATTTACCATTTATTTGCGTAAACCTCCACATTCCACATAAAAATACCAATGAGGTGCCTACTTGGATTTATTTTCTCCTAATTAAATTAAAATATTATTTAAATAATTTTAACTGTCACGCTCCGAACTTAAACTCTGGACGTAGCCAACACTAGAAGACCATTGTTGGCCTCGAGCAGACCCTTGACCTGACTTACTTACTCAGCAAAGACTTAAACACAAGAGATAACTCAAGAAATAACTTAAAAGTAATACTTAGCCAAAATGACAACTCAAGTCATAATCTTTTACAAGTGAAATGAAAAGACAAAAGAAACTGACACTATCTGTCTATGAAGCCTCTAAAATAAAGAGGAGTGTTGGGACATGACCCCTAATCATCCTAACAACTGAAAACTAAAAAAGATGTCCTCCGGAATAAAGGGAGACTCACCAACTGATTCTGAGCTGCTCACTGGATCAACGTACGCCGGATGCTAATCCTAGTAATCTGCCTCTGCATCATAAGACGATGCAGACCATCTTATGCCCGCAGAAACATGATATATGGATTTATCAATTCTAGACTGACATCAATACTTGAATGTACGAGTATGTGAGTTGGAATATTAAAAGAACTTAAGTTTGAAAAGAAGTAAGAAGGAAACACTTACCTTGACTCTACTCAACTCATGGATACTCAACTTAATTTTACTCATTTAAAGTAATATAACTTCTGTGGGAGATTCTCTGACCGACAACCATTACTATGAGCCTAAGTGATGGTAGAAAATTTTGCCTCACGCTGTCGAGGACCATCATATACCTTGTCATCGGTATAGGACCTTACTTAACTTAGTGGATCCACTAACTTAACTTAAGTAATCATCTTAAAAGTATGATCTGTTGATTTCCATGATGGCTACATGGTTTATTAAGACTTGAGTTATTATGAACTCGCATCCCCATATCGGTGCTCAATACAACTCCCAAAAATATACTTAGCTCATATGTTTTAAAACAATTTCTTTCTCCGGGTTGAGATAATTGTTCAATACTTAGCTTTGAAAACTCTCTTGGAATCAATGTTTCCTTTTCTTGCTCAAACTCTTTTGGAAAATCTTAGTTTCCTCTGATCTTAAAGGTGAAAATATTAATAGACTCTTAGAGAGTACTTAGTTTCCTTATAACTTTTGAGAAATAAACTCAACTCTTTACTCTTTACGTAACTTGAATCTTAAAAACAAAGTTAAAACGTCGCTAAAGTTGAAAACCTTTAAGAACTTTGTTTTGACTTGGATTATGGATTCAAGGTTCATTGTCTCATGTTTATGGATGATTTCATGATGTTTAGATGTACCTTAGAGTGTTGGAATCAACTATGAAACATAGGTACAACACTTAGGAACTAGTACGAAAAGGTGGGGGAAGAATGGGAAGAACTGGTGTCCCTGGTGCTCTGAGAGGCGCGGGGCGCCAGCTCTAAAAGTTCAGAGAACTTTCTGTGGCGCTTTGGCAGGAGCGGTGCCCCAGCCCTTGCCTAGAAAATCTCCGACTTTTCTCCTTTGTTTTTCATCTCTAAACCCTCTAAACTTCCATTGTTCTTTACCCAAACACTTAGGATCATTAGTGCCCTCAATACCTAATAAATGTGACTCAAAAATTCACTCGGACACACGAATCAAATCAACAAGAGACTTCAACATCACAACTATAAAGAATTCAACGAATTTTTCAACAATGTTCTTTAAAGCTCACTTTCTTAACATTCAAATATCTTAGATTCGCTGAATTTAAACAAGATTGACGTTTGAGTGAACTAACCCAACAATATGAGATCTCACATACCTTTTTTAGAGATCACCCCCGAAGAATTTCACGAGCAAAGCTTAAGTGTTCTTGATTTCGCTCCTCTTTTCTCTTTCTTTCTCTCTTCTCCGAGCCCTAGTGTAAGTTTTACTTTTTCTAAAACTGAACAAAGGTCTGGTAACCCCAATTAATTCCTAAAAATGGATTAATTAAATTGGGTAATAAAAAGACAACTTTGCTCTTTTTAAATCCTATTGGATTTTTCTTATTCCGACAACCACTCATATTCTAAAATTTTTCCAACTATATCTAAAACTAAAGCCGTCAATATGAGTTAGGGCTATTGGCCGACCTGTCCTAACCCGAGATTTAATAGGGTTGAGCTAAGATTTTTGAAGCCTAATTAAAAAAAGGATTTTTTAGTCTGGCCAGAATAAGCCTGTTGATTTATGGGGCTTGAGAAATATCGGTGGGCCATCCCGTGGATCAGTAAAAATGAATTAAAATTATAATATAATATTAAAATTTAAAATTAAAGAGAATCCAAACTCAAAATAATCAGGTTAATATTTCTATATAGATATTTATACTTTTACTTGAAAAAAACTTAATAAATATTATAAAGATAATTTTATTTATGGATTTGATTAACAAGTTATAACATTAATATCATATAATATTATTTCATTGATATTTATGATGATAATTTTAACTTATAATTTATAATTTAATTTAATAATTATAAAAAAAAGAAAAATTGCAAAATATGACAAACATTATATACACTTAAAATAAATAGCTACAGTTCATTTTTTTATGTTATATGGATATAATTACACAATATATAGCAAAGTTAATTATATATATAAATAATTAGAAAAGTTATTAATATATTCAATAAGAAAGTTATTATTACATACCTAATTTATTATGTCTAGGCATATTTTATGTGATTGGTTCCCCATGTTTACCCTCACTAATACTTTCTCTTTCATCAATCTTCCTATATCAAAAAATTTATGTATTTTTCTCTCAAATTCTTTCAATTTAAGATCTTTTTGATGATTTTAGGAGCAATTTTTTGTAATTTGAATTCATCAGATATCACTTGGTTGATTTTCTCCTCGTTTTTATGAAGATCATATTTGTATGCATATATGTTGCATCTATTTTTATAGGCTTTCGATTGACTTGTTACTATATTACAATGATTATAGTTATAAAAAAAAGTAGTATAAGAACATGAACAAAAAGAGATTGAGGTTTGTGTGATTGTCAAATTTGTAAATAGTATAATTTATATGCATAGATACTTATATTCTAATATAACACAAGTTGAAATATTGATTTCTGAATACAAGTATATTTGGATACATAAGTAATCTATTGAATTTGAAAGGTTAATTCGGCAATACAAGTATAATTGGATACATCAATACTATTTTGTATAAACAAATACATGAGTCAACACCAAGCCTCAAGTATTATAACAAAAACTTGACCAAAAAGGGATTGACTTTTGTTGATTTTCCTAGGGGTGGACATAAACACCGGAAAACTGAAACACCGAATTCGGTATTCGGTTTATTTTTTTGTATTTTTGGTATTTCGATTCGGTTTTTGGTACGTATTACTTTGGAATTCGGTATTTCGGTTTAAACCGAAATATTATATTTTAATTTATAAATTATATTATATTTAACAATTATTAATATTAGATAATTTTTTAAAAAAAATAAAAAACCCTAAATCCCTAATACCCTATCCTCTTCACTCTTCAGCACAACTTCTTCAACTTCATCCTCTCTCTTCAACTTCATCCTCTTCCTCTCTCTTCAACTTCATCCTCTCCTCTTCACTCTTCAGCACAACTTCTGCCTTCTTTTCTCCTCTTCCTCTTTTACTCCAGCCGGCGTCCACCGTCACCAGTAGCCGCCGTCCTCGAGCAGCAACCAGCCGCAGCAGCCAACAGGTCAGCAGCCGCCCGCGAGCCGCGACAGCAGGTAGCAACAGCCAGCAGGTCAGCCGCAACCAGCCGCCGGCGACAGCAAGTCAGCAGCAGCCAACCACCAGCCAACCCACTAAACAGGCCCATTAAAAAACCGAAATAAAAAACCGAACCGAATTAATAAAAACCGAACCGAATTAACAAAAACCGAATCGAACTGAAATATTTCGGTTCGATATTCGGTACGTAATTTTAAAAAACCGAAAAAACCGAAAAAAAACCGAACCGAACCGAAATACCGAATGTCCACCCCTAGATTTTCCCCCCATTTTTTTATACAACCGAATACTTGCACACTTTTGCTACCTACACATTCTATTATTTTCCATTTTTTTGTTTCTATATTATCAAACAAATATGTTCATCTTTTGTTTAACAACAACGTATTCATATGTATACTACATTAGTATATTCATTTTTTGTTTAACAATAACGTATTCATTTATCAAATTATCGTGTTCATATGCTAAATTGTTATACTTTAATTATCTTGTTTAATATACTAATACAATAAGTTTTTACGAATACTTGTATTCTTGATATATTAATACAAATTTATAAATAATGATACTAATTTGAATTCATAAAATTAATACAGTTTCCTTATTTAGTTCATTGTAATTAAAATTGTATCAATGTATAAATAGAAAAATAAAAAACATATACAATAATATGGCTAGAAAAAAAGTTAAATTGTAGTCATTTTTTTTTTTATAAATATCATACTTATAGCTATTGAACTTTAATAACCCTATAAATATAATCAATTTTGTAAGTTGTTCTAAAAAAATATATAATTTTTAGAGAACTGGGCTTGCCCGGCAAGCCTGTAGTCCACGTACTTGTGGGTTGGACTGACCGTTTTCTGGCACACACCAAAAATAGGCTAGCTCGACCTGACTTGTGAAATGTCAAAGCCTGTATATGTTAGCCTGGATGGGGTGGACTAGCCCATATTGACAACTCTATCTGAAACTAATCCTAACTCATCCTGAGCTGGGAGCTATGGTCGTTTGAAAATGACCAAAACTCACTTTCCTAACTTGGACAATTTTTTAGATTTTTATTTTTCTTTCCAAAAATAAATATTTTCAAATTTTAACCTCTTTTCGAGTCGTTTCTAGTTGCGAGATGTTACATTAACCTACTGCACACATTAAACCCAATTCACTAACCAAAATAAGCCTAATTTGAATCTTCTTAAATTTTCTCTAGAGGGTTTTCTATTTGGAACAAACGTAGAAAAGTATATATCTCCTCATTCATATCAAACAACAATCATCTTTTTAGAACTAAATATAAATTTTAACATTCAATTTAATATTTTTATTTAGTAAATTAGAGCTAACTTTCATCTTTAATCACAACACAAAATTGCTCAATTAGCATTTATTTCAAAATATGTGGAATTTCTCCAATATTCTTCAAAACTCTGTTTTCTCGATCATTTTAGACGGTGGAGAAGGTGAAGTGAGGTTCAACAATGGATATGGGAGATTCAAGTTGGTTTTCAGTGGCTATTAATGAAAAATCGGAGAGGAGATGAAACTAAATTTAGAAAACCTACCACTAAACTTTTATATTAAAAAGTATGACGAAGGGTAAATATGATCCTTTTCTGGGCGTAGAGGGGTAAATATGTCCCTTTTCCATTTTATATTCAACACAAAGTGGAGTTTTGGACTCTTTAATTAGTTTGGAGTTGTTTGAGTTATGTGACATTGTTGGATTGTTGTATGCTAGAGAGAATAAGTCAATAGTTATACGGGTGGATTGATGTAAATCCTATTGCAATAAATTTGAATCTCCTAAAAAGAGTGAAATCTTTGCATATCAACTTGAATATTTATTTATTTTCAATTGTAATTTATAATATTTTTGCTGATGAAAGTGACCTATGAGTCGTAGTTTATGAAAAAGAATGACGTTGAAAGATTTAACAATAGTATTACTATATCAAAGTAAGAAAAAAAAATTTAAAACTCTCTTTCAACCTCATCAAGCGACCCGAGGCCTAACTCCCGACCCTGACCTCAACCACAACAATAACTTAGGACCAAACTCTTGACTTTTAACCTCGATCTGAAACAAGACTTCTAACCCTAACTCGGGACTTGTAAGTCAACCCCAAGCCCAACCTAGAACCGTATTCCAACTCTGATCCCAACCGAGAGTAGATTCCTAATACTAGACCTAAAGCCTAACCCTTACTAGAGATTAGAACCCCGACCCCAATCCCTACCTAAGATTGAAATCTTTATCAAGACTAGACTCTCGGCCTTAATCCTACACTCGACTCTCGAAACTCAATTGGATACCTGACACTAAATCTCGACCCGGCTTGAGATCTAACTTCAAACTAGGACCCAACTCTTAACCCCGACCCAAGACTCGATCCTAACCCCAAACTTGGTCGTAACCTCGAATTAGACCTTACTCCAACCCAAACCTTAATTTAGGATCCAACCTCAACCTCGAATCCAATTCTAAACTAAGATTTAACCATAACCCTGTCTTGGGGACCTGACCCCAACCTAGAACCAGATCGAAGACCCAACCTTAATTTGAGACAAGCTTACATTCTCAACTCGAGATCCGACACCGAATCCTAATCTCAACCTCGAACCCCACTTAAAATTTGACCTATTTTGACACCTACTCGAGGTTAAGGTCAGGTTGTAACATAATACTAGGTCTTCAATTTTCATTAGGGATCAAGAACAGGGTTAGCACATAAGTCAATATCATATTGGGGCTTGTGATTAGGTTGGTTGTTGGGTCCCAATTTAGTGTTAGGCTAGAGTTAGATTGAGGATCAAGTTTTAGGTGGGGTCAAGTTTAGAGTGCTAGTCCCAAATCAAGGCAAGGGTTCAAAGTTGTGTCTCGAGTTAATGTTAGGTTTATATAGGGTTACGTTCTTGGTCGGGACAAAGGTCTAGGTTTGTGTCTAGATTTACTATCATAGTATTTGTCCATATCATACATAAATATTCTTGGAATAAAAAGTCAATTTTTACTAACCAAAAAGCTAAGTAAGAAAATCACTTATTTTTCAAGAAAATAATTTCAAACAAAAATAAGTGATTTCTAACTTAATTTTTTTATTTGGTTAATAAAAAGAAAATAGTGTCCAATGAGCATTTAGGCATCATTAGGAATATGTTATGACACCGAATACTCCACCCCCACTTACCTTAAGACCCCAAAGGCCCAAACCCAAAGCTAACTGAAAATACCAAATCCATGGGAATTGACTCATGATCTCGCTCTGAGTCGAGGTCGTGTCTAAGTCAAGATCGAAAGTCACGTCCCAATATGTATAGTGTTATATTCATTAAAATAATATAATATGATATACAAAATAATATAACATAATAGTTTCTTTGTTTGAAATAACTTTTTATTTTTCGAGAGTCAATTTGATCAATTCTCAAAACTAAATTTAGATTAGAACAATTTGATATTTTAAAATTAAAATTCAGACATTTCAAAATTATATGAAAAATGTTATAAATTACTCCCTATGTCCCATATTAGTTGATCATCTTAATAAAAATAGTTATCCCATATTTGATTACCTTACTAAATCAAGAAAGTATTAATAATTTTTTTATATCCCCGTTGCAATAATTCTTTTTAAAAATGTTTTCATATTTTTTAAAAAACATCAAGAAACTTTTTTTTTTATATGAAGGAGTGAATTAATTAAATTACCTTTTTTATTTATAATTTTTTTAATATGTGTATATAAAAATAAGTGATCAAGTAATAGAGAAACAAAAAAAAAAAATACGTCATACAGTATTTTAGAAGGAGAGTAACAACCATCCACAGAGCGAGTAATTACAGAAATATGAAATTTCAAAGATCAACTTTTCATTTCTCTAAGCGCGGCTCCTCTTTCCCATTCACGCGCCGCCGTTCACCACCACAGCAACTCTCACCGCCACCAATCATTAAGTCACCGTCATCAGAAGTAAAAAGGACACTTCCATTTATGAATCGTATGTTATCAATATGGGCGGTGTGACGTCATCCATCGCCGCTAAATTCGCTTTTTTCCCACCGAATCCTCCGTCATACACGGTTGTTTCCGACAAGTCATGTGGCGGTAAATTATGCATACCGGAGATACCCAGGAGGGAAAACGTCGACGTTTTGAAGCTGCGGACTCACCGGGGAAACGAAATCGTCGCCGTATACGTGAAACATCCAAAGGCATCCGCCTCTATGCTTTACTCTCATGGAAATGCTGCTGATTTGGGGCAAATGTTTGAATTATTTGTGGAGTTAAGCCTTCGTCTTCGGGTCAATCTCATGGGGTAAAATTCTCATTACTCTGTACTCTTTAGAATTGCTTATAACAAAATTATCCAATTTTGTTGAATCTTTGCTTCTCTTTTTGTCATCTGATTTAAGCCCTTGCTCCTGAGTGTGTGCTATGCTATATTTAGAGGAAATATATATTGTTTTGATAACAACAAACAACATATCCAGTTTAATCCAATCAGGTGGGGTTCGGGGATTGTAGCATGTACGGACCTTACACTTAACTCAGGAGGTAGAGCGACTCTTTCCGAAAAACACTCGGCTCAAATAACTCATAAAAAAACAATTTACAAAATAATATACAAAAGCAAAGCTGACATAGCAAAAAATAACTAAATCTTTCCATAGAATTCATATAATGAAGAGTTATCTGTTTAAGCCTAAATAATATAAGGCACATTAGTGAAGTGTAATTTTCTCTTATCCTAACTTTTAGATTTCAAAGATATGACCACACACCGTTATAGTGATTTGGAAGATTTTAGTACTTTTGTGAGTGAGCAACCTTACTTAAAATGGAACAGCAGGAGTTCACCTCAGTCTTCTTATGATCGAAAAACATTTACATGCTTGAATTATGTTTCTGCCTTTTCATGCAACACATATTCAAGATTTGTTCTGGGGGACTCCACAAACACTTATGTCAACTACATGGAGGGAATGCCCCAAAAGAGCCTTTGAAAGAACGCAAAGGAGAATATATATATAGCAGCAACTGATAGTGCTAAATTTTTTTTCTTTATTTGATGCACATACAATATCCTACCTGTATCTATAAAAGATAAGTGTCTTGGCATATATATGTTTCGTTTGTATATACAAGTTTTCCCCCTTTTGCTATGAATTTGATTCTTCCTTCAAGAGTCATAATGTGAGGAAGGATATCATATAAAACTCATCAAGGACTTAGATTGATTACTGAGAATATTTTATTATAAGGAGCTGGATTATGAAGTTCATAAGACTACTGTTGGTGGAGTTTATTTAGAAATTGGTTTAGTAGAATTCTTTTGTTTGGTAGAGGGAGAACACGAATAAAGATAATGTTTTTCTTTTGTCGTAGCCTAAGACTGTGCTGTATTATTTTTTCTATAGCATACTTTTATTGAAGTGTCCCGCAGGTCTAATGAATATGCAAATCATTTATTTTCACATGATTTCATGTCTAAATACTTCTCTTCTTTCTTCTCAGGTTTGGTATAGAAATTTGTCAAAATAGACAGTAGGATTTCTATTTTCCTTGGTTTCTTATACTTCAGTGACTTGCTCATGTGTGCTTCTTTAGGTATGATTACTCTGGATATGGACGGTCGACTGGAAAGGTAAGATATCTATAACCATAAATGGTATTACATGGTTGATAACAGCAGAAAGTCTGTTTAAATGATGATGTCTATGGTGGCTTTATCCTTTTTAATTTCGATTGGGGAAAGTGGAGGGGAGGGGTAAATCAACAAAGGCAACCTTCTGCACAACATTCGGCCGCCTTATAAATCCAAGTCTAGGGGAATTTCCCATCTTATCAGACAAAATGTATTGGTGAAAGGTATAAATTGGCAATGTTTTCTTCACAAGTGTTCTATCATCTACTTGTTTTGAGCGACCACATTAGATGTCTTTGAACCATGAGCTTAGATTCTCTGTTGGCATGGTAACCATAAGGTGAAAGCACTTCTTATGATTTAGCAAGCTTCGGTTCTAGGTCCAGTGAATTCTCTAGGACCCTGCCAAATGCAACTTAGCATTTTTAGTGCTACTTTGTTATGAAAATGGTTGATTTCCCCTTCTCATACGGAAGACATTTCCTAGCTCTAGGCAACCAATATCCTGAGGATTTCTTAAGCCATCAACCGCCCTTTAAACTAGAACAATAACTGATTTTAAGAAGTTGCGTGTAATTGCCTGTATGTAACTAGCATAAGCTTGAATAATTCATTTTGAAATACTCAAGTGAAGTTCATGAATAAAATATGTCGAGGAGATCCTTCGTCTTTGGTTTTTGTGTATGTTGTGTGTGTTGTAGAGCCTCTATAGTATGTTTTATGTTGCAGAAATGGGTAATCAATTCTTGATTTTTTACAACGTATGACAATTTAGTTGATATGGTTTCTTGAGAATGGTAGCTAAAGGCTATTTAGTTGATATGTTATTGTTCAGTAAGTATATTATTAGGTGTATGTTAATCCAGAGTACCATCTTAAGGTGATAGCCTTATGATTAGCCTTTCCAGTACAGCTGGAAGAGCTACCTTCAATAAATCTTCATGTATGTCTAGAAAATTATTTCCTTGCATCCGTACTTAAGTATTTTCTCTTTTGAGCCGGGGGTCTAAGGGAAACAACACCTCCCTACCCTCACGAAGGTAGGGGTAAGGCTTGCAGACATCCTACCCTCCCCAGACCCAATTTGTGGGATTACATTGGGTATGTTGTTGTTGTTGTTGGATGTCCAGAAAACGTTTTCATGCATCTACCATAAATTGTCTTTTTATTTTTCATTTTGTTGCTTCCCTTCAACACTAGCTCTAGCTATTTTGTTTGTGCATTTAGAGGTGTGATTAGGATGTTCTTTGGACTCTTTCTTTTATTTCTCTTCATCTTTTTCTGTCTTAATATCGTAAATGACTTGTTTTTTGGAGTCTTGAATAGATATCTAATGACCTAATAAAAAATCCGAAAATCGATATCTAATGAAGTATCAGTGGAAAAACTTTTATTTCTGGGAATGTTTTGTGACAGTAGGTTGCGTTATGGGTTTATTCTCCTTATTGCTGTCAGCTGTTATTCATAATATGAAAAACTATCCTTCTCTGAACCAGCCATCTGAGTGTAATACGTACGGGGACATTGATGCAGTATATAAATGCCTAAAGGAGCAGTACGAGGTCAAAGATGAACAGCTAATACTGTATGGTCAATCTGTTGGCAGTGGTCCAACCGTTGATCTTGCATCGCACACACCAAATTTAAGAGCTGTTGTTTTACATGGTCCAATATTGTCTGGTCTAAGAGTGTTGTACCCTCTCAAACACACACATTGGTTTGATATTTATAAGGTAATTTACGCTCTTAACTGGCTACAATTTAATTATTTTCTCTCCCTATATCACTTATACAAACTGATGTTTTTCCTCCAATTTTTTTCAGAATGTCGAAAAGATTAGCTTGGTGAATTGTCCTGTTCTAGTCATCCATGTGAGTTGTCTTCTTTTCAACTTTTTAATCCTTCCATTCCCTAATTTACTTTCCTTCCTCCCCTTTTCTCGGAGCCCTCAATTAATCTCTTACAACCTTTAGTCGGTATGAATTTCTTGGAGGATGTGGGGAGGAGAAGGTACGGGGACTACCATTTTACTTGTTTCACCATGCTTGTAGTTTTTCTTCTCTAGAGACTTGCTATTTGATGGATCATGGGTTTCCTTATTTTCAACTGTATTTTCCATGTCACTGGAAGTTTTGATTAACTTTCTAGGTAAGTCATGCTTATTTTCTTTTCTTCCAAGTATAAAAATTATGAAAAATAGTTTGATCTGAATTTGGTTAAGAAGATCCTAGAGGAAGAGAATTTTTTCAGAATTAGTTAGCTCTGGTGATGTCTCTATAATGCAGAGTGACCGAACATTGCGAAAATACGCAAGTTATGCCCTGAACTTGTCCAGAAAATCTATTCACATACTCCAACTTTACTGGTGTCCCTTTACCCCTCCATTCTTAGTTACAGTGGAACTACTACCACCTCCCTGTCACACCCAAAACCAGTTACATGTTGTGTGATGGGCAGGTGGAGTAAGCATTCCACATCCGGAAAGCTTTGAAATTCTCATTCTTTCAGAAAATCTTCCTGTTCCATCTTCTTACTTTCCAGTTTCCCCATCCTATCACTTCATGCTCCATTCCAAAAGAAATGATCTTTTAGGGACAGGGTTTCCATTTTTCTTTCTCAAACCCAATGCTAAATTTCAAATTTGGGTTCAAGCAAAGAACCACCAGCGAGCTTTGTCCGGTAAAAAATATTGGGCATCCTTTTATTATCTCTACCCTTCTCCAGCTAAGTATCTTCTCCGTTCAGCCATCATTTTCCTAGAGAGCCCTCACCAGAAGTTAAAAATAGAACTGAAAGGAGTAGAACTTCACTGGAATTTGTTGACCCCATATAATCTTATTGTACTGTAAATATGATGAGGCTGAGAAATAAAGGCGGTTTCTGGGCGTTGATTATTATGGTTATCTGCCTTCCTTAATTTTTTTTTTTGGGTGAATGACGTGTGATGTATTCTGGAATTTTAGACCAAAGTGGTGAAGTTGGTTGGTTTTGAGGAGATGTGTAGGTGGGATTGGAGATCTCTGGCAGATTATATGAGGGGATCAGCTGGATATTTGAGAGAGAATTTTTTTTTAAGTGTGGTTGTATATAGGTTTTGTGCTTAGGAACGGGGATGGCCATGGTGCCGGTGGAGATGGAAAACTGGAAAGAGGTCTTCTCTGGTGTTGGTGGAGGTCGCGGAAGCAATGGTGTTGGAGGATGGTGGAGGTTCTAGTGGGGATGAAGAAAAACAACAACGAGAGAGAAAAAAGGAGCAAGAAAATGGAAAAAGAATAACAGCAATAAACCTAGTGTAATCCCATATTGTGGGGTCTGGGGAGGGTTGAGTAGACTGTACGGAGTGCTTACCCCCTACTTCGTGGATGTAGAGATATTGTTCTCGAAGGATCCTCAGCTCAAGTAATGCATATCAATGTAGTTTAAGATCAGAAATACAGAAGTAAAGAGGACATAACAAATAATATGGAAAAAGCATTACATAGCATTCAAAAAACAAGAATAGTAACTACTAAATAATGCAATAACCGAAGCACAAGAAAGAACAGGTAGTAAAAAGAAGTGTAGGATAAGAAACTATAGGAGTAATACTACTACTACTGATATGAAAGGAGAAACCAGTACAGTGCAAAAAATGGTAAAAGAATAAGAGCAAAAGCTTTTTCAACTTAAATGTAATGAGTTGGATAATATTCAATTAGAAAATGGCAACGGTACAGTTTTGCACACTTTCAACAGTTCCCTTTGTTCCACATCCATTTCAAAGATGAGCACTTCATCTGACACGTCATCTCTCAGGGTATTACTTCCACTTTGATCAAGAATAGGGAATAGAACGCTAGTAAAGTTGAAGTGTGTAGATGACTTCCTGAACAAGTTTAGGGGGTAACTTATATTTTCCCTTAGACCATCCAATGGATATTGAATTATACACATCGGATGAATTGACTTTTCTTTCTGCAGCAAGTGGAACAATTTTCTTTTCTAGCAAACCATTGAGCTACTGAAACACTTCTGCAGAATATTAAACACACTCATAATCTTGATGTTATGTTCTTTCTTATCAAAGATAGAAACTGAATTTCATGTGGCCATTTTAATCAGTGACCTGATAACAGCCAAGAATCATCTGAAAGTAACAATATTTAGTATACAAGTAATTGTTAACATTTTACTCAATTATTAACATTTCCATGAGTAGGGAACAGCAGATGAAGTTGTTGATTGCTCCCACGGAAAACGACTCTATGAACTATGCAAGAAGAAGTATGAACCACTGTGGATAAATGGAGGCGGGCATTGCAATCTTGAACTTTACCCGGTTTACATCAAGCATCTTAAAAAGTTTGTTCTTGGTCTTGGCAAATCAAAGCATGCTTCAAATGGTTCTCATAAACCGGCATTAATCTCTGACACTAAGAAACCAGCTGAAAATGTCTCCTCAAACACATTCAATCTTCATTCTGACCTTCCAGAAATTCCAAGAAATAGTTTGGATAGTCGACTTGATAAGACAAAGAAGTCGAACAAACCTGAGAAGTCTCGAACGAGTACAGGTTGTGTTGACAGGTTCAGGAGACGGAAGGGATTGGCGTGATAATAATAGCTTTTGCATAGGAGCAATTCTGTTAATTTATAAAAACATTGGATTGAGACGAGCTTAAATTGAGTGACATGGACAGTGTGGATTTGTATAGCGGACTCCAACTTGCTGGGATTGAGGCGTTATTCTTGGAACGTGAGGCCCTAACGAGTGATTATAGGTGTAAATAATTGCATTATCTGTATCATTTAGAGGTGAAGCTGTGATTTCTGCATCCATTTTTGCCCTGTATATAATCTCAAATGTTGAACTGTCATTTTTAATATAGAAAGCTTATGATTTTTGGCTGTGATCATGAGTTCTAATAAAAGTACACTGTCAAGAGAGAAAATATTATTTCCCTTACTAGTTATGGATTCATTAATAATGTATAGCTATTTTTAATGTTTAATTAATGAAAGATGAATATCTTGAGACTTTTTGAACAATTTTTGTGTATAACAATTCAATAAGATTCAAATGTTAAACGTTATTGCAGATGTATAACAAGCAAGCAACAACATACCTATTGTAATTATACAAGGGGAGTCGGGAGAAAATTTGATAGATATACGTAAATTTTACCTCTATAGAAGTTTTTTTGTGTAGAGTCTTGACTCAAAAGAAGAGTAATCAAAGCCAGAGTTTTCTCAAATGTTCTTATGCAGGGTGTAATCACAAACCAATGCTAACTATTCAACTGGAGTGTAATATCAAACCAAAATCATGTCTTAATCAACAAGATTAATTCTTGATATATATTTTAATAACAAAGTTCACAATAATATGAAGTAAAGACCAATAATACCCTATATGGAGCAAATCTTTAAAATAGATGCATAGTGAAGAAAATAGTTATCATTAAGATTCAAATTCTATATTTAAAAATTATAGGAATGACATATTATAAGATATAAATAACATCATATCCCTTCTAGTTTTCATTTTACAATAAATCCATTAAAAATGTTGCCAGCAGGATTCATAAAGATTTACGAGATACATTAGTTATGATACATTCTATTTAAGAGTTGTTGCGCTTAAAAAGAAAGAATAACGTAAATTTGATTTTAATAATTTTAATTCCCATAACTCACGCATGACAGATTGTTAACCTTCTATTTCATTACGTAACTGATTGATAAATTCAAAGGTCAAACTAAATCTCCTTCGTCTATCTACAATTATCGTGATAAACTTGATCTATTTTCTAAGAACTTGAAGAAAGCAGCTTTAGAAGATGAATATATCGATTATGGTATGACATTCTGAAATTTGGGTAAGCGATGTTAATTACGAAGGTTACAAAGTTAATAGAAATGTCGTTGGACAATCAATTACAATTATGAATCTGAAAGCATTTGTAACATCTAGCAACTAGAAAGAACTAGAAAGGAGTTTAAAATCTGGAAATACTTATTTTTGAATTGTATAAGGAAATGTAGAAAATTTTAAGTTAAAAAGTGAGTTTATGGTCAACTTCAAACGACCATAACTCTTAGCTCAGGGTGAGTTAGGGGTAGTTCCAGATATAGTTGGAAATCTCTTAGAATAATCTTTCCAATGCCGCCGAGTTTGCGCAATTTTGATATTGTATGAGTGAGTTATGCCTTTCGGAAGTTGGGCCGTTGGATTAAAGAAAGTCCAATCCGGATTTGAGAAGGGCAAAGTTGTCTTTTCCTTACCTAATTATATTAAATCATTTTTAGGGATTAATTGGGGTAAAATAAGACTTCATTCAGTTTAGAAAGATTTAGAATTCACACTAGGGCTTGGAGAAAGGAGAAAACCAAGAATTTGCCAAGAACATTCAAACTTTTTGTGTGGAATTCGCCGGGGGTGATCCCTAAAAATGTATGTGAGATCACATAGTGTTGGGTTAGTTCACCACACGCCAATCTTGTTTAATTCAACGAATTAAGCTATTTGAACGTTAAGAAATTGAGTTCTTGAAAACATTGTTGAAGTTTTCGTTGAATTCTTGATAATTGTGTTGTTGATGTTTTGATTCATGTTTCTGGGTGTGATTTTGGGTTGAATCCACTGGGTATTTAGGGTACTAATGATCCTAAGTGTTTAGGAAAAGAACCATGGAAGTTTAGAGGGTTTAGAGATGAAAAACGAAAGAGAAAAGCAGACAACACCTAGGGATTGGGGTTGGGGCACCACGCCTCTCAGAGACCCAAAGGACAATCTCTATCCGTAGGGACCTGGAGTGCCGCTCCAGCCAGAGCACCCCAGCCTGCTCTCTATAAGATGAGGGTTGGCGCTCCGCGCCTCTCATAGCGACGGGGATGCAAGTTCTTCCCATTCTTCCCCCATCTTCTCATACTAGTTCTTAAGTGATATACCTATGTTTCCTAGTTGATTCTAACACTCTAAGGTACATCTAAACATCATGAAATCATCCATAAATATGAGATCATGAACCTTGAATTCATAATGCAATTCAAGGAAAGTTACGATCAAAGTCAAAGAAGTTAAGAGTCAAATCTAGAAGTTATGAAGCAAGTCAAAACAAAGTTCTTAAAAGTTTTTAAGAGTTTTTAACAACGTTTTAACTTTGTTTTTAAGACACAAGTTTCAAGGTAAGTAAAGAGTAAAGAGTTGAGTTCATTTCTCAAAAGTTATAAGGACACTAAGTATTCCCTAAGAGTTGTTTCAAGACTCAAGTTTCAAGTTAAGGAAATTGTAAAGATGTTGAGTTCATTATCAAAAAGTTATAAGGGAAGTATGTCTTCCTTAAGAGTTTATAAATGTTTTCACATTTAAGATAAGAGAAACTAAGATTTCCCCAAAAGAGTTTTGAGCAAAAAAAGTAAACATTGATTCCAAGAGAGCTTCTAAAGCTAATTGTTGAGCAATTATCTCAACCCAGAGAAAGAAGTTATTTTAGATATACATGAGCTAAGTATATTTTTTGGAATAGTATTGAGCACCGATATGGGGATACGAGTTCATAATAACTCAAGTCTCCATAAACTATGTAGCCATCATGGTCATTAAAGGATCATATTTTTTAGATGATCACTTATGTTATGCTAGTAATCCACTAAGTTAAGTAAGGTTCTATACCGATGGCAAGATATAGGATGATCCATGGTAGCGTGAGGTAAACGTTGTACCATCACTTGGGCTCATAGTGGTGGTTGTTGGTTAGAGAATCTCCCACAAAAACTATATTACTTACTATAAAAGTAAAGTTGAGTTTGTTATTGCATTTCTTTAACAAACTAAGTGTTTACATTGTTTAGCAAGTTTTTTAGATATTGCATGTGTTTTATTGCTTATACTAAGTTAATTTATTCATGAGTTGAGCAGAACCAAAGTAAGTGTTCCTTCTTACTCTTTTCAATCTTAAGTTGTTTTTAGCATTCCAACTCGCATACTCGTACATTCATTGTACTGATGTCAGTTGGCATGCATCGTCTTATGATGCAGACACAGGTAACTAGGATCAGCATCCGATGTACCGTTGATCTAGTAAGCAGCTCAGAGTCAGTTGGTGAGTTACCTTCATTCCAGAGGACATATTTATCATTCATTTATTGCTTTTAGTTTTAAGTTGTTAGGATGATTGTGGTCCTGTCCCTACATCCCTATTTGTTTAGAGGCTTAATAAACATATAGTATTAGTTTCTTTAGTCTTTTCATTTCACTTGTAAACGATTTAGACTTGAGTTGTCATTTTGGCTAAGTATTACTTTTAAGTTATTTCTTGAGTTATCTCTTGTGCTTAAGTCTTCCGCTGAGTAAGTAAGTCAGGTCAAGAGTCCGCTCGAGGCCAGCAATGGTCTTCGAGTGTCGGTCACGCTCAGGGTGTAAGCTTGAGGCGTGATAACATTGATTTTAGCAGAGTTGGAGATCGATTGTGTTAGAAAAGATATTGAAATCAGTTATATCACAACAGAAAACTCATGTCCATTGAAAAATCAAGAATGAGATGGGTGTGAAACTATATTTGGAAGTAAAAAGGAATGAGCTTGGAATCAGCATGTATCCGCTATGTATTGATACAACAATGTGAATGGTTGGAGAGATACATAATTTTGATGGTTCATCCAGGGAAATAGTATGCATTGAAGGTATATAAAGAGATACGGAAGCTCTTGCTCTGGTCGAATTAAGAATTTATGATTTAGATTGTATTCCAGAATTAAATGCTACAAATTACATAACTGATTCTAAGAGTATGGATGTGAAGACGGATCAGTTGTATAAGGATAAAGGAACACTCATCGATGTAATGACAAAATATAAAATAAAGAACAACTTCAATTTCAGAGTGAAAAGATCAAATAAAAAGGGTATTAAAGTATTTTATCTCTAGTTTGATTTGTTTTTCTTCAGTTTATAGCTATAAGAGTGATGATACAATTCTTTTTGGCTAATGTATTTGTTACATAATTATAATTACTACATGTATCATAATGACAAGTTTGTTGGTTGTTTGATGATTTGAACAAATTGGTAACAATTATTAGTATTGTTAATTGATTTAGGTGTATCGTGATAAATTTGTGTATCTGATACATAAAAAAATTGTAAAAAAATTGATGTGTTCATTATTATGGATGATACATTAATGTGGAAAATTATTTGACAAGTTGTGAAACATTGTATATTTGAAATGCTTTTGCTATATGTCTTAATCTGATGAAAAATTTTGGACAATTATGTGTTCGTGTGCTTCAGTGATGATTGTGGCTGGATTTTAAAGGCTTCTCGTAGAAAGAAATTTGATGTATTCAAAGTGAGATACTTCCATAGTGAAATTTCTTACCACCTCGGTATAGAAATTGGTTGGACGATCAAGAAAACAAAGAAAGAAATACGCGGATGAGAAGATAACAATGAACAAGAATTCTTATGGGCGATGTGGACAAGGTCACAACAAGAGAACTTATACTTTCTTCCCGTAAGAGAAGTGAAATAGTATTTTTAAATAGGACATTCATGTTCATGCTAAATAAATTGCACTTGTAATTTTTCATTTTAGTATTTGATTTAAATAAAATGTATTTTTTGAACAATTTAATTTGTTGTTCAACTAAATAATTTGTTGAGATTTGTGTGTCAATATTATATTAAATATAAAATTATTCTTATAGAGTTGAATAAATAAATAATTCTTAATGTATAAACTTTGAAGAATATTTATTGTGTAATTGCATGAAATATTGATTTACTATCAGATTCATGATTTAAACAAAATTAAGTGTCACAAATTTGATTTTTTTTCAAATGTATAATATATGTATCATATATACTATATTATGTTGTATCATATACATGAAAAACTAATAATGATTAATGAATCATATTCATTACAACTATATTGGGTACATTTGTAATTTTGATACATTTTTCCTTAACAGTGTTGTCGTTCAATTTAATAGTTTATTATGATTTGTTTGTTGAAGTATATGATTATCATATACATTTATATAATTCATGTGACATATACATATATGTAATTGAGATATGTGAATAAAATTCATGTATCATATACATTAAATTTATGTACTACATACATCATTTAGTATCTAAACAGTCACATTACTTTAACTCAATAAGTTATGAGTGTGAAGCTTAACGTTATAAAGAAAACATAGTATAATGTATCTAAAGCAACATATTGAAAATACAAATTTTAATAAATAACAAAATAGTGTAATATGAATAAATTTTTAGAGAAATACTTTAAAACTTAAGTGAATTTGCCTTAAAAACAAAACAACATAATACACTTTTCATGCAAACATGGTTAAGTACTAATTTATATTAACGAAATCTTCTTCGGTGGTATAGTGAATTACCCTTAAACTTTTATGGATCGTCATTCTCACTAATATATTCACCCTTTGCCCTTGTCACTGTTGTATCAAGAAAGAAATTCTTCGATCGGTATCAAGGTCTCACTAAATTGATATAACATGAATATATGGACAACGCATAAGATTGCCATCTGAACAACGTTCTGTGTGGTCTCAATTGTCAATTACAAAATGTTGAATCAAGAGACTCTTGGTTATACCTGTTGTAGTATTGAGAAAGTATCTTTGTAATAATCGGCTAGGAGTAAATTTTGGGAATGAAAAATCCTTCACATTTTCTTTGCATTTAAGGCCAGTTACAATGGCAAAATCCTTGATATTAAACTGCAATACAGTCCTGTTAGCATGTCGAACATGAAACAAATCTTTGTTCTCATGTTGCATCTCCAACAACAATAGGTACTTGATAATCTAATCCTAAAAATTGCATTTTGGAATGTGTAAATATGGTATAAAAGTTGTTTTCTTGAACAGTTCAATGGCTTCAATCTGTAAAGATTTTTTAATTTTATTCGCAAAATCAAAGTTGAACGTTGCTCCAAAACTCAATGAATGTACTGATATTTATATAACATAATTCATGTCCTGCAAATTCATAAAACAAATTATAAGATTGTACTTGTCTAATCTCAATAACATGATATAATTAAGAGTGAATGATACATTAAAGATAATTTGAAAATTCAGTATATACACCATAGTTTTATAATGACATCATAACAATCACATGGTACATTATGTATATAATACATGTGTAATTAACATCAGTCCAACCAATAAAATACTTAGAATAATTATCATGAACAAAATGTATAGAACACTAACACAATGGAATACATTAATGGAGTAATAAATGATTTTGATACACATTCAAAACTGTACAAAAAATGATGAATTTACTATATTTGAAATTAATATAATTGAAGATACATCAATGAAAACATTAATGAATCTGAGATACATTTAAAAATTAAATCTATAACAATATAGTGCTAAAAATTTTGGCTTCTAATTTATTAGGAAAAAACAATATCAACATCATAATACACTAACTTTGATATGTAAAACATTTATCGTTCATTGTTAAAGGACTCTTAATTCAATCCAACAGACTACATGCATTATTATAACATATATAAAATTAGGATTTTATGTATTAGCAAAATAAAAAAAATTAACCAATTACAAGTTGATAATTGTCTAACAGACTAAAAGAACATTTCATTATCAGAATCATATGTAAGATTAGCATTAGTAGAATTTATTTGAGAAACACTAATACTAAACGATGGATTCTAATCCATATGTATCAATAAGAAACACGAAAAAGACAACAATGAAGAATAAAATTCCTACTTATTCCAAACTTAGAAATTGATAAATTTGTAAATGCAAAAAAAATGGAGAAAATTTAGGGATAAAATTGAAAAGTGAAATAGATAGTGGAAAATGTGGGTGTTGGCTGAAAAAAAGGAATAAATTTTTATGTAACCTGAAGATTTTCTTTAAAGTAGGATAAGTGGAAATTAAGGATTTAAGGTAAGTAAATGAGTATATATATTTTTGCTCCCTATTTAATATCATTAAAATAGTCTTCTATCTATCCATAATTGGAGAACAAAAAAGTTTCACATATCATTACCACAAAATTCTCTATTTTTTAGATTTAAAATTAAAATTTTAAAATAATTTTAAACTACATTAGTTTTAAAATTTTAATAAATCAATAGTAATTTAAAAGGATTTTAAAAAAATATTAGAAGATTACCACATTTAATATAACTCTTTTCTATTCTTGTTTTAAGAAACGGATTGCACATATAGTTTTGAAAATCTGCTATTTGCCAAAAAAAAAAAATTGCACAAATTTAGAATAGGTCATTTAATTGATTAAAAAATATATAGTTTTAAACTAAGTAAATGAAAATATCTACCGATAATGGTTCATCAATATTATCTAATTTTTTTATATGTTCGCATGTTATAATTTCATTTTAATTTTTGAATTTGAGTAAAACGACATGTTTTTTAAAATTAAATGAAAATATCTATTGATAATGGTTCATCAGTATTATCTATTTTTTTTTTATATGTTCATATGTTATAATTTCATTTTAATTTTTGAATTTGAGTAAAGCGATATGCTTTTTTAAATTAGAGAACAATTATTTACTTAAATAACTGATCCGATAAAAAATCAGTGATATTAAATAGTTTGAAAACTACTAATTGGTATTGCATTTTTATATGAGAAGTGTACCACGAATCATTCAATTAGTGAATAATAAATGATTAAGGATAATAAATGATATCATTGCTTTCAAAATTTTGAATTAGAATTTATTTGAGATGAATTATCATATATATTTTCACGTTATATTCATAATAGCATATTGATGGTGTTTATGATGTTTAAAGCTTATTTAATTAATATTATAAAAATATTAATTATTTATATAAAATTAGATTAAATTTTTAAAATTATATCCTAATATTATCTATCACTATTATGATATATTTATTACTAAAGAAAATAAATCTTATTTAAAAATTACTAAATAAATTTAAGTATTCATAAAATAAAAGAACAGACTTATAGTAAATCAATGGAATAGAGGATAATTTGTTTTTTTCTTCTTTCAATTTTTTTCAGTGCAAATAATTTCTTTTTATGTTGTATAATATTAATTTGATTATAGTATTATTTTTTTTATATTGATCACTGATGCTTTCTTATTTATAAAATTATATTTGATTAAATTAGAATAGTTTTATTTTGCAAGATTGAACAAGAGAGCAGAGTGTTAAAAAGGTTTCAACATGCTTTGCAAGTTACATTTATATTTTAGCTAAATGTAGATTCAATTTTATTTGAATACTAGATTGCAGATTGATCTATGAATTTAAAATTTAATTAACTAAAATAAATATCAATTTGTCACGATCCAAATCCGGGCCGCGACTGGCACCCACACTTACCCTCCTATGTGAGCAAACCAACCAATCTAAACCTTAACATTTCAATATAATAGCAACAGAAAGTAATGCGGAAGACTTAAACTCATTAATAAAAACCAATTCAATAACTATCAATATTCAACATCTATTATTCCCAAAACCTGGAAGTCATCATCTCAAGAACATCTACTTTAAACTACTAATTCTAAGAGTTTCTAAAAGCTAAAAATACATAAGAAGCTAGTCCATGCCGGAGGTTCAAGGCATCAAGACATGAAGGAGAAGATCCAATCCAAGCTAGAAGCGTTAGCTCACCCTGAAGATCCGGTATGACGAAGACTGGCTTGAATTACTGTTGAGTCGAAGATGACGACACGTTTGCTGCACTCCACCATTAACAAGAAGAAAAACATAAAAGTAGGGGTCAGTACAAAACACGGGTACTGAGTAGATATCATCGGCCAACTCAAAATAGGGAACAGTATATATCAAATATTATCGTAAATCAACTATAAAACTCAACATGTAGCAACAACAAGTACTATAATCATCAATAAGTACCATCAAGTTCATCCGTGAGGGCTCAAGCCTCAACACCATACTCATTTGGGAATTAAGTATATTAAGTTGAGTATATTATCATCTTTCAAGATTCATTATCTTTCCTCCTCTTGTGTCGGTACATGACACTCCGATCCCCTACATGTGTCGGAACGTGACACTCCGATCCCCTACATGTGTCAGAACGTGACACTCCGATCCCCTACATATGTCGGTATGTGACACTCCGATCCCCTACATGTGTCGGTACGTGACACTCCGATCCCCTACATGTGTCGGTACGTGACACTCCAATCCCCTACATGTATCGGAACGTGACACTCCGATCCCCTACATGTGTCGGTACGTGACACTCCGATCCCCTAATTCTATGTGTCGGAACGTGACACTCCAATCCACTAATACTATGTGTCGGAACGTGACACTCCGATCCACTAAATCTATGTGTCGGAACGTGACACTCCGATCCACTAAATCTATGTGTCGGAACGTGACACTCCGATCCACTAATATCATTCTGTAAATCATCAAGCCTTCTCTATACCAAGGCATCCTCAATCCCATTACTTTAATTCATCAAGCCTTCTTCTATACCAAGGCATCATCAATCCCATTACTTTAATTCATCAAGCCTTCTTCTATACCAAGGCATCATCATTAATAATGTATATTAAAGTTTCTTTTCAAGATTTGGGATTCAATATTTTCATCATGCTTATCTTATCACAATCACATAATCATATTCATGCAAACATACAATTAAGCATATAGTAGGGTTTACAATACTACCAATACATATCATTCTCTATTAAGAGTTTACTATGAAAGCATGAAAACCATAACCTACCTCCACCGAAGAATTGAAATCAAGCAAGTTAATCCTCAAAGCTTGGTGTTTTCCTCTTCTTCTCGATCGTTTCTCTCTCTCCCTTCTTGTTCTTTCTATTCTCTTATTCAAACCCTCTTTCTTTTACCCTAATTAGTATATAATTAAGAATAAAAGATGGCAATAATACCCCACTAATTAACTTAGGGTTACCTCTTTTAACCCTCAAGAATTTGAGTTATTAATATAAACCCACGAAATCTATAATTAAGAAAAGAATAGTCCCAAAACGTCCCTTAAAACGTGTAAGGAAATCCGATTCTGCCTGGGATTTGCACAACCTGTGACGGGCCGTCGTGCCTGCGACGGTCCGTCCTGCAGGTTGTCGCAAGGGTCAGAGAGTCAATTTCCACTGAACAATCTATGACGGTCCGTCACTCCTGTGACGGTCCGTCCTGCCATTCCGTCACGAAGTTCAGAGAGTCGATTTCAGTACCCAAATTTCAGAATTTCTAAGTGTTCTGAAACGAGACCCTGCGACGGTCCGTCGTGCCCATGACGTTCCGTCATGGGGTCCGTCGCTTCTGCCTGTTTTTCCAGAATTGAAGTCTGTTGCTCAAAACGACTAAATGGGTCGTTACATTAGATACCAATTTACCCATCTTTCGTCCCCGAACGATCAAAAGAAGGAAAACAAGGGCAAAAAGGAGTACCTGAATCTGTAAACAGATGTGGGTATTTTTCTCGCATATCCGCCTCCTTCTCCCAAGTGGCTTCTTCAACCGGTCGATTCTTCCATTGCACCTTGATGGATGCAATCTCTCTTGACCTCAACTTGCGAACTTCTCTATCTAAAATAGCAACAGGTTCCTCCTCATAAGACAAGTTCTCATCAAGCGAAACTGAATCCCAACGGATAATGTAGTTTCCATCCCCGTGGTATCTTTTCAACATTGACACATGGAATACCGGATGTACTCCGGACAGCCCTGGGGGCAAGGCTAACTCATAAGCCACCTCCCCTACTCGCTTGAGTACTTCAAACGGTCCAATGTACCTTGGACTTAGTTTACCCCTTTTTCCAAACCGCATCACCCCTTTCATGGGCGAAACTTTCAACAAGACTTGTTCACCTTCCATGAACTCTAAGTCTCTAACCTTTCGATCTGCATATTCTTTTTGTCTACTTTGCGCCGCTAGAAGCTTTTCTTGAGTAGACTTCACTTTTTCCATTGAATCCCTCAAAAGGTCAATACCCCAAGGCCTAACCTCAAATGCATCAAACCAACCAATGGGAGACCTACATCTCCTACCATACAATGCTTCGAATGGAGCCATATCAATACTTGAGTGATAGCTATTATTGTATGAAAACTCCGCTAAGGGTAGGAAGCTATCCCAATGACCACCAAACTCTATCACACACGCACGAAGCATATCCTCCAACACTTGAATCGTCCTTTCAGACTGACCATCGGTCTGAGGATGGAACGCAGTACTAAGGTCCAACCTAGTACCCAATTCCGCATGCAATGTTTTCCAAAACTTAGAAGTAAACTGCGTACCTCTATCTGATATGATGGATAGTGGAACCCCATGCAATCGCACCACTTCCGAGATGTAAAGTTTGGCTAACTTTTCTGCATTGTAAGTCACCTTGACCGGAATGAAATGAGCAGATTTAGTTAACCTATCAACAATCACCCAAATGGAGTCATACTTACCCATTGTCTTCGGAAGACCAACCATAAAGTCCATTGCAATTCTTTCCCACTTCCATTCCGGAATGGGCATTCTCTGAAGTGTTCCTCCGGGCCTTTGGTGTTCATACTTTACTTGTTGACAGTTTGGACATTTGGCAATAAAATCCACAATGTCACGTTTCATTCTACTCCACCAAAAGTGTTGTTTTAGGTCACGATATATCTTGGTTGCACCCGGATGTATAGAATACCTTGAACTATGAGCCTCTGTCAGAATAGTATTGATCAAATCATCGACGCGGGGTACACATACCCTTCCCTTGATTCTCAAAACACCTTCCTCATTGATTTGTGCTTCCTTAGCCTCCCCTCGCAATACTTTATCTTGAATTCTTCTTAGTTTCTCATTATCAAACTGTTTTCCCTTAATTTTGTCAAGAAAAGAAGATCTTGACTCCACACAAGCCAACAATCCTCCCTTCTCATTTATTTCTAATCTCATCAAGTCGTTAGCTAGAGTCTGAACCTCTCTAGCTAATGGGCGTCTAGAGGCTTGCAAGTGAGCTAGACTTCCCATGCTTCCCGCTTTTCTACTTAAAGCATCCGCCACAACATTCGCCTTCCCCGGATGATACAAAATGGTGATGTCGTAGTCCTTCAGTAGTTCCATCCATCTTCTCTGTCTCAAGTTCAAATCTTTCTGAGTAAAGACATACTGTAGGCTACGATGATCCGTATAGACCTCACACTTAACCCCATATAAATAGGGTCTCCATTGCTTTAATGCAAACACTACCGCAGCCAATTCCAAATCATGAGTTGGGTAGTTATGTTCATGCACTTTTAATTGCCTCGAAGCATAAGCAATCACATTCTTCTCTTGCATTAGTACTGCACCCAAACCAGAATAGGATACATCACAATAAACCATGAAGTTCTCACCCTCTACTGGCAAGGTAAGGATAGGTGCGGTAGTCAACAAAGTCTTGAGCTTCTGAAAGCTTTCCTCACATTCGTCCGACCATACAAATGAAACATTTTGCTTAGTCAAGTTCGTCAATTGGGAAGCAATAGAAGAGAATCCCTTGACAAATCGACGGTAGTAGCTAGCTAACCCAACAAAGCTCCTTATTTCTGACACATTAGTAGGTCTCACCCAATTCTTCACTGTCTCAATCTTAGAAGGATCCACCATCACTCCATCATTAGAAACCACGTGCCCCAAGAAGGACACTGCATCTAGCCAAAACTCACACTTAGAGAACTTGGCATAAAGCTTTTTCTCCCTCAACATTTCCAATACCATTCTCAAATGCTCTTCATGTTCCTTCTTGCTCTTTGAGTATACTAATATATCATCAATAAATACGATCACGAAGAGGTCCAAATATGGCTTAAGAATCCCGTTCATCAAGCTCATGAACTCAGCAGGGGCATTCGTTAGACCAAAAGACATCACTACAAATTCGTAATGCCCATACCTCGTTCGAAAAGCAGTCTTTGGCACATCTGTTGCCTGTATTATCAATTGATGATAACCGGATCTCAAATCAATCTTAGAGAAGACACAAGCACCTTGTAACTGATCGAACAAGTCATCAATGCGAGGAAGAGGATACTTGTTCTTTATGGTTACCTTGTTTAGTTGTCTGTAGTCTATACACATTCGAAAACTCCCATCCTTCTTCTTTACAAACAAAACCGGAGCACCCCAAGGAGATGCACTTGGTCTAATAAAGCCTTTGTTCAATAACTCTTGAAGTTGTGCCTTTAACTCTCTTAACTCCGCGGGAGCCATTCTATAAGGGGGTATAGAAATGGGGCGTGTGCCCGGTTCGAGATCAATACAGAAGTCAATATCCCTATCCAGTGGCATACCAGGAAGATCTGCAGGGAACACATCCAGAAACTCACGAACTACTGAAACCGACTCAATCGAAGGTACTTGGGTAGTGTCATCCTTGAGATGTGCCAAGAAAGCTAAACACCCTTTACTAATCATTTTCTTAGCACGAAGAAAGGAGACGATGCGGACCGGATTGGAAGTGTAGTCACCTTCCCACACTAACGGGTCTGTCCCAGGCTTGGCTAACGTCACCATTTTAGCATTACAATCCAAGATTGCAAATTGCGGAGAAATCCAAGTCATACCTAGAATCACATCAAAATCATCCATTTCTAAGATAACTAAATCTACATAAGTGTTGCTCCCCACAAAGTTTACCAAACAAGACCTATATACCTTTTCAACTACCACAGACTCACCCACCAGAGTAGAAACACGAATAGGCATATCAAGAAATTCACAATGTAAATTTAGACCATTAGCAAATGAGGAAGATACATAAGAAAACGTGGATCCAGGATCAAACAATACGGAAGCCATGCAATCACAAACCAGAAGATTACCTGTGATGATAGCATCAGATGCCTCCGCTTCAGACCGCCCAGGGAAAACGTAACAATGGGCCCTATCGTTCGTCTGTCCGTTGCCCCTACCATGTTGTGATGTAGGGGCTCCAGTTTTCCCATTACCTCTGCCGTTTTGGTGACCACCATTACCTCGACCACCACGTCCTCCAGAATAACGGCCTCTACCACGACCACCTCTACCTCTAGCTATTGGGGGTCTATAACTTTGTCTGGGACAATTTTTCCTAATATGTCCAATCTCCCCACATCCATAACATTCTCTGGAGTCAAGCATAGGCCCCTCGGAGAAGTGTTGACCGGTCTGAGGTGGTCCCCCAACTACAGTCTGTAGTGAAGACTGAATGGGTCGGACTGAGTAACTTCCCGAACCCTGTCCTCTAGTGTAAGTACCATTAAACTCACCTCCCTTTCGAAACATTTTTGATGTCGATGTCGTAGTGAAGTCGTCTGGCTTCACCCCTTCCACTTCTATCACAAAGTCTACCACCTCTTGGAAGGATTTTGCCGTTGCCGCTATCTGTAAGGCCGAAATCCGCAATTCTGACCTCAACCCCTTCACAAACTGGCGAATTCGCTCTTGAGGACTGAAACAGAGTTGAGTGGCATATCTGGATAGTGCACGAAACTTAGCCTCATATGCATTAACCGACATCCTACCTTGCTCTAGGCTCAAGAACTCATCTCTTTTCCTATCCCTCAAAGTTCGGGGGATATACTTCTCCATAAACAAGCTAGAGAAGGAGGCCCAAGTCATAGGTGGTGCCTCTATTGGTTGACACTCGATATGTGACTGCCACCACATTTTGGCGTTCCTTTGAAACTGATAACTTACGAACTCAACACCAAACCGTTCTACTATACCCATCTTGTGTAGTAGCTCATGACAGTCAACCAGAAAATCGTAAGCATCCTCAGATTCAGCACCCTTGAAGACTGGAGGTTTCAATTTCAAGACTTACTGAAAAGTTCATGCTGATTACTTGTCATTAAAGGCCCTGTAGTCAGACGAGGAAATGTGCTTATTTCCAATGGAACATCCATGCGGGGAGCCATAGTAGCCGCATGTTGTACCTCCGGAGCCTGAGGTGCTGGTGCAGAAAACACTGGGGGTGTCTGGCCCTGATCAGACAACCCGCTAAGATAAGCCAGAACCTGATTGATCATCTCTGGGGTAGGTTGGGGTGGCATTTCCTCATTTTGCACTTGTTCAGTTTCCCCATCCTCCCCTTCTCTTATTACCTCCTCAGTCGGTGGAGGAGTCACTGCCCTAGTATCAGATGGGCTAGGTGCTCGTCCTCTTCCCCTAGAGGACGTCCTCCCACGACCTCTACCACGGCCCCTTGCCGCTGTTCTTCCTCGAGCCACAGCCCCAGTGGATGGTTCAGTTGTTTCTTGTCTGGCCGGTGTTGGTGTTGGCGTAGTTGTTGCTCTAGTTCTAACCATCTGCGAAAGAGAGTGAAGATAGTCAGATACCAATTCGTATCGCCTAGATACCAATTGGACTCAAGTAGTAGCACGAAAGAAAGAATGAAAGAGTGAAATTTTCCTAAAGTCTTATAGCTTCTCAAAGAAAAGTAAAGGCGTCCCCCTACCGTTCCTTAAGACTCTACTAGACCTGTTCTTGTGTGATGAGACCAACGAACCTAATGCTCTGATACCAAGTTTGTCACGATCCAAATCCGGGCCGCGACTGGAACCCACACTTACCCTCCTATGTGAGCGAACCAACCAATCTAAACCTTAACATTTCAATATAATAGCAACAGAAAGTAATGCGGAAGACTTAAACTCATTAATAAAAACCAATTCAATAACTATCAATATTCAACATCTATTATTCCCAAAACCTGGAAGTCATCATCTCAAGAACATCTACTTTAAACTACTAATTCTAAGAGTTTCTAAAAGCTAAAAATACATAAGAAGCTAGTCCATGCCGGAGGTTCAAGGCATCAAGACATGAAGGAGAAGATCCAGTCCAAGCTAGAAGCGTTAGCTCACCCTGAAGATCCGGTGTGACGAAGACTGGCTTGAATTACTGTTGAGTCGAAGATGACGGCACGTTTGCTGCACTCCACCAATAACAAGAAGAAAAACATAAAAGTAGGGGTCAGTACAAAACACGGGTACTGAGTAGATATCATCGGCCAACTCAAAATAGGGAACAGTATATATCAAATATTATCGTAAATCAACTATAAAACTCAACATGTAGCAACAACAAGTACTATAATCATCAATAAGTACCATCAAGTTCATCCATGAGGGCTCAAGCCTCAACACCATACACATTTGGGAATTAAGTATATTAAGTTGAGTATATTATCATCTTTCAAGATTCATTATCTTTCCTCCTCTTGTGTCGGTACGTGACACTCCGATCCCCTACATGTGTCGGAACGTGACACTCCGATCCCCTACATGTGTCGGTACGTGACACTCCGATCCCCTACATGTGTCGGTACGTGACACTCCGATCCACTACATGTGTCGGTACGTGAAACTCCAATCCCCTACATGTGTCGGAACGTGACACTCCGATCCCCTACATGTGTCGGTACGTGACACTCCAATCCCCTAATTATATGTGTCGGAACGTGACACTCCGATCCACTAATACTATGTATCGGAACGTGACACTCCGATCCACTAAATCTATGTGTCGGAACGTGACACTCCGATCCACTAAATCTATGTGTCGGAACGTGACACTCCGATCCACTAATATCATTCTGTAAATCATCAAGCCTTCTCTATACCAAGGCATCCTCAATCCCATTACTTTAATTCATCAAGCCTTCTTCTATACCAAGGCATCATCAATCCCATTACTTTAATTCATCAAGCCTTCTTCTATACCAAGGCATCATCATTAATAATGTATGTTAAAGTTTCTTTTCAAGATTTGGGATTCAATATTTTCATCATGCTTATCTTATCACAATCACATAATCATATTCATGCAAACATACAATTAAGCATATAGTAGGGTTTACAATACTACCAATACATATCATTCTCTATTAAGAGTTTACTATGAAAGCATGAAAATCATAACCTACCTCCACCGAAAATTGAAATCAAGCAAGTTAATCCTCAAAGCTTGGTGTTTTCCTCTTCTTCTCGATCGTTTCTCTCTCTCCCTTCTTGTTCTTTCTATTTTCTTATTCAAACCCTCTTTCTTTTACCCTAATTAGTATATAATTAAGAATAAAAGATGGCAATAATACCCCACTAATTAACTTAGGGTTACCTCTTTTAACCCCCAAGAATTTGAGTTATTAATATAAACCCACGAAATCTATAATTAAGGAAAGAATAGTCCCAAAACGTCCCTTAAAACGTGTAAGGAAATCCGATTCTGCCTGGGATTTGTGCAACCTGTGATGGGCTGTCGTGCCTGCGACGGTCCGTCCTGCAGGTTGTCGCAAGGGTCAGAGAGTCAATTTTCACTGAACAATCTATGACGGTCCGTCACTCCTGTGACGGTTCGTCCTGCCATTCTGTCACGAAGTTCAGAGAGTCGATTTCAGTACCCAAATTTCAGAATTTCTAAGTGTTCTGAAACGAGACCCTGCGACGGTCCGTCGTGCCCATGACGTTCCGTCGTGGGGTCCGTCGCTTCTGCCTGTTTTTCCAGAATTGAAGTCTGTTGCTCAAAACGACTAAACGGGTCGTTACACAATTCAACACACGCCACATATGTTTATTAATTTTCATTGTACTAAAAGAAGAAAAAGTTGTTAGAATGATATTTTGTGTCTTCGAAGAACATATCTTTATAGCACATAGATTAAGGTAAATTTTTGTTAGAATTAAGTGTATCTATAAAGTCAAAACATTATATATGATCGATCTCAAACTTGCACCTTTTATTATTTAATGATAATTTGTATTAATTATCTTTAAGTTATGCAAAGAGTAATACATTTATTGTAGATATAATGAAGCACATTTGCAAATGTATATAACCTATTTAAAGTAAATAGGTTCAGTTAAAAAATAATCTTCTAACATATTTGATAACAATCAGCAACAAAAAAAAAATAACAGTGTATGCAGGAGTAATACATTTATTGTAAATAGAAAAGATTTGGAAATTTCTTAATGTTCTGATACTAAATAAGTAAAATTAATTAGAAGATAGAAAAGAGTCATTACAAGTGTATCAACATTAATAAAACAATTTAAATTTTAAATTGAGATAAGTAGCTATTAAATTTCCTTAATACTATTTACTCTTCTGTATATAACATTTCTATTTGTTTTTTAACTTTTCTTTCAAAAAAATATAAGCATAACAATATTTAAAAAAATAATATTTTCCATTCAAAATTAGCGGTAATATGTGAAAAATTGTATACACTAATAGTACTTTAAACTTAATCTTATTAAGATTGATATGAATTAAGATTTAAAAAAAATATATATTTCATTATGTAATATTATTCTTAAAAATTTTATAATTATTTGATATTTGAAATTCCGTAGACTTTAGTAATTGAAATTTATGTTTTGTACTACCCATTCAATAAAGAATTATTTTATTTACCAAGAATTTTTCTTTACAAAAGTTCAAATTTTGAGAAATTTAATTACAAATAAAAAGATTTGGTAAAAAGATGATCTCACTTCTATAATTTTCATCTTTTATTCTCGTCCAACCCTTTCTTTAATATTTTAAATCAACAAACAACTAATATACAAAAGGAGAAAAGGTATACTAAAGCATTTTTTAGAAAAAAACATATATTAATATAGAAAATCATAACAAAATACATACTTGTAGCATTACTGAAACAAACTAAAACAAAACATAAAATAAATCATATTGCAAAATTCTAAAATAATATTAATTTGAAATGATAATAACTTGGGGTGATATCACTTATGAAGTTGCACGTGCATTTTTCAATGATGAAGCCTCATTTTACAACTTCTCCAAACGATAATTCATTTTAGAGACGGTGGTTCTTAACCATGCTTCAAATGTTGGTATTTCATTTGCATTTAATTGATCAATCGATTTCCACTTACTTCTTTCGCCATTTTCTTCCATTTGACTAAGTTGAAGTAGTGTTTGAGCATGTTCAATTTCTTCTATTTGCTCAATCCTTTTCTCCATAGCATCTAGGCGATTGTTGAGTTGATTCATCTTATTTCGTGCTTGATCTGCATCTAGGAGAGTTTTTTCACTTAGTTGTGAATCGGGATTCAAAAAACGTTCAATGACTGCTTTACTTGTTGGGTGAAAAAAGGAGAAAGGGTGGTTTGATGGTGAAAATAGTACTATTCCAATATCAACATCACAGAAATTAACAAGTTCGTTTGCCATTCTGTATAGACTCGAGCGACGGTTGAAAAATGTTACTTCGCTAACACGTTGATTTTCTATTTTTGAAATTGGAAATGTTTGTCTCACTCTTGTCTTCTTGCTATCCATTGCTAAAATTTTAAAGAACAAGAATAAAATAAAAGTTTATCTAAGGACGCCTTTTTTTTTTTTGCTTGGAAAAGAAGAAGAAGAAATGACACTTCTGAGAAATAGAATACAGAGGCACTATATATATATACATCAAAAACTTCTATACAATAAATTTATCATCAAATCGTGTGATTGAAAATAGTCAAAGAAATCTGACATTTTAAGCTAAAAAGGTAAATATTTTAAAATACATTATAACATTGCCAATTGTGGTTACATATCATAAAGATTATTAAAAAGAATACCAATTATGCACAATTTTCTTTAAAAATTTATAGTCAAAGTCAAAGTCAAAATCAAATATAATTTATATAAAAATTTGAATAGATATGTTTCAATGGATTAAGATAATAAAAAATTCAAACTTTTCATATTCACTAATGTTAATCAAATACAAAATTTTAACTTTAGTTAAATACTGAAAAGAAGCATTATAAGTGAACCAACTATAGTAAAAATCTAAATTTAATTTGAATAGGTAAATATTTTTGTACTTACTAAGTTTAGCACACTTTATTGACTTTTGTAAAGTGACTAGTTTTCATTCTTCTTGCCTTATTTTTAGACATCCAAGTAAGAAGTTCAACAGTTCTTCCTCTAATATTTATAGTTCATTCTTTTTCATTTCATCATTTTGTTGTGTTTGTATAACCCTGTTGTTTTCCACTTTTCTTACCATATTTGTTGAGTAGTTGTCTTCTTTAAGAGAATTTCTTTCTTCAACACTCATTATGAATCAACTAATATTTTCACTATACTTTTTTCATTATTAGGATGTGTCATATCAGGATCTATTCCATAAATGAACTATATACATTACAACTATATTGGGTACAGTTGTAATTTTTATACGTTTTTTCTTAATAGTGTTTCCGTTCAATTTAATTGTTTGTTATGATTTGCTTGTTGATGTATATGATTATCATGTACATTTACATAATTCATGTGAATTAATCATATATGTAAATAAAATTCATGTATCATATACATTAAAATTTATGTATTATATGCATCATTTAGTATCTAAACAGTCACATTACTTTAACTCAATAAGTTATGAGTGTGAAGCTTAACATTATAAAGCAACATAGTATAATGTATCTAAAAGCAATATATTGAAAATACAAATTTTAATAAATCACAAAATACTGTAATATGAATAAATTTTTAGAGAAATACTTTAAAATTTAAGTGAATTTGTTTTAAAAACAAAACAACATAATACACTTTCATGTAAACATGGTTAAGTACTAATATATATTAACCAAATCTTCTTTCGGTGGCATAGTGAATGACCCTTAAACTTTTATGGATCGTCATTCTCACTTATATATTCACCCTTGCCATTGTCACTATTGTATCAACAAAGAAATTCTTCGATCGGTATCAAGGTCTCATCAAGTTGATATAACATAAATATATGGACAAAGTATGAGATTGTCATCTGAAGAACGTTCTGTGTGGTCTCAATATACCTATAGTTGCATTGGGAAAGTATCTTTGTAATAATCGGCTGGGAGTAAATTTTGGGTATGAAAAATCCTTAACATTTTCTTTGCATTTAAGGCCAGTTACAATGGCAAAATCCTTGATATTAAACTTCAATACAATATTGTTAGTATGTCGAACATGAAACAAGTCTTTGTTCTCATGTTGCACCTCCAACAACAGATACTTGGTAATCTAACCCTGAAAATTGCATTTTGGAATGTGTAAATATGGTATAAAAGTTGTGTTCTTAACAGTTCAATGGCTTCAATCTTTAAGGACTTTTTAATTTCATTCGCCAAATCAAAGTTGAACGCTACTCCAAATCTCAATGGATGTACTGATATTTTTTCATATAACATAATTCATATCTTGCAAATTCATAAAACAAAACATAAAAAATTGTACTTGTCTAATCTCAATCACATGATACAATTAAGAGTGAATGATACATTGAAGATAATTTGAAAATTCAGTATATACACCATAGTTTTATAATGACATTATAACAACCACATGGTATATTATGTATATGATACATGAGTAATTAACATCAATCCAACCAATAAAATACTTGAATCATTATCATGAACAAAATATATAAAACATTAACACAATGAAAAATACATTAATGGAGTAATAAATGAATTTGATACACAATCAAAACTGTACAAAAAATGATGAATTTACTATATTTGAAATTGAAATGATTGATGATACATCAACGAAAACATTAATGAATCTGAGATACATTTAAAAATTGAATCTATAACAATGTAGTGCTAAAAATTTGGGCTTCTAATTTATTAGGAAAAAACAATATTAACAGCATAGTACACTAACTTTGATATGTAAAATATGTACTTCATTGTTAAAGGACTTTTAATTGGACCTAATAGACTACATGCATCAATATAACATAAAATTAGGATTTTATGTATTAGCAAAATAAAAAAATTAACCAATTACAAATTAATAATTGTCTAACAGGCTAAAAGAACATTTCATTATAAGAATCATATGTAACGACCATTTTCGATCGTTTTGAGCACTAGAACTTTTATGTCAGAAAATACTTTTTGATTGATTTAAATAGGTGTTTTGGACTATTCATAATTATAACAATGAAATTAATGGGGTAGTTTTATTAATTTATTTAGTTGGTGGTTAAGAAAATAATATTAAAATTAATAGGGGTCACTTTTATCACTTTAATAATTGATTGTATAAAAACTAGGGTTAAAAAAAATCATAATCTGAAAAACAAAGAAGAAGGAAGAATCAGACGTGACAATAAAGAATTTTTATCTGCGGCGTCATTGAAAGAACAAATACAGGTAATATTATATCTATTAATGAATAAAAAAATGTCTTATGATTATTATAATTATGTTATTGTAATTAGGAGATGAGAAATTGAAAAGAATGAGTTTCATTGGAAAGTAACGATTCAAACCTTCTGTGGTTTGTTCGCAACTCACTTGTGGTGTCTTTTTACTATTAAATTATTATCAAATTTTGTATTATAAATTATACTTAGAATATGAGAGAAACAAATTAGAGTTATTACTTAATTCTTTTGTTGAATTTCCTTTTAAGTTTGATGGATAATATTGAGTAATAATGGTCAAAGTTTTGGATGGGAAATTAATAGATAATGATGACTATTTGAGGAATGATAATTGGCAGCATATGATAGATTTAAAGGTTAGGATATATGGGTGTTCATGCTCTTGGTGGTAACGTGATTGCACTTAGTTAATTATATTATATTATAGCATTATGATTATGCCTATTGCTATATAATCAAGATTAGGTGAATATGATTGGAAAATTAAAATCAAGTCATTATAGGAAGAAACTTAGGTGGTAAAATGGTTGATAACCAACATTAGGTTCTGGACGTGTTGTTAGTTGGCCATTGGTTTCGTAACCAGTGGCTTTCATCTTTGAATATTATAATAATTTGTTATCACATTATAGAATATATATTAATTATATTGAGATAGATAATTAAATATTAGGTGTATTGAGTTACTTGAATCTCATTAAGGTGATGTTAATGGAAGGAATTAAGATCTATCCTTAGGTTGAAATTTTGGGAAATTGATTATATAATTAGGTGAGTTTTTGGGTCTAAGCTAAACATAGACTAATCTGAGTGTTTATAGACTCGTTAACTTACAAATTGTGCACATATATACTTGATAGATTGAAAAGGTTCGGAGGCAATAAGGAAAGGAAAGGCATTGGAGAAGTAGTTACTTGACTTCAATTCTTCGGTGGAGGTAGGTTATGGTTTTTATAATATACGTAGTAAACTCTTAATAGCGAATGATATGTATGGGTAGTATTGTAAACCCTTCTATATGCTTAAGTGTATGCTTGCATGAATGTGATTATGTAATTGTGATAAAATAAGCATGATGAAGCTATTGAATCCTAAATCTTGAGAAACCCTAATCTACTTTGTTAATGATGATGCCTTAGTGTAAAAGAAGGCTTGATGAACGAAAGTAGTGAGATTAGGGGATCGGGTGCCACGTTTCTGTACCAGGATAGTATATGAGGATCGGAGTGTCACATTCCGACACCAGGATAGTATATGGATCGGGTGCCACGTTCTGGTACCAGGATAGTATATGAGGATCGGAGTGTCACATTCTGACACCAGGATAGTATATGGATCGGGTGCCACGTTCCGGTACCAGGATAGAATATGGATCGGGTGTCACGTTCCGACACCAGGATAGAATAAGGATCGGAGTGTCACGTTCCGACACCAGGATAGTATATGAGGAGCAAAGTTTCACGTACCGACACGAGAGGAATAAAGATAATGAATCTTGAAAGATGTTAATATACTCAATCTAATGAACCTAATTCCCAAATGAGTATGATGAGGAGGCGTGAGTCCTCATTGATGTGCTTGGTGTTGTAACCAAGGGTTATGGTAATTGTAAATGCTGCATGCTAAGGATATTAGTTGATTTTATGATGTTATCTGATATATACTGTTTTCTATTTTAAGTTGGCCGATGATACCTACTCAATACTTGTGTTTGTACTGACCCCTACTTGTATTTGTTTTCTTTGTAAATTGTCAAGTGCAGCAAACGTACCGTCTCTTCAACTCAACCGCAACTCTAGCCAGTCTTCATTACTCCGGATATCAGGGTGAGCTAATGCTTCTAGCTTGGACTGGATCCTCCTCTTCATGTCTTGATGCCTTGAAGTTCCGGCATAGACTAGCTGTTTATGTATTTTAGCTTCTTAGATACTCTTAGATTTAGTAATTTGAAGTAGATGTTCTTGTGATGATGACTTCCAGATTTTGGTGATAATAATAGTTGTTGAGTTTTTAGAAGTTATTGAATTGGTTTTTATTAATGAGTTTAAAGCTTCCGCATTACTTTCTGTTGATATTATATTGAAATGTTAAGGTTTAGATTGGTTGGTTCGCTCACATAGGAGGGTAAGTGTGGGTGCCAGTCGCGGCCCGATTTGGGTCGTGACAAACTTGGTATCAGAGCATTAGGTTCGTTGGTCTCATCACACAAGAACGAGTCTAGTAGAGTCTTAAGGAACGATAGAGGGACACCTTTACTTTTCTTTGAGAGGCTATAAGACTTTAGGAAAATTCCATTCTTTCTTTCTTTCGTGCTATTACTTGGGTCCAATTGGTATCTAGGTGATACAAATTGGTATCTGACCATCTTCACTCTATTTCGCAGATGGTTAGAACTAGAGCAACAACCGCACCAACACCAGCACCGGCGGGACAGGGTGCGTCTGAACCAGCCACTGGGGCTGTAGCTCGAGGAAGAGTAGCGGCAAGAGGCCGTGGTAGAGGTCGTGGGAGGACGTCCTCTAGAGGAAGAGGACGAGCACCTAGCCCATCTGATACTAGGGCGGTGACTCCTCCACCGACTGTGGAAGTAATAAGAGAAGGGGAGGATGGGGAAAATGAACAAGTACAGAATGAGGAATTACCACCCCAACCTACCCCAGAGATGATCAATGAGGTTCTTGCTTATCTTAGCGGGTTATTTGATCAAGGCCAAGCGCCTCCAGTGTTTTCTGCACCAGCACCTCAGGTTCCGGAGGTACAACATGCGGCTACTGTGGCTCCCCGCATGGATGCCTCATTGGAAATAGGCACATTTCCTCATCAGACTACAGGGCCTATAATGACAAATGATCAGCATGAAATTTTCAGTAAGTTCTTAAAATTGAAACCTCCAGTCTTCAAGGGTGCTGAATCTGAGGATGCTTATGATTTCTGGTTGACTGTGACGAGCTACTACACAAGATGGGCATAGTAGAACGGTTTGGTGTGGAGTTTGTGACTTATCAGTTTTAAGGGAACGCCAAAATGTGGTGGCGGTCACTTGTTGAGTGTCAACCAACAGAGGCGCCACCTATGACTTGGGCATCATTCTCTATCTTGTTTATGGAGAAGTATATTCCCCGGACTTTGAGGGATAGGAAAAGAGATAAGTTCTTGAGCCTAGAGCAAGGTAGGATGTCGGTTACTGCATATGAGGCTAAGTTTCGTGCATTATCCAGGTATGCCACCCAACTTTGTTTTAGTCCACAAGAGCGGATTCGCCGCTTTGTGAAGGGGTTGAGATCAGAATTGCGGATTTCAGCCTTGCAGGTAGCGGCTACGGCAAAATCTTTTCAAGAAGTGGTAGACTTCGTGATAGAGGTAGAGGGAGTGAAGCCAGATGACTTCACTATGGTAACGACATCAAAGAGGTTTCGAAAGGGAAGTGAGTTTAATGGTTCTTACTCTAGAGGACAGGGTTCAGGAGGTTACTCAGTCTGACCAATTCAGTCCTCACTACAGATTGTAGTTGGGGGTCCATCTCAGACCGGTCAACACTTCTCTGAGAGACCTATGCTTGAATCCAGAGAGTGTTATGGATGTGGGGAGACTGGACACATCAAGAGGTATTGTCCAAAACAGAGTTACAGACCTCCAAATGTTAGAGGTAGAGGTGGTTATGGAAGAGGCCGTCATTCTGGAGGACGCAGTGGTCGAGGTAATGGTGGTCACCAAAACGGACGGGGTGATGGGAAAACTGGAGAAACTACATCACAACATGGTAGGGGCAACAGACAGACAGGTGAGAGGGCCCATTGTTATGCTTTCCCTGGGAGATCTGAAGCAGAGACATCTGATGCTGTCATCACAGGTAATCTTTTGGTTTGTGATTGTATGGCTTCTGTATTATTTGACCCTGGCTCTACATTTTCATATGTATCTTCCACATTTTCTAATGGTCTTAATTTACATTGTGAATTGCTTGACATGCCTATTCGGGTTTCTACTCCGGTGGGTGAGTCTGTGATAGTTGAAAAAGTGTATAGGTCTTGTTTGGTGACTTTTGTGGGGAGCAACACTTATGTAGACTTGGTTATCTTAGAAATGGTTTATTTTGATGTAATTCTGGGTATGACTTGGCTTTCTCCGAATTTTGTGATCTTGGATTGTAATACTAAAACTGTGACGTTAGCCAAGCCTGGGACAGATCCGTTAGTGTAGGAGGGTGACTACACTTCCAATCCGGTTCGTATCATCTCCTTTCTTCGTGCTAAGAAAATGGTTAGTAAGGGTTGTTTAGCGTTCTTGGCACATCTCAGGGATGATACTACCCAAGTACCTCCAATTGAGTCGGTTTCGGTAGTCCGCAAGTTTCTGGATGTGTTCCCTGCAGATCTTCCTGGTATGCCATCAGATAGGGATATTGACTTCTGCATTGATCTTGAACTGGGTACTCGCCCCATTTCTATACCCCCTTATAGAATGGCTCCCGCGGAGTTAAGAGAGTTAAAGACCCAACTGCAAGAGTTGCTGAGCAAAGGCTTCATTAGACCAAGTGCATCCACTTGGGGTGCTCCTGTTTTGTTTGTGAAGAAGAAGGATGGAAGCTTTCGGATGTGCATAGACTATAGACAGTTGAACAAGGTAACTATTAAGAACAAGTATCCCATTCCTCGCATTGATGACTTGTTCGATCAGTTACAAGGTGCTTGTGTCTTCTCTAAGATTGACTTGAGATCCGATTATCATCAATTGAAAATACGAGCAATGGATGTGCCAAAGACTGCTTTTCGGACCAGGTATGGACATTACAAATTTGTAGTAATGTCTTTTGGTCTTACGAATGCCCCTGCTGCTTTCATGAGCTTGATGAACGGGATTTTTAAGCCATATTTGGATCTCTTTGTGATTGTATTTATTGATGATATACTGATATACTCAAAGAGCAAGAAAGAACATGAGGAGCATTTGAGAATGGTACTGGAAATGTTAAGGGAGAAGAAGCTCTATGCCAAATTCTCCAAGTGTGAGTTTTGGCTAGATTCAGTGTCCTTCTTGGGGCACGTGGTGTCTAAGGACGGCGTGATGGTGGATCCTTCTAAGATTGAGACAGTGAAGAATTGGGTAAGACCTACTAATGTGTCAGAAATAAGGAACTTTGTCGGTTTAGCTAGCTACTATAATCGATTTGTCAAGGGATTCTCTTCCATTGCTTCCCAATTGACGAACTTGACTAAACATAATGTTCCATTCGTATGGTCGAACGAGTGCGAAGAAAGCTTTCAGAAACTCAAGACCTTGTTGACTACTGCGCCAATCCTTACCCTGCCAGTAGAGGGTAAGAACTTCATTGTTTATTGTGATGCATCCTATTCTGGCTTGGGTGTAGTACTAATGCAAGAGAAGAATGTAATTGCTTATGCTTCAAGGCAATTAAAGGTGCATGAACGTAATTATCCGACCCATGATTTGGAATTGGCTGCGGTAGTGTTTGCCTTAAAGCAATGGAGACACTATCTATATGGAGTTAAGTGTGAAGTATACACGGATCATCGTAGCCTACAGTATGTCTTTACTAAAAAAGATTTGAATTTAAGACAGAGGAGATGGATGTAACTACTGAAGGACTACGATATCACTATTTTGTATCATCCGGGAAAGGCTAATGTTGTGGCAGACGCCTTAAGTAGAAAGGCAGGGAGCATGGGAAGTCTAGCTCCCTTGCAAGTTTCTAGATGTCCATTGGCTAGAGAGGTTCAGACTCTGGCCAACGACTTTATGAGGTTAGAAGTAAATGAGAAAGGAGGATTGTTGGCTTGTGTGGAGGCGAGATCTTCTTTTCTTGACCAGATTAAGGGAAAGTAGTTTAATGATGAGAAATTGACCCGGATCCGAGATAAAGTGTTGCGAAGAGAGGCTAAAGAAGAAACAATCGATGAGGAAGGTGTTTTGAGAATCAAGAGAAGGGTATGTGTGCCCCGCGTTGATGATTTGATCAACACTATTCTGACAGAGGCTCATAGTTCAAGGTACTCTATACATCCTGGTGCAACCAAGATGTACCGTGACCTAAAGCAACACTTTTGGTGGAGTAGAATGAAGCGTGACATGGTGAAGTTTGTTGCCAAATGTCCGAATTGTCAGCAAGTAAAGTATGAACACCAGAGGCCTGGAGGAACACTTCAAAGAATGCCCATTCCTGAATGGAAGTGGGAGAGAATTGCAATGGATTTCGTGGTTGATCTTCAAAAGACAATGGGTAAGTATGACTCTATTTGGGTGATTGTTGATAGGTTAACTAAGTCTGCTCATTTCATTCCGGTCAAGGTGACTTACAACGCAGAGAAGTTAGCTAAAATCTATATCTCAAAAATTGTTCGGTTGCATGGGGTTCCACTCTCCATCATATCAGATAGAGGTACGCAGTTTACTTCTAAGTTTTGGAAAACATTGCATGCGGAATTGGGTACTAGGTTGGACCTTAGTACTGCGTTCCATCCTCAGACCGATGGTCAGTCTGAGCAAACGATTCAAGTGTTGGAGGATATGCTTCGTGCATGCGTGATAGAATTTGGTGGTCATTGGGATAGCTTCTTACCCTTAGCAGAGTTCTCCTACAACAATAGCTATCACTCAAGCATTGATATGGCCCCATTCGAGGCATTATATGGGAGAAGATGTAGGTCTCCCATTGGGTGGTTTGATGTATTTGAGGTTAGACCTTGGGGTACTGACCTTCTGAGAGAATTGTTAGATAAAGTGAAATCTATTCAAGAAAAGCTGTTAGCGGCGCAAAGTAGGCAAAAGGAATATGCAGATCGAAAGGTTAGAGACTTGGAGTTCATGGAGGGTGAACAAGTCTTGCTGAAGGTTTCACCCATGAAAGGGGTATGAAGTTTGGTAAAAGGGGTAAATTAAGCCCAAGGTATATTGGTCCCTTTGAAGTACTTAAGCGAGTAGGAGAGGTGTCTTATGAGTTAGCCTTGCCTCCAGGGCTGTCCGGAGTGCATCCGGTGTTTCATGTGTCTATGTTGAAAAGATACCATGGGGATGGAAACTACATTATCCGTTGTGATTCAGTTTTGCTTGATGAGAATTTGTCCTATGAGGAGGAACCTGTTGCTATTCTAGATAGAGAAGTTCGCAAGTTGAGGTCAAGGGAGATTGCATCCATCAAAGTTCAATGGAAGAATCGACCTGTTGAAGAAGCCAATTAGGAGAAAGAGGCTGACATGCAAGAAAGATACCCACACCTGTTTACAGATTCAGGTACTCCTTTCCGCCCTTGTTTTTCTTCTTCTGATCGTTCGAGGATGAACGATGGGTAAATTGGTATCTATTGTAACGATCATTTTCGATCGTATTGAGCACTAGAACTTTTATGTCAGAAAATACTTTCCGATTGATTTAAATAGGTGTTTTGGACTATTCATAATTATAACTATGAAATTAATGGGGTAGTTTTATTAATTTATTTAGTTAGTGGTTAAGAAAATAATATTAAAATTAATAGGGGTCACTTTTATCACTTTAATAATTGATTATATAAAAACTAGGGTTAAAAAAATAATCATAATCTGAAAAACAAAGAAGAAGGAAGAATCAGACGTGACAATAAAGAATTTTTATCTGCGGCGTCATTGAAAGAACAAATACAAGTAATATTATATCTATTAATGAATATGAAAAAAATGTCTTATGATTATTATAATTATGTTATTGTAATTAGGAGATGAGAAATGTAAAAGAATGAGTTTCATTGGAAAGTAACGATTCAAACCTTCTGTGGTTTGTTCGCAACTCACTTGTGGTGTCTTTTTACTATTAAATTATTATCAAATTTTGTGTTATAAATTATACTTAGAATATGGGAGAAACAAATTAGAGTTATTACTTAATTCTTTTGTTGAATTTCCTTTTAAGTTTGATGGATAATATTGAGTAATAATGGTCAAAGTTTTGGATGGGAAATTAATAGATAATGATGACTATTTGAGGAATGATAATTGGCAGCATATGATAGATTTAAAGGTTAGGATATATGGGTGTTCATGCTCTTGGTGGTAACGTGATTGCACTTAGTTAATTATATTATATTATAGCATTATGATTATGCTTATTGCTATATAATCAAGATTAGGTGAATATGATTGGAAAATTAAAATCAAGTCATTATAGGAAGAAACTTAGGTGGTAAAATGGTTGATAACCAACATTAGGTTCTGGACGTGTTGTTAGTTGGCCACTGGTTTCGTAACCAGTGGCTTTCATCTTTGAATATTATAATAATTTGTTATCACATTATAGAATATATATTAATTATATTGAGATAGATAATTAAATATTAGGTGTATTGAGTTACTTGAATCTCATTAAGGTGATGTTAATGGAAGGAATTAAGATCTATCCTTAGGTTGAAATTTTGGGAAATTGATTATATAATTAGGTGAGTTTTTGGGTCTAAGCTAAACATAGACTAATCTGAGTGTTTATAGACTCGTTAACTTACAAATTGTGCATATATATACTTGATAGATTGGAAAGGTTCGGAGGCAATAAGGAAAGGAAAGGCATTGGAGAAGTAGTTACTTGACTTCAATTCTTCGGTGGAGGTAGGTTATGATTTTTATACTATACGTAGTAAACTCTTAATAGCGAATGATATGTATGGGTAGCATTGTAAACCCTTCTATATGCTTAATTGTATTCTTGCATGAATGTGATTATGTAATTGTGATAAAATAAGCATGATGAAGCTATTGAATCCTAAATCTTGAGAAACCCTAATCTACTTTGTTAATGATGATGCCTTAGTGTAAAAGAAGGCTTGATGAACGAAAGTAGTGAGATTAGGGGATCGGGTGCCACGTTCCGGTACCAGGATAGTATATGAGGATCGGAGTGTCACGTTCCGACACCAGGATAGTATATGGATCGGGTGTCACGTTCCGGTACCAGGATAGTATATGAGGATCGGAGTGTCACGTTCCGACACTAGGATAGTATATGGATCGGGTGCCACGTTCCGGTACCAGGATAGAATATGGATCGGGTGTCACGTTCCGACACCAGGATAGAATAAGGATCGGAGTGTCACGTTCCGACACCAGGATAGTATATGAAGAGCGGAGTTTCACGTACCGACACGAGAGGAATAAAGATAATGAATCTTGAAAGATGTTAATATACTCAATCTAATGAACCTAATTCCCAAATGAGTATGATGAGGAGGCGTGAGTCCTCATTGATGTGCTTGGTGTTGTAACCAAGGGTTATGGTAATTGTAAATGCTGCATGCTAAGGATATTAGTTGATTTTATGATGTTATCTGATATATACTGTTTTCTATTTTAAGTTGGCCGATGATACCTACTCAATACTTGTGTTTGTACTGACCCCTACTTGTATTTGTTTTCTTTGTAAATTGTCAAGTGCAGCAAACGTACCGTCTCTTCAACTCAACCGCAACTCTAGCCAGTCTTCATTACTCCGGATATCAGGGTGAGCTAATGCTTCTAGCTTGGACTGGATCCTCCTCTTCATGTCTTGATGCCTTGAAGTTCCGGCATAGACTAGCTGTTTATGTATTTTAGCTTCTTAGATACTCTTAGATTTAGTAATTTGAAGTAGATGTTCTTGTGATGATGACTTCCAGATTTTGGTGATAATAATAGTTGTTGAGTTTTTAGAAGTTATTGAATTGGTTTTTATTAATGAGTTTAAAGCTTCCGCATTACTTTCTGTTGATATTATATTGAAATGTTAAGGTTTAGATTGGTTGGTTCGCTCACATAGGAGGGTAAGTGTAGGTGCCAGTCACGGCCCGATTTGGGTCGTGATATCATATGTACGATTAGTATTAGAAGAATTTATTTGAGAAACACCAATACTAAATGATGGATCCTAATCCATATGTATCAACAAAAAACACGAAAAAGTCAACAATGGAGAATAAAATTTCTACTTATTCCGAACTTAGAAGTTGATAAATTTGAGAGAGACTCTTGAAAATCAAAATGAATTAAAAATTTGTAATTGCAAAAAAAATGGAGAAAATTTAGGAACTAAATTGAAAAGTGAAATGGATAGTGGAAAATGTGAGTGTTGGCTGAAAAAAAGGAATGAAATCTTTATGTATCCTGAAGATTTTCTTTGAAGTAGGATAAGTGGAAATTAAGGATTTAAGGTAAGTAAATGAGTGTATATATTTTTGCTCCCTATTTAATATCATTAAAATAGTCTTCTATCTATCCATAATTGGAGAAAAAAAGTTTCACATGTCATCACACAAAACTCTCTATTTTTTAGATTTAAAACTAAAATTTTAAAATAATTTTGAACTACATTAGTTTTTAAATTTTAAAATATCATTAGTTATTTAAAAGGATTTAATTTTTTTTAGAAGATTACCACATTTAATATAATTTTTTTCTATTCTTATTTAAAAAAACGGATTCTACGTATAGTTTAAAAAAATTGGACTCTTATTTTTATTTTCTGATTAGAATATTTTATTTTTATCTTATGTTTATGCGATTATAAGTAGGCAAATGGGGTAATGTGTGTAATTTAAAAATTGCCGATTGACCAAGAAAATCTGCTATTTGCCAAAAAAAAAAAATTGCACAAATGTAGAATAGGTCAATTAATTGATTAACAAATATATAGTTTTAAACAAAGTAAATAAAAATATCTATTGATAATGGTTCATCAATATTATCTAATTTTTTTTATATGTTAGCATGTTAGAATTTCATTTTAATTTTTGAATTTGAGTAAAATGACATGTTTTTTTTAAAAATTAAATGAAAATATCTATTGATAATGGTTCATAAATATTATCTAATTTTTTATATGTTCGTATGTTATAATTTCATTTTAATTTTTGAATTTGAGTAAAGCGACATGTTTTTTAATATTAGAGAATAATTATTTATTTAAATAACTAATCCGATAAAAATTAAGTAATATGAAATATTTTGAAAACTACTAATTTGTATTGCATTTTTATATGAGAAGTGTACCACGAATCATTCAATTAGTGAATAATAAATGATTAAGGATAATAAATGATATCATTGATTTCAAAATTTTGAATTAGAATTTATTTGAGATGAATTATCATATATATTTTTTCACGTTATATTCATAATAGCATATTGATGGTGTTTATGATGTTTAAAGTTTATTTAATTAGTATTATAAAAATATTAATTATTTATATAAAATTAGATTATATTTTTAAAATTATATCCTAATATTATCTATCACTATTATGATATATTTATTACTAAAGAAAATAAATCTAAAACTTATTTAAAAATTACTAAATAAATTTAAGTATTCATAAAATAAAAGAACAGACTTATAGTAAATCAATGGAATAGAGGATAATTTGTTTTTTTCTTCTTTCAATTTTTTTCACTGCAAATAATTTCTTTTTATGTTGTGTAATATTAATTTGATTATAGTATTATTTTTTTTATATTGATCACTGATGCTTTCTCATTTATAAAATTATATTTGATTAAATTAGAATAGTTTTATTTTGCAAGATTGAACAAGAGAGCGGAGTGTTAAAAAGGTTTCAACATGCTTTGCAAGTTACATTTATATTTTAGCTAAATGTAGAATCAATTTTATTTGAATACTAGATTGCAGATTGATCTATGAATTTAAAATTTAATTAACTAAAATAAATATTAATTCAACACACGCTACATATGTTTATTAATTTTTATTGTACTGAAAGAAGAAAAAGTTGTTAGAATGATATTTTGTGTCTTTGAAGAACATATCTTTATAGCACATAGATTAAGGTAAATTTTTGTTAGAATTAAGTGTATCTATAAAGTCAAAACATTATATATGATCGATCTCAAACTTGCACCTTTTATTATTCAATAATAATTTGTATTAATTATCTTTAAGTTATGCAAGAGTAATCCATTTATTGTAGATATAATGAAGCACATTTGCAAATGTATATAAGTTATTTAAAGTAAATAGGTTCAGTTAAAAAATAATCTTCTAACATATTTGATAATAATCAGCAACAAAAAAAAAAAATAACAGTGTATGCAAGAATAATACATTTATTGTAAATAGAAAAGATTTGGAAATTTCTTAATGTTCTGATACTAAATAAGTGAAATTAATTAGAAGATAGAAAAGAGTCATTATAAGTGTATCAACATTAATAAAACAATTTAAATTTTAAATTGAGATAAGTAGCTATTAAATTTCCTTAATACTATTTACTCTTCTGTATATAACATTTCTATTTGTTTTTTAACTTTTCTTTCAAAAAAATATAAGCATAATAATATTTTAAAAAAATGTTATATTTTCCATTCAAAATTAGCGGTAATATGTGAAAAATTGTATACACTAATAGTACTATAAACTTAATATTATTAAGATTAATATGAATTTCAGATTTTTTTTTAAAAAAAATATTCCATTATATAATACTATTCTTAAGAATTTTATAATCATTTGATATTTGAAATTGTGTAGACTTACTAATTGAGATTTACGTTTTGTACTACCCATTCAATAAAGAATTATTTTATTTACCATGAATTTTTCTTTACAAAAGTTTAAATTTTGAGAAATATAATTAAAAATAAATAAATTTGGTAAAAAAATGATCTCATTTCTATAATTTCATCTTTTATTCTCATCCATCCCTTTCTTTAATATTTTAAATCAACAAACAACTAATATACAAAAGGAGAAAAGGTATACTAAAGCATTTTTAGATAAAGCATATATTAATATAGAAAATCATACAAAATACATACTTGTAGCATTACTGAAACAAACTAAAACAAAGCATAAAATAAAGCATATTGCGAAATTCTAAAATAATATTAATTTGAAATGATAATAACTTGGGGTGATATCACTTATGAAGTTCCACGTGCATTTTTCAATGATGAAGCCTCATTTTCCAACTTCTCCAAACGATAATTCTCCATAGCATCTAGGCGATTGTTGAGTTGATTCACCTTATTTCATGCTTGATCTGCATCTAGGCGAGTTTTTTCACTTAATTGTGAATCGGGATTCAAAAAACGTTCAATGACTGCTTCACTTGTTGGGTGAAAAAAGGAGAAAGGGTGGTTTGATGGTGAAAATAGTACTATTCCAATATCAACATCACAGAAATCAACAAGTTCGTTTGCCATTCTGTATAGACTCGAGCGACGGTTGAAAAATGTTACATCGCTAACACGTTGATTTTCTATTTTTGAAATTGGAAATGTTTGTCTCACTCTTGTCTTCTTGCTATCCATTGCTAAAATTTTAAAGAACAAGAATAAAATAAAAGTTTATCTAAGGACGTTTTTTTTTTTGCTTGGAAAAGAAGAAGAAGAAATGACACTTGTGAGAAATAGAATACAGAGGCACTATATATATATATACATCAAAAACTTCTATACAATAAATTTATCATCAAATCGTGTGATTGAAAATAGTCAAAGAAATCTGACATTTTAAGCTAAAAAGGTAAATATTTTAAAATATATTATAACATTGCCATCTGTGGTTAGATATTATAAAGATAATTAAAAAGAATACCAATTATGCACAATTTTCTTTAAAAATTTATAGTCAAAGTCAAAGTCAAAATCAAAATCAAATATAATTTATATAAAAATTTGAATAGATATGTTTCAATGAATTAAGATAATAAAAAATTCAAACTTTTCATGTTCACTAATGTTAATCAAATAAAAAATTTTAACTTTAAATTTAATTTGAATAGGTAAATATTTATGTACTTACTAAGTTTAGCACACTTTATTGACTTTTGTAAAGTGACTAGTTTTCATTCTTCTTGCCTTATTTTTAGACATCCAAGTATGAAGTTCAACAGTTCTTCCTCTAATATTTATAGTTCATTCTTTTTCATTTCATCATTTTGTTGTGTTTGTATAACCTTGTTGTTCTCCACTTTTCTTACCATATTTGTTGAGTAGTTGTCTTCTTTAAGAGAATTTCTTTCTTCAACACTCATTATGAATCAACTAATATTTTCACTATACTTTTTTCATTATTAGGATGTGTCATATCAGGATCTATTGCATAAATGAATTATATACATTACAACTATATTGGGTACAGTTGTAATTTTGATACATTTTTCCTTAATAGTGTTTTCGTTCAATTTAATAGTTTGTTATGATTTGCTTGTTGATGTATATGATTATCATATACATTTATATAATTCATGTGAATTATACATATATGTAATTGAGATATGTAAATAAAATTCATGTATCATATACATTAAAATTTATGTATTATTGTAATGACCCGGAAGGTCATTTTTGAAAATTCTTGAATATTTGCTTAACTTGAGTTAATTAATCGATAGTTTATGGGCTAAAGTGATAATTTATTTAAGACCTATACTCTTTAGCCTATATTTAATTAAATATGTGGGTAAAACCTATCACTTTTAGTACTTAAATAATTCAAAAAAAAAGGAGGCGAAGGGTTTCTCTACACTTACGGCTGCGAACTGCTTAAGGTAAGTTTCGTTTTCTTTAGTTTCTTATTTTCTGCACATACATGTGCATACATATCAATATTATATATTAAATTATATATGTGTGTGTGTGTGTGTGTGTGTGTGTGTGTGTGTGTGTGTGTGTGTGTGTATAACAATGAAAGCAGATTGCATGTTAAAAAAGAAAAAAGAAAAAGTCACGTGAACAGTAAAGAAAAAAAATCATTTGGATCAATGATTGGTTCATGATGAGCCAATCATTAGTGGGTCAATGATTGGTTCATAATGAGCCAATCATTAGTGGGTTGAAAGGGGGAAAAAATATAGTGCAGAATACGTTAATGGCATCATTATGCGTAAATTTCAGAATATTAGTTATTATATTACGGTTCAAGTTTTGATATATTGTTATGTAATTTAAATATTAGATGAATAAGATTTTGTGAGTACCATTTAAATTATGACGTTGGAAAAATTTGGGATGCAATCCTATATTTAAAACTTGAAAACTATGATAGTGAAAATTTTAATTAACATCAAGAATTATAAACTTGATTATAAATTTGGGGTGTATTTTTAGTTCAAGGTTAAACACATAAAAGGTGAGCGTTATTAGTTCTGAAACCTTATTGTGAATATATACTTGAATAGATTCCATTGGTTCAGAAGCTCAACGGAAAGGGAAGGCTCAAGTCCAAGAGTAATTATTCGATTGGCTAAGGCAAGTGGATTTCTAAAATCTTGTTAAGCGTACTAAATTCGTGTATTTCCTTGTGTGATGTTGAGAATGATCTGGAGACTTGTTGCTTATTTGTTGGTGTTGTATTCCTTGTTGCAAATTGTGCTTTGATATCAAAATGGCTATCTCCTCATTGTTATTTTAGTATGTAATTCAAACTGCATTTGAAACATGGTTGTGATAAGAGTTATGTGATAAGAGGATGTACCATTTCGAGGGTCGTATCGCGCGCCGCGATGGATATTATATTTCGAGGGACGTATCGCGCGCCGCAATGGTTACTATTATCGAGGGTCGTGTCGTGCGCCGCGACAGATGCATGGACATATATGTCCCCCATGGGTCCCGTACTGAGAGACAGCGGGTGTGTATCGTTAAGAAAGACATGCATCACGATATTTGACATTGCATCTCATGGCATTGCACATTTTTATTATTGATGAACTTGAACATGTGTTTTGCTGATCTTGCGATTGTTTCTCTGTGAAGCTTGTGACTGTTGAATGTTGAGTTGTTATTGAGAAGGTGTAAACTGATAGAGTGTGGTTATTGAGTGGTGTGTTTGGTAAACTATTAGGCTGTAGCGTTGAGGCTTAGATAGGGCGTAAAAAGTACCCGTATTTTGTTCCCTTAACTTGTGTTTAGAGGTTTGCTTGTTGGGTACTGCGTGGTTTGGTACTCACCCCTTGCTTCTACAAATTTTTTTGTAGGTTACGAGCTCAGATTTTTGTGATACCTTCCATTCTCTTCGTTTCCGAGGCATCTTGTAGAGGTTTGTGAGGTAGCTGCTTGTCATCTCAGCGAACTTTCCTACTCCAGTTTATGACTTTGTTTTTACTCGAAAGACAAATTCATTTTAGACTTCTATTTTGTTCCAATTCTAATATTTACATTAGAGGCTTGTGCACGTGATAACCTAGTTTTGGGGATTGGATTAATATGACTTGGTTTCATAATAGGAATTGTTGTTGGATTGTCATTTACTTCCGCACTTTGTTAGATATTGGATTTTAGGCTGACTTGTCTTGGTGGGATAAGACGAGTGTCATCACACTCATTTTTTGGGTCGTGACAAAATGGTATCAGAGCCCTAGGTTTATAGGTCTTACGTGTACACAAGCCGAGTCTACGTAGAGTCTCAAGGATCTGTACGGAGACGTCTGTACTCATCTCTGAGAGGCTATAAAGATTACTAGGTTACTTCCTTTTGTTCACTCTTTCTCTTCGTGCGTAGTTACCTTCGTTAGTACTGAGTTGTTGTATACTCTTTTGACAGATGACGAGGACTAGAAATAATGTTAGTGGTGGTAGAGGGGAGGCACTTCCCGAGGCAGTTGTTGAGGCCCCAGCTAGAGGTAGGGGTAGATCTCGAGCTAGAGGTCGTTATAGTAGTACGACAGTAACCAGAGGTCGTGGACGTGGAGCAGCACCAGTGAGAGGTCGTGCTAGAGAGGTCTCTACAGAACCTCAAATTGATGGCAGAGAGGACCAGGTTTCTCCAGATCCTGTAGTCACACTTTTGTTTCAGGATACACTATTGAGGGTGTTAAGTGTGCTAGAGGGCTATTCTCAGGGTGGTGGGGCGACTACCACACCACATGACTCTCGTACTAGAGGGGGCTCAGACCCAAGAGTAGCAACAAGCTCCAGTTGTTCAGGATGCGGTGGGGCAACTACCAGTAGATCCCACGGTTCAGAATGATGTTGCAACAGCAGTTGGGGGTCAAGTTGCATCGATGGTTGTTCTGACAGAGGATGAGCAGCGTAGGTATGAGAGATTTCGAAAGATGGACCCAACTCAGTTTCAGGGTGGGAAAAGCGAGGACGCTCATGAGTTTCTAACTACCTGCCGAGAGTTACTGGAGGTGGTTGGATTAGCTGAGTCACATGGGGTTCCATATGCTACACTCCAGCTTCGTGGACCAGCGACAGACTGGTGGAGGACTTATTCGGGGTGTTTTCCAGTTGGATCTCCTCCAGTGACTTGGGAGCAGTTTGCTAGTGCATTCCAAGATCATTTTATCCCATGGAGCGTGAGAGAGGAGAGTCGCTTGAGGTGTGAGATTCTGAGACAGGATGGTTTATCGGTTACAGAGTATGAGGCGCATTTTTGCCAGTTGTCTAGGCATGCATTGGCCATTATTCCAAATGAGACAGAGAGGATCCGCAGATTTGTGAGGGGATTGACTTTCTCTATTAGGTCAGCTGTGTTTCGGACATCTAGGGAGGGGACTTCTTTCCAGTCCATTGTGAGCGCCGCCAAAGAGGTGGAATTGATGGAGAGAGAGGAGTTTGGGGACCCTAAAAGAGCTCGTATATCAGGTCAGTTTCAGGGTGCCTCATCTGGAGGTAGGGGATCACAGAGAGTGAGTGGTTCTTTCAGCAGCGGGGACCTATTCATGCATCTATGCCGACATTTGAGGCTGGCCAGACATCTAGGGGTTCTTATGGCCCGGGTCAGGGCTCGTACGGTTCACAGCAGCGACCTACAGGGCGAGGCAATTATAGTGGGTTTTCGGGGTCCACACAGCAGTTTCCAGGTCAGAAATTTTGTTTTACTTATGGAGATCCCGATCATCTAATGCGGCAGTGTACTTCTCAAAGGGGTCGTGGTGGGCCTCGACCTAATTCTTCATTCCAGACTAGACCACCAGCACCACAGGGTAGAGGTCGTGGCAGAGTTCAGTCAGGTAGAGGTACCACCCAGGATGGAGGTGGACGAGGAGGCCACTGCTATGCTTTCCCCGGGAGACCTGAGGCAGAGACCTCCGATGCTGTTATTACAGGTATCATCTCAGTATGCCATCGACCTGCGTCTCTGTTGTTTGATCCAGTTTCTACATTCTCTTATGTGTCTACGTATTTTGCTGCTAAATTTGAATTGATATGTGATAGCATGACTGTAACTATTCATGTTTCTACACCCGTGGGTAAGCCCTTAGTGGTGGATCGAGTATATCGATCCTGTCTTATTTCATTGGCTGGGTATGACACTTGGGTAGACTTAATCATTCTGGGGATGGTAGAATTTGATGTTATCTTGGGTATGGATTGGCTTTCTCCTTATCATGTTGTCCTTGATTGTAATGCTAAGACTGTGACTTTAGCAATGCCTGGTATTCCGAGGGTTGAGTGGAAGAGTGCTAGTGGTTCTTATCCTAGCAAGGTCATCTCTTTTATCCGTGCTCAGAAATTGGTGGAGAGGGGGTGTTTGTCTTACTCAGCGTTTATTCGGGATACTAGTGTTGAACCACCTTCCATGGACTTTGTTCCTGTGGTTCAGGAGTTTCTCGATGTATTTCCTTCAGATCTTCCAGGTGTTCCTCCTGATAGGGATATCGATTTTGCTATTGATTTGGAGCCGAGCACTAAGCCTATTTCTATACCTCCATATCGTATGGGCCCATCAGAGTTGAAAGAATTGAAGGATCAGTTGCAAGATTTATTGAGTAAGGGTTTTATTCGCCCTAGTTTATCACCTTGGGGTGCCCCTATATTATTTGTGAAGAAGAAGGATGGGACTATGAGAATGTGTATTGATTACAGATAGTTGAACAAGGTAACAGTGAAGAATAAGTATCCTCTTCCGCGTATTGATGACTTATTTGATCAGTTACAGGGAGCATCATTGTTCTCTAAGATTGATTTGAGGTCTGGGTATCATCAGTTGAAGATTAGGGCATCAGATATCCCTAAGACAACTTTTCGAACTCGGTATGGGCATTATGAGTTCCTAGTGATGTCCTTCGGATTGACTAATGCCCCTGCAGCATTCATGGAGTTGATGAATAGGGTGTTTCTACCATACCTTGATTCTTTTGTGATTGTTTTCATCGATGACATCTTGGTTTACTCCAAGACTAAGGAGGACCATGTCCGACACTTGAGAATTGTACTTCAGAGGTTGAGAGAAGAGAAGTTGTATGCAAAGTTCTCAAAGTGTGAGTTTTGGCTTACTTCTGTGGCATTCTTAGGACATGTGGTGTCTAAGGAGGGTATTAGAGTAGATTCGGCCAAGATTGAGGCAGTTTGAGGCTGGACGCAACCTACTTCACCTACTGAGATTAGGAGTTTTGTGGGATTAGCAGGCTATTATCGACGGTTTGTTCAGAGTTTCTCTACTATTGCAGCTCCATTGACTAGATTGACTCGACATGATGTGAGTTTTCAGTGGTGTGAGGAGAGCTTTCAAAAGCTCAAGACTTTGTTAACTTCTGCTCCTGTGTTGACTCTACCTGAGGAGGGTGTAGACTTTACTGTGTATTGTGATGCTTCAGGAGTTGGTTTGGGTGGTGTGTTGATGCAGAAGGGGAAAGTGATTGCTTATGCTTCTAGGCAGTTGAAATCCCATGAGAAGAACTACCTTACTCATGATTTGGAGTTGGTGGCTGTGGTATTTGTACTTAAGTTATGGCGTCATTATTTGTATGGAGTGCATTGTGAGATCTTCACTGATCATCGGAGTCTTCAGTATATCTTTAGCCAGAGGGATTTGAACTTGAGGCAACGAAGATGGCTTGAGTTGCTGAAGGACTATGATGTGACCATTCAGTATCATCTGGGGAAGGCCAATGTTGTGGCCGATGCTTTGAGTAGAAAGACTCATAGCATGGGGAGTCTTGCATATCTTAGTGTTGAGGAGAGACCATTGGCTAGAGATGTTCAATTGTTAGCTAACAGTCTTGTCCGATTACAGATCTCAGAGGAGAGTGATGGGATGATTGCTTTTATTCAGGCTCGATCTTCTTTAGTCGAGCAGATTTGTGCACACTAGTTTGATGATGAAAAATTATGTCTCATTCGAGACAAAGTATTGAGAGGGGAATCTAAGGAGGCTGTCCTTGATTCTAATGGTGTCTTGAGGATCGGAGGCAGGATTTGTGTGCCCAAGACAGGTGGGCGATTTGATTAGATTGATCCTTGAGGAGGCCCATTGTTCTCGATATTCTATCCATCCGGGAGCGGCGAAAATGTATCATGATCTGAGTCAGCATTACTGGTGGTGTGAGATGAAGAGAGATATTACAGACTTTGTTTTGAGGTGTTTGACTTGCCAGCAGGTCAAGTGTGAGCACCAGCGGCCTGGGGGTGTATCTCAAAGGATGCCTATTCCTACTTGGAAGTGGGAGCGGATTACTATGGACTTTGTTGTGGGTTTGCCTACCACAGTGGGTGGTTATGACTCTATTTGGGTTGTTGTTGATAGGCTGACCAAGTCTGCCCACTTCATCCCGGTTCGGGTGAAGTATACGGCAGAAAAGTTAGCCGAGCTATATATCAGTCAGATTGTGCGACTACATGGAGTTTCGATTTCTATCATATCAGATCGGGGTTCATTATTTACTTCTCTTTTCTGGAAGGCATTACAACATGGTATGGGTACTCAGTTAGATATGAGTACGGCATTTCACCCTCAAACAGATGGTCAATCTGAGCGGACCATTCAGGTATTGGAAGATATGCTTCGAGCGTGTGTGATCGATTTTGGTGCTAGATGGGATCACATTTACCATTAACGGAGTTTGCTTATAATAACAGTTATCACTCTAGTATCCAGATGGCCCCATTTGAGGCGTTGTATGGAAGGCGATGTAGGTCTCCGATTGGTTGGTTTGATTCGGCGGAGATGGACTCTTTGGATACAGACTTGTTGAGAGATGCTATGGAGCAAGTCCGTATGATTCAGTATAGATTATTGACAGCTCAGAGTCGACAGAAGAGTTATGCAGACCAGAGAGTTAGAGCCTTGGTGTTTATGGAGGGTGATCATGTTTGGCTCCGAGTATCACCCATGAAGGGTGTGATGAGGTTCGGAAAGAAGGGCAAGCTTAGTCCTAGATTCATTGGCCCTTTTGAGATTTTAAGCCGAGTGGGAGAGGTGGCCTATAAGTTGGCCTTGCCACCTAGTTTGTCAGTAGTACATCCTGTTTTTCATGTCTCTATGCTTCGGAAGTATATTCCGGACGAATCTCATGTGCTTTCACTTGACTCTGTGGAGTTGGGTCCAGACTTGGCATTTGAGGAGGAGCCTATAGCTATTTTGGATAGGCAAATTCGAAAGCTTAGGACCAAAGAGATTGCTTTAGTGAAGGTGCAATGGAAGCACCGATCAATGGGAGAGGAAAACTTGGGAGACTGAGTCTGACATGCGTGCCAGATATCCTCAACTTTTTGAAGCTTCAGGTAATTACTTTTACTCTATGTTCGAGGACGAACATGTTTCTTAGTGGTGGATAATGTAATGACCCGGAAGGTCATTTTTGGAAATTCTTGAATATTTGCTTAACTTGAGTTAATTAATCGATAGTTTATGGGCTAAAGTGATAATTTATTTAAGACCCTATACTCTTTAGCCTATATTTAATTAAATATGTGGGTAAAACCTATCACTTTTAGTAAAAAGATTTGGTAAAAAGATGATCTCACTTCTATAATTTTCATCTTTTATTCTCGTCCAACCCTTTCTTTAATATTTTAAATCAACAAACAACTAATATACAAAAGGAGAAAAGGTATACTAAAGCATTTTTTAGAAAAAAACATATATTAATATAGAAAATCATAACAAAATACATACTTGTAGCATTACTGAAACAAACTAAAACAAAACATAAAATAAAGCATATTGCGAAATTCTAAAATAATATTAATTTGAAATGATAATAACTTGGGGTGACATCACTTATGAAGTTCCACGTGCATTTTTCAATGATGAAGCCTCATTTTCCAACTTCTCCAAACGATAATTCATTTTAGAGACGGTGGTTCTTAACCATGCTTCAAATGTTGGTATTTCATTTGCATTTAATTGATCAATCGATTTCCACTTACTTCTTTCGCCATTTTCTTCCGTTTGGCTAAGTTGAAGTAGAGTTTGAGCATGTTCAATTTCTTCTATTTGCTCAATCCTTTTCTCCATAGCATCTAGGCGATTGTTGAGTTGATTCACCTTATTTCGTGCTTGCTCCGCATCTAGGCGAGTTTTCTCACTTAGTTGTGAATCGGGATTGAAAAAACGTTCAATGACTGCTTCACTTGTTGGGTGAAAAAAGGAGAAAGGGTGGTTTGATGGTGAAAATAGTACTATTCCAATATCAACATCACAGAAATCAACAAGTTCGTTTGCCATTCTGTATAGACTAGAGCGACGGTTGAAAAATGTTACATCGCTAACACGTTGATTTTCTATTTTTGAAATTGGAAATGTTTGTCTCACTCTTGTCTTCTTGCTATCCATTGCTAAAATTTTAAAGAACAAGAATAAAATAAAAGTTTATCTAAGGACTTTTTTTTTTGCTTGAAAAAGAAGAAGAAGAAATGACACTTGTGAGAAATAGAATACAGAGGCACTATATATACATCAAAAACTTCTATACAATAAATTTATCACCAAAACGTGTGATTGAAAATAGTCAAAGAAATCTGGCATTTTAAGCTAAAAAGGTAAATATTTTAAAACACATTATAACATTGCCAATTGTGGTTAGATATTATAAAGATAATTAAAAAGAATACCAATTATGCACAATTTTTTTAAAAAAATTTATAGTCAAAGTCAAAGTCAAAATCAAATATAATTTATATAAAAATTTGAATAGATATGTTTCAATGAATTAAGACAATAAAAAAATTCAAACTTTTCATGTTCACTAATGTTAATCAAATACAAAATTTTAACTTTAGTTAAATACTGAAAAAAAGCATTATAAGTGAACTAACTATAGTAAAAATCTAAATTTAATTTGAATAGGTAAATATTTAATGTACTTACTAACTTTAGCACACTTTATTGACTTTTGTAAAGTGACTAGTTTTCATTCTTCTTGCCTTATTTTTAGACATCCTAGTAAGAAGTTCGACAGTTCTTCCTCTAATATTTATCGTTCATTCTTTTTCATTTCATCATTTTGTTGTTCTCCACTTTTCTTACCATATTTGTTGAGTAGTTGTCTTCTTAAGAGAATTTCTTTCTTCAACACTCATTATGAATCAAATAATATTTTCACCATACTTTTTACATTATTAGGATGTGTCATATCAGGATCTATTGCATAAATGAATCACGATAACATTTATGAAAGTTCCTAGATAGTGTAAAATAAATCTTATACAATAACAATAAAAAATCTATGTGAAAAAAGATTTCACAAGCAAATATTATTGTGAAAATTAAGGAAGAGTGTTCTTTAAGAAAAAATATAATAATTTATTATTCCCCGAGCTTCGGGTTCAATTAAAGTGGTAGCTAATAGATCAACTGGCACCCAAGAAGCATTGTTGGCCCCAAACGAATCCTTGGCCTGACTTAACTCTTAGCGGAAGACTTACTCATGATAAAATACTTTATAAAGCAAATTGAACGGCTCAGTAGATAACTTAGAATGTATTAAATAACATTCAACTTAGCCAAAGTGGCAACTCAAGATTCAACATAAGACAGTAACAAGATAGTGACAAATGAACTAACTAATTGTCTATGAAGTCTCCAACAACTGATATGGATGTTGGAACAAGACCTACGACATCGTAATGAACTAAAATACTGAAAAACAATAAAAGGGGATCCTCTGGAGGCAAAGAGGCTCACCATTAACAAACTCTGAAGCTCAATTAGAATCAACCATGCGCTGGATGGTGATTCTGGTTACTTGTATCTGCATCATAACACGATGCTGGCCAAAAGACATCGATACATCAAATATACAAGCATGTGAGGGGAATCATAAAACAATACATAAACTGAAAAGAGAAGTGAAAGAACAAACACGGCCTCAACTCAACTTAATTGAACTGTACTAATTTCAATATAAAGCAATGTTCTATAGAGAAAAACTTTTAAAACAGGTATAACAACTCTGTGCATTTAGAAATACAATAGTAACTATGTATGTATGCAAAGATACATTATAAACTATAGAGTGTATATATAATACAATTTACTTTTGTGTATATAAGAATACATAATACTTCTGTGGGAATTTCTCTGGTCGATAACCATCACTTAAAAGATATTGTGATGATACAATATTTTTTCTCACACTATCAGGATCGTCTCATACCTTACCGAAGGGTATAGAACCTAACTACTAATTGGATCCACTAGTATATGCTAAAAAACACTAAGAGATCTTCTAAAAAGTATGAGTCTTTTTTACCTATAATGGTTACATAGTTTATGGGGGCTGGAATTTTCTGAACTCTCTACTTATCGATGCTCAATACTACTCCCAAAATATAATAGTACCTCATATGTTTAAAAACATAACTCTTTCTGTGGTTTGAGATAATTGCTCAAAACTTAGCTTAAAGGCTCTCTTGGAAATCAAAGTTTCCTCTCTTGCTTAAAAATGAAAGCATTTACATCCTTACTAAAAACTAGCTCAAAGGCTCTATTAAAAATCAAAGTTTCCTTTATTGATTAAATGTGAAAAAATTTACTCTTTTTTCGGAATATGTAGTCCTGATATACTTTTTTGAAGAAATGAACTTTAATACTTACTCTTTACTCAACTAAAAACTCAAGTCTTAAAACAAAGTTAAAACATTTGTAAAAGTCTTTTGAAAAGTCCGTAAGAACTCTTTGGACTTGTGTCACGACCCGAGTGTACACCCTAGACATGACTAGCACTCAAGAACCATTTAATGATCCCCAAGTAAACCTGTTAGGACGGGAAATAAGCAGGTGTAAATGCGAAAGCTAGCAAAGCAAATCTCGAAAGACCACGAGTAAGAAGACAACGAGATATATACCAAAAGACACAAAGATTTAACGTGGTTCAGTCAGTCAACCTACATCCACAAAGGAGATGAGCAATCCACTATAAATATGAGAGTACAAAATACAGAGGGAAACAACCTCAACCAATTCACTCAGAATACATGGGAGGTTCACACAAGTGATAACGTATCAAGCTTGTGACCCATAAATTCTCCCCCTAACCAAAACTCTCAAAGCCCTTAAGACTACATTGTGAATGTTGATTAAGTTAGAAGGAATATTCCTTTATTTATAGAGTCCTAAACCTTTTCCTACCAGAAAAAGGATTAGTCAATCCAAAACCTTTTCCTAAAAGGAAAACCTATTTATGGAGAGAAATCATGACAAATAAAACACAACAAATCTCCCTCTTAGCCTGAATTTCTGACAAAATAAATTTGTCCACCTTCTTCATTAATCTTTAACAACTTGATTCTCCTCTCCATAATCTACTTTGCAAAATTTATGTCTCAACATAGAGAACCTCTCTGAAACAATTTCTCCAACAAAATCTTCATTACTGTCAAAAAGATTTCGGCTAGAACTACACCCGTCAAGATGAACACCTCTTTCTAACCTGATTCAATAATCGATTATCGAACCACTGAACCTGACTTCATCATTGAACCTGGCTCTGATACCACTTGTTAGGACCGTAAATAAGCATGTGTAAATGCGGAAGCTAGCAAAGCAAACCTCGAAAGCCCACGAGTAAGAAGACAACGAGAAATATACCAAAAGACTCAAAGATTTAACGTGGTTCGGTCAGTCGACCTACGTCCACAAAGGAGATGAGCAATCCACTATAAATATGAGAGTACAAAATACAGAGGGAAACAACCTCAACCAATTTACTCGGAATACATGGGAGGTTCACACAAGTGATAACGTATGAAGCTTGTGAACCATAAATTCTCCCCCTAACCAAAACTCTCAAAGCCCTTAAGACTACATTGTGAATGCTGATTAAGTTAGAAGGAATATTCCTCTATTTATAGAGTCCTAAACCTTTCCCTACCAGAAAAAGGATTAGTCAATCCAAAACATTTTCCTAAAAGGAAAACCTATTTATGGTAAGAAATCAGGACAAATAAAACACAACAGAACCATCATCCTGGCTGACTGCAAACGAAAGACTAACTTAAGCAAAAGCTTAAAAAGTAATAAAATTCATAAAACTGAAATACAAAACTTTAACTCAAATCAAAAATTCTGAATAAAAATAATTTATATTCAACTAGGCATAAAATAGGCAACTTAACTCTTTAAAATATTTCATAAAATACATGAATAATATAAACTTCTCAACTATACAGATTGTATATGAAGCTTCTAACTAATAATGATGGAAGTCGAGACAAGACTGTCACGCCCAAAGCCTACATCTTGGACGTGGCCGGTACTTGAGAACCATTGTTGGCCCCAAGAGAACCCTTGGTCTGGCTTACTTAACTCAGCGGAAGACTCAAAGAATTAATACAAAGAATAATATGCACTTACTCAACTGTTTAAAAGATGACGTAGAATATTTTTTTTCTTTAAAAAAATAAACATTTAACATAGCCAAATGGAAACTTCAAGTCTTAGTACATATTAAATGACAATGTAAAGACAACAGACTTCTAACTGACTATCTATGAAGTCTTTAATAACTAAGATGAATATTGGGACAAATCCTACAACATCCTAATAAACTACAACTGATACTGAAAGCAATAAAAGTGGATCCTCCGGAAAGCAAAGAGGCTTAGCAACAGACTATGAACTACTTACTGGATCCTAGTTACATGTGTCTGCATCATAATATAATGCAAACCAACTAGCGTTAGTACACTGTATGTATGAGTATACGAGTTGGAATGTTAAATACAACATAGGCTTGAAAATATTCTGAAAGAAACACTTACCTTCACTCTTCTCAACTATGAATACTTGACTGAAACTTTTTCATTATAAAGCAATTTAAAACAAATGTCATATAAAGAAAAGGAAAGTTGTTTAAAACATGATGACAACTCATGATCATAACATCATAAAAGACATACCATGTGCTCTCTGTCAAAGTCTACTTGTGTAATGTATGAATGAAGTCTCATACCCCCATTCATACTAAGCAGAACCCCTTGAGAAACCATGAAATTACTGGTTGGGAGTTTCACTAACAGAAAATCATCACTTAAGAGCTATAATGATGATACATCATTTTACCTTATGCTTTCAAGGACTATCCTATACCTTACCAGGGGGTATAGGAAGTTAACTCACTAAGTGGATCCACTAGCTTAATTTATGTGATCATATAAAAAGTAGGTACCATTAATACACATGACGACTAATTGGTTTATGAGAAGTTGAGTTAATATGAACTCGCATCCCCATATTAGTGCTCAATACTAATCACAAAAATATACTTAGCTCATATATTTTAAAAACAATTTCTTTCTTTGGTTTGAGATAATTATTCAAAACTTAGCTTAAAAACTCTCTTGGAATTGATGTTCTCTTTTTTTTTTGCTTAAAGACTCTTTTGAAAATCTCAGTTTTCTCTTATCTTAAATGTGAAAACATTTATAAACTTCTTTGGGAATACTTAGTTCGTTAATAGCTTATGAGAAATGAGCTCAACTCTTTAATCTTTTCTTAACTTGAAACTTTTAGTCTTAAAACAAAGTTAAAACATTGCTAAAGACTCTTGAAAACTTTTAATAACGTTGTTTTTACTTGCTTCTTAACTTTTAGACTCGACTCTTAACTTTTTTAACTTTGATCTTAACTTTCCTTGAATTGGATTATAGTTCAAGGTTCATTATATCATGTTTATGGATGATTTCATGATGTCTATATGTACCTTGGAGTGTTAGAATCAACTAGGAAAGATAGGTACATCACTTAGGAACTAGTACGAAAAGATGGGGAAGAATGGGGAAAATTAGCGTCCCTGGCGCTCTGAGAAGTGTGGGGTGCCAGCCCTCATCTTACAGAGAGAAGGCTGGGGCACTCTGGCTGGGGCACTCTGGCTGGCGCGGAACCCCAAGGCCCTACGGACAAAGACTATCCTTTGGGGGCTATGAGAGGGTCAGCGCCCCAACCCCTATCCCTATGTGTTCTCGGCTTTTGTCCTTTGTTTTCTATATCTAAACCCTCTAATTTCCATGGTTCTTTTCCCAAATACTTAGGATTATTAGTTCTATAAATACCCAACGGATCTAGATCAAAAATTCACCCGGGGACACGAATCAAATCAACAAGAGACTTCAACGACACAACCCTCAGGAATGTAATAAATTTTCAACAATGCTCTTGAAGAACTCACTTTCTTAACATTCAATAACTTAAATTCGCAGAATTGAAACAAGATTGGCGTGTGATTGAACTATCCCAACACTATGTATCTCACATATGTTGTAGGATCACCCCAACGAAATCCACAAGCTAAGTGCGACGATCTTGACTGTTCTTCTCCTTCTCCTCTTCTTTTCTTTTCTCAACCCTGACTTGTTTCTCTAAAAGCGTAAATTGAATAAGATCCATTTAGACCCCAATTTATTAGCCAAAATGAAATAAAATAATTGGGTAAGAAAAGACAAATTTGCCTTTCCCGAATCTGGATTGGACTATCCTTAATTCAATAGCTCAACTTCCAAAAGGCATAACTCATGCATATGAACTCCAAATTTCCCAAATTTAGCGGTGTTCGAAAGTTTATTCCAATAGATTTTCAACCATATCTTAAACTACACCTAACTCATCGTGAGCTAGGAGTTATGATCATTCGAAGTTTACCAAAAACACATTTTTTAACTTAGATAAATTTTTCAAAATTTTCTTATTCTTTCCAAAAATAAGTATTTTCAGATTTTAAACCTTTTTGTAGTGCCTTGTAGTTTCGAGATGTTACAAAGACCCACAACATTTTTACTAAACTGAAAATAAATGAAATACACTGAAAGCAAGGAGATTAGATACTCAATGATAATATATGAGACTCAACACTGTGTACTCGACTCAATATAAAGCAACAATACACATGCAATATATGGAAAACTTTATAAAACAGTAACAACAACAACTTAGTTTGTTAAAGAAAATGCAATAATGAACTCAACTATACTTATATAATAAAGTAATATAGTTAGTGTGTGAGTTTCTCTAATCGACAACCACCACTATGAGCCTAAGTGGTGATATTGCACGTCACCTCATGTTGCGAAGTACCATCCAAAACTTTGTCATCAGTATAAGACCTAACTTAACTTAGCTGATCCACTAACTTATCTTAAGGGATCAACTAAAAAGTATGATCCTTTAATACCCATAATGGCTATATGTTTATGGAGACTTGAGCTAATATAAACTCACGTTTTCATATTGGTGCTCAATACTACTACCAAAAATACACTTTAACTCATATGTTTTTTAAAACAACTTCTTTCTTTGGTTTGAGATAATTACTCAAAACTTAGCTTAAAATCTCTCATTTGGAATCGATGTTTCCTTTCTTGCTCAAAACTCTTTTGAAAATTTCAGTTTTCCCTCATCCTAAATCTGAAAATATTTACTCTTGGCAATACTCAGTTCTCATATATCATTTTAAAGAAAATGAACTTTAATCTTACTCTTTACTCAACTTCGCAGCCTAAGTTGTAAAACAAAGTTAAAACATTTAAAAAGAACTTATTAAAATATGGTTCATGCCAAATTATGGACGTGAACGACTCAATACAGGATTTTCAATAACCATAGATAAAACTCAATAATTGGAACTCAAGAACTTCAATGATATTGCTCATTTCAAGAATGTTCAACTCAGACGGGTTCATGCGGAATTATGAGCATGAACTGCTCAAGCTCAATTCAAGGACTTCAAGAAAACATATTGTGGAATCATGATTAAGAATATAATCTCAAAAGACTTAGAAACTCAATACTCAAGACTTAGAACTTGAAGATACTACTCATCTCCATGTACTCAAATTTATGGAGTCCATCCGAAATTTATGGACATGAACAACTCGGATCAAAGGTCTACATAACTACATGTAACTCATCTATACAACTATTTTCATTCTCTTAGTTACTTCCTAAATCTTAACTCAAATCAATAGTTGATCTAAAAGGACTCACAATTGAACTCAAAGGCTTTCTTGAACTCTAATTTTAATCTCTCTTAAATGTGAATTACAAATTCAAGAGTTATGGTTCATTATATGAAAGATCTCGTGATGACAAAGTAGACTCATGAACATTTTTTACTCATCCTCTTACTCACTTACTCGATCCTTGAAACAAATTATTAGAAGTTGCAGAAGACTCCTTAAAATGGCTCAAAGAGACTTTCTTAGAATACCCGAATGAATTTTCAAAACTTAACTCTTTACTCTACCTTGAGTGTAATTTATGAATTCAAGGTTGTGATTTGTGGTAGGAAAGATCTCGTGATGTTTAGGAGTATTTTTAGATAGCTAAACATGAGAAGCGGTCACAAAATTACCGTCTTGGAACAAGTCTGCAACATAGAGTTGCATTAAAATCTTTGATCGTGAAATAAATTTTGAGACAGAGGAATCCATGTTCTAATCATGATGCGGAGTAAATTTTATATCACTGGTGGATCAAGTCCACGACATGGACTTGCGTGCCAAAATCTAATCAACTTTTCCTTCTTCATTTTCTAGCCACAATTCGCCTCAATTCTCTTTCTCAATCTCTCTTTAGATTTAGATACCCAACACATGAACACAAGGACCTAGTCATAAAAAACTTTAAAATCGACATGCTTTCATCAAGAACTCAATAATCTTATCTAAACTCAAGAACTAAAGTCAATTTCAAGAACATCATACTTTAAACTTTCTAGAACGAATTTAACATTGAAATTAACATGATTGGCGTGTCGGTGAACAAATCCAAAACTATGGAAGCTTGCATACATGAAGAAATCATCTTTTTAAGAACTTGAAGGAAAAACTTGAAAGATGAACCCTAGCCTTAACGTTTCTTGATTTTCTTGAGCGTAGAATCTTTGGAGTGAATGAGAGGGTTTGATTTATGAAAACTAATATTCTATACGTTTAGGGAAATTTAGATGATCTCGTAAGCGTTTTTAAGACAAAAATACCCTTATATAAATAAATAAAACAAGCTGGGAGTCGAAATTATTTTTCACCGGGCAGTGAGGTTCGTATTGACTCCGCGTCGCTAAGCCATTGCAAAGTTGTTGCCAGGTTTGTGCGTCGTTAGTAAATCAACCATAATTTTTTACTCATAATTGAGAAAACTAGTGGCGTTGGAAAAAGGACTCAAAGGGATTCAGTTTAATATCTTATGGTCTCCTAACTCAATTTGTACTAAAAGTTATGACCATTCGAAGTTGACCCAAAACTTAAGAAAACTTAGGAATGACTTGAATGCTTTTGACTTTGGTTCTTCTTGGACTTAAGGTGCTACATCTTGTGACCTTAACACTCAAAAAAATTTAAATTCCTTACAAATAACTCACTCACTACGACGGATGATTCAAATCTTAGTTCGAAAAATTTTCTGAGGTGTTACAACTTGGCTCTTAACTTTCCTTAAATTTGAAATTAAAGGATTACGGGTTGTGATTTGTGATAGGAAAGATCTTGTGATGTTAGTGTTTTTAGATAGTTAAACACGAGAAACGATCAAGAAATCACTGACTGGATGCAAGTTCGCGATGCAGAGATACATTTTAATATTTGATCGCGAAATAAATTTTGAGGCAAAAGGGTCCATGACCTATCCGCTTTGCCGAGAAATTTTTTTACAATCCTAACAGGTTCGCGACGCGGACCTGGCAGATTTGCTCGAATTTTTCCATCTTCATTTCTAATCCCGATTCTCTTAAATTTGATTCTTTTTCTCAATTCCTTTTTAGATTCAAATACCCACTATATGTACACAAAATTCTAATCAAACACAATTCTAAAACCAACACGATTTCATCAAGAACTCAACAATCTCAACTTAACTTAAGAACGAAACTCTATATTCAAGAACACAATTCAAAATCATCACCTTTCAATTTTCAAGAACGAATTTCATTGAAATAAACATGATTGGTGTGTGAGTGAATGATCCCAACGCTATGAAAGTGTCACATACCTCGTAAGGTCAAATCCTTGATGAAATCCACGTTCCATTACTCATGAAGACGACGAATATTGAGGAGTAATTACTAAAATAAAATAAATAAAAAGACAATCATACCCTCCTAAAATTTGATTTTGACTTTCCTTATCTAGACAACCCAACTTCAAATTGGCATATCTCCCTCATACGACTTTGAAATCACGCAAACTTTGCAGCGTTGAAAAGATATTTCAGAAAACTTCCATACGGTATCTTGTATCACACCTAAATCATCCTGATCTAGGATTTATGATCAATTGAAGTTGACCCAAAACTCATATTTAACTTAACTTCGTCAAACTTTCCAAATTTGACTATTTTGAACAACGGTTTCTTTCAAATTCCCATTCTTTCTAGTAACCTGTCTATCAAACATTATCGACTTACAATAGAGTTTTACGTTTCAATAAATCAAGAAATTAACGAATCACATTGATCATAACAATTTTATCAAGATTAAGAGTATAAATATATGTAATAATCTAGAAAGTTGTTTTTGTTAATATTCAAAACATAAACAATCATCTTTACTCAGTCCATTCAATATATACACACAATATATGCATGTGTTTATATAACTAATTGAGACTTGTTAACCTGATAAAGATGGAAATTCAAGGACTTGGTGGTATTTTGGTTGCTTTCACTTTTTAGCCTCTTTCTAGCACTTTCGTGAAGTTCACAGTTGCGACCAATTTCAGGTGAACATACTTTACAGTGGTATTTTTGTTGCTTTGATTTTGATTCCCCAACTATACTTCTACTATTTGGTACTCTAAGAAAATTCATGGTTGTGACAACTATGGTGTACTATTTATGCTTTTCATGGGGTTTCTGTATTTTGTTATGGTACTTGGAGTTACTTCACATAAAGGGGTTGTTGTTGTCGGTGGCAGATCAAGAATTTTCATAAAGTGAGTTCAAGATATAAAAAATAAAATTAAAATGTGCCAATAGGGATTCAAACGTGGGTTAACGGGGAAAATTGAACCTCTTCACCACTCGACAAAAGGTCACATTTATGTTAGTAATGTCAGAGTTAATATATATATATATATATATATATATATATATATATATATATATATATATATATATATATATATATATATATATATATATATATATATATATAATTTAAAAAATGAATTAAATACATATATATGTGGGGTGTTATTTTTCAACGAAGTCTGTAGGTCCGTGTTGGGTTTTATTTGCCCTGATTTCTTACCATAAATAGGTTTTCCTTTTAGGAAAAGGTTTTGGATTGACTAATCTTTTTTTCCGGTAGGAAAAGGTTTAGGACTCTATAAATAGAGGCATGTTCCTTCTAACTTAATCAGCATTCACAATATAGTCTTAAGGGCTTTGAGAGTTTTGGTTAGAGGGAGAATTTGTGGGTCACAAGCTTGATACGTTATCACTTGTGTGAACCTCCCATGTATTCTGAGTGAATTGGTTGAGGTTGTTTCCCTCTGTATTTTGTACTCTCATATTTATAGTGGATTGCTCATCTCCTTTGTGGACGTAGGTCGATTGACCGAACCACGTTAAATCTTTGTGTCTTTTGGTATATTTCTCGTTGTCTTCTTACTCGTGGTCTTTCGATGTTTGATTTGCTAGCTTCCGCATTTACACCTGCTTATTTTCGGTCCTAACAAGTGGTATCATAGCCAGATTCAATGACGGAGTCAGGTTTAGTGGTTCGATAATCGATGATTGAACCATGTTAGAAAGAGGTGTTTATCTTGACGGATGTAGTTCTAGCCGCAACCTTTTTTGACAGTATTGAAGATTTTGTTGGAGAAATTATTTCAGAGAGGTTCTTTGTGTTGAGACATAAATTTTGGAAAGGAGATTATGGAGAGGAGAAGCAAGTTGTTGAAGATTAAGTGAAGAAGGTGGACAAATTTATTTTGTTAGAAATTCAGGCCAAGGGGGAGATTTGTTGGGTTTTATTTGCCTTGATTTCTTATCATAAATAGGTTTTCCTTTTAGGAAAAGGTTTTGGATTGACTAATCTTTTTTCTGGTAGGAAAAGGTTTAGGACTCTATAAATAGAGGCATGTTCCTTCTAACTTAATCAGCATTCATAATGTAGTCTTAAGGGCTTTGAGAGTTTTGGTTAGAGGCAGAATTTGTGGGTCACAAGTTTGATACGTTATCACTTGTGTGAACCTCCCATATATTCTGAGTGAATTGGTTGAGGTTGTTTCCCTCTGTATTTTGTACTCTCATATTTATAGTGGATTACTCATCTCCTTGGTGGACGTAGGTCGATTGACCGAACCACGTTAAATCTTTGTGTCTTTTGGTATATTTCTCGTTGTCTTCTTACTCGTGGTCTTTCGATGTCTACGTTACTAGCTTCCGCGTTTACACCTGCTTATTTTCGGTCCTAACAATCCGCCCCTAGTTGTTGTTATTCAATTCTTCCAGTGATATTTTCATGGCGATATAGATATTCAGTTCTCTTCTTCTACTTCTGTATATATAATCGCATGCATATATATATATATATATATCAACATATACAATATTATCAACATGAAGAATCAACAACACATTTCACATTATCATCACATCGTTTGTCCTCTCACAGAATCCAAACTCAAATAGTTAGCATGCCGGAATGTGGCAATTCAATCTCATACTTATGCCAAAAACGTGGCAATTCGATCCAATATTATATTTGAACGTGGCAATCCGATCCAATATTATGTCAAAAACGTGGCAAACCGATCTCATTCACACACCACAAGTACATCATCAAGATCATACATTCAAGTCATGATTTCATGGCAATGATATTTCATCTATCTCATTTACAACAAGTTTGATCGATATTCCAATATTCATACATATACAAGTATTATAATGAAAAAAGAACATCCATACTTCACACAAACATAGATCGCAAACATCAGATTCACCTGCCTCATAACAAGCTTGAAACTCTAAGAAACTTGATCCTTCCCTTTGCAGATTTGTTTTGCTTGTTCTTGTTCTACAAATAATCATAGTAACACGGGAAACAAACAATCGCTAATTACCCAAAGCTATAATAATTCTATGAACCCTAGATCAAACCCATGATCTCAATTATCCAATTTAGGGTTGTTTTCACCATTGACTCTATAACAAACCCGTCCCCACCAATAGTAACTCATTCTATTACATTCGACGAATTGAAAAATGGATTAGGAAATGAAAAACTTACCTTTAGCCTCAAAATGGTGAAAAACGAGTAGGAGTCGTGTGGGGTTCGTTCCTTAGCTCTAAAATTCTAGAAGTGCCAAATAATGTAATTTAGGGGTTTATGAACGATATTAAGTCGCGTTTGGCCGCCCACAGTGGCCCTCAACCCGTTGTAACGGTGGTGCCAGAGTGACCGAATTCCCCGCCATACCGGCATTCTCGAATCAATGAGTTATTCGTCTTTCACCTACGATTTTACGTCTCGTCGTACCCGTCATAGTTCCCCATATCCCACTGTAGTAGCCCCGCCACAGCGGCCAAACTCAACACCAAAGTGGCCAAAATGAAATAGAGAGATTTTTAAAGAATTCCAAAATTCCCATTTCACAACACACCTCTAACTCATGACGCTCAGAAAATACCCTTTGTGCTAAGATTGATTACGGGAGTTCCACTCCCCCATATTCAATTCCGTAAAGTCGTACGGGTTCTTTGACAAGTTATCTAACACCTCATGTAATCATATTCATAATTAAGTTGTCCGATTGCTATCAGATTTCTCTACGCTTCGACGACTCCAGTTTCGTCTAAATCTAGGATAGGTCGGAAAAATACAATTACTACAAAAAAAGTTTTTCAGCCCCAAAATTTCCCCCTTTGACTTTTCTATAGCGACGAAACCTGATCGTTATAATTTTTGAAATTGGAATTTTTTGTTTTCCTCTAGTCTTTTTGCTCTCCATCACTAAAATTATAAGGAATGAGAATTAAAAAATTGTCAATGAATTAACATATTTCACGAAGAAATGACACTTATGAGAACTAGAATACTATAACATTATTTATATACATCAAGAAAATCTTACCAAATTCTATAATTGCAAGTAGGCAGAGAAATACATTATTTTAAGCTACAAAAAAGGAAAATATTTGAACATATTTTTAATAAATTACCGAATGTGGGTAGATAGTGTATGGATATAGTTTGAAGAAAGACCAACTATGCATCAAAATCTTTAAAAAAAAATTGACTTGCATAACAAAACACAAATTGTGTAATTGCAAGTAGTTAGAGCAATCTATCATTTTAATTTAAAATAGTAATTATGTAAATATATTATTATAATTGTGATTCGATAAGTGTGAATATAGTTTGAAGAAACACCAACGAAGTACCTGTTTCTTTTAAATTTCAAAGTCAAAATTCAAATTGTTGACTTGCATTAACCATAAATAAATGTTGTGATGAATCAAAACAATGAAAACTCAAGCTTTCTACATGCATAAATTGTGATTAGATAGTGTGAAAAACATTGAAAGTCTGTAATACAAATAGAGACATTTATATTTTGTGGTTTAATATATTATGATGCATTCTATTTGGGGTACTTGAACGAGCTACAATGCTTGTACGACATTATTAATTTGTGCATCAAAGATTATTGTAATTGTGTGGAGAACTTGATGAACTTTCTTATGAATCTGAGGAAGATTGTGTATCAGGTGGGTAGGTTTGTGAAAAAGATCGAAAATGTAATTATGTAAACTACACCCATATAATGTTATTTAATAAATTATGTTTGCTATATATGAAATTTTTCCAAAAATAAACTCATGTGAACAAAGTCAATATGTAACTTTGCTTGACCCTCTGGTAGCGACAAATAAAGGGCGTCTGAGATCTTTGAGGATGAAAGATTCTCTAGAAGTTACTCAGAAGGTCAAAAAAATTTCTTCTCCAAAAATAAAAAATAGTAAATTGCTTTGCCAATCGATAAATTGTGCTCTAAAAATAGTAGATAAAATCAAATGTTTGAATACAATCATCAAAACATATGTGTTTTGTCCAAAAGTTTCATCCACATAAAAGTTAACTCATTTATTTTGAGGTGTGTTTTGATAAATAGTTAGAAAACACAAATACTTGATAGTTAGGATTAGGAACTCGCAAGAAAATAATCCCGAGAAACCTATGGTAAACCTCATTATTGTAATTAAGTTTGGAAAGAAATAGTTCAGTTATGAGGATAAATTTGATTAGAATCTAAGAGCCTGTTTGGCGTAGATGTTGGGAGGTCAGAAATAGTTTGTTTTTATTTAGAAAATACTAACACTTAATTTGAGAAATTCTTAAAACTTTAAACGGTAGCATAAACAGTTTTTCTACATTTGGGGAGAAGCTAAAATTTTCTGTTTTTTTTACTAGAAATAGAAAATTCGTTTTTTTAAGATTAAAATATCTCTTACATATATACATATCTATCAATATATCTCTTATTAATAAATCAACGTATCTCATAAGTATGGTTGATTTTTTAATTTTTTATTCAAGAATTATATTTTTATAATAAATATTTTATTTTACTTATGTTTTATATTATTATTATTATATATATTACTTTATGTATTATTTTTGTAGGATTTAAAATTTTTCACTAGATACTCGATATTCTATTATGGTGTAAAGTGTGTTGGCATTTTAAAGCGCTCTTAGATGTAAGAGAACTTACTAGTCCACCACAATCTCGCTAGTATGCATTTAATTATTGGATGAATTTAAAAAGTTTTAAATATATAAAGGTGTTTTTATTATTTGACAAAAATATATCCACGTTGCAACCACCAATTGGTTTAAAAGAAGAAAGATGTTTACAAATGAGTAGTCTTCAAAAGTTTTGACATAGTAAACGACAAAAGTCTTTTGCTGTTGTGTTTGAAGAGATGATTGACTGAGAAAAAAAACGGCACCGTTTCATCACCATTCTTGTTGCTTCTCTGGTCATTGTTCTCTTTCACTTTCGTAGAAGTTACAGAGCAAATACACGTAAATTCCCAAACTGGGTTGTTGACCAAACCCCACATTCAACGCTGAAAATTTCAAACTGATTTGGTACAAGGAAACAAAAAAAAGTTGAAATTTTGGGGTTTAGGAGTAAGAGTTGAAGGATTTAACGATTTGGGGTTGTAAAAAGAGAGATGAATCCGAATTGGGAGCTTCAGAATTGTTGTAATCGTGACCAAAAACTATTTCTTGTTACCATTGGTGTTTTCACTGTCGCCATTCTTGTTGTACGTTTCTCTATCTCTATCTCTCTTTGTGTATTTTTTTTTCTACATTGTGATTTTAGGAGGATGGAATGTTGTTTTCTTTTTTCTGTTTTGGATGAAGTTTTGGTCTTTGTTGGTAGATTGGAGACTTGTAAGCAAAGAGCTTAAATTTTGCAGTTATATGTTCCTGTTTTGATTTTTGTGGCTAATTAGTAGAGGAATGTAAAATTTCAAGTATTGATAAAAAAAAGTCGAACAGGGAATTTAATAATTCGTTTGGGTCCTTCTGAAGCTTGATTGAAATTTTAAAGCTGGCTCTGTTTAACTAGTATATCCATCTATAGCTTTAGGAGTCGTTTGGTTCGCAGACTAATTTATCCCATCCGTTTGGTGTGCTGAGATGATTCCGAGTTTGATGGATAAAATGGGTCATCTAGGATTAAAGTTCGGATTTATTACTAATTAGAGCTTCTGAGTAGTATTGTTGGCCTTTATTTGCTTCGTTTTGTTGTCAGAAAATAAATAAATGAAGTTTGGGTATAAGAAGAGAATGTGTGAAAACTATTATGAAGTCGGATTCAGTTTGTATGGAGGAGCAGACTATTATATAGAATATATTCTATCTTCATACTTTTTTGTTTAGTCCTTAACAGTCAACACCATAAGAAATTACTGATCGAGCAGTGGTCATCGGGAAATGGTTAGTTTAGGAGTCCATTCTCAATTATGTGTTGATAGGAATAAGGATTTATGTGTAGGTGAAATGTTCAGGTAGCACTGAAAGGTGTGGCTTAATGGTCGATTAAACTAGAATGACACCATGGAGGACTGAGGTTTGAATCCTAGTATAGACCAAAACATGGCATGATACGAAAAATTGGAACTTGTTAGTGTCAATTTTCTTTGTAAGTATGAATATTGATATAATGATCAATGAGGTTTTTAAGTTGGTAATTAGTTCTAATCTTCTCTTTGCAGCCGTGCATGAAAAGATGAAAGCCTAAAAAATGAGGATAGAAAATTGACAAAATAAGCAAATAATATTACTTGATTAGAACCTTTATTCATTCAATAGGTCATAGCAGCGTTAGGATGGGTACTGCTTGGCAATTCATGAATCTCTTTAACAAGAATTTTGATTGGTCGACATGATGTGTGTCGTCAAAGTGGTGAAACGGTATCTTATGACTCAACATATTGTATACGTAGTGAAAGATAGGAAAATCTGTCTACCTGTTTGTGTTCGAAGTCACTGTATATTGTGTAAAATAGTTTCTTTAGTACATTTTTTTAAAAGAAAATCAAAGTACTGAGGTATGTTCGCATGTGTATGCAAATATCTTTTAGGTTTGAGCATCATTTTATCGGAAACCTACTGCTTTATCCCCATGTAGTTGAGCTTTTTAAATTGTTAAGGTCATTTAGCAAAGCAAGTCACTATTTCCTCAACATGTTCGTAAGGTACAACACTGCATTCATCTCAGAAGCATATGTGTAAGTTACTTTGATGTAGCACTTGCAATTGAGAAGATACTCATGATATATGAATATGGTCATAACACCTCATGTGAGTTGTTACTGGTCTTTTTGAGAATAAATGTAAGATGTGTAAGCCTGTTTGCATTAACAAAATGCAATACCAACTCGTGTGCAAATAATATACATGAGTTTCTATAAAAACCAAAGATTCTTTTTATCTTTCTATATTTTCCATAAAATATCCCCAACTGTTCTGTACTTCTCTCTAGTTTTTTCCTAAAGATTTTTGCATTTTCATTTTGCTATTGTTTTTTTTTTTTTGAGAAGGTAACATTTTTGCTATTTTCCCCCCTTCTGAATATCAAAACAGTTATGGAGGACATTTCTTCTGACACCTTTCAAGCTCATTACTGTATTTCTTCATGAAGCAAGTCATGCTATCGCTTGTAAGCTCACATGCGGTCAGGTAAATGCTCTTTTATCATGTATTAGATGCAAATGATCTATAATCTCACGAGATTACTTGTTCATTGGGTGAATCTCAGTCTAGTTTTATTCTATTATATGATGGTTTAGAGCCTTCAAGAGCTTCAGGTTGTATTAGAAGTACTTATTTCTAATGTCGCCGTACTGCAGTCCCATAGACTTAGGTGAACTGTTCTAGTTTTTGGTTCAGATAAAGAGATATAAGACTTCAATATTTGCAGGAAATAACTGATGAGACTTTACTTAGTTTTCATGGCATACATTCCCTTCAGAAAGTAAGCCAATGAAGATGAATTTTACCTTTTCTCTTGAACTTCAAGTTTCTGCTTTATTGCTCTTTTCTTGTGTCTATGCATGTGTAATTTTAAGAGATAAAAGGAAAAAGACTAGACTTGTGTTCTTGGAATTTTTAGTTCTGGGTTACTTGTGTAGTTCTATCAGAATTTCGCCAAACTAGTTATAACTAGCCAAAAAAGATCAAACATATTTATAGCCTGTTTGGCAATGTTTTTTTTTCAACGGTGAGGTATTCAGCCAAGCTTTTCGGAAAAGAAAAGTGTTTTTGAGAAGCGAAAAACTAGTTCTTCCTCATAAGTACATTTTTGAAAAGCATCTTTAAGAAAATATATTTTGAAACCTTTTTTAAATACTTGGTCAAACACTAATTGTTGCTCAAAAATGCTTTTCAAATTGATGAAGCCAATGTCAAACACAAGTTGTTTCTCACTAAAAGTACTTTTTTTTTAAAAAAAATACTATTCAAAATAAATTGAATTTAGAAATCTGGTCAAGCAAGCTACTATTTGTTATTAACAGGCATAAAACTTGCCATATTACTTGTTCAAGTTTAAAAAGTGTTAAAATTTTATGATTTCTAGAAATAATTGTAAAATCATACTTAATGCTTTCCTCCTTTCAGTTTATGTGATACAATTTCCTGTTTAGTTTGTTCCAAAAAAGAATGAGACACTTGTATATTTGATAATCCTTTACTTTTAAGATTTCAATACCATAGCTGTCATTCCTTTAGAAGAATGGCATGGACCCACTGAACTTAGAAGTAAATAATTTATGATAAACTTCATTTAGTAGAAAAGTCGATGTTTAAAAGTAAAGCTAGAGAGTGTAAATTTTCCATGCTTGTCAAGGTTGGTATTTCCCCTTTTGGTATCATTTTACCTTCTTTTTTTTGAGGGATTACACTTATTTTCCCTCAAAATGAAGCTATATCCTTACATTTCTTCGTTTTCTTATCTTGAAACTACCACTAAAGACACATTGAAGATATAAAGAGACATTATTTAACTAGGGTCACTAGAATATCCACCACAAACGCTCACTTAATTAAAGTGCTCAGTAATGGTACAACACTAATAAAAATTTCCAAAAATCTGCAACTGCTCGTAAAACGAATTGTACTCTCAACCATAACAATTATAGAGGACAATACAGTCTTCTATTCAATCAAATGATTTTAGCATCTGTGTCTTTAGATGAAGAAAAGCAACTCTCCAGAAATTTGGAATTTCTTCATATAAGTCCTCAAACATCTTAATTGTAAAAACATGTACAAAAGTTCCCTTATAAAGTGCATGAGCAACAACAGTCCTATCTCCTTTGCTAAATGATTTTAGAAATTTTAATTTTTTTGTCATAAGTCTTCAAAAGTTTGAAGGTATCAACGAAATAATTTCAATAAAAATTAACGAAATAATTTCAATAAAAATTCTTCTTTTTCAGTATCACACCATACTAAAGTACATATTAACTAGATTGCTAAAACGGTGGATGAACAAGAAACAATGAGGTAATTTCCATCGATGAGACCAATCTCCGCCTACAACATGGTCATATTTATAACTTCTTTAAATGCATGTGTCCTTATAAAGAGAGAAGTTATACAAAAACTATAGTCTTAGTGTTCACAAACATCTTTAAATACATGATTCTTAGCAAAGAGAGGTTATAAAGAAACTACAAACTTAATGTTTCTAGCTTGTTTAAATGCACAAGTCTAAACAAAAGAGAGGTTATACAAAAACTACGTGATAGCCAAGGCACAACAAACTTGAATGTGAAGAGTTCTCTCTCGTTCTAGCTTGTCTTTTCTCATATGTGGCACGTTGTAGTTATTCTTGGTGATGGATTCAAGATTTTCAGTAAGGGAGTTTGAAAAACAAAAATGTAGTTCCTGAGATTTGAACTTGGAACTTCTAGGCCCGCTAGTCTTCAGGCCTCAGGAGATTCAAAATCCATACATCAATGTTGAGTCTGGTATACTCCATCGTAGGTTTTTAAGCATGTTCATATTAATGAAAATTGGTTGTTTCTGTCCAAAATCTGAAATGTTACATCTCCTTTTTGAAGAATAGGAGCCAAACCCATATAGATTTTGCAGACGTAAGAAAATCATAATAAAATTTATGTTTATGGCTACATGCAATTCAATAACTGTAGAAGTTAAGTTCAGAGAAAAAGGTGAGATGGATTTAACATCTTCAAGGATGACTGGTTTGCACCTACTGAAGGAAGAAAGGAGAATGATAGGTTTTCAATTGAACGAGTAAAAGAAGAGGAAGACAAAACTAGCATGGGAAAAAATAGAGTGAAAGATGCATCAATTTCGTATAGCTGGAAGGTGTAGATGATACTAGATTAATTTGAAAAAGGGAAAGCGGAAGTTATTTAACTAATCTTGTATTATTCCATATGACTAAGTCTAGGAGACTGATAGGGCAATGCTTTAGTTGTGCGTCCCTTCTAAATTCCAGCATACAATTTTGGTTTCCCTGGTAATTTCAAGTTCATACTATTTAGGAGATACTGAGATCTGTGATTTTATATTCTAAACCGTATGTTTTGTGATTACAGGTGGAAGGAATGAAAGTCCATGCCAATGAGGGGGGAGTAACACAAACACGTGGTGGTGTTTATTGGTTGATCTTGCCTGCTGGATGTAATACTTTCTTTTTAAAAATTCCAAAATCTTATTGAAGTGCATGCTTATTTCGTTTTTAGAAGACAGTGAAGTGTTCCCTATAAATTCCTACTCAAGTTCCCTGTTAATTGCTTTGTCCATTTAATTTCTGGCTCCCTTTTATTTTTCTAATTAAAGTTTACTTTCCTGAAGATCTTGGTTCGTCTTTTTGGGGGATGGTTCTCATACTTGCATCGACAAATCTTCTCACTGCAAAGATTGCTGCTGGTTGTTTCATTGCTGCTCTTCTCATTGTGCTCTTTATTGCCAAAAATGTAAGGAACTAAGTTTTTTTAAAAAAAAAACTTGAAATTGATCTTGTACAGCAGATAATTCACTCTTTACATTATTTTTTCACAAGATAGTATAATATGTCCATATTCCCAAATTTTATGTTGTAGATCTAGTCTAAAATTATTATTTTCTTAAAAAGGACTTCAAGAATCTTACATGGTTTACTTTCTTGAACAGTGGACACTGCGAGGACTTTGCATAGGTTTGTATATTCAGGATCTTGATCAGTGTCAATACTTGATATGCATTTGCTTCTGTAATTAGTCACTGATCCCACAGAGTGGACTTGCCAGGATTTATCATTTTTATTGCTGCAATATGGGTTCTGCAAGAACTAACAACAGTTCGCATTCTTCGATATGTAATTCTCTTCATAGGTATGGACTTATCTAGTCTCCCACCTTCTCTGCATTTTAGTTTTGGTTGTTGTGTTGCTTACATTCCTTCTTGGTGAATTGCAGGTGTTATGAACAGCTTGTTTTCAGTTTATGGTAAAAACTACCCATTCTCTAGGATCTAATTTTTCCCAGATTGCAAAATCTGACATATATATGACAATGCAGATATATATGATGACTTAATATCTAGAAGAGTGAACTCAAGTGATGCTGAGAAGTTTGCGGAACTCTGTCCCTGTCCTTGTAATGGTGTTGGTTGGGGAATTATCTGGTTAGTCGTAGCTTCAAAGTGAATTTGAACTGAAGAATGGTAGGCATTTTTCTCATCATTTGTGAATCACAAAATCCTTCTTTTGCTTGGACTGTTTTGCAGGGGGATGATATCTTTTATATTTCTTTGTGGAGCGATGTACCTTGGACTTGTCATTCTCTCATGAGGTATTATCTTCGTTGCTGGTCTAATTATGGCTTTACTTCCTTCTGGTTTTGTTGGATTGTTATCTGGCTTTACTTAATTCCAAGTGCGAACCTTCAAGTTCAGTTAATAGATACTAATCACTTACCAGGTTCTCAATACGTTCATTGTTATCACGTTCTCCAGAAATTGGGTTATTTTTTATTAGTTTCTCTACTGATTGATTAAATTCTAGCATTTTTCAGCAAACATAGCATTTGATAGTTTGTTGTGCAATAAACAACCATATTAATCGGATCAAAGCGCCCTTCACCTACTTGCATACCCATTCTCATTTTAAATTTTTTAAGTAAAATGGAAAGTGATGATTTATATAACCGATTCCAGGTAAGCTTGGTATTGAGCCATAGTTGTTATTGCATTAATGAACCCTCTCATATAGTCTTCACCAGCACGATGTTTTAGTGACTAAATAAAGGAAGTAAAGAGAAGTAGAGTTATCTATTGGCACTTCTTAGATATAAACACAGAATAAATGCCATGGAAAACTAACTCAGAGTAGCGATATGTGCTTAGCTTTTCCTTCAACTTTGTTGCCTTATTTTCCTCTTTCGATTTAAGGTTTCTCTGAACCAGAATCCAATTTATGATTTGAACTTGATCAATTCAACTTTTAAGGTTCTTAGCGCTGATCACATTGTAGCTGCTCAGAACATGTAAACACCTTGACTTCTTCACAATCTGATTCAGAATATGTTAATCTTTTCAGGTTCATGCAAATGATGACATTTAAGGACCTTACAAATCCTGAAGAACAAAGTTAGCTGCATTTGTTAATCTCATATTCATCTCCATTTCTTCAATGATGTTGTATAGTTTTTAGACATCTATTTTTGTTCCCTATGGGCTCATTCTTTTACACCCTTTCTTTTGTGATGGGGCTAACATAGTCATGACTCTGTTTATATACCAAAATTCAAAGTTTATCTTACCTTTATATTGTGGAAATTGATTGCTTAGCATGTGTATGCCCTTGTTTTACTAGTGATAAGGGTTCTTTCATGCCTGACATGTAATGATTATGTGAGCGTTTAAGCTGGTCAAACTAACATATAAATATTGTTTTGGCTTTTATGAGTTAAGCATCAAAAGTGCTTACAAGTTAAAATAAGCCAAAAATCATATGTTAGTGACTTCTACTTGTGATTTTTCAGTTTATAAGCATTTTTAGTTTGATTAATATTTTTCACTATTTCGTTCCTTATATATATATATATATATTTTTGCAATCTCAAAAATTCATTTCCAAAATGAAATCTCTAACTTCCTTTTTCATTCATTTTCCACAATTTGTCTTTCTTTTTTTTCTTTTTTCTTTTTTTTGGTAAAGATTAGATATTTCTATGGGCGTGTTTGGTACGAAAGAAAATATTTTTCTAAAAAATATATTATTGTTTCAGTTTATAAGCACTTTCAGTTTTTTGGTCTTAAAGATTAGATATTTTCAAATAGAATATTTTTTGTAAATAGTTTTAAGGGCATTTTACTTGTGTAAAAAATAGCTTGAATTTTTAAAACTCTCTCTTGGTAAATGGATCTAAGTAAGATGTTGTGACCACTTTCTATAAACAGAAAAAATGTTGTGAACACTTCCCATGAAATAGGCTGTGTGGCTGAATTTTAGTTAAATTTTATTATATGGTTTTTTTAAGTTGGGCACTTTGTACTATGCAAGAAAGTTGGGCAATGTCTAGTCCATTAATAGTGGCTATAAAAAAAAGAAATTAAAAGATACTTCTTTTTGTGCTTGCCTTTCTTCCTTTTTTGTATTTATATGTTTTTATAATGTATCTCTATTTTATAATTTTATGTATTTGTGTATTCAATATTAAATATGTATTGATGTACAGCATCAATTTCATTTAATGTATCATGTATGCAAACATCAATTTGATGTATTTGGTATCAATTTCATATGGTGTATCTAATGTCAATTTCATCTAATATATTCAACATTCGATATTAATTTCATCTTATGAATTTAGTATTAAATATCTAGTGTATAAAAATACTTTGATATAACCTATGTATAGACATAAGTATCTGGTATTAAATATGTTTGATTAAAAAAAAAGATGAAAGGAAAATGAGTTTTATAATGAAAATAGTAAAAACAATAAAATATGTATCGAATGTATCATGTATCCAACATCGATTTGATGTATTTGGTATTAATTTCATATTATATCTAATGTCAATTTTATTCGATATATCCGAAATAAATTACCTAAACCGCCTTCCAACCCCTTTACCATCTCACCCTTACTATCCCAAAATCACTTTGTACAACTAGTAGGACTTGAACACACGACTTCAAAAAACTTTTACAATATCTTAACAACTAGATTAAATTTTTGACTTATCTTTATCTCTAAGAGGTGTCAGTGTGTATATGTGTGTATACATATATAATTTTTCTTTGTTTTTTGGTCACATTGGTTAGTTAAAATTATCAATAGCTTGCGATGTGCAACAACTTTCTTTTTTTTGTTACGTGCACTCTTTAAATTCAACTCTCTTTGTTAGACTCTTCTAAATTCTTGGGCTCTCTACTTGAAACATGGCCTTCTCTTCTTCTTGTTTTTGCCACTTTTCAATTCCACACAAGGTATGTTATCTCCATTACTACAATATTACTTAATTACTCTCATTTTGAATTACCTTTTGTTAAATTTCCTAATTTGGTTCTCATTTTAAGGCTCCAATAACTTGTTCTTATTGAGTATTGACTATTGAATTAGTTTTTTTTTTTTATAAAAAAAAATTTCCTCCGGTTTTTGGTATCTACATGGAGAGATGTGGATGTAGACCGATGGTATCATGTTTATCTGAACTCAATATATTTTATGTGACATATACATTTATGTGTAAAAGTTTGTAGTAAGTGATAGATATGAACTCATGACTTTTATACTGTATTTTTTTTAAATCTTTGAGTAAAAATTCTAGCTCTACACGTTTAGTAAAATTAAAATGACAAAGTAAAAGATTATACAAAGAACTCACTATACATGAAAATAGAGGGTACCACTTAACTTTTCTTGCTCATTTATATTATAATTGGAAAATTTAATAATATATTTTATTAATTAAAATTTAGAATTATTTTATACAACTAGCTGCAGAGGAACCAAACTGCCCCTTTTGGTCATGGATCAAAGAGCTCTGTTCTTTCAAGGCAACAATATTTTCTTGGAGGATCAAGAGTCATTACAAGTCCATATCTTCCAAAAACTATTTTGCAAAGAAGGAGCTCAAGGGTGTCTGCTTCATGTAATCACTTTCCTTCTTCATTCATTAAATATAGTTTTATCAATTCTTTTCTTTTCCTACTCGAACGATGATGATACTTCAAGTAGGTAAAGAAAATAACTGATAGTTAGGTGTATTTTGGTAAATAGTTGATGACAGTTCATGTAGATAATTCGCATACTTAATAATTCAAATATGAAACTAAAAAAAAAAGAATACTTTAAGCGTGTATTTGAACAGGGATAAGACACAAATATCCCTAAAATATAACCGAAATCCCAGAGACGCACCTTAACTAAACTAAGGTCTAATTATCCTAATGAACTCATTTTTCGGTAACTACACAGTTTGGCTTATGTAGTAGTTGGCACACTCCATGACTCCACACAGTTGAGGCGCGTGAGCGGTATTTGGACGCTACGTAAGTTAAAAAGGTGTAAAAAATTAAAAAAAAAAGTGAGTTCAAGGGTAATAGGACCTTAATTTAGTTAAGATTTAAAATTGAAATTTCGATCATACTCTAGGGGATATTGGTACAAATAATTTTACTAAATAGTATTGAAAGAAACTGATAAATTTTCTTAATTTATTAAATACAAATAATCTTTTATTTTATTTCTACGTTAATATAAAAGTCAAGTAAAATAAAACGATACTGGTAAATTATAAAATATTTGGGTAAATTAAGTTTAATCTCCTTCTTTTGCAGGGTTAGCAAGTTGTGAAGTTGTTAAAAGTGTATTCCCATTGGGAACAATTGCAGTTCTTCCCTTTTATGTCTTTATGGTTGTGGCACCTAAAGCAAAACTTGTAAGTAACATTATCAATATAAATAATTTTGTAGTGTTAACTATTTTGAAAAAAGATAAAACTTTTAATTTAAAAAATAATAATTTTGAAATATCAAGCCAAAGAAAATATTGACAATTGCTTAATTGTCTCATAAATATCATTGTTTAATTTTATCATATGCTAATTGCAGACCCAAAAAATGATGGAAAGCAACATCCCTTATATTGTGCTTGGACTTTTGTATTCATATCTCTTATACCTTTCTTGGACACCAGATACATTACAACTATTATTTCCTTCTAATACATCTTGGATTCCAGAGGTTTGTTCAACTATATTTTTTACGGATTCGGAATTTACGTTTACCGTTCTTAAAATTTATTAAGTTTTGAATATATTATTTATATATATACACATTGTATGAAAATTTTAAGGCATAATACATATATTTGGATCCTAAACTTGACTTCAAATTTTAACTTTGACATTTAACTTTTATAATGCACAAACAAGCACTTTAACTGTCCAACTTTTAAATAAATAAACACATGAGTCCTACATGGCACAATACATGTAGGATGAAAAATAACATGTAGGATGACACGTAGGACATGTGTGTCAATTTGTTCAACTTTATACAAGTTTAAGTGTTTACTTGTGCACACCCAAAGTTAAAGGTCATAAATGTAATTCGAAGCCAAGTTAAATGGCCTATTTATGTATTATGCCAAATTTTAATATTGTTATAGTTTTAGTTAAAGTTATTGAGTTTAATCAATCACGTAAGTTAATTAGTGTATTTACCCCTAGATTCTATCTCGATAAAAAATCATCTATATTCGGTGTTTACATCGGATCATATTAATAAACTGAAATTATTTATTAATCAATTACTACTTCTATCTCAAGTTATATAGTACTATTCAAATTTTTAGATTTAAACAAATTTATCATTTTGATTGTTTGTTTATGCATATTTTTTAAATATTTTAAATTGTCAATTATTGTGATTTATAGTACTTTTAATATTGTTTCAAAATATATAAATTTTGTTAAAAAAGAAAAATTGAAGATTCTTAACATGAATTCACACTCAAAATTAAATTGACAAAGTTCAAACGATGCCACATAATTAAAACAAAAGGAATATCATTTAATGATATAAGCGTAGATATATTTATTAAATTGATATAAACATGTATATTAATATTATTACCTTCCATGTGTTATGTTTTACATCAAACTCCATTCATTTAGGTTTTTCTTTTCGCCTTTAATAACATGCTCTTATAATTGTTTAAATATTTTTATAATATATTTAAGATCATAAAATTTAATATCTATTTTTTAAAATTTCGTGACTAATTAAATATTATTCTAACATTGTATTGTCATTCAGTTGGCTGGTATAGCTAAGATGTTTTCCAGGGAGATTACATTAGCATCTGCATGGATTCACCTCTTGATTATAGACCTTTTTGCTGCTAGGTTGGTCTATCTTTATCTGTATTTATTTTTTAAAATCTTACTTTAGAAAAAATAACAAAATTTATTCTTTATATATATATGGAAAGATTTAAAATATTCACTTAAATATGTATTGAACACTAATTTTGATTTTTGTTAAGTTTGTGAAAAAAGAATAATTAATAATTTAAGAATAAGGCACAAGTATCTCTATATTTATAATCGAAATTTCAGAGACAAATTTTAATTAAATTAAGGTTCTATTATCCCCTCTTCTCCGCACTTGAACTCTTTTTTTGTAATTTTATACATCTTTTAGCTTACGTGCATACTCTGTAAATCCATATAGTTGAGGCACGTGGTAGATGTTTGGATGTCACGTAAATCAAAAAGGTGTACAAAATTATTTTTAAAAAAATTAAGAAGTAATAGAACTTTGGTTTAACTAAGATGTGTCTCTAAAATCTCGATAATAATCTAATGAATACTTTTGTTTTATCCCAATAATTTATGTTTATTAGTTTAATTAATCAATAAAAATAAAAGGAAAGAAAGATTAACCATAATCATTAAGAAAATACCATCAAATCCTAAGAAAAACTGCACCATGACACTAAAAAGATATTAACATAAATTATACCTTGAAATTATCAAAATTATACCTCTAAATGTGAATTCTCACTAATATCTTTCTTTGTTATGATCTTGTTAAAGTCTAATCGATAGACTTAGATAATATTTGACGCAGACTAAAAATGTTAACTCTTTTTAAGTTACTCATTTTTATTTTTTATTTTTAAAAAAATGGAAAAGGATCAAAAATACTCTTGATCTATTCGAAATAGCTTAAATATACCCTTAAACTATATTTCCGCTCAAATATACCCTTCTCATTAAACTATAGGTCAAAAATACCCTTCTTATTAACACGATGTGTTAATCGCCACTTGGATTCCATGTGGATACCACATAAGCCAAAAGAGTTCCACTAATGCCACGTAAAAAATAAACTTATCCTTAATTTTTCCCAATTTTCTCTATTTCCCTTAGTATTTAGAAACGATTTCACTGAAAAACATAGAGCCCCTTTCCCTTAAAACTTATGTATTTTGTGAAATCGTTCTAAGAAAATGGAGAAATAAGGAAAAAGGTAACTATATTCTTCATTGAAATTGTTTCTAAATTCTACGAAAAATGGAGAAAATTGAGAGAAATTAGGGGTAAGTTTATTTGTCTACGTGGCATGAGTGGAACTCTATTGGCTTATGTGGCATGCCATGTGACATTCACATGGCATCTAAGTAGTGTTTAACCGATTCTGTTAATGAGAAGTGTATTTTTGAACCTATAGTTTGATGGTAAGAATATATTTGAACCGAAATATACTTCAAGGGTATATTTGAGTTATTTCTGATAGTTCATGGATATTATTAACCTTTTTCCGTTTAAAAAATAATTAAAACTCTTATTAACTTTTAGTTTTTTTTTTCTTTTTCAAAACAGGCAAGTTTATCATGATGGATTGCAGAATGATATAGAAACACGACATTCTATTCCAATGATATTATTGTGTTGTCCCATTGGACTTGTTACTCATCTTGTCACCAAAAAGCTCTATTCATTAAGGGAGATAAAAAATAATTAATGTTAAAACAAGTATTATTTCATGTTTGATAAGAATACCATACGATATTTTGTTTCTCAATTGTAATTAAATTATCACCAACAAATTCAAGGAAATTTAATAATTATAATAACTACACATTACGAATGATCCAGGAAAAGAAGTTCAAACATAACTATAGTACACTACATCAACTTGACAGCCCTTTCAATTTTCACTTGGGTTTATTTTCATCCAAGTTCTTCAAATTAGAACATTCAATATGATGTTCCAATTCAATCTTTTAATCGTGAATCATCAATGACACATGAATTGAAAGTTTACTGTTGATATTCAATTTAATAACCACAAGATAATGAGCCAAGACGACAACATTTGAAGAATCGACGTCCACCATTCTCATGGATTATAGCAGGAAAAAAATTCACTAACTACTGACATTTTCCTCTATATACTAATAAAAAAGAGGAGACAAATATATTAGGTGATCATTTATATCTCTCCTATCTTTGATGAACAGAGTTACCTTGTACTTGTTACTATTGGAGGTGACAAATATTTCGTGGAATTAGTTGAGATGTACAACAACTAATCCAATGGGAGATAACATATATCCCGTGAAATTAGTCGAGGTATGCAGAAACTAGCCCAGATCCACCACAGGTAGGATGTGAGAGCAGTGTGATAGGTGACTATCCATGGTTCGAAAAACACTTTTAGTAGGAAGCGACTCTTCCAACGGCAAAATCACCATTGACTCTATTTACTATTATGGCATATCAGTATATCAAGATGCCAATATAAAATTTTATTTTTATTTCATACGTCCTCCAACGAAACTCACGATAATCCAAAAAAGGATTTTAATAAAAACAGAAAGAGATATATATTGCCAACTCGGTTAATAAAGTAATGATAGGATTGAGATAAATATAAGTCCCTACAAATATGGAATGAAAGTAATAGGCATTGTATATAAATAAGGAGTTTTCTTTTTATTGTTAAAAGGAAATTAGGCATTTGCCATAATTGTAGGAAGATAGAAAAATACTAATTAGTTGTTTGTTTATCAAAAGTGTGTAATGGGGCTTTGCCGTTCCCTTGATGCTGACTGAAATTGGGTTACAGCCACATTTTATCCGATGGGTTCACTTATTTGCCCCAAACCTCGTCGGCTTGGGAATATCAATACCCATTCTAACTGCCAACCTTTAAGGTGATTTTATTTTTATTTTAAAATTTATAATCTTATTTTTCAAGATTTTAATGACCCATGTATGTTTATGATCTAGTGTTTAATGGGTTGTTCTTACTTTTTTTTTTAATGGTGGGAAAAGAAATCAAGCTGAGGTTTTTATTTCAAAAGGGGGTGAAGAACTTTTTGATCTCATTAGTAAAGAGGTTAGATTTTCTTTTCATGATTATCAATTCACCCTATTGTATTATTTAATTGTTGTCTATGGTGATGTTATTATTGCTTATGTCTTCATAATGTTGTGATATTGTTTTCGTTAGTCAATCAGAAACAGTCTCTCTGCATTCCTCTACATTGGGTAGGTTGTTGTTGAATGTGAATCTATAGGGATGTTTTAATTCCTTGAGATAGTTTTGTTTTTTTCAAAAAGGGAGGATTTTTAAATGAGGAGGGTTGTGATCAATGTTGCGAATAGTGATCCGGCTGATGATGATGAAGTAAGAGAATAACTGTGATGAATCTTTGAATATTGAATCCGGCATGAATAGAGCATAATGGATATAGAGTATTTATGTAGCTGTTCTCCATCTAGTTTGGGATTCAAGCTAAGTTAATTGATTAGATCGTTATGTTGTTTCTATAGGAATTGACATAATTACTTAGGGATGAATCTTATCGTATATAAGTTTCTCTGCATGAAACTAATTCAACATGTTGTCTGTCAAAGCTTCAGAAGCTAAGGTGATATGTATACAGACTAATACGAGTGTCTTTACGCAACTAAACTTGCAAAATAGGGGCGGAGCCAGGTAGGGGAAAAGGGTTCATTTGAGTCCCGTTGGTGGTAGATTACATTGTATATACACGAATTAAATAATTATATAGTAGATTTTAAATCCCCTTGGCATGTTTGTATATTTACTTCTTTCTATTTTTGAAACCCCTTAATGAGAAATCATGGTTCTGTCATTGCTTGCATATTTTGAGTAAGTTGGGTTTGCATATATCTATATAATCGAAAATATCGTAGCCTGTTTGCATATTGTCAATACGAAAATATCCTCATTGTTGGTTTCAGTTCTCATTTATGATGGCTCAATAGCTATGTGAGTGGTGTTTATGGTATGAGCCTCACGGAGAGGTGCCAATTGACACGTGATTTTACTAGTTCAACGAAGGTAATCAGTCAAGTAGTTGCCCTACTAGAAGGGGATCTTGAGTGGCTAACCCGGAGCTCCTTCTTCTTGGTGGTTTTGATACTTAAATTATTTTTCTTTGAATAGTAGCTTTGATTCTTAAGGGGGGTTGTTTGGTAGCTGGTTTAGAGTTAAATTATGCATAAATTATGAGGCAATCTATATTATTGTTTTACACAGGATAGAAGGTGGAATAACTAAACCCTGCATAACTCTAACCAGTCACCAAACGATAAATGATTTTAAGGTGTCAAGGTGATGTTTAACTGCACAGAAAATATTCAATCCGCAAGTGAAGTTAAACCCTGTTTCATGAGACAAATTGGAAATTGAGGGTAGTTGAATCCAATCAAAGGATAACTGTAATGTTCCCGTCTTTCTGTTTATCCCATTCCTTTGCCCCATCATTTCATCGAATATCTTATTAACCATCTCAATATCGAGCTCTTATGAGGACACTAGATGCGCACTTGCAAAATATTTTTAAAAGGAGCCTTATGGAAACATAATTATGGTCTTGTATGTTTTCTTAATGAAGCATAATTTATCCCAAACCCAAAGCATGTTTTTGAGATGAACAGAAAACTAGAAAAGTAATAGATCTTCAGTTCAAGTCATGTTTTATACCAATTGCATAAGGTAGAAAAAATTGAATTTGTTGGTTATTGTTCTTTCCTGCGGCGTTTAATGATACTCAGGAAATGTTAGGTTGGCAAATGCATTTAATTAATATGACTTGTGTTATGATGGTATCTTTAGTAGATTTGTTTAGTTTATTTAGACTGTATTTTTTTCCGTTTTGCTGATCACATTCTACTGTCAGTGTACCTGTGTCTACATGTATATGCTATGTTGCTCGGACTCTTCAAAAACTTTGACGGATGCGTATCAGATCCTCCAAAAGTAGTGTATTTTTGGTGGATCCAACACCGGTGTAGGCATTTGGAGAGTCCCAAATACTGTATATAGGTGTTTCTTTTGTTGCTTGCCTACTGTTTATGGAAAATGTCACAACACATTCCACTGATTCAACCTTGCCACTTCTTAAAATGATCTTCATGGTCTAACAGGATGACATAGCTGCAAGACAATATGCATCAGATTTGTCATCATCCCCTCCATTCTTCTCTGGTTCACCGCCTTGCAGGGTTATGAATCCATTAATCCATGATGCTCAATTCTCAAATGAAAAGAAACACCGCGTATCTTCATCACCAAGTCCATCTACTTCATCCTCATCTTCTCCATCATCAAGTTGTAAAGGAAGGTGTGCAAGGGCAAGACTCGGGAAACCTCACTCACCAAATAGAGTCGAGGGCTTTGACTGCCTAAACTCTCAAATGGCTGCTATGGCATAAATCTTCCTTACTGAACGGTGTATAAAGGAATATCGACAATGAACTCTGTATATAGAATATTCAACTAGAAAATAAGAACAATTTTTTGGAGAATTTAGGCTAAAGTTTTGGTTTTTGCTTTAATATTACTGTGCAAAGATGTCTCTCTTTTGCACAGTGAAAATAAGGTGGGTTGAGAGGTGTGTGATAATTTTGTTTGGTTGCATATGTAAATGCAATCCATTGTTTTTGGTGGCCCAAATTTTTGATAATTTGAAATTAAACTAGTAGTATTGTATAATGTATATATGTGAAATTTTGGAATAGAAAATATTGATGTAAGTTTTGTTTTTCTCCCCAACATTCTTTCTTAAGGACTCTGGTGTCTTGATTCAAGTACCTCGACTAATTTCACTGTCACCTCCTATCAATAATAAGTACTAGGTTTGTCAACCAAAGTTATGACAAATAGGAAGAATCATTGAGTGTTTTTGTCTAGGTTGAGATTTAAACATATACTTCACGGCTCTCAACTACTTCATTGATCATATTTTGCGTCACTTTTGATTGACCATCTGAACTTTTATTTTATTGATTTGTATTCGGTTCTCCACCTAATCTCCTACCTCTACTCCAATTTGCATTTAGGATTGAAGATGTTATAAAACACAAAAAGTCATATAAACCACAAGAATCAAAATTTACAAACAAAGCACCAAATCATTATCATATAATTAGGTACTCATAAATCCAAAACATAAACCGAATAGTACAAGACACAAAGAGTTTGTTGGAATTAAGACAAAAAAGAAAAAAGACCTAAGTAGCATTTAAAAACAAAGTGTCCCTAAAGACAATTTTGTTCCTAATATGAAACTTAGTAGCCTTCTGGCTTGTAGGCAATGAAACTGATACACTGCACTTGACGCACATTGTCGAATCCAATGATTCTGACCCATGCTTGTGGGTATGCCTTTTTAGCCTCTTGAACCTCAGCCAACACTTGGGTTGCATCAGTGCACCCAAACATAGGCAACTTCCACATGGTCCAGTACCTGCGGATTCAAAATTTTAACTTTTTAACTTTATAAAAACTTAGAAAAAAGGGACAAATATATCCGAACTATCGTAAATAGTATACAGATATTTTTCATCATATTTTTGGGACATTGATGCTTCTGCGGTCCAAAAACTACAACATATATATCAACGTTCTAGTTTTTGGACGGCAGAAGTACCAATGTCCCAAAACTATGACCGAAGATATCTGCATACCACTTATGATATTCTAAGGGTATATTTATCTTCTTTTTTTTCCCTTTTTATACAGACTAGTGATGTTCATAGTATGTTTTATGAGTTTTTTTTTTTTAATAAACGAGTTCGAAACATGATATTTATATTAATTTTCATGATTCTCGTACCTATACCTACGATTTAACTAAAAAAAAGTATGAATGAATTCTTTAACTTATGAATCCGCTACTGACCTTCCATCATAGTATCCTGGTGACTTGTTGTTCTCACGGTAGACAAATCCGTGCTACACATAAAAAAAACATTGAAGTGTTAAATATAAATCGTATCTAAATATAAAAATATATCATTTTTCGATAAAACAAAAGTAAATATGATATTGACCTCAGTCTCAAATTCCAAGCAAGGAACCCATCCATTTTTCAAAAGGTACTCAATTTCACTAAGCAATTGCTCGTCAGACAAATCAGGAAGGTATGAGAGTGTCTCGTACTTCTTCATGTTAATTGGTGGCCACACCTATACACATATCCAAAAAAAAAAAAGAAAAAAAAGTTATCGACTTTCTGAAAATATTGTTACACTCTTATCGAATTATCTAAAAATGCACTATTGTAAAGGATTTAACATACATTCATCAACATTTCGAAAAATTAAGTTGTATATATACATAATAATAATAAGATAGAGATATTTTGAGTTCATCAATTCTAGATCTTAAATTTGTCTTTAATTTTGAACGTAGAGATTATACGTAGGATACACTTTTCATGTGTTTAATATAATCAAAGATAAGTTAAGCAATTGGATCTTTTAACTTCTATGAATTATCAGATAATTTGAAAGATACTCTCTTTTTTTAATTCTTATGTGGAGGTACTTAATGGTAAATGGAATTTTAAGAATAAACAGAGATTTTCGTAGTTTATGGTCTAAGATAATATAAATACTTATGTAATTATAAATCATCTCATTAAAGATAAAATAGAAATTTTTTTCAAACTTAAATCAATACTGCTATTAAATATAAAAATATGTCATTCTTTTAAAACAGACTTAAAAAGAAAAATAATAATGGCATAAACTAGATCAGAGGTCAGTAACTACATATACTCATGTTTCAATTTGTTTATATTACTCTTCTAAAGTCTCTTTTTTTTTTTTTGATAATTATCTAATTCTAATTTTTCACGTGACAGTTAACATGTTTGAAATCACAAAATGTAGGATATTTTAATACATTCTACGTAACTTTAATTTAAAACTACAAATTCAAAAGACTTTTTAATTTTCTTAAAAGTTATGTTAAATTAAGATTAAACAAACAAACTGAAACAAAGTAAATCACTCTTTTTTATACTAACTAAAATAAAATAGTACTACCGTCACATAAATTAAGCCAGAGAGAGTAGCTAACATACATATAACCCTTAGATAATTGAATCGAGAAATAAGACAGATTACATGTTACAACATACTAAGAAAATATCAATTTCGGAAAACCGATGAGTGAGTTACCTGCATGCAGCTAACTCTTCCACCATTGCTAGCAATGGAAGTGATGTCAAGGTTTTGCTTCTTTGTAACAGGGAAAGTGGCTGAAGATTTGAGACCAGTGAAAGGTGCAACCATGCTAGCTTGTGTAACATTGCTGCGTGTGGCAACAGCTGCTGAAGAAATGACAGAGGAAGCCATATTGCTTCTTCTCTCTTTTTTTGGTTCAATATGAACCTTTTGATGTCCACTATCCTTTTATATAATGAAATGATAAGGTTTTTGATATGTTATGTGGTTCTTGATAACATTATACAATTACTTAATATCTACATATGAAAGGTTGGAATTTTTTTTAAGTCACCACAATAGAGGTGACACGTGTAAGCACCTCGTTAATCTTATCTCATCCAAGATGGGGGTAGGAAGAGGATATGAATGTATGATTGAGGTTGGTTTTGAGTTTTTTTTTTTTTTTTTTTTGAGTCCTTCAACTTGTTATTTTAATTTTTTTTTGGTGGGGGAGGAGGGGGGTTGAAATATTTATCATATAGTAGTCCAAAGTAAATTGATAGCTAGAGTACTTGTTTGCTTGCTTATATTGTCCTCAACTTTATGTAATACCATGATTCCAACTTAGACACTCTTTTAAGTTGTAATTTTCATTATTTTCTTTTTTTAGAGTTTTATGTTGAATTCGCATAATTTTCAATCGGATAATACAAGAAAAATAATATTTTAGTATAATTTTATACATGAAATTTCGGGAAGGTAGGATATACGGATTGTTTGTCGGATCAGAGACTTTACTCGTACCTTTGTAACTGTTGATCCCAAATACAGATAGTGACTCCAGAGTTATATATTATACCTATAGAGACTAATATGATTTAGTGTTATTAAAATTAGTATTACTAATTAATTGTAATGCCCCATGAATTCTATGCTAAAGATCCACACCTTTCGCCGTAAGAGTATCAACTTTGAACCAAGTAATGTCCTATTTGTTCATGTGTGTTAAGGTTCGTTACAAGTGTAGGAAGTGTATAGGATTAGCAATTCAGGGCAACTGAATTAAATATGTTTCTCAGTTTTTTCATGTATGTTAGTCAATGTAATATTTAGTAATGTGATTTTTGAGTACTTTTTTTCTAAAACTTTTACATGATCCTCCATAATGACTTGGGGAACAGAACATATAGTCTTACCATGATCATGCCATTTTTTAGCATTTAGTGGTCACTCATTAGGTATTAGGCGATTTTTTTTTAGTTTTTCGTGTGTGGTCAATGAGTTTTAATGGTGATATGATTTTCAACCATTTAAAAAAAAAAAAACTTTGATGGAACCATCCGTAATAACTTGAGAGAACAATATGTATAGCTTCACTATGATTCATGTAATTCTTTTAGCATTTAAGGGCCGCTCAATAAAAATTAGGTGATTTTTTCAGTTTTTCATGTTTGTTAATCAATAAATTTTCTGATGTTATGGTTTTCAGACACTTTTTTATTCAAAACCCTTACATGACTCTCCGTAATGACTTGAGGGAACAATACATATAACCTCATCATGATCCACGCCCTTTTTTAGCATTTAGGGGATAATCAACAAGAGTTTGTTTTGTGTGAGCTAGTCAATGAATTTTTGATGATGCGATTTTGGGCATTTTTTTCTCAAATATTAATTGGACCCTCGACAATGACGTGGGGAACAATATGCAAAGCCTTATCATGATCTGTCACACCCCGAGCCTAAAGGCTTATCCGAAGCGACCGATGATGCTTGAATCGCTAGCATATCTCAAACAATCCTAGTAATGGTCGGAAATTGATTTTCACGATTCTTCCACCATACTAATATTGGAGGTTGAAGTTGTCCTTCTTCATGCCTAATCTTTTCTCATGCCTGATTGAAATACAAATCAAAATCATTATTAGCAGTAGATTCAAGCTCAAGATATCCATCCATCCAATCATCCGTATCATCACTTTTAGGCTTAGAAGATGGAGGTTTAACTATTGGAATATTTATTTCCATAACTTTATATGCATTATGTAAATCTCTAACTTTTATATAAATGCTACTTTTACATTCTTCAACACTAGAAGTTTCATCATCTTTAATTTCTAAATTTACATAAATCTTTTCAACCATTCTTTCAACACCTCTTAATTTATAATTTGGGTTGAAAGTAGTAGCACTCAAATATATTTGAGGAACATGGAAAAATATTTTTTGAATTTTCAATCATAAAAGCAAGCGAATCTTTAAATTGATCTTTTTATAAAAATTTGCAAATTCAGATGAAATAGCACAGATATTTATTAAAAACAGAAGAAACAGTTGGATAATATTAACCAAAACATGCATTTGTTGTTTAATTAAAAAGACTTAAAAATTCAACAAGTTCTTTTGTACTTTCCCAATCTTCAAAGTCAATTCTTAAACTTGGGTGTGCATTATGAGCATTAAAAACTAATTGTATCGCCTCTTGATAAATATAAGCAACTTGAAGCATTTCAAATAAAATATTACATCTAGTGCATACTTCTTTTGGAACTTTTCTATATGCAAGTCCACATTCATTACAATAATTTTTAAATTCTGTAACTCTACCTTTTACTTTAACTTTAAAAATCCAATTACAAGCAAGTCTAATTTTTTCACAAGAAACTCCAAATTGAGAAATACCATCTTTTACTATTAAATTATCGTGCAGCACACTTAATATGAAAAGAATCATTATCAATTGGACAAAGTCTACTTTTTAAATAATCAACTGCTCTTAAATTCTTAGAAGCATTATCTAAAGTGACACTCATTATTTTATCACATATTCCATAATATTGTAAAATAGAGTCTACTTTTGATGCTATATAAGAACCGATTTTAGTTTCTTCAACATATTTATACGCTAATATTCGTTTTTGCATGTTCCATTCATGGTCAATCAATGGATGGTAAGTGTAAAATAATCGTTACCATTATGACTACGTATCGTATAAGAAGTAATAGATAATCTACCATCATAATAAGCAAATAAACAACAAAGAAAATGACAATATTCTTTTTGATATTTAAAAAAGATCACTTTTAATTGTATTTCTTGGAATACTTTCATAATCTAGGTTATATAATTCTTGAATATAATGAACAAAATCAGGATGTGAAGGGAATGAAAAGCGCAAACCACAAACAACAACCATTTTAGTAAATTCTCTACGATCTTTTTCTTTACTATACGTGTGATGTGTGCTTTGACTAGCCGGATTAGACATATTTAATACACCTTGAACCATACTAGAAGCTCCAACTCCCATAAAACTTTCGGGTATGGGTGTTTTATTTCTATTAGCTCTTTATATATCATCTAGGCGAGCAAATTCTTTATTACACTTTCGTAAAGTGTTCTTAGTCGTCTCGTTCCCCCTTATGTACCCGTAGTTACATGTTTCATGACCAATTTACATTTAATGCAAGTAACAGTAGTTTTTGCCTCATTTTGTATAAAAAAAATTTCATATTAAAGATCTTTTAACACGTGCGGCGGCGACATTTGAAAAAAGTAAGTAAAGGGGGACTTCATTTTGTTCCGGTAATTCGGTAACCAGACTAGTAGGGGTAGGGGCCTCTTCATCTTTCTCATTTAAATTCTACTTCTTCTTCTAATTCTTCCTCAAAATTAGTATAACGTCTATTTAAAGTCTCATGATCTACTTCATTTTCGAAATTAAATTCAATAGGTCCTTGTTTTATTTTAAAAATACTACTATTGTGTTTAAAAATGGGAGAAATTGACTATGTTCTGAAAAAATCAATTAATCTTATTATTTAAGAAAAATCAACTTTTCAAATCACGGAGTCGCCACTTGATCTTTGATAAAATCAAGAAAAATTTCAAAAGATTTAAAAACAGATAAAATCAATTGAAAAATGGTTGGAAGTTCAATGTACATCCCGAGAAGGTGTTAGGCCCTCGGGATGCCCGCTAACTCGTGGTTGACCGGCGATTTGACTAAATGACTTTTAAAATAAAATTTTTTATTTAAGTAAAGAGAAAATTCATTTTAATAGTTTTTTATTTCATTTTTTATTTTTATTTTATTTCTAAAGGGAGATATTTTAGAGGGAATTAATTTAAGGAAAACTATATGGTGATAAAAGTAAATAAAACAAAATAAGTAAATAAAATAGTAAAATTTAAAATAATGAAAAATGGCTACCCTTTAGGAGATTATAAAAATTCTACCAAAAATTAATTAACTCAAACAAACAATAAAGAAAGAGGAAAATAATATTTAAACTTGGGCTTGATTGCCCAAATTCATTCAATTGGGCTCCTGCAAAACAAATTTGTCTTTGGGCCTGTCAAAAATCTTTGCTGAAAAGGATCCTGGCCCATTTCATGTAACAAACTAGAAGTATACACAAGATGTATACTACTGTATACAGTGTATATCCAATCCATTTTTAGACTTTTGAGCCCTGCATTTGTTTGAATATATATTTTCAGCTATTTCCCCTGTATTATTCATATCGCTTCTGTGTATTTGTACCTGTACAATTTTAACCTGTTTAACAATTGTATATTGTCACCCAAAAGATGTATACCAATGTATACAGGTTGTATCCTCTGCATGTATTCATTGCCTATTCCTGCATTTTATCTAAAATAGGTGTCCCTGTACGTTAACCTGCAATTCACATTTTTTACACATATCTAAGGTATATCGTCCCTGTATATTAGTGTATACATGATGTATATCGGCCTGTTTTCCAACTTTCAGAAGTTGAAAGTTCCTTTTCAGCAGCGTATTTTCACTGCTATCAACCCAGATTTTGAATGTGGCCTCCTGTACGTCTTTTGTACTGTATATCAGTGTTTACATTGTGTATATAGCTGGTATACAACTTTCTGTAACACCTATAATATAATTTTCCAGCAGCTTTCCAGGTTCTGACGAACCAGAATCACTTTTCAGCAATGCATTTCTGCTGTTTTCGACCTGAAAATCAGTTTTAGCCTTCTAGACTTTTGAAAAGGGCTGACTCAAGGATTTGTGCAACTCGGAGGAATGCGAGAATGGAGTCCAAAGTGGACTCGAATCGATGTCACACAAAAAAGAAAACAAAAAATAAATTAGCAAGGCTGAATGACAGCATCTAAAAAGAAGAAAGAAAGAAAGAAAAAAAAAGGATTTCACCTCCTTCGGGGCAGCGAGCTGGAGACGAAATGAGCAGGGGAGGCAGCGAACATCCAAGCTTGACGTTAAACTCAGACACCTACGTATATCATATATGTGTGTATTTTATGCTATCAATATTTCTTGCACAAAATTTCTAAGAAAAATGATGAAATTTTCAAAAAAAAAGGCTCTCATCCCCTCCTCTTCTCTTTCTCCCTCTCCCTTCCTCCTCTTCTCTTCTCCTCTTTCTCTTTCTCTCTCTTCCTTTCTTCTTTTTTCTCTCCTCCTTTTCTTCTTTTTTCTCCCCTCCCCTCTCAATGAAGAAGATGAGGATATTTATAAGCCAAATTAAGGCCAAAAGAGGGGGAAACTTGTTTAAATTTTTGAATTTCAAATTTGAATTATAAGGTTGGAGGGAAAGAGAAAAAAGGGAATTGGGTGATGTTGCTGTTTTGTTGGCATGGGTTTTGAATTGGGAGTGAGCTGCTGATGATGTGCCTGAATTATTTAATAGGAGATTGGGCTGAAGGGTTGAGCAATTAGGTAGGTTGGAATGGGAATGGGCTGGGAATTAAAGGTTGGGCCTGAGAATTAAAGTGGACTGGGAAAGGGAATAGAAAGGAATGGCTGGAAGGGAATAAAAGAGAATTTGTGTAAATGACCCAAAAATGGTTTGTCCAAATTGGTTTAAGGATTTCACTAATAACTAAATAATCGGAATCAATATAAATTAATTAATGAGCTTCTTAATCTTAACAAAATAAAATAATTATTTTAATTGAAAAATAATTACATAAGTTATTTTTAAAACCACACTAGTTGTCTAAATATTTTACTAAAACTAAAATCTTTTTTTTGGATGATTTTTGAATAATCATAAAATATATTGATTATATACATAATCATGTAAAATATATATATTATCTAAAAATTATAAGAAAATGGCAAAGTATCCAAAAATAACGCAAAATTCATATATTATTATTTTTATTCGCAAAATTTATAAAACTAATTATTTTAAATTGTTTGGAAATTTAAGAAGCTCGAGAACTAATTTATACCGAGGAGGGTCGAAATTGGGTGTCAACAACTGTCACTCATTTTACTTGGATTGATGCAAGCAATTCGAGGAAAATAAAATTGACCAAGCCAATTTTGACCAACCCCATTCATCTTTAAGGGCAGGATTTGGCAAAGGGTTTAGGAATTATGGCCGAACTCTTGAAACGGGTTTCCTACATATCTCAGGCTATATGAGAATTCAGGCCACTTGTAGTTCGATAAGCTTGATTTAACGCACGACTTTGAAAGAATTCAAAAGCTACCTCGATACCGAACTATGAAGGTATCAAAATGTTCGAGAATAAAATTGAAGAGTGAATGTTGGAATACAGCCGAGTTTTCAACATTGAATCCGCTTACATATCCTTAAACCTTCAGAAATCAGGTTGTGTGTAGTTCGACTCGATCGATTTAAAAGGAAATCTATTATGCTAGATAACCTTCGACTTTGGACAAGTTACAAATTAAACGAGTATGAAAAAGAGGCTTGTAACCTCTTAGCCATGAATGTGGCGCGTTTCACACCCATAATTAAGAGCTTACACGGACATAATTTTTAAAGCTCTTGGCGCATTGTCACTCAGATTGAAAACTTGCTTCCGACATATACCGAAATTTCCGGATGCGAGACTGAAACTGACAGACCTAAAGAAATACCCACATGCCTTAAGATAGGGGTGTGGTTTGATTGTGGTGGAAGTCGCTCCTCTACTTGCGTCCTAAGAGTTTGACATTCCTCTTTGGACTATGTCCCAGTTCGCTGCTAAGAAAAAGTTTCACGTTGTGCTGCATCCCTTTTGATGTCGTCCGCACCTGTGGTTTTGGAGAATTCATCCTTTTGGATGCTCTCGACAAAAACTGAGATAAAACTCGTCAGTTTAAAAATGTAATTAGAATGGGAGACAGTGTCATTTTTACCATGTCGACACTTCATTGTTCTCCTCAATATTCGACGTCGACTCGATCGGTATGACGTACAGAAAATAAAGCTTATGACTTTGTGTTTTGCAATAAAATCTTCAATGTACTCTTCATTGATGTTAAAATAAATAAATGCTGATGCGATATCGATATTTCTTTTGTTGTCATCTTCGATGCTCATCTTGATGTTTACTTTTTATCAAAAATAAAAGAATGCAGTTGAGGCCGATGGATAAATATTCCTCTTGGGATATGCGGTTTTCCTTTCTTTATCCATGCATACCTTCTTGCGGGGCATGAATATCTTCCCGCGTTACATAAATTCCTGCGAGGTATGAAATCTTCTCGCAATGCACAATTATCGGCGAGGCATGAAATCTTCTCGCGATGCACAAATTTCAACGAGGTATGATGTTTTCTCGCGATGTCTAAATTTCAGCGAGGTATGAAATCTTCTCGCGATGTATAAATTTTGACGAGGCATGAAATCTTCTCGTCGTGCATAGTTATTGACTCGCGATGCATGATTTTTGCGATGCATGATTTTTCGCGATGCATGATTTTTCACGATGCATGATTTTCAATGAGACCTGGATTCTTCTCGTAATGCATAGATTCCGGCGAGGTATAAAGTCTTCTCGCGATGTCTAAATTTCAACGAGGTATGAAATCTTCTCGCGATGTATAAATTTTGACGAGGCATGAAACCTTCTCGTCGTGCATAATTATTTTGACGAGGCATGAAATCTTCTCATCATGCATAATTATTGACTCGCGATGCATGATTTCCGCGATGCATGATTTTTCGCGATGCATGATTCCAGCGAGGAATGAAGTCTTCTCGCGATGTATAAATTTGACGAGGCATAAAATTTTCTCGTGATGCATAAATTCCAGCGAGGTATGAAGTCTTCTCGCGATGCACAAATTTCAGCAAGGTATGAAATCTTCTCGCGATGTATAAATTTTGACGAGGCATGAAATCTTCTCGTCATGCATAATTATTGACTCGCGATGCATGATTTCCGCGATGCATGATTTTCTGCGATGCATGATTTTCAACGAGGCATAGATTCTTCTCGTGATGCATAAATTTCAGCGAGGTATGAAATCTTATCGCGATGTATAAATTTTGACGAGGCATGAAATCTTCTCTTCATGCATAATTATTGACTCGTGATGCTTGATTTCTGTGATGCATGATTTCCGCGATGCATGATTTTCCGTGATGCATGATTCTCAACGAGGCATGGATTCTTCTCGTGATGCATGATTTCCGCGAGGTATAAAGTCTTCTCACGATGTATAAATTTCAGCGAGGAATGAAATCTTCTCGCGATGTATAAATTTTAACGAGGCGTGAAATCTTCTCGTCATGCATAATTATTGAATCGCGATGCATGATTTCCGCGATGCATGATTTTCCGCGATGCATGATTTCCGCGAGGTATAAAGTCTTCTCGCGATGTCCAAATTTCAGCGAGGTATGAAATCTTCTCGCGATGCATAAATTTTGACGAGGCATGAAACCTTCTCATCGTGCACAATTATTTTGACGAGGCATGAAATCTTCTCGTCGTGCATAATTATTGACTTGCGATGCATTATTTTCGCGATGCATGATTCCAGCGAGGTATGAAGTCTGTATAAATTTGACGAGGCATGAAATCTTCTCGTGATGCATAAATTCCAGCGAGGTATGAAGTCTTCTTGTGATGCATAAATTTCAGCGAGGTATGAAATCTTCTCGCGATGTATAAATTTTGACGAGGCATGAAATCTTCTCGTCATGCATAATTATTGACTCGCGATACATGATTTCCGCGATGCATGATTTTCAACGAGGCATGGATTCTTCTCGTGATGCATAAATTCCAGCGAGGTATGAAGTCCTCTCGCGATGTATAAATTTGACGAGGCATGAAATCTTCTCGTGATGCATAAATTTTGACGAGGCATGAAATATTCTCGTCGTGCATAATTATTGACTCGCGATGCATGATTTCTGTGATGCATGATTTTCTGCGATGCATGATTTTATTCCATCTGTAACGAGGCGGATGACTCGATAATATTCCATCTGTAACAAGGTGGATGACTCGATAATGTTCCAAATGTAACGAGGTGGATGACTCGATAATGTTCCAACTGTAACGAGGTGGATGCTCGATAATGTTCCAACTGTAACGAGGTGGATGCTCGATAATGTTCCAACTGTAAAGAGGTGAATGGCTCGATAATGTTCCAACTGTAACGAGGTGGATGATCGATAATGTTCCAACTGTAACGAGGTGGATGCTCGATAATGTTCCAACTGTAACGAGGTGGATGGCTCGATAATGTTCCAACTGTAACGAGGTGGATGATCGATAATGTTCCAACTGTAACAAGGTGGATGCTCGATAATGTTCCAACTGTAACGAAGTGGATGGCTCGATAATATTCCTGCAAGATAAAAAGAAACTTGTTTAGAAATCACTTGAGGCAATATAAAGGAATAGAGAGAAAATAAGGTGGAAGATTTTCTAGGTTTTGTTGAGGAGTCCACGATGGGTGCAAGTGACGCCTTTTGTCATTCTTGACAGCTTTATATAGCCATTTTTGTGACTTCAATGTTCCTGCATCTAAAGAAAAATTCTTAGTTTGAAAGACTGATTTGTGTTGGTTTTGTCTCCATGCTCCTTCTTGCAGTTGGCTTGCACGCTCGCCCGTTCGCCGTTCTTTATATGACATATTTGATGGAAATTTTTGAGGACCCTCCTCAAAAATTTGTCCCGGTCTACAATATATAAGAACTCTCATAACTTGCTCTGTTAACTTTGAGGTTGCTCATTCTGGAATTTTGAGACCCCTCCTCAAAAAAAATTTCCCAGTTTACATCAATAAGTAACAGATGACATTTGTGGAATTTTTGAGATCATCGCAAAAATTCTGTCCTAGTTGCAAACTAGATTATCGTAATTTTTAAGATCCACCCAAGGCTAATCTCCGTAGAATTTTGGTCTTCTGTTTTGACTTGTTAAAGAAGTCCAACTTCAAATGAATTTTTGAGATCCTCACAAAAATTCTGTCCCAGTTTCCATTATGAAGAGAAATGGAAATCTTATTGGTATATGACCGAGCCGTTGTGGCGCCTACGTATCCCGTTGGAGCAGGAATCAGGTCAAACGTAGTTTCCCCCTCAAGGGTTAACCAAAGTAGGAAGTTTTGATAAAGAAACGACTGAGGTCAACACAGGCCGCCTACATATCTCATTCTTGAGAAATCAGGTCAAACATAGTTAAAACAAGAAATGTGTGATACATTTTCAAAAGAAAGGTAACAAAACTTCATATGCAAAATTTTGGCCAACGCTAGGCATTCTTCTTCTCGACCTTTGATGATGAATATCTTCAAATGACTCAGTTCAGAAATGTCTTGTACTCACTCTTAAGCATCCAATATGTCATCCATTCAGGTGGTTTCCTCAATATTGATCAAGTTGTTGTTGATCATGTTTTGAATCTTGTGCTTCAGAGTTGAACAATTCTCTGTGTCGTGTCCAACAACTCCTGAATGATAAGCACATCTGTGGTCGGCTCTGTAAAACTTTCCCAAAGGATTGGCTGGTCTTCCTTCTATAGGATAGAGCATACTTATTGCTTTCAACCTTTCATAAAGTTGAGTTTGAGATTCCCTTAATGGTGTAAATACTTTAGGAGCCTTCCTAAATTTTGAGCGAGGAAATTTTTCCTGATTGACATTACGGTTTTGATTTTTCCTTTGAGTAGCTGGCCTCATACGGGTAGCCGTGATCATACTTACCTCCTCCACTTTTCCTTTTGATTTATCCATATCACTAATTCTAGTAAATTTTTCATTAGATCGCAATGCGATAAGTTTGGTGACCTTTCCAGTCTTAAAACTGTCTTCCAAAGCTTCTCCCATTTTGACAATCTCGACAAACTTTTGTCCCATCATACACAATATTCTTTCATAGTACTCAGGCTCTTGAGTACGAATGAACATTTCAGTGATCTCACGTTCGGACATGGGAGGTTGAACTCTTGCGGCCTCTTTTCTCCAACGAAGAGCGTACTCTCGATAATTTTCTGTAGATTTCTGTTTGATCTTCTCCAAGTAGTAGCGATCTGGGGCATCTTCTATGTTATGTCCAAATCTTTTCGTGAAATTTTTTGCGAGTGCATTCCAACTTTTCCATTGTTTCAGCTCTTGTGATGTAAGCTACTCCAGAGCTTCTCCACTTAGACTTCGACTGAAGAGACGCATCAATAATGCTTCATTTTTGCCAACTCCCACGAGTTGATCACAATAAACTTTCAGATGTGCTAGAGGATTTCCTATTCCATTAAAAGTGACAAACTTTGGCACTTTGAACCCTTCCGGGAGGTCGAGATTCGGATGGATGCATAAATCCTTATAGCTCAATCCATCGACTTCGGAAATATAGTGCAACTCCTTCATGGCTTTCCTGATCTCTTCTTTCATATTCACCTGACTACCTCTTCTTTTGACCTCTACTCTCTCTCCTGTTCCTTATAGTAATCAAGCTAGGAACAGTCGGCATAAGGTTCATTTGGAATTGGGATTTGGAAAGTAGTCTTTTGAGGTATGGGTGGAACAATGGAGGGATTTTGGGTATTTTGAGTGGATTGATAATTTTGGGGGGAAGTTTGAGGATCGGTATTTTGGTTTTGAAGATGGGGGAAGGTTTGAGCATTGTTCGTATTTTGGTTTTGAGGGAGATGGAGGATTTGAAGGTTAGTATTTTGAGGATGTTGTGGTGCTTGACACGATGTGGCGTGACGGAGATTGGGGGTAGTTAAGTCAATGATTGGAGGATTTTGAGTAGGGTTAGAGAGAAGGTTATGAACCTGTTCCGTGCTTGGGGGAGGAAAGTGGAGTGGAGGCCTTCCATCTCTGAAAGGGTTGAAGGATGAAATTGGATTAGACAAATCTCGCATTCTTTGCATTTCGGCAATTTGTTGCATCAACTGCATAATCAATTCATTTTTATCAGCGGCGGCGGGTTGAGCCATGACAACATCATTTGTGTCAATCTCATCATTGTTATCCCCCATTGTTGTCTTTTCTTTTTTGCAAATTTGATTGAGAAAGGAATCTTTAGGGGACTTAAACCTTGTGAAATACGGATGATCAACCAACTTATCAACACAGATCAGTTTTAAATACCTGACAAATGAAAAACTCAAAAGACCAATATGTTAGTGCCTGGAGGTGGTAAATAATACAAGATATCACATATAGGTGTAAACACATAAGAGTTGCTTTATTTAGAGATAAACTGACTCATCGATATAGAGAAACCAATAAACAAAAATGACTAAATAGACAGAAATTTGTCTACTTGACTTTGGGATTAGTGAATAAAAATGTCGACTTGAGTCGAGATAAAGTTGACAGTATCTTTTATTACCGTACTTTGATTTTTGATTGAGATGTAACTCTAATTTCCTTGTAGGAGTTGGAAAAGATAAAATTTCTTTTGAAATGATGAATCTTTTTCTGATATGAGAGTAGTACTAAAGAAAAATGAAGTTCAAAATTTTTTTTTTAAGAAACTAAAGACTCGAAGAGTATTTGGACGCAATTTTGATAGTGACTTGATATTTGTGCTTAGGGATTCTAAAAGTATTTGAAGAAGAGTGAGCTAGAATATCTCCAGATAAAACAACATATTCACATAAGCAGTTATAACAAATAAACAAATATTGCGCGTTCTAAATAGCTATGTGACCCTTATGTGCCAAGGGTGGGCCTAGCGATTTGAGGGATGTATACGTCATTTGAAATATGTCATTGCCCAAAAACTCAAATTTATACAAATTTCATGAATAAAACTTAATGGGGATACATAATAGGGGAAATGTATACAAAATAATCAGTCCCACGCAGGGATAAAACCTTAAACTATGCCTCCACGAAAGATCCTTCTTCTTTCTTGACTCTTGTAATCTTCGGGCGCCAACGTCTTTGGATGGACCAGTAGCTTTTAAACCTCTTTCTTTAACTTATAAACTATAATCTAATCCTTACCCTATGAGACAATGATTTTCTCAAACAACGTATACATCCTTCAAATTTAAACACATAAGTATGAACGTACATTTAGGTTGTGGGCCGTTTTGGACTCAAGGTGGTCTTTTAATGGGTCATCTTAGTTCAAATGCGCTATTTTTGGGATTGGGTTTCGCTCTATCTTAGTTGACTAGGATAGTTTTCAAGTTGACGGTTACCCGATTCGGACAAACATCGGGATGAAGCTACCAAACAACGTCGGATGACCGCATTCCAACTATTTGTTTGATACTTTCAAATGAATTCTTGTGTATTTTCTGAAGAAAGTCGTGGAAAGCCACGTAACTTTCATTTTCCTAATGCATATTACTTGCCGTTTGGCGGGAATATGCCATGAAATGCAACAGTTTATGAAAAATTAAACACATTCGGCACAAATAATATCTTAACAATCAAAACAAATAATCAAACAGTCAAATCTTATGGTTAGAACTTAATTAATCCCAGCGGAGTCGCCATTTCTGCTTTGTTTTAAAAAATACAATTATTACTATTTTTTGTTAAATGATGTGAATTGACTAAGTTTTGAAAAATCAATTAATGTTATTATTTAAGAAAAATTGACTTTCCAAATTACGGAGTCGCCACTAAAAATTTCAATAGATTTAAAAACAGATAAAATCAATTGAAAAAAAGGTTCGAAGTTCAATGTACATCCCAAGATGGTGTTAGGCTCTCGGGATGCCCGCTAACTCGCGGTTGACCGGCGATTTGACTAAATGACTTTTAAAATAAGATTTTTAACTAAGTAAAGAGAAAATTCGTTTCTGCTATATTTATTTCATTTTTTATTCCTTATTATTTCTAAAGGAAAAACATTTAAAGGAAATTAACTTAAGGAAAATTAAATGGTGATAAAAGTAAATAAAATAGTAAAATTTAAAATAATAAAAATGGCTACCCTCTAGGAGATTATTAAAATTCTACCAAAACACTAATTCAAACAAATAATAAATAAAGAGGAAAAATATTTGAACTTGGGCTTGATTGCCCAAACTCATTCAATTGAGTTTTGGCCCACCTGTCCTGTAATAAACCATTTAAGTTTGGGCCCTTTTCAACAATTCAATCCTGCAAAACAAATTGACCTTTGGGCCTATTAAAAACTTTTGTTGAAAAGGGCCCAGGCCCATTTCCTGTAAAAGAGTCAAGGTAACAAATGATGTATACTGTTGTGTACGGGTTGTATATCAGCCTGTTTTCCAACTTTCGGAAGTTGAAAGTTCCCTTTCAGCAGCTTATTTTCACTGCTATCAACCTAGATTTTGAATGTTGCCTCCAGTATGTCTTTTTTCCTATATATCAGTGTATACACTATGTATATAGATGATATACAACTTTCTGCAACACCTGTAAATTAATTTCCAGCAGCTCATTTGTTGTGTTCAACCTGCATATTGACTTTAAGGCTCCCTAGACTTTGAAATGGGTTGACTCAAAGATTTTTGCAACTCGGAGGAATGTGATAATGGAGTCCAAAGTGGACTCGAATCGATGTCACACAAGAAAGAAAACAAAAACAAGAAAAACATTAGTAAGGTTAAATGGCAGCATCTAAAGAGAATAAAGAAAGAAAGAAGAAAAAAAGGGATTTCACCTCCTTTAGGGCAGCGAGCTGGAGACGAAACGAGCAGTGGAGGCAGCGAACATTCAAACTTAACGTTAAACTCGGACACCTACGTATATCCTATATTTGTGTATTTTATGCTATCAATATTTCTTGCACAAAATTTCTGAGAAAAATGATGAAATTTTCAAAAAAAGCCCCCCGCCCCCCTCACTAAAAAAATTTTTAAAAAAAAAAGGCCCCCCAAATTTTCTCCCAACCAACCCCTTTAACAATGAAGAAGATGAGGATATTTATAAACCAAATTAGGGCCAAAAGAGGGGGAAACTTGTTTAAATTTTTGAATTTCAAATTTGAATTATCTTCGAGGGGTAAGGTTGAGGGGAAAGGGAAAAAAGGAAATGGGTCGGCTGAGGTGGGCTTGGAATTAAAGTGGGCTGCTGAAATCTTAAAGATTTGGGTTTGGAAAAAATTTAGGCCTGGGGTTTGGGTTGCTTTAAAATTAGTAAAAAGAAAAGGGAATAGAAGGGAATGGGCTGGAAGGGACTAAAAGGGAATTTGTGTAAATGGCCCAAAAATGATTTGTCCAAATTGGTTTAAGGATTTCACTAATAACTAAATAATCGGAATCAATATAAATTAATTAATGAGCTTCTTAATCTTAACAAAATAACATAATTATTTTAATTGTAAAATAATTACGTAAGTTATTTTTAAATCACACTAGTTGTCTAAATATTTTACTAAAATTAAAATCTTTTTTTTAGATGATTTTTGAATAATCATAAAATATATTGATTATATACATAATCATGTATAATATATATATTATCTAAAAGTTATAAGAAAATGGCAAAGTATCCAAAAATAACGCAAAATTCATATATTATTATTTTTATTCGCAAAATTTATAAAACTAATTCTTTTGCAAATGTACGTAGCAAAAGAAGCCAAGATCGAGTCCAAGATCGAGTAAAATGGGTCAGCCAAGTAATCAAGAAAATAGAGTTATTTGTCAAAGTCAAAAATAATATATTAAAGGTATAAGTTGATACAAATAAGGAAAACCTTAAATATATTATTAAGGAAGGAAGTTGTATATAATAAGGATGGTACTTTAAAAGGGAATCCTTGTTTAATAATAACTTCCTTACCTTATCTGATAAGGACTGAAGGAAAAAGGAACTCTATAAGAAGAAGAAGACGCTGATGAAGAATACGACGACTTCACGCAGAGAACAAGGGAGAATTATTCATCAAATTAAGTCTTCAAGGTTGATAGGATTACTATGTTTAAAACATTCTTGAGTAAGAAGGTTTTATCGTGTAGAACTATTTGTCTTGTTTTTGTTCTTAATTGTAGTTTACAGTTTATTGTACAAAGGGTGGGTTTGGCTCTTTGTAGGGTTGAGTGTTAGTAAGAGTTGTAGCAAAAGGTGGGTTTGGCCTTTTGGAGAGATCGATTGGAGTCAATCGAGGGAGTAGTAGAGATAAGACTTTTGATTATTGAGTTGTAATCACAAAATCTTATAGTTGAATTAATAAAACAAGGTTTTTCCTTCCTTGAGTGAGGAAGGTTTTTAATTCAATAAGTGTTTGTGTCTTTACTCTGTCTTTACTTAAAAGCAACTTACACGAACCCGGTTTGTGCTCTGGGGTAAGGTTTCTTCAATTGGTATCAGAGCAGGTCTTTTCGTTAAAAAGATTCACACCTTGAAAAGACTCAATGGCAGCACCACCTACCCCACAAGAGGGAGCTTCACAAACACGACCACCACTGTTCAATGACAAATATTATGGATGATGGAAAAATCGTATGATGGACCATCTTATTGGTGAAAACCCTGATCTATGGGGAGTAATTCTAGATGGCCCAACCATACCTATGAAAACCGCAACTGATGGAATTACCAAAATCCTAAAGGAAAGAAAAGAGTGGAATGTTGAAGACAAGCTTGCAATTCAAAACAATGTCAAAGCCAAGAAAATTCTGATATGTGGCATAGGACCAGATGAATACAATCGAATCTCGTCATGGCAAGATGCCAAAGCCATATGGGAAACACTGCAAACAGCTCATGAGGGAACAACGCAAGTCAAGAAGTCTAAAATTGATAACTTGAACAAGCAATATGAGCTGTTCAGGATGGCAGAAGGGGAGACTATTCAAGACATGCACACCAGGTTCACCTCCATCATTAATGAGATGTACTCTTTAGGAGAGATAGTGCCTAATGGAAAGGCAGTAAGGAAACTCTTGAGTGTCCTTCCTGAAACTTGGGAAAGCAAAATCGAGGCTATCACTGAAGCCCGCGACCTAGACTCACTGGCCATGGATGAGTTAATTGGTAATCTAATCACATACGAACTCAAGAAAAACCAAGAAAAGGAAATTGGAGGAAAAAGAAAGGAAAGGAACCGGGTTCTAAAAGCTACTACATCGGATGATTTTGAAGAGGAAAATATTGCCCTCATAACCAAAAGGTTCACCAGAATGCTAAAGAGAGGGCAGACCTTTCAAAAGAAAGCTTCTCAAAAACCATCTGAAAACACTAAAGACCAGGTTTGTCATAAGTGTGGGAGCCCAGATCACTTCATCAAATTCTGTCCACTTTGGGCCTTAGAGCAGAAAAATGCAAACTCTGAGAAGGGCAAAGACATTAAAAAGGATAAGTTTGTCCCCTCAAACAGAAGAATGACAACTCAAGAGGCAGATATGTCAATGAAGAGGGCCTTTGCAGCAATGGAGAATTCATCTGATGAAGATTCTGAGGGTGATGAGACAGAAAACCAGTCTCTTCTTGCACTAGAACAAGAAGATGATTATGACTTTCTTGCCCTTGTAGCAGTGGAAACCAAGGAAGAAAAGGAAACCTGCAGATCACAAGAAACCATACTAGCACTCATGGCTGGATCAGATTCTGAAGATGATGAAGAAGATGACAATCAAAGCAAGGTAAGTTTTCATCACATCAAAGTAAATATTGAATCATATTCTAAAAAGGAACTAGATTCCTTATTGAGTATTCTTATAGATGTATATCAGTCTGTCAATTCTGAAAGAGAACAAGTGATGGAAAACTATGCATCTTTAAGAGAAGTCAATGACAATCTTGAGAAACACAATCACTTTCTTCAAAATAAATTAAAAGAACATATTAAAATTTCAGAGTTAAGTCACAAGGGCAAAAACTCTGCTACTGAACTTCAATCAGCTCTAGAAGAAAAACTGAAATTGTTAACCATAAAATATCAAGCTTTAACAGAAAGAGATAGGTTGCTACAAGAAAATCTTGATCATACCAAACTGGATCTGGAAAGAAATCTTAGATGGACCAGGTCCTCTGAAATTTTAATCCAGATTCAAGAAAAGCAAACCACTAGTCGAAGTGGGATAGGTTTTAAAAAACAGAATAATCTTGTGTCACACACTATTCACATGTCTAAAAGTTTGTGCACTCATTGTGGAAACTCAGGTCATTTAAAGAATCAATGTAAAGCTTTATTTGAGGCTTTTCAGAAAAATGTTAAGTTCACCAAAAAGGAAAAGACTGATACGGCTAAGAACCTGGTTCGAAATAAAAATGCTCCAAATAAAAGGTTTTCTTATTTGCCTTTATGGACTAGAAGAAATCTTATTCATCCTTTTACTCACATAAAGGGGCCCAAGCTAATCTGGGTTCCCAAGACTAATCTTTGACTAGTGTTTCAGGTGAAGGTGAGAGGGAAAAGACCAACTTGGTACATGAATAGTGCATGCTCCAAAATGGTGCTAAAAATGGTAGAAAATTTCCTCTCGCTCTTTGATTTTCAAGGAGGCAGTTTATTCCTTGAAAAGGATGAGAAAAATGAAAAAAAAAGGTTGAAGAAAGTGACATGATATCAAACATCTTTGATGATGCAAATTTAGGGAACACTGCATATGAACCTGGTTCACAGCTAACAATCATTGATGCACCTGCAACATGAATTACTACTTATCTATGGTTCTGGAGATTGGATGAATATTAGAGCAATCGAGACAGTAAGAGTATGGCACACCTTTGGGGGAACTTTGTTGTGTGAACATGGTCCTTGTTGTTCATTGGAAGGTATTAAAAATTGACAAGGGTTGGTTTTCTGTGAATCAGCTTGAGATTCATTTGATCTGGGAGAATATGATGATGCGACATTCTTGTGAAGGCCTTGAATATGAAGAAATTGAGAAAAATCAGTCAAAGCATGGTGTTATCGAAACAAGTTGATGCATTATCATGATTTCCTTTAATAATTGGCTAGTAAAAGAATAATCTTACGCTTGAGTAATTATACAATGATTATCTGCTAACTCAACCTCGTACTGTAACAGGTACACACTCAAGTCACATCTCAAACAATGCTTAGAAAGTTTGCGGATGTTATCTCTTCTCTTTGCTAACACCATTAAGTAAATCATGAAGAAACACAAAAAAAGGGAACCTGGTTTCTCTGTAATACTCAGGTATATACCATCCTTTTTCAATGCATTAATTTCCTGAGTTTGGGTCAAACATAAGCACTAATGAACCTGGTCGATCATCAAAAATTCAACTTTCTTAAAGATCACCAAGAACCCTCTTTTACAATAAGCATCGTTCAATCTCAAACTGCTCTAATGATGAAAATCTCAGTATTGAAGTCACTCATGCTTTAATTTAGGGGGAACCTTGCTTTACCACCCACATTTGAACCAGGTTCACAAACTCCAAATTGATATTTCATTCATTCCAAGTGTATAACTTGTCTATCTCTCAGGGGGAACAATTCTCACAGAAATAAATTGTTGCTTGCTTTCATTATTGATAAACACATCTCTTTGTGCACCAAAATGTGATGAATCTCTTACTGGTAATTGGTACTCCTTCAAAGTTGTCATTAAGAAAAAGTCTATCACAAAAAAAAGAGAAGAAAATCATGGAGGAATGAAAATGTTACGGAGTAGAGTTGAAAAAAAAAGGTGATGATGTATCTCATGTTTCTCTTGATGAAATTTCACATTCTAAGAAAACTGATCAGAATAAAGAAGCTGGTGCACAATGAGCATACTGAAATTTTTTTTATCAATGGCACTTTAGTAATCTTTGTCCCAATCCTTATCCTCAAATTTTACACTCTTTTGACTCTTTGATGTGCTTATGTCTGTCTCATACTCATGATATTATATGTTTTTGATTAAGGGCATAAACTGGTACATATTTGTTTATTTCGTTTCTCATTGAAGATCTTAATTGTGTATGAGTGTAAGATGACTAATATCCTCAGATTAACTAACCATTTTGTTAGTAGAAGTGTACTTGAAAGTGTTGCCCAAGTGGCTATGAGTTAAAAATGATATTGCACTCATTGAATGTTATTCGAGTTCTTTGGTTATTGATTTTCAATGATGCCAAAAGGGGGAAATTATATAATGTGGATAGACATATGCATAGTTTGTCATCATCAAAAAGGAGAAAATTCTTGGGGAATGAGAAAACATGAAGTTTGTAGTTTTGATGGATGACAAAGAGAATTGAAGTTTTTGGAAATCTGTTAACTAGAGTGTTTGATGCATTTGAAGTACCATTGGGAGAAGGCAGGATTTTAACTCGTGCAGATATGTTCACTCAAACCATTCTTGCTGATTTTGGCATTCCCATGGAGTCGGAGCAGGTTGCAACTGCGTCTCCACGTACATCTGGTCATGTTGCTCAGTTACTCAAGGAACTTAAAGTAGCTGAAGAAAAGAATGCCACTCTTGAGTTCTGGATATGCTGGCTTCTGCTTCAACTAAGCCTGGTCAACCTTCACATTGAAAAAATATCTTATTTGAACCTGGTTCTCTTAGTTGTTTAAACTTATTATGCTCAATTGGCTGGGCTTATATTGTTGCTATGGATGTTGATTGGGTTTGTTTAGCCGCTGTTGGATTCTTTTTTATTTGTCAAAAGGGGGAAGAGTATTTGCGCATGCATCACACAGAAAGATTTGTTTGTCTTCATCAAAAAGGGGGACTATGATAGAATATGATGGAATCGATAATTCATGTTTTGATGATAGACAAGAAGCACAAATAATCAATAGCAAATGTACGCAGCAAAAGAAGCCAAGATCGAGTCCAAGATCGAGTAAAATGGGTCAGCCAAGTAATCAAGAAAATAGAGTTATTTGTCAAAGTCAAAAATAATATATTAAAGGTATAAGTTGATACAAATAAGGAAAACCTTAAATATATTATTAAGGAAGGAAGTTGTATATAATAAGGATGGTACTTTAAAAGGGAATCCTTGTTTAATAATAACTTCCTTACCTTATCTGATAAGGACTGAAGGAAAAAGGAACTCTATAAGAAGAAGAAGACGCTGATGAAGAATACGACGACTTCACGCAGAGAACAAGGGAGAATTATTCATCAAATTAAGTCTTCAAGGTTGATAGGATTACTATGTTTAAAACATTCTTGAGTAAGAAGGTTTTATCGTGTAGAACTATTTGTCTTGTTTTTGTTCTTAATTGTAGTTTACAGTTTATTGTACAAAGGGTGGGTTTGGCTCTTTGTAGGGTTGAGTGTTAGTAAGAGTTGTAGCAAAAGGTGGGTTTGGCCTTTTGGAGAGATCGATTGGAGTCAATCGAGGGAGTAGTAGAGATAAGACTTTTGATTATTGAGTTGTAATCACAAAATCTTATAGTTGAATTAATAAAACAAGGTTTTTCCTTCCTTGAGTGAGGAAGATTTTTAATTCAATAAGTGTTTGTGTCTTTACTCTGTCTTTACTTAAAAGCAACTTACACGAACCCGGTTTGTGTTCTGGAGTAAGGTTTCTTCATTTTGTTTTGTAAGGAACCACACATGTAAGGCTATAAAAATCAGATCAGTCAGAGATGGCTCTGATACCATGTCAATTTTTCTGAATGTCTCTCAAATTGAGAATTCTGCCATTAAATAGAAAGAATTCTGATTTTGCATCCCTAAAAATCTGCTATTTCTACCTTGAATATCTGCTATTTCTAGTTGTAACATACTGTATAGTGTCAAAAAAAGTTGTAACATACTGTAATTATCCCTGAATATCTCCTATCTCTAACTATGGAAATATATTCATGATCTTGTCCACTATGCTAACAAATGTTAGTTATATGTGATATGTAATGTGTTGTCAAAGTCAACACAATTGAGGAACATGCACTTTTTTAAGCCTTCTTACTGCTTTGAGAGGTTTCTGTTATGTAGAATTGTAACAAGTAGATGCTCTAAACTGGAACAAGCAAATGTACGGGACCTGTTTTGCAGATATGTGTAAGTTGTAGCGTCATTTCATGTATTTCTATTAAGTAAATTTCACTAATTTGCGATATCTATTCTTTTTCAGCTTATCATAAGAATTATCCAATTCTTATGCCCATTTTTAGTTGTTTTTCTTTTATATGTACTTATTATTGCGTTGTATTTGCGTGTGTTAGTACATACACACACACATCCATACATACATACACACACAAATATATTCCTTTATCTGCATCTTTCTTCATTGCCACACTTTGGGGGATTTCACTGGGTATGTTGTTGCATCTTTCTTCATTAAAGGGAATACTTTTATTTTTGCGCAGAAAGTCTTGACATTTTCCTAGGATTTTCACCTTTTGCCAATAGTGCTGGATCAACAGTATAGAGGCGCTTTTGTAGCTCGCAGAATCTCACAGTATCCATCTCTTTTTTGTTTCTCTTTCCTCCAGGGATATGTTCTGTAGAATGCTATGGATGCTTTTGATACTTGATGGAACTCATCTGTCTAATTTGTTGTTTAAAGAAGGGAGAAGCCTACTTATTTGAGAAAGTATGTTTAACTATTAATTCATTCCTCTGGTTACATACCTCATACCATTGACTTAACGTGAAGTGCATTAATCTCTGATTATTATTAAGCATTTATACACTACAAAATAGATGGGGAGAGAGTGAACTACCCGGGGAGAAAGGGGCAACCTGGTACTGGTAAAGCAACAAACTCACGAGAACAATGCATTGGCAGGTCTCTAAATTAAATTGAGCTGAAGACACTCTGCAATGTTGATTGTTGACACCCAATTTTGGCCTAACATTTTTAAAATTTCGTAATTTTGGGCCACAATGTTAAGCCCGTCATTTGAGCCCATTTTGTATTTTTTATTGGGAAAATTATATGAAATGACAAACATTCATAACTAATTATATCATAGGGGTATAGTTTAATTTATTTACCTTATATAATTATGGTTTTTTTTTTGCTATAATTAATGGGGTCCACAACCTATTATATAACCAATAGTATAAAAACCTTATTTTCTAATTTTGTATATAATTATACACAAAACAATTTTCTCTCTCCTTTTCACATTCCAACTTTTTCTCCTACATTTAATACTCTAGCTACCCGGTTTGAAATTCAAACTTGTCCAAAATTAGATTACTCCCTCCCGAAGTTGAAGTCAATTTCGTAAGTACTCCTTAATTTTAGTTGTTTACCTCTTCTTCTTTTTTTTACTTATTCAAAATTTGTATATGTGTTCTGTTTATTTTTTTCCATATTTTTTTATGAAATAATTGATTTTTTGTTCTTGATAGATTTAAAATTAGGGGTAGGCATTCGGTATTTCGGTTCGGTTCGGTTTTTTTTTTGGTTTTTTTGGTTTTCAGTTTTTGTAAATTGCGTACCGAACCGAAATATTTCGGTTCGGTTCGGTTTTTGTTAATTCGGTTCAGTTTTTATTAATTCGGTTCGGTTTTTTATTTCGGTTTTTCCTGTTTAGTGGGCTTTTTAAACTTAACAATTTTTTCAATTTTTTGTTTGATTTTTCAACTTAATGGGCTTTGATATTTCAACTTAGGGTTTCTTATTTTTTAAAAAAAGATTATTTAATATTAATAATTATTAAATATAATATAATTTATAAATTATAATTTAATATTTCGGTTTAAACCGAAATACCGAATTCCAAAGTAACATGTACCGAAAACCGAACCGAAATGCCGAAAATACAAAAAATTAAACCGAATACCGAACCGAAAACCGAAATACCGAAACCGAAATTCTGAAAAATTTCGGTTCGGTTCGGTGTTTTGGTTTTCCGGTTTTTATGCCCACCCCTATCTAAAATTGGTCACACAGTGAATGAATCATCTCCATCTTTGAGGATTACCAGAGGTATTCCTTTGCATGTCAATGTTGTTGACATTTTACCATCGTTTTCAATGGGGTTAACTCAAGATTTTGGGGTTGATGTAGGATCTTTGGGAAAATCAAAACAAGTTATACAAGAACAAACAATGGAAGAGCTGAGATCAAAGAAAAAAAACGACTTTACGGCAGTTCAAGAAGTTATTAACAATGCCAAAGCTAGAGGCATTAAAATTGTACAAGGAAGAAGAAAGAGGAAAGCTGTAAACATTAAATCAGATGAAAATGCTTCTGAAGTTGTCGGATCTGAAGAACATCATAATCATGAGGTAGTGTCTTAAAACACAAAGTTAGATACAATTTTTTGGTTAATTAGATGTCAATATACAAAAAATATTAATTAAGTATTTTATATAGTATATTGCATGTTTAGTAATTGTATATCGTATATTGCATGTTTATGTTATTTTTTTTTGTATATATATACAAAAAAGTAATTGGACTTAGTTATACAGATGGAAAATTTTTATATATGATTAGAATTTGTATATTCTACTAGTTATATACAAATTATTGAAGTTAGTATATATTAAGTTTATATACATATACAAAAAATGATATGTACATATCTGTTTCAATAGCTGGTAGCAGGGGATTGTATATTAAAGACTCATTATTTTTTTTATATACATATATACACAAAGTAATTGGATTTAGTTATATAGATGGGAAAATATCATATGTGATTATAATTTGTATATTTTAGTAGTTATATACAAATTATTGAAGTTAATATATATTAACTTTATATATTATTGTAGTATATAAAAAGTCATTTAGAAACTTGTATATAATGTCATGTTTAACTAATATATTCATGTACACATATCAATATACAAAAAAGGTAAGTTCATATATATATACAGAAATTAATCTGTGCATGACTTCTTTTTTGATTTTTTTTATATATATATATACCCTGTTTAATAGATGGGAAAATTTCATATGTGATTTGTAATTTGTATATTTTAATAGTTATATACAAATTATTGAAGTTAGTATATATTAAGTTTATATATTATTGGAGTATATAAAAAGTCATTTAGACATTTGTATATAATGTCATGTTTAACTAATATATTCATGTACACATATCAATATACAAAAATGGTAAGTAAGTATATATATACAGAAATTAATCTGTACATGAATTCTTTTAAAATTGATTTTTTTGTATATATATACCCTGTTTATTTCATACACTTTTTTTTAGGAAGTCAGATATATTTGCAAGAACCGTGAAAAAAAGACAATTCACATGCAATGTTATACGCAAATCAACACATTGAATGAGCTTCATAATAATCTGCCTCCAAATCAATATAATTGTATATGTGCATCATCGTGTTTTGCACAGTTAACAGCAATGAGACGATGTCACGTGCAAGCACAATTGTTTAGATGCATTATGTTGAGGGAGTTGGAAGGTAGTTCTGTCAATGCAATACTTTTTTATATAAATGGCACAACGCTTCGATTCACAATACGGGAGTTTGCCATTATTTCTGATTTGAATTGTTCTGATAATGGTGTTGACTTCTACTTTGATACTGATCAACCCAATAGAATCATCGATGAGTATTTTCCAGATAATTCTCCTGTCACTAAAGCTCGTTTGGCTGAAGCTTTTAAAGCAAAGGTATGGGGTGACAATCAGGAAGATGCATACAAGTTTGGGAGTCTATATTATATACATGAGTTTATCATGTCCGCAGAACCTACTACAACAACAATAGATAGATTGGACTTTGATCTGCTTGAAACAGGTAGATTTATGAATTATCCGTGGGGTTGGAAGACTTTTAATGAACTTGCTAAATCCATAAACAACAAGATAAAGCCATGTGGACAGTACTACAGAATTCAGGGCTTTCCACTTCCAATGCAAGTTTGGTTCTATGAATGTTGCTCGTATGTTGATGATAAGATTGTTGTCAAGGTTTATAGTCACATTCCTCGGATTATCAATTGGGTGACTAAGAACGACCATCCTCGATTTGATTATTTCATGAAAATAATTTTTAATGATGCAGATAATCCGGTATGCATTTACTTAATACAATTTGTAAATTATTGAAGTTATTATACATTTACTTACTACAATTTGCATATTACATTTTTATTATATTGACTTATAATTTTTCATGATTATGCAGATTAAGTTCAAAAATATTGAACCAACAGCGATGGAAATTAAAATCCTCCAACTTCCACCATCGACAGACCAATCAATTTCTTAGGGCCTGCAGACTGATCACAATAAAGTTACAGATCCAGATGATGATTTCCAAAATCCGCCCAGTATAACAAGCAGAAAAGGAAAAGAAAAAATTATTGAATGTTCTTCACCTATTAGGAAAAAGAAAAAGCAATCTGTTACAGTCATCTCCATCAACAAATTTTCAAAAAAGGCAATTAAGACATACACACGAAGATCAATGGCACGCAAAGCCACACGATCACAGTCCATCAATATCAACAGTGTTGAGAAACACAGTGATGCAGGTACGTCACACAACAATAAACATGGAGAGCAGAAAAGTGTACAAGACAGAACACAAATGGGGCAAATCAAGAAGTCAACAAGCATTACAATTTCGTGTGATGAATTTGAAGCATTCAAAAAATCGGTAATCAAATATACAATTCAAATATATGTTAGTTGCAAAGATTATATACAAGTATTAATAAAATATGCACCTTTTTCACATAGGTCAAGGAAGAGTTCGCTAATTTGAGAAAAATACTTGAAGACAAATACAAAACAGTGTTGGATGCCATGAATTCCAAGGTATCACATGAATAAATTTTTTGTTTTAATTTTTTATATACAATATAATATATACTAATGAATAGAGTTGTATAATTATTTTTCAGGTTAACGTCATTGATGATGATCAAGAATCACCCATCGGAGATTTTCATCATCAGCCCACATACACTCCACATGAACCCCAAAGTCAATCTGCAAATTTGACAGAACAAGAGGTATTATTTTGCAATATTAATACATTAATTCAGTTTATACACATATTGAAATGAAATAAAATGTATATAAGTAAATTCAAGATTTTTTATTTTTTAGGTTTTAAATAATTAAGAACTATATACTAGTATAGCTCAAATTAGTATAAATCTACATATTACTTATTTTTATACAGAATATACTACAACATATTTTCTTATATTGTTTACATTTTTTTCAGGGTACATTTGAAGATGTCATGCAAGAAATGCATATCACTCGTGTTCATCAGCCAAATACCAAGAAAAAAAATCGATAGATCATCCAAGTGCATTAAAAGATCATGAGGTATCCGTAAATGATTATATACATTTAAAAATTTATTATAATGGTTTATAATCAATTTGTTAGATATTTAAGTTATTATTTTCTGTTTAAGCTGGGAGATAACTTTGAAAGAACTAAACTCGAATTCTGCACTGTTGGATCAAGTTGTTTTGGGTGATAATTTGAATGATCTAAGTGCTACTGCCTCACAAGATAAATTAGTGTTGTATGCTACTGTGGATGCCCAGCAAAATGCCCAAAGGGAAACTGAAAGTAGCTCAAACAGTCGGGTAATATATAACATATACAATGCTGCATCTCATGAGCGTATTGCAGAAGCAGATGAGTCTATTATGATTGCAGCGCCTATACAAATGGTATACATGCCTGATTCAAATCAGGAAACAGTTGTAACTGAATCAACTCTGTTTTTCTAAATGATTGGAATGCATATTATGGAATAAAATGTGACCTTTCTAAGGAAGTGTTAGACGAGATGATTATTGATTACTTTAATGGATACAAGATGCTAGCGTATGCACCATGGCACACAGTCGATGATGTATTAATCCTAGTTAACTTAGAAGGCAAGTTACATTGGATTCTGATTGTCATATCTTTCAATGATCGATGCATCAAGGTGTATGACTCAATCAACAATTCTCTTCACCACTCATTTATTGTCAATCACATCAAGAAGTATGCACAGCTTATACCAATGTATCTTGTAAAGTCTGATTTCTATCTGAAGAAAGGTTTGGATATTGCAAGCCACCATCGATATCAAGGTCATACCGTATATGATTCCTTCAAAATTGTATATGTGGAAGACCTTCCCCAACAACCAGCTGCTAGTTTGTAAGTTCAAAATTCAATAAATTTATATTTTATTGAACATAGTTACACTTTAAGTAGTATAATAACATTTGAACTTTTTTTTCGTATAATTTTTTTAGGGACTGTGGAGTGTATGTTGCGTCATACGCGGACTTTTTGAGTGAGAGGAAAGACATTCCAGCAGATTTAGACCCAGAAGAAATTCGCCTTAGATACGGTGCATTGTTGTGGAATTACGGCAATCAAAAGATACAAGCCGGAGCTGTCAGTGATAGTGAAGCGCCTTTAAAACCCGTCAGGAATCGCACAGAAAACAACAGTATTGAAAGGATTACAATTCAGTAGTTTTATACCTTAGTTGTAGCATGGTTTTGGTTTTTAGTTGACAGTTTAAATATTAGTTTTAGATTAACAATTTTAAGATAACTTTTGTTTTAATTAACTCGTAATATCATTTTGCTTGTTTTGAACTATCATATTAGTGTTATAAAAATATATGACACTATCTTTTTGTGTTATTTTGTATAACGTATTATATAAATAAATATATACATATACAATTTAATTGTATAAAAACTACTTTTAAAACTAAGTGTCTTACATATATATATATATATATATATATATATATATATACACACACACACACAGAGTTTTCAATACAAGTTAATGCAATTACTATATTTTAGGCTAATAATGTTTTATATTTTTTTATAAGATCTTGTTGTTTACTGTTGAACATTTTATCATGTTGAGTATATATATACAAATTGCATTTACGAATTTGTATAACAAAGATATATGTTGTTCAAATTATTAATTGTGTATATTTTATACTCACACTCATTTCATTGTATAAGGTATATATTATATATTAGTGTTATTTTGTATAACGTATTATATAAATAAATACATACATATACATTTTAATTGAATTATTTATATACATATACAATCTAATTGAATACATATATATATATATACAATCTAAATATGCATATACAATCTTATTGAATAAATATATACATATACAAATTGCATTTACGAATTTGTATAACAAAAATATGTTGTTCAGGTTTTTTGTTGTATATAGTATATACTAGCACTTATTAATTGTATATGCATATACAATATAATTGAATAAATATATACATATACAATCTAAATGAATAAAAATTCGTTTTGAAACTCAACGTTTTTATTTCTTACATATGTATATGCACATTTTTTATACAAATTAATGAAATTATTATAATTTAGGATAATAAAGTTTTATTTTTATAAGATCACTTGTTTAGTGTTGAACATTTTATCATGTTGCGTATATATATACAAAATTTAATTTACGAATTTGAATAACAAATATATATGTTGTTCATTGTATAAGATATATACTATATATTAGTGTTATTTTGTATAACATAGTATATAAATAAATACATACATAAACATTTTAATTGAATTATTGTATACATATATATATACAATCTAATTGAATACATATATACATATACAATCTAAATATGCATATACAATCTTATTGAATAAATATATGCATATACAAATTGCATTTACGAATTTGTATAACAAAAGATATATGTTGTTCAGGTTTTTCGCTGTATATAGTATATACTAGCACTTATTAATTGTATATGCATCTACAATATAATTGAATAAATATATACATATACAATCTAAATGAATAAAAATTCTTTTTAAAACTCAACGTTTTTTATCCTTACATATGTAAATGCACATTTTTTTATACAAATTAATGAAATTATTATAATTTAGGATAATAAAGTTTTATTTTTATAAGATCTACTTGTTTAGTGTTGAGCATTTTATCATGTTGCGTATATATATACAAATTTAATTTACGAATTTGTATAACAAATATATATGTTGTTCAAATTAATCATTGTATATAGTATATGCTAAAACTTATTGAGTATAATAGTTACTTTTGTAGGTCATACAACACACACATTAATGTACAACACATAACAAAATTACGACGTACTTTAAGTAATATAAGTATCCAAAAACAAAGATTTCAATTAAGTCATAATGCATATAGTTTCAATTCAAATTTAATTAGGAAAAAATAATCAGCCTTAAACATCTTTTGGCTTATTCCTACACGAACGCCTATTGTGACCTGCCATTCCACATGTGCTACATGTATTTTTCCCCTTAATCCTCGATAACTCTCTTGCTGTTTTTTTTCGAGGCTTACCCTTTGGTCTGCCAGGAGGTCGTTTAAATTTTGGAGGTAATACGTCATCAGCAATAACGCTATCCGAAATCAACTATGCCTTTACATTCGGTAAAGGATGTATAGGCATATTATATGTCTTCAACATTGTCTTTGGTTTGTATAAATCTGAGCAATATTCATCTGGTGGTAGACTCTTCCATTTCAATACAGCCCAAGCATGTTCACAAGGCCAAGCATGTTCACAAGGTATTTCCTCGTACTGAAATCTTCCACAGGTGCAAGTTTTTTCTTTTAGACAGACTACAAAATATCTCCCATCATCATTAACATTGTGCACATATTTCGTTGACGGTACAACCTGCTCATTTATAAATACAATTAAATGAAATGTTGTTCATACTAATATATAATATACAATTAAATTTTTACACGTTTCTAAATATATAATTATTCTTAAATAATACCGTCATTCTTGTGCTCAATGCTTCATTGTCTGCTAGTATGTCATGATATTTTCCAATCAATGATGTGAATGTGCAGGTTGCCTCCTTCTTGTAGTCATGATTCCACCTTCCAAATAATAGCCTTACATCTTCGAGAAATTCAAAAATAGGCAATTCTCTCGCTGAAACAAGTGCTGCATTTATACTCTCAGCAATATTTGATGTCATGTGCCATCCTCTATGTACTTGTGCATAACAAAGAGCCCATTTTTCATATCCAGCTAAATCCAAATACTCTTTCACTCTTATATCTTCTTTTTCTACAGTATCCATTAACATATCAAATTCATTCTTTGTGCAAGCTTTTGCCATTGTATAGAATACACCAGATAACTTCTCATGAGATTTTCTAAACTTTTTCTGAACGTTATTCCATAAATGCCACATACAAGCATAGTGTGGTACATTACTGTATACATCTGTAACAACCTTTATAATGTTCTCATTTCTATCAGACACAACACACATGTTACTCCTCTCACCGTATGCTTCTTTAAGTTGCTCAAAAAATCAAGTCCACGCAACATCATTTTTTGAATCAATAATACCATACGCAAGTGGAAATATATGTCCTACAATAATATCAAAATCATATATTAAATGTACATATACAACAGATTCACGTATATACATATACATTATTACATATATATATATATATATATATATATACCTGCGCCATCTGTCGTGCATGCTGCAACAAATGTCCCATTATATGGACCTCGCAAATGACTACCATCCACTACGACTACTGGTCTACATTGATTGAATCCTTGGATAAATGTATTCAATGCAACAAATAGATACAAGAACTCATTATTCATATTCTTTTTCATACGTATATGAAACCCCGGGTAAGTGATATCCATCATATACAAATACGCAGGTAACTTTGCATATGATGCAGCTGGTGTACCCCTCAAAGATTTCAATGCTTACTCCCTGGCCCTCCAAGCCAACATATAGTTAACATCAACTCCTAGATCAATCTTAACATCTTTTCTTATATCTGCTGGTGTATATTTATGCTTATGATCTACAAATTTAGGTTTCACAATCCCTCCTATTAAATTGCTAGTTACATGTCTTTGTGAACAAACTCTATCTTTTAAAGGACATGTATGCTTTCGGTTGAATGCTCAAATTCTGAACATTCCAGATTTGTTGATATTAGAGGCCTTCATTAACCATTCACATCCTTTAGAATAACATTCCACAGTGTAACTGCATTATATTTTTAATATAGTATACAAATTTAGTTTACAATATGCAATACAAACATTACAGTTTAAAAGTCACTATTTTGAGAGGCACACTACCTTATAGAATTTGACCGAGTAGTTTTATACTGAAATCTCTCTTTAATCGCATATCTTTCCATGAATGCTTTCAAAATTGATTTGTCCTTGTATACTTGATCAACCTCAACATGCTTATTAGATTCGTCTGAAATCACCTAAGTTGTATCAATCGATACAAATGCAACATTTGTATCATCCGGTTCAACAACAATCATACCATGACAATCATTTTCTGCAACAGTTGCCAACACCCCCATCTCTTTACACTGAGAAATCTGTCTATCACATGAATCCAAAATAGTTATACAAATAGGAAATTTGTTAAAATCAATGTTGGCCTTTTTTAGCATTACGTACACTCTGACACCCATGTCATTGTGTATAACCATTCGTTTATTGCTTTCTTTAACCTTGTACTCAATCTTCAAAGTCTTATTATTCATATCAACACCAATCCGTTTGGCAATAGTAGTATAAAAATCAAGAAACGTTGATTGTTCCTTAAAAACTACTCCCTTTATAGTATAATCAATGTAACTATTTGTATCGTCCCATTTTCCAGAATGCATAACCAAAATAGCTAATGAGCCCATTATCTGTACAATTATGAAAAGAAAATATATATATATTTCAAATCATTCAAAGAGATCATATATAAAATTAATACAACATTATTTATACAATCAAATTATAGAAATTTTATACTGTTATTCTTTTTAATATACAAACACTACATCTACAATAGTATATAATTCTATCAAAAATAAAACACATGATTTATGAATATATACAATTATGAACACTGATTACATATTTTCGCTTACACTGAACTTATTTGTAATATACAAATACTGCGCATAACATATACAATTACATGAACAATATATAATTGTATACAAAATTCCAGCTTAACAAAATCATATTTTAATTTTTTTTTTAAAAAAAATCACATCACACTAACGAACGAACACAAATCACAATTTCTAAATCCAATTTAACATTGTATAGTTATTGCAATAATAAACATGGAATTTCATCGAATAAAAACTTACCTGTATTCGATTGCGAAAATTGCTGAACTTCAGTTTCACAAACAGCAAAAAATAATAATTATATTTTGTTTCACTTGCTGTATAATATTTAGTTTTCTTGAATTTTTTTTTAATTTGAACGTTTATCTTAAAAAAAAGAGACGTTTCCCTAAAATTGTGGCATTATGTAAATTTATTGTTAGCATATTTAACGCTTTAGTTACAAATCACTTTTTAAAATAGAATTGTATAAATAAAAAACAAAATTAAAGATACCTAAAATTTTGAGAAAAAAAAATTTCAGAAAAAAAATTAAGGGAGAAAACCCTTCCCCCCCTCTCTCCACAGCCGCCCAGCCCCTTCCTTGTCCCTCTTTTCCGCCTCCTCTTCTCTTCCCTCTTCCCTCTCCTTCACCTCCCCTCCCTCTATTTTCTCCGTCTCCTTTTTCTCCTCGTTCTGACCAGCAGCAGAGCGTAGCTGGCAGCTGGAATCTCCGGCAACAGCTACAAACAGAGGAAGTGTACATCAAAACTCACAGCGGCAACTATCTTCGGCGAAGACAGCACCACCAACGCAGTTCATTCCCCTTTCCCTTTTTTTTCGAGTTTATGTTTTTTTGCAGGTCAACAGAAGCTCCGAGATCCGATCAAAACAACTCCAGCAGTGACGGACTATAACCACAACTCCGGCCAGATCCAGCAACCTCGATGTTGCTCCGACAAAGCCATTCACATAACCCCAAAACTCAAAATTCCAGCGAGCTCCACTGTTTTCACCTAGTTTGGTAAGAAGTTTCAAATAATTTTACAATTTCTTGTTGCTTTGGTTCACTGCTACTGTTTGGACTTTCTGTTCTTATTGAAGACCTTTGTTAATATTTTTAGTTGTTTGGAAAAATTCCTCTGTCAACTTTATTTATTTTATTGTTTTGTTCCCTATCTTTAGTCCGTGTTGATATGTTTTGGTTAAATTGACATAGTTTTGTCGTGTTAGTGGTGTTTTTCCATAGTGACATTTGTTTCATTTAGCTATAGCTATATATTTTGGTGCATTAATTATTATTTCTGTTCATATATTTTTATTTTTACTTTGTATAGTTATTATTATTGATGATTATGTGTTAGTTTCATTTCTGTTGGTGTGACTTTTGAAACTTAAGCACGCTCATGTTTAGCAGAAATGTCTTCCTGCTTGCATACCGTATCAATACTTATGGATGCGATCATACACTTCTTTGAAGAATGGATGCTATCATACCTTATAAGTTATTTAGCTCGCTTATGTTTGTAGTCGCTGCCCTCTCTGTCTCTTAATCGTACCTTACAAGTTATTTAATGTTTGTAGTTGCTGCCCTCTCTGTCTCTTGTTAAATGTTTTTCCTTTTTCAGGTCATATCCTTGTTGGAGTAAGTGCTGAAGCAAGGAGAAGTTGCCCAAAGGAATAAGAAGGTTCTTTTAGTTGATAATAACTCAATCCATCTAGTCATGGACGAATACAAAAGAAATTCTCTCAAGCAACGCTCGAACCCCCAATTCAAGAGGAAAGGAGGCAGTAAAAATGCAAAGTTGAATTTTTCTAGTCATGAACGGTCATCTGAAAATTCTCAGAGTTCAGATACTACCTATTGTATACTTTGTCAATCCAAAAAAGTTGGTAGCGTAATTGGAAAAGGTGGTAGCATAATCAAAGCCTTGAGAGAGGAAACTCAAGCAAAGATTACAGTTGCTGACAGTGTTCCTGGTTCTGATGATAGAATAGTAATCATCTCCAGTCCCTCTACAAAACTAGCTAGGAGACAGAATAATGACAAAAACAATGATAATCCAGAGACAAAGGAAGAGAATTATTCCATGGAGCCACATTGTGCCGCACAAGATGCTCTGTTAAAAGTTCACAATAGGATTGTTGAGGAAGACTTGCTGGGAGTACAAAATGAGGATAAGAGTGAAGCTGTAATAATCACGCGTCTCCTTGTTCCGAACAATTTGGTTGGATGCCTTTTAGGAAGAAAAGGCGATGTTATTCAGAAATTGCGAAGTGAGACTGGGGCTAGCATTCGTGTCCTTTCTGCTGAGCATTTGCCCGCTTGTGCTATGACCACTGATGAATTGGTCCAAGTAAGTATCATGTTCTTTTCTTTGGATTCATAGATTATTTAGTTTCTTTTGTGTTTCTTATGTGAGTGAGTTTTGATATGAACTTTCATTACTTGGAGAGTGTGATGGTGCAGAGTGTGAAAAGGAAAGAGTATTTTTTACTTTAACTAATTGTTCATCTGTACTGATCTTCGTTCTACATGCAGCAGTTGCATTGATCAGATGGTTTTTGTAAATCTCTTTTTTCTCCCTATGATTGTCTTCAAGCCTCTGCTAGTCCTGATACCTTAGTGCTAGTGTGCAATTCAAGTCCATGAATACTAGACGAGCTGTCTAGTAGCTATTGTTTATCTGACTCGTAATTTCCTCATTGAGTTTTTTATTTTAACTTGAAAAAACAATGTACCTCTTTGACAAGCAGAAATTTTCTGTCTCTGCATTAAATTATGCAAATGGAAGTTATGCTAGAATTTTGTTTGTCTCTCTCTCTCTCCAATCTGTCTGTCTTTTTGGGTAGCCATGCTATTTTTTTATGTGAAACATCTAATAGATAATCAGGTATTTGGGGTTTCAACTCTGTTTAGTCTCTTGGTTTTATGGTGGTAATTGCCTTTGTCCGGATGCAATCATGTTCCAAACTACTATTTCTATTGGGGAATATAGTTCTGTAGTTTTAGTTTTCTTGCTAATTGTCTTGGAAGTTGAATTAATTATCTTTCTTTGGGACATATCATGTCAGAATTTTTTCAATACTGTTTTTTTCCTTCTCAGATCTCAGGCAAACCTGCTTTAGTGAAAAAAGCCTTGTATGAAGTATCAACTCTGTTGCATCAGAATCCTCGAAAAGACAAACCTATCTCGAGTTTTCCTATGGTACATGGTGCTCAAGGTTTTCACCCCCCTGGTCCTCCCATGGAAAATATGATTCCTCCAGGAAAACCAATGTGGTCTCAAAGTAAAACTAATTTAAATGGTATGCCGCCTGCATTAGGGGTGGGAGGCTATAGGAACCAGCTTACTGGATTTGGCCGTGCAGATTTTGATTATGGTCCTCCCCCTAGTGCTGGTGAAGCTCCAGGTGATTTCACCATGAAAATTCTGTGCTCAGCTGCAAAAATTGGTGGTGTTATAGGCAAGGGAGGCTTCAATGTAAAACAACTGCAGCAGGAAACAGGAGCAGGTATACATGTTGAGGATGTCGCACCTGAATCTGATGAAAGAGTTATTCGTGTCTCCTCTTTGGAGGTAATGTTTCTACTTGAGGAATTCATAATATTAACATACTGATAGCATGTCACTAAGCCATAGTTTTCCTTCCAGTCTTTTTGGGATCCCAGATCACGAACTATTGATGCCATTCTCCAACTTCAAAGTAAAACAAGTGAATTTTCTGACAAAGGAATTGTCACTACGAGGCTTCTTTTCCCCTCAAATAAGGTTGGCTGCATTATTGGACAAGGAGGACAGGTTATCAATGAGATGAGAAGGAGAACACAGGCGGATATTCGTGTTCTTTCCAAGGACGAAAAACCCAGATGCGCATCTGCAGATGAAGAGCTTGTGCAGGTGATTTATCTGTAGTATGCAAGTTTGACTTAGGCTTTTCTGGTTCACTTATGTGATATGACCTAGTTTCAATTTTCTAGTGCATGTCGGTATTGTGTTTCCACGATTTTGTGAGAAATTTTAATCTCAAAGTAATTGAAGTTCTGTTTATTCAGATATCTGGAAGCATCGGTGTTGCAAAAGATGCCTTGGTTGAGATTTCTTCAAGGCTCAGAGAAAGATGCCTTAGGGATGCAAATAGTAAAGTGGAGTCTACTCATGTTAGGCCACTTCCTGGATTTGTTCCATCAGAGGATTTTCGAAGTCGAGACCCACAACGTTCAGGTGTGATGGGGGCTGGTAGCTCTAGAAGATATGAACATTTGAAGGTAGGGAAGATTATCTGGCTAATGTTCTTCTACGGGAGCTTATACCTTGACTTTTGTTTTGATAACAGTGGAGCCTGGGGCAATTCATACCTTTATTTCCGATCTTCTATGTTTTGGTTTTATGGGGTAGTGTGACATATTTGTTGTAACCTCTTTAAGGATAATTCACACGAGGAGAGCACCAAGTTCTAGCAACCTTGCACTACCAGTATGACCTGCAGAATGTATCATCTAATTCATTTAATGTTGTGGTGTTATGAGGCACCAATCCTGTATTTAAAATGAATTTACTAGAATTGTACATGAGATATGCCTTGCCATATATTTCTGTGATTGTCTATAGTATTTTCCCCTTGACCATATATTTGGATTTTGAATAAGTGACTTGTCACACTTTCCTGAGTTGTGGAAAACATTTGCTGCCTTGGTCTTTTCAGTTAGTCCAGTTAACTAAAGAAGTGCCACTTTCTCTTTGTAGGGTGCTGTTCGTGAATGTGACCATCCAAGTTATCCAGATCTTCCCATTGCCACTAGGTACTACCAATTCCGGAATATGTTCTTTTTCCACTGTTTTTTCTATTGCACTTCATCTGTAAACCATTGTGAACCCCAGATTCTCAAATACCCGTAGTCCCCCAGAGATGAAGTTTCCAGACCATTCTTATGGTACTGCAAAAGGAACAGGAGGGTACAACATTGATGAGGTAAATTATTCTTTGCCTGGAGCTACTAATAGATGATTTAGTGAGTTCTTTTGTCTGTTCATTCAGTCCATATTACTCCAACCAGGTAGAAGACTTGCATTGTGTTATTTTCCTCTTCTTTTTTTTTTGATAACCTCCTTTTTGGGTGAACTGCTTGATATTGTTACTGCCGACTCCACCTTTTTTTCCACCATATAGGAATCTAAAAATCCTTCCCCTTTTTATGTTATATTGAGGACATGCTAGGGAAAAACTACATGTATTTTCATATTCAAGTTTTGATACTTTGAAATGTTGTTCTTTATATGTGTTCATTTCATATGTAATAAATTTCTTGTAAAGAATCAAATCTTGAGCCTAAACTCAACCCCAAAAGTTAGCTCAAGAAGTGAGGATTGCCCAAGACATAATAGAGAGACCATCCATCCCTTAAAGGGCCGATGTAGGACCGCAGAAGCTAGCTCGATGGCGTGTGGGAATTTAATATGTCCCCTACATTGGAAATAGGAATTGGGATGAGTCCTGCTCAAATACCATGTAAAGAAATGGATTTTGGGTCTTACTCAATCCCAAAAGCTAGCTTAAGAGGTGAGGATTGTACAAGTTATATTAAAGATACCACTATTTCTGTGAAGGGTACAAAGTGAGATGAAATGGAGAACCTAGAAGATAGTTGAAGTTTTATGTCTGAGAATGATTTTTCACATTTTCTTTTTCTAGGTGAAGAGAGAGGAAATGGAGGACCTCAGTAGATTATAAGATCCAGGAAAAGAGAATCCTATCTGAGTGTGACCTCCTTCAAAAAAATCCACTTGGCCAGAAATGAGGAAATAGCTTGGGGATAGAGATCCAGAGTGCTATGGCTCAAGTAAGGGCACAAGAAAACTAAATATTTTCCTACAGTTGCCACAAGACATAAGAGATTCAACTCTATTTGATACTTTAGTAGTGGATGGGACTTTTGTTTCAGATCCAGAAGACATAAAGGGAAATCATCAGTTCTATCAGAATCTTTACAAAGAAACTGAATATTGGAGGCCTGATTATAATCTTTAAGGGGTTGAAGGTATTAACCTGGAGGAAAAAGAATAGTTACTAAGGCAATTTGATGAAGTGTTGAATTGCATCAAACTATGTGCCAGTGATGGACTCTTCACTTATGATGCTGCACCCGTCTCGGATTCTTCAAAAATACAATACTTTTGGCGAATTTGACATGCACCCATTGGGATTTTTTGAAGAGTCCGAGCAACATAGATTATACAACATTGCCATTCTCAAAAAAATAAAAATCCAAAAAATTTAAAATCAAAATTGAAGTTTTGATAATTCAAACAACGCCCTCTCCTAATCACTCCTAAAATCCTGACGAAGGAGTCAATTGTGACTTTTCCCACTTTGCTCCCTTTGCAACTGTAACAGCCAATATCCTGGGTTGAAGGTAGAAACAGCTATGCATTTCTGTTAACTTTTTTTTATGTCAAGGCTCTAATTGATTAAGTATTGAACTATTTTGTTAAAAAGTTTAGCAGCGGCATCAAGACACAAAAATCTAAGGCCAGAAGCTATTATTCCTACTTATATCCCCATAACTGGGGATTTGGTTATAGCATGAGAAATGGATTATTTATTGAGCCGATGTTGCGTTCAGAACTTGACTGTTGATTTCTATTTCATGTAGTTCTTGTTGCTAATCCTTTGTTTGAATCACAGTTTGCTGGAAGTAGTGCAAGATATCAGGATCCTCGTTCTATTGGACCTGGATTCGTTGATGATATTCGGGGCACTTCAGATCGTATGAATGCTGGGCACAATGTTTTTCATGGGTCCTCCGAGAACTTGAATGCTGGGCGGCCTACTTTCCAAGGATACGGTTCTCCTGCTGGACAGAGCAGTAATATTCATCAAGGCGCTTACCACCAGAATTATGCTGCTCAACAAAGTGCTTATCAAAGTTATCCAGCTAAAGGTGGTTACCCTAGTGGTAGTCCTTCCCAATTGCCTTACCAGAACCCTAATCCTCATCAAGCTCCATATCAAAACATCAACTCGCAGCAGCACCAACACCAGCAGGCGCCACCACCATACCAGAATATGGCTGCACAAGGCTCCTACCATTATTGATTCTCAATACTGAGTTACTCAAAGTACCTATGGCGGGTTTTAGTCACTTTTGTACAATAATTTTAATCTCGTGTTTTGCTATAGTTGTTGCTGAAGTGTCAGTCATAGTGATCTAACTTGTCGCATTTGATGGTTAAGAGTATCGTTGAACACAGGTGAAGTAGTTACTGTTTGGCAATATTTTCAGAGACCTCGCCTTAGGTTTTTCCTGCAGCATTCAACTTCCTTGTGGTTTTTAAGGTGTTGCAGTTAACTGCCTAATTTGATTTCTTTGTAATGAGATTGTTTTCAAAAGACAAGAATATTTCCTTTAGTATTAATATTTCCTAAATTGCTCTTTTCTAATGTTAATTCATGGACATTTTGTGTCGTTATCTAGAAAATTAGAAGTTCCTTAAACGAACTTGATTTTCTTTTTTTACAAAATTGTAGTTCTAGAAATTTAATTTGTTGTGCTCCTTTTCTTATGGGGCAGGGGAGAGGGAGTTTCACCGGTCACTAATAAGATGAAAGCTCGTGTAGTTAATTAATTAAACTATTAAGGTTCTCCAACATAATTTACAAGGCTTCGTTGAACAATATCTTTATTAAATATTAGTTGATATTTGGTATCTAATTTTTGTCACCATTGATAGAGACTATTTTTACACCCCTAATAGCTTATAGACTAGTATGCTACGTCTAATATATATACATATATAATACAAAAAGTTTAAGGAGGTTCAACTTGATTTTAACCTTGTAAATGAAATGCAAATTTTCAACTTCGAACTCCCTTTCAAGTTCGGCCCTGATTTAAAGATGGAGTTAAAATTTGAAGTTTATTAATGGTTTAACTTGCTAATGAACGCATAACTCATCTGAGTTAATAAGTTCTCAATTAAATAGTTATATATATATATATATATTTAATTTATTAGAACCCAATAAGAAAAAAAAATTATGATCGAAAACCTATACACTATGAATCTTGATTCTGCCTCGACCATAAAATATGGATTGTGGAAGGACAAAGCTTTGAAAGAGATACATGAAAGGAGATAGACTTACCGAAGATTTATTAAAAATAACTTCTCCACCTCTCACAAATAGAGATAAAATCTGTACATTTCACCTTCTTAGACCTCACTTATGGGATGAATATGTTATTGTCGTTGTTCAACCCCAAGCTATATGGTAAGAAATATAAATCACTAGCCTAATTCAACCCCAAAACTTAACTCATTAAAGGGATAGTCCAAGACCATATAAGGATACCAAATGACCCTATCCCAACCAATGAGGGACACTTTAACAATATATGATGGGGCCAACATCGAAAACGATGAATTGCGATGGGTCTGGATTAGATACCTTTGATGAGAAATGAATCTTGGACCTAGCAAATGGAGAAGGATTAGCCAAGACTATATAAAGAGACCAAATGAGCGTACTATCCCCACGACGTGCGATACTCAACATAGATAAATTCCTACCATCAGTACAATTTAATTTTGTTTCTGTTAGATGTTAATATTCATGAAGAACCAAGGCTAACATTTTAAGATATATAGTTTACAATATGATCCAAAAACTAAAGGAAACAAGAGGAAAATCTAAACAAACAAATTGAATAAGTTTTGACTGACCTTTCAAGTGAAAAAAGTTACAACATAACAGGCATGATTGCTAAAGATAAATGATGAACAGTGGCAGCATGACAAATCTTGTTCTATGAAGGCTTAGGCTAAATCACCACCACTCTGTTGCCACAAATTGATGATATCCGTGGCCTGATTAAGAAGAATAATTGCCTGTTTCTGGGATATCCATGGTTTACTCTCGAGCATGACTTTAAGTTCCTCCCAAGCATCTTTTCTAGGCCAAAAATAGTAGGGGCTCAACGGAATCGTGCCATGACCAGGAATTACCTGGTCTAGTGAAATTCCGATGTTCTTCTCCATCCAAATAAACTTCAACACTAGCCTAGGTTTCTCCAGTGGCTTGACCAACACACCGAGCTTCTGTACATCCAGCAGATTGTAAGAGCCAAACACCATAATGAAAATGGTGCAAATATTATGAAATTCTTAAAAAACTAAATAAAATGAGAATCAAACACCAAAATAAAGATATTGCAGACATAACTATGTAAATCAAAGCAGTTCGTCTCTAACCATTGAACTTATAAATGTCTTGAGACATTCACGCAGCATAGTATTAAAGTACACAGATGCATTGGTACGAAGAACCAGCCATCAATTTGGTCCAAGAAAGAAACAGAGCCGAGGAGACGTGTTGCATACATAACAAAATAAATAAAAACAATTTTTTTTAACAGGTTAAACAACTAAATGAGACATTCACCCAACATCGTATTAAAACGACAGATGCACTGGTTTGAACCGTCATCCATCAACTTGGTTCAAGAAAAAAGAATCGGAAAAGAAAACTAATCAAACCCGTGGAGATCTGTTGCAGCCTTTCAGACATAATAAAAATAAAGATAAAAGACCAATTTTGCTTTTTAAATTTTTGAAATAGGACAATTATGTCCTCCATTTCGTTTTATGAAACAAAAATGCCATCGCTGTTAGCCAAGTGGCTCAAAATTTCCCTACTCACTAACGGTTGTCCCACTCAGATGGAAAAGGGACAAAGTTATCCTCCAGTCCTTAAACAAAGTCAATATCACCCACAAAATTTTGGAACCAATGAGGCATCTGGTCATGTTTAACATTTTATATATCATCCCTAACGAAAACAAATTTATTTGCTTGGTCATTAATGAATATTGATTAGGTATTAAGAACTTGTTCTTGATAGCAAATCTTCACAAATTAATGCTATCTTTTACGAGAAAGACCTTTTTCCTGTCAACTGAAAAAAGATACTAATAACGTTCCCATAGTATAAAGTTAACTCGAATATCTACTTTACGCTAGTACGGAGAGATTGAATGTTATGATATAACTGAATACAAACTTACACTTTGATCAACTTAAAAGATGATAGCATAGTAAGAATGTGATTTATCAAGCCAGCTAATGGCAAAGGTATTTTTGTGCCAAAAACCGAAACGGACAACAAAGTAATCTTATTTCAAATAGTTCAAGAGAAAAATTGGCCCTTTTCCTATAAATAAATCTGCCCCATTATTCCTAAGCTTACAACTTTTCTTTTTTAAAATTAGTATTCCAATTTCCAGGCGATCCCCAAATCGGAAGAAACTACATATTATTCTTCATAGTGCCTCTGGTGGATTATTACATGGTCTTCCATTGTAATCTTTTTCATTCTAGTTCTATTGACAATTAAGACACACCCTTGGATGCAAAATCTTTTAACATTAAGAGGATGGTTCACTTCCCACAATTCAACAAAAAACTAAAGGATTATAACGGGCAGCGCGATGCACTAAGCTCCCTCTGGACCATGTACTGTCCACAGCCTGGTGCACTAAGCTCGCCCCCGAAAACAAGGGCCAGTTGTGCAGGTGTTGGTTGGTTAACAAACAGAAACCAAACAATGGATAGGAAATAATCGCAGCATTACTGATACTTATACACACTCTACCAAACAACACCTAAGAGGGAAGTCAGAGAGTGAAAATTACCTCTTTTTGAAGAGAATCTGAGGAAATAGAATCACGGGTCGATGTTTCTTCAGCAAAACTCAAGGCAGCCGCAGCTGAAGTAGCAAAACCCCCAAGATTTCTTCTGGGTACGATTGCTGAGACATTAGAACGTCGAGAAAAAGACTGCCCCTTTGTAAAGAAGACAAATTTGGGTGAAAAAAATTGGTTTTGAGAAGAAAACGCAGGAACCCAATTCACAGTAAGCTGTGTAGCCATTGATAACATCATTTTCAACAGCTAAGGGGAAACTCAGAGCTTCTCTGTCATTGTGTTGTGTTCTTCATCAAAGTCTAGATAAGAAAAAAAGATCCGACACAATATAACCCGACCCGGATTTTTTGGGGTTGGGTAAATCTATTTAAATGATAGCCTAATATCACGGATTTCGACTTTAAAAGTGACGGATCATGATACTAAACTTTATAAACTATCGAATATCCACCAAAAATTAACTTAGCAAACTTTAGTGTTGGGACTATACTTTAGGTTATTGTTTAATTATTTGGACTAATTTCAGGCTAATTTAGGCCGATATAATTGCAACAATAGCCTAAAATTTCTGAATTATATGTTATTTGTGGATTGGAGTACAATTTTTGGATAATTTTAGATAGGATATATTTCTAACAATGAGATTATATTGTAACAACAATGCTTACTCAAATGATTATTCTATGTCTGGACATTTTATTCAAAGAAAAAAATAAACTTGGTTCTCTATCCTTAAGATGATTGTGATACAATGGATGGTAAAAGGTTTAACGAAACCAGAAATTATAGTGATTCAGCGGCTAAGAAGGGACCTAGAATATTTACGACTCCACTTTTAAATACCCTTCACTCCCTTTAAAATGAAGTCTTTCTTTTTTGATAAAGTGATCAAAACTCGTAAAATAAATCAATATATCATAATATTATAATGTATATCAATATCATCTATGAATCGCAATAACATAAAATATGTTAGAATAATTAACTCGAATCGAATAAAGAGGAAAAAAAAGAAAAGAGGAGGCCAAATACAAAATGGTCAAAAAGTGTAGTTTTGGAGTAAACTAACCCAAAAGAAAACCGTGAAAGCCAGCGCGACTCTAACAAGCAGCCACACCAAACAGTCCTTTAAAACGGGTCAACCCGTGAAACACGTAAATCTTCAATAACCCTTTCTTTTTTGGCTTTAAATTCACTTCAATTTTTTTCATTTTTCCTTCTCATTCAATATCCTTCTAATTGGAGTTTCTTCTTCTTCGTTAGAGACATCAATCACCAGGTAAGTTGTCCAATTCAGTTTTCATGTTATTGATTGGTTCAGATTTAGAGATATACCATTAGATTCTGTTGCTGGTCTCTCTACTTCATAGAGACAATACACTTGTAGATAAAATGTTCAATAATCCTTTGAAGTCTTCCACTTTGTTTGAATAATTGTTATGTATTGTCACATAATGTATCGTATTCAATGGCAGAGCCACCTTATAGTTAGGTTCATCCCAACCTCGTTCGGCGGAAAATTATATTATTTATACATGGTTAAAATAGTTTTTAGTTACATATAGTAGATGTCAAACCCTCTTCGACCTCTTCTGCTAATTAGTATTTTGAATCCACTTACTGAAAATTCTGGCTCTGCTGTATTGTATTTTGTTGTATTCTTAATGAATTTAATATTTGGATAGATTGTGTTGTTCTTGTTCGTTACATGATTTTGTACATCCATGATTTGAATAATAAAGCTACAAGGAGAATAGGTAAGGTTAGAGCTATTGTGAAAAAGTAGATAAAAAATGAACTATGATTATTAAATGATAAATGAAGACAAAATGAGAAGAAAATGTTAAGGTAACGACGCAATCATACCAAATAGGTTGTTATATAAAATGAGGTTTTTCATCGTTATCTAACAATGGATTTAAACAATATGATACAATAGAATTTAAGTAAAAATCAAAACAAACATCATATATAAGCTAAAAATATAATACAATGGATAACAATCATCCAAACAAGGTGTTCGTTTCCCCTCGTACACCCCAACAACAACATGTATAGGGGAATGTAGCTAAGTTGGTTGGTTATATGAACTTTTACTTCGCTGGTGAGTTTGGTTATAATCAATCCCTTCCCTCATTTTCCCCTTTCCTTGCATCCAATGTTAAAAAACAAAACAAATGAATAAAGAAAACAATACATATATTAAACCAAATGCCCCCTCTTAATTTATGTGGCACCTTTCAGTTTTTGAGATTCAGAACAAGTCTATCTTTGACTATAAAATTTTCATATATCTTTTAATTATTTTGAGTTGTCAATTATTGTGACTGGGGACTTTACTGTACTTTTTTCGTAATTTACAAATATATAAATTTCATTTCAAAAAAATAGAAGATTCCATGCACAAATTTCTGTTTCAACTTGAACTATTTGACTCTTTAAAAATGGAGAATGCCACATAAATTGGGACAGAGGGAGTAAAATATGTCCATGACCAAATGTTTTCTAGTGTAGTCTTACCAGTGGAGTCCAACTACGGTGATATATATGTGCGTACTTTACATCTAACTTGGCTAGCATTTGATCATAGCTTTTATATTAGATTGTGAAAAATTATCCTCAAATTTGTTTGGCCATAGATTTTGGATCAGATTTAGAAAATATGTCTTTGATAATAGTTCACCAATAATTAGTCCACATCAATTTTTGGGAGAAATTGCACTGTCACTCACAAACATCAAAAAAATATTCCAAGTAATTGTATATCCAAACTCCAAACACAATTTCAAAAACTCAAATTTTCAAGTTTCAACTTCAAAATCTGCAGTCAAACATAGTGGGGTAGAAAGAGAGATTGTTTTTGAGGAATTGGACCCTGCGCTCCTTAGCTATATGGACACCATTAGGTCATCTGAAAAACTATTTACAACTAATAACCTAGTAGAACATATGGAAAATAACTTCTACCACTATTAGATTGCAGTGATAATTTTATTCGTAGGGTATCAGTGAATATAAGTCGAATCCATTTGTTAGCGGTTTGGATGTCTGGTGATTGTTCACTGCAATTCATATGTTATGAGTTCAAACAAAAATTAAGATCTCTTAACTTTTGACTACTTGATTGTTTTAAGTTGGCTTTCTTTAAGCTAGTTTTGTTAATATTGTTGCTTTGTTTCCGTTTTAGCTCTAGTATTGCTCCATCCATCAAAGAAAAATGACAATGTTTATAGTAAGAGGGGAAACGTGTATAATATTTGTATATCGTGCTATCATATGCTTTAGGAATGAGATTTACAATCTAATATTCAAATTAACTTTGAATTGTTTATAATTTCTGAAACTCTATTAATTAAGACAAAACTATTTGATTTTTGAATAGTTATAATGAGATTTTATTTAAATACTGCTTAGATGGAATTAAGTTCTCTCAAGTCGACTATGAAGGGTGAATTTGACTCGTCAATAACGTAACACAACCTTTATCTCAAGTTTTCACTTACAACTTCTACTTTGTTTTCATGTCCAAACACAACTTCAACTTCCAAGTATTGTTTTCAACTTCTATAACCAATTTTCCTCAAATCTCATCCAAATCATGTCCAAATGCCTTCAAAGTGTCCCAAAAATACTCAAGGAATAAGTATGGAGGATGTTCATTACTTAGTTCCAAACATGAGTCAAGCTATGCGTGGAATCAATATTTTCTAGTATCTGTCAATTTTACTTACCTAGATATTTTGTTGAACCAGGTAACTTTATAGACAACAAAAATGGCCGATTCACGTGAAGAAAATGTGTACATGGCCAAGCTGGCTGAACAGGCTGAGAGGTATGAGGAAATGGTTGAGTTTATGGAGAAGGTTGCAAAGGTAGATGTTGAAGAGCTGACTGTGGAAGAAAGGAATCTTCTTTCTGTGGCTTACAAGAATGTCATTGGTGCAAGAAGGGCTTCGTGGAGGATAATATCTTCAATTGAGCAGAAAGAGGAGAGCCGTGGAAATGAAGACCATGTTAGCAGCATTAAAGAATATAGAGCCAAAATTGAGGCTGAGCTCAGCAAGATATGTGATGGGATTTTGAGCCTTCTCGAATCCCATTTAGTACCATCAGCCTCAACAGCCGAGTCCAAAGTGTTTTACTTGAAGATGAAAGGTGATTACCATAGGTACTTGGCTGAGTTTAAGACAGGGGCAGAGAGGAAAGAAGCTGCAGAGAACACTTTATTAGCCTACAAGTCTGCTCAGGTAGGTGATTCATGGTTACCAGTTCACTATATCAGCAGGTTAATGTATATAACAATGATTTGAGTTGTTTTGTCTCTTGTGGTATAGGATATTGCATTGGCTGAACTGGCTCCTACTCACCCAATCAGGCTGGGACTTGCCCTTAACTTTTCGGTGTTCTATTATGAAATTCTTAACTCACCTGATCGTGCTTGTAACCTTGCAAAACAGGTAAGCTTCTCAGCTTATGTTGACTTATTTAACTTAAAATTGTTATCTTACACACGATTGGTCGATCATGCATAGACTACAAAAGAGTTAGATGTCCTTACTAATTTCAAATTGAATGTGAAACTTCAAAGGAATTAACTTTAGCTTTGTAATTGGGATTGAGGCGCAATTATTGTGATAAACTAACTTTAGCCTTAATGCATTACAAGGACAATGAAGTTTGATATTCAATCATTAATTGGTTATATGTCCACCTTTTACTTTATTGTAAGAAGTCATGAATCGCACGAGTTTTTATGACTGAAGGTTGGAGCGAAGTGTTTTTTGCATTCTAGGACAAAAACTTTTAATTGGTTATTTTGATTGAACTGAAAGGAGGAATTCATATCTTTTGCATTATTTTTCCCCGTTGTCTTGGGGCTTTAGCGACCTGGTGTTATAGTAATAGTACTTCTCCATGCACAAAGTTTAATGAGGCATGTTAGGATTTTGTCCCTTTCTATGTTTTAAAATACTGGTCTGGCTGTCTGTACTTTTTAGGTGTAGTTTTCTCCCATTCTTACTGTCCGTCCTGTCTGCGAGTGGTATGTAGTTTTGGAGCCTGCAAAACTCTATAATAAAAAGAAAAGAAAAAAGCAAGAAAATGCAAACTCAATAAACAGTGATTATTCGTATCAGGCCTTTGATGATGCCATCGCAGAGCTGGATACACTGGGTGAGGAATCTTACAAGGACAGTACATTGATTATGCAGCTTCTCCGAGACAATCTCACACTTTGGACTTCTGATACCACGGTAAGACTCTCTCTCTCTCTCTCTCTCTCTCTCTCTCTTGTGAAATGCATATCCATCCAAACAGCAGCTTTCGTTAGTGTATACTTACCTTCTCCTGGTCATGGACACGAGGAAAAGATTTGTCAGGAAGGCCATGACCTTTGTGTGCAACCTAGGATATGGACTAGGGTGATATGTGAAATACTAGCATGTCAAATAATATGTGCCGTATTGCTTTGATCATTGCCAATCTGATCATTCAATGGTTTTTCTGTTGTAAATGATGATTCCAGGATGATGCCGGGGATGAGATCAGGGAAGCTTCAAAACAAGAGTCGGGTGATGGACAGCAGTGACAACTTAGTAGCCTAGTCTTGTACTCCTTATTTTGTGATTTTCGACTACTCTTCGTATTTACTGCTGAAGTTGTTTGATATTAGAACAGGTTTTAGTCTGATAAAAGAAACATGTTTAGTACAATTTGTTGTGATGCTATTTCCATCGCCATTTAATAATTAGAGTTGGAATACAGCTATTTCTTGTATACTGATGTGTTGGCTTGTGTCGATGAGCTTTGTATTTTTGAATAATTCAGAGTATTTAACAAATCAATTATCTTTTAGCCTCCTTTTATCATACCCAGATATCTTTGTCTAGCCATGGGGTTTCTAGTGTGTATATCTTGTGTATGTGAGTTTGATTTATCTCATCTTTGAATGAAGGTTCACTAACAATTGTGCGCAAACTGACCTTGACACCATTGTTTTAAGAATGTCCACGATATCATATCAATGAACATGTTGCAATCTTAGTGTAGTAACATTTGATTTTCAAACTTTGGCTGAATCACAGATGGCATCACAAACCATGCAGGCCAACTAAATTGCCCCAAATGAAATTGGCAACTTGTAGCATTTACAAACTTTAATCAATTCTTGAATATTAGGCAAACTGTTGCAATCAATTTCTGCATATTACTACTATATCATATCAACCACATCTTCATAAATTACAATTGTACAGGTAAATAACATCAGGTCTCATACAAGTTACTACCATGTGGGATTATAATTTCCATCATTCTATATCATTTTCCTATGGATTCAACAATGTACAGTGCAGACTGAAAAAATTATCATTATATTAAGTGGCACAGTGGACCTTCTCTATATACCCAGAGTAACAAGATTTTTTCACAATCTACAATGTTGTGTTGGAAATTAGCCGTACTTCATACAGATCATTCTCTCCCTTTACTGCAAGCACAACGCTACGAAGATTAGTCCAAACAAGTCTGATTTCAAAGTCACATTAAAGGTCAATGGAATTTGAGAACTAACCAATTTCAGATGATATTCCAGGTCCAAAGAAAGACGTAAATTTTGCCTATCAAGAGTGAAGTGGATTAGAATATTAGTTGTGAAACTATATGGATGTGTTTACAGTATCGTTGTTTTACCTGTCTTTTTTCGAAATCTGATAACTGCAGAGCTTTTGCCTCAAATACCAGCACTAGACAGTATTTACCATCCTCAGTCACCTGAAACATAGAAATTACCAAATGAAATCAGCAGCTGAAATAAAAATCAGAAGAGGAGGAAAAAAAGGTTGACAAATGACGATACTCAATAAGCATAAGGCGATTTGCAAACAACACAATTATTGAAGTTCTGGTTATGTGATGTCGATGTCCTTTCAGGACAGTGATGAAAATCCACGAATTTCTTAGTGAAGGCAGAATAAGAACAGTGACGTGTGGATTAGGTGTACATGAGGAGTTTGAAGGCTGCCATTGACAAAAACGCAGTATAAACATGGAAAAAGGTAAAGGAGTGCACGGAGTATCTAACTGTGGACCGGTTGGTCCTTGGGGATTTCTCGGTTATAATAAGGTCCAACTGAATACAACTGTCAACATCCAAATAGTGGAATTGTAGGATCCACAGAGATTTCAGATATAGTTTAGGTGGGAGGATAATTTATTTATATCTAGAAATTATAAAGTCTAACTTGGGACTTTAGAAATACCGCCAGTATTTTTGAAGGATCCAACATGGGGACGGCAACATTTTTGGAGGGTCCGAGTAACATAGGATAAAAGAACTACTCAGCATATTATTTCATAAGAGGAAGCAAATCATTGATTAGAAACATAATCAAGTTCAAGGAGCATACTTCTTCTCGAATATTTTGTAAGATTGGAGCACTTCTACGTGGTATTCCTCCACCCTGCAACGAAAAGAGCGAAGAAAAGGAGTACTCAGAAAATTTTATCAACAGATAGACTTGATGTTTAAGACCGACAGTCAACATATTGAATATTTTGAACACATGTTACAAGTTTTAGATAGACAGATGTTGTTCTCGTTGCCAAAGCTATTTTGTGTCTATTCCACTACAAAGGTACATCACTGTCAGAATTGGGGCATAAAATCTGGCAATATGTGCGGCTGATATGAAGCTACTAGATGGAAGACAAAACTCATTGAACCAAAAGAATGGAAAAGAAGAGGATCGTGCGACAAAGTTTGAGGATGAACTTTTCATGAATTTACTCATTTTATAGGGTTTTGAGTCGATGGTTAACCCATCCGAACAACATTCCTGAAAATTGATCACAACCTAGTGTCATCTTTTCTCTACGTTTTATTAATAATGAACTTGCACGAGTCTGTATTTGCCTGCTAACAATTTAAGCTTAAAATTGCGAAACGGCTTCTTAAAGACCCAAATCAATCACTTCCACCATATGGTAAGAAGTTGCTAAAGAGAATCTTTCGGAAGGAGAAAGCATGTTGCTGCATACAAAGCTTCTGGATTTAGCAGATTCTTATAAATGAAAAATATATAAAGAACAGGGTACCCGTTCTAGCTAAACTAAAAAATAGCCACAAGAAAGTTCGCTGCTCAACCTATGATGAAAATTGCTTAGTTATGTAACAAGCTATTAGAATGCAAAACACATTTATTTTAACATTTACCATGGTGCGTGCATAATTTTACCTATAGGCTAAGCCCATGAGAATGACGAGTTTTGCGGTGGAGATACAATGTCAACTTAAATACTTCTTTTTTCTAGGAGTTTTCCATTGAGTTATGAAGCTCACCTCATTCAAAAACTCAAAGTAATTAAAATGTGGGACATGTCATGTTTATTTGTTATATGTTCACCAGAAAATTCATCAGTGTTTGCTTCTTATTAAGATCAGCTTCTAAACACAACGATAAGGGAAATTACCAGTCCAAATTGGAAAATACGCTTCAATGCCTCATCCAAATGCTGCTCATCCCCATAACGGTATCTTATCACATCGCTCCTAACCTTATAGAATAAAAATCCTATTACTAGTTAGTCAGTAACTGAAGAATGTATCTATCCTGAATATGAAATAACTAAAATGAAATCTGGGAGTACAATCATAAGGAAGTATTAGTAGCAAATCATCAATAGTAGGAAACAATTGTGTTTAGACTTCATTTTATCTTAGTAGAAGAATCGCATCAGGAATTGTAGAAGTTTGACTTAACCTAGCGAGAAGCTACTCACTGCATATTAAAATGAATGTCTAAGTCTCTGATTCATAGTCATCAAGATAAGAATAGCACATATATACTCCCCATATCCCAATTTATGTGGCACACTTTCCTTTTTAGTTCGTCCCACAGAAACAACTTAATTCAAGATTTTTCCTTTTACCCTTAATGAAATGATTTATAGCCACACAAATGGTCAAGGAGTGTTTTTGACCACAAACTACAAAAGTTTTCCTTTCTTTATTAAACTTTTGTGTCAAGTCAAACAACGTCACATAAATTGGAATGGTTAGTCCAGGGAACATAAAGGATCACTGTTACTTTGGTCTTTTGGTAACGGGAAAGAGGCAAAAAATTGTATTCGCCTATTAGGAGGAGTAAAGGTGGAGAAGAAATATTTTTTATTAACAGCAGTAAGGTGGACTTCAAGAAATCATGGTGTAACCTAAGGTTCGATAAAAATAGTATTTTACAGGATGTTAAAAACTATTTTTGGGCTGCTGGAAAAGCTAAGGGGGATGTTTAACTTCAGAAGGGACTATTATCTTTGACTTCTGCCTATCACAAACTTTTGGCTGAATAACCATGCTAAAATACACCCCTTCCCAAAAAAGTTGGAGCTTCTTGGTATGCATTGGCGTGCTTTGGGAAAGGTCAAGGTGACAGGAGGGTTTTCAGAAGAACATTACCTGCTTAAGGACTGGAGTGGCACATTTTTCCCTTAGTAGTTCAGCATCTGCATATGTCAGGCATGGCACAGGTTTGAGCTCTGCATACTGAAAAGTAAAAGAGAGTAAGTTATCCAATGAAACTGATCTCCCCACCAGGATCATCAAGGTGGCGGATTAAAGGTGTGACCACATGTTCATGCATGACAGCAGAAATATTTGCTTCAGTGAATTAAACAACACTAGACAGAACATACTTCAAAGCATGGATCCAATAATTCATTACTGAGATCCTACGTCTTATTAACTTAATACAAGCAAGTTGGTCAAGAAGAGGAGAGCTAAGATCACCTTAAGAGCCATGCCAATTATTGCAAGTGGGAAACCATATGTCAACATAATTGCAGACCACTCGGAACCTGGAAGAATGTTAAAATATGCCCCAAAACCATACCTGTCGAGTGTAATGAACAATAGTAGTCAAAGTAGACTTAAGGTCAAATTAAATGTGTCAAAAATGAGAAAACAAGAAAGGAAATGTGACCTCCAATAATCTCTTTTCTTTGCTATGAAAATAAAAGGGGAGAGAAAAGAAAAGAAGTGTGGGACTCAGAAGAATCAAAAGGACAGGAGAAATATGAAAGCCTATATATGAATGAACAAAATTAAAGCCCTTCATTGAAGTATTTCTTTGTCAATTTAGACAACAGAAAGTCAATAATATAAAGTATGATGAATTAATTATACTCACGAGAGAAGTGAAACACCAAGACCAAGTCCAATAACTCCAAAAGAAACCTGCACATGCGAGTGAGTTCAGAGAACAAGTGATAATTCCTTCATGACCAGTAGATTTGAGAACATTGATGGCCTATAAAGCTGTTCATTTTCATCAAAATTGAATTTCTTACTAGACCAAGAAAATTCCAGTATTATAGGACCCAAATAAATTGATATAGGATAAAATTGCAATCTTTCTTGATGATGTAAAAGCAAAGAAAAGTCCAAGTCAGATGGGTTTTAACACTAAGCACACAACGTAGTTGTGCATTATAGTAAGGAAAAACACATGATGAAAAGAAGAAAATAGTCCACATTAGAGCAAGGAAAAACTCCATAATTAGTGCAGTAAAAAAACCCATAAACATTACAAAAATGATGTAACGTAAAGGAACTGAAACGACTACAGTGTAAAAATATATTATCAGTCAAGCTCAAAAATCATCTTTTCCGATAACCATGGTGTGCGGTATGGCTACAGGACTGTCCGCAAGGCTATCATCTTCTGATTGCCATGGTGTCCGGTATGCCAACAGGACTGTCCGCATTGGCCACAACACAGAAAGATATCATTTAGTGTTTTATTTATGGTGGAATTAGAACTTGAAACCTCATGGTGCTCAACCCACTTTATTGACCACTAGGCTACACCCTTAGGTGCAGTTCAAAGATTATCTTATTTGACTGCAGAAGTAAAGTTTTACTTTTCTCACTCGAAATCCAGTCACTAGTTCTTTTCCACTAAATCTCTGACTACCTCTTCTCTTACTCACTGACATATTCCTCTATAATGTTTTCTTTGTCCTTATTATACTCCCTCCATTTCATGTTATACGACATGTACTACTGCATTGAGTTTCAGATTTTAAAATATTACTACCAAACTAGTTACTATTAGTTTGATAGAGAAAACATTGACAGAATTTAAAATTTGAATACTGAATCATTGAAAGTTGAATAAAACATCATTAGTTGGAACAGTATCAAACATTTTGAAAAAGGAGTATTATTGTGCCAAATATAAAATCATTCAAGAAAGAACCTCATAAATACAACAACTATGTCTCGGTTCCAAATAAGTTAGGGCATCTAACCTCAATGGTCATAACTTCCCGTACAGAGCTCAAATTGACGAACAGTTAGCAGCATTACAAACTAGACTCAAAAGGGCTTTCATTTGATAAGTAAGTCCATAGAACTTAAACTCATAACAACCACTGGTCTTAAATTTTTCTCTTAGAAATTGAACTTACGCCTAGCGGACATAAGTTCATTAAGAATGCCGGGCATAACTTGTGGATATTATGATGCGAAAATATAAACTTATATATCCAACAACAGAAAAAAAAAAAAAAGCTATTTGGGCGAATATGCAAATGACCCCATAATCCTTCTCCAAATGAGTCAACTAAATCAAAAGATAAGTACCTTAGCAAGTGAAAACTCTTCATCGGGAACAATAGCGTTGCCGGATGAAGTTATAGCAGAGGTAGGCTGAGACGAATCAGCAGCTTTAGTAACAACCTTAAGTCGAAGACGATACTGGGTTTTCGCCAAAATTGAATCTTGATTACTGAAAGTGGTCAATTTGTGCACAAGTGGTGGCAATGTAAGAGGTAATGAAGGTCGAATTTGGGCATGAATTTGAGTGTTATTGAAGACAGCGAAACTCTGAGAACAGAAAAGGGTTCCTCCAGCTCCTCGCATGGCTGCTACTGTTTTCACCATTTTCGGTAGGATTTGGAATTGGAGGAGAACAAGAGGCTGTAGTGCAGAGATACAGGGAAGAGGAAAAGCAAAGCGCCAAATGTTTTGAGAAAATTTGGATGATGATGTTGTGGCATTATATCTACTTCAAGTTTTTTTTTTCTTTTTCAATTAATATATTTTTAGAATCTCAAATTTAAGTTTTGAAAAAATAGAGTTTTGTTTTGAGAAAAGACATAAAGAGACCATCGAAGTTGTCCCATATTTGCATAAAGACATCTAAACTTTTAAAGTGTCCTATAACACCACTAAACAACTATATATCGTTGTAATTTGACCATTTTTACTCATTCCATCATCTATGTAATGCGCGTGTTGCTCACTCTCTAGGTAACCCGACCCGACCTTTTTTTTAAAAGAAAATTCATGAACTCCTTTTCATTTCATTTCTCAACTTTTTCCTAAAAAATCAAACGAAATACAAAGTGTTGTTGTTGACAATCTCGTTGTTGATCGTTGTTGATGTGTATTTGTGAAGATTCTTGGAGATTGAAGGTCTAACATGTTAGGGTTCTAAAATCTTCACTTTTTTCGATTATTCTGATTTTATGGATTATTATAGTGTAGAAGTGTTAGAATCGACCTCCTACAGTTGCCATTGTTACAAATACGATTCAACATTGCATTTGACATTTTCAATCAAAAACTAACCACAAAATTGAGAAGAAATTCAACCATAAAAAAACTTCAAATTAACGTTTATACTGAAAATTAAAAGAGAAAAGACGAATTCCTACCTTATTTTCTTGAGGAAGATGATGAAGTCGTCAAAAAGAGAGAATCAATATTGTTCTTGCCATGGAAATCAAAATTTTAGGGCTACCAAAGGCTATTTTTGAGTTTAAATTGGGGAAGATACAAAAATTGATTAAACAATTAATATTAAAGAAAAAAAAATGACATGTGGCTGTTTTAAACTGGTAAATAAAAAGGAAAAATGACCCATGACGCGCCTAACGTGCGTGTAAACAACCCAGATGAGTTAATGGGTAAAAATGGCTAATTTACAACGATATATAGTTGTTTAGTGGGATGATGGGATACTTCAAAAGTTTAGGTGTCTTTATGCAAATATGGGACAACTTCGATGGTCTTTTCATGTCTTTTCTCTTTTGTTTTATTTCGATTTTGATTGTTATGATATTAAAATTTAACTACCTTACTTTTGAGTGTCTTGACACTATTCAAATTTTAGCTTTATGTACATGTTTTTTATTGTCCAAGTATATGTCATATGTATATCTCTAGCTTTCAAACAACTTCATAGAATCTCCTCAAAAGGCTTATGACAAAGCTCCTATGAAGGTTATACGGAGATGCTTCAAGGTTAAAAGATATACAAAGGACATATACTAAGGTGATAAGAAACATGTATGATGGAGTCGAATAACAATATTAAAAAAAACTTATAGCACTTTTCAATTGTGATGGGACCAGAATTCATAGATGCAACATTCAAAATGTGGTGTTATGGTGTATTTTACTTGTGAATGATAATATTTGTGATGGAGCTAACTCTAGAGGTTTGGAGACATCCTAAAGTCGTCTAAATGGTTGAGGTTGAATGGAACTTGGATATGAATTGAAAATTCAGTGACATAATATATGAGGTTGACATGAAAGTGAAAGTTGATATACATGTCTATCATTAGAAAAGAGGCCTCAAATATATTGGAGATTATTAAAGTAAATGAAAATGTCACTTACCGTATCGGTGCAACTGAATGAAATAGTGGCCTGCATCTAAAGTCTCGTGTGATAAAAATGTGTCACAAAAACTTAAATATAGATATAAAATGGTGATTCAATCGTGTTATATGAAGCGGAGTGTTATCAAATTCAAAAACTCTCACGTTAAAAAGATGAAGGTGGCAAAACGAGAATTTTGTGATAGATATGTCGACATACTAAGAGAAATAAAATTATAAATGAAGATATTTAAAATAAGGTAAAAGTGACCTTGAAAGAGAATAAGCTGCTAAAATGAAACTGCGATGATTCAAATAGTGAAAATCTTCTACTACTAATGAAAAATAATATATTAATTCAAAACAATCTGTTTTCTATTTGCATTTTCATCATATAATCCATAAATTTTTCTTTTCAAACGAGTAACTCAGAAAAATTATTTTCAAAATAATATGTGTAAATTACATAAATTTCACCGTTTTAATATGAATTACAATCTATTCCTAATAAGTTTCTAATTAAATTAATTTCTTAAAAATTAAAAAATCAAATCGAATACACGATATGTAGCTCAAATACATTAAATACTAATATTTTTATTTTTGTTAAAATTACAATACATTAATAAGTTTTTTTTTTTTTTTTTTTAAAAACCTCTCATCAACCTCCAAACAGGATAGTTCACAAATAAACAAAACCTTACTCACTAACCTTTTCATGGCAACATCATCATCAAAGAGTGCAATTTTTGTCCTATGGAATCCAAAAAAGAAAGCGAATCAACGCCCAAAATGGATGAAACCCACAAACCATTCTCAATTTTTATCAACTTCAGTGCAAGAATCTTGAAGAATTACTGGTGAAATCCTTGCTGCAGCTCAGGTGTGTTTTCAAAATTTTGTCTTGCTTTAATCTGTAGTCAACAATTTATTAAGTACCATCTTAGCTTATTAGGTAAAAACGCGGACTATAGCCACCATAAGCTTATGTTGAGTTGTTAAAAGAACAATCTTTTGCGTTGTTCTGTTAGGTATTTACTTTGTGGGTCTGTTATTAACAAATCTTTAGAGATTGTGGGTTATTCAATGGATTGATTCGTCTTGCCGATGGGGCAAAAGAATTGTTTTATCGAACCCCAACCATTATAAGTAAAAGAAATTGCCTTATTCTAGACCTAGGTTGAAGAATACCACGTTTCGTAAGTGGTTTTGGATTTGGTGAGTTAAGTGATGATTATAAGGTTGTATATATACACAAACTAGTCTCTCGGCTTATGCATTGCACGTGGTTATCAAGTCATGTAGTCAAAATGATTGGACATTGCTTTGATGTTGGATTCTAACTATTTTTGTAAAATAATGTTTTTGTGAATGGTCAATGTTGATTGTTGAATTGTGACTTGTGACTTGTTTGTTGAAGTTAAGATAACCGGATATCTTCTGAACCTATCTCCACATGAAGAATGAGATTTTAATAGGGTCTGTAAGATAAATAATTCTTTTCATTCTCTTTACTGCATTGTACAAGTTCAGCCCTTGCATTAGAGATCTCCTTGCTAGAAAAATTAAATTTTGATTCCAAGACCATATTAAGCACAAATATCTATCCGTTAAATGCATCATATGAACATCAGCTACATTCTAGCTTTTAGTTGTTCTACTCTAGGATCGGAACAGGTATTAGGTCCTATTATGATATGAACTTTTATGGTAGAGAAGCTAATCCTTGATCTCCAAGTTTCGAAGTATGTGGTTGGTCCCAAGGATTGACCATAGACGGATTTCTTGATCATTACAAGATAATGATATGAACTTATGATGTATGTTGAGGCTTAAACATGATCTGCATCATCTAAAAAACAAAAAAAAAATAGGTTATTGCTGATTTTCCTAGGCACTTTCAGATGCACTCAAGGGTGTGGTCTAGAGGTCAATGAAATGGATTGAGAACTATAAGGTATTAGGTTCAAATCCTACCAAGGAAAAAGCCACTTGCCTGCTGGTGCTTGTGCCGGTGGGATGTAACCATAAACAGTGAAATTAGTTGAGGTGCGCACAAGCTGGCTGGACTCCATGGTTTTAAAGAAATGAAAGAAAGATTGGCAAATAGGAAAGGTTCACTTGAGATAAATAAAATTTTCCATGGTTCACTTGTATTTCTGCTATGGTTCTTGGACCACAATTGAAGTAGAAGAAGATAATGTCAATTAGACTATTTTAACTTTTCTTTATACTTATTCTGGCTGTTTTACTACTGTTTTTAGTTGTGGATGTGTCATATATTCTTCTTGTGGTATGGTACTTATTGATTGTCTCGTTTTGTTTTCTTTTCTCTTAATGGCAGGTGCCAGATGTAGGAAGTGTCACTCCTTCACCTATTGGGTCAAGAAGATCATCAGACTATCATAACAATGAAGATCAAGTGAGTGCCAATTAATAGTCATTGTTCGAAATAAAGATGATTTTATTTGGATATTCTTGTTGAACAAATGTTTGAAACCTTTTTATATTTGATGAAGGTTCTATACAGTAATATTTTGCTATTTCATGAAGCTAATATACCATTAGGCTGAGTGTCTAGTGACTAATTTTATCATTCAAAATCAAAGCTATCACTTACATCATGGATGAAATAAGAACTGGCCAAAAGTAAATAGGCTACTTCCATCCTTAATTATAACATGGAAAACAATGGAATAACATGATGCTAAGATTTAAAAAAAAACTGAAAAATGTACTAACTAAGCAGAATGAATTGTTAGTATGAATCCTTCAACTCTCATATTTGAAATGCTTGCAGGCAGTACTCCTGAAGCAATAAGTGTGATGTTAGAAGTAAGTGTGCTATGGTTTTTTTCCACATCATCAATAGGTAAATTGAACTTCCATGCCCTCCACATGCATTATGAGATATTAATAGGAAAATCCTTCTCCATAATGAACTTATAGATCTCCTTCTATTTCATCTCTATGCATTATGTACTCTCATGCACCTTTTATTGTGTATTCTCTCGACATGTAGGTTTGGTTCTATTATTTTTTGATATTTATTCATTTAAAACCAAAATAAGTCAAATCTTACAACAACAACAACAACATACCTAGTGAAATCCTACTAGGTGGGGTCTGGGGAGGGTAGAGTGTGCGCATACCTCACCACTATCGTGGAGGTAGAGAGGTTGTTTCCGGAAGACGCTTAACTTTAGTACATCAAACCCAACTAAAAGAAGGAAAAGAACCATAACAAAACAAAATAGTGTGATAATCGCAACATAATAAACCACATATGACCATAACTACAAGGGTACGAGTAATACTGTGATAGGCACTAGTCACTACCAAGCCTAGAGATGCGTATCGATTGGTTCAGTTTTGAAGTTTATAGGTTTGACTTATTGGTTATTGGTTTGTAGAGATGTTAAATCGTTATAGAACTATTAATATATTGACTTATCGGTAATTGGTTTATCGGTTATTGATTGTTATTAATTCGGTTATCAGTTTAATCGTTAAGATTTGACATAAAAATAATCATTGAAAATCACTTAGAAACAAGGTGACAAACAAAATGAACCATGCACATGAGTTCATAAGTTACGTCTTGTTCAAAAGCAAACACTTTTAAATTGTAAAATAACCAAGAGTTTGAGACAATAAAAAATAAAAATAGAAACCAAACTCTAAGTCAAGGATTTTATATACAAAATAGTATAAATATAATTATTTAATTATTATCGGGTTATCGGTTGACCCGATAAGAAAAAACCTCAAATTGTTAAGAACCGATAACCCGATAAGGAAAAAATATTAAAACTGTTATCAAAACCACGAAGCTCATTATTGATAAACTAATAACTTTTTTTTTCAGTTCGGATTATCGGTTTGGGTTCGATTTTGAACAACCCTAACCAAGCCTACTAACCTTCTACCCTGATACGCGACCTCTGTTCCTTCCAATCTAGTGTTGTCTTTGGTATCACCTACTCTCAATTCTTTTTTGGCCTACCTCTACCCCTCCGTAAACCCCAACACCCAACCTCTCGCACCTCCTCACTAGGGGATTTAGCACACCTTCTCTCACATGCCCAAACCATTTCAGTCTCACTTTCTTCATCTTGTCTGGCATAAAGGCTACTCCGACATTCTCCCAAATAACCTCATTCCTAATTGTGTCATTTCTAGTATGCCCATATAGCCGTCTCTACATCTTCAATCTCCCCAAAGTGCATCTCCCCCAAATGCATCTTCTGTACATGTGAATTCTTGGATGACTAACACTCCACCCAAAAACAAGGGCGGTCTAACCACCACTTTGTAGAGATTACTAATAAGTTTATGTGGTACCTTCATTAACATACAAGACTCTAGAGGCAAGCCTCCATTTCATCCATGCCGCGCCAATGCATTGTGTGACATCATGGTTGATGTCCCCACTATCCTGGATTGCGCATCCAAAATACTTAAAACTTTCTCTTTTGGGAATACTCTGTATGACAAGCCTCACTTCCATGACCGCTTCATCCAATGCAACACTACAATAAGTCAAATGTTACCGCAATTTTAAATTGAAATACTAAATCAAATGGAAATCAATTTTTTCAAGTCGACTTCGTTTGATTTGGTGCAATTTTCTGATTTTCCTTTAACACCTTACACCCCTATGTGAAGTTATATTACATGACAATAATCACTCTTATTTATTTTTTTAAAGTAAACCTCATTATCGAAGTAAATTGACCTTTCATAATTTATTTAACAGAAGTCCCTCTCATCTATATATAGAAAAATATTTATTTGAAGATAATTGGTTTTACAAGAAAAGGTTCTGAGCGACTCAATGAGGAAGAACTCCTGTTATGACTTCCACACCAAGAAGAATAGAATAGAGCAAGGTTTCTAAACCACTACAAAAGAAAGTTGAAATTCGCTAAGAAGTTTGTTACTAATCCGTCATTAAATTTCTCGTAGCTAAAATAAACTTTTGATAATCCGTCGCTGATCTACAATGCATTTGTTGTACAACTACAAAATTGGTCTGTAGCTAATTATTTTTAAAATAGTGATGTAGTACAAGCGGTAAACGTAGATAGGTTGAACTATTGGTTTGGTGAAACAAATGAATGGACCGAAAGTTTTAACCACAAAATGAGAACATTGAGCCGAGACAAGCTCAAGGCCCCATTAATTAGGAAAACTTTTGTGAGAAGAGCGATATACAGTGTGAATCTATTTCATGTCCTATTACAAAGATAAGAAAAAGGAAGAGCGGAAAGAACAATGAATATTTAACTTGATTAGCAACCAAAATAAAGCATTTTAATAAAATAGTAATATTCTTTTTATTACTTAATTTGCACTTCTAAGAGAATATCGCTACACATTATAGAACCCTAGATATTCAATTCCATCCTCTTTCACCGCCGCCAACCTCTCTTTCCTCTTCATCATAGTTCATCATTATCTCTCCCTTCACCATCTCCAATTTTGAAGATCTATAGTAGTTTTTTTGTCATGAAACTCAACCAGGCCTTACCAAATCTTTATGGCTTTTGGGTTCATCACGAAATTGGAAAAGTAATATAGGACAGAGGGAGTACAAAAGAAAACACAAAAGAACTATTGAGAGAATTTTTCTCTAAAAGGAATGATGAATTAGGTAATCGACCATAAAACTCACAAGTCACAAATACCCAAAACCTTGTACTAACCTTTTACATAGCAAAATCAAATTTCAAAGATTGCAAAATTTTCCACCCTCAAATGGAATCCAAGGGAGATGAAGCCTCCCATCAACCCTCAAATCGGATCAAACCCACAAGCCATTCACAATTTTCAGTAACTTCAATGCAAGATGCTTCTAGCTTGGCGATTCCCACCCTTCTACCGGAACTCATAACTGAAATTCTCTTAAGGTTACCAGTGAAATCCCTCCTTCAATTTAAGTGTGTTTCAAAATCTTGGCTTGCTCTAATCTCTAGTCAAGATTTTATCAAGACCCATCTTAGTTTATCAGCAAAAAACGAGGACTACAACCACCATAAGCTCATGTGGAGAAGTTGCTCCAATTTTAAGGTTTGTTCGATTAGGTCTTTACTTTGTGGATCTGTTGTTGAGGCATCTGACTTGGAATATCCCTACAAATCTTTCAACATTGTGGGTTCAGCCAATGGGTTGATTTGCCTTACCGATGGGGCATACGAGTTAATTCTGTGGAACCCAACAATTAGTAAGTACAAGAAATTGCCTGCTTCTAGACCTAGGTTGAAGAATACCAACATTTTCACATATGGTTTTGGATTTGATGAGTGCCATGATGATTATAAGGTTTTAGGTATATTTGGTAGGTATAAAAATGGGCTTTTGGAGGACACCCAGGTCAACATATATAGTCTAAGCAGTGATTCTTGGAGAAGTAAGGATGATTTTCCAGGTGGGTTGCAACTTCTTCAATCAGGTACATTTGTAAATGGGAAGCTTTATTGGGCTACTATTAGTGGTCTTAATTTGAACAATGGTATGGGGACTAGGGGCATCATTTCTGTTGATATGGCTGATGAGAATTGGGAAAAGGTAGAGCAACCTTCTTGTGTAGGAGAGGATTTTGGTTTGAGGCTAGGAGTATTGGGTAATTATCTTTCTATACTCTGTAATTCTCATTCTCACGTAAATTTATGGGTTATGAAGAAGTATGGGGTTAAAGAGTCTTGGGCAAAAATGTATACCATCAAACGTCCCATCCCTGGAAAATATGTGGTTACCACTCCGTTTTGCATGTCAAATAAAGGTGAAATTCTGGTTGTGTTTGGATCAACTTCGGCCATATACAATACAAAGGATGACACAATAAAATATGCAGAGATTACTAACTTTGGTTCCTGTATGAAGAGTGCTTTCTACATTGAAAGCCTTGTTTGTCCCATTTCACACCCAAAAAAACAAACAGCCGAGGATACAGTAAGAATGGAGGCTGCAAAGACTCAGATGAATGACGATTATGTAAGTAATGAATTTAAGATTCCACGTCAAGCATTTCTCACAAGTGCTTCTCAATTCTGTTTCTTTTGTAAAATATACAAAAATACATTGCATATTTATGGCACCATATCTGCTTCGAGATCTTCCATGTCCTTTTCCTTTTGGCGTATTTCCATTAAACAACTTTTTGCGTGAACATTTGTCTAGTTGTAGAGTTTGGTATCGTCAACACTCAAAATAAATGGCCTTGGAAATCGTTTCTCTTTGGATGCAGTGTTTTAAGTGGATGTGTCGTGCCTCTAGACCAATTAAGAATGAGAGCTGATGTCTGATGTCTGATGTAGTATCTTACTTTTGTTGTTTTCCTTGTTTCTATAGCTTACTATCTATAAATCATCCCTGTTTTTCATCACTTTAGTTATTTGACCAATCATTGGCCAAAACTTCTTTCAGTTTAGCAGTAACATTGACTTGCAAAACTGGTTCGAATGAGAAAGTGATCGAGAAAATATGCTGATCTGATCATGAGACTGGGAAAGGAGTACCAGTAAACGCAGGATATTATAGGAGAAATATATTTGAGTATGGAACTTTCTGTAATAGGTCCCTCTACAGTAGAGCACATGAAAGTGAAGGATCTTTCATCTTTCTTATCTGAAACTAGAAGGTTCCAAGTCAAACAGTAATGAGGTCTTTTGTTTGAAGACTAAATCATAGATGCTTCCTTCCCACCTTCTCCTTCCTGGTGTATCGATAGGGATTTTAATCTCGTGAGAGGCAGTTATTTAATCTTGTTCCTTAATAGTAATGACTTGTATCTAAGTTGTATTTTATAGAATCCACACATATTCTGATTGATCTTTGAGAATATTAATAGTTCAAAAGGAACAAGGTGCAATTGTCATATGTAGCCTAGTAGACCAACCTGTTTAATGCGATTAAATTGAAACTCTAGTTTGTTAATGGTATCAAAAATATTATTTTGATCAAAGGTAAAAGCTTTCATTGATAATAACAAGGACAACTTGGCCGTATACAAGTGAGTGTGATAAATCAAAAAGTGGAGAAACGTTCAAAATATGGTTCTCCAAAAGACACTCACTCCTCTATACGGACATGAACTACATGGGTGCTCCAAATGAAAATGGTTCTCCTATATCTCTCTTTCCAAATGACTCATATCAAAGCAAAAGGAGTAGTATTTCAAGCTTTTTGCCTTCTTCTCCTAACTCCACTCTTCCAGCCGAGAAGCAACTCCTTAATGGTTCTTGGCATAACCCAAGAAACTCCAAACCATTTAAAGATATATTCCCATAAAGTCGTGGCTTAATTGCAATGTAACAGAATATGGTCCACCTCCTCACCTGCTCCTTACAAAGGAAACACCACCTCAAGCAAACAACCTTTCTTTTCCTAAGATTCTCCGCTGTTAGAATCACTCCTCTAGTAGCTAACACCTTCCTTGGGACTCAGCACCTTGGGTATCCAGATCGAGACAAAGGGAAAACTATCCTCTGCCCTATTTTTCATTCCCCAACTCTAAACTCAAAGCATTGGGTCTGTTGACTGGCTCACGTTGCTTTTTAAGTAAACCTAGCTATCTCTGAAACTCGGTCACTTCCCAATCGCAGAAAGTCCTCCTAAAGCTCAAATTCCATACAGTCCTCGTCCCCGTCCCCGTGCATCCTAACTTGCTGAACAGACAATTTCCAGTGGCAGGAGGCTCTATACAATAACGAAAATTCATCCTTGAGCACCAAACTTGCACGCCCTTTTTCCCTCAAAAACTTACCATATTCTCTTCCCGAACTTTGAAGGCAATGTTATCATTAAAAACATCCCACCCTTCATGATATTCCTCCACACACTTAACCCGGAAGGCATTGTGATCACATTTGTTGTTCATCCCCCTCCCATCTCTCCATATTTATCTGCTATCATCCTTATCTATAAGGTTCCTCCCTCCATCGCAAATCTCCACAACCATTTACCCAGGAGTGCTTTGTCGAAGACCTACAAGTCCTTAACCCTTAGCAGCTCCATTATTTAGTAGATGTCATGGCTTACCAACAAACTAAGTGAAATTTCTTTTCAACCTTTTTAACTTCCCTATCACACCTGTAGGGGCGTTGAATATGGACATCCAAGTTTTGGCCATGACTTTATCAAGACCCTTTTTATGACGACACACATCTGGCCCTTCTTGGACCCTGTGTATAGTGGGAGCTTTAATACAGTGGGCTGCCCTTTACACCTAGTCTATGTCCAGTGCTCAGTAAGTCTACCAGGAAAACTTAACTATTTTCACGCTAAAAGTTCGGCAGAGTTTTCCCTATATGAGAGAAATTCATAAATGTAAACATTTAAGCACGTAGTAAACAAGAACCTAACATACTACAATACCAACCTATTAAGTCTCAGAGAAAATCAAATTGAGGATAAGTGAAAATGCCATTTTTAGGGTAAGTGAGGGATGTTTTTTGTTCGTTGTGACAGTGAAAGGGTGTTGTCTAAGTTTGGAATATAGTTAAGATTTTTAGCCAAAACCTCCATTTTAACCCTTTTCTCGTTAAAGAAAATAAGTGATACTAATGGTCTTCAATGGTATAATAGTTTGGAGCCTTGGGATATCATTTCTGTTGATATGGATGATGAGAAATGGGGAAAGGTTGGGTGATCTTCTTGTGTAGAAAGACATTTTAGTTTGTGGATAGGAGTGTTTGTAAATGATCTTTTTGGACTTTCTGATTACGCCCTAGCACTTGCATAGATGTGTGGATTATGAACGAGTACGAGGTTAAAGAATCTTGGGCTCATTTTGATATTAACATGCTTTGTAGGATGCATAATTTTCTCTTCTCCTCTTTATTCACATCGTTCAAGTTCAGCCCTTGCATTAAATTTGATTCGAGGCCAAATTAAGCACAAATATCTATATATTACGAGCAACATATGAGCAGTAACAACCGCCTAGATTCTAGCTGTTGTACTATAGGACCGGAATAAGTATTAGGTCCTATCATTGCAAAGATAAAACAAAATAAAAATAAAAATGAAAGGTCCTATTATGATATGAAATTATGGTAGAGAGGTGATCCTTAATCTCTAGGTTTCCAAGTATGTGGTTGGTCCCAAGAATTGGCCACAGATGGATTTCTTGATCAGAATGATCTGAACTTATGATACAGATTGAAGTTAAAACTTGATTTGAAAAACAAAAAATATGTTATTGTTGGTTTTCCCAGGCATTTTCATTTCAAAAGAAAGACTTTCACGTGCTCAAGGGTGTGGTCAAGTGGTTAATGAAGTGGATTGACAACCATGAGGCTTAGGTTCAAATTTCAGAGGAGGCAAGCCACTTACCTGGTGGTGCCTATGCTTGTGGGAGGTAGCATGTAAATTTTGAAACTAGTTGAGCTGCGCTCAACTTGGGTTGAACTTCATGGTAATCAAGAAAAAGAAAGAATTATTGGCAAATAGGAAGGGTTTACTTGAAATAAATAATTTTCCATGGTTTACTTGTAGTCTAGTACTTCTTCTACGGTTCTTGGAATGCAATTATCAGAAAAGAGAAGAAAATGTCTATGAGACTATTTGATTTTTCTTTTAGTTGTCCATGTGTCATATATTATTCTTGTGACAATTGTTGATTGTCTCATTCTTTTCTTTTCTTTTTTGGCAGGTACCAGATTTAGGAAGTGACGGTCCCTCACTAATTGGGTCAAGAAGATCATCAGATGATAGTAACAATGCAGATCGAGTGAGTGCTAGTTATCATTTCTAGGATCAACTATGATTTTGCTGAGTATTCTGGTTAGAGAACTCTTTCAAACTTTTATATTTTGATGATGTAAATTTGGAATAATTATGCAGATAACTCCATGAAACTCGAAAAGTTTGATTGGCAATGTGGTATTCTAAAGCATATCACGATTTCCTCAACAACAGATACAATGTTCTATGGAATATCACATATGTGTTCCAAGATGTTTTTAAGCACCAAGGAATCTATTTTCAGCTGCACTTCTATAATATCATTAGCCACTAAATAAACTAGGCTTCCTTGATTGCAACAACCACAATCTCAATCTTTGTAGATTGGTGAATCTTTATGCTTGAGCTAAGGGGTATCAAATAGACAAGTTGGGCTGAATTTGAGCAGATTAAAATAGGATGACTTAGAAAATAGGCAGGGCAATGACCCATCCAAAGTTACTTGGGCCGAAATGGGCTTAACAAATGGGTCATAACACAATCTGTCCAATGCTTATTAGTTTTTTTTTAAAAATAATTTGTTGAAGTATCAAATGTTTCCTTCATTATGGAAATATATAACATGTTTAACAAAAAAAACGTCTTTAATATATTTTGATAAGATTTTTCATGGGTGAATTTTAGGCTATATATCAACCTAGCTATTAAAAGGACTGAAATGAGCGGGTCAAAATGGGTTGAGTTCAATATTGACTTGCCCAAACTTGGACAGGTTGAGGCAGTCATGATTGCATGGATTGGTTTTATTGCCCTTGATTGAACATATGATCTTATTCCAGGATTGCTCTTTGACCCCAGTGGCATGCCTAGGTATATAGTTGGTAGCTCCCCTACTCTATGACCCAAGACTTCTGCCAAACTATCTGCCTCAGCCACCTAAATTATGGGATAAATGAAGCTCTTACCCCAGTTGATGTGTAATCCAGAGACTGCTTCAAAGATGATGAATATAACTCTTAGAATTAACATTTTCTCTCTCACTGCTTCACAAAAAATAAGAGTATCATCTGTGTATTGCAGATGAGTGATCTCCAAGCCATTTAGTGCTCTGTGTTCCACCTGGAAGCCCCTTAGCCAACCCTTTTTCACCTTTGCTGTCTGAATCAAGTCACTCAAGCCTTCCATGGCTATGATGAATAAGAAGGGTGACAGGGTGGTTTTCCTTGAAATTAATCCAAACACAAGCAACCTTTATTTTTCTCTTGCAAGACATCTGACAATGAAAATTGATGTCTATTAAGCTTTGGGTGGTTTTCCTTGAAATACTGACCGGCCAAAGAGCCACGGACGAGAGAAGATCAAGGAATGAACATAACTTTGTGGCATGAGAAAAACCATATCTTGCAGATAGGCATCATTTTGTCAGAGTGTAGATCCTCATCTCGGAGGTCACTTCTCATAGAAAAGAGCATTTAGGTCAACTGAGATTGTTGTTTTTCTGCCTTAGAATAAATGCAAAATCCAGACTTCAAATGAGTTAAGTTCTGGAAATGCTGATGCGTCTACCTTCAATGAATTAAGTTGGCCGCGCTCCTAGCGTTTAAATTAAAGATGTTGGTGTCAAATTTTAAATTAAGTTTGTGGGTTATGAAGGAGTATGGAGTTAAGGTGTCAAAGTCAGGTTATCCAGGATTTATCATGGTATTAGGGAATACCCTCAACCAAATATAGGATAGATTTAATCCCAAATTTTATGAGTTGACACCAACATCTTTAATTTAAACTCTAGGACTGGAGGCTAACTCATTGAAGGCAGAAGCATCAATATTTCCAGAACTTAACTCATTTGAGGTCTGGACTTTGCATTTTATTTAAGGCAGCAACAACAATCTCAGTAGACCTAAATGCTCCTTTCTTTGAGAATTTGCCTCCGAGACGAGGATCGATAATCTGACAAAAATGATGCCTATTTGCAAGATATGATTTTCCTCATGCCACTATGTTATGTTCACTCCTTGATCTTCTCTCGTCCATGGCTCTTCGGCCGGTCAGTATTTCAAGGAAACCACTTAAAGCTTTATAGACATCACTTTTCATTGTCAGATGTATTGCAAGAGAATAAAGGTTGCTTGTGTTTGGATCAAATTCAATAATATACAATCCAAAGGATGACACAATCAAATATGCAGAAATTACCAACTTTCATTCCTGTAGTGAGACTGAAGTCTACATTGATAACCTTGTTTGTCCCATTTTACACACAAAAAAAAGATTGCCAAGGATACAGTCAGAATGAAGGCTGCAAAAACTATAGATATCAGGTGACTGACGATCATGTAACTAATGAATTGCAAGATTCCACTTTATACATGTCTCACAAGTGCTTCTCAATTCACTTTCTTTCATAAATATTGAAAACATACATGGGATACTTAAGGGACATTGTTACACCATGTTTGCTTGGAGATGTGTTTCGTCCTTTTTCTTTTGGCTTATTTCCATGAAACAACTTTTTGCGTGAACATTTATTTGGTTGTAGAGTTAGTGTCTTCAACACTCGAAATAAATGGAATTGAAAATTGTTTCTTGAATCCATGAGCAATTCAAAGGAACCTCTACCTCCCAATACGGAATGATTTGGAATCATAACTGCTAGGGAAATTTCAGTGTGAAGGAAGCTTACAAAAAGTTCAACCCTTTCTCCTATCAGGCTACTGGCTGTGCCATGGAAACTCATCTAGAAAGTTTAAGTACCTCCTAAAGTGTCCTGCTTCACTTGGCTACCAGCAATGCAGGCTATTTTGAACAGGAAAACCTCATGAAAAGGGGTATCCAACTGCGTCCCGTGTGGAGAAGAGGCTGAAACAGTCAATCACCTCTTTCTTAACTGTAGGATCACTAATATTTTATGGAGCATTTCATCAATTTGAAGGGCCTACTTTGGGTGATGCCAAGAAATATTGTTCAGGCCCTGAAGATATGGAGTAGCTTTGTGCCTTTGCCTAATTTCTGGTCATAAAGAAAGATGGAAGATCATTCCCACATGCATCTGGTGGTCTGTGTGGAAAGAGAGGAACCTCAGATGCTTCCAGAACAAAAATAACAATATCCAGAAGATGATGAATTGCTTGGTTTTATTTAATTTTTGGTGTAAACAGGAGTATATGGAAGATCTAGAATCAGTAATGAATGCTTTAGAATTGTAAATTTTTTGCTATTTAGGATTGAAGATCTTCCTGATACTAACCTTTAATTGTAATTAGTAAACCTGTAACAAGTTGTGGCGGGTTTGAGTTTTAGAATATAAAACAAGAATGTTACCTTCTCAAAAAAATTGTTTCTCTTTAGAAGCAATGGTTTAAGTGGATGTGTCGCGCCTCAAGACAGTAATAAAGAGTGCTTTATTGTAGCTGAATCCTTCAATAACTTTAGGCATAACCCTTGCTAAGATTGTTGTTTGATCTCGGGTCTACGTTACTAATCAAAGGACAAAACTTCTTTTACTTTAGCAGTAACATTGACTTGCAAAATTTAATAACTATGCTGATCTTGTCATGAGACTGGAAAAGGGCACCAGTAAACAAGAGATTATAGGAGAAACATATTTGAGACTTTCTTTAATAGGATCCTGTTTACTGTAGTGATTGTTAGCATAGAATTCATTTATATAATCCTATTGAAATATGAATAGGTTTATACATCCTATTAGAATAGGAATAGGTTTATACAATCCTATTAGAATAGGAATATGTTTATACAATTCAATTAGAATAGGAATAAGAATACTAAATAGTATCCTACTTGATAAAGGATTGTATTCTATGGTCTATAAATAGGGTCTCATGTAATAATGTAGTCACAACAACAATTCAATAATATTCTTTTCCTATATTTCTCACATGGTATCAGAACCTCTACGATCTTGGTAAACAATCAAAGAGCTTCCGCTGTCGGCGGGCGGCTATTACTCATATGCCGCTCATCCAGCCAAGGATTATGTTAGCAAAAGTTGGGTCACTGTGTATCTTACTAGTGACTATTTTCCCATATCTAATTTTTGTAGCACCGTCCTATTATTCCGGCGACTGCTTTCTTATATCTATTTTGTGTAGCACCGTGCCACCAATACCGGTTACTACTTTTTCATATTTAATTTGTGTAACACGTGCTATCATTCCAGTGACTACTTTTTCATATTTAATTTGTGTAGCACCATGTCAATTCTTCTGGTGACTTATCTTTTTTTTTGCATATCTTATTTGCGTAGCACCGTTCATCTCTCCGGACTACTTTTCGTATTTAATATGCGTACTACCATGGGTTTTTTCCGAACTATTTTTTCATATCTGAGTTGCATAGCACCGTGTGTCTTTTCGGTGACTCCTCAGATTTGATTTGCATAGTTCCGTTCGTCTTTTCGGTGACTCCTCAAAATCTGATTTGTGTAGGGTTGTGCCATCATTCCAATCCTACCTATATAATTTCTCTTTTTCATTAGGGTCGTGCCATCATTTCGACTCTACCCATATTATTTCTCTTTTTCAATGGGGTCATTCCATCAATTCGAACTATCCTATTTAATTTCTATTTTCTAGTTGGGTAGTGACATCATTCTGACCCTACCTATATAATTTTATTTCTTAGATTGTGACCACTTTTAGCCATCAAACCTAATACTCCGGCATATGAGCATGTTTCAGCCAATTTTTCGGTGACGTTAAATATCGACTCATCTATTGATTCCAACGTGATTCATATACTTTACACTAGGTTTTGAGCACTTTGTTGCTCAGGAGGAGTTTAGTAGCCTTGTATGTCGATTATGTGAGTCACTCATAGTTTGAAGCAGTCTTTGCATGTATAGTTTGGGAAGTTCAACATTGAAATTTTATCTTTGTTTTTACTGACTGACATTATGCATCAAGTCCAGTATTTAATGAGAAGACAAACACATTGAGATTGACTGTCAATTTTGTGAAGTCGTCTGATCAACTTGTGAATATCTCACCAAGCCCCTCATTGTCCTCGTGTTAATTACATTTGTTACAAGCTAGGTACATGAATTGTATGCACTAGCTTGAGGGGGAGTGTTAGAATAGGAATAGTTTTATATAATCCAATTGAAATAGGAATAGGTTTATATAATCCTATTAGAATAGGAATAGGTTTATACAATCCTATTAGAATAGGAATAGGAATACTAAGTAGTATCCTACTTGATAAAGGATTGTATTTTGTGGTCTATAAATAGGGTCTCGTGTAATAATGTAGACACAACAACAATTCAATAATATTCTTTTCCTATATTTCTCACAGTGACCATGAAAGTGAAAATTTTGTCATCTTTGTTATCTGAAAAAAGAAGGTTCCTGGTTCCACTATAATGGGTTCTTGTATCTTGTTCCTTAATAGCGGTGAGTTGTATTGTATTTTTTTCCACAGATCCTCACATATTCTGGTCGGCCTTTGAAAATATTATAGTTAAAAAAAGAAAAAGTGCTATGGTCATGTTTCACCAAGCAGATGAAAGCCTCGTTTAATGCGGTTAAAGTGAAACTCTAGTTAGTAAATGGTATCAACTATAAACTATTTGTTGTGGCATTCTGAAAATTTAACTCAAAGAGTCTAGTCAATGTAGACAAGTATAGATGAGAAAAAAAAAAGTTAATTTGTACTCAAAATCAGTGATTTACTTATTGTTGTTGTATTTGTTGATTTGCATCCTACGTGAGACTTTACACTGGAGTATTTTTTTTATTCTTTGGTCTGTTACTGGTGTTTGTTGAGCTCTAAAGGGAATTCTTGGCTGATTCATTTGTGAAGTTGCTTCAGACATACATGGTTTATGGAATAAAAGATTTTGAGTGTTCTGTGGCACATGAAAATGTTTTCTTTGGCAGCCTAAGATATTACCCAACTATACCATGTTTTCCTGTGTTCCGACTCTCCAAAAATGTTGTGGCACTGCCCCACTCATTCTTATTTTTCCTGTGAGAAAGTTTTCTGTTTAATAAGAGCTCTCCCACTCCAGTTATTGCTTTCTTTTTGTTACTTTGAAAGTAGCTGCTTCAACTTCTTTAGCTTCAGCCACTCAAAATTTCGATGTTCTTTTTTATTTCGCAGCAATCTTCTAATCTCTTTTACTCTTGGACCAGAACAATTATTAGGTCCTATTATTATGATATAATATGAACTTATGGCAGTGAGCTGGTTCCATTCTCCCCTAGTTTTAAATGCTGTTGTTGGTCCCTGACAGGTTTCTCGGCCGTTTATCAAAAGGTGATGTGAACTTGTGAGTATTCCTAGGCATTTCAATTAAAAAGAAAAACCAACTTGCACCCAAGGGTGTGACCTAGTGGTCAATGAAGTGGATTGAAAACCATGAGGTCATAAGTTCTTATTTCAGGAGAGGCCAAAAACACTTACCTCGTGGTGTCTATGTTGGTGGGAGGTCGCAAGTAGATCATAAAGTTAAACGAGGTACCTGCAAGTTGGCCTGAACTCTCCATAAAAAGAGAAGAAAGATTGACAAATATGAAGACTTCACTTGAAAAAATAAAATTTTCCACGGTTCTCATGTATCTGTTTTGGTTCTTGGACTGCTATTGAAAAAAATACATTGTCAATGTATTCAACTCTTGGTTATTCCTATCCTTACTGTTCCATATGTCATATTATTCTTGTGATACTTGATTGTCTCATTTTTTCTTCTTTTCTTTTGGGCAGGTACCAGATTTAGAAAGTGGCAATCCCTCAATTGGTTCAAGAAGATCATCAGACTGATAGCAATGATGCAGATCGAGTGAGTGGCGTGCTAAGTTAGTAATCTTTCTTAGGAACAAATTTGATTCTGTTTTAGCATTCTGGTTGAACATATTGTTCTTTTAAACTTTGATATAGATCATGTGAATTTGGAGTTTATGCAAATTACTCCATCAAAACTTAAAAAGTTTGATTGACAATGTGGTTTGCTGAAGCATATCATGACCCTAAATATGTGTAGTTAACTGTTTTGGATATGTTTGTTGCCTGGGAACTGGTCTTATTATCCATTCCCCCCTCTTACATAATCAAGAGTTCTCCTGTTATAAGCTTTCATAATCTTTCTTGGGTGTCAGATGGATGGGTTGGATGGGTTGGACTAATTTCCACCTCGATTTTAAATTATTGTAACATGTCTAGTTATCGTCAAAATGATCTACTACTCTTGTAGAAAAACAATAACATATCCCGTGTAGTCCCTCTCTGATGTGGAATCTCACGAGGATAAAGAGTGTAGAAATTTAACATATACGTCATGGTTGTGGAGCTAGAAATGTTATTTTCAAAAGATCTTCGGCTTGTATTTGCCGCCACTTTGTGAAATAAAAGAAGAAAAAGGATCATATGAGCTTTAATAAACTATTTAGCGATGGATTATTATATATATTTATGTTATTTATATAAGCAATTTAACGATGAATTAGCAATAAAATTTATAATTAATTCTATATATATTTAATAGAGATTTCAACATTTACATTTCTTCTACTTTTTCCACCTTTCACAAGAAAATTATATGGGATATCTTTCCTTAATAAGAAATCAATATTTGATTTATAATATGATCTTTAAAAAATTCTTTGCACTACAAGAAAGGTATAAATATTTTTTTTAATTGATTTACATAGGAATTATCTCTTGGGATTTACCTAGAGAATTACTTGGAGATTTTATTCTTGCAATTTCATATAGGAAATAATTCTTGGAATTTTGTTACCTAGGGATATTCTTGTTGGGATTTCAGGCCATTAATTTTTTATTATAATACGAGTATCTGATTCATCAGGTGTAATCAGCAATATCCCTATTTCATATTCATTTTAATTTTAATTAGTCGGGTCATCAAAGTCAAATTTTCATATCCAAATTAGAAAATATTGAATGAAAAAGTGTCTACTTTTGAAATTTATACTTTCTATCTGAAGTCTAAACTCTCTCTATGTCCACAAGCACAACATTCTTATCCCTTCCACATAGTTTAGGAAAGTGACAAAAAAAAAAGAATAAAATTGTTAAAAGAAGATAAAGTGAATTGTTTATTTTTTAAGGTTTGAGTTTGAATTTAATCGTTTAATATTATCGAAATTTATATTGAAATCAATTTAAAGTTAAATTTGGATCGATTTTAAAGTAAAAACATATTGATGAAATTCCTACTCATGAAATTTTATGGCAAATTCCAACTGTTTGCGATGTTGTGTGGACATAATTTGATGATTTATCAAGATTTATGACGAGACAAATCTAGCTATTAATTCGAAATTACTCAGACTTTAGGGCCAACGATTCAAAAGTGATTAATAATTCAAAAAAAAATTAGGATAACAAAGTGATTCAACTTTGAATAATATAATATATTTGTTCCATAACATTATGTTTGTTTCAAATAATATTATGTTTGTCTGTTATAATATGATTTTTATTTGTTACTCGTCTTGGACTGAGAATAATTATTTGCAACATGAGATTAAATACATATCATGTATTTTCTGAGTAAAAAATTAAGTAATAATTGGGTGGTTTATTGTCATCCTAAAAAGAACAAAAGTAACTTTAATAGAATATTATTCCCAAGTTTAATAACTTTCTCAACTTATAAAAAAGAACAAAAAAAAAACTTTAACAAAATATATCATTAAGTTAAGTGAGAATCCAATAAATAAACTCATTAATACACTAGCAATACTAAGCATAAATTATGCAAAGGCAAAAGAAATTATGTATACATACATAGGTGTGTGGGTTATAATATCTTACTATATACATGGTGGAGCTTATCTAATTAAAAATTAATCATATATATTATCATATATATACATATATTTAATTCGTTCACATATCACACCTCTTGAGACACGATCCTTTTCTGAATTATATTAATATGAAACATTTTGTGCATCGAACTGCTCTGCTTTGATCAACAACCAAAATATACATTGTTATCCATTAATATCCCCTCCATTCCAAAATTCTCCAAGATATATGGCTGCTCCATTGAAATTATTGATGAAGAAGTAGTAATTGGGCTATTATTATTGCTTGAAACCCTAGCACAATTAGTATCCAATAATAGCCTTTGTATCTCCTTTTTTGCTTCACTCAATTGCTCTTTCATCTTCAAAATCTATACGAAAAATATATTGGAATTTGAGTTTTGATGATTCCATCAGGTTTGGAATATCAAATTTAGTCAACTTGCATATTTAATTAGGTTTCGAATGATTACCCAAGGTTGACACATTTTAAAAGATTGACCTAAATGATAAACGAGATTAATGATTTATTTAATTAGTATAAAGAAATCACATAACAAGACAATTAAAATATCATATGTTCATATATATTATTCTGTTAACCGTTAATTTAACTTATATGTATTGACAATGGTATTCCCACATTAACACTAATAATATACCGGTCACCTACTTAATTTTCTAAGTTATTGATATCATTAAATTTTTTTTAGATGTGTACTACTTTAGGAGGGGACATGATTAATATATATATATATATATATATATATATATATATATATATATATTGTAATTTTATTTTATTTTATTTTGTGCTTCATAAGTGTTATAAAAGTTCCACTTGATACCTTTTGCTAGAATATTTAACTTATATATATTGATGGTAAAAAATGCATGTTCATGTCCCTTAAAAAGATAATTAAAAAAGATGCACCTGAGTTTCAAGACGACATTTCTCAATTATGGTAATCTCATGTTGAGACTTCAACTTAGAATATTCATCCTCGAGTTTTTTGTTCTTCCATCTAGCCCTCTTGTTTTGGAACCACACCGCGACTTGTTGAAGGTCAAGGCCAAGCTCAGAAGCAAGCTTGGCCTTGGTCTTCATATCTAGTCTGTGCGCGTCCCCAAAACTATGTTCAAGAAGATTAACTTGTTCTTGACTAAGCTTCCTCTTCCTCACTACTCCATTGTTGCTCGTTTCACCTTTGTTCTTCTTCCTTCTCCGCGATGGTTTCACCTCTCCTGAAGAAAACCCTAAATTTGCTTTAATACTTGAAGGATTTAACTTATATGCGTTGCATGTATTTAAAAAGTTACAATAGTGATATAAAGTTTCTTTATTTGATGGGGAGCCTCGAAGAAATTTCAAATAAATCACATGTCCGAACAGTGAAAAACAATCAGTAATGCTTACATTATAGTAGGTTGCTAACATCACACCCCTTTGGGTGCAACCTTTTCACCCCTACTGAAGTATGGTGTTTTATGCACTAGGCTACCCTTATGGCTAATTACATGTTATTTATAATTATCATTTAGATGAATTGGTGGAGTAAAATTAATTATGCACCACATAGAAGTTAATTTCATTCAAAAGATAGGAGTTTGTGTTATCTTGTGATAGTATCAGGTTAGGTTGACCTACGATAACAATAATTAACTAAGTAAATCGAGCTAATATATTCAATTGAACATTATTACTGTTAAAATGAGTTCAATTGACTTACAACAACATTTAACTCAATAAAACAAGTTGATATAATCGATTACATTCTTTTTGTTAAAATTCTTTATAATGTCAGTATAATAAATTATGCTAACCTTGATGATCTAGTGCTAGTTGGGTGTTGATACCAGGATGGTATTGAGAGATCATAACCATTTGATGATCATCAAGTTGGTGATGAGTCATGTTAATATTTTTCTTTGTTTTTTTTTTTGTGTTAGGTATGCTTCTTGGTAATGTTTAAATGACTAAGAAGAAAGTAGAGAAGACTAGGAAGGTCAATAGTGTTTATTTTAAGACTTTGGGGTGTGACTATTTATAAAGCTAGACTAGATAGATAGTCCTCTAGAATATACCTTCCTTCTCTTTACAATATTCAGATTCCATATGCATGTTGTTCGAATGAGGAGTTAGAATTTAAAGTTTAATTTGTAGGTTCAAAATTATTATCATATTGAGTTAGTTCTAAATGAAATAATCTGTACATATTAAATGAACTTGTTAAGATAAATATAAAGTTTGGATTAATATTACTAGGTTTTGTAAAATTCACTCCACTCCTGATCATATAATCATGTAATCGTTTCCAAATTGTTTGAGATTCAGACGTAGTCAATTAAGAATATAATATGTAATCAAATAATATGTTCGAGATTTAAGTTTAGTTGGTCAAAAACTATACATTTTGATCGAGGTTTTTCTATAACAGTATGTTTAGATCATTGTTATCGATTGTATTGTATTGTATTCTTACTGTATCTACAATGCTTATTTTGATTGTTACTCAAGATGTATTGTACTGTATTATTAAATTTCATTGTTACGTAACAACGAAAACCCCTATTTTATCGAACAACCAATTTGGTGTGTTCCCATTGTTACTTTTTTTTCCCAATTATATCTTTACATAATATTTCAAAATACTATTTTACCCTTTACCTTAATTATTTAAATCCAGTCAAACTTCATACCCTAGAATAATTAAGAATATTTTAGTAAATCTATAAATTACAATACAGTACGATACAATCAAACCAAACAACTAAAATATCATTAAAGAACAAGAAACAATACAATCTAGCCAAACATTATATCTACCATACAATACAGTACAATAAAGTACAATACAATACAATATATTATAAAACAATGAATAAAAATGGTCCAAACAAAGTATAAAAGAAAATTCACAAGATCATATCATTTAAAAATTTAAGATTTACTTTCTCTATTCCAATTTAATTATGTGATTTTCAGTGTTAGATTTCATAGTCAACTGAGATGTTTTAAAATATTTTAAATTATTACTTATTATAATTTATAATATATTTGACATATACTATCAAAAAGAAGTCGCAATTTCGAAATCCAAATGGCACATATATAAACAACCTATATTTATATATTATTAAAGTAGCCTATTATAATGGATAAAATTATTAAAAGTAATTTTGAACTTTATTAAAAGTGTGGGCCAATATTTGATCAAGTATGACATCTCAATCTTACCTAAGTCATGACGCCATGTATATGATGATATCATGTTATATTGAATACGAAGTTTAAGAAAATATATATATATATATATTTTGTGATTGGATAAAATTAATTAAAGCTAAAGAAATTTAAATTATAAATATACGTATATGATTTAGGTAGGGCAAAAAATTGGATTCTTGGGGGGTGTGGGGAAATAGGTCCTTGGCTAATAAATCAATTTTTTTTTTTAATATTAAGAAAATTCAACATCTATTTATTTATTTATTTATATAAAAATAAATATTTTTAACTTTTTGTATAATATAAAATGTTCATTCCACTTAGCTTCACCCTGGCACTAATTTAGAAAACTTTAGGGTCCACCAAATATTGAATATCATGAACTTAATTATCAAGTTTATACTCCATTAATATTGGTGTTACCTTCCACATACTTCTTTTTTGTCACCTTGTGTGGATTTCATAGATGACGGTGAAATTTTAAATGTATAAATTTCTTTTAATAGAGAGTTATTTTCAAAACCTAATATGAAAATGATGTTATCAGATAAAATAATTTTAAAAATAAGTTTTAGATAGGTGTTATGACCTAAATTTTTTAACTTTGATAGATTGTATTCAATTTCAAAATTTTTATTATTAAACTTATCCTTTAAAATTATAAATTGTATAAAGTTTGCTAAGGAGAGAAATTTGCTTTGAAAACCTAATATGAAAATGATGCCACAAGAAAAGATAATCTTTTCTTAAAGAAATACTTTAGATTTTAGATAGTTGTGAATCAAAATAAAATAAATTTGAAGAAACAAGAATGAAATAAATTATTTTTTTTTTGCAGAGGAAAAAAACACAAGAAATTATAAAAAGAAGTTTTAAATGGAGCAAAATTAGAATAAGAATAAACGTTAAATGAAACATGACAAGGCCGGTTAGAATTTAAGATTAAAAACGTATTGTATTGTGCATAGGAAATCTTACGGAATATATTTTTATAATGAATACATAATAGGGAATTCTCGTAATTTGAAGTATTCTAAAAAAAAAATATTATTCTTCAAAATATTTCGTCCCATATAAATATATCTTTCAAAATTTGATAAGTCTTTTTAATATAAAATTGTGAGATTAAATCTAATGATGAAAACCCAACATCCTATCAAATAGGAATAAGATTTGTCTATGGCATGTCTCCCCCTCCAAAGAAGGAAAAGAACTTAGAATAATATTGTCATTAAGACTATTAAGGACTTCAATAGTAATCAAAATATATCACAAATAATAATCGACAAGATATGAAAGAATGAATCTTTTTGAGATACTGAAATCAATTTTTCAACAAGTTTTGTTCTTTATTGCCTTTATTTATCATCTTATAATTTTCAAATGCTTACTCATTTTATTTTTTATCTTTTAGCTAAATTCAAATTCGCAATTACTTATATATTATCATTATCGAACTTGGTTCACAGACATATATACTCATCGGCCTAGAAAAATTTCACTATCTTAGAACTAATTAAAGAGCTCAATAATCTAATTTAATTTTATTTATAAAATTATACTAAAAAAATTTATCGTACGATATATAATTATATCATTCCATAAGTTGGAATGAAAAATACTCAACTTAATAAGAGAAGTTACTTTCTCCACATGGGATTTTTTGTCACCATATGTGGAATTAGCAAGGAACGTCTTTTTCTTCTAGAAGATTCGACATCTTGTCGACTATCAATTACCAAGTTGGACCATCTTGTTTGATGAGGGGATTCTTCTATGAGATTTTTGTGTCATTAATTTATCATGTTATGGGTCGAAAAATTTCAATAATTCTTGATTAACTATTTGAATTATTTTAATAATTTAATTAATTAATTATTTAAATTTTTTATAATATTGATGAAAATTTAGTTTTTCATTTCGTAATTCTCTGTTTCTTTTCTTTTTTCCCTACTCTCGTTTTAAAAAATAAAATTTATGGTCCAATTTAGCTTATTTTAAAAAACATAATATATGAGTCGTTTTTTTTAATTAATTTAAAAAAAAGCGTACATTTCTATATTTAGTAATTTAACTTTTAAATACTCAATTTATTCATAATGAAATTATTTATAGCTATATAAATATTTATGATTTATTTTATATCAGAGATTTTAAACTCTTTGATTTTTTCTTAAATTTCATGTCAAGTAAAATTATATCACATAAATTAAAAGATACTGAGTAATTTCTCTTCTCTTCTTTTCTTTGTGAATTGTTTCATTCAAATTAGGATTAGGAGGAGAAAATTTCTTAATCTCCATTGTTGTGATTGTTGTACTTGGAGCTCAAATCTTGATCAGAAACTAATTTAGCAAGATTTGAATTGTGAAAATCATATTAAAAGATTTATTTTGAACAAATTGTAACATAAGAAAAATTAAGATGGAGTTATCTTAATGAAGAAGGTAAAGAATCTTAGTGTGAAAATTGTTTACTAGTGTTGCATGCTATTTCTAATAATTGTCAATATCAACAAGGATTAAAATATATCTAAAGGATAAGGATGTATAAGAAAAGAAAGCATGCAAGGGGTGATGCAAAGGAGATTCCTCCAAAGTATTGGATGTTCTTTTAAGGCTTAAAAGTCACTAAGCTTCCTAAAGTTGTATAATTTATTTAAATATTTTAATTAAGGTTAGTATTTATTAAACATTTTAGTATTAATAAATATATACTTATTAAACACAAAATGATAATAAGCTTTTAAAATGAGATATATATAATGCACACATACGATCTTTATAAAGCAACCCATAAAACTGCAACATATGGCACATAGATCCAATTTAATGAATATTTAACTTTTTTTTAAAAAGATAAAAACTCCAACCATTAATAATCCAAAGAATTAATTAGCAAAAAGGAAAGGGGGGGAACCCCATCTCCCCCCCCCCCCCCCCCTCACTTTTCTTCTTCTTCCCTTCACCGGCTATCCTGATTTCAACAAAAAAAAAATTTGATTTTCCGGCGATAACAAAAAGAAAATCTCCCCCCACCCGCTCCTCGAATCCATCCACCTACTCATTATCTTCTTCTTCTTCGTCCATAGTTACTTGTCATTTTCTATTTCTTTGAAATGACTTTTTTTTCTTGTAATAAACTACAAGCTATTGAAATCAAGTCTAATGTAAATAGTGAAATAAATTATGAAGCACGATTAATTAATGGAGTGATTGTTGAATTTTTTTATGAAAAATAAATCGACGTTGATAAATTATTTCAAAATTGACGATGAAGAGAAATCAAGAGGATTCAAATGAATTATATTGAATGTTCTGATATCATTTTAAATAAATGATTGAAAATGTTTGTTGATTGACTGGAAATAAGATGGACAAAAATTACTTTTATCATTTCGATATTTCATTTTTTTTCTTGTTGCAAATCATATTAACAGATTCAATTTCATTTATAAAGAGTAAAAAAAAAAAGAATTTGAAAAGCTTAAATGGGGTGAAGAAGAAGACCATTGATATGGCCTACAGGAGTAGGGTGCATAGGGTTGCTTTTTTTACGAGTTAAAAATAAATATTAAATTTGACTCAACTCAAAAACTAACCGAAGAGTTGAAGATTGTCTAGGAAGAGGGATCCAAAGTGTTGTTTGTGGGTTCACGAGAATCCAACAATTGGTATCCAAATCCTATATACTTTGTGAGCTTGATTACTACTATATATCAACTTGATATTATTATAAAAATTATAAATTTTATATTTTGAATAACAATTAATATTCAAGCAATATAAGAAGATTATGCATCTGTTTACCACTAATATAAGACTTTTTCATATATATATTATATATTATAAATAAAAATATATTTTCATTATTTTTCAAATTCTAAAATTCAATAGCATGCATGTTAAGTTAAATAACACTTGAGAGTGGATAGAACTTTGAAAAGACGTGCATGCCGCGGAAAGGGTTCCCTTTCACATGCTTTAAATTATTGTTCACTCCACCATTTAAAATAATTGATGTTTTCATATTTAAAAGTTGGTCCTAAATATTTAATATTTCACAAAATGTAGAAGCTTGACTGATTTTTTTCTTTTGCATAATACATAAATGTGCTCTTTAACTTAACTACGAATCATATTTATGCCTTCAACTTTGGGTGTGCACAAGTAGACACTTAAACTTGTATAAAGTTGAACAAATAGACACACATGTTCTACATGTCATTGTTTGTCCTACGTGGCATACTACGTGTATTGTGCCATGTAGGACTCAAGTGTCTGTTTGTGCATTATGAAAGTTGAAGGTCAAAGTTAAAATTTGAAACCAAGTTTAGAATCCAATATATCTATTATGCCTTTTTCTTTCAAATATGCTCTTGACTTATATTCCTTATTCTATCTACAAATTTAATGATGATGATGATAATAATAATAATAATAATAATAATAATAATAATAATAATAATAATATATTTAGTATAATTTCATAGGTCGAATTTAAGAAAATAAAATGTACTCAGACTTCGCCCACCTAATATTGTAAGTTCAAAGAGATTTCTTTCATAGATTCTTGGCTCAGAAGAAAAATATCTTACATGAAATTGTCAAAAAAGGGACAGCAAATTAAAGTTGCAAGTTACGAAACAAATGCAATAACATATAGTAACACAAAGCAAAAAATAAGAAACTACGTGATAACTAAATAATACTACTATAAGGACAAGAAGAGAGGAGGCTAGTCCGCTCTCTCACACATAGAGTGTTATAACAGTATTCAACTACCCACTAATATTTTGTGTTGATCTTTGAACTTCACTTCTTTCTATCTAAAATTATGTCCTCAACATATCAACAGGTGTTGTATCATGACTTTTCTAACTACCCCTACCCCTTTCAATTCTTCTTCACTCTACCTCTACCTCTCTTAAGTCTTGCTACAACCAACCTTTCATACCTCATTAGTGTATCCTCACACCTCAAATGTTCATATGGTCAAACCATCTCAACCACATCGGTTTCCTCATCTTGTTCGTCAGTGCTAATGTCACTTTCATCTTTCCCATAGAACTTTGTTCCTAATCAATTCTCTAAGTTTGCTACACATCCATCTGATCATCTCTATATATATTTACTATATTTATTTTTTATGTAAGAGTATTTGACTGACCACTCTATCTCATGCAATAACATCGTTTAATCACCACTCTGTAAAATTTACCTTTAAGCTTTGACGATATATTCCAATATCTATCCCACATCATTTTCAATTTCTCCATCTCCTTAAATTATGAATCCAAGTTAGCGTAGTACTATCGTTAACTTGGTTTAATTTATGCTAATTAATTGGTGTCATGTTTATCCCGACAAGTCAAGGTCTTGTTTCCCATCTTCAATCTAGGGATTTTAAATGCTAATTAACTCCTAATAACGATTTGATAAGACCATTAAGTTCCTGGCTAATCAGAATCATCATTGTAATTATGTTGCTTAATATTAATAGTATTAGTTTAATGTTTTAATTAGTATACACTAGGGAATTTGGCCTAGTGTATCCACTATATATACACTATTTTGATATGTCCAACACTTAATACTTGTCTAGTTTATAAATAAAATCTATGAAAAATTCACTATGTTGTATCTATTTTATCCTTGCTATTAAACTTTAATTCTTTTTTCAATGTTTAGACAAATTATATTAAATAGGTGATTTGGTAAAATTAATTTACTACAAATACTTCTTGATTTACGTGTCAAATTAATATTGAACACCTATTGCACAGAAAAAGTAAAAAAATAAAGTGAAGAATAGTGTTTAATTTATATACTAAACTTTTTTTTAAGTATTCGTTAACTTAAAAATCACTTAATATGAAATAGACGAAGTAATTTTTTACAGCTATTAAGCCACTAAAACACACATGACATTCCACTAATCATAGTACTTCCAAGAGCAAGGGATGCTAAGCAATCTTCAAAGGTTGTATTTATGATCCACTTTAATTTTTACTAATGAATAATACAAGATCATTAGTAGTGTTTGATGTGTTATTAACTTTCTTAATTGGGACCACCACCATCCTTAAACCCGCTTCCAATATGTTGGAAAAATTAATTAAAGTTGTAGGAAATTCAAAATTATTTAGAATTTCATTTTTATTTAATTTATGTCTTAGTCAAATTGATATACGAACCGTTTTTCTTGATATAGGCTGCGTAATATTCTCTTATTATATAAGAAATACTTCACGTTGAGGCAGACACGTCTCCGTCAACATGTGCTTCAACGCATTTCAAAAAATATTTTTTTAAAATAGTTTTTTTTTTCACTTTAGTTTGATTAATGTACAATTCTCTTATTATATAAGAGAAACTTTACGTCGACGTGTCTGTTTCATCGCGTTTAAAGAAAAATAAAAAAAAATATTTTTTTGTTATATTTTAATTTAATCAGTGTATATTTTTTTTTAAAATTATGAAATTCCTTTTAGCTTTAACTTTTAGTTTTAAATTCATATCGTTTAGTTATAGCTCTATTATTTTGAATGGTAGTTGTTTGTGTATATATATACTCTTATAGTATGATTGACTAATGAGTAATTTCTCAACAAGAAACACCAATGATACTAAATGAAATTATTCATAGTTAATCATACTATAAGAGTACATTATTTATACTGTTGTGTTATCATAAGATTTCTTGAGAAATTACTCATTAACCACTGATACTATGAGAGTATATGTATATTCTTGTGGTATATTTAATGTTTTTTATTCAGATATTATTCATTAGTTAATGATACTATAAGAGTATATGCATATTGTTGTGGTATATATCATTAAGATTTCTTGTTTAGAAATTATTCATTAGTCAATGATAGTATAAGAGTATATGTAAATTATTGTGGTACCATTATGGTTTCTTGTTAAAAAATTACTCATTAATAAATGATAGTATAAGAATATGTTTATATGTACATATATGGTCAATGAAACTATAAGAGTATATGTATATTGTTGTGAATCATTAAGGGACTAATTATACTATAAGACTATATGCATATTGTTGTGGCATCATTAAGTTTCTTGTTCAGAATTGACTCATTAGTCAATGATACTATGAATATATACATACACACACACTTGATGATATCAATAGAGTATATGATACTGATAGATTGAGTATCAGTTAAGCGAAAATTATCAGCTTTACTGAATATGGGGTATGGGCTTAATTTTTTTTTGAGAGAATGGTATGAACATGTAATTATTTTGAGTCTTATGACTCATTTATGTAATATATTATATTTTATTTTTATTTAGCCCACGACCGGCCCAACCTATATAGCTCGAGTCTGGCAAATCAACGAGCTTATTCGGACCAAGCTAAAAAATATTTTTCTTAAACGAGCTATAAAAATTTTAGTCCAATCCTATTAAATTACAGTTAGTCCAAATCGGCCAATGGGCTAGCCCATATTAACGACTCTACCTACTATAATTTCATAAGATGGGGTCAGAAAGGATAGTAAAGTGTACGCAAAACAACAACTTTAATATTTACCTAAAACAAAAATTAACTCTAAAAAATACTTATAGGCCCGTTTAACCAACTTATTAGCTTAGTCAAGCACCCTAACATAATAATAAATGTCGATGAACAATGTTTAAAACAAAGAAATCAATGAAGAACACAAACTAATATTCAAAGTGCAAACCAATCAACAAACAATCCCTTTATAGCAAAAGAACTTCAATTTCCTCATCAAGCATGAACCAATTTCTTAACAAATGTAGCCATATATTTGCCTTGATATTCTGCGAGCGCTAACTCTCCTTCGGTAGCTTCTCTCGAACCATCTCCAGCGAAGACCCCGGCCCCATACGGTGAACCTCCTCGGACCGTGTCCATGTCGAACATGCCGGCTCCAAAAGTGTAGCCAATTGGAACAAAGAGCATTCCATGGTGTGCTAGTTGAGTTATTGCTGTCCAACTGCAAATAAATATAGATAATTACAGGCCCGGGAGGAGCTAGCCTTAAAGTTATGTGTTCGATAGCTGTATCGAAGTTCAACTCATTTTTAATTATCCATAAAAAAACACGGGTCGGGTTATGAACTATTTGTTGATTTAACTCAATTGGTTATATCATAATGATCTATCAAGTACTATTGAATGTGAACAAATCAAATCATGTAATCTAGATGTAACCTCAATCTAAATATACAAATAGGGTAGATTTAGAAGGTCAGTTATAAATTCACCTTAACTCAATAACTTTTATATAAATCCTATACATACTTATATTACCTCAATCAGAGCTGGCCAAACTTAAATACATTTTAAATAATTTATTCAAGATTATTATTGATAGAGTGTATAAGAATAATATTGAATAGAGTGTATTAGTGATGTTGGAATTAGTTACACTGAGATTACATACCATGACACTACAACAAAAATGACCATTAGCGATATTTAATTCTTAATTGCCGCTAAATATGTATTTTTAGCGGCAGTTGTTACTCTTTGTATATGTCTCTAAAGCCTTTAGCGACATTGGTTCTAATGACACTTAACTAATGTCGGTAAAGACTTTAGCACTCTTTATTAGTGTCAATATTTAATGACGCTAAAAGTTATTTTTGTTGTAATGTGATTTGCTATTTATTAGTTGTATAATTTATAATACTGAATATGGTGTGTAACTAATGCATGTATTAGTTATATTGACTAAAGATTCTACCAAGCAAAGAATTTAATTATATCATGACTAACACGTGTATCAGATTTTCTAAGACATCCAACTAAACGACTCCTGGTCTGGATTATGAGTAATTTGTTGATTTGATTTAGTGGATTGAACCTAAATGATTCGACATTTTGTTAAATTAGAATGATATAAAAGAATAATGTTGTTGAATAGGTGAACGGAGTCTCACATTGTTCCCTATTTCTAATGTCGATTTATCAAAAAAAAACATTAGAGGTGGATGATTTTGAACATTTTACATCGCCTGCTCCATGAACAATATTTCCAAATATAATAAGTTTTAACTTTCAACCTTCAAAACTTATCCACGAGACAATCAAGAATCAAAAGTTCAAGATCATTAATTTTCAAAGTTTAATCCAAAGCAAACAATATCAGATTATATAAAAAAAATCTTTAGGTCGACTAGACTTGATCCAACCAAGCTAAGACACAACCTCAATGCCCAAAATATACAAAATCAATATTTAGACAGGAAAAGGTCAATCAGAAATAAATATAAATATATTTTATCTTTTTTAAACCTCGCTTTTAGAATTATACTTGATTAAATAAAATAATTTTTATGTAAAAAAATCATCAGATAGGATAAAAGGAAACATACGCGGTGGTCTCTTGTCCACCTCCTTGACTACCACTACTCACAAAAAAACCAGCAGGCTTTCCAGCAAGCTTTTGCTCCTTCCACAAATTCCCAGTTGAATCAAACAATGCCTTCATCTGACCCGCCATGCAACCAAACCTACATATTAGTCCATTGAGTGTAATTTCTTTTATACGATTCGAAATAATAATAATAATGAATTTGGTCAAAATGATTTAAAATAACATAATTTGATTGGTTAAATGACTGTAATTCAGTTGATCAAAATGACTAAGATGAAATTTTCATGTAGGGGCAAACTCAACATACAAAGAAGCTGAACGAGTTCAATATTAATTATATATATACACATATAAAAGAAATTTTTATTTATTTATGTACAAATAGTGTAAATTTTTATTGAAAAAAATTCAAATCGATAAAATTTAAATTCGTATCTGGCTTTGCCCCTAAAAAAGCTAAAAATGTTCCTTTCAATATGTGAAACAGACATACAAAATTAAATTTGAACACTGAAATCATGTAAATTCGAAAGAAACTTAAAGTTAGTTTTTTTTCTAAAAAAGAAACTTAAGCTATCTTTTTTTAAAAATAATAATTATATTAGCTATTTAATTTCCAAAAAACAAAAACAAAAAGGAGTAGCAGTTAGGTCATTTCGGATTTGACTCAAACAAAATATATCATGATCCATATATCAATTTAACCTACCCAAATTTATTCCAATCTATTATTATTGTCACCTTATAATATGCATATACTTCAACTAATTTACACACACATATATATAAAATTTAAATTGAAATAATAAATTCAGTTAAACTCACAGAATTCGCTATAAATCTGTTAATCTATATATACCTGGTGGGAAACCCAAACAAGAACCCATCAGCATCAATAAGATCTTCCGGTGATGATATCTCGGGAATCGTGTCATCCTTAAGTGGGGCCTGAATTTTCATAAGGACATCTTCCGATATCGTTTCAGGTGCTCTATACAGTATCCCTTCCACACCTTCCACAGTTTCTATTCCTTTCTTAATCCTTCTTGCTAAGCTCTCCACGTGTCCATACATCGAATAAAATACGATAAATATTTTAAGGTTTTTGGTTGACGATGAAGGAATATCGATGGAATTTTTTTTAGAATTTGAAGATTTGGAAGTTTTGTTTTTGCTAGAAACACATCCACCACCTTTTCCCATGATTTCTCTCTCTCTCTCTCTCTCTTTTTTTTTAAATGTATTTGAAATGAAAAAAAAAAGAGAGAGGAGATATTTAAGGTAGAAGATTTGAGAAATATTAACAATAATGATCCCTTAATGTTCGAGGTAGGTTAAAAATAGTCATTTAATTATGTACTCAACAATTTTGGTTATTAAATTTGTCAATAATTAACATGTTTAGTCTCTAGCTATTCCATATTAATTCAATTATGTTTGTCAAATTTACGAAAAAATGTATAAGTATCTCAACCTATGTCTGTCTGAAATTTCAGAGACACACTTATACTATATTAAGGTCTTATTACCTTTAAATTTATTTTTAAAATAATTTTATACTATTTTTCAACCTATGTGGCACTATCAACTAGATAGCTTGAAAAAATTATTAACACGCGCCGAGTCCAGAAGATACTACTGCATAAGTCGAAAAGGAATAGAACATTATTTATAAAATAAATTCGAGAAAATAATAGAATCTTAATATAGTATAAATGTATCTCTGAAATTTCGGACATAGATTAGAAGCACTTATGTATTTTCCCTCAAATTTAATCAAAACTACGAAAATAAAAGATATCTAACAATATTTTTGATCTAATTCAAGAGTTCGGTTCAATTTTTTGAGGTTTATGTCTTGCGTAGTTTTTTATGTTATGATTTCTGTAATTTTGATGAAAATTTATAATATTCTTTGGTTGAAAAAAAAATCTTACATGATCAAAAAAATATACTTTGAGGACTTTTTTGAAAATACTATCAAAGATAAGTGATTAATTCTATTATTTTCTCTTTGGATAAAATTAGAATTGTTTTTAATTGTGTATTATATTCTGAGTTGGCATATAAATAAATGTGAAAATAAAGGCATAATGACTTTTCCATTTTGTATTATACCTAATAAAGAAAAGGAAGATTATTTATGTAAACTTAAAGAAGAAAATTAAGGGAAAATGACTTTTCCATTTCTGGCAAAGTTCATTCCCATCATTATTAAACAACTAACCATATTCACATTTAATCCGCTATTTAAATTTGTTAGAATATTTTATTTATATAATCTAATTGAAATATATTATTAAAAAGGAATATATTTAAAAGAATACAAATAATATACATATTTAGAAAATCATAATTTTAACCAATTAAATAATAATAAAAATATTTTTAAGCTACATTATTGACGATATAAATATTTTTAGATCAAAATAAAAATTGAAAATACTAGACTATTTTGGTCAGAGTAGTTCTTATTTTTAAAAATCCACAACGTTTTTTTTCTTTGGGAAATAATTAAGTGCCTGTTAAGGGTAAAGTATTTATACGAGGATATCCAATTAATATTACTCAAAATTAATTATCCAAATATCTTTTTAAAAAAAAAATTAAAACAGACGTCAGCATGAAATCATCTTTACAGTGCTTTGTTATCGTCCTTTTTTTGGTTTGTTTTAGTTTTTTAAAAATAAAAATATAGAATAACAACTAATTATTTTTAGAAATATAAAACTTGAATTTGCGTGGTTAAATAAATTTATACTACTTAATTATTAATTATAGCTATTATCACAGCTATTGTTTGCTATAATTATCACCGCTACTAACATTATATAATAATTATGTGGGCTGACTTCAAATTTATATAATTAGCCATGTTCATATATGTATAATTCGCCAGAATAACAAATACATATGTATAATATACAATTATCTAACCGATATACATATATACAATTCACCTCTCCCACTCTCTACCCCCTTCGCTCGTGTCTCTCTTCCCTCTCCCAATCTCGCTTGTCATATATACAAATACATATGTATGATATGCAATTATCTAACCGATATACATATACAATTTACTTCTCTTCCATTCTTCGTCCTCTCTCGCTCGCATCTCTCCTCTCTCTCCCAGTCCGTTTTGCCTCTCTCCTCCCTATAACATATAGTTACAAATTGCAATTATCAAACTATAGTTGTGTACAATAATTAAGCTATATTTGAGTGGCTATATGTGAAAGTTCCTCAATATTGAATATTTATATTATAATAAGAAGGAACTAAAAGAAATTAAATCACCAGTTTATTTATTAAAATCTAATTTAAGAGAGAGTTTATTTTATAATTTTTTTTGTTTATTTTATAAATTAAATTTTCTTTTTTTTGTTCTTTTCTATTTTTAAATTAGTTAGAAAAAAGCTCTATCGTGTTTTCTTTAGCTTGTGTTTGGACATGGGACATGCGTTCATAATTTTAAATCATTGTTTGAATATGTGATTTTGAATCATGATTTAAAATATAAATCGTGATACTATTTCTTTTAAAAATGTAAAACTTGACAAATAAGTTTATATTTTGTAAAAACAAAAAGGACCCATCATTTTAAAATTTATATATGTAAAACGTCTGTGAAGAGATTATTTGTACCATGTAAAATAATTACATTAAAGAATAACTAATTACTACTATTATTATTTAGTGAATTTTTATAAATTATGTGTACCTAAAAGTTTGAAAAAAGTGGCACCTTAAGGTATTCTAATACTTTGTTTTTATGAATTATGGTTGCTCATATGATAAAATTGTATAACTTAAGGATTTAAAAGTGCATGTCCAAATAAAAGTTCAACTATAAATCTGATTTCAAATCATGAATCAATATCACATGTTCAAGTGGACCCTCAATGTTTTATTGCAGCTTCGTCATTCCCCTCACATTGAGATAGTTTTAATAATTGTGAATTGTATATGTATTAATGATTGTGTTTGTATATCTACATAAAATTTGAAGTCGTATACAATTGAATTGAGTTAACATATTTATATTTGTATATCAAATCTCTCTCACACTTTATACAAACACAAATTATGCATAGTAGCTTGTATAAATTGTATTTGTATAAAGTAGGATGGAGAGAAATGCGAAAAAGTACTGGACAGAAGAAGATTCGTATTTGTACAATCATATGTGTATAGAACAGAAAGATATATATTTGTATTTGTATATACAGTCTCTCTTGCTCTATATAAACACAAACACAAATTATACAGTTGTATTTGTATAAAATGAAGAGGCAATGAAAGATAACGAAAAGAAAAAGAGAATGGCGAGGGAAATTTCAGAGAGAGGGGAGAGCAACGAATAACAAGAAGTTCGTCGTGAATTGAAATTAAATAAAATTATAACTATAACATTTATTTTGAATTAATAATTTACTATATCGCACAATTTTCGCAAGAAATACACCCAATTCTCTATGCCACATGGTATATACCATGGACGACTGATCATTTATTCCTTTTCAAAAATATATGATACCTTGTATACATCATATACAAACACAATATCATAATAAGGACTGGTCATCATTTAGAAGCACAAAATGGTTAAAAATGCAAATATGTAAATCTAAAAGCCTACGCTATTTGTGCTTATTTTTTATTGGAATTTTTTAGGAATATAAAACCAAAACTTACTAGATCTTAAAATGACCTTATTAGACATATATCCATATTATTTATACTTATTTCATCTATACTTCTAAATAATTACGTATTATATTATTTATCAAGAGCTTTCTATTATATATTGTGAAGATCCACTTAGATACATTTATTTTTATTGTCAGATACATTAAAATAGAGAGAAGGACAAGCAAGATGGGAAGAGATGCAAGTGTGATAGCTATATATTCTAAATACGTGTGAATCACACTAGATTCACACCAAATACATGTATTTGTATGTAATTGGTGTGATTATGATGTATCTGATATACCACATATACAGTAGAGTGGTGAGTGAGATGGGAGGAAGATGAGCGAGGCCAATGTGATTTGTCTATATATCTCAGGTAAATGTGAATCCATTTGAATACAATGTATAGAATAAATTACACCTAATTGTGATTTTATGTATCTCAAGATCTATGTATCTGGAGGCATCAAATTCTGATAAGATTTAATTTGTAAATATCGCAAATTTGAGTGCATTTTGATCATTAGCTCCTAAACCAATGAGATTTTTATAAGTTTGCCAAGATTAAATTTTTCTTCTTCTCATCATTGGCAAAATACAAGGTCCTTAGAGCTAGGATTGTTCAACACTTTTGGGATTATAGACTTAAAGATTTGGGTTCACAATTGTTTGAACATTTCTCCATTTCTTTAATATATTTAAGTGTAGTATTTTATTTTATTTTGCTAGAATCTTATTTGTGAGATTATTTCTTACTGAAATTTGGTTTAAATCTCTTGTTTATTTTATTTAAAATTGAATTATTTTTATCTTTAAGAAAATGATCACTTAATATTTCTTTAATTAATTTTTGTACTTTAATTTCTAAAGGGTGAAGCAAATTCTAAGACTCATCCATTTACTTTGATTGAGCTCAAAAGAGGAAAATTGAGGTTGAGAAAGAATTAATTAATAAGAATTTTAGGAGTTAATCCTCATCTATTTGTTCAGCTAGCAATATGAGAATTACTTTAGTTATTCGCCATCGAGGTGCTCAAGGGTTCATGCTTGAATGTCGAGATCAGGAGATTATACTTAAGTAGTCTTTTTAGTATCCGTTAGGAACTTATATAGATTCTATATTAGTGATCACTTAATGATATAGACTCAACACGAGGGTACCATCATCGAAAAGTATCATCTCGAAGCTGAGGTACATTTATTGTAATTTTATTTTACTTGATGTGATACTATTTTATAATAATTATTGATAATCGAGTAAAAAGAAAAAGTTTATTATTATTTTAATTTATTAATAATTATTAGTATGACTTATAGTAAATCTATCATGTATGCCTTTTTTCTATATATAAATATCCGTTTTAAAAAATTTAAAAATTCTAGATATTTAAATTCATCAAAGATTATGTATGAGATAAGTATTTTATTTTGATAGTACAAATAAAAAAAAATAACTTTGAAATTAATTTATAAAACTAATTAAATATATTTACTCTATTTTAAATAGTAAAATAGTTAAATGGTAATTTTGACTTTTTTCCAGTCATCATTAAAAAACAAGAGAGGTTTGATTAATGGTGTTGAACCTTCTAGAAGGAAACAAAACTAACAAAACTAGTTAAGCAAATTAAGCCTATAGATATAGGTAATTATAATTAGCTTTCTTCCTACCAGCTAAGACAATAAACCTACATGTCCTTAAATTTTCAATCCATTTTCCATTTCCCAAATTAAACAAAAACCTTTTTTTACCCATGACTAATTTTATTAGTCCTTATTCAGTTTAGAGTTTGAAATTCATTTTTACTATGTAAAGTCATTCAATTTTAAATTTATCGTACGGAATCAAAAATTCACTTTTTATTATACAAATATTCAAAAGTGAAATTTATTTTCTTTGTTAACTTTGTCATAATTAAATGACTTTAATTGTGTCATTAACTTAAAAATTGGATGACTTTTATAAGTGATTTTCTTAAAACTTCCCACTTGTTATTTATTATTCATATTATTATTCGATTAGATCTGAATCACATGTTTACAACATAATAACTTTTTTGGTGATAAAAAATAGAAAAACTTGATTTTTTCTTTTACTATGATATACTTGAAAAAGTAGATGACTTAATGTAACAAAGTCTAGTGAATTCATCATAATAAACTCAAAAGAGAATAATGGTACAACTAGCTCTATATAAATAAAGTCCCTCTAAGTACCATTTTCTTCAAAATCTTCAATTTCATTACATCAAGAGAGATGGAAAAGGGATTAAGTATGAAAGGCAACAAGGTTGATGATCAAATGGAACTCATCTCTCACTTCTATCCTCAAATTTACTCCCAACTAGCACAACAACAAGGTTAGAATTACAACTTCAACTTTAATTTCTTAGTGTAGAATTAGTTGTAGTTTTTTTTAAAGGAAAAGGATCAAATTTACCTTTGTACTCTTCAAACAAAGTTATATTCACTATTCTTTATACTTTCAATAGTCCAACTTTGATCAGCACATATTTACTGTTTTAATTCTCCTATAGACACACCTTTATTAATTAAACATTACTTTTATCTCTTTAGAAGAGACGGTGAAACCGCGAAGGAGAAGGAGGAAGAACAAAGATGAAGGGAGAGACAACACTAGCGAAGTTTTGATGAGGAAGAGGAAGTTGCTAAGTGAAGAACAAGTTAATCTTCTTGAACGAAGTTTCGGGGACCAACACAAGCTAGAGACGGAGAGGAAGGCCAAGCTTGCTTCTGAGGTTGGCCTTGATCCACATCAAGTCGCGGTGTGGTTCCAAAACAGGAGGGCTAGATGGAAGAACAGGAAACTCGAGGAGGAATACTCCAAGTTAAAAACTCAACATGAGGATACCATCATTGAGAAATGTCGTCTTGAAACTGAGGTACATATATATGTGGTCCTTCTTGATGTGACACTATTATTATAATTATCAATAGAGTAAAAATAGGTTCTTTTATTTTAATTTGTTAATTATTAGTATGACTTCCATATGTATTTATATAAATTTTAGTTTAAAATTTTTGAAGACTCTATTGTGTTCAGATTCATTGAAGATTTGTTAGTTTGACCTTCTTACTTAAATGTACGTTTTCATTGTAGGTGTTAAAGATGAAAGAGCAATTGTGCGAAGCGAAAAAGGAGATAGAAAGGCTATTATTGGAACATAAAAGTGATATTTCAAGCAATAATAGCCCAACTTCATCAATATTCTCAATGGAACAATCACATTTTAATCTTGGGGAGTTTGGAATGGAAGAGCAATTAATGGATGATAATATGTTCTTTGTTGCTGATTATCAAAGCAATTATGTGACTCTTTGGGATAATGAGCTAGAATGGATTTAAGTTTATTATTATCCTATATGTATGATATTATGATTATCCTTGTTTAAGTTTTAATTGTACATAAGAATCATCACGTAATGTATATACATCCTTTTTGGTAAACTGAGTTTTTTTGATACATTCCCTATTTTTTTTTTTTTGCCAAATGGATAATGTTATTCCTATGTAGAACTTCCTCAGTATCAAATTATTTATGGTGTTTTTTCTTTTACACCTTTCTTAATATGACAATAATTAGGAGGGAATTTTAACTACTTTGCCCTCATCAATGTCTTTAAGATATGAATCTATTTTCTTTAAATATTTTAGAATTCTATTAAGATTTTTGTAGTTTTATAGAACAATTATTATTAAGTATAAATTGGGAAAAATAATTAATTTTATCTTTGAGCCTCTAATGAAAAATATTTTGAGACAATCATAACATATAATTTGAGACTGAGGGAATAGTTGATACAGAGATCGTTTGGTTCATGAAATAAAATGTTCGTGTGTATGCTACAACTACTACTACATTCATTGTATCGGAAGACATAATACATAAACATGATCTTCGATTTGGTTTCAGCGAATAACTATGCCGTTCAACTTTGAGTGTGCACAAGTAAGCGTAAAATTTGTATATAATTTAACAAGTACACACATGCATCCTACATGACATAATACACTTAGAACACAAAATTGTCATGTAGGGTGTCATGTTAGATGATTGTGTTTATGTGTTTAATTTTATACAAGTTTAAGTGTCTACTTGTGCAAATCTAAAGTTAAAAGTCAGAGTTATCAAATGATACCAAGTTAAGAGTTATGTTTATGTATTATTCTTATTCCATAATCATGTTTGGTTACTAAAGAAAAGATTCAAATTTTATTCATATTTAAACAAATTTTGAAATATCATTTTTAAATTCTTTTTTGCCGGATAATACTTTTTTTTTTTAAATTAAAAAAAAATATGTGCAAATGTCCCCTTAGTAGTTTGCAAAATTTGTTTGGTATCCCCTGGTCTTGGAAATACTATGATCATGTGTATTTTAGTGGCATAACAGCTGTCCACTGAGTTTGGCGTTTTGTACAAATGATTAAATTAGCAAATGTACGGATCAAATTAGATAATTTATATTATTAATAATAATAATAATAATAAAGCTATCTACAAATTAGCTAAGATCTATATATAATTAAATTATTAAATGAGGACCACTAAAGCATAAAAGAAGGAAAATTAGTAATTACGAGGTGGCCGGTTAAGATTATGACTGTACCACGTGATAAAAGATACCTTTAATCAAGTATGTAGTACAGATTAAAATGTTAAACAAAACATAATATAAATAATGGAAATAATTACAGGTTTGAATTATTTGGTCATCTATTTTGCGATTGGGAAAAATATGCGGATAAGTAAATATATATTAGTTAGTTAGTTAATATAGCTATAATTTGAATTAATAACGGCTGACAGATTATTTTTAACTGTAATTAAGTCGCTTATACATATAAAAATACAAATTATACATATGTATATATATACAATTATATGATAGATACACAAATACAATTAGTCTCTTTCCGCTCTCTACTCTCTCTCCCTTGCCTCTCTCCTCCCTTTCCAATCTCGCTTGCCTCTCTTCTCTCTCTCTCGCCTCTCTCCTCCTTTTCCCGATCTCGCTCGCGAGATATTCAAATACACATGTATGCCAGTTACATAGTTTGCCTCTCTCCTCTCTTTGTGCTCTCTCGCTTGCCTCTCTCCTACGTCTCCCAATCTCACTCGCCAAACCTACAAATACATACGTATACCAATTACATATATACAATTATTTGACATAGATACATGTATAGTTAGTCTCTCTCCTCTCTCCGCGCTCTCTCACTCGCCTCTCTCCTCCCTCTCCCAATCTCATCCGCCAAACCTACAAATGCATATGTATATCAACTACATATATACAATCATTTGACAAATATATGTATACGATTCACTTCTCTCCACTCTGCCCTCTCTCATCCCTCTCCCAATCTCGCACACATCTCTCCTCTCTCTAACATGTAGCTACGAATCATAATCAGTAAACTGTAAATATATATTTATATTTTAATCATACTAATAAACTGGTTCATCAAACGATATATATCTGTGACTTTTCGAACACATTGATGGATATGATTTTGATTAGCCATGAAGTAGGTGTTTTGATCCAATCTTTATTAGCATTCGAAATCCCAAGTTTGAAGATGGGAAACATGAGCTTAACTTGTCGGGATAAACATGACACCAATTAGTACTTAAGCATGGAGCCAAATTTATAATTAACAAGTAATTAAAAGCATTTTAAAGGGATTCCTACCACACCATGCGCATCTATTTTTAAAGTTCAATCTTTTCCATTAAACTATTCTTAAGAAAAAGGATTTCACTTGCATCTATATATATAATAATAACTATGCCTAAGACTCAAATAAGTTGGAAACCGCGGCTATATATATATCCCCACTTCTTTATTTAAGTTTATATCACAATAAAATAATAATAATAATAATAATTAAAAAAAAATTGTTATTATTAAATTTGTTTCTACTACCATGTTATTTGACTTAATATAGGCTATTTCCATTTTCCAAATTATCAAGCAAATTATCTATCTTTTATATCAATTTTTTTTATTATTATTAATTTTACGTTTAATCAAATATTATCATATAAAATATAACGGCGGAGTGAAGAGGTCCCATATCCATTCAAACAAGAGGGTCCAGATGGTGATGAAAGAAATGCCAAAACAATACTAACAAACAAACTAGTTAAGCTAAAGCCTAAAGCTATAGATAATTAGCTTTCTAGCTAGCTATATATCCAATTAACCTAGACAAGTTTCACCAACTAAAGACAACAAAGCTACATGTCCTTAAATTTTCAATCCCTTTTTCATTTCTCAAATTAAATAAAAAGTTAATTCACCTAATTGGCTCAACTCTCAAGCTAGTATATATATAGAGAGAGAATATTCCAAACAATTGACGGATGGAATTCGCACAAAGATAGAGATAAAGTCTTTGTATACAGTATTCTAATGTCATCCTCAAATTCTATGTAAAATTACATTAGATATGTTATTGTCGTTCTGAACAGGACATGTGAACATCAAGAGAGAAAGAAGGTGCATCCCATACAACTAGCTAGTTCTATAAAATAAAGTCCCACCAAATACCATAATTTTTTAAAAGTATTCCTTTCTACACTTTCAAGCTATATATCCACTTTCATTTCATTTTCTACATCAATAAACAAAAGCAATAACAAGAGAGAAGGAAAGGGATTATGACAAGCAGCAAGGTTGATGATCAAATGGAACTCATTTCTCACTTCTACCCTCATATTTACGCCCAATTAGCACAACAACAAGGTTAGAACAACAACTTTAACTTTAATTTCTTCGAGTATGTATTGTAAAAACAAATTATCGAAAAGGATCATAATTTCTTTGACTATTAATGTTGTAAACATGATGTTTATACCTTCGTCTCTTTAGGAGAGACGGTGAAACCGCGAAGGAGAAGGAAGAAGAACGAAATTGAAGGGAGAAACAACACTAGTGAGGTTGTGATGAAGAAGAGAAAGTTGCTTAGTGAAGAACAAGTTAATCTTCTTGAACGAAGTTTTGGGGACGAGCACAAGCTAGAGATGGAGAGGAAGGCCAAGCTTGCTTCTGAGCTTGGCCTTGATCCTCACCAAGTCGCGGTATGGTTCCAAAACAAGAGGGCTAGATGGAAGAACAAGAAACTTGAGGAGGAATACTCCAAGTTAAAGACTCAACATGAGCTTACCATCATTGAGAAATATCGACTTGAAAGTGAGGTACAATATGTGTGATCCTTCTGTTTCATTTGATGTGACATTGCTATTATAATCATATATTATTATAAGAGGGAACAAAAAAGTTAGAAGTTGAATTACAATTTTACCCTTACTATAAATTAAAATGTTATAAAAGCATTTAGTTATTTAGTTTAAATGTTAAATTGTATCATTTTAATAAAAATGTAGATGACTTTTGCATTTCCTTAAATTAATTCTTAATTAAAATATAAACAAATAATTAAATGTTTGGAATGTGAAAAAATATATTTTAATTGTACATGTATATCCTAGAATAATTACTTGCATATGAAAAGAGTGACCCCCCATTTATTTGATTAATGTCGCTGATTTTATTTATTTGATTTATTATTACTAAGATATTAAAAATGTGTTATTATATATGAATGAATTAGTAATAAATTATAAAGATTACTTGTAATTGCCTCATTTATTACTAATTACAATGATTTGTGTTTTTCATCTTTTCAAACTAGACTAGATTCCAAGTTCAAAGCAATAATTATTAGTGTAATGTTAATTCTCTTATCAGTTTAATTATGATTTGTATTTTATATCTTTCCATCTATCTATATATTAAAGACTATTATTTAGAACTGAAAAATATAGAATTTAAACAGACATTTTTATTACTATTTAAGAACTAGGTGATAACCATTGAAAAATGAAAGAAATTGTCATTTAACTGATAATCAAAAAACTATACCTTACTTAAATAATGTAAATATTTCACTCTATCGTTTCTCATTAAAATAAAATAGGCAATCTTATCAATAAGTGTGCATGTATTTTTAATATTCATTTATGTCTATAAAAGGTTATTACTGATATTTAGATCATAAAAAAGACTTATACAAAGTTAAAGGAGACTATATTATATTAATTAATTTCACATACTTTTTGCTTGATGTCAAATGCGCAATTCCTTTTTATTTATTTTTGTTGATTCATAAAATATAATTGGTAAAATTAATATTATTGATTTAAACATTTTCTATTTGATAGCACAATTTTAAATTATATAACAATAAATTAAACGTGCAACGCACGTTGTCAAAAACTAGTTATCCATAAAGTCAAAAAAAAGAAAGTTTTTTCATTTTAATTTGTTAATTATTTGTATGACTTATAATAGTATCGTCATACATAGTTTATATATATTTATATATAACTTTTAGTTTAAAAAAGATCGAAGATCTATGTGTTCAGATTTATTAGTTTGACCCTGATACTTAAAAGTTATATTTTCCTTGTAGGTGTTGAAAATGAAAGAGCAATTGTTTGAAGCACAAAAGGAGATAGAAAGGCTATTATTGGAACATAAAAGTGATATTTCAAGCAATAATAGCCCAACTTCATCAATATTCTCAATGGAGCAGCCACATTTTGATCTTGGAGAGTTAATATTGGAGGGGCAATTAATGGATGATAATATGTTATTTAATATAACTCTTTGGGACAATTAGAATGGGTTTAAATTTATAACCCAAATGTATAATATTGATTATCCATATGTATAAAGTTTTAAATGTAGAAATATGTAATTTCTTTCTTTTGTAACATGATTTGTGGTTAACTACTCTCTTTCATTTTATTTGGTATGTTGACTTGACACTTCTTTTTAAAAAATATTTAAGTAGTTTATTTTATTATATTAATCTAATTAGTTATGCCTTTGATAATTTAAATTTGACCACTAGTACTTATTTAACAATAAGGGTAATATTGAAACAAAATAACAAAATTCTCTTGATTTGCAAAAATGAATGAGTACTTTCTACATTTCATATTTTTAGTTCATGTTAACTTGACATATCCCTTATTAAAGCTTTTACTCGATGCGTATTTTACTAAAATAACCTAATTAATGTTTTGAAACTCTAAAATTGACTATTTCTAATATTTTATGAAGTTATTTAATACAAAGAATGGTATGAGAAAAAAGTCCTAAGATTTTTGTTGATATGTTAAAATGAACAAGTAAAATGAAATATTTATACTGATGGTAAGGCTAGTTAGTAAAATGAGTAAGATGCATGGAGTAACAACAACATACCTAGTGAAATTTCACAAGTAAGGTATGAAAAGGTACGCAAGACGCATCCAACCTCTTGAAAGCAAGGCAACACTCTCGAAAGTGAACAAGAATAGGGCTAGCTATACTTGACAAACACCAACAAGCTTGAACTCTCGAAATCAAGGCAACACTCTACTACCTACCATAATATGCTACCTCCATGCCCTCCTATTTAAGGTCGGGTCCTCGTTAATATGAAGGTTCATTATTTCTTGTCTAATTATCTCTAGTCTCAATGCTTTTTCATCTTACCTTTACCTCTTTTTGTGCCTACTACATCCAACGTAACCTCTCGCACCTCCTTCATTAGGGTATATGTGCATCTCGGCTTCACATGTCCAATCCATCAGAATCTCATTTCTCTAATCTTGTTCGCCACAGAGGCTGCTCTCTACCTTATTCAGAATAACCTCATATCTAATCTTATCTCTCCTAATATGTCTACACATTCATCTCATCATCATTATCTCTGCAAGATATATCTTTTGAACATGAGAGTTCTTAACTGACCATCATTTGACCTCGTATAACAACGTCGATCTAACCAACACTCTATAAAACTTGTCTTAAAGTTCATGTGGTACCGTTTTATCACATAAGACTCCAGAGGTGAGTCTCCACTTCGTTCATGTCGAACCAATATGATGTGTGATATCACAATTGATGTCTCCACATCGCTATTTGAAATTTATCTTTCTTGAGATAAGTTGTGTGTCAAGCCTCAATTCTATGTCTATCTCATGCATGACATAACTAAATTTGTACTCCAAATACTCTATTTTGATCTTGCATGCTAGCTCAATCTCAACCGCTTAGACTCCAGAGTTTGTCTCCACACTTCCAGCCTAACATAAACTCCATTGCATGTCTCACTAATCGATACTATGTCTCCACAAATAATATACAAAGAGGCACATCATCTTGAATATACCGCATCAATTCATTCATCATTAAGGCAAACATGAACTGACTAAGAACTAATCCTTGGTACAACCCCATCTCAACAATGTTCTGAGTCTACTCCCTTATTCTCTCCGGAGTTTTGACTCCATCATATATATCCTTTTATCACCCTAATATAAGCTAGAACACCTTTATCCTCCAAAACGAATGGAGTAAAGGATATTTTTAATATAAAAATCAAGTAAAATTTTTATTTATTTCGAGTGTGTGTGGGAGGGGGGAGGGATTTACATACCCTATTTGTTTTGCTTAATGAATATTTTTACTCCTAGTATTGGATTACTACATTACACTCCTTGTAGATTAATATGGTTCAAATTAAGGCCACAATTACGATTAAAAGATTCACCACTAGTTAACACTACATTTATCAAGTAACTAGCTTATTTTATATAGTAAAAAAAGATTTATAGTATCCTAATATTGTGTAGTAGCATCCCTTGGTCTTGGAAATACTAGGATCAGTGGGATGTCAGGTGTGTTTTAGTGGAGCAATAGTTGTCCACAAAGAAGGGCACTTGGAAAAAATGATTGAGCAAGGTGTAGTTAATTAATTCATATAATTAACTAATTAAGAATCACTAAAAGATAAAACTTTCTTAAAATAATGTAAAGTAGTTAGGGTACACTTTATGTTTATGACTGTGCCATGTGATAAAAGATACCTTTGACATTAGTATAGTAATGATAAAAACATTAAACAAAATACAATTAGTGGGATAATTCTGATTAGCCATGAAGTAAGTAGGTGTTTTGATCCAATCTTCATTAGGTGTTAATTAGGATTTAAAATCTCAAGTTTTAAGATGGGAAACAAGGCCTTAAGTTGTCGGGATAAACATGACACCAATTAATTAGCATAAATTAACAATAAACAATAAATCGAAGCATGTGAAAGGGAATCCTAGCCACGCCATGCGCATATTTTTCAATGTTCAATTTTCACAATCTAGATGTTACTTATCGAGACGAATTCTGATTTAAGTTTATATAATTTTTCACGATTTAGAATATTGAAGAATTTTATTATAAGTGTCCAAGGAACAAACGTTCAAGCTTAAGCAAGTTCCATTTCCCCCTTTAGACCAAGAAATAAATTTTTCATGGATACCCAACAAATAATTCGTATATATTTGATGAGAGGAATTTGCTCGGATGATAAGTACCTCTCATTTTTAATCCAAAAATTGCAACTTCGAATCACCATAGGAGCAAAAGGTGTATATACTCCTAAGAAGGGTAAAAGAAATCATATATATTTAATAGATTTTTTAATATAACTAGAGAATCAACACGAAAGTTAATGAATTCTCTTTAGAACTCACACATTTAACATACCTTAAATCCGTCCTTGATATTTAAGCCTCACATTTGGAATCCACTTAAGTATATACAAAATATTATTTTGACCTATATGTATTATCCCTTTTGAAAATAAGTGGTGCATTTTATCTTTTTCAATATATATTTTAAAATAAGTGGTCTAATTTTACAAATTCTCTTCTTTTAGTTTTTTAAAACCTTTGAATTGAATCGTCCATAATTGTCACCTTAATTTGAGCCATCTATGGGGAGTTATGTAATGTAGTACACTTACAAAATCAACAAACCACGAAATTAAATAATTTAATATTTTATACTCCTCTCTTCACTACTATTGTCATATTTTTCATTTTTAGAGTCAAACTATAAATACTTTGACTAAAACTTTACAATATGTCATCTTATTGATATGCAAAAAATTGTGATGTATAGTACTTTTCGTATAGTTTTAAATATCTAATTTTTTTTGTTTAAAATATTGAATTAATGTAATCTAATTAAACTTTTAAAATTAGTCAAATTGACTTTGTAACATGACAAATAAAAATAGAAAGAGGGAGTACTATGAATCAAATGATCTCCTAATCCAAAAGAAAAAAAAATGTCTTTTACTCGTTTAATTTTATTAATTAGTTTTAGTATAAAAACAAATGTTTTATTTTATTTGTCAATTTTGGAGTTTCAAAACACCGTGAATAACGCTAGTTTATTAAAATACATCTCTAGTTAAAGTTTTAGTAAAGTGTGTCACGTTAACATAGGTCAAATAATATGAATCGAAGGAAGTATTTGTTCATTTTAGCAAATTAAAAGTAATTTTCTTTTATACTATCTTATTAAATAACTATACAAAATACTAGAGATCGAATTTTTAATGAGGTTAATTTTGTTTTTAAAAGAGTGTCCAGTTAATATAGGTTAAATAAAATAAAAGAAAATAAAGGGAGTAGTTAATTACCACAAACAAGTTGCAAAAGAAAGAATGTACATATTTCTACATTTAAAACTTATACATGGATGATGATAATATAATACATCATAAAATTATAAACTTAAACCCATTCTAATCATCCCAAAGAGTCATATAAGTGCTCTGATAATCAGCAATAAACAACATATTATTATCCATTAATTGCCCTTCCATTCCAAACTCCCCAAGATTAAAATGTGATTGTTCCATTGAGAAAATTGATGAAGTTGGGCTATTATTACTTGAAATATCAATTTTACGTTCCAATAATAGCCTTTCTATCTTCTTTTTTGCTTCACACAATTGATCTTTCATCTTCAACACCTGAAAAGAAAATGCACACTTTGACTATGAGGGTCAAACTAATAAATCTTCGATGAATCTGAATATTTAAAATTTTTAAATTTTTTAAACGAAAATTTATATATAGAGAGAAAAGGCATACATATATGATACAACTTACTCTAAGTCATACTAATAATTATTAAGACATTAAAATATTAATGAAGTTTTTCATTTTACTCGATTACCAATAATTATAATAGTAGTGACACATCAAGGGCCACATATGTACCTCAGTTTCAAGACGATATTTCTCAATGATGGTATCCTCATGTTGAGTTTTTAACTTGGAATATTCCTCCTCGAGTTTCTTGTTCTTCCATCTAGCCCTCCTGTTTTGGAACCACACCGCGACTTGATGTGGATCAAGGCCAAGCTCAGAAGCAAGCTTGGCCTTCCTCTCCGTCTCTAGCTTGTGTTGGTCCCCGAAACTTCGTTCAAGAAGATTAACTTGTTCTTCACTTAGCAACTTCCTCTTCCTCATCACAACTTCACTAGTGTTGTCTCTCCCTTCATCTTTGTGCTTCTTCCTTCTCCTTCGCGGTTTCACCGTCTCTTCTAAAGAGATAAAAGTAATGTTTAATTAATAAAGGTGTGTCTATAGGAGAATTAAAACAGTAAATATGTGCTGATCAAAGTTGGACTATTGAAAGTATAAAGAATAGTGAATATAACTTTGTTTGAAGAGTACAAAGGTAAATTTGATCCTTTTCCTTTAAAAAAAACTACAACTAATTCTACACTAAGAAATTAAAGTTGAAGTTGTAATTCTAACCTTGTTGTTGTGCTAGTTGGGAGTAAATTTGAGGATAGAAGTGAGAGATGAGTTCCATTTGATCATCAACCTTGTTGCCTTTCATATTTAATCCCTTTTCCTATTCTCTCTTGTTATATATTGGTTTTGCTTACTAATGTAGAAAAATTAAAGTGAATATATAACTAGAAAGTGAAGAAAGGAATACTTTGAAGAAAATGTTAGTTGTTTGGACTTTATTTATAGAGCTAGCTACTCCTTCTTTCTCTCTTGATGCTCACATGTATTTTTTAGATCCAACAATAATATATTTAATGTAATTTCACAAATAAAATTTTAAGGTGAATAATAAAATGTAAATAGATTTTATCCCTGAGTATTGGTCAGATTTCATAGTCAATTGGTTGGAATATTCTATATATATAATTTAGTTAAATTTGGGAAACGGTAAAGGGATTGAAAATTTAAGGCCATGAAACTTGTCTAGATTAATTGGATATATAGCTAGAAAGCTAATTAGTTAATAGCTTTAGGTTTTAGCTAATTAACTAGTTTGTTTGTTAGAATATATTGTTTTGGCATTTCCTTCAACACCATCCAGGGATCGATCCCGTCAATATTTTATGAGTCGAGCTTGTCTAATACAGTTTACATTCTTTGTGATGTTTGCAGATTATTATACAGTAAGGCGTCGTTTGGTAGAAAGTATTAGGAGAAATAGTCCAAATATTATGTGTTGTATTATTTAATAATATGTTTGGTAGGAATTTTGGGTCTATGTATTATAAATCCAAGGATTAGTTATGCACCCTACATGGTATTAGAAGGTGTATAACTAATACCTTCCATTTGGTGGTATTAGCTCTAATACCATGGGACTAATCTAGGTAAAGACAAAAATCCCTCAAATCCTTTTAATCATTTTGTTTATTTTTTTTGTTTTTATATTTTATATTTATACTAATAAATATATTTAAATAAATTAGATTACAAATTTTATTATTTAAATATAATTTTTTGGTTCTAAAATATGAGTTATTTAGTCTATTTATTATTAATATAAAATATTATAATCCGACTAATATGCTAATGTTGATGTATGAATTTAAGAACAATTCATAAGTAAAATAGTGTCTGTTAAAAAAAGTTCATTAAACATTATACAATTAGTCTGAAACAAGAGTGTGTGTATTTATATATTATATGCATATATATACACACACACGTCTTGATTATAAAAATAGTTTAATATTTTTTGCTATTTTTATTTTTATTTTTATTTTATTTCATGATAAAGAGTTTTTTAAAAAATTTATTGATACAAAACAAAAGTTCAATACATTTTCTTTATAAATCATTATAGTTGTGTGACCTTTTGAGATATTAATTCAAATTTATTAAGATGACAATTATTTATTCTCAAATAATTTAAGTGAGAAAATAGTGAATATGACAATAAAGTTTTTATTCTCCTAGCTAGTTAAAAATGTTATAAAAAATAATATTCTTCATCATTTATCTACATTGACTCAATTACATGAAATAAAAAATCTGATAATAACTCTAAAGTATAATTGGAAAGATTTTTTTAAAAAAAAACTTTTAAACCACACAAAAAATTAGGTAAGAAACAATAAACCAAATACTTAATAAAAATAGTCCTTTTATTACTAATCCCTACATTACCAATCTCTACATTACTAACTCCTACATTACTAATCTTTGTACCAAACGACCCCTAAAGGTTTACCAGATGCACACATTATAATAGGGTTAAAGAAGACTGTAAAAATCATCTAAAAACACTTTCAATTAATATTTTGATCTAAAAATACATCTGGTGGTTTTCATACAAAAAAAACAGATAAAAAAGATCTAGCATCCTAGTAATTTTGGTATACCATCCATTGGTCTTGGAAATACTATGATTAGCGGAATGTTATGTGTTTTATTGGATCAATAGCTGTCCACAGAGATGGACTAAATTAGATAATATATAAAGCTGTCTAAAGTTAATTAAGGTTTAGTTAATCCATATAATTAAATAAAGAACCCCTAAAGGATAAAACTTTCTTTCAATTTTTTTAAAAAAATTAAAAATGTTAAAGGACGTAGTTATGACTGTGCCACGTGATAAAAGATACCTTTGACATTAAACAAAACACAATTAGTGGGATAATTTTGATTATCTAGGTGTTTTGATCCAATCTTTATTAGGTGTTAATTAGGATTTAAAATCCCAAGTTTGAAGATGGGAAACAAGACCTTGACTTGTCGGGATAAACATGACACTAATTAATTAGCATAAATTAAACTAAATTAACAATAAACAAATCATCATAGCATGTGTAAGGGAATCCTAGCCATGCCATGCGCATCTTTTTCATAGCTCAATAGTTTATCGAGAAAAGACATAAAGTGATCATTAATGTTATTTTAAATTTGTAAAAAGAAATTTTAACTTTGTAGCTATTTTATTATTCCGTTAAATAATTTTAAATATATATTATTGTATCATTTTTTGATCAGTCCCAAGTTTTAAGAAGAAAGTTCGTTCACACACCAATCATTGCATGACACATGTTAATTTAATTTAAAATATATTTTTTTTAATCTTAAGTTTTTCCTTTATCTTTTTTAACCTTTATTTCTATTTCTTACTTTTTGACTATTAATTTTGATTTATCTTAAATTTCACATTATCTCCCATCCCACTTTCAAGTGATTCATTCCTCAATTATCTTTTTTTTCTTCACCAGCTACACCCATGTCAAATTGAGTCCAGTCCCATTTTTTTGTTTTCTTTTTCTTTTTTCTGATCAATTCTTTATAAAATTTTATACTATTTTTTTAGATTTTATTGAATTATTAATAGCAAAATTAATTATTTTTTTAGTAAATTTAGAAGGTATCATAAACTACCCATTTTCATATAAATTCAAAAATTAGAAATGATAATTTTAAAAGAATCAATTAGTTCCCAAAAATTGAAAGAAATTAATTGAAATCGGATATAAAAAAAATAATATGATACTTCCTAATCATCTTGAAATCTAATGGATTTATCAAACTGTTCAAAATTTAAGAAAATACTTAGATAAAATTTTAAAATTAAAGAGAGTAAAATTAGTAGTAATAAAAAAAGAAGATGAAGTTGTGATAAGAATGATGACATTGAAAGTAAGAAGCTTTAATGAATGGAGATGAAAATGAATTTTTGAAGAGGAAAGACGAAAGAAGAAAGAGAACGAAAATAAAAAGGAAAACAAGTTAAAATAACATGAAAAATAAGAAAATATATTTTATAATAAAGTACTTATAAAAAATAAAATTATATTATTTATTATAGGTTGCTCACTGTCTTTAAGAGAGTGCACACCAATCTCTATGTCAGGTGGGCGAAAAATAATATAATTATATCTATTCAAAATTATTTAGTGGGGTAATAGGACGATTGGAAAGTTAAGATATTTTTTTAAAATTCGAGATAATTTCAGTGTTGACTTTATGTGATAATTATTTGTTCAGGCGAATTTAAGATGTGAATTTTAAGTTATTTCAAAATTAAATTTAAAAACCATATTATTAAATGCTCAAGAGGAATCGAACCTTCAACCTTAAGCAAGTTCCATTTCCACTCTTGAATCGAAAAATAATTTGTTACTGAACTCTTAACTAATATCTCTTATATATATAAGAGATTTATCAATATAAATATAATATCTATGTGAAAGTTACTAAATTCCTAAGAAGTAGCACATCATGAGTCATGACCCCAGTGCCCTTCTTTCTTTGTTGCAACTATCACTTTCAAGATTATACCATAATATATATTAAAAGCCATCACAACTTGAGGAACAAACATTTAGTCAAGTAAAATGTTACAATTCAATTTAAAATTGGTATCCTTTTATTTTTATATGAAATATAGCTTAAATTCTTTGTGATATAGTAGTTAGACTTTAAAAAGAGAAAAGGGCTCAAATATATCTAAATTTTGATCAAAATTGATGTAAGGATATTAAATTTCGAAGGATTTTTTATTCCTACACTATTTAATAGTGTATTTTAAAGGTATATATATACCCACGTGGACATAAAATATTGCATAATTGTAAATAGTAGTGTGTACACATGGACACATATATACCTCTAAAATGCACTATTAAATAGTGCAGGGGATAAAGAATCCTCTATAAGTTTGATATCGTAACAACAATTTCGATCAAAATACATCATCCCTTCCTCTCTCTTTCTCATTTCATTCTTATCATTACTAACTACTCTTAGTTTTAATTTTAATTCCTTGTTGACATGATGTATAGATATAAATATAATTAAGATAACTATTTTATCTTAGTTAATTAATCTTTACCTTCTTGCTTAAGAGTTGAGATAACTCCACCTTGTTTCAAATAAGAAATTACTGTTTTCATGATACATTCTACAATCATCATCATCCTTTTGTAGCTTAGCATTATCATCATTTAAAGGGACAATATATAAACGTTGCTTTTTAGCTTGACTTTTGAAATTTTCCTTCAGAACCTAAATGGTAGGTATAGAATTATCGGATTAATAATAAGTGTACAAATTAATTCGTTAGTTTTCTTATTGGATAAACCGTGCCTATTAAAAACTACCATACGTAGTTAGTATTGTAAGTATATTTGTTAAATAAATGTTATGTGCATGCCTCCTCGAAATTTAGATTTTCATATATTTCTCACTATGATTTCCAACTACATAATTATCAGCTTAAGTAGAGCTAAAGAAAATTGTTTTGCTTAATTGAAGATCAATATATTGGTTAGTGAAAATGAAGAAAGAGAGAATGAGATGATTGAGCAAATACCGTCTATCATTTCTTCCCTATAATCTTTTCCCCATAAAAGGGTTCTTAACCTACTCGCGAGCTCCGCTCAACGGGTGTCGTCATCGAGAAGCGGAGGGTGATGCTCTGGGATTAGAGGAGCCACTTCCTCTTTCGGGTCCTTCACACCCATCAAACTCCTTTCTGGAAGATTCATTCACGCTCCAGGTTCTGTTGGAGTTTTGGCTTGTGACTCACAAGTAATTGTTGAGGAATTGACAAGTTACATTGCAGTGCATTGAAGGAACTACTACAATTTACAGATTTGTCAGTTAGTTAAGATGGTTAGTAAATTGATTAGTTAGTTAATTACCATTAAGTAGTTAGTATAAAATAGTCATTTTACCTTCATTGTAAGCAATCAAGCATATGAATGTTAAAGGCAGTCACGTTTTCTCTCTGTTTTCTCTCATTCTTCTTCTTCTTCTTCCCCTTCCTCTTCTTCTTCTCAACACAATCTTAGCAGCTTCATTACACACTTTCATGGTGGATGCTTGATTCTAACATGGTATCAGAGCATTGATCAAGTGGATCTAGGAATTTCCTTCGTGGATTGATTGGAAATCGAGAGATTCTCTTGTTTACTGTTTTTCTCTTTCTGCAAATTTGTTCTTGTTTTCGATGGAGACTAATGAAGCTTTCATCGATACTCATATCAATGCTACTGTCATTGATTCTAATCGATCTAAGGATCAGCTTGGTATTGATTACCACCATACTCTGTATCTTCATGTTTTCGATGCTCCTAGCTCAATGTCAATTGGTATACCACTTGTTGGGATGGAGAACTACTCAATCTGGCGTGAAGCTATGCAACTCTCATTGTTGACTCGTAACAAACTTGGTTTTGTAGATGGATCTATTAACAGAGGTACTTATGGACCTGCGTATGAATTGCTGTGGGATCATTGTAATGCGATTGTTAAGTCATGGATTATGCACAATGTGAGTCGAGATCTGATTAATGGAGTGCTTTTTCGATCTAGTGCTCATATGATATGGGAGGATTTACGTGAACGATTTAATAGAGTTACAGCATCACGAATGTTCTCGTTGCACAAGTCAATTTTCTCTTCAGTACAGGGTACTTCATCAGTTTCTACATACTATTCCAAATTGAAGGATCTTTGGGATGAGTATGATTCGTTGATGCCTCCACCCTGTTGCGACTGCACTAAGTCTAAAGAGTATGCAACACATCTTCAGTATCAAAGGTTGTTGCAGTTCCTTATGGGACTCAATGATGGATATTCTACTGCTAGAAGTCAAATTTTGATGAAATCTCATGTTCCAAATGTTAACCAAGCTTATGCAATGATATTACAAGATGAAAATAAAAAACTAACAGCAGGTAGTGGAGGTATGGATCCTACTGCTTTATTCACTGCTAGAGGTTCGAACAATAAGCCTAAGAAATATGGAGTGGAATGTGACTTTTGTCATGTCCAAGGACACACTAGGGATAAGTGTTTCAAATTAATGAAGTGTAGCCATTGTCAACTTACTGGTCATTTGAAAGAGAAATGTTATAAGTTGATAGGTTATCCACCTGATTTTAAATCGAAAAGAAAGGATTTACATGCTGGTAGCAATCTAGTACAAGCTGAAGGGAATGCATCAAATGCTATACCAGCTACATCTATTACTTCTCTTATGTTCACTCATGAACAATACACACGACTTCTGGGATTGTTAAACACTGAAGGGGAATAAAATGCTAGTGCATACATGGCAGGTATATCCTCTCATACATCTGAAGTTAATCCTAATTGGATTATTGACACAGGTGCTACTAATCATATGGTTGGTAACTCACATCTGTTAGTTGGTGGAACTGAAGTAGGGAACACAGGAAAAGTGCAGTTACCTAATGGGGAGTCTACTGATATTTGACATGTTGGTAGCAGTCATCTGGTAGGAGGTGATGTTCTTAAAGATGTGCTATATGTGCCAACATTCAAGTTCAATCTATTGTCTGTTTCTAAGGCTACTAAACAGTTGAATTGTTGCATTTCTTTCTATCCTGATTTTTGTACATTTCAGGATCTCTCCAATGGGAGGGTGAAGATGATTGGTAGAGAACAACATGGACTTTACTTGTTGAAAGAACATAATGTCAATGTCAATCGATTACCAGTCATTCTTTAGTTGCACAGAAGCTGCCAAACTCAGAACTCTGGCATAGAAGAATGGGTCATGTACCATTGCCAGTCTTGAAGAAGCTTCCTAGCATTTCTAATTCATGTAGTAGTGCATTAGAACAACAATGTGATATATGCCCTATGGCCAGGCAGACTAGAATTCCTTTCACACATAGTCTTACTGCATCTACTACTTGTTTTGAATTGATCCATATGGATGTTTGGGGACCTTACAAAATCACTACTTATAATGGCATGAACTACTTCCTTACTCTAGTGGATGATTACTCTAGATGGACTTGGGTTTTTTTGCTCAAACTCAAGTCTGATGTATCTAGTATACTCAAAACCTTTCTTGCTATGATTTTGAATCAGTTTGAGAAACATGTGAAAGTTTTCAGAACTGATAATGGTTCAGAGTTTTTTAACAATACATGTGGTGAATTATTCAAAACTCATGGTATTCTGCATCAAAGTTCATGTCCATATACTCCACAACAAAATGGAGTAGTTGAAAGAAGGCATAGACATCTTTTAGAGACAGCCAGAGCTATCAAATTTCAAGGCAATTTACCATCCAAATTCTGGGGATGTTGTGTTGAGGCAGCTGCATATATACTTAATAGAGTACCCTCTACTGTTTTGAAAGACAAGTCACCATTTGAAATGCTTTATGGTCGAGCACCCTCTTTGTCACACTTGAGGGTCATTGGCTGTCTATGTTATGTAACAGTCATGCCCAGGCAAGATAAGTTTGGTGCAAGAGCTGTTAAGTGTGTTTTTGTGGGATATGGTTTATATCAAAAGGGATACAAGGTGTATGACTTGGCTAAGAAACAGGTCTTTATCAGTAGAGATGTTATGTTTCATGAATCTTGTTTTCCATTTTTATCTAAAGATTACACAGAGTTTCACTCTGTAACATCAGACCATGAGTTCTTCCTGCATCTTGATTCTCCTGATCATATTCCACCACCTACACAATCAGTTTCTAGTCTTCCTGAACTTCCTAATACTTCTACTTTTCCTTTTACTGAATCATCCTCTGTTAGTGTTGGTACTCAGTCTTCTACTGGCTTACAATCAACATCCACACTTCATTCTTCTGAAGTTGTGTCTTTTCCTACATCTAGAAAATCTACAAGATCCATCAAACCTCCAATCTGGTTGAAAGATTTTGTTGTACCTACAAAAACTTCTACTTCTACTTGTCTGTATTCTCTTAGTGATGTTATGAACTATGACTCCTTATCTCCTACTTATCAGAGTTTTATTGCTAAATTCTCTGCTGATATAGAGCCTAAGTCCTATGCTCAGGCTGCCAAAGATCCTAGATGGGTTGAGGCAATGGAGTTAGAAATTCAGGCCTTGGAAGATAATCATACATGGGAGATTGTGACTTTACCTACTGATAAAAGAGCAATTGGTTGTAAATGGGTGTTCAAGATAAAGTATAAAGCTGATGGCACAGTTGACAGATTCAAAGCAAGGTTGGTGGCTAAGGGTTATAGCCAGCTTGAAGGCCTTGATTATCAAGATACATTTTCCCCCGTGGTTAAAATGGTTACTGTAAGGGTAGTGATTTCCTTGGCTGCTACCAGAAAATGGTCTATTCATCAGATGGATGTATACAATGCCTTCTTACAAGGTGATTTGGAAGAGGAAGTTTACATGACTATGCCACCAGGTTTTTTTCACAACTACAAAGCTACACATGCTTGCAAACTAGTCAAATCTCTTTATGGTTTAAAGCAGGCTTCTAGATAATGGAATGTGAAATTAACCACAGTTTTGCTCTCCTTTGGCTTTACTCAAAGTCCTTTGGATTACTCCTTGCTCATTAAACAGTCTGCAGGAAAGATTGTCATCATTCTTGTATATGTTGATGATTTATTAATCACTGGTGATGATCTAGATATGATTCAGGACACCAAACTCAGTTTGCATTCTCATTTTAAAATCAAAGATCTTGGTGAGCTTCGATACTTTCTTGGAATTGAATTTGCTAGAAGTACTGAAGGTATAGTCATGCACCATAGGAAATATACTCTTGATCTTATTTCTGACTTGGGGTTATCTGGAGCCAAGCCAGCTAATTCACCACTTGAGCTACATGAGAAATTTACATCTACAGAACTTGATTGTCTTATAGATACTAAGGATGATCATTTACTCACTGATATCAGCTCCTATCAACGACTTATTGGAAGATTGTTGTATCTTACTCATACAAGACCTGATATCTCATTTGCTGTCCAGAAATTAAGCTAATTTATGCATTCTCCAAAGCTATCTCATATGACTGCTGCTACTAGAGTTGTTCGATACCTCAAGAAATCTCCTGGTCTAGGAATTTTTCTTTCTTCAGATTGTGATTCCACTTTAACTGCGTTCTGTGACGCTGATTGGGCCTCATGTCCTAATACTCGACGATCAGTTACTGGTTATTTGATCAAATTTGGTTCTTCACCTGTTTCGTGGAAATAAAAAAAACAATCCACCATTTCTCGTAGCTCAGGTGAGGCTGAATATCGCAGTCTTGCATCTACTGTGGCAGAAATTGTATGGCTTGTAGGCTTGTTTACAGCACTGAATGTCAAGATACCTCTTCCTGTACCATTACATTGTGATAGCAAATCTGCTATTCAGATCGCTTCTAATCCTGTTTTTCATGAGCGCACTAAGCACATCGATATTTACTGTCATTTCATTCGCGAGCGAATACACACTGGACTGATATCTCTTCATCATCTCTGCACTTCAGAGCAACAGGCTGACATTCTCACCAAAGGCTTAGTTTTCCGTCAACATTCTTATCTTCTTTCCAAGCTAGGAATGAAAAATATTTTCACAGCTCCTAGCTTGAGGGGGGGTGTTGAGGAATTGACAAGTTACATTGCAGTGCATTGAAGGAACTACTACAATTTACAGATTTGTTAGTTAGTTAAGATGGTTAATAAATTGATTAGTTAGTTAATTACCATTAAGTAGTTAGTATAAAATAGTCATTTTACCTTCTTTGTAAGCAATCAAGCATATGAATGTTAAAGGCAGTCACGTTTTCTCTCTGTTTTCTCTCATTCTTCTTCTTCTTCTTCCCCTTCCTCTTCTTCTTCTCAACACAATCTTAGCAGCTTCATTTCACACTTTCATGGTGGATGCTTGATTCTAACAGTAATGAATGGGCAAATTTCTTATTAGAAGCCTATTTGACTAGACAGACCTCCTTTATCGAAGGGTTCCCACGGAGAAGTCTTGCTTTGGCTTATCAATAGTTTGTTGTTCATCTTGTATTTTTAAGATACTTAGAACAAAATTTTGAAGAATTTGATAAGGCACAACAAAGTTTAAAAACATTTTTTAACTAGAAAATTAAAACTAGTAGAGAAACTAGAATTAGAAACATATTAGAAAAAAAATATATAAAATATTTTTCTCAAACAAGAATTGTTGTCAGTCTGTGTTTTGAAGAATCTTAATGATTCCAACAAACTTTGTAGAAATACGAAGTTACCAAAATTTAATGAACCAGTGAAGAACAGAAATTAATTCACAAATTTAAAATCCGTAACATATACTAGAATTTGGAAAAACAGAAAGAACATCAAACCCAATGAATGCACAGTGTCTAGTATACGAGGTTTGATTTGGAATATGTCCTCCCAGGATAAAATGATTTCAGTCACCAGTGTATTGATACCCAAAACACTGGTGTCAGCGAGCCACTCAACGAAAATAAAGTACACTTTGAATACTTTATATAGTAGCAGTAGAAGAAGTCAAGAAATTCTTCTTTAAAATGGGATGAAATTCCTCAATTTATAGAAAATAAAGGGTAGTGTGAAAAAATTCTTATTGTGCCTTACTGGAAAAGTCACGGTCTTTAGAAAAGACCAGAACATTTCATAAAAGTCGCAATTTTTCATAAAGTCGTAACTTTTCATAAAAGTCACAACCTTTCATAAAAGTCACAACTCTTTATAAAAGTCAAACTCTTCATTTTTCATTCACACTTTTTAAAACTCAACACAGCTCGATGATCATATGTTAATTACTGATTCAATATTGAACTAACTTATAGATTATTGATTGTCTAGAAAATTAGTATATCTAAAAATTGATATGTGATGAATCATGTTGTTAAGCATAAATCCGCTAACTCAATCCATCCAATAAGCAGCTTACAACTAATGTATAAAATTGAATAAATAAACATTTATATCTTCCATGACATAACAAATTATAACCGTATTTTATATACAAAATTTAACATTATTATATTACATTGGCATTTGACTAATTTTATATACAAAATTTAATATTATTATATTATATTGGCATTTGACTATGTTACTGCAATTATTCAATACCAGACACGAGAGGGAACGAAAGAATAATAATCTACATATATATAAATCTCAATCTATAATAGCTGATGTGGCATGTCTCTAAGGGCTGAATTTTTTATTTATTTATTTGAGGTTTTTTTAGCTTTTTTCATTTTAAAATATAGAATATTATTTATGTAATGAAACAATATAAATTTAGAAGAACAAGAAAGTAGGTAGAAGAGAGAAGACTTCTTATTCATCTTCAAGTATATTCAAAATTTCATAGACTTTCACAAATCTTATTTACAATAAAGGAAAACCCTTTATTTATAAGGAAAACCTTACTTGGTCCCCAAGTAGGATTTCTAATCATATCCTACAAGAATTTTACATAATTAAACATTCACTATAATACAAATTGTTTATAACACTCCCCCTTGAATGTCGGTAGACTATGTGTCTCGTTAAACTTACTAGATAAAATCCAATAGGAAAAAATCTAGTGAAGGAACAAGAGTACACATATCTAATAATGCGCATTATGGATGCCTCATTAAAAACCTTACAAGGAAAACCCAGTGGGACAAAACCTTTTGAGAAAAAAAGAGTACATCGCGTATTAACTATCCTAATGACAACATCAATTCAGAGATTAGAATCTTCATTTTCCAAATTTGTGCACCATCTTCTTGAAAGTTGTAGTTGGTAGAGACTTGGTGAATAAATCAACAATAATATTACTTGAACAGACCTCTTGCATGTTGATATCACCATTCTTGGGAGCTTATCAGTGTAGAAAAACCTTGATGAAATATGTTTTTTCTTCTACCTGCTTTTATAAATCTTCCCTTAAGGGTCAAAGATTTCTGCAACTTCCTTACTTCAACTTCTTTAAGCAAATAATCTATTGCCAAATGTTTCAATTCTAGTCATCAACTTGCATAATAATACTTGTATATGCTCTATGCATTTTGAATCTATTTAATCCTTATGAGGATGAAAAATGAGTTTTCCAAAAACTTGTATATACTTTAGATTTTGAACCCATTGGATATTTAATTTTGTCAAGTAACAACATTCAATATTAGATGTATGACATCTTCTAGTGCCTATATTGCAAGTCAAATAAGCTTTACGCTTATCAAGATGCATCATTCCACTTTTCACTTGATAATTATTTTTACACAAGTATGCTTTAATAGATGTAGAATTCGTATCCTCATAATTTTTTACAATATTGGGCGCTATTGTATCAAAGATATCGTCAACGATATATCATTTTGTTTCATTTCAAAATAGACATAACTTATTGAGATCTCATCACTTCATTATTTTTAGTTAGCTACCCCTCTCATGAGGTTTTATAAAGTGTTATGTCGTAGGCTCTCCTAGAGCACATTATATCCATATTATGATCATTCTGATACTTTGATCCTCCCTCTTTTTCAAGGATTATTTTAATTAGAATTGATTAGTCTATCATGTTTCATGCATGTCATAGACTCCTATTGAATTTTCAACAGGAGTATTTACAACTTTTGTGTGGCTTCTAATATCCCCCTTATGTTAGACAAACTAACATATATATCAATCTTTTGGAGAATCTATCTTTGTGCATCATAGTATATTCATTAATTATATATTGCAAGTCAAAATTATCAGATGAAAACTATTTGGTCTCTGACCATAAACCAATTAACAGAAAAACATAACTTATTGGTTTGATTCATACAATTACATTTGTATGTAATATATCATATTTCAGATCAACACATGAAACTTTATTTTCTTAAGCAATGATTCACTATGTGTGATATTTAATGTCACATCATCTTAAATATTTATTAATATTATCAAGGTGAATTATCTTGATTTCATATTCTGAAAGTTGTACTTTTAGCTCAATTATCTTGCACAAATAATTTTGCGAACGTCAAACTGCAAGTTGACAACAAACGCACATGTGATTATCTTATTGATGCATCTTTTTATCATATCACATGATAGGTGAACGGGTCCATATTCACCTTTTTTATTTTTCAGAATTTAGAGATTTAATCTCAACATTAGTTGATCTAATCAACTTGTCATGAGAACAAACAACAAAAGAATCTTCTAGTTTTTCAATGTAATGTTCATTGCTCAGTATGCACATCTTTGGGATGATCAAATTATTCAAGCCAACTAATAAATTGTTCGTACTTGTAAACTCCGTGTTTATTATGTCATGTGCCTTTTTGCTTTAGTAAATTCTCAATTTATTACTATTGTATGAGGAGAGTTCAACTTTAATACTCTGAGAGTACATTTCAAATATTTTTTTCCTCAATTACTCTACCTCTTCTAAAGTTAAGTCGTGATTCCATCACTAAATAGACTACTTTGATTATCAGAAAATTATGCATGTAATCGTATCATTCGTGGCAGCATTTTTTACAAACATCAAGATGCGAGATAACAATCGACACACATGAGACCATCAAGAAGAAACATCTATTAGGACCATTAAGTATCTAAACAATCCACTAGGTGGATGAATATGTCCACAAATATTTGTATACGTTCCTACAATGCAGAGGATTTAATCTCAACTTTCGTATATGATGGTCTGACAATTAACTTGTCTTGCTAACATACAGTACAAAAAATTCATCATTTAAAAAAAATAATTTCTTTTATGGATGTCCAATTTAATTTTCATAATTCGTCTAAACATTATAAACTAACGATGTCCTAGACAATCGTGTCAAACTAAGAAAATATTGGAATTAGTAAACTTCATATTACCATAGAATGTGCCTCAATTGCACTAATTCTTGTCCAATACAAGCCTGAATATAAAAATGAAATTTTTCTATAATAAATGTCTTCTTAGAGACGGACATTCTTGGTGATACCACATCATTGACCAAAGGTTGCTATCTTTTTCACATCTAACATGGTGGTTTATCACCTTATTCACTCTAAAGAATGAATCTACATTTTTACCATTTTATCAAAGGCTCTCATTTTTCATGAATGGAACACAATCATCTAAGGACATCAAATTTTGATAACTTAGTACCTCATTCCATATTCATGTGTATCATTTAATCAATTGTCTTCTTTTAGACATTTATGCACTGCTACATTCACTTTGGGGAATGGATCTTAGTCAATATGGTGCATTGAGACTCAAACCTAACGTCTTATGTCATAAATCAATGAGGGACTTGAATCCAACATCTTTCATCACAAAGCATCAAGAAAACTGATGTCTTACCCTCTTGGTGCAATTGGACGTAAATTCATCGTCTTATTCTTTTGGTGCGATATAACTTAAATTCATTGTCTTACCCACAATGAGGATCAACCTCAAGACTTTGAAAATAATTGCAATTTTATCATTTTTGATGATCATTAATATGATTATATATTATAATTACACACAAAACTGAGACTAATGATTTCTTATAATCAACACAAGAAGTTAATAGATATAGTTTAATAGATCACGTACCTCATATAAAGATTGAAAACATATCTATCACTAAATTGTGTCTATTTAATTATTAAAATAAATTAAGGAATTATCTTCTAATCCATTAAAATTAAACGTATAAAACTTTAAATACTTATTCCAGATGGTATCTCCAGATCTGTCACATAGATAATTATAATGTAAAGATAAATCATACCTTGAAGATATAAGAACCTTATTGCATAACTTATGCAAGATCTCTTTTGTACTTTTTTCGTCTTCTATAATAATTCTTTAAGAATAGAATAATCGTGCTGATAGGGAGAAGAGAGAAGACTTCTTATTCATCTTCAAGTTTATTCAAGGTTTCATAGATCTTTAACAAATCTTATTTACAATGAAGGAAAACCCTTTATTTATAGGGAAAACCTTACTTGGTCCCCAAATAAAATTCCAAATCATATCCTACAAGAACTCCACATAATTAGACATTCGCTATAATGCAAATTGTTTATAACAATTTAATATTTTTATAGAATATTAAAGCATAGTATTTAATCACTCCCTCATTAAATCTGTCACGACCCAAATCCGGGCCGCGACTAGCACCCACACTTACCCTCCTATGTGAGCGAACCAACCAATCTAAACCTTAACATTTCAATGTAACATCAACATAAAGTAATGCGGAAGACTTAAACTCATTTGTAAAAACCAATTCAATAACTATTATTTCCCAAAATCTGGAAGTCATCACCACAAGAACATCTATGATCAAATTTCTAAACTAAGAGTATTCTAAAAGCTAAAACAAGTAAAAGCTAGTCCATGCCGGAACTTCAAGGCATCAAGACATGAAGAGAAAGAACCAGTCTAAGCTAGAAGCATTAGCTCACCCTGATATCCGGAGTAATGAAGACTGGCTAGAGTTACTGTTGAGTCGAAGATGACGGCACGTTTGCTGCACTCCACAAATAACAAAGAAGAAAACATAAAAGTAGGGGTCAGTACAAAACACGGGTACTGAGTAGATATCATCGGCCAACTCAAAATAGAAAACAGTATATACCAAGTAATATCATAAAATCAACTATGATACTCAACATGTAGCAACAACAAGTACTATATCATTAACAATTACCGTCAAGTTCACACATGAGGACTCAAGCCTCAATACCATACTCATTTGGGAATTATGTTCATTAGATTGAGTATATTACCATCTTTCAAGATTCATTATCTTTATTTCTCTTGTGTCGGTACGTGACACTCCGCTCCCTTATATTCATTAATCTTCTTGTGTCGATACGTGACACTTCGATCCCCTAAATCTACGTGTCAGTTTGTGACACCCGATCCCCTAATTCTATGTGTCGGTTCGTGACACCTGATCCCCTAATTCTACGTGTCGGTTCGTGACACCCGATCCCCTAAATCGGTTCGTGACACCCGATCCCCTAATTCTACGTATCGATTCGTGACACCCGATTCCCTAATTCTACGTGTCGGTTCGTGACACCCGATTCCCTAATTCTACGTGTCGGTTCGTGACACTCGATCCCCTAATTCTACGTGTCGGTTCGTGACACCCAATCCCCTAATTCTACGTGTCGGTTCGTGACACCCGATCCCCTAATTCTACGTGTCAGTTCGTGACATCCGATCCCCTAATCTCCTTCTATCAATTCATCAAGCCTTCTTTCTTACCAAGGCATCATCAATCCCATTATTTTAGTTCATCGCGCCTTCTTTTATACCAAGGCCTCATTATTAACAAAGAGATTAGGATTTTGCAAGATTTGGGATTCAATAACTTTATCATGCTTATATAATCATAATTATATAATTACATTCATGCAAGCATACAATTAAGCACATAGCAGGGTTTACAATATTATCAATACATATCGTTCGCTATTAAGAGTTTACTACGAATATCGTAAGAGAAACCATAACCTACCTCCACCGAAGATTCGTGACCGAGCAAGCAGTTTCCCAAGCTTTGTTTCTCTCTTCCTCGTTCGATTCTCCCTCTCTCTCTTGTTCTTTCTATTTTTCTTTATTCAAACCCTCTTTCTTTTACCCTAATTAGTATAATGAAGAATAAAAGATGACAATAATAACCCACTAATTAACTTAAGGTTACCTCTTTTAACCCCCAAGTAATTAGACTTATTAACATTAACCCTCTAACTTTATAATTAAAGTAGGAATAGTCCAAAACATCCCTTAAAACGTGTAAAGAAATCCGACCCAGACTGGAATTTCGCAGTCTGTGACGGCCCGTCGCGCCTGCGACGGTCCGTCCTGCTGCCCGTCACAGAGTTCAGAGACTCAATTTCTCTGAAGAGTCTGTGACGGTCCGTCCTGCCATTCCGTCACGAAGTTCAGAGAGTCGATTTTCAGTACCCAATTTCAGATTTTCTAAGTGTTTTGAAACGAGACCCTGCGACGGTCCGTCGTGCCCATGATGGTCCGTCGTGGGGTCCGTCGCTTCTACCAGTTTTTCCAGAATTGAAATCTGCTGCTCAAAACGACTAAACAGGTCGTTACAAAATCATACATAAAAGCTTTAGTTATCAAATTCTTACCTTAAAAATATTTTTTTTAATTGTAAAATTTTAAGAAAATTTATTCTTTACACTTAATTAGAGAAATTGAAAAAAAATTAACATTAACTTTTGAATACTATATAAACACATTAGATTGCTACATGTTGGACATGAGATTGTTTGTAAAAGATGAAAGTCGGACGAATATGATGGTGTCGAGATAGTCATAAATTTCTACGTGGTTGATCGAAGAAGACGACTGGATATGGAGTTTGCAAACCTCTGAACCTCTTGTCATTCTTCTGCATTTGTTTATTTACTTTTCTCTTTTTAAATTTTAGTTAGTGCTATAGTTTATTTTTATTTTTGATTATTGGAATCGATCCATTTTTAGAATTGGTAGTTGTACTATTTTTTAATTTTGTTGATTAATAAACTCTGATGAAACATTTTTTTTTAAAGAAAAAAAGATTTCATGTAATATAACTAAAATTTAAGTTTAATTTGCGGTCATTTATTTGTTACATATTTTAATTTTTCATTTTCTCTAATCTATGAAATCGGAAAAAAAATATGGGATAATGCACAAGTACACGCTCAATCTATACCCGAACTTATTTTATTAATAATTTTTCATTCCTTTTTGGTCTACGTGACACTATCTTGTGGGCCTAATACTGGTTGACTTTTTTTCTCAAACTAGTGTCACGTAGGCCGAAAAGGGGTAGAAAATTACTTATAAAATAAGTTAAGGGGGTAATAGGACCTTAGTATAGTATAAGTGTGTCTCTAAAGTTTTGGGCATAGATTGAGAAGGTACTTGTGCATTTTCCCAAAAAATATCCAATTTCTCATCATTATTACAATTTATTAATTTGATCTTTCTTTATTATTGCTACAAATTATTATTTTTATTTAAATTCGTTTCTACCTTCTATTTTTATAATTTTTTAAAAAGGAATGTATTTAATTCTGATCCTTATAACATAATTTAACCTTGTACCTTCTATTTCTATAATTTTTTATAAATATATATGTTTTATTTATGTCTCCTTTTTATTACCATAAATATGTTCTCCCCATTAATTTTCTCTCAATTAATTTAATTTGTTGTTAAATGTTGAAAAAATTAAAATATCATATTTTTCATCATTAATAAAATACTATTAGTTAATTTTTCTAAAACTTTTCTTTCATTCTCCTGAATTTCTTTCATTTATTAAAAAAAAAATACTTCTTAAATTCTGATAAATCTCTATCACAATTATTTTCAAAAAATTTTATTCTTTTGTAATTTTAAACTTCATCTTTTTTTGAGTGGCAGGATTTTAGTTTTTTTTTGGTTAATAATTGATTCTTTTCTTTTGTGGATTTTCTTTTTTTTTTCTTCATTTAAAACTCAATTCTTTAATTCTATTAATTATATTAAATAAAATGTTAAGAAATTAAAAAGTCATTTCTTTAATATAAATTTTGGTGATATTTATTTTCATTACATTAACAACTTTTTATTTTTCTAATTTCTAAAGTAATAATTAATAATCATATTGATATTAAAAATTATAGTCGTATAAATAAAGATAGTCAAATTTTATAGAAATCATCACATTAATTTTTTTTTTTGTTATTTTTTTGAGAAATATTGTTAGATTACTTAGAAATCATCACATTGATTTATTTATTTTTTTGTTGTTTATATATTCTTTATGTTTATTATTTGCATATTTTAATTTGACTCAAAAAAATAAGATCCAAATTATTAAATTATGATCAACCTATAGAGTGGATGTCAGTAAAAAACTCTATAGATTATTTATGCATTAAATCTATATATTATTCTTTGCTATAAAAAATCAAGGTCTAACAATTATATTGTAAACGCATCTTCATTTACATGATACTTAATACAATTATGGAAAAATTACTTATATACACAACTTTTACTTACCTTATTCTCTATTTTTCCCTACCTTTTTGAAATATTACATAAATCCCTTATTTCTTTCAATTCTTACAAATTCAAATACATAAGACCCTTCAACCAAACTCACGTTTATACTCCCCTTTTCACTCCTCTTTTCTCTCCCTAAATTCACTCCACATTTTTAGCAGTTATAATTTTTAAATTATTTCAAAAGGATTCTCTCTCTCAAGTCAATTAATTTCAAACATCCGAATAGGTATGGTTTTGTCTTCACCATTATTTTCTTCTTCCATTTTTTTTCCAGATGTTTTTTGATACATCTGGGTCAGACCACTTCATTCCATAGTAAGGTTACTCAACTAAATTCTTCTAATACTAATATGAGATCTTGGGGTCCATCTCGTCCTCCTTTAAATGTTGTTGTTGGTAGACTTGCTATGACAATGTATTGACAAGGTTTTTATTATGCTCATTTAATGGACTCCCACAAACGCAGCAACAATCTGATACATTATCGATATGTTGAGAAGGACAAGGAGAAGGAGAAGCATATCATATTGTTGAGGGTTTTTTCGACTTTTTCTTATTCATCTTTCTTTGATATATATGAAGTCATATCTTTAATGTATCAAGTTATTTTTCTTTTCTTAAATTAATGTATAATGCATTCCTTTTAACATTATGATACATTACAATTTCATCATACTCATGAATCACATTTTATGTATCTATAGTGTTAAATTTTAGACTTATTTAAAATTGAAGATTATGTGCTTGTACACTTTAACCAATAAATAAACTTGACACATAAACCCTACTATTCTATAGATAAAGTATCGTATATCAAATTAACTGATATGTACATGATACACAATATAATAATTCAACAATTTTCAAACTTTATTACATGTATAATGTATCATTTTATTAAATACAATATTTCTCAAACAAAATAAGATACATAAATAGTAATGTATCAAAATATATTTAATACACAATATTATAAAGGTATGGATAATCCATCAACAGTATGTATTGTCTTCAGCCTTTTTGTCTGTTATGTCAATACATAGCTGATACATTGAAAATTTAGTCTCTTGTTTCTTCACATTAACGTTGTATCAGATTTTCAAATTCTTTCTCAATTCATTGATCTCTAACTCACCTGCAACGAATGATTTGAGATTCACAAAATCAATATTTTAACCAACAACAATTTCATCATTTTTGTATCTTTCTTACCTCACCTCACTTTCTCATATTGTGGAATGTCGTAACAAGATCAATAGGTTTATGTTGTATCACTATAATTCGATAAGTTTAAAAGATTATTCGATGAACAAGGAGAAGAGATTTGAATTATTAGTTTGTTGATTCTGTTAGGACTCGATTCGTTTCACCATATTTATTGTATCAATAATTCCTTATTCAACTTCACTTCGTCATTATATTTGGTAACTGGAACACTTCATTTATTCTTCGTCTGCCACCAAAAATGACCCTATTTAAGTGTTGAATTCCATTAGCAGCAGTATCTTCATCTCTTTCTCCAAGAACTGAATTTACAAAATTGTTTCTTGGAAATAAAGTCAACTCATTTGCTAAAACCACCAAAAGAAGCATTTGTCTCTTTGTTATGCTTTGAACGAATTTTTATTCTTGACGACGATTTCGAATTGATGATTTGAAACCGTGAATTGTATGTCCAATCATCAATAATGACGGATTTGAGATTCAAGATTTCAAATTGATAGAAGATGAAAAATTGATTTTTGAATTTTGCGAAGTTGTTACAATTGGAATGAATTGATATCAATCAGTTATGCATAATTTGTGGTAAAGAAAATCAATTCTGCGTGATTTGTGGAGGAAAAAAAATCAATTTACATTAATATTCCATATTAAGCGCTATAGACAAGTTTTATAATGTATCACAATTAATGTATCCGAATGAAACTTATATATCCGAATGACTGATTTTTTAAGAAATTTTTGTAAAATTGAAAAAGTAGGGATAAGATGTAATTTAGGGCCTTACACTATGAAATATATGTAAGTTATACTAAAATTATTCATAACAAAGTTATACTAAAATTATTCATAACTTATCATTTTTTATAATCGCGCGAAACGCGTTCACTAGTTTAGTATAAACATCCATCCATGTTATAACCATAGTTTATCAAGGATTAATGTTCCTCATTTAGGTTAACTTTCTTTGTTTTTGGAAAATGGAATTTGATGCTAAGTTGTAGAAGCTTAGCATCATATACTTTCTCTATTTTTATTTGTTTGTCTGATTTTGACTTGATACGGAGTTTAAGAAAGCAAAAAAGAGTTTTACATCTTATGGTCTTAAGCTAAAGATATGTAGACTATACCAAAGTGTCTTTAAATCTTATGATCTTAAATATGATATACGAAAAATTTAGCATATCATAATGTATCTACTATGTGAAATCCGCGACGATTGTGATGTTGTCTTCCTATACTATACACATTTGAAATTGGTAACATGTATGAGCGATCCTATGTTTGCTTACTTGGTGATTCGAACTCATAATCCACTTGTACGAGGATGTTAACTTCTCATCATTTCTGTTGGTCTTTAAAATTCATTACTTCCCTTGCTTCTTCTGCTTTGTGTTGATAGGAGAATCTTTAATTGTATATTGCCCTTTTTCTTTCACTTTTTTTTTAGATACTATTTCGGGTGAAAATTTCTAAAAATCCAGGTGATACATTACAAAAATAAAATAGGAACTAGAGATAAATAATATGTGTTATGGATTTGAATTGTGATAAATAATTGAGAAAATTATCTAAATACATAATTTATTTTATTATATTTTTTGAAACTTTCTATCATTTGAAAATTACAAAAAAAAATATTTTCTCCTATTCTCGAATACATTACTTTACTCGGTGTATTGATCGAATATGTCACTTTACGCTATATTTTCGGACGTTGAGTGATATATGTAATTAGTCGTACACATCCCTTTTGATGCAATATATTGAGACATTAGTGGTGTATCCAAATCCAAGAAGCGATGTATCGAGATGTTGAGTGTGTATCTAAAATCGAGATATGATGAATGGAAATGTCGAGTGATGTATCCAAAACCGAAAAATGATATATCAAGAAATTGAGTGTGTATCTGAAATCAGGACGTGATATATCAGGATGTATTTGGATTTCATCAATTCTTTTGTAACTTAAAAAAGAACATATTAGTTATTAATTTTTAACACTGTAAAATTTATGTAAAAATTCCATAATAAAATATTAACTGGGATGGAGGAAGTATAAATTGCAATCATTATCATATTACTAATATATATGATAAAACAATATATATTAGTCTAAAGCCATACACATTAACTCTCTAAAAGACCAATTAAAAATAAACTAATAGAGTACTAATTCTTGAAATTATCCTAACAACTAACATTAATTATGATTAGGTGAAAACAATGTCTCCCAAATCTCAGAAAAAGCCTCAACAATCACCCCATGACAATTTTTAGCATTTAATGACAAAAAACATTGCAAAAGTTGCTCCAAATCATTTTTCTCAAATATTTTTTTCTCTAAAATCATTTCCATCATAGAGCTTTTAAAATCTTCATATGGGTCCTCTGATTTCTTCACTATAGCAAAACTCTCCTTTACTTTCCCCTCCACGTTACAAGGTATCAACTTCTTGAACACCGATAATCTTGGAGGTAACTCGCCGTCCGATGATGTCGTTGACGTCGAAATTGATGACCTTCTACCTGAAAAAAATTGTTAAAGCGTATATACACGATATACTCTCTATCAATTTAAATTTTTAAATGAGATGAATATACATTTCAATAAAGTACGTGCGACAGTAGGTAAAAGATTCTAGATTTATAACTTAATTACTCGCTTGAGGAAGAGGTGTAATATTATAATTCAACCTAATTCATTTATAATTTAATATAAAATAACTTTCTTGTCGGATCAAACAAGCTCTAAAGATATCCTTTATATTGTTTAAACTTTTAGATCGATAAATCAATCACATGATATATTCAACACTAGGTACGTACCAATATTGTTCATGTCCCTTGAAGATCTAGATCTTGTGTTCTTGACATGATCTCTTCTCTTGCTATAGCCAATCTTTTTTTGACACCTTCTAGTGGTATTTTTGTAAATTGTATCAAACTCATGGCTAAAATTCAAAGATGAATCATCCGGAAACTCCACGTGGCTTTTACGAGAAGAAGATATGAATGTCTCAGTCTCGTTTTCTTCATCTTCATTTGTAATATCGATATCCTCATGATAATCCCATTTAGTTTTTTTACTAGTAAAATTAATCTCGTTTTCATCCATTGATGATGATGAGGACGTAGTGCTCATCATCATAAAAAAATTTGTTTTACTAGTACTAATTTTTTTCTTTATCTCTATTAAAATCTTATCGTTGTCTGAATTGTCAGAGCTAAAGGAGTAAGAGATTTTCCTACGAGGTTGTTGTTTTGTATCATCGTCAGAGTTCGTCTTGATAAAATGTTGCCACTTGTCTTCTTCTTTTTTCCACTTGAATTCATGTGAAGGTGACCTACTAGTATATTAAAAAAATATTATAGATTAAAATAATTAATAATTTAAAATACCTCATCGAAAAAGTGTGGACTCTTTAAATAATAATTGTGTAACAAAAACAAAGGGAGTAATTTACAAGACCTGGTGTGGCTGTCATCGGATGTAGTACTGAATGCTTCTCCATTCCTTGAGCTACATTGGCCGGTGGCGGTTATCGGAGTCACCGACACGTGGTGTTTGAAGGAGGGTGAGGTGATTATGGGGAAATGTTCATGATGTGTCGATATCAGTTGTGACTCGTTATTTTGTTGAATCATTTCTTCGAACAGAAGATGATCATCGGTGATGAATTGTGTATTTTGTAAGAATGAAGGGACAGGATGTTGAGGAAGTGTACAAGGGTCCTTGGAACGACATGAATGAAAAGAGTTAGAGATAGCTTTAGATATTCTAAACTTCAAAAGTTTTGCCATTTCTTTTTGTAATTTTTGTGATGAATCATGATCTCTCTCTATGGAGTGGAGAGGGGCTCTAAATAGCCTTTATTGACCAAAAAAAAGGGTAAACTAATTAGAGCTCATGAATAGGGAAAGTGGAGGTTGGTGTTGGGGCGGAGCCAGCGCAGGATTTTCATTAAGGAGATCGATTAAAATATAAAAAAACAATCATATAATTTTTTCGTTTACTTTTATTTGTCAATTGTTATATATTTTGGAATCAAAAATTTGACTCTACTCTGGGGTTGAATTTGACTATATGAAAAATCATGTATTTTACGTTGTAATTTTCCTCATATTAATATGATGGAAAAATCATGTCTGCAAATGTTGATCAAAATCTGTATAACTAATTAGCATACATATCGAGTTTTCATATCAAATCATAACATGGGCAAACATGTATAGAAAAAATTATACAGACGATCGATGATCGATGCGGGTAAGATTTTACCGAATACTTAACCATCACTTACCCCCTTAACAAAGAGAGTATTTACTTTAAACTATCTCCAAGGATAACAATAATTAATTAGGTACACATTGTTGATGAAGGCATATGGGGGAGGAAAAAACAATCATTTGTCTTCATGATGAAGCCATTTGTATCATTATATATATATATATATATATATATATATGCCTTCTATAACCACTTGAGACAGAAAAATAGCAAAGCATTGTCATGATTGTGATAAAAACTTTATGCAAAATAGGCCCGATGAAATAAGAAAAGATAGTATGGAATCCAAGGGAACAAACAAAAACATAATCATGTTAGGCACAATTTCACTTAGATTCATTCGACTAAATATGTATTCAATTGAGATGTTTATGTAAAATTTCAAGTCAATTAAATGTGTGTAAACATATGCCTCGATGTGCAGTTGAGGATGTGTGACTGAGTAGTCAATGAAGTGGCATCATGAGATCTAATGCTTAATTTCAGCAAAGACAAACCTGATAAGTTATTTTTTCCCATCTATCCAAGTAATACTAACTCTCAAGGAATTGAAATTAATACTAGCAACAATGGGGGATGAAAATACTAATCACCTATAATAACATTCAAGCAAGCACCAAATCTATTCTAAAATCCTGAAAAGATAGAAATATTCGTCTAGCAAACTCTAGGTCGTATCTTAGTTAGCAATCAAAAGATCACCATATACTCAGATCTCATGTCATATAAAAACTTTCAGACATATTGTCTAATAAGACTAATTTCAGACACGCGGTGCCTGAAGTTGTTTCGAAGTAAGTAGAGTTGCAAATTTGTATGCAAACAGGGCTGCATGCTGCATAAAATCACTTGAGAGACTACAAAAACAAAGTTTACCATGAGAACTCATGAATATAATCTTTATATTCCCGTGCAACTTTGTATAATTGGTATCTCAACTGTAATAGTGTAATACCAATCTCTTAGCACGAAGCAATTAATTAACGATTTTCTTGAACTCTGCACCCATATGATTTTTTTTCAATAGAGTCTAGAGAGATGAAAAATCGAAGGAGAAAAAAGAGGTACAGGTAACAAAAAGTTAGAAATGCTTATCCCTGCTGCAAAAATGTGCGCAATCTTTACCCAGATACCCCTTTAGTCAAATACCAGGGAGCAGGTTGGTGTGCGTTTTCATTTCTCTAGTATAAATAAGTGGAAACGTGCAAATTTGGACCCTTGATGTTCTTCTAGTCATAACCTACTTCCTGTTGCGGTCCTCTGTTTGTTCTCAGCTTGTTTTTGACTTAATTTTCTTACTGCCTGAAACGATTCATGGAAAGATCAATCATGCATGTCAATTTAAAATGAGTGAAATCGTTCAAGAAGCAATCGCAAAATTAACAAGAATGTTCAAGGAGCAATTGCAAAGTGCAATTATAAGGGTGAAAGATGGCAGGTGGAACGGACTATGGGGAGAACTACGAGCAGCTTACAAAATCTTACCAATAAAAAGAAATTAAAAGTAACAGCAAGCAGCAGTTGGATTATCTGTCAAACCTAAATAGGCACATTGTTGTACAAATCCAAAGTGACCCTCATGAAGATCAAACAAGGATTATTTAGATAAAGTTGACAATTCGATTGACAAAAGGATCATAAAAACTTTTCCAGAACTCTTACCACATTCAACAAATGCATTAACAAAGGAGTTCTCCCAGTAACTATCCTGCACTTAAATATTTTAAGGTGAATGAATAGGGTTAGTGATGGCACAAGTTCACTATAGAGGAATAGGAGAATGGAGATGGAGTTGTGCAGATCCATTCTCTACCTTTCCCTTTTTTTTTTTTTTGGATGATGACAATGAAACCCGCAGCCGATACCCTTCAGATGCACTCAGGGTAAACCCCACTCTAGTGTTGTGCAGATCAGTCCTCTTTTAGATACATACACCTTTACATTACTGAATTCCTAATTTAAAATTATCTTTCTCCCCGAAAGTAGTATCATTCTCTATCATCCCTAAAAGATCACAAGTGTGGCAGGTATCCGGTGGAATTGGTCAAGGTGCGCGCACGTAAGCTCGCCCTGACAACAAGGTTATCCAAAAAAAAGCTCACAAGTGTGAAAATGATGGATTTTTCCCTTACAAGTCCATAACTCTTCTAAATGATTTTCTCGTGTTTAGATCTTGAATAATTAACTTGGTAGAAGCCCAGTATAGCAACTCCAGGAAAGATTCTGCGGAAGTATAGTGGCTGATATTGTACTTATTTAAGTCGTTCGAGATTCTCATGCCAACAAGAACAGATGAGTTTGCAAGCTCTCTAATGAAAGGAAGACTGAAACATAGAAGTCATAAGCATGCAACTAAAGATCTCACAGGTTTTGCACAGGAACAGCTAGAGAGTTTTCAGTTTAAAAAGTGCAAAAATGACTGATCATGAGGTAAAACAAAATCAAGAAGTATACAAATTCCAGAACAACCATAAAAGGTTACAGCTGGCTAGAAGAAGAAAAATTGTTTTGTCATCCAAGGATTTTAGAGATATGGAAAAAAAAGTTATGGTAAAAAATCCTGAAGAATGTGTTGACATGCAGAAGCAGAACACAGGCAGATGATTGCAATAATAGAATGACTGCATTTCACTCGACAAACTCTGAATTACTGTTCAAGAACCAAACACTGGACCTAAGAAAGTTTATCGTAGATGAATGATTTCAAAAATCTCAAGTAAATGAAGAAAATAACAAAACAAATTGATGGAGAATGTAAACAAACATGAAAAGAAGTTAAGAGAGAGAACAATCAGCTTCACAATCTTATCCTCATAAGAAATGGGAGAAGAAATTTGTATTCAGTCTATTATCACGTTTACAACATATCCAAGGTCCTGATTTTTTAATCCACATATGACATAACTCTCTTATCCCCTAATAGTATTTGGATATAGGGGTACACATGCAACATAGAAACCAATTTCTCAAGTATAAATGGAAGAGGACTAAGCGATTGATTTTTTTGCTAAATATAGAGCTGTCCGGACCAAACCTTGGGCACATCTCGACTAATCCATTGGACAGTCTGCTACAATTTATAAGTAGTGGTGGGGTAATCTTATCCGCGAAGACTAGAGCAGATGGACTCACTGAGTAAGTGAGTATTATAACGAGAGTCGAACCTGAGATACATGTAATTATTCTATATCAACCACTGAGACTTTAACTTGGGAACTGGAAAGCAGTTGATCCAGCTGTGCCTTTGTATTGTGGCATTTGCTGGTAAAATGTTGAGATGGTAAGTACTTATGTGGATGCCAGTTTATCATTAAAAGCTGATTGAACTTGGTCATGCCACGTACTGATGCTTTGTGATAGCGGCAACAATCAAGGCATCAATAATGGCGTCTTATTTGCTAACATATGGGGTGCATGATGACAAATGGTGGGGATGGAGGAAAAGTTTCATGGGTCTAGTGCCAAATACAAAATGGAGTGACATGCACAATGAGGATACGTATAACCGACCCCAACTTGTTTTGGATTGAGGTATAGTATTATTGTAGTCTTGTGCCAACAAAGGGAGAACGGGCTCGAATCCCTCTCTCAAATTTGTGACAGATAATCGCATTTAAACGCCTATCAAGACTGTAAGAAAATTTAAAGGGATGGGACTTATGACCACCATAGTACCCACACGGACACACTCGATATCTGCATCAAGATAAACTTCTTTAGAGGATGACAACAAACTTTGAGTCACTGCTGTCAAGCAGAAGTATGAGAAAGCATAGCAGCTCTCTATTTTGGAAGTTCAGTAGATAACCTGGGCTGAATGAGTTACGAAGGGGTTAACTATATATGATAGTAAAGATGTGAATGAGAAGGAAACGAAGTAAGAGATCATGTCGATTAGTAAAGGTACAATATCTTTCCTTTTCATTCCTTTCCTTTCTATTCCTTCAAAATAATTCCTTTCCTTTCTATTCCTTCAAAATAATCAACTTCTAAGGGAAAGGTGATCTATTGAGATGTATACTGTTCCTATGCATTGCCATTGATATGTAAGAAGAAGAATATTGCTACATCCTTCTTACTTTGATCGACTTTCACCTTTGGCACGGCCTGAAAAATATACATCTTCCTCTTTGTGGGAAAATCTGTCACCTTGAAAGCCGAATTAATATAGACAGACAATATTATCTACAAATTTAAATTTATATGCTATCTTGATAGCAGATTTGAATCTTCTAATTAGCAGACTAACCCCTAACAATATATAATACTAACTCATTGAAACATTATTAAATTTTAACAATAAAAAAACTAGTTCGCTTAATCGCCATGAAGAGTCACCAAATTTTACAATTTGGAGAGAGGAAAATCTTTCCAATTCGGGAATCCACTTTTCGTCCCTACAAGAAGGCATCCCAGGTAAATGGACAAATAAAAGAGTAACACATTTATTATTACTTCATAAAGAAAATAACAATCATCACAACAAGTCTATGCAAGGTTTAATTTGTGAGGCTAATTGAGATCGATATTCAAATTAATAGTAATAATCCCATGATGGATCAAGTTCGACCACCAGCCCCACAAGACAAGGTTAAATAGTGGAAATGCAGCAACCTGAACTATCTCCTAATTAAGCCTCAAAAGTTGTTAGCTATATTATATTGGACACTTGTATTGCACCTAATACTCGATCATCTATGCACTCACGATCCTACAAAATCTAATTGTTATCGATGTTATCTTTCACAACTGATTCTTGTAGAAATTTGTTATATTCGTATACAACAACAGCTCTCAGGCTTTTAACTATTCAAAGTAGCAAGCTCATAAAACTTCATCAAAAAAAAAAAGTAGCATGCTCAGAAATCATAATATAAGGAATCAACTTTCTCTGAACAAAGGCCACCCATATAACTGGACTGAAACACAGAGAGAGAGCTAACCATTGAACGCAAAGGTGGCAGATCAATATTAACAAATTGGATAGACATCTTAGATATCTCGGAGATAGCAGCCTCTCGAACTTCAGCAACGTCACTGTTTAACTCCTCATAGGCCGCCTCAAACGCCTCCTGCCAAAACTTAAGTATCCTGATCCGAGGACTATTAGTGTACACATCCCACATATGATTCACCAACTTCTCCCTGTCTTCCATTTCCTGCAAAAAGAGTACCATGATTTCCTCAAAAAATCAATCAAAACCCTCATAATGTAACCCCTCCCCATCCAAATTTATTCAACACACTTTTAGCTTACTGATAGTCAAAAAAAAAAAAAAACAGCCCAGTGCACTAAGCTGGAAGAACTAGACCACAATGATGTATTGTACTCCATCTTTTACAGTGCGTTCCTGCAAGAGGTCATTTTCACTTTCAAATATGTAATCTCCTCATCACATGGCAACAACTTTCCCAGCTTATTAACAATCAACTTAACTAATTTTCGAAGCTAAATCGAACAAGACTCTATCTCACTCTACATTTCTGCAAAAGATTATTTTCATAATTCAAACTCGTAACCTCTTAGTCAGCAACTTTACCAGCTTATTAACAGTCAAATCAACTAATTTTCAGAGGTAATTCGAACAAAACTAATTTGAATCTAGAAATACTGAAAATGCGATAAACATTTTTAAAAATTGAGCAAAATTAAACAATAATGGATCCTATACAGAACCAAAAAAAAGAAAAGGATAAGCATAGTAAACATACGAGAACGTCGAGATCATCTGATTTCGGAATATCGAAGAGATCGGAGAGACTATTAAGGTTTCCGGCGGACCATCGGAGTGAAACAGTACCTGTACACATTGACCAAAATGCTAAGAAAAGAATAGCAGCCAATGCCCAAAACTTATACCGACCTCTTCCGAACAATGTAGCATCATGTAATGATCTCGACGGTATTGAATTTGTATTCAACGATGAATACGCCGTCGTCGGTGTTGATACCGGTATCAATTCATCGTCCTTCATTTGTAGATTTTAATTATTAATTTAGAACTGAGATTTTGATGAACAGTTGAGTCGATCTGAAGAAATTGAGAGAATCTGAAGTACGGCAAAGGAAAGCGATCGTGAATTTGCGAGCAAAGCACGTTGATGCATAATCCTTCGTCTCAATTTATATATTTAAATTTTAACATATTAAAAAAATTCAAAGTTTTAATGTATTAATTAATTACTTATTTGTTTAGTTATTTTTCAAGTTAAAACTATACATAAGATATCGGAGATAATGATAAAATGCTTATATTCATTGTTTTTTATGAGGTGTACAGAATTTAGAATGAATATATGAATGAATTGAATGAGTATTTGTGATTTATATTTTATTTATGGGATTTTTAATTATATTTTTTATTTTAGAAAAATTAAAAAAATTATGTTTAAACTTGTAAATAAATTTTAAAAATCATGAAAGTTTAATTATGTCACATAAATAATGGAGACAAATTTAATATTATTTTCTTGGATCGCTAATTAAGTATTTTAAATTAATTCAATATTAAGCAGTTTTATGATGTGAAAGACAAATTCTGATAAAAGTACCCTTAGTTGGAAAAAAAAACTCAAATTTTACGAGTTGGAATGAAAAAGTCCTAAAATTAATCAAATATAGTTACTACTTACTATTATACTTGTCCGCGTTTTTTGCAAATATAAAAAAATATTAAATATATTTTTAAATAATTAATAAATGATTTAATAAAAGAGAAAAATAAAAATTAAGTTACCTTTCTATATTATCTATTCAAAAATTGCTAAAAAAATCTCATGCTACATTTTCAATTAGAAAATTGTTGATAAAAAGAAAGAAAACATAAAAATTGATATGAAAAGCTACATTAAAATAATAATCTAATTATCATATTGTGATACTAAATTCAATGATTGTTATAGCGATATTATTGGTTCAATCAACAATACTAAATCAATTTGATCTTAAATTTAAGTTTCTTTTTTTATATGTATAAATGACTCTATAATAAAAATAAATAAATTAAGATAAATGTTAAGTTTTCGTAGCTTAGCAGTAGTAAGTTTTTCTAACATACATTTACACCTTTCGATGATTCTAATTACTTTAATTGAATTCTGAACACCTAGAAATCATTAAAGAACTCAAATTCTAATCTTGAATTCATAATCCAATTCAAGGAAAGTTAAGACCAAAATCAAAGAAATTAATATTTAAGTCAAAGTGAGTTCTTAAAGTTTTCAAGATTATTTAATAAACGTTCTAACTTTGTTTTAAGATTCAAGCTACAAGTGAGTAAAGCGTAATGAATTGAGCTTAATTCTCAAAAATTATAAAGGATTCCCTGAGAGTTAAGTCACAAGTTAAGCAAAGAGCATAGAGTTGAGTTATCTCCCAAAAGTTATAAGGGAACTAAGTATTACATAAGGTTAGAAATGTTTTCACATTTTGCGCAAGAAAGGAAGCCAGACTTCCGAAAGTCTTTGGCTAGTTCAGTAAAGAGGAAATTAAGATTTCCAAGGGAGCTTTTTAAAATCTAAGTTTGAGGAAATTATCTCAAACCGGAGAGGAAGTTGTTTTAAACCATATGAGCTAAGTATTTTGGGAGTAGTATTGAACACCGATATGGGAATACAAGTTCATATTAACTCAAGCCCCCATAAACCATGTAGTCAACATGGACAGATGAAGGGTCACACTTTTTAGATGAGTCCTCAGTGTTTTTTAGCATAGACTAGTGGATCCACTTAATAGTTCAAGTTTTATACCGACGTCAAGGTATAGAACGGTCCTCTTGCAACGTGAGGTAAGACGTTTTACCATCGCTTAGGTTCATAGTGATGGTTGTCGTTTAGAGAATCTCCCACAGAAACTATATTACTTACATTATAAGTAAAATTGAGTTTGATAGTACATTATCTTTTGACAAACTAAGTTATTTACACTGCTTTGCAAGTTTTATATATAATTGCATATTCTTCACTATCTTATGTTGAATTAGTATCTCCCGAGTTGAGTAGAGTCAAGGTAAGTTTTTCTTAATCCTTTCCAGCCTTAAGTTATTGTTAGCATTCCAACTCGCATACTCATACATTCATTGTACTGATACAAGTTGGCCTGCATCGTCTTATGATACAAACGAAGGTAACCAGGATCAGCACACAGTGCCTCGTTGATCTAGTTTGAGCATCCAGAGTCAGTGATGAGCCTCCTTACATATACTTATTTATTGTTTATTGGTCTTTCCTTTTTATAGGATGTGTTGGATTCTGTCCCAACATTCATCTTACTATTATAGAGGCTTCATAGATAGTCATACAGTTTTGTTTCAGTCTCTTGTTTCTGTATTTCAAATAGTTTTTTTATGAGATTTAAGTGTCATTTTGGCGAGAGTATTATGTTTTAAGTATTTCTATTGAAAATGTTCCTTACTTCATAATTGAGTTAAGTTCAGTCTTCCGCTGAGTTGAGTAATCCAGGCCAAGGGTTCGCTCAAGACCAACAACGATCATTGAGTGCCGGCTACGTCCAACGTATAAGCTCGGTGCATAACATATATACACATGTTGAGATTTTTCTTGTCAATATAGAGAAATTCCTCTCTTCTTCCTCAACGTTTTCTAAGTGCTCTCTATTTTTTCAAAGTTTTCTTTTCTTTTTGTTTTTCTAGGTATTCTTACAAATTTAAAACTTTCAGCTATAAGTGCATGTGTTTGAAGTGATTATCTAATCTTGGGAGCAAAACTATGTAACCTTTGGATATATCAATTGCAATTCTGTCAAGAATCATTTTCAATCTTCGATTGTTTAATGCGCTAATCCTAGAACACACTTTTGTTGGTTGCCTGTTGCTCATGCTAATGTTGTTGCTACTTCCTTCTCATTTGCTCATTGAATACGTGCTTGATCGAGATCTTGCTTTATTTATCTTTTTCTTAAGTAAGTCATTCTTATTTTCTTTTATTCATCGTTATTCAACTAATGGTGTAGCTACCTCCTCATTTGCTCCTTCAATACGTTCCTGATCAAAATCTTACTTTATATATATATATATATATTTTATTTTTTTTATGAAAAAGCCATATTTTTGCACTCTTTCTTTCATTGCATTTTTCTTCTATTTACATCTCTTTTAAAATAATTATTGTTGGGATTTAGCAAGTGTGAATGGGAAAAAAAAAGAGAGAGAATATGAAAAGTGAGGGAACTACTTTGGAGGGAAAATGAAAATTCATTTGCAAAGTGCAAATGAAAAGTCATTTCTCCCATATCGGCAAAAGAAAGGGAAAATTGTTGTCCTTATAGAAGGAAACACTTCCATTACTTCTTAAAGAGCTAAGAAGAAGATGCCTTCTCGCGACGTCGGCGCTCGCTCGGCGTCAGCTTCGGATTTGATTGATAAATTTTTTGGACAAAATTTATTTAATCAGTTTTTGTTAAATCGAATAAATCCTGTTAAAATTATCTCTTATAAATTTTGCAGGTAACGATAACATTTTGAAAAGTTGTTACTCTTTCCGAAAAGTCGTTACTTTCCAAAAAGTCGTTATTTTCCTAACAAACACAATTTTCCGAAAAATTGTTATTTTTTCCAAAAGACACAACTTTCTAGATAAAATGAGTCTGAACAGATTTCACTGAACAAACACGTTCCTTGCTGAAAATGGCTATAAAAGGAAGTCAATTTTTGATTTTTTAAAACACTGAATTTTTTTTCCTTCTCTGCATTTATTTTTCTCTCAAATAAAATCAAACTGTCGATCGACTGAGTCTGTGTGACTTGTTGCTGTTCTTAAGTTCGTTGAAGTTAAAAAAGTTTGAGGTACCGTTATTTCTTTAACAGGTTTAATCCGTTTTATCTTGGGAGAAATTAATCCATAACCCTGGGTACAGTGAGGGGATTGAATTTCTTAAGGACACACAGTAGTTTCTGTGGACTCGGATTAATTCTTGTATTTTATGTATTTTCTGCTTCATCTTATTTCTGTTTCTGTTCATTGGTTAACCTTATAAATACGGGTTACTATAAGAATAATAGTCATTTGCCACGATATAATATTTTTAATAATTTATTTGTTATTTTAATTCTAATTTAGTATGAATATTTTACTATTTTCCTATCTGAAAGTATTTTTATCTTATATAGATGGAAAATAATTATTATAAATTTTACTGTAGTTATGAACATGTACAAATAACAATTATAGTATCATTATTCATCAGTTATAAAAGGGATAATGCACAAGTATCCATCAATCTCAAAGACACACTTATATTATACAAATGTCATGTTACCCTCTGATCTTATTTTATTAATAATTTTCTATCCCTTTTTTGGCACTATCTTGTGGACCCAACAACGGTTGACTTTTTTATCAAGTTAGTGCCACATAAGCAAAAAAAAGATAAAAAATTACTTATAAAATAATTTCAAAGGGGTAATAGGACCTTAGTACAGTATAAATGTGTCTCTGAAATTTCGTAGAGAATATCTGTGTATTTTCCGTTATAAAAGGTATGCAATAATTTTTTCACTTATATTGGCAAAATAAAATAAAATTGTTATAAAGTATTTGTATTATAGTGAATGTCTATCATGTGGAGTCCTTTTTAGGATATGATTAAAGAGTCCTCCTACTTGGGGACCAAGTTAGATTTCTCCTATAAATAGAGTGCTCCTCTTCATTGTAAATTCATTCATCAAGAGAAATAACAAGTTTTCTCTTCTTTTCTCTCTAGCTTCTTCTTCTTATTTAATAGTTTTATAACACGTTATCAGCACGAGACTCTAATTTCTCAAAAGTGAAGGTTAGATTTGAAGAATTAATAAAGGTATTATTTATTCTTTTGTTGGCCAATCTTACAAAACTAGAGTTCACTGCCCTCCAAAGTTCGGGCAGGAACTACCTCTCATGGGTGTTGGATGCTGAAATCCACCTTGATGCAATGGGTCTTGGAGACACCATAAAAGAAGAAAATAAAGCATCAAATCAAAACTGTGCACGAGCAATGATATTCTTGCGTCATCATCTTGACGAGATTCGACCACTTGAAGATGGTCATACATCCAAAGGCACGATATGGTTGTTTTCGTCAAATAAAAAGGAAAAAAGAAAGGATGAGAAACGTGAAGCAACTAGGGAAGGTTGTTTTCGATGTGGTGGAAGAGGTCATTATGCACGTGATTGTCGTACTCCCAAACACTTGGTTGAGCTTTATCAAGAATCACTAAAGAAGAAAGAGAAAAATCCTGAGGCAAATTTTATCTCTGAAAATCAAGTTGACATCACGCACTTGGATATAGCAGATTTCTTCACACATCCTGAAGGAAAAATAGATCACTTAATTGGTGATGGTTCTGTGAACATGGAAGAGTGATATTTTTTTTTCTAGTATTTATTAATAAATTTTATGTAATGATAGTTGTTTGCATGAATATTAGTATTTTAAATTATTTTAGTCGCTCATTAGCTTGTTCCTTAATTCTTAATAAAATAATATATATTTTTTATTGTTTTATTTATATGATTCTAATATGATAGAGTTAGTCAAATACTAAACTTTATCGCGTGTTTGTATTATATTAGGTCTTTAACTTGATCTAATGTTAAAAACATGCACTCTGTTATTAACTAGGATTAAATAATGATTTTATTTTATTTTCCAAACAACTCATTTTTGACTTAGAGGAAACAATAAATTAAGGCTCAATTTTTAATATTTAATCATTAATTTATTCCTTTGAATATATTGTACCTTTTTGACAACACTAATATTTAATATATATTTATTTTGTGTATGTCATTTCATGTGAAGATATGGATAATTCTAAGAACATATTATCGAAATATGAAGATATTTGTTTGATTGATTCTGGTACAACACATACGATATTCAAAAATAAGAAATATTTTTCTTATTTAAGTATGGGAAAAATAAATGTTACTACAATTTTTGGTAGTACTAATATGATTGAGGGCTTTGGAAGAGCCATTGTAATTTTGCCCAAGGGAACTAAACTCATCATTAATAATGCTATGTTTTCTCCAAAATCTAAGAGAAACTTGTTGAGTTTTAAAGATATCCGTGAAAATGGTTATCATATCCAATCAATGGATGAAATAAATCTTGAATATCTTGGTATCACCAAGTGATACCAAGATATGTCTCTGGGCAGACATGTGTTATAGAAAAGTTCCATGCTTTATCTTCTGGCTTGTATTGGACAAAAATTAGTGCAATTGAGGCACATTGTATAGTAAATAAGAAGTTTACTGATTCCAATACATTTGTACTTTGGCATGACCGTCTAGGACATCCTGGGTCAATAATGATGAGACGAATTATAGAAAATTCGAATGGACATCCACTAAAAGACCTAAAAGTTCTTTTAAATGGTGAATTTTCTTGTACTGCTTGTTATCAAGGCAAGTTAATTGTGAGACCATCACCAATGAAAGTTAAGATTGAGTCCCTTGCGTTCTTGGAACGTATACATGGGGATATTTGTGGACCTATTCACCCATCTAGTGGGTCATTTAGATATTTTATGGTTCTAATAGATGCGTCTTCTAGATGGTCTCATGTGTGCCTATTGTCATCTCGTAACTTGGCATTTGCAAAATTATTGGCACAAATAATAAGGTTAAGGGCACACTTTCCTGATAATCAGATTAAGTCCATTCGTCTTGATAATACTGCAGATTTTTCATCCCAATCATTTAATGATTATTGTTTAGCAATTGGGATAAGAGTTGAACACTCCGTTGCTCATGTTCATACTCAGAATGGTCTCGCTGAATCATTAATTAAACGTTTGCAATTAATAGCAAGACCATTGCTTATGAAAACTAAGTTGCCCACTTCTGTGTGGGGACATGCAATTTTGCATGCTGCAACACTTATTCGTCTCAGACCGACAAGTTATCATAAGGTTTCTCCATTGCAATTGGTTATGGGTCAAGAACCTAATATATCCCATCTAAGAATTTTTGGAAGTGCTGTATATGTGCCTGTGGCACCACCAAACCGCACTAAGATGGGCTCTCAAAGAAGGTTAGGAATATATGTTGGGTTTGAGTCACCCTCCATTATGCGCTATCTTGAACCATTGACTGGAGATATGTTTACTGCTAGATTTGCATATTGTCAGTTTGATGAGACAGTTTTCCCAAAATTAGAGGGAGAGAATAGTGAAATGAAATGAGAAATTTTGTGGAAAAATTTATCATTGTCTCATCTTGATCCATATTCTTCTACTTGCGAACAAGAAGTACAAAAGATTATTCATCTGCAGAAAATTGCAAATCAAATGCCAGACGCATTTACAGATTTGAAAAGGATTACTAAATCACATATTCCTGCAGAGAATGTCCCAATTCGAATTGATGTCCCTAAAGGACCATCCACTAGTGTCATAGCCAATGAGTCAAAAACACACCTAAAGCGTGGTAGACCATTGGGGTCTAAGGATCAAAATCCTAGAAAAAGAAAGATTAAATGTCAAGATGACACTATGAAAGAATCTCATATGGAAGTTCAAAATTTGAATAAGTCTGATATTCATGAAAGAATCAATGAACTTGAAACTCAAGGAAATAATGAACTATCCATAAATTTAAAAGATGTTGAAACTAATATGAATCGATCAGAAATAGTGGTTGATTATGTCTTTGCATATAATGTTGCAACAAATATCATGCAAGATAATGAGGATCATGAACCTCAATCTGTTATAGAATGTCGACAACGAAATGATTGGCGAAAATGGCAAGAAGCAATTCAATCAGAGTTGAATTCACTTGCCAAACGTGAAGTTTTTGGACCTATAGTTCAAACACCTAATGGTATTAAACCTGTTGGTTACAAATGGATTTTTGTGCGAAAAAGAAATGAGAAAAATGAAATACAAAGGTATAAAGCACGCCTTGTGGCACAAGGATTTTCTCAAAGGCCTGGCGTCGACTATGAAGAGACATACTCACCTGTTATGGATGCAATAACATTGCGTTATCTCATTAGTTTCACAGTCCATGAGCAACTTGGAATGCATTTGATGGATGTGGTTACAACCTACCTTTATGGATCACTTGATAATGAGATATACATGAAAATTCCTGAAGGATTTGCGATGCCTAAATCGTGTAATTTAAAATCTCGAGAAATGTATTCAATTAAATTGCAAAGATCATTATATGGTTTGAAGCAATCTGGGTGCATGTGGTATAACCGTCTTAGTGAGTATTTAAGTAAGGAAGGTTATACAAATGATGCAATTTGTCCATGTGTCTTTATAAAGAAAACAATATCGGAATTTGTTGTACTTGCTATTTATGTTGATGACATAAATCTTATTGGAACTCCAATAGAGCTTCAAAAGGCAATTGATTATTTAAAGAATGAATTTGAGATGAAAGATCTGGGAAGAACAAAATTATGTCTTGGTCTGCAAATTGAGCATTTGACAAATGGTATTTTTGTTCATCAATCTGCCTACACAGAAAAAGTGTTGAAAAGATTCTGTATGGATGAAGCGCATCCATTAAGTTCTCCGATGGTTGTTCGTTCACTTGATGTGAATAAGGATCCATTCCGACCTCAAGAAAAGGATGAAGAAATTCTTGGTTCTGAAGTACCATATCTTAGTGCAATTGGTGCACTAATGTATCTTGCTAATACTACAAGGCCTGATATAGCTTTTGCTGTTAACTTGTTAGCAAGGCAAGGTATAGTTCTGCTCCTACTAGGAGACATTGGAATGGGATCAAACACATTTTGCGATATCTTAAAGGGACAACTAATATGGGCTTATTTTATTCTGTTAATTGTAGCCCAAATCTTGTTGGTTATGCTGATGCAGGATGTTTATCTGATCCACACAAAGCTCGATCCCAAACAGGCTATGTGTTTATATGTGGGGGGACTGTCATATCTTGGAGATCTACAAAGCAGTCCATCGTAGCCACTTCATCTAATCATGCTGAAATAATAGCTATTCATGAAGCAAGTAGAGAATGTGTGTGGTTAAGGTCTATGATACATCTCATTCGAGAGAAATGTGATAAAGTACCCACCACTTTATATGAAGATAATGCAGCATGCATAGCACAACTTAAGGGAGGATTCATAAAAGGAGATAGAACAAAGTACATTTCACCGAAGCTTTTCTATACACATGAACTTCAAAAGAATGGTGATATAAATGTGCAACAGATTCGTTCAAGTGACAATGTGGCTGATCTATTTACCAAGTCTCTACCAACTGCAACTTTCAAGAAGATGGTGCACAAGCTTGGAATGCGAAGATTCAAGTCTCTGGATTAATGTTCTCATTAGGGGGAGTGAATACGCGCTGTACTCTTTTTCCCTCACGAGGTTTTGTCCCACTGGGTTTTTCTTGTAAGGTTTTTAATGAGGCAGCCTAGATGCGTATTAATAGATATGTGTACTCTTTTCCTTTACTAGAGTTTTTCTTTTCTTAAAGTTTTTTTTAGTAAGGTTTTTGACGAGGCACATCATCTATGAATTAGACATTCAGGGGGAGTGTTATAAAATATTTGTATTATAGTGAATGTCTATCATGTGGAGTCCTTTTTAGGATATGATTAAAGAGTCCTCCTACTTGGGGACCAAGTTAGATTTCTCCTATAAATAGAGTGCTCCTCTTCATTGTTAATTCATTCATCAAGAGAAATAACAAGTCTTCTCTTCTTTTCTCTCTAGCTTCTTCTTATTTAATAGTTTTATAACAAAAATAAAATAAAGAGTTCCTTTTCTATGTGAAAAGGAAAAAAGAAAATAAAAAATAAACTTTCTGTGTATAGGCCAGTGGTATTTCCGTGATATTAGAGAAACATAAGGGTATTTGTATACATCCCCGATATACAAGCGTCAACAGTGACATGTCCGTTCTCCATAATAACAAAATAAAAAACGAGTCATTAGCTTTTTTAATAAAGAAGCACACGGTACTTCAATCATCACCGTTCATTTCGTGTCCACGTCATCGATCCGCGTTTCTGAAAATAAACGGCTGTAAATTACTCTCTCAACAAACACATATAAACCATGACTCTGTTTAGTTAACTCAACCCTGATTACTCTTTTTCTCTCAACCCTGACTCGACCTCGAGTTTTCTCAACTCGCCTCCCCCAATATCAAGCGATAGTGTGTAAGCTTGTTAGAGAGAGAAAAAAACTAGAGAGAGAAAGAAAAAAAATTAGGTTTTCTATGCATTTTCCGGCGCCGACGAAGAAGATACTGGGAAAGTTTGAGGTAGTTTGAACTTTTAACGCTGTTTTCTTTCGACGTTTTGGCTCTCGGATATCGTTTTTTGGTGGTCCTGTAGTTTTTCTGAAAATTTGTATTTATATATGAGTTGTGGTTCTGATTGATGGACGAGATTTGGGAAAGAGCGGTGGAGACGGCGTTAGACGGCGAGAGAGACTTTGGTTCTGTGAGAACCCTAACGTTGGACGGAGCGGTGAAGTGTATTCATGGTAAGTTGGCTCCTCCGTCGATTTTCGAAAGGTTTCAGAATCTAGAGCACCTTTCGATTGCAAACACCGGTGTTACATCGCTTGAACAGTTTCCTAGGCTTCAGAATCTACAGAAGTTGAATTTATCGGACAATAGAATTGCTGGAGGGCTTGAGTTCCTTGTAGAGGCTGGTTTAAATTCTCTTAGGGACCTTGATTTGTCTAATAACCGGATTCAGGATATCGATGATCTTCGGCCTTTGGCTGAACTCAGGCTTGTCTCGCTTGATCTCTATGAATGTCCCGTAACGAGGGTTAAGGATTATCGATCTAGGGTTTTTGGTTTGATTAGGTCGTTGAAGTTTTTGGATAAGATGGATGCAGAGGGTAATGAGAGGCCTGAATCGGATGATGAGGAGGAAGATGAAGAGGAGGATGAAGATGATGATCCAGGGAGCGGGGAAGTTGATGGAGAGGATCGTCCGTTCAGGATGACAAATGGACATAGGGTTGAGAATGAAGGAGTCGTAGATGTGGATGAAGAAGAGAGTGATGCTGATGAGGAGGAGACAGAGATAACTAGAGTGACTAATGGGTCTAAAGGGGATGGTTCCAGTCACTCAAATGGTTTTAGAGTAGAGGCAGCTTCTGATGGAGAGGACGATGATGATGATGACGAGGATGATGAAGATGAGGACTTTGTGGAGGAGATAGATGAAGAGGGAGATGAAGATGATGTTGTGGAGGTTCATGAGATAGAAGACACTGATGAGGATGAAGATGGTGTGGAGGACGACGAGGACGACGATGACGACGATGAGGATGAAGAGGAAGTTGATAACGATGATGGGGATTTTGCTGAGCCCGAAAGTACTGGGAGGTTGAATAGCACAGAAGGAGAGATTGATGGGCATGAGCATGGGGAAGATGATGCAGATGAGGATGATGATGGGGAGACAGGGGAGGAAGAGCTAGGTGTTGAGGAGGACGGAGATTTCGAAGATGATGAGGATGCTGAAGATGAGGTGAAAATTTCTCCTCTTTTAGTTGGTTATTTCCTGTCCCGTTTTAATGTATCACATGCCATAATTTCTTTTGTTAAATGCCTTTTGCTTGCTGCATAACTTATCTGCACTCCTTTAAACTTTGTTGTTTCTCTTGCTATTAGTTTTATGAGAACTGTTAAGAGTTCTTATCTTATTGGAGCTCCATAGTGATTAATCAATTTGTTACACTAACTGCTTTTGGAAATACCAGTAATTTGGGCTGACTTGTTGGTGAGGAATTGCCCTCAGGTTACTCTGAACCTGGAAATTTGGTGTATAGATTGATTTTGTTACCTTCAAACCAATCTGATTTATTAGATTAGGATGGTTTGTAATATATATTATTCTGGTTGAAGCTGTGTATTCTACAAAATATTTGATGCAGCTACCCATCTAGGATTAATCATTTATATGCTACCTGAACTATAATTGTGTAGAAAACTGACTAGAGACACTAGCTAATTGATGTTTAATGTATGAATCAAAACTTGTAAGAAGATTGTTGAATGGTGTCACTTTTATAATTTATGTTATACTTGCAGCTTTATCGATGTGATCTTCCTTTCTTACATGATTATATTCTGCATGGCCAGTCTAATATCCACTGGGATCTCTGATTATGGCTGAGATCTTAATTGTATTATGTTTTCTGACCCAAATAACATGTGTGCATATGTTCCAGTGGATTGTTATTTGTTAGATGAGAGTTCTGAGTGTTTTTTTTCAAATGTTATGAGGTTCAAAGTGAAAAAAATTAGTGATTTTCCATAGTCTTCTGTGTCGCTGTTGTGCTATTATCCCAACTGTATGGCTCGCTGTTTTATGCACTATATCTTGATTTCCATTGAGCTTTGCTTGAACAACTCCCCCAAATCTCTTTTTGGGTCTTCTCCTCTTGGCTTAAGGTACTAGTATCCTTTATTTATAGAAAAGAGGGTATGGTTATGGTGGTTTAGTCCTTTCATCTTTTTGTTGGTTTTAAGTTGATGTCCTAAAAATGAAGCTTTAACACTGTTTTCTTTGATTTTTCTCTTTTTTTGCCATCATAATCCTATTTTTCCAGAAGGTGACTGCCGCCTATGTATAGGGGACCCTGCTTTGTTGAATCTGCTGCTTATGTGCTCTGTGCTTACCCTTTTTTTTTTAAATGGTTAAATGATGTCTATTTGCCATCCTTTTTTATGAAGTGATTATCCCAAGTTAAATGTGTTTTCTTGTTTTCCACCTCTTTGCTATTTATCTACTGTATTTCTTTTCTGGAAGGGACTGTCAAATAGCATTGCTGAAGTCTGAGTAATTTGACCTTGTTGAATCCACTGCTGTATTGGTTATTATTGTTTTCTTGCTTCTGCCATGATCTTCCTCCATGTGTGATTCTTTAGCGCAAGTGTCGTTGTTATGTATGTATGATTTCTACCTCTGAAGAATGTTTTATGGTGCTGCATTTTGTTTGACTCGGTATTCACCTCTGGAAAGTTTTTTTATTTTTTTTATTTTTGATGGCTTAGTTGGGATGATCATTATTATATTGGTTTGTGTCAAAGTTGTGTTGTGGATTTTGCAGTTGAGTTAGTTATATTTTTGGCATGGTGGTGTTTAACTGATTTTGTTGTTATGTATGGCAGGAAGAAGATAATGGGAATGGCTACCTTGTTCAACCAGTTGGTCAGGTTGTAGTAGATGATACTGAAGGCAGTGATGTGGAGGCAGTAATTGGGGATGAAGATGATGCAGATTTGGAGGAAGATGTTGATGATGATGAAGAAGATGATTATGGAGAAGTTCAGGAGCAGCCACCATCGTCCTCTCAGAAGAGGAAGAGAGATGATGAGGATGATGATGGTGGGGACAATAATGACGATGGCAACGCAGAAGAAGATTATTCAAAGTCATCCAAGCACCGTTAGTGAAAGTGATGATGGTGGCAGTTGACTACTTACTTTTGAGCAGGTGTAGGATGGAAGGGGAGGAGGATATAGAAATGTTGAAAAGTAAAATATATTGGCGTGGGTGCAGTAGCCGTTGGTTAATGATTCAAATGACAGTTATTCAATGCCCTAGTTTGTTGGAGGGGAATTTGAATTGATGGGAAAATCTTTGGCTAGTAGGTGATAGAAACTTGTTTTATTATTTTTTCTTGTTAAATTTAAAAAAGAAAAAACTTTATTCGATGGGGGATAAGTAGTTTTAAATTGGCTTTGTAAAACCGCGTTGTGGATAATAGTTGGTCTGTGTGTTTTTAAGTGTGAGCGTGTTGAGAGAGATGCTGATGATGGAGGGTAGAGTAAAAGCTAATATGTTTTTGCAACTTGCAGGTGATGCCAGATGTCAGTCAGCTAATTTGATTTGCATGCGATGACATGATATGATAACACGCCCGCTCCGGCTCAGAATATCTTATTTAAATAAAGAGAAAAAAGGAATGGTCCCAATTCGACCAAAAAAGGAAAAGCTTGTTTTTGTGCAAAGCTAAAAATAGTGCTGTTTTTTAACCCAAGATGATGGGATTGGTGCTCTATGATGCCTCCTTTTGCGTATTTAATGGGCCGTGAGCTTCAACAGTTTGGATTCCACTTTGTAGCAAAATTACAAAGACATGTAGCGCGCGTGTGCGCGCTTGGTTTTGTATCATTACATTTATTATTATTCAATTTAAATAAAAATGCAAACTACATACATATTCTCTCTCTCTCTCTCTTAGTAGCGCCCCCTCCAAATTATTTCCATCTGACTTTTATTCAAACATACATATATTTTTAATTTTAAAAAAACACGTAATTAAAATATAAATTAAATGATTTGGTGGTATTTGATTTTTTCCACTTAAAAAAAAAAAAATAGTAACAATAAAACATCACTCCTCCTATCCCTACCCCCAACAAAAAAGGTTATATTGCATACAAATACTAGCTGGGATTGTGTTTTCTTGTGAAAATGTTGGTCTTTGTATCTCCATCATGTCTTCTCCCATCACAAAAACCACATCCCTACTACAATCCCAAACCCATCAAAATCCAATGTATGTCTACCCAAACAACCCCCCCAATCGAAAAAATCGCCATAGCCGGTGGACTCATATCGACACCAGTAATTGGATGGTCACTATACACCTTAAAAACAACAGGCTGTGGGCTTCCACCAGGACCTGGTGGCTCCATTGGAGCCATTGAAGGTGTAAGTTACTTAGTCGTGGTGGGTATTGTGGGTTGGTCACTGTATACCAAGTCCAAAACCGGGTCGGGCTTACCTAATGGACCCTTTGGATTGTTGGGTGCCGTTGAAGGGTTCTCCTACTTGTCGTTGCTCGCCATTTTGGTTGTCTTTGGGTTGCAGTTCTTAGAACAAGGTTCCATTCCTGGGCCACTCCCTAATGATCAATGCTTTGGCTAAGTTCTAATCTTTGTAGCTATGGTTTTTAAAAATTATGAGTTTGTATTTTTATGGTTTATTCATGAATTTTTATGCATAACAATGAAACTATTGAATTTCGATCATGGACCTATGTATCGTGAAAAATCCAGTGCACACAAACCTGTATCTCTCTCAAAAGCAATAAAATGTCGAGTTATGTGTCTGAGATTAATTTTTACTTACTGTAACTTTCTTTTAATGGTGTATTATATATATATGAGAAATTTTACATGTTGCTATTAAAAATAGAACAAGAGTTGTTCTTTTTTACATTTTTACTTTACTTTTTGAGTTTGTGTTGATGATGGTTTGGTACTTTAGTATAGGCCATAGAATTGTTATCCAATGTTATGTGGTCTTGGTTTTTCTACGCAAAAAAAAAATCAAAGGGACGGGGTTCTGTTCATTCTTCTTTTCTTCTTCTATTCAAATAACTTATAATTATAATACTATAATAATTAAAAAATTATGTTGAGTAAAATTTTTTCTTTTAAAAAACAACACAAAATACGAACAGAAGTGCAAATACACTTAACTTTGAGTAAATGGAGCCCTGAACACATTGAAAGGGTAAATATCACAACAACACTATGAATATTCGAATTAAATTCAATGAGTAAATGGTATCAATCAGAGTGAAGAAACAAGACAACAATAATACGTAATTGTTATACATCTTATTTAATTAAGGGCATTTTGCTTTTTAAAATTTATTCACGTATTGCTATATACGTAGAGAGATGTTAAACTTTACTTGCCTTACACGAATAGTTGAAGATTAATACATAATCATATATTATATATATTAGTTATACAAAATTTCTGTTAATCATATCATATACATATATATATTCTTCTTTTGTCATTTTTTATTTGTCAAAGACTAATACTAATTTTTACTTAATGTTTTATTTTGGATTTAAATAGACGAGTAAAGAAAAACTAATGTTATAAGTAAACATGATAGCCTTAGTCGAACTAGAAAACTATTGACAATTGTTAGGTGAATATTAGAGAATTAGGTCTCCTCCAAATTTGAGGTGTTTAAAAGCACAAAAATTTGAGTGAGAGGAAAGAGAGATAGGGACTTTCTCCCTAAGAAGGGAAAATCGATCTCATTGTTAGTCCCAATAAGATTTCTCTCTCTATCCCTTCATTTTCGGTATTCATTCAGGTACATGTTTTCTATTTTTATTTTTTGTTTTACCTTTTTAATTTCTTTACTAAAAAAAAAAAATCATTAACCAACTTCAAATATAATTCAAAAACGAATGAATATGGCAAACCTTCAATGAATCTTAATGCATATTGTATATATGCATTGTAATGTTTGAAGGATCTTGACTTAATTCAATTCGTTAATATCTTTTACACGCGAATAATTTTGATAAGGAAGTTGTGTCACACTTTTTCTTTCGCGTTGATGTGTGCGAGGTAATTTTTTTTTTTATTCTTTTGCGTGGCAATGTATTAGGGGCATTGAGGAATTGTTGAGACAAACAATTAAGCGGTAAAAGGTTGATTTTCCGGCAGTTGCGTGTAGATTTCTTCACGCACAAAGTTGGCCGGAAGGTCAGCGTTTGATAAAAATGGAAGATTCTCCTTCTTCTCGTTCTTCAAACTCTTCATCTTCTACTCCACCTTCTTCTTCTTCTTCGCCGCCCCCTCCTAACTCTTCTCCCCCTCCTTCTCCTCCTGAATCTTCTCCACCACCGTTAAAATCTGACTCTTCTTCACCTCCACCACCAAAATCTGACTCTTCCTCACCGCCACCTCCACCATCAAAATCCGACTCTCCTTCACCACCACCTCCTGAATCATCACCACCACCAAAATCTGAATCATCTCCTCCTCCCCCATCGCCTAATCAATCACCCCCACCAAAATCCGAATCATCTCCTCCTCCTGCATCACCACCTCCTACAGAATCATCTCCTCCTCCTGCATCACCACCTCCTACGGAATCTTCTCCGCGTAAACCGTCAGATTCTTCTCCTTCTTCTGACAATGACAAACCTAATACACAATCACCACCACCCTCCTCGAACTCCAACTCCTCCTCCTCCTCCTCATCATCATCCCCATCACCAACCACGAACACCAAACCCTCTCCTTTAAAAAATTCCTCCTTTAACGAACCTAATTCTCCTCCATCATCTACATTCTCTCCCCCCGCTCCCATTTCTCCAGAATCATCTCAATTTCCGCCTGGAAAGGCGTTACCTACTTCTCCACCTTCACGAGATGCATCATCAAATAAATCACCTGGTTCCTTAGGAACCATTAACTCGCCAACGCATGAACAATCTTCTTCCTCAACTGTGGCAATAGTAGCTGCAGCAGCTGTGGCAGGTCTATTAATTTTTGCCATTATCATTGTCTGCCTATTATGCAATAGAAAGAAGAAGAAACAACCATACTATGTCGATCCTGCACATCCACCAAAAGGTATGTTAATTTATCATCACAAATCTACCATTTTCACATAATATGATTATATAACTAAGCACACGTTCAACTGAATCCATAACTTCTCATTTACACATATTTGAAGATCTAATCGTGAATTCATCTTTGTAAGAATATCACATTATGTTGTCCTTAAATTATTCAACTACTAAGTCATACCTTTCTATAATATGATTTTTTCACGATATATAATATATTAGTATATATGTTCAATATACCAGCATTATCCTATAATAACAAAAAACATATCCCAATAAAGAATATGTGATTATCGAGAGGTTTGACTGTATTTACTTTGGATATAAATTAGGGTTTATTGATATTTGTATTGTTGTATGTAAACATTTAGAAATTAAATAAGACATATTATGTGATGTTTTCTATCTATGTCGTCAATGTATATAAGTAAAATACAACTAAAAGTGTGATTGGGAATTAGTGTAGGTGGTGATCCTTATTACAATACGGGCAATTATTCTAGTCCTCATACAGATCACATTGTTACATTAGCTCCACCACCAGGTGTAATGGGTACTCCTCAAGAAGGGGGTCGCGGGTGGACCCCGCCACCCCCTCCTCCAGGCGCGAACACGAGCAGTGAATTTAGCTCAGGTTATTCAAGCCATGTTCCTGGTGGAGGGCCAGCTACGATACCATCCCCAAATTATGGTGGACTATCGAAAATACAATTCACTTATGCTGACCTGGCGACCGCCACGGGTGGATTTTCGGATGCTAATGTGTTGGGTCAAGGAGGGTTCGGGTTCGTGCATAAAGGTGTTTTGACAGATGGAAATGTAGTCGCGGTTAAGAGTTTGAAGTCTGGAAGCGGACAAGGAGAGAGAGAGTTTCAAGCTGAAGTAGAAATTATTAGTAGAGTTCATCATAGACATCTTGTTTCACTTGTGGGATATTGCATTGCTGATGGACAACGTATGTTGGTATATGAATTTGTTCCAAATGGAACTTTGGAGTACCATCTTCATGGTACGTATATTTATTTAGCTACAATATTTTGTTTCGAAACTAATGTTCATGTGGCTATTTCTAGGCACTAGACACAATTTTCACACCTATAGTTGAGTATATATAGATGTGACATTTTTTATTTTATTTAGAAATTTTTTATTTTTATTTTAATGACATGCTAAAGACTCTTTTTGTTGTCTTTTGTTATCTGTCAGATACGATCATATGAAAAGAAAATAAGACTGTCTTACTATTTATTCGCTCAAAGTTATTTAACTAGTAATTGTTAAGAATAAGTCGATGTCAGTTAATGGTGTGAAATAAGAATTTCTTATTAAGATAAAAAAAAATATTTAATTGTTGAAATACATTTCTGAGCAATTTAAGTGTGATAATTGAAAATAATTGTGTGGTGTGATTGCAGGTAAAGGTCGACCTGTTATGGATTGGGGACTTAGGCTTAAAATTGCTTTGGGATCAGCCAAGGGATTGGCTTACCTACATGAAGATTGTATGAAAATTCCCTTTCTACCCTCTCATTTCGAGTTAATTTCACTGAATTTCATCCATTATTACGATGATAATATTAGAAAATTATCTTTCATCGAATTAAAATTTCATTTCTTATAACGATAAAATTACAAAACTATTTATATGCAGGTCATCCTCGAATTATCCATCGTGACATTAAGGGTGCAAACATTTTACTTGATAACAATTATGAAGCCATGGTACAATGAGACATTTTATAACTTTCATTTGTATAATTATTTTTTGGTTATGCCTATAATTTTTTATTTTTTTTTAAAGATTTACAATAATGTTTTTTTTAAAAATTATATATAATTAGGTGGCTGATTTTGGATTAGCTAGACTTACCGAAGACAATAATACTCATGTCTCGACTCGTGTTATGGGAACTTTTGGGTAAGAAAATTTTGTTTTGTGTCTATTTTTGAAAATATTTATAATTCACACTTTGTATATAAACATTTTTATACACTTTATACAAGATTGATATATTAGATACAATTTTGATCAATTAAACAACAATTAATATAGGACAGAAAAAACAATAGAAGTCATTTTTAACTACTTTCATAATAAAAACCTAATAAAAGTTACTAATAAATTTTTTGTTATATAACAGGTACTTAGCTCCAGAATATGCATCAAGTGGAAAATTGTCAGAAAAATCAGATGTATTTTCATTTGGAGTTATGTTATTGGAACTTATAACTGGAAGAAGACCTTTGGATACTACCAATAAACTCATGGATGACAGTCTAGTAGATTGGGTAATTAACTTAATTTTTTCTTCATTTTAATATATTCTTAGAATTCATATTCGAATTCAGAATCTATAGTTTATAGATTTTGAATTCTAGAAAAGACTATTTACTAATACTAAACAGAACTAATAATGTATAGGTATATATATTAAATAAATTTCTTCATAACTTGAACTCGACTCTTTTACTAGGGTTTAGTAGTTATATTTCTATTACATATGTCTTTTATGAAATGCTATTTTTTTTAAAATTCAAATTGTAACGAATTATTTTGTAACATGTCCTTTGTGAACAGGCTAGACCTTTCCTTACAAAAGCGCTAGAAGAGAATAACTATGATGAGTTAGTAGACCCTCGGCTAGAAGGAAACTATGATCCTGATGAGCTACAAAGGATGGTAGCTTGTGCTGCTGCTAGCGTTCGCCATTCGGCTAGAAGACGCCCTAAAATGAGCCAGGCAAGTCCTCAAAACTCTATATATGATAACAATGTTTTGTTCGTCATATTAAAGTAACTGAATCTAAGTGTCCGCTATCAATAAAAATTATTTTACTATTTACTTTTTTTTACATTAAAATAACTAAAGTACATGTTAATTTCAAGAAAATACAAACGATTGGAAAGTCAAATTTCTAGCTCCAATGTCTTTTGCCCCAACCAAACCCCCCACCCATTATTTTTATTTTCTCAAATTTGACCTTCTGGTCATTTTTATTTTACGAGTTATATACATATGTATAATTCAATTATTTTACCATAAAAAAAATAGTATCATAATTTTACTGTTACGACAAAAGATATATAGTTAATGACTATATTATTATAGAGAGTAAAGTTAAAGTGATCATTCATGAAATTAGTTATATCATAATGTTACATTTAGCGCTTATACACATCATTATGATAATTTAGATTGTACGTGCCTTGGATGGCGATTCATCTTTGGAGGACTTAAACGAAAAAGCTGGCAAGAACAACACGGCTAACTTTGGCGGTGCAAGTGGGCCCGCGTCGGATATATACGACACACGTGCATACAATGCTGACATGGTGAAATTTAGGCAAATGGTGATGACAAATCAAGATATGAATAGTAGTGAATATGGTAACACAAGTGATTATGGACTCCATCCTTCTGATACTAGCAGTGATTTCAGCAGTGACAATAATCATTCTGGACCAAACAAGCAATCAAAATGATCAATTTGATTTAAGGTGGAAGTATATCGTGTTGTTCAGACTCTATAAAAATGTTATCGCTCCTGTCATATGCTTTTTAGGTGGCATTTTGTGAAGAGTTTGAAAGTAACATAATTTATTGAGAAAAAGGAGACTCTAAGTATGGAATGGTTAAGTTCCTATATATATATACATTTAAATAGGAAGTTAATGAAATATAATTATCCACTAATTTAATTAGTTTTAATGTGCATTATGATAATTGTAATATTGTGCACGAACTAACCAAAAAAAAAAAAAGGAAAAAAGAAGATTGTTATATATATTTTGAGGTTTTGTATCGATTATTGAATGATGAACAAAGTGATTATCTTGTGTTGGCTATGCAAGTTCTTGCAAATCTTTGATTAATTATATTGTATAAGTGTATCATATATTTACTATTATATAGTTTATAGTACGTATGTATTTTTATTATTTTGAAATTTATTGGGATTGAGAAGACTAAGGAGGGATGAAATCTATATATTAAATTAACTAATTTTCAAAGTAAATAAGGTTTTAATTAAAAGTACTTATTTTGTGTTATTGGTCACAGAAATTACCTCTTTACTAATCCGTGACTCAAAACTAGGGGATGATATGTATGCTTAGGGTTCGATTGAATTTAATAGGTTTGATCTAAATATTGAAATTGTCTTAACAAATACATTAAATATGTATATTCTAAGGTGCTTTATCGAAAAAGCTTTATTAGGGGTATGATATTATAAGACTAAAATTTATTTCAAACAAATAAAAAAGAGATGATCAAAAAACATTAATAAAAAAGAGAGAAAATAAAAATTAAAAAACATTATGACTATGAACAAGAATTCTTGATCGATTTAAATCAAAATTAATCTTCAATATCTCCATCCTTGAACAGGCCATCGTCTGTAAGGATCGGGAAGAAACGTAGGCGGCCTTATTTTCTTCTTTTTCGCAACCAACACTTCATCTTGTTTTTGTGTGATTTCACCATTTCTTTCCCTACGCATAAAGTTTCAATTTTTATTCATGATCTAGATGTTAAAATTGTTGAAAATTTTGTAAATATGTTCTAAACCATAATTTCAACTAAAATGTACAATTATTTTATTTGATCAATTTGATGTGTATATTCACTTATTTTTCTTTAAATGGAGTATCAATTTGATTGGTCTTTAAAGTTAAAGATTAGATCAATTCGGTAATTTCTTAAAATCAAAATTTTGAATATTCGAAAACTATATATATATATATATATATATATAGTAAGTTTCAATTCCCTAAGAAAAGTGTCATATAAATTGGAAAACTGATTAAATGTACTAAAATAAGACAAAGAGGAGGTTGCTCTCACGACTAAAAGATCACTATTTTCCCATCAAAATTTTTCACTAGAAAATGTTCAATGACTATTACGACGAATATTGTGATTTGTGAGAAAAGAAAATATGGTTAATGAATATTTTCAATATTTCGATAAGAATCTATTTTTCACCATGCGTTTTCCAGTTAGTTGATTTGATGAAAATGGGGGGTGTAAAAATCATATTTTATAGCTTAAATTAAAAAACTTTGTTTCTAATAGTATCAGAGGCAATCAAGAACGATCCACCTCCGATCATAAAGTTGTAGGTTCGAGTCACAGCAGGAGCTAAAAAGTGTGAGCTTCTAGGAAGAGATAAAAAAAAAAGAATCTCACCATGATAAATATTGCATCTTCTTCTTGTTCATCATATTGACTTCCATAGACTTTTCCTCAACAACAACATGACTTTCATCACTTGTTGTCATTTTCTTGAAAGAAAATACTTTCATGAGAAATACCCATGCTTTACTTTTCTTCTTCTTCCACTTGTGTCTTATTATTGGGATGGCCTCATCATCATCAATCATTTCAACATGTCTCATAGATTGTGAAATTCTCTCATAATAATCAGTATCTCCACAAGGAATGTTAATTAACTCTGAGGCTAATAGTGTGCTTTTGCTTCTTCCTAACTTTTTTAGTGATGATTTTCTCTCTAGCTTCATGTTCAACTCCATTTTTACAATTCTTGATTTATTTGGCTACTCACATTTATGCTTATTGGCTTTTGTGTAAGGGAAGAATATATATATATATATATATATATATGTATATATATATATATATATATATATATATATATATATATTATTTTGGTTTGTTGTTTAAAGTGGTTGACAACAAACTAGGTAGCTTATATTTTGCATCTTTGACTTAATATGGTACATAGTATTTGGAGATGATTAGGCAAAAAGGATACTATGAAAACTTAATTTGCAAAATAGATGTATAATTTCATTTTCATTTAAAAGGCACCTTAATTTTAAAATTTTGAAGAGTTTGAGGCAAGATTTCGAGTTTATTAATATATATATATATATTTTTTTGAGTCTTTTAATTTGGTTTTATATCATATCCTATATCATTCAATTTTAGGTGTGCATAATTAAACAAGTTCAATTCGTATAAAATTGAACAAGTAAAATACACGAATCTTATATGATATAATACATATAAAATTACATAGAAGACAAATTGTCATATAGGATATCATTTAGGACTTATGTGTCTATAAATAGTGCTATTTTGTTATGTTGTTTTAAAGTAGTTGGCAACGACTAGGTACCTTGTGTTTTTGCATCTTTGACTTAATATGGTACGTAGTATATGTACTTATTCTTCTTCTTTTTAATTAAAATTTAGTACTAAAAAATAATTAAAAAGTAGAAGGGTCTACACCAATATTATTTTATTTATGTACTACAACAACCACAATGCAGTGTACTGTAATTTTACAAGATGGATTTACGGAGGATGATGTGTATATAGCTTTATTTTTATAATTATAAGAGTAGAATGACTGTTTTCGATAGTCCATTAGGCATTAGCTCAAGTAAAATATATCAAACTCAAGTATAAAAAGAACAAAAACAAAATTATTTATGCACAGGCATGTGATAGTACAATTATAATCAACGAATTAACTATAATATAGTGAATAAAAATAAAGGAATACTTACCGATGTAATAATAATACAACTAATAATATGTATAATTTATCTATACTTTAAAGACATATCTTTAACCAATTCTGACCTATCGCTAACACATTTATTCTTTACATTTTATCTTACAAAAAATTATTTACATAGATTCCAACTTAATTTAGTAAGATATTAATTAATAACATCAACAAATACGATATTAATTATGCATAGATTTTTTCTTTTTTATACAACTAATCAAATATTGTATTAGTTAATAGTTATATGAGATTATTTTTTATAACCAAGTCAACCTAACTTGATAGTGGTACTATTGTTTTTTTTTTATGTGTTCTAAGTTTGTCAATATGGTAAAATGTGCCTCTCAATGTTATTTAAAAATGGGTTAAGTAAAGGTCATTAGTACTTAATTAGTAGTATTCTAATGCCTGATAATTAATTAATTCAGTGTTGAGTTTAACTAATTCGAAGAATAGAGTGTGGACATTTTTGTAAATTAATGGTAACTTTGATGCAGTCTTTTCTTTTGACTCCTCAATGTCAAAATGCTCTAAAATTCTAATGCATAGCATTTTTTGAAAAATACAATTACCTTTATATGATTTTTTTTTTCACTATCAAACTAAGAAAACATTCCATTTAGACTAAGAATTTGACCATTTCAAAATATATTTTTTCATCAAAATTAATATGAAGAAAAATTACAATCTATAATAATATTGTAAACATTTGAATATCTATAAAATTTAATTATAAAATGTTGGGTTAAATGTGATGTAGTTTAGGTTTGAATTAGTCATGTTAAATCTCAAGATATAAAATATGAAAATTCATTTCGAATGGAGATAGTATAATTTAAATCTTTTACGTATTTGAAAATTTGAAACTTATAATTCTTGGTATTTAGACGAGTGCGGAGCTAAAAGGGTAAAAAAAATTGTCAAAAATTTCAAAAGGGCACATCAATTTTTTAAAAAACCAAAACGGTAAAATCGCTCACGATGTAGCTGACTTTTGCCTTCTGAAAAAGCGAAATCGCTGCAATAGCAGCGATTCTTAAATTTGCTTTTTTTTAAAAAAAAAAATTAAATATATCGCTCCACTCGGAGCGATTTTCAAAATAATAATAAAAAAATTACTTTTGTTATAAGTCGCTGCAGAAGCAGCGACTTCCATTAAGTTTTTTAATTTTTTTCTTTATTTAAAAAATAAATTGATTCAATTTTTTTTAAAAAAAAAAATCATTGACAACGATTTTTAATTAGTTTTTTTTAAAAAAAAAAATCAAATCGCTGTAAAGCAGCAATTTACACTTAATTTATATTTTTTTTGAAAATTTAATTAAATCGCTGCAAAAAAAATAAGACGATTAAATTAAGTTTTCAAAAAAAAATGAATTCTTAATTAACACATTTTTTGGGACTGATCTTTATATGTGTTTATAAAATGAATTCTTAATTAACACATTTTTTGCTTTACACTTAAATTTTTATTTTTTTTTGAAAATTTAATTTAATCGGCTAACTTTTTTTTTACAGCGATTTAATTCAATTTTCAAAAAAAAAATTATAAATTAAGTGTAAATAGTTGCCTTTACAGTGATTTGATTTTTTTTAAAAAAAAAAACTAATTAAAAATCGCTGGCAATGATTTTTTTTTTAAACAAAAATTTGAATCAATTTTTTTTTTTAAAAAAATAAAGCAGAAAATAAAAATAAAATTAAAAAAATTAGTGCAAGTCGCTGCAGAAGCAGCGACTTATAAAACAAATTTTCTTTTATTTTTTTTGAAAATCGCTCCGTGTGGAGCGATTTGTTCAATTTTTTTTTAAAAAAAAAGCAAGTTTAAGAAATCGCTGCTATTGCAGCGATTTCGCTTTTTCAGAAGGTAAAAGTCGCTACACGGTGAGCGATTTTACCGTTTTGGTTTTTTAAAAAAATTAATATGCCCTTTTGGAATTTTTGACAATTTCTTTTACCCTTTTAACTCCGCAGTCGTATTTAGACATGTGTAATTAGATTATGAGAAGGGAGTCAGTCGTATGCACATTTATTGTTGATATTTCATCAACTCAAAATGTATCAATCTCGTCGTTTTATTGTGTTTAGGTATTTTTTGTAGAAACAATTGAACAAGATTAAGAGGAGCAAGATGAAGAAGAAGAAGAAGGATTTGGAAGAAAAAATCTCCACTTCTATTTCATTGGAGAGTAATACCAGAACTGCTAGAAAACCAACTAAAACACTACTTTATATAGAACTTAAAATATTAACTAACTAATCTAACAGATCCTAACTATAATTTGTTATAACTAATTTTAGTTAGCTAAGTAATAACACCTTTCTCATTACTCCCCCTCAAGCTGGTAGGTGTGAATACATTTGGTTTCCAAGCTGGGAGTTGTGAATACATTCACAACTCCCAGCTTGGAAACCAAATGCTCATGTTGTGCTCTTGTCAGCCCCTTTGTCATAATGTCTGCTTGTTGTTCTTGTGTCCTTATATACAGTGTTTGAATCAACCCCATTTGTATCTTTTCTCTGATGAAATGGCAGTCGACTTCAATGTGCTTTGTTCTTTCGTGGTAGACTGGATTAGCTGTTATCTGTAAGGCTGCTTTGCTATCACAGAAAAGCTTTACAGGTAGATGTATTTCTTCTCCTAACTCTTTGTATAATGCAATGATCCAGACCAATTCTGATACAGTAGAAGCCATGCTTCTATACTCTGATTCAGCTGAACTTCTTGATACTGTTGTTTGTTTCTTTGACTTCCAAGAAATCAAAGACTCCATGTTTGATTAAGAACCCTGTCACTGATCTTCTTGTATTTGGACATGATGCCCAATCTGCATCACAGAAGGCTATTAATTCTCTGTCTTTCTTGCTGCTCATCAACACTCCCATTGCAGGTTCTCTTTTTATGTATCTAACTACTTTAAGAGCTGCTTCCATGTGTGATTTCTTTGGACATTGCAGAAACTGACTTAAGGTTTGTACTGCAAATCCAATGTCAGGCCTAGTTAGTGTCAAATATAACAATCTTCCAATTAATCTTTGGTATGGACCCTTGTCTGCCAATACTTGATCATTTGTAACATTCATGGCTTCATCTAGCAATGTATTTGTTAACTTCAAATTGATGTCCAGTGGTGTCCAAGATGGTTTAGCTGCAGTCAATCCCATCTCCTCTATCAATTCTAAAGCATATTTTCTTTGGTTCATCAGTATGCCCTTTTCTGATCTGCTGAATTCTATGCCAAGGAAATATCTCAAAATTCCAAGATCCTTAATCTTGAATCTAGCATGTAACTCTTGTTTGGTGTGCTCTATTAACACCAAATCATTTCCAGCTATCAACATGTCATCTACATACACCAAAATCACTATTATTTGTGTATGATGCTTCTTTATGAACAATGAATGGTCTAGACTGCTTTGATTAAAACCAAGATCAACTAATGCATCAGTCAATTTTACATTCCATTGTCTACTTGCCTGTTTCAATCCATACAATGATTTTACTAGCCTACACACCATTCCTGAAGTCTCCCCCTGGCTAGAAAAACCCTCAGGCAAAGACATGTACACTTCTTCATGTAAGTCACCTTGTAAAAAAGCATTATACACATCCATCTGATGTATATGCCAATGAGATCCTGCAGCAATTGATAAAACACTTCTTACTGTGACCATCTTCACAACAGGTGAGAATGTATCTTGATAATCAAGACCCTCCCTCTGATTGTAACCTTTGGCAACTATTCTGGCCTTATATCTCTCCACTGTACCATCAGCCTTAAACTTGATCTTGTAAACCCATTTACAACCAATAGGTTGTTTGTGAGAAGGTAAAGGTACTATCAGCCATGTCTTATTTGCCTCAAGTGCTTGAATCTCTTCTTTCATAGCTGAAATCCATCTAGGATCTGAACATGCCTCCTTGTAAGATTTAGGCTCAGTGATGCTAGAGAAAGCACACAAATAGGACTGATATTGTGAGGATAAATTGGCATAATGCAAACAATGTGATAAAGGATGATGTAATGAAGTAGAGGCAGCATATGTGACAAAATCAGTCATCCATGTAGGCTGTTTCCTAACTCTTTGTGACTGTCTCAAAGGCACAGAGTTAACACCAGTAGTCATAGTATAAATATCAACATCATCAACCTCAATATTAGGAACAATGTCAGGCCTATCAAGAACATCATGTGGAGGAGACAAGGTTGATTCATTAATAGGAGAATCTTCAGTAGGAGATATGTCCAAAAAAACAGTAGGAGATGGAGATGTATTTTGGAAAGGAAATGAATCCTCCCTAAAACTAACATCTCTAGATATGAAAAAATTATGAGTGGCTAGGTTATATAACACATAGCCTTTTGGAACTTCAGAGTAACCCATATGTACTGCAGGAACAGCTTTGGCTTCAAACTTATCTCCAGGTGGTAAACACTTAGCATAACATAAACAACCTATTGTTCTGAGGTGTGTTAAGGACCCTTTAACACCATGAAACACTTCAAAAGGAGACTTGTTGTTGAGAGCTATAGATGGCAATCTATTCATCATATACACAGCCCCAAGCACACAATGACCCCAGTATATAATAGGTATAGAACCCTGAAATCTGATAGCCCTGGCTAGTTCTAGAATATATCTGTGTTTCCTCTCCACCACCCCATTTTGTTGTGGTGTGTAAACACATGTTTTCTGATGTACAATACCAAGAGATGTAAACAAAGCATGACAATTAGAGTTGACAAATTCAGTGCCATTATCTGTCTCAATACTTTGACCCTTTTTCCAAATTGTGTACTGACCAGCTGAAAGAAATTTCTTAACACTACCACCACATCACTCTTTAATTTCAGCAAAAATATCCAAGTCATACGAGAATGGTCATCCACAATAGTCAGAAACATTCTATAACCATCAAAAGTAGGAACATGAAATGGTCCCCATACATCCAAGTGCAACAAATCAAAAATACAAGAAGATCTATTCTCACTATTAGGAAAGGGTAATCTGGTTTGTCGAGCTAATGGACACACATCACATTTTTCTAAAATCCTTTTGCATTCATTAGGATCAATATTAAAAGAATGACTCATAGCTCCTACAGATGCATGACCCATCCTTCTATGCCAAAGAAGGATGTCCAGCTTATTCTTGGAAGCAACCATTTCTCTTGGTGAGCAATCAACACCTCTCCCTCTGTGACTCATCATATAGAGGCCATTCTTTTCTTCACCAATCTCCAGTACCTTCCCACTTGAGAGGTCCTGGAACACACAATAATCAGGAAAAAAATGAACTGAGCATTGTAGTTCCTTAGTGATCTGAGATACTGAAAGCAGATTATATCTAAAATCTGGAATGTATAAAACATTTTTCACAGATCTTCCATCCATCAATTCACAACTACCAATATGTGATACCTCTACGATCCCTCCATTTGGTAAATGTACTTGTTTGTTATAGTCAGTAACAGGCTTCATAAAATTCAACATCTCTTTATGAGATATCATATGGTTGGATGCACCTGTGTCTATTATCCATTCCTTATCATCATTACATGCATAGGAAGCAAATGCTTTAGAAAAGTTACCTCCCATGTTTGAATCAGATAATATGCACATATTTAAGGAGGAAGGTTCTGGTACATCATCAGCCTTGTGCTGTCCCAGATTAGACTGATTAAGATGTGATGATTTATCATATTGTTGCATCATCTGTAGGTGTTGTTGTGAAGGAATGTGTGATCTATTCCAATCAGCATGAAGATTATCAGTTCTAGGATAGTTATTGTAACCTTGATCATTACGAAAATTCACATAAGCTGCTCGAGCTTGTGATCCATCATTGTGTAATCGACTTTCCTCATCCCTTACATTGTGAGCATGACTTCGATTTTCTCCTTCCTTCTCATAAGAATCATTTTGCTGTCCAACTTTCTTCTTGAATCTGAAGTTGGAAGGATATCCAATTAACCTATAGCAATTTGCTTTAGTATGACCCATCATCTTGCAATGATCACACTGAGCATTCCAGCCCCTTTTAAACTTGTTAGGAACTTGACGAGTAGTCATAAGAGCTGCTATCTCCAGATTATTAACATTCCTGGCTGAGTTTGCTATGACTCGTTGGCTTTCTCTTTCAATCATCATTGAATAGGCTTGATTAACAGAAGGAAGAGGAACTAGCATCAAGATCTGACTTCGAGCCTGCTCATAAGTCTCATTAAGACCCAATAAAAATTGCAACAATTTCTGCTGCTTCATAAATTCTACAAAACCTCTCGATTCTGTGCAATTACAACCAGGAAAAGGCGCAATGCAATCAAATTCTGCCCAGCACAATCTCAATTTTGTGAAATACTCTGCGATAGTACTCGTACCCTGTACCAATGTGACAATTTCTCTATGTAGTTGAAAGATCCTTGATCCATCCGTCTTATCAAATCTCTCCTTAAGATCTCGCCAAACAGAACATGCATCTGTAGAGTAAACAATTCCACCCAATAATTCCTTTGAAACACAATTCATGATCCATGAAAGGACAATTGCATTGCATCTCTCCCACAAATCACTCAAATTAGGACCAAATCCATCCTTCCTGCACTTTCCATCGATTAGCCCCAACTTGTTTCTTCCAAGTATGGCTATTCTCATCGATCTGCTCCATACGGAATAATTCTCAGCACCTGTAAGTTGAATCGAAATCAATACAACTCCAGAAGTGTCTGCAGTACTCAAAAAAAGAGGGTGATTGTGACTAAGTTTTTCCGGTAACTCATTGTCGACAGTAACAGCCATTGTTGAACTTCATCAACAGCTTTAATTCTTCCTTGCTAAACTTCAACTCAGACCATATCAATGGCTGATTGCTCTGATACCATGTAGAAACAATTGAACAAGATTAAGAGGAGCAAGATGAAGAAGAAGAAGAAGGATTTGGAAGAAAAAATCTCCACTTCTATTTCATTAGAGAGTAATACCAGAACTGCTAGAAAACCAACTAAAACACTACTTTATATAGAACTTAAAATATTAACTAACTAATCTAACAGATCCTAACTATAATTTGTTATAACTAATTTTAGTTAGCTAAGTAATAACACCTTTCTCATTATTTTTACTTTGAAATATCATTATAGGGTATTATAAATTTTGTAATGATCATAAAATATTTTTTTCCGTTTTTTTTTCTTCTTATGCTTGTTAATTAATGTTTCTTAGAAGTCTATTAACTTATTATTAGAATTGGTAAAATAAGGCCCAACTTTCATTGTTTGTAGTTATCCTTGTTGAGGTTTTTTATTTTTGATATTAATATAGAAAATCGCTAGACAAGGGGGTGTGCGCCAATTGATTTGGTTTATATCGATTGATTTATCGCTTTTCAATTTTTAAATACGTTAAAATAATAAAAAATCAATAAGATATTCTTTATTGATTTTTAATATACGGTTATTAACCTATCGATTTTTAATTTACCCAAAAGAAGTGCTCAAAAAATAAATATACTGGGGATGAAGGTGATTTAAAGGACGCTATGATAATCATCAAGATTTACAGTGATTTTTTTTTTTTAAACTATAGGAAATTAAAGTAGTAGGGATTCTAGATCATTCATTTAGAATGTAACATAAATCCCATAATGGTAGGGAATAATGGAAAATAAGGGATTTGGAAAATTTTAAAAATGGTAGAGAATAATGAAAATTATGAAAAAAAAAGAAGATGAGTATATAGGTAATTTTTTCATTGTATATGTTTTTTCCTTAATATGTCGTAACTCCTATTCCTAAAAAGTTTCCTAGTTTGTTTTTTAATACCCAATCTAAAAAGACTTAGGACATATGCTCTTTGAACAATTGGTTAATCCTAATCCTAATCCCAATAGATTTCTAAATCAAGACTTTAATTATAAACCCTTCCCTTCTTAGTTCTTCCTACATTCAAAACTCTTGCTTTAAGAGTTTTTCATATAAATTTTTAATCCGCAACGAAAATACTATTAAAATGATGTCAATTAATCTTGATGTTGTTATGATTTTCTTAGGCTTGTTATTATGTGTGATCATAATGTTAACGATATGTATTCGTAAAAAATCACTACCAGATTCAAATTATGTCTCACGAATCGCGCCAGCTCATGTTGTAGGAGTTCAGGCAGCCCCATGTCCAGTGGAAAATTCAGCTATCGAAGTATGTGATTGATATTTTTGATGATGAAGGAGGAACAAGGTCACAACCAAGAATTGTAGGTGTAAACAGTGATTGTTGTATCTGCTTAAGAGAACTTGAACAAGACGATATATGTGGTGTGACGATACTTAATACTTGTGGTCATAGGTTTCATTCTACTTGTATTATTCCTTGGTTTGATGAGAACACGACATGCCCCATATGTCGAACTCATGTTAATGTCATGACATGTACTATGAATGATGAATAAATCACTTCATGTTAATCAACACTTATCAAACATATTGGTCATTATATTACTCCGATCCTAGCATTAAGAGTGATAAAATCTCGTAAAACAAAATCCATGTCCAGATAGCATTTGTTAAAGACAAGTTGATCTACTATACAATTCGTTAGGATATAAAAGGCATAGTTCGTTTAAAGCTCACTTGAATAGAGACACTCATCCACAAGCTGGCGAAGATTTGGGTTCTCCATTGCAGCAGCAACCCGTTCTTTATCGTTCAACTGCTTATTAACTGCAAGTGAATGGTAATAGAACATGCTTTAACATTGAAGGGTCTAAATTAAGAAGCTGAATGACTCTTATGTAACAAAAAGATAGAATAATGATTTTTGTGTGTTAAACACAAATCTGAATGACCACTGGCGAAATTTACTCCAGAATAGAACTAATACTAGATGCATTTTTGCAGGTTAACTTGTCACTAGTCTGTGTTTTCAACTCAGCGGAGAAGTTTACACATATTTCTCAACGTCCATTATAAGATCATAACTCATAAGACTTGTATGTAGTATGTATGCCGCAATTGAAAGTTTCATTTCCTATACAAATAAAATTATAGGTACTCGAAAATTAAATCTACCTGACTCTTCGTCCGCATGAGATCCAGGAGACACTTTTATATCCACCTGTCACACAACAAAAATAAGGACTTAAGGAGAGAATCGAATATATAAAAGTTGTGCATCACACTTTAGCAGTGCACCTTGTCATAGAAGTCAATTTTTTGTAGCACAATCTTAATTCTCTTAACGTGTCATTCGATTTTACAAGGAAAGTTACAACATCGAAAATAGACTCTCTCCACCTCTAAGGTAGGAGTAAGGTTTGCGTAATCTACCTCCCCAAACTCCCACTTTGTAGGACCACACTGGCTATGTTTTTGTTGTAATCATGGAAGCGAGACTTTGAGATACGTAGATCAGAATAAAATATATTTTTAAACTACACGCTCTTTGTTATTCTTGCAAGTAGTTATTGCAGGATGCTCCCCGAAAGTAAAAGTACACCCATGTGCTCTTTCCGAGTTAATAATACCACCATTTTACCTTGCTCATTTGAATACACACACTTCTTTACTCGTTAAAACAAGGAGTCCTCTGCTCTAAGTATATGGGAGATGTTTCGGAAAAGTTTAAAACTAGATATTCTTTTCTCAGATTAATTAAGTCAATAGACTAATATGAACAGCCAAAATCTAACACGACTTTATATCGATCCAAGTCAGAGATAAGGAACACCACCTTAAAATGTAGAGGGAAGCAATTCTTCAACTTTTCCCTCAAACAGAGGCCAATGACAGTTGCCATGGTACAGTGCTGGATGGTTGGGGTGAAAGTTATCCTACAAATAATTTTAAGAAATCGTAGATAAATAAGCAAAAGAAACATGAGTTAAGGATTTATGAGTAACTTGTTCATTACTCCCTTTGTTCCAGATTTCCAGTTTGTTTAGAATAATTTGACACCGCACGAAGTGTAAGAACATATGCAGACTCTAAAACTTGCTGTTTTTAAATGTCATTACATTTATGTGGCTATAAAAGCTTTTCGTTAAAATTACTCCTTCCGTCTCTTAATGTCCCTATTTCCCCTTTAGTTTGTCTCAAAAAGGAGTCCCTTTCTTTATTTGGCAACACTTTAACTTTAATCTTCCACGTGTCATACTTAAAACACATGATTAAAGGGCATTTTGGTACATTTGACATAACTTAAATTTTGAAACACAAGATTAAAAAGTCTTCTTTCTTTTTTAAACTCCATTCCAAGTCAAACTAGGTCATCCTTTTTGAAACGGAGGGAGTATTGTTTTCTAATTTAGAAATGTATGAATCTTCTAGGGATGGACTCATAAGAAAACAGTGCCAAACAAAATGGAAATATTAGGGCTCAACACAATATCTTATATAGCACCCAATGGACGCTTTCACAGGTGAAAGACAGCAAAGAATCATAGTAGACAACTTCATTTTGCTGTAAAAAGAAGGGGGAAAACAGCGTTTTAGTCACGAGTCTAGTTTACAAAGTTAGAAGCTATTTTGCTCTAATCTTGTATTTTTGGGGTTCTTCTTCCCTATTTCGCTAATCATAGAAACATATTTGTTACCAGAACTTAGGAAATTGCACAGGAATCTATGATATTGTCAACTCAAGATAATGAACCAGGTAACTGTTTTCACATTAGTAAACACGAAATCTTTGGACATAAGATGTATATTCTGGTAAAATTGTATTGAATTTATTCATCAGTTTCAAATTCCACAAAGCGTAAATCAGAGCATAACTTAGAGTATATGACATCACATTGCTAGTAGAGTGAAAAAAGGGTGGTGAAACTCCAAAAAAAAAAATAGTTACCTCAACAAAGTTGGAAGTCCAACTCATTTTATGGCAAAACTGTTCATGAATTCTAAACAATACAACAATAACAACATTACCATTGTAATCCCACTAGTGGGTTCTAGGGAGGTAACCCCTGCCTCGCAAAGGCAAGAGAGTTTATTTTCGGAAGACCCTTGGCTCAAGTATAGCAGATCAAAGTAGTTATGAGAAAGAAAATACAGCAACGGAGATAACATAACAAGTAATAAGGAAAGCAATACAAAGCATTCAGAAAAAAAAAAGAACAACTAAATGAATTCTAAGCAGTGAGCACGAAAAATTAACTCCAACACAAATAAACTGGATTTTCAACATTGCCTAGAGTGAAGATGATCAATGGGTCTGTTATAGTCTTTGTCGCGACTAGAGTGAAGATGACTTATATAACTAACTATAAGTTTACACGACTCACCAATCAGTTATTCGAACAAGATATGGCTAAAATTCCTTGTTTGGAAACGAAAGGAAAAAACAAGCAATATTTTATTTGGATATATAATAAACAAGCTAATATAAGAATGGAAGGTCACAATGATCATACAGAATGCGCCCAAGCTTCTCGTCAACAGTTATGGACTCCTCGGAGAGTACACTCAGCTGCTCTAAAGAATAAGGATGCTCCGGATCTCTTATATCCCTCACAAAATGTATCCACTTTTAAATCAAGGATCACATCAACTTCAAACTCAGTAAACTCAACAAACAATCAAATTACAGAAAATCAAACTCTAAATTTCACTCAATCAAAACAATAGAGATATTGCCAAAAAAAAATGAACATATTAAATTCACAAACACTTAGAACTACAAAAATCGCAACTCCAGATTTCAGTACATAAAAAAAAAATTGTAAAAAAAAAATACGAACAAACCAAATGTTATAGCTAAGTTTCTTCCTGTTCTTAACTCAATTTTTCCAGTAGAAATCTTCAGCTAAAACAACATAATATTGAAATTGCAGCTAGAACTCCAATTTAGCTGAAGCATTCAAAAAAAAAACACAGAGATGAATAGCAAAGAGGATGACGATAAATTCACAAACATTTGAACTACAAAAAAATCGCAATTCCAAATTTTATTATATAAATAAATAAAAATACAAATTAAAACTTGAAATAGCTAAGTAACTCCTTTTTCTCCAGTAGAAATTTTCAGCAATGAACTGCGATTTAGCTGAGCATTCAAAACACAGAGAAATCGCAAAAAAAAAAATTAAAAAATTTTAACAATCTAGAAAGAACAGTAACTCCAAATATCAGCAAATCAACATACTAAAACTGAAACAAATAGCTAAGTTTCTTCAAATAAGTAAGAAATTTACTACCGGAGTCAAAATTACAGCTATGAACTCCGATTAAGCTGAAGGATTCAAAAAAAAATTAAATGAAAAAGAAAAAAAAAAGGATATCATAAATTTCGAGAGGATCAACAGCGTCATCGGCGTGAGGAAGATCATCTGCACGAGCGATTCTTTCCTTCTTAGCGTGAACCACTGGATTTGCATTGATCAGTCCCAAAGTCATTTCGCCTAATTTTTCTCTAAATACACTCCTCCTTTTTACTACTCTATATTATATATAATATATATATATACCAGGGTCCGAGATTCTTTTTTCATTTTTTTTTTTTTTTGGTTTTTTAGCACCTGTCATTAAAATATCAATCTGCATTAGTTATTGAATCATCCCATTGAATTTATGTGATAAAATTGAAACTTTAAAAGCTAATAAAATTGAAATTAAATTAATATCATATGATAATTTCGTTTTTCATTTTTTCTTTTTCGACCTTTTAATAAAAAAAATAAAAACATCTGAATTGGATCCAATTGCGCACAAAGTTCACGGATACGGAGTCTTGTGTATCGTTAAAACAAGTGGTGATTTTTATAGTTATAAAAAAATTGTCTGGTAGTGCGCACTATACGTAACACGCTGCCAAATAGCAAGTACAGTACTTTTTTTTATATATATATATAAAGACAAAAATGCTTTACGAAGAAATGAACATTTCAACGTGAAAGTAGCTAATGAGAATATTATTCAAAATTATATCATAGATGTTAAAATTTTATGTGACTCTCCTTTGAAAATTTCACCATAAATTTATGAAATATTTATAAAGAAATTAATCTTTCAAATATTTCACAGATTCATGAATTATTTATAAAAGGATCAAATTTAAATTATTCTAATTCGAAAAATACGCTATTAACAGTGGTCGAATCTTGAAGATCAAGTCCAAATCATTTTAATTTGAGAAATAAGTCTCTAACGACCCTCAAATTATGAAAATCAAGTTCATATCATTCTAGTTCGAGAAATACACCACTAACGGTACTCAGATCCAAATCATCAAATTCGAAAAATACATTACTAACGACCCTCGAATCATGAATAAATCTCATGAGAGAATAATCAAGAAAGGATCAGAATTATACCCGTAATATTTATCAATAAAGAATTGATTTAATCATACAAAGATCGAAAATGATCACTTTTTAACTCTACTAATTAAATAAGAGAGTAGATAGGTCGAGGGCAATATAAGGAATACACGGTGCAATATTTATGTCAAGTATGATACGTCAAATGACATTAGTCAATATTTATGACTAGCTATCAAATACTATTTAAAAGATTATTCTAAATCTACTTTTCCAAAAAAGATGAGGGATCAGTCTTGTCATTTTCTTTTTTTTAAAGATGACTTTAGTTAGTATTTATGTTAATCACCAATTTGTTATAACCATAATCCATTAAATTATATTCGATAAATAGTGGATAATATAGTATAAGATGCCCACATAGTACCCCTTTTTTAGTCTGATTAAGAGATAAGTATAACAAACAATTAATGTCAATTTAGTAATCAAACTCTTCATGAATTGATATGTGACCTATTAGGTTTGGTGAGGTGTGATAATGGGTCACTTGCTTTGTGCAAATTTTGAAGATAATGATTTTAAATTTTTGTAGGGACAAAATTCATTAAATAATTTTTTTCTTAGTTTTCTAACCCTTATTCTCGAAATTTATATTCATAAAACATATTCCAGACAACCTGTTGTTACTGTTCTATTTCTGTATGTGCTTATCTATTATTTCTCTAGTACTTGCTTTGCCTGCTTCACTTCTGTATTTTATCTTTTTAAAATCGATTTTACGATTTTATGAATAATATCGAAGTAAGTATAAAATCAGTTGAGTCTAAATTTTTTCGCTTTCCCAAAATTGTTGGGATTGGTTACTAACGCGAAAGCAGAATCTCAAGGTCGTCTTTTATACCTCTGGCTTGGTTGCAGCCATGAGGTTGAACTGACCGTTCCACCTCCGATTCGTATTAAATTTGACGATTAATGTGAAGATATGGTAGTTAGAAGAATAATTTTTCATCGATAGAAAAATCAAGATAACACTTTTTATAAATAAAATTTAAGTGAACCATAAATTGATTTCACAAGATAAATCTTGACATTTTGTGATGTCATAAATAACATCAATTGAAAATAAATAAATAGCTCCTAATTCATTTGTAGTAACCTCTTAACTTGTCTTCTCATCTCCTAAGACATTTGTTCTTTCTTTCTCTCTCGTATCTTTCTCTCTCGTAGTATTTCACTTGTACTTTTTTTTTTGAAGTAAAATAAATATTGATAAACTGTGTCCGAAAACTAAAAAAAAAAAAAAAATTTATCGAACCTGGCTCATTTACTATTTATTAGCTACATTTTGATATAGCAGTTGTGGTTCTACCACTCTATATATTCGACTTCCGCAACAGTTGGCGTGTTCTGCTGAGAGTACATCAATTTGCTGCTTCTGTGAGGAGTTGTAAACCTCCTGAAGACTGAAGATATAACGTACATTGATGAAGTTACAAAAAAACAGCAGCAGGGGAAGAAATCAAGGTAAAGGTATAATGAACATCAACTCTTGTGCTTTCAAGCTAAACAAAGAACATAGAGAAATGAAGTCGATGAAAAATAAAAACAGAAAGATGTAAAAAGTGACTAGTGATTCCTCATAGTTCTGTACTTCCACTTCTCATCTTTTGTCCAAGGTTGCCAGCAGCATCTGAGGCCTTTTCTTTTGCATCTTCATACTTTTCCTTGGCTTTCTCATTCATAGTATCCTTCACAGATTTATATGCTTCGTAGACCTTCGATTGTGCGTCTTCATATTTATCTTTCACCCTCGTCGAGTCTCTTGCATCAATGGTACTTCTATCAGTAGACATTTTTATGGTTTGGTCGTCTGCATCCGACGCTTTACCTTCCACCATTTCTTTTACATTAACAGCACTACTAGATGCCATGTCTTTGGCATGATTCAACTTATCAGATAATGTATCTATAAGCTTCTTTTGAGCGATCCCTGGCCTCAGATGCTCTATCTTTTACATTAGCTGCGCTACTAGAAGCCATGTCTTTCGCTTGATTCATCTTATCAGATGTGTATCTACAAGCGTCTTTTGCGCCATCCTTGGCCTCACCTACCATGTCTGAAGCCTTGTCCATGGCTTGACCTGCTTTGTCAGCGGCAAAATTATAGGCATGGCTAGCTTTATCTTGCACTTCTCTCCCCATTTGGGAAGCTGTGTTCATTCCATCATCCACTTTCTCAGCAGCGGAATCATAGGCCTCGGAAGCTTTATGTTTGGTTCCTTCTTTAGCATTGGCTGCCATGTCATCAGAGGCAGAGTCATAAGCATGATGAACTCTATCTTTCGCTTTATTATTGATATCACCTGACCAAACAGGAAGTCCACAACAAAATACTAGATACAACTACAAAGAACAGCACAGCTAAGTAAGAAATTTCACTGCCATACCTGCTTTCTCCGATGCAGAGTCATATACGCGATGAGCCATTTTAGCTGCTGCATTCATTGCTTGATTTGCCTTCTCGCAACCAACATTCTTAGCGTCAGATGCCATGTTTACCATTCCACTAACCTTCTGAGCCGCCTCTCTTTGGGTTCCTGTTAGCAAAAACAGATCATTAGTTACTCCTTCAAAATGTTTCGTGGTGCATCATCATTGAAAAAAAGGGAAAATTACCATACGCAGTAGAACTTATAGCGTCCCTAGCATCTGATGCTGCATCTTTCACATCATCTTGATACCTAAACATAAAGAGTAAATACATCATCCGTTCTAGACATGTTCATATATAATAAAGTCGCAATGCATATTTCATGATCCTTAATTTGAGGCGCCAATTGTGTGCGCATAATTGGACGCTTAAACTTGTATAAAATTTGATTGTGATTGAACAAATGGACATGACAATTGAGTGAGCTAGTATGTCAACACTTGTGTTTGTTTACTTAATATTCAAAATTAAAAAGCACAATTGTTCATTAAGAATGATGTTTGTGTATAATAAAATGGCAGGAGGTTGCCTTACTGGGAGAATTTGTTAGAGGCCCAATCACCCAAAGAATTTGCTTTCTCGTTTGCACTATCCATAGCCTTTTCGCCTTCGATTTTCACCTCTCCGGTAGCCAAATTCGTTCTCTGCTTCGCAGCCTCTTCTTCCCCCTCCATCCAACACGCACACATAATCATCATCATCGCAGCTACCCATAGTATAAACAACAATCTCTTCTTCTCCATTGAATCCTCAAAAAAAAAAACAGCTCTACTTTGTAATTTTCAAAAAAATTTAGTTTAAGTATTAAAGTAAGTAATTTTTGGGAAATTTTTCTAAACTGTGAAATGAAAAAATGGAGTGAAATAAGCTAGATATAAAAACTAAAAAGGGCGGTTATTTTAAAAAAAATTTTAAAAAAAAATTTAGAGGCGGTTGGTTTCAAAAGTAGTAAATTAGACACGTGGCGATATTTTGGATGGTGTGTGTACATGTTGTTCTCTGATTCTGCCACGTATGTCGAGTCACCTGTTAATGGAATCTTTTTATTTTAATCTGATATAAATTAAAGTTTTTTTGTTTTTTTTTTTAAGATAAAGGTTATTTCAACTGAATCCTGGAATTTCTAAAAGAAAATTTTGTTAAACATTTTTTATTTGAATTTCATTTTTTTATGACGTGTGTTTTTATTCTTTTACAAGTAGTTACATTACTAGTATAATATATGCTATTGTTTTTAATTATATTATAACAAATTTAGTCAGTTTAGAATGATAATTTAACAATCGAGTTAATAACTAATAGAGTCTGTATCTTAAAGGGTATAAAATATTAATAAAAATTTTAAAATAGTATATGTAATTTTATATTAACTAAAATAGTAAAATTGCTGGAATTACAGTTGATTTACTCCATTGGAAAAAGCAGAATCGCTACCACTGCAACGGTTTTGCAAAATATGAAATTTTTTTAGAAAAAAATTCAAATCACTACCTAGGCAGTGATTTTCAATTTTTTGTTAATTTTTTTTTTGTAGAAAATCGCTGCATAGGCAGCAATTTCATTTATTTTTTAAAAAGTGTTTTTTTTAGAAAATTGCTGCCTAGACAGCGATTTTCAATTATTTTTATATATATAAAAAAATTTAAATCACTGGCAGCAATTTTATAAAAAAAAAATTAAATCGCTAGCAGCGATTTAATAAAAAAATAATTATGGCAGCAATTTTCAAAAAATAAAAAATTATAAAAAAACTTGGAAAAAATTTAAATCACTGCCTAGGCAGCGATTATACAAAAAAATTGAATTTTTTTTAAAAAAATAAAAAATATTTCTTTATTAAAAAATTAAAAATCGTTGCCTAGATAGCGATTTGAATTTTTTTTAAAAAAAAATTCACATTTTACAAAATCGCAGTAGTAACAACCATTTTGTTTTTTCCGGTAGAATAAATAGTTGTTGTTCCAGCGATTTTACCGTTTTGATTGATATAAAATTTTTATATATCATTTTAAAATTTTTATTAATATTTTGTACATTTTAGACTCTAGACTCTTAATAACTACGAGATTGTTATTTGTATATGCTCTTTCTTAAACTATATCAAAATTTCGTTTAATCAAATCATTTTTTCTCTATTCATTCTCTTAAAAGCACCACGCTTAACCTTTTAAATCTTAATACATGATCTTTTCAGAAATTAAATTTTAAATTCTAAAGAAAAGTTATTTTTACATAAGTTTTTAAGTGAAATTTAAATTAGATAGCAATGCAAAATAATATTATTTTTATAAGAATGTAATAGCCCAAGAAGTATTAACTTTTGTCTTCGTCTAATGTTCATCCATGACCTGCGAAGGCTCTCTCTCACTCTGTGGTCTTATGTAATGTCTTTTCGCTTATTTTTTTTTATTGTTTTGATTACTTCATATAAATAAGGAAACTACATAAATATATCATTCGATCATTTAGTATATGAATATGATCGAAGTGTATAAATTATCTATACATATCTTTATATATATATATATATATTATGTATAATATTATATGTATATATGGTATAAAATATGCATTACGTGTAGCACATATTTGTAAAACTAGATAGTCTTAATTAAAGACCTTAAACTGTAATTTTACCAATCCCACTTTAGAAGTTAGGAAGTCTAGTAATTGACTTTTTACAGTTGCGTAATTATCTAATCTTGATATCTTTGATTTGTAGGGTTCCTTTTTTATTCTCATCTATTAAAAAGACAACAGTACAAGACTATTAAGTTTAAACAAAGTATCGAGTTTAAGCTATATATATTAATTCATCGTTAACTAAGAAAGTGTTTGTTACAATCCAGGGAGATTGAAAAGAATCGTTCATAATGTGATTTGAGACACTTCAACACTTCCCGATATAAAGTTATCTCGAGACGAGGATTCCTATACGAAAGTGACCATACAATTAGACATCTTCACAATGATTTTCAGAGAAATCAACGATCAGTCTCAAATCTTGCGTTAGCCTGTTTTCATCGCGTAACATATTTAAAATTATCAAATTGAAGAATATTTGATATATTAAACATACTTTTTATTTACAATTGCAGAATTAAAAAGTTTTCTTTATTGTTTTAAAAGTTTCATATTAAATTAAAATATTTCAGATAAATTAAAACGAATAAGTATATTATACTTGCGACAATTGATTTACTTATTTCTTTGTAAAAAAAAAAAGAAGGGGGAGAGAAATGATCATAAGATGTTGATAGTTGAGGTTTGGAATCTTTCTCATGAAAATAAGAATCATTTAACGCGGAAACTTTAAATTTATGATTTTTTTTAAAATCAATTTTTTATAAATTATTTTTGTATATGATAACAATATATACATAATTTACATTAAATTACCAAATTTTAATGACGTTAAATTTCAAACTATGAAGTCTTCGTACAAATAGCATATAGATTGTCCATATACAAAATAGTGAAATCAACACATAATTATAATATTTTGTAATATGTATGTATGTTTTTAAAAAATCTAAACTAAATAAGTACAATTAATAAATTCTGATTACATATAATAAATCAAATGAGTTTTGTGATAGAAATTAGAATCTCAAATATAAATTTATAAAGTTTAAATATTGAATCCATCTCTAAAAATTATAATATGCTTTATCTTCTTTATTCTACTATTGATGCTTTGAGACGGAAAGAAAGTGATCGAGGCAAATTCAAAATTTTAAGTATATATAAAAAAATTTATCTTAAATAAAATGTTATAAAGGATAAGGTAAAAATTTGGTAATAAGTTATATGTTGTTTCGCTTATAATTATTTCATTTTGATAGTTGTTATTATTTATTGCTTCTTATATTTAGATTATAGTCTTATTTTATTCTAGTTATTATTTCTTTTATGGAAAAAATGATTTGTCATGTTATAGTTTTTTATCATTATTTTTTCGTTTTATTATTTTATTTTATTTAAAAGTAGAGGTATATTAAAAATAACTTATTTACCCTCTAAGGTAATGGTAATGGTGGGAAGATAAATTTATGTATGTATTATTCTCTTTAAATCGCACTCGTGAAATTATACTAGATATTCTGTTGTGCATTTGTTGTTAGGTTTTCTCAATCACAACCTTTTTTTTTGTTTGCTTATTAGATTATGAAATAATTACTTTACATATTAAATGACAATTTTAATATAAATTTAGAATTTGAGTAAGAAGCAAATTTTGAATTTATATTTTACGGGTTCAATCTTTAAGATTCTTTGCATTGAACGTAATATATTTCTAAAGTTATAAATTTATATTTAGTATATATTACTATAAATTTAATAAGTTTGAACGTTTCTCCTAGGAGTAGTTAAAAAGTATGATGAAAAGAAAACAATAACCTTACAAAAAAATTCTATTTTATTTTATTGATTTTGTGTTTTTTTTCATTAAAAATCTGAGGATAAGAGAAGGAAAAATAAGAGATGTAATTACAAGGTGTGATTAAATTTTTGTAAGATTATATTATTGTTTTTAATTAGTTATATACTTCCACTTGTGTACTATTATTCTTTCCCACGAGTAACATCTCCCAAAATAAATACTATTTAGAAGAAGGATAGAAGAAATATATTTGTAAATTTTTTTCAAAAAAAAAAAGATTTGTTATTTTTGGCCGTCACAATAATTAGTCTTCATCAACATCACATTACATCAATATTTTTGAACAACAAACACATCACATCATTATAGTACTAGAGTGAATATGTTTTCTTCATTCTTAACTAAATATTTTAAGTTTGAAATTTGATATATGAAAGCTAAAATTATAGAAAGTAATTTTCTAGGAAATGAGTCTTGGGACTCACGAATACAAATTAAAACAAATTAAAATTTTAAAAATAAACATCTAATATTTAAATAAAAAATATATAGTACATCAAATTTCTTTGACCTTGAGAGATTCCAAAACCAACCAATGAACAAAGTTGAATTGACATGATGTGTGTGTGTGTTTGTAAAGAATTGAATTGACATGATATATTTTAAACACCACCAATTTATGAGTAAAGAAAATTAGTAGATAGTAAGGTATATATATATATAGTATTATATTATATTATTTTGATAAATATAATGTTCAAATAAATTTTATTATTTATATCGTTACATAATATCACATGTCGACAATTTAAAGGATAAACTTATATACTACTATGAGGAAATAAGGCTACATACTGAGCTAGGTGGGAGTTCGTGGGTTCAGACGAACTCAATAATTTTTCATAAATTTTCTGTATTTGTATTAGAAAATTAAATAAATATATACGTATATTAACTCGTGAATCCTAACAATACTGATTGATAGCTTACACTTTGTTTGGATCATTGTTACCCATTGTTTCATAATGTATTGTATTGTATTGTATCATACTCTATTGTACTGTATTGTATAATAGATACAATGTTTGGCTATATTGTATTGTTTGTTGTTGTTTAGTAACATTTTAATTTGTTTAGTTTGATTGTATCGTACTGTATTGTAATTTATAAATTTACTTAAATATGCTTAATTATTCTAGGGTAGTAGTTTGACTAGATTTAAATAACTAAGGTAAAGGGTAAAATAGTATTTTGATATATTATGTAAAGATATAATTGAAAAAAGAAATTAAGTAACAATGGGAACACACCAAATTGGTTGTTTCATAAAATAGGGGTTTCCATTGTTACGTAACAACGAAATTTAACAATACAGTACAATACGTTTTAAGTAACAATCAAAACAAACATTTTAGGTATAATAACAATACAATACAATGGATAACAATGATCCAGACATAGTGTTAATAATAACTAGTAAGAAAGGGATCGTGAAAATATTTTTCATGCTAGAGTGGGTTCAAATCCTAAATTTATGATTCCCAAACTGCTAATCTTAACTGTACCTCTTACTGCATGATAGTATTATCATTAAAAGAAAAGAAGAAAAATGTCACAATCCAACGCACCAAACCTTGCAGACACATATTCTAACATCTAGATAGGATAATCATTAACCCCAAAATCCATTAAGAAATGCGAAAAATAATTAAAATATAGCCCAACACCCTACAATTATAATGAAATACCCTTAACTTAATTTAAAATCAATGTTATTTAAAAAGAAACTATTAACTCTTTCGAATAAATTAATCTAAACAAAATATACGAGCTATTAAAATAATACAATATAAAAAAAAAAAGGCTTAAATCATGTACCATCATCAATTATCACCAAAATTTTCTTTTGTTTGTCAATTCTTTAGTAGGCCAAATATTAGAATTAAAAGACCCTTTTTTCTTCACCTAGGGAACATACACGTAAACAGAAAAAAGGAAAAAAAAGACATTGGTCAATTTATTATATATTTTTCGTTTTTGTTTGATATATTTCTTTTAGTCAATAAAATATATCATTTTCTTTTATATCATTTTTTACGTGGAATATTTAAAATTATAAAATTAAAAAATATTTATTATATTTATCATCTCTTTTATTTATGTTACATAATTTAATTTAATTTTTTCATAAAAAACTGATGAAGTATATTATACTTGCACTAGCTGATTGACTTATTTCTTTGTAAAAACAAAAAGAGAGGAGAGAATTGTTTCCAACCTGTGTTATAAAATCAGAAATTACTGGTTCTAATAAATCATTCAGAAACACAAAGTAACTGAGATTTTTTTATAACCAGTAAATAAGATGAACAAAAATTTATTTGTAGAAAATAATTTAATCTGTAAAAAATGTACCAGAATCTGAAATACTCTTATTGAAATTTTAGGAAGAAAATCAAGTCCACTGAATTCACAGTGTCCCCTTAAGGAAATTATTCCCCTCTAGTATCCGAGGTTTGATTTGAAATATAACCTCCCAGGATAAAATGATTTTAATCAGCAGAGTATAGATACCAAAAACTCTACTGTCAGCGAATCAATCCACAGCAGGAAAGTACACGAAGAAATGTATGTTTTTAAGAAGAAGGAAGATCAGAAAAAAATCGTAGTAAATATTCTGAAGACTGAATGGTATTTATAGGCAAGAAGAATATATTCTGAAAGGTTGCAACCCTTTCAGAATTAACACGACCATTAATGAAAGGTTGCAAACTTTCAATTGGTATTGACTGTTCCTGAAAGTTGCAACCTTTCAGAACAGTCATGGCGGGAAATTTTGAATATAACGGAATTTAAAACGGGTCACTCGCGCGGATCCGAGTCGGGTCGGGTTAACTAAAAAGTTGAAAACATTTCGGTTAAGTTCTGTTATCAACTAATTTATTGAAAATAATTTTTGGCCATTTAAAATTAATTAATAAATAATTAAAATAAATTTTGTCCAAACAATTATCTCTTGATCGATCATTTGCGACGACGGCGCGAGGGGGTCCCTCTTTCCAACCCTTTTAACAATTAATAGGAGTGTTTATTTATTTAAACTCTCCTATTTTCCTTTCCATTACCGATGAGGGACTATTGCCTTTTTTCAATAAAGCATTAGAGGACTTTTCAAGTTCCCAACCTTTCAAGTTCTAAACCTTTCAAATTCCTCTTCTTCCCTCTATTTCCCATTAATTCTTGCTACATACCCAACAATCCCCCACATTGATGGGGAATAGTTATAACATAGGAATGCACGGACAATTGTGTACTTTACAAGCAAGGATTAATTGCATCTGGATAAGTAGGTTTCCCCTTGGACTTTCCGTAGTGAACATATGTCGGATATACTCGGTCAATCAGTAGATGTGATATCTTTGAACCGTCGAACTTTGGTGTATATCTAGACAACCATATGTCACACAATTAACCCTTTACTGTTTATGATTCTTACTGTTGTGTTCGTTTCAGCCATGAACACCTCCTGATTTCATAAGTGTATAGAGAATAGGCTTTTGACATAAATTCTCTTTGAAACGGCTTCCACTTCACACTCACATAGGTGATTTCTAACCGTGTCATCTCGTAGATACACTATTTGGTCAAATCTACCAAACTTAGCAAATCATTAAAAACTTTAAGCTTTATTACCTCATTAACAAGCCTTAAAGTCTTAACCTTTTCCTGAACATTGTCTTCATCATGAGAATGGATTGAGTTATTTGACAATGTCGAACCGTCAGCCACAACTTTGTTTTTCTCCTTGAATCTAGCTCTTGGGATCTCCAGTCTGCTAGATAGAGTTACCGTCATGCTGACTTGTCCTACGCCGTAAACCCATTCCCTTAGATGATCTTTCAACTGTCTCTCTCACTAGGCCTTTCGTTAGTGGATCTGACACATTATCGCTTGACTTTACATAGTCAATTGTGATAATTCCACTAGAGAGCAGTTGTTTTATGGTGTTATGTCTACGTCGTATATGACGAGACTTCCCGTTGTACATAATGCTCCCTGCCCTACCTATTGCTGCTTGACTATCGCAATGTATGCAAATTGGTCCGACAGGTTTGGGCTAGAATGGAATATCCTCTAGGAAATTCCGGAGCCATTCTGCTTCTTCACCAGCCTTATCCAAAGCAATGAATTCAGATTCCATTGTGGAGCGAGCAATACATGTCTGTTTGGAAGATTTCCAAGAGACAGCTCCTCCACCAAGTATGAATACATAACCACTCGTGGATTTTACATCATTTGACCCGTTGATCCAATTTGCATCACTATATCCTTCAATCACAGCAGGATATTTATTATAATGCAAAGCATAATGTTGTGTCCATTTTAGATAACCCAACACACGTTTCATAATCATCCAGTGAGTTTGATTCGGATTACTAGTGTACCGACTCAGTTTACTAATAGCACATGCTATATCTGGTCGTGTGCAATTCATAATATACATCAAACTTCCCAACACTCTGGCATATTCCAATTGAGAGTCACTTTGACCTTCATTTTTTTTAAATGTACAACTTAAATCAATTGGAGTTTTGACTACATTGAAATTCAAGTAATTGAACTTATCCAATACTTTTTCAATATAATGAGATTGAAATAATGCTAGTCCCTAGGGAGTTTTGATAATCCTGACCCCTAAGATCAAATCAGCAACTCCTAAGTCTTTCATATCGAACTTGTTGGACAACATGCGCTTAGTAGCATTTATATCATCAATTTCTTTACTCATTATTAACATGTCATCAACATACAAACAAACAATGACTTCATGATTTATAACATTTTTTATGTAAACACATTTATCACATTCGTTAATTTTGAATCCATTTGCCAACATTACTTGATCAAATTTAGCATGCCATTGTTTGGGTGCTTGCTTGAGTCCATAAAGTGACTTCACAAGTCTGCATACTTTCTTTTCTTTACCAGGAACTATAAACCCTTCAGGTTGTTCCATGTAAATTTCTTCCTCTAACTCTCCATTTAAGAAGGCTGTCTTTACATCCATTTGGTGGATTTTAAGATCATGCACTGCTGCAAGTGCTATTAACATCCTAATTGATGTTATCCTTGTTACTGGAGAATATGTGTCAAAGTAGTCCAGACCTTCCTTTTGTCTGTACCCTTTGACTACCAATCTAGCCTTATATTTGTCAATAGTCCCATCAGTTTTCATTTTCCTTTTAAAGATCCATTTTGATCCTAAAGGTTTATTTCCTGGAGGAAGATCAGTCAATTCCCAAGTGTGATTGCTTAAAATTGATTCAATCTCACTATTGACTGCTTCTTTCCAATAAGTTGACTCTGACGAAGACATAGCTGCTTTAAAAGTTTGAGGCTCATTTTCAAGCAGTAGTGCTACAAAATCTGGTCCGAAAGAAACAGATTTTCGTTGTCGAGTACTTCGCCTAGGTTCCTCACTAGTTAGAATATTTTCCATTGATTCTTCTCGTGGTCGTTTAGATCTTTCACTTGTTGACTCACTTTCAGTTTTATACGGATAAATATTTTCAAAAAACTCTGCATTACTGATTCAATTATCGTATTAACATGAATCTCAGGATTATCAGATTTGTGAACCAAAAATCGACAGGCTTTACTATTCACAGCATATCCAATAAAGACACAATCTATTGTTTTGGGTCCAATTTTAACCCTCTTCGGTAAAGGAACCTCTACCTTGGCTAAACACCCCCACACATTAAAATATTTCAAGTTGGGTTTTCTTCCTTTCCACAACTCATATGGAATTGATTGTGTTTTTCGATGGGGTACTCTATTGAGTATTTTATTAGCTGTAAGAATGGCTTCCCCCCCAAAGATTTTGCGGTGAACCAGAATTGATCATTAAGACATTCATCATTTCCTTTAATGTTCTGTTCTTCCATTCTGCCAAACCATTTGACTGTGGTGTATAAGGTGCAGTAGTTTGATGAATAATACCATATTCCAAACATATCTCTACAAAAGGAGATTCATATTCTCCACCCCTATCACTCCGAATCATTTTTATCTTTAGATTCAATTGGTTTTCCACTTCATTTTTGTATTGCTTAAATGGATCAATTGCTTCATCCTTACTATTAAGCAAGTATACATAACAAAATCGAGTGCAGTCATCAATAAAAGTTATAAAGTACTTTTTTCCACCACGAGATGGTGTTGACTTCATATTGCATATATCTGTGTGAATTAAGTCTAAAGTTTTAGAATTTCTTTCAACAGACTTGTAAGGATGTTTAACAAACTTACTTTCCACTCAAATTTCACATTTCGACTTATCGCATTTAAAATTAGGCAATTCTTCTAAATTAACCAATTTTCGCAAGGCTTTGTAATTTACATGTCCCAAACGTGCATGCCATAAATCACTTAACTCCAATAAGTAAACAGAAGCAGAATTTTTATTGATACTGTCAATAACCATTACATTTAGTTTGAAAAGACCCTTATTGAGATAGCCCTTTCCTATGAACATTTCATTCTTACTTATTACAGCTTTATCACTAACTAGGACACACTTAAACCCGTTCTTAACGAGTAGTGCAGCAGAAACTAAATTCTTCCTAATAGTAGGGACATGCAGAACATTGTTTAAAGTCAACACTTTGCCGGATGTCATTTTCAACATTACTTTGCCAGTTCCTGCAATCCTTGCTGTTGCTGTGTTTCCTATGAATAAATCTTCATCGTACTCAGCAGGAGTGTATGTTGCAAAGGCTTCTTTTGCAGAGCAAATATGTCTAGTGGCACCTGAGTCGAGAAACCACTCCTTGGGATTTCCAACTAAGTTACACTCCGATATCATTGCACACAACTCATCTGCATCTTCCATTTTTTCCACGATGTTTGCTTGATTTTTGCCTTTGCCTTTGTTTTTGTCCTTTCTTGGAGCATGACAATCAGAAGATCTATGACCAGCCTTGCCACAATTATAACAGTTGCCTTTGAATTTCTTCTTGGCCTGTTCTGACTTCTGCCCGTTGGACTTCTTTCTCTTTTTGTCTTTGGTAGGAGCTTCTTCAACAATATTAACTCCAATGATTGTTGAACTCTTACGCGACTTCTTTTCGGCATTTCTGTTATCTTCCTCAATGTTGAGCCGAATCACAAGATCTTCAAGCTTCATTTCTTTACGCTTGTGCTTTAGATAATTCTTGAAATCATTCCACGAAGGAGGCAACTTTTCGATCATTGCAGCCACTTGAAAAGCTTCATTTACTACCATATCTTCAGCAATCAGATCATGGAGAATAAGTTGAAGTTCCTGCACTTGTGATCCAACAGTTTTACTATCTGTCATTTTATAGTCTAAAAACTTTGCGACCACAAACTTTTTCAAGCATGCATCTTCTGTCTTATATTTCTTCTCAAGTGCATTACACAACTCTTTTGAAGTTGTTATTGCACTATAGACATTATATAAGTCATCCTCTAAAGCACTCAAAATGTAACCTTTACATAGGAAGTCTGACTGTTTCCATGCTTCAACAATCATAAATTTTTCCCTGTCTGGCATATCATCAGCAGGAACTGGAGTATCTTCACTTGTAAATTTCTGCAGACCAAGAGTGGTAAGCCAGAAAAATACTCGTTGCTGCCATCCTTTAAAATTCACACCTGTGAATTTACCCGGTTTCTCTGCTTGTGATACAAGAGGTCGGGTTGGTGCAGCAACAGCCACTGTAACACCAGTGTTTTCCATTTCTGATAAACAAAATTGATATAATATAAGTAAGCAATAAAAATATAATTGCAGACTTAAAGGAGTATAAAATCACAAAGATTTTTGTCTCCACCAGAAACACAGATTTAATAATTTCCTTAAGATTGTTTCCAACCTGTGTTATAAAATCAGAAATTACTGGTTCTAATAAATCATTCAGAAACACAAAGTAACTGAGATTTTCTCATAACCAGTAAATAAGATGAACAGAAATTTATTTGTAGAAAATAATTTAATCTGTAAAAAACGTACCAGAATCTGGAATACTCTTATTGAAATTTTAGGAAGAAAATCAAGTCCACTGAATTCACAGTGTCCCCTTAAGGAAATTATTCCCCTCTAGTATCCGAGGTTTGATTTGAAATATAACCTCCCAGGATAAAATGATTTTAATCAGCAGAGTATAGATACCAAAAACTCTACTGTCAGCGAATCAATCCACAGCAGGAAAGTACACGAAGAAATGTATGTTTTTAAGAAGAAGGAAGATCAGAAAAAATTCGTAGTAAATATTCTGAAGACTGAATGGTATTTATAGGCAAGAAGAATATATTCTGAATGGTTGCAACCCTTTCAGAATTAACACGACCATTAATGAAAGGTTGCAAACTTTCAATTGGTATTGACTGTTCCTGAAAGTTGCAACCTTTCAGAACAGTCATGGCGGGAAATTTTGAATATAACGGAATTTAAAACGGGTCACTCGCGCGGATCCGAGTCGGGTCGGGTTAACTAAAAAGTTGAAAACATTTCGGTTAAGTTCTGTTATCAACTAATTTATTGAAAATAATTTTTGGCCATTTAAAATTAATTAATAAATAATTAAAATAAATTTTGTCCAAAAAATTATCTCTCGATCATTTGCCAAAGCCGAAGCGAAGCAAGCGAGCGACGACGACGGCGCGAGGGGGGTCCCTCTGTCCAACCCTTTTAACAATTAATAGGAGTGTTTATTTATTTAAACTCTCCTATTTTCCTTTCCATTACCGATGAGGGACTATTGCCTTTTTTCAATAAAGCATTAGAGGACTTTTCAAGTTCCCAACCTTTCAAGTTCTAAACCTTTCAAATTCCTCTTCTTCCCTCTATTTCCCATCAATTCTTGCTACATACCCAACAAGAATAACCATTAAGATGTTGATGCTTAGGTTTTCTTTGTATTTATGAATTTTAATATATATATATATATATATATATATATATATATATATATATATATATAACACATAGAATTTATATTAAAATTACTAAATTTTAAAGACGTTTCAAAATAAAAAGTTTTTACCCTTCAGGATGACCGAGTGGTTTGGACTTGAGACTTTCATTTTAGAGGTCTCAAGTCAAAATCCCTTGCTAGCGAAAGAAAGAGATTTATTTTCTGGGTCGAGCTTATCGCACTGGGTTTGTCTAGTGTGAGTTACCTCTCCTATCTGATTTATAAGTTATAGGCAAGGGGTTGACCTTTTGAATTGAGTTCATCACAACGAATTCACATAGTACGAATTTTCTATCCTACGTGATTTGCAAGCTATTGATACTACATGTTTGGAATCTTCCTCATGAGAATAAGATTCATTTAAAACCTTAGAATACATGAATTTTTAATAAATTATTTATATATATTAAGTAACCTCATAACACATAGGATTTTCATTAAAATTATACAAAATTCTAATGACGTTTCAAAATATAAAGTCATTGTTATCCTCGGAATGATCAAATAGTTTAGACTTATGGGATTTTCATCTCGTTTGAAAGAATTTGTCTTTTGGATTTGAGCTCGTCGAAATGAATTTGTCTAGTGTGGATTACCTTTTCTATGTGGTTTGTGAGCTATTGACAAGGATTTTGCCATTCTCAGTTAAGCTCGTTACGTCGGGCTTGCATAGTGCATATTACCTCTCCTATGTGGGACTATAGGAATACAGATTTTACCTGTGTCCATCCAAAAAATAGCAATTACGATTTTCTCTTTGTCATAAAATAAAATTAAAAAAATAATATAAGTTGTAATAATATGAGTCGTAATTCAGTTAATATTATCTCTTCAATTTTAATTAAATAATTTTGGATTTGAAGCTTCAGTATAAAAAACAAAAAATTGTTAGAAACTGCTTTCCTAGTAAATGAGTCTTAGGAGATTCATGAGTAACAAGTTCAAATTAACTGAAGCTTCGAAATGAATTTAAATATTGAATGAATTTTTTTAATATATTACATCAATTTTTAAACAAACCAATAAACAAAATTGAATTCACACAATATATTTTGTTTTTATATAGGATTGAATTTGTGTTATATAGGATTGAATTGACATGATATATTTGAAACACCACCAAATTTAAAAGGAAAAAAATGACTTAAATATAGTTGAGATAAACGCCTGTTGTTTCTATCCAAAGCGTGACAAAATTGATTAGTCAATTTTTTTTTATAAGTACTTGTCATAGCTTAAGGTTCTTTAAAATTCATAGCACTCTTTTAATATATATATATATATATTTATATATATATATATATATATATTGATTTCAATTGAAAGTTAATAAGTAACGAAAAATGAAAAAGTGTCTGAAATATATTAACTATGATCGAAATTGTTGTTACGACTTACGACATCAAAGTCTGGAAAAGATCTTTTACACTTTTACTATTAAATATTATATTTTAAAGGTATATATGTGTCTATGTGGACATCATAAATATTGCGTTATTTTAAGTAAGTAATGTGTCCACATGAACACACACACACATATATATATATATTTAAAATACATTATTTTCTATAAAATTTGATATTATAACAATAATTTTGATTAAAATTAAAATATCTTTAAAAATCTTTTCATAAGGAAAAATGATGAAAGAAATAATAAGATAACAATGAGACTTCATTGGTATATAATGAAATTTTTTTACAATATTAAACAATAAATTTTAATCACAATAAAAAAAATGTATATAAAGTAGCAATAAACAATAAATTTTAATTCCAATCAAAGAATCAACTTACAAATTAACAAATAAAGATCATTTTGAAAGGATAAGTATTCTTTATTTTAACATTTTGAATATAAAATATCTTTATAAGAAAAAAAATAAAATATTATGCAATATTAAACCATGCAAAAAGGAAATATGATCAGTTAAATCACTAGCAACAGTGTTGTTGACTAAACATTCAAGAGAGTCTGCTACTTTTATTCCTGTCATTATTCATTATAATTTTCTTATTTAAACACATATTCTTTATTTAATTTTACTTATTTTTATTTCTCAAATAGATTTTTCATTTTTTTCGTAATAATAATAATAATTTTTTCATATTTTACTACATTATTCTTCAAATCGTTCTTGAAAATCTAATAAGTATGGTTATATTTATTTTTTCACAATAAGTTTGTAAAGTCAAACAAAGACAAGTAAAATAAACGAAGAAAATATCTGAATATTGTATTTGTTTTTATGACTTTTAAAAAATAATTAACATAATTTTAAAATTTTATACTTCAATTATACGCTATAAAATTTTATGAATAAATTATCATTATTTTTATATTCAACTTTAGAAATTCAAATTATATCACAGTAATATTAAATCCATATAATACTGAAGTCTAAAAAGAGGATAGTATAGTATCATACCTTTATAAATGTAATTTCAAAGGTGAGAGGTGGGTAAAATTTACTCGCATCATCGAAGGTTCACATCAAATCAATATTTACATGTTATGTATTTAAATTTATAATTTATTTTATTTTATTAAATCATATAATAATATATTTTACATTAATTTAATATAACATTATCAATAATTTATATACAAAACTAAAATGAAAAAAAAGAAACTTTATATAAGTCTTCGACGACCATAAAGTTATTGCCTTTACCACATTGACGGACCAATGTCACAATAGGTTGTTTTCTGTGTAGTTTTGGCATTTTGTGTTAGTCTTTTCAATTGATTTTTGTACTTTGAAGGGCTTATTAAAGGCTGAGCTGAATGTGTTATATAGCAAAATGCAAGTAAATGTGTTTCTTGTTTGTGGGGTTTCTCTTCTTGCGCATGTGTTTCTTGATTCTGGGGTTTCTGTTCTTGCCCACCAAGTGAATGATGAAATGACTTGTATAAAATTTGAACTTTGAGCAAAAAAATTGGATCTTTTTAAGTAGAGATATCTTTCTTTTAACCCCATGTTCTGAAATGTGAAATTTGGCTCAGTTTTGAATAAACTGCTGAAACTGTGTTGAAGGGGGTTTTGTATTTTTCTCTTCTGGAGTGAGAATTCTTGAAATTTTTTGTCAGCTTAGTTCTTGGTAAAATTCTGAATTTGATGGTCATTTTGATAGTTTCATTGTTTTCAATATTTGGAATTGCTATCTGTGGAAAGCTTTGTAATTGGATAGAGACTTGGTTGTGTTTATGAGAAATGAACAGTTCTGATTGTCTTTGAACAGTTGAAGGATTTTGTTATTACCACAAAAAAGTTGTAGTTCATTGTAATTTCAAGGCTTCTGTTTTTGATTTGTAGCTGACAATCACTTTTCTTTTTTTTTCACTTTGTATTTATTTGGTGTTGATAGTATATATTACTACTATGTCAACTGATCATAAAGAGATTAGTATTATGTTAAATTTGACACTTGGTTTTCTGCTCATTTTTACCAGAAATCATCATGTGGAGTGGTTCTTCTGAAGTAAGTGAGACGCCGCAGTCTTATCGTGCTATTAAGGTATATAATACTAAGCTCCTCTCTTTTTTTTTCCATATGCGTTAGTTCCATTTTTGCATCCCCATGGATGAGAAATTTTGCTCCTATATTGTTAGTGGAATGAGAGAGCTTACTCTAAAAGTAGGCTTTTTCTTAGCACAAGTAGTTATTAATTCCACTTCTTGGTTAATTACATAGTTAAAGTTAGAGGCTTTTCCCAGTATTAGAAGATGTCAATAGTCCTAGTTAGAATGGCACCGGAGGGTGTGGCCGAGGACTCTACGAAATAGGTTGAGAACCATAAGGTTCTTTGGTTCAATTTCCGACTGCAAAATGCTAATCTATTTGTTCAAGTCTTGGTGTACACGGTACCTGCCACAGTTGTCAAAAAAAAAAGGAGGAGGTCCTAGTTAGAATTCTATAAAGGGAACTGGAAATTATAACAAAAGATTCTTGCCTCAATGGAAAATTCTGCTGGCTGGGGTTTTTGTCGTTGAAACATTGTTAGTTTTCTAAATGCAATGAAGCAGTTCTCCAAATGTCATTTCTCCCATACCACGGTACTGTTTTCTGTAAGTCTTAAACTTATATTTCCCTTTTCGAAATTAACTCAATATCTCTGCTGGTTATGATGACGACAGGTGCATTATCTAATGTGCATGAAGCTATTTCAGTTTATAACTAGAGTTTCAGTATTACTTCCTGAAATTGAAGCAGCCCGTCCTGGATGCTCTTCTGGAAGAGAGGCACTTTGCCGGTTGAACATTGAAATTGACATAGCCAAGACGCTGTGTCAGCGTTGCACTGAATCTAGTAAACTGTACTTGGTATGCATTCTGGAACAAGCTAAGCCAACCAGTTTTGTTTTAAGTGTTTGTGTTAAATTTATCTTCCAAATAAGCTTACACTAAACTGTTTTTGTTAAATATATCTCAAAAATAATGGGAGATCTACCAGCTAAGCTATACTTTGTGTGCAGCCGACTAATTTCATCTTGGCTGTTTTTGTAAAGTATATCTCCTAGGTATTGGTAGATTGGTACAAAACTTTAAAATCTGGTGGAATTTCCATTCTAGATCAATATACATGGTTTTTTCTTGATGCCATCTTGTTTATGTTTCCTTGGAGGTCAGTAGCTTAGGTTAGTCCAAGGAAGAGTGTACAACTATACGGGATGGGTGGGATGTTAGAGGCACATTCAAAGTATCGTCTCATGCTTCTAACACAGTCCTTCGGTTTATGCAGTTATGTGTATGTATGATACCTATAGTACATCTAGACTTTATGAACGAATTATGATGATACTCTTATGTCTATTGTCTTCATTCACTGAACAACAATCTGTATTGTGTTTTCAGGCGCTAACAGGAGATTCCATACTTTCAAGATGTGAGAAATCAAGAAACTTGTTTAAGCAAAGCTTAAGCCAGGTGCAAAATCAGGTTCCAGTAGCGCTGGCTGCGGAGGTCAGTCAGAAAACATTCCCTTGATAGGTTCATCTATGCATATTTTCTATTCCTGTGGTCTTGATTGCATAATTCTTGATGTGTTTCAGTTATTTAAGTGTATTTATGAGCCTGTGGTGCAACTGGCTGCAGATTTCACAACTGATCGCTGAACTGAGTGGTGTGGTATTCAGCTTGGACCCATCTGAAGAGGAGGCAGGGAAGGTTCTAAAGGAATTACTTAGCCGATATGCAAATACAACAGATTCAGCTGAAGAACATGCCTTTGAGGCAATTCAAGTTGCTATGTCGAAGCTTCATATCACATCTCTAAAAGCTCTTTCAATTGAGAAAGGATCTATAAAAAAACTTCTGGAGAGAGTTGGTGAGAGTGAGACATCAAAAAGGAGGATCTTATCGATATTTCTGAAGCTCCTTAATAAGCATGGAAAATCAATTGTGACAGAGCAAACAGAGAATGGCTCTCTTCAGCAGGAAGACTCTTACCAATGTGAAGCAAACTCTCGTTTGGGATGTCGACTTGATGATGCTGAAATGGACGTTCTGAGGAGCTCTCTACCTCCGGATGAGTTTAAATGTCCTTTGTCTTTGAGATTGATGTATGAGCCCGTTGTAATTGCATCTGGACGAACATATGAAAGATTTCAGATACTGAAATGGTTTGCTGAAGGTAATGATACATGTCCAACAACGAGAAGAAAATTGGCTAACTTATCTTTGACTCCGAATCACACAATGAAGGACCTAATATCAAGGTGGAGTGCAACACATGGACTTAGCATTCCCGACCCCAGCATGGAGGCTGCAGGGGCTCACTTGTTGAAATCTCGTTGTAGTTCGATCGCTAGCTTGAGCAGCTCAATGAATAATCTACTTCTTCCCAGCTTCAGCAATTTATCTCCTGAATCTTCAGATGCAGGTCAAGTGTCCTATGCTAAGAAACTATGCAACTTCGATGCGATATCAGAGGAAAGCAATGACAGTATTCACAAAGTTCAATTTCAAGATATGGACCTGAATCCTTTAACCAGGCTCAGTTCACTTTCTTGGGGGTCACAATGCATCTTGGTCAGAAAAATTAGTAACATTTTCAAATATAGCGATCAAGCTTGCAATTGGACGTCATTCGAGGATTTTGTTCCTGCAATGATTAGATTTCTGAAAGATGCACATGATTTAAATGATCTAAATTCCCAAAAACTGGGATGTCTATCATTATCAACTGTTCTGCAGAAATGCAGGTAAACCTTTACCCCGCCCCCTTTGTGTTATAATTCTACGCTTTTTAAGTTAATGCTTTACTAGAGTGTGAAATGAATTTGTTCCATTGGTTAAGCCCTTTCAGAAGCATTCTGGTTCAGAATTTGAATACGATACTAGGATTTTAAGTTGTAGTCAATGATGCAAGCTCAACTTGTCCGCTGTTTCGTTTACTTTTTGGGTTCTCTTGCCCCTTTAGTCTTGTTTTTGTTTCCTCACACTAATCCTAGACGGGGTTTTTTCATATCAGGAGCAGTTTGGCATATTTGAATGACGACACTTTTGCACTTCTGGTATCATTTCTTGGAACGGATGTTTCCAAAGAAGCCCTTTCTGTATTGAAGGTGTTGTCCTGCCATCAATATTGTCAACAAAAAATTATGGCTTCGGATGCTCTGACTCCCATTTTAAAGATGCTTGATGACCAGAACAGAGAATTGCACGAACCAGCCATCAAAATATTATGTAACTTGTCCGGAAACAGCATAATTGTTTCATTCATCACACTTTCAGATGTCATTCCGAAGTTGATCCCTTTTCTAGAAGATAAAGCTCTAGCAAGAGACACTCTTATTATTTTGAATAATCTTTGCATCACTGAAGTTGCTACAGCTTCCGTAGCTGAGACAGATGGATGCATTCCTTCAATTGTGAAGCTACTCGACAGTGATAGTCTCGAGGATCAGGAGCATGCAGTGTCTCTCCTTCTTTCATTGTGCTCTCAATGCATTCAGTACTGTCGGCTTGTCATCCACACGGATGGACGAGTCTTTTCTGATCTTGCCAATATATATGCCAACGGAAGTAGCAACGGGAAGGTAATGGCTTTGAAGTTACTGAGACTGTTTAATAATAATGGAGAATCTTCAGTTGCAGATGTTGACATTTCTAAAGGCTCTACCGTTGACTATACTCAGCGAAAATCGAGTTCAAAGGTACCAGGATTACTCCGGAAGTTATTTTCGAAACAAGGTTCTGTTGCTAAAAGTAAAAAATAGATGCTTGAAACTCTCTCTAGTGTGCTGATTTCTTGTAAATAAACGTGTAAAGGATTGCATTGGAAGATACTATAATACAATTTTTTTTTTACTTTAGATTTTTTTCAAAAACTAAAGTTAACCACACACGTCTTGCTCGTATACTTTTATTACTTAACTCTATGTATTTTTACTTTAATTTGTACTCCCTATGTCCCAGTTTATATGACATAGTTCTGATTTTGAGAGTTTGACTCTATATCCATTAACCAATTTTCTTGACACAAGTGCACCTGGTGTGAGTGAAAATCAATGTATGTGTCAAACCAATTCTCTGAGCAGATAGATCCTATTACATTTTGCAGAAATATCAGTCTGAATTTAGTATCATCTATATTGCTTGGACTCTTTAAAAATGTTTGGTGTGTGTTAGACACTTCTAAAAATAGTGCATTTTGGAGAATCCGATATGGACTTGACAATTATTTTGGAGAGTCGATCTTCGTATCCATAATAGTTAGGAAGTAGTTGTTACCATCAAAAGTAGGAGTTACAAGGACTCCAGAGGTCTAAATGGATCATCTCCAGACTAAATTATAGATGGATGGAGCCAGCCACCTTAGGTGAACTGTCTGGTGCACACCCTTCATCGAAATATTATACCAATAAATAGATCTTGAAAAGCACAAAACTCAGGAAAAGATAATTAACATTGTAATTCCTTAACTTAGAAACCGAAAGAAAATTATATCTAAACAAATTATCCAGATCACTGATTAATTTTTGGAAAAAAAGTTTGATATATCCCTAAACTTTGTTTTTTAGAGTTGATATATCCTCATTATGAAAGTGACTCATATATATACCCTTATTTCTATACATATGACTCACATATACCCTAGTTCTTATGGCATGTCGAAAGATTGAATTCCTGGGTAGCTTCTTCTTCTCCATTACCAATCTGATTTAACTTTTCTATGTTGGTAATAATAATTTCGTTGCAAAGACTAGCTTTTTTTTCCGTATAAACAATGGATTTCTTCGATTTTCTATTTGCTAAATTTTCATGGCCCTGCGAGGATACACACTTCTTCTTCTGTGACATTTAAAAATACTAGGGTTTCAGGTTTCTCTTTTTTTTTTTTTCACATCAGTAGTCAATTTAGCGATTTTGAAATTTTTTATATAAATTTATGCACAAATGAATCCCAATTCAATTATTCTTCTTACGAATAAGTTTTTATCTTCTATAAATACTCGAATAGTGTGTGAAGAAAAAAATAATATATTTCTTAACAAAATGAAAAGAAATATGTTTTGCATATATATAAAATAGTTTTGAAATCTTTTTTTTTTTAAAAAAAAAAAAAACCCATAAATACATAGATATACTTATCAAAAAAAGAAGAAAAAAAATAAAGACCACAATGTGCATTGTTTATATTGATTTTCCGAATATTGAGACTAAATGAATCATAAAAAATTTAGAGAAAAATGCCTCTTCATCCTCTATTTTTTAATTGATTTGTCGTATGCTCATATTTCTTTTAATGTAGTATATATTGTTACTTATGTTTAACTGATCATTGTTCGGTGTAATAATTTTTTTTTACAAAATATGTATGAATTTCAACTTCACTGTACTGATATATTTATAATAAAAAAAAGTTAAGAATATATTCAAACAAAGTAGGGTAGGAGGATTGTTATTCAAACTAGTTAGAGACATTTTTTTTTATTTTAGAAAAGACTCAAAAATATTCATGAACTATCAGAAATAACTCACTTATATTCTTAAATAATATTTTTGTTCAAAAATACCCTTTCGTTAAAATATTGGGTCACTTTTACCCTTACTTTTAACAGAGGTGTATTAAGTGCCATGCAAACGCCACGTGAATGTCATGTGAACGCATAACTTTTCCAGCTTTTTGATTTTCTTCTCCCAAAGCATAACTTTTCCAGCTTCTTGGACTGAAACAAATTTCATTTCTTCAAACAAAATTTCTAGATTGCCCTTTTCATCCTTTTCTATTCCATCAACAAAACGAGTCTCTTCATTTTTCCTTACTGAAGAAATTTGCCAGACCATGGAGGTAGATGTAGATAAGGAAAGGACACAAAGCTTACAGTGAAGTATAATGAGTTTTAACAAGTTGACAAATTTGAGATTGATGTACCTACAAAATCTTCATCTTTCTGTCATAACATTTTGTAATGAAATTAATTAATATATATATATATATTTATATAACACTTGAAAATGTACGTGTGAGTAAGAAAAACACTTGAAAAGGTACATGGCGGCCATATGATACTTGACATACCTTTCTTAAAAATAAGGGTAAAAGTTACATAATACTTTAATAAAAAGATATTTTAAAACTAAAATATAATTTAAGGATATATATAAGCTATTTTCAATAATTTAGAAGTAATTTTAAGCCTTTTTCCTTTTTAAGAAAAAATATAATTTTCTGTATATGAATATAAAAATAAACTTTGGAAAGCCATGTGTGAGTAAGAAAAACAGTACAAATTAAAAAGTCTATACTCTTCCATTCATTTGTCTTCTTCAGGTATTAATAGTCAATTATATTATACTTCTCCAATATTAATATTTTTTAAAATTATAGTACAAAATTTAAAAAATAAATATAATATTAAATCTTACAAATCTTCAACATGTATAACATATAAAATATGTTTTGATATCACGATTTTAAATATGTTAAATAGAAGTTAAAATTTAAAAATTATCAAAAATTATTATTTTTTGAGAAAAATTAAAAACAAAAAGATAAATAAATAAAAATGTATTATTAATCTTCTTATAGTTGAGCTATATTGTTGCTTACGAATATGACACAATTTAATTACTTTGCTCCCAATGTTATTTTAATATTAAGATATTCAATTCATTAAATAGTTTATCGCAAATTCAAATCCAGTACCATCAATGTCAAAGCCAACCCAGTAGGACAGTACGTACCATCGATGTCAAAGCCAACTGAGATTTTGGTGAAAAATTATATTATTTGAATATGATTAAAATTATTTTTATATACATATAATAGAGATTTATTTCCTTTCATTATTCTGAGTTATTTCTTCATATTTTAACCTGAAAATTCTCTGCCATTAAATACTATACATCTAATTCGTCCTTAAATTTTTCAGTTAAAAATTATTTTTTATTCTCATTTTATGTGACATTATTTTCTTTTTGGTCAGTTGCAAAAAGAATGTCACATTTTCTTATATGATAAGCATTTAAAGATATAATTTCTTTTTTATCCTTATTGGTCCCACTTAATTTTCTAATACATTTATAAGAAGAGATAAAAGTGAATTATTTTTTTAAAGGATAATTTGATAAACATTTCAAAGTGTTCATTATTTCTAAAATTTAATGTCGAGTCAAATGTTGCCACATAAATGCTACGGAGGAAGTATTAAGTTTCATCGAACATAATTTTAGGTTTATTTTACTATTGTAAAAGGTATCAAATGAGTGGTTTGCGCTAATTGAATTTAGGGTCGTTTGGTACAAATATGCATAATGCATGGATTAGTAATGCATGGATTAGTAGTGCATGATTATTTTTTAGCAAGTGTTTGGTTCATTATTTCCTACCTAGTCTTATGTTTGATTTAAAACTTTAGAAAAAGTTTATTTCCTATTATACCTTTAGTTATTGCGAGATTATGTTTAATTCAACTAGTCAAGTTAAATATTAAAAAAATATAAAAATATTATTAATTTTGAGGTGTGATATGTCACATGGTATATTTCTAATTTTTTGTTGGTCAAATATACCTTGAACTTAACATGAATTTAAGGCTACTTAAATTGTTCAAATACGCTTAGCTTATTTAAAAAATAAAAAAAAATCATTCACGTGGTCAATTGACGAAATATATTTAAAAATAAAAAAACAAAAAACCAACCAAATATAACAACTCAAACATGGAGAAAAAAAATATTAGTTTGTGAAATCATCAAATTACATGAAATAAATTTGGAGAATTAAACGAACATTTATAAATATTCTCATATAAATAAAAAAAGAACATGAATTACAAAAAAAAATAGAAAAAAAGATTTGGGGATAATTTAGTCATGTAAGGGTTTTATTCAAAGATTGCTAAACCTTGGATTAGGTGTCTCCCTTTCATAGGAATAAAATAAGACCTTGTATGAGGTATAACTAATCCATGGATTAAGTTAAATAAAGTAACTAAACAATAATTTTATTGGATCATATTTTAATCCATGGATTATTTTGATTAATACTTCCTACCAAACGGTCCTCAAAGAGCATTAAAATAACTACTTTATAAATTGGACCCAACCAAAAGTTTACTTTATAAGCCTTGAATTTGTACAGCTGAAAGGCTTATTAAAGGCTGAGGCTGAGTGATTATAACTTTTATAAAGCAAAATGCAAATGAATGTGTTTCTTGATTGTGGGTTTCTCTTGAAATGGCTCATATTTGAAAAATAAGGAGAGAAATTGAATCTTTTTATATAAAGAAATCTCTATTTGAAACCCAAGTTTTGAAATTTTTTCTGGGAATTTTTATGAGTTCTTGAAAATGTGGTGTTGGGCTTAGTGATAAAGTTTTTTTTTTACATCTTAAGAAGAAAAGGGTTTGTGTATTTTTCTCTTCTAGGTAAGCATTCTTGATATTCTTGGTCCCTTGTTCTTTGTATTTGCTTCTTGTTGATATTATTTAGTAGTATGTCAAATGTGACACTAAGTTTTGTGTTTTTTTACCAGAAATTATCATGTGGATTGATGCTGCTGAAGTGAGTGAGACACCTCCATTTCATCATGATATTAAGGTATTATGAGTACTAAGCTCCTCCTCTCTTTTTCTCTGTTTTCTAGTTCCTTATTTGCATTCCTAAGGGGAGAGAAATTGAGAAAAAAATTGACAGTAATGAGAGGTTTTACTTTGTCGTTTGGTGTGATCGATAAAGAAAAATAATTTCCGGGTAAGTTCTTAGTACCCCTCAATTCTTTGTTTAGTTACAAAGTGTGGGATAAGTTATCCCTACTTGTGGCTGGAATACTAACCCCGAGGTAATTTACCTCGGAATAAAAATGTTAAATAACAAAAATACACCTTTTTTTTTATAAAAAAACAACTTGTTCGTAGAGGGTATTTTTGCAAACAAATAACTTATTATTAGAAATTATGCCATGCATATGACAAACCAAACAACCAATGGAAAAGAATCTTAGTAAAACTAATCTCTATCATAACTTATTTCAACATTTTCCGATCATAACTAATTCCAACATAATTTGTATTCAAACCAAATGACCCCCTAATAGTAGGGGTTGTTTGGTTGAGAATAAGTTATCCCGAGATAAGTTAACTATATATCTCATCACTAAGGTAAAAATTGTGGGATAAAAGTAGTCCTGCATTTGAGTCCAAGAATTATTATATCTTACGCCTTACATCAAATGATTCCTTAGTTAGAATGGCCCCTTGGGTGTGGCTTAGCGTTCAACGAAGTGGGTTGAGAACTATGAGGTTTGAGTCCCAATGGAGGCAATCTGGGAGCAATGATAGACATCGTAAGAGAAGAAACAACCTATGGAACAGTGAGGTCCAATCTTCTTTACCGTCTATTCAAAGATGGTGCAGGAAGAGCGGGTGTCGCCTGTGGAAAAGATGATAGGAGTGGAACAATGGCGTTTGCACTACGAGTACGATCCACTTACCGGACTCAAGGTGAGGGGGAGAAACAATAATGTGGTATGTTCACATTTTAAGAATATGCTAATGACTCGCAGGTTACCTGGAATGGACAAACAACACAAATGTGAAAAGATAAAGGTTGCCACGGAAGAGGTCAACCATAGTAGCATAAAGATGGTCTGGGCGTTGGATAGGGAAGAACCAATTATTGTTCCAATGTTATAGTGACCAAAGATGGCAGAGGATCGGACACAAGATTGATGAACATAGGCCTGACGGAACCACATTTGAGTATGACACGTGAATTGTGTCATTGAATTTATATTCCAAGAATTTTGTTTTAGTCTTGCTCAACCTGAAGCCTTTAGACTCGGGATACCGTAAGTTTTTTCTAGGTCAATAAACATCATATGTAAGCTGCTCTTCCTTTCTCCCTATACCGCTCCATCATTTGATTTATGTCTTCTATAGTCGAACACCCCACATGAAACCAAATTGAAGTTATTTGACACTATGTCGAGATGAGCCGTTGGTCGGTCATATATCCTATATTCCTCGGCTGATGTTTTTACAAAGGTATTGGAAGGTCGCAATATGATCTACTTGGAAAATTGGGCATTTGGAGATTCTCAAGCTCCAACTTGAGGATGCGAAGAGAGTACAATAATAAATATATGGTTGAATTGTATTTATGGTAGTTATATAATTGTAATAATTATGTTCATTGAATCATTGTAGTTCAATTAGAAAATAAAAGAAATTGTAGTAATGAATGTGATATTGTGAATATTGAACAACTCAAAAAGAAGAGGAAACCAATACAACATGTGTTAACGCAGTGCACACAAGCTGGCCAGACACTAAGGTTATTAAAAATATTATAGTTAGATGGGATTTTGTAGTTGAACATTGTTAGATTTCTAAATGCACTGATCTATTAGTCAATTCCGTTTAAGCTTTAAACTTATATTTCCCTTTTGCAAATCAACTTAATATCTCTTGGTTATGATGATGACAGGTGCATCATCTAATGTGCATGGAACTAATTCAGTTTGTAACTAGAGTTTCGGTATTACTTCCTGAAATTGAAGCAGTCCGTCCTGGATGCTCCGGAACAGAGATACTTTGTCGGTTGAACAATGAAATTGACAAAGCCAAGACACTACATCAACACTGCAGTGAATCTAGTAAGCTATACTTGGTATGCATTCTGGAACAAGCTAAACCAACTATTTATTTTTTGAGTTTTTTTTGGGTTAAATTTACCTCCCAAAATAAGCTATACTTCACTATTTTTGTTAAATATATCTCTTATGTAATGCTACATTGAACCCATTCCTCCGAAACTTAGTCAATTGAGCTTTATTGAACTGGTGACAACTTAAGGAACACTTTAAAGCTCCGTGCGGCACTTGACAACTTAAGGAAGAAAACTTTTTATTACTTGAAAGATTGTTTATACTTTGTTGGATGATTTACAAATGAGTGGCAACTCTATTTATTCTAACACCTAGGAGCTAAAGTGTAATTTATAATTATTTTACAAGTCCCTAAAATATTTACACTTTAATCCTATTCTAGAATTCTCTACATTTTCTAGGAAATTCTAAGACTTAGTTGGAAATTATCTAAGTTATTCTAGAGAATTCTAAGGAATTCTATAGCCTTTTTAAATAATCTAAAAGATTCTACAATTTTTGCAAACCTCTCCACAACTCTAGACTCTTCTGCCCCTATCCAAGTGCAAAATTTGACTGTGAGGTGGCGGGACGTGACATTAGGTTAGTCAAGGAAGAGAGAGTAAGACTATGTGCGACGGGTAGGATGGTAGAGGCACATTCATATCATAGCATTGCCATTCCTACTTCTAACACAATTCTTCTGTTTATATAGTTTACACAATTAAGTGTTTGCATGACCAATGTAACATTTCTAAACATTATATACACACAACGAAGGTACTCTATTATCTTCAGTCACTAAACAACAATCTATATTACATTTCCAGGCATTCACAGGAGATACTATACTCTCACGATGTAAGAAATCAAGAAACATGTTTGAGCAAAGCTTAAACCAGGTGCAAAATATGGTTCCAGTATCGCTGGCTTCCGAGGTCAGTCAAAACATTCCTTTGAGAGCTTCATCTATGCATATTTTCTGTTCTGGTGGTCTTGATTGCATAATTTTTGATGTGTTTCTGCATGCTAGTTAGTAGAATTTTCAACTAAATGAACAAGTCCATAATGCTCATTTGGCTGCACATTATGTTGCATGGAAATTATCTATTGTATTTTCTTGGTGGCAATCCACCTTAATGACAAATACTGGCTGCAGATATCACAACTGATTGCTGAACTAAGGGGTGCGATATTCAGCGTGGACCCATCTGAAGAGGAGGCAGGGAAGGTTATAAAGGAATTACTTCATCGGTATGTCAACACAACAGATTCGGCTGAAGAATATGCCTTCGAGGCAATTCAAGTTGCTATGTGGAAGCTTCATATCACATCTCTAAAAGCTCTTTCAATTGAAAAAAGATCCATAAAAGAGATGATGGATAGAGTTGGCGAGGGTGAAACAACGAAAAGGAGGATCTTATCGATATTTCTTAAGCTCCTTAATAAGCATGGAAAATCAATTGTGACAGAGCAAATTCATAAGGAAGACTCTTACCCATTTTACAATCAGTGTGAAGTGAACTCTCATTAGAGATGTCAACTTGGCGGTGCTGAAGTAGACGTTCTGAGGGGCTCTCTAACACGAGGACATGATTCTAGATAGGTAACTATGGAGGTTGAAGATTAGGGTAGAGGGTTAGTAGGTATAGCGTCATCTAGTTTCCTTTTTAGTATTGTTATTATTAGTATCTTATTATTCGACTGTAGCATTACCCATTATTTCGTCGTTGCTACTTTTCTCTTCTTCATTGTTTTCAACATGATTTCTTCGCTATTATATTTACCTTACATGCTTGTCTTTTGAGCTGAGGGTGGATTGGAAACAACCTCTTTATCTTCCCAACGTAGGGTAAGGCTGCATTCATTATACCCTCCCCAGATTCGACTTGTGGGATTATATTGGGTATGTCGTTGTTGTTGTCTTTGAGATTGATGTATAGTCCTGTTGTAATTGCGTCTGGACAAACATATGAAAGACTTTTCAGATTCAGAAATGGTTTGCTGAAGGGAGTGATACATGTCCAATGCTTTCTGGTCTGTTGAGAAAATAGGATGCACGCAGACTTTATCTCTATCTTTATGGAGTAAGTTGTTTCCTATATATAGGTCCTCAACTTAGATTAGTATACTACATATGATCCTAATTTCCCAAATATATTACATTTAAATTGCTTACTTATATCATTAGAAGCAACCAAGGTCCTTAGCTTTGAGAAAATATTTAAAATTTCAAAGAAAAAAAAGTATATTTTTAGCCTTTTTAATTCTTTCGGTTTAGGGATTTGTCATTTTCAGGAAAATCTCGCTCATGAAATGTCGAAAGAATCTAAGCATTCAACTCAAAATTTTAAGATAATAATTCAACTCATTTTGTTTCAATCCGCTGCCCTGCATGTGTTGCCCCACTCTAAACCCGTCCCGTCCTATTGCCATCTCTACTATGCAAGAAAGTCTGTAACACTAACTTGCACAATTAATTAGGCCTACATGAAGATTGCAATATTCAGATTGATCTTCAGGTGCAATGGATCATTTGGGTGTATGGCCCAAACATAGTTGTTTGGGGTAGTTGTGTAAAGCCTTTTCTTTTTTCATCTAGGGGTCGGAGCCTGTATTGGAGCTTCGACTGAATTTAGATCGCACACTACACGACTTATTCGGTTGACACTCCTATTATGATTTTCTCAATAGTCATAACTTAAAATTCAAAATATCTGGTTAAGGATGGAGCAGTCACATCACTACACCACAACTCATAATGGTGTGTAAAGCCTTTACTCAATGAGAATAGGTCCCAACTTTTAAGGGCAAAGATGTAATTTTAGCTATAAATTCGATAAGACTCAATAATTTAAAATCAAATATTAGATTTGTGTTTAAAAAAAAACTCATTTGATATGTATATATAATTTATTGAGAATCTATAAACAAAATAGGATTATAATTTTATGAAACTTTGGATACTGGTTTAATTTGTAGGACACCCAAGTATGGTTACCCTTCTGATGTTCTCAACTTTTTTGTTGGTGTCCACTCATATATTAGATAGGAATAATTAATGTAGGGCCTAATTTACTCTTTGCGAATTTAATGTGAACATATGTTAGAGGTGAAATCAAAATCAAAATTCAAGTTTTATCATTGAATCAATTATATATATATATATATATATATATATATATATATATATATATATATATATATATATATATATTATACTTTGCGCTCCTTCTCTACACCAAATCGAACAATTTTAAAATTAAAAGTAAAAACAGACTGCAGTTGACGATTGCTAAGTGGTGAATAAAAATGTAGTACTAGAAGTTTAAATTTCGAATCTCAAATTAAAGTGAATTGTGAATACACTAAATCATTAAGTTAACCTCTAGCTTGGTGTTTAAGAGATTCAAAATTTATAACACCTGATAGACCTTTAAAATGTGATGTAGATAACCTGTTAGAAGCATGCATCAGTGATTGATTTCACGTGATTAATCAAAAACTCATGAACAACAAGAGCCTGTTTGGATAGACTTTAAAAAAGTAGTTTTTAAAAAGTACTTTTGAAAGTACTGAAACTTATTTCTAAAATAAGTAGCTATGTGTTTGAATAAAAGTGCTGAAGTTAAAAAACAAGTTGTTGATGTGTTTGACAAATAAGTGCTAGTAAACACTTTTTTTAAATCAAAATATCTGAAATACCCTTAAAAGTTGTTAACATGATAAAAGTTGATTAATTTAAGGTTTTTATACTTAAAAAATGAAACAAAATTAATATATATTTTACATCCATAAGTAATTAATAATAATATATAATAATAATAAATAATAATAATAATATAATAATAATATGAAAATAATAATAATAATAATAATACATAATAATGATAAATAATAATAACAATAATAATAATAATAATAATAATAATAAAAATAATAAAAAATAAAATAATAATAATATATAATAATAATAATATATAATAAATAATAAATAATAAATAATAATAATAAAAAATAATAAAATATTAACAACAATAACAATAATAATAACAAAATAATAATAATAAAGAATAATAAAATAAAGAATAATAATAATATATAATAATAATAATAAAGAACAATAAAATAAATAATAAAAATATTAATAATATTAATAATATAATAATAAAAATAAATAAAATAATAATAATAATAATAATAATAATAATAATAATAAAATAATTAAGGGTAAAAAGGTAATATACATGGTTAACATAAAATGACTTTTAAGTTGAAAAAAAACATCCCTCACCTAGCTTTTAGCTTTTAGTTTTAAAAAAATCATTTTTGATTTTATAATTGTCAAATTAAAACCATCCAAACAAGCTCCAAATCACACGTAAATAATTTTACATTTACTTCAAAATTTCATTATTTTCCTTCACATATATACTGAACCAATTTTTTTTTTTCATCTTAAATTATTTGACATCTTTATGGTGAGTTATTCACAAGCTTCCACCTATTCAACTTACTTCCTCCAAAAGCAAAAAAAGGTTTTACTTCCTTTTCTCCAAGGGACATACTAACTAACTAGTAACCATTTTTGGAAAGAAAACATATCATATTATTAGTTCATTGTCTTTGCTCTAAATTTTGGCTTTCCAACTATGAAGAGAGAGAAGAAGAAAAAATCATTATTAATTATAATAATATTTGGAAACATTGCATCTTTCATTATTCATATCACATCAAAATTATTTCAATTACCCCCCAAAAAAAAGTATATTTTCTTTTTTACTTTTGGACTTTTTCCACAATTAGGGGTGGGCATTCGGTATTTCGGTTCGGTTCGGGTTTTTTTTCGGTTTTTTCGGTTTTCGATTTTTGTAAATTGCGTACCGAATACCGAATCGAAATATTTCGGTTCGGTTCGGTTTTTGTTAATTCGGTTCGGTTTTTATTAATTCGGTTCGGTTTTTTATTTCGGTTTTTTAATGGGCCTGTTTAGTGGGCTTTTTAAACTTAACAATTTTTTCAATTTTTTGTTTGATATTTCAACTTAATGGGCTTTGATATTTCAACTTAATGGGCTTTGATATTTCAACTTAGGATTTCTTATTTTTTTAAAAAAGATTATTTAATATTAATAATTATTAAATATAATATAATTTATAAATTATAATTTAATATTTCGGTTTAAACCGAAATACCGAATTCCAAAGTAACATGTACCGAAAACCGAACCGAAATACCGAAAATATAAAAAATTAAACCGAATACCGAACCGAAAACCGAAATACCGAAACCGAAATTCTGAAAAATTTCGATTCGGTTCGGTGTTTCGGTTTTCCGGCTTTTATGCCCACCCCTACCCCAAATCTTTAATTTATACAAGAATACTACTCTTAAGTGGATAAGGTACATGGATGACTTCAATTGGTTGACTTGCTTGAAAACTCATTCTTTATCCCTTCACCAATCATACTATTAGAATTTGGATTGGAGATTTTGAATTTTATAATAATTTTAAATTAATGTATAATATTTATTAAATAAAATATCTATTATTGAAAGTATGAAAATTTTAGGGATAATGCCCAAATACCCCCTCAACCTATGCCCGAAATCTCAGAGACACACTTATACTATACTAAGGTCCTATTACCCCCCTGAACTTATTTTATTAATAATATTTTATCTCTTTTTAGCTTACGTGGTACTATCTTGTGGGCCCAATGATGGTTGACTTTTTTTTCCGAACTAGTGCCACGTAGGCTAAAAAGGGGTAGAAAATTACACATAAAATAAGTTCAGGGGTGTAATGGGACCTTAGTATAGTATAAGTGTGTCTCTGAGATTTCGGGCATAGGTTGAGGGGGTACTTGAGTATTTTCCCAAAATTTTTCATTGTTTTTGTCTCTTATAATTTTTTTTATGTGACTGATCATCCTCTCGAATTAGTTAATCATCGTTAATATTGCATTCACAACCTATAAGTCAAAAATTTGTTTGTACTTTATATGTTCTATGGATCTCTATATTCTAAATGGATTTAAGAATATTGTAAATATTTTGACATGAAAAATATTTTGTTTAACAAATATGTCAACTATCACTAACCTATTTAGCCATGTTTTTCAAAAGATCAAAAATACTTATTTTTTAAAAAAGTATTTATTTTAAGAAATGAAGGTGTTTAATTAAGTTTTTATGAAACAATAAGTACTTTGAATTATATCATAAGATGGATAATACAGTTTCACCAAAAAAATAGCAATTTTGATCTTTTTTAGGACAAGATTACCAGTATACAAAAAATCACGTATGCATTGCAAATTATAATCAGTAAATAACTTTCCTTTTTGTAATTTTTCACTTAAAATCAATTTTTGAAAATATTGGTCAGGCACAAACTATAAACGAAATTACTTTTAAAATAATTAGCCAAACACGAAGCATAAATCACTTTTAATAAGAAATACTTTTCAAAATAAGTTAATTTTGACAGACTGATTAAACGTAGACACTACTTATTAAGCTATTATCAATTTCAATGTACACTTAATTAAATCCAAACACATAATACTTATTAGTTAAAACAATTTTATTACTCACAAATATTTTAATAATTAATACATTATCAACAACTTTTAATCAGTTAATTCAAATGTTATTATCACCCCTATATATAGTGGTTTCCTCATCACAAATTAGTAGAAAGTTTATGTTATAAACAAAAATTTCCATCAGATCATTTTCATCCAATCAATTTACTATAAATAAACTTCATTGAAATACCGAAAAGATTCCTAATTTTTCATATGAAAATATTTTTATTTTTTTCTCACTGATTCAATATATATATAGAAATATATTCTATTTGTTTGATATCGAAAAACACACACACACATCTATATATATATATATATATATATATATATATATTTTCGATGTCAAACAAATAAAACATATTTATCATTTTCATTAACAAACTCATATTTATTGATTAAAAAAAAAACTTAAAATTGATTTTTTAATTTACAAATGTACTCAACTATACAAAATATTACCTCACCCACTTTTCTTTTTTTAAAGGCTTAAGTTTGGAGGGCTAAAAAATAGTGAGGTAAATTTGAAAGCTACATGGCATTTTTGGGATTAGAAACCAAATTTTAGATTATTTTTTTAATTCAGTAAATATTAATTTGTTAATGAAGATGATAAATACGCTCTATTTATTAGATAACAAAAGTATATAAAACTAATTTTTTTATTGAGGGATATGTTAATTCTGTATCATAAAATTAAAGAATATGTCTATCATTTTCGAGATTAATAATTTCAAATCATACGTACTGAAATTGTAATATTTTTTTTTACTATATTCTATATTGAATAATAATGTTAGAATTATTATACCTTCCCAATTCATTAGGTCGATATATTAATTATTTTCTTCATTTAAATTTATCTGTCTTATTTTTTTTTATTTTTAGCTTGTTTTAAAAAGATGATTCTTACTATGTTTTATACATCATCTTGAATCTTACTGGAGTATTTATTATTCTTATTATTTTTATTATTATTATTAATTTTTTTTTAAAATTTTCTAATCTCACTTCTATTTATGATTTTCCATAGTAGCGTTACTTGTTACGAGTTGTCTCAGTCACCAAACGGGAGACAACTGTTTGGCTAAGTTTGTCTCTAGTTGCCTTTCACTTTGTTTTTTTTTTCTATTAAAAGCAATTTCACAATCTAGGCCCGAATATATTTTTTCCGAATATAATATTTATTATTGTGAGATAATTTTTGACGATATAGTCTTAGAGCCTGTTTGGCTCATCTTAAAAGCTGGTCAAACTGACTTAAAAGCTGGTTTTTGACTTATTTAACTGTTTGGCAATACTCAAAATAACTTATTTTAAGTTAAAAAAACTTATTTTAAGCCAAAAGTTAAAAACTGGGGTAGGGGTATTTTTATTTTTTTTTAGCTTATAAGTTGTTTTAAGTTGACCATATTTTTATCTTTTTGCCCTTAATATTTTTATACAATCTCCAAATTACCCATATAACCCTAACATCTCTATCTTCCATTTTTCCCTTTTCACGTGTAACATAGCAACTTCAGCACTTTTATCCAAACGCATAACTGCTTATTTTAAAAATAAGTTTCAGCACTTTTAAAAGTATTTTTTAAAGCTACTTTTAGTAAGCCCATCCAAACGGACCCTAAATATAGTTAGTGATGGTTATTTTTGAATATGAAAATATTCTCTGACACACATACATAGATCATAGATGACATTGCATGTGAAATTTAGAGTCCTTTCAGTTTTTGTTTTTGACATGCTATAAAAGGAGGTAAAAGGGATAAATTTCTCCTTGAAATTATACCGAAAAGGTAATTATATGTTTAAATTATTACGGCGATTTATTACATATCTAATTTTGTCCAAAGTGATATTAATAGAGTTCAGAGCCTAAAGGGTACAAAATATTAACAAAAATTCCAAACGGTATATAAAATTTTATATTAACCAAAACGGCAAAATCGCTGCATCAACAACAATTTACTCCACTGAAAAAAGCAAAATCGCTGCATCAACAACAATTTACTCCACTGAAAAAGCAAATTTGCTGCCTCTACAACAATTTTACAAAATGTGATTTTTTTAAAAAAAAAATGAAAGCGCTACTTAGGCAGCGATTTTAAATTTTTTTTTTTAAAATAAGGAAAATCTGTAACGACCTGTTTAGTCGTTTTGAGCAGCAGATTTTATTTCTGGAAAAACTGGCTAAGTCGACGGATCCCACTACGAACCGTCATGGGCACGACGGACCGTCGTGGGGGTCTCGTTCCAAAACACTTAGAATTCTGAAATTTGGGTACTGAAATCGACTCTCTGAACTTCGCGACGAAGTGGCAGGACGGACCGTCACAGGTGTGACGGGCAGTCACAGACCCTTGGTAAAAATCTAGTCTCTGAACTCTGTGACGACTCAGCAGGACGGACCGTCGCAGGCACGACGGCCCGTTACAGACTGCGTAATTCCAGGCTGGGTCGGATTTCTTTAAATGTTCTAAGGGACGTTTTGGACTATTTCTGCTATAATTATAAATTTAGTGGGTGAATATTAATAATCCAATTTCTTGAGGGTTAAAAGAGATAACCTTGAATTAATTAATGGGTTGATTTATCATCTGTTATACTTAATTATATGCTAATTAGGGTAAAAGAAAAAGGGGTTTGAATAAGAAAAATAGAAAGAACAAGAGAGGGAGAATCGATCAAGAGAGAGAGGAACGAAGAGAATAACAAGGCTTTGGGGAAATTGCTTGCTTGATCACGAATATTCGGTGGAGGTAGGTTATGGTTTTTATGCTATTCGTAGGAAACTCTTAACAGCGAATGATATGTATTGGGTAGTGTTGTAAACCCTTCTATATGCTTAATTGTATGCTTGCATGAATGTGATTATATAATTGTGATAAAATAAGCATGATGAAGCTATTGAATCCTAAATCTTGAAAAGCCCTAATCTACTTTGTTAATGATAATGCCTTGGTATAAAAGAAGGCTTGATGAACGAAAGTAGTGAGATTAGGGGATCGGGTGCCACGTTCCGGTACCAGGATAGTATATGAGGATCGGAGTGTCACGTTCCGACACCAGGATAGTATATGGATCGGGTGCCACGTTCCGGTACCAGGATAGTATATGAGGATTGGAGTGTCACGTTCCGACACCAGGATAGTATATGGATCGGGTGCCACGTTCCGGTACCAGGATAGTATATGAGGATTGGAGTGTCACGTTCCGACACCAGGATAGTATATGGATCGGGTGCCACGTTCCGGTACCAGGATAGTATATGAGGATCGGAGTGTCACGTTCCGACACCAGGATAGAATATGGATCGGGTGTCACGTTCCGGCACCAGGATTAGTAAAGAGAATGAATCTTGAAATATGTTAATATACTCAATTAATGAACCTAATTCCCAATGAGTATGATGGGGAGGCGTGAGTCCTCATTGATGTGCTTGGTGTTGTGACCAAGGGTTATGGTAATTGTAAATGCCGCATGTTGAGTATTGTAGTTGATTTTATGATATTATCTGATGTATACTGTTTTCTATTTTGAGTTGGCCGATCATATCTACTCAGTACCTGTGTTTTGTACTGAACCCTACTTGTATGTTTCTTTCTTCGTTATTTGTGGAGTACAACAAATGTACCGTCGTCTTCAACTCAACCGCAACTCTAGCCAGTCTTCATTACATCGGATTTCAGGGTGAGCTAACGCTTCTAGCTTGGACTGGATCTTCTTCTTCATGTCTTGATGCCTTGAAGTTCCGACATGGACTAGCTTTTTATTTATTCTAGCTTTCTAGATACTCTTAAAATTAGTGATTTGAGGATAGATGTTCTTGTGATGATGACTTCCAGATTTTGGGAATAATAAGTAATGAATTTTTAGAAGTTATTTAATCGATTTTTATTAATGAGTTTAAGTCTTCCGCATTATATTATGTTAATTATGGTTGAAATGTTGAGGTTTAGATTGGTAGGTTCGCTCACATAGTAGAATAAATGTGGGTGTCACTCACGACGCGTTTTGGGTCGTGACAAACTTGGTATCAGAGCATTAGGTTCGTTGGTCTCATCACACAAGAACGAGTCTAGTAGAGTCTTAAGGAACGGTAGGGGGACGCCTTTACTTTTCTTTGAGAGGCTATAAGACTTTAGGAAAATTCCATTCTTTCTTTCTTCTTTTGTGCTATTACTTGGGTCCAATTGGTATCTAGGTGATACAAATTGGTATCTGACCATCTTCACTCTATTTCGCAGATGGTTAGAACTAGAGCAACGACTGCGCCAACACCAACACCGGCAAGACAAGAAGCGTCTGAGTCAGCCACTGGGGCTGTAGCTCTAAGAGGAGTAGTGGCAAGAGGCCGTGGAAGAGGTCGTGGGAGGACGTCCTCTAGAGGAAGAGGGCAAGCACCTAGCCCCTCTGATACTAGGGTGGTGACTCCTCCACCGACTGAGGAAGTGGTAAGAGAGGGTGAGGAAGGGGAGAATGAACAAGTACAGAATGAGGGATTGCCACCCCAACCTACCCCAGAGATGATCAATCAGGTTCTTGCTTATCTTAGCGGGTTATCTGATCAGGGCCAGACACCTCCAGTGTTTTCTGCACCAGCACCTCAGGTTCCGGAGGTACAATATGCGGCTACTGTGGCTCCCCGCATGGATGCCTCATTGGAAATAGGCACGTTTCCTCGTCTGACTACAGGGCCTATAATGACAAATGATCAGCATGAACTTTTCAGTAAGTTCTTGAAATTGAAACCTCCAGTCTTCAAGGGTGCTGAATCTGAGGATGCCTATGATTTTCTGGTTGACTGTCATGAGCTACTACACAAGATGGGTATAGTAGAACGGTTTGGTGTTGAGTTTGTGACTTATCAGTTTCAAGGGAACGCCAAAATGTGGTGGCGGTCACATGTTGAGTGTCAACCAACAGAGGCACTACCTATGACTTGGGCATCATTCTTTAGCTTGTTTATGGAGAAGTATATTCCCCGGACTTTGAGGGATAGGAAAAGAGATGAGTTCTTGAGCCTAGAGCAAGGTAGGATGTCGGTTAATGCATATGAGGCTAAGTTTCGTGCATTATCCAGGTATGCCACCCCACTTTGTTTCAGTCCACAAGAGTGGATTCGCCGTTTTATGAAAGGGTTGAGGTCAGAATTGCGCATTTCAGCCTTACAGGTAGCGGCTACGGCAAAATCCTTTCAAGAAGTGGTAGACTTCGTGATAGAGTTGGAAGGAGTGAAGCCAGATGACTTCACCATGGCATCGACATCAAAAAGGTTTCGAAAGGGAGGTGAGTTTAATGGTTCTTACTCTAGAGGACAGGGTTCAGGAGGTTACTCAGTCCGACCAATTCAGTCTTCACTACAGACTGTAGTTGGGGGTCCACCTCAGACCGGTCAACACTTCTCTGAGAGACCTATGCTTGAATCCAGAGAATGTTATGGATGTGAGGAGACTGGACACATTAAGAGGTATTGTCCAAAACAGAGTTACAGACCTCAAATAGTCAGAGGTAGAGGTGGTCATGGAAGAGGCCGTCATTCTGGAGGGCGTGGTGGCCGAGGTAATGGTGGTCACCAAAATGGCGGGGGTGACGGACAAATGGGAACTACTGCAGCGCAACCTGGTAGAGGCAACGGGCAGACCGGTGATAGGGCCCATTGTTATGCCTTCCCTGGGAGATCTGAAGCGGAGACATCTGATGCTGTCATCACAGGTAATCTTTTGGTTTGTGATTGCATGGCTTTTGTATTATTTGACCCTGGATCCACATTTTCATATGTATCTTCCTCATTTGCTACTGGTCTTAAATTAAATTGTGAATTGCTTGACATGCCTATTCGTGTTTCTACTCCGGTGGGTGAGTCTGTGATAGTTGAGAAGGTGTATAGGTCTTGTCCTGTGACTTTTATGGAGAGCAATACTTATGTAGACTTGGTTATCTTAGAAATGGTTGACTTTGATGTAATTCTGGGTATGACTTGGCTTTCCCCAAATTTTGCAATCTTGGATTGTAATGCTAAAACTGTGACGTTAGCCAAGCCTGGGACAGATCTGTTAGTGTGGGAGAGTGACTACACTTCCAATCCGGTTCGTATCATCTCCTTTCTTCGTGCTAAGAGAATGGTTAGTAAGGGTTGTTTAGCTTTCTTGGCACACCTCAGGGATGATACCACCCAAGTACCTTCAATTGAGTCGGTTTCGATAGTTCGCGAGTTTCTAGATGTGTTTCCTGCAGACCTTCCTGATATGCCACCGGATAGAGATATTGACTTCTGCATCGATCTTGAACCGGGTACTCGCCCCATTTCTATACCCCCTTATAGAATGACTCCCGCTGAGTTAAGGGAGTTAAAAGCTCAATTTCAAGAGTTGTTGAGCAAAGGCTTCATTAGACCAAGTGCATCCCCTTGGGGTGCTCCTGTTTTATTTGTGAAGAAGAAGGATGGAAGATTTCGGATGTGCATAGACTACAGAAAACTGAATAAGGTAACGGTTAAGAACAAGTATCCTCTTCCTCACATTGATGATTTGTTCGATCAGTTACAAGGCGCTTGTACCTTCTCAAAAATCGACTTGAGATCTGGTTATCATCAATTGAAAATACAGGCAGCAGATGTGCCCAAGACTGCTTTTCGGACCAGGTATGGGCATTACGAATTTGTAGTAATGTCTTTTGGTCTTACGAATGCCCCTGGTATATGATGATCGGAGTGTCACGTTCCGACACCAGGATAGTATATGATGATCGGAGTGTCACGTTCCGACACCAGGATAGTATATGGATCGGGTGCCACGTTCCGGTACCAGGATAGTATATGAGGATCGGAATGTCACATTCCGACACCAGGATAGTATATGGATCGGGTGCCACGTTTCGGTACCAGGATAGTATATGAGTGTAGATACTTCTTTTTCTTTAATTTCCACATTGACTATAGTATTATTTGGGTGTAGATACTTCTTTTTCTTTTCATGATGTTTTGTCATGCATATTTAGTACTTTAAGATTAGAAATAATTAAATGGCATGCGAAGTCTAACAAAGCAAATCTTAAAGATCATGAGTAAGAAAATAAACAAGAAATATATATCAAAAGACAAAAATTTAACGTGATTCGATTTATATACTTACATTCGCTAGAAAAGATGAGAAATTCACTATATAAATGTGAGAGTAAAGATATCAAGAGAATTTGTTTTTGTAAAAAAGAAGGTAACAAACAGGTGAGAAATCCTGAAATAAAATATTTGTTTCGATAACGAAAATTTTTATACCACTGATCTTAGTTGTGATCCCCCAATCAAACTAGAGCTTACGGGCGCCTTTTTATTTGCATGAGTCAAAAGGAGGTTCATAGAAGTAATTAGCAACGTATCACTTGTGCCTTATCGTTTCTCCCCTACACATAACTCTCAAAGCCCACAGGAATACATTGTGAATGACATTAAGTTAGAAGGAATGAACTTCTATTTATAGAGTAATAGACATTTTCCTAAAAGAAATATGATTGGCCAAATATGGAGACTTTATGTTCTCCTTTTTATAAAGGAAAACCCAATTATGGTAAGAAACTCATGGTGAATATCCAACAAATCTTTCCCTTGGTCGAACAGTTGTATTTGGTAATTTTATTCTTTTTTTCTTTTCTAGTTTTTTTGTTCTATCTTGTAGTTGTCGCTCATTGTTTGACAATTCTTTGGTGGTAATTTTAGAGAACACATTCGTAATTCTTGTTGATTATAGTGGAGCTTTGATCTTGTTATTTTTGTTCTTCACTTTGAAGAGATTTTCATGTAAATTTGGTGTCTCGAATCGTGATTTATTTTGTTTTGTCTTGTTTGTTTTTGGTTGATTTATGAAATCAATAGATATTTTTACACTTAGATTCTTCATAGTTATTTCTCTGTTGCATTTTTCAAGAAAATGTATTTAGTATATTCAAAGAATGACATAATAAAATTATATATACTTCTATTTATAATTTTTTAAAATATCTACAAAATTAATAATAGACAAATATTATTAAAAAAAAATATATTATATCATTTATAATAATGGCTTTTGAACTAAGTGAGGAGTTGGATGTCCACTCATTGAACCCTACCATGGCTTATCAACACATTCTTGATTTGCTTTGATTTTAAGGCCCCTCTCTGTCCCTCTCCCTTTATCTGGAGGTCGGTATAAGTGAATTAATATATTTTATGTAAAATATAAATTTATATAATAAATAATATATAACAAATATTATTTTATTTATAGTATTCTTTATATATAATATTTTTATTCTTATTCTTACTATTGTTGTTAAAAAAGAGAAGACATATTTCACTATTTAGAAACTTTTGTTAATTTTTCAGTTTCTCAATTTAGTTTCAATAACAAGCTCTTATAATTATTGATATGTCACATACTTTAAGAATATTTGTGAAATTATTCAGTTTCTTATAGTTTCATGTCCAGTCATATGCCCCAAATGTGATAACATAGATGAGTAAATTATGAACACATGATGTTAAAAATATTCTTTTTTTAATTTTAATTTATGTGATATATTTTTTTTATCTGATTTTTTTTAAAAGAACGATATATTTGTACATTTAAAAGTAATTTAAATTACACAAAACCATATATTCATGTGCCCCGTATTTTTGCCTATAAATCCACTCCTGCTAAAAGGTATTTTAGTTGCGCGGACTCTTCACTTTTGTTGCTGCATTTATTTCAAATTCTTAAAAAATACATTATTTTTTGTGAATTTGACCCATATTCATTGACATTTTTGAAGAGTCCGAGCAATATAGACATTCACAGAATTTAAAACTGGGAGACTATACTTGATTCGATAATATCAAATCTTAACCGTTAAACTCATCAAGTTCTAATTCTGAATCTGTTTCTGCCTTTTATCTATATCCAAATAGTAACTTATACTTTATCTATATAAATCTCCATTCAATAATATCAACTTCCACTGATTAGAAGTACAGTACCACAAAACTCAGATTTGCCAAAAATTCATTTCCAATATTTTTCAAAATGAGCATTCTTGAAAGACAAAGAGCTATTTTTGAACATTTGTACCAATGCCAACAACAACAACAAACTTCTAATTCTTTGCCAAATCAAAATCTTGCTCAACTCAATAGTTTAATGAGTGAAAATACAATGGAATTCAGTCAATTTCAGAATTTTCCCTTCAAGATTGACACACAAATTGATTTTGGAAGTGAAAAGAGGAATTGGACAAGCAAGAAGAGAAAATCAGAGGTTTGTAAATGTTTTCTATTTTTATTCTATTAATGATTGCGTCCGAGCTCGCTTTCGTCACCTAGATAGATCGAACTTCACTAACAAGGTGAAAGTTTAGATAGTCAATCAACTGAGTTATTAAGATTTTCTATTTTACAAGCACCTCAATTAGGCCACCTAAGTAGATATTTCTTGCATCTCGATTTATGTGATGATGTTAACTGGATACGAAAACTTAAAAATATAAAAACAGATTTTTGAAATTTATGATATAAAATAAATGATAGTACATATAGATCATATGTATATGATATTTACCTCCCACGAATACAAATATAAGAATGTCATATCACTCAACTAATAGTTATATCTTTATTTTAATACGTTGAAGAAAATATAATTATGACTTTGTAAAATAATGATTATTACTTGAGTTGCCATCAGACAAATCAATCTATCGAGATTAAAATAGATAAAAAGAAATCACCTGACGTATTTTTGGCTTAGCAATTGGAGCCCTAATTTTCCTATGTTGTTTGTTCATTTTTCAGGTTTATGAAGAATATGAATGTAAAGTTGAAAGACTTGATGGAGAAGCAGGGGAAGTAAAGACAGAGATGATCGTGAAAACTGAAAAAGGGAAGAATTCGAAGGAGAATTTAGAGGCTAAAAATACTGATTTTATTCATGTTAGGGCTCGTCGCGGCCAAGCTACTGATAGCCACAGCTTAGCTGAGAGAGTAAGTGATCTCTTACTACATTAATAGTTTCTAGCTTGTAGCATCACTGTAACTTGAGTTGTCGTGGATTACAAGTTTGAGTCGTGAAATCAGTCATTGGTACTTGCTTAGAATAGAATGCTTATATTACGCCCTTTGGAGGTGTGATTCTTCCTTGAATCTTGGGTGAATGTGGAATGCTTCATCCATTGAGATGCTTTGTTTATTGTTATGTTGTTGTAGTTGTGGCTACCAATGGATTTATGTTTTAAACTCTAGTAGAAGGCAGCTAGTATAAGTATCCGCTTGTGGACCATAGGTTCAAGCTGTGAAATCAGGTCAAGACAGACCGTCTACATTACACTCCTATAAGATGTGGCTCGATTTCCAAACTCTAGGTGAATGTGAGATGCTTCATCCTCCAAGCTAACATGTTGTAGTGATGGCTATCGATGAATTTATATCACCTACCCTTAGGAGCAACAGTGAAGTTATTTCCGTGTGACTTAATATGTTACAGATTCAAAACCATGAAATCAACTATTGATGCTTACATCAGGATAGGTTGCCCATATTATATTACTCTGAGCGTGAGGCCTTTCCCCGAACCCTAAGTGAACATGAGATGCTTCCTGCATCGAACTGTCGTTTTTTTAGGAATTAATTAGGCTAATTACTTTTATCAATCAATTTTTGCAGGCAAGAAGGGAGAAAATAAGCAAGAAGATGAAATGTTTACAAGATTTAGTACCAGGTTGTAACAAAGTGATTGGCAAAGCAGGAATGCTTGATGAAATCATCAATTATGTTCAATCTCTTCAAAAACAAGTGGAGTTTCTTTCCATCAAACTTGCCACTTCCAATGTGAACACAGACAATTTATTTGCCAAGGAGTTACCTAATCCAACATTTTTACAACAACAAGGAAACATTAATATTGGTGTTACACAAAGAAGAGAAAATTGTTTGATGTCTTTCCCAGAAGCTGTTCTTGATTCTTCAAATGTTCTGGTAATTTCTTTGATCCTTTGAAACGTAATATAATTAAGTAATTAAAAATGTTGAGTTCGTTTAAAGACATGTCTTATGTCATATCGGGATAAATTTCAGGACTCCGTATGACCTGTACAATTATTCTTCCTTTGAGCTAACTTTTGGACTTCTGTTAGGTCGAAAAATCATTTCTTTACTCTGGTATCAGAGTTAGACCCATTGAATCCAATTTGTGGATTGTGAATACACTCTCCGTACATAATTGTGCACACTCCAGTCTAGAAAGTGTATGGGCGTGAGGGGGTGTTAAAAGAAATGTCTCACGTCTAACGATAGAGGCGAGATTTCAGGACTCTTTATATACCTTAGACAATTCTTCTTTTTTTAGCTAGCATGTAGGGCTAAATTAGAACTAAAAATTATTTATTTACAGTAACACGCAATTTAACATGATTTTAGCCACCTGAAAAGCGAAACTTTTTTTCCACTTGTTTGACCTAAGAAAAATCAGGCCAACATATAAGGGTGACGTGTGAAGACATAATATAATTAAGTAACTAAAAATATTTTCTGTTTTTTAATTCTAGCTTAAAATATTCTCAAAGATTTTCCATATTTTCTTTTATATCTCAAGTGGAATTGTTTCATTTGCAGGCATTACAACAACTACCAAATCTTGAAACTGATCTACAATGCCTTTTTGGTGTACGGTTTCAGAAGTAACAGAAAAACCAAATTATTTAATCAAGGTTGGTTTTGGTTTTGACTAATTAAATTGATGTGAAAATTCAAAAAAAAATCATATTTTTCTGACATTATTTTTTTAATGTTTTTTTTGCAGGTGCAGGAATGATAAATTGCAATTATAAAGAGTAATTAGCTATTGAAGTACAAATTTTCTTCACATCTTTTAGTACATTTATTGGGGCATATATATAAGAATATGTTCACATGTATAGCCAATGTTGGGACTGTTTATTTGGATGTAATTATCTTGTTAAAACTCTTTCTCCCTGTTTGTGTTGATTTAAAATGCTTTTATAAAAAAAAAATTATACTAATAGTGGAAGAACTTTGCAATAAGAGATGGTTGGGTTTATGTATTAACAAAATTCATTCAATTGAATTTAACGAAAGGTTCAATTTAGGGAAAAGGCTCAAATATGTTATCAAACTTTTAGAAAAGGCTCATTTATACCATCAGTTAAAAATTTGGCTTATTTGTGTCATTGTCGTTTAAGAAAAGGCTCATTCATGTAGTTATCTTTTAACAATGGTTTTGCAAAATCATTTGTAACACGTGACCAATTATAATTCGGTCACGTCATTAATTTTTTTAATTTAAAAAATTAATTCAATTTTTTTTCAGAATTTTGATTTTTTTTTAATTTAAAAAATTGATGACGTGACCAAATTATAATTGGCCACGTTTCAAAACTAATCTGTTAAAAAATAATGGCATGAATAAGTCTTTTCTTAAACGGCAATGGCATAGATATGTCATAATTTTAACAAATGACATAAATGAATTTTTTCTGAAAGTTCGATAACATATTTGAGTGTTTTCCCTTGAATTTATAATCCACAACATAAAAAGAGTGAAACAAGAAAAGTCCTTTTGGCTAGCTTAGCATAAAGAGTTTTTCAAAACCCCAACAAACTCATGGGTAAGGAATTGTTTAATAGGGGTAGTAAAAGCACACCACACTTAATAGACCAAAATTGTGTAAATGGCACTAGGGTTGGGTGGATAATTCACAAGGGCTATAGAGTCAACTTCATTGGATATACCTTGATACCATACTCAAATACTATACATGAGAGCATACAATGGCCCATCTTGAGAGAAAACAAACGCATTAAGATTAGGTACATCCACCAAAATAAAGAGTGTGATTTTGAGAAACTTTTGTTTTCCCTCCCTAAGAGGGGGCTCAAAAACATTATCAACAACTAACTAATCCTTGTAACCATATTAAGCAAAAGAGGATATGGGTCTAACTAGTAATTGTCTCTTATCAACCTACAATCACATCAATGAGAGTCTCTAGAAAAATCAATTAGAATCCAACAAAAGATTCAATTGGATATGATCAACAAATGCCCCTAATAAGGTCAAAACCTTCCTTTCGACTTTTATATCCATGTACACTATCGATGGATCACTCACTTTATAGTAAATGCCTGAAAGTAAATTTAAAATTCGACCTTTGTGACCTCCCCCAAAGGACATAGATCACATCTTTTGACTAGTAGCCTCAACCATAGACACAAATGCCACCGACAAGGAAATTAGACTTTTTATTTTTGTGGTTCTAAATTAAAGTTAGGTCAAATGTACATAAATGTCATTTAATCTAATAGTCTTAAATATATCATGTGGAAAGTTAAAGTTAAAATGTTGCTAAAAAAGGAAATGAGTCATTCTTTTTTGAAACAAACTAAAGAGAAAATAAAGTCATTCTTTTTTAAACGAAGGAAGTAATATTTTCCTAAGTTGGGTGGCCCAAATAAGTATCAATGCGCATTCCATCGAGGTGGATGCCCAGTACTCTCTTGAACTAAACTTCTTTTAGTATGAAATCTTTGATAAAAAAAAAAAAAGGAAAATGCATAAGTACCTTTCAAACTATGTTTGAAACTTCAGAGACACGCTTATATTATGTTAAGGTCTTATTATCTCGGATTTTATTTTATAAATAATTTTCTACTTCTTTTCGGCCTATGTGACACTATTTTGTGGATCCAGTGCGTGTTGACATTTTTTCCCAAGCTAGTGCCACATAGGCATAACAAGGGTATAGAATTATTTTTAAAATAATTTTAGGGGTAATAAGTGTTATTCTTACAATAACCTGTATTTATAAGGTTAATAAACAGAAACAGAAATAAGATGAAGTAGAAAAATATAATACAAGAATGAATCCGAGTCCACAGAAACTAATGTGTGTCCTTAAGAAATTTAATCCCCTCACTGTACCGAAGGTTATGGATTAATTTATCCCAAGATAAAACGGATTAAACCTGTTAAAGAAATAGCGGTACCTCAAATTTCTTTAACTTCAACGAACTTAAGAACAACAACAAGTCATACAGACTCAGTCGATCGACAGTTTATTTTTTTTTATTTGAGAGAAAAATAAACGCAGAGAAAGAAAAATTTGCAGTGTTTGAAAAATCAAAAATTGACTTCCTTTTATAGACATTTTCAGCAAGGAACATGTCTGTTCAGTGAAATCTGTTCAGACCCATTTTATCCAGAAAGTTGTGTCTTTTGGAAAAAATAACAACTTTTCAAAAAAATATGTCTGTTAGGAAAATAACTACTTTTTGGAAAGTAACGACTTTTCGGAAAAGTAACAACTTCTCGGAATGTTACCGTTACCCGCAAATTTATAAGAGATAATATTAACAGGATTTATTTGATTTAACAAAAACTGATTAAATAAATTTTGTCCAAAAAATTTATCTATCAATCACATCATTTGCCAAATCCAAATCCAAGCCAAAGCCGAGCCGAGCGAGCGACGACGACGACAGCGCGAGGGGGCATCTTCTTCTTATCTCTTTTAAGAAGTAATGGAAGTGTTTCCTTCTATAAGGATAACAATTTCCATTTCTTTTGCCGATATGGGAGAAATGACTTTTCATTTGCATTTTGCAAATGACTTTTCATTTTCCCTCCAAAGTAGTTCCCTCACTTTTCATATTCTCTCTTTTCTTTTCCCATTCACACTTGCTAAAACCCAACAATCCCCCACATGAATGGGGAAGGATATTGTTAAAATATATGCATGAAAAAACTTGTGTGTCTTGTAGGTAAAGGTTAATCGCATCTGGATAAGTAGGTTTCCCTTTAAACTTTCCGTAGTGAACATATATCGGATATACTCGGTCAATCGGTAGATTTGATATCTTTGAACCGTCGAGCTTTGGTGTATACCTAGAAAACATATGTCACACAATCAACCCTTGAACTGTTCTTAGTTCTCATTGTTTTGTTCGTTTCAGTCATGAACACATCTTGGATAGTAAGTGCTTAAAGAACTGGCCTTACTGGATTCTCCTTGAAGCGACTTACACTTCACACTTACATAGGTGATTTCTAAATGTGTTATCCCATAGATACACCATTTGATATTCCCTGTATCAAACTTAGAAACCATTAAAAAGTCCTTATGTCTTTATCCTGGTTACTAAACATTGTCTCATCATGAGAATGGACCATAAAATAATAATAATAGTTTTTTCCTTTGACAATGTTGAACCGTCATCAATGACTTTGTTTTATCTCCTTGAACCTAGATCTTGGGATCTCCAGTCTTCTAGGTAGAGTTACCGCCACGATGACTTGTTCTCGGCCATAGTCACATTCCCGTCGATGATTTTTCAACTCCCTCTCTATTTAGGCCTTTTGTAAGTGGATCCGACACATTATCTTTTGACTTCACATAGTCAATTGTGATAATTCCACTAGAGAGTAGTTGTCTCACAGAGTTATGTCTTCGTCTTATGTGACGAGACTTGCCGTTATACATAATGCTTCCAGCCCTTCCTATTGCAGCTTGACTATCACAATGTATGCATATAGGGGCCATTGGTTTGGGCCAAAATGGAATATCTTCTAAGAAATTCCGGAGCCATTCAGCTTCTTCACCTGCCTTGTCTAAAGCAATGAATTCAGACTCCATTGTAGAGCGAGCTATACATGTTTGTTTGGATGATTTTCAAGATATTGCTCCTCGACCAATAGTAAAAACGTATCCACTTGTGGATTTTGTTTCAGTTGACCCAGTAATCCAATTTGCATCACTATATCCTTCAAGAACGGCTGGATATCTGTTGTAATGTAAAGCATAGTTTTGAGTGTCATCTAAGTATCCCAAAACTCTCTTCATTGCCAACCAATGATTATGATTAGGATTACTTGTGTATCGACTCAGTTTACTGATAGCGCAAGCTATGTCTGGTCGTGTACAATTCATGACATACATTAAGCTTCCCAATACGCTAGCATAGTTCAATTGAGACTGACTTTCGCCTTTATTCTTTGCAAGATGAAGATTAACATCAATTGGAGTCTTTGCCTTTTTAAAATTCAAAAATTTGAATTTTTCAAGTATCTTTTGAATATAATTAGTTTGAGACAATGCTAGACCATTAGGAGTTTTAAGAATTTTAATTCCTAGTATCACATCAGCAACTCCTAAATCTTTTATATCAAACTTACTAGCAAGCATACGCTTTGTAGCTTTTATATTAGCAATGTCTTTGCTCATTATAAGAATATCATTTACATATAGGCATAAAATAACTTCCTGATTTGGAGTATCTTTAATGTAAACACATTTATCACATTCATTGATATTAAATCCATTTGACAACATGGTTTGATCAAACTTTGCATGCCATTGTTTTGGTGCTTGTTTTAGCCCATAAAGTGACTTAATAAGTTTGCACACTTTCTTTTCTTTACCAGGAACTACAAAACCCTCAGGTTGTTCTATGTAAATTTCCTCTTCAAGCTCTCCATTTAAGAAGGTTATTTTCACACCCATTTGATGAATTTCAAGACCGTATACTGCAGCTAGTGCAATTAACATCCGAATTGATGTAATCCTAGTCACTGGCGAATATGTGTCAAAATAATCAAGACCTTCTTTTTGTCTAAAACCTTTGACAACAAGTCTTGCTTTATATTTGTCAATAGTTCCATCGTCTTTCATCTTCCTTTTAAAGATTCATTTTGAACCCAAGGGTTTGTTCCCTGGAGGAAGATGAAGCAGAAAAATATAAAATACAAGAATGAATCCGAGTCCACAGAAACTACTGTGTCCTTAAGAAATTTAATCCCCTCACTGTACCGAAGGTTATGGATTAATTTCTCCCAAGATAAAACGGATTAAACCTGTTAAAGAAATAGCGGTACCTCAAATTTCTTTAACTTCAACGAACTTAAGAACAACAACAAGTCACACAGACTCAGTCGATCGACAGTTTTTGTTTTTTTTTTTTGAGTTAAAAATAAATGCAGAGAAAGAAAAATTTGCAGTGTTTGAAAAATCATAAATTGAGTTCCTTTTATAGCCATTTTCAGCAAGGAACATGTCTGTTCAGTGAAATCTGTTCAGACCCATTTTATCCAGAAAGTTTTGTCTTTTGGAAAAAATAACAACTTTTCGAAAAAAATGTGTCTGTTAGGAAAATAACTACTTTTTGGAAAGTAACGACTTTTCGGAAAAGTAACAACTTTCCGGAATGTTACCGTTACCCGCAAATTTATAAGAGATAATATTAACAGGATTTATTTGATTTAACAAAAACTGAAATCCAAAGCCGAGCCGAGCGACGACGACGGCGCGAGGGGACATCTTCTTCTTATCTCTTTTAAGAAGTAATGGAAGTGTTTCCTTCCATAAGGACAACAATTTCCATTTCTTTCGACGATATGGGAGAAATGACTTTTCATTTGCATTTTGCAAATGACTTTTCATTTTCCCTCCAAAGTAGTTCCCTCACTTTTCATATTCTCTCTTTTCTTTTCTCATTCACACTTGCTAAAACCCAACAATAAGATCTTAGTATAGCATAAGTGTGTCTCTAAAATTTCAAACATGAATTTGAAAATACTTGTGCATTTTCTCATTAAAAAAATTGATTCATTAAGAATGGGGACATACAACACCATCCTTTTAAGGGCTATTATTGAAGATTGTATATTTTTATTGGATACTCATAAATTTTCTAATAAACATATCTAGAAAGAGGCGAATCAATGTATAGACTTTCGAACAAATGACACAAGCAAGATGAAGAACTAATAATTTGGGGAAACAAGGATATAGGGTTTCTTCTCGTGACAAACTTAATTAAATCAACATTATTTTTAATATAATGTAACCTGTTTTAACCCTTTCCAGCGTAACAATAAGAAACATTTTCCACGAAATATTTTTTTTTATGTTCGCTCAGTTAAAATTGTTAGTAAACTTTTTTTTTATGAAAATAAGTTTCTTAAAAACGAGAAAAATGACTTTTTCACAAAAATAGAAAAAATTTCATAAGTATTTCACATTAATTCTAGGCTAAATACATAAAATGATCCCTAAACTTGTAGGTGTTTTTCCCTCAAGTACCTTAACTACGTCATTTTCCTATTGAATTATTTAACCAACCATTATTTGTTCCTTTAAAACACTGTTGGTTGATTTTGATCGGCTTTTCTATTGTAAATGCATTCAGTTGTGTTCGAATTGTAATAATTTTTATTGAAAGAATGAAGACAAATCGTGTTAGTCTCATATGTTTTCTAATGTGTCAAATGACTTAAGAAAAACACAATTATTCTCGAACATTTTCATCATCAATTGGACTAATGAGTTTTGGAACAACATATATATTCTCTATCAATACCCTTCACAAATCTGGTTCCACATCCAACAACGGTGTTTGTTTAAACAGAACAAATTGTGGGTGATTCAATTATTCAATAACAAAATGACATAGCTGAAATACCTGAGGAAAAAAACCCAACAAGTTTAGGAATTTGTTTATGTATTTGGCCTTAATTCTATTCTCCTTATCCTTCGACTTACTTTTATCTTTTGCTCTCCCCTAGCCCCCATGCCCCTCACCCCTATTCCTACCCCACCGTCATATAGTTATCTTGATTATATACAAATGCTATTAGAATACTAAATATTTTTTACTAAAAATAATAATAATTTCCTAACATACCCTTAGAATCGTTTTAAACTAGGGGTGTCAAATGAGTGGGTTGGATTGAAATTAAATATATTAAACTGAGTTGAAATACAAATTGGGTTGGGTTCTGACTCACCCAAGCTTACTTTGGACTTAAATGAGCTTTAAACTGGTTGAGTCTTGACTCACCCAATTTGACCCGCTTAATCTCAATAATTTTAATATATAGCTATATAAGTTTTATAACCCCAATTTAAATTTCAACTCAAAATTTTTTTAAAAAAAGATACTAGTGAATAGATAAATTCTAAAAGATATAAAATAGATAGTAATTTGTGCCTTCAATATATGAATATATTTTACATCAATACAAATAAAGAGCCTTAAAATTTGTTGAAATTCAATATTGTATTGAGCTCAAATGATGATTCTCTTTAAATGAGCTAAGTATTAAATGAAATGAAATTAAACTCAATTGAAATTATCTTGAGCCTTTCTGAACGAATTTGACGAATTACCTATAATTAGGCTCATTTATAGCTAGCTTTAGCTTTATCTTAAACTTCCAACAAACTTACTAAGAGAACATGGGGAAGGAGTCAAGAATGATATAATAAGCAATAAAGACTCCAAAAAAGCACCAAGGCAAGGTGGGACACAACATAATGAACTTTAGTTATGAACCTTAAAAGCAGTCTAGGGGGAAGAATTGAGATTAATAGGGAAAGATAAGGAAAGGTAGTGATAAATGATTGGTATAAAGAGATCTGACGACAGTAATGAGCAACCAGTCCCTTTTCTGACATAAACTTGTCTACTTATTCAACTTATAATAGCTTAAAAGAGTCTACCATGCACATTTAAAATTGAAGAACTTAGGTATCAACTGAAGCCACGTTTATGTATCAAACCCAATTATTATAATAAGATATTCAATAATATAGAATACGACTAGTATAGAGAGATCTGACGACAGTAATGAGCAACCAGTCCCTTTTCTGACAGGGTCTTTAGTACTTAGTACTGCACATTTGACAAACCAACAAGTTGTCTTGAAGTCTAGCTAGAGTACCAATCATTCATAAATTATTGCTATTGTGATCTATACCAGTAGGCAATAGTACCTTTTAAGATGACTCAAACAACAAGGGCCAGGGTCCTCTTTATAATCACATACTAGTGTTAATAACCTATATTAGAGTTAGGTATGACAGTAGGTCTGAGATGTACCACTAAGGTACATAGTGGAACGGAAGAAATCTCTTTATTCGAAAATATAAATTTGTCATTCAAATTATGAGAATAGAGAACCTTTTAGTAGGGGACGCTTTTCCCTTCAACGTCGAGCCAATAAATTTTGCATAGAAATGCATAATGCCAAAACCAAAAGAGAGTTAGACAGGTGGAGGTTAAATTACCAAACTTCGTCTTTTTTTCCATCACTCTCTACTTCGTCGTCATTTTTTTTATTTGAAAGGAAGTTCAGTTAATTGGTTGTATCAATCTTTAATTAGATGAATTTTCTTCGAACATCGAAAAATGTTTCAGTTTAATAAATCTAATATGGATGTGTCGTTGTTAAACTTTATTTGTTGTCTATCTTTAGTGAAGGGTGCAACTTTTTCAAGTGCAATTTTTATATTTTGATATATTTTTTGTGCCTGGTATAATTTTTGAAATTTGACGAATTTTTGTGTAGTATTTATTGTTAATGTTTTTTTCTTTCATAGGTTTCATTGAATTTAAGAAATATAATTTATTGAATATTTGAGGAGATCAATAGTGCTATTTTAAAGAAATTTAAAAGATCAAAATTACTTTAAAAAATATATATTCAAGAAACTACTTTAAACCTAAGCTAACCATAACATACCAATAATTATTATTATTTTCTATCTAAGATTTACTGGTGCAACAAAATGCTTAACTAATCAAATTGTGACACGTTGAAATAATATTTCTTTATTCTAAATTGATGTGAATGTAACAACTTATCACTATCTCTGTCAACACTAATTCTCAATTGCCATTATAGTAAATTAGTAACAAATATTTTATTTTATATATATCAAATAAAATTTTAAGATAAATAAAAGATTCAACATAAATTTTGCCAAACTCATATAATCACCTCTATCTATCATTACACAACTACAGAAAATATTGTTTTTGTATAAATTTCGTGAATATGTGTTTATTTATTTATAATTTAATATGTTCAAATTTTAAATTTACTAAGTTAAAACCAAAGATAAATTATACACTAGTGTTTAGAAGATAAATTTTAATTATTTAGTATCCAAACTAAATTTAATGTTCTTATCTTACTTCTGACCCTCCATCTCATATTACCCAAGGGCTGAATCTTAGTAGTAAGTACAACCTGTCAGAAACTAATCGAAGCGACTAGGGCTGAAACAAGTTCTTTTTTGCGTTTTTTTTGGTATTAATTTCTAAAATAACAACTTATAAGTATACCATGTGATAGAATTATACTCCATTTTTTTTGTTTCCCACTCAATATTTGACATCCATTGGGATTCCCCCATCGTGAGGTATCTCTAATAAAAGGTGGACGGATCTTATGCATCCCACCGCTACCCTTGTTGGTTTTATATATATATATATATATATATATATATATATATAAACAAATCTATATCCAACTCTAAAGGATGATTAACTAGATTGTTCTCAAAGTAAAAAAGTTATCAATCTTGGGAACTAGAAGTTTGGTGTAGAAAAATGTCAATCACAAACTTAATGTCATATCAATGTTTCATCTCATGTTCCTAACCCCCAAACAATGCAAACCAAAACTGGAGACAAAGGGAAAAAGAAGTAAGTAAATGAGACAACATATAAAGATTGGTTGTGATTGTAGACCATGTGGCAATAGCTTTTGGAATTTGTCTTGGAGCTTTTGGCTCTTTTAGTGCATCTCATTTCAATTTCCTCTATCAACCAAAAGTCAAATTTTCATAAACTTAAAAGGTCAGAAAATGTTCTTGAATACATTTGAGGAAGGCTTGAATTTATTTTTTTTGGATGACCCAGAAATCCGTCTGGGGGATGACTATAACTACAACTCTCAAAACTCGGAGATACTGAGGCATGCACCCCTTTACTATTCTCCACTTATACACTAGGCCTAGTTTTTATGGCGCTGTGGACTTGAATTCACAATCCAAGTCACAAGTCCATCAACCTTAGTCGCTTGAACCAAATGCATAGCAATCAGTTCTTCCTATAAGAAGCTCACACTAGCTAGATTGTATGCAAAGTATGAAGCTATAACAGTTTTAGTATGGCATTAATAGATAGGTTTCTACAAAAAAATGTCAGGCCGATGCATGTCACAAGATATGTACAGTAGCTCCTCCCAAGGGTTCAGTCATTCGACAATTCAAGTGGTACATGAGTTGAGTTTAGAAAAGTTCGGTTTCTACCTAGCTCTTTGTCATGCTCTGATGCTCTCCTTCCCTTTAGAACTACAACGGGCAGTAGTAGCTTCCTTTTTCCTTTATCTACACTTTGGCCAAAGACAGATCTCAAGGAACTCTGTCCATTTGATCCAAGTCCTGATCTTCTGAATTACCTATACTATTCAAAACTACGCCTAAATATAAAAGCTGCTAATACACAATTCCGAGGGGTAGGGACGTGGGTGTATCTCTTTAGGCCTACACCTAAAAAGATGAAAACATAGCAAACTGGAGTAGAGAGAATGTTTCATGAACACTAAACGTTAAGCCAGTTGCTGTCAAAACTCTGATTCTCATGCAAGATATGGCAAATGATTAATGATGCAAAATATTCTAAGAGATTTCACTTTAAACACTATCGAGTCTACAACTTTCAAGAGACTCAAACCAATGATATAAGTTATAACATGACTAGGATTTAACATTTTACACTCCCTTCCAGTTTATGTTACAAACTTTCCTTTTAGTCAGTTTCAAAAAGAACGACACACTTCTAAATTTTGGAAACAATTAGCTTTATAACTGAGCAAATGTTATGGCGGCATGTTTAAAGCTCTACTACTTTCAAAAGGTTTATAACCACACAAATGCTATGCCATATTTGAGGCCATAAGTTTCAAAGTTCCCATCTTTATTTCTTTCTCAACTCCATACGGATTTAAACCATCATATGAAAGCACATTCATTGTTGTTCCTGTAACATGAACAAAAGAATTAACGACCACAACACTTCTAGTACTATTTCCGTGAAAGAGGTTGCTGGCGTAGTTGTTGCCACCGAAAGCAAGTAGACCATGTGTAGAGTCACAATAACAACATACCCAATGTGAGGGTGGTGTGTACGCAGCCTTGTTTCCGATAGACCCTCCGCTCAAGTAAAGCATAATAAAATCACATATGGAAAGGAAAATATTGTAATGCAGAAGACAACGGTAACTACAACACATGGGTTAAAAAGCAAATAGACCATGTGCAGATTCATGCAAGAAAATAACAAAAAATTAACATCACAGGTTTCAACACGCAACAAATGAAAAATTGGAGGCGTCAACTATAGGGTTTGCAAGTAATGATAGAACTGCACAATTATAAAGAAACTTGGAAGTGATTTCTTTCTCCAATGACCTCTATATTGAGTGTACACACAGAATTACAAGCCCCCGATGTCATAAAAATATAATTACCGTCATTTATTCACTAAATATTCCAAAATTTCAAAACTGAAACCCCATTCCTCAGGGTTAGTACAGGACATAAATTCTATGACAACAAAATTCATTGTATAACCTCAGTAAACCAACTATATATCCCTTCATTTTTCTAACTTCCTTCAATAGTATAGTCATAATTGAAATTTAACAAAACTCCACCATTTCGGGAAAATAATCAATTAGAATTTTTACCATAATCTATAATTGGCTGAGCCTTACGCCCTCGCTGTAGCTGGAGGTGCTGCATCATCGCCCTCTTTCTCATTCCCTTCCATCTGACTAAGCAACTGTTTATTCTTCTCAAGTGCAGCTGCAACTTCAGGAGGCATATACTTCTCATCGTGTTTAGCCAACACTTCAGTAGCTGCAAAATAACAATCCCCACCTCTCGCCTTCTCAGTTAGCTGTAACTTTTTCTCACTCAAGATTTCATTCTCTTTCTTCTTCATCTCTTCAGTAAATGGCTTTATAAACCCTTCTACTACAACGGAGTGCCCTTCCCGAAAAAGATCCGGTAACGACCCATCATACTTAACCAAAATATCAGTTATCAAATCAGTTATCACAAATTCCATTTCTGGGGAATTGGGTATTGGTGTTACACTATTTTCTAGTACTAATCCACCGAGTCGAAATTTGGATCTTGTAGGGTTTTCAGCATGTTTTGCTAGAGCATCTGTAGGGGTTAAATAGAATACAAGTTGGTCTTGGAATTGGTTAAGGACTATTACTATGAATCCTGCTATGCAGCTGAATGTGATGGCATAGGTCCACAGACGGCGGGTTTGGAGTTGCCGGGCTTTGGCTGCGATATCAGGCCGAGCTGAACGGTGAGATCGTGCGGGCCGGGAGAGTGTGGAGAAGGATCTGAGGGTGAAAACAGTTTGGTTGGTATTAAAATGGGGAAATACTAACGGCTGCGATTGGTGGTGGAAAACTGAAATCAAAGGGTGAGATCTGGATAGAGCAGCGGTGGTTGTGGCAGTGGCGCCAGTGACGGCAGAACGAAGGCAATGGGAAGCTAGACGAGAAACTAAACGAGAAGAGAGTTTTGAAGCCATTGAGATTTTGTGGAATTTATCAGCTCCTGGATGGAGATAATAAGGAGGGAATTAAGGTTAGGCGTTGGGCGTTTGGTACTTCCAAAGTTCAGGTCCGATAATTCTGTAATTGGTAACTGAAAGTAGATATCAAAGACCAAACTTTCAAAGTTCACCAGTAATTTTACCAAATTATTGGCGTATCAAAACCTTCAAAAGTTTATTTATCACTGGCGTATATAGGTTGAATCGTCTAAGAAATAATATGGAGAGTTGGTAATACCATTCCTGGAAATTCCAATAAGTACAAGGCAATCCTAGCCACTATGAAGCACAACTGCAATACATGAAAAATAATAATTAGAAAGGTAACTGCAACCTATCAAATTTTAATAACCAAATATATTCTTGAAATTTTCGCGCATAAAAATTATTTGCAACCTTACTTCACAATTTTGATATGTTTAATAAAGGCAAGGGTTTTAATAATATCTTTAGAAGCATCTTCCTATTCTCTTTTCTTTTCTAATTCTACTTCTCTTTCTCTACTAGAATTATCTTCGATTAACTCAAACTCTAGCTGATTGGTGCAAATCGATCGAGACTCATTGTTCTAAGCTGTTGTAAATCCATTGTGTATATTAGCTGAATTTAGCTCCAGTTTACAATTAATTAACAATTCTACAATTCTGAGAAGTAATTCATAAATTGTCAGTATTACTTTTTTGTGATCATTGGAGCTCATTACAAGATCTTTTTAAACAAACACTACTAAAAAAAACAGTGAATACCGACCCACATGAGTAGAGGCAATTTGTGACTGGTATACCGAGCGAGTAGCTGAAACTGAGGCTCGTTTTAAAATATTAACTCGAGAGGGCACATCAGATGTCACGACCCCAGTGGGCCTTCTAATAGCATTGATCTTAAATTTGTTTTTTGGATTAGCGGATATTTTTTATTTACCCTTGTTTTTATCTACCATCTATATCAATTAAATATAAAGATTAAAACAGAGTAGTAATGTCACAATGTCGAACAAATATCAAACAAAGTTATCTAGGCCTTATAGGATCAACTAGTGTTGGTACTTACGCATAATAAACACATTATTCCTAAATTAAAGTTTAATATCAATACTAGATGGACACAAATCGATCTTACAAGAAATTAATTTTGTCATCAATAAGATCAACTAGTACTTATGCTTAAGAAACATACTATTCCTAAATTAAAGCTTTGTATTAACACTAGATGGACACAAATAAATCAATTTTGTCATCAATAGGATCAACTAGTGTTGATACTTATGCTTTACAAATATATTATTTCTATATTTAAGCTAAGTGTCAACACTAGATGAACACAAATCGATCTTCCAAGAAAAACACTCAATGGACACAAACAAATTATCACAAAATTAAAGCTAAGTATCAATATTAGATAGACATAAACACATTATAAAAAAAAATTGTACTTGAACTTTAGAAATTTAGAAACACCAAACTTTATCTCCTACTTTGATAAAAGAATCTCGTATCAACTTTTTTAGATGTTGAGCTTCCTCAATTGCCTAGCACCCAAAATCAACCCTTTCAACACTAAAAAAAAAAGATTCAATAATTATTAGTTACTACATGGCACAAACACAACATAGAAAAATCAACCCTTTCAACTGCCTATTTCCTAAATTTAGAAACAAATGATTTGAAAGATTCAATAATTATTAGTCAACATTTGTGTGTTATTTTTCCCAACAAGATCTTCCAAAAAGTAGTATAATCTTTTGAGGATCAAACTCATGCGGGCACAATACTACTTTTTGGATTCGACATAGGTACAACAGCTTTTAGAGAGTCCGAGCAACTAAAACTTTTAATAGGCCTGCTGTTTGCCAGGAAAGTTGTGTAAATCAGAATACAACAGAGTCTATCAGTATGGACAGATTCATATACCCAATCTCGAACTTTTTAGGATTAAGGAGCAGTTGATTGAAATAATCAATACAAAATGTTGATACAACACACAAATGCACTTCATTGAAGGTTAATCATTAGTACATGTTATTCTAGGCCTTATAGGCTTATATCATCAGCTGGGCGTTCACAACTAACAACATACTCGTATTCGAATGATGAGACTTATTTTCGATCAAAGAACGAAACAGAAGGAACAAACATCAACATAGAAAAAGAAAAAGAGAAGATTGAATTAAAAATTAATCCAGTAAGATAAACTTACCGTCACTGCCGGAGTTTGGTGTTACCAAGTGAGTTTTGATGTATACTCCCTCTGTTTGTAGCTGTTGCCGGAGATTGCAGCTGCCAGCCACGCGCTGCTGCTGCCGCCGATCTGCGCTGCTACTGCGACTTGTTGATGTTGCTGTTGATCGAGGCGGCGCGCCGCTCGGGAATGGTGGCTCGACCTGCTGCTGCAGCGCCGGTCGGGGATGGGTGGGGTGAGCGCCGGTCAGGGGTGGGTCGCTACTCGCTATGGGTTTGAGCTTCTCTTTTTTTTTTTTAAAGAATGTTAATTTTGTTAATTATCTATATTTAAAAATATTTATTAAAAACAGATAGGTAAAGTTGATATTATTTTAAAAAATAATATTTTAAAGGCTTAAGTCATATACGGCCACCTAAAGTTGTCTGCATATTTCAGTTAGACACTTCAACTAAGGTTTGTACCTATTGAACACCTTATTTATTCATAAATCATTCCTATTAGACACAAAATGATGAAAGGCAAAAAGAGTGTGTTCCACTCTCCTTTAGCGCGTATAGCTATTAAAAATTTAATTTTTTTCTTTTTTTCTTTTTATTTTTCAACTTATATACTTAATTTTTTAAAATTAAATAAAAAAATGAAAAAACTTGTCTTCTTCTTCACTTCTTCACTGCAGTCATCCTCTAAGTACTCTCTAACTCTGTTTTATTTTTCTTTTGCTTTTACCTTAATTTTTTAAAAGTTAATAGATCTAAAACTCAAATGTTGTAGCAAAGCTTCATTTTTTTTTTATAAAAATAATATTAATTGATTATTCTTTTAATCAAAAGTTGTTATTTTTTTAAGATAATTATGGTAGCAAGTGATTAAAGAAAATTCAAGTTGTTGTTTTCTTTAGATAATTATGGTAGTAAGTGATCAAAGAAAATTCAAAATGGACGAAAAGCTTTACAATGGCAGCAAATTTTGACGAAGAAGAACAGGGATGGGGGTTGATAAAATAATTTGTTTTTTTCTTTTAATTTTTTTAATTTAATTGCCACGTTTTATCATTTTATTGGTCTATCTGCTATGTATTTGTGTTTGAAACACACACACTTATGTCTTTCCATAAATTTTCATTTTGTGTTTAATAGATATAAATTTGTTAAGATTAAAGTGTTCAATAGGTACTGTGCTAAGTTAAGGTGTCTAAATGAAATATGCGGACAACTTTAAGGACTTGTATATGACTTAGGCCTATTTTAAATATATCGACCTTTTAGGATTTGTAATTATTAATTTATTTTAATATAAACTCACCTCTTATGGTTGATTTTATATATATATGTTTCATATCAGAACCACTAATATATAAGACTTGATTTATAAATTTTTTGAGGAGTATATAATTAATCAACATATTTTTTACTCTGATGAATTATCCTTTACATGTCATAGCCAGCGATATGATCACCACATTTGACATTCATTCAAGATCGAACATATAATCTTGATAGGACTTCTTTTGTACAGTAATTTACGGTATTATGTTGTCTATTTCATAAAATCAGATAAGACTTTGAAGGTTATATACGTACAAATAATTAAATAATTAATTGTATAAATATAAAATTTATAATTAATTGTTATCATGACATTTCTACAAGTATTATCTCACATTTCATTTTCGGATGGATGATATTTTAGCTATTCACCTCTACATCATTACATGGGATATTAAGTTCATGATTTGACGATACACCGATAGAATTTGTACATTACTTTAGAAGTATAAGTATAATTATCTCCTAATTCATATCAACGTAATTGCATACTCTAAATATGGATTGTTGATGTTCTTTTGTTTATTTCACAAATTCTAACGTTTTATTTATAAAATTATATAAAATTGTTACACTTTTTTATTGTAACTGTAAAATGAAAATTTAATGTTATGCACAATAGCAAAATTATGATTAATAGGAATAGTTTAAACAAACACACCTCGAATTTCGCTTTTATTAAAAGCAATTAGATTAAATTAAAATTACCGACCTCATGAGGTTGGTATTTTATATGAATTTAATCTTTAACTTACATAAAACCGTCATTCGGAGGATGATTTGTGTAAAGTTAATTAAAAATATTAATTTATTAATTTTCTGAAAGTCACTATATAAATATTTTACTGAAAACTTATTTAATTACATACTATTTAATTTTATCGACTTCCGGAAGTTGATATTATAATTTTTTTTTATTTTACACAAAATCATCCTCCGGAAGACGATTTAAATAAAATTAATTCAAAATATTTTTAATTTTGTTTTTTATATATAATTGTAAAAATAAAATATTTGTTATTCATTTATTTAATATCGACATCAAGAGGTCAGTTTTTATTGTAATTCATTTTCGGATAAAATTCCAACCTCCTGAGGTAAATGTTTGGTTTTTCCATTTTATTTTGCATAAAAACCAACTCCTTGCAGTCGATTTTCTAGAGTTTTTTCTTATTTTTTATTCTTCTTAACAATACTAACCTTGGAGGTCGAAAATACCAACTTTCAGTTGAGGTCGGTATTCTTTGTTTAGTATCTAATGGTATCAAGGAGGAAGACATAGTGATTAAGCGAAAGCTAGCTAAATTAATGCTTGATGCCATCAAAGTGTATAAAAACTTTAGTGGTAACAAAGAAGAAAACAGTTTTCACTGAAAACACTACTAGTAATTATTTGATACCATCAGGATATAGATACACTCTACTGGGATCAAGGAGAAAATATAGCGATTCAGTGAAAACTAGTTAAATTGATGCTTAATAGCATCAAAATATATATTTACTTTGATGATATCAAAGAAGAAAATGCAGTGCTTCACTAAAAACACTACTACTACATACTATTTGATACCATCAGAGTGTATGTATATATATATACAAACACTACTATATATATCACCATTATGTGAATCATCCCCAATCAACTTAAAACATGGAGGATCCCACATTTGTTATTCACCTACATCATCATCCAACAAAGAATTAGACATAGGAGCATGACACATCAACGACGTTGCTTACAATACATTAAACAAAAATACATAGATTATTGATGCATAAAATTCAAAAGAAGTTTCGATATCAATAATCCTTAGCTTAAAAATAACAAAGATTGAAAGAAGAAATCATATATAGGGTAATGGGGATTAATATATTCAAAGAGGGGAGTTATTGTAGCAATTTTGTGAGTTCGACGATACTTTGAATTCAAAATTTCTCTACTATTAAGCATAATTGTATTTTAATGGAGGACGGGGGTATGAGTGAACATAGTTTCGATCAGGGGTCCATTAAGGGCTGATAGTTTGGATTGGATCTAATTTGTATAATTTTCTCTTAATTATATACTTTTCATACACTTTTTAACATTTAATATACACTAAAAATTGCTACAAAAGGTTATGACTAGATGCCCAAAAAAAAGGGAAAACTAACACGATATTCAATAAAAGCAAAATAATTACAAATATATATCCCTTTGCATTTATATCCACTAGATAATTACACTATATACCCATCAACTAGTTTCGCTTAGTCAGTGCTAAATCAGTATTATATACTATATTGATGTCATTAAGACTGAAAATTCTGCTTAACTCATATTGAATTAATATTACATATTGTATTTGTATCATTAATATACATACTGTATTGGTATAATTAAGATTTCTTGTTCTAAAAGTATTTATTAGTGAATGATATTGTAAGAGAATATATATATATATATATATATGTATGTATACTGTTATTGTAGCATTGACTGATGATTAATTTCCAAACAAGAAACCTTAAGTATCATAAAATATTTATATATATTCTTATGGTATCATTGACTAATGAGTAATTTCTGAACAAGAAACATTAATGATATCATAACAATATACGAGTATATAGATATTCAGGGTCGTCTCAACAAGTTTGGGGGCCTAAAGCCAAACATTATAAAGAGGCCCTTATTTTTTAGTTGATAAATATAAATTGAATAATTATAATATACTAGTGTTATCCTATAAATGAGGTCTGGAGAAGCAGGATATATGTAGACTTTATGATGTAAGAACACAAATAATGTAAATTTTCAATGAAAATTATATAATATGAAGTTAGAATAATAAAACACAACTCAAATTTTTAAAATGATATTAAAATAGTGTAGCAATGAATTTGATAAGTTAATAAATAATATTAAAATAGTGTTGATTAGTTTTAGTGCTTGAAATTTGAATAAGACACCAAAAATAAATTTGATTTTTTCATAAACACACAACAATAGATATCACATAATAGAGTATTTGAATGTTTAAGAGATTTAAGAATGTTCAATAATGAAAGAATAAAAAATAGTGAAGGGAGAATAAAGAAAAGTAAATATTTTAAGAACACAATATTGTTGGTTCATGATAATTGTCAAAATATAAATGAGCTAGACAACAAAATAGATAGCCAGCCACATGCGAAACTAGAGAGGATAGATACTATAATTAACTAGCCACATAAGAATCTAGAAAAGACACTCCAATCAACTAAACAATATTCAACTTCTCAATTGTATTTTCAATACAAAAAATTATTTTCAAATTTATCTGTACATGAAAATTTTTGACAATATATATACACACATCTTTGAGAGAAATTTGGCACCCCAAAGCGATTTTTATTTTAGTGGCCTTATTGTCAAGACGGCTCTGTAGATATTTACTTATAGTAATTTCATAACAAAAAACTTAATGATACAAATACTATATATATATATATACGTATATATATATATTAGTCTTTGTGATATCAATACAATATATGATACTGATTTAGTATCAATTAAGCAAAAATTATCAACCTCAATGATACCAATACAATATATGATATTGATTTAATATCACTTCGAAAATTATCAACCTTAATGTGGGTGTATGGGTTGTAATTATTTAAGAGAGAATGAGTATTTTGGGTTTTTATTTTGAGTTTGTATATGAACTTGTAATTATTTTAGATTTGATGGTCCATTTATGCAGTCCCCCCCCCCCTCCCCCGCCACCTCCACCCCCAAAAAGAAATGATTGTGTATTTTACACAATTTTCTTAGTATTAAGAGCTAATTACATTCTATTTCTATTCTTTTTCAAATTACAATTTTAAAAAAAAATTAAGGATTTCGGATACCTCACTCAACGTTCCGTTTCATCACGTCCCGATTTTGAATACATCACTCAATATCTCAATACCTCGCGTCCCAATTTTTTATTACATCACTTCACAACCTATACATTGTGTTCCGACACATTATATTTGTTATTACAAGACATACTTGTTTCGGTACATCGTTCAATATTTCGATATATTACCTTTGTTGATAGAAGAAACACATATCCCGATACACTGTGTCACGATACATTGCGTAATGAATGATGTATTTGAAAATAGAAGAGAATTAAATTTTTTATATTTTTTTCAAATAGTAGAAAATTTTAGAAAATATGATAGAGTAATTATGCATTTAAGCAATTTTTCCATATTTGTTCACCCTGTGCTAAAAATATTAATGTTCCAATGTGTATGTTTTTGAGCCTGGGTTGCCTTTGAAGATTTATAATTCTGAAGAGAATTTACAACATATAAATCAAAATTTTAACCAAAAATTGATATTTTGTTAAATATTATAGACAAATACTGATCTTAAATTGAAACTTCCAATTTAGAACCCAATTTACAGGGTCAAACACCTACAACAACCAGACATCCATTTAATACATCAAGCTATGTTACAACTTCAAAAGTGAAACAATGAGTTGAAAATCAAACTATAAGTTGTCTTTCATTTTAGGTTGGATATGAAATTTTCACGATCAAACGCTGATTTTCGATTAAATTGTACCCCAAAAAGCAAAAAAGCCAATAATATTTATGGGCAAATGGATCCTTTACCTTCCAGCAAAAGTATTAAATCATAGAACTCACACAACAGATGCTGCTTCTATTTTAGCAGCTACTGTTAGTTTTACATACTTGCACATAATGATATTCTCATCAATAAATCTTGCCTTGCATTTAGAACTTTTCAGAGAGAATACACATAAATTCCTTAACATCATGCAGCAACCCGATACGAAATGTAAAATATCATGAGTTACAATCTCAGCACGAAAATCATTCACAGGCTGGTTTCGTGTCGAAGCTGCTCAAGCAGATTGCAAAAGCTTGGAATGCGGAAAGGGGGTAGCAGTAATCCATGGTGAAGATGTCTTTTCCAATTTTTCCAAATTGCAAAATTGTTGTTTCTTGTACTGCAGCTGGTATATTGTGAGATGGATCAACTGCTGCAACTAGTTGAAAGTTTTTCACGGACGCCACTGTGACTCGGCCTTTAAAGTTTAGGCACCAGCACTGCAATTGTTCATGCCATCGAGGGGCTTTGTTTTTTAGCACAAGTGGCTCTCGAGAAAGGACTGACACTGTCGAGCTGCTATTTACAGATGGCTCCTTCGCTTTTGAGACTAACGCGGGAGATGACTTCTCGTCAAAATGTTGTGGGAATGATGTAGGCGTTGGAGCACTACCTCCCTCTTGGATAGAGGAGAATGGGATGGAATGCATAGCGCAATGCATTCTCCTAGGTCCCCGTGTACGGAGAACGTTGAGTTCATAGGAAACGGTGGCTATACTGTAGTTGCACGCAGATACTGTCGGAGATACTTGCTTCGTACTGAATCGTCGACTAAGTCTACCACGATGTGGAATGGCTGCTTCACTTGGAAGTTGGTTATCATATATGGTGAATTTGGTCCCAAGGAAGTTAGATCTGGTCAAATTGTAAGAAAGTTGTTAAAACAAAATGGAATGAAATGAAAGTATTTTGACATTATGACCGACGTCGATGGTTTAGCTATAGAAAAAGCAGTTTGACGGAACTTGCCTCAGTTTTCCAACATACGTACTGCTAGCTCGAGAAAAATCATCAGAAACCAAGGAAATTACAAAGTCTGTGCTAGTTGCCCTTCTGATCCTTTTGGCAGCCAGCAACAATTTATCGCTCTCATCCTCGGCTGTCATGAAGTACCATATCAGACTGTACTTTTCAGTGACAGTAGATTATACCAAAACACCAAAAAAATAGAAAGGAAAAAAGGGGCAGCTCAGTGGACTAAGCTTCCGCTATGTGCGGGGTCCTGGGAAGGGCCGGACGCCCGGACCACAAGAGTCTACTATACTTAGTCTTACCCTGCATTTTTACAAGAGACTGTTTCCATAGTTTGAACCCATGACCTCCTAATCACAACAACTTTACCAATTACGCCAAGGCTCCCCTTTCTAAACCACAACAGTAAGAATCAATAAACAGTTCGGCAGTTCTGGTGTAGTCTAGTGTATATAACTTGATGGGTGTCTTCAGCCAACCAAAGTATAAATCTTCCATCAAAGAAGAATTTATAGAGACTTACGACGGAATTACATTCATCGACTAAATACACAAGGTAGATCTTGAAGTTGATACCAACTAAACACAATTATGGAAAATCATCTTCATGCTATAATAAAACTGTCAAAAGATGAAACAATACAAGTGTCAAGAAGAAAAGCAAAGTGTGACTTACATGGAGTCAAACCAAAGTAGAGGCGATAAACTGAATTAGCTCTGTCCCGTTTGATAAAGCAATGAATTGGGGATTCACGGGGACCCGGCTGGTACAAAACAGAAACGGAAAAAGAGGTTTCAGTTTCTTCTTCTTTTTTTGGTGATTGGCAAGAAGAACAAGATAATAATCGAACAGATCAAGGAATCTACCTGCTTTAGTGAAATGGGGAATGTAAGCCTACCACATTCTTCAGGAGTCTTGACAATCTCTTTTGTAACTTCCCTCCATGACTTACAAACAGATGCACAAAAGACTACCGCTGTCCGAGCAGGAAATGATGTCTCACTCTCTTCAACCCTGCGGACAATATCTAAAAGTAGTTCTGGTGGTATATTTGCCCATTGGCCTTGTTGATTGGGATCAAAAGGAACCACATCAGGCGCTATATGTGTTCGGGTTCTGTTTCGCCAATGCCTTCCCTCCACTTCCCCTCTCCTTGATATACTCCCTATCCCATCTTTCATTTCTTTCAGCTCGCGGACAATGCTCTTGAACGACATCTCTATTGATCACATCAACTAGCCTTTCCTACATTGGGATGGCAAAGAATTTAGAAGAATCAAAAAGGCATTTGAAACAATGAAAACAAGAAGAGCTTTGGCTAGTTCTATGAAAAAGAACTTTCAAAAATTTTCTATTTTTGACTATATACACTACTTCCAACAAGCAGATCTGACACTAAATAGTTAAGCCTCTTTCAATCAATCATCAACGACAAACAACATACCCCATCCCCTACCTTTGTGCGGTAGAGAGGTTGTTTCTGATAAGCCCTCGACTCAAACACAATTGTAAACAAAGCATGACTAAAGAAAAATATACCATGCACCAAAATAGCAAGATAAACCGAACAATGAATTAACAGGCAATTAGTGAAAATCAGGAGAATAAGATACTAGGAGCATACTAACTACAATCCCTTATCCTCATTCCACCTCTTCAAAAGAAAAGAAGTTAAGCAACAAATACTTAATACCATCAAAACTTCTACCCCAAGCTCACACAATAGACCTCCAAATCTCCAAACCCCAAGCACCCCAACCATTTCACTCTATTTGAGTCCAAATCATTACATTAGAGATCAAAAAAAGTTGAAAAAGGATATGCAAGAAGGTATTTGTATAAAATGAAAACTTTATTAGGAATTAACTATTCCCATTTTCAAAATTTAAGCAATAACAACACAGCCATACTTTAGAATACCCATCACCAGAAAGGCATATTAATATTTACACAATTTCTAGCACCGTTCAAGAATTGTAAAAAAATCAAAACTTTATTAGAAATCAACTGTTCCCAGTTTGAAAAAAGTGCAACTTAATACACCAACAACTTAAAATCCCATTCTCCATAAAGTCAAACAGATTTTGCACAATTTCAGCCAAAAAAAAAAACTTCATCAGAAAACAACCTTCAGCTCCAAAATTAAGCAAAAATAAACATAAATGAAGCTCGGATCTGAAATAAATTGAGGATGGTTGGGAAGAAAACAAAGCTAAGCATTAAAGTTTGCACAATTTCTAGCAAAGTTCAAGAAATTGCGGTAGAAATGAAAACTTCTAAATCTGAAAAAAAAAAAGCAACCCAAAAAAGGTCTAAAATAGAAGAAAGAGGAGAAACAAACCTGAGAATACGTAGCAAAAAAGACGATATATGATGAGAAAAAGCTCAAAAAATGGGTACAATCAGATCAGATCAAACACGGCTAGTTCCGGCCATGTTTTCCGGCGAAACCCTGGTGGGTAAACATTAAATTTTTTCCCGGTGACCACCAGTAGCACCACCAACTCCGCTGTATCCTCCGCCGCCACCACCAATTTGAACGGAAAAAATGGCTTTTCCGATAAGTATCGAAAGTTCCTCTCACCAATTAATTTTTTATTTATTTATTTGGTTTACCAGTTGTCTTTCCACCAAATGATTTATTTTTTTTCAATTTTAAGCTAGATTTTGGACCTAGGGAATAGGGACTCCCTCACTATTTATTTATCTTTAAATCCAATATTTTTTGGATAAAAGTTAAGGTGGTCAAAAATAATTATTCAAAAATATTATACTTCATACTTATTTTTTACGTTTCAAAATCTTTTAAAATGTTTTTAAAAGAATATGTTTAATGTTTTATCTGATATATTTAAAATTTCGATATTAAAAAGAATATTTTAGGTATGTATTCTTCTCAAGTTTTGGTTTCTTTACGGCATGAATTTACTGAGCAGTTAATGGAAAAGCAGACAGTTTCTGAAATAACGATTATTTATTCAATCCAAATCTCCTTTTAACATGGATCGACGTATAATAGAATCAACAGAGAGAAATTCTGAGTAACGAGAGTGATTCTTATATCTTTATTTTAGATTATGAATTCAAAAATATAATTTGTGTATATTTTATTATTTTTAGGGTTCAAACCCTACTTGTGCGACTACCTTAAATATTGTTCATTGTTATTATTGTATTATTTATGTCGGAATATACAATTATTTATTCTTAAAACATAAGAACAAAATTATCTTAGGAGAATCTCTTTTATAATATTTTTTTTCTCTTAAATTGGTAAAATTCATACCCTCATAAAAATAATTATTTTAGGATGTGATTTTATTAATTTATTTATTTTGGTAGTTTTTTCTTTCTTCCCGCATGGGTGGTGGGCCAATTTGTTAAAGCATAAAAATAATAATTCAAATATGGAAAAGAAAATGGAAAATACGCTGGAAAAGGTACAATGATCCTTAATAAGATTATGGTATTTGAAAAAGATGACAACAATGATTAGTATTCAAACAATTTGTAACATGCTACAATCATGACATGTATTTAGGTTGGTGTAATTATAATGCTTAATTAATAAGGTCGATCGCGGTGGAGTGATAAAAAAAAATTATTCTTTATTAGAAATTTTGAATTTAAATTTATTAAATATGAAATTGTTTTTATTAGGATTTTTTTTAAAAAAATATAATTTTTCAATATGAATTGAAATTTAATTGAAGTTTCATGTTTATACCAAACCTCGAATAAAAAACGATGATCATCCACTAATAAGTTGACATTTTTCATACTCTATCTGTCCATTTTTAATTATTATGTTGTGATTTTCGAAAGTTAATTTGATTGATTTTAAAGATTAAATTAGATTACATTAATTTGATATTTTAAACAAAAAATTAGATATTAAAAAATTATATGAAAAGTATTATACATTCTAATTTTTTATATATCAGAATGATGAAAAAAATATATCATAAAATATTACTCAAAAATTATTATCGTTTGACTCTAAAAACAAAAACTACGATATTAAAAATGGAAGGAGCTAATAATATATTTGTTCCAATTTAGCATGATATCTTTTTCCCATTTCTCAAAATAGATAATCACACAACTTCATAAATAAGATATCATATACATTATTACCAATATATTTTTGCTATACTTAGAATATTTGAAGTTGGAGTTAAAAGATGAAATTGTATGTGCAAATAATATTTAATTATCTTAATGCACTTTCTAAAAAGAACATTAATATAATTTAACAGAGCCGATTTTATAAAATTAAAAATTTTGTGATAAATTTAGAAAATATATATAGTAAAAAAATTAATATTTTTCAAATTTTAAATACAACTTTAAATTTTATTCATGAAGATTGAGTTGATTAATTTTGTGCATCTGAAATTATTATGGCTTTTAGAATAATGAGTTATTATCTAAGCTAATGTAAAAGAAAATTAATCTAGTTTCATAAGTGGTAGGTTCATTAGAGAACATTATATGAATTTAGGAGATTATTTTTTTGATTTCTCAAGTGTCTGAAATTTAGATTAGAATTTTAATTTAATTTAAATTACACACGATAAATATCATTTAAAGATAGAACAATTTTATCATTATACCACAATCCACGTTAATGATTCAAAAATTATTTATAAAAAGTTTCTTTTCGCTCTAATTTAAAGTGAGGAGATCCACTTTCTCAATCTCTTTGAATTACACCTTTCTATATAAAATGTCTTAGATCAAATTGAAAAATTGAATTGAATTCATTTCGATTTAATGATCATATGAACCAAAAATTGAATTAACTAAATAGAATTTACCCAAAATCAGTTTAACTAATACTTTCTCTGTTTCCATTTTTTTCCCCACTTTTTCTATTTTTAGTTGTTCTAATTACTATTTAATTATTTTAACAAATCAAGAGACGATTTTTTATCTATTATACTCTCAATTACTTAATTTGAAAAAGGTAGAACTTTTTAAAAATTTTAAATTCTTAATTCGTCTATTTCATAATTAATAGTGGTAAAATAATAAACTCACTATATTAATAATTGTTTTCTTAATATATGTATCAATTTAAAATTAAACAAATAATTAGAGACAGAGAAAGGAAGTAAATTATATACCATTATTATGATTTTGTAACTAGTGTTTAGGTTTATGCTAAGTTATAAGAGTAACTTTAAATCATGATTCCAATCATTGATTATTTGTAATTAAAATTCTTAAAAAAATACTCCTCTTCTGTTTAGTTATTTTTAAAATAAAATTATATACAATACATTTTTATATTTCTTTTTTTATTTCCGCACATAATTCGAGTTTTAGTGTATCATATTATCCTTGCCCCTAGGTACTTTACATATGTTATCTTAAAATTTGAAATGCACCTCGTACAATGCATAAAGGTACGCAAGACAAGGTTGTGACATTTTTTATTTGATTTTTTAATGATATATAGAAAACCAATGTCAATATGAGTGGCAACAAGATCCGATAAAGGATTATTAATTATTAAGAATTTTTATACTATCAATTCATTTTTGATTTGGCGTGAGAGATAATTTATTTTATTTTAAGCATATTATAAGTTATATATATATATATATATATATATAGATAGATAGTATCAATATATGAATCTCTAGTAAGATAAAGGGAACATTATAAGGTAAATTATATTCATCAATTTCCTAAAATGTCGATCTCAACTCTTCGTTGGCTTATATATTACAAATGATCATCTACTCACTAAATTTATATGTATAGTTGAATGTTATTAGTTGTGGATGTCGATTGTGATGACGTTGGTTAATATCGGTGGCAAATTAACGATAGCTAATAGTGATGGTAGTAATTGCGCTGACAATTGATAGCTATTAATAGTAATGCATAATTATGATGGTTGTCATATATAATGTGGTGACTAATGTTGGTTTGTATTATTGCGATAATGGTGGTTAGTGATGATCGATGATTTTAAATTATGACTAGTGGTAATGACAAGTAACTGTATATAGTGATTGAGATTAATAGTAATTGTGATTGAAGATGATGATTAATGATGGTGAGATATAGTTGATAATAAAAATAACAATGGTGGGGTTGAGAATGGTGGTGTAATATTCCAGAAAATTTTTTGAACTAAGACTCGAACCGTTCATCGTAATGAGTGAGATTTTACCAATGAATTAAAAATTTTTTTAGTATTAAGGTTATTACATTAGACTTAGCACCAAGAGTTTCAAAAATAACTAAATTGGAATTAGTAAAAATCTGAAATTTGGAGAGTTAAGTTAAGTATGAGTTTTCAGTCAATTTTCAAACGACCATAACTCCTAGCATAGGATGATTTAGGTGTTCTACAAGATACCATAGGAAATATCTTTGAATTATCTTTTCAAAGTCGCCGAGTTTGCTAAGTTTTGAGTTCAGATGAGTGAGATATGACCTTTTGAAGTTAGGGTGTCCAGTTAAGGAAAGTTAGCTGAAAATATAAGGGGTATTTTAGTCCTTTCCTTAACCAATAAGATTTAATTCGTTTTTAGTAATATGTTAGGGGTCTATTCCTTTTGGTTTTAGTTTTACAATCCTAATATACACCTAGGATTTTAGTTAATAGTTCAAGAAGAGGCAAGAAAAGAAAAGAGGAAAAAAAAGGCAAGGATGAAGCGTTCATCGACGTTCTTGAGTTTAGTTACAAATTTTCGCCATGATTTTAATCCCTAAGAGGTATTTAATATTTCATAGTGTTGGTTTAGTTCAGCCACACGCCAATCATGTTATATTCAGCGAAATTCATTTTTAAAGTTTAAAGATTAGAGTTCTTGAGGTTCATTCTAAATCTTGTTGTGTTAGGTTTGATGAATTCTTGAGATGAATTTGAGTAATTTGAGTGTAATTAAGTTAAGTAATCGAATACAAGTGATTGGGGAAGACATCGTTCGATTTTAGGCGAGTTAGGATGAGAAAAAAAAGTAAGGACGTTTAGCAAAATTTCTGGGTAGGGATCTGGCACGCCGCACATGCCAGAGCACCCAAACCCTTCTCTGTACCACCTATATCCCCAAGGTCACCTGCCCCATCTAGTTTGCCCCCGATTTCTCCCTTTCAGCTCATTTAAAGTGTATCTTCACTCCTTTCGTTCTAAACACTTTAAACTACTTCTAAACACTTGGAAATCATTCATAACATGAATCATAACCTTGAAATAATAATTCAAATTCAAGGTAAAGTTAAGATTAAGTTTTGAGAGTTCTTTCGAACCTTTTGTGAGAATCCCTTTGAGTCTTTTGGTGGAGTCTTCTACAACTTCTAGTAACTTGTTTCGAGACTCGAGCAAGTGTGTATGAGAATGAAGAGTATGTATTCATGAGTCTGCATTGTCATCATGAGATTTTCCATGTCATGAACCAAAACTCTTGAATTCATAATTCACATCTAAGAGAGAGAGAGAGTTAAGAATAGAGTTCAAGAAAGCTTTTCAATTCAATAGTGAATCCTTGAGGTAAACCATTGATTAGAACTAAGTTTTGAGGAAGTAAGTAAGAGAATGAGAAAATTTCTATACATGAGTTCCATTAGACCTTCAAGTCGAGTTGTTCATGCCCATAAATTTCGCATAACCCTCCAAGTTGAAAATCATGAAATCATCCATAGACATGAGATATGAACCATGAATCCATACTTCAATTCAAGGAAAGTTAAGAGTCAAATATAGAAGTCAAGAGAAAGTCAAAGTAAAGGTTATAATGTTTTCAAAAGTTTTTCACAAATGTTTTCACTTTGTTTTAAAGACTTAAAGCTCAAGTTGAGAAAAGAGTAAAGATTGAACCAATTCTTCGAATAAGTATATGGGACTAAGTATTTCCAAATAGATTAAAAATGTTTTCATATTTAGATAAGAACAGAAGCTGAGATTTCTAATGAGCCTTCGAGCTAATTTTTAGATAGAAGTAATAGCTTTATAAAATGAAGAGTAAATACATAAGTACCCCCTCAACCTATGCCCGAAATCTCAGACACACTGATACTATACTAAAGTCTTGTTACCTCCCTAAACTGATTTTATAAGTAATTTTCTACCCCTTTTCGACATACGTGGCACTAGTTTGAAAAAAAAGTTAACTAGCATTAAGCCCACAAGATAGTGTCACGAGGGTCGAAAAGGGGTAGGAAATTATAAATGAAATAAGTTCAGGCGGGTAATAGGACCTTAGTATAGTATAAGTGTATCTCTTTTCAGGCATATGTTGAGGGGGTACTTGTGCATTATTCCTAAAATGAAGCAAGCAGGGGAACTATGATTTCCAAGAGAGCTTTTAAAACTAAGTTTTGAGCACTAATCTCAAACCACAAAATCATTATGTTTGAAAAACATAACAGCCAGTATATTTTTGGGAGTAGTATTGAGCACCGATGTGGGGGTGCGAGTTTCAAATCAATTCAAGTCTCCATGAAAATCATGTAACATCATGGGTAAAAAAGGGTTATACTTTTTAGATGAATCATTTTCACAGTTTACTAGTGGATTCATTAGGCAGTTCAGGTCTATACTCTGGCAAGGTTAGGATGGTCGGGCAGCGTGGACCGAATAACGTTGTATCATTGCTTTAGCTCTTAAGTGATAGTTATCGGTTAGAGAAGCTCCCATAGAATTTATAGTATTTTTTATATACATCAGTTAATTGTATTTTCATATACATTTCATAGTCATGTTATATCCTTGTTATACACACAGAGTTGACATCATGTTCTTTAAACAATATTTCTTTATATTGCACTTGTTTTAAATTTCTTTATATTGAAATGAGTTTAATTGAGTATCTTGAGTTAATTAGTTCTTCATTGAGTTGAATATCATATCTTTGAAGTTTAGTATCTAATCCTCGAGTTGAGTATCTTATTCTTAAGTTGAGTTGAGTTAAGAGAGTTTGAAAGAGGTAAGTATGTTTCCTTTTTATTCAAGTTTCAAGTTTATGTTATACTTTAAAATTCCCCTAACATGCTCGTACATTCCACGTACAGAGTTCGTTGATGCAGAGACATGTATTCAGGATCATCAACTGGAGCTTCATTGATACATCCCAGAGTCCGAGTTAGCCATGGTGAGTCTCCTTACTTTTGGAGGACTTCATTTACTTTTCATTTTAGTTAGGAGGTCGTGGGTCTTGTCCCGACTTCCATCATTATCAGTTAGAGGTTTCATAGATAGTCAGTATAGTTGAGGAGTCTGTATTAATCATTTATTCTATTAAATATTTTAAAGACTAAAGTTTACTATTTTATGGCGAGTTGAATAATTTATTTTATTCAAAATTGTCATTTGACTTAAAGCTTTGAATTTTAATTTCATGAATCTTTATTCAGTAAGCTTTGTATGCTTAAGTAAGTCTTCCGCTTGTAATCTGTCAGGATGAGGGTTCACGTGAGGACCAACAATGATTTTCGAGTGCGATCACATTCAGGATGTAGGCTCAAATCATAACAGATGGACGATGCAGTAATAGCGAATAAATGGAACTAGTGAATCACCATTTTTGTAGAAATATTTAGATAGGTATATTAATGATGTTACATATTGACTGGTTACATATGTTAATCATTCAAATCTATTGACATCATTAATTGATTGAAACATATTAAGATATTAAATGATTAAGCTTCAGATGTAAAAAACAAATTTAATGACTAAAATATGAATAATTAAGATTAATATTTTTCATTAAGTCCATACAAATGAGACCTAACTATAAGTAATCAAATTGTACAAATACTTCTCACCACTACTAGGCCTATCGACACTCTTTCTTTCAAGTGTCATTTAATTGGTGATATAAATTATATAAAAATATTTAATAAATTAAAATATTTTACCATCTATGATATAATTTTAAAATTATATAATAACATTTATAATTAAATTATGATCCTTATCCCACCGATAAAGGGACCAAATTTGGCAACAAACATTGGGCAAACAAATAGTCAAATACTAAAATCTAAGAAAATAATATTTCATTGTCACGAGGGTGGTTTGCTTTTTAGGTCGCATAAGCATATGTACATGAACGTGTGACATGTCCTTGTCTCTTATCCACTCCTAACGTTCCAATTAATGTGAATATAATATATAGTATTTAATCATGCATTAAATTCAAATATCAAATTATTATTTTTTCAAATTTTAAATGTATGTATGATTGATATGACATTTTAAAAATTTGTGAGTTTAAATATATTAATAAACGGTTAAAAAGAATTCATAAAGAGAAACAAAAAGTATAAATTAAAATGATTTTGAATTTCAAAAGAAAAAGTAATTTGATTAGAAATAAAATAAAAATGAAATTAAAGTCTTTAAATAAAGTAGAGGTTGTACTTTTTTTTAGGGGAGGAGATATGGTGTTAGCTACAAATTTGATTGAATTAATTAACCATCTTAATTGAGGTATTTAGAGCCTGTTTGGCTCAGATTAAAAGCTGGTCAAACTGACTTAAAAGCTGGTTTTTGACTTATTTAGCTCTTTGGCAAAACTCAAAATAACTTATTTTAAGTTAAAAAAAAACTTATTTTAAGCCAAAAATTAAAAGCTGAGGTAGGGGTGCTTTTCTTTTTTTAGCTTATAAGCTGTTTTAAGTTGACCACATTTTTTTCTTTTTGCCTTTAATATTTTTATACAACTCCAAATTACCCACATAAACCTAACATCTCTTTCTTTCATTTTTCCCTTTTTCACGTTTGGCATAACAACTTCAGCACTTTTATCCAAACGCATAACTGCTTATTTTAAAAATAAGTTTCAGCACTTTCAAAATTACTTTTTTAAAGCTGCTTTTATTAAGCCCATCCAAACGGGCCCTTAGTTTTTTTTCGACTTTTTGTGATTTGTCTAAAAATTTATCAAATATGTATAGATTAATAATTTAGAATTTAATGTGTTTTAATATTCATAAATTTTAAATTCAAACTCTGTCTCTCTTGTTTTCTAATTTTTCTTTGTGTCCATGCTTGAAACTTCTAGAAATTTTCTTTGAAAAATATCTTTCTATTTATTTTGAAAATTAAATAGTTTGTGTTTGAATATTCGTATGCTATTTTCTAGGTTATCATCTTTTAAATCGACTTTATCGAAAGAAAGATTTTTTTAAAAAAATGAATGCTATTTTTTTTATCTATTTTCTAGCGAGAGTGAGATCACTTTTTATGCTACTTGACACCACAACGAATTTTTGATTAAATTTCATAATTTATGAAAATTATAACAACAACCATAATTTAAATATGAAACTAATGAAACATGAATAGTACTTTAGAAAATATTGAGATGTACAACATCAATTCTCTTAGTAACATTCATCCTTTATAACGATAATTTCCAAATCACAACAATAAACAAATAAAATTATTTTTAGATTTAATTTTGAATTGTATGTTTTTTTATAACATTTTACTATTGTGATTAAAGAATATTCGAACAACGTTATTATAAAAGATTTGATTATAATACTTGTCATTTACCCATTGCTTTTTAGCTAGAAAACTATAATCTATAACTTAGTTCGTAAGGGAACAAGAGGTACAACCAAAACGACACACACCTAAACTAGGCATTATCATGAATAGGAAAGGCAAATTGTGTTTACTTTTGGCAAAAGTTGAGTTTGGTCTTATCGACGTGATACTTTTATATCGTTAAAAAAATAATCAAGTAAATAAAAATATATTTTCTCTTATATTTAATTTTTAGACGAGATTATCACACAATTTGATATGATATTAAAGTAGACAAGAGAGCTTAAATTTCAATGTATTCAATAATCGGGAAAAAATTGGACATGCTTGATTCATGAAAAAAAAAGGAGAAGAAAACAATAAAACATGCAAGCATGTGACTTTGGGTGCATCAATATTGTCCAAGCTTAAATATGAGTTCTAAGATAAACTTCAAATAAGAAAATAGTGAAATAAACACTCCAACTGAATTCAACCTAGGTCCCGCGGATGGATATTCTAGCTTGTACCAGCAACACAATGCACTCCTATACTTTTCATGGATGCACTACTAATTACATCCTAATTTATGCTAGTTTCTCAAGATATATATACATTTATATACATGATTTCTTCCGAAGTTAACGGGTGAACGTGCACCTCCACCTAGACTAAGGGTGGATCCGCCTCTGCTAATAAATTACCTAGTTATTTATATACACTTTTTTCCTAATCCTTAATTAAGAATCAAAAGTTCAAATCTTGGTTATAATGATGTAACTTTTACTGGGGAGGAGCATTTTGCTTTTAACGTAGATTTTTTTATCATGAATTTAAATTTAATCGAATCCAATATAAATATTAAAAATCTAGTGGGACACCAAACAAAAGTTTAAACTCTCAACAAGATACATAGTATATTTTCTCACTTTCTTTGTCTATATATGTTTCTACTCTTCTGTTTTGACAAAACTTGGGAAGTAGTATTATTTAGATGGAATTAATGTTGTTTCCATTTGGTACTTGAGGAAGTGACCTTCCCTCAAGCCCCTAACAAAACAAGTGTTCACTAAAAACAATGGAAAAAAGACATAGTTATTAATTGAGAGGTTGATATTGATTTCAAGATATAACATTTAACAACCTTTGGTGATATTATACCAAATATGTTACTAGAGTTGAGGTTGTCTCTCATTCTCTCTTTTCTAAATTTGAAATTTGAAAGCTCCAATAACATTGCGCTAATGGATCAGTCAAATACGATAGATATAAATATTTCAAAAGTTGAGATTATTTGTATTTCATTTTTTAAATGAAATAATTACATATCTCGCTATTTATATTAAATTAGTGGGATAGAATGATTTTCAGATTAAATAATATTCATTGTCATGTCTACACAATAAAATAATATCATGGAATATATATCTTTATTCTACCCAACAAAGGAACTCTAAGGTTATTAAAATAGCATATTAGATTGAATTTGTGCATGTCAAAATGAAAAATTTACCTATTTAAACATAAATAACTACTATATTTATGATACATAACTATAGTTTTAAAATATTGCCTAACATATAGCTATTTTAGGGTTTTACAGAAAATCTCCCTTTTATATCCCTCTCCTCCCTCTCTCCCCCTACTCTTTCCGTCCTACCTCTCTTTCCTCTATCTATGTCACATCGCAAGCCTACACTTTGGACATGACTGACATTCAGAATCATTTTTGATCCCAAGCGAACTCTTGGACTGACTTGCTACAGTAATGAAAGTTGTAACACATATGGGGAAGATTTAAAATTAAAAATGAGCATGCAAGAACTTTAGAAACAAATTCACATACTTCATAGTAGAAAAAATATATAAAATATGTATAATATGCATATGTTTAGTTGTAAAACAACTAAAATCGTAACACAAGTAACTCGTCTATGAAGCCTCTAACATACGGAAGAAGGGTTACTGGAACAAGATTCCAGGCTATCTAAATATATACTATACTAACAACATAAACAAAGTACTAATGCTTGGAACAAATTGGAGCCCTCCGAAAGTAAGGTGGTCTCACCAAAGCAACAGAAAAGTGATCTTAATGATGTGTTCTCTATCATGAGTACCTGAATCTGCATAACAAAATTATGCAACACTGAATGACGTCAGTACATGAAATGTACGGTATGTAAAATAATTGAATGTAGCAATAGGCTAAAAATGACATACTAAACTGAATAAATAATTCTGAAGATAGACTAAAATAAAGTCAACCGGATAGTCATACATGCATGTGTGCTTTAACAACAAAACTTTAAAATTGAGTGTATGTAATAATAGCAAATATTGAAAATAATATAACTTTACTTTTCTTGAAGAGTTTTTACCATTAACATACACTATGTGAACTCATGATGTCAATCAACTAACTTAGTTTGGAGGGTTGTCTTACATTTTGTCAGAGTATAGGACCATATCATATCTATGCGGATCCACTAATTTGAGATTCCCAAGAATAAAAAGTACCGACAAAGCGGTGAAAACATAATTCTACAGTGGCACGTAGTTATGATACTTGAGGTTTCCTCTCAGTGCTAAATACTCCTTCCAAAATAACATATATTCATATAATTCTCATAGATATTAAAATCATCTATCATATTTGAATCATATGTGAGATTAAACTCAAAAGTAATATTCAACATAAACTGAAACATACTTTAAGTCTTTGCTCAAATTCATAAAACTATAATGTTGGTGAGACTAAGCTCATGACTATATGATAATTATATTTTGAGCTTACATGATAAAAAGAACATTTTCTTTGAAAATCATATCAATCTTTAGTGAAAAGTGATAAACTTTCATAATGAATCATTCAAGTGACTAAACTTTCTTTGAGAAAATAGTCTTAAAAGTATGTGTAAAGGTATTTCATGAAAATATTTTTTCTAGAACTCTGTTTTGAAATAATGTACTTGACAATTAAATTAAAACAGTAATATTTTCTTGAAATACTTCTTGATAATCTTTTGATTTTATGATAGTCGTTGAGATCATTCACACAAACACATTATTGAGATCATCAATATCGATATATGAACCTTACAATTCTTTTATAGGTCACGAACTCTTGATGTGCACTCTTTTGTGGTGGAAATTAGATCCTTAAAAATGTATCTTATAGAGATTTTAAGTCTGAGTTCGAATCATCTTGAAGTTATGGTGAGCTGTTTGGCTATTTTGTGGCTAACACCTTCATATGCCAATTTATTTTCTTGTCTTGGCATTCGGACAGAGTATTCTTACGTGTATACTTTTCATGTTTGCTTTGGACTTGTATAATTTTTAGAAATTCTTATTCTTATGATACTAAATTTTGGGTGATATTTTAGTTTTTCGCAATTTATATTTTTGAAAACCTGAGTGTTTGAGACATTCTCCTTGCTACTTGTTTTTCCCTCATTTTATATTGAAATGAATTGGTAAAAGTTTTAGGTTAACTTACCTATTGCTTAGAAAAATAGGTGTCATCACGATTTGTGATTTTGGATCGTGACAATAGCTAAGGGGTACACACAACGGGAAGGAATTGATTAAGAAGAAACTTTTTTCACCCGTTATACGCTTTACATCAATAAGAGTAATTTTATCTAGGGAAAAATGTCTTAAATATATTTGAACTTGACCAAAATTGTTGTAACAAACTTTGGAAAAGACCCTTTACCCCCGCACTATTTGATAGTGTATTTTAAAGGTATATATATGTCCACATGGACATAAATAATATTGCATAATTATAAATAGTAATGTGTCCACCTGAACATATATATATACCTTTAAAATACACTATTAAATAGTACATAAGATAAAAATGTCCTCCATAAAATTTGATATTGTAACAATATTTTCGACCAAAATTAAAGTATTTTTCAGATCCTTTTTCTTTTGACTGACTTCGATCTTGAATTGCATTAAGTGGATATGAAAACTGCATTTTTCAATGGAGAACTAGAAGAAGAAAAAATCTATATGAAACAACCTATAAATTTCGTGAAAAAAGAAGAAGAAAATAAAGTATGTTAGACGTCAAAGGTTGATTTCTGGCCTTAAAACAATTTTCTATTCAATGGTACTTACAATTCGATGATGCGATCATACCGTATCCAAAAGTTGTATGGATTAAACGTTTTTTAGTTCACTTGGGTATGTATATTTTTATTAATATATAATATAATATTTATTAATTAAAATTATGTCTTTTTGATTTGTGTAAAACATATAAAACTTGAAAATTTAATTAAATTTTTTATATGATTTTTTTAGATACTTTTAAGTTGTTAGTTTATGATTTATAGTATTTTTTACGTAATTTTTAAATAATAGTTGCTTCTTTTTCTATCTTAATTTATGTGACACTCATAGAATTCAAGCGTCAACCAATTCTTTTATATGTCTTCTAAGTTTTTAAGCTGTTAATTATTGTGATTTAAGTACTTCTTATTCCATTTTAAAAATAATTTATGGTATTTTCTCTATTTCAATTTATGTGACACTGATAAAATTTCAAAGGTGAGCCAAAGTTTTTTTGTATGCATTTTAAATATTTTAAATTATTAATTATTATTAATTTTTACGTAATTTTATCGTAATCTAATCCCCAAAGGGCAAGCTGGCAGGACAATCCCCATGTGCTTCCAGGTGGCTTCTATATTAAAATTTTTTAAAAAAATATTAAAAATATATATAGGGATGAATAAATTTGCCTTTGATTTCACTCTGAGATCACTAATAATTTTTTATTTTTTTATGTCAAGAGGAAAATAACAAGAATTCACTCTAATTGGATCGGAATCAAATAAGGTCAAATGAGTTTATTCAATTTGATGGAAAATTATATTATTTGTAAATAATTGATAATTCTTATACGTATGTATTAGATGTCGAAACTTCTTCATTAAAATGAATTATTTTAGTCCCTAAAGCTAACATGTGTTAAAAAGTTCTGATTAAAAACACGGAGTATTTAGAGTCTGTTTGGCTCAGCTTAAAAGCTGGTCAAACTGACTTAAAAGCTGGTTTTTGACTTATTTAGTTGTTTGGCAATACTCAAAATAACTTATTTTAAGTTAAAAAAAATTATTTTAAGCCAAAAGTTAAAAGCTGGGATATGGGTGCTTTTTTTTCTTATAGCTTATAATTTGTTTTAAGTTGACCATATTTTTACCTTCTTACTCTTAATATTTTTATACAATTTTCAAATTACCCGCATAACCCTAACATCTCTTTCTTCCATTTTTCCCTTTTCACGTTTGGCATAGCTGCTGAACTTCTTCATCTTCTTCCAATTTGAAGTGATACAAAAATTTATATTCCTCTTATAAATAATTTGTGATAATAAAGAAATATGTGAATGATAGACAATTATTATTACCTATGGATGAAACTAAAATAAATCTTAAATCGTTCTTTGATCTATTCAAATTATGTACCTTTAAAATCTATAATAAGTTTATATTCCTCTTATAAATAATTTGTGATGAGAAAGAAATATGTGAATGACAGCAAAATATAATTATTTTTCGTTGTAAAATATAAATTAATTAACTTTTATTATGTTAACAGCTTTTAAGGGTATTTCAGACATTTTGATTTAAAAAGCTGTTTATCAGCACTTATTTGCCAAACACATCAACAACTTTTTTTTTTTAACTTCAGCACTTTTATCCAAACGCATAACTGTTTATTTTAAAAATAAGTTTCAACACTTTCAAAAGTACTTTTTTAAAGTTATTTTTATTAAGTCCAACCAAACGGGTCCTTAATAGATTATACAAAAGAAGAGTTATAAGTAAAAAATGTGATATCATATTGTGATTTGTTGAATAAATGTGGGTGTAAATTGATTATTTTAATCTTTGAGGGTGAAGTATGAGCTAATAAGGAAAGCATAATTAATTATGAGGCAGATAACAAATTTTATTTTTTAGGGTGAAAGTATAAATTAATGATAAATATAAAGTCAATTGTAAATCATATATTTGACATACTTTCAATAATTGAGCGTGAAATATGAAACAATAATAAACACGAAGTAATATATTATTGCAATGAAGATGTAAGATAACCTAATAGCAAAAAATAGGGTGAAAATATGTACATTAAAGCCTCACCATTCACAAATAAAATGATTAACTAGTAGATTAGATATTCACTTTTAAAAGAAGATAACAATTAAATTTTATTTGAAGTAAAATATATCCGAGAATAAATATAAATATGCTCCTTTAGATAATAATCCTCAACTTTATTAGCTAACTAAATAAATCGTTTTAGTTAATTGAAGGTTAAATATACTAAAACGTATAATACAAGGATTAATATAAATTATTTTTTTTAATCATATGATCCTAAATGAGAGTTATGCTGCGACAATTTAGAAGTTGCCTTTTGCAAAACATTTTACCTTATGTTTTTTTTTAAAAAAAAAAAAACAAACCTTATGAGGAACAATATTTAGTAATAGTATTATTTTATTAATAACACGTTCTTTCATGTGCTAGCTTAGTTTTCTCCGTTTATTGTAAGGTGAGTGAAGAACTTTTAATTAATTTAGTGGCCGTTAGGATATAAGAATTGTAAATTTCTGGAAAAATAAATAAATTTAGTTTTAAATTAAAAATGATATATAAAAATTAGAATTATTTTTTGACATGAATACGAATTGAATTTTTTATTTTAAATTTCATGAGCCATATAAAGCAAAATTATGAAAAATATTCACGATCAAATATTGAGCACTTAATAGTCTTGATTATTCAAAATAATATACTAATTACCCTAGTGGTGTTTAAATTATTATTCAAAATAATATACTAATTACCCTAGTGGTGTTTAAATTATTATGATTGCAACTTGATTTTTTTAAAAAAAAATCCTGTTGCAAATTAAATTATTATGATTTCAACTTGACTTTTTTTTAAAAAAATCCTGTTGCAAATTGAAGTTCTTTTAATTTTAAATAACTTTTGGATATCTTGATTCTTAAATCAAACAACTCCTGATGGTCTGGCAAAACAGATGTACTCTATATATAATTTGATTAACTTTTTAAATTAATTATAAATTGGATTAAATTTATTAAAATGCTGAATTTAAACTTATGTATTCAAAGAACTTTAGGAGCAATTCATATAAGATACAATATTTTTCATGATTAATATGACTAAAAAATCTTAAAGTATTTGATCAAGATTTATATAGTTTAACTCTCGAATAGGAAAGATGTGACAAGTAATTTCACTTTCATTTTTACGAATAAGAATTAATTATCTTGTGAAATTATAATCTTAAATTGTCCATATAACTTGGCAATGCTTTTTTTTTTATTAATATGACCTCAAACATTCAATGAACAATATTTTTTTGGTAGATATTTAGATATGTAATTTTATCTCATAACTTAAAAGATAAAATCCTTTTTTAGATAGAAAATGAAATGATTAAAAAAAATATATATATTAATTTGAAAATTTCATATTATAATTTTAAAATTTTCAAATATAAAATTGATTCATAGATTTATATTTTGTAAAGAAATCTCACCATTTATATCTACATAATAATTATTTTTTTGCGAGAGTACTAGAAGATTAATAAAATATTCATAGAATATGAACACGGTGATACAATTACTAAATGATATTGACCATGTTAAATTTAATGACTCATTTTCAATTTTACTTTTATTGACCTAAATTTCAATCAATAAATATTTTTTTTAAGAATATCATTATGACAGTGTATTATACTTTAGTTATGAACTTTTGCTTATTTTGTAAGATCGTTATGAAATTAAAATAATTTTAATAATTTTCACAATTTATTATATTTTATATTTATGAACAAATAATACAACTTAAAAATTCAAACGACGTATCTTCTATTTTATTTCATATGATTTAATATCAAGATTTTATCTTACATAGCCAAATGTATATTAGCAGCCACACATAGTCATACTTCTTACGAATAATGTTGTTTGTCCGAATATTTTTTTAATTGTTATAGTTAGCCATATGCAAAAATGGATTTAATTGATAATTTGAATAAAAAATCGAATTAATTTTTTTAATTGATTTATTGGCATCTAGAGTAACCTTTTTGAACGATTTTGTAATCATTTTTATTAGATTAACAGGTCACTTTCTCATTTTAATTTTTTTTGTCAAATCAATAACTCAATAAAATTGATTTATTTTATCCCTAATTAATTATTTATTAAATAGTGACTTTAAATTTTGAATACAAATCCAATTTTCTAAATTTTTAATTTTTCTCCAAGTTTGCTACTTAATCATAAATTTAACATATTTCTTTCTTAAAATGACTTGATGGATGTGTTCATTTATAATGTTCTTTTGTTTGAGAATTGAGTGTCATTATTGTTTCTCAATAATCAAGACTTAAGATATAAAGCTATAAATGATTTTTGAGTATTATTAGAAACAAATGTTGAGACCTTAAGAATTAGAAAGCAAATAATCATAAGTCGATATCGATTTTATTAGTTTAATGGGAAAATGCACAAGTACTTCTCAATTTATGCCCGAAATTTCAGAGATATACTTATACTATACTAAGGTCCTATTACCCCCCTGAGCTTATTTTATACGTAATTTTCTACCCTTTTTCGGTCTACCTGGCACTAGCTTGAAAAAAAAGTCAACCAGCATTGGACCCACAAGATAGTGTCACGTAGGCCGAAAATTGATAGAAAATTATTAATAAAATAAGCTTAGAGGGTAATAGGACTTTAGTATAATATAAGTGTGTCTCTGAGATTTCGGACATAGATTGAGAGGGTACTTATGCATTATCCCTAGTTTAATTATCGATTTAGTTTGTTTACGAATTGAAAACTGATAAACCTTATCAGTAATATACAAAATTGGACTGAACCAATTGACAAACACTTTAAATTATATCAAGATGTTATTAAAAAATATTATATAGCACAATATAGAACTTAAAAGTGTTCCCAAAGAACTTAGCAGTTATATTAAAATATTGTTATAGAGAACGTATGATTATAATAAAGTTTGATATATAACCATTCCCTAGTATCGTATAAAATAATTTACGATTTGTGTATATCATTTCCACATTTTTGATTTGTTGTCAATTACAACATGGTTAAGATACCTTTTCTGTGTTTATTATTTTTCTAATATGTTTATCTAGCAAGTCAATGATCCAAGAAGCAACCAAGTAATATTATTGCAGAATTTATTAATTCCTTATGTTAGCATGGTCACTATCTTGAATTTGCCTATATAAACCTCATATTGACACCCAAACTTGAACACAAACCACTTTAAATTTGTGAAAAGTCGATTAAAATAAGAAACACTCTCTACTAAGAGTTTTTTTCATTATTCTTACCGTTCAAATCTGAGCTACCTAAAATGGAAGAGAAAAGCAAGATTTTAATAATTGGAGGGACTGGTTACATAGGAAAATATATTGTGAAGGAAAGTGTAAAATGTGGGCATTCAACTTTCATTTTGGTTAGAAAAAACACACTTGCAAATCCAGAGAAATCAAAATTCATAGACACATTCAAGAGTATTGGTGTTACACTAATTTATGTGTGTACTCACAATTCTATTTTTTTATATAAGAAATTTAACTTATAGATATCGATAATATAATATAAAATACTATGCAAAACATACTATAGTTGATAATATGTTTTATTTTGTAAATTCTAATAACCTCGTTACATTTCTCGCAAAAAAAATTTTGGATAGTCAAGTTGAGAAGGTAACATCTCCTTTCCTATTCTTTTTATTTTTTGGTTTAAAAAGAACGGATCATAATTTTGTAACAGATAATTTGTCTTATTTTCTCAATTGCTAACATGATTTTGGTGATTTCAATAGCGTAAAAATTCTTTTAAATTATGAGTGTGACATTACCATCATTTTAATTAATAGTGTTATATTTCATTTTCCTTAAATAATTAGGGAGATTTATCCAATCAAGAAAGCTTGATTAAGGCAATTAAGCAAGTTGATGTGGTGATTTCCACTGTTGGTGGAGGGCAATTTGCTGATCAAGAGAACATAATCAATGCAATTAAAGAAGCTGGAAATATCAAGGTAATTAAGGAAATTAAATTACTATATATTTAGGGTGTGCATGTTTTATATTCGTGAAAATATTTTTATATTATTTTTAGAAAATGACTTCCTAATGGGAGGAGAACATGGTACATAAATAGTATTCACCAAACGGTATAATCAGAATTTTCATTTAGTAATTTTTCAAATATAAAGAAGTAAAAATGCGTAGAAGTCAAAGGGTATGTCATTACTCAATATGTTACATACATACATAAAAAATACATATTTTTACTTAGCTAAACAATATAATTTTTCAACAAACGAAGAGGTATTGGTCCTCAAGTATACGTGGCTCCACCGCGTTGTTGATTATCTCCTTCCAACCCTAACACCCCACCCCATCCGCATTCTAACCCACAGAATTCCATTGTCATCCCGCCTCATATTATTTGATTAGATTATGGATGAGGAATATATATTTTGCTTACTTATCAATCAAACATGAAAAATAAATTAAAAAAATTACTTACTTTTTTACGAATACATTTTCATTAATTCATACCAAACATATCGTTAATTATTCAACTCGAACTATGTTTACATTTACAAAAAATATATATATACATTCAAAAAGATAATATTCATATTAAACTTACTGACTCTAGATTTTGAATTCGTATCAGAGATTTTTTCCTTCAGAATTTGGATTCGATGTGGATCATGTTGATGCAGTTGAGCCAGCAGCATCACATTTTGCTCTCAAGGCCAAAATCAGGAATATGATAAAGTCACAAGGAACGATTCCATACACATTTGTGATCTCCAATTGGTTTGGTGACTTCTTTTTGCCTAATTTTGGTGACTTACAAGCCAAAACTCCTCCTAGGGACAAAGTGGTCATTTTTGGTGATGGAAACACCAAAGGTATAATATGAGTCATTTGCAAAAAGTAAATATGTTATGTATCGATAAAATCAGTTCATAAAATTATGATCAATCTAATTTATGTAGATTTGGGTGGGTTGATGATCCTCTAATTAATTTATGAGGAAATTTCAAAAGTTACTACTAGAGTAATATTTTAAGCATGATTATAAATTTGTAGTTATAGTTTGAATATTTATAATTCGTAACAACAATTTTATATAAGAAGCGAAATTTGGGAGGTATTCAATGAAATACAACGAAAACAGTTTGATAGAGAGGAGTGAGGATCGAAGAATAAGATTGGAGAGATGGGATAAAGACGAGCGATTTTTGAGAGAGAGAGAGAGGAGAGATGTTAGAGAGAGGGCGACTAGATGCGATACGAGATGTATTTGATGAAAATAGGTTATATCAATGAATATAACCCAATATATACAAGTTCATATAGGTTGTATTCGATACATACATACATACATATATATATATATATACATACATATATATATATATATATATGAGCCGAGAGGAGAGATACTATAAAAAGGACATATACATGCGGATATAGGTTGTATTTAACGAAATACAAGTTATATCAATGAATACAACATGCCATATAATTTGATACATGCATCATATTGTATCACTTCTTCTACTCATTTATTGTTGTATTACTTGTATTGATTCGCAATATCCAACAACATCAACTCTTTGATATACATGCTAAACTTTTGAAATTAATATTGAGTAATAATCTTGTGTAAAATTTAATTCATGTCATGACTCATGTATTTCATTTTATTTCACAATTGTAAGCAATATATGTGAAGGAAGAAGACATAGCCACATACACTATCAAAGCAGTAGATGATCCAAGAACTTTGAATACAACTCTTCACATAAGACCTCCTGCCAATATTTTGTCCTTCAATGAGATAGTGTCCTTGTGGGAAGAAAAGATTGGCAAGACACTTGACAAGGTTTATCTTCCAGAGGAAAAGATTATCAACATCATACAAGGTAAAGTATCGTATCCTGTTTTAATTTGTATGACATAATTTGTTATACTCTGTATCAAACAAAAATCAGACAAATAAGTTGAGACAATTAAAAAGGTGTTTTTTTTTACTCCTTTAAGAAGCTCTTACCCTTTTAGCTGTGATCTCTTGGTGACTCAAACTCACAACATTAGGATCGATGGTAAATTATGCTTACCATCGGATCAATTTTCTCTTGTCCGTAGAATGCAACAATAACATATCTGATACAATCCCAAAAAGAACAAATTAATAGGAAATTCAAAAAAAAAAAAGGTTAATACATAGTCAATCTCTTTTATTTGTCTACAAATTTCATTTGACTACTTGAGCTATGATTTGTTTCGTCAATGAACACATAAACACGTGATAAATTAAGTGCTCATTGAACATTTTCAAATTTTAATTATTATTTTTTACGCGTGTTCTTAAGTGTTTATTGTGTAGATAAATTAACCGCTTAATATATGTCATTTCTCCTTTTATCTAATTATACATGCATGTTGGCCTCAATAAGTCATAAGATTTCAGATTTATTCTAATCGAGGTTGATATGTATAATTTAAAATAATAACTATATTATATAATTAGCTTAATTATCTAATAAAAATTAAAAAGAAGTCCAAATTATAATTAAATTGATTAAAAATTGTCTAATCGGAACACTTTCTTAAAATAATTTTACACGGTACAAACTAATGGCTTTGATATTTCTTTCACTTTTTAAAACAACACTTCAAATGGTAACAACCATTCCAAGCAAAATTAATTAATTGATGTTCGATTAAATTCATATTCAGATTATTAAATTCCGCTACTTTTAATTTATTCTTTTTAAACTTGTTTTGCAGAGGGGCCTGATCTTCCATCAAGTGTCAATTTGGCCATATGCCATTCAATATTTGTTAAAGGAGATTCTACAAACTTTGAAGTTGATCCTTCTATAGGAGTTGAAGCCACAGAGCTTTACCCAGAAGTCAAATACACTACTGTCAATGACTACTATAATAAATTTGTCTAGATTGTGTATATCAAAATGATTAAGTTGTTAAGTCGTCGATCTATCAAAAATAGCTACTTTTATGATTTTATTATATTAAGTATGTCAATTGTTGTGTAATTTGGATTATATTGTAGGATATTTTCTTTGTTATGTATCTAATGACTATTTTATCTAAGGCTGAATATATAGCCAACTCATTAAACTTTCAACATATTAAATTACTTAAATACACACTTTTATTTTTTATAATGTTCATTATTCCCTACTATTTTAAAATATCTCCAAAATCCCTTCTTTTCCTTTCAAATCTCATTGTTCTAGATACATTAAGTTTCACATTCAAGCACACGTTTCTATTCCTAATTTCACTCCCTTAATTCCTCCCTATTTCACTTCCTTTAACCTCTTCCTATTTTCACTCCCTCAATCTTTACTTCTTTTATTTTTTAATTTTCAGATTTATTCTCTCTCCATAAGATTTTTCAAGAATCAAGTAAGTTTTCGTTTCACAATTTTTTTCGAAGAACTATCAGATCTCCTCCATTTCCACATTTTTACAAATTATATAAGGAAAAAGTGAAAGAGATGATGTATCCTCATTGCTCCTTGCAACATCATCGTTTCCAGTGACGTCTTTTGTTGATGAAATCATTTTCCATTGTTGACAGTGAGACAAAGATACAGAAGTTGGTATAGAGCAAAGTAAACGTGTAGGGGGATTTCTTGGTCATTTGTTTCTTTTTGCTTTCAACAAATCAATTGTTGATTTATTTTTTTTGTACTTCATCCTTTATAATACATATGATTTCATATTTAATATATCTAGTTGATTTTGTTTCTTAACTAATGCACAATGCCTTCGTTGATTTTCAATGTAACTCGTTGTTTAATCGATGTACTGATACATATATTAGATATGTAGCACATGTTATAATGTTTAGTCAATGCACTGATACATGTAGTATATATGTATCACATGTTTTTCATGTAGTATGAATTTTCTGAAAACTGATATCATGTATCAGTAAGGTATTAGTTGTTTAGTTGATGTACTGATACATGTTTTGAAAATTGTTATGATGTATCATTCACTAAGTTTAATAACTGCGTCATCAACTGTGTTTGATGATACATATAGAATCAATGTGTATAGTGTTTTGTCGATGTACTGATACATGTATTAGATATGTACCACATGTTATAATGTTTAGTCAATGCACTGATACATGTAGTAGATATGTATCAACAACGATAGAAAATGAAATTGAATCTCCAACAACGATTCCGTCGATTTTGTAACTTTCATACTGCAATTCGTTCACCCAAATTCCGGAATGTCTCATCAAAATTGAAGTATTCATCTTGAAAATCCACAGTAACAACAATAAAATTACTGTAGTTCGAAATTTAACAGATTGTTCATAAAAAATGTATTCAAACTAGATGATATAATCTTTGATTTTTAAAATTTGAAATTAATATCCAATTACGTGCTGAATTTATGCTGATTAATGATCTGTTACCGTAAAATAAGCTGTTTTAGTAACAACATTAAATTTACAGTTTTTTCTCCATTTTTTCTCAACAGTTTAAACTTATCATGTATCATTTACCATGTATCACTAGAGTCTAAAGTATCACGGCACAACAAATTTAAGGGATTTTTTGTAAATACTAAATTTGTCGGAACAGAGTGTAATTATTGAATTACACTACGGGATTCCTTAAATTTTTACTTTTATTTATGCATACAAAAAATTGTGGTTTGTTTATATTGTATCTGAATGAATGACAAAGTGTTTCAATTATATATTTTTTATTTATATTTTGAATCTTTTTTGGGTATATCGTAAATAGTACATTAGATAGTTAAGTTAATCACGTAAAATATTTCATCTATTTTAGTTATACATATCAATATTAATTAGAAAATGCACGATTTTACGATTAACTGAGACAAATGTATATAAATTATATGAAAGAAGATGACATATTTTCATTAGTTCCTCGCAAAGGTGCAATTGTGTTTTAGGTGGCAGCACCTTATTGTTGACGTTACAATTCTTTTGCACACATGCTTCACACTACTTTGCTATTAGATATCATATATTTCTTTATTATCATTTTGTCTTTTTTTAATTATTTTGATTATCTACGCTTGAATCGAACTCTTTCATAAACAACATTATTACCTCCACATATATATACACTATCTTCTAAAGATTCAATACTCTGAGATTTCACTAGCTATATTGTTGTTATTTTTTTAACAGCTATCACGGTATATTAATGCATAGAAAGGTTTAAAGAGTTGAAGGATGAAATCACATCATTTATAATCCATCTAGGAAAAGTAGAAAGCCAAACAACTTTGCATACTAACAAAATAGAAATTTTTGCTAAATTATGTGGTACCAAATTCCAAGACCTTGGAATATGCATCACATTAACCACTTCATAAGGTTCCAAATATCTTCACAAGTAGTCTCTATCTCCCATGAGACAATAGTTCTTTGTAGTACCATATCCATCATATTTTTTGCGTTTGATAAGATTTGAACCTTTGTTCACCTCTTTTAGCACTCTCCATCACCATACGAATTACAATTGCTTTAGCACTGATGACTTTCCTAACGTATTGAATTGGGGTGCCGAAGGCATGAAGCAGGTTATCATAGCTATCCATAGCCACACCAATACAATCTTCTTTTCCTTATGTACACTATCATCTGCAAACACAACAATACCTTCTTGTGTCATAGTTAAAAATTTTATATCATTACAAGCAGGTATAACTATGGGGGAAATTGAGGGATCAAATTGCTTTCATACTCATGAAGATCAAAAAGAGTTTTGTTAACAATGTCCTTAGGATCAACAATTTCTCCATTGAAACTCTTTGAGTTTCTAGCCTTCCAAATTTGCCACAAAATAGACATTTTTAATTTAATCATCTCAATAGTTACAAGATAATTTTTAATATTTATAAAAAGAACATTCCATCAACCAGTAAAACCCATAATATCTTCTACACTAGGCCAATTAATTGAGAAAATTTTCCAAACTAATTGAGCAGTAGACACCTAAACAACATGTGATCAATCGTTTCATTCTCAAGTCCACAATCCTTACACACTCCACAAATATGCCTCAGTCTCCTAGAAATAATATGGTTGACCGATAACATATTCAAAATGCATTTCCGAATAAAGTGCTTAGACTTGTTTTTAATATTCACAGACCATAAAAACTTCCAAAATTCTTTTGAGAAAGATTGATTTACTAGATTGGTCTCTCTCGTTACTCACTTGTTCACACCTAATCATTTTATCGCTAAGTGATATGTATCCTGGTTTAACCTCATACTTCTCAGACTTGGTATGGTATCAACTAATCTTATTGGAAAAGCCTTTGATTAAAATAGGTATAGAGACTATTGTACACGTGAGTCCTGAATCCAGTTTTGAATTGGATTTGACTTTTGGTTCTCATGTTAATTATGTATGAATTTTGGAATTATATTTTAGGCCTTTTAACTTTGCTTTAAAAATCATATATTAGATCAAAAGAGAAAAAATATATTATTAAGCAAGCTATTTTTAATATGAAAAGTATAATATTTACCCTTTATATTTTTTGACAAAAAATTACACAGGAAATATACACTATAATTATGACGTTTGTTATAAAATCAAGCTCATAAAAATATAATCATAAAGACAAGAAGGCAAGAGAAGTAGATAGAAGAAGAGGAATTTTTCTTCTTATTTAAGTGTGTCTAAGTATCATTTGTACATCTTACAATAGTGAATGAACAACCCTATTTATAGATTGAGAAATCACTCAAAAAGTCATCATATTAAATATCATAATAAATAGATACATTATTATCCAAAAAGGTTCATTTCATTGTGCCTTCACATGCAAACAAATAGCGTGTTTGAGATCAAGCTTTATGCAGATTAGATAAATATTATGCATCTGCTTTAACCAATCAATTCTGCTTTGGATTCATCAGAGTATAATAAATCCATAACTATGGTCCTTCGAGGATATTCAAGTATGCTCAACACCATTTCAATGTCCTTTTGTTGGGAAAGAACTGCTAAAATTGAGTCTATTCCTTCTTTCAAAAAAGTTTTAGTGATTTGGGGACGAATGTTCCTAAGGGGTGGGGGGATAATGTAACACTTTGAAAATTCAAGACGAGTCTTCGATCCTAACATAGGTGCCATGGGGTCTAAGCACTGTTTTAAGACCTATTTTAATGAATATAGGTCATTTAGGAAGTTTAAGAACCAAAATATCCAAGAACGTCCATGACGTTCATAAACTAGTCTAATGGGTACTAGCGTGCCTTTGCCTATTTGACTAGCTTTTAGGAGTAGGATGTTGACACCCAATTTTGACCGACCTTTAATCATTTTTAGGAATGCTATTCGATTAAAATACACATTTTAAAAATTATTTAAAGTTTCGAATTGTAGTCGATATTGCATGAAAATTATATATTTTAGTATGTTTTACTTTATTATTGTAAATATTATTAAAATATTTTAAAATTATTAATGAATTTCAAATGTTTTAAAATTTAAATGATTTTCAATTATATAAATATATTTTAATATATGTAGTATTTTTATTAAATAGTAATTTCTACACTTTTCTTAAAATTATTTAAATTTTAGCCTATTTTATTATAATTTCTTTCAATTCTAGTCACTCCAATTAAATTTATTTCAATTATAGCCTCTCTATCATTCCAATTCTAGCCAATTTATATTATAATTTTAGCCATTCCATATCCAATCAAATCTGATTTTTAAATATCATTTGTTAATCTCATTCGTCCATTCAAAATAAATAAATTCTATATCGAATTCTAACCGTTCATCTCGTATTAAATCAATGATCCAAACTTAATCTAACCTAAAAAGAGTCTAATCCCTAAAAAATGTCACTCTCTTCTCCCTCCCTCTCCTTGGCAGCATCAGCCGCCTTCTCCTTCCCTTCTATCCTCCGCTTCCTCCCCCTTCTCCCTCTCTCCGCCTCCCTCTTCTTCTTTCTCTCCTCTCTTCGCCTCTTCCCCTCCGCCCCTCTTCTTTTATTTCTTTGCAGGACGACCGGCGACAACAACATTCAGGCGAGGCGACCAGAAGCTCCGACCGGCGAAGCAACATTCCGGCCACAGCAGCCACGCGAGGATAGCCGCAGCAGCAACAACGTGACCAGCAGCTCCGACTGGCGAGCTGCTTTCTTCTCCGGACAGCAGCTCCGGTCAGCGAACTCCATCAGGCGTCTTTGAAGTTTTAAGACGGATCTATGACAGATCCTTCCGGGTTAGTTCTCTTGTTCGATTCGTTCTATCTTCTTAGCGTTATTATGAAATATATTCGAATTTAGGGATTTGTAAGTTGAGGCACTTATGGCTTTAGGGTTGAGCAAATTCAAACTTTGTTGAAAGATGAATCTTGAGATGCAGCTACCGTTTGGTCATAGATTTTTGAAGTTGAATTTGGAAATTTGAGCTTTTGTATTAGTTGTGATTTTTGGAATTTAAACTTGTGTTAGGATAAGAGTTTAAAATTTGAAGTTTTGCAAGTGGAAGTCTCAAAAACCTAAAAACTGGTATGAGTCAGATTTTCTGATCAAATTTTATGGGGAGACAGATATTTGAGGATAACTTTTTGAAATTTTTGGCCAAATGCTAGTGAATACAGTTGGAATTTCTTATGTATGAGATAATGCTTGTGTTGTCTTTCAGGTGAATGCCGTGTAATTAGATTTATGGATTTAGTTTAGTGAAAGACCTGTCTTTGATTCCTGATGCAGGAAGTTTTGATTTTTGAGCATAATGGTGGCTCCATCTTCAACCTCTACCTCCCTGAAGGAGTACCTAAAAAAATATGAAAGTAACACCAATGAAGAAGGAAAGAAGAAACAGAAGAAAAAGAAGAAGGTTAAACCTAATGATGTCAAAGGTGTCGTCGTTGTTGACGAAGATCCTGTTTGGCAAAAGCCTGTAAAAATTGAAGATGAAGAGGATGAGTCAGCTGGTAATGTATTTCAAAGGTTTGTTTTTGTTGATTTTTTGTATCCTTTGGTGTTGGTATATCTGTGTCTCTTAACTGTGTTCTTTTACAGATGAAGAGCTGCCTCAGATAAATGAAGATATTGAAGTTAAGCGTATGAAGAGATTGGAACAGATTAGAGCTAGACGTCCATTTGGTTCTGTTTCAGAAGATGGAAGTGGTTGGGTGTCTGTTTCAAGTACTTCTAATGACCAAATATCTGATTTGTCCCCGACATGGAGAAGGCCTGGTCGAAATGATAGTCCCTCACCAGAACCTCAACTTAATCTATCAAGTCCTTCAGCTGATTTATCACCACCACGTAAATCGAGGGCTCGAAATGATACACCCTCTCCAGAAAGTGAGCAACCAAGAACTCAGGAGGGTGATCTGTCGCCACCCCGCAAACGTAGTGCCAGGAATGATACACAGAGGACTAGGATTCTTACACCTTCACCTGAACCACAGTTGAAGCCTTCAAGTGCAAAAGATGCTGATTTGTCACCACCACGTAAGCGGAGGGTTCGGAATGATACACCTGAACCTGAAGTGAAGCCTTTGAGCACTAGAGATGCTGATATTTCACCACCACGTAGACAAAGGGCTCGGAATGATACACCTGAATCTGATATGAAGTCCTTGCGAAGTAGAGATACGGATATCTCACCACCAAGGAGACGTAAAACTCGAAATGATACCCCTTCACCAGAACCCAAAGCCAGGCCTTCTGCTGATTTATCACCACCAAGACGGAGGCAAAAGTACGTCCAAAGTCTTTCTGATATCTCTGATGTTTCTCCTCCTCGACGAGGTTCCCGTGCTCAAGGTGATTCGAGAGCCGATCAAGGTACAGATCTCTCGCCCTTGAGGAAAAAGAAGGCCCAAAATGTACTGGAGGCACGTCCAGATTCATCCACTACGAAGCAGGGACCAAAGACGGGTTTGGTTAGTGGCAAAGATATCAAAGAAGAAATTGATAGGACAAAGAAGGAAGACTGGATGAGGTAATTCTATACTACTTCATAGGCCTTATCTTTTTTTTTTTGGCCATTATTCAGAGTCAGTTTGGAAGTACAGGGCAAGTAAAGTAATGTGCGAAGAGACTGGGAAATCTTGTTTTCTTAGGGAGGAAAATTTTATGCTAAAAGAATCAAAGCTTTCGTGAAAATGACCATCACCAGATCCCACTAATGCTTGATCTCTTCTCTAGCTAGTTCTGATTGATGATGTAACAATGATTTGTGTTTTAGGTTTCAGGAAATGGATCCTTTGGTTAGTGGCCGTGGTGCTGAACCGGTATATCGGGATAAAATTACAGGTGCATGAACTATGTAGATTATTCTTATAGTTACTACATATGGTCTTTCATTTGGTCTCACACTGTATTGCTGCAGGACAACGGATGTCAAAGGAGGAGTTCTTGAAGTCCAAGAAGAAGAAGGATGAGAAGGAGAAGCCAAAGGTACTTTTATCCAATATATATTTTTTTGCATGAATAAGTTGTCAACCTTGGAGCTAGTCTTCCTTCAGCATTACTTTTCTTACTTTAGATGTGCAAGCTTTCCAGAATTCAGGGCAAATATTTCTTCCAAGTTCTACATCTTATTCAAGCTGATAGTATTGACTACAATCAACAATACTCTTTTAATGCAGATATTCTAGGAACTTAAAAATATAGGGGTATTCCATTTGCTAGTTAGTGTGGGGTAGTAGTAGTGCTAGTTCTTCACTACCTCTTTTAATTTCCTCATAGTCTCTTCCATCTCCTGTAATTTGCACAAATAGTGCTTCCTCATATTTTTTGCTGCTGACAAGTGCTGGCAATTTCTTAATTTATATGTCTTCAAATAAAAAAGTTCTCTGTTTAGCATACTCCTTTCCTATTATGTTTTCCACTTGCGTGGAATGTCTACTTGTTCTCTAAAAATAATCAAGTTGATATTTAAGGGGACAGATGAATGTTATTTCAGTAGTATTTCTTCAAAGAAACGTCAGTTGAAAGCTAAGGATTTGGTAGAAGTTGAGATTTCAGATCACAAGCCCCTTCGAATCAGATTCACTTCTGGCCAGAAAGCCATTGACTATCCTGTCCTTCTTGGCTTGTCTAACGCTGAAGTTAAATGTCTGTATCTTAGAAAGTTTAGTGTAATATTTCTTGTGGCAGAGCCTATTCTTGAGTAGAACTTATGTGCTAATATTCATTGCTTGCTAAAGTTCTTTCCTGATATTTGCATTAGGAGGATCTCTTTGCTTCCTCGTAGCCGCACAACATACGGGCTTACAATACAAAACACAAAACTTTATTTTCAAGATTGTACTGCATTCCTATCTAAATAGAGAATCCTATAACAATCAATCTGATCCTATTTAAACATGGAATCTTTCCATGAAAAAGTATCCAAAAATATGAAATTTTTATTGATTTCAAAATCCTGATAGTATCAATTTGTCAATAACAAGTTTTAGTTCCTTGAATGGATGGGTTATTTTGAAAGACTACAAAGTCTTTCAATATTTTGGAGATACTTTGTCGTTCAATGTTGTGTTTTGACATTTGCTTCTTTTTAATAATATATCGATAGATTATTGGTCTCACACCCAATCTTTTGAATTTACCTTTCACTTCTCCTAATCTTTAAGTAGACCATTTGTAATTCGTTTCGAGACACTTGACTTGATGCGTAACACTTTATGAATTGATTTCCTTCAAATTTTCTGTATTCTTCTCCAATTTTCCTTTCTTTCTACTAAGTCTCTCTTGCGGTGCTACATCAATTGGTCTTTTCCATGACCGTCGATCGCCGTAGCTCTCCTCCTCCTTATATGTGCTTTTAGAACAGGCTATGTTTTCTGAATTGCATATGTACACAGGCAACTGCTGCTTGTTAATCTTTTGTGAATTTCTTTTGTTTTTATCCTTGTATCAGGAAATAAAACTGGAATGGGGAAAGGGCTTGGCTCAAAAGCGTGAAATGGAGGTTAGGCTTCAGGAACTGGAAAATGAGAAGGACAAGCCATTTGCACGGAGCAGGTTTGTACATTACTAGAATATTCCTTGTGATTGTTTTTTTTAAAGATGGATCAATGTGTTTAGAAGGTCTGAACTTGAGATGATGTGTGTACTCTCCTGCCTTTGCACTTTTTGCAATAGAAGTATGTCTTTCGACGTATATTCATTTATTACTTCTTTCTGGATTTTACCTAACATGTAACTGCATAGTGCTAGAAGATGGACTATTAAACCTGTATTTATATTTTAAAGACTGGGCATTCTATATGCTTTTAGTAGCCTTGCCCGTTGGTTATTACATATTTAAAGGACTTCAAAATTTTCTTGCTGGCTGAGATGAGTTTGCTTGCATGATTTTCACATTCTGTGAGGCTTTTTGACATAAATCCTGAGTTCTAAAACTAGGTCACATCACCTCACCATTAAGAAGCATCTTATTAAGTTCTATAGAGTTGGCAGAGGCACATTTCATTCTCCTTTCTATTTGCTCAATCTTGGCAACATTGCATACAATCGATGCTTTGTCTCTACTGTTCTGTTCTTATCTAAGTTGGCATGACATCTAAAAGATTGTGTAGGTCGATGAGACTTACTCCTTTGATGTGACCATCTCCGTTGAACACCTGTAATAATCATATTGTCATAGTTTCATATTGTCACACTATCCGACCGATGAATTTGGAGGTCTCTACATAAAAAATGATCAGACCATGTCACGTGACCTTCTCCTCGTATTATCCTCCGGTTGTGCTATGCAGCCTCTACGAGATGAGATTATTTCTAGACTTGTTTAATCATCCATCTTGTCATCCACATTTTAATGACACAAATCTTGTGAATATATTGGGTTTAGAGGCCCAAACATTCACTCGCATTCACCATTGCTGCTCACTTACTTTCTTCTTTGTTTATCCTTTCACGCAACGCCTGGTAGCACTTTTCACTTCAGCCACATAATTTAATTCTATAATAGTACTTCTTCATCTATCATCTCATTCTATTGTAAGATTGAGCGTGGTAAATTTATGTTAGGATTAGCCTAGATATTTGAAATATTTACATTTTAGGCACTTCCAAAATAGCCTAACCTCACCTCAATTTCATTAATTATTATGTGACTAAACTTGCAATGCACATATGTTGATCTTATTTTAAACTCTTTACTTTCTAGAGTGTTTCTACTAGTTGAAGTGGTTGGTTGACGTGGCATATTTATGTGTTCTAATTTTGCCTCGCAGAGATGATCCAGAACTCGACACAATGCTGAAGGAAAGAGTTCGATGGGGGGACCCAATGGCACATTTGGTTAAGGTGATTTTTTTACCCTGCCACTTTCTTTTGAGTGCCTCTATTCTATTCTATCTGTTTTTGGGTGGATGATTGCCAATTACTGGATTTTTGCGTATTTTCACGATGACAGTCTGTGATTCTTCTTTAATGTCCAAATGCTCTGTCTCTCTAAATATGATTTACATTCTTGGCTGTTGCAGAAAAAGCTGGATCCAATTCTGCCAGACTTTGGGGCTAACGAGAAAATGAAGGACTCTGGTTTTATAATCCCTCAGGATATCCCCTCTCACAGTTGGATAAAAAGAGGCTTGGATGCAGCACCTAATCGTTATGGGATAAGGCCAGGGCGACACTGGGATGGGGTTGATCGGAGCACAGGTATAATAGACCTCTTATTATTTCTCGATAGATTGCTATGTTAAGCTTCGTATATTTTCCTCTTCGGTCAATATTGGTGACGTCAATGATGATTCTTGTCTAATAGGATACGAGAAGGAGTTGTTCAAGAGGACGAATGAGAAACAAGCAACAGAAAGAGAAGCTTATCTGTGGTCTGTGTCCGACATGTAACTTGTTCAAGTTTCCTTTAACTTTTTATATTTCAACGAACACAACGAACGGCCTCTTCGCTAATTTACATAGGACTTGTGTCTTACATAATCACAACGTGTTGTCTTGCCTTGAGTATCAACAATCCATTGTTATCTTTTTTGTTGTATAAGATGTTGAAAATGTTTCTGCGTTTCTTCTTTATTCCTGGGTGAAATTTTGAGTTAATGCTTGAGAACAATAATTTGTAAGACAAAAACTTGCTATGTTCAATATGTTTTTATATTTGTGTCTATATAAAACTCTCATTTAGGATATATCTACTTCTATCTATTATCAATCTACTACTAATATATATAAGTAGGGGTGTACATGACTGGGTTGGTTCCGGTGTTTGAATTATCAAACCAAACTATTTTTGTAAAATTTTTAAATTTATAAACCAAACCAAATTAATAAAATTCAAATTTTTTTGGGTTTTTCAATCTCGAATTGGTTTGGATTTTTCAATTATCAAATCATTGTGTTGAATCTTTTAAATTTATAAATAAAATCAAACTACTAAACTTTAAATTTTTTCGGTAAAGTTTGTAGATAGACATATAATTGACTTGTGCTTCAAATATTTCTTTAGTTCAATTAAAATACAATTATCTAAAACGTTTCTTAGAAAAATAACACAAAATATGAGATGAGTATTGATGACACAAAAATATTCAATAAAAAATAATAATGAAATCATCATATAGAATAAATATTGTAAAGTCATAATGAAAATAATCATAATTTTAAAGTGCTAAATCATACTAAATAAGTTTAAGTATTAGTTACATTACTAAATATTTAAGGAAATTTTTAACTGTCTAAACCAATGTAAAACTAAAGAACAAATATTCAAGATTATTGTCATTCTTAGAGTTGAATTGATTTTTTTTTTTTTGCATTAGTATAAATTTGATTTTGATTTTGATTTTATTATAATTATCAACATCTATGAACTATAATCTTTATTTGAACATTTTAAATTTTAAGTTTTAAATTTGAAATAATATATTAAAAGATAAAATCTATGAAATAGTATAAGAGATATTTTAAAATGACATCAAAGTAAATATTTTTATACATAAAATAAAATTTTAAAATTACATATATATGTATATATATATATATATATACCTTGGTGAATTGCTTTCTTTTTAAGAGTACTGGATTCTAGAGATTTCTTTTATTTTCTACCTTATTTTCTTTTAGACAATTAATTTAATTAATTTTACCAACTGGTTTCGTACTTGATGCTCTTGTATCAGATAAAGATCCAGTTAAATAATATTAGGTCAAGTAATGTTAAATGACCTTATAGATTCATGACATGTGTACTATAGAATAATTTATGGTGGAAAAATATTTAAATTATATACTCATTATAATAAGGGATAATGGACAAGTACCCCCTCAACAAACGCCCAAAATTTCAGAGACACACTTATACTACACTAAGGTCCTATTACCCCTCTAAACTTATTTTATTAATAATTTTCTATCCCTTTTCGACCTACGTGACACTATCTTGTGGGCCCAATGCTGATTGACTTTTTTTAATCAAACTAGTGCCACGTAGACCGAAAAGGGGTAGAAAATTACTTTTAAAATAAGTTCAGGGGTAATAGAACCTTGATATATTATAAGTGTGTCTCTGAGATTTTGGGCATAGGTTGAGGAGTACTTGTGCATTTTCCCTTATAATAATATAAACAACAAAGCTGTCAACTTTTTCTAAACTGACCAAAATCTAATTTTACCCCAATTAAACACCTAAAAATGAATTAAAACAATTGGATAAGTAAAAGACAAACATCCTTCCAAAATTTGGTTTTAGACTTTCCTTATTTGAACAACCCAATTTCAAATGGTCATATCTCACTCATACGAACTCGGAATCGCGCAAACTTGGCGGCATTGGGAAGATTATTTCAAGATAATTCCTATGTTTCTTGGAAAGACACCTAACTCATCCTAAGCTACGAGTTATGGTTGTTTGAAATTGATCAAAACCTTAATTTAACTTACTTAACAATTTTTTCAAAAATGACTGTATCCAATTTTAAATTTCGTTCTAGTTATTTCAACTTGCGAGATTACAATTTACCTCTTAAAGAGGCTCTTATGAGAACTTATCTCAACCCAAAGAGAGAATCTTTTACTTGAGCGTTGAGTTATATTTTTTGGAAATAGTATTAAGGACCAATACAAAAAAGAGATTAGATAACTCACATTTTCCATAAACAACATAGGCAGCGTGGGTTAGGATCATATTGACTTTCTTCTTCATCGATCTAGTGGCCGGTGAATCACTGATCAAAGAGCGAGCAGCCGTCAGGTTTAATGATTTGGTGGGATCTACAGATGTAGTGGCTGGTGAACCGCTTCTTCTTCTTCCACGAAGATTCAGACAAAACCGAGCTTGGATGGAACTGAACAAGAAGAGAATTAGCAGAAATCGAAAGGTTTTTACCCAAAACTCTGCTCTGATACCTCCTAAAGCGAAATAGGCACGCGCACGGGTAGAGAGTCTGCCTGAGTCGTGCTCGGGATATTCCTCATTGCCTTTGATCATGGTTAACCTTTTTGTTACATCATTGAATATATTCACCATAAAATTACATTTTTATTTTATCCTTCTCCCTGCATAGTAAGTTTTTCTATGGCTCTTTTAGGGTTGGAAAATTTGATACATGTTCTAAAATCAAATTGAATGATACAAGAAGGTACCTTTATTTTGTAGTTTGATAGCTCATGTATAATACACACGTGGAGGGCTTCATTTAATTTTGAAAAATAAAAATAACGATGATCTTTAATTATATAGCTTAGGATAAAATGTTTAACTTTTAGTACATATACATTAAGGACCCATTGCTATCATGTTTATATATTATATATATCTTATATTTTGGTATTGTTTGATTTCATTATATTGTACCAAATACACATGAATATTACTAAAATCTCTCGTTGGTATTGTTTGATTTCATTGTACCAAATACACATGAATATTACTAAAATCTCTCATTAGTATAGTTTGATTTCATTGTACCAAATACACATGAATATTACTAAAATCTCTTGTTGGTATTGTTTAATTTCATTGTACCAAATACATATGAATATTACTAAAATCTCTCATTAGTATTGTTTAATTTCATTGTACCAAATACTTATGAATATTACTAAAATATCTCATGTCTAGCAATATATATAGATTTGCCTTTCTTCATTTGGAATATTTGGCTAAATAAATATAATAAATTCCACAAGAAGGTCAAAAAATGATACCCCTTATCAAAACCCCTAGTTAGGACAATTGGAGTTCATTTATTTGACTAATAAAGAACATCAACCATATAACCAAAAAAAAAAAAAGAATCTTTAAAATGGTATATAATAAATATTGATGGATCTTAGAGTAGCGTATGCTGAATCTTAGCTTTTTCGGTAAATTAGATCAAAGGACAGAGCAACCTTGCTATCATTAACACATTGTTTGGTTTGTATTGTATTGTTTGTTTGTCTAAATATGATGTTTTGATTCTTACTGAAATTTATTTGTTAATCTAAATACAATTTTTTCATTGTTTTTATTTTAAGTTTAACTTAGAGCTCATATTTGAGCTAAGGTAATACTGGTTCACCGAAGCCTTGGACCCATATAATCAAAAATAATTATTTTACTATTGTTGAAAAGAGTTGCACTTTATTATTTTGACGTATTAATTGCTACTCAAAAATAATTTTATTTTTCTTTAGGTCAAACACAAATTGTTTTTTATCAATAGGTACTTTTATGAAAAAAGCACTTTTGAAAAATGAACACTTTTCAAAATAACTTGATTTTCTTGTTGAGTTATTGTCTAAAATCATCCCTCAATTATGACTCAAATATAATTTACATCCTTATATTATCTAAGTGAGAAAAAATATCCTTATACTATACAAAAAATAACAAGAATCATCCTTCAATCTATTTATGTTAAGAAACTAATTGAATCAATAAAAAAAAATTGGTCATGTCTTGCCACGACTAGAAGATCAAAATTACCTAAAAAGAATAAAGATAAGGATAAGAAATGAATCTTTCATTCTCGGAATTTAAATTTTACGTGTTGTCAATTTATATATTTTTTGCATCATCAAGTAAATTGACTTGCAACAATACATAAGTTTTGAAATATTTATACTGTAGGTTGTGATGGTTACAAAGATTATGGAAAAAAATTTATTAAAAGTATTACATCCAACTATTTAGATATTTTCTTTAATAAAATATTTAGAGCGCATGTACTTTAGATACAATGCAATTTGCATTTTATATAATGTACAGAAATGTTGAAAATTTAGGGCGCATGTTCTATTCGAAAATTTGAAATTGGAGTAGTATTTGACCATATTTTTAAAAGAATATTTAGAATTTGAATACATTTTGTCTGAATATGATTTAAAAATCCTCAATTTCTGAAAAAAAATCACTTAACTTGACTAGTTTAACCATGTGTACATATATTCATTCCACTTGACACATTTAATTTTTTGTTGGTGGTGTGATTTTTTTTTAAATAGACAGAAGAATGAATCTTGCAATTGTTTGAATAGTTCAAAGATGTCTTTTGTTCACTTATATGACACAAGGATGTACTTTAAGTTTACGTCATACTTCAAAGATGATTTTAGAAAAAAAAAACAAACACTCATTTACATTCGTGCATATCACTTCCCTTTATTTTTTTTACGTCATATTGAGAATCGATATGTTGTTGTGCATACATTCAAACTCATAACACAATATTAAGTGACCTACCATGTAGTAGACCACAAATACTAATAGATAAAGTATTTTTAATAGAAATCATCAAAGTACATGTATTACAAACCATTATTGAAATAGAATAGCAAAATCAAAGGAAATTAATGCACACATGATAATATGAATTTAAACCTTCATTTTGTTGCATAGGACATTGATGAAAGATACTACCAAAGTTGATTCATTTATAATATACTAGAGTAGCTATCTTCATTTTCTGGGGGGGCCTCTGAGGAAGACGAAGTTTCAATTTCTAGCTTCTTCAATTGGTCTTTTAAGATACCCTCGGCAAAATTTAATGTAGTTTCAAATGTGGTCAGATTCTCGGCATCGATTTGGTCAATGGACTCCCACCAACATTTTTCTCTAGCATTGTTCATTTGTTCTAAAGAACGTATTTTTTCCTTTTCAGCTGCTTCCCTTGCCTCTAGTTCATTCAATCTGATGTTGTTTTCAATTGCAATGTTGCTTGCATTTTCGGCAACAAGTCTCGTACCCAGATCTAATTCCATTATGGGGTTCACAAAATGATCAATGACTACAACACTAGTTGGGTGAACGTATGAATATTGGGTCCTACCACTTGGACAAGACGAAACTATTCCAATATCGACGTTACAAGCTCTTACAATCTTACTTGCATTTTTATATAAGGACGGCAATCGTTTGGAAAATGCAACTTTCCGCTTAGTTTCATCTTGTAGTTTTTCTATTGGAATTTTTTGACGTCCTGCTGTTTTCTTATCCTCCATTCTAGAATGCCATATAATCTATTGATTTCCAACAATGTGAGTTAAAAATGAATAAAACATCATGAGTATTTATACACACATAAAAATTTTATTCACAATAGTAATTTAATTTCAAGTCAATATTGCTATGGAAAGTAAATCCGTTTAATTTCAAGTCAATATTTCTATGAAAATTAATCCATTTAATTTCAAGTCAGTATTATTATGGAAAGTAATCCATTTAATTTTAAGTCAATATTGCTATGGAAAGTAAATCATTCTTTATATTGAATTTATGGTGGAAAATTTATATTAAGTTGATATTCAAAATCTGTGTCTTATGGTAACATAAATAAATTTGAAATTCAAAAAAAAAAGGTAAGTTGTTGAATATACCGCATAAAATTTATTGATTAATGATTAATCATTGTGAATATAATTTAATGGACCCTTAGTCATATACAAAAATATTTTAATATTTTTATGTAACTAAATCAGAATTTTTACGTAGGTGTAACTCATGCTTAGGGTGAGTGGGTGTTAGGAAGAGACTAAAAACCCCTCCTTTATTCGGGTTAAGAAGCTCTATCTTGAGACGTTGCACTCAAAGAATCATATCACCTTCATACGAGCTGATATTTTAGCAAATTTGGTGACATTGAAAAGAGGACACAAAGGTTTCCAATTTGATACCTCATGGGCCACCTAACTTATTTTATGGTAAAAGTTATAGTCGTTTAAAGTTGACCCAAATCTTAAAATAACTTACAAATTACTTGAACAAATTTCTCTCCGGTTCTTTTTTGAACTCGAGTTGCTACGTACTGCGACTTTGGCACCTAAGAAAATTTAAATTTAGATTTTACGGAGGAATTTAGATTTTCTTAGGTGCCAAGGTTGCAATATGTAGCAACTCGAGTTCCAAAAAGAACTGGAGAGAAATTTGTTCAAGTAATATGTAAATTATTTTAAGATTTGTGTCAATTTTAAACGACCATAACTTTTAGCATAAAATATGTTAGGTGGCCCATGAGGTATCAAATCGGAGATCTTTGTATCTTCTTTCCTATGTCACTGAGTTTGTTAAAATCTGAGTTCGTGAAGGTGATATGATTGTTTGAGTGCAACGTCTCTAGATAGGGCTTCTTAACCCGAATAAAGGAGGGGTTTTTACTCTCTTCCTTACACCCACTCACCCTAAGCGTGAGTTACACCTATGTGAAAATTCTGATTTAGTTACATAAAAAAAATTAAAATATTTTTGTATATGACTAAGGGTCCACTAAATTATATTCACAATGATTAATCATTAATCAATAAATTTTATTTGGTATATTTAGAGCCGTCAATATGGGCTAGGCCCGTTGGGCTGACCTGGCCTAACCCGGGATTTAATAGGATTGGGCTAAAATTTTTGGAGCCCATTTAAGAAAAGACTTTTTAGCCCGCCCTGAATAAGTCTGTTGATTTGATGGGCTTGAGAAATATAGGTAGGGCCGGCTCGTGGGCCAATAATAATTAATTAAAAATATAATATACTATTAAATTTTAAAATTAGAGAGAGTCCAAATTCAAAATAATTAGGTTAATATTTTTATATATATATATTTATACTTTTACTTGAAAAAAAAAACTTAATAAATAGAGATTATTTCAGAGACCTCCCTCCAAGCTTCGCTCTATAACACTCACCTTCCTTGTGGTTTACGATATTACGTCTACCTCCCTTATTTTCATTTTCTTGTAACCATTCTTTAAACCTATTTAATATAAATTAATTTAGATTTGACAAATTTACCCTTATATATGAATGTTTAGATCTAATTTTTAATGATTTATCTTTATTCGTTGGATCATGTTTCTTCTTTGCTTGTGTAAATGTTTAACTAGAACAAAATCTTATCGTTCTTATCGAATTTCTTTCTTGGGAAGTTCAATTTTTTCTTCTATTTTAAGAAATTATTGCTGGAAAATGATGGGTTATTATGGGGAATTTTTTTTACGTGAATTGATAAAGGTGAAATAGAAATAAAGAGTTAATATTTGGTGAAAATGTGGGTCAGCTTAGTTGAAGACTTTGATTTTTGTTGGATTAAAAAAACAAGTCTTTGTATTAATTTATTTTTAAACTATTTTTCAAAATAGTTATTTTTTATATAATATTTATTAATAAGAAGAAATTTATAAAAAAAAGAGTAAAATTGTCAAATCTATATTAATTTATATTTTTTAAAATAGGTTTAAAGAATGATTACAAGTAAATGAAAACAAGGGAGGTAGACGTGATATCGTAAGCCAAACGGGAGGTGAGTGTTATAGAGCGAAACATGGAGGTATCTGAAATTATCCCTAATAAATATTATAAAAATAATTTTATATTGATTTGATTATCAATAACTAACATTTCATCATGTAATATTATTTTGTCGATATTTATGGTAATATTTTAAATTATAATTTAAAATTTAATAATTATAAAAAAATATAATTTTAAAAAAAAAGTGCGCTGGCCTGTCAGCCCACGTACTTATGGGTTGGGCCGACCATTTTATGGCCCACGTCAAAAATGGGCTAGTCAGGCCTGGCCCTTAAAATGTCAAAGTCTGTATGGGTTAGCCCGGATGGGGTAGGCTATAACCCATATTGACAGCTCTAGGTATATTCAACAACTTACCTTTTTTTGTTTGAATTTCAAATATATTTATTTTACCATAAAACACAGATTTTGAATATCAATTCAATATAAATTCTCTACCATAAATTCAACATAAAGAATGATTTACTCTCCATAGCAATATTGACTTAAAATTAAATGGATTATTTTCCATAATAATACTGACTTGAAATTAAATGGATTACTTCTCATAGCAATATTGACTTGAAATTAGAAGGATTTACTTTCCATAACAATATTGACTTGAAATTAAATTACTATTGTGAATAAATTTTTTATGTGTGTATAAATACTCATGATGTTTTATTCTTTTTATCTCACATTGTTGGAAATCAATAGATTATATGGCATTCTAGAACGGAGGATAAGAAAATAGCAGGACGTCAAAAAATTCCAATAGAAAAACTACAAGATGAAACTAAGCGGAAAGTCGCATTTTCCAAACGATTGTCGTCCTTATATAAAAATGCAAGTAAGATTGTAAGAGCTTGTAATGTCGATATTGGAATAGTTTCGTCTTGTCCAAGTGGTAGGACCCAATATTCATATGTTCACCCAACTACTGCTGTAGTCATTGATCATTTTGTGAACCCCACAATGGAATTAGATCTGGGTACGAGACTTGTTGCCGAAAATGCAAGGAACATTGCAATTGAAAACAACATCAGATTGAATGAACTAGAGGCAAGGGAAGCAGCTGAAAAGGAAAAAATACGTTCTTTAGAACAAATGAACAATGCTAGAGAAAAATGTTGGTGGGAGTCCATTGACCAAATCGATGCAGAGAATCTAGTCAAGTTAAGTGATTTTTTTTCTAGAAATTGAGGATTTAAATCATATTCAGACAAAATGTATTCAAATTCTAAATATTCTTGTAAAAATATGGTCAAATACTACTCCAATTTCAAATTTTCGAATAGAACATGCGCCCTAAATTTCCAGCATTTTTGTACATTGTATAAAATGCAAATTGCATTGTAAAGTACATGCTCCCTAAATATTTTATTAAACGAAATTTCTAAATAGTTGGATGTAATACTTTTAAAATAATTTTTTTCCATAATCTTTGTAACCATCACAACCTACAGTATAAATATTTCAAAACTTATGTATTGTTGCAAGTCAATTTACTTGATGATGCAAAAAATATATAAAGTGACAACACGCAAAATTTAAATTCCGATAATGAAAGATTCATTTCCTATCCATATCTTTATTCTTTTTAGGTAACTTTGATCATCTCTTCGTGGCAAGACATGACCAATTTTTTTTTTGATTTAATTAGTTTCTTAACATAAATAGATTGAAGGATGATTCTTGTTATTTTTTGTATAGTATAAGAATATTTTTTTCTCACCTAGATAATATAAGGATGTACATTATATTTGAGTCATAGTTGAGGGATGATTTTAGATAATAACTCAACAAGAAAATCAAGTTATTTTGAAAAGTGTTCATTTTTCAGAAGTGCTTTTTTCATAAAAGTACCTATTGATAAAAAACAATTTGTGTTTGACCTAAAGAAAAATAAAATTATCTTTGAGTAGCAATTAATACGACAAAATGATAAAGTGCAAATCTTTGCAACAATAGTAAAATAATTATTTCTGATTATATGGGTCCAAAGATTTTTCGGTGAACCAGTATTACCTTAGCTCAAATATGAGCTCTAAGTTAAACTTAAAATAAAAACAATGAAAAAATTATATTTAGATTAACAAATAAATTTCAGTAAGAATCAAAACATCATATTTAGACAAACAATACAATACAAACCAAACAAGGTGTTAATGATAGCAAGGTTGCTCTTTCCTTTGATTTAATTTAACGAAAAAGCTAAGATTCAGCATACATTACTCTAAGATCCATCAATATTTATTTATATACCATTTTAGAGATTCTTTTTTTTGTTGTTATATGGTTGATGTTCTTTATTAGTCAAATAAATGAACTCCAATTGTCCTAACTAGGGGTTTTGATAAGGGGTATCATTTTTGACCTTCTTGTGGAATTTAATATAGTTATGTACTCAAATATTCCAAATGAAGAAAGGAAAAGCATGTTGTCTAACTGACTGAGTTATTTATTGTGATATTTTTAAACTTTCAGATGTTGTTTAGGCAAATCTATATATATTGCTAGACATAAGATATTTTAGTAATATTCATATGTACTTGGTACAATGAAATTAAACAATACCAACAAGAGATTTTAGTAATATTCATCATGTGTATTTGGTACAATATAATGAAATCAAACAATACCAAAATATAAGAGATATATAATATATAAGCATGATAGCAATGGGTCCTTAATGTATATGTACTAAAAGTTAAACATTTTATCCTAAGCTATATAATTAAAGATCATCGTTATTTTTATTTTTCAAAATAAAATGAAGCCCTCCACTTGTGTTTCATACATGAGATATCAAACTACAAAATAAAGGTACCTTCTTGTATCATTCAATTTGATTTTAGAATATGTATTAAATTTTTCAACCTAAAAGAGCCATGAAAAAAAACTTCCTATGCAGGGAGAAGGATAAAATAAAAATGAACTTTATGGTGAATATATCCAATGATGTAAGAAAAAACCTAAGGTTAGCCATGCTCAAAAGCAATGAGGAATCGCCTGAAAGTCAATATGAACCTAACTCACACTGCGTATGTGGTTTATGGAAAATGTGAGTTATCCGAACCCTATTTCGTATTGGTGCTCAATATTACTCTCAAAAAATATAACTCTACGCTCAAGTAAAAATACTCCCCTTGGATTGAGATAAGTTCTCATAAGGACCACTTTTGTAACATCTCGTAACTCGAAATAGCTAAGAATAAGCTAAGAAATTAAAAATATTAGTTTTGGAAAGAAAATGAGAAATCTGAAAAAATTTCTAAGTTTAAGAAGTGAGTTTTCGTCATTTCCAAACGGTCATAACTCCTAGCTCAGGATGAGTTAGAGTAATTTATTGATATGATTGGAAAGCCCTTGGAGATATCTTTCCAACGCCGCTGAGTTTGCGCATTTTTTATATCGTATGAGGGAGATATGCTTATCGAAAGATGGACTGTTGAATTTAGGACACTACAACAAATTCGATTATTAAGGACAAATAATTTCGTCATTAATAAATCATATTTCGTCACTTAAAATCTTGTGTGACGAAAAATAATTCATCACTCAGTCGTCACTTAATGTGTGTCTCTTAAAGTATACAAAGAAGATTTAGTGTTTTCGTCGCTGAAAATATTATATTAACTACAAAAAAGAAAAATCGTCTTCAAATGCTTAAACATTTGTGACAAATTTATTTGTCGTAAAAAGTATATTTTTGTAGTTAATAATATGATTTGTCACTAAAAAGGTTATTAATAGTTTAATACTAACAAAATTATATCGTCGCTAATTAGTTTACTTCAATCAGTGACGAAATCAGTTGTCTCTAAAGTTATATGTATTTCGTAGTTAAACAAAATCTAATTTCGTCGCTAATGATTGTATTTTATATATAAAAAATTATTTTGTTCCTAAATATATATATGATAAAATTTCTCATTATAAAAATGTCTCCTATGTTAGGATCGAATTCACGCACACACACTAGATGAATGAAGAACACAAGAACTTTCAAGAGAAAGAGATGAGAGATCTAGAGAGAGAAAGAGAAAACCCAATATTTCGTGGTAAAACCCCGTAAGTAAACTTCCACGGCAGTGAAGCATATTTATATTAATAAATCAGAGTACTTTTGATTACAGAGAATAAATAGGAAAACCTAAAATAGAGAATAAATAGGAAAACCTAAAATTAATCAGGCTCCACTACCTAACAATTCTCCCACTTGGAGACTGACTCAGTCATCCAAAAAATACATTCTCAAAAAAAATCTCTTCATCATCAACATCTTTACCGCACCGCAACATCTGTAGCAACAACTACAGAAGACCAACCGAGGTTTTACATAACCTCAGTTTCCAAACATCAACACATTTCGTCAACATGTCTGCCGGGTTCTTTGCACCCTCTATCTTCTCCAAGCACATATCACCATCCTCCACTGCCCTGCGAGTGAAATGGTATCGCCTTCTGATGTGCTTTGTCTTCGAATGATAGACTAGATTTTTCACCAACTGTATGGCACTCTGGCTATCTGAGTAAAAAATCTTCTCGCTTTGCTTCTTGCCCAATTCCTCCAGATAATATGCCAGCCATATCATCTCTTTCCCAGCTTCAGCTATTGCCACATACTCAGCTTCAGTAGATGAAAGAGAAACACACTTTTGAAGTCTGGACATCTAACTCACTGCTGTTCCACCTATGGTGTAAATGTACCCGGATGTACTCTTGCTCGAGTCAACATCCCCACCAAGATCAGCATCCACAAAACCTTGTAGAGTCACCTTGCCTTTTCCAAAACAAAGTGAAGTACTGGATGTACCTCTCATATATCTCAGAAGCCACTTCACAGCTTCCCAATGCTCTTTCCCAGGGTTCGCCATGTACCTGCTAACTACTCCCACTGCATGTGCTATATCAGGTCTAGTGCAGACCATAGCATACATCAAACTACCAACTGCTGAAGCATATGGAACAAGTGCCATGTGATCACGCTCCTCGGCAGTCTTGGGTGACTGCTCCTTTGACAATTTAAAGTGATTTGCCAATGGAGTAGTCCTGGGTTTAGCATCATTAACCTGAATCTGCTCAGCACCTTCTCAATGTACAACTCCTGAGATAGATTTAAAGTGCCAGCAGATCTATTCCGAGAAATATTCATCCCCAAAATCTGCTTTACTGGACTCAAATCTTTCATCTCAAACGCTGCAGACAACCTTGTCTTCAGATTATTAATCTCTCTCATACTAGATTCTGCAATCAACATATCATCCACATACAAGAGTAGAAAGACATATGAATCAGTGTATTTCTTGAAGTAACAACAAGGATCCTTTTCAGCTTTGCAGAATCCACTCTTGGTCATGAAGGAGTCAAACTTCTTGTACCACTGCCTTGGTGCTTGCTTTAGTCCATACAAGCTCCTGGTGATCTTGCACACCATGTGTTCCTTGCCTGGAACCACAAATCCTTCCGGTTGCTGCATATAGATCTCTTTGTTTAGATCTCCATGTAAAAACGCTGTTTTTACATCCATTTGCTCTAGATGCAAATTTTCTGATGCAACAATACTCAACAGAATTCGAATAGAGGTTAACTTCACAACAAGAGAGAATATTTCAGCATAATCAATACCTTTCTTTTGTGAATATTCTTTAACCACTAAACGAGCCTTGAACCTTCTTTTGCCATCTGGTTCAGTCTTGATTCTGAACACCCACTTGTTCAGCAAATCTCTCTTCCCTGCAGGTAACTCAGTCAACACCCATGTGTCATTCTTCTCAAGTGACCTCATCTCATCATCCATGGCATGCTCCCACTTGATTGAATCCTCCACCTGTAGGGCCTCATCAAAAGACTCTGGTTCCCCCTCATCAGTCAACAATAGATAGTGTAATGAAGGTGAATACCTATTTGGTGCGCTGATGGATCTGGATGATCTCCTTAACACCTGCTCAGGTGTAACTTGCTCCACTTCAGATTCTTCAGTAGGAGTTGGTTGAGTATCTGCTTCGACCTCTGGGGTTACTCTTCTCCAACTCAACCTCAACTCCCACTTGCTTTGTAATCTCTAGAACCTTCTACTCTCTGTCCTTGTACAGGACAAACTCATCAAATGTCACGTCACAATGTCTCAGGATCTTTCTGTTCTTGTCATCCCAAAACCTGTAACCAAACAAATCAGAACCATATCCTATGAAGTAACACTTCACAGCCTTGGCATCAAGCTTGTCTCTCTTTTCTAGATCAACATGAACATAAGCAGTGCAACCAAAAGTCCTCAAGTGTGAGTACTTGAGTTCTTTTCCTGTCCACACCTCCTCTGGAATCTTGAACCCTAAAGGAACTGATGGTCCCTTGTTGATCAAGTATGCAGCTGTGCTCACAGCATCTGCCCAAAGTGTTTTGGGTAGCCCACAGTGTATCCTCATACTCCTTGCACGCTCATTCAATGTTCTGTTCATCCTCTCAGCAATTCCATTCTGCCTTGCCTTACCGGGAACTGTTCTAATCAATCTGATTCCCTCAGCTGCACAGAATGCCTTGAACTCTGATTTGTCATACTCTCCTCCATTGTCAGACCTTAGGCATTTGACTTTCAAACCGGTCTGATTCTCAACTTCAGCTTTCCACTTCTTGAAAGTTTCAAACACATCTAACTTATGCTTCAAGAAGTAAACCCATACCTTCCTGCTGAAATCATCAATGAAGGTAACATAGAATCTGGATCCTCCAAGTGATGATACTGGAGATGGTCCCCAAATATCTGTATGGACCATTTCCAACCGCACTTTCTTTGGCTCTCTAGGAGTCTTTGTGAAGCTTACACTTTTCTGTTTGCCCATAACACAGCTCTCGCAAAGACCCATATCAACAGACTTCAGACCCTCTAATGCTCCTTTTGCAACCAACATCTTCATTCCTTTAGTACTCATGTGTCCAAGTCTGTTGTGCCACAGACATGAACCGGATGCACCTTCAGCAACAACGGCCATGTTTATACACCCTGCAGTGGTGTACAAGGTTCCAGATTTGGTGCCACGAGCTACTACCATAGCACCTTTCACGATCTTCCACGAACCTTTCCCAAACTCTGCTGCATATTCCGTGCTATCCAACTGACCAACAGAGATCAGGTTTTTCTTGATCCCAGGAATATATCTGACATCCTCTAATTTCCACTGGTTTCCCGAGGTGGTCTTTATGCAAACATCCCCCTTTCTTTCAATCTCTAAGCCTTTATTGTCAGCAAGATATACTTTTCCAAAATTTCCAGATTTGAAGTTTTGGAACAAATCCTTGCTTGGAGAAGAATGGAAAGATGCACCAGAATCCAAAATCATGATTCAACCGGGCTGTTTACACTAAGGATTAGAGCATCCCCAATGTCCTCTGCTGAATTTACAGAATCATTGTCATCTCCAAATTTCTGATTCTGTTTTTTCTTTAGGTTTGTACAATTCGTCCGAAAGTGCCCTTTTTCTCCATAGTTCCAACAAGTCACGTTTGATCTGTTCAGTGATTTTCCTAGATTCTTTGATTTTGATCGACCATGTTGATTTTGGCCTTTCGTCTTACTTCTCCCCCTTCGATCAACGCTGAGAGCACTGCCCGATGAATCTCCCACTTCTCGTTTGCGAATACTTTTGCTAAGAACAACATCACAGATTTCATCAAACTTCAGTTTCTCAGATCCACGGGAACTGCTAATCGCAGCAACAACAGTACCCCAAGACTCGGGCAGAGATGACATCAAAATCAACACCTTAATTTCATCTTCGAAATTAATATCCACAGAATTGAGTTGACTCACAATCATATTGAACTCGTTTACATGATCAGAAACAGATCCAGTTTCAGACATCTGTAAATTGAACAATCTACGTATCAAATATACCTTAATCATAGCCGATGATTTTTCATACATATTTGATAGTGCCTTCAACAGACCGGACGTAGTCTTCTCCTTCACGATGTTGAACGCCACGTTTCTTGACAAAGTCAACCGGATCAACCCTAGAGCCTAGCGATCCTTGAGTTTCCACTTCTCCTCCGTCATGAATTCTGGCTTCACCCCGATCAACGGTTCGTGAAGATCTTTCTGGTACAGATAATCTTCGATCTGCATCTTCCAGAAACTGAAATCGAATCCATCAAACTTCTCGATTCCAAGCTTTGAACTATCCATCTTCAGTGATCGTGTTGAATCTCCTTAGCTTTGATACTAGTAGTTAGGATCGAATTCACGCACACACACTAGATGAATGAAGAACACAAGAACTTTCAAGAGAAAGAGATGAGGGATCTAGAGAGAGAAAGAGAAAACCCAATATTTCATGGTAAAACCCCGTAAGTAAACTTCCACGGTGGTGAGGTATATTTATATTAATAAATCAGAGTATTTTTGGTTATAGAGAATAAATAGGAAAACCTAAAATAGAGAATAAATAGGAAAACCTAAAATTAATCAGGCTCCACTACCTAACATCTTATCTCAATTTTTATCAACCTTGACCAGGAGCTCGTAGATTATGCTACCTTTGGGAATCAAACTCACAACATTAAGGTTGGAAGTGAAGAGTGCTTACTATTAGGCCAACTCTCTCTTGTTGTACATTTTTGTTTTATTTTATACTTCATTCACTTCTTTTAAATTTAACTTTTGTAGAAACAATATATTATATGATTATTTATACTCACACACAAATGCATGAAATTCACCACCCATAAATGTAGTTTATATTTTAATTAAACTGTTTATTTTTTCAAATATCTTTAAATATATTTAGTTTGATTTTGTCATTTTATTTATTTATTTTTGTAAATTTTAAAAATTATTTAGTGCAATAATAAATTTATTTAAAATCAAACTTTTGATTGATTAAAAAAATGAATAATTAGTTCAAGTTGAACATCGATACCAATAACTATAGTATTTCATCATAATATATTTGAAATCCTCGTCAGTTCATTTCTTTTATTTGTGCTTTCATGTTTTAGTTTATTTCAATTTTCACACTGATGAGAAAAGTTAATAGAAATTCATGAAATATATGGCACCTTTGCAAAGTCTAAGTTTGTAACTCGATGTTATCGTTGTATAGTTTTTCTACGTACGTATGTGAAATTACTATTAAATGTGTACATATTTATAGACAGAAACAGATAGATTGACTTAATCTATGTAGTTTACTAATCACAAATTCTTATATCTAAGATCGCATTAGCAACTCCAATAATTTTCATTCCACTTGCTTTATAGCATACGTTTAGTAGCATTTATGTCATTAGTGTCTCTATTGATGATCAACATATCACCAATATACAAACAAACAATGACCTTATGATTTTAATGTGAACACATTTATCACTTCTATCATTTTTCAATCCATTTGCCGACATGGTTTGATTGAATTATGTCATTGTTTTGGTGCTTCCATAATGTGACTTAACAAGTTCACATACTTTCTTTTATTTACCAGGTACCACAAAATCCTCGGGTTGTTCTATGTAAATTTCTTGCTCCAATTCTACATTTAAGAAAGTTCATTTCACATTCATTTGATGAATTTGGAGGTCATATACCATAGTAATAATTTTTGCATCCGAATGGATGTAATTCTAATTACTAACGAGTATATATATCGACAAGATCAAAATCTTATTTTTTTTCCTAAAGCCTTTGACACAAAGTCTTGCTTTATATTTTTCAACAGTTCCATCAATTGTTATTTTTCCTTCGCTTTATATTTTTCAACAGTTCCATCAACTGTTATTTTTCCTTCTAAAGAAAGATTTATTTTCTTGAAGAAGATCAATTAACTTTCAATATTGTTTATTGACACCATCTTTCTAAAGGATGAGCTACAGAAGACACAGAAAATGTTACAAAATCATATTCGAAGGAAGTAAATGTTCTTTAACATTTTACTAAGCCTCTGAATCTCTTTATTAAGTACATTATCCTTTTCATTTCCTAGGCCTTTTAGACCCTTCTCTAGACTACTCAAGTCTAATTTTACAGTCCACAGTCGTAGGTCCTATTTTAATTCCTTTAGGAATAGGATCTTGTACTTTGACTAGAAACCCCACAATGTGAAATATTTCAAGTTGAATTTCCTTTCCTTCCATTTCTCATATGGAAAAGATTGTATTCTGATCAAACAAAATCACTTTCTTTCTAAAAGGACAAAACTTTTTTTTTGATCCCTTTTGCAGTAGAGATAGTTCCTCCACACAAGTTTTGTGTAAACCCGAACTTATAAATAATGCATCCATCATTTCTATCAATGTTTGATTTTTCATTAGATTGAGGTGAATATGGCAGTAGGTTGATATTTCACTTTCCAAACATATTTCTGCACAATGAGATTTATACGCTCCATTCTTATCACTTCTTATATATATTTTTCACACTGATTTTCAACTTCGATATTACATTGTCTAGACATTTCTATTGCTTCATCCTTACCATTTAGCAAATAGACATAGTCATTTCTAATGCGATTCTCAATAAAAGTAACAAATACTTTTTCCCACCATGAGATGGTTTTAACTTCATATCATAAATGTCAGTGTAAATCAATTCTAAGGGATTAGAATTCCTTTCAACAGATTTATAAGAATGCTCAGCATACTTAGATTCCAAAAAAACTTGACATTTTTATTTATTGCACTTAAAGTTAGGCAAAACTTCTAAGTTGATCAGTTTTTCTTACAAGATTTAGTAATTTACATGCCCTAAGTGTTCATGTCACAAACATTGACTCAAGCAAGTAAGAATAAATAAAAACATTGATTTTGAAAAGCTCTTCGCGAGGTAGCTTTTTCCTCACTGATATTTTGTTCCTATTTCTTACAATTTTGTGTGATACAAACATTGTTTAGATTGTCAAATATCTTTTTCAGAAGGACATTTCCATAACTTTCAATGTGATTGTTATAGAACTACCTATGAACAAAGTTTCATCGGGTTCAATAAAGACAATATAGTCCAACTGTTATTTTTACCAAAACATAACAAATGACTATTCCCCAATATTCATGTCTATGCAAATACTTTTATTATAATAGACATATCTTTTCATGAAAAATCACAACATTTTAAGTGATTTTTTTTCATAAAAGAACACAATTATTTTTAACAAGTATATATATAATTTGAATGTTTCATACTAGTCACACTATATATTAGTAATAGAGAAACTCAACAACCACAATACCAAATATACTCCAAGAATTTTGTGGGTATAACATAATACAAAAGTATCATTTGAATTTCATATCTTTTGTTCCAAAGTTAAATTAGACACCAAGTCTAATCATAAGCAAATAACCCCCACATTTCAAATGTGATCTCAAAAATATTTTTCAAGTATTTGAAAATAGTTTTTCCACATATTTTAATGTTAGAAACATTATTCTACGAAAAAATTATAGTGCTGCAATTCTCTTTGACAATGTTTACACAATGTCAAAGGTCATTCCATAGAGACACAAAATCACAAATTTTAAGTCACTGATATTTTTTTCTCTATCATAAATAGACATGCCACTTAGTATTTTAAATATTAACAATAAGGACAAAACTACAAAAGTCTTTTTTTTTCTCCAAACAGAATAACACATATTCTTTATCACATAGAAATGTTTTTCTTATCAAATAGTCTTCCAACTACAACAATTTGACATACTATTTTATCAAACAAAAATATGCATCTCTCATTTTTGCAAACTAAAGAATTTTTAAAGCAACAATATCTGCGAAGTAAAATTCATTCCACAATATATGGTTTGCAAATCTTTTTCCAATGATACACATAATAAAAAAATAAAAATCAAAGATAATTACTCTTAGAAACTATTTTCCTCCTTAGATGATTTAATAAGAAGGTTACCTGGTAATCTTTAAACGGAAAACCATAAATTTTTTTGGTTACATTCTCACTTCGACTTTGCTAAAACAAAGCAATGAATTATGGAGAAGTAATGCATTTATGTTCTACTTCCATGATCAGATTCTCTCAATTAGAAGAATAAAAAAAAACTACTAACAGTATAATAATTTCCTTAAGATTGTTGTTCATCTTGTATTCCAAACATACTTAGAACAAAACTTTGAACATCTTTGTGAGAAAACAAAGTTTAAGAACATTTTCACTACTAGAAAATTAAAACTAGTAGCGAAACTAGATTCAGAAACAGATTTAAACAAAAATATGCGAAATATTTTTCTTAAAGAAGAATAGTTGTTAATATGTGTCTAAAGAATCTTACTGATTCCAACAAACTTTGCAGAAACACGAAGTTACCAAGTTTAATGAACCAGTGAAGAACAAAAGAACAAAAGAACTGAAATTAATTCACAAATCTAAAGTTTGTAAAACACGTAATAGAATCTGGAAAAAATTTTAATAGGAAAAAGATCAAGTCCACTGAATTCACAGTGCTCCCTTAAGGAAATTATTCCCCTCTAATATTCGAGGTTTGATTTGGAGTATGACCTCCCAGGGTAAAATGATCTCAATCACCAGAGTATAGATACCAAAAACTCCGGTGTCAGCGAACCACTCAACGGCAGTAAAGTACACTTAGAACACTATATTTAGTATTTGAAGAAGAAGTCCATAAAAATTCTATTTAAAATGAGAGGAAATCCCTCAATTTATAGAAAACAAAGGATAGTGCGAAAAGATTCTTATTGTGCCTTACAGGAAAGGTCACAAACCTTTGGAAAAGTCACAACTTTCCATAAAAGTCACAACTTTTCATAAAAGTCACAACTTTTCATAAAAATTGCAACATTTCATAAAAGTCACAACTCTATATAAAAGTCGCAACTCTTCATTTTCTATTCACACCTTTTTAAAATCCAACATGATTATACTGGAATGTGGCAATCGATTCCATATTTATGTCAAAGCGTAGCAACCAATCCAAGTTAGTATGTTAGAACGCAACAACCGATCCATTCAACAAGCTACAATCACAATCAGAATCACAAGTATATTCTCAAATCATACTATCAAGTCTTGATACATGACATTCATATATCTTATTACAACTAGTGTGATCAATAATGCAGTATTCGCACGCATACGCATACACACATTGTAATGAAGTAAGAACAAACATATATCTCACACTCAAATGCATTGTAAAACAACAATAATAGTGTAATATATACAAAGCACTTAAAATAGTAAATAACAACTCAATTTGTTAAAGAAATGCTATAACAAACTCAAATTTACTCATATAATAAAGTAATATAGTTTTTGTGGGAGATTCTCTAATCGAAAATCACCACTACGAGCTTAATTAGTGATACAAAGTCTTACCTATCCTTCTAGAAATGACCTATACTCTGCCGTCTTAACTAAATGGATCAACTACTCTATGCTAAAAAGCACTTAAGGAGTCATCTAAAAAGTATGATCATTTACTACCCATTATGGCTACTCCCAAAATGTACTTTGCTCATGTTTTTGAAACAAAACTCTTTATTTAGTTTGAGATAATTACTCAAAACTTAGCTTGAAAACTCTCTTGGAAATCGATGTTTCTCTTTCTTGTTCAAATGTTGAAAAAATTTAAACTTTTAGAATAGTTAGTTCCCTTATAACTTTTAAGAAATGAACTCTCAACTCTTTCTCTTTACTTAACTCAAAACTTAAGTCTTAAAACAAAGTTAAAACATTTTTGGAAGACTTTTGAAAACTTTATGAACTTTTCTGGACTAGTTGATTCTTAATTTCTAGACTTGACGCTTAACTTTCCTTGAATTGAAATATGGATTCAAGGTTCATGATCTCATGTTTATGGATGATTTACATTAGAGTGTTGGAATCAACTAGAAACCATAGGTTCAGCGGCTCTGAGAGGGGTGGCGCCCCAGGACTACCCACGTGCCCCCCGACTTTTCTTCTCCGCTTTTCATCTATAAACCCTTTAAATTCACTTAGTTATTTTCCAAAACACTTAGAATTGATTATATCCTCAATATATATTATATTTAATTCAAAATTACACATAAAACATGAATCAAATCTCAACAAAACTTCAACAACACAAACCACAAGAATTCAAACGAATTTCGACAAGAACTCAAAGGATTTTTTTTTTCAAATCTTAAACAACTTGGCTAAATTGAATCATGATTGGCGCATGGATGAATTAACCCTACGCTATGTGATCTCACATACCTCGTAGGATTAAATTTTTGGCAAACTCCACAACCAAACTCGAACTTTCTGGACAATTCTTGATTTCTCTTATCCTTTATCCTCGTCTCTTTTCTCCAAACCCTAGCGTGAACTTCAAATTTTCTAAATTGACCAAAATATGATTTTACCCCAATTAAACTCCTAAAAAACGAATTAAAACAATTCGATAAGGAAAAGACTAAAACACCCTTTCAAAATCTAGTTTTCTACTTTCCTTATTTGAATAATCCAACTTCAAATGGTCATATCTCACTCATACGAGCTCGGAATTGAGCAACTTGGCGGTGTTGGAAAGATTATTCCAAGATCTTTCCTACGTTACATGGAAATACACCTAACTCATCCTAAGCTAGGAGTTATTGTTGTTTGAAATTGACCAAAAACTCAACTAAACATACTTAACAAATTATCCAAATTTTTACATTCTTTCCAAAAATGACTTTCCAATTTAAATTTCTTCCTAGTTATTTCAACATGCGAGATTACAATTTACCTCTTAAAGAGGCTCTTATGAGAAGTTATCTCAATCCAAAGGGAGTATTTTTTACTTGAGCGTTGAGTTATATTTTTGGGAGTAATATTGAGCACCAATATTGTGAGTTAGGTTCATATTGACTTTCAGGCAATTCCCCATTGCCTTTGAGCATGGCTAACCTTAGGCTTTTTCTTACATCATTGGATATATTCACCATAAAGTTACATTTTTATTTTATCCTTCTCCCTGCATATAGTAAGTTTTTTCATTGCTCTTTTAGGGTTGGAAAATTTGATATATGTTCTAAAATCAAATTGAATGATACAAGAAGGTACCTTTGTTTTGTAATTTGATACATGTATAATACACATGTGGAGGGCTTCATTTTATTTTGAATGATAAAAATAACGATTATCTTTAATTATATAGCTCAGGATAAAATGTTTAACTTTTAGTACATATACATTAAGGACCCATTGCTATCATGTTTATATATTATATACATCTTATATTTTGGTATTGTTTGATTTCATTATATTGTACCAAATACACATGAATATTACTAAAATCTCTCATGTCTAGCAATATAGATTTGCCTAAACAACATCTGAAAGTTTAAAAATATCACAATAAATAACTCAGTCAGTTAGACAACATACTTTTCCTTTCTTCATATGGAATATTTGGCTACATAAATGTAATAAATTCCACACCTTGTTTGGTGTGTATTATATTGTTTGTCTAAATATGATGTTTTGATTCTTACTGAAATTTATTTGTTAATCTAAATACAATTTTTTCATTGTTTTTATTTTAAGTTTAACTTAGAGCTCATATTTGAGCTAAGGTAATACTAGTTCACCGAAGCCTTGACCCATATAATCAGAAATAATTATTTTACTATTGTTAAAAAGAGTTGCACTTTATTATTTTGACGTATTAATTGCTACTCAAAGATAATTTTATTTTTCTTTAGGTCAAACACAAATTGTTTTTATCAGTATGTACTTTTATCAGTTTAACCAATATATTTATTTCACTTGACACATTTAATTTTTTGTTGGTGGCGTGATTTTTTTTTTAAATAGACAGAAGAATGAATCTTGCAGTTGTTTGGATAGTTCAAAGATGTCTTTTGTTCACTTATATGACACAGGGATGTACTTTAAGTTTAGGTCATAATTCAAAGATGATTTTAGAAAAAAAAACACTCATTTACATTCGTGCATATCACTTCCCTTTATTTTTTCGAATAAGTATTAAAATGACGTGCTTTAAATTTTTTTTACGTCATATTGAGAATCAATAGGTTGTTGTGCATATATTCAAACTCATAAAACAATATTAAGTGACCTACCATGTAGTAGACTACAAATACTAATAGATAAAGTCTTTTTAATAGAAATCATCAAACTACATGTATTACAAACCATTATTGAAATAAAATAGCAAAATCAAAGGAAATTAATGCACACATGATAATATGAATTTAAACCTTCATTTTGTTGCATAGGATATTGATGAAAGATACTACCAAAGTTGATTCATTTATAATATACTAGATTAGCTATCTTCATTTTCTGGGGGGGCCTCTGAGGAAGACTAAGTTCCAATTTCTAGCTTCTTCAATTGATCTTTTAATATACCCTCGGTAAAATTTAATGTAGTTTCAAATGTGGTCAGATTTTCTGCATCGATTTGGTCAATGGACTCCCACCAACATTTTTCTCTAGCATTGTTCATTTGTTCTAAAGAACGTATTTTTTCCTTTTCAGCTGCTTCCCTTGCCTCTAGTTCATTCAATCTGATGTTGTTTTCAATTGCAATGTTCCTTGCATTTTCGGCAACAAGTCTCGTACCCAGATCTAATTCCATTGTGGGGTTCACAAAATGATCAATGACTACAGCAGCAGTTGGGTGAACCTATGAATATTGGGTCCTACCACTTGGACAAGACGAAACTATTCCAATATCGACGTTACAAGCTCTTACAATCTTACTTGCATTTTTATATAAGGACGGCAATCGTTTGGAAAATGCGACTTTCCGCTTAGTTTCATCTTGTAGTTTTTCTATTGGAATTTTTTGACGTCCTACTGTTTTCTTATCCTCCATTCTAGAATGCCATATAATCTATTGATTTCCAACAATGTGAGTTAAAAAGAATAAAACATCATGAGTATTTATACACACATAAAAAATTTATTCACAATAGTAATTTAATTTCAAGTCAATATTGTTATGGAAAGTAAATCCTTCTAATTTCAAGTCAATATTGCTATGAAAAGTAATCCATTTAATTTCAAGTCAGTATTATTATGGAAAGTAATCCATTTAATTTTAAGTTAATATTGCTATGGAGAGTAAATCATTCTTTATGTTGAATTTATGGTAGAGAATTTATATTGAATTGATATTCAAAATCTGTGTTTTATGGTAACATAAATATATTTGTAATTCAAACAAAAAAAGGTAAGTTGTTGAATATACCTAGAGCTGTCAATATGGGCTATAGCCCACCCTATCCGGGCTAATCCATACAGACTTTGACATTTTAAAGGTCAGGCCTGACTAGCCCATTTTTGACGTGGGCCATAAAATGGTCGGCCCAACCCATAAGTACGTGGGCTGACGGGCTAGCGCACTTTTTTTTTAAAATTATATGTTTTTATAATTATTAAATTAAATTTTAAATTATAATTTAAAATATTACCATAAATATCGACAAAATAATATTACATGATGCAATGTTAGTACTTGATAATCAAATCAATATTAAATTATTTTTATAATATTTATTAGGGATAATTTTAGATACATCCATGTTTCGCTCTATAACACTCACCTCCCGTTTGGCTTACGATATTACGTCTACCTCCCTTGTTTTCATTTACTTGTAATCATTCTTTAAATCTATTTAAAATAATATAAATTAATATAGATTTGACAATTTTACTCTTTTTTATATAAATTTCTTCTTATTAATAAATATTATATAAAAAATAACTTTTTTGAAAAATAGTTTAAAAACAAATTAATACAAAGACTTGTTTTTTTAATCCAACAAAAATCAAAGTCTTCAACTAAGCTGACCCACATTTTTACCAAATAGTAACTCTTTATCTCTATTTCACCTTTACCAATTCACGTAAAAAAATTTCCCCATAATAACCCATCATTTTCCGACAATAATTTCTTAAAATAGAAGACAAAATTGAACTTCCCAAGAAAGAAATTCGATAAGAACGATAAGATTTTGTTCTAGTTGAACATTTACACAAGCAAAGAAGAAACATGATCCAACGAATAAAGATAAATCATTAAAAATTAGATCTAAACATTCATATATAAGGGTAAATTTGTCAAATCTAAATTAATTTATATTAAATAGGTTTATAGAATGGTTACAAGAAAATGAAAATAAGGGAGGTAGACGTAATATCGTAAACCACAAGGAAGGTGAGTGTTATAGAGCGAAGCTTGGAGGGAGGTCTCTGAAATAATCTCTATTTATTAAGTGTTTTTTTTTCAAGTAAAAGTATAAATATATATATAAAAATATTAACCTAATTATTTTGAATTTGGACTCTCTCTAATTTTAAAATTTAATATTATATTATATTTTTAATTAATTATTATTGGCCCACGAGCCGGCCCTACCTATATTTCTCAAGCCCATCAAATCAACAGACCTATTCAGGGCGGGCTAAAAAGTCTTTTTTTAAATGGGCTCCAAAAATTTTAGCCCAACCCTATTAAATCCCGGGTTAGGCCAGGCCGGCCCAACGGGCCTAGCCCATATTGACGACTCTAAATTATACCAAATAAAATTTATTGATTAATGATTAATCATTGTGAATATAATTTAGTGGACCCTTAGTCATATACAAAAATATTTTAATTTTTTTATGTAACTAAATAAGAATTTTCACATAGGTGTAACTCACGCTTAGGGTGAGTGGGTGTAAGGAAGAGACTAAAAACCCCTCCTTTATTTGGGTTAAGACGCCCTATCTAGAGACGTTGCACTCAAACAATCATATCACCTTCACGATCTCAGATTTTAACAAACTCAGTGACATTGGAAAGACGATACAAAGATCTCCGATTTGATACCTCATGGGCCACCTAACATATTTTATGCTAAAAGTTATGGTCGTTTAAAATTGACACAAATCTTAAAATAATTTACATATTACTTGAACAAATTTCTCTCCAGTTCTTTTTGGAACTCGAGTTGCTACGTATTACGACCTTGGCACCTAAGAAAATCTAAATTCCTCCGTAAAATCTACTCACAACTAAAGACGATTCGAATCTTAGATCAAAATTTTTTGGGATGTTATAGTTCGTCCCCGCGCCCTACATCTAAATTCAGTTAGTAAAATATTAATCTAGGATTATACCCTTTGTTTCGTGAATCCCAGAGATGATTAATATTATTGATTCTGAGTTTTAAATTCTTGAATACGAGTTTTTAAATATTATGCATTGAAATATTTTAGTTGTTGTTCATGTTTATATTTCACATGAACCTCATTTACTGTGTTCTCATTGAGAATCATTTGGTCAAAAATTTTCCTTAATTTAATTTTGATAGTTTGAAGTGAGTTTAAGAGTAAAGTTTAGTTATTAAATATACTAAATAAAATTTACTCATTAATGATTAATCATTATGAATATAATTTAATGGATAATTATACAAAAATAATATATCAATTATTTTATGTAACTAAATCAGATTTTTAATTTGCTCAATCAAAAATAATATATCTATCATTTATGAAAAGAAAAATGTGATAAATACATCCACACGTGCGCGCTCGATGTCATGGCTCAACCCATCGGGCCGTGCAGATACCTGCTCCAACACCTAAATTGGAGAACTCTCGACTCCCACTCATAGAAACATGCAAAGACTAAAGAAAAACAGAGATAAATGAAATAACAAAGTTTTATAAATGAGACCCTTTAAAATGATGTTAACATTTATAAAATAATTTACACCCTCGAGGATCTAGTTTTAACAAGTACAAGAGCTATTAAGAATACAACATACATGATAATGAAAAGACACAACTCCCACCATGCGGAAGGAATGATAGAATCTGTTGGAGAATTTCTTCGTCTTCACCTAATGAGACATCACCGACCCTGCATCAAGACTACGTCAAAAAGGCAAACAAAGAGTAGTATCATTACAAACAAAACGTAGTGATTGACATCACCGGTCAACCCAAATACCCACTACATAATATAAGAAATCAACTGGTGAAACATGTAATAAGACTAACCCTTCCTCCGCCTTTCTGTTTTGACTACCCTTACCTTTCCGGATATTAATATCAAACTAGTTCACTTGCCTTCAACCTCTTACTTACCTCGTTCATTATTACACCCATCACTCAATCCCTTAGGGAAAATCTGAATATAAATACCACTACGAACCTGATAACAAGGATAGCATTGGACCCTTAGTTCCCCCTTATTTTACTACAATCGAATTGGAACTTTACCATTCACCTTTTATTACACCACTGAATATCTACACTCTAGAGAGTCACATCACAATCTAAAAACTCAAAAAAAAGTTGATATGATTCTCTCAACAAGTTAGTTGACTCTCAAAGCGCAAAATAGTCTGCTTCAATTGCCACTCTAACAGTTCAACAACTACAAGATATGATCATAAACACAATTAAAGCTCAATATGGTGGTCCGTCAAAAAGTCCCTTAGGATATTCAAAGTCGTATTCTAAGCAAATCGAGGGTTTACTAATGCTAATTGGATATCAACCACCAAAATTACAACAATTTTATGGAAGGGGAAATCCGAGGCAACATATTGCACATTTCGTCGAGACTTGTAGAAGTGCTGGTACACATTATGATCTTCTTATAAAGCAATTTGTTTGTTCTTTAAAAGAAAACACCTTTGATTGGTATATGGACTTGGAGCCTGAATCAATTGATAGTTGGGGACAACTAGAAAATCAATTTCTCAATCGTTTCTACAGCTATCGCCATACAGTGAGCATGATGGAATTGACAAACACAAAATAAGATAAGGATGAACTCGTTGTGGACTACATCAATCGTTGGCGAATGCTGAGCTTAGATTGCCAGGATCAACTTTCTGAAATCTCTGCAGTCAAAATTTGTATACAAGGAATACATTGGGGCCTTTGTATATATTATTCAAAGAATTAAGCCTCAAACTTTTAAAGAATTGGCTACACACGCTCATGACATGGAGTTGAGAATTGCAAGCCATGGAAAGATATCACATGTCTTTGATCCAAAAGAAAAGAAGACATATAATTCGAAGAGTCGTTAAACTACACGACTAATGAGTCCACGACGGTAACCACAACTTCTATGAAAGCCTCCGGGAGACAAAATTTCAAAGAGATTCTAGCACATCAGCAAATGCGAGAAGTGAAAAATCAATCTACTTTGAATGAGTTATATGAAAAAAAGTATCTCTTTCTGGACTCTGACGTTCCTGCAATTCTTGACGAGCTGCTAACCAAGAAAGTCATTGCACTCCCAGAGTCAAAAGTGACCCAAAGAATCCAATACCTAACACCGCGCACGCCACCATCAAGGCCCGAGAGAATGTCACATGTGTACGGTTGCCCAATAGGCGAATCGTCCTAGTAACCAAGTGAAGCCACCTCTTAGTATTTGTTGACCAGTCCGCACTAATAATACTCTCACTAGTATGCCAATAGACTTTATCCCAGCGTGCAGTATCCACAAGTTTGTCTCTCAGCCAACCCAGATCCATCTCTCTCATTTTAGCCTTGTACACTACGTTTGAGGACTCGGGCAACTCTAGTACCTTAATAATGGCAGTGGCATTTGGGGGCATGTTAACTCCTCAAATGCAAATTAGAAGATGGAGATCGTCCCAACATACCGTCGTAGGATAACATAAAACTCTCTCACCCAATTGGCATATGCGGCAGGAGGAGCCTTGGTCAGTAGAGCTCATCCAAACTCCATTAGGCGAGCATAGGAGGTAGACACCTTTTCCTCCAGTTTAATTAATGAAGCCCCTCTCATAACATAACTTGTTATATTGAAAGTCATGGAATCTTTATCAACTAACAATATTGGAAAATCAAACAAAAAACATATTTTCCTAATTTCAACATGCCATTAATAAAAGTTTGCAAGGGTCTGAAGATATATGTTAGAACATATTAGGATTAGACAATTTAAGGTTAAAAAGGGAAGAGATAATTATTTTGAGTTGAGGAACTTAGGTCACTACCCCACGAGATCCTTCTATAGCAGCCTAAAACATGCCATAGCAGGAAGAGGGAGGCCGACATAACGGGATGAAGGTCGCTAGACGAACACCAAGCGCAATCGTGGCGCAAGTAGTCCCAAAAATCCCCGTTTTTCATTGAATTTCAGCAATTAAAGTATATTAAGTATCTTAGATCCTAAGTACGTATTCACATTAGCAAATAACCCCCTAAGCAGTGCCCAAATCTAAGTTAAATATCAAAGAGACCTTTCAACTACCTCCACTCATTTTGGTACCGATTTGACCATAGTTTTGCAAAATTCTTACGCCCAGGATATTGTGGAGAAGTTGGGGACGTAAGGAAAGTATCCATGCTACATTTTTCGATCAAACTAGAAACCTAAGTTCATTTTTGAGTAACTACTTAAAAAGTCATTTTAAAACTGATTATGTAGCGACATGCAATTGTTGTTAATCAAGTATTGAAGTAAAAGAGCATAATGAACAAGAGAATTACCTCAATTTGGCTTTTCGAGTAGAGTAATAAAGAAGATTTTTGGAGAGTTTTGAAAGTTTAGGGAGAAACGGAGAAATGTCTCTTTTTCCCCCTTTTCTGCCTTCGATCCCTCAATTCAACGGGTGATCCCTCACCACAGGCCCCGCCTTAGCTAAAGGGATACCGCCTTGGTGGGGTCAAGCTGTGTAGTGGAACACATTTTTTCTCAGTGCATTGCCTCTTTTTCCTAACCTTTCTCAGTGCATTGCCTCTTTCTTTCTAAAAATCCTAATTCAGACGTAAACCACCCTAGAAATCCCGAAAAGCTAATTTAAACTTAGGAAGGACTAAGAAGGAGGTTTCTAGCTAAATAAGATCGACCGATTGTAAATTTCCAGTCAAGATCACCGTCACAGAGCCCGGGAACGAGAATCGAAGGAAAGAAGTTTGTGCAACTGTTGAGCCCAGGTAGGCTAGGTTTATTTTATTGAGTAGTTTCAAATTTGTTACTCACTGCGTAGTATGTTAAAATTGACAATAGAGTGCATGAGTAGGCTTTCGTGTACCAAGAAAGGATTGATTTTGCGTGTATTCATAAGTTTTACCTTAGTCATACACCGTAGGAGAAAGCCCTAGTTTGTTGAATAGGGTTGAGGTGATGGTTGTGATGTCATGAGTGTGAGATATATGTTTGTTCTTGCTTCATTATAATATGTGTATACGGTGTATGTGTGAATATATTGCATTATTGATCACACTAGTTATAAATCAGATATATGAATGCCATGTATCAAGAAATTCTCCAACAAATTCTATCTTTCCTTCCGCGTGGTGGGAGCTGTGTCTTTTCATTATCATGTATGTTGTATTCTTAGTAGCTCTTGAACCTGTTCAGACTAAATCCTTGGCGGTGTTAATTACTATACAGTTAACACGAAATCATTTTAAAGGTTCTTATTTATAAAACTCTGTTGTTTCATTTATCTCCATTTTTCTTTAATCTTTGCATGTTTCAAAGAGCAGGTGCCCACACGACCCGGTGGGTTGAGTCGCGACATCGCGCGCACACGTGTGGATGTTTTAATCACATTTTTCTTTTCATAAATGATAGATATAATATTTTTGTTTGAGCAAGTAAAAAATCTGATTTAGTTATATAAGAGAATTGAAATATTTTTTCTATATATAATTAATGATCCATTAAATTATATTCATAATGATTAATCATTAATCAGTAAATTTTATTTAGTATATTCAATAACTTATCGCTTCTACTCTACTGAAAATTTATACTTTAAACTTTACTCTTGAACTCACTTCAAACTATCAAAATTAAATTAAAGAAAAATTTTGACCAAACATTTCTCGATGAAAACCTAGTAAATGAGGTTCATGTGAAATATAAACATGAACAACAACTAAAATATTTAAATGCATAATATATAAAAATTATATTCAAGAATTTAGAACTTTGAATCAATAATATTACTCATCTCTGGGATTCTCGAAACAAAGGGTATAATCCTAGATTAATATTTTGCTAACTGAATTTAGATGTAGGGCGCGAAGACGAAATGTAACTCCCCAAAATTTTTTGAGCTATGAGTCGAATCATTTTTAGTTGTGAGTAGGGTTTTACCGAGGAATTTAAATTTTCTTAGGTGCCAAAGTCGCAGTACGTAGCAACTCGAGTTCCAAAAAGAACCGGAGAGAAATTTGTTCAAGTAATTTGTAAGTTATTTTAAGATTTGGGTCAACTTTAAACGACTATAACTTTTACCATAAAATAAGTTAGGTGGCCCATGAGGTATTAAATTGGAAATCTTTGTGTCCTCTTTCCAATGTCACCAAATTTGCTAAAATATGAGCTCGTATGAAGGTGATATGATTCTTTGAGTGCAATGTCTCTAGATAGGGCTTCTTAACCCGAACAAAGGAGGGTTTTTTAGTCTCTTCCTTACACCCACTCACCGTAAGCGTGAGTTACACCTATGTAAAAATTCTAAATTAGTTACACAAAAATATTAATATATTTTTGTATATGACTAAGGGTCCATTAAATTATATTCACAATGATTAATCATTAATCAATAAATTTTATGTGGTATATTCAACAACTTACCATTTTTATTTGAATTTAAAATTTATTTATGTTACCATAAAACACAGATTTTGAATATCAATTCAATATAAATTTTCTACCATAAATTCAATATAAAGAATGATTTACTTTCCATAGCAATATTGACTTAAAATTAAATGGATTAGTTTCCATAATAATACTGACTTGAAATTAAATAGATTACTTTTCATAGCAATATTGACTTGAAATTAAACGGATTTACTTTCCATAGCAATATTGACTTGAAATTAAATTACTAATGTGAATAAATTTTTTATGTGTATATAAAACCTCATGATGTTTTATTCATTTTTAACTCACATTGTTGGAAATCAACTGATCAATAGATTTTATGGCATTCTAGAATGGAGGATAAGAAAACAGCAGGACGTCAAAAAATTCCAATAGAAAAACTACAAGATGAAACTAAGCGGAAAGTCGCATTTTCCAAACGATTGCCGTCCTTATATAAAAATGCAAGTAAGATTGTAAGAGCTTGTAACGTCGATATTGGAATAGTTTCGTCTTGTCCAAGTTGTAGGACCCAATATTCATAGGTTCACCCAACTGCTGCTGTAGTCATTGATCATTTTGTGAACCCCACAATGGAATTAGATCTGGGTACGAGACTTGTTGCCGAAAATGCAAGGAACATTGCAATTGAAAACAACATCAGATTGAATGAACTAGAGGCAAGGGAAGCAGCTGAAAAGGAAAAAATACGTTCTTTAGAACAAATGAACAATGCTAGAGAAAAATGTTGGTGGGAGTCCATTGACCAAATCGATGCAGAAAATCTGACCACATTTGAAACTACATTAAATTTTGCCGAGGGTATCTTAAAAGATCAATTGAAGAAGCTAGAAATTGGAACTTCGTCTTCCTCAGAGGCCCCCCCAAGAAAATGAAGATAGCTAATCTAGTATATTATAAATGAATCAACTTTGGTAGTATCTTTCATCAATGTCCTATGCAACAAAATGAAGGTTTAAATTCATATTAACATGTGTGTTAATTTCCTTTGATTTTTCTATTTTATTATAATAATGGTTTGGAATACATTTACTTTGATGATTTCTATTAAAAATACTTGTCTATTAGTATTTGTAGTCTACTACATGGTAGGTCACTTAATATTGTTTTATGAGTTTGAATATATGCACAACAACATATCGATTCTCAATATGACGTAAAATTTTTTAAAGCAAGTGATATGCACGAATGTAAATGAGTGTTCGTTTTTTCTTGCTAAATCATCCCTGAAGTATGACTTAAACTTAAAGTACATCCTTATGTCATATAAGTGAACAAAACACATCTTTGAACTATCCAAAAAATTGCAAGATTCATCCTTCTGTCTATTTTAAAAAAACTCATGCCACCAACAAAAAATTAAATGCGTCAAGTGGAATGAATATATATACACATGGTTAAACTAGTCAAGTTAAGTGATTTTTTTTTTCAGAAATTGAGGATTTAAATCATATTCAGACAAAATGTATTCAAATTCTAAATATTCTTGTAAAAATATGGTCAAATACTACTCCAAATTCAAATTTTCGATTAGAACATGCGCCCTAAATTTCCAACATTTTTGTACATTGTATAAAATGCAAATTGCATTGTAAAGTACATGCGCCCTAAATATTTTATTAAAGAAAATTTCTAAATAGTTGGATGTAATACTTTTAAATTTTTTTTTTCCATAATCTTTGTAACCATCACAACCTACAACATAAATATTTCAAAACTTATGTATTGTTGCAAGTCAATTTACTTGATGATGCAAAAAATATATAAAGTGACAACACGCAAAATTTAAATTCCGAGAATGAAAGATTCATTTCCTATCCATATCTTTATTCTTTTTAGGTAACTTTGATCATCTCTTCGTGGCAAGACATGACCAATTTTTTTTTGTTGATTTAATTAGTTTCTTAACATAAATAGATTGAAGGATGATTCTTGTTATTTTTTGTATAGTATAAGGATGTTTTTTTCTCACCTAGATAATATAAGGATGTACATTATATTTGAGTCATAGTTGAGAGATGATTTTAGATAATAACTCAACAAGAAAATCAAGTTATTTTGAAAAGTGTTCATTTTTCAAAAGTGCTTTTTTGATAAAAGTACCTATTGATAAAAAACAATTTGTGTTTGACCTAAAGAAAAATAAAATTATCTTTGAGTAGCAATTAATACGACAAAATGATAAAGTGCAAATGTTTGCAACAATAGTAAAATAATTATTTCTGATTATATGGGTCCAAAGATTTTTCGGTGAACCAGTATTACCTTAGCTCAAATATGAGCTCTAAGTTAAATTTAAAATAAAAACAATGAAAAAATTGTATTTAGGTTAACAAATAAATTTCAGTAAGAATCAAAACATCATATTTAGACAAACAATACAATACAAAACAAAACATCATATTTAGACAAACAATACAATACAAACCAAACAAGGTGTTAATGATAGCAAGGTTGCTCTTTCCTTTGATTTAATTTAACGAAAAAGCTAAGATTCAGCATACATTACTCTAAGATCCATCAATATTTATTTATATACCATTTTAGAGATTCTTTTTTTTTTGTTGTTATATGGTTGATGTTCTTTATTAGTCAAATAAATGAACTCCATTGTCCTAACTAGGGGTTTTGATAAGGGGTATCATTTTTGACCTTCTTGTGGAATTTACTATAGTTATGTACTCAAATATTCCAAATGAAGAAAGGAAAAGCATGTTGTCTAACTGACTGAGTTATTTATTGTGATATTTTTAAACTTTCAGATGTTGTTTAGGCAAATCTATATATATTGCTAGACATGAGATATTTTAGTAATATTCATATGTATTTGGTACAATGAAATTAAACAATACTAATGAGAGATTTTAGTAATAGTCATATGTATTTTGTACAATGAAATTAAACAATACCAACGAGAGATTTTAGTAATATTCATGTGTATTTGGTACAATATAATGAAATCAAACAATACCAAAATATAAGAGATATATAATATATAAGCATGATAGCAATGGGTCCTTAATGTATATGTACTAAAAGTTAAACATTTTATCCTAAGCTATATCATTAAAGATCATCGTTATTTTTATTTTTCAAAAATAAAATGAAGCCCTCCACATGTGTTTCATACATGATATATCAAACTACAAAATAAAGGTACCTTCTTGTATCATTCAATTTGATTTTAGAATATGTATCAAATTTTTCAACCTAAAAGAGCCATGAAAAAAAACTTCCTAAGGTTAAAATAAAAATGAACTTTATGGTGAATATATCCAATGATGTAAGAAAAAACCTAAGGTTAGCCATGCTCAAAAGCAATGAGGACCACTTTTGTAACATCTCGTAACTCGAAATAGCTAAGAATAAGCTAAGAAATTAAAAATATTAGTTTTGGAAAGAAAATGAGAAATCTGAAAAAATTTCTAAGTTTAAGAAGTGAGTTTTGGTCATTAGGTCATAACTCCTAGCTCAGGATGAGTTAGAGTAATTTATTGATATGATTGGAAAGCCCTTGGAGATATCTTTCCAACGCCGCTGAGTTTGCGCATTTTTTATATCGTATGAGGGAGATATGCTTATCGAAAGTTGGAATGTTGAATTTAGAACACTACAACAAATTCGATTATTAAGGACAAATAATTTCGTCATTATAAATCATATTTCGTCACTTAAAATCTTGTGTGACGAAAAATAATTCATCACTCAGTCGCCACTTAATGTGTGTCTCTAAAAGTATACAAAGAAGATTTAGTGTTTTCGTCGCTGAAAATATTATATTAACTACAAAAAAGAAAAATCGTCTTCAAATGCTTAAACATTTGTGACAAATTTATTTGTCGTAAAAAGTATATTTTTGTAGTTAATAATATGATTTGTCACTAAAAAGGTTATTAATAGTTTAATACCGACAAAATTATATCGTCGCTAATTAGTTTACTTCAATCAGTGACGAAATCAATTGTCTCTAAAGTTATATGTATTTCGTAGTTAAACAAAATCTAATTTCGTCGCTAATGATTGTATTTTATATACAAAAAATTATTTTGTTCCTAAATATATATATGATAAAATTTCTCATTATAAAAATGTCTCCTATCTCAATTTTTATCAACCTTGACCAGGAGCTCGTAGATTATGCTACCTTGGGGAATCAAACTCACAACATTAAGGTTGAAAGTGAAGAGTGCTTACTATTAGACCAACTCTCTTGTTGTACATTTTTGTTTTATTTTATACTTCATTCACTTCTTTTAAATTTAACTTTTGTAGAAACAATATATTATATGATTATTTATACTCACACACAAATGCATGAAATTCACCACCCATAAATGTAGTTTATATTTTAATTAAACTGTTTATTTTTTTAAATATCTTTAAATATATTTAGTTTGATTTAGTCATTTTATTTATTTATTTTTGTAAATTTTAAAAATTATTTAGTGCAATAATAAATTTATTTAAAATCAAACTTTTGATTGATTAAAAAAAATGAATAATTAGTTCAAGTTGAACATCGTTACCAATAACTATAGTATTTCATCATAATATATTTGAAATCCTCGTCAGTTCTTTTTTTTATTTGTGCTTTCATGTTTTAGTTTATTTCAATTTTCACACTGATGAGAAAAGTTAATAGAAATTCATGAAATATATGGCACCTTTGCAAAGTCTAAGTTTGTAACTCGATGTTATCGTTGTATAGTTACTCTACGTACGTATGTGAAATTACTATTAAATCTGTACATATTTATAGACAGAAACAGATAGATTGACTTAATCTATGTAGTTTACCAATCACAAATTCTCATATCTAAGATCGCATTAGCAACTCCAATAATTTTCATTCCACTTGCTTTATAGCATACGTTTAGTAGCATTTATGTCATTAGTGTCTCTATTGATGATCAACATATCACTAATATACAAACAAACAATGACCTTATGATTTTAATGTGAACACATTTATCACTTCCATCATTCTTCAATCCATTTGCCGACATGGTTTGATTGAATTATGTCATTGTTTTGGTGCTTCCATAACGTGACTTAACAAGTTCACATACTTTTTTTTATTTACCAGGTACCACAAAATCCTCGGGTTGTTCCATGTAAATTTCTTCCTCCAATTCTACATTTAAGAAATTTCAATTCACATTCATTTGATGAATTTGGAGGTCATATACCATAGTAATAATTTTTGCATCCGAATGGATGTAAATCTAATTACTAACGAGTATATATATCGACAAGATCAAAATCTTATTTTTTTTCCTAAAGCCTTTGACACAAAGTCTTGCTTTATATTTTTCAACAGTTCCATCAACTGTTATTTTTCCTTCGCTTTATATTTTTCAACAGTTCTATCAACTGTTATTTTTACTTCTAAAGATTCATTTTGAACCCATAGATTTATTTTCTTGATGAGTCTACAGAAGACACAGAAAATGTTACAAAATCATATTCGAAGGAAGTAAATGTCCTTTAACATTTTACTAAGCCTCTGAATCTCTTTATTAAGTACATTATCCTTTTCATTTCCTAGGCCTTTTAGACCCTTCTCTAGACTACTCAAGTCAGATTTTACAGTCCACAATCATAGGTCCTATTTTAATTCCTTTAGGAATAGGATCTTGTACTTTGACTAGAAACCCCACACTTTGAAATATTTCAAGTTGGATTTCCATTCCTTCCATTTCTCATATGGAAAAGATTGTATTCTGATCAAACAAAATCGCTTTCTTTCTAAAAGGACAAAACTTTTTTTTGATCCCTTTTGCAGTAAGGATAGTTCCTCCACACAAGTTTTGTGTAAACCCGAACTTATAAATAATGCATCCATCATTTCTATCAACGTTTGATTTTTCATTAGATTGAGGTGAATATGGCAGTAGTTTGATATTTCACTTTCCAAACATATTTCTGCACAATGAGATTTATACGCTCCATTCTTATCACTTCTTATATATATTTTTCACACTGATTTTCAACTTCGATATTACATTGTCTAGACATTTCTATTGTTTCATCCTTACCATTTAGCAAATAGACATAGTCATTTCTAATGCAATTCTCAATAAAAGTAACAAATACTTTTTCCCACCATGATATGGTGTTAACTTCATATCATAAATGTCAGTGTAAATCAATTCTAAGGGATTAGAATTTCTTTCAACAGATTTATAAGAATGCTCAGCATACTTAGATTCCAAAAAAACTTGACATTTTTATTTATTGCACTCAAAGTTAGGCAAAACTTCTAAGTTGATCAGTTTTTCTTACAAGGTTTTGTAATTGACATGCCCTAAGTGTTCATGTCACAAACATTGACTCAAGCAAGTAAGAATAAATAAAAACATTGATTTTGAAAAGCTCTTCGCGAGGTAGCTTTTTCCTCACTGATATTTTGTTCCTATTTCTTACAATTTTGTGTGATACAAACATTGTTTAGATTGTCAAATATCTTTTTTAGAAGGACATTTCCATAACTTTCAATGTGATTGTTATAGAACTACCTATGAACAAAGTTTCATCGGGTTCAATAAAGACAATATAGTCCAACTGTTATTTTTACAAAAACATAACAAATGACTATTCCCCAATATTCATGTCTATGCAAATACTTTTATTATAATAGACATATCTTTTCATGAAAAATCACAACATTTTAAGTGATTTTTTTTTCATAAAAGAACACAATTATTTTGAACAAGTATATATATAATTTGAATGTTTCATACTAGTCACACTATATACTAGTAATAAAGAAACTCAACAACCACAATACCAAATATACTCCAAGAATTTTGTGGGTATAACATAATACAAAAGTATCATTTGAATTTCATATCTTTTGTTCTAAAGTTAAATTAGACACCAAGTCTAATCATAAGCAAATAACCCCCACATTTCAAATGTGATCTCAAAAATATTTTTCAAGTATTTGAAAATAGTTTTTCCACATATTTTAATGTTGGAAACATTATTCTACGAAAAAATTATAGTGCTGCAATTCTCTTTGACAATGTTTACACAATGTCAAAGGTCATTCCATAGAGACACAAAATCACAAATTTTAAGTCACTGGTATTTTTTTCTCTATCATAAATAGACATTTCACTTAGTATTTTAAATATTAACAATAAGGACAAAACAAATTTGTTCAATTTATTTCTATGTTACATTGAAGTTTATAGAAAATCAAAAGTACAACACTGACTTATTATGTGAAGTTTTCATATTCTTCAAACCAATTGCATAGTCCAATTTATCTAGAGTATAAATCACAAAAGTTTTTAGTCTACAAAAATCAGATACACTAACATTTCTCATGGAATACAAAACTACAAAAGTCTTTTTTTTTTCTCCAAACAGAATAACACATATTCTTTATCACATAGAAATGTTTTTCTTATCAAATAGTCTTCCAACTACAACAATTTGACATACTATTTTATCAAACAAAAATATGCATCTCTCATTTTTGCAAACTAAAGAATTTTTAAAGCAACAATATCTGCGAAGTAAAATTCATTCCATAATATATAATTTGCAAATCTTTTTCCATTGATACACATAATAAAAAAATAAAAAATCAAAGATGATTACTCTTAGAAACTATTTTCCTCCTTAGATGATTTAATAAGAAGGTTACCTGGTAATCTTTAAACGGAAAACCATAATTTTTTTTTGTTACATTCTCACTTTGACTTTGCTAAAACAAAGCAATGAATCATGGAGAAATAATGCATTTATCTTCTACTTCCATGATCAGATTCTCTCAATTAGAAGAATAAAAAAAACTACTAACAGTATAATAATTTCCTTAAGATTGTTGTTCATCTTGTATTCCAAACATACCTAGAACAAAACTTTGAACATCTTTGTGAGAAAACAAAGTTTAAGAACATTTTCACAACTAGAAAATTAAAACTAGTAGCAAAACTATATTCAGAAACAGATTTAAACAAAAATATGCGAAATATTTTTCTTAAAGAAGAATAGTTGTTAATATGTGTCTAAAGAATCTTACTGATTCCAACAAACTTTGCAGAAACACGAAGTTACCAAGTTTAATGAACCACTGAAGAACAAAAGAACAGAAAAACTGAAATTAATTCACAAATCTAAAGTTTGTAAAACACGTACTAGAATCTGGAAAAAATTTTAATAGGAAAAAGATCAAGTCCACTGAATTCACAGTGCTCCCTTAAGGAAATTATTCTCCTCTAATAATCGAGGTTTGATTTGGAGTATGACCTCCCAGGGTAAAATGATCTCAATCACCAGAGTATAGATACCAAAAACTTTGGTGTCAGCGAACCACTCAACGGCAGTAAAGTACACTTGGAATACTATATTAAGTATTTGAAGAAGAAGTCCATAAAAATTCTATTTAAAATGAGAGGAAATCCCTCAATTTATAGAAAACAAAGGATAGTGCGAAAAGATTCTTATTGTGCCTTACAGGAAAAGTCACAAACCTTTGGAAAAGTCACAATCTTTCAGAAAGGTCATCATCTTTCCATAAAATTCACAACTTTCCATAAAAGTCACAACTTTTCATAAAAGTCGCAACTTTTCATAAAAGTCACAACTTTTCATAAAAATTGCAACATTTCATAAAAGTCACAACTCTTCATTTTCCATTCACACCTTTTTAAAATCCAACATGATTATACTGGAATGTGGCAATCGATTCCATATTTATGTCAAAGCGTAGCAACCAATCCAAGTTAGTATGTCAGAACGCAACAACCGATCCATTCAACAAGCCACAATCACAATCAGAATCACAAGTATATTCTCAAATCATACTATCAAGTCTTGATTCATGGCATTCATATATCTTATTACAACTAGTGTGATCAATAATGCAATATTCGCACGCATACGCATACACACATTGTAATGAAGTAAGAACAAACATATATCTCACAGTCAAATGCATTGTAAAACAACAATAATAGTGTAATATATACAAAACACTTAAAATAGTAAATAACAACTCAATTTGTTAAAGAAATGCTATAACAAACTCAAATTTACTCATATAATAAAGTAATATAGTTTTTGTGGGAGATTCTCTAGTCGAAAATCACCACTACGAGCTTAATTAGTGATACAAAGTCTTACCCATCCTTCTAGAAATGTCCTATACTTTGCCGTCTTATAGGGCGTCTTAACTAAATGGATCAACTACTCTATGCTAAAAAGCACTTAAGGAGTCATCTAAAAAGTATGATCATTTACTACCCATTATGGCTACTCCCAAAATGTACTTTGCTCATATTTTTGAAACAAAACTCTTTCTTTAGTTTGAGATAATTACTCAAAACTTAGCTTGAAAACTCTCTTGGAAATCAATGTTTCCCTTTCTTGTTCAAATGTTGAAAAAAATGTAAACTTTTAGGAATAGTTAGTTCCCTTATAACTTTTAAGAAATGAACTCTCAACTCTTTACTCTTTACTTAACTCAAAACTTAAGTCTTAAAACAAAGTTAAAACATTTTTGGAAGACTTTTAAAAACTTTATGAACTTTTCTGGACTAGTTGATTCTTAATTTCTAGACTTGACGCTTAACTTTCCTTGAATTGAAATATGGATTCAAGGTTCATGATCTCATGTTTATGGATGATTTACATTAGAGTGAATCAACTAGAAACCATAGGTTCAGCGGCTCTGAGAGGGGTGGCGCCCCAGGAACTACCCACGTGCCCCCCGACTTTTTTTCTCCGCTTTTCATCTATAAACCCTTTAAAATTCACTTAGTTATTTTCAAAACACTTAGAATTGATTATATCCTCAATATATACTAGATTTAATTCAAAATTACACATAAAACATGAATCAAATCTCAACAAAACTTCAACAACACAAACCACAAGAATTCAAACGAATTTCGACAAGAACTCAAAGGATTTTTTTAAACCCTAGCGTGAACTTCAACTTTTCTAAATTGACCAAAATCTGATTTTACCCCAATTAAACTCCTAAAAAACGAATTAAAATAATTCGATAAGGAAAAGACTAAAACACCCTTTCAAAATCTAGTTTTCTACTTTCCTTATTTGAATAATCCAACTTCAAATGGTTATATCTCACTCATACGAGCTCGGAATCGAGCAACTTGGCGGCGTTGGAAAGATTATTCCAAGATCTTTCCTACGTTACATGGAAATACACCTAACTCATCCTAATCTAGGAGTTATTGGTGTTTGAAATTGACCAAAAACTCAACTAAACATACTTAACAAATTGTCCAAATTTTTACATTCTTTCCAAAAATGACTTTCCATTTTAAATTTCTTCCTAGTTATTTCAACATGCGAGATTACAATTTACCTCTTAAAGAGGCTCTTATGAGAAGTTATCTCAATCCAAAGGGAGTATTTTTTACTTGAGCGTTGAGTTATATTTTTGGGAGTAATATTGAGCACCAATATTGTGAGTTAGGTTCATATTGACTTTCAGGAAATTCCCCATTGCCTTTGAGAATGGCTAACCTTAGGCTTTTTCTTACATCATTGGATATATTCACCATAAAGTTACATTTTTATTTTATCCTTCTCCCTGCATATAGTAAGTTTTTTCATGGCTCTTTTAGGGTTGGAAAATATATGTTCTAAAATCAAATTGAATGATACAAGAAGGTACCTTTGTTTTGTAATTTGATACATGTATAATACACATGTGGAGGGCTTCATTTTATTTTGAATGATAAAAATAACGATTATCTTTAATTATATAGCTCAGGATAAAATGTTTAACTTTAAGTACATATACATTAAGGACCCATTGCTATCATGTTTATATATTATATACATCTTATATTTTGGTATTGTTTGATTTCATTATATTGTACCAAATACACATGAATATTACTAAAATCTCTCATGTCTAGCAATATAGATTTTCCTAAACAACATCTGAAAGTTTAAAAATATCACAATAAATAACTCAGTCAGTTAGACAACATACTTTTCCTTTCTTTATATGGAATATTTGGCTACATAAATTTAATAAATTCCACACCTTGTTTGGTTTGTATTATATTGTTTGTCTAAATATGATGTTTTGATTCTTACTGAAATTTATTTTGTTAATCAAAATACAATTTTTTCATTGTTTTTATTTTAAGTTTAACTTAGAGCTCATCTTTGAGCTAAGGTAATACTGGTTCACCGAAGCCTTGACCCATATAATCAGAAATAATTATTTTACTATTGTTAAAAAGAGTTGCACTTTATTATTTTGACGTATTAATTGCTACTCAAAGATAATTTTATTTTTCTTTAGGTCAAACACAAATTGTTTTTATCAGTATGTACTTTTATCAGTTTAACCATGTGTACATATATTCATTCCACTTGACACATTTAATTTTTTGTTGGTGGCGTGATTTTTTTTTAAATAGACAGAAGAATGAATCTTGCAATTGTTTGGATAGTTCAAAGATGTCTTTTGTTCACTTATATGACACAGGGATGTACTTTAAGTTTAGGTCATACTTCAAAGATGATTTTAGAAAAAAAATCTCATTTACATTCGTGCATATCACTTCCCTTTATTTTTTCGAATAAGTATTAAAATGACGTGCTTTATTTTTTTTACGTCATATTGAGAATCGATATGTTGTTGTGCATATATTCAAACTCATAACACAATATTAAGTGACCTACCATGTAGTAGACTACAAATACTAATAGATAAAGTATTTTTAATAGAAATCATCAAACTACATGTATTACAAACCATTATTGAAATAAAATAGCAAAATCAAAGGAAATTAATGCACACATGATAATATAAATTTAAACCTTCATTTTGTTGCATGGTTCATTGATGAAAGATACTATCAAAGTTGATTCATTTATAATATACTAGATTAGCTATCTTCATTTTCTGGGGGGCTCTGAGGAAGACGAAGTTCCAATTTCTAGCTTCTTCAATTGGTCTTTTAAGTAACCCTCGGCAATATTTGATGTAGTTTCAAATGTGGTCAGATTCTAGGCATTGATTTGGTCAATGGACTCCCACCAACATTTTTCTCTAATATTGTCCATTTGTTCTAAAGAACGTATTTTTTTCCTTTTCAGCTGCTTCTCTTGCTTCTAGTTCATTTAATTTGATGTTGTTTTCAATTGCGCGCGATGTCGCGACTCAACCTACCGGGTCGTGTGGGCACCTGCTCCAACACCTAAGTTGGAGAACTCTCGACTCCCACTCTTTGAAACATGCAAAGATTAAAGAAAAATGGAGATAAATGAAACAACAGAGTTTTATAAATAAGAACCTTTAAAATGATTTATGTTAACTGTATAGTAATTAACACCGCCAAGGATTTAGTCTGAACAGGTTCAAGAGCTACTAAGAATACAACATACATGATAATGAAAAGACAGAGCTCCCACCACGCGGAAGGAAAGATAGAATTTGTTGGAGAATTTCTTGATACATGGCATTTATATATCTGATTTATAACTAGTGTGATCAATAATGCAATATATTCACACATACACCGTATACACATATTATAATGAAGCAAGAACAAACATATATCTCACACTCATGACATCACAACCATCACCTCAACCCTATTCAACAAACTAGGGCTTTCTCCTATGGTATATGACTAAGGTAAAACTTATGAATACACGTAAAATCAATCCTTTCTTGGTGCACAAAAGCCTACTCATGCACTCTATTGTCAATTTTAACATACTACGCAGTGAATAACAAATTTGAAACTACTCAATAAAATAAACCTAGCCTACCTGGGCTCAACAGTTGCACAAACTTCTTTCCTTCGATTCTCGTTCCCGGGCTCTGTGACAGTGATCTTGACTGGAAATTTACAATCGGTCGATCTTATTTAGCTAGAAACCTCCTTCTCAGTCCTTCCTAAGTTTAAATTAGCTTTTAGGGATTTGTAGGGTGGTTTACATCTGAATTAGGATTTTTAGAAAGAAAGAGAGAAAAAGATTTCACATTGTTTACATTATGTCTCGCCTATCTTGCTAAGGCGCCAGTTTACCCTGTTGTGGTGTTACTTCCCTAGTGGCATATGGTCCGCCCTAATGGGATAGTGGCTTAGTAATTTTCCAAAGTTTTGTTTTTCTTAAATAACAACGGTTCGGATTGTTAAAATAGATATAAAAAATCTACCCGTATTTTGGAGTGATACTAAACTAACATATGAGTCCATCGCGGAACCACGAAGAGAGGTGACTCTTTAACTTTAAGCACAACACTTTTATACTCAAGGGAAAGGTTAGGAAAAAGAGGCAATGCACTGAGAAAAAAATGTGTTCCACTACACAGCTTGACCCCACCAAAGCGGTATCCCTTTAGCTAAGGCAGAGCCTGTGGTGAGGGATCACCCGTTGAATTGAGGGATCGAAGGCAGAAAAGGGGGAAAAAGAGACATTTCTCCGTTTCTCCCTAAACTTTCAAAACTATCCAAAAATCTTGTTTATCACTCTACTCGAAAAGCCAAAGCAAGGTAATTCTCTTGTTCATTATGCTCTTTTACTTCAATACTTAATTAACAACAATTGCATGTCGCTACATAATCAATTTTAAAGTGACTTTTTAGGTAGTTACTCAAAGATGAACTTAGGTTTCTAGTTTGATAGAAAAATGTAGCATGGATACTTTCCTTACGTCCCCAACTTCTCCACAATATCCTGCGCGTAAGAATTTTGCAAAACTATGGTCAAATCGGTACCAAAACGAGTGGAGGTAGTTGAAAGGTCTCTTCGATATATAACTCAGATTTGGGCACTGCTTAGGATCTAAGATACTTAATATACTTTAGTTGCTGAAATTCTATGAAAAACAGGGATTTTTGGGACTACTTGCCCCATGATTGTGCTTGGTGTTCGTCTAGTGACCTTCATCCCGTTATATCGGCCTCCCTCTTCCTGCTATGGCATGTTTTAGGCTGCTATAGAAGGATCTCGTGGGGTAGTGGCCTGAGTTCCTCAACTTAAAAAAATTATCTCTTCCTTTTTAACCTTAAATTGTCTAAATCCTAATGTGTTCTAACATATATCTTCAGACCCTTGCAAACTTTTATTAATGGCATGTTGAAATTTAGAAAATATGTTTTTTGTTTGATTTTCCAATATTGTTAGTCGATAAAGATTCCATGACTTTCAAAATAACAAGTTATGTCATGAGAGGGGCTTCATTAATTAAACTGGAGGAAAAGGTGTCTACCTCCTATGCTCGCCTAATAGAGTTTGGATGAGCTCTACTGATCGAGGCTCCTCCTGCCGCATATGCCAATTGGGTGAGAGAGTTTTATGTTATCCTACGACGGTCTGTTGGGATGATCTCCATCTTCTAATTTGCATTTGAGGAGTTAACATGCCCCCAAATGCCACTGCCATTATTAAGGTACTAGAGTTGCCCGAGTCCTCAAACGTAGTGTACAAGGCTAAAATGAGGGAGATGGATCTGGGTTGGCTAAGAGACAAACTTGTGGATCATGCACGTCGGGACAAAGTCTATTAGCATACTAGTGAGAGTATTATTAGTGCGTACTGGTCAACAAATACTAAGAGGTGGCTTCACTTGGTTTCTAGGACGATTCGCCTATTGGGCAACCGTACACATGTGACATTCTCTCGGGCCTTGATGGTGGCGTGCGCGGTTCTAGGTATCGGATTCTTTGGGTCACTTTTGACTCTGGGAGTGCAATGACTTTCTTGGTTAGCAGCTCGTCAAGAATTACAGGAACGTCAGAGTCCAGATAGAGATACTTTTTTTCTTGTAACTCATTCAAAGTAGATTGATTTTTCACTTCTCTCATTTGCTGATCTGCTACAATCTCTTTGAAATTTTGTCTACCGGAGGCTTTCAATAGAAGTTGTGATTACCGTCGTGGACTCATTAGTCGTGTAGTTTAACGACTCTTCGAATTATATGTCTTCTTTTTTTGGATCAAAGACATGTGATATCTTTCCATGGCTTGCAATTCTCAACTCCATGTCATGAGCGTGTGTAGCTAATTCTTCAAAAGTTTGAGGCTTAATTCTTTGAATAATATATACAAAGGCCCCAATGTATTCCTTGTATACAAATTTTGACTGCAGAGATTTCAGAAAGTTGATCCTTGTAATCTTAGCTCAGCATTTGCCAACGATTGATGTAGTCCACAACGAGTTCATCCTTATCTTATTTTGTGTTTATCAATTCCATCATGCTCACTGTATGGCGATAACTGTAGAAACGATTGAGAAATTGATTTTCTAGTCGTCCCCAACTATCAATTGATTCAGGCTCCAAGTCCATATACCAATCAAAGGTGTTTTCTTTTGAAGAACAAACAAATTGCTTTATAAGAAGATCATAATGTGTACCATCACTTCTACAAGTCTCGACGAAATGTGCAATATGTTGCCTCAGATTTCCCCTACCATAAAATTGCTGTAATTTTGGTGGTTGATATCCAATTAGCATTAGTAAACCCTTGATTTGCTTAGAATACGACTTTGAATATCCTAAGGGACTTTTTGACGGACCACCATATTGAGCTTTAATTGTGTTTATGATCATATCTTGTAGTTGTTGAACTGTTAGAGTGGCAATTGAAGCAGACTATTTTGCGCTTTGAGAGTCATTTGACTTGTTGAGAGAATCATATCAACTTTTTTTTTAATTTTTTGATTGTGATGTGACTCTATAGAGTGTAGAGATCTAACTTACTCATAAGTTTCGCAATTTGAAGATTTTTGTCATTAATAGAATTCTTCAAGGCTTCAATGGTTTGCTCCATCATTGTGAACTTCTCGTCCATGTCAGTTGTGTCAACCATAAAGGAGTTAGCCTTTGTTGAAATTGAAAAATCTGTTGAACATTTAGATTCACCAAAGTTGAAGCCAAAGTGAAAAAGTTCATTAAACAATTTTGATGCGATGTTGCCCCTGAGGATTGAAGTTTTGAGTGTCATTCGATACTTGCTCTTTCTTGGTATCTCCAAAGAGGTGAAATATTCAGATCAATTAAAAACACTTGTCTTGAACTTGCATCGAGTGATTGGATCGACATCACTAAAATCAACAAATGTGGCAACACTAGAGTCCTTGCATGAAATATCATTGAAATATCATTGATCTTCTTGAAGGCCATTGCAGAGTTGAACTTGTTGTGCTTTTTTTTTGTAGGAGGAAGATATGAAGAGAAAAATTGGTCCCACTGGGCGTGCCAAATTTGTTCTTAACAAACTTTCATAAGCGCGGAAAATTGACTGCAAACAAAATAAATAAAAGAATAGTGCAATTTTATTAATGAATTCAGTAGCGTATTTCTCGAATGTAGGATGATGTAGACCTCCTTGAGATGTATTTGATCTCCAGGAATGTCGGAAAGCACTTCGTCGTTGCAAGCTGATCTTCGGGAACAACTCCATTGATCAATCCTTTGAAGAGCTATGTAATTGATGTTTTAGCTTATGTAGACCTTCTTGAGAAGTATTTGATCTCCGAGAACGTCGGGAAGCGCTTCGTCATTGCAAGTTGATCTCCGGAAAGAACTCCGTTGATCACTCCTTCGAAGAGCTATGTTGTTGATGTTTTATTTTTCTCCAATTGCAGAATGCTTGTTGAAGTGTTTTTCCCTTCTTGAATGTCATGTCCATCCCCTATTTATAGTTGTAAGGGGTGGACAAGGTTTCTTATGATTGGTCAAAAGATGTAATTTTGACACTTGGCGCATTGTGATTTGTTCTTGCATTTGACTGGGACTACCACCTCATTTGGACACCGGCCTCACCTTGTTAGTCTTTGATGTCTAGTCAGTATTGCACGTGGCATGAGTTTGGACTGCAATGTGAAATGGACCTAGGACTTGAATTTGATAAAAATGGACTTATTCATTTGTAAAACCCAAATTAATCATTCAACCCAAATAAACATGGATTTAATCCAAATTTTGTATGAATTAAATCCAATAAAATTTGTATGTCTACACATCTATTGTAGATGGAATAGCTTGAATTCGTTATATCTTGAAATGCCTTAAATATTACTTTTTTATGTTATTTTTCATGATTGTTGAGTGATCGTCTTTTTACTTTTTATATATGAAAGAATGATGTGTGTCGAAAATTAAGAGAAACTATTTCAAGCAAAATGCAGAATTATGGAGATTTATTTGGCTACTTTGGATAAGGGATGAGATTGAATAAGATAAGAATATCGCATACATGAGTCTTTTATATTTAAATCATCACGTATCATTTTAAAAAATAAGAAATAAAACAAATATCACCTAGCTAGCTACAAAATAAGTCGAGTTAAAAAAACAAGCTAGAACTGAATATCTCCCGAGATAGAGGAGTTACTCGATATATATTATTTAGAGAAATTGTCTATAATAGCAAATTATTAATTTAAATTAAATGCTATAAATGTACTTTGATTTAATTGATCCTATAGTAAACTATTGTTATTTTCGTCTCTCTCCCTGCTGGAATCTCGCTTGCCACTCTCGTTTGGTGGTAGTCTCACTCGCCTCTCTCACTTTTATACAAACACAAATGTATAAAATGATTTGTGTTTGTATAAAGCGAGAGAAATTGTATCTATACATATATTTTCGTTGCCCTCTCTCCCTCTCCCAGATCTCGCTCGCCACCCTCTCCTCTCTCGCTTATACAAACAGAAACGAAATGTATGATTTGTGTTTCTGTTTGTATAAAGCGAGAAAAAATGGTATATAAGCATGCAAAGAAGATAACTCAAAAATCACAAAAATAACATTAAAAAGTAATATTTAAGGTATTTCAAGATAACGAATTCAAGCTATTCCATCTACAATATATGAAAAATAAATCACTTTTATGACATAATAATGGAAAAAAATACAAAAGAATAATAAATATTAATATATCACTCAAATTATGTTAAGCAAATAAAGAAAATATAACATCTCAAATTAATATATGTATGATTAAAGTAAATTAATAGATAAATCATACTCACAAATAGATGTCCATGCTCAAGTGCTTACCTTTTCAAAAGATAATTATCAAACCAAACATAGTAATTAAACTCTAATGAGTATATGTACATCTACTTGCTCCAAAAAAGCAAATTAGAAACTGAAAATAAATATTTGCTCCACATAATTTTACTTACCGATCAGTCAAAAGGATTACAATTTTAATTTTCCTCATCTTCCATAGATCTATTTCCTTTCCTTCATCCATTTTTATATTTGTATATCATACCATCAAAACAAACATAGAGTAATGTCGTTTTCATGGTGCTTAGAAGTATATAAAACTGCTCTAAGTTTGGGAAGAAAAGAGAAGGAGATCGATGGATTACGGATTTCCGGCCAAGATCACCGTCACGGAGCCCGGGAACAAGAATCAAAGGCAAGAACTCTGTGCAGCTGCTTAGCGGGTAGGCTAGATTTTTTTAATTGAATAGTTTCAAGTATGTTATTCACTGTGTAGTATGTTGAAATTGACGACAGAGTGTATGTGTAGATTTTTGTGCACCGAGAAAGGATTGATTTTGAGTGTATTTGTGTGTGTGACCTTAGTCGTACACCGTATGACAAAACCCTAGTTTGTGGAGTAGGGTTGAGGTAATGGTAGTGATGTTATGAGTGTGAGATATATGTTTATTCTTAATACGTGTATCCGTATAAATGTTGCACTATCGATCACACAAGTTTTAAATAAGATAAGTGAATACCATGAATTATGATTTGAGAATATACTTGTGATTGTGGTTGTGACTTGTTGAATGGATCATGTATTGCATTTCTACACTCTAACTTGGATCGATTTCTACGTTTCGACATAAACATTGGATAAAATATCACAATTCTGATATACTAACATTTTGAATATGGGTTTGATGAGAGGACCATTGACTCGTACTAATTATTGATAATGTGGAATTGGGTGCGTTCCCTGAATTGATTGTTATGTTGTACATTATGTTCTTATATGTGGGGGTTGGTCGGGTTCGTAGTGGTTTATCGTGAGCGGTTGGTCGGGTTCGTAGTGGTATTTATATTCAGAATTTCCCTAAGGGATTGAGTGATGGGTGTAATAATGAACGAGGTAAGTAAGAGGTTGAAGGCAAGTGAACTAGTTTGATATTAATATCCGGGAAGGTAAGGGTAGTCAAAATAGAAAGGCGGAGGAAGGATTAGTCTTATTACATGTTTCACCAGTTGATTTCTTATATTATGTAGTGGGTATTCGGGCTGACCGGTGATGTCAATCACTATGTTTTGTTTGTAATGATACTATTCTTGGTTTGCCTTTTTGACGTAGTCTGGATGCAGGGTCGGTGATGTCTCATTAGGTGAAGACTAAGAAATTCTTCAACAGATTCTATCATTCCTTCCGCATGGTGGGAGTTGTGTCTTTTCATTATCATATATGTTGTATTCTTAATAGCCCTTGTACTTGTTAAAACTAGATCCTCGGGGGTGTAAATTATTTTACAAATGTTAACATCATTTTAAAGGGTCTCATTTATAAAACTTTTTTATTTAATTTATCTCTGTTTTTCTAATCTTTGCATGTTTCTATGAGTGGGAGTCGAGAGTTCTCCAACTTAGGTGTTGGAGCAGGTATCTGCACGGCCCGATGGGTTGAGCCATGACATCGAGCGCGCACGTGTGGATGTATTTATCACATTTTTCTTTTCATAAATGATAGATATATTATTTTTGATTGAGCAAATTGAAAATCTGATTTAGTTACATAAAATAATTGATATATTATTTTTGTATAATTAATGATCCATTAAATTACATTCATGATGATTAATCATTAATGAGTAAATTTTATTTAGTATATTCAATAACTAATCGCTTATACTCTACTGAAAATTTGTAGTAAACTTTACTCCTGAACTCACTTCAAACTATCAAAATTAAATTAAGGAAATTTTTTTACCAAACGATTCTCAATGAAAACACAGTAAATGAGGTTCATGTGAAATATAAACATGAACAACAACTAAAATATTTCAATGCATAATATTTAAAAACTCGTATTCAAGAATTTAAAACTCAGAATCAATAATATTACTCATCTCTGGGATTCACGAAACAAAGGGTATAATCCTAGATTAATATTTTACTAACTGAATTTAGATGTAGGGCGCGGGGACGAACTGTAACATCCCAAAAAATTTTGATCTAAGATTCGAATCGTCTTTAGTTGTGAGTAGATTTTACGGAGGAATTTAGATTTTCATAGGTGCCAAGGTCGCAATACGTAGCAACTCGAGTTCCAAAAAGAACTGGAGAGAAATTTGTTCAAGTAATATGTAAATTATTTTAAGATTTGTGTCAATTTTAAATGACCATAACTTTTAGCATAAAATATGTTAGGTGGCCCATGAGGTATCAAATCGGAGATCTTTGTATCGTCTTTCCAATGTCACTGAGTTTGTTAAAATCTGAGATCGTGAAGGTGATATGATTGTTTGAGTGCAACGTCTCTAGGTAGGGCTTCTTAACCCAAATAAAGGAGGGGTTTTTAGTCTCTTCCTTACACCCACTCACCCTAAGCGTGAGTTACACCTATGTGAAAATTCTGATTTAGTTACATAAAAAAATTAAAATATTTTTGTATATGACTAAGGGTCCACTAAATTATATTCACAATGATTAATCATTAATCAATAAATTTTATTTGGTATACTTAGAGCCGTCAATATGGGCTAGGCCCGTTGGGCCGACCTGGCCTAACCCCGGATTTAATAGGGTTGGGCTAAAATTTTTGGAGCCCATTTAAGAAAAGACTTTTTATCCCGCCCTGAATAAGTCTGTTGATTTGATGGGCTTGAGAAATATAGATAGGGCCGGCTCGTGGGCCAATAATAATTAATTAAAAATATAATATAATATTAAATTTTAAAATTAGAGAGAGTCCAAATTCAAAATAATTAGGTTAATATTTTTATATATATATTTATACTTTTACTTGAAAAAAAAACTTAATAAATAGAGATTATTTCAGAGTCCTCCCTCCAAGCTTCGCTCTATAACACTCACCTTCCTTGTGGTTTACGATATTACGTCTACCTCCCTTATTTTCATTTTCTTGTAACCATTATTTAAACCTATTTAATATAAATTAATTTAGATTTGACAAATTTACCCTTATATATGAATGTTTAGATCTAATTTTTAATGATTTATCTTTATTCGTTGGATCATGTTTTCTTCTTTGCTTGTGTAAATGTTTAACTAGAACAAAATCTTATCGTTCTTATCGAATTTCTTTCTTGGGAAGTTCAATTTTGTCTTCTATTTTAAGAAATTATTGCCAGAAAATGATGGGTTATTATGGGGAATTTTTTTTACGTGAATTGTTAAGGTGAAATAGAGATAAAGAGTTAATATTTGGTGAAAATATGGGTCAGCTTAGTTGAAGACTTTGATTTTTGTTGGATTAAAAAAACAAGTCTTTGTATTAATTTATTTTTAAACTATTTTTCAAAAAAGTTATTTTTTATATAATATTTATTAATAAGAAGAAATTTATATAAAAAAAGAGTAAAATTGTCAAATCTATATTAATTTATATTTATTTTAAATAGGTTTAAAGAATGATTACAAGTAAATGAAAACAAGGTAGGTAGACGTAATATCGTAAGCCAAACGGGAGGTGAGTGTTACAGATCGAAACATGGAGGTATCTGAAATTATCCCTAATAAATATTATAAAAATAATTTTATATTGATTTGATTATCAAGTACTAACATTACATCATGTAATATTATTTTGTCGATATTTATTGTAATATTTTAAATTATAATTTAAAATTTAATTTAATAACTATAAAAAAAATATAATTTTTAAAAAAAGTGTGCTGGCCCGTCAGCCCACGTACGTATGGGTTGGGCCGACCATTTTATGGCCAACGTCAAAAATGGGCTAGCCAGGCCTGACCCTTAAAATGTCAAAGTCTGTACGGGTTAGCTCGGATGGGGTGGGCTATAGCCCATATTGACAGCTCTAGGTATATTCAACAACTTACCTTTTTTTGTTTGAATTTCAAATATATTTATGTTACCATAAAACACAGATTTTGAATATCAATTCAATATAAATTCTCTACCATAAATTCAACATAAAGAATGATTTACTCTCCATAGCAATATTGACTTAAAATTAAATGGATTACTTTCCATAATAATACTGACTTGAAATTAAATGGATTACTTTTCATAGCAATATTGACTTGAAATTAGAAGAATTTACTTTCCATAACAATATTGACTTGAAATTAAATTACTATTGTGAATAAATTTTTTATGTGTATATAAATACTCATGATGTTTTATTCTTTTTAACTCACATTGTTGGAAATCAATAGATTATATGGCATTCTAGAATGGAGGATAAGAAAACAGCAGGACGTCAAAAAATTCCAATAGAAAAACTACAAGATGAAACTAAGCGGAAAGTCGCATTTTCCAAACGATTGCCGTCCTTATATAAAATGCAAGTAAGATTGTAAGAGCTTGTAACGTCGATATTGGAATAGTTTCGTCTTGTCCGAGTGGTAGGACCCAATATTCATACGTTCACCCAACTACTGCTGTAGTCATTGATCATTTTGTGAACCCCACAATGGAATTAGATCTGGGTACGAGACTTGTTGCCGAAAATGCAAGGAATATTGCAATTGAAAACAACATCAGATTGAATGAACTAGAGGCAAGGGAAGCAGCTGAAAAGGAAAAAATACGTTCTTTAGAACAAATGAACAATGCTAGAGAAAAATGTTGGTGGGAGTCCATTGACTTAATCGATGCAGAGAATCTGACCACATTTGAAACTACATTAAATTTTGCCGAGGGTTTCTTAAAAGATCAATTGAAGAAGCTAGAAATTGGAACTTCGTCTTCCTCAGAGGCCCCCTCCAGAAAATGAAGATAGCTAATCTAGTATATTATAAATGAATCAACTTTGGTAGTATCTTTCATCAATGTCCTATGCAACAAAATGAAGGTTTAAATTCATACTACCATGTGTGTTAATTTCCTTTGATTTTGCTTTTTTATTTCAATAATGGTTTGTAATACATTTACTTTGATGATTTCTATTAAAAATACTTTATCTATTAGTGTTGTAGTCTACTACATGGTAGGTCACTTAATATTGTTTTATGAGTTTGAATATATGCACAACAACATATCGATTCTCAATATGACGTAAATTTTTTTTAAAGCAAAGTTATATGCACGAATGTAAATGAGTGTTCGTTTTTTCTTGCTAAATCATCCCTGAAGTATGACCTAAACTTAAAGTACATCCTTGTGTCATATAAGTGAACAAAAGACATCTTTGATCTATCCAAAATATTGCAAGATTCATCCTTCTGTCTATTTAAAAGAAAACTCATGTCACCAACACAAAATTAAATGCGTCAAGTGGAATGAATATATACACACATGGTTAAACTAGTCAAGTGATTTTTTTTTCTGGAAATTGAGGATTTAAATCATGTTCAGACAAAATGTATTCAAATTCTAAATATTCTTGTAAAAATATGGTCAAATACTACTCCAACATCAAATTTTCGAATAGAACATGCGCCCTAAATTTCCAACATTTTTGTACATTGTATAAAATGCAAATTGCATTGTAAAGTACATGCGCCCTAAATATTTTACTAAAGAAAATTTCTAAATAGTTGGATGTAATACTTTTAAAATAATTTTTTTCCATAATCTTTGTAACCATCACAACCTACAGTATAAATATTTCAAAACTTATGTATTGTTGCAAGTCAATTTACTTGATAATGCAAAAAATATATAAAGTAACAACACGCAAAATTTAAATTTCGAGAATGAAAGATTCATTTCCTATCCATATATTTATTCTTTTTAGGTAACTTTGATCTTCTCTTCGTGGCAAGACATGACCAATTTTTTTTTATTGATTTAATTAGTTTCTTAACATAAATAGATTGAAGGATGATTCTTGTTATTTTTTATATAGTATAAGGATGTTTTTTTCTCACCTAGATAATATAAGGATGTACTTTATATTTGAGTCATAGTTGAGGGATGATTTTAGATAATAACTCAACAAGAAAATCAAGTTATTTTGAAAAGTGTTCATTTTTCAAAAGTTCTTTTTTCATAAAAGTACCTATTGATAAAAAACAATTTGTGTTTGACCTAAAGAAAAATAAAATTATCTTTGAGTAGCAATTAATACGACAAAATGATAAAGTGCAAATCTTTGCAGCAATAGTAAAATAATTATTTCTTATTATATGGGTCCAAAGCATTGGCGAACCAATATTACCTTAGCTCAAATATGAGCTCTAAGTTAAACTTAAAATAAAAACAATGAAAAAATTGTATTTAGATTAACAAATAAATTTCAGTAAGAATCAAAACATCATATTTAGACAAACAATACAATATACAAACCAAACAAGGTGTTAATGATAGCAAGGTTGCTCTTTCCTTTGATTTAATTTAACGAAAAAGCTAAGATTCAGCATACATTACTCTAAGATCCATCAATATTTATTTATATACCATCATTGGATAAATAAATATATTCACCATAAAATTCATTTTTATTTTATCCTTCTCCCTGCATAGAAAGTTTTTTTTCATGGCTCTTTTAGGTTGAATATTGATGGATAAATAAATATTGATGGATCTTAGAGTAATGTATGCTGAATCTTAGCTTTTTCGTTAAATTAAAAGAAAGGAAAGAGCAACCTTGCTATCATTAACACCTTGTTTGGTTTATATTATATTGTTTGTCTAAATATGATGTTTTGATTCTTACTGAAATTTATTTGTTAATCTAAATACAATTTTTTCATTGTTTTTATTTTAAGTTTAACTTAGAGCTCATATTTGAGCTAAGGTAATACTGGTTCACCGAAGCCTTGACCTATATAATCAGAAATAATTATTTTACTATTGTTAAAAAGAGTTGCGCTTTATTATTTTGACGTATTAATTGCTACTCAAAGATAATTTTATTTTTCTTTAGGTCAAACACAGATTATTTTTATCAGTATGTACTTTTATCAGTTTAACCATGTGTACATATATTCATTCCACTTGACACATTTAATTTTTTGTTGGTGGCGTGAATTTTTTTTTTAAATAGACAGAAGAATGAATCTTGCAATTGTTTGGATAGTTTAAAGATGTCTTTTGTTCACTTATATGACACAGGGATGTACTTTAAGTTTAGGTCATACTTCAAAGATGATTTTAGAAAAAAAAACACTCATTTACATTCGTGCATATCACTTCCCTTTATTTTTTCGAATAAGTATTAAAATGACGTGCTTTAATTTTTTTTACGTCATATTGAGAATCGATATGTTGTTGTGCATATATTCAAACTCATAACACAATATTAAGTGACCTACCATGTAGTAGACTAGAAATACTAATAGATAAAGTATTTTTAATAGAAATCATCAAACTACATGTATTACAAACCATTATTGAAATAAAATAGCAAAATCAAAGGAAATTAATGCACACATGATAATATGAATTTAAACCTTCATTTTGTTGCATAGCACATTGATGAAAGATACTACCAAAGTTGATTCATTTATAATATACTAGATTAGCTATCTTCATTTTCTGGGGGGGGCCTCTGAGGAAGACGAAGTTCCAATTTCTAGCTTCTTCAATTGGTCTTTTAAGTAACCCTCGGCAATATTTAATATAGTTCCAAATGTGGTCAGATTCTCGGCATTGATTTGATCAATGGACTCCCATCAACATTTTTCTCTAATATTGTCCATTTGTTCTAAAGAACGTATTTTTTTTCTTTTCAGCTGCTTCTCTTGCTTCTAGTTCATTTAATTTGATGTTGTTTTCAATTGCAATGTTCCTTGCATTTTCGGCAACAAGTCTCGTAACCAGATCTAATTCCATTGTGGGGTTCACAAAATGATCAATGACTACATTAGTAGTTGGGTGAACGTATGAATATTGGTTCCTACCACTTGGACAAGACGAAACTATTCCAATATCGACGTTACAAGCTCTTACAATCTTACTTGCATTTTTATAAGGACGACAATCATTTGAAAAATGCGACTTTCCGCGTAGTTTCATCTTGTAGTTTTTCTATTGGAATTTTTTGACGTCCTGCTGTTTTCTTATCCTCCATTCTAGAATGCCATAAAATCTATTGATCAGTTGATTTCCAACAATGTGAGTTAAAAATGAATAAAACATCATGAGTATTTATACACACATAAAAAATTTATTCACAATAGTAATTTAATTTCAAGTCAATATTGCTATGAAAAGTAATCCATTTAATTTCAAGTCAGTATTATTATGGAAACTAATCCATTTAATTTTAAGTCAATATTGCTATGGAAATTAAATTATTCTTTATATTGAATTTATGGTAGAAAATTTATATTGAATTGATATTCAAAATCTGCGTTTTATGGCAACATAAATAAATTTGAAATTCAAATAAACAGGTAAGTTGTTGAATATACCAAATAAAATTTACTGATTAATGATTAGTCATTGTGAATATAATTTAATGGACCCTTAGTCATATACAAAAATATTTTAATTTTTTTTATGTAACTAAATCAGAATTTTTACATAGGTGTAACTCACGCTTAGGGTGAGTGGGTGTAAGGAAGAGACTAAAAACCCCTCCTTTATTCGGGTTAAGAAGCCCTATCTAGAGATGTTGCACTCAAAGAATCATATCACCTTCATACGAGCTGATATTTTAGCAAATTTGGTGACATTGGAAAGAGGAAACAAATATCTCCAATTTGATACCTCATGGGCCACCTAACTTATTTTATGCTAAAAGTTATGGTCGTTTGAAGTTGACCCAAATCTTAAAATAACTTACAAATTACTTGAAAAAATTTCTCTTCGGTTCTTTTTGGAACTTGAGTTGCTACGTACTGCGACCTTGGCACCTAAAAAAATTTAAATTCCTCTATAAAATCCTACTCACAACTAAAAATGATTCGACTCTTAGCTCAAAATTTTTTCGGGAGTTACATTTAGTCCTCGCGCCTTACATCTGAATTCAGTTAGTAAAAGATTAATCTAGTATTATACCCCAGAAATGAGTAATATTATTAATTCTGAGTTCTCAATTCTTGATATGAGTTTTTATATATTATGCATTGAATTATTTTAGTTTTTGTTCATGTTTATATTCCACATGAACCTCATTTACTGTGTTTTCATCGAGAATCGTTTGATAAATATTTTCCTTAATTTAATATTGATAGTTTGAAGTGAGTTCAAGAGTAAAGTTTAAAGTATCAATTTTCAGTAGAGTATAAGAGATAAGTTATTGAATATACTAAATAAAATCTACTGGTTAATGATTAATCATTATGAATATAACTTAATGGATCATTAATCATATAACAAAATATTTCAATTCCTTTATATAACTAAATCAGATTTTTAGCTAGCTCAAACAAAAAAAAATATCTATCATTTATGAAAAGAAAAATGTTTTTAATACATCCACTCTTGCGCGCGCGATGTCACGACTCAACCCACCGAGCCATGCGGGCACCTACTCCAACACCTAATTAGGAGAACTCTCGACTTCCACTTATTGAAACATGCGAAGATTAAAGAAAAACAGAGATAAATGAAATAACATAGTTTTATAAATGAGAACCTTTAAAATGATTTCGTGTTAACACTTGTAAAGTAATTAACACCCCCAACGATTTAGTCTGAACAGGTACAAGAGCTACTAAGAGTACAACATATATGATAATGAAAAGACACAACTCCCACCATGCGGAAGGAAATATAGAAATTGTTGGAGAATTTCTTCGTCTTCACCTAGACATCACCAATCCTGCATCCAGACAACGTCAAAAAGGCAAAACAAGAGTAGTATCATTACAAACAACATGTAGTGATAGACATCATTGGTCAACCTGAATACCACTGCTTCATATAAGAAATCAACTCGAGAAACATGCAATAAGACTTATTGTTCGTCTACCTTTTATGTTTTGACTACCCTAATCATTCCGTATATTAACATCAAACTAGTTTACTTGCCTTCAAACCCTTACTTACCTCGTTCGTTATTACACTCAATCCCTAAGGGAAATTCTGAATAAACATACCACTACTAATCCGGCCAACCACACATGGTACACCTTTACGTTCTCTTCATCTGTACTCAACTCATGACCCCTCACTACACGTATTGAGGTTAACTGTCCGTTTCATGAAACCATTCTCTAACCTCAACAGTGATACCCATGACTTCATTCTAATAACAAGGATAGCACCAGGACCCTTAGTTCCCCCTAATTATACTACTATCGAATTTGAACTTTACCATTCACCTTTTATTACACCACCGAATATCCCTCATTAATGCAAGCAATTACACGTATGATACAACTCAATGGCCCTCTCATGGAACCCACATCCAAAATACTAGCATACCAAAACGTGTTATCCGATCCAATGTTTTGTTGTTCATCTTGTATTACAAACATACTTAGAACAAAACTATGAACATCTTTGTGAGAAAACAAACTTTAGGAACATTTTCACAACTAGAAAATTAAAACTAGTAGCGAAACTAGATTCAGAAACAGATTTAAAAACAATATACGAAATATATTTCATAAAAAAGAATAGTTGTTAATATGTGTCTAAAGAATCTTACTGATTCTAACAAACTTTGCAGAAATACGAAGTTACCAAGTTTAATGAACAAGTGAAGAACAAAAGAATAGAAGAACTGAAATTAATTCACAAATCTAAAGTTTTTAAAACACATACGAGAATCTGGAAAAAGTTTTAATAGGAAAAAGATCAAGTCCACTGAATTCACAGTGACCCCTTAAGGAAATTATTCCTCTCTAGTATCCAAGGTTTGATTTGGAATATCACCTCCCAGGGTAAAATGATCTCAATCACCAGAGTATAGATACCAAAAACTCCGGTGTCAGCGAACCACTCAACGGCAGTAAAGTACACTTAGAATACTAGATTTAGTAGTTGAAGAAGAAGTCCATAAAAATTCTATTTAAAATGAGAGGAAATCCCTCAATTTATAGAAAACAAAGGATAGTGCAAAAAGATTCTTATTGTGCCTTACCGGAAAGGTCACAAACCTTTGGAAAAGTCACAATCTTTCAGAAAGGTAGTCACCTTTCATAAAATTCACAACTTTTCATAAAAGTCACAACTTTTCATAAATGTCGCAACTTTTCATAAAAGTCACAACTTTCCATAAAAGTCGCAACATTTCATAAAAGTCACAACTCTTCATAAAAGTCGCAACTCTTCATTTTCCATTCACACCTTTTTAAAATCCAACAATCCCCCGCATGAATGGGGAATGACTCGAAGACAGAGAAATGGACAAGTATGTATACTTTACAAGCAAGAATTAATTGCATCTGGATAAGTAGCTTTCCCCTTAGACTTTTCTTTGTGAACATATGTCGGATATACTTGGTCAATCGGTAGATGCGATATCTTTGAACCGCCGAACTTTGGTGTATACCTAGAGAACCATATGTCACACAATTAACCCTTTACCGTGTATGGTTCTTACGGTTGTGTTCGTTTTAGCCATGAACACCTCCTTGTTTCATGAGCGTATAGAGAGATAGACTTTTGACAATCATCTTCTTTGAAGCGGCTTACACTTCACACTCACATAGGTGATTCCTAATCGTGTTATCGCGTAGATACACTATTTGGTCAACTCTGCCAAACTTAGCAAATCATTAAAACCATTAAGCTTTATTAACTCATTAACAAGCCTTAATGTTGTATCCTTGTCCCTGAGCATTGTCTTCATCATTAGAATGAATTGAGTTTATTGACAATGTCGAACCGTCATTCACAACTTTATTTTTCTCCTTGAATCTAGCTCTTGGGATCTCCAGTCTCCTAGATAGAGTTACCGCCATGATGACTTGTCCTAAGCCGTAAATTCATTCCCTTAGATGATCTTTTAACTTTCTCTCTAGTTAGGCCTTTTTGTAAGTGGATCCGACACATTATCCTTTGACTTTACATAGTAAATTCTAATAATTCCACTAGAGAGTAGTTTTCTAATAGTATCATGTCTATGTCGTATATGATGAGACTTTCCGTTATACGTCATGCTCTATGCCCTACCTATTGCATCTTGACTGTGAAAGTGTATGCATACTAATGCTAATGGTTTGGGCCAAAATAGAATATCTATCAAGAAATTCCGGAGTCTTTTAACTTATTCTCCGACCTTATCTAGAGCACCTAGCTCAAAGATCATTGCAGAGCTAGCGATACATGTCTCTTTCGAATTATTTCTAAGAGACTGCTCCTCTATTAATAGTAAATACATATCCACTCGTGAATTTTACTTCATTCTTTCGATGATTCAATTTGCATCACTATGTCTTTCAATATTGTTGGATATTGTTATAATTCCAGACATAGTTTTAAGTATTATTTTAAATACTCCAAAACTCTATTTATTGTCATCTAATGAATTTATTTGGGATCACTTGTGAACGGACTCAGTTTAAAATAGCAAATGCTATATCTGATCGCACACACTATATGATATACATCATGCTTCCCAAAAATCTAGCACAATCCAATTGTGAGTCACTTTTGTTTTCACTCTTTTGAAATGCAAAGTTCACATTTATCGGACACTTGACAATATTGACATTCAAATATTTGAACTAGTTAAGTACCTTTTCAATGCAATGAGACCGTGAAATGCTAAACATTATGGAGTTCTACGAATTCTTATATCTAAGATCGCATTAGCAACTCCAATAATTTTCATTCCACTTGCTTTATAGCCTAGGTTTAGTAGCATTTATGTCATTAGTGTCTCTATTGATGATCAACATATCACCAATATACAAACAAACAATGACCTTATGATTTTAATGTGAACACGTTTATCACTTCCATCATTCTTCAATCCATTTGCCGACATGGTTTGATTGAATTATGTCATTTTTTTTGTGCTTCCATAATGTGACTTAACAAGTTCACATACTTTCTTTTATTTACCAGATACCACAAAATCCTCGGGTTGTTTCATGTAAATTTCTTCTTCCGATTCTACATTTAAGAAAGTTCTTTTCACATTCATTTGATGAATTTGGAGGTCATATATCTCATTTATAACTAGTGTGATCAATAACGCAATATATTCACACATACACCGTATACACATATTATAATGAAGCAAGAACAAACATATATCTCACACTCATGACATCACAACCATCACCTCAACCCTATTCAAAAAACTAGGGCTTTCTCCTACGGTATATGACTAAGGTAAAACTTATGAATACACGCAAAATCAATCCTTTCTTGGTGCACAAAAGCCTACTCATGCACTCTATTGTCAATTTTAACATACTACGCAGTGAATAACAAATTTGAAACTACTCAATAAAATAAACCTAGCCTACGTGGGCTCAACAGTTACACAAACTTCTTTCCTTCGATTCTCATTCCCGGGCTCTGTGACGGTGATCTTGACTGGAAATTTACAATCGATCGATCTTATTTAGCTAGAAACCTCCTTCTCAGTCCTTCCTAAGTTTAAAGTAGCTTTTAGGGATTTCTAGGGTGTTTTACGTTTGAATTAGGATTTTTAGAAAGAAAGAGAAAAAAAGTTTTCACATTGTTTACATTATGTCTCGCCTATCTTGCTAAGGCGCCAGTTTGCCCTGTTGTGGTGTCACTTCCCTAGTGGCATATGGTCCGCCCTAATGGGATAGTGGCTTAGTAATTTTCCGAAGTTTTGCTTTTCTTAAATAACAACGGTTCGGATTGTTAAAATAGATATAAAAAATTTACCCCTATTTTGGAGTGATACTAAACTAACATATGAGTCCATCGCGGAACCACGAAGAACGGTGACTCTTTAACTTTAAGCGCAACACTTTTATACTTAAGGGAAAGGTTAGGAAAAAGAGGCAATGCACTGAGAAAAAAATGTGTTCCACTACACAGCTTGACCCCACCAAGGCGGTATCCCTTTAGCTAAGGCGGGGCCTGTGGTGAGGGATCACCCGTTGAATTGAGGGATCGAAGGCAGAAAAGGGGGGAAAAGAGACATTTCTCCATTTCTCCCTAAACTTTCAAAACTCTCCAAAAATATTCTTTATCACTCTACTCGAAAAGCCAAAGCAAGGTAATTCTCTTGTTCATTATGCTCTTTTACTTTAATACTTGATTAACAACAATTGCATATCGCTACATAATCAGTTTTAAAGTGACTTTTTAGGTAGTTACTCAAAAATGAACTTAGGTTTCTAGTTTGATAGAAAAATGTAGCATGGATACTTTCCTTACGTCCCCAACTTCTCCACAATATCCTGGGCGTAAGAATTTTGCAAAACTATGGTCAAATCGGTACCAAAACGAGTGGAGGTAGTTCAAAGGTCTCTTTGATATATAACTTAGATTTGGGCACTGCTTAGGGGGTTATTTGCTAATGTGAATTTAGGATCTAAGATACTTAATATACTTTAATTACTGAAATTCTATGAAAAATAGGGATTTTTGGGACTACTTGCGCCATGATTGCGCTTGGTGTTCGTCTAGCGACCTTCATCCCGTTATGTCGGTCTCCCTCTTCCTGCTATGGCATGTATTAGGCTGCAATAGAAGGATCTCGTGGGGTAGTGACCTGAGTTCCTCAACTCAAAAAGATTATCTCTTCCCTTTTTGACCTTAAATTGTCTAAATCCTAATGTGTTCTAACATATATCTTCAGACCCTTGCAAACTTTTATTAATGTCATGTTGAAATTAGGAAAATATGTTTTTTGTTTGATTTTCCAATATTGTTAGTCGATAAAGATTCCATGACTTTCAAAATAACAAGTTATGTTATGAGAGGGGCTTCATTAATTAAACTGGAGGAAAAGGTGTCTACCTCCTATGCTCGCCTAATGGAGTTTGGATGAGCTCTACTGACCGAGGCTCCTCCTGCCGCATATGCCAATTGGGTGAGAGAGTTTTATGTTATCCTACGAAGGTCTGTTGGGATGATCTCCATCTTCTAATTTGCATTTGAGGAGTTAACATGCCCCCAAATGCCACTGCCATTATTAAGGTACTAGAGTTGCCCGAGTCCTCAAACGTAGTGTACAAGGCTAAAATGAGGGAGATGGATCTGGGTTGGCTGAGAGACAAACTTGTGGATCCTGCACGCCGGGACAAAGTCAATTGGCATACTAGTGAGAGTATTATTAGTGCGGACTGGTCAACAAATACTAAGAGGTGGCTTCCCTTGGTTACTAGGACGATTCGCCTATTGGGCAATCGTACACATGTGACATTCTCTTGGGCCTTGATGGTGGGGTGCGAGGTGCTAGGTATAGGATTCTTTGGGTCACTTTTGACTCTGGGAGTGCAATGACTTTCTTGGTTAGCAGCTCGTCAAGAATTGCAGGGACGTCAGAGTCCAGAAAGAGATACTTTTTTTCTTGTAACTCATTCAAAGTAGATTGATTTTTCACTTCTCGCATTTGCTAATGTGCTACAATCTCTTTGAAATTTTGTCTCCCGGAGGCTTTCATAGAAGTTGTGGTTACCGCCGTGGACTCATTAGTCGTGTAGTTTAACGACTCTTCGAATTATATGTCTTCTTTTTTTGGATCAAAGACATGTGATATCTTTCTATGGCTTGCAATTCTCAACTCCATGTCATGAGCGTGTGTAGCTAATTCTTCAAAAGTTTGAGGCTTAATTCTTTGAATAATATATACAAAGGCCCCAATGTATTCCTTGTATACAAATTTTGACTGCAGAGATTTCAGAAAGTTGATCCTTGCAATCTAAGCTTAGCATTCGCCAACGATTGATGTAGTCCACAACGAGTTCATCCTTATCTTATTTTGTGTTTGTCAATTCCATCATGCTCACTGTATGGCGATAACTGTAGAAACGATTGAGAAATTGATTTTCTAGTTGTCCCCAACTATCAATTGATTCAGGCTCCAAGTCCATATACCAATCAAAGGTGTTTTCTTTTAAAGAACAAACAAATTTCTTTATAAGAAGATCATAATGTGTACCAACACTTCTACAAGTCTCGACGAAATGTGCAATATGTTGCCTTGGATTTCTCCTTCCATAAAATTGCTGTAATTTTGGTGGTTGATATCCAATTAGCATTAGTAAACCCTCGATTTGCTTAGAATACGACTTTGAATATCCTAAGGAACTTTTTGATGGACCACCATATTGAGCTTTAATTGTTTTTATGATCATATCTTGTAGTTGTTCAACTGTAGAGTGGCAATTGAAGCAGACTATTTTGCGCTTTGAGAGTCAACTCACTTGTTGAGAGAATCATATCAACTTTTTTTTTGAGTTTTTAGATTGTGATGTGACTCTCTAGAGTGTAGAGATCTAACTTACTCATAAGTTGCGCAATTTGAAGATTTTTGTCATCAATAGAATTCTTCAAGGCTTCAATGGTTTGCTCCATCATTGTGAACTTCTCGTCCATGTAAGCTGTGTCAACCATAAAGGAGTAAGACTTTGTTGAAATTGAAAAATCTGTTTAACTTTTAGATTCACCAAAATTGAAGCCAAAGTGAAAAAGTTCATCAAACAATTTTGATGCGATGTTGCCCCCGAGGATTGAAGTTTTGAGTGTCATTCGATACTTGCTCTTTCTTGGTATCTCCAAAGAGGTGAAATATTCAGATCAATTCAAAACACTTGTCTTGAACTTGCGTCGAGTGATTGGATCGACATCATTAAAATCAACAAATGTGGCAACACTAGAGTCCTTGCATGAAATATCATTGAAATATCATCGATCTTCTTGAAGGCCATTGCAGAGTTGAACTTGTTGTGCTTTTTTTTGTACGAGGAAGATATGAAGAGCAAAATTGGTCCCACTGGGCGTGGCAAATTTGTTCGTAACAAACTTTCGTAAGCGCGGAAAATTGACTGCAAACAAAATAAATAAAAGAATAGTGCAATTTTATTAATGAATCGTGTGTGTACAATTCTGTTGTTCTCTTGATTCTTCTCTCCTAAGTTTCTCCATGATTCCAGGGCCTTCAGTAGCGTATTTCTCTAATGTTGGATGATGTAGACCTTCTTGAGATGTATTTGATCTCCAGGAATGTCGGAGAGCACTTCGTCGTTGCAAGCTGATCTTCCGGAAGAACTCCGTTGATAAATCCTTTGAAGAGCTATGTAATTGATGTTTTAGCTTATGTAGACCTTCTTGAGAAGTATTTGATCTCCGAGAACGTCGGGAAGCGCTTCGTCATTGCAAGTTGATCTCCGGAAAGAACTCCGTTGATCACTCCTTCGAAGAGCTATGTTGTTGATGTTGTATTTTTCTCCAATTGCAGAATGCTTGTTGAAGTGTTTTTCCCATCTTGAATGTCATGTCCATCCCCTATTTATAGTTGTAAGGGGTGGACAAGGTTTCTTATGATTGGTCAAAGGATGTCATTTTGACACTTGGCGCATTGTGATTTGTTCTTGCATTTGACTGGGACTACCACCTCATTTGGACACCGGTCTCACCTTGTTAGTCTTTGATGTCTAGTCACTATTGCACGTGGCATGAGTTTGGACTTCAATATGAAATGGACCTTGGATTTGAATTTGATAAAAATGGACTTATTTCTTTGTAAAACCCAAATTAATCATTCAACCCCAAATAAACATGGATTTAATCCAAATTTTGTATAAATTAAATCCAATAAAATTTGTATGTCTACACATATATTGTAGATGGAATAGCTTGAATTCGTTATATCTTGAAATGCCTTAAATATTACTTTTTTATAATATTTTTCATGATTGTTGAGTGATTGTCTTTTTACTTTTTATATATGAAAGAATGATGTGTGTCGAAAATTAAGAGAAACTATTTCAAGCAAAATGCAGAATTATAGAGATTTATTTGGCTACTTTGGATAAGGGATGAGATTGAATAAGATAAGAATATCGCATACATGAGTTTTTTATATTTAAATCATCACGTATCCTTTTAAAAAATAAGAAATAAAACAAATATCACCTAGCTAGCTACAAAATAAGTCGAGTTAAGAAAACAAGCTAGAACTGAATATCTCCCAAAATAGAGAAGTTACTCGATATATATTATTTAAGGAAAATTGTATTTAATAGCAAATTATTAATTTAAATTAAATGCTATAAATGTACTTTGATTTAATTGATCCTATAGCAAACTATTGTTATTTTCGTCTCTCTGCCTGCTGGAATCTCTCTTGCCACTCTCGTTTGGTGGTAGTCTCGCTCGCCTCTCTCACTTTTATACAAACACAAATGTATAAAATGATTTGTGTTTGTATAAAGCGAGAGAAATTGTACCTATACATATATTTTCGTTCCCCTCTCTCCCTCTCCCAGATCTCGCTCGCCACCCTCTCCTCTCTCGCTTATACAAACAGAAACGAAATGTATAATTTGTGTTTCTGTTTGTATAAAGCGAGAAAAAATGGTATATAAGCATGCAAAGAAGATAACTCAAAAATCACAAAAATAACATTAAAAAGTAATATTTAAGGCATTTCAAGATAACGAATTCAAGCTATTCCATCTACAATATATGAAAAATAAATTACTTTTATGACATAATAATGGAAAAAAATACAAAAGAATAATAAATATTAATATATCACTCAAATTATGTTAAGCAAATAAAGAAAATATAACATCTCAAATTAATATATGTATGATTAAAGTAAATTAATAGATAAATCATACTCACAAATAGATGTCCATGCTCAAGTGCTTACCTTTTCAAAAGAAAATTATCAAACCAAACATAGTAATTAAACTCTAATGAGTATATGTACATCTACTTGCACCAAAAAAGCAAATTAGAAACTGAAAATAAATATTTGCTCCACATAATTTTACTTACCGATCAGTCAAAAGGATTACAATTTTAATTTTCCTCATCTTCCATAGATCTATTTCCTTTCCTTCATCCATTTTTATATTTGTATATCATACCATCAAAACAAACATAGAGTAATGTCGTTTTGATGGTGCTTACAAGTATATAAAACTGCTCTAAGTTTGGGAAGAAAAGAGAAGGAGATCGATGGATTACGGATTTCCGGCCAAGATCACCGTCACGGAGCCCGGGAACAAGAATCAAAGGCAAGAACTCTGTGCAGCTGCTTAGCGGGTAGGCCAGATTTTTTTAATTGAATAGTTTCAAGTATGTTAGTCACTGTGTAGTATGTTGAAATTGACGACAGAGTGTATGTGTAGATTTTTGTGCACCGAGAAAGGATTGATTTTGAGTGTATTTGTGTGGGTGACCTTAGTCGTACAGCGTATGAGAAAACCCTAGTTTGTGGAGTAGGGTTGAGGTAATGGTAGTGATGTCATGAGTGTGAGATATATGTTTATTCTTAATACGTGTATCCGTATAAATGTTGCATTATCGATCACACAAGTTTTAAATAAGATAAGTGAATACCATGAATTATGATTTGAGAATATATTTATGATTGTGGTTGTGACTTGTTGAATGGATCATGTATTGCATTTCTACACTCTAACTTGGATTGATTTCTACGTTTCGACATAAACATTGGATAAAATATCACAATTCTGATATACTAACATTTTGAATATGGGTTTCATGAGAGGACCATTGACTCGTACTAATTATTGATAATGTGGAATTGGGTGCGTTCCCTGAATTGATTGTTATGTTGTACATTATGTTCTTATATGTGGGGGTTGGTCGGGTTCGTAGTGGTGTATCGTGAGCGGTTGGTCGGGTTCGTAGTGGTATTTATATTCAAAATTTTCCTGAGGGATTGAGTGATGGGTGTAATAATGAACGAGGTAAGTAAGAGGTTGAAGGCAAGTGAACTAGTTTGATATTAATATCCGGGAAGGTAAGGGTAGTCAAAACAGAAAGGCAGAGGAAGGATTAGTCTTATTACATGTTTCACCAGTTGATTTCTTATATTATGTAGTGGGTATTCGGATTGACCGGTGATGTCAATCACTACGTTTTGTTTGTAATGATACTATTCTTGGTTTGCCTTTTTGACGTAGTCTGGATGCAGGGTCGGTGATGTCTCATTAGGTGAAGACTAAGAAATTCTTCAACAGATTCTATCATTCCTTCCGCATGGTGGGAGTTGTGTCTTTTCATTATCATATATGTTGTATTCTTAATAGCCCTTGTACTTGTTAAAACTAGATCCTCGGGGGTGTAAATTATTTTACAAATGTTAACATCATTTTAAAGGGTCTCATTTATAAAACTTTTTTATTTAATTTATCTCTGTTTTTCTAATCTTTGCATGTTTCTATGAGTGGGAGTCGAGAGTTCTCCAACTTAGGTGTTGGAGCAGGTATCTGCACGGCCTGATGGGTTGAGCCATGACATCGAGCGCGCACGTGTGGATGTATTTATCACATTTTTCTTTTCATAAATGATAGATATATTATTTTTGATTGAGCAAATTAAAAATCTGATTTAGTTACATAAAATAATTGATATATTATTTTTGTATAATTAATGATCCATTAAATTATATTCATAATGATTAATCATTAATGAGTAAATTTTATTTAGTATATTCAATAACTAATCGCTTATACTCTACTGAAAATTTATACTAAACTTTACTCCTGAACTCACTTCAAACTATCAAAATTAAATTAAGGAAATTTTTTGACCAAACGATTCTCAATGAAAACACAGTAAATGAGGTTCATTTGAAATATAAACATGAACAACAACTAAAATATTTCAATGCATAATATTTAAAAACTCGTATTCAAGAATTTAAAACTCAGAATCAATAATATTACTCATCTCTGGGATTCACGAAACAAAGGGTATAATCCTAGATTAATATTTTACTAACTGAATTTAGATGTAGGGCGCGGGGACGAACTGTAACATCCCAAAAAAATTTGATCTAAGATTCGAATCGTCTTTAGTTGTGAGTAGATTTTACGGAGGAATTTAGATTTTCATAGGTGCCAAGGTCGCAATACGTAGCAACTCGAGTTCCAAAAAGAACTGGAGAGAAATTTGTTCAAGTAATATGTAAATCATTTTAAGATTTGTGTCAATTTTAAACGACCATATCTTTTAGCATAAAATATGTTAGGTGGCCCATGAGGTATCAAATCGGAGATCTTTGTATCGTCTTTCCAATGTCACTGAGTTTGTTAAAATCTGAGATCGTGAAGGTGATATGATTGTTTGAGTGCAATGTCTCTAGGTAGGGCTTCTTAACCCAAATAAAGGAGGGGTTTTTAGTCTCTTCCTTACACCCACTCACCCTAAGCGTGAGTTACACCTATGTGAAAATTCTGATTTAGTTACATAAAAAAATTAAAATATTTTTGTATATGACTAAGGGTCCACTAAATTATATTCACAATGATTAATCATTAATCAATAAATTTTATTTGGTATATTTAGAGCCGTCAATATGGGCTAGGCCCGTTGGGCCGGCCTGGCCTAACCCGGGATTTAATAGGGTTGGGCTAAAATTTTTGGAGCCCATTTAAGAAAAGACTTTTTAGCCCGCCCTGAATAAGTCTGTTGATTTGATGGGCTTGAGAAATATAGATAGGGCCGGCTCGTGGGCCAATAATAATTAATTAAAAATATAATATAATATTAAATTTTAAAATTAGAGAGAGTCCAAATTCAAAATAATTAGGTTAATATTTTTATATATATATTTATACTTTTACTTGAAAAAAAAACTTAATAAATAGAGATTATTTCAGAGTCCTCCCTCCAAGCTTCGCTCTATAACACTCACCTTCCTTGTGGTTTACGATATTACGTCTACCTCCCTTATTTTCATTTTCTTGTAACCATTATTTAAACCTATTTAATATAAATTAATTTAGATTTGACAAATTTACCCTTATATATGAATGTTTAGATCTAATTTTTAATGATTTATCTTTATTCGTTGGATCATGTTTCTTCTTTGCTTGTGTAAATGTTTAACTAGAACAAAATCTTATCGTTCTTATCGAATTTCTTTCTTGGGAAGTTCAATTTTGTCTTCTATTTTAAGAAATTATTACCAGAAAATGATGAGTTATTATGGGGAATTTTTTTTTTACGTGAATTGTTAAGGTGAAATAGAGATAAAGAGTTAATATTTGGTGAAAATATGGGTCAGCTTAGTTGAAGACTTTTATTTTTGTTGGATTAAAAAAACAAGTCTTTGTATTAATTTATTTTTAAACTATTTTTCAAAAAAGTGATATGCACGAATGTAAATGAGTGTTCGTTTTTTCTTGCTAAATCATCCCTGAAGTATGACCTAAACTTAAAGTACATCCTTTTGTCATATAAGTGAACAAAAGACATCTTTGATCTATCCAAAATATTCCAAGATTCATCCTTCTGTCTATTTAAAAGAAAACTCATGTCACCAACAAAAAATGAAATGCGTCAAGTGGAATGAATATATATACACATGGTTAAACTAGTCAAGTGATTTTTTTTTTTGGAAATTGAGGATTTAAATCATATTGAGACAAAATGTATTCAAATTCTAAATATTCTTGTAAAAATATGGTCAAATACTACTCCAACTTCAAATTTTCGAATAGAACATGCGCCCTAAATTTCCAACATTTTTGTACATTGTATAAAATGCAAATTGCATTGTAAAGTACATGCACCCTAAATATTTTACTAAAGAAAATTTCTAAATAGTTGGATGTAATACTTTTAAAATAATTTTTTTCCATAATCTTTGTAACCATCACAACCTACAATATAAATATTTAAAAACTTATGTATTGTTGCAAGTCAATTTACTTGATGATGCAAAAAATATATAAAGTAACAACACGCAAAATTTAAATTTCGAGAATGAAAGATTCATTTCCTATCCATATCTTTATTCTTTTTAGGTAACTTTGATCTTCTCTTCGTGGCAAGACATGACCAATTTTTTTTATTGATTTAATTAGTTTCTTAACATAAATAGATTGAAGGATGATTCTTGTTATTTTTTATATAGTATAAGGATGTTTTTTTCTCACCTAGATAATATAAGGATGTACATTATATTTGAGTCATAGTTGAGGGATGATTTTAGATAATAACTCAACAAGAAAATCAAGTTATTTTGAAAAGTGTTCATTTTTCAAAAGTGCTTTTTTCATAAAAGTACCTATTGATAAAAAACAATTTGTGTTTGACCTAAAGAAAAATAAAATTATCTTTTAGTAGCAATTAATACGACAAAATGATAAAGTGCAAATGTTTGCAACAATAGTAAAATAATTATTTCTTATTATATGGGTCCAAAGCATTGGTGAACCAGTATTACCTTAGCTCAAATATGAGCTCTAAGTTAAACTTAAAATAAAAATAATGAAAAAATTGTATTTAGATTAACAAATAAATTTCAGTAAGAATCAAATCATCATATTTAGACAAACAATACAATACAAACCAAACAAGGTGTTAATGATAGCAAGGTTGCTCTTTCCTTTGATTTAATTTAATGAAAAAGCTAAGATTCAGCATACATTACTCTAAGATCCATCAATATTTATTTATATACCATCATTGGATAAATAAATATATTCACCATAAAGTTCATTTTTATTTTATCCTTCTCCCTGCATAGAAAGTTTTTTTTCATGGCTCTTTTAGGTTGAATATTGATGGATAAATAAATATTGATGGATAAATAAATATTGATGGATCTTAGAGTAATGTATGCTGAATCTTAGCTTTTTCGTTAAATTAAATGAAAGGAAAGAGCAACCTTGCTATCATTAACACCTTGTTTGGTTTATATTATATTGTTTGTCTAAATATGATGTTTTGATTCTTACTGAAATTTATTTGATAATCTAAATACAATTTTTTCATTGTTTTTATTTTAAGTTTAACTTAGAGCTCATATTTGAGCTAAGGTTATACTGGTTCACCGAAGCCTTGACCCATATAATCAGAAATAATTATTTTACTATTGTTAAAAAGAGTTGCGCTTTATTATTTTGACGTATTAATTGCTACTCAAAGATAATTTTATTTTTCTTTAGCTCAAACACAAATTATTTTTATCAGTATGTACTTTTATCAGTTTAACCATGTGTACATATATTCATTCCACTTGACACATTTAATTTTTTGTTGGTGGCGTGAATTTTTTTTTTTTAAATAGACAGAAGAATGAATCTTGCAATTGTTTGGATAGGTCAAAGATGTCTTTTGTTCACTTATATGACACAGGGATGTACTTTAAGTTTAGGTCATACTTCAAAGATGATTTTAGAATAAAAAAAACACTCATTTACATTCGTGCATATCACTTCCCTTTATTTTTTCGAATAAGTATTAAAATGACGTGCTTTAATTTTTTTTACGTCATATTGAGAATCGATATGTTGTTGTGCATATATTCAAACTCTTAACACAATATTAAGTGACCTACCATGTAGTAGACTAGAAATACTAATAGATAAAGTATTTTTAATAGAAATCATCAAACTACATGTATTACAAACCATTATTGAAATAAAATAGCAAAATCAAAGGAAATTAATGCACACATGATAATATGAATTTAAACCTTCATTTTGTTGCATAGCACATTGATGAAAGATACTACCAAAGTTGATTCATTTATAATATACTAGATTAGCTATCTTCATTTTCTGGGGAGGCCTCTGAGGAAGACTAAGTTCCAATTTCTAGCTTCTTCAATTGGTCTTTTAAGTAACCCTCGGCAATATTTAATATAGTTTCAAATGTGGTCAGATTCTCGGCATTGATTTGATCAATGGACTCCCATCAACATTTTTCTCTAATATTGTCCATTTGTTCTAAAGAACGTATTTTTTCCTTTTCAGCTGCTTCTCTTGCTTCTAGTTCATTTAATTTGATGTTGTTTTCAATTGCAATGTTCCTTGCATTTTCGGCAACAAGTCTCGTAACCAGATCTAATTCCATTGTGGGGTTCACAAATTGATCAATGACTACATTAGTAGTTGGGTGAACGTATGAATATTGGTTCCTACCACTTGGACAAGACGAAACTATTCCAATATCGACGTTACAAGCTCTTACAATCTTACTTGCATTTTTATAAGGACGACAATCGTTTGAAAAATGCGACTTCTGCGTAGTTTCATCTTGTAGTTTTTCTATTGGAATTTTTTGACGTCCTGCTGTTTTCTTATCCTCCATTCTAGAATGCCATAAAATCTATTGATCAGTTGATTTCCAACAATGTGAGTTAAAAATGAATAAAACATCATGAGTATTTATACACACATAAAAAATTTATTCACAATAGTAATTTAATTTCAAGTCAATATTGCTATGAAAAGTAATCCATTTAATTTCAAGTCAGTATTATTATGGAAACTAATCCATTTAATTTTAAGTCAATATTGCTATGGAAAGTAAATTATTCTTAATATTGAATTTATGGTAGAAAATTTATATTGAATTGATATTCAAAATCTGCATTTTATGGCAACATAAATAAATTTGAAATTCAAATAAACAGGTAAGTTGTTGAATATACCAAATAAAATTTACTGATTAATGATTAATCATTGTGAATATAATTTAATGGACCCTTAGTCATATACAAAAATATTTTAATTTTTTTTATGTAACTAAATCAGAATTTTTACATAGGTGTAACTCACGCTTAGGGTGAGTGGGTGTAAGGAAGAGACTAAAAACCCCTCCTTTATTCGGGTTAAGAAGCCCTATCTAGAGACGTTGCACTCAAAGAATCATATCACCTTCATACGAGCTGATATTTTAGCAAATTTGGTGACATTGGAAAGAGGAAACAAATATCTCCAATTTGATACCTCATGGGCCACCTAACTTATTTTATGCTAAAAGTTATGGTCGTTTGAAGTTGACCCAAATCTTAAAATAACTTACAAATTACTTGAACAAATTTCTCTCCGGTTCTTTTTGGAACTCGAGTTGCTACGTATTGCGACCTTGGCACCTAAAAAAATTTAAATTCCTCTATAAAATCCTACTCACAACTAAAAATGATTCGACTCTTAGCTCAAAAATTTTTCGAGAGTTACATTTAGTCCTCGCGCCTTACATCTAAATTCAGTTAGTAAAAGATTAATCTAGTATTATACCCCAGAAATGAGTAATATTATTAATTCTGAGTTCTCAATTCTTGATATGAGTTTTTATATATTATGCATTGAATTATTTTAGTTTTTGTTCATGTTTATATTCCACATGAACCTCATTTACTGTGTTTTCATCGAGAATCGTTTGATAAATATTTTCCTTAATTTAATATTGATAGTTTGAAGTGAGTTAAAGAGTAAAGTTTAAAGTATCAATTTTCAGTAGAGTATAAGAGATAAGTTATTGAATATACTAAATAAAATCTACTGGTTAATGATTAATCATTATGAATATGACTTAATGGATCATTAATCATATAACAAAATATTTCAATTCCTTTATATAACTAAATCAGATTTTTAGCTAGCTCAAACAAAAAAAAAATATCTATCATTTATGAAAAGAAAAATGTTTTTAATACATCCACTCTTGCGCGCGCGATGTCACGACTCATCCCACCGAGCCATGCGGGCACCTACTCCAACACCTAATTAGGAGAACTCTCGACTTCCACTTATTGAAACATGCGAAGATTAAAGAAAAACAGAGATAAATGAAATAGCATAGTTTTATAAATGAGAACCTTTAAAATGATTTCGTGTTAACACTTGTAAAGTAATTAACACCCCCAAGGAATTAGTCTGAACAGGTACAAGAGCTACTAAGAGTACAACATATATGATAATGAAAAGACACAACTCCCACCATGCGGAAGGAAATATAGAAATTGTTGGAGAATTTCTTCGTCTTCACCTAATGAGACATCACCGACCCTGCATCCAGACAACGTCAAAAAGGCAAAACAAGAGTAGTATCATTACAAACAACATGTAGTGATAGACATCATCGGTCAACCTGAATACCACTGCTTCATATAAGAAATCAACTCGCGAAACATGCAATAAGACTTATTGTTCCTCTACCTTTTATGTTTTGACTACCCTTATCTTTCCGTATATTAACATCAAACTAGTTTACTTGCCTTCAAACCCTTACTTACCTCGTTCGTTATTACACTCAATCCCTAAGGGAAATTCTGAATAAACATACCACTACTAATCCGGCCAACCACTCATGGTACACCTTTACGTTCTCTTCATCTGTACTCAACTCATGACCCCTCACTACACGTATTGAGGTTAACTGTCCGTTTCATGAAACCATTCTCTAACCTCAACAGTGATACCCATGACTTCATTCTAATAACAAGGATAGCACCAGGACCCTTAGTTCCCCCTAATTATACTACTATCGAATTTGAACTTTATCATTCACCTTTTATTACACCACCGAATATCCTTCATTAATGCAAGCAATTACACGTATGATACAACTCAATGGCCCTCTCATGGAACCCACATCCAAAATACTAGCATACCAAAACGTGTTATCCGATCCAATGTTTTGTTGTTCATCTTGTATTACAAACATACTTAGAACAAAACTATGAACATCTTTGTGAGAAAACAAACTTTAGGAACATTTTCACAACTAGAAAATTAAAACTAGTAGCGAAACTAGATTCAGAAACAGATTTAAAAACAATATACGAAATATATTTCATAAAAAAGAATAGTTGTTAATATGTGTCTAAAGAATCTTACTGATTCTAACAAACTTTGCAGAAATACGAAGTTACCAAGTTTAATGAACAAGTGAAGAACAAAAGAATAGAAGAACTGAAATTAATTCACAAATCTAAAGTTTTTAAAACACATACGAGAATCTGGAAAAAGTTTTAATAGGAAAAAGATCAAGTCCACTGAATTCACAGTGACCCCTTAAGGAAATTATTCCTCTCTAGTATCCAAGGTTTGATTTGGAATATGACCTCCCAGGGTAAAATGATCTCAATCACCAGAGTATAGATACCAAAAACTCCGGTGTCAGCGAACCACTCAACGGCAGTAAAGTACACTTAGAATACTAGATTTAGTAGTTGAAGAAGAAGTCCATAAAAATTCTATTTAAAATGAGAGGAAATCCCTCAATTTATAGAAAACAAAGGATAGTGCAAAAAGATTCTTATTGTGCCTTACCGGAAAGGTCACAAACCTTTGGAAAAGTCACAATCTTTCAGAAAGGTAGTCACCTTTCATAAAATTCACAACTTTTCATAAAAGTCACAACTTTTCATAAATGTCGCAGCTTTTCATAAAAGTCACAACTTTTCATAAAAGTCGCAGCATTTCATAAAAGTCACAACTCTTCATTTTCCATTCACACCTTTTTAAAATCCAACAATCCCCCGCATGAATGGGGAATGACTCGAAGACAGAGAAATGGACAAGTATGTATACTTTACAAGCAAGAATTAATTGCATCTGGATAAGTAGCTTTCCCCTTGGACTTTTCTTTGTGAACATATGTCGGATATACTTGGTCAATCGGTAGATGCGATATCTTTGAACCGCCGAACTTTGGTGTATACCTAGAGAACCATATGTCACACAATTAACCCTTTACCATGTATGGTTCTTACGGTTGTGTTCGTTTTAGCCATGAACACCTCCTTGTTTCATGAGCGTATAGAGAGATAGACTTTTGACAATCATCTTCTTTGAAGCGGCTTACACTTCACACTCACATAGGTGATTCCTAATCGTGTTATCGCGTAGATACACTATTTGGTCAACTCTGCCAAACTTAGCAAATCATTAAAACCATTAAGCTTTATTAACTCGTTAACAAGCCTTAATGTTGTATCCTTGTCCCTGAGCATTGTCTTCATCATTAGAATGAATTGAGTCTATTGACAATGTCGAACCGTCATTCACAACTTTATTTTTCTCCTTGAATCTAGCTCTTGGGATCTCCAGTCTGCTAGATAGAGTTACCGCCATGATGACTTGTCCTAAGCCGTAAATTCATTCCCTTAGATGATCTTTTAACTTTCTCTCTAGTTAGGCCTTTTTGTAAGTGGATCCGACACATTATCCTTTGACTTTACATAGTCAATTCTAATAATTCCACTAGAGAGTAGTTTTCTAATAGTATCATGTCTATGTCGTATATGATGAGACTTTCTGTTATACGTCATGCTCTATGCCCTACCTATTGCATCTTGACTGTGAAAGTGTATGCATACTAATGCCAACGGTTTGGGCCAAAATAGAATATCTATCAAGAAATTCCGGAGTCTTTTAACTTATTCTCCGACCTTATCTAGAGCACCTAGCTCAAAGATCATTGTAGAGCTAGCGATACATGTCTCTTTCGAATTATTTCTAAGAGACTGCTCCTCTATTAATAGTAAATACATATCCACTCGTGAATTTTACTTCATTCTTTCGATGATTCAATTTGCATCACTATGTCTTTCAATATTGTTGGATATTGTTATAATTCCAGACATAGTTTTAAGTATTATTTTAAATACTCCAAAACTCTATTTATTGTCATCTAATGAATTTATTTGGGATCACTTGTGAACGGACTCAGTTTAAAATAGCAAATGCTATATCTGATCGCACACACTATATGATATACATCATGCTTCCCAAAAATCTAGCACAATCCAATTGTGAGTCACTTTTGTTTTCACTCTTTTGAAATGCAAAGCTCACATTTATCGGACACTTGACAATATTGACATTCAAATATTTGAACTAGTTAAGTACCTTTTCAATGCAATGAGACCGTGAAATGTTAAACATTATGGAGTTCTACGAATTCTTATATCTAAGATCGCATTAGCAACTCCAATAATTTTCATTCCACTTGCTTTATAGCCTAGGTTTAGTAGCATTTATGTCATTAGTGTCTCTATTGATGATCAACATATCACCAATATACAAACAAACAATGACCTTATGATTTTAATGTGAACACGTTTATCACTTCCATCATTCTTCAATCCATTTGCCGACATGGTTTGATTGAATTATGTCATTTTTTTGGTGCTTCCATAATGTGACTTAACAAGTTCACATACTTTCTTTTATTTACCAGGTACCACAAAATCCTCGGGTTGTTTCATGTAAATTTCTTCCTCCGATTCTACATTTAAGAAAGTTCTTTTCACATTCATTTGATGAATTTGGAGGTCATATATCTCATTTATAACTAGTGTGATCAATAACGCAATATATTCACACATACACCGTATACACATATTATAATGAAGCAAGAACAAACATATATCTCACACTCATGACATCACAACCATCACCTCAACCCTATTCAAAAAACTAGGGCTTTCTCCTACGGTATATGACTAAGGTAAAACTTATGAATACACGCAAAATCAATCCTTTCTTGGTGCACAAAAGCCTACTCATGCACTCTATTGTCAATTTTAACATACTACGCAGTGAATAACAAATTTGAAACTACTCAATAAAATAAACCTAGCCTACGTGGGCTCAACAGTTGCAGAAACTTCTTTCCTTCGATTCTCATTCCCGTGCTCTGTGACGGTGATCTTGACTGGAAATTTACAATCAGTCGATCTTATTTAGCTAGAAACCTCCTTCTCGGTCCTTCCTAAGTTTAAAGTAGCTTTTAGGGATTTCTAGGGTGGTTTACGTCTGAATTAGGATTTTTAGAAATAAAGAGAAAAAAAGATTTCACATTGGTTACATTATGTCTTGCCTATCTTGCTAAGGCGCCAGTTTGCCCTGTTGTGGTGTCACTTCCCTAGTGGCATATGGTAAGCCCTAATGGGATAGTGGCTTAGTAATTTTCCGAAGTTTTGCTTTTCTTAAATAACAACGGTTCGGATTGTTAAAATAGACATAAAAAAATTTACCCCTATTTTAGAGTGATACTAAACTAACATATGAGTCCATCGCGGAACCACGAAGAACGGTGACTCTTTAACTTTAAGCGCAACACTTTTATACTCAAGGGAAAGGTTAGGAAAAAGAGGCAATGCACTGAGAAAAAAATGTGTTCCACTACACAGCTTGACCCCACCAAGGCGGTATCCCTTTAGCTAAGGTAGGGCCTGTGGTGAGGGATCACCCGTTTGATTGAGGGATCGAAGGCAGAAAAGGGGGGAAAAGAGACATTTCTCCATTTCTCCCTAAACTTTCAAAACTCTCCAAAAATCTTCTTTATCACTCTACTCGAAAAGCCAAAGCAAGGTAATTCTCTTGTTCATTATGCTCTTTTACTTCAATACTTGATTAACAACAATTGCATATCGCTACATAATCAGTTTTTAAGTGACTTTTTAGGTAGTTACTCAAAAATGAACTTAGGTTTCTAGTTTGATAGAAAAATGTAGCATGGATACTTTCCTTACGTCCCCAACTTCTCCACAATATCCTGCGCGTAAGAATTTTGCAAAACTATGGTCAAATCGGTACCAAAACGAGTGGAGGTAGTTCAAAGGTCTCTTTGATATATAACTTAGATTTAGGCACTACTTAGGGGGTTATTTGCTAATGTGAATTTAGGATCTAAGATACTTAATATACTTTAATTGCTGAAATTCTATGAAAAATAGGGATTTTTGGGACTACTTGTGCCATGATTGCGCTTGGTGTTCTTCTAGCGACCTTCATCCCGTTATGTCGGCCTCCCTCTTCCTGCTATGGCATGTATTAGGCTGTTATAGAAGGATCTCGTGGGGTAGTGAGCTGAGTTCCTCAATTCAAAAAGATTATCTCTTCCCTTTTTAACCTTAAATTGTCTAAATCCTAATGTGTTCTAACATATATCTTCAGACCCTTGCAAACTTTTATTAATGTCATGTTGAAATTAGGAAAATATGTTTTTTGTTTGATTTTCCAATATTGTTAGTCGATAAAGATTCCATGACTTTCAAAATAACAAGTTATGTTATGAGAGGGGCTTCATTAATTAAACTGGAGGAAAAGGTGTCTACCTCCTATGCTCGCCTAATGGAGTTTGGATGAGCTCTACTGACCGAGGCTCCTCCTGCCGCATATGCCAATTGGGTGAGAGAGTTTTATGTTATCCTACGAAGGTCTGTTGGGATGATCTCCATCTTCTAATTTGCATTTGAGGAGTTAACATGCCCCCAAATGCCACTGCCATTATTAAGGTACTAGAGTTGCCCGAGTCCTCAAACGTAGTGTACAAGGCTAAAATGAGGGAGATGGATCTGGGTTGGCTGAGAGACAAACTTGTGGATCCTGCACGCCGGGACAAAGTCAATTGGCATACTAGTGAGAGTATTATTAGTGCGGACTGGTCAACAAATACTAAGAGGTGGCTTCCCCTTGTTACTAGGACGATTCGCCTATTGGGCAATCGTACACATGTGACATTCTCTTGGGCCTTGATGGTGGGGTGCGAGGTGCTAGGTATAGGATTCTTTGGGTCACTTTTGACTCTGGGAGTGCAATGACTTTCTTGGTTAGCAGCTCGTCAAGAATTGCAGGGACGTCAGAGTCCAGAAAGAGATACTTTTTTTCTTGTAACTCATTCAAAGTAGATTGATTTTTCACTTCTCGCATTTGCTAATGTGCTACAATCTCTTTGAAATTTTGTCTCCCGGAGGCTTTCATAGAAGTTGTGGTTACCGTCGTGGACTCATTAGTCGTGTAGTTTAACGACTCTTCGAATTATATGTCTTCTTTTTTGGATCAAAGACATGTGATATCTTTCCATGGCTTGCAATTCTCAACCCCATGTCATGAGCGTGTGTAGCTAATTCTTCAAAAGTTTGAGGCTTAATTCTTTGAATAATATATACAAATGCCCCAATGTATTCCTTGTATACAAATTTTGACTGCAAAGATTTCAGAAAGTTGATCCTTGCAATCTAAGCTCAGCATTCGCCAACGATTGATGTAGTCCACAACGAGTTCATCCTTATCTTATTTTGTGTTTGTCAATTCCATCATGCTCACTGTATGGCGATAACTGTAGAAACGATTGAGAAATTGATTTTCTAGTTGTCCCCAACTATCAATTGATTCAGGCTCCAAGTCCATATACCAATCAAAGGTGTTTTCTTTTAAAGAACAAACAAATTTCTTTATAAGAAGATCATAATGTGTACCAACACTTCTACAAGTCTCGACGAAATGTGCAATATGTTGCCTTGGATTTCCCCTTCCATAAAATTGTTGTAATTTTGGTGGTTGATATCCAATTAGCATTAGTAAACCCTCGATTTGCTTAGAATACGACTTTGAATATCCTAGGGGACTTTTTGACGGACCACCATATTGAGCTTTAATTGTGTTTATGATCATATCTTGTAGTTGTTGAACTGTAGAGTGGCAATTGAAGCAGACTATTTTGCGCTTTGAGAGTCAACTCACTTGTTGAGAGAATCATATCAACTTTTTTTTGAGTTTTTAGATTCTGATGTGACTCTCTAGAGTGTAGAGATCTAACTTACTCATAAGTTGCGTAATTTGAAGATTTTTGTCATCAATAGAATTCTTCAAGGCTTCAATGGTTTGCTCCATCATTGTGAACTTCTCGTCCATGTCAGCTATGTCAACCATAAAGGAGTTACACTTTGTTGAAATTGAAAAATCTGTTTAACTTTTAGATTCACCAAAATTGAAGCCAAAGTGAAAAAGTTCATCAAACAATTTTGATGCGATGTTGCCCCCGATGATTGAAGTTTTGAGTGTCATTCGATACTTGCTCTTTTTTGGTATCTCCAAAGAGGTGAAATATTCAGATCAATTCAAAACACTTGTCTTGAACTTGCGTCGAGTGATTGGATCGACATCACTAAAATCAACAAATGTGGCAACACTAGAGTCCTTGCATGAAATATCATTGAAATATCATTGATCTTCTTGAAGGCCATTGCAGAGTTGAACTTGTTGTGCTTTTTTTTTTGTAGGGGGAAGATATGAAGAGAAAAATTGGTCCCACTGGGCGTGCCAAATTTGTTCGTAACAAACTTTCGTAAGCGCGGAAAATTGACAGCAAACAAAATAAATAAAAGAATAGTGCAATTTTATTAATGAATCGTGTGTGTACAATTCTGTTGTTCTCTTGATTCTTCTCTCCTAAGTTTCTCCATGATTCCAGGGCCTTCAGTAGCGTATTTCTCGAATGTAGGATGATGTAGACCTCCTTGAGATGTATTTGATCTCCAGGAATGTCGGAAAGCACTTCGTCGTTGCAAGCTGATCTTCCGGAAGAACTCCGTTGATCAATCTTTTGAAGAGCTATGTAATTGATGTTTTAGCTTATGTAGACCTTCTTGAGAAGTATTTGATCTCCGAGAACGTCGGGAAGCGCTTCGTCATTGCAAGTTGATCTCCGGAAAGAACTCCGTTGATCACTCCTTCGAAGAGCTATGTTGTTGATGTTGTATTTTTCTCCAATTGCAGAATGCTTGTTGAAGTGTTTTTCTCTTCTTGAATGTCATGTCCATCCCCTATTTATAGTTGTAAGGGGTGGACAAGGTTTCTTATGATTGGTCAAAGGATGTCATTTTGACACTTGGCGCATTGTGATTTGTTCTTGCATTTGACTGGGACTACCACCTCATTTGGACACTGGTCTCACCTTGTTAGTCTTTGATGTCTAGTCACTATTGCACGTGGCATGAGTTTGGACTTCAATGTGAAATGGACCTTGGATTTGAATTTGATAAAAATGGACTTATTTCTTTGTAAAACCCAAATTAATCATTCAACCCCAAATAAACATGGATTTAATCCAAATTTTGTATGAATTAAATCCAATAAAATTTGTATGTCTACACATATATTGTAGATGGAATAGCTTGAATTCGTTATATCTTGAAATGCCTTAAATATTACTTTTTTATAATATTTTTCATGATTGTTGAGTGATCGTCTTTTTACTTTTTATATATGAAAGAATGATGTGTGTCGAAAATTAAGAGAAACTATTTCAAGCAAAATGCAGAATTATGGAGATTTATTTGGCTACTTTGGATAAGGGATGAGATTGAATAAGATAAGAATATCGCATACATGAGTTTTTTATATTTAAATCACCGCGTATCCTTTTAAAAAATAAGAAATAAAACAAATATCACCTAGCTAGCTACAAAATAAGTCGAGTTAAAAAAACAAGCTAGAACTGAATATCTCCCGAGATAGAGGAGTTACTCGATATATATTATTTAGGGAAAATTGTCTATAATAGCAAATTATTAATTTAAATTAAATGCTATAAATGTACTTTGATTTAATTGATCCTATAGCAAACTATTGTTATTTTCGTCTCTCTCCCTGCTGGAATCTCGCTTGCCACTCTCGTTTGGTGGTACTCTCACTCGCCTCTCTCACTTTTATACAAACACAAATGTATAAAATGATTTGTGTTTGTATAAAGCGAGAGAAATTGTATCTATACATATATTTTCGTTGCCCTCTCTCCCTCTCCCAGATCTTGCTCGCCACCCTCTCCTCTCTCGCTTATACAAACAGAAACGAAATGTATAATTTGTGTTTCTGTTTGTATAAAGCGAGAAAAAATGGTATATAAGCATGCAAAGAAGATAACTCAAAAATCACAAAAATAACATTAAAAAGTAATATTTAAGGCATTTCAAGATAACGAATTCAAACTATTCCATCTACAATATATGAAAAATAAATTACTTTTATGACATAATAATGGAAAAAAATACAAAAGAATAATAAATATTAATATATCACTCAAATTATGTTAAGCAAATAAAGAAAATATAACATCTCAAATTAATATATGTATGATTAAAGTAAATTAATAGATAAATCATACTCACAAATAGATGTCCATGCTCAAGTGCTTACCTTTTCAAAAGATAATTATCAAACCAAACATAGTAATTAAACTCTAATGAGTATATGTACATCTACTTGCACCAAAAAAGCAAATTAGAAACTGAAAATAAATATTTGCTCCACATAATTTTACTTACCGATCAGTCAAAAGGATTACAATTTTAATTTTCCTCATCTTCCATAGATCTATTTCCTTTCCTTCATCCATTTTTATATTTGTATATCATACCATCAAAACAAACATAGAGTAATGTCGTTTTCATGGTGCTTACAAGTATATAAAACTGCTCTAAGTTTGGGAAGAAAAGAGAAGGAGATCGATGGATTACGGATTTCCGGCCAAGATCACCGTCACGGAGCCCGGGAACAAGAATCAAAGGCAAGAACTCTGTGCAGCTGCTTAGCGGGTAGGCTAGATTTTTTTAATTGAATAGTTTCAAGTATGTTATTCACCGTGTAGTATGTTGAAATTGACGACAGAGTGTATGTGTAGATTTTTGTACACCGTATGAGAAAACCCTAGTTTGTGGAGTAGGGTTGAGGTAATGGTAGTGATGTCATGAGTGTGAGATATATGTTTATTCTTAATACGTGTATCCGTATAAATGTTGCATTATCGATCACACAAGTTTTAAATAAGATAAGTGAATACCATGAATTATGATTTGAGAATATACTTGTGATTGTGGTTGTGACTTGTTGAATGGATCATGTATTGCATTTCTACACTCTAAATTGGATCGATTTCTACGTTTCGACATAAACATTGGATCAAATATCACAATTCTGATATACTAACATTTTAAATATGGGTTTCATGAGAGGACCATTGACTGTTTTATTTAAAAATTACTATTAACTATTTTTTGGTTTAAAAATGGGAAAATATTGACTAGGTTTCGAAAAATCAATTAATCTTATTATTTAAAAAAAATCGACTTTTCGAATTACGGAGTCGCCACTTGATTTTGATAAAATCAAGAAAAATTTCAAAAGATTTAAAACAGATTAAAATCAATTGAAAAACAAAGGTTCGAAGTTCAATGTACATCCCGAGAAGGTATTAGGCCCTCGGGATGTCCGCTAACTTGCGGTTGACCGGCGATTTGACTAAATGACTATTAAAAATAAATTGTTAACTAAATAAAAAGAAATTCGTTTTAATATTTTTATTTCATTGTTATTATTTTTATTTATTTCTAAAGGGAGATATTTTGAGGGAATTAATTTAAGGAAAACTAAATTGTGATAAAAGTAAGTAAAACAAAAATAATAAAATTTAAATAATGAAAAATGGCTACCCTTTAGGAGATTTTTAAAATTCTACCAAGATATTAAATAATTCAAACAAATAAATAATAGAGAAAGAAATATTTGAACTTGGGCTTGATTGCCCAAATTCTTTCATTTGGGTTTTGGCCCACTTGTCATAAACTAATCCTTATACTTGGGCCTCCTTTAAAACCTGCAGAAATAAATGGCCTTTGGGCCTGTTAATAAAGGGGGGGGGGGGAGGGGCTGAAGGGCCTTGGCCCAATCCTGAAAAAGAATCACAAAGTATACACAAGTGTATACATGCTGTATACAGCATATGTTTGACCCATTTGGACCTCTCAAGCCCTGCACCTATTTGAATATATATTTTCCGTTACTTTTCCCTGTATTGCCCTGCGTATTTGTACCTGTAAAATTTTTTAAAACTTACTTAACAAGTGTATATCGTCGCCCGATAATGTATACTAATGTATACGGGCTGCACCCTACGTCCGCATTGTTTTCCTAATTCCGAATGTTAATTAGAATAGGCGTCCCTCTACGTTCCCTTGACAATCACATTTTTTACACATATTTATATTATATCGTGTCTGTATATCAGTGTATACAGACTGTATATCTGCCTGTTTTTCAACTTTCTGAAGTTGAAAACTCCTTCCCAGGAGCGTAATTTTCCTGCTATCAAACCAGATTTCGAGTTCGGATTTCCTGTGCATTTTCGACATGTATACCAGTGTATATCAGATGTATACAACTGGTATACAGCTTCTTCAACATCTGCAGATTATTTCCAGCACTGCATTTCCACCTGTTCTTCAACTTATCCATCAATTTACCAATTTTGGAGAGGCTGGACGACTCGAGAGTGGAGGTTTGAGCCTTTACGGCTCAATGAGAAAGTGCAACGAGATGGATTAAAGTTCAGGAGGACTCGAGGAGAATTTCCCATGCAATAAAGCAAAAGAGAGAGGTTAAAACGGAAAATAATCTTTATCCACACACAATATAATGCTTAACCATCAAATAGAAAGCATTGAAGAAAAATAGTTTTCACTCACACACAATCTAGTAACTAACTCATGCGGATAACACACATGCATCATACGATCTCAAGCGGGAGGACCTCTTGACATAGCATGTTTGTCATATTTTAAAGGGAGAGAAAGCCAAAGCAAGGCAACTATCAAAGTCGGGACAGACATACACTCTACCAATCTTCCTAAACTCAATGAATAAACAAAGAGCAGGAAATATTAATCACAAAGGAGATAAAGAAGAGGGCCAGCAGTAAACTCATTGACAAACATAATTTCATAAGCAAGACAACCCATAACAGAAAGTATTTTAAGTGGGATGAGGCTAATAAATCCGTTAATACAATAAATAAATGATGCGATCACACGACCCAACTAGCGACTCACTATATCTGTTACCACTTAGGCATTCAAGAATCAATTTCACAAGGCGAAAAGAGTACTGCTAGGGAGAGGAAAACAGATAATGTCTACATACATAAAATTTGGATTATGAGAGATTAATTTGCAAAAAGGCTACAGGTACAAGGCCACACATTTAACATTCAAATGCTTAACTATATAAGACAAAAGAGCCACGCTCGACAAGATGAAGAAAGCGGAATCATTTTCTCGCAAGATCAGCGGACCTCCAGATTCTAGCCAAACAACATGAACGAAATGAAGACAAACTGATCGAATTGAAAGAAACATATTTGAAAGCTTAACAGGCAGACCACGCGAGTTGTATGAACAAACAAAACAGACAATCAAACTCCGGCAAACATACACGTTATGATCATTCCCAACTATGGCAAACAAATCCCAAAGACTTATGATAGAAACTCTCTACCCCAAGCCATCACATTTGAACCCAAGAAGAGAAGGAGATTATATGGAAGGGTGTTTACCTGTTGACGAGCAGCGACACCGAGACAAGCGAGCAAAACACGAACGAGCTTCCACCCTCAGACGAGACAACGAATGACGAAAGCAGAATCGAGACCTTCGACCCTTTTGAAGTCTTTTTCTCGATAAGTTCACACGTAAATGTCTAAGGTTCCTATCTTCCTGAAAATCTCCAACAAAATTTCCCACCTAGAATGCTAACAAAAGTTTCAACCAAAGATTCAACCTTAACTTTCGACCAAATTTTCGAAAAAAATGTCTCCCAAGTTCTGCTTTTCCGAATTTTTCGATGAAAATCTCTAACCCCCTTTCTGATGAAGAAAAGGGGTATTTATAGAGGAGAAGAATTAGCATCTTCTTGAATTCAAAAAATTCCAAATTCACTTTGAGTCAAACCTCACATGGCCATCGCGTGCCGACGAGGATGACTGCGACGTTTCGCAGACCTGCTTGACAGGGTATGGGTCTCTGTCGTTGCGTCTTGTTCACGCGAAGAGGAAGGTGGAAGGGAGAAGAACGTGGGTTGTTGGCGCGATTTCTGGGGATTTTCTGGTTTTTCTGGGTTTTCTGTCGAGAGGGGAAGCTCGCGTGGGGGGAGACGCGGGAGAGAGGGAAGGAGAGGAGAGAGCGTGGGGAGAGACGGGGTTTTTCCTGGGAATCGCGTGGCTGGCTTGGGGATTTGTTTGCTGGGTTTCTTCATTTGCAGGGGGATCACGTGGGGAAGGGGAAGAAGGGAAGGGGGTCGCGGGTCGGGTATTAGGTGTTGGGCCGGAGCGGGTATGGGGCTGGGTTGAAGGGTTTTTTTTTTATTTAAATGTTTTGGGCCGTCTGAATGGGAAGAAGTGGGCTGGGATATTTAAGTTAGTGTTGGGTTGAGGGGTTTTTGGGCCTGGGAATAAGAGTGGGCTGATGGGTAAAGGAATGGGTTTAAGATATACATATATACATATACATATATGTATATACATATATGTATATATGTACATATATTTTATTTTCGCAAGATTTATAAAACGAACTAACTTTAAATAATTTAAAAAACTCACGAAGTTCAATAATTAATTTATACCAACGCGGGTCAAAAATTGGGTGTCAACAACTGTCCCTCATTTTACTTGGGTTGATGCAAGCAACTCGAGGAAAATGAAGTTGACCGAACCAATTTTGACCAACTCCATTCGCTTTTAAGAAGAAGGATTTGACAAAGAGTTTAGGAATTATGGCCGAACCCTTGCAAACGGGTCTCCTACATATCTCAGGCTATATGAGAATTCAGGCCACTTGTAGTTCGATAAGCTTGATTTACCGCACGATTTCAAAGAATCAAAAGCCACTTCGACACCGAATTATGAAGGTATCGAAATGCTCGAGAATAGAATTCGAGAGCGAATGTTGGAATACAGCCGAGTTTTCAACATTGAATCCGCCTACATACCCTTAAACCTTCGGAATCAGGCTGTGTGTAGTTCGACTCGATCGTTGGAAAAGGAAACTATTATGTTAGCTAACCTTCGGTTTTGGACAAGTGACACATTAAACGAGTATAAAAAAGAGGCTTGTAACCTCTTAGCCATGAATGTGGCGCGCTTCACACCCATAGTTAAGAACTTACACGGACATAATTTCCAAATCTTTTGGCGTATTGTCACTCAGATTGGAAACTTGCTTCCGATGAAACAAAACTTTCGGAAGCGAGACAGAAACTGACAGAACTAGAGAAAACCCGTAGCCTCGAGAGGGTGGTTCGATTGTGGTGGAAGTCGCTCCTCTGCTCGCGTCCTAAGAGTTTGACATTACTCTTTGGACTATGTCCCAGTTCGCTGCTAAGAAAAGTTCCACGTTGTGCTGCATCCTTTTTGATGTCGTCCGCACCTGTGGTTTTTGGAGAATTCATCCTTCTGGATGCTCTCGACAAAGACTGAGATAAAACTCGTCAGCTTAAAAATGCAATTAGGATGGGAGACAGTGTCTTTTACCATGTCGACACTTCATTGTTCTCCTCCATGTTCGACGTCGACTCGATCGGTCTGATGTCCAGCAAATAAAGCTTATGCCTTGTGTTTTGCAATATCATCTTCAACGTATTCCATACTTGATGTCGAAATAAATAAATAAATGCTGATGCGATATTGATGTTTCTTTTGTTGTCATCTTCGATGCTCTCCATGATGTTTATTTTTATGAGAAATAACAGAATGCAGTCGAGGCCAATGGATAAGTATTGCTCTTTCTTTATTCAAGTACGTCCTCTTGCGGGGCATGAATATCTTCCTGCGGTACGTAAATTTCCGCGAGAAATGAATCTTCTCGCGATGCATAACAATTAGCGAGGAATAAAATCTTCTCGCGATGTGCAAATTTCGACGAGGCATGAAATCTTCTCGTCATGCATAATTATGGACTCGCGATGCATGATTCCGTGATGCATGATTTCCAGCGAGGCATAAATTCTTCTCGCGTTGTATAAATTTTGACGAGACATGAAATCTTCTCGTCATGCATAATTATGGACTCGCGATGCATGATTTCCGCGATACATGATTCCGCGATGCATGATTTCCAGCGAGGCATAAATTCTTCTCGCGATGTATAAATTGTGACGAGGCATGAAATCTTCTTGTCATGCATAATTATTGACTCGCGATGCATGATTTCCGCGATGCATGATTCCGCGATGCATGATTTCCAGCGAGGCATAAATTCTTCTCGCGATGTATAAATTTTGACGAGGCATGAAATCTTCTCGTCATGCATAATTATTGACTCGCGATGCATGATTTCTGCGATGCATGATTCCGCGATGCATGATTTCCTGCGAGGCATAAATTCTTCTCGCGATGTATAAATTTTGACGAGGCATGAAATCTTCTCGTCATGCATAATTATTGACTCGCGATGCATGATTTCTGCGATGCATGATTCCGCGATGCATGAATTCCAGCGAGGCATAAATTCTTCTCGCAATGTGTAAATTTTGACGAGGCATGAAATCTTCTCGTCATGCATAATTATTGACTCGCGATGCATGATTTCCAGCGAGGCATAAATTCTTCTCGCGATGTATAAATTTTGACGAGGCATGAAATCTTCTCGTCATGCATAATTATTGACTCGCGATGCATGATTTCTGCGATGCATGATTTCGCGATGCATGAATTCCAGCGAGGCATAAATTCTTCTCGCGGCGTATGAATTTTGACGAGGCATGAAATCTTCTCGTCATGCATGATTATTGACTCGCGATGCATGATTTCCACGATGCATGATTCCGCGATGCATGATTTCCAGCGAGGCATAAATTCTTCTCGCGATGTATAAATTTTGACGAGGCATGAAATCTTCTCGTCATGCATAATTATTGACTCGCGATGCATGATTTCCGCGATGCATGATTCCGCGATGCATGAATTCCAGCGAGGCATAAATTCTTCTCGCGATGTATAAATTTTGACGAGGCGTGAAATCTTCTCGTCATGCATAATTATTGACTCGCGATGCATGAATTCCAGCGAGGCATAAATTCTTCTCGTGATGTATAAATTTTGACGAGGCATGAAATCTTTTCGTCATGCAAAATTATTGACTCGCGATGCATGATTTCCGCGATGCATATTTCCAGCGAGGCATAAATTCTTCTCGCGATGTATAAATTTTGTATTGCCCCCGTGAATAGTAATGGCAAGACGACCTCCAAATAATATATCGACTTGATCGATAATGATAAAAATAATAATTGCATAGCTGTCTCTTCTTAGGTAATGCATTGTCTTGATCGACAATAATCATCTTGCTTTGATAACGCAATGCAAATAGCGTCTTCTTATAGCAATCGTGAAATCTTCGCTGAAATTCCCTTTTGATTCACCTTTGGATCTGGCCAGGCACTTAGTAAATTTCATGTATTGGGGATTGGCTTGAAATAAACAAACCCATTCACAAGCATCTTGCTTTCAATAAAATCACCGGCTTTGGAGATAGTTTTCTCCTTCTCCGTATTCATCAGTCGGAAGAATTCGGCCGATTTCGAAGCGAAGCTATAAACCTGCATCCACAGAAAAATTGTCAGTTTTAAACATAGTGATCTGTGTCGATCCCTTCGGTTGTTTGCTCCTTGTCTTAACGTCCTCGGTTGATTTTCCGATTTCCCGACTCTTGATAGATTAGAAAATATCTTATGCCAAAACAGATGAAATATAAAAGGGAAACTTTTAAGAGAAGCAAAAAAATTTTTAAGAAATAGTATCTCGAAAAAGTCACTGCCAAGTCATGTCATGTCAGGCTTAACGAGCTTCTTTGAGTCCGACACTTGTCGAATGAATTTCAGAGGCATTCCGGACTTGTAGGGAAGTCCCATGACAAAATTTTGAGGCTATCCTCAAAATTTCTGTCCCAGTTTAGTATCTTGCTCCTCTTTCCATTGTAATCGCACAGATCTCGGAATTTTTGAGATCTTCTCAAAAATTCTGTCCCAGTCGCAAATTCGAAATGTCTTTAGTTTGATCCGCTGAAGAGAAGGTTCCTTCTGGAGAATTTTTGAGTCCCTCTCAAAAATTCTGTCCCAGTTTCTATTGTAGAAGGGGGGAATAGAATTTACGAGATATATGACCGAGCCCTTGTGGCGCCTATGTATCCCGTTGCGGCAGGAATCAGGTCAAACGTAGTTCCCCTTAAAGGTTAACAAGAATAAAATTTACAAAGAAACCGACCGAGGCCGACAAAGGCCGCCTACGTATCTCATTCTTGAGAATTCAGGTCGAACGTAGTTCATTACAGGAGGGATAAGAGTTCAAATTCGAACAAATACAAGCAAACAGAAGATTACAAGTAAATGATGGAAAATGCAAAACGAACTTCACGCGTAATATCTCTTGACAGCATCTGAGTTGATAGGCTTGGGCCATACAGCGCCATCCATCTCTGACAAGACTAAAGCACCTCCAGATAGTACTTTGCGAACCATGTAAGGACCTTGCCAGTTTGGTGCGAACTTTCCTTTGTACTCGTCTTGATGAGGAAAAATACGCTTAAGAACCAACTGACCAACTTCAAAATTTCTGGCTCTTACTCTTTTGTGAAAAGCGCGAGTCATTCTTTGTCTATACAACTGGCCATGGCAAACAGCAACCATCCTCTTCTCATCAATAAAGGCTAGTTGATCAATCCGTTTGCTAACCCACTCAGCATTACTTAGCTCAGCTTCTTGGATGATCCTTAGTGACGGTATCTCGACTTCAACAGGTACGACTGCTTCTGTTCCGTATACTAGCAAGTATGGAGTAGCTCCAGTTGATGTTCTGACCGTTGTTCGATAACCCAGTAGAGCATATGGCAACATTTCATGCCAACCCCGCTGCTTGTCAATCATTTTCCTCAGAATCTTCTTGATGTTCTTGTTGGCGGCCTCTACAGCTCCGTTCATTTGAGGGCGATAAGCAGTTGACCTTCGGTGACTAATCTTAAATTGTTCACATATCTCTTTCATCAGATGACTGTTGAGATTTGCACCGTTATTAGTGATGATGGATTCTGGAACCCCAAATCGGCATATCAGATTGTTGCGGACAAAGTCGGCCGCCACCTTCTTGGTTACCGATTTGTAAGAGGCTGCTTCCACCCACTTGGTGAAATAATCAATGGCAACCAAAATAAATCTATGTCCATTGGAAGCGGCCGGCTCTATAGGGCCAATGACATCCATTCCCCAAGCTAAAAATGGCCAAGGTGAACTTATAGCATTAAGTTCGTGAGGCGGCACCCTTATCAGATCACCGTGCACTTGACATTTGTGGCATTTTTGCACGAATTTGCAACAGTCATGCTCCATAGTCATCCAGAAATAATCGGCTCGAAGGACTTTCCTTGCCAAGGTAAGCCCGTTCATATGTGTGCCACAGACTCCAGCATGTATCTGTTCAATAAGCCTCACGGCTTCAGCAGCATCCACGCATCTCAAAAGACCCAAATCTGGAGTCCTCCTGTAAAGGACTTCTCCATTCAAAAAGAAATTAAGAGCCATACGACGTATCGACTTCTTTTGATTAGATGTGGCATCTTCTGGATATGTCCCAGACTCCAAATACCTCTTTATGTCGAAATACCAAGGCAAACCATCTGGTTCTGATTCCACGTGTGAACAATGGACTGGATGCTCCTTCAAATCTATATCCAGCGGGTCGATGTAATCAATATCCGGATGTTTGATCATTGAAGCGATGGTGGCAAGAGCATCAGCTAACTCATTCTGTATTCGGGGAGTATGTTTGAACTCGATCTTGCGAAACCTTTTACACATGTTTTGCACATATTGTACATAAGGTACAATCTTCGGGTTCTTCACAGCCCATTCTCCTTGAACCTGATGGATCAAGAGGTCTGAATCTCCGATAAGCAGTAACTCGTAAACATTCATGTCAACGGCCATTTTCAAACCGAGAATGCAAGCTTCATACTCAGCCATGTTGTTTGTGCAGTTGAATCGTAGTTTAGCCGCCATAGGATAGTGCTGACCAGATTCTGATACCAAGACTGCTCCAACACCTTTACCCTGGTGATTCACCGCTCCATCGAAGAATAATCTCCAACCTGGATAAGCTTCAGAGATATCTTCACCCACAAATGACACTTCTTCATCGTGAAAATATGTCTTGAGAGGTTCATACTCTTCATCAACGGGATTTTCCGCAAGATGATCAGCCAAAGCTTGTGCTTTTATTGCCTTCTGAGTCACGTACACGATGTCAAACTCACTCAACAGCATTTGCCATTTAGCCAGCTTCCCGGTCGGCATCGCTTTCTGGAAAATATACTTCAACGGATCCATCCTGGAGATAAGATATGTAGTATACGACGACAGGTAGTGCCTCAGCTTCTGGGCAAGCCACGTCAGAGCACAGCATGTTCTTTCCAGCAAAGTGTAACGAGACTCGTACGGAGTAAACTTCTTGCTGATGTAGTAGATAGCCTTTTCCTTCTTCCCCGTCTCGTCGTGTCGACCAAGTACACATCCAAAGGCGTTATCCGAGACAGACAAATATAGCAACAAAGGACTCCCTTCCCGCGGAGGAACCAATACTGGTGGGTTAGACAAGTAGCTCTTGATAGCGTCGAAAGCGGTCTGGCACTCCTCAGTCCACTTAGTTAGGGCATCTTTCTTCAGCAACTTGAAGATAGGCTCACATACCACCGTCGATTGTGCTATAAACCGGCTGATATAGTTTAACCTCCCTAAGAAACTCATCACCTCTTTTCTCGTCTTCGGCGGAGGTAACTCCTGAATTGCTTTGATCTTGGAAGGGTCGAGCTCAATACCTCTTCTGCTGACTATAAACCCTAACAATTTCCCAGCTGGGACTCCAAAAGCACATTTGGCGGGGTTTAGCTTCAAGTTGTATCTACGCAAACGTTCAAAGAATTTTCGCAGGTGTGTCAAATGATCCGAACTCTTGCGGGATTTGATTATAACATCGTCCACGTACACTTCAATTTCCTTGTGAATCATGTCATGAAAGATGGTCGTCATGGCTCTCATGTAGGTAGCACCGGCGTTTTTGAGCCCAAACGGCATCACCCTATAGTGATACACCCCCCAAGGTGTGATGAAGGCCGTTTTCTCCGCGTCTTCCTCATCCATCAGAATCTGGTGATAACCCGCGTAACAATCCACAAATGACTGCATCTCATGTTTGGCACAGTTGTCAATCAGAATATGGATATTTGGCAACGGGAAATTATCCTTTGGACTAGCCTTGTTGAGATCTCTGTAATCAACACAAATCCTGATTTTTCCATCTTTCTTGGCGACCAGAACGACATTCGCCAACCAGGTGGGATATTGCGTTACTTCTACCATCTGAGACTCTATCTGCTTGGTGATTTCCTCCTTAATCTTCAAACTCAATTCAGGCCTGAATTTCCGAGTCTTTTGCTTCACCGGCTCGAACCCTGGGTTGATAGGCAGCTTATGAGATACGACATCGGTACTCAGCCCCTGCATGTCACTGACCTTCCAAACAAACACATCGCTGTATTCGGCAAGCAAATGCACCAGGCTCTCCTTCTGAGTTTCATTCAGGTGAGTGCTGATCTTAACCTCTTTGACACATTCTGAATCTCCCAAATTCATCGTCTCTGTTTTCTCCAGATTCGGTTTATGTTGATTCTCGAACTGCCGAAATTCTTCTACCACATAGTCTGGTTCCCCACTTTCTTCGTCGTAGTCGTCAGCCTCGTCGTCATTTGCCTTATTTTGCTCGTTTAGCTCATGACATGACATGACATTGGCAGGTTTGTAACTTACGTTACTGAAATCATAAACAGACAAAATTTAGAAAAGTAAAATATAACAAGCAATCGAATAAACAAAGTCAAAATAAAGAGGCTTTCATTTAAATTGAATCAAAAATGCAAATTTGGGTCATAGCACAAGGCCGTGTCGCCCTTTAAACAATCATAACAAAATTCAAAATCAAGAAAATGTAGAAATGGTGGGTCTCAGGCCTCTTCCGAACGACCACCGATTTTGGCATGCACAAAATAATTCCTTTCTACCCAAAAGTCCGGGACATTAGGATTGGTGTGGACGTCCAATTCTTCAGCATCTCCCCCGGTTCAGAATCACGAAAGCCAGCTGGCTCAGCCTCCTCCTCTATGACGGCATTGATCTCCTTGAACAGGTCACAGATTCCTTCCCCGTCGTCTTCAGGCTCGGCATGCTCCCGAACTGGAAAGGAGTGATAGAGATGCGGGATCGGCTTAGTCAACTCTTGATCCCTTCTCCTCTTCATCTTCCTATCATCATCTGTTGGGATGTACCCCAAACCATACTTTGATCCCTGAGCAAGGACCGGAACAGGCTCAATAATTCTTTTAGAATCTCTTCCCAATCCGAAACCTGGCTCGAACCCATTTTGCAGCATCACCGTGGCTATCATTTTGTACACGGTTGGCATGGAGTTGAGGGCCAAATCTTCGTTGGTGGCATTCACCAGCTCCACCGTGTAAAAGTCTGCGCCTTGCGGCATCTCATCAATGACCGACACCTGCTTGCCCGAGCGACTTCCCTCGCCGTGAATCACTAACTCTTCATTTTTCCATACAAGCTTCATCATCTGATAGAGAGTAGAGGGGACGGCTCCAGCCATGTGGATAAACGGCCTTCCCAAAAGAAGGTTGTAGCTAGTGTCTATGTCCAATACTTGGAATTGCGCACTGAACTCTGCGGGGCCCATTTGAAGGGTCAAAGTCACAGCCCCTAAGGTGTCTCTTTGCACACCATCAAATGCCCTTACATTGACCTGATTCTGCTCCAGTTTCCCAAGGTCAAAATTTAGTTGCCTCAACGTCGTCAATGGGCAAATATTCAAACCAGACCCATCATCTACCAAAACACAGTTGACAACCTTTCCACAACATATCACGGTAATGTGTAGCGCTTTGTTGTGGGATCTTCCTTCGACTGGCAACTCATCGTCACAAAAGCTGATCCGGTGCCCCCGAATGACTTGATGAATCATAGCGGCCACGTTATCACTACTTGTACCTGAGGATACGTATATATCATCAAGAGCTTTCATTAAGGCCTGCCTGTGGGACTGAGAGCTCATCAACAGGGCCCACACGGAGATCTGAGCCGGAGTCTTCTCTAAATGTTTGACGATGGAATAGTCCTTCGGTTGCATCCTTCTCCAGAATTCTTCTGCTTCCCCCTCGCTTGTCGGCCTCTTAGCATGGTCCTTCTTCTGTCCTTCGAGAGCAAGCTCATCAGGAGTGTAGCACCTTCCGGACCTGGTCATGCTTTGGGCCACGGCGGTTTCAATGACAAATTTGGGCTTAACGAAAGTTTTCGAAGGCACCAAGGCAACAGCCTTTACAGGTGTCAGAATAACAAACTCCCTCCTTTCCTTGACGCTTAAAGAAGGGACAGCCCTTTCCAAGTCCTCATGCACAATAGGGGTAATCATCTTTGTTCCACACCCGTCTTCATCCGTTTCAATCATATTAAGGTTGTCACTTCCATGGTTCGGCAACGGATTTGTGTTGACGTTTGGCACCGCCGGTTGAAGAGAAACTACCTCCTGATCGATCAGGTCTTGGATTTTGTGCTTAAGGTTGATGCAATCTTCCGTGTCATGTCCAACACTGTTGGAATGATAAGCACACCTTTGATCCGGCCTGTAGAACTTTGAGTTGACATCCACGGGTCTGGGCCCCACAGGATGGATGTATCCATCTGCGACTAACCTCTCAAATAGTTTGGTCCGGCTTTCAGCAAGTGTGGTAAATTTCCTTGAAGGCTTTTTTTCAAATCTCGGTCGAGAAGTATCATAACCGCTTTGCCGAGGGGGAGGCACCCGCTGATAATTTTGGGTATTTGTACGAGGAGCTTGGCTCCGGGGATAAGGGTTTGCCTGGAAATTTGGCATTGGAGCTTGGTAATTCGGGAGGGGGTCCTGGTATAATGGAGCTTGGACTTGATAAGTGGGTGGAGGTGGTCGGTAGCTCGACTGTACGTTGGCACAGTTGGGAGCAATATTCTGATAAGGGGATGGGATCTGGTATGGTTGAGGGTAATTTGGGTATATGGGAGAAAAATTTTGGAGATTAGAGGGTGGACTTTGGTACGACAAAATTTGAGCATTCTGATAGGTGGGGACAGTATTGTGGTTATTAGGATGATTGAGTTGTGGGTAGTTGGATCGGTGAGACTTTGGGGAAGGCCTGAAACGATCTTGGGAATGTGACGGGTTTCTAGGGGTTTTTCTTCCCCCATACGAGACAGCGGAAACTTCCTCTCTTCTCTTTCTTATCAATCCTGAAGACCCAGGCGACGCAGATACACGGGCTATCTTCCCCGATTTTAGACCATCTTCGATAGTCTCACCAACTTTGACTATCTCAGCGAATTTAGCTCCGACCAGCAACATGATTCGATCATAGTACTCAGGCTCCTGTACCCGCACGAACACTTCCACAATCTCTTTCTCGGTCATGGGTGGCCTTACCCTCGCCGCTTCTTTCCTCCACCTATAGGCAAATTCCCTATAGCTTTCAGTTGGTTTCTGCTTCATCTTATCTAGAGAATACCGATCGGGCACTATTTCAACATTGTAGGCGAATCGGTCAATGAAGTCCTTAGCCAATGCATTCCAACTGGGCCACTGCCTAGTTTCATGTGAAGTAAACCACTCGAGGGCCTCCCCACACAGACTTCGGCTGAAAAGCCGCATCAACAAGGCCTCATCCCTGCTAACTCCCACGAGCTGGTCACAATACGCTCTCAAATGCGCCATAGGATTGCCCACTCCTCCGAAGGTGTCAAACTTCGGAATTTTAAAACCTTCGGGAAGGTTCAAATCTGGATGGATGCACAATTCTGCATAGCTAAGTCCGACGGCGTCTGGGATGCACTGTAGCTCTTTCATAGCCCTTTTGATTTCTTCCTTTATATCGATCTTCACTTCTTCTTTCGCCTTCGATTCTCTTTCCTGTTCTTCATAGTGATCCAACTCAGAACCGTGCACCTCGTGCTCGGCAGGAATGGGAACTTGGAAGGTGGCTCTTTTGGGGAGGGGTGGAGCTATAGAGGGACTTGGAACGTTTTGGGCGGTCTGGTAGTTTTGTGGGTAGGCCTGAGGATTGGTGTTCTGGCTCAAATGCGGATGAAATGCTTGGGTATTGAAGGCAGTTTGAGTTTGGTTTTGATTTCGTGGCGGTGGGGCAGTTTGAGTATTCTGAGGATGGGGTGGTATTTGAGGGTGGTTATTTGGAAGAGGTGAAGGAGTTTGGTAAGATGCAGAAGCGTATTGGGGGTTTTGGGTTGTGAGGTCAATCACAGACGGATTATGCACTGGTGTAGAAGGCTGGTTCTGAGTTGGATCTATGTTTGATGAAGGGAAGTAGACCGGAGGTCTTGCATCAGCAATATTAGTACCAAATCCAGGTGGAGGCGCATCCTGTCTCCGTTGCATTTCAACTTTCATTTCAGCAATCTGTTGCATCAGTTGCATGATCAATTCGTTCTGTTCCACTACAGTGGGCTGAGCCACCACAACGTCAGTAAGACGCACTTCGTCATTGTTGTCTCCCATAACTGTTTTTCCTTTATCTGAATTTGATCGAGGGAAGGAATCTGTAGGACCTTTCGATCTGGTGAAGTAAGGATGATCTGCCAGCTTTATTGATACAGATCAGTAAAAAGGTACCTGAGAGGTAAAAACAACTCAAAGGCAAATTTGTTAGTGCATATCCAGAGTACAAAATGCATAATATCGCACATAAAACAGATAAACACACAAGTCGTTTTGTTTGAGGATATCTTAACCCACGAATAAGGACGGATATATATTTTGAACAAACAGGAATTTGTTTGTTTGGCGCTATCTTGGGAAATCTGAATCACGTTGAGCTATGGTCTTCTTGCAGCTGCTTTGCGACGTCCGTTGATCTTATTTTCGTATCTCCGAAACATGGAGGAGAATGAAAATTTTCTGTGATAGGGGCCGAGCCGAGAAGGCTGCCTACGTATCTCACGGGGAGAATTCAGGCCCAACGTAGTTCGGATTTTAGGATGAAAATTTTCCATTCATTCTTTCGTTGTGATTACAAGGGAATTGAAAAACAACATTGAGATTTCTAGAAGACCACATTTGGAGATTTCTTGTCTTGTGGCTGCGTCATTCCTTTCCTTTCAGACAGTCTGAAATGGAGGCTTGTAGACGATTTCTTCTTCATCATCCTCCTCAATCACTTCACGGCCGAGGCCACTGTTATCTGCTCCCTGATCACGGGCGAGGTATTTTCCGCCCTTTGGGTCGCTATGGGTCGCCAATTCCTCGTCGAGCGCCGCGCTTCTGTCCAACAACACAGCAGTCTCGATATCTATCTTCGCCTCTCTCGCCTTTCCTTCGTGTATCTCCAAACGAAGCAAGTTCAACCTTTTCCTTAGGCTTTCGGTTTCCATCTCAACCTCCTTCTTTCTCTTTATCTGTGACGCCAGATCTTCATCCAAGGTTGTGACCGCAGCTTTGTAAATCGCCGTGGTCACGTCTACTTTGAGTTCTTCCTCCTTAACCTTCTGAATCTCTCAAGTGACTCGCTCGATCTTTCTTCGCAATTCCTCCCCAGTGAGCTCCGTCTGGACGTTCTTGCCTTTGTCCATAGCGGTGATTCAACTTTCCTGAGATGATAGAGCGGTATTTAGGATTTATGGTATGGATTTTGTGTGAGAAACTTGAGACTCGGGAATTTTGGTCGGACAATTGTAATGTTGGCTTCTGTATACTCTTTAGGATTTTGGCTAGGAGTGGGTTTACGATATCCTCAATCATAGCGACATAACACATAAGCATTTAAACAAATATATCGTGTCCTAAACATGCATGTGACCCTTTTGTGCCAAGGGTAAGCCTAACGAATTGAAGGATGTATATGCTTTTTTAAACCCGATTATTATCCCCCACAATATTTCATTAATAGCATCCAAAATGTCTGATAAACATAAAACAAAAAATAGTCCTGAAAAATAAATTACAAAACAAAGTACAAATAAAACTGTCCCACGCAGGGGATGGTAAAAATCATGCCTCCTCTGATCCTTCGCCAAGTCTGGTCCTCTTGGCGATGTTGACCTCTTCCCACATGGCATATCTATTCGCCCAGAGATGATCTCTTTCCAATCGAGCTCCTTCTTGATGACTGAACCCCTCTATCGATTGAATCTGTCGCTCCATGCTATCATCTAACTCTGTCATGCATCGTCTGGCCCTTCGCAGTTCTTGTTTCAATCGAGCTATGACTTTGGCATCTTCGGAATGACGACGTTGATGCTCTAATTCACTCTTATCAAACTTCTCTTGAAGGCGGTGAAGTCGGACTTGATGTTTGGCTCCAACATCGGCAATAATGTGAGGAACGTTCGGACCAGGCTCAATTGTTCCAGCGAGACTCTTTTTCAACCATTCTTTGTACTCCTTCGAACATTCTGGACGAAACCTATCTGGTACAGGCTCACCCAACACTCTTCGAGATCTCCACATCCTACGCATGTCTTCGGAAAATGCCACTCGCCCATTCTCGTGGTCAGTTACGAATTTCCTCATATCTGCAATCTGGGGAAACTCCTGTTTCCCTCCTAGTTGCCTCAGCACTCGACCGGGGGCGTATGGCCTAGTTCCTCTTAACCCAGCAAATACCAAATAAGGGACCTTTTCAGCTCGAACCACCATATTCTTAGTTACCACCAAACTATCTATCGACCATTGTACGTCTTCTTCTCTCAACCCTCGAAGCCTCGGATACCAAAAACTCTCTCCTCCAGTCTTGTTGCAACGATTGTGATACAATCACCAGTCATGACTATGTAGCTCGTCGTATCGTCTAAAGGGATCTGGTTCTTTGGGGTTATGAGTCTTGATTAAATGACGCATCATCCACCACTGTAGTATCAAATTACACCCTTGAAAGAAGCGTTCTCCGTTCTGACACTTGTCTAAAGCCCTGTAGATGTCGGCCAGAATCATAGGCGCTAAAGTGTAATACTTCGTCGATGTTTTGTAATCCACTCCATAAAAAATGGCATGAGTGACCATAAATACACTAGGATGAATAGTGTATTTTGGCCCTTGGGGAAAAACCATCGTGCCGAGCAAACATATCGCAAATGCAAGGGGATGCGCCTCTTTCCATTTTTCTTTTGAGACGAACTCATCTTCATGTTTCTCATAAGCCCTTGCACGCCCAAATCGATAATATAACTTTCTGAAAGGTATATTCGGACCAGGGAGTTTGTCCATCCACTCGGCTTTAACCAATGACAACATCTCTTTAATTTTGGCGAAATCCCATGTTATAGGATTTAGGAGATCTGTATCTGGATGTCGTTTCCTTTTGTTGCACATGGCGATACTTTCATAACTGATGAGAATTTCTTCTATAGTCAGCGTCAACTCTACTTCCCCGAATCGAAAAACCATATTCTCGCTATCCCAGAATTTCACCATCGTTCCAATTAAGCCAGGCCACGCATTCATCTCTAACAACGACGGAAGATGACCTATGTGTTTCTGAACAATTCCTTTATCTTCGTTGTTCATGAACTTCCACCATACTTTGAGGAAAGGGTCAGGGACAGTAACCATTCTTGTTTTCAGAGGTTTGTGTGCCGGGTTCATCCTACAAAAATAGCGAACAAAATTTAGTCAACCCCCACCCCGTGGACAATAAAGCATTTTTAAAATGCATATACATCCTTCAATAAACACATAAACATGATTGTCCGTTTTTGGCAATTTAGGCCAAATAGACGCAAGGTGGGCTTCTAATGGGCCCAACACGCCTTGGGCGTTGGGTCGTCTTAGTTCAAATGCTCTTACGTTCGGGATTTTGGCTCGGCTCTACGCTAGTTGACTAAGAGTGGCTTTTGAAAGGACCGGGAACCCAAACGGGCAATTTGGGCTGAAACTCGCGACAACCATTGGACGCCTAACGAACCAATAAATTGCCGCTAATTTCGAAAAAGAGTGAGTATAAAAAAGTTCGGCTGCGGTTCCGCAAACCGTCCTTTAATATACTATACAGATATATTGGAAATATGCCATGAATGCAATGACAATTTATGAAAAATTTAAACATATTCAGTATAAACAATATTTTAACAATTAAAAACAGTTAGTCAAACAGTCAAATCTTATGGTTAGAACTTAATTAATCCCCAGCAGAGTCGCCATTTCTGTTTTATTTAAAAATTACTATTAACTATTTTTTGGTTTAAAAATGGGAAAATATTGACTAGGTTTCGAAAAATCAATTAATCTTATTATTTAAGAAAAATCGACTTTTCGAATTACGGAGTCGCCACTTGATTTTGATAAAATCAAGAAAAATTTCAAAAGATTTAAAACAGATTAAAATCAATTGAAAAACAAAGGTTCGAAGTTCAATGTACATCCCGAGAAGGTATTAGGCCCTCGGGATGTCCGCTAACTTGCGGTTGACCGGCGATTTGACTAAATGACTATTAAAAATAAATTGTTAACTAAATAAAAAGAAATTCGTTTTAATATTTTTATTTCATTGTTATTATTTTTATTTATTTCTAAAGGGAGATATTTTGAGGGAATTAATTTAAGGAAAACTAAATTGTGATAAAAGTAAGTAAAACAAAAATAATAAAATTTAAATAATGAAAAATGGCTACCCCTTTAGGAGATTTTTAAAATTCTACCAAGATATTAAATAATTCAAACAAATAAATAATAGAGAAAGAAATATTTGAACTTGGGCTTGATTGCCCAAATTCTTTCATTTGGGCTTTGGCCCACTTGTCATAAACTAATCCTTATACTTGGGCCTCCTTTAAAACCTGCAGAAACAAATGGCCTTTGGGCCTGTTAATAAAGGGGGGGGGGGGGCTGAAGGGCCTTGGCCCAATCCTGAAAAAGAATCACAAAGTATACACAAGTGTATACATGCTGTGTACAGCATATGTTTGACCCATTTGGACCTCTCAAGCCCTGCACCTATTTGAATATATATTTTCCGTTACTTTTCCCTGTATTGCCTTGCGTATTTGTACCTGTACAATTTTTAAAACTTACTTAACAAGTGTATATCGTCGCCCGATAATGTATACTAATGTATACGGGCTGCACCCTACGTCCGCATTGTTTGCCTAATTCCGAATGTTAATTAGAATAGGCGTCCCTCTACGTTCCCTTGACAATCACATTTTTTACACATATTTATATTATATCGTGTCTGTATATCAGTGTATACAGACTGTATATCTGCCTGTTTTTCAACTTTCTGAAGTTGAAAACTCCTTCCCAGGAGCGTAATTTTCCTGCTATCAAACCAGATTTCGAGTTCGGATTTCCTGTGCATTTTCGACATGTATACCAGTGTATATCAGATGTATACAACTGGTATACAGCTTCTTCAACATCTGCAGATTATTTCCAGCACTGCATTTCCACCTGTTCTTCAACTTATCCATCAATTTACCAATTTTGGAGAGGCTGGACGACTCGAGAGTGGAGGTTTGAGCCTTTACGGCTCAATGAGAAAGTGCAACGAGATGGATTAAAGTTCAGGAGGACTCGAGGAGAATTTCCCATGCAATAAAGCAAAAGAGAGAGGTTAAAACGGAAAATAATCTTTATCCACACACAATATAATGCTTAACCATCAAATAGAAAGCATTGAAGAAAAATAGTTTTCACTCACACACAATCTAGTAACTAACTCATGCGGATAACACACATGCATCATACGATCTCAAGCGGGAGGACCTCTTGACATAGCATGTTTGTCATATTTTAAAGGGAGAGAAAGCCAAAGCAAGGCAACTATCAAAGTCGGGACAGACATACACTCTACCAATCTTCCTAAACTCAATGAATAAACAAAGAGCAGGAAATATTAATCACAAAGGAGATAAAGAAGAGGGCCAGCAGTAAACTCATTGACAAACATAATTTCATAAGCAAGACAACCCATAACAGAAAGTATTTTAAGTGGGATGAGGCTAATAAATCCGTTAATACAATAAATAAATGATGCGATCACACGACCCAACTAGCGACTCACTATATCTGTTACCACTTAGGCATTCAAGAATCAATTTCACAAGGCGAAAAGAGTACTGCTAGGGAGAGGAAAACAGATAATGTCTACATACATAAAATTTGGATTATGAGAGATTAATTTGCAAAAAGGCTACAGGTACAAGGCCACACATTTAACATTCAAATGCTTAACTATATAAGACAAAAGAGCCACGCTCGACAAGATGAAGAAAGCGGAATCATTTTCTCGCAAGATCAGCGGACCTCCAGATTCTAGCCAAACAACATGAACGAAATGAAGACAAACTGATCGAATTGAAAGAAACATATTTGAAAGCTTAACAGGCAGACCACGCGAGTTGTATGAACAAACAAAACAGACAATCAAACTCCGGCAAACATACACGTTATGATCATTCCCAACTATGGCAAACAAATCCCAAAGACTTATGATAGAAACTCTCTACCCCAAGCCATCACATTTGAACCCAAGAAGTGAAGGAGATTATATGGAAGGGTGTTTACCTGTTGACGAGCAGCGACACCGAGACAAGCGAGCAAAACACGAACGAGCTTCCACCCTCAGATGAGACAACGAATGACGAAAGCAGAATCGAGACCTTCGACCCTTTTGAAGTCTTTTTCTCGATAAGTTCACACGTAAATGTCTAAGGTTCCTATCTTCCTGAAAATCTCCAACAAAATTTCCCACCTAGAATGCTAACAAAAGTTTCAACCAAAGATTCAACCTTAACTTTCGACCAAATTTTCGAAAAAAATGTCTCCCAAGTTCTGCTTTCCCGAATTTTTCGATGAAAATCTCTAACCCCCTTTCTGATGAAGAAAAGGGGTATTTATAGAGGAGAAGAATTAGCCTCTTCTTGAATTCAAAAAATTTCAAATTCACTTTGAGTCAAACCTCACATGGCCATCGCGTGCCGGCGAGGATGACTGCGACGTTTCGCAGACCTGCTTGACAGGGTATGGGTCTCTGTCGTTGCGTCTTGTTCACGCGAAGAGGAAGGTGGAAGGGAGAAGAACGTGGGTTGTTGGCGCGATTTCTGGGGATTTTCCGGTTTTTCTGGGTTTTCTGTCGAGAGGGGAAGCTCGCGTGGGGGGGAGACGCGGGAGAGAGGGAAGGAGAGGAGAGAGCGTGGGGAGAGACGGGGTTTTTCCTGGGAATCGCGTGGCTGGCTTGGGGATTTGTTTTGCTGGGTTTCTTCATTTGCAGGGGGATCACGTGGGGAAGGGGAAGAAGGGAAGGGGGTCGTGGGTCGGGTATTAGGTGTTGGGCCGGAGCGGGTATGGGGCTGGGTTGAAGGGTTTTTTTTTATTTAAATGTTTTGGGCCGTCTGAATGGGAAGAAGTGGGCTGGGATATTTAAGTAAGTGTTGGGTTGAGGGGTTTTTGGGCCTGGGAATAAGAGTGGGCTGATGGGTAAAGGAATGAGTTTAAGATATACATATATACATATACATATATGTATATACATATATGTATATACATATATGTATATATGTACATATATTTTATTTTCGCAAGATTTATAAAACTAACTAACTTTAAATAATTTAAAAAATTCACGAAGTTCGATAATTAATTTATATCAACGCGGGTCAAAAATTGGGTGTCAACATTGACTCGTACTAATTATTGATAATGTGGAATTGGGTGCGTTCCCTGAATTGATTGTTAAGTTGTACATTATGTTCTTATAGGTGGGGGTTTCTAAGTTGAAATTTAATGAGGGATATTCAGTGGTGTAATAAAAGGTGAATGGTAAAATAAGGGGGAACTAAGGGTCCAATGCTATCCTTGTTATCAGGTTCGTAGTGGTATTTATATACAGAATTTCCCTAAGGGATTGAGTGATGGGTGTAATAATGAACGAGGTAAGTAAGAGGTTGAAGGCAAGTGAACTAGTTTGATATTAATATCCGGAAAGGTAAGGGTAGTCAAAACAGAAAGGCGGAGGAAGGATTAGTCTTATTACATGTTTCACCAGTTGATTTCTTATATTATGTAGTGAGTATTCGGGTTGACCGGTGATGTCAATCACTACGTTTTGTTTGTAATGATACTACTCTTGGTTTGCCTTTTTGACGTAGTTTGGATGCAGGGTCGGTGATGTCTCATTAGGTGAAGACGAAGAAATTCTCCAACAGATTCTATCATTCCTTCCGCATGGTGGTAGTTGTGTCTTTTCATTATCATGTATGTTGTATTCTTAATAGCTCTTGTACTTGTTAAAACTAGATCCTCGGGGGTGTAAATTACTTTACAAATGTTAACATCATTTTTAAGGGTCTCATTTATAAAACTTTATTATTTCATTTATCTCTGTTTTTCTTTAATCTTTGCATGTTTCTATGAGTGGGAGTCGAGAGTTCTCCAACTTAGGTGTTGGAGCAGGTATCTGCACGACCCGATGGGTTGAGCCATGACATAGAGCGCGCACGTGTGGATGTATTTATCACATTTTTCTTTTCATAAATGATAGATATTATTTTTGATTGAGCAAATTAAAAATCTGATTATTTACATAAAATAATTGATATATTATTTTTGTATAATTAATGATCCATTAACTTATATTCATAATGATTAATAATTAATGAGTAAATTTTATTTAGTATATTCAATAACTAATCGCTTATACTCTACTGAAAATTTATACTAAACTTTACTCTTGAACTCACTTCAAACTATCAAAATTAAACTAAGGAAATTTTTTGACCAAACGATTCTCAATGAAAACACAGTAAATGAGGTTCATGTGAAATATAAACATGAACAACAACTAAAATATTTCAATGCATAATATTTAAAAACTCGTATTCAAGAATTTAAAACTCAGAATCAATAATATTACTCATCTCTGGGATTCGAATCGTCTTTAGTTGTGAGTAGATTTTACGGAGGAATTTAGATTTTCTTAGGTGCCAAGGTCGCAGTACGTAGCAACTCGAGTTCCAAAAAGAACTGGAGAGAAATTTGTTCAAGTAATATGTAAATTATTTTAAGATTTGTGTCAATTTTAAACGATCATAACTTTTAGCATAAAATATGTTAGGTGGCCCATGAGGTATCAAATCGGAGATCTTTGTATCGTCTTTCCAATGTCACTGAGTTTGTTAAAATCTGAGATCGTAAAGGTGATATGATTGTTTGAGTGCAACGTCTCTAGATAGGGCTTCTTAACCCAAATAAAGGAGGGGTTTTTAGTCTCTTCCTTACACCCACTCACCCTAAGCGTGAGTTACACCTATGTGAAAATTTTGATTTAGTTACATAAAAAAATTAAAATATTTTTGTATATGACTAAGGGTCCACTAAATTATATACACAATGATTAATCATTAATCAATAAATTTTATTTGGTATATTTAGAGCCGTCAATATGGGCTAGGCCCGTTGGGCCGGCCTGGCCTAACCCAGATTTAATAGGGTTGGGCTAAAATTTTTGGAGCCCATTTAAGAAAAGACTTTTTAGCCCGCCCTGAATAAGTCTGTTGATTTGATGGGCTTGAGAAATATAGGTAGGGCCGGCTCGTAGGCCAATAATAATTAATTATAAATATAATATAATATTAAATTTTAAAATTAGAGAGAGTCCAAATTCAAAATAATTAGGTTAATATTTATATATATATATTTATACTTTTACTTGAAAAAAAAAACTTAATAAATAGAGATTATTTCAGAGACCTCCCTCCAAGTTTCGCTCTATAACACTCACCTTCCTTGTGGTTTACGATATTACGTCTACTTCCCTTATTTTCATTTTCTTGTAACCATTCTTTAAACCTATTTAATATAAATTAATTTAGATTTGACAAATTTACCCTTATATATTAATGTTTAGATCTAATTTTTAATGATTTATCTTTATTCGTTGGATCGTGTTTCTTCTTTGCTTGTGTAAATGTTTAACTAGAACAAAATCTTATCGTTCTTATCGAATTTCTTTCTTGGGAAGTTCAATTTTGTCTTCTATTTTAAAAAAGAAATTATTGCCGGAAAATGATGGGTTATTATGGGGAATTATTTTTACGTGAATTGGTAAAGGTGAAATAGAGATAAAGAGTTAATATTTGGTGAAAATGTGGGTCAGCTTAGTTGAAGACTTTGATTTTTGTTGGATTAAAAAAACAAGTCTTTGTATTAATTTATTTTTAAACTATTTTTCAAAAAAGTTATTTTTATATAATATTTATTAATAAGAAAAAATTTATATAAAAAAAGAGTAAAATTGTCAAATCTATATTAATTTATATTTATTTTAAATAGGTTTAAAGAATGATTACAAGTAATGAAAACAAGGGAGGTAGACGTAATATCGTAAGCCAAACGGGAGGTGATTGTTATAGAGCGAAACATGGAGGTATCTGAAATTATCCCTAATAAATATTATAAAAATAATTTTATATTGATTTGATTATCAAGTACTAACATTACATCATGTAATATTATTTTGTCGATATTTATGGTAATATTTTAAATTATAATTTAAAATTTAATTTAATAATTATAAAAAAAATATAATTTTAAAAAAAAAGTGCGCTGGCCCGTCAGCCCACGTACTTATGGGTTGGGCCGACCATTTTATGGCCTACGTCAAAAATGGGCTAGCCAGGCCTGACCCTTAAAATGTCAAAGTCTATATGGGTTAGCTCGGATGGGGTGGGCTATAGCCCATATTGACAGCTCTAGGTATATTCAACAACTTACCTTTTTTTGTTTGAATTTCAAATATATTTATGTTACCATAAAACACAGATTTTGAATATCAATTCAATATAAATTCTCTACCATAAATTCAACATAAAGAATGATTTACTCTCCATAGCAATATTGACTTAAAATTAAATGGATTACTTTCCATAATAATACTGACTTGAAATTAAATGGATTACTTTTCATAGCAATATTGACTTGAAATTAGAAGGATTTACTTTCCATAACAATATTGACTTGAAATTAAATTACTATTGTGAATAAATTTTTTATGTGTGTATAAATACTCATGATGTTTTATTCTTTTTAACTCACATTGTTGGAAATCAATAGATTATATGGCATTCTAGAATGGAGGATAAGAAAACAGCAGGACGTCAAAAAATTCCAATAGAAAAAATACAAGATGAAACTAAGCGGAAAATCGCATTTTCCAAACGATTGCCGTCCTTATATAAAAATGCAAGTAAGATTGTAAGAGCTTGTAACGTCGATATTGGAATAGTTTCGTCTTGTCCAAGTGGTAGGACCCAATATTCATACATTCACCCAACTAGTGCTGTAGTCATTGATCATTTTGTGAACCCCACAATAGAATTAGATCTGGGTACGAGACTTGTTGCCGAAAATGCAAGGAACATTGCAATTGAAAACAACATCAGGTTGAATGAACTAGAGGCAAGGGAAGCAGCTGAAAAGGAAAAAATACGTTCTTTAGAACAAATGAACAATGCTAGAGAAAAATGTTGGTGGGAGTCCATTGACCAAATCGATGCAGAGAATCTGACCACATTTGAAACTACATTAAATTTTGCCGAGGGTATCTTAAAAGATCAATTGAAGAAGCTAGAAATTGGAACTTCGTCTTCCTCAGAGGCCCCCCCAGAAAATGAAGATAGCTAAATGAATCAACTTTGGTAGTATCTTTCATCAATGTCCTATGCAACAAAATGAAGGTTTAAATTCATATTACCATGTGTGTTAATTTCCTTTGATTTTACTATTTTATTTCAATAATGGTTTGTAATACATTTACTTTGATGATTTCTATTAAAAATACTTTATCTATTAGTATTTGTAGTCTACTGCATGGTAGGTCACTTAATATTGTTTTATAAGTTTGAATATATGCACAACAACATATCGATTCTCAATATGACGTAAAAAAAATTCAAAGCAAAGTGATATGCACGAATGTAAATGAGTGTTCGTTTTTTCTTGCTAAATCATCCCTGAAGTATGACCTAAACTTAAAGTACATCCCTGTGTCATATAAGTGAACAAAAGACATCTTTGATCTATCCAAAAAATTGCAAGATTCATCCTTCTGTCTATTTAAAAAAAAAACTCATGCCACCAACAAAAAATTAAATGCGTCAAGTGGAATGAATATATATACACATGGTTAAACTAGTCAAATTAAGTGATTTTTTTTCTAGAAATTGAGGATTTAAATCATATTCAGACAAAATGTATTCAAATTCTAAATATTCTTGTAAAAATATGGTCAAATACTACTCCAACTTCAAATTTTCGAATAGAACATTGTATAAAATGCAAATTGCATTGTAAAGTATATAAAGTGACAACATGCAAAATTTAAATTCCGATAATGAAAGATTCATTTCCTATCCATATCTTTATTCTTTTTAGGTAACTTTGATCTTTTGTTCGTGGCAAGACATGACCAATTTTTTTTATTGATTTAATTAGTTTCTTAACATAAATAGATTGAAGGATGATTCTTGTTGTTTTTTATATAGTATAAGGATGTTTTTTTCTCACCTAGATAATATAAGGATGTACATTATATTTGAGTCATAGTTGAGGGATGATTTTAGATAATAACTCAACAAGAAAATCAAGTTATTTTGAAAAGTGTTCATTTTTCAAAAGTGCTTTTTTCATAAAAGTACCGATTGATAAAAAACAAGTTGTGTTTGACCTAAAGAAAAATAAAATTATCTTTGAGTAGCAATTAATACGACAAAATGATAAAGTGCAAATCTTTGCAACAATAGTAAATTAATTATTTCTGATTATATGGGTCCAAGGCTTCGGTGAATCAGTATTACCTTAGCTCAAATATGAGCTCTAAGTTAAACTTAAAATAAAAACAATGAAAAAATTGTATTTAGATTAACAAATAAATTTCAGTAAGAATCAAAACATCATATTTAGACAAACAATACAATACAAACCAAACAAGGTGTTAATGATAGCAAGGTTGCTCTTTCCTTTGATTTAATTTAACGAAAAAGCTAAGATTCAGCATACATTACTCTAAGATTCATCAATATTTATTTATATACCATTTTAGAGATTCTTTTTTTTTTGTTGTTATATGGTTGATGTTCTTTATTAGTCAAATAAATGAACTCCATTGTCCTAACTAGGGGTTTTGATAAGGGGTATCATTTTTGACATTCTTGTGGAATTTACTATAGTTATGTACTCAAATATTCCAAATGAAGAAAGGAAAAGCATGTTGTCTAACTGACTGAGTTATTTATTGTGATATTTTTAAACTTTCAGATGTTGTTTAGGCAAATCTATAGATATTTTAGTAATATTCATATGTATTTGGTACAATATAATGAAATCAAACAATACCAAAATATAAGAGATATATAATATATAAGCATGATAGCAATGGGTCCTTAATGTATATGTACTAAAAGTTAAACATTTTATCCTAAGCTATATAATTAAAGATAATCGTTATTTTTATTTTTCAAAATAAAATGAAGCCCTCCACATGTGTTTCATACATGAGATATCAAACTACAAAATAAAGGTACCTTCTTGTATCATTCAATTTGATTTTAGAATATGTATCAAATTTTTCAACCTAAAAGAGCCATGAAAAAAAACTTCCCATGCAGGGAGAAGGATAAAATAAAAATGAACTTTATGGTGAATATATCCAATGATGTAAGAAAAAACCTAACTCACACTGCCTATGTGGTTTATGGAAAATGTGAGTTATCCGAACCCTATTTCGTATTGGTGCTCAATATTACTCTCAAAAAATATAACTCAACGCTCAAGTAAAAATAATCGCCTTGGATTGAGATAAGTTCTCATAAGGACCACTTTTGTAATATTTCGTAACTCGAAATAGCTAAGAATAAGCTAAGAAATTAAAAAATATTAGTTTTGGAAAGAAAATGAGAAATCTGAAAAAATTTCTAAGTTTAAGAAGTGAGTTTTGGTCATTTCCAAACGGTCATAACTCCTAGCTCAGGATGAGTTAGAGTAATTTATTGATATGATTGGAAAGCCCTTGGAGATATCTTTCCAACGCCGCTGAGTTTGCGCATTTTTTATATCGTGTGAGGGAGATATGCTTATCGAAAGTTGGACTGTTGAATTTAGAACACTACAACAAATTCGATTATTAAGGACAAATAATTTCGTCATTATAAATCATATTTCGTCACTTAAAATCTTGTGTGACGAAAAATAATTCATCACTCAGTCGTCACTTTGTGTGTCTCTAAAAGTATACAAAGAAAATTTAGTGTTTTCGTCGCTGAAAATATTATATTAACTACAAAAAAGAAAAATCGTCTTCAAATGCTTAAACATTTGTGACAATTTTATTTGTCGTAAAAAGTATATTTTTGTAGTTAATAATATGATTTGTCACTAAAAAGGTTATTAATAGTTTAATACCGACAAAATTATATCGTCGCTAATTAGTTTACTTCAATCAGTGACGAAATCAATTGTCTCCAAAGTTATATGTATTTCGTAGTTAAACAAAATCTAATTTCGTCGCTAATGATTGTATTTTATATACAAAAAATTATTTTGTTCCTAAATATATATATGATAAAATTTCTCATTATAAAAATGTCTCCTATCTCAATTTTTATCAACCTTGACCAGGAGCTCGTAGATTATGCTACCTTGGGGAATCAAACTCACAACATTAAGGTTGGAAGTAAAGAGTGCTTACTATTAGACCAACTCTCTCTTGTTGTACATTTTTGTTTTATTTTATACTTCATTCACTTCTTTTAAATTTGACTTTTGTAGAAACAATATATTATATGATTATTTATACTCACGCACAAATGCATGAAATTCACCACCCATAAATGTAGTTTATATTTTAATTAAAATGTTTATTTTTTTAAAATATCTTTAAATATATTTAGTTTGATTTCATCATTTTATTTATTTATTTTTGTAAATTTTAAAAATTATTTAGTGCAATAATAAATTTATTTAAAATCAAACTTTTGATTGATTAAAAAAATGAATAATTAGTTCAAGTTGAACATCGATACCAATAACTATAGTATTTCATCATAATATATTTGAAATCCTCGTCAGTTCATTTCTTTTATTTGTGCTTTCATGTTTTAGTTTATTTCAATTTTCACACTGACGAGAAAAGTTAATAGAAATTCATGAAATATATGACACCTTTGCAAAGTCTAAGTTTGTAAGTCGATGTTATCGTTGTATAGTTACTCTACGTACGTATGTGAAATTACTATTAAATCTGTACATATTTATAGACAGAAACAGATAGATTGACTTAATCTATGTAGTTTACCAATCACAAATTCTTATATCTAAGATCGCATTAGCAACTCCAATAATTTTCATTCCACTTGCTTTATAGCATACGTTTAGTAGCATTTATGTCATTAGTGTCTCTATTGATGATCAACATATCACCAATATACAAACAAACAATGACCTTATGATTTTAATGTGAACACATTTATCACTTTCATCTTTCTTCAATCCATTTGCCGACATGGTTTGATTGAATTATGTCATTGTTTTGGTGCTTCCATAATGTGACTTAACAAGTTCACATACTTTCTTTTATTTACCAGGTACCACAAAATCCTCGGGTTGTTCCATGTAAATTTCTTCCTCCAATTCTACATTTAAGAAAGTTCATTTCACATTCATTTGATGAATTTGGAGGTCATATACCATAGTAATAATTTTTGCATCCGAATGGATGTAAATCTAATTACTAACGAGTATATATATCGACAAGATCAAAATCTTATTTTTTTCCTAAAGCCTTTGACACAAAGTCTTGCTTTATATTTTTCAACAGTTCCATCAACTGTTATTTTTCCTTCGCTTTATATTTTTCAACAGTTCCATCAACTGTTATTTTTCCTTCTAAAGATTCATTTTGAACCCAAAGATTTATTTTCTTGAAGAAGATCAATTAACTTTCAATATTGTTTAATGACACCATCTTTCCAAAGGATGAGTCTACAGAAGACACAGAAAATGTTACAAAATCATATTCAAAGGAAGTAAATGTCCTTTAACATTTTACTAAGCATATGAATCTCTTTATTAAGTACATTATCCTTTTCATTTCCTAGGCCTTTTAGACCCTTCTCTAGACTACTCAAGTCTAATTTTACAGTCCACAGTCATAGGTCCTATTTTAATTCCTTTAGGAATAGGATCTTGTACTTTGACTAGAAACCCCACACTTTGAAATATTTCAAGTTGGATTTCCTTTCCTTCCATTTTTCATATGGAAAAGATTGTATTCTGATCAAACAAAATCGCTTTCTTTCTAAAAGGACAAAACTTTTTTTTGATCCCTTTTGCAGTAAGGATAGTTCCTCCACACAAGTTTTGTGTAAACCCGAACTTATAAATAATGCATCCATCATTTCTATCAACATTTGATTTTTCATTAGATTGAGGTGAATATGGCAGTAGTTTGATATTTCACTTTCCAAACATATTTCTGCACAATGAGATTTATACGTTCCATTCTTATCACTTCTTATATATTTTTTCACACTGATTTTCAACTTCGATATTACATTGTCTAGACATTTATATTGCTTCATCCTTACCATTTAGCAAATAGACATAGTCATTTCTAATGCAATTCTCAATAAAAGTAACAAATACTTTTTCCCACCATGAGATGGTGTTAACTTCATATCATAAATGTCAGTGTAAATCAATTCTAAGGGATTAGAATTCCTTTCGGGCAGATTTATAAGAATGCTCAACATACTTAGATTCCAAAAAAACTTGACATTTTTATTTATTACACTCAAAGTTAGGCAAAACTTCCAAGTTGATCAGTTTTTCTTACAAGGTTTTGTAATTGACATGCCCTAAGTGTTCATGTCACAAACATTGACTCAAGCAAGTAAGAATAAATAAAAACATTGATTTTGAAAAGCTCTTCACGAGGTAGCTTTTTCCTCACTAAAATTTTGTTCCTATTTCTTACAATTTTGTGTGATACAAACATTGTTTAGATTGTCAAATATCTTTTTCAGAAGGACATTTCCATAACTTTCAATGTGATTGTTATAGAACTACCTATGAACAAAGTTTCATCGGGTTCAATAAAGACAATATAGTCCAACTGTTATTTTTACAAAAACATAACAAATGACTATTCCCCAATATTCATGTCTATGCAAATACTTTTATTATAATAGACATATATTTCATGAAAAATCACAACATTTTAAGTGATTTTTTTTCATAAAAGAACACAATTATTTTGAACAAGTATATATATAATTTGAATGTTTCATACTAGTCACACTATATACTAGTAATAGAGAAACTCAACAACCACAATACCAAATATACTCCAAGAATTTTGTGGGTATAACATAATACAAAAGTATCATTTGAATTTCATATCTTTTGTTCCAAAGTTAAATTAGACACCAAGTCTAATCATAAGCAAATAACCCCCACATTTCAAATGTGATCTCAAAAATATTTTTCAAGTATTTGAAAATAGTTTTTCTGTTTTATCGAAAAAGGTGATTTTTCGAAAAGAGTTTGTTATTTTTAAGGGTATTTTTGACTTTTAGGAGTCGCCACTTAATTTTTAAGAAAAATCAAGAAAACTCATTTCCAAAACAACTTAAACAGAAAAAATCGTTTTGAAAATATTTTAGTGGGTTCGGGATTCATATTAGTGTCTTAGGAAGGTGTAAGGCACCTAAGACACTCCGCTAACTTACGGTTTTCCGGCGATTAACTTATTTGACTATTTTGTTTTAACTTTTGCGAATTGAAGTTGAGCTTATTTCATTACAAGTTTCGTAACATTTATGGTTCTGATATTCCGTTAAAGTTAAACCTTTTAAATTATAACTCTAAGCAAACTTGTGAATTGACATTTTATTGTTTTGAGATTCAGTTTTAGTTTTTGAGTTCGATAAAGCGAAAGGCATTCGATGGGATTTGGAGTTTTCTAATCCTAGACTAACGACACTCAAGCAAATATATAAGTGAATACTAAAAAGGAGAGAGAGAGATTCGGGTCCAAGTCTTCGAGTTCTGTTCGCCTTGATCGAAACTTGGACCCACCTGTTTTTGGGTTTTAACCCATTTTTCCACCTGTCCTAGTCTAAACATTACAAGATAAAATACAAGAGGAATAAGGAAAGGAAAATGACAAGGGTTTATGCCCATTACAAATATATACAATACAAAAAATAAAGGAATTTGAAATCAATTTCTTCAAGTTCTTCAATCTTCGCGATTCCGATTTTGACTTTCTACGTTTGCCTCGACGGATTGACTCGATGAAAGACTTTTGAGCCTTTACGGCTCTCCCAAGATGCAAGGAATGAAATGAAGTCCCAAGACGGACTCAGGAGGAATTTCACATGTAGACCAAACGGAAAGAGCATTATTAGTGTACAATCCAATAGTCATAAATGTAGAAAGAATAAATTACTTCCCCGCAAAAATACACACCTACACAAGATTGTATAAATTTACAAGCAATTGTTTCAAAAAATGACATTTAAAGGAAGTGATAAACTTAAAGAGCTATTAAGAAGGCCCAATAGTCGCTACTTAAAGACAATTATCCCTCGATCGCGGGTGATGACAAATGCTTACTATTTGAAATTAAAACATGTAGATAGAACATAACTAGGCATGAAGAAACACTTCTTATAAAAAAAACTAACCTAAAGGCAATGAGAAATAACCTTATTTTTCATACGTTTCCCCAAAAAAGTAATAACACTATGAGTGAAACCATCTTGACTTTAATAGAGAAAAGGAAAAAAAAATATCGAAAACGTAGGTCACACTAGCAGACGAACATCAACCTATAGAACATATTTGAGATAGGTTTAACAAGATTGAGATGCGCCAACTCAAGGTGCTTCACCGAGATGGCTCTAGCAAGACATGACTGACCACTAAACTATCGAATATTCATTGAAAACTATAGAAATTCAAAACGCATATTTTAAACTAAAATCAGCCTACTCACGGCAAAATATTCATGAGGAACAAAAGCTTAACTCCATTTTTAACACCATATTGACTAGATCAAAAGAGATAGCACAACTCAAATAATGATTAATGCGGAATGTGATAAACTCGAACCAATGTGGTGTAACATGCTGCGGAAGTTTTCAAAACAGAGTACCTCATACCGAAAACATTAAAGCTTCATATAACTTAAAAGAACATCACAAGCACAGAGATGGATTCTTTTAGGAACACACGCACAACATGTCAAAATATCAAGAATACGAGGACAAATAACAGCAACACAAGCCTCGTAAAGATCATTCTCATGTTTAACAGATTTGATTCCGCAATGAAAACAACAACAACAACAACAAAAAAAACAGAGGATCGACCAGCAGCAGCATCCAGAACGCCAAAGCAACAAGAATTTCACTTTCGAAACAAAACAAAAAAAAATGAAAAAATAAAATGGAGCGGGGAATTACCTTCTTCGGAGCAGCGATTGGGACGAGAACGAGCAGGGAGCGACGACTTCACCGGAACGCTACTGTTCAAGAGCGACAGACGAGGAAACTCAAGCCAAGGGACGCGACTATACCACTTCTTCCTTTTTTCTACCAGCCTTCCAACTCTTTCGATTTTTTTTTAATCCCTCTATGATGCTCTTCAGTTCTTACAGAAACACAACACACAAAACAAAGGTCTTGATCTATTTTAAACAAGAGACAGAGATGAGCAAGAACTCCCCGAACAAAATCTCTTTCTTAATTTATTTTTTTTTTAACCAAAAACCCGTCCCCCCTGATTTTGGAGAAAGGTGGGGTTTAAATAGAGAGAATCCTTTTGGGGTTCTTCAGGGAGAGGGCTGGCAGATGATTGGAGGCCCATTTCGAATTTGAATTTCGAAATCTTATCCAAGGGGACGATTCCAACGGAAAGGGAGATGAAGGGACGAGATTGATTCGTGGTACTAGGCGGGCGACGTGTCTTCATCTCCCAACGAGCAAGGACGATTGTATCGTCTTGCACTTTGCAGAGCCGCGCGACAGAGCAACAGGACAGCAGGTGTCCGTTGCTACTTCCCCACCACGCGCGATGAGAGAGACGAGGAGAGGGAGGGTTCGCGTGGGAGAGGTTGCGTGGGGAAGGGAGAGAGCGTGGGGGGGGGGGGGGGGGAGAGCGTGGGTTCTGGGAATTTTGTGTGAGGAAGAAGAAAAGGGGGAAGAGGGATTTGGGTCGGATCGGTGTTGGGTCGGGTGGGAAAACCGGGTTGGACTGGGTTATTGGCTTTGGGCTGAGGCTAATAAAGGGGAATTTGGGCCTGAATGGGAGGGAATAAAATGGAAGTGGGCCGTCTGATTATGGAATGGAAGGCCCAAATCTGGCGCTTAATAAAAATTGGCTAATCCTTACATAAAGATGAATTAGTATTAGTTAATTAACGAGCCACTTTATTTAGTAAAATAATTTTTGAATCGTAAAAGTGATTGATTGAAAAGTATAACCATAATTTTAAACTAAATTAGTTTAATAGAATACTTATTAAAATATATATATATATTTTTTTTTGAATAATCATAAAATATACTAGTTATATACATAATTATGTAATATATATATATTATCTAAAAGTTATAAGAAATGACAAAATCACTCAAAATAACGCGAACTTTATATATTTTTTCTTAAAATTTATAAAACTAATTATTTTAACTTGTTTGGAAATTTAAGATGCTCGAAAACTAATTTATACCGGCGCGGGTCAAAATTGGGTGTCAACATTTTCCACATATTTTAATGTTGGAAACATTATTCTACGAAAAAATTATAGTGCTGCAATTCTCTTTGACAATGTTTACACAATGTCAAAGGTCATTCCATAGAGACACAAAATCACAAATTTTAAGTCACTGGTATTTTTTTCTCTATCATAAATAGACATGCCACTTAGTATTTTAAATATTAACAATAAGGACAAAACAAATTTGTACAATTTATTTCTATGTTACATTGAAGTTTATAGAAAATCAAAAGTACAACACTGACTTATTATGAAAGTTTTCATATTCTTCAAACCAATTGCAGAGTCCAATTTATCTAGAGTATAAAACCACAAAAGTTTTTAGTCTACAAAAATCAGATACACTAACATTTCTCATGGAATACAAAACTACAAAAGTCTTTTTTTTTTCTCCAAACAGAATAACACATATTCTTTATCACATAGAAATGTTTTTCTTATCAAATAGTCTTCCAACTACAACAATTTGACATACTATTTTATCAAACAAAAATATGCATCTGTCATTTTTGCAAACTAAAGAATTTTTAAAGCAACAATATCTGCGAAGTAAAATTCATTCCACAATATATGGTTTGCAAATCTTTTTCCAATAATACACATAATAAAAAAATAAAAAATCTAAGATGATTACTCTTAGAAACTATTTTCCTCCTTAGATGATTTAATAAGAAGGTTACCTGGTAATCTTTAAACGGAAAACCATAAAAAAAATTTTGTTACATTCTCACTTCGACTTTGCTAAAACAAAGCAATGAATTATGGAGAAGTAATGCATTTATCTTCTACTTCCATGATCAGATTCTCTCAATTAGAAGAATAAAAAAAACTACTAACAGTATAATAATTTCCTTAAGATTGTTGTTCATCTTGTATTCCAAACATACTTAGAACAAAACTTTGAACATCTTTTTGAGAAAACAAAGTTTGAGAACATTTTCACAACTAGAAAATTAAAACTAGTAGCGAAACTAGATTCAGAAACAAATTTAAACAAAATATGCGAAATATTTTTCTTAAAGAAGAATAGTTGTTAATATGTGTCTAAAGAATCTTACTGATTCCAACAAACTTTGCAGAAACACGAAGTTACCAAGTTTAATGAACCAGTGAAGATCAAGTCCACTGAATTCACAGTGCTCCCTTAAGGAAATTATTCCCCTCTAATATTCGAGGTTTGATTTGGAGTATGACCTCCCAGGGTAAATTGATCTCAATCACCAGAGTATAGATACCAAAAACTCTGGTGTCAACGAACCACTCAACGGCAGTAAAGTACACTTGGAATACTATATTTAGTATTTGAAGAAGAAGTCCATAAAAATTCTATTTAAAATGAGAGGAAATCCCTCAATTTATAGAAAACAAAGGATAGTGCGAAAAGATTCTTATTGTGCCTTACAGGAAATGTCACAAACCTTTGGAAAAGTCACAATCTTTCAGAAAGGTCATCATCTTTCATAAAATTCACAACTTTCCATAAAAGTCACAACTTTTCATAAAAGTCGCAACTTTTCATAAAAGTCACAACTTTTCATAAAAATTACAACATTTCATAAAAGTCACAACTCTTCATAAAAGTCGCAACTCTTAATTTTCCATTCACACCTTTTTAAAATCCAACATGATTATACTGGAATGTGGCAATCGATTCCATATTTATGTCAAAGCGTAGCAACCAATCCAAGTTAGTATATCAGAACGCAACAACCCATCCATTCAACAAGCCACAATCACAATCAGAATCACAAGTATATTCTCAAATCATACTATCAAGTCTTGATTCATGGCATTCATATATCTTATTACAACTAGTGTGATCAATAATGCAATATTCGCACGCATACACCGCGTACACGTATTATAATGAAGAAATAATAAACATATATCTCACACTCAAATGCACTGTAAAATAACAATAATAGTGTAATTTATACAAAGCATTTGAAATAGTAAATAACAACTCAATTTGTTAAAGAAATGCTATAACAAACTCAAATTTACTCATATAATAAAGTAATATAGTTTTTGTGGGAAATTCTCTAATCGAAAATCACCACTACGAGCATAATTGGTGATACAACGTCTTACCCGTCCTTCTAGAAATGTCCTATACTTTGCCGTCATATAGGGCATCTTAACTAAATGGATCAACTACTCTATGCTAAAAAGCACTTAAGGAGTCATCTAAAAAGCATGATCATTTACTACCCATTATGGCTACATGGTCTATGAAGACTTGAGTTATCGGAAATCACGTCCCAATATCAATGCTAATACTACTCCCAAAATGTACTTTGCTCATATTTTTGAAACAAAACTCTTTCTTTGATTTGAGATAATTACTCAAAACTTAGCTTGAAAACTCTCTTGGAAATCGATGTTTCCCTTTCTAGTTCAAATGTGAAAAAATTTGAACTCTTAGAAATACTTAGTTCCCTTATAACTTTTGAAGAAATGAACTCTCAACTCTTTACTTAATGCAAAAATTAAGTCTTAAAACAAAGTAAAAACATTTTGGAAAGACTTTTGAGAACTTTATGAGCTTTTCTGGACTAGTTGATTCTTAATTTCTAGACTTGACGCTTAACTTTCCTTGAATTGAAAAACGGATTCAAGGTTCATGATCTCATGTTTATGGATGATTTCATGATTTTTAGACGTGAATTAGAGTGTTGGAATCAACTAGAAACCATAGGTTCAGCGGCTCTGAGAGGGGTGGCGCCCCAGGACCCTCCTCAGGTGCCCCCCGACTTTTTTCTCTGCTTTTCATCTATAAACCCTTTAAATTCACTTAGTTATTTTCCAAAACAATTAGAATTGATTATATCCTCAATATATACTAGATTTAATTAGAAATTACACCTAAAACATGAATCAAATCTCAACAAAACTTCAACAACACAACCCACAAGAATTCAAACGAATTTCAACAAGAACTCAAAGGATTTTTTTTTCAAAACTTAAACAACTTCGCTAAATTGAATCATGATTGGAGCATGGATGAACTAACCCTACGCGATGTGATCTCACATACCTCGTAGGATTAAATTTTTGGCAAAATCCACAACCAAACTCGAACTTTCTTGACGATTCTTGATTTCACTTATCCTTTATCCTCGTCTCTTTTCTCCAAACCTTAGCGTGAACTTCAACTTTTCTAAATTGACCAAAATATGATTTTACCCCAATTAAACTTCTAAAAAAAAGAATTAAACAATTGGGTAAGGAAAGACTAAAACACCCTTTCAAAATCTAGTTTTAGACTTTCTTTATTTGAACAATCCAACTTTAAATGGTCTTATCTCACTCATACGAGCTCGGAATCGCGCAACTTGGCGGCGTTGGAAAGATTATTCGAAGACCTCTCCTACGTTACATGGAAAGACACCTAACTCATCCTAATTTAGGAGTTAAAGTTGTTTGAAATTGACCAAAAACTCAACTTAACATACTTAACAAATTTTCCAATACGGAATAGGGTTTGGATAACTCACGTTTTCCATAAACCACATAGGCAGCGTGAGTTAGGTTCATGCATGGCTAACTTTGGGTTTTTTCTTACATCATTGGATATATTCACCATAAAGTTACATTTTTCATGGCTCTTTTAGGGTTGGAAAATTTGATATATGTTCTAAAATCAAATTGAATGATACAAGAAGGTACCCTTGTTTTGTAATTTGATACATGTATAATACACATGTGGGGGGCTTCATTTTATTTTGAATAATAAAAATAACGATTATCTTTAATTATATAGCTTAGGATAAAATGTTTAACTTTTAGTACATATACATTAAGGACCCATTGCTATCATGTTTATATCTTATGTATCTTATATTTTTGTATTGTTTGATTTCGTTTTACCAAATACACATCAATATTACTAAAATCTCTCATTAGTATTGTTTGATTTCATTGTACCAAATACACATGAATATTACTAAAATATCTCATGTGTAGCAATTTAGATTTGCCTAAACAACATCTGAAAGTTTAAAAATATCACAATAAATAACTCAGTCAGTTAGACAACATGCTTTTCCTTTCTTCATTTGGAATATTTGGCTAACCAAATATAATAAATTCCACAAGAAGGTCAAAAAATGATACCCCTTATCAAAACCCCTAGTTAGGACAATGGAGTTCATTTATTTGACTAATAAAGAACATCAACCATATAACAACAAAAAAAAAAGAATCTCTAAGAGCTTTTTCGGTATGCTGATTCTTAGCTTTTTCGGTAAATTAAATCAAAGATAAGAGCAACCTTGCTATCATTAACACCTTGTTTGGTTTGTATTGTATTGTTTGTCTAAATATGATGTTTTGATTCTTACTGAAATTTATTTGTTAATCTAAATACAATTTTTTCATTGTTTTTATATTAAATTTAACTTAGAGCTCATATTTGAGCTAAGGTAATAATGGTTCACCGAAGCCTTGGACCCATATAATAAGAAATAATTATTTTACTATTGTTGAAAAGAGTTGCACTTTATTATTTTGACGTATTAATTACTACTCAAAGATAGTTTTATTTTTCTTTAGGTCAAACAGAAATTGTTTTTATCAATATGTACTTTTATGAAAAAAGCACTTCTGAAAAATGAACACTTTTCAAAATAACTTGATTTTCTTGTTGAGTTATTGTCTAAAATCATACCTCAACTACGACTCAAATATAATGTACATCCTTATATTAGCTAGGTGAGAAAAATATCCCTATACTATACAAAAAATAACAAGAATCATCCTTCAATCTATTTATGTTAAGAAACTAATTGAATCAATAAAAAAAAATTGGTCATGTCTTGCCACGACGAGAAGATCAAAGTTACCTAAAAAGAATAAAGATATGGATAGAAAATGGGTCTTTCATTCTCGGAATTTAAATTTTGCGTGTTGTCACTTTATATATATTTTGCATCATCAAGCAAATTGACTTGCAACAATACATGAGTTTTGAAATATTTATACTGTAAATTGTGATGGTTACAAAGATTATGGAAAAAAATTATTTTAAAAGTATTACATCCAACTATTTAGAAATTTTCTTTAATAAAATATTTAGGGCGCATGTACTTTAGATACAATGCAATTTGCATTTTATACAATGTACAGAAATGTTGAAAATTTAGGGCGCATGTTCTATTCGAAAATTTGAAATTGGAGTAGTATTTGACCATATTTTTAAAAGAATATTTAGAATTTGAATACATTTTGTCTGAATATGATTTAAATCCTCAATTTCTGGAAAAAAAAATTACTTAACTTGACTAGTTTAACCATGTGTACATATATTCATTCCACTTGACACATTTAATATTTTGTTGGTGGCGTAATTTTTTTTTAAAATAGATTAGAAGAATGAATCTTGCAATTGTTTGGATAGTTCAAAGATGTCTTTTGTTCACTTATATGACACAAGGATGTACTTTAAGTTTAGGTCATACTTCAGAGATGATTTTAGCAAAAAAAACAAACACTCATTTACATTCGTGCATATCACTTCCCTTTATTTTTTCGAATAAGTATTAAAATGATGTGCTTTAATTTTTTTTATGTCATATTGAGAATCGATATGTTGTTGTGCATATATTCAAACTCATAACACAATATTAAGTGACCTACCATGTAGTAGACTACAAATACTAATAGATAAAGTATTTTTAATAGAAATCATCAAACTAACATGTATTACAAACCATTATTGAAATAAAATAGCAAAATCAAAGGATATTAATGCACACATGATAATATAAATTTAAACCTTGATTTTTTTGCATAGTACATTGATGAAAGATAATTCCAAAGTTGATTCATTTATAATATACTAGATTAGCTATCTTCATTTTCTGGGGGGGCCTCTGAGGAAGACGAAGTTCCAATTTCTAGCTTCTTCAATTGATCTTTTAAGTAACCCTCGGCAATATTTAATGTAATTTCAAATGTGGTCAATGGACTCCCCCCAACATTTTTCTTTATTATTGTCCATTTGTTCTAAAGAACGTATTTTTTCCTTTTCAGTTGCTTCTCTTGCTTCTAGTTCATTTAATTTGATGTTGTTTTCAATTGCAATGTTCCTTGCATTTTCGGCAACAAGTCTCGTAACCATATCTAATTCCATTGTGGGGTTCACAAAATGATCAATGACTACATCAGTAGTTGGGTGAACGTATGAATATTGGTTCCTACCACTTGGACAAGACGAAACTATTCCAATATCGACGTTACAAGCTTTTACAATCTTACTTGCATTTTTATATAAGGACGGCAATCGTTTGGAAAATGCGACTTTCCGCTTAGTTTCATCTTATAGTTTTTCTATTGGAATTTTCTGACGTCCTACTGTTTTCTTATCCTCCATTCTAGAATGCCATAAAATCTATTGATCAGTTGATTTCCAACAATATGAGTTAAAAATGAATAAAACATCATGAGTATTTATACAGATAAAAAATTTATTCACAATAGTAATTTAATTTCAAGTCAATATTGCTATGGAAAGTAAATCCGTTTAATTTCAAGTCAATATTGCTATGAAAAGTAATCCATTTAATTTCAAGTCAATATTATTATGGAAAGTAATCCATTTAATTTTAAGTCAATATTGATATGGAAAGTAAATCATTCTTTATATTCAATTTATGGTAGAAATTTATATTGAATTGATATTCAAAATCTGTGTTTTACGGCAACATATATAAATTTGAAATTCAAATATAAAAGGAAAGTAGTTGAACATACCAAATAAAATTTATTGAATAATAATTAATCATTGTGAATATAATTTAATGGACCCTTAGTCATATACAAAAATATTTTAATTTTTTTTATGTAACTAAATCAGAATTTTTACATAGGTGTAACTCACGCTTAGGGTGAGTGGGTGTAAGGAAGAGACTAAAAACCCCTCCTTTTTGTTCGAGTTAAGAACGTTGCACTCAAAGAATCATATCACCTTCATACGAGCTGATATTTTAGCAAATTTGGTTACATTGGAAAGAGGATACAAAGATCTCCAATTTGATACCTCATGGGCCACCTAACTTATTTTATGCTAAAAGTTATGATCGTTTGAAGTTGACCCAAATCTTAAAATAACTTACAAATTACTTGAACAAATTTCTCTCCGGTTCTTTTTGGAACTCGAGTTGCTACGTACTGCGACCTTGGCACCTAAAAAAATTTAAATTCCTCAATAAAATCCTACTCACAACTAAAAATGATTCAACTCTTAGCTCAAAAAATTTTCGGGAGTTACATTTCGTCCTCGCGCCCTACATCTAAATTCAGTTAGTAAAAGACTAGTATTATACCCCAGAGATGAGTAATATTATTGATTCTAAGTTCTCAATTCTTGATATGAGTTTTTATATATTATGCATTAAATTATTTTAGTTTTTGTTCATGTTTATATTCCACGTGAACCTCATTTACTGTGTTTCATTGAGAATCGTTTGATAAAATTTTTTCCTTAATTTAATTTTGATAGTTTGAAGTGAGTTCAAGAGTAAAGTTTAAAGTATCAATTTTCAATAGAGTATAAGAGATAAGTTATTGAATATACTAAATAAAATCTACTGATTAATGATTAATAATTATGAATATAACTTAATTGATCATTAATCATATAACAAAATATTTCAATTCTTTTATATAACTAAATTAGATTTTTAACTAGCTCAAACAAAAAAAATATCAATCATTTATGAAAAGAAAAACGTGATTAATACATCCACTCTTGCGCCAACCCACCAAGCCGTGCGGGCACCTACTCCAACACCTAATTAGGAGAACTCTCGACTTTCACTTACTGAAACATGCGAAGATTAAAGAGAAACAGAGATAAATAAAATAACATAGTTCTATAAATGAGAACCTTTAAAATGATTTCGTGTTAACACTTGTAATGTAATTAACACCCCAAGGATTTAGTCTGAACAGGTACAAGAGCTACTACGAGTACAACATATATGATAATGAAAAGACACAACTCCCACCATGCGGAAGGAAATATAGAAGTTGTTGGAGAATTTCTTCGTCTTCACCTAATGAGACATCACCGACCCTGCACCCAGACAACGTCCAAAAGGCAAAGCAAGAGTAGTATCATTACATAAAAAAATGTAGTGATAGACATCATCGGTCAACCCGAATACCCACAGCTTCATATAAGAAATCAACTAGCGAAACATGCAATAAGACTAATTGTTCCTCTACCTTTATGTTTTGACTACCCTTATCTTTCCGTATATTAACATCAAACTAGTTTACTTGCCTTCAAACCCTTACTTAACTTGTTCGTTATTGAAGGAATATTGATTGTATTGAAGTGTTAACCTAATAAGGGAATACATGGGAGATATATATAGGATATATAGGAAAAAATACTAATCCTAATAGGACTAGGATTAGTACACAGTAAATACTAATATTATTTAATACTATTTATTTAATACTATCTGTTATTATCCCCCCTCAAGCTGAGCTGAGCGGAAGCGAATGGAAGCTTGGAACTGAGGTAATCGTGTTGTCGGCTCGGGAGAGGCTTGGTGAGAATATCAGCCGGTTGTTCTTCAGTGGGTACATACTGCACAATCATGGTGCCGGCCTAAACTTCATCGCGAAAAAAGAGACAATCGGTATCAACATGCTTCATTCTGGTGTGTAGGACAGAATTCTTGGCCACACAGATGGTTGATTTGTTGTCACAATAGAGGGCAGGAACAGTGTGAGTGGCGCGGAGTTCGCGAAGAATATATGTGACCCACATGGTCTCAGCAACGAGAAGAGCAAGGGCGCGGTATTCAGCTTCAGTCGAGGACCGAGAAACCTTGGGTTGTTTTTTGTACACCAGGAGATCAGGTTCGGCCACAAAAAAATGAGAAACCCCGATGTAGATTTTCTGTCATTTTTATCATTCGCCAAATCTGAATCTGAGAACCCCCGAAGCTCTAAGTCCCCGGGTCGAATGAGTAAACCACGACCAAGAGTGCCAAAAATGTACCTGAGAATGCGTTTTAGACAATGGTAATCATGTTCACTTGGTTGATGCATGCGCTGAGCAACTCGGTTGACAGCAAACTGGATGTCAGGACGGGTAATGGCCAGATACTGTAGAGGCCCAATGAGGCTGCGGAAGTGGGTGATATTGACAAAGGGGGTGTCGGCTCCATTCGTAGACGAAGAGACTGCCATCGGTGTTGGTTGACTGGTGCATTTTTCCAGTCCATCTTTCTGCAACAGATCTCGAGCATATTTTGACTGATGAAGAAACAAGCCGCTGCCTGTCCGAGAAACCTCCATTCCCAGAAAATAATGTAATGGCCAAGGTCCTTCATTTTGAAGGTAGTATGCATAGCTCGAGTGACATCCTGAATGAGAGTTGCAGTAGAGCCTGCAATAATGATATCATTTACATAGACAAGAAGAATGACTGTACCGTGTGCTGAATGTCGAGTAAACAGACTCGTGTTGTGTACGCAACACGTGAAGCCGAGTCCCTGGAGGAACATTTTCAGACGTGAGTACCAAGCACGGGGGGCTTGCTTGAGCCCATACAGAGACTTCTGGAGTTTTCAAACATGTTGAGGGAAGCGGGGATCAACATAGCCCGGTGGTTGCGTCATGTAGATAGTTTCATCAAGCATGCCATGAAGAAAGCATTGGAAACATCCAACTGATTGATGAGCCAATTGTTGCGCACGGCGAGTGACAGTACCAGGCGAATAGTTTCCTGCCGAATAACAGGACTGGATGTCTCGGAGTAATCAAGCCCATACTCCTGATTGTAGCCTTTAGCAACCAAACGAGCCTTGTACCTGGAAATACTGCCATCTGCATTGTGTTTAATTTTGTACACCCATTTACAGCCCACTGGGTGCCGCCCATGGGGCTTAGGTACAAGAACCCAAGTTTTCTGATCAGTCAAAGCCTTAAACTCGTCATCTATAGTATGACGCCAATAAGCATTTTTTGAGGCAACAGAGTAGGTTGTTGGTTCACTATCGGGAAGGGGTGTATTTGGTAGTATGGTAGCCTAAAAGGTTTTGGGTTTAAAGATACTGGCTTTGCCATGGGTTAACATGGGATGAGTATTGGGGGTGGCATGGGCGGTGGTGATTCGGGGATGGCCGGGAAGGACCCAAAACGGATCGGGCTGGAGATGTTATGGGTATGGGGTGGTTTGGGTTGGTTGTGAGTGTGGGTGGTGGTTGCGGGTGTATTGTGGGTGACGGTCGAAGGGGTGATGAGGGGTGGTTGGGTAGTGGGTGGAGGTGTGGGGGAAGGTGGTGAGGGACCCTATGAGTATGTTGGAAAAAGGGGAAGGACGCCAATGAATGATGTATTTGTGGAGGAGGAAATAGACTCGTAGGGAAACTCATTTTCAAAAAATTTGACACGACGAGATATGTAGATTTTATGAGTTTGTGGGTCAAGACAGCGATAACCCTTGGAGGTAGGATGATATCCCAAAAAAATACAAGGACGGGATCGGGGTTGTAATTTGTGAGTAATATGAGGGCGTAGCCAAGGGAAGGCAAGACACCCAAAGACGCGGAGGTTGGTATAATTGGTAAGTTCTTGGTAAAGGAGTTGATAGGGTGATTTGTTGGAGAGGGTGTGACTGGGCATTCTGTTAATGAGGTAGTTTGCAGTGGCTAGAGCTTCTACCCAAAAGGAGATAGGGAGATGAGATTGATGTAGAAGAGTAACCACCGTTTCAATGAGATGGCGATGCTTACGCTCAGCCACCCCATTCTGTTCGGGAGTGTATGGACAGGAGGTTTGATGTATAATTCCCAGGGATTTAAGAAACTGGCCAAAGATGTTATTTACATATTCCTTTCCATTGTCACTTCGAAAAAGTTTAACATGAGAATTGAATTGTGTTTTGACCATTGTTTCAAAAGTGACAAAGGTGGTGTATGTTTGTGATTTGTGTTTTAGTGGGTACAACCAAGTGTATTTTGTAAAATCATCCACAAAACAAATATAATGACGAAAACCAGCAAATGAAGGAACAGCAGTAGGACCCCATATGTCAGAATGAATAAGTTGAAAAGGTGCAGTTGTACACTTCTCAGATAAAGTAAAAGGTAATTTATGAGATTTAGCAATTGAATGGGAGTCACAATTGTTTACATGAATGGAAGAAAAACCTAATTGAGACATTAAAGAATTCATTATTTGAGTAGACGGGTGACCCATATGACTGTGCCACAACAGACTGTGGCTAGCAGCCGAAAGAGCCACCGGAGCCACAGGAACGCTTTCTGAAACTAGGTGGGCAGACGAACTTGTGCCAGGAAGAACGTACAGACCATGCTCACAGGGGCCCTGAAAAATCACCCTCTTGGTAGTATTGTCTAGGATCTGAAAATCATTAGAGGTGAACAAGAGTGAGCAATTATTATCTTTTGTGAATTGGTGAACTGAAAGGAGATTGGTTTTAATAGAAGCGATGTGGGTAAGGTTATCTAGGTGAAAGATAGCGGTGGGGGTTTTAATGGTACCCGTGCCAGTGTGAGAAATATTAAGGAACTCAACGTTGCCAACAGTAGTATCATTGGAGCCATCATATGGATTTGGAGCGTTAAGCTTGGATAGATCAGAAGTAACGTGCATGTTGGCCCCAATATCCAACAGCCATTCAGAGGAGGGGCCGGCTTTAGATGCATAATGGCACGGTTATCACTATTTCAGCTCTCCTCATACCGAAACCAGCAACGAACAGCGGTGTGTCCTATTTTCTGAAAGATTTGACAAGTTGGACGATCCCGCTCGTAAGTGCCCTGCCCGCCATTGGAAGATGACTGCCCGCCGCTACCGAAGGAGTGCAGGCTGTTGTTGCTGTCGTGCTGCTGACCGTCGTACGGCGGATGACTTCCCTACCGACCGCCGCGCCCACGGCCTCCACTGTTTCTACCGTAGCCGCCCCGACTCCCCTGTCGGCCGCCACCACGCCCCCCCCCCCCCCCCCCCCCCCGCAATAGTTCTGGCTTGCGGTGAGGGTGGTGGCCGGCTCCATAACAGCGGCTTCTCGGAGAAGAAGTTTACTCTCCAGATCCACGTTGATTTCTTCACTTTTTAGCCACGAGGAGAGAGTAGCCAGGTCAATGGGCGTTGGACTGATGCGAACCGCCTGTTTAATGGAGGAGTAAGCTTATGGGAGCCCCCGAACGACGCACATGACAAGATCTTTTTTGGGAATGATTTCGTTCACGGTGTCGAGGGCTATGATGATGGTGGAGACCGCGTCTAAATACTCCGCCATAGTTTTCGTGCCTTTGGTAATTGTGTGGAGATGATCACGCAATTGAAAAATATGAGAGTGGGAAATTGATGCATAGCGTGTTGCGAGGGCCGTCCACAGGGCTGAAGTAGTTGTGTAGGATCGGACGTGTTTCTGAACCGTGGGAGAGATGACCGCAATCAAACATGATCGGATCTGGCCATCCACGACTTTCCAGGCGGCATGGGCCGGATTGGTTTTTTTTGATTTGTCCATGGCGGTGATGACTGCCAATGGCGGTTCTGTGCTTCCATCGACGTATTTGAGAAGGTAATTGGCCTCAAGGGCTGTAAGAACGGTGATTTTCCATGTAGGGTAATTTATGTCTGATAATTTTTCGGGAATCAGGGCTTGAAGATGCCTAAGAAGGAGTTTAACACCAAAAGGAAGTGAATCGAGAGGATCCACCTCGGTTGTCATGGCTGCCGCCGCCCAAGAGAAGAGAGGGAACGATCGGTGCCCTAAAGAGAGAAAAAAAACCTAGAGAAAAGAAGATCTAGGTTTTCTGACTCTTGATACCATGAAGGAATATTGATTGTATTGAAGTGTTAACCTAATAAGGGAATACATGGGAGATATATATAGGAGATATAGGAAGGAATACTAATCCTAAAAGGACTGGGATTAAGGAGTACTAATCCTAATAGGACTAGGATTAGTACACAGTAAATATTAATATTATTTAATACTATTTATTTAATACTATCTGTTATTAGTTATTACACTAAATCCCTAAGGGAAAGTCTGAATATACATACCACTACTAATCCGGCCAACCACTCACGGTACACCTTTACGTTCTCCTCATCTGTACTCAACTCATGACCCCACACTACATGTATTGAGGTTAACTGTCCGTTTCATGAAACCATTCTCTAACCTCAACAGTGATACCCATGACTTCATTCTAATAACAAGGATAGCACCAGGACCCTTACCTTTACCATTCACCTTTTATTACACCGCCGAATATCCTTCATTATCTTTCAACTTAGAAAACCCCACCTATAAGCACATAACGTATAATACATCAATCAATTGAGGGAACGCACCCAATTCCACATTATCAATAATGCAAGCAATTACACGTATGATACAAACCAATGGCCCTCTCATGGAACCCACATCCAAAATATTACCATACTAAAACATGTTATTCGATCCAATGTTTATACTGGAATGTGGCAATGGATTCCATATTTATGTCAAACGTAGCAACCAATCCAAGTTAATATGTCAGAATGCAACACCCGATCCATTCAACAAGCCACAATCACAATCAGAATCACAGGTATATTCTCAAATCATACTATCAATTCTTGATTCATGGCATTCATATATCTTATTATAGCTAGTGTGATCAATAATTCAATATTCGCACGCATACAGCGCGTACACGTATTATAATGAAGAAATAATAAACATATATCTCACACTCAAATGCACTATAAAATAGCAATACTAGTGTAATTTATACAAAGCATTTGAATTAGTAAATAACAACTCAATTTGTTAAAGAAATGCGATAACAAACTCAAATTTACTCATATAATAAAGTAATATAGTTTTTGTGGGAAATTCTCTAATAAAAAATCACCACTACGAGCATAATTGGTGATACAACGTCTTACCCATCCTTCTTGAAATGTCCTATACTTTGCCGTCATATAGGGCGTCTTATCTAAATGGATCAACTAATCTATGCTAAAAAGCACTTAAGGAGTCATCTAAAATGCATGATCATATACTACCCATTATGGCTACATGGTCTATGGAGACTTGAGTTATCGGAAACCACGTCCCAATATCGATGCTAATACTACTCCCAAAATGTACTTTGCTCAGGTTTTTGAAACAAAACTCTTTCTTTGGTTTGAGATAATTACTCAAAACTTAGCTTGAAAACTCTCTTGGAAATCAGTGTTTCCCTTTCTAGTTCAAATCTGAAAAAATTTGAACTCTTAGGAATACTTAGTTCCCTTATAAATTTTGAAGAAATGAATTCTCAACTCTTTACTTAACGCAAAACTTAAGACTTAAAACAAAGTAAAAACATTTTGGAAAGACTTTTGAAAACTTTATGAGCTTTTCTGGACTAGTTGATTCTTAATTTTTAGACTTACGCTTAACTTTCCTTGAATTGATATACGGATTCAAGGTTCATGATCTCATGCTTATGGATGATTTCATAATTTTTAGACGTACATTAGAGTGTTGGAATCAACTAGAAACCATAGGTTCAACGGCTCTGAGAGGGGTGGCGCCCCGGACCCTCCCCAGGTGCCCCCTGACTTTTTTCTCCGCTTTTCATCTATAAACCCTTTAAATTTGCTTAGTTATTTTCCAAAACACTTAGAATTGATTATATCCTCAATATATACTAGATTTAATTCGAAATTACACCTAAAACATGAATCAAATCTCAACAAAACTTCAACAACACAACCCACAAGAATTCAAACGAATTTCAACAAGAACTCAAAGGATTTTTTTTTCAAAACTTAAACAACTTCGCTAAATTGAATCATGATTGGAGCATGGATGAACTAACCCTATGCTATGTGATCTCACATACCTCGTAGGATTAGATTTTTGGCAAAATCCACAACCAAACTCAAACTTTCTTGACGATTCTTGATTTCACTTATCCTTTATCCTCGTCTCTTTTCTCCAAACCCTAGCGTGAACTTCAACTTTTCTAAATTGACCAAAATCTGATTTTACCCCAATTAAACCTCTAAAAAAAAGAATTAAAATAATTGGGTAAGGAAAGACTAAAACACCCTTTAAAAATCTAGTTTTAGACTTTCCTTATTTGAACAATCCAACTTTAAATGGTCATATCTCACTCATACGAGCTCGGAATCGCGCAACTTGGCGGCGTTGGAAAGATTATTCCAAGATCTTTCCTACATTACATGGAAAGACACTTAAATCATCCTAAGCTAGGAGTTAAAGTTGTTTGAAATTGACCAAAAACTCAACTTATCATACTTAACAAATTTTCCAAATTTTTACATTCTTTCCAAAAATGACTTTCCAATTTAAACTTCTTCCTAGTTATTTCAACATGCGAGATTACAATTTACCTCTTAAAGAGGCTCTTATGAGAACTTATCTCAATCCAAAGGGAGTATTTTTTTACTTGAGCGTTGAGTTATATTTTTTGGGAGTAATATTGAGCACCAATACGGAATAGGGTTTGGATAACTCACGTTTTCCATAAACCACATAGGCAGCATGAGTTAGGTTCATATTGACTTTCAGGCAATTCCTCATTGCCTTTGAGCATGGCTAACCTTAGGTTTTTTTTTACATCATTGGATATATTCACCATAAAGTTACATTTTTATTTTATCCTTCTCCTTGCATATAGTAAGTTTTTTCATGGCTCTTTTAGGGTTGGAAAATTTGATATATGTTCTAAAATCAAATTGAATGATACAAGAAGGTACCCTTGTTTTGTAATTTGATACATGTATAATACACATGTGGGGGGCTTTATTTTATTTTGAATAATAAAAATAACGATTATCTTGAATTATATAGCTTAGGATAAAATGTTTAACTTTTAGTACATATACATTGAGGACCCATTGCTATCATGTTTATATCTTATATATCTTATATTTTTGTATTGTTTGATTTCATTTTACCAAATACACATGAGTATTACTAAAATATCTCATGTGTAGTAATTTAGATTTGCCTAAACAACATCTGAAAGTTTAAAAATATCACAATAAATAACTCAGTCAGTTAGACAACATGCTTTTCCTTTCTTCATTTGGAATATTTGGCTAAATAAATATAATAAAATCCACAAGAAGGTCAAAAATGATACCCCTTATCAAAACCCCTAGTTAGGACAATGGAGTTCATTTATCTGACTAATAAAGAACATCAACCATATAACAACAAAAAAAAAGAATCTCTAAAATGGTTTATAAATAAATATTGATGGATCTTAGAGTAGCGTATGCTGAATCTTAGCTTTTTCGGTAAATTAAATCAAAGGAAAGAGCAACCTTGCTATCATTAACACGTTGTTTGGTTTGTATTGTATTGTTTGTCTAAATATGATGTTTTGATTCTTATTGAAATTTATTTGTTAATCTAAATACAATTTTTTCATTGTTTTTATTTTAAGTTTAACTTAGAGCACATATTTGAGTTAAGGTAATAATGGTTCACCGAAGCCTTGGACCCATATAATCAGAAATAATTATTTTACTATTGTTGGAAAGAGTTGCACTTTATTATTTTGACGTATTAATTGCTACTCAAAGATAATTTTATTTTTCTTTAGGTCAAACAGAAATTTTTTTTATCAATAAGTACTTTTATGAAAAAAGCACTTTTCAAAAATGAACACTTTTAAAAATAACTTGATTTTCTTGTTGAGTTATTTTCTAAAATCATATCTCAACTACGACTCAAATATAATGTACATCCTTATATTATCTAAGTTAGAAAAAATATCAGTATACTATATAAAAATAACAAGAATCATCATTCAATCTATTTATGTTAAGAAACTAATTGAATCAAAAAAAAAAATTGGCCATGTCTTGCCACGACGAGAAGATCAAAGTTACCTAAAAAGAATAAAGATATGGATAGAAAATGGATCTTTCATTCTCGGAATTTAAATTTTGCGTGTTGTCACTTTATATATATTTTGCATCATCAAGCAAATTGACTTGCAACAATACATAAGTTTTGAAACATTTATACTGTAAATTGTGATGGTTACAAAGATTATGGAAAAAAATTATTTTAAAAGTATTACATCCAACTATTTAGAAATTTTCTTTAATAAAATATTTAGGGCGCATGTACTTTAGATACAATGCAATTTGCATTTTATACAATGTACAGAAATGTTGAAAATTTAGGGCGCATGTTCTATTCGAAAATTTGAAATTGGAGTAGTATTTGAACATATTTTTAAAAGAATATTTAGAATTTGAATACATTTTGTCTGAATATGATTTAAATCCTCAATTTCTGGAAAAAAAATCACTTAACTTGACTAGTTTAACCATGTGTACATATATTCATTCCACTTGAAACATTTAATTTTTTGTTGGTGGCGTGATTTTTTTTTTAAATAGATTAGAAGAATGAATCTTGCAATTGTTTGGATAGTTCAAAAATGTATTTTGTTCACTTATATGACACAAGGATGTACTTTAAGTTTAGGTCATACTTCAGAGATGATTTTAGCAAAAAAAACAAACACTCATTTACATTCGTGCATATCACTTTGCTTTAAAAAAAATTTACGTCATATTGAGAATCGATATGTTGTTGTGCATATATTCAAACTCATAAAACAATATTAAGTGACCTACCATGTAGTAGACTACAAACACTAATAGATAAAGTATTTTTAATAGAAATCATCAAAGTAAATGTATTACAAACCATTATTGAAATAAAATAGGAAAATCAAAGGAAATTAACACACATGGTAATATGAATTTAAACCTTCATTTTGTTGCATAGGACATTGATGAAAGATACTACCAAAATATACTAGATTAGCTATCTTCATTTTCTGGGGGGAGGGGGGCCTCTGAGGAAGACAAAGTTTCAATAGCTTCTTCAATTGATCTTTTAAGATACCCTCGGCAAAATTTAATTTAGTTTCAAATGTGGTCAGATTCTTTGCATCGATTTGGTCAATGGACTCCCACCAACATTTTTTTCTAGCATTGTTCATTTGTTCTAAAGAACGTATTTTTTCCTTTTCAGCTGCTTCCCTTGCATCTAGTTCATTCAATCTGATGTTGTTTTCAATTGCAATGTTCCTTTCATTTTCGGCAACAAGTCTCGTACCCAGATCTAATTCCATTGTGGGGTTCACAAAATGATCAATGACTACAGCAGTAGTTGGGTGAACGTATGAATATTGGGTCCTACCACTTGGACAAGACGAAACTATTCCAATATCGACGTTACAAGCTCTTACAATCTTACTTGCATTTTTATATAAGGACGACAATCGTTTGGAAAATGCGACTTTCCGCTTAGTTTCATCTTGTAGTTTTTCTATTGGAATTTTTTGACGTCCTGCTGTTTTCTTATCCTCCATTCTAGAATGCCATATAATCTATTGATTTCCAACAATGTGAGTTAAAAATGAATAAAACATCATGAGTATTTATACACACATAAAAAATTTATTCACAATAGTAATTTAATTTCAAGTCAATATTGCTATGGAAAGTAATCCGTTTAATTTCAAGTCAATATTTCTATGAAAATTAATCCATTTAATTTCAAGTCAGTATTACTATGGAAAGTAATCCATTTAATTTTAAGTCAATATTGCTATGGAAAGTAAATCATTCTTTATATTGAATTTATGGTAGAAAGTTTATATTGAATTGATATTCAAAATCTGTGTTTTATGGTAACATAAATAAATTTGAAATTCAAATAAAAAATGTAAGTTGTTGAATATACCGCATAAAATTTATTGATTAATGATTAACCATTGTGAATATAATTTAATGGACCCTTAGTCATATACAAAAATATTTTAATATTTTTATGTAACTAAATCAGAATTTTTACATAGGTGTAACTCACGCTTAGGGTGAGTGGGTGTTAGGAAGAGACTAAAACCCCCTCCTTTATTCGAGTTAAGAAGCCCTATCTAGAGACGTTGCACTCAAAGAATCATATCACCTTCATACGAGCTGATATTTTAGCAAATTTGGTGACATTGGAAAGAGGACACAAAGATTTCCAATTTGATACCTCATGGGCCACCTAACTTATTTTATGGTAAAAGTTATAATTGTTTAAAGTTGACCCAAATCTTAAAATAACTTACAAATTACTTGAACAAATTTCTGTCCGGTTCTTTTTGGAACTCGAGTTGCTACGTACTGCGACTTTGGAACCTAAGAAAATTTAAATTCCTCGGTAAAACCCTACTCACAACTAAAAATGATTCGACTCTTAGCTCAAAAATTTTTGGAGAGTTACATTTCGTCCTCGCGCCCTACATCTAAATTCAGTTAGTAAAATATTAATCTAGGATTATACCCTTTGTTTCGAGAATCCCAGAGATGAGTAATATTATTGATTCAAAGTTCTAAATTCTTGAATATAATTTTTATATATTATGCATTGAAATATTTTAGTTGTTGTTCATGTTCATATTTCACATGAACTTCATTTACTAGGTTTTCATCGAGAAACGTTTGGTCAAAATTTTTCTTTAATTTAATTTTGATAGTTTGAAGTGAGTTCAAGAGTAAAGTTTAAAGTATAAATTTTCAGTAGAGTATAAGCGATAAGTTATTGAATATACTAAATAAAATTTACTGATTAATGATTAATCATTATGAATATAATTTAATGGATCATTAATTATATATAGAAAAAATATTTCAATTCTCTTATATAACTAAATCAGATTTTTTACTTGCTCAAACAAAAATAATATATCTATCATTTATGAAAAGAAAAATGTGATTAATACATCCACACGTGTGTGCGCGATGTCGCGACTCAACCCACCGGGTCGTGTGGGCGCCTGCTCCAACACCTAAGTTGGAGAACTCTCGACTCCCACTCTTTGAAACATGCAAAGATTAAAGAAAAATGGAGATAAATGAAACAACAGAGTTTTATAAATAAGAACCTTTAAAATGATTACGTGTTAACTGTATAGTAATTAACACCGCCAAGGATTTAGTCTGAACAGGTTCAAGAGCTACTAAGAATACAACCTACATGATAATGAAAAGACACAGCTCCCACCACTCGGAAGGAAAGATAGAATTTGTTGGAGAATTTCTTGATACATGGCATTTATATATCTCATTTATAACTAGTGTGATCAATAATGCAATATATTCACACATACACCGTATACACATATTATAATGAAGCAAGAACAAACATTGTCACGACCCAAACCGGGTTGCGACTGGCACCCACACTTACCCTCCTATGTGAGCGAACCAACCAATCTAAACCTTAACATTTCAATATAATATAAACAAAAAGTAATGCGGAAGACTTAAACTCATAAATAATCAACTTCTATAACTCAAAAACTTATCATTATCCCCAGAATCTGGAAGTCATCATCACAAGAACATCTACTTTAAACTACTAATTCTAAGAGTTTTCTAAAAGCTAAAAAATACATAAGAAGCTAGTCCATGCCGGAAGTTCAAGGCATCAAGACTTGCAGAAGAAGATCCAGTCCAAGCTAGGAGCATTAGCTCACCCTGAATTTCCGATGTAGTAAGACTGACTTGAATTACTGTTGAGTTGAAGACGATGGCACGTTTGCTGTACTCCACAAATAAACAAGAAGAAAACATAAAAGTAGGGGTCAGTACAAAATACGGGTACTGAGTAGATATCATTGGCCAACTCAAAATAGGGAACAGTATATATCAATATTATTGTAAATCAACTATAAAACTCAACATGTAGCCACAACAAGTATTATAATCATCAATAAGTACCATCAAGTTCATCCATGAGGGCTCAAGCCTCAACACCATACTCATTTGGGAATTATGTTCGTTAGATTGAGTATATTAACATCTTTCAAGATTCATTATCCTTAATTCTCTGGTGTCGGTACGTGACACTCCGATCCCTCATATTCATTATTCCTCTTGTGTCGGTACGTGACACTCCGATCCCCTATATCTATGTGTCGGTTCGTGACACCCGATCTCCTAATTCTACGTGTCGGTTCGTGACACCCGATCCCCTAATTCTACGTGTCGGTTCGTGACACCCGATCCCCTAATTCTGCGTGCCGGTTCGTGACACCCGATCCCCTAATTCTACGTGCCGGTTTGTGACACCCGATCCCCTAATTCTACGTGTCGGTTCGTGACACCCGATCCCCTGCATGTGTCGGTACGTGACACTCCGATCCACTAATATCATTCTGTAAATCATCAGGCCTTCTTCTATACCAAGGCATCATCATTAATAAGAGATTAGGTTTTTATCAAGATTTTGGATTCAATAACTTCATCATGCTTAATATAATCACAATTATATAATCACGTTCATGCATGCATACAATTAAGCACATAGCAGGGTTTACAATACTACCAATACATATCATTCTCTATTAAGAGTTTACTATGAAAGCATGAAAACCATAACCTTCCTCCACCGAAGATTAGTGATCAAGCAAGCAAATTTTTCTCCAAGCTTTGTTTCTCCCTTCTCTTTCGATTCTCCCTCTCTCTCTTGTTCTTTCTAATTTCTTTATTCCAACCCTCTTTCTTTTACCCTAATTAGTATATAATTAAGAATAAAAGATGGCAATAATACCCCACTAATTAACTTAGGGTTACCTCTTTTAACCCCTCAAGAATTTGAGTTATTAATATAAACCCACGAACTTTATAATTAAGGCAAGAATAGTCAAAAACGTCCCTTAAAACTTCACCAGAAATCCGACTCTGCCTGGGATTTGCGCAACCTGTGACGAGCCGTCGTGCCTGCGACGGTCCGTCCTGCAGGTCGTCGCAGAGTTCAGAGACCCAAATTTCCACCAAGGGTCTGTGACGGTCCGTCACACCTGTAACGGTTCATCCTGCCATTCCGTCACAAAGTTCAGAGAGTTGATTTTCAGTACCCAATTTCAGATTTTCTAAGTGTTTTGAAACGTTGGATCACGACGGTCCGTCACACCTGTGACGGTCCGTCCTGCCATTCCGTCACAAAGTTCAGAGAGTTGATTTTCAGTACCCAATTTCAGATTTTCTAAGTGTTTTGGGACGAGACACCCTCGACGGTCCGTCGTGCCCATGACGTTCCGTCGTGGGGTCCGTCGCTTCTGCCAGTTTTTCCAGAATAAAGTCTGCTGCTCAAAACGACTAAACGGGTCATTACATTAGATACCAATTTACCCATCGTTCGTCCCCGAATGATCAAAAGAAGGAAAACAAGGGCGAAAAGGAGTACTTGAATCTTTAAACAGATGTGGGTATCTTTTTCGCATATCCGCCTCCTTCTCCCAAGTGGCTTCTTCAACCGGTCGATTCTTCCATTGCACCTTGATGGATGCAATCTCTCTTGACCTCAACTTGCGAACTTCTCTATCTAAAATAGCAACAGGCTCCTCCTCATAAGACAAGTTCTCATCAAGCAAAACTGAATCCCAACGGATAATGTAGTTTCCATCCCCATGGTATCTTTTCAATATCGACACATGGAATACCGGATGTACTCCGGACAGCCCTGGAGGCAAGGCTAACTCATAAGCCACCTCCCCCACTCGCTTAAGTACTTCAAATGGTCCAATGTACCTTGGACTTAGTTTACCCCTTTTACCAAACCGCATCACCCCTTTCATGGGTGAAACTTTCAACAAGACTTGTTCACTTTCCATGAACTCTAAGTCTCTAACCTTTCGATCTGCATATTCTTTTTGTCTACTTTGCACCGCTAGAAGCTTTTCTTGAATAGACCTCACTTTTTCCATCGAATCCCTCAAGAGATCAGTACCCCAAGGTCTCACCTCGAACGCATCAAACCAACCAATGGGAGACCTACATCTCCTACCATACAATGCTTCAAATGGGGCCATATCAATGCTTGAGTGATAGCTATTATTGTATGAAAACTCCGCTAAGGGTAAGAAGCTATCCCAATGACCACCAAACTCTATCACACACGCACGAAGCATATCCTCCAACACTTGAATCGTTCGCTCAGACTGACCATCGGTCTGGGGATGGAACGCAGTACTAAGGTCCAACCTAGTACCCAATTCTGCATGCAATGTTTTCCAAAACTTAGAAGTAAACTGCGTACCTCTATCTGATATGATGGATAGTGGAACCCCATGCAATCGCACCACTTTCGAGATGTAAAGTTTGGCTAACTTTTCTGCATTGTAAGTCACCTTGACCGGAATGAAATGAGCAGATTTAGTTAACCTATCAACAATCACCCAAATGGAGTCATACTTACCCATTGTCTTCGGAAGACCAACCACAAAATCCATTGCAATTCTTTCCCACTTCCATTCCAGAATGGGCATTCTCTGAAGTGTTCCTCTGGGCCTTTGGTGTTCATACTTTACTTGTTGACAGTTTGGACATTTGGCAATAAAATCCACAATGTCACGCTTCATTCTACTCCACCAAAAGTGTTGCTTTAGGTCACGATACATCTTGGTTGCGCCCGGATGTATAGAATACCTTGAACTATGAGCCTCTGTCAGAATAGTATTGATCAAATCATCGACGCGGGGTACACATACCCTTCCCTTGATTCTCAAAACACCTTCCTCATCGATTTGTGCTTCCTTAGCCTCTCCTCGCAATACTTTATCTTGAATTCTGCGCAGTTTCTCATCATCAGACTGTCTTCCCTTAATCTTGTCAAGAAAGGAAGATCTTGCCTCCACAGAAGCCAACAATCCTCCCCTCTCATTTACTTCTAATCTCATCAAGTCATTAGCTAGAGTCTGAACCTCTCTAGCCAATGGGCGTCTAGAAGCTTGCAAGTGAGCTAGACTTCCCATGCTTCCCGCCTTCCTACTTAAAGCATCCGCTACAACATTCGCCTTCCCCGGATGATACAAGATAGTGATATCGTAGTCCTTTAGTAACTCCATCCATCTCCTCTGTCTTAAGTTCAAATCTTTCTGAGTAAAGACATACTGAAGGCTACGATGATCCGTATACATCTCACACTTAACCCCATATAAATAGTGTCTCCGTTGTTTTAATGCAAACACTACCGCGGCCAATTCCAAATCATGAGTGGGATAGTTACGTTCATGCACTTTTAATTGTCTTGAAGCATAAGCAATCACACTCTTCTCTTGCATTAGTACTGCACCCAAACCAGAATAGGATGCATCACAATAAACAATGAAGTTCTTACCCTCTACTGGCAAGGTAAGGATAGGTGTGGTAGTCAACAAAGTCTTGAGCTTCTGAAAGCTTTCCTCACATTCATCCGACCATACAAATGGGACATTCTGCTTAGTCAAGTTCGTCAATTGGGAAGCAATAGAAGAGAATCCCTTGACAAATCGGCGGTAGTAGCTAGCTAACCCAACAAAGCTCCTTATTTCTGACACATTAGTGGGTCTTACCCAATTCTTCACTGTCTCAATCTTAGAAGGATCCACCATCACTCCATCCTTAGAAACCACGTGCCCCAAGAAGGACACCGCATCTAGCCAAAACTCACACTTAGAGAACTTGGCATAAAGCTTTTTCTCCCTCAACATTTCCAATACCATTCTCAAATGCTCTTCATGTTCCTTCTTGCTCTTTGAGTATACCAATATATCATCAATCAATACGATCACGAAGAGGTCCAAATATGGCTTAAAAATCCCGTTCATCAAGCTCATGAACGCAGCAGGGGCATTCGTAAGACCAAAGGACATCACTAAAAATTCGTAATGCCCATACCTCGTTCGAAAAGCAGTCTTTGGCACATCCGTTGCCCGTATTTTCAATTGATGATAACCGGATCTCAAGTCAATCTTAGAGAAGACACAAGCACCTTGTAACTGATCGAACAAATCATCAATGCGGGGAAGAGGGTACTTGTTCTTAATAGTTACTTTATTCAGTTATCTGTAGTCTATGCACATCCGAAAACTCCCATCCTTCTTCTTTACAAACAAAACCGGAGCACCCCAAGGAGATGCACTTGGTCTAATGAAGCCTTTGTTCAATAACTCTTGAAGTTGTGCTTTTAACTCTTTTAACTCCGCGGGAGCCATTCTATAAGGGGGTATAGAAATGGGGCGAGTACCGGGTTCAAGATCAATACAGAAGTCAATATCCCTATCCGGTGGCATACCAGGAAGATCTGCAGGGAACACATCCAGAAACTCACGAACTACTGAAACTGACTCAATCGAAGGTACTTGGGTAGTTTCATCCTTGAGATGTGCCAAGAAAGCTAAACACCCTTTACTAATCATTTTCTTAGCATGAAGAAAGGAGACGATGCGGACCGGATTGGAAGTGTAGTCACCCTCCCACACTAACGGGTCTGTCCCAGGCTTGGCTAACGTCACCGTTTTAGCATTACAATCCAAGATTACAAATTGCGGAGAAAGCCAAGTCATACCCAGAATCACGTCAAAATCATCCATTTCTAAGATAACCAAATCTACATAAGTGTTGCTCCCCACAAAGTTTACCAAACAAGACCTATATATCTTTTCAACTACCATAGACTCACCCACCGGAGTAGAGACACGGATAGGCATATCAAGTAATTCACAATGTAAATTTAGACCATTAGAAAATGAGTAAGATACATAAGAAAACGTGGATCCAGGATCAAACAATACAGAAGCCATGCAATCACAAACCAGAAGATTACCTGTGATGACAGCATCAGATGTCTCCGCTTCAGACCGCCCAGGGAAAGCGTAACAATGGGCCCTATCGTTTGTCTGTCCGTTGCCCCTACCATGTTGTGATGTAGTGGCCCCAGTTTGCCCATTACCTCTGCCGTTTTGGTGACCACTATTACCTCAACCACCACGCCCTCCAGAAAAACGGCCTCTACCATGACCACCTCTACCTCTAGCTATTGGGGGTCTGTAACTTGGTCTGGGACAATTTCTCCTAATATGTCCAATCTCCCCACATCCATAACATTCTTTGGAGTCGATCATATGCCCCTCGGAGAAGTGTTGACCGGTCTGAGGTGGTCCCCCAACTACAGTCTGTAGTGAAGACTGAATTGGTCGGACTGAGTAACTTCCCGAACCTTGTCCTCTAGTGTAAGAACCATTAAACTCACCTCCCTTTCGAAGCCTTTTTGATGTCGATGTTGTGGTGAAGTCGTCTGGCTTCACTCCTTCCACTTCTATCACAAAGTCTACCACCTCTTGGAAGGATTTTGCCGTTGCCGCTATCTGTAAGGCCGAAATTCGCAATTCTGACCTCAACCCCTTCACAAACAGGCGAATCCACTCTTGAGGACTGAAACAGAGATGAGTGGCATATCTGGATAGTGCACGAAACTTGGCCTCACAAGCATTAACCGACATCCTACCTTGCTCTAGGCTCAAGAACTCATCCCTTTTCCGATCCCTCAAAGTCCGGGGGATATACTTCTCCATAAACAAACTAGAGAATGAGGCCCAAGTCATAGGTGGTGCCTCTATTGGTTGACACTCGATATGTGACCGCCACCACATTTTGGCGTTCCCTTGAAACTGATAAGTCACAAACTCCACACCAAACAGTTCTACTATACCCATCTTGTGTAGTAACTCGTGACAGTCAACTAGAAAATCATAGGCATCCTCCGATTCAGCACCCTTGAAGACCGGAGGTTTCAATTTCAAGAACTTACTGAAAAGTTCATGCTGATCATTTGTCATTATAGGCCCAGTAGTCAGACGTGGAAATGTGCCTATGTCCAATGGAACATCCATGCGGGGAGCCATAGTAGCCGCATGTTGTACTTCTGAAACCGGAGGTGTTGGCGCAGAAAACACTGGAGGTGCCTGACCTTGATCAGATAACCCGCTAAGATAAGCCAGAACCTGATTGATCATCTCTGGGGTAGGTTGGGGTGGCATTTCCTCATTTTGCACTTGTTCAGCTTCCCCATCCTCCCCTTCTCTTATTACTTCCTCGGTCGGTGGAGGGGTCACTGCCCTAGTATCAGATGGGCTAGGTGCTTGTCCTCTCCCTCTAGAGAACGTCCTCCCACGACCTCTTCCACGGCCCCTTGCCGTTGTTCTTCCTCGAGCCACAGCCCCAGTGGCTGGCTCAGTTGTTTCTTGTCTGGCCAATGTTGGTGTTGGCGTAGTCGTTGCTCTAGTTCTAACCATCTGCGAAAAAGAGTGAAGATGGTCAGATACCAATTCGTATCGCCTAGATACCAATTAGACTCAAGTAGTAGCACGAAAGAAAAAATGAAAGAGTGAAATTTTTCCTAAAGTCTTATAGCCTCTCAAGGAAAAGTAAAGGCATCCCCCTACCGTTCCTTAAGACTCTACTAGACATGTTCTTGTGTGATGAGACCAACGAACCTAATGCTATGATACCAAGTTTGTCACGACCCAAACCGGGTTGAGACTGGCACCCACACTTACCCTCCTATGTGAGCGAACCAACCAATCTAAACCTTAACATTTCAATATAATATAAACAGAAAGTAATGCGGAAGACTTAAACTCATAAATAATCAACTTCTATAACTCAAAAACTTATCATTATCCCCAGAATCTGGAAGTCATCATCACAAGAACATCTACTTTAAACTACTAATTCTAAGAGTTTTCTAAAAGATAAAAAATACATAAGAAGCTAGTACATGCCGGAAGTTCAAGGCATCAAGACTTGCAGAAGAAGATCCAGTCTAAGCTAGGAGCATTAGCTCACCCTGAATTTCCGATGTAGTAAGACTGACTTGAATTACTGTTGAGTTGAAGACGATGGCACGTTTGCTGTACTCCACAAATAAACAAGAAGAAAACATAAAAGTAGGGGTCAGTACAAAATACGGGTACTGAGTAGATATCATCGGCCAACTCAAAATAGGGAACAGTATATATCAATATTATCGTAAATCAACTATAAAACTCAACATGTAGCCACAACAAGTATTATAATCATCAATAAGTACCATCAAGTTCATCCATGAGGGATCAAGCCTCAACACCATACTCATTTTGGAATTATGTTCGTTAGATTGAGTATATTAACATCTTTCAAGATTCATTATCCTTAATTCTCTGGTGTCGGTACGTGACACTCCGATCCCTCATATTCATTATTCCTCTTGTGTCGGTACGTGACACTCCGATCCCCTATATCTATGTGTCGGTTTGTGACACCTGATCCCCTAATTCTACGTGTCGGTTCATGACACCCGATCCCCTAATTCTACGTGTCGGTTCGTGACACCCGATCCCCTAATTCTGCGTGCCGATTCGTGACACCCGATCCCCTAATTCTACGTGCCAGTTCGTGACACCCGATCCCCTAATTCTACGTGTCGGTTCGTGACACCCGATCCCCTGCATGTGTCGGTACGTGACACTCCGATCCACTAATATCATTCTGTAAATCATCAGGCCTTCTTCTATACCAAGGCATCATCATTAATAAGAGATTAGGTTTTTATCAAGATTTTGGATTCAATAACTTCATCATGCTTAATATAATCACAATTATATAATCATGTTCATGCATGCATACAATTAAGCACATAGCAGGGTTTACAATACTACCAATACATATCATTCTCTATTAAGAGTTTACTATGAAAGCATGAAAACCATAACCTACCTCCACCGAAGATTAGTGATCAAGCAAGCAAATTTTTCTCCAAGCTTTGTTTCTCCCTTCTCGTTCGATTCTCCCTCTCTCTCTTGTTCTTTCTAATTTCTTTATTCCAACCCTCTTTCTTTTACCCTAATTAGTATATAATTAAGAATAAAAGATGGCAATAATACCCCACTAATTAACTTAGGGTTACCTCTTTTAACCCCTCAAGAATTTGAGTTATTAATATAAACCCACGAACTTTATAATTAAGGCTAGAATAGTCAAAAACGTCCCTTAAAACTTCACCAGAAATCCGACTCTGCCTGGGATTTGCGCAACCTGTGACAGGCTGTCGTGCCTGCGACGGTCCATCCTGCAGGTCGTCGCAGAGTTCAGAGACCCAAATATCAACCAAGGGTCTGTGACGGTCCGTCATACCTGTGACGGTCCGTCCTGCCATTCCGTCACAAAGTTCAGAGAGTTGATTTTCAGTACCCAATTTCAGATTTTCTAAGTGTTTTGAAACGTTGGATCACGACGGTCCGTCCCACCTGTGACGGTCCGTCCTGCCATTCCGTCACAAAGTTCAGAGAGTTGATTTTCAGTACCCAATTTCAGATTTTCTAAGTGTTTTGGGACGAGACACCCTCGACGGTCCGTCGTGCCCATGACATTCCGTCGTGGGGTCCATCACTTCTGCCAGTTTTTCCAGAATAAAGTCTGCTGCTCAAAACGACTAAACGGGTCGTTACAAACATATATCTCACACTCATGACATCACAACCATCACCTCAACCCTATTCAACAAAGTAGGGCTTTCTCCTACGGTATATGACTAAGGTAAAACTTATGAATACACGCAAAATCAATCCTTTCTTGGTGCACAAAAGCCTACTCATGCACTTTATTGTCAATTTTAACATACTACGCAGTGAATAACAAATTTGAAACTACTCAATAAAATAAACCTAGCCTACCTAAGCTCAACAGTTGCACAAACTTCTTTCCTTCGATTCTCGTTCCCGGGCTCTGTGACGGTGTTGTTGTATAGAAATTTACAATCGGTCGATCTTATTTATCTAGAAACCTCCTTCTCAGTCCTTCCTAAGTTTAAAGTAGCTTTTAGGGATTTCTAGGGTGGTTTACGTCTGAATTAGGATTTTTAGAAAGAAAGAGAAAAAAAGATTTCACATTGTTTACATTATGTCTCACCTATCTTGCTAAGGCGCCAGTTTACCCTGTTGTGGTGTCACTTCCCTAGTGGCATATGGTCCGCCCTAATGGGATAGTGGATTAGTAATTTTCTGAAGTTTTGCTTTTCTTAAATAACAACGGTTCGGATTGTTAAAATAGATATAAAAAATTTACCCCTATTTTGGAGTGATACTAAACTAACATATGAGTCCATCGCGGAACCACGAAGAGCGGTGACTCTTTAACTTTAACCACAACACTTTTATACTCAAGGGAAAGGTTAGGAAAAAGAGGCAATGCACTGAGAAAAAAATGTGTTCCACTACACAGCTTGACCCCACCAAAGCGGTACCCCTTTAGCTAAGGCGGGGGCCTGTGGTGAGGGATCACACGTTGAATTGAGGGATCGAAGGCTAAAAGGGGGAAAAGAGACATTTCTCCATTTCTCCCTAAACTTTCAAAACTCTCCAAAAATCTTCTTTATCACTCTACTCGAAAAGCCAAAGCAAGGTAATTCTCTTGTTCATTATGCTCTTTTACTCCAATACTTGATTAACAACAATTGCATGTTGCTACATAATCAGTTTTAAAGTGACTTTTTAGGTAGTTAATCAAAAATAAACTTAGGTTTCTACTTTGATAGAAAAATGTAATATGGATACTTTCCTTACATCCCCAACTTCTCCACAATATCATGGGCGTAAGAATTTTGCAAACTATGGTCAAATCGGTACCAAAACGAGTGGAGGTAGTTGAAAGGTCTCTTTGATATATAACTCAGATTTGGGCACTACTTAGGGGGTTATTTGCTAATGTGAATACATACTTAGGATCTAAGATACTTAATATACTTTAATTGCTGAAATTCTATGAAAAACGTGGATTTTTGGGACTACTTGCGCCATGATTGCGCTTGGTGTTCGTCTAGCGACCTTCATCCCATTATGTCGGCCTCCCTCTTCCTACTATGGCATGTTTTAGGCTGCTATAGAAGGACCTCGTGGGGTAGTGGCCTAAGTTCCTCAACTCAAAAAAATTATCTCTTCCCTTTTTAACCTTAAATTGTCTAATCCTAATGTGTTCTAACATATATCTTCAGACCCTTGCAAACTTTTATTAATGGCATGTTGAAATTAGGAAAATATGTTTTTTGTTTGATTTTCCAATATTGTTAGTCGATAAAGATTCCATGACTTTCGAAATAACAAGTTATGTTATGAGAGGGGCTTCATTAATTAAACTGGAGGAAAAGGTGCCTACCTCCTATGCTCGCCTAATGGAGTTTGGATGAGCTCTACTGACTGAGGCTCTTCCTGCCGCATATGCCAATTGGGTGAGAGAGTTTTATGTTATCCTACAACGTTCTGTTGGGATGATCTCCATCTTCTAATTTGCATTTGAGGAGTTAACATGCCCCCAAATGCCACTGCCATTATTAAGGTACTAGAGTTGCCTGAGTCCTCAAACGTAGTGTACAAGGTTCAAATGAAAGAGATGGATCTGGGTTGGCTGAGAGACAAACTTGTGGATCCTGTACGCCGGGACAGAGTCTATTGGCATACTAGTGAGAGTATTATTAGTGCGGACTGTTCAACAAATACTAAGAGGTGGCTTCACTTGGTTACTAGGACGATTCGCCTATTGGGCAACCGTACACATGTGACATTCTCTCGGGCCTTGATGGTGGCGTGCGCGGTGCAAGGTATTGGATTCTTTGGGTCACTTTTGACTCTAGGAGTGCAATGACTTTCTTGGTTAGCAGCTCGTCTAGAATTGCAGGAACGTCAGAGTCTGGAAAGAGATACTTTTTTGCTTGTACTCATTCAAAGTAGATTGATTTTTCACTTCTCGCATTTGCTGATGTGCTACAATCTCTTTGAAATTTTGTCTCCCGGAGGCTTTCATAGAAGTTATGGTTACCACCATGGACTCATTAGTCGTGTAGTTTAACGACTCTTTGAATTATATGTCTTCTTTTTTTAGATCAAAGACATGTGATATCTTTCCATGGCTTGCAATGGTCAACTCCATGTCATGAGTGTGTGTAGCTAATTCTTCAAAAGTTTGAGGCTTAATTCTTTGAATAATATATACAAAGGCCCCAATGCATTCCTTGTATACAAATTTTGACTGCAGAGATTTCAGAAAGTTGATCCTTGCAATCTAAGCTCAGCATTCGCCAACGATTGATGTAGTCCACAACGAGTTCATCCTTATCTTATTTTGTGTTTGTCAATTCCATCATGCTCACTGTATGGCGGTAACTGTAGAAACGATTGAGAAATTTATTTTCTAGTTGTCCCCAACTATCAATTGAATCAGGCTCCAAGTCCATATACCAATCAAAGGTGTTTTCTTTTAAAGAACAAACAAATTGCTTTATAAGAAGATCATAATGTGTACCGACACTTCTACAAGTCTCGACAAAATGTGCAATATGTTGCCTCGGATTTCCCATTCCATAAAATTGTTGTAATTTTTGTGGTTGATATCCAATTAGCATTATTAAACCCTCGATTTACTTAGAATACGACTTTGAATATCCTAAGGGACTTTTTGACGGACCACCATATTGAGCTTTAATTGTGTTTATGATCATATCTTGTAGTTGTTGAACTGTTAGAGTGGCAATTGAAGCAGACTATTTTGCGCTTTCAGAGTCAACTGACTTGTTGAGAGAATCATATCAACTTTTTTTTTGAGTTTTTAGATTGTGATGTGACTCTCTAGAGTGTAGAGATCTAACTTACTCATAAGTTGCGCAATTTGAAGATTTTTGTCATCAATAGAATTCTTCAAGGCTTCAATGGTTTGCTCCATCATTGTGAACTTCTCGTCCATGTCAGCTATGTCAACCATAAAGGAGTTAGCCTTTGTTGAAATTGAAGAATATGTTGAACTTTTAGATTCACCAAAGTTGAAGCCAGAGTGAAAAAGTTCATCAAACAATTTTGATGCGATGTTGCCCTCAAGGATTGAAGTTTTGAGTGTCATTCGATACTTGCTCTTTCTTGGCATCTCCAAAGAGGTGAAATATTCAAATCAATTCAAAACACTTGTCTAGAACTTGTGTCGAGTGATTGGATCGACATCACTAAAATCAACAAATGTGGCAACACTAGAGTCCTTGCATGAAATATCATTGATCTTCTTGAAGGCCATTGCAGAGTTGAACTTGTTGTGTTTTTTTTTTGTAGGAGGAAGATATGAAGAGCAAAATTGGTCCCATTGGGCGTGCCAAATTTGTTCGTAACAAACTTTCGTAAGCGCGGAAAATTGACTGCAAACAAAATAAATAATAGAAGAGTGCGATTTTATTAATGAATCGTATGTGTACAATTCTGTTGTTCTCTTGATTCTTCTCTCCTAAGTTTCTTCATGATTCCAGGACATTCAGTAGCGTATTTCTCGAATGTAGGATGATGTAGACCTCCTTGAGATGTATTTGATCTCCAGGAATGTCGAAAAGCACTTTGTCGTTGCAAGTTGATCTTCGGGAAGAACTCCGTTGATCAATCCTTTGAAGAGCTATGTAATTGATGTTTTAGCTTATGTAGACCTTCTTGAGAGGTATTTGATCTCCGAGAATGTCGGGAAGCGCTTCCTCATTGCAAGTTGATCTCCGGGAAGAACTCCGTTGATCACTCCTTCGAAGATCTATGTTGTTGATGTTGTATTTTTTTTCCAATTGCAGAATGCTTGTTGAAGTGTTTTTCCCTTCTTGAATATCATGTCCATCCCCTACTTATAGTTGTAAGGGGTGGACAAGGTTGCTTATGATTGGTCAAAGGATGTCATTTTGACACTTGGCGCATTGTGATTTGTTCTTGCATTTGACTGGGACTACCACCTCATTTTGACACGGGCCTCACCTTGTTTGTCTTTGATGTCTAGTCACTATGGCACATGGCATGAGTTTGGGCTTCAAGATGAAATGGACCTTGGACTTGAATTTAATAAAAATGGACTTATTGATTTGTAAAACCCAAATTAATCATTCAACCCAAATAAACATGGATTTAATCCAAATTTTGTATGAATTAAATCCAATAAAATTTGTATGTCTATACATATATTGTAGATGGAATAGCTTGAATTCGTTATATCTTGAAATGCCTTAAATATTACTTTTTTATGTTATTTTTCATGATTGCTGAGTGATTGTCTTTTTACTTTTTATATATGAAAGAATGATGTGTGTCAAAAATTAAGAGAAACTATTTCAAGCAAAATGCAGAATTATGGAGATTTATTTGGCTACTTTGGATAAGGGATGAGATTGAATAAGATAAGAATATCGCATACATGAGTTTTTTATATTTAAATCATCACGTCTCCTTTTAAAAAATAAGAAATAAAACAAATATCACCTAGCTAGCTACAAAATAAGTCGAGTTAAAAAAAAAACAAGCTAGAATTCAATATCACCCAAAATAGAGGAGTTACTCGATATATATTATTTAGGGAAAATTGTATTTAATAGTAAATTATTAATTTAAATTAAATGCTATAAATGTACTTTGATTTAATTGATCCTATAGCAAACTATTGTTATTTTCGCCTCTCTTCCTTCTGGAATCTCGCTTGTCACTCTCATTTGGTGGTAGTCTCGCTCGCCTCTCTCACTTTTATACAAACACAAATGTATAAAATGCTTTGTGTTTGTATAAAGCGAGAGAAATTGTATCTATACATATATTTTCGTTCCCCTCTCTCCCTCTCCCAGATCTCGCTCGCCACCCTCTCCTCTCTCGCTTATACAAACGAAAACGAAATGTATAATTTGTGTTTCTGTTTGTATAAAGCAAGAAAAATGATATATAATCTTGCAAAGACGATAACTCAAAAATCACAAAAAATAACATTGAAAAGTAATATTTAAGGCATTTCAAGATAATGCATTCAAGCTATTCCATCTACAATATATGAAAAATAAATTACTTTTATGACATAATAATGGAAAAAAATACAAAAGAATAACAAATATTAATTTATCACTCAAATTATGTTAAGCAAATAAAGAAAATATAACATCTCGAATTAATATATGTATGATTAAAGTAAATTAATAGATAAATCATACTCATAAATAGATGTCCATGCTCAAGTGCTTACCTTTTCAAAAGATAATTATCAAACCAAATATGGTAATTAAACTCTACTGAGTATATGTACATCTACTTGCACCATAAAAGCAAATTAGAAACTGAAAATATAAATATTTGCTCCACATAATTTTACTTACAGATCAGTCAAAAGGATTACAATTTTAATTTTCCTCATCTTCCATAGATCTATTTCCTTTCCTTCATCCATTTTTATATTTGTATATCATACCATCAAAACAAACATAGAGTATATAAAACTGCTCTAAGTTTTGGAAGAAAAGAGAAGAAAATCGATGGATTACGGATTTCCAGCCAAGATCACTGTCACGGAGCCCGGGAACAAGAATCGAAGGCAAGAACTTTGTGCAGCTGCTTAGCGGGTAGGCTAGATTTTTTTAATTGAATAGTTTCAAGTATGTTATTCACTGTGTAGTATGTTGAAATTGACGATAGAGTGTATGTGTAGATTTTTGTGCACCGAGAAAGGATTGATTTTGAGTGTATTTATGTGTGTGACCTTAGTCGTGTACTGTATGAGAAAACCCTAGTTTGTGGAGTAGGGTTGAGGTAATGGTAGTGATGTCATGAGTGTGAGATATATGTTTATTCTTAATAAGTGTACCCGTATGAATGTTGCATTATCGATCACACAAGTTGTAAATAAGATAAGTGAATACCATGAATTATGATTTGAGAATATACTTGTGATTGTGGTTGTGACTTGTTGAATGGATCATGTATTGCATTTCTACACTCTAACTTGGATCGATTTCTACGTTTCGACATAAACATTGGATCAAATATCACAATTCTGATATACTAACATTTTGAATATGGGTTTCATGAGAGGACCATTGAATCGTACTAATTATTGATAATGTGGAATTGGGTGCGTTCCCTTAATTGATTGTAATGTTGTACTTATGGGTTGGGCTGACCATTTTATGGCCCACGTCAAAAATGGGCTAGCCAGGCCTGACCCTTAAGATGTCAAAGTCTGTATGGATTAGCCCGGATAGGGTGGGCTATAGCCCATATTGACAGCTCTAGGTATATTCAACAACTTACCTTTTTTTGTTTGAATTTCAAATATATTTATGTTACCATAAAACACAGATTTTGAATATCAATTCAATATAAATTCTCTACCATAAATTCAACATAGAGAATGATTTACTCTCCATAGCAATATTGACTTAAAATTAAATGGATTACTTTCCATAATAATACTGACTTGAAATTAAATGGATTACTTTTCATAGCAATATTGACTTGAAATTAGAAGGACTTACTTTCCATAACAATATTGACTTGAAATTAAATTACTATTGTGAATAAATTTTTTATGTGTGTATAAATACTCATGATGTTTTATTCTTTTTAACTCACATTGTTGGAAATCAATAGATTATATGGCATTCTAGAATGGAGGATAAGAAAACAGCAGGACGTCAAAAAATTCCAATAGAAAAACTACAAGATGAAACTAAGCGGAAAGTCGCATTTTCCAAACGATTGTCGTCCTTATATAAAAATGCAAGTAAGATTGTAAGAGCTTGTAACGTCGATATTGGAATAGTTTCGTCTTGTCCAAGTGGTAGGACCCAATATTCATACGTTCACCCAACTACTGCTGTAGTCATTGATCATTTTGTGAACCCCACAATGGAACTAGATCTGGGTACGAGACTTGTTGCCGAAAATGCAAGGAACATTGCAATTGAAAACAACATCAGATTGAATGAACTAGAGGCAAGGGAGGCAGCTGAAAAGGAAAAAATACGTTCTTTAGAACAAATGAACAATGCTAGAGAAAAATGTTGGTGGGAGTCCATTGACCAAATCGATGCAGAGAATCTGACCACATTTGAAACTACATTAAATTTTGCCGAGGGTATCTTAAAAGATCAATTGAAGAAGCTAGAAATTGGAACTTCGTCTTCCTCAGAGCCCCCCTTCCCCCCCAAAAATGAAGATAGCTAATCTAGTATATTATAAATGAATCAACTTTGGTACTATCTTTCATCAATGTCCTATGCAACAAAATGAAGGTTTAAATTCATATTACCATGTGTGTTAATTTCCTTTGATTTTGCTATTTTATTTCAATAATGGTTTGTAATACATTTACTTTGAAGATTTCTATTAAAAATACTTTATCTATTAGTATTTGTAGTCTACTACATGGTAGGTCACTTAATATTGTTTTATGAGTTTGAATATATGCACAACAACATATCGATTCTCAATATGACGTAAATTTTTTTTAAAGCAAAGTGATATGCACGAATGTAAATGAGTGTTCGTTTTTTCTTGCTAAATCATCCCTGAAGTATGACCTAAACTTAAAGTACATCCTTGTGTCATATAAGTGAACAAAAGACATGTTTGATCTATCCAAAAAATTGCAAGATTCATCCTTCTGTCTATTTTTAAAAAAACTCATGCCACCAACAAAAAGTTAAATTCGTCAAGTGGAATGAATATATATACACATGGTTAAACTAGTCAAGTTAAGTGATTTTTTTCTAGAAATTGAGGTTTTAAATCATATTCAGTCAAAATGTATTCAAATTCTAAATATTCTTGTAAAAATATGGTCAAATACTACTCCAACTTCAAATTTTCGAATAGAACATGCGCCCTAAATTTCCAACATTTTTGTACATTGTATAAAATGCAAATTGCATTGTAAAGTACATGCACCCTAAATATTTTACTAAAGAAAATTTCTAAATAGTTGGATGTAATACTTTTAAAATAATTTTTTTCCATAATCTTTGTAACCATCACAGCCTACAGTATAAATATTTCAAAACTTATGTTTTGTTGCAAGTCAATTTACTTGATGATGCAAAAAATATATAAAGTGACAACACGCAAAATTTAAATTTCGAGAATGAAAGATTCATTTCCTATCCATATCTTTATTCTTTTTAGATAACTTTGATCTTCTCTTCGTGGCAAGACATGACCAATTTTTTTTATTGATTTAATTAGTTTCTTAACATAAATAGATTGAAGGATGATTCTTGTTATTTTTTATATAGTATAAGGATGTTTTTTTCTCACCTAGATAATATAAGGATGTGCATTATATTTGAGTCATAGTTGAGGGATGATTTTAGATAATAACTCAACAAGAAAATCAAGTTATTTTGAAAAGAGTTCATTTTTCAAAAGTGCTTTTTTCATAAAAGTACCTATTGATAAAAAAACAATTTGTGTTTGACCTAAAGAAAAATAAAATTATCTTTGAGTAGCAATTAATACGACAAAATGATGAAGTGCAAATCTTTGCAACAATAGTAAAATAATTATTTCTGATTATATGGGTCCAAAGCATTGGTGAACCATTATTACCTTAGCTCAAATATGAGCTCTAAGTTAAACTTAATATAAAAACAATGAAAAAATTGTATTTAGATTAACAAATAAATTTCAGTAAGAATCAAAACATCATATTTAGACAAACAATACAATACAAACCAAACAAGGTGTTAATGATAGCAAGGTTGCTCTTTCCTTTGATTTAATTTAACGAAAAAGCTAAGATTCAGCATACATTACTCTAAGATCCATCAATATTTATTTATATACCATTTTAGAGATTTTTTTGTTGTTGTTATATGGTTGATGTTCTTTATTAGTCAAATAAATGAACTCCATTGTCCTAACTGGGGTTTTGATAAGGGGTATCATTTTTGACCTTCTTGTGGAATTTACTATAGTTATGAACTCAAATATTCCAAATGAAGAAAGGAAAAGCATGTTGTCTAACTGACTGAGTTATTTATTGTGATATTTTTAAACTTTCAGATGTTGTTTTGGCAAATCTATATATATTGCTAGACATGAGATATTTTAGTAATATTCATATGTATTTGGTACAATGAAATTAAACAACACTAATGAGAGATTTTAGTAATATTCATATGTATTTGGTACAATGAAATTAAACAATACCAACAAGAGATTTTAGTAATATTCATGTGTATTTGGTACAATATAATGAAATCAAACAATACCAAAATATAAGAGATATATAATATATAAGCATGATAGCAATGGGTCCTTAATGTATATGTACTAAAAGTTAAACATTTTATCCTAAGCTATATAATTAAAGATCATCGTTATTTTTATTTTTCAAAATAAAATGAAGCCCTCCACATGTGTTTCATACATGAGATATCAAACTACAAAATAAAGGTACCTTCTTGTATCATTCAATTTGATTTTAGAATATGTATCAAATTTTTCAACCCTAAAAGAGTCATGAAAAAAAACTTCCTATGCAGGGAGAAGGATAAAATTAAAATGAACTTTATGGTGAATATATCCAATGATGTAAGAAAAAACCTAAGGTTAGCCATGCTCAAAGGCAATGAGGAATCGCCTGAAAGTCAATATGAACCTAACTCACACTGCCTATGTGGTTTATGGAAAATGTTAGTTATCCAAACCCTATTCCGTATTGGTGCTCAATATTAATCTCAAAAAATATAACTCAACGCTCACGTAAAAATACTCCCCTTGGATTGAGATAAGTTCTCATAAGGACCACTTTTGTAACATCTCGTAACTCAAAATAGCTAAGAATAAGCTAAAAAATTAAAAATATTAGTTTTTGAAAGAAAATGAGAAATCTGAAAAAATTTCTAAGTTTAAGAAGTGAGTTTTGGTCATTTCCAAACGGTCATAACTCCTAGCTCAGAATGAGTTAGAGTAATTTATTGATATGATTGGAAAGCCCTTGGAGATATCTTTCCAACGCCGCTGAGTTTGCGCATTTTTTATATCGTATGAGGGAGATATGCTTATCGAAAGTTGGACTGTTGAATTTAGGACACTACAACAAATTCGATTATTAAGGACAAATAATTTCGTCATTAATAAATCATATTTCGTCACTTAAAATCTTGTGTGACGAAAAATAATTCATCACTCAGTCGTCACTTAAATGTGTGTCTCTAGAAGTATACAAAGAAGATTTAGTGTTTTCGTCGCTGAAAATATTATATTAACTACAAAAAAGAAAAATCATCTTCAAATGTTTAAACATTTGTGACAAATTTATTTGTTGTAAAAAGTATATTTTTGTAGTTAATAATATGATTTGTCACTAAAAAGGTTATTAATAGTTTAATACCGACAAAATTATATCGTCGCTAATTAGTTTACTTCAATCAGTGACGAAATCAATTGTCTCCAAAGTTATATGTATTTCGTAGTTAAACAAAATCTAATTTCGTCGCTAAGGATTGTATTTATATACAAAAAATTATTTTTGTTCCTAAATATATATACGATAAAATTTCTCATTATAAAAATGTCTCCTATCTCAATTTTTATCAACCTTGACTAGGAGCTCGTAGATTATGCTACCTTGGGGAATCAAACTCACAACATTAAGGTTGGAAGTGAAGAGTGCTTACCATTAGACCAACTCTCTCTTGTTGTACATTTTTGTTTTATTTTATACTTCATTCACTTCTTTTAAATTTAACTTTTGTAGAAACAATATATTATATGATTATTTATACTCACACACAAATGCATGAAATTCACCACCCATAAATGTAGATTATATTTTAATTGAACTGTTTATTTTTTTAAATATCTATTAATATATTTAGTTTGATTTCGTCATTTTATTTATTTATTTTTGTAAATTTTAAAAATTATTTAGTGCAATAATAAATTTATTTAAAATCAAATTTTTGATTGATTAAAAAAATGAATAATTAGTTCAAGTTGAACATCGATACCAATAACTATAGTATTTCATCATAATATATTTGAAATTCTCGTCAGTTCATTTCTTTTATTTGTGCTTTCATGTTTTAGTTTATTTCAATTTTCACACTGATGTGAAAAGTTAATAGATATTCATGAAATATATGGCACCTTTGCAAAGTCTAAGTTTGTAAGTCGATGTTATCGTTTTATAGTTACTCTACGTACGTATGTGAAATTACTATTAAATGTGTACATATTTTAGAAAGAAACAAATAGATTGACTTAATCTATGTAGTTTACCAATCACAAATCAATAGACATGCACAAAAATTAGCACAAAGCCTTGACAAATTATTTTTTTATTGTGCTTATCAATGAAAGTGTATCATATAAAAAATAAAAGTGCTAAACCAACAAATATTAGTGATCTAGTGTTAGAACCGTGCCTACTCACAGTACTTATAACACGAATTGTATTTTTCAAATGATGCATTTATAATTGTGTAATTTAAGAAAATTAATGTATTGAACTTTTTCGTTTTTACAAAATTGACCGAATTCATTGGTTTAATGGACTTTGTCTACTTCTTATGAAGCACTTGTATATTATTTTTATAAGTTGTCATTTGTAATTATGAACAATTGTAGCAAAAAAAAAGTGTATTTAGCTATGAATTTTTTTCGTAGCAAATAGTTTAATTATTCACTACAAATTTAAGTCGTTGCTATTTAACCACCTTACATATTTTGTGATAACTTTTTTATTGTCACTAAATCATAGATTGATTAGAGACAATAAAATATTTGCCACCAATTATATATATTATTAGTGACGAAATAAATGTCATAATTAAATATAAATTTTCATAGCGAATATTAATAATATTTTACCACGAACTCTAATTTTTCGGTATTGTAACAATATACTTTTTTTGATGAAATTTTTTTGAATCTAAAATATTATAAATTATAAGACTAAAAATATTTTTCATGAATTAGAAACATCATTAGTGACGAAATAATGTGTCACTGATAACTTTAAATTCGTGACTAACACTACTTAACAAATGACGTCAATTGATTTTTTTGTGGGAAACATTAGTGGACAAAACATTGCTACAAATATTTATGTTTCATCACTAAAAGTATTTGTCTCATATATTTAAGCACGAAAAGTAAATTTTGTCACTAAAGTAGAATAATTATTGACGAATTTGATGTCGTAGTTTGTCATGAATTACATACACTATTAGTGACGAAACAATGTGTCACCAATAACATTAAATTCGTGACTAACACCACTTAACAAAATGGAGCCAAATAATTTTTTGGTGGGAAAATTTAGTGGACAAAACTTTGCTACAAATTCTTATGTTTCGTCACTAAAAGTAAGTGTATCATATATTTAAGCACAAAAAATAAACTTTGTCACTAAAAATAAATAATTAGTGACCAATTTGTTGTAGTGGGAAGGTCCCAATCCGAATTTAAGGAAGGACAAACTAGTCTTTTTACCCATTTATTTGCAATTTCATTTTAGGGATTTATTTGGTGTAAAAATAAGTTTTAGTTTAGATTAGAAAAGTTACTTTATGCTTAGGGCTTGGAGAAAATAGAAGAGAAGAAGGAAAAGGCAGAAAGATCAAGGATTTGCCAAGAATGCTAAGGGATTTCAAGTGGAATTCGTCAGGTGTGATCCCTAACAAAGTATGTGAGATCTTTTTGTGTTAGGTTATTTGACCCATACACCAAAATTGTTTAAGTTCAGCGATTTTTAGTTTGTTGAATAATAGAAAGTGAAGTTCTTGAAGAACATTGTTGAATTCTTGTTGGTTGAATTGTTGCATGCCTAGAGTTGATTTAATACATATTTTCGAGTTGTTTTTCGAGTCAAATCTATTGGGTATTGAGGGTACTAATGATCCTAAGTGTTTGGGGAAAGAGCCATGGAAGTATAGAGGGTTTAGAGATGAAAAATGAAGGAGAAAAGTCGGAGATTTTCTGGGCAAAGGATGAGGCGTCACGCCTATCAGAGCACTACAAAAGTTCTTCTGAACTTTGGCCTCTAGCGTGTCGCGCTAATCAGTGTGCCACTGAAAGTGCTCTGAACTATGAAGGTTGGTAGCCCGCGCCGCTTAGAGCTCCAGGGACGGTATTCTCCCCATTCTTTCCCCTTCTTTTCGTAATAGATCTTAAGTAATGTACCTATGATTCCTAGTTGATTTCATCACTCTAAGGTACATCTAAACGTCATGAAATCATCCGTAAACATGAGATCATGAACCTTGAATCCATAATTTAATTCAAGTAAAGTTAAGATCAAAGTCAAAGAAATTAAGAGTCAAGTCTAGAATTTTATGAGCAAGTCAAAGCAAAGTTCTTAAGAGTTCTCTAGGATCTTTAACAATGTTTAAACTTTGTTTCAAGACTCAAGTTTCAAGATAAGTTAAGAGTGAAGAATAAAGAGTAAAGTTGAAGTTCTTTCCTTCAAAAGTATATGGGGACTATGTAACCCCAAGAGATTTAAAATGTTTCACATTTGAACAAGAAAGGAAACTTTGATTTCCAAAGAGCCTTTGGGCTAGTTTTCAGAAAGGAATAATGGCTTTATAAAATGATGCAAACAGGGAAACTAAGATTTCCAAGATAGCCATTGAGCTAAACTTTGAGTAATAATCACAGAAGAAATATGTTTTAAATACATAAGAGTCAGTATATTTTGGGTGTAGTGTTGAGAATCGAATTGGGGATGAGCATGAGTTCAGATAACTCACATTTCCATATAACCATGTAGCCATCATGTGTAGAAAAGGTCATATTTTTTAGATGAACCCTTTTCACAGTAGACTAGTGGATCCATTAGGCAGTTTTGATCTTATACCTTTGGTCGGGTATAGGATGAGCTGACATCGGGAGGTAAATCGTTGTATCATCACTATTGCTCTTAGGTGATGGTTTTAGGTTAGAGAAACTCCCAAAGAAGTTAAATGTATTTGCGTATATACATCAGTTTATTGTATTTTTACATACATATCAGAGTTAATTGTATCCTTGTATACATTCAGAGTTCACAACATGTTTTCATTCTGCATTTCTTTATATTGCACTTATTTTTGAATTGCTTTATACTAAAACGAGTTAGTTATTCATAAGTTGAACAGAGATAAGGTAAATGTTCCTTCTTACTCCTTTTCAATCTTAATTTATGGTTTAGCATTCCAACTCGCATACTCGTACATTTAATGTATTGATGCTAATTGACATGCATCATATCATAATGCAGATGCATGTAACTAGGATCGACATTCGTCACACTGTTGATCCAGTGAGCAGCTCAGAGTTAGTTAGTGAGCCTCCCTTCATTTCGCAGGACATCTTTATCATTCAGTTATTTGTTTTAGTTTTCAGTTGTTAGGATAATTTAGGGTCCTGCCCCAACATCCTAATTTATTTTAGAGGCTTCATAGACATACACTATTACTTTTCTTTAGTCTTTTCCTTTCACTTGTAATCGAATAAGACTTGGTCTGTCATTTTAGCTAATTATTACTTTAAGCTATTTCCTTGAGATATCTTGTGTACAACTCTTCCGCTCAGTTAAGTAAGCCAGGCCAAGGGTCCGCTCGAGGCCAACAATGGTCATCAAGTGTCATTCCTGCCCAGGGTGTAGGCTTGGGGTGTGACAACTTTATGAGGTAAATGCTTTATATTAGCTATGTCTCAAAAACTGTGAAGAACGATCTTATATAATTTTTTCAGAAATTTTTTTCTCCATGTGAAAATGATACATTTAGAAATCATTTAGTTCGCTTAAAGTCTACTCAAAATTTATACTTAAAACTTTAATCTTAAGCTCACTTTAAACTTCTCAAAAGTAATTTAACGAAAAAATGTTTAATCAAAAGACTCTCGACAAAACACAACAAATGAAGTTCATGTGGAAATATAAACATGAACAACTCATAGTCAAGAATCTAGAACTCATAATTAATAATATAATTCATCTCATGAATTTTCGAAACTAAGGGTATAACCCTAGATTAATCTTTTACTAACTGAATTTAAATATAGGACGTGAGGATGAACTGTAACACCCCAAATTTTTTTGGACTTAGACTCAAACCATACATAGTTGTGAGTAAGATTTTATCGAGAAATTTAAATTTTCTTATGTGTCAAGGTCACAAGATATAGCACCTCGAGTTTCAAAAAGAACTTAACAGAAATTCATTCAAGTCAGTTGTAAGTTCTTTTAAGTTTGGGTCAACTTTAAACGATCATAACTTTCCGCACAAAATGATCTAAGTGGCCCATGAGCTATCAAGTCGGAGATTTTTATTCCTCTTTCTAATGCCACCGAATTTGAAAAAAAAAACTAAATTTGTATAAGGGAGATATGACCGTTTGAGTGCAACCTCCCTAGATAGAGACTTCACACAAACTTAGGAGGGGTATTTTAGTCTATTCATTACCCCCACTTAGTCTAAGATGGAATTACACCCAAGTGAAAATCTGATTTAGTTACCTAAATTAAAATATTTTGGTATATACTTAATGGTCCATTAAATTATATATATAGTGATTAATCATTAATCAATAAATTTTATTTAGTATATTCACCAACTTACCTTTTTATTTAAATTTCAGATTTATTTATGTTACCATAAAACACAGATTCTGATTATCAATTAAACATAAATTTTGTACCATAAATTCAATATAAAGAATGATTACTTTCCATAGCAATATTGACTTGATATTAAATTACTATTGTGAATAAACTTTTAATGTGTGTATAAATATTCATGATATTTTATTTATTTTTAACTCACATTGCTTGAAAACACTTGATCAATAGATTTTATTGCATTCTAGAATGGAGGATAAGAAAATAACAAGATGTCAAAAAATAAAATTCCACTAGAAGAAATAAAAGATGAAGTTAAGCAGAAAGTCACATTTTTCAAACGTTCGTCCTTATATAAAAATCCAAGTAAAATTGTAAGAGATTGTAACATTGATATTGGAATAGTTTCGTCTTGTCCAATTGGTAGGAACCAATATTCATATGTTCACTCAATTACTGATGTAGTCATTGGTTGATTTGTGAACCCCATAATGGAATTAGATTTGGGTACGAGACTTGTTGCCTAAAATGCAAAGAACATTGCAATTCAGAACAACAACAGACCGAATGAACTAGATGCAAGAGAAGCAACTGCAAAGGAAAAAATATGTTCTTTAGAACAAATAGACAAGACTAGAGACAAATGTCGGTGGGAGTCCATTGATCAAATCAATGCAGAGAATCTAATCACATTTGAAACTACATTAAATTTTGTCGAGGATTTTTTAAATGACCAATTGAAAAATCTAGAAATTGGAACTTCGCCCTCCTTACATGCCCCACTAGAAAATGAAGATAACTAATCTAGTGTTTTATAAATAAATTAAATTCGGATAGAATCTTTTATCAAGATCCTATACAACAATTGAAGGTTTAAATTCATGTTATAATGTGTGCTTTACTTTCCTTTTATTTTTTTATTTTATTTAAATAATTATCTATTGTTGTATTATATATTGTAGGTCTCTATAGATTATTATTATGTGTGCTTTAATTTCCTTTAATTTTGTTTTTTTATTCCTATAATGGTATGTACTACATGTACTTTGGAATGATTTTTATCAAAAATATTTTATTGTTATAAAATCAAGATCATAAATTGAAATTAAGAAGAGTAGAGATAGAGAGAGGCAAAGTAATTGTAGTTTTAACTTTTCTTTGTTATTGTATGTTTTTACTTCTTGTTGTTATTTTATATTATATAGCTAACAAAACTTGGACACAAAGTTATTTTACTTGGCCACAAAGTATATTTTGTGGAGATTCATTTCACAACACTCCCCTCTGATGTTCATGTAAAAGAAAAAAAAAGTGAAAGAAAATATATAGTAATATGCTTTATTTCCTGCCTCATAAAAAATTCTTACCAAAAAAATCCGGTGGGATAAAACCTGATTAAGGGAAAAAGAGTACAGCGTATTTACTCCCCCTAAAGAAAACATTACATAATATCTTGAAGATGAAATTTCAATCTTGTAATTCAGCTTCTCAAAGTTTGAAGTTGACAATGTCTTGGTGAATACGAATTGTTGAAAATTTATTTTATCCTTGTTTTGAAGGTCATGAATAAGAAAAAGAATTTTGATGAAATGTATTTTGGTTAGTCTCATTTGATGCGTAGATAAATTGTTCATTTGAATTTTTAGTAGCAATAACCAAGAACTGAACAAATACTTTCACTTGTATGAAAATTAAATTGTGTGTCTTGTGGAATGTATTGATATGACAATATTCCGACATGAAAATAAATAACTTTCTTCATGTCAAACTTCAACTTTCCTGCAATTTCACGATCCAAAAATCTTGACACAATTAATTAAAATAGTTAATTTATATCGATATTTGATTACTCTAATATCTTCACTGATTAGAGTGGTGTTATATTTATATGCATATTAATAAAATTATTTATTATGAATAATAATAGCAGGACACATAAGTGCATCAATTGCACTATGACATGGTACTTTAATTTCTGACCATTTTAATGAGATCAATATTGATCTTTATGTTATGCGATCTTACAACCATGGGGGTAGTACTTAATGGAATCGTTTTACAATCTTTTCAATTCCTTTAGGAATTTTCATATAATATTACATTTTAGCTAGATATGATAATCATTCATCATGCGTATTCAACTTTTTCATATTTTGTCAGACTAATATAAACCTCATTGCATCCACCTTAGGAGAACATCTCCGTACAATAATGCTAGGACTTTTGTGAAAAGTCATTATTTTTCAATGCACAAGCCGTACTTTATATTTTACTATTTTACTTGCATATTATAAATTATTTGTACCCCCACTGACATTGTATTTTTGGTATATGGGCAATAAGTCCAAAACATCATTTTCCAAGTAAAATATAATATACTTGAATTGTATTCTTTGACCAACTATTTATCTGTCAATTTCCACAAATTTAATACCAAGATTCTCGTTACCATTTATAATTTTGAGCGCTAAATTATATTAAATATATCATCGACAATTTATTCGATATAGATTCTAATATGACATAACTTACCGAGCTTTTTTTATTTTTCATCATTTTCAGGTACCTGAACCTTTGCCAAAGTTTTATGAAGTGTTATGTCATGGAGTTTTTTTTTAAAGCACCTGCCTCATTATAGGACCATTTTAATCATTTTTTCATCTTCTTTGTCAAGAAGTTTTATCTTTTCGATCGATTTATCATTACGATTCCAGTGTGTCATAAATTATGTCCTACAAGGACCTTTCATTTGAGCATCTACAACTAGATTAGTACATATGGTCAAAGTTATATTTTAAACGAGGATCATATCAATGATATGTCATTATGCATAAATTTATTTTCCAGCTACTTATTATCTCCCCCTAATGTTAGAGAATCTAACATTCACCCAACTTTATTTGGGAACTCATCTTTATACATTCTGTAGTGGTGGAACAATTGAATAATATATCACACATTTAAATTTTTAAATGAGAATTATTTGGTTTCTGACCTTAAATTAATTTCTGATAGAGGAACCTTGTTGGCTTGATACATACAAGTGTTGCTATATTTTAAATAACACATTTCATACCAAATTTCTTTTAAAAGTTTTATTCTCATAACCAACGGTTTAGCTATAATTGGAGGCATATAATTTCTTCTCAAACCACTTGGATATAAATCAACATCATCAATATAATTTTATAATTTGAAATGTGCTCTTGATTTATCACTTTGAGCAAACAACCTTTGCAAAAATCAAATTGCAAGTTCATAATAAAGCACATGCGACCATAACATAGATGCACCTATAATAGTAAATGGTCCACATGGCAGGTGAACGGACCCATATTCACCTTTCTATACATTTTAAAATTTCAGGAAATGTAATCTCAATCTTAGGTTGTGCAGTGATAATTTTATCATGAGAACAAACAACACAAGAGAATTCTTGGAGAATTTGTTATTTCTTCAATATATATAATCACATGAATTCTCATTTATTTTCGTATCATATTTGAATCGGTATGATTGTTAACCGGCCATGTCAACTGATATTCATTCTAATAAATTTCTAGTTTATTTTGCATGTGCTTCAATTATCATGTTCATACTTAGTTACCACAAACAATATGCAAATATCGGTAAATTTTGACATAAATATTTATAATCCACTTTGATTGTAGTAATATGAAGATCTTAAAATTTTTCATATTTTATGGTCTCAATATTTTTTTTCTTTGACTATTCTTTTGAAACTTAAAAAGTTTCTTTCGAGATTTACTATAATTTTAATATCATGAACAAATTTATTTATTTGAAGCTCACCAAAGCTCAAAATTCACATTGGGTACCACCACATACTTCATAGCATTGTTTGTGTGGTAAATGTCTCTTTCAAGGTGAAATTTATATCATCATTGTCATGGTAAAAATCATCACATGTAAAACTTGTTTCTTGATTTTACTTTTGCCAGTTGTATATCCTCTCTTTTTATTTTATTTTTTTAGGTGTACATAAACATAGATACATGACTTAGGAACTAATATGAAAAGTTGGGGGAAGAATGGGGAGAAATGGCGTCCCTGGCGCTCTAAGAGGCGCGTGGCGCCAGCCCACAAACTTCAAAGGGCTGGTTGGGGCGCGCTGGCTGGCACGACGCCCCACCTTTTTCCCCAGGTAAACCCTAACTTTTCTCCTTCGTGTTTCATGTCAAAACCCTTTAAACTTTCATGGTTCTTTCTCCAAACACTTAGGATCATTAGAAATCTTAATATATGATAGATTCAAGCCGAAATTAAACCCGGATACATGAATCAAACCTCAATAAATTTCAACTAAACAACCCACAAGAATTCAATGAAACTTTTGACAATGTTCTTCAATTAACTCAATAACTTAACATAACATAAATTCGCTGGATTGAAACTTTGTTAGCAAGCGGGTAAACTAATCAACGCTATGTGATCTCACATACCATTTTAGGGATCATCCCTGACGAATTTTACACGCATAACTTGAACGTTCTTGGCGATTTCTTGATTTATATTCTGTTTTCTCCTCTTCTCTTTCTCGAAGCCCTAGTGTGAATTCTAGTTTTATCAAAACTGGAAAAAGTCTTGTTTTACCCCAACTAATCCATAAAAATGAATTATTAAAATTAGGTAAGGAATAGACAAATTTGCCCTTCCCGAATCCGGGTTGGAATTTTCATAATCCAACATCTCAACTTTTGAAAGGCATAACTCACTCATACGAACTCAGAATAGCGCAAACTTGGAGGAGCTGGAAAGATCATTCAAAGGTCTTTGCAACCATATCTGGAACTACACCTAACTCATCTTGGGCTAGGAGTTATGGTCGTTTGAAGTTGGCCAAAAATTCATTTTTAACTTGCTCAAAGATTTTTAGTTTTCCATATGTTTCCCAAAAGTAACTATTTTCAGATTTTAAACTCTTTTCTAGTTCTTCTTAATTACGAGATGTTACAGAAAATAGGAGAAAAGATCCACAGATCATCATTCGTAAGGTTTTCACTTGTGAATTGTCAAGGGGTGATCCCTCTAAGGCATGTGAGATCACATAGTGTTGGGTTACTTCACCCACACACCAATATATAATTCAGTGAAGTAATAATGTTTTGAAAGAAAATCATATGAGTTCTTCATGTTAATTCATTTAAAATCTTGCGGGTTCTTATTGTCAAAGTTTCTTGAGGTTGATTCATGTATTTAGGTGTGGTTTTGAATCGAATCTTGCATATATTGAGGGTATAGTCGATTCTAAGTGTTTGGGGAATGAACTTAGCTGAATTAGGGGGGTTAGAGTTGAAAAGGGAAGAAGAAAAGTCAGAATTCACCTAAGCAGAGGCTTGGGCGCCGACCCAGCCAAAACGCCCCATCAGGGGCTCTGGGGAGCCGCGCAACCCATAAGGCCCCACCCCATCCCTCTGATGTTTACCCTCTATCTCCCAGCGCCTCTCACAGCACTAGGGACGCCAGTTCTTTCCATTTTCCCCTTCTTTCAGTACTAATTTCTTAGCAACTTACTTATGTTTTCTAGTTGATTCCAACACTCTAAGGTACATCTAAATATTGTGAAATCACCCATAACATGAGATCATGAACCTTGAATTCATACTTCAATTCAAGTAAAGTAAAGAGTCAAGTCTAGAAGTTAAGAATCAAGTCAAGAGAATTTCATAAGGTTTTTGAAAAGTCTTTCACAAAAGTTTTAACTTTGTTTTAAGACTTAAGCTTTAAGTTGAGTAAAGAGTGAGGGTAAAGTTTTTTTCTTCCAAGATTATATGGGGACTAAGTATTCTCATAAGTTAAAATATTTTCACATTTGAGCAAGAAAGGAGACATTGTTTCCAATGAAGCTTTTAAGCTAAGTTTTGAGTAATTATCTCAAGCCAAAGGAAGAGTATTGTTTTTAAAACACATGAGCTAAGTATATTTTTGGAGTAGTATTGAGCATTGATATGGAAACGCGAGTTTATAATAACTTAAGTCTTCTTAAACCATGTAGTCATCATGGGTAGAAAGGATCATACTTCTTAGATGATTCCTTAGTGATTTTTAAGCATGGACTAGTGGATCTACTTAGTTAAGGCGTTCTTTATAACGGCAAAGTATAGGATATTTCTGGCAGTGGGGCCAAGACGTATATTATCACTTAAGCTCATAGTATATAGTAGTTACAGTATTATAGTACTTATATGTAATTGAGTTGTTATCGAGTTGCTAACTCATGTTTTAAATGATTTGTATAATTGCACCATTACTGTTGATTTACTTTGCATTTGACTTAAGTTATTCATGAGTTGAGTAAAGCCAAGGTAAGTGCTCCTTTCAAATTCCGTTCAAGCTTATGTCTTCTTTAGTATTCCCCTCGCATACTCGTATATTCAATGTACTAATGTCATTTGGCCTGCATCATTTTATGATGCAAACACAGGTAACAAGGATCAGTCAGCGCCTCATTGATCCAGTTGAGCACTCAGAGTCAGTTGGTGAGCCTTCTGGCTTTCCGGAAGACTCCTTTTACTTTGCTTTATAGTATTTCATTTGGTAGGATGATCGGTTATCTTATTCCGACATCCCTCATTGTTTAGAGGCTTCATAGACAAGTAGTTATAGGTCTTTAGTCTTTCAATTTTCAGTTGTATACGTTAAGACTTGAGGTGTCATTTTGACCAAGCTTTATATCTTTTTAATTTATATTTGAAGACTATCTCTCATGTTTAAGTCTTCGACTGAGTAAGTAAGTTGGGCCAAGGGTTTGCTTGGGTCCAACATGATTCTTTAGTAGCATCTACGTCCTGGGTGTAGGCTCAAGACGTGACACCAAGCTATTTTTTGTCTGTGACTATATATATATATATATATATATATATATATATATATATATATATTTGTTTGCTAAATTATGGTTACGTATTCATATTTTGTATAACTGGGGTGTTGATATGAGAATTTGAGGGGGAGTAGTAAATTAATTATCAAAGTAGTTGTGGTCTTGTATTTGAGGGAATCTTATGTGATAGAAGGATTAGGCTATAATGTAACAGAAGATCAGATGTTTAAATCTTGTACCAGTGAATCATGTTAGGACTAAATAAGTATCATAGTTTAATTTAGGTTGTCCATTTGTTAGAGTAGGTGTCCGCATGGTCCAATAATTTAGATAGTGACATATCTGGACGCAACCAACTATTTGCAGATGTTTGAACACGAACTACCGATTTCGTGGAGGTGAATTCGATTGTTTTCAACTGAAGAGGAGGAGTCCTAATACAAAATGTCTCTAGTTGCTGATTTCGTCAGCCCGCTGTAGCGACCTGTCGACCGCTACGCGGGAAAATTTTCACCATAACGGGATGACCTCAGTTTGAGCAAAATTCAAATTAATTTTATAGCATATTTCAATAGTTCTTGCTTCACGCAACAAGGTGCTTTTAATATTTTCTGGACAGGATCTACGTATATTATTTAAAATTGTAAGTATATTAATATATTTTCTATTTCAAATTAAATGATATATTTATATTTTATTTGTCTAAAAGGAAATATCTTATTTATCCACCATAAAGGAATAGAAAGATTTTGGTACAAAATTAATGGTCCATCAATAGTACTCTCTTCGTCCAGTATTGTTTGTCATGGTTTCTATTTTTAGAGTCAAACTATAAAAATTTTGACTAACATTTTAAGATTTATTTTTTCATCATATTAATATGCAAAAAAATTGTAATTTATAGTACTTCTCATATAGTTTTAGAATATCTGATTTTTTGGAAACTTTGACCAAAATAAGTCATTCTATAAATCAATGTACCAAAATAGTATGTTTTTAAATTTTTTTACAAAATTAGTATAAATGTGGTTCACAGTAACGTTTATGCTTTATTTTATTTTAAAAAATTTAATGGAAAAAAAAAAGCAAAAGTTCACGGAGCAAACAGAAATAAAACGTTATTGACAATAACGTTTTATACTTCGTTATCTAGAATCACGTTTTAGAGCTAAAACGTTACTCAAAGTAACGTTTTTATATTTTAGTACTGTAGACACATTTTATCCAGTCACGGGCTCTGCAATTAAAAAATCAAATCCTGTATTTTACAGATTATAAAACGTAACTGATAATCACGTTTATTATATAAAACGTAACTATCAATCACGTTTTGTGTATATTTAATCACGGGGCATCGGATTAAGAATAAAATCCTGCTACATTGGAATCTTACAGATCATAAAACGTTATTGTTGATCACATTTCTACATTAAATCGTGACTATCAATTACGACACTATGTTAAAGTCAATTTTTTCATTTTTTTTACTGACGACAAATGGTTATAAAATGAACCTTGTTGAAACAAATGTTCTACACACTCCAACAATATTCATTCAAAATTTTGTTTGTGTAGCCCAATTTTGAAAAAATATTTACAAAGGTATGAATTAAATAAGTCAAGTCAATGTATCATATTGTGTTATTATTTTTACCATAACTTTCAAATATTTTTCTAATTTATTACTAAGAAAGATGACTTATTTTTATGTGTAGGAATAAAAATGGCAAATTTTGAACATAATGTGATGGTTGCTTTGTACTGGGGTAGCAAAATAATTACTGAAATGAACGGATGCAGGTATACTGAATGTGCTAGAATGATTATTAACATATATACTTCAATGAAGTATGTTGAATTGGTTGAATTATTGCAGGAGAAAATGGGTACAACTAGTGAAAATATTCAAATGGATATTTCGGAAAAATATCATTGTTCGATTCAAGGTAACCATACAAGGTTCATTGAGTTTAAAATTGATGATGATCAATCTTTGCTACAATTTTTTGTTATACCTCAAAACTTTGCAGATAAGATTGACATATATGTTTTGAAAATGTATGTAAAGACCAAATCAACAAATCAAAATGATATATTTCAAATTAGTGGTCAAGATGGTTATCACATGAATTTATTGTCTCAACATTATGAATTTGTCACGGTTAGTCAACCTCATTATGCAGAGCCGATTGCTCAACCACCATTTCAACAATTGTTAATGCATGACCAATGATCATTTGGCGAAGGTTCAAGTAGCCAAAGACATGTTGACAATAGTTCGAGAAAATATGAGGGCAGATAAATCAACAAATTTATGTTTTAATGAACTTTAATATAATTAGTTGATAACACAATTTTACTCATTATAAATATACATATATAGATAGATAGATAACGATATTTTTTGTGATTAATTACCTTAACTTTTTTAAGGAATAACCTTATGGAGAATAAATTACTGATTTTAAAACAAGCTTCTATGTATCATAATTTTCTAAAATTTAATTGAATTTCTTTTTCCACAGAGAAAATGAGAACAATGTTGATCCATATAGTGATGTAAATGCTGAAATTAGTGAAGAAAGTTCGGAGGAAGATGAACCTTCAAAAGATGATGGTGAAAGTGAATCAGATGAAGATATCAATAATGCTAGAGATTTTTCTCAAAATGACATTGATATAAATCTTCCTAATCAATTTGAAAAGGATGTGTCTGAAGTGCAAAATGATGTACCCTATTTTAGAACATTAGATAACGAGGAAGACATTTTCATGTCTACATGTGAATCTGAGATGGAGTATTGTTCCTTCTGGTCTGAAGATAGCACAAAAGATTTGAAAAAAGGTATATTTCATTAGTACATTAAACAACTTACCTATTTTTATTTAATATTTCATATCCATATATGTTACCATAAAACTCAGATTTAAAGCATCAATATAAAAGTTCTAGCGAACTTATAAGAGAGTGCAATGTCGATCTTAGAATAGTCTTTTTTATTACAAGTTACAATTTTTTTTTTATTTGTTCATCCGACTACTAATGTAGTCATTGAATGTTTCATAAACCCTGCAATAGAATTAGATCCAAGAGAACAACTTATTGTTTCTGATCCACGTACTAATATAATTCAAAACATCTATAAACGAATCATGGAGATAGAGAATGTTTCTGATAAACTCATCGACTAAAAAAAGCATTTAATAAGGATAAGCAACAATGAAGAAGACAAGAAACTAGTAAGAAATAGAGTTATATAGAATTCTAAAAGAAGCAAATTACACCAGCATATTAATGTGATAACATATATATATATATATATATATATATATATATATATATATATATATATATGTCATTTAAAGCTGATATACCCCTTGTTATTAAAGTGGCTCATATATATCCCTATTTGTAAACAAATAGCTTACATATACCCTTTTCCTCTAACGGAAATGGAAAAAAAATTAATCTAAATTTTTATTATTTTTTTCTAAAAAGTATAATCCCATATGAGTAAATTTAATTCTCGTCAAACATATTTTTTTTGAATTTTTTTGTTTCAATGACTAATTTATAATTATTATTTTGATAATCAATTTTATTTATATTTCACTAATATTCTTGTAAAACTTATTGTAGATGACCAAATTTTTTCTTCGAATACGAAATTAAATTACAATACACACAAAAATAATAGTTTAGTTTTCTCTCTCTTTAAACTAAGGAATGAAAGAAAAAACAAAATAAGAATAAGAAACTCAAATAATTATGATAAAAGAAGTCAAAAAATAATTTATGTATGAAAAAAAATTATATATATATATATATATATATAAAACATTGAATTAATGTGATAATCAAAGCACAAGAAATACAAAAATTGAAGAACATAAATTTTTAAAACTATGAGAAAAAAACAAATAATACTATTGGTACAAGTGGGGCCGACGGTGTCTATCGTTTAATTTTTGGAAAATAAGTAGAATATAACACACATGAAAAATGCTTAAAATCTTCATTTCTTTGTGCGACATTGAAACGCTGAAAGAAAAATGTTATTCATAAAAATGCCCGACCTGACTAATTTTGGGTTCATCGATTAACTTTCGCAATCAAGAGAAACACATAGAAAATACTTAAACTTTTGAATCGATATTTCGTGATACCAAGACGTTGGGGAAAAAAATTAAACCATGAATTCCTATATATATATATATATAAACTAACTATGATTGGTTGCTTTATTTGTGAAGTGGGTGCTAATGGTCAGAGACCTTGCAATTCTTCGTATGGAAAAAGATCTAAAATATTCTCGAAGTATTCAAAATATTACAAAATTATCTTCCATTCATTTACTGGCTTCAAAATATCCTTCCCAACCGCCTATTCGCTCCAAAATATCTTTGTCATCCACCTTTGGGTTCAAAATTGACCACTTATTTAACGGCTTTAAATTTAAACTATTTATATATTTTTTTAAATGCTTGGCACTCAACTATTTGTTATAATTTAACTTATTAGTATAATTTATAAATCAATCCATTACCCACTCATTACAAATTAAACCGCACAAAATTAATAAATCCGTCGAAAATTTCTATAAAAATAAGTATCATACATTAAAGTGTCTAAATGAAAATTGCTGATAAACTTAAAAGTCTGACTATGTTCATCTTAATTATTGTTTCGTCATAATTATGTGATGTTACTTCATAGATAACTTTTTTTAAAATAATATATTAAAGGTTTTAAAATAAATCATAAATATTTATAAAATTATATTAAAAAAAAGTGCATGAATTAATTCGGGATGTATTACTTCTTTACCTTTAGTCATAAATTTCGAATTCAAGCTTGAAAGAGAATCCTATTGAAAGTGTCCTCCTAAATAAGCGACTCAACTTAAATTTAATTGGAGCTTCAATTCGGACTCGAATAATTTTGGATGTCATTTTCAGAAATCTATAATTTCGTTGTTTTTTAGTAGTATTTTACGGCGATAATTGGTTTACTAATTGAGTAGGGTTTAGTTAGTAATGAGTGGATAGTGGGTTGGTTTAAAAATTATATTAATAAATTAAACTAGTGTGAAGTACTTTAAAAAATATTTTAAAATTTTAATTTTAAAATCGCTAAATAAGTGGTCAATTTTGAACACAAAAGTGAATGACAAGGGTATTTTGGAATCAAATAGATGGATGAGAAAAGCATTTTAAAGTCAATAGGTGAATGGAGGGTAATTTTATATCATTTCCAATATTTTAATGATATTTTAGGTCCTTTTCCATTTTTTATATTGTTGGAAAGTGATAATTTATACAAAGTGTTGTGTTGGTACCAATGTTTCTTGTTATTTTGTCTGCCCACACCTCAACATTCTACATCTTTTCTTCCAATTTGGCCTCTCAATTTTTATATATAATTAGTTCTCTTTATCTCTTTGTTTTCTTTTGTTTCTTATCAAGGATAAAAAGAGTTTCACAGATGGCATATTGAGTGATAAAGATGGTTGATTATTTGTTTTGTTTTCTAGGTGCTCTAAATATATTATATCCAAGTGAATTTATATATATATATATATATATATATATGAGATATATAGAGAAATCTCTTTCGGTTCTCTCCCATCTCGCTTTGTACTCTTTTATGTATCTGATTTTTTAAATATTACATATCGCAATTAGGACATACAGATACATGTATTAGTCTGATTCACATGATGTAGGACACCGTATGATTATCTACCACTCTATTTCGCTCACATCCCTCCTCATCTCAATTCTCTCTCTACTTTAGTGTATCTAATAGTAAAAAGTATATGTAACTAGGTGTATATTTCTCAATATATAATAGGTAAATTTTAATTGATAATAAGATACATAATTATTTGAAAGTGTAGGTAAAATTAGTATATATTATATCAATGTATGTCTAATAAGATAATTTTCTCTTTTTGTAATTGAGAGACAAATCAAATTGTGCAAAAAGATTTTAAATATATATCACTTCCATCTCAATTTAGGGAATGATATTTGATTAAGCATGAATTTATTTATTTTTTTAAAAAGAATAATTTTTGAATTTATTTTGTCTAATCATATGCATAAATCAAGGTATAATGACTTTGATAAGTTGAACCCAATAATCTTCGTCCAAACGCTATTTTATTCCACGAAATATTAAAATCTTAGAATCATAAATTTTAAATATTGTCTTCATCTCCAAACAAGCCTATTTAATATTCATAATCATAATCGTTATATTAAAAGTAAAATAAGAAATTTAAATTTAGATTATTTTTAAAATAGAATAAGTTTTAATAAATCGAAAAAATAAAATGAGCTGCAGAAAGTAGAACAAAATAATACTAATTTATAACTTATCGTAGTAACAAGCAACTCACACAACAAAAGACCCAAGCCTACCAAATTTCACGGATAATATTGGATATTTGAATAGTATCATATAAATTGAGATTAAAAAAAATTAATATATAACAAATTATATCATATAAATTAAGATCGAGAGAATATTAATACATGCAACAATTATGGCCGATGATCTTGATAATGCTCTTCAACTTTTGACTCCCTTTTTGTGTCTGTCTCATAAACAATTTTTTAAAGTCAAAAGTGTTCCTTATAGAATAAAATTTGTTAAACTTAAAAGTTTTGTCCATAAAGCAATAAGGTCAAAAATACCAGACGGCTCATAATCTTAAGATCATTCTTATAAATCACCCGTTTATATAAGGTCAAAAAAAATTAATTCTCATGAGTTTATCCTTTCGAATTCGATAATTTTAGTTTAAACCATGTATTCATAAATTGACATTGATTATCACTATCCTAGAATTTATAATACGTAAAGTTTAAATTCCAAAATTATCATTGAATTTATATTTGATGAAACTAGTTATGACATGAATATCATATTCTTTTATTGAGTTCGAAACCTAATGGGTACAAAATATTAACAAAAATTCTAAAACGGTATATATAAATTTTAAATTTAACCAAAACGGCAAAATCACTGGTAAAGCAGCGATTTTGCTCGCCGAAAAAAGCAAAATCGCTGCACTACCAGCGATTTTGTCATTTTGGTTAAATTTAAAATTTATACACCGTTTTAAAATTTTTATTAACATTTTATACCCATTAAACTCCGGACTCCTCTTTTATTTCATGCATAAATGGTATATAAAAGATTTGAAAAGGCTAGGAAGATGAATTGAATTATCCATAATTCCTTGATTAAAGGAAAGCTATAAAACCTCAAAATGAAGTAGATTAATACCCAAAAATAAAAATTAACACCATAATGTGAAAGTTTTCCTCTTGGATATTTAATTTGATAACAAACATTCCATGTTGTTATACTTGACGCAACACAATGGTAAACTAAATATTTCACAATATTCAACATTAGGTAATTAGGAAAATGAACAATAGTTATTTGATAGCATTTTCACATATTTTAGTACTCCTAATGTTAGTGTTTAGTTAATATCATAGAAATAATAAAACAATTGAAATTCTTTCTTTAACATAATCTTGAATTTCAATTTGAATAATAATTTTGTATTCAAAGAGAAGTTACTATTCAAATAAAAACCATATATAAGTAAGCTGATAATTTAAAATTAAAACTAAACACAATTTATAGAATCAAAAGTTTTTGCAAAATTGTTTTCGGTCTCATCAAATCTATTGATACTCAATTAACTAAAGATCAGATATTATCATTTTTTAATCATTGTTACTCATTATATTATACTATATCATTATCACACCTATAATATTTGTTTTGATTGTTACTTAAAATATATTGTATTATATTATTGAATTTCGTTATCACATAACAATAGAAACCTCCATTTTATGGAACAATTGATTTGGTGTATTTCATTGTTACTTAATTACTTTTTTCAATTAGAGCATTTCATAATATGTCATAATACTTTTGTTTACCCTTTACTCTGTATTATTTAATTCTAGTCAAACTTTATACGCTAGAATGATAAGGATATTTTAATAAATTTATAAATTATAATAGAGCAGGATATCATCAAACCAAATAATAAAAATATTATTAACAACAACAAACATTACAGTCTAACCAAATATTATATATCCACCATATATACAGTATGATACAATACAATGCAGTACATTATGAAACAATAGGTAAAAATAATCCAATCAAACTGTAAAACTTAAATGATTAGGACCATTTTATTCGATCCATATCGTATGCGATTTATTATTTTACTTATATTTATTCGAGTGGATTACAATTAAATTCATTTTCAATTCGATCAAATCAATCAAATTCGTCTATTTGCCATTACAATTTCTCTCGTTTAAAAAAACTCTATTACGATAACAACAATAATATATATGTATTCAGTGAAATCGTACAAGTTTTGAGAGGATAAAATACATGCAAATTTTATCATTTTCACACCTACTGAGATAATTAGACAGATTATTTTCAAAAGACACTCTACTCAAGTTCAATAAATCTAAATATAAAAACGATAAGAGAAAATCTACTTTTATATAAGGGAAAAGGGTTTGAAATACCCCTCAACTTTGTCATTTAGAGCTGATACACCCCTCGTTATAAAAGTAGCTCATATATGCCCTTACCGTTATACAAACGGCTCACATATACCCCTGCCGTTACAAAATGACTCACATATACCCTTCATTTGACGGAAATTCAAAAATTAGTTTTAAATTTATATTTGTTACTTCTAATTTTTTTTAAAAAAATTATTTAGGGGTATATATGATTCTTTATCAAAGTTCAAGATATATTTTAATTTTTTTCATACATAAATTAATTTTTGACTTCTTTTATTATAATTATTTGAGTTTCTTATTCTTATTTTGTTTTTTCTTTCATTCCTTCGTTTAAAGAAAAAAAAGTTTAAACTATTTTTGTGTGTATTGTAATTTAATTTCGTATTCGAAGAAAAAATTTGGTCATCTATATTAAGTTTTACAAGAATATTAGTGAAACATAAATAAATTTGATTATCAAAATAATAATTATAAATTAGTCATTAAAACAAAAAAAAAGTCAAAAAAAATATGTTTGACAAGGATTAAATTTACTCATATGGGATTATATTTTTTAGAAAAAAATAATAAAATTTTAGATTAAAATTATTATTTTTTTCATTTCCGTTAGAGGAATATATGAGCCACTTTTATAACGAGGGGTATATCAACTCTAAATGACGAAATTGAAGGATATATCAGACTCTTTTCCCTTTATAAAATATAGCCAATCAATATTAGTAAGATTAGTGAATTTCGAATATCGGATAATTTTTGTTCAAACTCTTTAACTTCCTACTATTCTTTTGTTCCTCATTTGACTCGTACTGTATAATAAAACGCCAAATCCTTTTCTTCCGAAACGTTTCCTACAGCGCTGCAAATAAATCCAAAAAAATCCTGAGTCCTTTTCTCTCCTCTTTCAGTAATAAAACCAAAAGCATCATATCAATTTCACAGCTTTTTCAAATTTTCTCGGAAAAATTCACTGTTTGAAGATTCAAGTTCCATTTCGTCACGTTGTGTTGATGCTGTATTTTCTCGGAAAATTTCAGTGTTTGAGGTTCAAACTCTAGATTATAATGCTGTATTTTCTAGGAGAATCGGATTTTTTGTAATTTTAGTGCTGGATTGTTCTGTTTTTAATTTTTTTCATATTTTTTTTTTCGATGGATGTTTGTGATTTTGTTGGCGGTGTGAAAGTGGAGGATAATGCAGTGATTGTGAAACTCTGGAGTTTGAAATGCGTTGCGAAGGTTTTTCGTGTTGTTGAGTTTTGTTTTGTGGTTTTTTTGTTGTTGTGGATTTCCTCTCGTTTGCCTTTTGCGGTGAGGATTTCCGGCGAGTATTTCCGTCAAATCGTCGGTTTAATACTTAGTCCTGTTTTCATTTTCATCCTATGCAACTTCATTGTCCTTATTCTCCTCTTGAAGTCCGGTCTCCATTCCGGAAACTCTTCGATTTTTCGGAATGTCGCCGGAGCTGAAGTTCTCTATGACTCGTTTCTCAAAAACACAGAGTTTTCAGCTGTTTTTTCGTCCGGGAACTCTTCTCTGGTACCGGAAATTGAAGTTCGAGGTATTGTTTATGAAGACAAACAGACGATTTTTGAAGAGAACACAGTGACTAATCAGGAATCATTCGGTTCCGAAGAACTAGAAACGGTTATAAACAAGGCATTGACGAAACCGAAAGTTCCGAGGAGAACTCAATCGGAAAAGCTGAATGAGGAAAAAGTGGAGGAAATTTCCGTCAAATTCCGGAGATCGGAGACAGAGAAATGCCGGAAAGTGACAAATCCCGGCGATTCTGCTCATGAAGTAGACGAATTAAGTAACAAAGAGTTTCAGAAAGCCATAGAAAACTTCATCGCAAAGCAAACCAAATTTCATCAACAAGAGAAATTGGCCATTGTACTCCATAGCCAAGCTTAACAACTTCAATAATTTTGCAGAAAATTAGTTTTATTCATAAACAACAGCAACCGTTGATTTGGTATCGAAGAAGAGAGTACTGATTGATCTGAACCGTTGGTAATTGCAGGAAGATGAAGATTCGAGAAAGTTCCATATTGACATGCATGCAGTGCTTTGATCGCTGGTTTTTAGCTTCAGAGATTAATTAGAAAGGTACTATTGATTAGCTTTCTACGTTTGTATTCTCGAAGTAAATTTCCACTAGTTATTGTCAAAAGTGAAATTTCTCTTTTATTTTACCATAGTTAAGCAATATTATTTTCGTAATTCAAAACAAAGACATTAAACCAAAAGAATACTTATATTCTATCTTAATCTTGATAATATAAGATAAATTGTGCATTGGATAATTTATACGAGTTCGGAGTCTAAACGATGAAAATATTGATAAAAATTTCAAAATTGTATATGAATTTTTTTTTAACCAAATCTCAAAATCGCTGACAAATTAGTGATTTTGTTCGCCGAAAAAAGCTAAATCAGCTAAATCGCTGCTATAAATTTGATTTTTTTTTTTTAAAAAAGGTTTTTCTAAACAAAAGTGATTTTTAATAAACAATTTTTTTAATAAATTGTTGCCTTGACAGCGATTTAACGTGAATTATTTTTTATTATTTATTTGCTATTTTAAAAGAAGAAAAAAAATGAAATCGCTGCCAATATAGCGATTTTGGTACAACATTAATTTGTTTTATTTTTTAAATTTAATGTGTACGTACACATCATAATAAATAAAAAATTAAAACGAAATTATTGTCAAAGCAGCAGTTTTGATATAATTTTTTTAAAATATAATGTGTACATACATAACCATAATAAATAAATAAAATTAAAATGACCATAATAAATTTAAAAAATAAAATAAAATAAAAAATAACAAATAAATAATAATAATGAAATTTCATGTTAAATCGCTGCCAGCACAGGGATTTATTAAAAAATAAAATTGTTTTTAAAAATCGCTACCTTGGTAGCAATTTGTTTAATTTTTTTTAATAAAAATCAAATTTTGCAAATAACAGCAATTTTGCTTTTTTGGCGAACAGAATCACTACTTCATTAGTGATTTTGCCGTTTTGGTTTTTAAAAAAAATCATATACCATTATAAAATTTTTGTCAAACATTTTTCACCCTATAGGCCCCGGACTCTAATTTATACCATTCTTTTGAGTTCAAAGAGAAAGGCAAATCACATAGCTTTTATGTGTTCATATTGTATCTTGAATTCTTTAATAATATCGTATTTTTTTTAAAAAATTAACTTGGATACAATTAACCTATACATAAAAAGAAAAAGACATAATACATATATTAAATTTTAAATTTGGCTTCAAATTCTAACTTTGTCCTCCAACTTTCATTCTGCACAAACAAGCACTTTAACTATTCAACTTTTAAATAAATAAACACGTGAATTCTAAATGACAAAATATACGTAGGACACCACGTTGGACAAAAAATGACATATAGGATGACATGTAGGACATGTGTGTCTATTTGTTCTACTTTATATAATTTAAGTGTCTACTTGTGCACACCCAAAGTTGAAGGGTATAAATATAATTCGAAACCAAGTTAAATGACATAATTATGTATTAAAAACAAATGAATTAGAGAATATAATTGCATTATATGATCATGAGCGGCTCAAATATATCAGTGGCCTAAAGCAAAAATCAAATGCGGCCTTAAATTTCAATTGTTAATAACTTCTATTTAATTGATTTCTTCTAGTTTTCAATTGATAATATAATCATTCTTATTTTAAATTATTTTTCATGAGATATAGTACTTCAAATATACCAAATTTCTTCTAATAATTTCTTCATTTTCATGAGTAGTCATATCTTTTTTTTAACACTATTAAGTCACCCCTATATATGATTTCAGTTAAACAGATCGAGTAAATTTAATTTAATGTAACATGAAGTTTATTAGGCAAAAAAGCTTCTCCGTACCTAAATTCGATTAGCTTAATTAAACTATGTACGTCAATTATTTATTAATTTGAAATTCACATATTTTGAAACTCATTTTTAAAAAAAAGAATTATCAATTAAATTGAGATATATAAAATATATATGTATATACGCATATATCGAGATAAGTAACCTTTCGTGTAATGGGATATGAAAGTGATTTTGTAAGCAACCTTTTACCTTTTTCCATTTTGGATGACTTTGGATTTTTTAATACATCACATGAAAATATAGCATGCCACATTATAAATTACACGTATTATTTTTTTATTATTATTTATTTTAGTTACTATTTGCACATTTAGGTAATATGTACTTAATTTTATCACATGTTAAATTATGAACTATTTTAATTTATAATTTTTTTATATCATTATAAAAATGTAAAGAATCATATTCAAATCCTCATTGAACATTATAACTTTTTTTTCATTTATTATTTAATATCCACGTTGAAGTCTGATTAAATTTGAATTCGTTAAAAAGTCTTACAATAAGGGGTAAAGACTAACGCACTTCCTAATAAAAGTGACTCCATATACCTTGGGACTCGAAACACATAGTTAAAAATATACTTTCCTCTTTGAATTAAAGATAAAGAATTACTTATTATTTTCGATCAATCGAAACAAATTGAACGAGATATAATATATTATACGGAAAGAACAAGTAGTTGGTCTCTCAAGAATAATTATTAGTAGTGTTGCAGGTTGCAAAAGATATTTGATGTTTTGAAAAGACAAATGAAATTATGAGATTTTAGCTCTAAAAGGAAGCATGGGCATTTGAGAATAATTATATATGGATTAAGCCTAATCCATAGGTAATTAATACACATGCTCGATAAAGTCAACAAACTTAATAATGATTTGTTACAAGATTAAGAAATGACATGACATTTTTCATTGTTTTACCACACTATAATTAGAATTAGTTGATGAAGTAATAACAAACTCAAAGTCCATTCTTGTTATTAAAGACTCATCATTGCTATAGTAAACATAGAGTTTCACATTAAATAAAATACAAGATGAATTACGTTAATAATCCCTTAAACTTAGTAGCATATTTTATTTAGACCATCGTACTATAATTTCAAATTTTAATTGAATACCTAAATATATGATATAATAATGGAAAAATTATTTAAATACAGGTTGTATACTTTTCTTATTTTTAATATTCCCTTTTATTTTTAGAAACCTCTAAATTTCGTTATTTCTTTTCTAATTTTAAATTATTTTATAATGTAACGATCTAGCTTTTAATTAATGTATTCAAACTTTATATTATGTATTTAATTTATAATGTATCCGAGCTAGTTTTTAATGTATTCGAGCTACATATTGTGTATCCGGTTTGTTTTACTTTTTCAAGAATTAATGTAATTATAAACTAAATAGGAATAGATTGTAATTTCATATTAAAACTATGTGATTTCTAAAATTTATGCTACGATGATTGTATTAGTTAGAGACTTTCGACTTCAATTTTTATGGGGAAAAAATTCATATATGAATTATTCTATTTCCATCTTTCTATGCATATCCTCAAGTGTTTATTACATGGATAAGTTAACTATTAAAAATTTATTAGTTCTTTTAATTATAGGCGTTAGTCTCAATAAGTCATAAAACTATACACATATCCTATTGAGGCTAATGTATATAATTAAAGGTTACATTTTATATATAATTATTTTACTCAACGTAATAAACACTTAAGACTATATATATTTTTAAAAAATAATTGGATATAAAGTACTTATAGAAACATATTATTATGTTTACAAATACTCCATTAAAACATGTCATAATTTAAACATTAAATTTAAAATATACTATACTAGTAAAATTTTAAAAGTTATCCATGTATTTTGTTGGAAAAGAAAAAGTATCCCCTAGGTAATCAAATGTTATTTCATCCATTCATTTTTGTTTCTCGTGTTGCATTCGAAAGTCTATTCGATTAATTTTTAACGTTTAATTAGATTATATTAATTTAATATTTTTTTTTAAAATTAAATATTTAAAAATTATACGAGAAGTATTATAAATTACAACTTTTTATATATATTAATATGACTAAAGATATATACCAAAATATGTTAGTCAAAATACGTATATTATGACTTTTAAAATGTAAATTATGACAACAAAAAGTTAGAGGAAGGAGTATTACTAAACCAAGACTTGCACCCATAAGTAGAGGTACCCCACTTGAAGAAGGTGTGCTTTTAACTTTCCCCAAAACGAGAATTCCACAAAAAGGGAAAAAAATGAAAAAATATCAATGGTGTTTCTAGTGGATAAATAAAATAAAACAAATATAACCAAATTCTTAGTAAAACGGCCAAATATATAAATAAATCTCTGAATTCGTTGGATCTTTTTCTTCATGTACTTAACTATGTTATTTTCCTATTGAATCATTGAACCACCTATAATTTGTTCTTTTCAAATATATATCATTGACTGATGTGAAAACAGATTATGTGATCATTAGTCTAATTGATAGTGAAAATTTTTTAGAATTCTTGTGTTTTACTTCAAGTCATTTGAACACATTAGAAAACAAATGAGATTCACACAGTTTGTCTTCATTCCTTCAATCAAAACCATTACAATACAAATACAATTGAATGCATTTACAATAGAAAAGTCTATCAAAATCAACCAACAATGTTTAAAAGGAACAAATTATGGGTGGTTCAATGATTCAATAGGAAAATGATGTAATTGAGATACCTGAGAAGAAAACCCCAATAAGCTTAGAAATTTGTTTATGAATTCGACCTTCGTAAAACAAATACAGGCATGCATGATATGATGTCTCATTACTTTCACTATGTCTAAATCTCCAAAAAGAATTCATTCAATCTTCATTGGAAGTTATAAATAGAAGAAAAAACCAAGTGGATCGACTATTTGAATAGTCATTTTATTTGTGAGATTGATTCTCAATTATTTTACCTCAATTCCAAGGAAAAAAAGAAAAAGAACCAGAGTTGAAATTAGACATTATTTTATTGGTTTTATGTAAAAGTTTAAGCCATGATATCAGATTAGATGCACATCATGAATTCAAACTTTTTTTCTATCGATAAAAGATGGTGGAGTAATATTTAAGTAGCATAGGATAAGATCATAAGAAGATGGACATATTATTATTGGAAAAATCCTTTTTCGCCGGAGAATTTGGTCAGAATTTGATCAGAATGATATTTTGTCTATGTTATTTTACCTTTTTGAATATTTTTACTCTTTTAGTTTTAATACATTTTAATTAAAAAATAAAAAAACATCAATTTATTTTAAGATAAAAAAGATATTATAATTTTTTAAAATTTCTAGCCAAATTCTGTCCAAATTTTATGGCCATTTAGCATTACCCATTATTATTCATCAAATTTCTATGGCATTGACTTAAAGATTTTCAATTATTAAGAGGAAAAAAATGGATTTCTTCCCCTTTCTCACTCTCTTTTTGTGTTTCCACCATGTATTCGGATCCGACTTAATTTAAATTCACAAATTGTAAAACTTAATTTGATGGGCAACGTTCAAATCCGAAATTTCAATTAAGGGTAAAGAATCTCAACCATTGCACTCTATGTTAGTTGGATTTCTTATGTAACATTCTTTACTCTTATCTTCCTCAACTTATTTTTGTTGGCTTCTTGTTTTATAGGGGAAACATCATCATTTGTAATTCCACCAAGAAGGTAACAATGGAGAATGAGAATTTTCCTTTTTAAGCATTTAAAATAGCAATTATACTCCTCCAACTAAAGGGGTCAAAACTTTGTCTTTATGGTGTTTTTTGTTGCATATTTGCAATCATGTTGTTTTAGGAGTCTTGCCTAGCATTGTTCTTTTTATTGCATGCATGTTATCCCCTCTCTTCATCTTTTGTATCTCTGACTTCTTGCTAGAAAGCAAATGAATGTAAGATATTTTTTGGTAGGTATCCTATCCTTTCTTCTTTTTTTTTTAATTTTGAAAAAAATGGTTTGAATTGGCTTAAAAGTTGATCAAACCTATTTTTAAGTCATTTTTCGCTTTTAAAAGTGTTTGAAAAGGATAAGAATGACTTGAAATAAGTTTAAAACGGCTTAAAAAAGGTTTAAAACCAAAAATAGATCTCCCTCAATTTTTATGTCTATTAGTAACTATACTCCTATTACTTTGTAAGGCAAAAGTTAGTGCAAAAAACTGAGAATTAACTGTACCAATCTAGGAAGAGGATCGAAAATGTAAGTACAACCAGAAAGAGTAAAAGAAAAGTTCTGCTACTGCTGTTTCTTTGAATAGCTTGTGACAGTTCTTTGTTACCAAGTTCCACATTTTGGGTAGCTTCAACTGCCTGAAACAAAAAAAAAAACAACAGAAAATTCATACCAACTGAAGCTCAAAACTAATTACAGAAAGTGTAGACTTCACCGAGAGCTTCCGTGAGGTATACAGTGATCAAAACCCATACTACAGATAATACATCAGGATGCAATATATAATGACATGATTTGCCAATGGAAGAATAACAACAACTACGCCTCAGTCCAAACAAGCTGGGGTTCGACTATATGAATCCCCAGTTCTTCATTTAATCTCATTTCGTATCTGGCAATGGAAGAATATCATTCTGAATTCAGTTCAGTGCACTTCAAAGAAACATGTAGCCTGATTGATCATCTACAAACACGTATTCCATCGTTGTTTTTAATCTTTCTGTGTTCTTTTATTGTCATACATGTGTGTCGATAGCTGACAATTATTAAACTCAAGCGGTATATAGGGACTTCGAATGCTTGATATTCTTCTAAATGCTTTAAAAGAACAAATTAATAAAAGTATAACCACATAGATCCGTGAATTGTGATGTTCGTTAGTTCTAACTAGGAAATAGTTACAAATTGCAAAGTCAATAGAAGAAATGAAGAGATTGTCTAAATTAGTTTTTAAAAAAAAGAGAGAGAAAATGATTTACTTGTCATGTTAACAAGATAGAAGCTCTATCCAACTAGAAAGTAAAACAGCAACAATACTGCTAACCTGCTCATATAAAAGCTCTATCTGTTGGGCTTGTTGCAAAACATGAGTAGACATAAGGTGGTTTAGTGCAGACATTTCCACCATATTTGTTTCTGTTTCTTGAACAGAATCCAGGAGACTGTTCAGTTCTACCTGCATCATGTAACATAGTAGTCAAGAGTACAAAATAGAGTGTATGTGATTGTTAGCTTTAAGAAGTTGCTTGCTAGAACTAAATCCTATATAAGAAAACTTCACCAACTTACCTGGAGGGCACGTGTTTCATCGTCCAAAAGTTGTTCTTGGACTCTCATAGGAGCTGCTTGTGATACATCATTGTCCCTGACCTCGGAGTCCCTTTTCATGTCGGGATCCAAACTAATAGAAGCAGAGGCCTCTGCGGCATTTGATTTGGTAGTGCTCTTACGATTCCTTCTTGGTGTAACTCGGTTAATAGCATCTTGAAAGCGTATTGCCCGCAACTGATCAAACTGTGATGTAACAGAGTGAAGCTTTTCACTTAAAATTAGAACCTGCAGTATAAAAGGAAACAATGCATATGAGAATATGCATCCACACTCCAAGAATAACAAGCACAGCAGTGCACCATTAGGTTTATATACTACTAAAGGATTTTCACTTATGGTGAGTCTCATGATAAACCGGAAAATATGCTTTCAAATGCATAGGCACTCTTTTCTGAAGGATCTTTTTTTTTCTTTTACATCCTCAGCTTCACTCTTAGTGTAACACGAGGCAGTTTGAAAACAAGTAGAAGAACCAGCTTTAAACCTACTTCCATCTGATTACACACCATCGCTTGGTTGAAAAATTATATTTACATCATAAAGCGGTATTAATAAACACCATAATCTAGTGGCTTCAATTACTCCATCTGCAGTTGCAGGTGTATGTCAATGCGTCAGTGATATGTTGTGCAAATCACAGAGCAACCACATATTACATCCACTTTCTAAGAAGCAAAATTCAGGGAAAGAAAATCTGCGGAAGTAAGAGATACCAAATTAAAGTATTACTAGAATCCAAACAAAGACAACAATTTTGAAGTATTACCACTAACATCAGAAATCATTTTTAAAAATTCTCTATTTAAAACAGGCTATTCGTCGAAAATATTAAACACCAGCAGAGAATGGGGCACAAAATAACTGTGATATGACAGTGCCGGCTGATTGTAGAAAATATCACAAAAACATCGACTTCCCAAATAGTAAAATAAAATAATCTTTACGTTGAGGTATCTAACATAGGCACATGGAACGTTGTAAAAAGAATAGTCAGACTCACATGGATATAAGAGTATTCTACTAACAGAGTGATATTAAGGACAAGCACACACCATCAACTAATCTAACATCACAGGTCATCTAGTAATATCTTTAAATCAAACAGTATTGATAAGTTACTTTAGAATTTCCAAATACCAGCAGAAAGTGGGAAGCGATGTATCAGGAAGCAGTACTTATCAAATTATAGAATATTTGATGACTATATTGTATGTAGCAACCATACCACTCCATGCTTGTGTGCTATAGTATCAGCATTCAGATTGTCACCCTTCAATCCAAGCCATCCTTTTGAATTTGCATCTTCCTCATTTATACTATTTCTGAGAACATCTATCTGCTCTTTGCATGATTTTACAAAAATAGTAACCTACAGAAAGTAGTGTTAGTAATATCCTTCCAAAAAATTTAAACTCAAAACTTCACAATCTCGATTTAGTGCATTAGCATTCAAAACAAAGCTGCACAAGGAAAAGTCAAACCACAAAGGTGGACAAGGATCTCTTTCTTCAGACTCAAAAGATAATAAGGACATCAAACTTGACAAAGCATGACAAGAAGACACAATACTATCAAATATTTCAAGGGAGTAAACAAAGATCTAGTTTTCAACTTTTCATAAGATATTGACCATAGTAAATGGCAGGAAAATAAATCAAACACAGCACCTTGGTGCAGAAGTACCAATTCAGTAGGTCAAAGTAGTTAGTTCATAGTCAAACTTGGAGTTAAGAGTACTGTAACCACCAATTCAACTTCTATTGGCTTTCATCCTTCAATTTTCTTAGTAATTTTCCAGGACCTATATTATTGCCTGGACTGAACTTAATACTGTTTACAGAATATTAAGAATTAGTTAAGCAAAATAAAAAATGAATATAAGAAAACAAGAAGATCATTACTATACAAGATCAAACTTTTGAAAAATGTTCAAGATGTGTATCAGGATCAATTCATTCCATCATGCACCCGTTCTTCTCCTGATTTTAAAAACCACAAATGTGGGTTATCCCTAAAACACTTGGTAGAGCATGAGCTACTTAGCACTTATTCAATGTCCATGAGGAGTTTGGGATTATGTTTCCATGAAATGGAATTTGCGGATCAGGACTGACTTCCCCATCCAGTACCCCTTATCCCTGCCACCCAAATACCCCCCCCCCCCTCAACCCCAAAAAAAAAAGTAAATAAAAGAGAGATGTTATTATGTTAAATTTACTCTTTTACTAGATCCATACCTAAAACTAGGGAAAATACCCCATTTCTCATATGATTATGTCTTTCATACCAATTGACTTCATTTTCAATAATTCTTAGAGAAAACATGCCCTGCTATATATATAAAAACACATGTGATGTAAGATAAGACACAACTGTGGTATCCGAATGCATATAATTCAGATGTACAGACCCAGTTTTCTAAAAGAACGGCATGATTGAAGAAGTTTGATGGTTGCAATAGAGAAATGCCACAAGTGGTCTATGCTGATGATAATTAACAAAGAGAAAGGCAAGTGCTATAGAACGATTTTGGGACCAATAAAATATTGGAGTAAATGTTGAGCCTCAAAGTCAACATGTTCACAAGATGATTGCAGTATGAATCTAATTGGAAGTTTCTACAAAGTTCTGTCCAAGTTATTGGCTAAAAGACTCAAATCTGCCATGTGCAAGCTGGTATCCCCTTCTCAAATAGCTTTTGTAAGTGGTAGACAGATTGTATATGCCTCACTCATTGCAACTGAATGAATAGACTCCAGATTGAAGCAGAAAAAGGTTGGTATTTTATTCAAACTAGATATCGAAAAAGCTTTCGGCCATATGCACTGGGATTTCTTGATTAACATATAAAAGTTGATGGGCCTCAGGGAAAAATGGGTCAGATGAATCCATTTCTGCATTTCCAAAGTCAAGATGTCCATTATCATCAATGGTCACCAAAGGTTTTTTTACTACACAAAAAGGTCTAAGGCAAGAGACCCTCTCTTCCCTTCTCTTTTCACCTTGGTTATGGAAGGCCTAAGTAGGCAGAAGTTCACGGGTGGATTAAAGGCTTCAATCCAAGTTTGAGGAACCAGGGAGGGAAGCATATCACCCACCTTTTGAATGCAGACTGATTTTTTTTTATCAGTGCATGGTTATTTTGTTCTTTAAAGCAGTATTGGGTCTTCATATTAATTACTCCATGAATGTTCTGTACCCGGTAAATGATGTTCTAACCCTACTGGAAATTTCAGAAACTTTGGGATGTACACTAGGTTCTTTTCCTGCAAAATACTTGGGACTCCCTTTAGAGGGAAAATCTAAATCCGTAGCAATTTGGGATTACATCTTGGAGAACATGTGAAAGGAATGCGAGAGTTTTTTAGAGCAAATCTGCATCTATAATTAGTATCAAATACTAGTGTATATCCTCTCTTCTTTTTGGGGGGGTGCAACATGGCTATTGCAAATGACTTAGATCCCATGATTGACTTCCTGAGCTCATCGCACAATTTGTAATGTAGCCTCCTTTTGTACTTATTTAATAGCAATATCTAATTGCTGAAGTTAATTTATTTACCTTAAACAATTAAAAAAGATGAGTGTTGTATGAACATAAAGTTAAGATGAACGCAAGCCATACAAAAATAGACAAGATTGTAAATTACATCATCAGGTAGAAAGAGTAAGTAGCAGGGTCACTGCAGGTCAAATTTCAACTGTTCTGAAAGTTACTACTACAACAACATACCTGGAGGTAGTCCCACAAAGTAAGGTCTGTAGACCTTACCCCTACCTCAGAGGTAGAGAGGTTCGGCTCAAGATAAACAGCCCAGAAAGTGGATAAATGGATGTTAAACCATAACAAGGCATTCTGAACAGTACCGACAACAAAATATTAATCCAAGTACATGAAACATCATTAGTGAATGGATCTTTTGGGAAATACAAAACAAGGGACAGTGATTTGTATATTACTTCTTATGGCTTCTCTTCTATTTTTTTAGAAAGACTAAGTAGCATAGATAGAGGACAACATAAGACAATATTTTCTGAGATGTTTAGGGAATGTCCTACATAAACCCCTGAAAGTACTTCTTTAAAGATGTGATACGATGGTGTTAAAAGTTCTAAAAGCTACGTGGTAGACTTAGAATTATGTGGTAAGCATATAACGCAATGGAACAAAAAAAAAGATGATACCAATTGATTGGTACTAAGGTATAGTTGTTCTTACACTTGCATTTTGCCCAGGTCGAGGTAAGTGTGAGACTTTTTGAGCATTTAATTTAGCTAACCCCTAATTTGCCTAAAAAGAATTTCTTTTAAAGTATTAAAATTAAAATGGATTCTTTCTTTAGTTTCTGTTTGTTTAGGCTGTTTTTGTATTTGTTTTCCTTGACTCCTTTGATTTTTATATATTATGTGGCCTATTGGTCATTTTGAGGAAAATAAAATGGATCAAACTATAGCAGGAATAGATATAAAGGATTCATAGATATAAAAAATACCTATAGCCGTCCCAACTTGTTTGAAGTTGAAAGTAGATTGATATTTTCTTTTAGAAAATTGCAAATCACCACCAAATAGAGGCAAAACAGTATAATTGTCTCGAATATGTAATCATGACTCCAACCTCACCATTGTGATATGGCCTAATCCTATTTGCAAACTGAAATACCCCTTTATTTTCATCAACATATATTTGATAAGAGACTATCATGCAGAAAGAACAAAATATATCTATGTACATCAGCATAGCAGCAAGAAGAAGATAGTCTAGCTAATCGTCCTGTTCTGAAATCCACACAAGAAAAAAGGGAAATAAGTACAAAAAGGGAAGAAAGGAAACAAATATGAAAGTGTGTAACCTTACTTCATGCTCAATGCTATCCCTCTCTTGTTCAGTTGTACGGTGCAAATCAACATAATCCTTCTTGTGTTTCATCAAAAATTGCTCTAGGGTCCCAATGCTCTCCAGCTGATTAATGAAATTTTATGAAAAGGATTTTTGGTTTGCGATTGTGTATGAGCAAAAGGATATAAAATCCAAAGCACAAGGAAAGTAACAAATGAAGATAAGCATTATGTGTAAGAAAAATATACCGTTTTAATTGCAGCTCTGGTGAATCCTAACCTTTGTCGGGGTTTATGCATGATAAAAGATGCCAATAAAGCAGCTGTTTTAGACTGTCAGCAAAAATCTAAGTTCAGAGGACATATTCTAAGATCTGATGATAGTATCACATAGGCTTAACAAAGGGGTGGGGTGGGGAAGTGGGGATTAGGGAAAGAGAGTGTTGCAATTTAATTAAATGGAATACTAGTTCCCACACAAATAAGAGAATTATAAATCATCTGCAAAGAAAACAAAACTGCCAGACATTTGCAAACACACAAATTATTGATCAGTTTAATTATAGAACCAAGCATCTGATCCAGGGATGGTATGAACAATTGATACATGAGAAAATTAATGAAGCTATATGCACAATCAGACTCTACGTAATAGGCAATGGACTTAGGGTCCATATGAGAATGAAGATTCTTCAAGGCATTTTAGAGCACACTATATTATTCTGTCGATAAAAAATAGACAAAAGCAATGAACTGAACAAGTTAATGTACCTAATCATATTCCAAAGACACTGCTAAATTAATGAAGCTATATGCACAATCAAACTCTAGGTAATAGGCAAAGGACTTAGGGTCCATATGAGCATGAAGATTCTTCAAGGCATTTTACAGCACACTATATTATTCTGTTAATCAAAAATAGATAAAAGCAATGAACTGAATAAGTTAATGTACCTCATCATATCCCAAAGACAATGCTGATCGACGTGCAACATCTTTAAAATCTTCCGTTCTATCTCTAACTTTTGACACTCCTTCAATTGCAGGAGAAAATAAGAAGATTTCTCCTTATCAAATGATGCAGTTTCAATGGTATATAATGGTTTGGTGTATCCCAGCAGAAGACCGAAGATATTCTTCCTTTCACGTAAAACTCTACAGAAAATGAAGTTACCAAGTTCCAATTCATCAATAGACATGTACAAGCCCAGCTGTAACAACTTATAAACAGAAAACATAAACCATACCCATAGTTGGAGATATTAGTAGTCAAGTTCTCTATATACTAATCCTGATTCTTTCCGGTGCTCGAGAAGGATATTGTCTCCCTACTCTATTTTCATTAATCAGCTGACCATATCCCTAGTAGACAGATCATTAATTCTTATGATTCTTATTTGGACATTTCTTCACTGTTGGTTGGAGCTAGTAGCATTAATTACTGTGCCAGGTCTTTCTGCCTCTTAAGTATGACTTATATAAGTCTCTGGATATCATTTTCTCTCAAGTTTATAATCACACTGTAGTTTCACCCAATGAGAAGCAATATAGTTGTCTCGTAGACTGGAGGAGAAAATTGGGGCAGCCGAAGCATATTCTAAAATTCATAAACAAGTTGTGCAATGCTATTAATATGGAATGGCAGCAAGCTCAGTTGTAAAGAGTATCACTTGGTGGTAATATTGCATCAAATGCCTATCTTCAATTTCAACATGGTCTTGCAATGAAGATAATTCTAAAGTCTAAAGTGGACTACTAATCTTGGCAGCATTTTGAGGCCAATTGTTGCACTTCCAGTTTTCAACAATGTCTGTTTTACATGGTTCATTCTGGAGATGAAACAAAAGTTACTAATGATGATGAAGATTCATAGCCTGTCAGATGTGTTAACTTTTGCATTTCTCGGTGAAAATGATACAAAAAAAAAACTACTTTTGTTAGTAGGATGACATGGCTCTTGGAGTCAAACCATGGGGACAACATATATTGCAGGCTTAGATTTGATGACTCAAATGAAGAAAAGATATGGCATCATGGATGTGATTCTACCTTGTGACTTGCTTTGAAATACCCTAATGGTAAAGGAGTACTCCATTATAGTGGAAGATTAAAACATTTCAAAGGTTCTATTTTAAGTCAAATCCTGGAGGACTTTCTCAAGAATATTTACTTCTTTCCTGGTGAGGCAGTTGACAAGGCATCAGGAAACACCGTAGAGACATGAGAAGAAGACTCAATGCAGTCACTCTAGAAGTCACTAAATCTACCGACAGAAAGTTCGTTGATATTGGGTTAAAAGCCATTGCCCCGGTGCTTGTTTTCTACTTGCAGTATGACTTTGTTAAGCAAGGAACTTCGGAGGCATAAACTCATGGATGCTCGTTGGAGTTCAAGTAAATTTTGGAAGACATGCATTATTCCTTTCATTTCTTTAGAATAGCCTTAGCTTAGCTTAGTTTATAGCTTGTTTTCCTCACAAATTCCATTTAACTATCATATTTCATGTCAAGCACTAAAACTTCAAGTACAGAATGATAGATATTTACTCTCCTGTGTTCTAACTGTGTTTTCTCTGTAGAAAGTTCCACAATTTGATTACTCATACTCACAAATCAGAGTGTAATCATTTATGCTCTTGCGGAAAAAAACGCACAGAGAACTAGAAACTCAAGCAAGGGCTATCATTATGAAGTGAGATCAGAGTAAAAGCATTGCAACCCAATTCATAGACTATATAAGACGGAATTCTAGGAAAAATTTACCTTCCTCAAAATCAGTTGGCCGGAAAATCAATTCTCTCACGCAGCCTAATCAGGCAATTTTGAGTGCCGCCGATTTCACCTATCCCGGAGACTTCGCCGCCGGTAGTATGATTTCACCGGCAATTTTGACTTCTTTTTCTGTAATTATATACGACGGAGAAGAGAAAGGCAACTATGTTTCAAGTTCATATGAACCGGGTCGGGTTTAAATGGGATCCGTCTCAAAATGGGTAATTTCAATTAAAATTAAATAATATTTTTGTTAAATTGGGGAAAATCATTAGGAAAAAATTAAATAATATAGACCCAAAATGAAACTATTTTTCTCCTCTTTTTTTATTCTTCCATTTATTGCTTCATTCTTTTATATTATTACTTTGTTTTTGTTCTTTTCTCATGTATTATTTTTATCTTTTTGTCGCCTTTTATCTTATATATTATACTCTATAGAGATACCATTTGTTAATGAATTTATTATTTATTTCCTTCTTTTAAATTTTTTTTTTGGTAGTTTTATCTTTTTTTATTATTTTGCTCTTTCCATATATTTTTAGAATAAAAAGTACATCAACAAATAATTTAACTAATTAGTTTAGATTAACAAAAATACAAAAATAAGTAGACCGCAATAAAATTATGGGCAAATTACAGAAATCACATACTTTTATGGTAAAATTACAATATATCCCTTAAAAGTTTATAATTACAAAAATCCCTCAAAATGGCTACAATTATATAAACATTGATACATTAATCTAATGCGCGAGATACATTAATTTGATGCGCGAGGTACATTTTATACACGATACACTCTGATGTGCGAGATACACTAATATGATGCGAGAGATACACTAATATGATGTGCGAGGTACATTTTATACACGATACACTAAACTGATACGCGAGATATATTAATGTGATGCGCGAAAATGAGGCATTTTGAAAATTTGTAAAACTTATAGAGAATAATGGTAATAAGTAAACTAAAAGGTGGAATTTCCGTAGTTAATCCATAAAAAAATTAAGAAAAATATTAAAGTCTAATGGCATGTTTATTAAAACTAATGAAAAAAAAAACTTTTGTAGGATTTTTTGTTTTTCCAATGAAAACAAAACTTATACTCTCTATATTTCAATGCTATCATCATAACAAATAAATATTGTGATAGTATCCTAAAGAACATATGAGTACCTCACAAAGAACTAAAACAAATCTTCAATGATGTTATATTGTGATGGTATAATTGAATACTGAAGAGTCTCGGTGAAGGATGAAGTAGACATCAATGATATTATGAAATTAAATAGACATACTATAATAATATCATGGATTTATTGAATTAAATCTCAATTATACCATATGACAATACATAAATATATTTTGATAATATCTTAAATCCTCCATCGTATCATTTTAGTAACATATTATGGATAACTTGAGAAGTGTCGAACTGAAAATCACCAGAAATTAAAAGAAAAGGTTTAAAAATATATAAAAACATATTATAAAATAGGTTGTCAACCAACTAGATCGAATATATGTATATCTTTATACTATATAAGTAACCCAATTATATGGGAGGTTAACGATTGGGAAACTTACATAAATATACTAAAATAAAAAAATATTTACCATTTATAGCAATAATATCTTTTTTTCACTTGATCACTTTTAATTCATTTTTAATACAAGTTTAATACATATTACAAATAACAATTTATTATTCATATATAATACAAATTTTAATAATGGATAATACATTTATCGCACATTTTAATACACTTATAATACAATATGTCAAATTTTTACCAAACAAACATAATATATTTCAAAAAACAATTATAATTCATATATATTGCATACATAATTCACTTTTAATTCATATTGTAGATTTGACATAGCATTGTAATAAATGGTAATAAATAAAAAATATTGCTAAAATCAGTAATTATTTATTAAAATGTACTAATTTATGTAATTTTTCCTTAACGATTTGTGAAGAGTATGCTATGTGTGGACCAATACATGAAAATATATATTGTATTTATGCTATATAAGTATGTCAAAGTATTTATTGTCATCTCTATTGAAAAATACTCACTAATACTATTTATAGATACATAAATAAGTGTATCTTGTATATTTGCAATAAAAATACATAATATCGTTGTGTTGTATAATTTTTGAAAGTATCACTAGAAAGAATTACAAGAAAGCTAATACCGCTATATCAGATAATTTTTAAAACTAATAGGGGATAAGGGTAATAAGTAAACTTGGGATTTTTATCATTTTTCCAATTTTTTTTTAATGAAGTTTAAATACCAAGCATATCCTTTTTAAGTGTTGGTGTTTAATTTAGATGTTCCCATTTTTAGAACTTTGTAAATATAAATTTATCAATCCTACAAGATTTGTTAATGATTTTTAAGATATGTGAAATAAAGATTGTATTTAATATCGTGCCTAGCTCAGCATAAATTGTCGACAAGGTAAGTTTACTCCAACAAAATTTGTTACATTTTAAAGATAAATAAAATGCTCATACTCTTTTTTCTAACGTCTCTTTATTTAATTTAAAAAAAGAATGACATATTCCCTTATTTAATAAATATTTAATAAAATACTCAACATCTTATCCGCGCTAAATCACACACTTATAAAGTCCATAAAAATATACTCAATGTCTGCTCAAACTATATCACATAAATTAAAACGATAATATTTTAAACTTTAAAGCACTGACTTGCCGGACATGACGCATGAACAAGGCAAGTCTGTCAATTTGGTAAAACTTGAACAGACCAAGACTAAATAATTCTTTGTTACCCCTATTTACACTTCAAAAGGCCTCAATCAATTTAGATTCAAATCCCCAAGCTTCTTCCATGTAATTTTCATCAACCTCATTTCATGTATATTTTGCATTTTCCTCATATTATCTTTTATTAAGTGACAAATAGAAACATGCCATGTCGATAATCGTAAAGTCAAAAAAATTGTTAAGGGCATTTAACATTTATCATAATGTGTTTATACATGCATAGAGTAATATTTGACCTATATACACTATATAAGTTGCTAACAAAAGGTGTTCAATTGATTATCCTTGACTTGACCACATATAGTTAAGGCTGGTCAGATACCCTTCGTTGAAAACTATACGAAATATGTCAACTTGTTTTTCATATAAATACCCTTAACGAAATTTTGACTTCGCCACTGATTATCGTTAGCAATATCTCAGCCCCACAAATAGTGTATTTGAAATATAGGCAAAGGCGTAACCTGCAAGGAAATTCTAGTGGGCAAATGTGGGGGAAGTTTCAAAGTCTTCGTAGTCAATACCAACTACTACTATATTGTTAGTCTTGGTGCAATTTTTTCTATTTCCTATTGGCCAATTTCTCACTCCATTTTGTTCTTTTCTTCACATGATTCTCCTATAAATTTGACATTTTTCTCAATTGCAATTGCACCCTGTTTCCCCTCACCTTCTTGTAGATCAGAACCTATATATCACGACACTAAAACTTGTAGCAAAATCTTGAGCACACACTAGCCAAAAAAGTCCTTCTAGAACATGTCCTCTTCATCAACAGAATCGAAAATGGCCACCACCAAGATGGTTTTATCGACAATAGGCTCTATTGCGGCAACAGCCATGTTGGTTCGCACGATAGTTAACGACTACATCCCCCGGGAGCTCCATGAGTATCTCTTCTTTGGACTCAAAAATATGTTCACCAAGTTCTCAAATCAGCTAACGATGGTGATTGACGAATTTGATGGCCTCGTTAACAACGAAATTTATGATGCTGTTGCAATCTATTTGGGCAACAAGTTGTCCCCTAACATCAAGCGACTTAAAATCAGTAAACCTGCGAAGGAGAAAAATTTCAACATCACCATGGAGCGTAATGAGGAGGTAATGTCTTGCACACATATAATGATAATTGCATGTTATAGTTTTTGTTATCATAAAAGCTTTCGTCTAAACTAGAAGCCATGCCTATGTTGCTTGAACTCTTCAAAAATATCGTCGCATGTGTATCGGATCCTTCAAAAGCTATGTATTTTTGGTAGATCTGACACGAGTGCCACAACATCTTTTGAGGGTCAGAGCAACATAGACAATCTAGTTAACGCTTACATTAAAATATTCATAAGAAGCATCATAAAGTATATGTTTTTATGTGTATGTAAAGGTATGCTTATATAATTTATAATTTAATGATAGAACCAGTAAATTGGACAGGGAGAACTATGTATAATTATGAGTAGGATTATGGTCTCCAAATCAAACATATGACTTTTTGTCCTAATAATCCATCCATATTCATGAGTTCAGGTAAGCTTCCGCATTTAATTTAACAACTTGATAATTTTAGAAAATAGATCTTCTGAAGGTGATGATTTTTAAGCTTAAGGTTTTGCTCCAACAGGTGACAGATGTTTATAACGGACAGACATTCAAGTGGATTTGGCTCTGCAGACAAACACAACCTAAACACTTCTACAATCACAGAGACATGAATTCCACTCTAAAATCTGAAATCAGGTCCTTTGAGCTGACATTTCACAAGAAAAACAAGGACCTTGTCATTAATTCTTACTTGCCATACATCATTAAAGAAGCAAAACTGCAAAAACACGAAAGCAAGACAATCAAGATTCACACAGTTGATTATGAAAACATGTACAATTTACATGATATGTGGAAGCCTGTGAATCTCGATCATCCTGCCACTTTTGGGACAATTGCAATGGAACAGGACCAAAAAGACACCATCTTGAAGGATTTGGAGAGATTTGTGAAGAGGAAAGATTATTATAAGAAAGTTGGCAAGGCATGGAAAAGAGGGTATTTGTTGTTTGGTCCTCCGGGGACTGGGAAATCTAGTTTGATTGCTGCAATGGCGAATTATTTGAACTTCGATATATATGATTTGGAGTTGACTGTGCTGAGGAGGAATTCAGATTTAAAGAAGTTGTTGGTTGCAACAACCAATAAGTCCATTTTGGTGGTGGAGGACATTGATTGTACCATTGACTTGCAACATAATTTAGCTAATCGATCTGCGTTTGCTCATTCAAATGGTTATCAGCAAGAAAGCAAGGTAAATTAGTCTTCTATTTTCCATTTCCTATCTTTGCTATTACTACTAGGTATGGAACTCAGATTAATCAGATAGTGTGTTTCAAATACCAAATGATGAAATAGAAAAAGTCTGTATACACAATAGTAAGTTAGGGCAATGCATTTTAGTTACCGGGTAGCAACTTTGTAGTCAGAGCATGGCCAAGGGAAAGAAAACAGGTTTTGATCCTGCTATTACAGTTTTTAGGATAACTAATCAATTACCATAAATTGGATAGGATATGTTGGCCTCTAATCTATGCAGTATTTCGACATGACAAGAACGTGAAAGGGTTCGGAACAATTGTTATTATGTGCCCTAGCCTATGGATTAGTTAACATATTTTTACAAATTCTACTTACATGGAACTACAATAATTTCAAGCTCCATTAGTTTGTGGCTTTCTTGAATAAGTTAAGAGTCAATTCTTGGGAAAAATTGTATTTGGTATTAGTGTATTCTGTAATACTCTACCTTACTCATATAACTTTTTATTGCAGGTGACCTTGTCAGGTTTACTGAATTTTATTGATGGATTATGGTCAAGCTGTGGCGATGAAAGAATCATAATTTTCACAACAAATCACATAGAAAAACTCGACCCTGCATTGTTACGACCTGGCAGAATGGATGTGCACATTCACATGGCATATTGCACACCTTGTGGCTTCAAACTTCTTGCTAACAATTACTTGGGGATTAAAGATCATAAATTGTTCAAAGAAATTGAGGAATTGATTGACACAGCCAATGTGACACCAGCAGAAGTGGCAGAACAACTGTTGAAGGAAGATGAAGCTGAAGATTCCCTAAGAGGGTTGGTTAATTTTATTCACAAAAAGATAAAAGAGAAGGAAGAGGCTGAGGCTAAGCCTGAGAAAGTAGAAATACCACAAGTGGAAGTAGGGTTGACAATGGAGGGGGGCGGGTTGGATGCAGGGCAAACCCATATGAACCTTCAAAGACTACCCCGTCCCGCTCTGCCCCGCATAGCATAATTTTTTGTTTTTGCCCCACCTTGCTCCTCCCCACATAAACCCACCCCGCATAATGTATAATTTTTTTAATTAAATAAATGTACCAGTTATCAATATTTACTATTAATATTGAAACAATAATATATATATATATATATATATATAGTTCATTAACTGTTGTGACAATGTGGGAAGAGTCATCAGCAGTGCCCAGAAAAATATGGCATACCATGAGCTTTATATTATTCAATGTGTGAATGCATTGTAAATTTTTTGCTTATAATAGAGTTTGGGGCAGGGCAGATTCTGCAAATGATAAACATATACCATCTTCAGTATTGAGATTATTCTCATTCAAAATCGTATTTTAAAAAATAACCTGCCCCTCCATGCAACCGCCCGCCCCATTGTCATCCCTAAGTGGAAGATGAAGAAGAGGATTCACTTAAAGGGTTGACTAAATTTTCTTCATAAGGAGAAAAAAAAATGGAATAAAAGAATATGAGGAAGAAAATGGTTTCCGTAGAAGTATTTAATTTTTGTTACCATTTTTAAAAAATTCACAAACTTTAACTTATTGTACAACTTCACCAATCCGGAAAGAGTTGTAAATAGTTTAAAGATAGGCAGAATGAAGACTGTATCTAGAATTGTGCCTCACTCAACATGACTTGTCAACAAGGTAAGTTTGCACCACTGACAAAATCTATGCATGCACAAGGTTACATATATATATATATATATATATATATATATATATATATATATATATATATATATATATGCAGGTGAAGAGGGTTTCTAATTCTGAGAACCAATTCGGTTATGCTGGTATTATCAACTACGGAAGCCATCCACATCGTAAGGAAATAGGTGGAGCAGTATAGGGAAAGGAACCTCGACATGGTGTCAATTAACCTTGAAAAAGCATACGACAATGTTATAGAGGTTCTGTGGAGATGTTTGGAGACCAGAGGTGTTCCAATCATGTACATTAGGGTTATTAAGGACATGTATGGTGGATTTTAGACCCGGGGTGAGGTTGGGGGGAGGTGACTCAGGTCACTTTCTAGTGGTGATGGGTTTGCATCAGAGATCGACTCTTAACACATTTTTGTTTAACTTAGGGATCGATGTTCTGACATGACACATTCAAGGTGAGATGCCTTGGCGCATGTTTATTGTTGATGACATTATACTGATTAACAAGACATGTAACAAAGATAACGACAAGCTAAAGGTGTGGAGACAGATCCTAGAGTCTAAAGGTTTCAAACATAGCAAGAATAATACATAGTACGTAATGGCGGAACCATAATTTTCATTAAGGGGTGTCAATAGTTAAAGTAAAAAAAATTAACAAGGCTAGTAGAACATGCAAGTGTCACAGTCACTTGACACCCCTTCGCCAAGGGTAGGACCCAACCACCCCCCTCCCACGAGAGTACGTGGAACACAAGTTCAATGATGTGCCTCATATAGCGAATGTTAAAGTCAGGTTCGATTCTCAAGTCATCTCTAAGAAAGGGAGTTTCAAGTACCCGGGGACTATTATCAAAGACAACAGAAAGATTGATGTGGAAGTCATACATCGCATTGGTGCAGGGTGGTTAAAATGGAGGCTAGCTTCTAGAGTATGATAAAAAGGTGCCACTATACTTTAATGTAAGTGATATAAAGCAGTAGTCACACCGACTTTATTGTAGGGAAACTTTCACATATAGCAAACATAAAATCCATATATGTATGCCATTACAAAGTTTGCATTATTGCGCTCCATAACAAACTTATATATGTATAATTCGCTATAGATATACAATTGAAGCGAATTGTATAAAACGAGAAAGAGAGAAATTATATACAATTTGAATTGTATAAAACGAGAACGCAAGAAAGGCATAATTGAAATGTATAAAACGAGAAAGAGAGAAATTATATACAATTTGAAATTTGACTAAAACGAGAAAGCAAAAGAAACTCTGACAGAATTTTTTATGGTATTTGTTATCATAACAAATACCATAACATGTATCATTATATATCGTGTGCGTAAGACATTACCTCCTCATTACGTTCCATGACGATGTTGATATTCTTCTCCTTCTCAGGCTTACTAGTTTTAAGTCGATGGATGTTAGGTGACAACTTGTTGCTCAAATAAATTTCAGCAGCTTCATGAATTTCGTTGTTGACAAGGCCATTAAATTCGTCAATCGTCATCGTTAGCTGATTCAAGAACTTAGTGAACATGTTTTTTAGTCCAAAGAAGAGATTTTCATGGAGTTCCAAAGGGATGTAGTTGTGGATTATCAAACAAACCAACATGGTTGTCACAATAATAGAACCTACTGCCGATAAAACAATCTTGGCCAGTTTCATTTTTGATTCTGCTGATGAAGAGGACATATTTTTTAAGGGCTTTTTAACTAGTGGATGTTAGTGTTATGCACGAAATGTGTAAATAAAAATAGTAACCAATATATTGACAATATTGAGGCAAAAATAGTAACCAATATATTGACAATATTGATTGCAATTGAGGAAAATGGAAAATATATAGTAAAATCATGTGAAGAAAAAAAAAACAAATAAAGTGAGAAATTGTCCAAAATGATTAGTAAAAATTGTACCTAGACAAACAATAGTTGGTATTGAATCTGGCTTTGAAACTTTCATATATTAAGCATTGTGTACACCATCATAGTTGGATTCCACAAAATTCAAATTTTATTTCTAGTACTTTGATCTTAGTTTACTTGCCATTCCCATCCTGGGGCTATATTCTTTACAACATTGTTCCTTCACCTTGTGTTCCATTATTGCTATCAAACTCACCTTATTTCCCCTAAATAAACGCCTTCAAGCAGATAAAGAAGGTAGTCCAATGCAGGAAAGATCTAGCTGTTCATCAAGAACAAATGAGGGATCATAGGCATGACCCTATATTGTTTGAGCCGGAAAACTCACTCAAATTGAAACTAGAAAAATGGAGCACGATTGAGGAGTACAACAGGGCAGACTTATGTTCAGTGAAGGGGTGTCAAGCGACACCGCTTCGTCAGAAAAATTTACAAAATATATGTATCAATACTATATATATAATATATTCATACAAAAATTGTGGTTAAGCAAGGATGTCAGTTTTCTACAAGTCACTCTTGCTTACTGCCAACACCCAAATGCCTGTTGTAGATCCAAAGGTTTTTCTTGAAGGACCTCCTACCCAAAAAGAAGCCAACAGCTGGAGTTGATAGCCTTTAATAACAGGAAGCTGGAGTTGATAGCGCCCGTTAGACGGGAAGAGTTGTATACTGCTCTAAAGAGTATTGATGAATTAAAAGCCCCAGGTGTAGACGGTTTTAATTCATGCTTCTTCATAAAATCATGGCCAGTAATTGGAGGAGATGTCATAGATGTTGTTGCTGTAATAGAGTTCATTAATTGATCAACCATTTACAAGCCAATAAATTGCACACAAGTTACCCTACTCCCTAAAGTGAAGAGTCCATCTTCTGTGAAGAAATTTCGACCCATTTCCTATTGTACAATACTCATTGATTGCAAGTGGTAAGTAATTATTCAGAGGAATGGATCTTAGCGGAACAAGTTTTGAATCGCATGAATTTTCCAACAAAATTTGTGCACTGGATTATGGAGTGCCTCACATTAGTCTCCTATTCTATTGTGACAAGAGGAACCAACTGTACCTTTTGAAGCAAAACGAGGGTTAAGTCAAGGAGACCCATTCAACACTAGTCCAAATGCAGAGATCATCCAAAAATGGTTTGTGGGCAGGTGGCAAGTTACTGCAGGACTTAAAGTCACATCCATTAACCATAATCAATACTGGAGGCATGTAGGGTAAAAGCTTGTGAGTGGTTCTGGAAGGGACGAAAGCTAACTCTTGAATGGTGGTCTTCAGTGGCTGGCTCAAAGCTAACCTCAGAGAAATCTGATCATAAATGGATAAAGGTTTTTGGAATTCCACTACACGCATGGTCTTCAGAAACCTTTCAATTTATCAGAGATAAGTGCGGAGGCTATGTTGGAGTTGATGAAGACACGACACACAGAACACACATGCTATGGGCTCGAATATGTGCGAAGAAGAACATGAAGGTAATCACAAGATCCATAGAGCTGCTCAAAGAAGATTGGGGTTTCGATCTCACAGTCTTAGAGGATCTGCATACGGTTGTTCGTCTCGCCGGAAAAGCCACTCTTCTCGAGAAAGGGAAGTCAAAGGAAGAAGTTGGCACCTCAAACCTCGTATCATATGAAGAGACACAAAGGGACAACTTTAATTTAAAAAGGAGCAACTTTAATTCAAAAGAGGACAACTTTACTCCAAAAAGGGACAACCTGGATTGCCCAGTGGACAAAAGGGCAAAAGTCAAAGAATCTAATAATGTTAATGGGAGTGGTCCAGTGCTGAATCAACTACAAGTGAGCCTAGAAGCTGATCAGATTTATTACCAAACAGGCCCAAATGGCAAGAGAGAAAAAGCTAAAGTTTTAAATGAGGCCAAACTCTTTAAACTTATAACCATTTGGCAAGTTTAAAAACCCAACCCAGCTTCTAATAGATTCAGTGTTCTATCACAAACATAATTCGTAGAGCAAATATCAGGAGTGGGGCAGTCAGATGCAGATGATGAAAGAATTACCCTTGAAAGAATCCACAGGCTATTGCAACAACACACCTCAAGCAGGGAACTGGTTGCCTATTTCAACTCAGATACAGATTTCCCCTCGATAGCAATAAGAGAAGCTTTACCATTCACATGGTATGAAGGTAACCCCAATCCACAGGTTATAGACAAACCAACTGTAGTCGAGACATCAAAGTGGACAAAAATCACAATGGTTAAGGCATGCGAAGCCTTCGGGGTCAATGCTACAGGTTTTGAACATGATCTCTTAGATTTAGTTCTAAGAATGGAGCAAAGAAGACAAAAACAAGTTCAAAAGCTGGAGTTAAATTAAAAGGAGTCTGGGAGTCGGAAAAAAAAACAAAGGAGAAGGGAGAGGAAAAATTAAATCTGTGGGATCAATTATGACAAAAAAGAACAACAAAGTAGTGGAAGTAGGGGCAGGCAGTGCACCTCACTGTCTAGATGAATTTGGAAGTCCTTAGTTGGAATATAAGGGGGCTGAATGAGGAGGGGAAGAGAAGCACTATCAATCCCTCATTTAGAAGTGGAAAGTAGACATTTTATGTTTACAAGAAACCAAAGTCCAAGGCTGCAATTGTAGACTAAACAACAATTATGGGGGAATAGATGGGCTGATTGGGTGGAACTTACAGCAAACGGCACAAGAGGTGGTATTATAGTAATCTGGGATAAAAGGAAATGGGTGAAAATGGACACACAACTGGGCTGTTACTCGATCTCGTGTATGCTACAAAGTACACTTGAAGAGTTCAGATGGTGCTTCATGGGCATTTATGGTCCACACACTAATTCGAAAAGGGAGGAGATGTGGGATGAACTAGCAGGGATAAGAGGACTTTGGGAACATGAGTGGGTCATAGGGGGTGACTTCAATGTATGCAGATTTGAAAGTGAACGGTTAAATTGCAAAAGGAGATCAAGATCCATGGCAACATTCTCAGACATAAAATCCAAGACCTGGGGATAATTGACCTACCATTGCAGGGAGCCCAATTCACTTGGTCCAGAGATGAGAACAATCAACAAGCTTTGAGAATTGACAGATTCATTATACCCTCGGAATGGAATGACTCTTTCAAGGTTGTGAAACAAATTGCATTGCCAAGGGTAATTTCAGATCACAGGCCCATTTTACTGGAAAGTGAGGATTGGGATGCCACTCCTTCCTACTTTAAATTTGAGAACATGTGGCTGGAAGTTGATGGCTTTCTGGATAAGCTAAAACTCTGGTGGCAGAGCTAAAATTTAAATGGGCGGATTGATTTCATCCTTATGCAAAAATTGAAGAGTCTAAAGAAGGACATAACCACTTGGAACAAGGAGAAATTTGGAAAACTGGAGACCATGAAAGGAAAAGCACTAGACGAGTTGATGATCTTGGAACGGAACACTGAAGGCAAACAATTGAGCACTATAGAGGCTAGTCAAATGACAAGCCTGAGAGCTGAGATACAACAGTTAGCCAAGATAGAGGAGATCTCATGTAGGCAAAATCCAAGTTCCTCTGGCTCAAGGGGATAGGAACACCAAATACTTTCAGAAGATTGCTAATTCTAGTAGAAGATCCAATTGCATAGACAGACTTCTACTAGACAATGTGGTCATTGAAGATAAGGAGACAATTAAAAAGAAGACACTAGAGTTCTTTGAAGGAGTGTACACTGAACTAGAAGAGTGAAGGCCTACAATCATGTTTGAAGGAATTGCCTCCATCATAGGAAAGCAGTAACTTAGAAGCAGCTTTCAGAGAGGAGGAAGTATTAGCAACCATTAAATCAAGTGCCCCTGACAAAGCCCCCGGACCTGATGGTTTTACTATGGCTTTCTTCCAGAGCTCTTGGGAGTTTATCAAGACAGATCTATTAACAGTTATGCAACACTACCATCAACATTGCTGGATAGTTAAGTCTTGTAATGCTTCATACATATCACTTCTTTCTAAGAAAAAGGGGGCAAGCGAACTTAGGGATTACAGACCTATTAGTCTTGATTGGAAGCATATACAAGATCATTGCAAAAGTCCTCGCAAATAGATTGAAGACAGTTATGGGGAAACTAGTCTCAAACCAACAAAATGCCTTCATCAAAGGGAGACAAATCATTGATGCCTCACTCATAGCAAATGAGGTGCTTGATTGGTAATTGAAACAAGGGAATGCTGGACTACTTTGCAAATTAGATGTTGAGAAAGCCTTTGACCATTTGAATTGGTCTTATCTCATATCTATTCTCCGGCAGATGGGGTTTGGTGATAGGTCGATTAAATGGATTAAGTTCAACATCTCCATAGTTAAGTATTCAGTTCTAATCAACAGAAGCCTAGTAGGCTTTTTCTCTGCACAGAGAGGCCTAAGGCAAGGTGATCCACTTTCACCTTTTCTATTCATCCTAGCTATGGAAGGGTTGAGTAGAATGTTAAACAAAGCCAAACAACTGCAATGGCTCAAAGGTTTTGATATAGGAAGGGATAGAGCAGTTAACATCTCACATTTGCTTTACGCAGATGATACATTGATCTTTTGTGGGGCTGACAGAGAGCAGGTCCTATATTTAAACCTTACGCTACTCATATTTGAAGCTGTTTCAGGTCTCCATATAAACATGCTCAAGAGTGTGATCTATCCTATTAATGAGGTGCAGAACATTGAGGAGCTGGCAGACATATTGGGTTGTAGAACTGGAATTTTCCCAACCACTTACTTAGGCCTTCCATTTGGGGCTAAATAAAAGGCGGATGGCATCTGGAGTGGAATGATTGAAAAGTTTGAAAAAAGGCTTGCTAAATGGCAACTGCAGTACCTCTCTATGGGTGGAAGACTTACATTGATAATCAGTGTACTTGATAGCACATATAGTATGTCACTACATCCCATATCTAGTAAGGCTTTGAAGCAACTGGACAAAACCAGAAGGAATTTTCTATGGGAAGGGAATAACAAAAGCCATAAATTCCATTTGATCAATTGGCCAATAGTCTTGTTACCAAAAAAGTTAGGTGGTTTGGGCATTAGAGACTTAGCATTGCAAAACAAATGCCTACTTATGAAGTGGTTGTGGAGATACACTCAAGAGGAGCATAGCCTTTGGAAGGATGTGATTATTGCTAAACATGAAGCACTAAACCACTGGTGTTCTAATGTTTCAACAGCTCCATATGGAGTTGGTGTCTGGAGAAGTATAAGCAAATTATGGGAGGAGTTCTCTCAACACAAATACTTAATTGCAGGGAATGGACAACATATCAGTTTCTGGAGAGACAAATGGATAGGCAACTCCTCCTTAATGGTTGCTTACCCTAACATGTTCCAGAAAGCAAGGGAGCCTAACTCTACTAATCAGCAATACAGAAAAGGGAATTCTTGGAACATACAGGACTGGGAAATGGAGGAGTTGGTCAGCCTACTAGCAACACTTTACAGTGTTGCATTTAACAGTGAAATACCAGACCAGCTCAACTGGGGAGAAAAAAAGGGGTGGGAAGTTCTCAGTTAAAGCAGCTCTCAAGCATCTAGGCCCACGAAATGCAATTACAGACCACTAGCCTTGGAAGCTTATATGGAAGATAAAATTGCCTCCTAAGATTAGTTGCTTCAGCTGGACCATGGAGCTTGCCTGACCCAAGACAACCTGACCAGAAGGAAGTTTCAGATGGCTACCAGATGTTATATGTTCAAGAAGGAAGCAGAAACACACAACCGCCTATTTCTACAATGTCAAATAGCAGCAAACTTGTGGAGTATGTTTTTAGATCTTTTTGGCTTCAAATGGGTCATGCCTCAGAATATCAGGGATGTTGTAATAAGCTGGGGTTGCTGGAAAGTTGATAGCACCATCAAGAGAATATGGAAGATGATACCTTCAGCCATTTTTTGGAGTATCTGGAACGAAAGGAATAGAAGATGCTTTGATGGAATATCAACTACTTACCAATCTTTAGAAGCTAACTGCCTCATGTTTTTGTATATTTGGGTTTATTTATCCCCTCTAGATTGCCCTGATTCACTTCTAAACCATGTCTACTCCCTGATTCTCAATTAACAATGTAAATGAGAGATAACCTTTTGCTACTAAGCTTTTGTAACTATTATGCATCTACTTGATGCCTGCAATAGAACTAATTACTTCATCAAAAAAAGACAAGGATACCCAGTGTCTCCTTACATTTTTTTTCTAGCTATGACTACTTCAGTAGATTGCTAAAGAGATTAAAGCTCCAACCACAACTAAAACACCATCCTAGATGTGCAAAGTTGAACCTGGTCCAACTAGGATTTGCTGATGATTTATTATTATTTTGCAGGGTTAGTGGAAAATAAGGAGAAAAGCTCCATTTATTTTGGAGTAAGAGACAGGAATGGCAATGTCGCGGAACCGATGCGGGGCGGGGTGGGGTGTGTTTAAGGCTATACAGTGTAGGGCAGGGCGAGACGGGTTGAAGGTTGTGCGGAGCAGGTGGGATGCAGGGCGGATTGAAGTGGGGTTTTAAATACTAATGCGGGACTGAGGCGGGTATGTGTAATTTTATGTGGGTTCTAGCTTAATTTTAACTTTTTATATGTTATAAGAGTGAAAAAATATTATTTATTAGGATAATTTCTTCAAAACTACTAAAATATTTAAGATAGTGAATGAAAATGGTTCAATAAAATATAATATGACCTCTAAAAAAATAAAACTTGGAAGTCACTATCCTATTAAATTAATACAAAAATGAATTTATGTTTACGAATTTTATTTTAGTATCAAACTAAGCTAGAAAAAGAAAAAAAGGAAAAAATTATGCGGGGGGTTCATGCGGTGCAGGTCTATGGGAGGCGGGATGGGGTGGGGTGGATTGAAAATGAAACAAATTGTGATGCAAGGCGGGGCAGATTAAAAATTTTGCGGGTTAAGCTCAACCCGCCCAACCCCTACCCCGCACTGCCCCATTGTCATCCCTAGTAAAAGATGACCAACAACTACTGATTAGGCTTTTCAAACGGGTTCATGCCATTTAGATATCTTGGAGTACCCTTAAGTACCAAGAATATCTATCACACAACCTTAGTTGAGAATCACAAAGTCTAGAGGGCACAATATAGGAAAGTTTCAAAGTCTACATCGTCAATACTAACTACCATCAAAACACTCTATAACGACCGTCATTATTACGACATGATTTTCTCCAATAGTTTTTTCATATTATATTGTACTTCTCTATAACAACATTCATTATATTAGTACACTCAAATAACCCCTCTACAAAAATCATTCTCAAATATTGTGTAATAATATTTTGTAAGAAATATATTATGAATAAAATAAAACATTCATCAGTAATTTGTCATGCAAATAGTAAGTTTCAAGTAAAGATATTTCAAAGGTAAAAATAGTATTTTAATGATACCCATCAATTCTAGTCATAACTTCACAACGAAAGGCTGCTAATGTTTGTTTTTATTACATTCATATTCTTTCTATATTTTTAGTAAGATTGATCAACACATTCCTTTTTCTTGCTACACAAAATCATTAAAGTTATTTTTGCATACTTTTGTGTATAACATCTAAATCTGATATTTTTCCTCAACTGCCATTGCACCCTAATTCCCCTTACCTTCTTGTAGATCGGAAAAAGATAATAATTTAAGAATCAATATATTGGTTACTATTTTACTATTTCCTTATTTTTTTTATTTAATGCTATTTTTAAGATAACAAAAAAGCCCAACGAATGGAGGTGGAGGACAATGGTTCCATTGTACAAGAAAAAGGGTGAAATCCAAAACTGCAAGTATCAAATTGCTGAGCCACACAATAAAGGTTTGGGAGAGTGGTAGATATGAGGGTGAGGATAGGCGTGTCCATTTCTAGGGATCAATTTTGGTGCATGCTAGGGTGTTCGACAACTTAAAACATCCACCTAGTGCAGAGATTAATGGAGAAGTACAGAAAAAAAGAGGAATCTTCATATGGTGTTCATTGACCTTCAAAGGGCTTATGATAAAGTCCCAAGGGATGTTCTCTGGAGGTATTTTGTGGCTAAGGTATCCTGATGGCATATATTAGGGCGAACATGAAAGATAGATCTAAGGCTCGGGTTAGAACGATCAAAGGAGACTTGGAGAATTTCCTAGTTGAGATGGGGCTACATCAAGGATCAATTCTTTACCCTTTCTTATTTGCTTTGGTGATAGATGAGTTGACATGGTCTATTGAAAAGGAGGTGCCTTGCTATATGTTATTTGTAGACGACATATTGTTTATTAATAAGAAGCTTGCCACACAAACTATTTCCAAGAGGGAGTTGTAAGTATCTTGGGTTCGTACTCTAGAATAGTGGAGACATCGAGGATATGTCATACATCACATTGGGGCAGCATGGATGAAATGAAGGTTTGCCGCTAAAGTATTGTGTGATAAAAAGGTATCACCTAAACTTAAAAAGGTAAGTTATACATATTGGTGGTTAGATCTTCGTATTCCACCCGCTCTTTTTTTCCACCCCCTATTACTCCTTACATTCTTGTAGATCAAAAAAAAATCGAGAATCAATGTATTGGTTACTATTTTATCACATGATAGGCACATAACATTAAAGAAAAATTTTAAAGCATCAGTAGACATACGAGTTATGGAATTAAATCTAGAAATATATCATACCCAAATTAAGATCAAATAATTTCATTCCAAAATATGGATTTAAAGATAAGTTCAATTTCACCTGAGCTGGTCCATTGAGTTGGTCTTCAAATAATGAGCCCGCTCAATTAGCCCAAGGCCCATTCCACGTGTCAAATGATACAACACACCAAGTCAAATAAAATGATATTACGTATTCAAATGACGCCGCACACTTAGTCATAATAAACACCAATCAAATGCAGACACATGTTACAACTGACATGTCTTGGCCAATTAAATGTGATCTTATCAAATGAGTCAATCAAAATCAAGCAAGAGAGTTCATCTACTACACTTAAATTGTCTATCTTCTACAACTATAAATAGGGGTGATACATACCTCTCAAGGGGATCATTCAAGGAATTGGGGAGAAAGCATCTTCAATCTGAAGATCATCCGAAGAACTAGAGAGAACTATACACTCTAGGGGCGATCTGCAAGTTCTTCATCTCTGGTGGTGAGTCGTAAGTTTCTATACCTTCATATGTGTGATCAAACCCTAGCTCCATATTCATACTAAAATTTCGATAACAAATGAATCATCAACTCAAGAACAAGCAAAGACCAACAGTTGATGGTCATGATGATAAGAATTAGAGGATTACACCTTTCTACATAAATTTCATAAGCATTATAATCCCACACATAATTGGAATCAAATATTAAATACTTGTCGCTATTTTCTTGCATTGATTGTTCGTTTTTCAGGGGAAAAAAACTAGTTCTTACACACGGACTAGCGAAAAAGTCCCTAAGAAGCATGTCCTCTTCATCAACAGAGTTGAAACTAGCCCTAGCAAAGAGGGTTTTATCGAGAGTGGGCTCAATTGCTACAACAATCATGTTGGTTCAGACGATAGTCCACAACTACATTCCCAGGGAACTCTATGCGTATCTCTTCTATGGACTCAAGAACATGTTCACCAATTCCTCAAAACAGCTAACGATGGTGATTAACGAATTTGATGGCCTAGTCAAAAACAAAATTTATGAAGCTGCAACAATCTATTTGGCGAACAAGTTATCCCCTCACATCCATAGACTTAAAATCAGTAAGACTGTGAAGGAGAAAAATTTCAACATTACCATGGAACGTAATGAGGAGGTAATATTTTGCGTGCATATACATATTGTATTGCTTTTGACTCTTCAAATATATTAATTACTAAGAATACATAGACTAGAGTGGACTAATTCTGTGGGTAAACAAAAATATTTTGACACTACAGATTATAAAAAATATTGTGTCTATGAGCTATTTAGAAATAAATTTTTTAGCTTTTAGCATCATAAAAAATGTATTATTATGTTTAGATATACTAATACAACTTCTAATTTAATGATAAATTAGACAACTTAGAAACAAACAAACTAAGTGTAATTATAAATAGGGTTGGGGTTGGGGTTGGGGTTTCAAGATCAGACAAACATATCTTGATACAACATCTGATTCACTGATAAACAAGAAAAAATAAAAACAAACTATGACATTTTTCTAATAGTCCACCATTAGAAAAGTAAAAATCACTTTTCTTAAAATCATGATTTGAAAAATTGTTCTATATTCATAAGTGCTCAGGTAAGTTTCCACATTTAATTTACCTTCGTAATAATTTAAGATAATAGATCTTGTGAAGATGATGTTTTTTCTTTAATCTTGTGATTCTATTCCAACAGGTTATAGATGTTTATAATGGACAGACATTCAAGTGGATTTGGCTCTGCAAACAAACAGAGTCTAAACACTTCTACAACCCCAGAGACATGGATTCTGCTGAGAAATCTATAATAAGGTCCTTTGAGTTGACATTTCACAAGAAAAACAAGGACCTTGTCCTTAATTCTTACTTGACATACATCGTGGAAGAAGCAACATTGCAAAAACACAAAAACAAGACGATCAAGATTCATACTGTGGGTTACGGAAAGAAATTCTGTTTACATAACATGTGGAAGTCGGTGAACTTTTATCATCCTACCACTTTTGAGACAATCGTGATGGATTCAGACCAGAAAGACATGATCTTGAAGGATTTGGAGAAATTCATGACGAGGAAAGAGTATTACTGGAAAGTAGGAAAGGCATGGAAAAGAGGGTATTTGTTGTTTGGTCCTCCGGGGACTGGGAAATCTAGTTTGATAGCTGCAATAGCGAATTATTTGAATTTCAATATATATGATTTGGAGTTGACTAAAGTGACAAGGAATTTAGATTTAAGGAAGTTGTTGGTTGCCACAACCAATAAGTCAATTTTGGTGATTGAGGACATTGATTGTACCCTTAATTTGGAAGCTAATTTGGTTAATCATGATATGAATGTTCATTCAAATGATTTTTATCAGTCAGAAAGCATGGTAATGATTTTTATCAGTCAGAAAGCATGGTAAATTTAGTCTTTTAATTTTGTATTTCCTATCTTTACTATTCCGACTTGGTTTTAGTTTATGGGGTAGTTTGACATCTATAGTCAGGGAATTGGTCAAGTTGAAGATTACGGGTTTCCCTCTTGCTATTAGTATTTTTAGGTTAATTGATTAATTACCATAAATTAGATAGGATATGTTGGCTTCTTTTTATTTCAGCATTTCGACATGACAAGATGTGATGGAGTTCAGAACAATTGTTATAATGTGTCGAAATAGTCGATATTTTTTTATAAATTCTACCAACATGGAACTACAATAATTTCACCCTCCATTAATTTGTAATTTTCTTGAATAATTTAAGAGTCAATTATTGGGATACTTTGGATATGGTAATAGTGTATTGTGTAATACTTTACCATGCTGATATATATTTTTTATTGCAGATCACCTTGTCAGGTTTACTGAATTTTATTGACGGGCTATGGTCGAGCTGTGGAGGCGAAAGAATCATAATTTTCACAAAAAATCACATAGAAAAGCTTGACCCTGCACTGCTGCGACCTGGCAGAATGGATGTGCACATTCACATGACATACTGCACACCTTCTGGATTCAAACTTCTTGCTACCAATTACTTAGGGATTAAGGATCATAAATTTTTCAAAGAAATTGAGGAATTGATAGACATACTCAATGTGACACCAGCAGAAGTGGCAGAGCAGTTGTTGCAGGAACATGAAGTTGAAGATTCACTAAAAAGGTTGATTAATTTTCTTCACAAAAAGATGAAAGAGAAGGAAGAGGCCATGGAAATAACTCAAATGGAGTCTGTTGATTAGAAGAAAGAAAGATAAGGAGTAATTTTGTAATCGTTAATCTGATGTAAACGATCAAGTGGTATGCCCCCCTTAAGAGTTCTATTATATTGATTGACGAACAAAAATAATTAGCTGAAATTTCATATTGCTATTACTGTATTTGGTTTATGAGTAAGAAAATGTTTTCTTATTCCATTTGACATTTGAATAGGAGAATAATTCTACAAGTATTTCCTGCATTTTGTTTACAGATTCTTCATGCTTTCTATAACCATAATTGCTTCTTCACACTCTTATAATTTTTCTCGTAGACTCTGTATGTGATGTTAGTTTCTAAGCATTACAAGCATGACATCAAACAACTAGTTTATTTAGTCTGAATATAAACTATTCCAAATGATTTTCCAATAAATTTTGTATTTTCCTCAATTGCCATTGAACTCTATTTCCCCTTACCTTCTTGTAGATCGTAAAAAAAAATTAATTCAAGAATCAATTTATTGGTTACTATTTTGTCACATTAGGCACATAAAACTACAGCAAAACCTTGAAGCATTAGTAAATTTAGGAGTTTATGGAATTAAATTAGATAAATTCATAATTTCAAGAAACAACCCAAGAATTAATTCACTTTCAAATGGGGACTATTAGAAAAAAAAGTCATATGTCTGTAACCCTATTTATAATTACACATAGTTTGTTTGTTTCTAATTTGTTTAATTGATCTTTAAATTAGAAGTAGTATCTGCATATCTATACATATAAACACATATTTTATTATGCTTCTTATGAACATTTAACTCTAAGCACTAAGTTGACCGTCTGACTACATCTGTTCTAGATTGCTCGGACCCTAAAAATTGCGGTCATACATGTGTTAAATTCTTCAAAAGTGCATTGCTTTAGAAAGGTCAAACATAACTCGACAATCATTACAAAAAAAACAGAAATTTGCTACGAAATTTTTTGCTAAATAGCTCATCTCCAGCACATTTTTTTATGATGTGTAGTGGATATGTTGTTTAGCTACAAAATTTTTCCACCACTAATTCATGTATTCTTATTAGTATATCTTTTAAGAGTCCAAGCAACATCATTTTTAGTTTAGTCTAAATATTTTATGGTAACAAATACCATAAGATGCAATTATCAGTATAACATTACCTCTTCATTACATGTCATGGCAATGTTGAAATTTTTTTCCTTCTCAGGCTAACTAATTTTAAGTCGATGAATGTTAGGTGACAACTTGTTGCGCAAATAAATTTCAGCAACTTCATAAATTTCGTTGTTGACAAGGCCATTAAATTCGTCAATCACCATCTTAGCTGATTTGAGAACTTAGTGAACATATTTTTGAGTCCAAAGAAGAGATATTCATGGAGTTCAAAGGGGATGTAGCAGTGGATTATCGAACGAACCAACATGATTGTCACAACAATAGAGCTTATTGTTGATAAAACAATCTTGGTCAACGCCATTTTCCATTCTGCTAATGAAGAGGACATATGTTTAAGGGTTTTTTTGGCTAGTGGATGTTATTGTTATGTACCAAATGTGTAAATAAAAATAGTAACCAAAATATTGACGCAATTGCAATTGAGGAAATGGTAAATGTATAGTAAAATCGTGTGAAGAAAAGAAAATCAAATAAAGTGAGAAATAGTCCAAAGTAAATAGGAAAAATTGTATCCTTCGGGCAGGCCCAGTGGTTTGGGCTTGGGACTTCCATGTTGGAGGTCTCAAGTGTGAAACCCCCTGTCAGCGAAAGCAAGGGGTTTGCCTTCTGGGTCGAGCTCGTCGCACCAGTCTTACCTGGTGCTGGTTACCTTTCTTATCTGGTTTACGAGCTATTGAATAGGAGCGGGGTTTTTACCCTGTGCGCACCCAAAGGGTATCAGCTGCGGGTTTTCCTTGTCATAAAAAAATATTGTACCATGACTAATGATAGTAATAGTTGGTATTGACTATGACTTTAAAACTTTCCTATATTTTTTTATGACAAGGGAAATTCGTAGCCTCCATCCTTTGGGTGCGCACGGGGTAAAACCCTCGCTCCCATGCAATAGCTTGCGACCACATAAGAGAGGTAACCCGCACTAGGCAAACCGATGCGACGAGCTCGACCCAGGAGGCAAACCTCTTGCTTTAGCTGGCAAGGGGTTTCAAACATGAGACCTTCAACATAGAAGTCCCAAGCCCAAACCAGTGGACCACCCCGAAGATACTTTCCTATATTAAGCATAGTGTACTCCACTACAGTTGGAGATTCCACAAAATCCAAATTTTATTTCTAGTACTTTGAGCTTAGTTTCCTAGCCATTCCATTATGAGACTATCTTCTCTATAACATTATTGACTTTATTCTCTTTCACCTTCTGTTCCATTATTGCTATGAAACTCGTCTTATTTCCTAATAAAACTCCTTCAAGCAGATAAAAGGCAATGGAGGAAAGATCTAACTGATCATCAAGAACAAATGAGGGATCCTAGGCACGACCCTATATTGATTGAGCAGCAAAAGTCATCAAAATTTAAACTAGAAAAATGGAGTGTGATTGAGGAGAGCATCAATACGCTGAAATTTAGAGTCCAGTGGCTCCACTTAGAGGATTTTAATTCTGCTTATTTCTATGCAAATATGAAGAATAGGGGAGCTCAACAGGGTAGACTTACATTTAGCAAAGGGGTGGCAAGCGACACTGCTTGTTGGAAAATTTTGCAAAATATATATACTAAAACTATGTATAAAGCTATATGTAAAACAAAATGATGTTATTTGATATTAATAAACTGATTGCATGTTGGTTCACTGTCCGGTTTAGTGTTTGAAGTCAGGGGTTCAAACCTCAAACTAAGCTTAGTTTTGAAAACTACAATATACTCATAAAAAAAATTGGTTAAGTAGTATTGAACCCAAGACCTCTTCTGGATTAAAACTAATCTAAACCAATGAATCAAGGCTGTCAGTTTCTACTACTCACTCTTGCTTTCTACAAGTTCACTCTTGTTTTAGGCACATAACACTTCAGCAAAATCTTGAGGAATTAGTAGACTTAGGAATTTATGGAAATAAATCTAGATTAAATTCACATAAATTCAATAAATATCAAACCCAAATCAAGATCAGATTTTTTAATTCCAAGATATGGATTTAAGCAAAGTCCAATTTCACGTGAGCTAGTCCATTGAGTCGGTCTTCAAATAATGAGCCCGCTCAATTAGGCCAAGGCACATGCCATGTGTCAAATGACATGACACATCAAGTCAAATAAAGGACAAATAAAATGATGTCACGTATTCCAATGATGTGGCACTCCAAGTCATATTAAACACATCAATAGCAAACAAATGTTCCAATTGACATGTCTTGGCTAATTAAATGTGACCTCATCAAATGAGCTGATCAAAATCAAGCGAGAGTTAATTACACTTAAATAGTCTACCTTCTACAACTATAAAACCTTGAGTTGATGGTCGTGATCATTGTTGTGAAAGGCGATCACCTCGTCACTGATGGCGAGAGGCGAGGCGATCTTCAAATCCTTTTAGCTTTGTGGCGAGACGATCATCAAAATGCGACGACATGATGACAAAAGGCAAGAAAGGTGTCGCCTTTTGTATTTTCTTAGGCGACCAATTTAGGGTTTCAAAAGTTAAAACGTAATTTTAGCGTTTTCGACTAGACTCCTTCGGCAACTAGCCAGACTTTTCCGACAACTCCAAAGTTTAACCAATATATATTTCTTCTTCCTCTTTTCTTTTTCCTTCTTCTTATTTCTTTTTCCTTCTTCTTACCTTTGTTTTGACTTTTGTTAAGGTTTTTTTTTCTCATTCAAGTTTTATTTTAGCATGTATTATCTATTTTTCAGTTTTTGAATTGAAATATTTGTTAATATGTTATTGCTATTGAGATTTTAATTATTTACACATGCAATTAAATATTTTACTTTTTTGCTATTAAATGGTGCCGCACTTTACGAAAGGTGAGCGCCTCATTGCTCGCCTCACCCTGTGGCGAGACAGATCCTTGTCGCTTTTTATCGTCTTTAACCATCCAAAATACTGGTCATGATGATAAGAATAAAACGATTACATCTTTCTATTTAAGATTTCATAAAGATTGTAATCCACACACATAATGAAATAAAATATAAATACTTATCGTACTTTCTTGTCTTGATTGTTACATTTTCAGGAACAAAAATTTAGTTGTTACAGACCCACTAGCCAAAAAGCCCTTAAGAAGCATGTCCTCTTCATGTGCAAAATCGAAAATTAACCCTCGCCAAGACAATTTTATCGAGAGTAGGCTTAGTTACTGCAACAATCATGTTGGTCCCTACGATAATCCACAACTACATCCCTAGGGAATTGCATGCATATCTCTTCTTTGGACTCAAAAACATGTTCACCAAGTTCTCAAATCAGCTAACGATGGTGATTGACGAATTTGATGGCCTCTTCAACAACAAAGTTTATGAAGTTGCATCGATTTATTTGGCCAACAAGTTGTCCCCTCAAATCCATATATTTAAATTCAGTAAGACTGAGAAGGAGAAAAATTTGAACATCACCATGAAACGTAATGAGGTACTTATTTGCACACACACATTTATATATAACATGATAATTGCAAGTTATATTATTTGTTATAATAAAAGTTTTAGATCAAACTAAAAGTTATGTTGCTTGAACTCTTAAAATATATTTAGTACTAAGAATATGTGGATTAGTAGTGTAAAAATTTTGTAGCTTAATAACAATATATGTCACTTCAAATTATCCAAAATTTGTGTTAGCTATGAGCTATTTAGCAACGAATAAGCAATAAAATTTGTAGCAAATTTCTGTTTTTTTGTAGTGATTGTCAAATGAAAATATCAAATCCTTCTAATGTCATGCACTTTTGGAGAATCTCACGTGTATAACCATATTTTTTAGGGTCTGAGCAACATAGAATACAAGTAGTCAGGTAGTCAACTTAATGCAAAAAGTTAAATGTTTCGTAAGAAAAATCATAAAGTATGTGTTTTTATGTGAAGATATGCTGATAAAACTTCTAATTTAATAATAAACCAAACAAAATAGAAACAAGCAAACTATGTGTAATTATAAATAGGGTTATGGTCCCCAAATTACACATAATGAAAGTTTCTCTAGTAGTCCACCATTAGAGAAGTGAATATTAGTTCCCTAAAGATTCACATCTTGAATTGAAAAATTGTTCTATATGCATGGGTGCTCAAGTAAGCTTCCACATTTAATTTGCCTTCGTAATAATTTAAGATAATAGATCTTTTGAAGATGATGCTTTTTTCTGATATGAAGGTTTTATTCCAATAGGTGTAGATGTTTATAATGGGCAATCATTCAAGTGAAACTGTAGACAAGTACAGTCTAAAACACTTCTACAACCCCACAGACATGGGTTGACATTTCACAAGAAAAACAAGAACCTTGTCCTTAATTCTTACTTGCCATACATCATAAAAGAAGCAATATTACAAAAAACACAAAAACAAGACGATCAAGATTCATAATGTGGGATATGAAGAGATTTACAATTTACATGACATGTGGAAGCCGGTGAATTTGATCATCCCGCCACTTTTTAGACAATCATGATGGAATCGGAGACCAGAAACACATGATTTTGAAGGATTTGGAGAGATTCCTGATGAGAAAAGATTATTATAGGAAGTAGGGAAGGCATGGAAAAGAGGGTATTTGTTGTTTGGTCCTCCGAGGACTTAGAAATCTAGTTTGATTGCAGCAATGGCGAATTATTTGAACTTCGACATATATGATTTGGAGTTGACTGCATTGACGAGGAATTCAAATTTAAGGGAGTTGTCGGTTGCCATAACGAATAAGTCAATTTTGGTGTTTGAGGACATTTTTTGTACCATTAACTTGCAAGGTAATTTGCTTAATCGAGCTAATTATGTTGGTTCAACTAATTTTCATGAGACAGAAAGCACGGTAAATTAGTCGTATATTTTACGTTTCCTTTCTTTACTATTCCTCTTTTTGTGCAGTATTTCGACACGACAAGAGCATGAAGGGGTTCAAAACAATTGTTATAATGTGTCCTTGCCTACTCATAGGTCGATATTTTTTTACAAATTCTACTGACATGGAACTACAATAATTTCACCCTCCATTAATTTGTGATTTTCTTGAATAAATTAAGAGTCAATTATTGGTAAAACATGGATTTGGTATTAGAGTATTGTGTTGATAGTAATACTAACCTTACTAATATACTTTTTTATTGTGGTCACCTTGTCAGGTTTACTACTCCCTTAGTTAATTCTTAAACGCCTACTATTCCAAAAAGTAGATTTTCACTTTTACTTTATTACTTCTAATATATCAAGAATAGACAACAAAAAAAAAATATATTTAACGTCAATATTAGTTACTTATTTCACAAAGCATGTCCCAAGACCTAAGAGTATTCATCAATTAATATTGGCATTGTCGTAAAATATGCATATCAACCATTGTTACTTAAGAGGCATGTGAAGTTAAAAGTAGAAAAGTAAAAGTGGTCAGAGGGAGCATATGCGAGTCTTTAGGTTTTTAGAGTCCCAAAATACTGACACTATCGAATAAATTAGTAAAGTTACTTTGTTTCATGATTTCAAAACACAAACTGAGATGACTAAACACGCTATAAAATAAACTTGTCCAAAAATAGAAAAAAGCAATGAGCTGAATAAGTCAACGTACCTCATCAGATCGCAATGACAAAGCTAATCAACGTGCAACGTCACTTATTTTTTGTCTCTTAACTTTTGAGATTCCTTCAAATTGAAAGAGAAAAGTGTGAAGTTTTCTCCCAATCATATGATTCAGTTTCAATAGTACATAATGGTTTTGGTTTGTTATATTCCAAAAACGATTTTAGCTTTACTCTTAACAGTTGTGGATGGACTGATTTGGATTTGGAAACTAATAGATTTCAAATGCTTAGATCCCGGGCGGTAAAAAGGTTGCTTTGAATAGTAGGAAAATCAACGAATCAACTATACCTCAATCCGAACAATTCGAAAATGACTTCAGATTGAAGTATTTCACACGAAGCACTAAAATTTCAATACAGAGCGATTAAAAAAACACCTAAACCATCACTTTTTCGTAAGTTTCACACCTCAAGGCTCAACAATCAATGTTTCTCTATACTTACCTAAAATATCCATACTTCGTATCAAAACACATGGATATTGAGATAACCAAATAGCACAGATACGGAGAGATTGAAGTTAGGGCTATCACTATGCAGCGAGAGCAGAGTTAAAGCACTATAACTTAATTTACAGAACATATAAGACTCAGTTTTAGGTGAAAATTACCTCAGTCAAAATCAGTCGGCCGGAAAATTAAATTAGCTGAACGGAGCCAAATCGGACAATAATGGATGCCTTCGATTCCGTGCATTTCATTCATCAATTGAACGGAGCCAAATCGGACAACAATGGATGCGCCGATTCTGTTCATTTCATTCATCAATTTGCTGAATGGAGCCAAATCGGATAGTAATGGATGCCGCCGATTCCGTGCATTTTATTAATCAATTTGATGACAAATTCGCCGCCTGTGTAGAAAACTATTTGGGTTTACGTCTGATTATAATAAATATTTTTAGGTGTTAATAGTTAAATACTTTCTGACAGAGGACAACATTTAAGTAAAAATATTTATTATAATTGAGTGAACATATTTTGAAGGGTTCTTTTGGCTAGTGAATGTTTGTGGTATGCACCAAATGTATCAAAAACGTATTTTAGTTTTTAGCTTAAAATAAGTTAATTTAATAATTATCAAACATTTTAATAAATTAAAATTAATTTTTAAGTCAATTTGATCAACTTAAAATTTTGTTTAGCTCTAATAATAGTAGTAATCGGTATCGACTATTGACTATGTAGACTTTGAAACTTCCCTATATGTGTCCACAAGAATTTCCTTATAATTTACATCTTTTGCAAATATTAAATAAACAATTGAATGTCTTTCGCTAGAAAATTATATCGTATATATAAATTAAATATTTTTTTAATATATACACATTGATAAATTTTGAACACTCTTAGTAAAAAAATTTACTTTACTACTATCAGTTTCTATTTACCAATTCATAAAAGGTAATATAGGGGGAAATGCAAAGTCAATATGAACATAGGTTATTTTTTTGCAGCCAAGGGTGACTTGTTGCTCTAGGGCCCACTTCAACTAGAAGCATGCAACTGTTCGTTGGTCGATGAGGATATTTTTGAAATGTAAATATTATTTCGATTTTGTTATAAAACTATCAAATAAGAAAAAGAAGCTAGAGAGAAAAGAAGAGAAGACTTGTTATTTCTCTTGATGAATGAATTTACAATGAAGAGGAGCACTCTATTTATAGGAGAAATCTAACTTGGTCCCCAAGTAGGAGGACTCTTTAATCATATCCTAAAAAGGACTCCACATGATAGACATTCACTATATTACAAATACTTTATAACACTCCCCCTGAATGTCTAATTCATAGATGATGTGCCTCGTCAAAAACCTTACTAAAAAAACTTTAAGAAAAGAAAAACTCTAGTAAAGGAAAAGAGTACACATATCTATTAATACGCATCTAGGCTGCCTCATTAAAAACCTTACAAGGAAAACCCAGTGGGACAAAACCTCGTGAGGGAAAAAGAGTACAGCGCGTATTCACTCCCCCTAATGAGAACATTAATCCAGAGACTTGAATCTTCGCATTCCAAGCTTGTGTACCATCTTCTTGAAAGTTGCAGTTGGTAGAGACTTGGTAAATAGATCAGCCACATTGTCACTTGAACGAATCTGTTGCACATTTATATCACCATTCTTTTGAAGTTCATGTGTATAGAAAAGCTTCGGTGAAATGTGCTTTGTTCTATCTCCTTTTATGAATCCTCCCTTAAGTTGTGCTATGCATGTTGCATTATCTTCATATAAAGTGGTGGGTACTTTATCACATTTCAAACCACATTTCTCTCGAATGAGATGTATCATAGACCTTAACCACACACATTCTCTACTTGCTTCATGAATAGCTATTATTTCAGCATGATTAGATGAAGTGGCTACGATGGACTGCTTTGTAGATCTCCAAGATATAGCAGTCCCCCCACATATAAACACATAGCCTGTTTGGGATCGAGCTTTGTGTGGATCAGATAAATATCCTGCATCAGCATAACCAACAAGATTTGGGCTACAATTAACAGAATAAAATAAGCCCATATCAGTTGTCCCTTTAAGATATCACAAAATGTGTTTGATCTCATTCCAATGTCTCCTAGTAAGAGCAGAACTATACCTTGCTAACAAGTTAACAGCAAAAGCTATATCAGGCCTTGTAGTGTTAGCAAGATACATTAGTGCACCAATTGCACTAAGATACGGTACTTCAGAACCAAGAATTTCTTCATCCTTTTCTTGAGGTCGGAATGGATCCTTATTCATATCAAGTGAACGAACAACCATCGGAGTACTTAATGGATGCGCTTCATCCATACAGAATCTTTTCAACACTTTTTCTGTGTAGGCAGATTGATGAACAAAAATACCATTTGTCAAATGCTCAATTTGCAGACCAAGACATAATTTTGTTCTTCCCAGATCTTTCATCTCAAATTCATTCTTTAAATAATCAATTGCCTTTTGAAGCTTTATTGGAGTTCCAATAAGATTTATGTCATCAACATAAATAGCAAGTACAACAAATTCCGATATTGTTTTCTTTATAAAGACACATGGACAAATTGCATCATTTGTATAACCTTCCTTACTTAAATACTCACTAAGACGGTTATACCACATGCGCCCAGATTGCTTCAAACCATATAATGATCTTTGCAATTTAATTGAATACATTTCTCGAGATTTTAAATTACACGATTTAGGTATCACAAATCCTTCAGGAATTTTCATGTATATCTCATTATCAAGTAATCCATAAAGGTAGGCTGTAACCACATCCATCAAATGCATTCCAAGTTGCTCATGGACAGTGAAACTAATGAGATAACGCAATGTTATTGCATCCATAACAGGTGAGTATGTCTCTTCATAGTCGACGCCAGGCCTTTGAGAAAATCCTTGTGCCACAAGGCGTGCTTTATACCTTTGTATTTCATTTTTCTCATTTCTTTTTCGCACAAAAATCCATTTGTAACCAACAGGTTTAATACCATTAGGTGTTTGAACTATAGGTCCAAAAACTTCACGCTTGGCAAGTGAATTCAACTCTGATTGAATTGCTTCTTGCCATTTTGGCCAATCATTTCGTTGTCGACATTCTATAACAGATTGAGGTTCATGATCCTCATTATCTTGCATGATATTTGTTGCAACATTATATGCAAAGACATAATCAACCACTATTTCTGATCGATTCATATTAGTTTCAACATCTTTTAAATTTATGGATAGTTCATTATTTCCTTGAGTTTCAAGTTCATTGATTCTTTCATGAATATCAGACTTATTCAAATTTTGAACTTCCATATGAGATTCTTTCATAGTGTCATCTTGACATTTAATCTTTCTTTTTCTAGGATTTTGATCCTTAGACCCCAATGGTCTACCACGCTTTAGGTGTGTTTTTGACTCATTGGCTATGACACTAGTGGATGGTCCTTTAGAGACATCAATTCGAATTGGGACATTCTCTGCAGGAATATGTGATTTAGTAATCCTTTTCAAATCTGTAAATGCGTCTGGCATTTGATTTGCAATTTTCTGCAGATGAATAATCTTTTGTACTTCTTGTTTGCAAGTAGAAGAATATGGATCAAGATGAGACAATGATAAATTTTTCCACAAAATTTCTCGTTTCATTTCACTATTCTCTCCCCCTAATTTTGGGAAAACTGTCTCATCAAACCGACAATCTGCAAATCTAGCAGTAAACATGTCTCCAGTCAATAGTTCAAGATAGCGTATAATGGAGGGTGACTCAAACCCAACATATATTCCTAACCTTCTTTGAGAGCCCATCTTAGTGCGGTTTGGTGGTGCCACAGGCACATATACAGCACTTCCAAAAATTCTTAGATGGGATATATTAGGTTCTTGACCCATAACCAATTGCAATGGAGAAACCTTATGATAACTTGTCGGTCTAAGACGAATAAGTGTTGCAGCATGAAAAATTGCATGTCCCCACACAGAAGTGGGCAACTTAGTTTTCATAAGCAATGGTCTTGCTATTAATTGCAAACGTTTAATTAATGATTCAGCGAGACCATTCTGAGTATGAACATGAGCAACAGAGTGTTCAACTCTTATCCCAATTGCTAAACAATAATCATTAAATGATTGGGATGAAAACTCTGCAGCATTATCAAGACGAATGGACTTAATCTGATTATCAGGAAAGTGTGCCCTTAAACTTATTATTTGTGCCAATAATTTTGCAAATGCCAAGTTACGAGATGACAATAGGCACACATGAGACCATCTAGAAGACGCATTTATTATAACCATAAAATATCTAAATGACCCACTAGGTGGGTGAATAGGTCCACAAATATCCCCATGTATACGTTCCAAGAACGCAGGGGATTCAATCTTAACTTTCATTGGTGATGATCTCACAATTAACTTGCCTTGATAACAAGCAGTACAAGAAAATTCACCATTTAAAAGAACTTTTAGGTCTTTTAGTGGATGTCCATTCGAATTTTCTATAATTCGTCTCATCATTATTGACCCAGGATGTCCTAGACGATCATGCCAAAGTACAAATATATTGGAATCAGTAAACTTCTTATTTACTATACAATGTGCCTCAATTGCACTAATTTTTGTCCAATACAAGCCAGAAGATAAAGCATGAAACTTTTCTATAACACATGTCTGCCCAGAGACATACTTGGTGATACCAAGATATTCAAGATTTATTTCATCCATTGATTGGATATGATAACCATTTTCACGGATATCTTTAAAACTCAACAAGTTTCTCTTAGATTTTGGAGAAAACATAGCATTATTAATGATGAGTTTAGTTCCCTTGGGCAAAATTACAATGGCTCTTCCAAAGCCCTCAATCATATTAGTTCTACCAAAAATTGTAGTAACATTTATTTTTCCCATACTTAAATGAGAAAAATATTTCTTATTTTTGAATATCGTATGTGTTGTACCAGAATCAATCAAACAAATATCTTCATATTTCGATAATATGTTCTTAGAATTATCCATATCTTCACATGAAATGACATACACAAAATAAATATATATTAAATATTAGTGTTGTCAAAAGGGTACAATATATTCAAAGGAATAAATTAATGATTAAATATTAAAAATTGAGCCTTAATTTATTGTTTCCTCTAAGTCAAAAACGAGTTGTTTGGAAAATAAAATAAAATCATTATTTAATCCTAGTTAATAACAGACTGCATGTTTTTAACATTAGATCAAGTTAAAGACCTAATATAATACAAACACGTGATAAAGTTTAGTATTTGACTAACTCTATCATATTAGAATCATATAAATAAAACAATGAAAAATATATATTATTTTATTAAGAATTAAGGAACAAGCTAATGAGCGACTAAACTAATTTAAAATACTAATATTCATGCAAACAACTATCATTACATGAAATTTATTAATAAATACTACAAAAAAAAATATCACTCTTCCATGTTCACAGAACCATCACCAATTAAGTGATCTATTTTTCCTTCAGGATGTGCGAAGAAATCTGCTATATCCAAGTGCGTGATGTCAACTTGATTTTCAGAGATAAAATTTGCCTCAGGATTTTTCTCTTTCTTCTTTAGTGATTCTTGATAAAGCTCAACCAAGTGTTTGGGAGTACGACAATCACGTGCATAATGACCTCTTCCACCACATCGAAAAACAATCTTCCCTAGTTGCTTCACGTTTCTCATCCTTTCTTTTTTCCTTTTTATTTGATGAATGATTAATGTCAAGATTAGAATTACGTTCTTGACCATAATCACGACCACGACCACGTCCACGTCCACGTCCACGATTAGGACCGCGACCTTTTCCACGCCTAGCATGGTGGGCGTACGCCTCATTCACTTCAGGAAGTGGTTCAGATCCAGTAGGTCGATTCTCATGATTTTTCAATAATAAATCATTATTTTGCTCGGCCACAAGAAGATGAGAAATTAGTTCAGAATACTTTTTGAAACCTTTCTCTCGATATTGTTGCTGCAAGAGCACATTCGAGGCATGGAAAGTGGAGAATGTCTTTTCCATCATATCAATCTCACTAACCGTTTCTCTACATAATTTCAATTGAGAAGTGATTCTGAACATGGCAGAATTATACTCATGTATAGACTTAAAGTCTTGTAGCCTTAGATGCATCCAATCATATCGTGCCTTTGGATGTATGACCATCTTTAAGTAGTCAAATCTTTCTTTTAGGTTTTTCCACAAAACAAGTGGATCCTTAACTGTCAGATATTCGATTTTCAGAATCTCGTCAAGATGATGACGCAAGAATATCATTGCTCGTGCACAGTTTTGATTTGATGCCTTATTTTCTTCTTTTATGGTGTCTCCAAGACCCATTGCATCAAGGTGGATTTCAGCATCCAACACCCATGAGAGGTAGTTCCTGCCCGAACTTTGGAGGGCAGTGAACTCTAGTTTTGTAAGATTGGCCATTAAAATTAAAAACAAAAGAATAAATAATACCTTTATTAATTCTTCAAATCTAACCTTCACTTTTGAGAAATTAGAGTCTCGTGCTGATAACGTGTTATAAAACTATTAAATAAGAAAAAGAAGCTAGAGAGAAAAGAAGAGAAGACTTGTTATTTCTCTTGATGAATGAATTTACAATGAAGAGGAGCACTCTATTTATAGGAGAAATCTAACTTGGTCCCCAAGTAGGAGGACTCTTTAATCATATTCTAAAAAGGACTCCACATGATAGACATTCACTATAATACAAATACTTTATAACAGATTTTAATTTATTGTCTTACTTTTCTTTATAATTTGTTATATATTATAAAATTATATTAACAACATTAGAAATTATAATAATTAATTATTTAAAATATTCGTTTAAATATATTTAAAAATTACATAAAATAATACTATAAATTAAATAATTAACAAATTTGAAATATTTATAAATCATATAAAAATATAACTGATTCTTCAAATTTAATTCATGTCACATAAATTGAGTTAGAAGGATTAACACATATTAGGTGAAAATTTATAAAGTACAATATAAATCACAATAACATATATATATATATTCATTGGGTCAGGCACATATTCTCGGATTCCTTCTATCCATTTTTCCCAAGTTCTTGTTTGGATGTGAGACACACGACATATATAAAAACTAATGATTAAGATTTAATTGAATAAACAAAATTAATTATTATTTAGATAATTAATATTCATAAAAAAAATAACAATACCACAATCATAACAATTTATTATCTTGTCACAAATATATTATTATAAAATTCTTTTTTTATTAGTATTATCTTCTGATTTTGTCCATAAATATATTATAAAATCGTTTCTGTTTTTCTATTATTTTTTCTCAATAAGTATTTTTTTTATTAATTATATGTAAAGTAATTTCAAAGAGAAAGTTCACAGTGCTATCTAAGATTTACTCTATTTTATTTTATTTTTAAAAATAAACTGAAGATAAATCCTCGTAGGAATTTTTTTATAAAAGCGAAAAGTTTTATAATATATTTATGGCATATTATATTGTTATGACTTATGATTATGGTATTATTATTTTTCTTATGAAATATTAATTATCTAAATCATAATTAGAATTTTATTTTAATCAATTAAATCTTAGACATTATTTTTTATCTATGTCTGTAACGACCTGTTTAGTCGTTTTGAGCAGCAGATTTTATTTCTGGAAAAACTGGCTGAGACGACGGATCCCACGACGGACCGTCATGGGCACGACAGACCGTCCAGGGGGTCTCGTTCCAAAACACTTAGAATTCTGAAATTTGGGTACTGAAATCGACTCTCTGAACTTCGTGACGGAATGGCAGGACGGACCGTCACAGGCGTGACGGGCCGTCACAGACCCTTCAAAGAATTGAGTCTCTGAACTTTGTGACGGAAGCAGCAGGACGGACCGTCGCAGGCACGACGGGCCGTCACAGACTGCGTAATCCCAGGCTGGGTCGGATTTCTGTTTAATATATTAAGGGGCGTTTTGGACTATTCCTGCTTATAATTATAAAGTTAGTGGTTGAATATTAATAATCCAATTTCTTGAGGGTTAAAGGAGATAACCTTAAATTAATTAGTGGGTTACTTTTGTCATCTTTTATACTTAATTATATGCTAATTAGGGTAAAAGAAAAAGGGTTTGAATAAGAAAGATAGAAAGAATAGAGAGAAGAGGGAGAAACGATCTAGAGAGAGAGGAACGAAGAAGAAAGCAAAGATTTTGAGGATTAGCTTGCTTGATCACAATTCTTCGGTGGAGGTAGGTTATGGTTTTTATGCTATTCGTAGTAAACTCTTAATAGCGAATGATATGTATTGGGTAGTGTTGTAAACCCTTCTATATGCTTAATTGTATGCTTGCATGAATATGATTATATAATTGTGATAAAATAAGCATGATGAAGCTATTGAATCCTAAATCTTAAAAAGCCCTAATCTACTTTGTTAATGATGACGCCTTGATATAAAAGAAGACTTGATGAACGAAAGTAGTGAGATTAGGGGATCGGGTACCACGTTCCGGTACCAGGATAATATATGAGGATCGGAGTGTCACGTTCCGACACCAGGATAGTATATGGATCGGGTGCCACGTTCCGGTACCAGGATAGTATATGAGGATCGGAGTGTCACGTTCCGACACCAGGATATTATATGGATCGGGTGCCACGTTCCGGTACCAGGATAGTATATGAGGATCGGAGTGTCACGTTCCGACACCAGGATAGCATATGGATCGGGTGCCACGTTCCGGTACCAGGATAGTATATGAGGATCGGAGTGTCACGTTCCGACACCAGGATAGTATATGGATCGGGTGCCACGTTCCGGTACCAGGATAGTATATGAGGTAGTGTCATGTTCCGACACCAGTATAGAATATGGACCAGGTGTCACGTTCCGGCACTAGGATTAGTAAAGAGAATGAATCTTGAAATATGTTAATATACTCAATTTAATGAACCTAATTCCCAAATGAGTATGATGGGGAGGCGTGAGTCCTCATTGATGTGCTTGGTGTTGTGACCAAGGGTTATGGTAATTGTAAATGCCGCATGTTGAGTATTGTAGTTGATTTTATGATATTATTTGATATATACTGTTTTCTATTTTGAGTTGGCCGATGATATCTACTCAGTACTTGTGTTTTGTACTGACCCCTACTTGTATGTTTCTTCCTTTGTTATTTGTGGAGTACAACAAACGTACCATCGTCTTCAACTCAATCGCAACTCTAGCCAGTCTTCATTATACCAGATTTCAGGGTGAGCTAACGCTTCTAGCTTGGACTGGATCTTCTTCTTCATGTCTTGATGCCTTGAAGTTCCGGCATGGACTAGCTTTTTATTTATTCTAAGCTTTCTAGATACTTTTAGAATTAGTAATTTGAGGATAGATGTTCTTGTGATGATGAGTTCCAGAATTTGGGGATAATGATAAGTTTTGAGTTTTAGAAGTTATTATTGAGTTTTAAATCTTCCGCATTTTATTCTGTTTACTATGTTTGAAAATGTTGGGGTTAGATCGGTTGGTTCGCTCACATAGTAAGATAAGTGTGGGTGCCACTCGCGACCCGTTTTGGGTCGTGACAATGTCATCTGTCACACATCTAAACAACTTGAAAAAAATGAAAGGAAGGAAAATAGAGAAGAGTCGGATCTCATACTCTCATTTCTAACCAATCAAATAATTACAACACGTACGCTTGCCTTGACCCAACTAATCATTGATTTTGAAAATAATAAATCTTTAAAGAAAAGATTATCCCACACCATAAAAACTATGCCTCAATCTCAATTCTGAATAATTTTCGACGAACAAATAATGTAGGTCATGTAACTATTCCCTCTTTCAACCGAACTATCATTACATAGGAAAACAAACAACAAACAGTTGAAGATGTAAAATTAACGATAAAACCATAATTCAGATATATTTTTGGTATTTTGCTTCATTCAGAATGTGAGGCAAGTAAGTGTCAAAGACATATCTATAGTCTTTCTTTGGATAAATGAGGTTAAAGGACTGCATCTCAGTTTTATTATCAGAACGTTTAAATTCTTGCCAAATCCACTTGAACTTGTGGCCATTATAAACATCTTTTACTTTCTCATTATGTTCCAACGTGACTTTGAACGAATTTTTCTCCTTCTCCGTCTTACTTGCTTTGACCTTACATTTTTGGGGAAACAAATTGTTGCACAAGTAGATCTCAACAGCTTCATAAACATTATTTTTGACCTTCTCATTATCTACTAATGTGTATTCATCAATCACCAACGTAAACTTTTTTGAGAATAATTTCTTGAATTTGGAGAAAAGAGCTCGATTGTTATTGATCAATATAACAAGGGTCAAGATCCCCCCAATTATTTGAATGGTAGAGTTTATTACGGCTAAAACCGCCATGGATTTTATGCTTAAGCTATAGAGTTCTTCTTCCTTATAATTATATATCCTTTTATAAGAGGAAATTTGGAAACATCAAGGAAATTGCTCAATAATTGGATTTATTTGTAACGGTCGTGAGTCAACAATTTTGTTTACGCTACTTCTAAAGTCAACTCTAGCATTTTTTCTCTCTCAGAAATCGCTCCACTTTGATTTTAAATTTCTAAAGTCACTCAACTCGAAGCTCTTTTTCATAGAAAGTCATTAAACTTTAATGTTTAACTTAAAAATCACTCAACTATGAATCTGAAAAAGCATTTGTTGTGAACCAAGTGTTACGACAGTAAAATTATTAGGTGTCATACAGAAGCTATCAAAGAAAATCTTGAAATACCACGAGTAAGATGACAAACATGAAATATATCAAGAGACACAAAAATTTAACGTAGTTTAGTCAATCAACATATATATCCACAAGCTAAATTTGATGAACAATCTATTATAAATATAAAAGTACAAAATATAGAGAAAAATAACGAGTCCCGAAGCCTAAAGGGCAAAAAAATTGTCAAAAATTCCAAAGGGGTACATCAATTTCTTTTTAACCAAAAGGTCAAAGTCGCTGACCTATCAGCGATTCTGTCCGAACTTTTTTTTCACTTTTACAAGAGATTACAAGAAAATTGCTGCCCATGCAGCGTTTTCATTAAAAAAAAAATTAAAATTGTTGCCTAGGCAACGATTTTAGAGAGGAATTTTATTTTTATTTTTTTTGGAAAATCACTGCCAAAGCAGCGATATTTCTATAGAATTTTGGTGTCATGCTAGGCAACTATTTTAGTTAATTAATTATTTTTTAAAAATATTGCTACCATTTTATATCTTATAATGGTATTAAGTGAAATCTTTATTAACAATTGTAATGCGATTTTTATTTTGACTAGAAAAAAGTACCAACATTTAATACGATTTTTTTTTAAAAAAATAATTGGCAGAAAATTATGATAAGAAATAAATCACTTTAAAAAAAAATAATTAATAAAACTAATCACTTTAAAAATATAATTGGCAGAAAATTTAAATAAAACAAATTGGCAGAAAAAAAAATCACTCAAAAAAAAAGTGCACAAATCGCTGACAACACAACGATTTTCCAAAAAAAAATTTTATCCACAAAAATCGCTACCTACAAAGCGATTTTCAAAAAAAAAAATTATAAAAACGCTACTGTTGTAGCGATTTAACTTTTTTTTAAAAAAAAAATCCACCAAAAATGCTGCATTGACAGCGATTTTCTTTTTTTAAAAAAGGAAAAGGAATATGGACAAAATCACTGATAGGTCAGCTATTTTTGAAAACAAAATCGTTGCATCAGTAGCGATTATTAACCTTTTGGTTAGAAAAAATTTGATATACTCATTTAGAATTTTTGTTGCCCTTTAGGCTTCGGATGCGAAAAATAATCTCAACGGATTCACTCTGAATACATGGGAGGTTCACACAAGTGATAACGTATCAAATTTGTGTCCCACAAATTCTCTTCTCAAACCAAAACTCTCAAAACTCATAGAATTAAATTGTAAATGCTCATTAAGTTAGAAGGAACAAACATCTTATTATAGAGTCTCAAACTTTTTCTTACAAGAAAATAACTAGCTAATCCACAACTTTTTCCTGAAAACTTTATTTATGGTTAAAAGAAAACTCAGGATAATTAATACCCAACAAATCTCTCCTTGACCTGAATTTATAACAAAATAAATTTGTCCACTTCTTTACGTAATCTTCAATAAAGCCAATTCAAAATATTTTCCTAAAATAAAATCTATTTATGATAAAAAAAAAAAAAACTCAAGACAATTAATACCCAACAACAAATAGATAGTTGTATTTACCTACAAACTAATAATTAATGTCGATGTTTACGTTAAATATTGAATTATTAATATCCTATAAATGAGGAAAATAAAAGTCTATGTGGACTAAGTCAGATGATTAAGACGTAGTTTGAAGCGATAAAGAAATATGTGGACGTCTAATGTTCGAAGCGTCAATTTAATTGAATTCTTCTGCTAATAGGTTAAATTGTTTTATTTGTTCAAAAAATCATCTTTTACTTATTCAAATTTTTATTAGATCATTCCAAAATATTAAAGTCTAACTACATTTGAAAATAATAGTAATGATTTTTTTATTTTTTTATGTTATAAAACTTTTTAGTAACAAAGAAAATGGAGAACACAAAATTTGGCTAATTATATATTTAAAAAGTACTTCATCTGTTCAATATTGTTTGTCATGTTTTCTATTTTTAGAGTCAAACAATAAAAACTTTGACTAACATTTTAAGATGTATTTATTCATCATATTAAAATGCAAAAAATTGCAATTTATATAGTACTTTTCATATTGTTTTAGAATATTTAACTTCTTTGTTTAAAATATCAAATTAATGTGATCTAATTTATCTTTAAAAATTAATCAAATTGACTTTAATAAAATGCAACATGACAAATAAAAGTGATCAGAGAGAGTATTTATGTTTTTTTCCTTTACTCTTTGTTACTAAGAAGTTGGACAATATAAATAAATTTTTTTTCATTTCAAACATAGTTAAATTTAAATATTTTAAATATTTTGGGATGAACTAATATTAAGAAAACTTTTTGAACAAATAAAAGAATTAGTCATTTGAAATATCTCACTTATCCAGCATATCAAATGATCTTATATAGTTTGATAATAATAATAGTGATGAATAGGGGAGTATATGATCGGGTTGATTCAGGTTTTCAAATATCAAATTAAATTATTTGTGTAAAAAAAATAAATTTATAAATCAAATCAAATTAATAAAACTCGTTTTTTTTAAACCTCGGGTTGATTCAGGTTTTTCAAATATCAAACCATTATGTCAAATTTTTAAATTAAACCAAACTAATAAATCTTGAATTTTTTTTTCTATATTTTTGGATTTTTCTGATAAGGTATGCATATAAATATATAATTAATTTGTGCTTCTAATATTTCCTTAGTCAAACCAAAATACAACTATCCAAGGTATTTATTGAGAAAATAAAATAAAATATGAGATGATTGATGACAATAAAATATTCAATAAACATAATAATGAAATCGACATAAAAATAAAATATTGCAAAGCCATAATAGAATTATCATAATTTAAAAGTACTAAATCATGCTAAAATAAGTTTAATAAGTGCTGCTACATGATTAAGCAGTAAAGAAAAATTAAAATTAGAGTATGTATTTTAAATGTATAAATCAATGTAAAACTTAAAACAAATATGCAACATTATTGTCATTCTTAGTGTTGAATTAATTTATATTGTTAGCTTAGTATTGATTTGATTTCCAATTGAGCTTTATTAGAGTTATTTATATCTATGGACTATAACCTTTATTGGACCATCGAAATTCTAAGTCTCAAGAAACTTGAAAACATGTTAAAAAATAAATATTATGAAAATGTATAAGTAATATTTAGAAATTACATAAAGTAAATAGAGTCGTCAATATGGGCTAAGCCCGTTGGGCTGGCCTGGGCTAACCCGGGATTTAATAGGGTTGAACTAAGATTTTTGGAGCACATATAAGAAAAGAACTTTTTAGCCTGACCTGAATAAGTCTGCTGATTTTTGGGACTTGAGATATATCGGTAGAGCCGGCCCGTAGGACAATAAAAATTAATTAAAAATATAAATATAATATTAAAATTTAAAATGAAAGATAGTACAAACTTAAAACAATTAAGTTAATATTTCTATTTAAATATTTATACTTTTACTTGGAAAAAAATCAATGTATATCATAAAGATAATTTTATCTGTGAATTTGATTAACAAGTAGTAACATTGACATCATGTAATACTGTTTTGTCGATATTTATGATAATAATTTTTTTATTATAATTTATAATTATAATTAATAATTACTTAAAAAATATTTAAAAAGTGAGCTGACACGATAAGTCTGTAGCCCACGTACTTGTGGGTTGGGCCGATCGTTTTCTGGCTTACAACAAAAATGGGTTAGCCCGACCTGACCCATAAAATGTCAAAGCTTGTATGGGTTAGCCCGGATGGGGTGGGCTAGCCCATATTGACAGGTCTAAAAGTAAACACTTTTATGTATAAATAAATTTTAAACACTCTATATATAATGTCGGGTTGGTTTGGTCTCGTGTTGACTGTTTTTTATAGTTAAAATCAAATCAACCTCCAGGTTAGTCGAATTTTTTTAAATACCAAACCAAATTAAATCATAACTCGGGTTTTGATGATAGTTAAGGAACTAGGAGATTTGCGAGAAACTTATGTATACACATTTGTATGGTAGTTCCATTTGATGAGAATAATAATGAACCTTCTTTCCTTCTTGGGAAAGGACACTTCTCATATCGGTTTTTGTTCAAGAGTTCATATCATCAATTAAATTAGCTGAACAGAGCATAATCCGACAATAATGGGTGCTACCGATTTCGTGCATTTCATTCATCAATTTGCTGAACGGAGCCAAATCAGACAATAATAGATGTCGTCGATTCCGTGCATTTTATTAAAAAAAATTGATAAAAAATTTGCCGCCGGTGGAGAAAACTATTTGGGTTTACCGTCTGATTTTAGGTATTAATAATAGTTAAATACTTTTTGATAGAGGACATTTAAGTAAAAATATTTATTAAAATTTAGTGAACGTATATAATAACACTAGTACATATTTTATTTATATAAAACACTGTGAATATAAAGTTGGGAAACTTTCACAATAGTCATTTAAAAATAATTAATTACTCTCCATAACTATAGTTTGATAATTACCTTTGTAGCTACAATATGGAGGAGAGAGGCGAGCGAGACTAGGAGAGAGAGGAAAAAAGAGTGGGAGAAATGTAAATTGTATATGTATATTGATTAGATAATTGTATATTATACATATGTAATTATATTTTTCTTTTATTTTTTTAATAGACCGTCTCCAATGATCATTGATATGAAAGAGTTACATTTTGAAGTTTGGCATACCAAACTTAATTCAAGATCTTGGGGAAGAACTAGAGTTAGATAAACTCTACAAGTTAACACCAAAAACAAAAAAGGGGAGTCTAAGTTAGCTATTACTCTACTAACTTGACTCCTTGATAATGTATTTCAGGTTCGTACATAAAATTTGAATCTTTAACCTGTTGCATTCTGAAGGAAGGGAGCTCCCATCTATCTGTATTAATTAATCCCCTAACTTCCTCGGGATATCAGAGAAAGAGTTGAACCCATGTATTTCATCAACATTATAACTCTTGGATGCTAATATATTAGCAGGTTTATTGACTTCCCTAAAGCAATGACTAACGATAAATCCATGAGATTCAACTATTTGTTGTGCTTCCTGAATTAATTTATCCAATCTCCAAGGCGTTCTCCGTTTATGCATTTAACTAAGAGTAGGTAATCTGTTTCTTCCCAAACCCTATCATAGCCTCTACTAACACACCATATAGTAGTGCTCGGGCTTCAGCCATGTTGCCAGTACCTTGGCCTAGACCTAAAAAGTAAGCAAACATCATGTTGCCTTTGGTGGTCTCTGATTAACCCTCCCCCACCACAGTAGCCTTGAATGCAACTTCCATCACTGTTGAGCTTAATACAATTTCTTAGTGGTTTGAGCCATTTGACTCTGATTGAAGTTCTTTGATTGATGTCCGCTTCAAAGATCTGACAAAGGCTATCCCAGTTTTCCCCTATCTTTGTTTGACCAAAATTCTTCTATGCAACCTGCAATAGAGTGTAAGTGATGTTAGTTTTGATTCTGAAGAAAGAAGGCTTTACAACTTCAAATTTATTGCTACACCTAGCTCTCCAGAGTTCCCAGCAAATGATTGGAGGTGGAGCTTTAGAAATGAAAGAATCAATGGGTTTTTTAGTCTTCAAATTCCACCAACTGAGTAATATCATCTTGAGCGTGTTATGCATATGTCCAATTCCCAATGACCCTGCTAAAAACTTCCAAATTTTTTAAGCTTGTAGACTTAGACAAAAAAAGTGATCTACATTTTCAACATTTCTGTTAGAGTCATCAGAAGTGCAACAATGACATCCAGGACTGATACTAATTCCAAATTTTTTAGTAACTCTTTCATCAGTTGAAAGTCTATCGTAGGTGAGCGAGATCGATAGAGGGAGGATAGAGGCGAGCGAGCGAGGGAGGGCAGAGAGTGGGAGAGAGGTAAATTGTATATGTATATAATTGTATATAACTGTATATTATACATATACATTTGTATAAATGACAAGCGAGATTTGGAGAGGGAGGAGAGAGGCGAGCGACAATGAGAGAGGGAGGAGATAGGCGAGCGAGGGAGGGCAGAGAGTGGGAAAGAGGTGAATTGTATATGTATATAGGCTAAAAAATTGTACATTATACATATTTATTTTTATATCCTGGCGAATTATACATATACAAACATGATTAATTATTCAAACTCGAGGTAAGCCCACATAATTAATGTATAATGTTAGTGGCGAGTGATAATTATAGCAAACTATATCTATGATGAGTAATTAAATAGTATAAGTTTGCTTATCCGCGTAATTTTTCCTATAAAGTAATATTCTCAAGGGGGACGTACAGCTTACTCGTTTAATTCAGATTAATTAACAGGTATAAAAGTATATAAATTATGTTATAATCATGATTGAGTGATAGGGATTGTCTCAGTATAGTTGTCGTATAATATTGTACAATTTATTAGATAAATAGATTAGACAAACTTTTTTTTAAGTAGTTTCCCCATTTGGTAATTACTTTTCTTTAATCTCATTTTCAACATTTTCCTTCTTCTCATCAACAAATTCCAGTTGTGTTATTTCCATTTTTCTAGCCTTTTCCTCTTCATTCTCTTTTATCTTTTTGTAAAGAAAATTAATCAACCCTTTAAGTGAATTCTCAACTTCATCTTCCTTCAACAATTGCTCTGCCACTTCTGCTGGTGTCACATTGGCTATATCAATCAATTCTTCAATTTCTTTGAACAATTTATGATCTTTAATCCCTAAGTAATTGTTAGCAAGAAGTTTGAATCCACAAGGTGTGCAATATGTCATGTGAATGTGCATGTCCATTCTACCAGGTCGTAACAATGCAGGATCGAGTTTCTCTATGTGATTTGTTGTGAAAATTATGATTCTTTCGTCTCCACAACTCGACCATAATCCATCAATAAAATTCAGTAAACCTGATAATGTAACCTGCAAAACAAATGTCATACTTCTCCATAAACTAAAATGGCAGAATACGTGAATAGACATTCAAATTTGACATCGGTTAATAAGTAAAAGTTCAACTTTGAGTATGTCTATTTTTGTGCCACATCAGCATCGGGTGTCCATGAGATGCAATGGGAATGAGTTGGAGTGTTTAGTTGCCTGCATGCGTTGAGACAGTTGTAGTGTCTAAATCTTGTTAATTGAGGCCAAGTTTGAGAGTGTTTATAGCGGCAATTTATTGTGTATACAATTTGACATAATACATAAATAGTTTCTTTAACTTGGGTATGAATTACGTTTATATCCTTCAATTTTGGGTGTGCACAAGTAGACACTTAAACTAGTATAAAGTTGGACAAATAGACACACATGTCCTACATGTGATTTTTTGTCCTACGTGGTGTCTTACGTGTACTGTGCCATGTAGGACATGTGTTTATTTATTTAAAAATTGGATAGTTAAAGTGCATGTTTGTGCATTATGAAAGTTGGAGGTCAAAGTTAACATTTGTAGCCAAATTTAGGATCTAATATGAGAAAATGCATAAAATTACCATTGAAGTTGTTTCGAATTTTCAAAAAGACACTTTAACTTTGTGAGTGTCCTATTACCCGCAAAATTATCTAAATCTATAATAAATATACCATTTTGACTAATTTTAACACCACTCATGTTGTCACAGCATATGGGCGCGTGAAGGACTGTTGATACAACTTCATACCAATGTAAAATTGCCATTTGACACTTCCAATTTGCCTTATTGAAATTTTTTAATAAAAACTCAGGTATTATTATTTTATTTTTTAACTTTATTAAGAGTAATTTTAAAATTTTCAAATCTTTTTTCTCATCTTCCCTACCATCATTAGCTTACCCATATTTCTTGAGCATCCATGACTTCCTTCATTTTTTTTTCTTTTTCTCTTTTTCCTTTTTGACGTTTTATTTTTAAACTAATTTTATTCAGTAAATTTTTTTAAAAAAATTAATTAGTTTAGTGATTTTTTTCTCTTACAAATCAAGATTGGAATTTGGGAGTAGTTAAACTATGAAAAATTCAATTTGGAAGTAAGAGTTGAAGAAGGTGATGATTTAAATGTCAGATTTTGACTTGGTAATATTTGAGTATTTGGATTTTAATTACTTGATGATATTTATTTTCATAAATAAATTAATTGATAGTAATTTGACTAAAACTTAACAGTGATGCTGCGAAATCTGCTCAGCCACAATGGATTTGATGTTGCTGCAGCACAAAGAGAATGGAAAAAAACAACTCAATTGAGATGAAGAAGAAAGAGAAAAAGAAATAACAGAGTTGAGGTGAAGAAGAAAGAGAAAAAAGGAAAAAAGAAAAATAAAAGAAATACAAAAAATTAGATGAAAATAATTAAAAATTATTTTAACACGTGACAAGTGATTATTAGTGTGTGACATACAAATATTTTTATATTAGTGGTATAGAATGAAAAATGGGGTATATATATTCTATTTTGAAATTGTTTAATGGGGTAACAGGACACTTGTAAAGTTAAGATGTCTTTTTAAAAATTCGAAACAACTTCGATGGTGATTTTATGTCTTTTCTCATCTAATATATGTATTATACCATTATTTTTTCTATTTAATCATTTGGTATTTGAAACACACGTCTGATTATCCGAATTCATACCTAGTATGTATTGTAAGAGAGGAAACGGAAAATAAAAAACTAGTTTACCTTGTGTTCTTGCATATGAAAACCATTAATTGAATGAACATAAGTAGCTCGATTAGCCAAGTTATCTTGCAAGTCGATGGTACAATCAATGTCCTCCACCACCAAAATGGATTTATTGGCTGTAGCAACCAACAACCTTCGTAACTCTAAGTTCCCCCTCAGCGAGGTCAACTCCAAATCATATATATCAAAGTTCAAATAATTCGCCATTGCAGCAATCAAACTAGATTTCCCAGTCCCTGGAGGACCAAACAACAAATATCCTCTTTTCCATGCCTTGCCAACTTTCCTATAATAATCTTTCCTCTTCACGAATCTCTCCAAATCCTTTAAGATCATGTCTTTTTGATCTGATTCCATCGCGATTGTCTCAAAAGTGGCTGGATGATTAAGATTCACCGGCTTCCACATTTCGTGTAAATTGTACATTCTCTCACAATCCACAGTGTGAATCTTGATCGTCTTGTTTACGTGTTTTTGCAATTTTGCTTCTTTCATTATGTGAGGCAAATACGAATTAAGTACAAGGTCCTTGTTTTTCTTGTGAAATGTCAGCTCAAAGGACCTGATTTCAGATTTTAGAGTGGAATTCATGTCCATGGAATTATAGAAATTTGTAGATTGTGTTTGTCTACAGAGCCAAATCCACTTGAATGTTTGTCCATTATAAACATCTGTCACCTGTTGAAATAAAACCTTGAGATTTTTTATCGTCTTCACGCGATCTATTACATTAAATTATCATTAGGGTAAATTGAACGCGGAAATTTAATTGAATTTGTGAATACAATCTTTCTTCAAATCATGACGTATGAATTTTCAAGAAAGGCGACTAATTTTACTATTCCAATGGTGGTTGTTAGGAAAAAGAGTCATATGTCTGATAGAAACGGACACTCAAAAATGTTGTTGTACCTGAGTTGGATCCTCTGCATAACTATTGAAGAATCTGACACACACCCGTCAATATTTATAAAGAGTTCAGGCAACATAGGTTCAGTTTAGACGAAAGGCTTTATGATAACAAATTATATGACATGTAATTATCATTATATATGCGTGCAAGACTTTAATTACCTCCTCACTATGTTTCATATCACATATGTCTGATGTGGAGCTACTTCTAGTCTTAGGTGGAACATATTATCTGTGTTGGATCCTCAAAACAAGCATAACTTTTGAAGAATCTAACACACATCAATATTTTTTAAAGAGTCAAAGTAACATATAGTTTCTATTTAGACCAAACCTTTTAATGATAACAAGTAACATGACATGCAATTTTATATGTACAAGACATTACCTCCTCATTACGTTCCATAGCGATGTTGAAATTCTTTTCCTTCTCAGGCTTACTGATTTTAAGTCGATGAATGTTAGGTGATAACTTGTTGCCCAAATAGGTCTCAGCAGCTTCATAAATTTCATTATTAACAAGACCATCAAATTCGTCAATTACCATTGTTAGCTGATTTGAGAACTTGGTGAACATTTTTCTAAGTCCAAAGAAGAGATATTCATGGATTTCCTGAGGGATGTAGTCATGGAATATCGAACGAACCAACATGGTTGTCGCAGCAACAGAGCCTATTGTCGATAATACAGTCTTGGCTAAGGCCATTTTCGATTCCGCTGATGAAGATGACATATTTTTAAGGGTTCTTTTGGCTAGTAGATGTTAGTGTTATGCACCAAATGTGTGGAAAAAATAATATTAACCAATATATTGATGCAATTGCATTTGAGGAAAATGGTAAATTTATAGCAAAATCATGTGAAGAAAAGAAATAAAAAATAGAGTGAGAAATTGGCCAAAAGAAAGTTGGAAAAAATTGCACCAAGACTAACAATAGTGGTAGTTGGTATTGACTATGTAGACTTTGAAACTTTAATACAATTTCCTTATAGTTTACGTCTTTCTTCGCCAATATTTGATAGTCTAAAACACCTTTCGCTAAAATATTATATTATATATATAAGTTAAATATTATTTTTATGTGCTCTAGTATATTTCTAACACTCTTAACGATTTCTTTTACTTTTACCACTATCATCATAACATGTTCCTATTTTTCCAATCCATTAAAGGTAATATAGGGAAAAATGCAAAGTCAACATGAACATAAGTTATTGGAAAATAAGCAATTAAATACTACTATATGGTATTTATTTTTCTCCGACTTGACTCTAAGTTGAATATTGTGTCTCTTTGAAATGTAAATAGGGGTGTTAATTAAGTTGATGAATCTATTCTATTTTAACGCGTTTGAACGAAGAAAATTAATTTCTACAATTTATCAGTGTATTCGTGTATATATAAATTACATGTATTTGGTATAAAAAAATTGATACAAAATATTAGCAATATTCCAACATGAATTTGATTATTTTGTCATTATCACATAACCCAAAAACTTCTAATGAATGAATTATTCACGAAATAAGAAATCATTAGTTCTTTAATCAACATTAAGAGTCTGTTTGGTATGAGGGAAAATGTTTTCCTAAAAAAAAAATTTTGCCTAGAAAATGTTTTCGTGGAAAACAAGTAGATTTTGAACTTATTTTCTCATATTTGGTTGGTGAATAGAAAATATTTTTCGAAAATGATTTTTAATATTTGATTATGAATGAAATTTTTTTTATTAGAGTATAAAATAATTTTTGAAATTGAAAATACTTTTTTTAAAAAAATTAATTTTTTAGGGGGTGTAGGTGGGAGGGCGAGGGTAGGGGTGAAAAAAATAAATTTGAAGTTAAAAATATTTTTAAAAAGAAAATTTTAATTTTTTTGGGGTGGAGGGCGTGGGCTGGTAGGGAGTGGTAGGTGAAAAAAAAATAATTTGAAGTTGAAAATATTTTTAAGAACAAACGTAAAATTTATTTTGGGAGGTTGGGGGGGGGGGGTTGAGGGTAGGGAAGTAAACATGAAATTTTGAAGTTGAAAATATGGTGAAAAATAAAATTTTGAAGTTGAAAATGTTGATAGCCAAATTTTTTACCTCCCCGATAAATTAGCTAGCGGGCTTCCTAATTCCTAAACGATTTAAAATAATTAGATTTTATAAAGTTTTAAAATATTTTACGTTATGTTAAATTAATTTCATAATATATTTTTATAATTACGTACATAATTAGCTCATTTATAAATACTAGAAAATCATCTCAAAGAGTTTAGTTCCCGGCAAGTGTTGGGTGTAATTAGTTTAGGAATTATTATCGTTTACCCTTTTGAATTATATTTTATAATTACCTTTTGAATTTTATTTTATAATTATGTTAATTATTTAAATTAGGTATATAGCATTTTATATAGTCATATTCTCAAGTTATGGCATAAGAGTTTGATTTTCATTCTATAACATTTAATATATCAAGTTATAGCATTTTTTTAAAAAGAAAATAATGTTAATTTTAATTTTGAAAAATTAGATAGTAAAGAAAAAAGGATTAATTTAAAATTAGATAATGTGCGTGAAATTAGTTATTATTATTAAGTGATAACTAATATGCACATGGATTTTTGAAAATATTTTAATAATAGATAGACACCATAAATGTCTCAATTTGTTTTAAATGCTAACAAGTTATGATTTTTATCCTTAAAAAACTCTAATCTGTTATCTTTTTTCCATAAACATCCATTGTTTGATTTTTTTTCCAGAAAGTGAGGATTATTCTTATATTTGAATATTGATATATTTTTTCGTTTTTTTTTTGAAAAATAATTAAAATTGAAGGTTGAAAACGTTTAGATTTGATTTGATGAAGAAAATTGTGTCAATTTTAATTAAACATGGTGGCAAATGAAATTCAACAGGTTAGTTTTTATTTATGATTTGTTATGTTTTAATTATAAATTATTGGTTGTAATTATATATATTTTTTTGTTGTCGTGTATGGAATGTTTCATTTTTTTTATTTCTGTTATATTGCAGATGTTGATTTGATGTATTTTTTTGTGATAATAAATATTACGTAATAGTAATTTTCTTTTGATGTGTAATTAAAATGAAGTTTGGTGTGATAATTGATTACTGGATAAAATACAAAAATTTACCAATTTTGAATCAATTTGCAATTTTTATTATGAAACAATTATGAACAAAATTTGACAATTTGTATTGATATTGTTTGAACATTATATGAAATGTAAATTTTTGGTAAAAGTTATTCCATATTATATTTAAATTGTCAGATGTTAAAATTTTGTATATTGGTGAAATATGAATACTGTATTATTTATGTATGTAATGTATCAATATATTGTATGAAATATGTATGAGCGCCCATTTTTTTTATTGTATATATCAGTGATTGATTTGTTATATATATATATGAATTCTGTATAAAGGTTGGATTAATTGTGTATACAATTTTTATTAAACTGTGTAAATTGTGTATGAAAAGTGCATTTTAGATTGTATGTAGCAGTGAATTGTATAGTATTTGTGTATGAATTGTTTTTTCATACTTGATATGTTTCATATGTTTGAATTGTGTATAAACATTGTATTAAATGTGTATTAAATTGGATTTTTTTTGTATATATCAGTGAATTATATTTAAACTGTGTATGAATTTTGTATGTATTATGTGATGCACTAAATGTAATTTTAATGTTGTGAACACAGGAAAATACGTCGACTTTGAGATGGAAGGCATCCTATATGATACTTCTACTCTTTATATTGGTTTAGTTAGTGCTATAGTATCTCAACTTAATATAGAAGAAAATATAAATTTTGTTGAGATAAAATGTATTATAGCCTCAAGAATTTTAGAGATGCTTATGCCATTCCTGTCGAGCCTATCCCGTGCAAGAGTACATGAGATATACCAAGTTATATTTCAGAGCCTAAAATGATGTCACCCGGTCCAAAAAGATCAGCGAGAAGACCCAAATTTGAACGCTGGAAGGGGTTCGCTGATGTGAAATTCAAGAGGACAAAAAACACATGCAGTAGATGCCATCAAGTTGGACACAATAGGAAGACATGTTCAAATTATCCTGTACAAAAACAATGATTTCCTACTGTTACATCTATGTTTTTGAGTATTTACATTGTTATAACATTATTTTTTTATTGAATCATATTACTTTTCATACAAATGTCATACATTGTATATACAACTGCTCATATATTAACATTCGTTATCATTAATAAGTCATATAATCATATAGTATGCATACAATTATTGCATAATGAATGAGGACTATATACAAAATCTATACATTTATACAAGCAATAGTTGCATATAAAAATAATGTATATTTATGTTCTACATTTTTCATACAGTATTCATACCAGTAATATAAGTAACATTTGTTTCTGTTTGTATTTGAAAGTATACAGTATTCATATAGTATTCATACAAAATAAATTTATGCAAAAGTCATACACAATTATTAAGGTATAATTATATATTTATTCATATTGTCATGTTGAATCATATGTCAGTACTATTTCATATATTTTTCATACATTATGCATATAAGAATTTAATATTACATATTGAAAAGTGCAATTTATACAAATATCATACACATTTAACATTATATAAAATATATAGTGAAGCAGACTATCATTTATATAATTTTTTTTTAAAAAAATAGTATTGTCTATGTTCTATATATCAAATTATAATATGACATTCATAATTCATATAATGTTTATACATGATTCATACATTGTTTCTATATTCTTTTGTTGCGTTCAAAATTTATACAAAGTGATACACATTTTTTAATTAATAATAATCAGTAATAATTTATATAAAACCATTAGTATTCATAATAAAAACCTGGAAAATTACATAAATTGTTCATAAGTTAAAAAAAACAAGTCATTCAAAAAAATGTACCTTGTGCCATGAAGATTTTTACTTCCTGTTACGGAATTTTGGAGTAGGATAATTGGTGGTGTCCATAACTTGTTCTTTATGAGTTCGAGGTCCACCCTTCTTGCTAGCAACTGTTCCTGTAACTTCACTTTCACTTATTGCGCCTTCATCATTCTTTGATTTTGCATAATGTCAAAGTAATGTACCATATCTTTGACGATGATACTTTGAATCAATATCAATATGTGATATATTAAAAACACCATTGCTCATGTATTCGGAAAGAGAGATGTGTATAGACCACAATCACTGTAAAAAAATTGAAATAATAAAAATTTTGTAATGACTATAAAGCAAATTTAATTTAAGATGAAAAAAAAATAATGTAACAAGTATACATACTTTGAACTTTCTTCTTGTTGAGGAACATGTGTAACATTCTTGATACTGAGAGGTTCAGAATGAGACTTTTGTTGATAATAAGGGAGATTATTCACATACAAATCAAGCCTTTTTCCATAAAACCCTGTGCTCATTAGAATAAAGGAATCATGGTTGCAAGCTTATCAACAACTTCTGTAACTTTTCTTGAATTAACATATCCTCCCATCATCGAATCATAGACATATAGACATCTACGTTTGATCCGGAATACATCAAGGAACCAATGGAATTTATCGTTGATGCTGACTGGGATGATTACTTCGTCAACCCTATCCCACGGAACTTCGATCTTGCTTCATCATTCAACCTTCTACTTTTTCGTGGGGTTTCATTGCCTCTCTTCGACATTATATCATTTTTTGAGTGCAAAAATGGAAGATTTGAGTGCAAAAGTGGAAGAATTGTGAAGAAGAATGTTAAAAGTGAAAGTTTTTTGAGCCAAATTTGGTGAAGATTAAATGTTAGGCGTGCAAAAAGAAAATTTTGTGAGGATTTGAGGAAGAACAATATATTTGGGGAATATAATTTTTTTTAAATAACATGTGACAGTTTTAAAAAGAAAACTGTTATTATTTTAGATATTGATGGGTAGTTATTAATTATGGAATGATAAAAGGAAAATTTAGCTAACTAGTCAAAAAAACCAACTTATTTAGTGATAATATCAATACTTTAATAATTTTAGTAAACATGTCAAAAATGTCATTATTTTAAAAATAAATAATTATTATGATATTATTAATATTTTCTCTCTCATTATTTACAGTTTTTTCTTTCTCTCTCATAGATTACACATTTTCCTATATTTATGTAATTGGATAAATATTAATGTCATTTGAATTTTTTTCTTTCTTTTCTTAAGTTTATCAATTTCTCTTTCTTACTTTCTTCCGAACCAAATTTCCAGTTTTTTCTCTCATTTCTTATTCTTCTTTTAATTTTTCTCTCTAACATTCTTCCAAATCAATTCCAAAGATTTTCGATTCAATATATTAATATTTTCTACTATTCTCATTTAATTTCGTTGCAAGATTTGATTTGAAGATTAACATTGATTTGGGTATAATGTTTTTCAGATTCCTTATTTATTTACTTACTGATTTTAGTGTTTTTTTTTTAATTTTGTTGTTGTCCTTAAAATATTTTTTAGGGTTTGAGATTACATAATTTTCTTTTCAATTGACGTTTTCAAGAGAGTTACTAGAGTTATTAGACAAAATACTCAAAATTCTTTCGATTTTCCATCATTTTTTTTCACTAAAAAATTAAACAACAATGTAGGTTCCGCTTCTAAGGAGGATATACGACGGAGAAAAATGACTGAATCCGTCGATGTGCAAAATCCCACACAAATTCATAACCATGAAGTTGAAGAAGACCAATTTGTTGAAGAAGAGGTTTTTTTTTTTTTTTACATGATCTGTGTCATGCATGTTAGTTTAATTTGTTTAGTAATTTTTAAGATTAAAAAAAATTCATGTTACAATGCGTTTGAAAGTGTATATAGAATTTTTATCGTGTTATAGTTAGTATTTATTTTTATATTTCATATATTTATTGTATTTTGTGTTCTATTTTTTTTTTTGTGTTAGTTATGTCAATATAACACATTATATGAGTTTGATTGTGTATATTTAATAGTTTTGATGTTTTTTGTATTCATAGATTTGGAAGTGTATATTGAATTTTGTTGTTGTTTTACATGACGTATGTATTTTTGTATTTCATTATTTTATTGTATTTTATATCCATAGATTTGGAATCGTATTTCATATATTTAATTCATTTTGTATTATGTTTTTTTATAGTTATGTCAATGTACCACAATTAATATTTATTTTTGTATTTCATAGTTTTATTGTTTTTTGTATTCATAAATTTGAAAGTATATATTGAATTTTGATACTATTTTAGTTAGTATGTATTTTTACAATTAACAGTTGTATTCATTCAAAAATTATGTTGCATTGTTTCTGAATTTGACATTTTTTTCTAATTTGTATTTATTCTAAAGGTGTGTCAACTAGTTATGTATTTTATTTAAAAATGAGTACACCAAATATTCAATTATTTCTTTTCAATTTTATATTTCATTCACTTTTTCATCATACTATTTTTTTCTATTTTATATATTATTATACCAAATTCTAAATAAAAACTAGAATAAATAGAAATACAAATAAAATACATATTGAAATGAATACATACAAGATTTTTGATGAAAAATTAACTATATAGGGAAAAAAATATATGAAAATACAAATATATTTCTTAAATGACTATATAGATAAATTCGGCATACCTATTGGAATGAATACAAACTAATAAAAAACTATAATAAATATAAATAGAATATATTGTGAAATGAATATAATTTTAAAAAGGTAAAAATTCTGGAGAAAAAAAAGAATAATTTGAATTTTATTTGAAAATGTAACTGATGAGAAAATTAAGGATCCTTATTTTTTTGAAATATTCTCTTCCTTGATTTTCTCCCTTTTGTTATTAAATAATTATACTCTTTAAATAAAAACAAATAATAAAAATATAAATAAGATACATAACAAACTAAAATTTGACATTTTTACTAAATATTAAAAGTGTTGCTAATGAGCCCCCTTAAATGCTAAAATATTGACATTTTGAAAAATTTCCCATGATAAAATCCCTATTAATTTTTTTTAAAAAGGTAACTATATAATATTTAATTTAATTTACACTAGTTAAAGAGTTTTGTTCAAGAAAGGTAACTTAAAATAATTAATTTAATTAAATACATTGGTTTCAAAAAGGTAACTGAATAATAAATGCAATTATTTAAATAAGTTAATTATTATTTAAAAAGATTAATGAGAATAATATATTTTTTCTTGATATGCTATAACTTGATAATAATATGTTATAAGTAGTTTATTATTAAAAAGTATGTTTATAACTTGATATTTATCATCTTAAATGTGTAAGTAGTGTTATTTTTATTTATTTTATTTCGTTAAAAGTTATGAAGCTTATCTGATTAATTTATGATAATGCATTCTTTATCTAATTACCCAAGTTCATTAATTTATTTGGTCCAACAGATTTTGGGCCCCTTTAACGTCCAAAAGATCAAAGGCCCAAATTTTAATTTACCAACCAAATTCCTATCCTTCTCAACCAAACATTTTAATCCCAGAACATTATTACTCATTTATCTTGTTATTGCTATGAGTAAATTTGTTGGGTATTCTTATATGCTTGTTGTTTCAAATGTTGGATTATCTTTATGCATTTATTCTGCTTGTTCCATGTCGTTAGTAGTCGGGTCATGTTTTTGCTTTCGGTTTCCATTCGGGTTAATATGTCTTGCCTTCATCTCAAATATGTATCAGCATGTCTTCACGCCTCCTTGGTTTGATAATCGATATTCAAAGGCTCTGCATCTTGTTATGTTGAGTTGGTGTTTTTTTTATTATTTTATTTTCATTATTATATCAATTTTCTTTATCACGTGAAATATTTTAGTATATGTATATGAACAGTTATTTGCTTTCATGCAATATGTCTCCATGTGGATTATTTCATTTTGATTATATGCTATATTTATTTAATTTTAGTTGTTTTATTATTATTATTATTATTATTATTTATTATTCTGTCTTGTATTTTGTCGAATCGGATGAGATACTAGTTTCTCTTTCTTAATCGCATGTAAAACTCCCCTCGAGTCCATTGTGGACTGCCTTGGCCCTCTCTCCCACTTTAGTTTGAGTTGAGGACTCAATCCCTTCATCGAGTCAACTCAAAAATTGGCTTACAGATCTGAAATTTTATGAAGTAAGTTCTCATAAAATTCACAAAATTTCATAAAAGTCTCAAATCTTCATTTAAGTCACAACTTTTGATAAAAATTTGATAAATCTCGTAATTCTTTATTAAAATTATAATTTTCCATAAAAATCACATCTTTTAATGAAAGAGAAAGACTAGTTATGAAAATAATTAAATTTAAAAGTAAATTCTTACTTGCAGTAATACCACATAGACAAACCTAGGATTCTCTTTTATATAATAAATATATGATATGATTTAAAATCTTTTAACTATAGTTCACCAATATACCATTAGTGATTTGAATCCAATAATAACTATGCTTCAGTCTCGAACAAACTAAAAAGGTATAACATATATTCTGAACAATTCAAATGTGTTCTTAGTATTTTGCTTCTTTCAGAATATGAGGCAAGTAAGAGTCAATGACAAACTCATAATCTTTCGCTCGAAAAGTGAGATTAAACGACTTAACCTCAGATTTGTATTGAAATCCACTTGAATTTATGGCCATCGTAAATATATTCCACCTCTTTATTATGTTCCAATGCGAGTTTGATCGAATTTTTCTCCTTCTCCGTCTTACTTGCGTTGATTTTACCATTGTTGGAAGGCAAATTGTTGCTCAAATATATCTCGACAGCTTTGTAAAGCTCATCTTTGACATGTCCATTAACTTCATAGATCACCAATGTGACTTTATTCGACAAGAACTTCTTGAGTTTAGAAAACAGAGCTCGGTTCTCATCGATTGTTTTAACGAGCACCACGAGCCCGTTGACTATTGTAATAACAAGGATTATCGAGTTTAAAATCTCCATGGATTTTAAGCTTAAGAAATAGAGTATGAATGAATTTTGTAAGGTTGAATTTTTTATTTATAGAAAAAAAACAGAGTATGATTGACTTTGTCAAACAGTGTGGAGGGAGAAATTGGAACAATGAAGGAAATTGTTGAGGGTCACTCAATTATTAAAGTCATGTTTTTTTTTTTTTAAAGGAGAAATGGTCGAATATATTATTGAGCTTTGGAAAAAAGAGTTTATTTATATCGCTTATCTATGTTATCTTGGTTTGAGAAAGGAATATTCATGTTATTATTTGATAATTGAAATCATAATTATCCACCTGTAAAAAATAATTTAATTAATGATGTGATTGAATCATAATTAACTACGTGTAAAAAATTGATTTCACAAAAAGAAAAATATTTTTAATTCATAAATAATGCATTGATGAGTTTATTCTCAAACAGAAAGAAAAAAATGAGTGAACTTTTTAAGACATAGATAAATCGATTTTTAAAGTTCGATAACATTTTTAACTCTTTTTCCTTTTTATTTAAAAGAAAGTCAACAAACTTTTCTTATATCAATTCAAAAGTCACCTATTAGAAAATTGTCAACAATATATGATGAGAAATTTTACTTAATTCTATTTTTCTTAATCAACTCATATACCATAATATAATTTAAACGGAAAAGAATCAAAATGACACCTGAATTATGTGAAATATATCATTTATACCCTTTGTTACATTTTGGGATAAAAAATGCCTATGTTGTCATCCTAAGGGACCACAAATAGTCTTAAGAGTTAACACCTCATATTTTTATTGACTTGACAAACTATGTGAGACTAATCCTTCTAGCTAAGTATTGCCAACCAATATTCACTATAAAAGAATTAAACCTTTAGCGGCGACAATAGACGCCGCAAAAGCCCAAAAAATCGTTTCTAAAAGTTTTTAAGATTAAATTCTAATTTTGAGTTTTTTATTCATTGTTTTTTTAAGTAGGAGTTTGAAGACACTGTGTGTTTTATTTTCATGTATATATAAATGTATAACATGTATAATGATGCATTATATAGTAGGAGATGTGAATGAGAAGCAATTTTCATAATTTTCGTAATAATAGTGGGTGTTTTTAATATTGATATTGCAAGTTATTTATTTTAGAAAATTAGGTTGTAATAGAAAATTAATTATCATATAATATTTGTTGAAAAAAATAGGTTTTACTAATGAATGGTTGTTGGAGCCTTAGTTGTCATTAAAAATCACTCATAACCTTTAGTGACTGGATATTGTGATAACTTTATCGCCACTAAAGGTCAAGTTCTTTTGTACTGAATCTTAGTTGGCAATATTTAGGTGGAGGATTATCCCACGTGGCATGCCACGTCACTGAAAAATTGGGGTATTAACTCTTGAGGGTATTTGTTGTCTCCTAGAATAAAGGCGAAAGTATTTTTGATCCCAAATATAATGGATAATATAAATGATCTATTTCATACACTTCAGGAGCAATTTTGATCCTAATCCGTAATTTAAATAAACTATTAGAACCGGTCAAACTCATAACTCGAATTGATCCTATATAGTTTGTAATGATGAAGAATATTATTTTGGTTGATAAAATTCATTAAGTATGTTTGTGTGGAACAACAAAGAGTCTATTAACTCTATTTACATCGAAAAACTTTTTTTTATTCTGTGATTATTAGAAATTATTTTTTTTATTTCAATTTGTTTATCTTGATTTGAAGTACGACGGCTAAACTGACTAGCTAAACTGACTAATGTTTAAACTAATATAGGCAAAATTGAGGGATCGTCTTATTATTAACAAAATATGACTTTGAGTCTGATAAATAGTTTCAATAGTATGGTGACCTTTTGCGTGATAAAGTCAAACTTGCGATAGTTACTCTATTGCAATTTAAATATTCACATAGTTTTTGAATTTCGAAAAAATATGTAAATCTCGATGGAGGAAGTAATAAGTTCTTAATTCTCATATTTTTATTCTACTTTTAATGATATATGTTGGTAGAGTACACCAATAATCCTTTGTATATACATGTACACTAATTTAAATATTCATGCACGTAGTTTGAAATTCGAAAAAATATGTAAATCTCGATGGAGGAACTATGACATGTTCTCATTGAATATTTGAATACGTGATTAATGTTATATTAGATATTTTTGACTTAGATTTTGAAAAAGTTTTGGCGCGTGTTCTCAAGCTCTTGTTATATATACGTAGATAAGTTAACCATATAAAATATGTTATCTCCATTAATTATATTTATATACATTACAAGTTTTAGATTTTGCAACTTATTACGGCTAATATGTGTCACAACCCTTTTCCGATCGGAATGATTTTTTTCAATTTAAATGACGATATTGATAAGTGATTATTTTATTTTTTTAGAGTCGCTACTTGAAATTGAGTTATGGTGTTTTAAGATGCTTTTTCTTTTTAATCCCTAACCAAAAGGAAATGACTCTTTATTATGGTATGCATACTAGAAATTCGAGGAAGAAATTATGTTGACCAAGGAGAAAGTATTAGACATCCCTCGAGTCCCTGGTTCTAGTACGATCTCTTTTATTGACTTGTACTTATCTTAAATTATTTTGGATATATGGTTACTTGCTACAGTTTGTTTGCAATATTTTATTGTTGAACTTTTATTTGGTCTCAACCTAGATGTGTAATCACATTCTTGGTCTTCACATTTAGAGACATAACTGTCTTCTTTGCATCACACTTTATAATCTTATTTTTTATAAGTATATGTTTTAAATTAATAATAGTTAATTATATTATTGGACAGGGTGTGTCACCACATCCTTGAGTTTATTTTTTATTGTCTCAAAAAAATGCGCAACCGCATTCTTAATTGAAACGAATATTTTCAATATATCTAGAAGTTTAAGAGAGAATATTTGTTCCTTATAAAAAATAATAATCAAATTCATAAAACTAATCTAAACTTTTAGGGTGCATGATAAAATTTTAGATCAATATTACATCTTTTTATTTTTATTTACTCTTAAAGTTATCGTTAAAATTAAGCATTACATAGATAACAATTTCTTACTAATCTAACAAAACAATGATGAATTACTAAAACAAATCTCTTTTTGTCAAAATAAAAGCAACAATAATATTTTAGCCTAATAATCTCCTTTTTTTTATCCTTATTGGCACGTAAGTTAAAACAAGAACACAACCACAACTTGTTCATTTTTAAGAAATAACCACTAACAAATAAAAACAAATAAATTAAGATAACCACCAATTAAAACTATCTCAATTCATTAAATAGAGATATGCTTAACCCTTAATTCAATATTCAATCAAATTATGAATAAAAAAAAGGAAAATTTGTTATAAAATTACATCAAATTTCATAAATAAATAAATAAAGAGATAAGATAAAATTGAATATTACAAAATTTTAATAGAAGCTCGATTAGAACACTCACAGTTTTTTTGTAAGTTGTTTATGATGGTGTATGTATTTGTGTTAATATGAAAAGAATGAGTAAGAAAGAAAAGATGTGAATGAATAAAATCTTAACCCAAGTTCGATACAAAACACTCACATTTGTTTTCTGGGTTGTGCCCTCTGTATTGAATGTGTGTGTAAAAAATGAGTGAGAAGTGAATATGTATTGTTTTCTGTATTGTATTGTATTGTATTATATTGTATTGTATTGTATTGTATTGTGTAGTATGTAAATAATGTGTAGAGGAGTAAGTGGGGTGAGTGTAGGTTGTGGGGGGTGATGTGGGGTTGTGAGTGAGAATAATGGTAAGATTTTTTTTTAAAAATTAAATATAATAAGTATAAAAATGTTAACTAATAAAAATACAAGAACAAATGTATAACTATTCTAAAATATAATTAAGAAATATTACCTTATTATTAAATTTAAGAAAATACTTTTTTTTTTGTAACTTTTCATTTTTTTTTTAAAAAATAAAGCTTACCTTGAAAAGTGATTTCATTTTTCTTGTTTTCAAATCTTTTAAAATAAATTTAATAAAATAAGATAAAAGTAAAACAATATTTAATTTAAAATTTTAAAATATTTATACTCTAAAAATGATGAATTTTTTTAGATTCAGTTAAAAATTATGTCTCTACAATATGTATAATTAAAGGAGGAAACATATTTACGATAATAAAAATATTTTACCATATATTTAGGTAATCAATAAAAAAGAGTGTAGTCGATTGTTTATATGAAATTTACCGTAAAATTAAGAAATTATCGATATATTCTGTTATGATAATGATATGTACAAGACCATAAAATTTTAAAAGATAATTTCTAATATATTATACACATATTTAATTTAAAATCACTAAATTATAAAATCTCGTTTTATCAAATTTATATAGATGCATTAAAACGGAAAGAATTTTTTCTGTTTTACCCTTTTTCTTGAAGTCTATCTTTTTTTTTAAAAAAAATAAAATAATTTGAACTAATAAATTTAATATTCAAAGTAGAAATACTTATCTTTAGAACAAGTCCATATTCTCGAAAAAAAATGTTGATTTTGAACATGAGACTTAGTTATGTCCACATATTTTTCATCACCTATCAACTTCTTTTCAATTACTCCGTTAGTTAAATGTACTCGTCCCATATTTATTATTTTATTCTGCAAATAAGTAAAAAAAAAGTTTTTGTAATTAAAGTGAAAAAATGATATTTAAAATTGAAATTGTATTTGGCAATGAAATAAACTAGAGTTGTTTTTAAATTTTTGTTAGTAATTTATAGTAAAAAAAGTAAAAACAACTTTAATTTGTAGAAAAAAAAATTAAAAAAAAGGAAAACAATTTTTTTTTCCAGAGTTCTGTGGCTCCGAAATTGAACTCTTGAAAAAAGTGAAAATAATTTCATAACCAAGTGAAATGTGTTTGAATTGACTTCTTTGTACATTTTTAGTTTTACAAAAAAAAAAAAACTTCATATGTTATCCAAATATTTCTAAAATAAAATAGCTTTAAAATGAGAAGTCACTAAAAATAAATTGTTTCAAACCACCACTAGAAGTGGAGTTCATTGATTAGAAGAAGTAAAGTGAGGACAAATGGGATTAAATAAAATGAGGGGAGTTGAGGCTACAAGAAGAAAGAGAGCAAAAGCTTATTTTAGAGGTTTAAGTAATATACACCATAACTTTTATATTATCAGATTATGTAAAGATATTTTTAATTTTAATCCCTAAGTACCTTCAGCCTATGTCCAATTAAGTAACAGATATTGTCATGTAGGTTAAAAAGTGATAAATAATTAAGTAAAAAAATAAGTTGAGGGTGGAGCGGGGGGAGGGGTAATAGGACCTTAGTAGAAGTTAGGTGTGTTTCGGAGATTTTGAACATAGGCTGGAAGAATTTTGACATTATCCCTTAAGTCTTTTAAAAATGCATGATTTGTAATCCTAAAAAGTAAAAACAAATTACTCGTTATAACAAAGAAGTAAAAGTGATCGATATTTTAACTTAACATACATAACTTGTAATCATAAAACAAATTACTTACTACGACAAGTAAAAGTAAACGATTTTAACAACGTAATAATCATAATTTAAGTTTCGATTACAAAAGAGTGAGAATGTACGTATCACGATTTTATTGATTAAAATTTTATTTGATGTTCCGATTTTGAAAAAAAGTGTGCACCAAAATACCAGACCAAAATATTTTGATTTGATTTTTTTAAAAACTTGGGTTCGATTTAGTTTGGTGTTTTGAAAACAATTGTTTGATGCAAGCAAATAAAAAATAAAATGAGAAAAATTGTCAAAACGTTTAACTAAACATAAAAGTCGAAAACTCGCAATAATGAATAAACATATTATAATTAAAGTTTCCAACAAAGAGCTAAAGGAGTTTTTTTCTAAATCCAATTTTTTGTTTCCAACACACTCTTTGTAATAGCGGCCAACAACAACACTTTGAAACTTAAAAGTTAAAACAATACAAAGTCACAAATCCCTTAATATTCAACTTCAAATAAAAAACAATAAGAGTCTCAACTCAAACACAAGTCACCAAAAATATAATTAATAAAATTAAAAATGTTATTATAAATTTAGTAAATAAAAATTTTGGTTAACGGTGCACCAATTTTTTTGATCCTTACATTGAAAAACTGAATTAGTTTGGTTATGTTCAATTTCGGTATATATGTCCACCCCTAAATGTAAGGGTGATGGACCTGTTGGATTGAAATTGAAAATATTAAAACGGGATTAAAACTACCCTTGTCGTCTATGTTTTGGCCCACAAATATCCTTATGTGAGAGAAAATAGTGCAAAATACTATTTTAATGGATATTTAGGATCTCTCTTGTTCATAGTATTAAGACTCTTATTAGGATGTGTAAGTATATTTTTACATGATTTTCTATATATATATAGATAAACAAAGGCAGGCTCGTTGATTTGCTTCTGCTATTCACAAATATATTCTCATGGTATCAGATAGCCAAAAATCCATCTAATTAATTCAATGTCAAGCAAATAGTTGATTCTCTAGCATCAATTAATTCACCCGTCCCTTCTCAGGATTTCATTGATCATGTTTTACTCAGTCTTGAAAAAGAGTATGACACCTTGGTTGGCATCATTACACATTTTCCTGGTCAATTATCGCTTGAAGAGCTTCGCACTTCATGAGCAAATGAGCAAATTATACATCATGCATTTGTTGCACATTCTGTTTCTAAAACTACTCAAGACTCTTGACTCTCAATTTGGTTCTGGTCATGGTCGAGGTCGATCTTCTTTCAAAAGTCGTGATTGTGGTGGCAAAGGTTGTGGATTTGGTGGTCGTGGGCTGCAACCACAAATCAACTCTAGCAACCATAATACTTGCATTAGTGCAGCTGGACAACCACCGTTAGGTAATGGTGGTACTTACCCTGTCTCCTACAATTCATATTTTGTAGGTACTAATGCACCTTCCAGGGGTGTGCTTGGTTCTCATCCATCAACTATAATTTTTCAAATTTGTGGATCTCTCGGCCATACTGCTCTACAATGCACTAATATGTTTAATAATGCTTTTGCATTAAACTCCATTACTGACCATAATCATGTTTGATTTGGTTGGGGTTACTCAATATTAGTCATACTTGATATATCCAACTTCACTTAAAGATAATACTCTAATACATTTATGAGAAGAGAGAAAAATGAGTTTATTTTTTTGAAAGACAATTTGGTAACTTCATTATTTCTTAAACTCTGTGCCCGGTCAAATATTGCCACATAAAATGGGACGGAGGGAGTAACTTAATTTCAATCAAAAAGTTATGTAAGGATAGTATTGTGTTGTTAATTTTGACTTGTATTCTGTTTCTATTAAGGAAAAAGCCTTGGGTCAAACTCTCATTCAGGAATCCAGTAAAGGCGATGTATACCCTCTTTCCTCTAAGTCTACATTTTCTCTTTCTCAATCTTTATAAGTCATCATTTTACCTTCTCAATCTTTAGTTCCTCTACGACAATCAGGAGACGTATGATATCGTTGTTTGGATCACTATAGAGCTCGAGTCATAGAGAAAATAATTCCATTCGTTTGCTCAATCTTTTTTAGAATAATTGTACGTGTTTTTTATCGCTTAGGAAAAAACACATCGGTTGTCATTTCATTTAGTTGAACATTGTAGCTCTTTTATTTTAGAGATTGTTCATTCAGATGTTTGGCAGTCACCGGTTCTATCTTATTTAGGATATCTATACTATGTTATTTTTATTGATGATTTTCCCAAGTTTACATGTCTTCATCCCATAAAACATAAATATGAAGTTTTTATGCATGTTTGTGCCTTTCAAAAACTAGTGAAAAATAGCTTGAACACTAAAATCAAAAGCTTTGAAAGTGATGTGGCTGGGGGTGTTGGGTTTTATTTGCCCTAAATTTCTAACCATAAATAGGTTTTCCTTTTAGAAAAAAAGTTTTGAATTGACTAATACTTTTTCTGGTACGAAATGGTTTAGGATTCTATAATTAGAGGAATGTTCCTTTTAACTTAATCAACATTCACAATGTAGTCTTAAAGGCTTTGAGAGTTTTTGGTTAAGGGGAGAAATTGTGGGTCACAAGCTTGATACGTTATTTCTTGTGTGAACCACCCATGTATTCTGAGTGAATTTGGTTGAAGTTGTTTCCCTCTGTATTTTGTACTCTCATATTTATAGTGGATTGCTAATCTCCTTTGTGGACGTAGGTCGATTGACTGAACCAAGTTAAATTGTGTCTTTTGATATATTTCTCGTTTGTCTTCTTACTCGTGATCTTTCGAGATTTGCTTTGCTAGCTTTCACATTTACACGTACTTATTTTTTGTCATAACTAGTGATATCAGAGCTAGATTCAATGATGGAGGTTTAGTGGTTCGATAATCGATGATTGAACCAGGTTAGAAGGAGGTGTTCATCTTGACGGGTGTAGTTCTAGCTGCAACCTTTTTAATAGTAATGAAGATTTTGTTGGAAAAATTGTTTCAGAGAGGTTCTCTGTGTTGAGACATATTGCAAAGGAGATTATGGAGAGGAGAAACAAGTTGTTGAAGATTAAGTCAAGAAGGTGGACAAAGTTATTTTGTCAGAAATTCAGGCGAAGGGGGAGATTTGTTGGGTTTTATTTGCCCTAAATTTCTTACCATAAATAGGTTTTCCTTTTAGGAAAAGGTTTTGGATTGACTAATCATTTTTTCTGGTAGGAAAAGGTTCAGGACTCTATAATTAGAGGAATGTTCCTTCTAACTTAATCATCATTCACAATGTAGTCTTAAAGACTTTGAGCGTTTTTGGTTAGGGGAGAAATTGTTGGTCACAAGCTTGATACGTTATCACTTGTGTGAACCTCCCATGTATTGTGAGTGAATTTGGTTGAGGGTGTTTCCCTCTGTATTTTGTACTCTCATATTTATAGTGGATTGCTCATCTCCTTTATGGACGTAGGTCGATTGACTGAACCACGTTAAATCTTTGTATTTTTTGGTATATTTCTTGTTATCTTCTTACTCGCGGTCTTTCGAGATTTGCATTGCTAGCTTCCGCATTACACCTGCTTATTTACGGTCCTAACAGGGGTTCAAAAACAAGGCTATGGTCTCACACTTTTCTAATTGTGGTATTATATTTAGTAAGTCATATCCTAACACTCCCAACAAAATGGGATTGCAGAAAGGAAGCATCGACATATCCTTGAGATGACGTGTACCATTCTCTCAAATGCCACAATACCATCCAAGTTTTGGGTTGATGACACCTTTTATGCAGTTTACATAATCAATAGGTTATCATTACCAGTTTTACGTGGAATTTCTCCATTTGAGAAACTTTTTCAAACTCCTCCAGATTATAATTTTCTCAAGGTGTTCGGTTGTGAATGTTTTCCATATGTATCTTTTCGAACTTCAAATAAACTTGACCCCCGTTCAGTTCGTTATGTTTTTTTGGCTATGCTTCTAATTATAAAGGATACAGTTGTTTGGAACCAAAAATAAGTCGTGTCTACATTAATTTTCATGTCACTTTTCATGAGTTAGTCTTTCCGTATTCTGAGTTATCTCATGACCATATATCTCCGTCTCTTTATTTTGAACCTCTTATATTCGTTTCACCTTTAAACTCACGTGTGTCACATACTTTCATTTTCCCTCTGTAAGTTTTCTAATAGATTAATCTCATTCTTCTACGTCTTCAGGTTCTTTAGACTCTTCTAATGATCCTGCGGTTCAGTCTCTTGATCCATCTTCCTCTATTGGGACGTCTCATGGCAAGTTGAATCCATATACGACTGCTTCTACTTCTTATTCATCCACTTTTACTATCATGAGACTTTTAGTCCTGTTTTCCATGCCAGAACTGTTCGCTTTGTCCTTTGTCTTGACATCTCTCTTTCATAATTAATTCGTCAATTAGATGTTAAAAATGCATTCTTATATGGTGTTATTTGTGAAGAGGGGTTCATGAAACATTCTAACTATCCTCATTGCATGGGCATACTAACCAAAGCTATTTACGGTTTGAACCAGGCTCTCCGTGCTTGGTTTCTATGTTTATTCATCACTATTCATCTGGAATTCTTATTTATTACTCTATGTTGATGATATTATCCTTACTTTAAGTCATGTTTCTCTAGTTGATGATCCCATTGAGTGTCTTTCACGTCAATTTTCCGTGAAAGATCTTGGTGATATCTATTACTTTCTTGGTGTCCATGCTACTCGTACATCTACTGACCTTCATCTATCTCAACAAAAATATGTATCTGATTTATTTCTTAAGTTTCATATGCACACTTGCAAGCCCATTCATACCCTTTTTGCTTCTCGAACTTCTCTTTCACTTGTGGATGGTGAGTTACTTTCAGATCCTACTGAATATTAGAGCTTGGTAGGTGCACTTCAATATTTAACTTTGACTCGTCCTAATATTGCTTATGCTTTAAGTGTTGTCTCTCAATTTATGCATGCTCTTCGCGTACCACTCATCTACTCTGTGAAGCGTATTTTTAGATACTTGCAAGGTACGATTACACATGGTCTTTTTATGAGCGCATCATCATCCACATCTACAATGGTGGCCTATTCTGATGTTGATTGGGTTGGTTGCCCAGATAGTCGGTGTTCCACTACTGGATCTGCAGTATTTTTGAGTTCTAATCTTATATCTTGGCTTGCGAAGAAGCAATCTACTGTCTCTACATCTTCTACTGAAGCGAAGTATAGAGTTATTGCCTGCACTGTTGATGATGAATCCCACTTGGATTCGACATGTTCTTTCTGAGCTTGGTGTATATCTTCGTGAACCAATTCGTGTAATGTGTGACAATGTTAGTTCTATGTATATGACTCGCAATCCAGTGTTTCATGGTCAGTCCAAACATATTGATGTGGATTTTTACTATGTTCGTGATGAAGTCGCTCAAGGAGATCTTTGGTGCGAATATGTGCCAACTCGCTTGCAGTTTGCTGATATTTTTCAATAGATCTATTTATTGATAGAAAGATATTTAGTTGACACAAATCCCGATAGTCCATGATGGAAAAAATTCCTTCATCTCAAAATGTTTTAAGGATATTTGTGATCCAAAACATAGACAACAAAGATAGTTTTGAGTGTAATTTTGATTATTTTCCGTACTTACTACAATAAATCCAAATCAGTCCAATTTTCAACTCACAATTTAAAAAGCAAAATTGCCAAACCATGATAAATTAATAACTATGCCTCAATCTCAAACAAACTTAAAAAAAAGGTATAATAGAAATTTTGAGTAATTTTTTACTAACATATTTTATGGCTTCTGTAGGCCATGAGAATTGCATATAACACAACCGAAGTATCATTTTCCCCTCAAATTTCACATTATAACACAATCGAAGTATCTTTTTCGCTCAAATTTCACATTTTAACTATCAATTATTCTCTCTTTCTACACGAACTATTATTAATTATGTATTAAAGCGCACTTCCACCTTGTTTGGTTGGTTGTTATTCATTGTATTGTAATTTTTAGCTAAATACAATGTTTGTGTTGATTGTTACTTAAATTTTATTGTATTGTATCCTCTAAATTTATTGATAGGTAACGGCGAAAACTCTCATCGCTCGTTACCTTAATATATTTTTTTTTTCATTTTTTCTTTTCTTATTACTTAATAATCTTACTTTATCCTTTACCCTATATTATCATTGCAACTCTACGTCTACCCTACTTTTCTAATGTGTTTATCATTCAAATTATTGATGTGTGACATTATATAACGATGGGGGAACTATACAATTTATCCAAATATTATTTTCATTAACACAATACAATACAATACAACACAACACAACACAAAACAACACAATACAATACAATACAATACAATACAATACAATACATCACAATACAATACAATACAGTACAATACAATACATCACAATACAATATAGTACAATACGATACTATGCCATACAATACAGTATAATACGATACAATACATTATGAAACAATACTTAACAACCATTCAAACATAGTGTTCAGCTATCAATTGTTTCCATTTTCTACTTGAACTTTCACCATCGTTCAAATAGAAAAAGGGCTCAACTAATAGTCGATAGTGATAATTTTAAGTAGGAAAAACAAAAAACTTATAGTTTATCATGTAGAAATTCGCAAGAAAGCGATAATTCAGATGTGTTTTTGATATTCCCTAATGTGAGGCAAGTAAGTTTGAAGGACATAATCATAGTCTTCTTCTCGAAAAACAAGGTTAAAGGACTTCACCTCAGATTGTAACCAAATCCATTTGAATTTATGGCCATCATAATAATCTCTAAACTTCTCATTATGTTCCAATGTGATTTTGATCGGATTCTTCTCATTCTCCGTCGTACTTACTCTGATTTTACATCTTTTGGGAGACATAATGTTGCTCAAATATATCTCAGCAGCTTCATAAAGTTCATCAGATTCGTTGATCACCATTATTACCTTAGTTGATAACACTCTCTTGAGTTCAGAGAAAAGATTTCGATTGTCATTGATTGTTTTCGCAAACACAACCAGTCCCGTGGCTATTGTAATAACAGTGGCTATTGAGTTTAAAATCTCCATCGATTTTATGATGAAGCAATTGAGTTCTTCTTCCTTTTGCAAGATTGAATTTGGTTTTTCTTATATAAGAAGAAAAAATAGATTATGATTGACTTTGTTATGTGAAGAAAAAATCAAAACAGTGTGGATGGAGAAATTGGAACAATCAAGGAAATTGCCGAGTGTTACTCATTTAAACTTTGTTAGAGTTGATATGTTCCTCGTTTTATAGTATATCGCGGTCCTCGACCGGCTCACTCGTGCTTTTCGAGGTGCTGTCTGTGCAGGGGCGGACCCAATAAAACACACGCGAGTGCTCGAGCACCCATTGATTTCCGAAATTTGTTGTATATATATATAGAAAATATTATTCATAAGTTATTATAATTTAAATGAGCACTCATAGAACAAAAGCAGCTGTGGGTGAGTTGGTTTAAATCTCTGCAATAAGAGGTGCGCGAAGCCATTGACCAGAGTTTTTCCAGCGAATTTTACACCTGAAAGTGAGCACCCACAATCTTTAAATCTTGAATCCGCCACTGTGTCTGTGACTCAGCATGGGAGACTTTGATGCAGAATTTGACATGGTCTTTAAGTAGAAACTTGGAAGGAATAAAATAATATACTTTGTATTTTGTTAAATAGTATTAATAGTTGGATGATTTCTGAGTGATAAAGTTTGAAATTGTAATACTTACTCTATTGCAATTTAATGTTCACATAGTTTAAATAAACAATGGAAGTTATTAGCTTTTTAATTATAATATTTTTTATTTTACTTTCAATGATGTATGTTGGTAAAATATATTGATAACGCTTTGAATATATTTTATACACTCAAATTACGATATATTCTAATTGAATATCTCAACACGTGATTAATATTGTATTAGATATTTATGGCTTAGATTTTAAAATATTTTTGTGGGTGTTCTCAAGCTCTTGCTATATATACGTAGATAAGCTAACCACATAAAATATGTTATCTCCTTTAATTAGATTCATTAATTTGAATTGAAACAATTTTAGATTTTTAGATTTAATAAGGCTAATATCGATAATTAAATGTGGTAACATATTTAAGTGTAACAAAAATATTTAAATGAGGTAACATATTTAATTGTAACAAAAGTATTCTACCCCAGACACACACACAATATTGTCATATCCTCTGTTACGGTAATGATATCATGATAGGTACAAGTTGACAAAATTTTAAAGATATTTCTAATATATTATACACATATTTTATTTAAAATCAATTATTTTAAAATTTCATACTCCTCAAATATGAAATCAAAGTTTGAGAATATGATAGTCATTAAAATTTTGGCAAATTTATACCATTTTTGTTTAAGAAAACGTTCATTCATGCCATTTCTGTTTGAGAAAACTCTCGTTCATGCCATTATTTGTTAGTGAAAAACACTTTTGATTTTAAAAATCATTTTTTACACGTAGTTATTTATGATTTGGTCACGTCATTGACTAAACAATTTTTTAAAAAGAAAAAAACTCAAATATGACATCAAACTTTGAGAAAATACTCATTTATGTCATTTGTTATAAATATGTCTCATTTATGTGATTTTAGTTAACAAATAATATGAACTTTTTTTTCAAACGAAAATGACATAGATGAACCAAAATTTTAGCGAATGACATAAATAAGTTTATTCGAAATTTCAATGACATATTTAAATTTTATCCCCTCTATCAAATCAATATACATGCAATAAAATGGAAAGAATTTTTTTTTTACCCTTTTCTAAAAGTTTCCATCTTTTTATTTTCTTGATAATTTCAACTCGAAATAAAAAATAAGACTACTTACCTTCTGAATAACTCCATCTCCTCAAAAAAAATATATATATATATATATATATATATATATATATATAAAGGAACAATGGAGGGAGTAATAGCTAAATTGACCATAGGTTGATTTTGATCATGAGATTTAGTCATGTTCACGCATTTTTCATCACCAATAAATGATGTTAATACATCATACAAGTCAGTCAACTTCTTTTCAATTACTCCGTCAAGTTAAATGTACTAGTTCATTTCTTTTACTCAATTTGATTGACGTTATAAATTTATTATTTTAATTTTTTTAATTTTACGTATCAAAAAATTTGTAAATAGATATTTAATTATATTCATTATGAAAATAGGAAAAACAAAAGGTTTTTATTTTTAATTAAAGTGGAAAAAATAACATTTAACAATTGAAGTTGTGTTTGGTCGTGAAATAAATAGAGTTGCTTTTGAATTTTTATAAATAATTTCAACTAAAAAAATCTAATTTCTGATTTACTTTTTTTAATAAAAAAAGGAAAAAAAAATTTATTCTGACCAACACTTTGATTGTTTGGTCATTAATGTATCCGGACCCTTTATTAATGTATCCGTTTGAGGAATTTCTGTAATTATAAACTTTAAAGAGATATATTGTAATTTTGCCATAAAAGTATGTGAAATTTGTAGTTTATCCAAAAAAATTTGGCTCATATATGCCATTTTCGTTTGAGAAAACGCTCATCCATGCCATTTTTCATTCGAGAAAACGCTCATTCATGATATTATTTGTTAGCCGAAAACACTTTTGATTTTTCAAAATCATTTTTTGAACATGGTCAATTATGATTCGGCCACATCATTAATTAAATTAATTTTAAAAGGAAAAAAGCTCAAATGTGACATCAAACTTTGACAAAATACTCATTTATGTCATTCATTAAAACTTAAAAGTATGAGAGGTATATAGAAAAAGAATCGTAGTGAGTTATTTATTCTCAAAGCTGGTTGAGAATCGATAAAAACATTTGTGTCATTTCAATTAACAAATAATATGAACTTTTTTTCAAACGAAAATGACATAGATGAACCAAAATTTTAACAGGTAACATAAATAAGTCTTTTCTCAAATTTCAATGGCATATTTGAATTTTTTCCCTTCTATCAAATCTATATACATGCAATAAAACGGAAAGAGTTTATCTTTTTACCCTTTTCTATAAGTTCTCATCTTTTTATTTAACTTGAAATGAAAAGTAGAACTACTTACCTTCCGAGTAACTCCAACTTTTCGGGAAAAAGATGAGCCAGGGGGAGTATTACCATTGGTTTATTTTGGTCATGAGACACAGTCATGTCCTCACATTTTATATCACTAATAAATGGTCTTAATACATCATACAAGTCAGTCAACTTCTTTTCAATTACTCCGTCTAGTTAAATGTACTTGTTTCATTGCTTTTACTCGGTTTAATTGACGTTATAAATTTATTATTTTGAAATATTTTATTTTATTTTAAGTATCAAATAATCTTTAAATAGATATTTAGTCATATTTCATTATGAAAATAAGAAGAGAAAAAGGTTTTTATTTTTAATTAAAGTGAAAAAATAATATTTAAAAATTGAAATTATGTTTGATAAATTAGAGTTATTTTTGAATTTTTATATGTAATTTATAGTAAAAAAAAAAGATTAAAAACAACTCTAATTATTTATTTTTTTTAAAAAAAGGAAAATAATTTTTTTTTACCAGAATTCTATGCCTCCAAAATTGAACTCCGAAAAAAATTGAAAATAATATCATATCCAAATAATCCAAATAATTAAGAGGTTATTTGGATTGATTTTTTAAAATTGCTTTTTAAATTAATAGACACAAATCATAAGTTGGGTACCGTAAATACCCAACTATTGGCTGTTTTTTAGGGTACTTTTTCAACTTTACAAAAATGTTTTAATTTTTTTTTGTTATCCAAATATTTCGAAACATATAAATAGCTTAAAAATCATAAATTAGTTAAAATAAGTCAAGTCTAAGGGTATATTTGGTATGAAGGAAAATATTTATCGAAAAATGTTTTTTCCAATTTTTTCATGTTTGGTTTGGTCAAATGCTTTGAAAAATGTTTTGCAAATCAACTCCATTTCCTCAAATTTCAGGAAAATGACTTCCCGTCTGTCACATCCGGAAATAGCCCCTAGACATAACCAGCGTCGGCGTCCTATTTGAGGACTAAGACTAGCCTTTTAGCTTACATCATTACATTCATAGGTCAAATTTAGCGGAAAATTTATAACTTTTTATTACATCTATATATATATATACTATGTGTATATAAAGGTCTATGTAAACCTCCGAGTAGATGTAATAAAAAGTTTTATATATATATATATATATATATATATATATATATATGTAGTATTCATAGACCCTTCGTATAGGAAGATTACTTAGTCTTCTATTTTTATTGCACATCGATATCTAGAATATAACATAGTCTCAAAATAGTCGTCTCATCTCATAACCATCTAACAAGAGTATATCAATTTGCGCTTAGCCCATACATCAGTTAAACAAGACCACATATAGGTCATATAATGTTTAGTACTCAAATGAAAGGAAAGAAACATAAGAGTAGTCTTAATACTAAAAAACTTCATAGCTTGATATTGGCATTACCCTCGGAAAGTGAGGACCTACCCAACTTAGATGATCAAGAATTTCAAGTCTTCTTCAAGTTGTATCAAAAAGCCCTTCAACGACCGGAACCTAAAATGTTGAGAGAAAAGGAAGAAATGGGGTTAGTACATCACTTGTACTAAGTATGAGACCATGTCCACACATACTTTGAAATCATGCTAAGAAAAGAGACATTTCAATAAGTATGCACTTTTCATTAAAAAATTTTGTGCACATTCAACAAGGCCATACTAACCAATAGAGCATGTTTGTTAAGTCATAAACATGTACATCACAAGACCAACAACACCAAAACTAGTCAATTCAACATGCATATCATGAAATTGGATACATAGTCAAGTAACTCTATCATCAACTCATAATTAACCACAAGGATGAATAAGAGTGCATTTCATCATAACCAAAGCAAGATAATTACCAATAAACCCCTATCAAGTCAACAAATACAATGACCAAGCAAAGCCATATAACCTTACTCAATCAAATAACTCAACAAGAGTCACGACCAACATCCCACTTCACATAACATGACATTTAAGAGTACATAGCGTCATACTTTAACAATATACACCAACACATATTCATAAGTAATATCAATCAACATATAGTATCAACAATTTGCAAGTTCATCATATATATCATGTACCATTATAAGCATATATATACATAGTAACAACCTCCTAAAGTTCCCTTGAAGGTAAACTAGTACAAGGCATAAGTAGAGTCTCATACTCCACCTAAGTAATGTCAACCTCTCAAGTCACCCTAGTTGTTTTGTACTTCATTACTTCACTTTAGTTTAAAGAACATTTTCCTTAACCGACATAGACCACAAGATCTAAGTGTGGAATCCGGTGTTGTGAAACCTTATACCGATGAAAGGTGGTCTACCGGTCAAAGTAAAACCAAACATAAACGTAGCTTTCTAGGTGGATCCACTAGCTAGTCTTCCTATAGGGCAACATAGTTCAAGAATTAAGAGATAGGTATAATCCCTCTACATATCACTTGGCAATTGGAGCCTCCTCTCATGGGAATCCATTGGATGAGTATCTCTCATTGGGGATTCAACACCACATGTGGAACTATAGGGTGAATCTTCCTCTATGGAAAGTCATCACCTCTCATTGTCAAGTTCACTCGGTGCTAAGCTAAGTCCCTTTTTAAATGTCTTTAATGTCTTTGTTAATCATCATAAATTATTATAGGTCAAAGGGTCTAACCCTTATATATTCATCATCATCATAGCTCAATAAGAATTGCATGAGTATAATCCTTTAATTACAATTCATATAAGTGAGGTTAGCACATTTACATATCACTTCATGATAAGGCACATTGGTAAATCATTCAGCATCCTTATAATATTTACATCTTAAGCCAACACCTCACAAACCATAGTCAAGACATTTCAATTCAAAATCATACCAACCCTATAAATCCTAATACAAGACATACTCCAATAAAATATCATGACTTAATCACAGTTTACCATAATTGAAGTAAAGAATAGAGATTACAAGACTTACCAAGTCTCCTTCATGACTCATCATCAAGGTATTATCATCAACCCTTAATTCATCCCAATTAGGGTATAACATCATCATAATTCAATAACCAACATGATAACAAGGCTAGAAAAAATCACTACATCACAATTCAATACTAGTTCAAAGCTTAATACGAGATACTTAGGTCAATTCACAATATACTTCATAACCTAGATCACTTCTCAAGAACTAGCATGAAGGACTATAACTCATCCTAATCCATTCATGATTAGTATAAAAACATCATCTAGTAGTAATTCAACCAATAACCAAGTAAATTGAACCAATACAATATAATTCATATCAAGATCATAACCTAGGGTTAAGGGGTAAAGGTCATCTCTACAAGCTAGACCAAACCATCAAGATATATCATAATTAAGTTAGAATACATGTTAATATCCTAAAGAAATCAGAAACAAATTAATTCATAACATAATTTTCGAGATTGGATGAAACTCACTTAAAGAAATCAGAAACAAATTAATTCATAACATAATTTTCGAGATTGGATGAAACTCACTTGAAAATCCAATTTTGGAAATCAATTTGATGGAACCCTTTGAGGAAAGAGATCACATACCTTGCTAATTGATGAAGATTGATGGAGAAACTTGACTCTTTATAGCCCTTAAACCCTCCCCTAGCTTTGTCTTCAATGGAGTTCTTCACTAGAGAGAGAAAGAAGAGAGAAGGAAGAGAGTTCGAGTTTGTAAGTTATAAGAGTTTAGATTAGTCTAATGGGGTTGGGGTCTTTATATGGGGTGTCAATTAAATTAAATAGTCTTACCTTAACCCCTAAATAACAATCTAACCCCTTAATTAATTGATTAGAACCAACAAAAATGTGCAGAAAATTCAGGCCCTCACATATGAGACCTCGACCAACGGTCCGTCTATGAGTCGACGACTCCTGCCCCCCTTCCGTGTTGTACTTTGTCGATGAGTTCTGACACCTGCCAAAACAGGTCCTTTAGAGATTCGGCTAAGTTTTGGTCGATGGATGACATTGACGCCCCGTCGATCCACACACATACTGTCGCCTCCCTTCATGGGTGCACACTGCCCAGGCAGTGCTTTTGACCCCTAATGAAAGGGTCCTCCTCAAGGGCCCTTGGTTGGTCCTTGGGGAGTCGTACCCGGAAGTTTCAACCATGAATCAATTTAAACACATTTTAGACACCCTTCCACCATTTTTTTTATCATTTTCCGTCTTCAAAAAGCTAGTCAAATAGGCTAAGGCACGCTAGCACCTCATTGAACTAGTTTTCGGACGTCATGGACATTCTTGGACGTTTTGGTTTCTAGAATTCCTAAATGACTTATATTCATTAAAATGGACCTTAAAACAATGTCTAAACCTTATGACACTCATGTTAGGCTCTAGAACATGTCTTGGATTTTCGAAGTGTTACATTATTCCCCAGGACATTCGTCCCCGAATGACACTAAAAATCTTTAGAAGAAAGGAATACACTCAAGACTAGCAGCCCAACCAACAACAATACATTAACAACATCGATCATATTATTTACACAAGGCAATTCAAAACTTCAATTACCATACATACGGCTCAACATTACATTATGAGGAATATCCTTCTTACGACAACAAGAGCTCAACATATCTTATATGAGTCAATTATGCCATATCTTAACTTATCAACATCTACATATCATTTTATAAAGACTCACCATATTAAAATACACAACATAACTCAAACAAGCAAAATTGCAATTATTAGCATATTTTAGTGCAAGTCACCGTAACAACATCCTAAAATGCACATTTTACAAAACTTCACCAAAAATCAAGAAATTTCAATTTTAGTCATTATTTTCATTATTATTAAAAACTACTAACCTTAGTTATCAAATAGATGAGGGTAATCGAACTTCATGTCGGCCTCGGCCTCTCATGTTGCACCCTCAACTAGGTGATTCTTCCATAACACCTTTACGGAAGCCATCTCTTTATTCTTTAACTTCTTTACTTGCCTATCAAGGATTTGAACCGAACTTCCTCATAAGAGAGGTTATCCTTCACACCAAGACCCTCATTAGGAAGAATAGACTCGGGATCACCGATACACTTCTTAAGCATAAAACACAAAAAAATGGAAAATACGAAGCCAGTTCACTAGGCAACCTTAACTCATAGGCAACCTTACCAACCCTTTGCAAGGTTTCATAGGGACCCTCATAACGATGACTCAACTTCCTTTTCTTGCCAAATTTAACCACCCCTTTCATAGGCAAAATTTTCAATACACCTTATCACCTTTTTGAAACTCTAAATCCCTTCTCCTATGATTGGTATAAGACTTTTGCCCACTATAGGCCATTTGCAACCGGTTCCTTATGATATGTACCTTCTCCAAAGTCGTATAAATCAAATCGGGATCAAGAACCGAAGTCTCACCCACTTGAAACCATCCAATGGGAGACCTACACATCCTACCATACAAGGCTTCATAAGGAGCTATGTATATAGATGAATGGAAACTATTATTGTAAGCAAACTCCACCAAACGCAAATGCTTATCCCAATTTCCCTTGAAATAAATAATACAAGACCTAAGCATATCCTCAAGGGTTTGAATAGTACGCTTCGCTTGGCCATCCGTTTGGGAATGAAAAGTGGTACTTAGCTTCACCTTAGTACCCAAACCTTCTTGGAATGACCTCCAAAACCTAGATGTGAATTATGCACTCCGATACGATATGATGGATAACAGAATACCATGGCAACACACAATCTTATCTATGACGATCCTTGCATAATCTTCCGCCGAATAAGTAGACTTGACGGGAATAAAATAACCGGACTTGGTCAACATATCCACAATCACCTATATAAAGTCATATTGCCTTTGAGTCCACGCAAACCTACTATAAAATCCATATTGATGTCTTCCCACTTCCAAATAGGAACTTGGATATCTTATAGTAAGCCACCCGACTTTTGATGCTCGGCTTTCACTTGTTGTCAATTTGGACACTTAGCGACAAATTTCGTTATGTCCTTTTTTAAACCTTCCCAGCAAAATACTTCCCTAATGTCATGGTACATCTTTGTTGAACCCAGATGAATGGAGTTATATAACCCATGAGCTTGCTCAAGGATCCGGTTCCTTAAACCATTTACATTGGAAACACACAATTTTCCTTGATACCTCAAAACATCATCCCGCCATAAGGAGAATGACTTATTAAGCTTACCAAGAACCAATTCCTTCAACTCTATCAATGATTGATCAGTGTGTTGTTTGGACTTCACCTCAACTACCAAAGATGACTCGGAGTTATGATGGACCATGAAACCACCATTCAGAGAATCTTCCAACCTCACACTTAGTCTAGCCAACCTATGAACATCTTTCACAAGGTTTTTATTGGCTTCATCTTCATGAGACACACTACTCATGGATAACCGACTTAGAGCATCCGCAACCACATTATCTTGCTGGGGTGATAGAGAATACTCATGTCGTAATCTTTCAATAATTTCAACCACCTTCTTTGTCGGAGATTCAACTCCTTTTGAGTAAACACATATTGGAGACTATTGTGGTTGGTATACACATCAACATGGACACCGTACAAGTAATGCCTCCATAGTTTCAACGCAAATACCACGACCTCTAATTCAAGATCATGAGTTGCATAGTTTATCTCATGCACCTTAAGTTTTCTAGAAGCGTAGGCTACCACTTTCCCATGTTGCATAAGCACACACCATAAACCCACTCGGGAGGCATTACAATACACAACGAAGCCCCTTGTACCCTCCAGTAAGGTCAAAATCAGAGCGGAAGTAAGCCTATCTTTCAAGATTTGGAAGCTCCTCTCACATGCCTCCGACCACTCAAATTTCTTACTCTTTTGGGTCAACATAGTCAATGGAAATGCAATGGACGCAAAACCATCCACAAACCTTCGATAATAACCCGCTAGGTCCAGAAAACTCCTAATATCGATTAGAGTCAAGATCTAGGCCAATTTTTCACTGCCTCGGATTTCCTTGGATCAACCTCAACTCCCTCGCTAGAGATGATATGACCAAGAACTTGAACCGACCTTAACCAAAACTCACATTTGTTATACATGGCAAATAATTGATTCTCCTTAAGCACTTGCAACACCACCCTCAAATGGTTAATGTACCCTATTTTTCGAATATACCAAGATGTCGACAATGAAGATAATGACAAATGAATCTAGGTAAATTTGAAATACCCTATTTATGAGATCCATAAACACGTCAGGGCATTTGTAAGACCAAAGGACATTACTAAGAACTCATAGTGACCATATCTAGTCCTAAATGTCTTCTTTGGTATATCCTCACCTCTCACCCTAAGTTGATGATACCCCGACCTCAAGCAATCTTAGAAAAATAGCTTACCCCTTGGAGTTGATCAAACAAGTCGTCAATCTAAGGGAGAGGATACTTGTTCTTAATAGTGACTTTATTGAGTTGGCGATAATCAATGCACATTCTAAGGGACCCATCCTTCTTCTTCACAAACAAAACAGGAGCACCCTAATGAGAAATATTAAGTCTAATGAAGCCTTTGTCTAGTAAATCTTTGAGTTGAGCCTTCAACTCTTTCAATTCAGCCGGAGCCATCTGATAAGGAGGAATTGAAATGGGATTTGTATCCGGTAACAAGTCGATACCAAAATCAATTTCCCGTTCGAGAGGAATACCGGGAAGATCATTAGGAAAGACCTCCAAAAATTCCCTCACTACGAGGACCGACTCAATCGGAGGAATTTCAAAGTCTAAATCTTGGACTCTTAATATATGATATAAACACCCTTTAGAGATCGTTTTGCATGATTTTAAACAAGAGATGATACGACCTCTAGGAATAGAATCCCCCCCCCCCTTCCACTCTAAAACGAACTCATTTAGAATTTTAAACTTCACCACCCTCATTCTACAATCTATGGAGGCAAAGCAAGCATGCAACCAATCCATACCCAAAATGACATCAAAATCAAGCATATCAAGTTCTACTAGCTCAACATAAGAAACTCTATTGGGTAATATTATAGGACAATTTCTATACACCCTTTTTGCAACAATTATCTCACCAACCGGGGTAGACACTATAAAAAGTTCATGCAATATGTCGGATAAAATTTTAAACTTTTTAGCTACTAGAGGAGTAAAAAATGATAAGGTGGTCGGGATCAAGTAAGGCATATACATCAATAGAAAAGACTTTCAACATACCGGTCACCACGTCGGGAGAAGTCTACTGCTCACCTCTAGAGCGGAGAGCATAAAAACGATTCTTCTTCGGAGCCTCATTTGAACCACTTGCTTGAATTTGACCACTACCCTTGTCTTGGACCTTCACATTAGGACAATCCCTAACCTTGTAGCCACTCTTACCACAACCAAAGCAAATTCCTGTTCCAACTAGACATTCACCAAGACGACCATTTACACACTTGACACAAGTAGGCTTCTTGTTCGGTAAACTAGTATCCCTTCCTTTTTAGGCTTAGGGTTAGACACCCTATCATCACGAGTCTTAGGAAACTTCGAAGGAACTTGATCGGACACCCTCTTCTTGAAAATGCGATTGACCGTAAAATAAATTTGAGTTATTTTTGAATTTTTATAAATAATTTATAGTAAAAAAGAGTAAAAAAATTCTACTTTCTGATTTTTTTTTAGAAAAAGGAGAACAAATTTTTTATCAGAATTTTGTGCCTCCGAAATTGAACTCCGAAAAAGGCGCATATAAACTAGTCAATAAAAATTTGGCTCATTTATGTCACTTCTGTTTGAGAAACCGTTCATCCATATCATTTCCATTTGCGAAAACGTTCATTCATGTCATTATTTATTAGCGGAAAACACTTTTGATTTTCAAAACCATTTTTTATACATAGTTAATTATGATTCTGTCACGTCATTAACTAAATAATTTTTTAAAAAGAAAAAAAATCAAATATGACATCGAAATTTGAGAAAATACTTATGTCATCCGTTAAAAATATGTCTCGTTTGTGTCATTTCAATTAACAAATAATATGAACTTCTTTTTAAACGAAAATTAAATAGATTATAAAAAAAATTTAGCGGGTGACATAAATAAGTTTTTTCTCAAATTTAAATGATATATTTAAGTTTTTTCCATTCTATCAAATCTATATACATGCAATAAATTGGAAAGAGTTTTTCTTTCTACCCTTTTCTAGAAGTTATCATTTTTTTTTCTTGATGATTACAACTCGAAATGAAAAGTGTGATTACTTACCTTCCGAGTAACTCCATTTTCTTAGAAAAAAAAGATGAAAGGGAGCCATTGAGGGAGTAGTATCATTGATTGATTTTGATTCTGAGACCATGTCCACACATTTCTCATCACCAATAAATGGTGTTAATACATCATCCAAGTCGGTCAACTTTTTTTCAATTACTCCGTTTAATTGTACTTGTACCATTTCTTTTACTCGGTTTGATTGGCATTATAAATTAATTACTTTGAGATATTTCATTTTATTTTACGTATCAAACAATCTGCAAATAGATGATTAGTCATATTTCATTATGAAAATAAAAAGAAAAAAAGGTTTATTTTTAATTAAAGTGAAAAAAATGATATTAATTGAAGTTGTGTTTGGTCATAAAATATTGATGAGAAGAAGGAAAGTGATGACAATGGAATTAAATAAAATGAGGAAGAAAACAGATTTACGTATAAGACTTCAAGAAAAAAAAGAAGAAAGAAAATACTTATTACAGAGACTTAAGTAATATACAACAAAAGAAAAGAATTTTATTTTAATCAAATGAAAAAAAAAAGATAATTAAAAATTGAAGTTGCGTTTGATCATAAAATAAATTTAAGTTATTTTTAAATTTTATAAGTAATTTATAGTAAAACAGCTCTAATTTCTGAATTTCTTTTTTTTTTCTAGAAAAAGGAAAACAATTCTTTAACAGAATTTTGTGCCTCCAAAATTGATCTATGGAAAAAAGTAAAAATAATTTCATAACCAAATCACTAAAGAGGTTTAAATTGATTTATTTAAAAGTGACGTATAAATTTAAAAACATAATCATAAGTTGGGTATAGTGAATACCAAACTATTGACTTTTGACTCTTTTTGTAAGGTACTTTTTCAACTTAAAAAAAGTTCAAAAACATTTTTTTGTGTTATCCAAATATTTTCAAAACATATTAATAGCTTAAAAATCATAAATCACTAAAAATAAGTCAATCTAAATCCCTACTTTTTAAGTAGAGTTTATTGATGAAAAGAAGGAAAGTGGGGAGGAAGAATACAGATTTATGTTACGACTCAAAATGAGTCGTGAGTGGCACCCATACTTAATCTATGTCTGAAATCTCAGAGGCACACTTATACTATATTAAGGTCTTATTACCCCCGTGAACTTATTTTATTAATAATTTTTTACCCATTTTCGACCTACGTGGCACTATCTTGTGGACCCAATGCTGGTTGACTTTTTTTTTCAAGCTAGTGTCACATAGGCCAAAAAGGGGTAGAAAATTACTTATAAAATAAGTTCAGGAGGGTAATAGGACCTTAGTATAGTATAAGCGTGTCTCGGAAATTTCGGGCATAGGTTGAGGGGCTACTTGCACATTTTTCCTAACAAAAATAATGCGGAAGCTCCAAAACTTATTAAGTAACCAATTAAGCTTCCAAAGTTTAACACTTACTATCCCCAAAATCTGAAAGTCGTCACATCAAGGACATCTATTTTAAAATTTCCAAGTCTAAGAGTGTTTAAGAAACAAAAATAAGCAAAAAAAGATGGTCCATGTCCGAAATTCAAAGACATCGAGACGTGAAGGAGAGAATCCAGCACGAGCTAGAAATAATAGCTCACCTTGAACTCTGACGTGCTGGAGATTGGCTAAAGCTTAGGGCTAGTCGAAGTTGATGGTACACTTGCTGCACTCCACAAAATAACAAAGAAAAAACTACAAGTAAGGGTTAGTACAAGGAACACGTACTAAGTAGGTATCATCGGCCAACTCAAAATAGAAACCAATATATATATTGAATAATAATCTAAAATCAACTATAATACTTAACAGGTGGCAAGCAACAAACACATGAACCAGTGACAACAACACCATAGTAGGTACACCATCATTCACAATATCAAGCACACCTATCACGACTCATGCCTCCACATCATACTCATTTGGATAATGGATTCTTTGATATATTAAGTTACTTCAAGATTCCATTTCTTTAATGTTATTGTGTCGGAATGTGACATTCGATCCCATATACCGTGTCGAACCGTGACACTTCGATCCAATAATATCGTGTCGGAACGTGACACTCCGATCCAATAATCTCGTGTCGGAACGTGACACTTCGATCCAATTATCTCATTAATTTATTTCATCAAGCCTTCTTTATTCAAGGCGTCATTTTAATAGAGACGATTCAAGATTATAAATTCAACAGTCTCAAAATTTTAGGTCAACCACAAACCACACAACCAAGACATACAACCACATAATCAAGTAAATAGGAAACTTCAATATCACTCAATACATATCAATCGCTATTGAGAGTTTATCTATCAAATAGAAATAAAATCATAACCTACTTTCACCGAAGAACCGAAGTCAACCAACTACTTCACCAATGCCTTTCCTTTCCTTATTCCCTCCGAAGTCTTCCAATCTATCAAGTATATATATACATAAGGTGTAAGTTAACAAGACCATAAACACTTCGATTATTCTGTGTCTAGTCTATACCCATTAATTCACCTAACTCTATAGTTAATTTCTTGAAGTTTAACCTAAGGTTAAATCTTAATTTCTCCAATTAGCACAACTTTAATGAATTTAAATAATTTAATGCACTTAATATTTAATTATATATCTCAATATATTTAGAATATAGTAATCTGTATGCAATCATTAAGAAATCATTAATTTCACAATTTGTTCCATATTAAATTCTATTTTATTTATATAAGTAAATATATATATGTTATCATGTCCTAACTTCTCCCTTAACCTGCACATGAAAACATTTACTATACATATACATATGCTCTTTAATACTCCCACTTTAAAGTATAATAATAATAAGTACTTCAAGTCAATATCACCTAAAACTTAACCAATCATTACACTTCCACTTGGAAATTTTCCAATCACCTTTGGTGTGTATAATAATAATAATAATAATAATAATAATAATAATATAATAATAATAAATGCCACTGAAAATAAATGTCTGTCACAATCCAAAAATGAACGTATGACACTCGTCTTATCCCACCAAGATAAGTTAGCATAAAACTCAATCATTACAATAAAACACGAAAAAAATTTCTATCAACTTATATTATACCCAAAAACCTGGTTATCACGTGTACAAGCCTCTAAAGTATTATAATTGAATCAAAACATATATATATCATATGACATTGTTTCTAGAGTAGAACAAAATCATAAACAGGAGTAAAAAGGTCTGCTGAGATGACAAACAATTATCTTACAAATCTCCAAAAAGTCTCGAAAAAGAAGAGAATACATCACAATAGGTCCGGGCTAGTAACCTACAAAAAATAAATTTGTAGAAGCAAGGGGTGAGTACCAAACCACACGGTACTCAGCAAGTAAACCTCTAAGAACAAGCTAAGGGGATGAAATACTGGTACTCCTACCACCCCAATTGAACCTCCACAACTACAATCTGTATAAAAATCAGCCCAACCTAACAACTCACAGTTTACATAGCACGTAACTTAACAACAATACTTAGACAAATTACATATCATCCATAACAATAGTTTAATAAATTACATATCCTCAACAACACTTCAGCAAATTACATATTCTCAACAAAAACACTTAAACAAATTATATATCCTCAATAACAAGCTCAGTATTCAAGAATCACAAGTTCCGCAGAAAGACGATCACAAGTCAGCAAAACACTATATCAAGTTCACTAATGATAAGTATGTACAATGCAATGGAACGCAATGTCAACTATAATGATGCATGTCTGACCTAGTGATACACACCCACTGTCTCTCAATCCGGGACCCATGGGGGACATATCTGTCCATTCATCTGTCGCTGCGCACGACACGACCCTCGATAATAGTATAGTATTCATCGCGGTGCGCGAATACGTCCCTCGAAATGGTACATCCTCTTCAAGTTCTCATTCTTTCTCAATGCACATAACACTTGTCATAACCATGTCTTAAAATAATGCAAATGACATGTTCACACAAATAAAGAAGATATGACCATGTTCATAATATTGCACAATTCACAACAACATCAACAATGATTCAACAAGCCTTTCAAACCATTCTCTATTATCAATACATCACACACAAGCAATTATTCACATTGTCTTTTATTACCCTTTATTTTCATCATTAGAAATAATCAATGTGGACAATTCAACCCATCACCAAGTCCCATTACTCCCACACATATACCACAAGGAAATACACGCATTTCATACACTTAACAAGAGTTTAGAAATTCACTTGCCTGAATCAAATAAGAATTTACTCCAGACTTGAGTCTTCCTCCTTCATTCCATTTCCAAATAAATCCAATCTATTCAAATAAAATTAAAGACAATAAGGTTTCGAAGTTAACAACACTCATTTTACCATATGTATATCTTAGACCCAAAACTCACCCGAATTTATGATAGAGTTTCTAAATCTGATTCCAATCAATATGTGAAATCACATATTTCTTGAATTTCAAGTCTAAGGTTAAATCATATTTTCTCCAAATAATACAAACCTAATAATTTTCATATAGTATATAATACACTCAATATCTAATTACCTATCTTAATATACCAAAATTTAATTCGTCATAATTATTGTTATACAATACATATAAAACAATACCACTTCGAATAGTTAAACTTAATGACTTAACCCTAAAATCTCAACTAATTTAATATTATAAGTTTAATATGTTAATTCCATGAATATTTTCGCCGAATTGGTTGCTTAATATATATAAACCAAATATATATTAAGAAGTTAAACAAATAGTTTTAAAACTTTTTAAACCAACTTTTTCCACTAATTCAACATAACTCGGAATAACAATCGAGAGGAATAAAAATAATAATTTTACAAAAATTTACTAAAATGACCATCCGGGTCATTACAATGCCATTCACAATTTAAGAAGGCACTTTCTGTAAACAAGGTGCAGAGAAATCATTTCAATAATTTACCTGTCGTATTATCTTTGATATACGTCTTCTTTCGATTCCCCTCCGTTGTTTTCTAATTCCGCACAAGAAAATGACAAACCCTATTGATTTTATAACTAATTGTAAATATAATAGTAAAAGTGATCCACTATTAATTTTAATGTTTTTCTCTTTAACCACCAACTAATTAAATTATTTAAAACTACCCACTAATTTTATAATTATAATTATGAATAGTCCAAAACACCCATTGAAAATCTATCGAAAAGTATTTTATCAAAAAAAAAATTCTTAAGCTCAAAACGACTGAATGGGTTGTTACAATTTACCAATAAGACTGCAAGAAAAAAGAAAGAAAAAAATTATTACAGAGAATTAAATAATATACACCATAAAAATGTAACTTTGTATTACCAAATATTTTGAGATAAACTTTAGGAATCACATAATTTTAATATGAAATTACAATCTATTCCTCCTTGGTTTGTAATTACATTAATCCTTAAAAAGTAATACAAATCAAAACATCGGATATATAATATGTAGCTCGAATACATAATATGTAGCTCGGATACACTAAAAGTTAGTTCGAACACATTATAAAATAAACCAGATATATAAAATGTAGCTCGAATACATTAAATACTGACTCGAATATATTAAAGAAATACGAGATTAAATATTTTCAGAAATAGAAGGAAATATTGAAAATAAGGAAAATATAAAGGGAAAATGCACAAGTACCCCCTCAACCAATGCCCGAAATTCCAGAGACACACTGATACTATACTAAGGTCCTATTATCCCCCTGAACTTATTTTATAAGTAATTTTCTACCCCTTTTTAGCCTACGTGGCACTAGTTTGAAAAAATAAGTCAACCATCGTTCGGGCCATAAGATAGTGCCACATAGGCTTAAAAGGGGTAAAAAATTATTAATAAAATAAGTTCAAGGAGGTAATAGGACCTTAGTATAGTATAAGTGTGTTTCTGAGATTTCAGGCATAGGTTAAGGGGGTACTTGGGCATTATCCCAAATATAAACATATACTCTAGTAATTTTTAAAATACTTTCAATTAAGCCTTTTTAAAAATGTTTGATTTGTAATCATGAAAAGTAAAAAATAAATGTTTTAGTACAACTTAGAAATAAAAGTGATCAATATTTTGATTTAACATGTATAATTTGTAATCATAAAAAAATAAAAACAAATTACATAGCTGATCAGGATGACGAAGCAGCAAGCTACATGGGCTCCTTATGACAACAATGGAGGGTAATTCTTAAAGGAAAATTGTATATAATAGCAAACTAATAACCTAAATTAAATGGAATAGTTAGGGTTTGATTTAATTGTGCTCCATAGCAAACATTGGCAAAAATTTGTCAGGCGTCTCTCTCCCAGGAGTCTCGCTCGCCACTCTCCCATTCTCGCCTCTCTCGCTTTATACACAGAAGTGTATAATTTCTGTTTCTGTTTTGTATAAAGCGAGAGAAAATTGTATATACACATGCAAAAATGTATATCTTCATGTTATACACTTAATTATATTTACAAACATTTTACTTCAAATATTGCAGAGAAAAAGGCCAAAGAATTATACAATTGCAGTAAAATACAATTTTTTCTAGCTTTATACAACAGAAGTGTATATATTGTGTTTCTGTTTTTGTATAAAGCGAGAAAACATATATCTTCTTGCTATACACTTATAATTATGCAATATACATACATTTTAATTCGATTCAACTGTATGCAAAGCTAATTATACAATTGCAGCGAAATAGGCCAGCGAATTATACAATTTAGGCCAGCGAATTATACACTTGTATATATATAGCGAATTATACAGTTTTTATGTTTGCTATGGAGTGCAATTATGCAAAGTTTGCTATAGCATACAAATATGAATTTTTTGTTTGCTATATGTGAAAGTTGCCCAATTCTTAATGCATATTGTTGTTATTCTTTTTTGGCTTTATTTTTTGGGATGGATCGAGAGCATTAAAAAAAGGGTAACTTTCACATATAACAAGTATAATTGCACTCTATAGCAAATATATAAATGTATAATTCGCTATACATTACAATTGAAGCGAATTGTATAAAACGAAGTGTATAAAACGAAAAAGAGAAAAAGACTTGGGCAGAGAATTATATAAAACGAGTGTATAAAACTAATTATATAATTATAAGTGTATAGAACGGTTATATACAATTTGAATTTGTACAAAATGAGAAAGAGAGAAAGGCAAAAGAGACTTGGACAGAGAATATACAATTGAATCGAATTGTATAAAACGAAAAGAGAGAAATTGTACACAATTTGAATTTGTATAAAACGAAAAGAGTGAAAGGCTAAAGAAACTGAGCAGGAGAGTATTTTTATTGTACAATTATAAGTGTATCAGACGAAAATATATGTATTTACATGTGTATATACAATTTTCTCTCGCTTTATACAAACAGAAACACAATTTATACATTACGTTATGTTTGTATAAGCGAGAGAGACGAGGGTGGCGAGCGAGATAGGGAGAGGGAAGAGAGGGAAACAAAAATATATGTATTTATACAATTTTCTATCGCTTTATACAAATAGAAACAAATTTTATACACTTGTGTTTGTATAAAAGTGAAAGGAAGCAAGCAAGAGATGGAGCGAGAGAGGAGAGTGACGACCAAGAGTTTGAGGGAGAGAGGTGACTGACAAACAGTTTGCTACGGGACACAATTAAATCAAAGGGTGGTTATAGCAATTAAGTTGATTTTTTAGTTTGACATTATATACAATTTTCCCTTAAAACAAGACATGTGTCTCAGACCCCTAAATTTAACCGGTCTCATTTTCAATAATAATAGATTATAAATTATTATTTTTAACAAATATTGAATACTATTTGTAGAAAAAGTAAATATTCATGAAAAGTAAAGGAATTATTAGAAGACATTTGCTTATTCGGAGTATTATATCTCATGCAAAATAATTTAAAATAAAAGTGGTTATATTTTAAGATGAAAACTAGAAGAAATCAATTATATAAAAGTTATTAAACATTTAAGTTTAAGATCCTATTTGATTTTTATCTTTAGGCCACTAATACACTCGAGCCGCCCAGTCATTTTTTTTAATAGGATGTCCACTGGTTACAATATTCTAACTCGTGATTACTCCAAGATCATTAAATTGTATGTCCCTTTTTTCTTCTCTAATTCATCTTGCAGTTCTTTAATTACATAGATTTTATCTAAGTGTAGGATAATTAAACCTTTTTGGAAGAAAAAAAATATGAATATTATGTTTGGATCAGCTTATACACCGTTCAACTATTATATGTGATATATTTACTACCTCCTACCAAAAATAGGTACGTGACTAAGTGGGATTTTCCTTCTTAAGTGGATTTAAAATATGAAGTAAATATACTAAAAAGCTAATAAGATATATAACATGTAATATATATACATAGAAAATAATATCAACCTCTACTGATAACGGCCCATTAAGACATGGACAAGTAGAAAGAAGTCACAACGTGTGATATCATTATTAAGATAAACTTACATAGAATTTTATTTAAACAATATATATAAAAAACATGATTTTGTGTTTGAATATACAATGTAATTTTTCGCCGGATGAGTCCTTTTGCACCCACATGGCTCTGCCGTTGCTAATAACTAATTGTCCATCAAGATTTAGACAGATGGAAAGTAATCACTTGTGTCCATTGAGATTTGAACCGAAGACATCATGCTTATTAAACTAATCTTACATAGAAATTTGAAAAAAAAAACATAAAATGACATCTGAAATTGTCTCAAATTTTAAAAAATACACTTTAACTATATGAATGTCTTAGTACCCCACAAAAGTATTGAATACCCTTATAAATATACTATTTTGATTTATTTTATCCCCTTGTTTGTATTCACGCAGTTGACGCGCATGGATGAATAAAATTTCTTCTACAAACGAATTAAAAAGTATCATGTGTCATTTCCTCTCTCTATTATTTAATTACTTCCTCTCTAGATACATCATCTTACGCAATTCTTTTACGAGATTAGTTGGTTGAAAGTTTAAACTCAAAAAAGATCTTTTTAAATGAAAACAACCCAAAAAGTTTAAAAATTTCTAACATTTTGTTAATTTTCAGTTGTTAAAATTAAATTTCTTTATAATTTGAAAAATCAAGTTACCTTATTTAATTAGATTTTGTGGAAAAAATTTCTAATAATGTCAAATGAAAATATTAAATCGCATTTGCAATGACGAAAATAATCTGATGTTGCATTTATTATTTCATTCTGCAAAAGTGTCTTAAGCTAAAATCTTGCAGAACCCCAATCCATGGAACTTAATGAACCTCAAGTCTTAACAATAATGGCGGAAAAATTATTAAACTCTACCAACTTTACACTAGGCCGCTTTACTAGTTTTTATCGTTTACTCAAAATCTAAAGATTGATGTAAGAGATTCACAATTGTAGTTATTTGATTTTAGTTTTAGTCTTGTTGGATTATTTTATTTTAGTTTTAGTTTGTAATTGTAGGTTGTAGCATTTGTAAATTTGTAAAGGTCCGTAATTCGATTAACATAAAAAATGTCATACTATGTTTTGACGGTAACATGTAATTATAGCATTTGTACTATATTTTCTCTTATTGATACAATTTCTTATTATCATTCTTGTTCCACTATATCAAAACATTTAGAAAAGTGAGAAAGTGTATAATATTTTATGGACAGAATCTTATTGGGTAAACGAAAATCAAACCGATAAACCAAAAATCATAAAAAATATCTTATTGGTTTGTTATTGAATTGGCATATTTGTAAACTGAAAATCAATAAACCAAATCGAACCGGCCGATGCACACCCCTAGTCCCCTTCTTCTCTATTTTACCAACATAACTAGAACACAAAAAAAAATCTATACGCCACACTACATCTTGCTATGAATGCTACGAAAAATAATATCATAGCTAAAGTGTTTAGCCACATAAATTTTCATATTTAGTTATGACGAATTTTGTAGTAATATATGCATTTTTTTGTAGTGGTCGTAACCTTAATATTTTCTTTCCATTTTATCTTTCTTCATTATTTAATAATTTTGCTTTATCCTTTACCCTATATTTTTGTTGCAACTCACGTCTACCCTACGTATTTAATACGTTTATCATTTAAATTGTTGATGTGTGGTATTATATAACAATAGGGAGCAATACAATTTATTCAAACATTATTTTCATTAATACAATACAATATAATGCAATACAATACAATACAATACAATACAATACGATACAATATCATACCATACAATACAATACAATATTATAACATACCAGACAATACGATCACCATCGTTCAAATAGGAAAAGGGCTCAACTAATAGTTGATAGTAATAATTTAAGTAGGAAAAGCAAACAACTTATAGTTTATAATGTAGAAATTCGTAATAAAGCGATAATTTAGATGTGTTTTGTTATATTGCTTCATTCCTAATGTGAGGCAAGTAAGTGTGAAGGACATAATCATAGTCATCTTCTCGATAATAAAGGATAAAGGACTTCACCTCAGATTGTAACCAAATCCATTTGAATTTATGGCCATCATAATAATCTCTAACCTTCTTATTATGTTCCAATGTGACTTCGAATTTGTTGCTCAAATATATCTCAACAGCTTCGTAAAGTTCATCAAATTCGTTGATCACCTTTATTTCCTTATTTGAGAACAAATTCTTGAGTTCGGAGAAAAGATTTCGATTGTCATCGATTGTTTTCGCAATCACTGTGGCTATTGTAATGATAGTGATCAGTGAGTCTAAAGTCTCCTTGGTTTTCATGCTTAAGCAATAGAGTTCTTTCTTTTGCATTGAATTTTATGTTCTTGTATTATATATAAGAAGAAAAAATAGCGTATGATTGACTTTATTATGTGAAGAAAAAATTATACAGTGTGGATGGAGAAAATTGGAACAATCAAGGAAAGTGTTACTCATTTATTAAAATTATATTTATCAAAGTCCTTTTTTTTTAATGGAAAAAGGGTCTAATATACTCTTAACTTTGTCGAGGCTGATATGTTTCTCGTTTTACAGTATACCGCGGTACTCAGCTAGAACAATGTGGCTCGCCCTTACTTTTCGAGTCGATGCCCGTGACTCATCATGGGAGACTTTGAGACCAACGAACCTAATGCTCTGATACCATGTTTGTCACGATTCAAACCGGGTTGCGACTGACACCCACACTTACCCTCCTATGTGAGCGAACCAACCAATCTAACCTTAACATTTCAATATAATATCAACAGAAAGTAATGCGGAAGACTTAAACTCATTAAATAAAGACCAATTCATTAACTTCTAAAATTCAACATCTATTATTCCCCAAAATCTGGAAGTCATCATCACAAGAACATCTACGATCAAATGACTAAACTAAGAGTATTCTAAAAGCTAAAAATACATAAAAAGCTAGTCCATGCCGGAAGTTCAAGGCATCAAGACTTGAAGAAGAAGATCCAGTCCAAGCTAGAAGCATTAGCTCACCCTGAATTTCCGATGTAGTAAGACTGGCTTGAATTACTGTTGAGTTGAAGACGATGGCACGTTTGCTGCACTCCACAAATAAACAAGAAGAAAACATAAAAGTAGGGGTTAGTACAAAACACGGGTACTGAGTAGATATCATCGGCCAACTCAAAATAGAAATCAATATATACCAAGTAATATCATAAAATCAACTATGATACTCAACATAAAGCAACAACAAATACTATATCATTAACAATTACCGTCAAGTTCACACATGAGGACTCAAGCCTCAATACCATACTCATTTGGGAATCATGTTCATTAGATTGAGTATATTAACATCTTTCAAGATTCATTATCTTTATTTCTCTTGTGTCGGTACGTGACACTCCGCTCCCTCAATATTCATTAATCCTCTTATGTCGGTACGTGACACTCCGATCCCCTAAATCTATGTGTCGGTTCGTGACACCCGATCCCCTAATTCTACGTGTCGGTTCGTGACACCCGATCCCCTAATTCTACGTGTCAGTTCGTGACACCCGATCCCCTAATACTACGTGTCGGTTCGTGACACCCGATCCCCTAATTCTACGTGTCGGTTCGTGACACCCTATCCCCTAATTCTACGTGTCGGTTCGTGGCACCCGATCACCTAATACTACGTGTCGGTTTGTGACACCCGATCCCCTAATTCTACGTGTCGGTTCGTGACACCCGATCCCCTAATCTCCTTCCATCAATTCATCAAGCCTTCTTTCTTACCAAGGCATCATCAATCCCATTATTTTAGTTCATCACGCCTTCTTTTATATCAAGGCCTCATTATTAACAAAGAGATTAGGATTTTGCAAGATTTGGATTCAATAACTTCATCATGCTTATGTAATCACAATTATATAATTACATTCATGCAAGCATACAATTAAGCACATAGCAGGGTTTACAATATTATCAATACATATCATTCTCTATTAAGAGTTTACTACGAATATCGTAAGAGAAACCATAACCTACCTCCACCGAAGATTCGTGATCAAGCAAGCAAATTTTTCCAAAGCTTTGTGTTTTTCCCCTTCTCGATCGTCTCTCTCTCTATCGATTCCCTTCTCTCTCTTTCTCTTGTTCTTTCTATTTTCTTTATTCAAACCCTCTTTCTTTTACCATAATTAGTATATAATTAAGAATAAAAGATGACAATAATAGCCCACTAATTAACTTAAGGTTACCTCTTTTATCCCCCAAGAAATTGAGTTATTAATATAGACCCACGAAATATATAATTATAGCAGGAATAGTCCAAAACGCCCCTTTAAAACTTAACCAGAATTCCGACTTCAACTGGGATTATGCAACCTGTGACGGCCCGTCGCGCCTGCGACGGTCCGTCATGCAGGTTCGTCAGAGACTCGATTTCCTTAAGGAGTCTGTGACGGCCCGTCGTACCTACGACGGTCCGTCCTGCACTTCCGTCACGACGTTCAGAGAATCGTTCCCTGTACCAAATTCTCAAGAGTTGAAGTGTTTTGAAACGGTGGATCACGACGGTTCGTCGTGCCTGTGACGGTCCGTCCTGCAGGTCCGTCACAGAGTTCAGAGAGTTGATTTCAGCACCCAAATTTCAGAATTTCTAAGTGTTTTGGAACGAGACACCCTCGACGGTCCGTCGTGCCCATGACGTTCCGTCGTGGGTTCCGTCGTCTCAGCCTGTTTTTCCAGAAATAAAATCTGCTGCTCAAAACGACTAAACAGGTCGTTACATTTCATCACCAAAAAATGACGTTAATACATCATATAAGTCGGTCAACTTCTTTTCAATTACTCCGTCTAGTTGTCCATTTCTTTTACTCGGTTTGATTGACATTATAAATTTATTATTTTGAGATATTTAATTATAAACTATGTGTATAATATATGTGTATAAAATATGTGATTGTATTTTAAGGGATAGATTGCAATTTTGCCTTAAAAGTATGTGAAATTTGTTATTTGCCCAAAAAATATTGGCTCATCTATATGCCATTTTCATTTGAGAAAATGAAAATAATATGAACTTTTTCTTTCACACAAAAATACATAGATAAACCAAAATTTTAGCGGAGGACATAAATAAGCTTATTCCAAGTTTCAATGACATATTTAAGTTTTTTCTATTCCATCAAATCTACATACATGCAATAAAACAGAAAGTTTTTTTTACCCTTTTCTAGAAGTTCCCATCTTTTTATTTTCTTGATAATTTCAGCTCAAAATTAAAAATAAGACTACTTATCTTTCGAACAACTCCATCTCCTCGGAAAAAGAAGAAGATGAAAGGAACAATCGAGAGAGTAATAGCTAAATTGACCATAGGTTGATTTTGATCATGAGACCTAGTCCTGTTCACACATTTTTCATCACCAAAAAATGACGTTAATACATCATATAAGTCGGTCAACTTCTTTTCAATTACTCCGTCTAGTTGTCCATTTCTTTTACTCGATTTGATTGACATTATAAATTTATTATTTTGAGATATTTAATTATAAACTATGTGTATAATATATGTGTATAAAATATGTGATTGTATTTTAAGGGATAGATTGTAATTTTGCCTTAAAAGTATGTGAAATTTGTTATTTGCCCAAAAAATATTGGCTCATCTATATGCCATTTTCATTTGAGAAAATGAAAATAATATGAACTTTTTCTTTCACACAAAAATACATAGATAAACCAAAATTTTAGCGGAGGACATAAATAAGCTTATTCCAAGTTTCAATGACATATTTAAGTTTTTTCTATTCCATCAAATCTACATACATGCAATAAAACAGAAAATTTTTTTTACCCTTTTCTAGAAGTTCCCATCTTTTTATTTTCTTGATAATTTCAGCTCAAAATTAAAAATAAGACTACTTATCTTTCGAACAACTCCATCTCCTCGGAAAAAGAAGAAGATGAAAGGAACAATCGAGGGAGTAATAGCTAAATTGACCATAGGTTGATTTTGATCATGAGACCTAGTCCTGTTCACACATTTTTCATCACCAAAAAATGACGTTAATACATCATATAAGTCGGTCAACTTCTTTTCAATTACTCCGTCTAGTTGTCCATTTCTTTTACTCGGTTTGATTGACATTATAAATTTATTATTTTGAGATATTTAATTATAAACTATGTGTATAATATATGTGTATAAAATATGTGATTGTATTTTAAGGGATAGATTGTAATTTTGCCTTAAAAGTATGTGAAATTTGTTATTTGCCCAAAAAATATTGGCTCATCTATATGCCATTTTCATTTGAGAAAACGCTCATCCATGCCATTTTTCGTTTGAGAAAACGCTCATCCATGCCATTATTTATTAGCGAAAAACACTTTTGATTTTTCAAAATCATTTTTTACGCGTGGTCAATTATGATTCGGCCACATCATTAAGTAAATTAATTTTTAAAAGGAAAAAGGCTAAAATGTGACATCAAACTTTGAAAAAATACTCATTTATGTCATTCATTAAAACTTAAAAGTATGACTCACTTGTGCCATTATAGTTAACAAATATTATGAACCTTTTCTCAAATGAAAATGATATAGATGAACCAAAATTTTAACGGGTAACATAAATAAGTTTTTTTCAAATTTTAATGACATATTTAAATTTTTTCCCTTTTATTAAATCAATATACATGAAACAAAACATAAAGAGTTTATCTTTTTACCTTTTCTAGAAGTTCTCGCCTAATTATTTTCTTGATAATTTCAACTTGGAATGAAAAGTAGGACTACTTACCTTCCGAGTAACTCCATCTTCTCGGGAAAAAGATGAAGGGAGCCAAGGGGAGTAGTACCATTGGTTGATTTTGATCATGAGACATAGTCATGTCCACACATTTTTCATCTCCAATAAATGGTGTTAATACATCATACAGTCAGTCAACTTCTTTTCAATTACTTCGTCTAGTTAAATGCACTTGCCCCATCGCTTTTACTCGGTTTGATTAACGTTATAAATTTATTATTTTGAGATATTTCATTTTATTTTACGTATCAAATAATTTGTAAATACATATTTAGTCATATTTCATTATGAAAATAAGAAGAGAAAAAGGTTTTTTATTTTTAATTAAAGTGAAAAAAATAATATTTAAAAATTGAAGTTGTGTTTGGTCATAAAATAAATTAGAGTTATTTTTAAATTTTTTATAAGTAATTTATAGTTAAAAAAAGAAGAAGTAAAAACAACTTTAATTATTTATTATTTGTTCAAAAAAAAAAGAAAATAAATTTTTATTCAGAATTTTGTGCCTCCAAAATTGAACTTCAGAAAAAATTGGAAATAATTTCATAACCAAATAATTAGGGCAACTTTCACATATAGCAAACATAAAATTCATATTTGTATGCTATAGCAAAGTTTACGTAATTGCACTCCATAACAAACATATAAATGTATAATTCGCTATACATATACAATTGAAGCGAATTATCTAAAACGAAGTGTATAAAACGAGAAAGAAAAAGAGACTTGGACAGAGAATTGTATAAAAACAAAGTGTATAAAACGAATTGTATAATTATAAGTGTATAGAACGATTATATACAATTTGAATTTGTATAAAATGAGAAAGAGAGAAAGGTAAAAGAGACTTGGGCGGGGAATATACAATTGAATCGAATTGTATAAAACGAGAAAGAGAGAAATTATACACAATTTGAATTTGTATAAAACGAAAAAGAGAGAAAGACAAAAGAAACTGGGCAGGGGAGTATTTTTATTGTATAATAATAAGTGTACAGGACGAAAATATATGTATATGCATGTGTATATACAATTTTTTCTCGCTTTATACAAACAGAAACGCAATTTATACATTTCGCTTCTGTTTGTATAAGCGAGAGAGGCAAGGGTAGCGAGTGAGATTAGAGAGAGTGGCGAGCGAGATCTGGAAGAGGGGAGAGAGGGAAAAAAATATATGTATTTATACAGTTTCCTCTGCTTTATACAAATAGACACAAATTTTATACACATGTGTTTGTATAAAAGTGAGAGGAAGCGAGCGAGAGATGAAGCTAGAGAGAAGACTGGCGAGCGAGAGTTTAGGGAGAGAGGTGACTGACAAACAGTTTGCTATAGGACACAATTAAATGAAAGGGTGGTTATTGCAATTAATTTGATTTATTAGTTTGCCATTATATATAATTTTCCCAAATAATTAAGAGGTTGTTTGAATTGATTTTTTTTAAGTGACTTTTAAATTAATAGACACAAATCATAAGTTGGGTACGGTAAATACCCAACCATTGGCTTTTCTTTTTTTAGGTACTTTTTCAACTTTAAAAAAATGTTTTAATTTTTTTTTGTGTGTGTTATCCAAATATTTTGAAACACATAAATAGCTTAAAAATCATAAATTATTGAAAATAAGTCAAGTCTAATGGGGTGTTTGGTATGAAGGAAAATAATTTTTGGAAAATGTTTTTCAATTTTATCATGTTTGGTTTGGTCAAATGTTTGGAAAATGTTATGCAAATTAACTCATTTTCCTCAAATTTAAGGAAAATGACTTTCTGTCAAAATTTAAGGAAAACATTTTCCAAAACTCTCTTCCAACCTCCCTCCTACCCATCCCACCCTACCAGCCCCCCTACCCCTAAAAAAATTAAATTTATTTTTAAAAAATATTTTTAACTTCAAAATTTCATTTTTTCACCCTTACCCTCGACCCCACCCACCCACCCACAACCCCATACCCTCCCCCCAACCCCTGCCCTCCAAAAAAAAATTTTAATTTGTTTTTAAAAAATATTTTAAATTTCAAAATTTCATTTTTTTCACCCTTACCTTCGACTCCACCACCCCACTACTTACTCCCTTACCAGCCCCTATTCAACTTCAATTTTTTATTTTTTTCACCCCTACTCTCGAACCCCTCTCCCCCCCCCCCCCCCCACCCTCCCAAAAAAAAATTTAACTTTGTTTTTAAAAACTATTTTAAACTTCAAAATTTAATTTTTTTCACCCCTACCCTCGACCCCCCCTATAGCCCCTACCACCCCCTTCCCCAAAAAAAAGAATTAATATTATTTTTTCACCCCTAATCTCGAACCCCCCCACCCCCACCCCATCACAAAAAAAAATTTAAAGTTTATTTTTTTTTATAAAAAAATCTACTTCAAAAATTATTTTCTACTCTAGTAAAAAATAAAAGATATTTTTCAAAAACATTTTTTATTCAAAAATCAAACACTGTATTATTTTTCTGAAAAATATTTTCTACTCTCCAACCAAGCATGAGAAAATAAATCAGACATTTTTTTTAGGAAAATATTTTTCACGAATTTTTTTTTTTTTTTGTACCAAATACACCCTAAACCCCAACTAAATGATGAGAGAAGGAAAGTGATAGACAATGAAATTAAGTAAAATGAGGAAGAAAATGGATTTACCAATAAGACTTCAAGAAAAAAAAGAAAGAAAACACTTATTACAGAGAATTAAGTAATATACACAGAAAAAAAGGTTGTTATTTTTCATGAAAGTAAAAATATGATATTTAAAAATTGAAGTTGCGTTTGATCATAAAATAAATTTAAGTTATTTTTGAATTTTTATAATTAATTTATAGTAAAAAAACTCTACTTTCTGAATTTCTTTTTTTTTTTAGAAAAAGGAGAACAAATTTTTTATCAGAATTTTGTGCCTCCGAAATTGAACTCCGGAATAGGCGCATATAAGCTAGTCAATAAAAATTTGGCTCATTTATATCACAGCTGTTTGAGAAAATGTCCATCCATGTCATTTTCATTTGCGAAAACGTTCATTCATGCCAATATTTGTTAGTGAAAAACACTTTTGATTTTCAAAATCATTTTGTACACGTAGTTAATTATGATTCTGTCACGTCATTAACTAAATAATTTTTAAAAAATATAAAAACTCATATGTGATATCGAACTTTGAGAAAATACTCATTTTATGTCATCCATTAAAAGTATGTCTCATTTGTGCTGTGCCATTTCAGTTAACAAATAATATGAAGTTTTTTTCAAACGAAAATGACATAGATTAACCAAAATTTTTAATGGGTGACATAAATAAGTTTTTTCTCAAATTTCAGTGATATATTTAAGTTTTTTCCGTTCTATCAAATCTATATACATGCAATAAAATGGAAAGAGTTTTTCTTTTTACCCTTTTCTAGAAGTTATCATATTTTTATTTTCTTGATGATTTCAAACTCGAAATGAAAAGTATGACTCCTTACCTTCTGAGTAACTCCATCTTCTCTATAAAAAAGAATGAAGGGAGCCATTGAAGGAGTAGTACCATTGATTGATTTTGATCCTGAGACTATGTCCACACATTTGAGACCATGTCCACACATTTTTCATCACCAATAAATAACATTAATATATCATATAAGTCAATCAACTTCTTTTCAATTACTCCTTCTAGTTAAATATTCTTGTCCATTTCTTTTACTCGGTCTGATTGACATTATAAATTTATTATTTTGAGATTTTTTTTTAGTTTACATATCAAAGAATATGTAAATAGATGTTTTATCATATTTCATTATTTTGTAGGAAAAAGAAAAGGTTTTTATTTTTAATTAAAGTGGAAAAAATAACATTTAAAAATTAAAGTTGTGTTTGGTTATAAAAATAAATTAGAGTTGCTTTTGAATTTTTACAAATAATTTATGATAAAAAAAAAAAGAAATTACAACAACTCTAATTTCTGATTTTTTTTAAAAAAGGAAAATAATTTTTTATTCAAAATTTTGTGCCTCCGAAATTGAACTCAGGAAAAAAATGAAAATAATTTCATAACCTAATAACTAAGAGGCTGTTTGAATTGATTTTTTAAAAAAGTGAGTTATAAATTAAAAGACACAAATCATTAGTTGGGACAGTGAATACCCAACTATTGACATTTGACCTTTTATTGGAGGTATTTTTTTTAACTTCTAAAAAAATGTTTACTAACATTTTTTGTTTTATTCAAATATTTTTCAAACAAAAAAAATATCTTAAAAATCATAAATCACAAAATATAAGTCAATTTAAACCTCAACTAAAAGCGGAGTGTATTGATGAGAAGAAGGAAAGTGGTGACAACCCATAAATAAAAGGGAAAAAGGTCTGATATACCCTTCAACTTTGTCATTTGGAGCTGATATACCCCTCGTTATTAAAGTGACTCATATATACCCTTACCGTTATACAAACGGCTCACATATACCCCTGCTGTTACAAAATGGTTCACATATACCCTTTATTTAACGGAATTTTAAATAATTAGTTTAAAATTTATATTTATTACTTATAATTTTTTAAAAAAAATTATTTAGTGGTATATATGATTCTTCTATAAAAGTTCAAGGTATATTTTAATTTTTTTCATACATAAATTATTTTTTGACTTCTTTTATTATAGTTATTTGAGTTTCTTATTCTTATTTTATTTTTTTTCTTTCATTCCTTAGTTTAAAGAAAAAAATTAAACTATTTTTTTGTGTGTATTGTAATTTAATTTCGTATTCGAAAAACAAAATTTGGTCATCTACAATAAGTTTTACAAGAATATTAGTGAAACATAAATAAATTTGATTATCAAAATAATAATTATAAATTAGTCATTGAAACAAAAAAAAGTCAAAAAAAATATGTTTGACGAGGATTAAATTTACTCATATGGGATTATATTTTTTAGAAAAAAATAATAAAAATTTAGATTGAAAATTATTATTTTTTCATTTCCGTTAGAGGAAAAGGGTATATGTGAGTCATTTGTTTACAAGTAGGGGTATATATGACTCACTTTCATAACAAGGGGTATATCAGCTCTAAATGACAAAGTTGAGGGGTATATCAGACCTTTTTCCCTAAATAAAATGAGGAAGAAATCAGATTAACCAATAAAATTACAAAAAAAAAAAGAAGGCAAGAATTACAGAGAACTCAAGTAATATACACCATAAAAATGTAATGTTTATAGTATCAAATTATTTAAGCGAAATGATCTGGGAAACTCATGTACTTAGCTTTGTTTGGCAGTTGGACTCTCCTACTCATCACTTTGCCACCAAAACCTGAAACTCATCAAAACACAATATTCTAAACCTCTCGGACCATTGACCGAACTTATGTGACATTAATATTGGTGAATTGGAAATATGTGTAATTACACGCGCAACAAGTTAAAACAATATTTTACTTTTTTAAAAAGGGATAATGCACAAGTACCCCCTCAACCTATGCGCGAAATCTCAGAGACACACTTATACTATACTAAGGTCCTATTACCCTCCTGAACTTATTTTATAAGTAATTTTCTACCCACTTTTAGCCTACGTGGCACTAGTTTGAAAAAAAGTCAACCATTGTTGGACCCACAAGATAGTGCCATGTAGGTCAAAAGGGGGTAAAAGATTATTAATAAAATAAGTATAGAACCTTAGTATAGTATAAGTGTGTCTCTGAAATTTCGGGCATAGGTTGAGGGGATACTTGGACATTATCCCTTTTAAAAAATCAATTTAACAAAATTAAAATATAAGATGCATCTTCTTCTACCCTCCTTCACCCACTCACCCACCCTTGCTTCTTTTCCACCAGCCCTCTCTCCTCTACTCCACACCACAACTCTCAATTTTCTTCTTTATCCAGCCCCACATTCACTCTTTTCCGTCTCTTTTTTTTAAAAAAATAAATAAAAATAAAAATCAGTAGATTCAACTTCTTCTAAAATTTTTATTTTTTAGGTTTGAAAAAAATTAGTATCATTCTTTTATTAGATGATGATTTCAAGGAGGTGTCGAGAAAATGCAGATAAACACAAAAATATATATGGTAAAAGTAATGGAAATAAAATGGGAAAATAACGACACCAATAAATTTACGTAGAAACCCTTCTCAATAAGGGAAAAAACCACGGCCAAGAGGAGGAAACTGATATCACTATAGTAAGGAACTTTACACAGTGTAGTCACAAATACAATACTGAAAGTGACTACTACACACTCAAAAAGAACAACACTCTTTTGGTTTTCACCTTACTAAAATATCGCTCACACTCTATTTTTCTTCACAGACTATTTTTCTTGTATAGTCTATGGAATACCTCACTTTGCTCTCAAAATGAGTTTTCTCTCTAATTTGGTATGTTCTACAAATGAGCAAGAATGCTCTGTTTATAGAAGGATAAAACCATGCTTATGTCACTAATTAATGACATAGGTAAATATAGCAAAGTAAAAAATTATTGCAAATTTTACCAATTTGTCAACCACCAAATCTTTTATTTTCAACTCCAATTACTATTCCTTTTTAAAGAAAAGACATAAAATTATCACTGAAGTTGTCTCGAATTTTCAAAAAGACATTTTAACTTTGTGGGTGTCCTATTTCCCAATTGAACAATTTAAGAGTGTTATAAATATCCCATTTCTTACCCAACCCCAATTGCAAGAAAATAGGTGCAATCACGCACCAATAGTTGTTTGACACGTATTAAGTTCTTTTAATTTTAAATTTTTAGTTTCATTTTCATTTTCATTTTATTATTTTTATTTTTATTAACTTTATTTTCATTTTTTCCCTCTTTTTTCTTAAATCTTCATTACTCAAATCTTTTGTTCTTTGTTGTAAATCCTCCAAAAGTAGCAGCCATAGTCACCTTCAATGTAGCCTTCATGATGCTTCCATGTTACAACACTATTTTCGTCATCAAAATATCACTAAATAAAATCAATTCAACTCTCAAGTTACAAAAGCAAAGTAATGAGATCAAAAAAAGATGGAGTTTCATAGTATTCTCTAATCAATGGACTTCTTTTTTTAAAAAAAAAAAAGATAAAAGAAGAAAAAGAAACAACGAAAAGCAAGAGAAAAGAAAAAAAAATGATAAAAATGGATGAAATAAATGGATCTTCTAAGTTGAAGAAGATGAAGAAAAGGTAATTGGATTTTTGAACTTGGCTGAAGAAGATAATGGGAAGATGATGTAAATTAATTAAATAATTAATATTAAAGAAATATAATGACACCTGACACTTTATAGCTGATTATGTCAGTAAAAAAATTGGGTCACGCGCCCCATTTGCGTAATAACAACCCAAACAAGAAAATGGGTCAAAATGGCCCATTTATAAAGATATTAAATAGTTTCATGGGGTGATCGGACACTTCCAAAGTTAAGGTGTCTTTATACAAATATTGAACAACTTTAGGGGTGATTTTATGTCTTTTCTCTTACTTTTTAACAATTGTTTGTAGCAATTGAATAGCTAAAGTTGACCAAAAATTGGGATGGATTCAACAGGAGGAGATGTGGACAAATCTGAAGGATGATTGTGACTATTGAATTTTTTTAAAACTCTATTGATAAGTAGGAAAAGCTTAAAAATAATAAATGGGTCTTGTGAATTTGTAAAATTAATTTAAAATTTTGATGGGGTTCATTGAGTTTGTATTGATGAACTTGTAGTTGTAAAAATCAAGAAGAATTTGATCTATTTGGTATGAATCTAGTGCTCAATTTGTGACCAAATATGAAGAAGATGACTATTTGAAAAGTTTAAGAAATTAAAAAATTGATATATTTGATTTTTTTAGCACTTAATTTTGAATGATGTGAAATTTCACGCGTAATAGTGTTCATTACACGCACACTGGCGGGAGAAGAAAATGGCTTAAAATATTGTACTCTTATGGGTTTAAGGGTTTGATTGGCAAAGTGATGAGTATGATGATTCATCTGACAAATGAAATCAAATATAAGAATTTTTTGCGTTATTCCGCTAATTATTTAAGATACTTTTAATTAAGCCTCTTTAAAATGTGTGATTTATAATCATAAAATAAAAGTGGTCTATATTTTGATTTAAAATGTATAATTTATAATCATAAAACCTAAAAACAAATTACATATTACAACAAGTAAATGTGACAAATATTGACAATGTCATAATTACACTCTTATTCTGAGATAAATATATTTTATGTTCAGTTGAAATAAATAACCCTTGAAAAAAAAAGAAGAAGAAAAATCAGAGATTAACTTTTATCTATTAACACAATTTATGTAAAAGTTTTAGCTTTTACATAAAAAAAACAAAATTTGTGATTAATTAAGTAAGTTCATTATCTCGAAATGACACGTGTCAACAAGTAAAACTCGATGGACGACAAAAACTTTACGTTCTAAATTTTCTAATTCAAAGATTTAGGGTTCGTTTGGCATAAATTTTTTAAATAATATTTGGAAAAAAAAATTGACAAATAGTTTTTATCTATACACTTTGTCATTATTTGACAAATATTTTTGGGAAAAGGGTCTGATATACCCCTCAACTTTGTCATTTGGAGCTGATATACCCCTTGTTATAAAAGTGGCTCACATATGCCCTTACCATTATACAAACGGCTCACATATACCCCTGTCGTTATGAAATGGCTCACATATACCCTTCATTTAATGGAAGTTAAAAAATTAGTTTTAAATTTATATTTATTACTTCTAATTTTTTTTAAAAAATTATTTAGGGGTATATATGATTCTTCTATCAAAGTACAAGGTATATTTTAATTTTTTTCATACATAAATTATTTTTTGACTTCTTTTATTATAATTATTTGAATTTCTTATTCTTATTTTGTTTTTTCTTTCATTCCTTAATTAAATAATAAAAAATTAAACTATTTTTTTGTGTGTATTGTAATTTAATTTCGTATTCGAAGAAAAATTTTGGTCATCTACAATAAGTTTTACAAGAATATTAGTGAAACAAAAAAAAAGTCAAAAAATATATATTTGACGAGGATTAAATTTACTCATATGGAATTAGAGTTTTTAGGAAAAAATAATAAAAATTCAGATTAAATTTTTTTTTTTGATTCCCGTTAGAGGAAAGGGGTATATGTGAGCCATTTGTTTACAACTAGGGGTATATACGAGTCATTTTCATAACAAGGGGTATATCAACACTAAATGACAAACTTGAGGGGTATATCAGACCCTTTTTCCAATATTTTTAACAAATATCCCAAATTCCCAAATACTAGTTTTTTCTAGTATTTGGGCTAAATCTCATTATTTGAAATCTTTTAAAAATTGAAAGTTTACTCCAAACTTTTATCTTTTACAAAAATACCCTCTGTAGTTATTGCTTACGTTGTATTACATAATTTTTTACATTAATTCCAAAGCAGCGATGAAAAATTTGGTAAATGTGAAATGATAATATGATTATTGATGAATATGATGAATAATCGGCTCAAGATAACAAAGTCATGTGTTTTATCTACTTCACGATGTATGAAATGATGCTTGTCGCAGTCACTCAAAATTACCACATTAATCTAGTGTCATGGACATTATTTGTTTATTGCTGTAACAAAGATCCAATTGACTTATAATACAAACTTATGGTTAGTTTTGATATTTTTAAAAATTTATGGGTATAAATCATATTTTTCTAAAAAAATGAAATATATTTTCCAATACTATGGCCAAACAAATAATAATACTTCACCCAAATTTTCATCCAAATAATATTTGCGAAGAATGTTTGGAAATCTATGGCCAAACGCTAGCTTAAAATATTAAATAGAACTAATAAATCAAGATCGCTCCGCCTATAAAGGTCATTCTGGTCTTTTTAGACAAGACACAAAACATTGGGCCTCACCTGACCCGGCCCATTCACTGTACCCGAATTCAGTTGTCTTGCTGAAGAGGTCATCCTCATCAATTTTCCCCTCTTTTTTTCCATTTCAATTTTCTTCTGCAAAACCCTAGCTATCTCTCTCATAGCAGATCAGGATGACAAAGCAGCAAGCTAACTGGTCTCTATACGACAACAATGGAGGTTAATTCTTAATGCATATTGTTGTTATTCTTTTTTGGCTTCATTTTTTTCACTATGTTGAATGTGATCTCGATGGTAATATCTGATATGAAAACTGTTTGCAGGACATGTGTTGCGATTGCAGATGCTGATTACTGTGTAATTGCTGCTGATACTAGGATGTCCACTGGTTACAACATTCTAACTCGTGATTACTCTAAGATCATTAAATTGTATGCCCCTTTTTTATTCTCTAATTCATCTTGTAGTTCTTTAATTACATAGATTTTATCCAAGTGTAGTGTTCTAGAGTAGAAGAATTAATCCTTTTTGAAAAAAATAAGTGAATATGGTGTCTGGACCTACTTGTGCACAGCTCGACTAATTATATGTGATATGTGATACCTCTGCTACCTCCCACTAAGATAGGTACCAGGTGACCAATCAGTGAAGGAGTGAGATTTTCTTTCTTAAGTGAAATCAAAATATGATGTGAACACACTAAGAAGCTAATAGGATTCAACATGTAATATATATACATAGAAAATGATCATATCAGCCTCTGGGGGTAACTGCCCATCAAGACCTGGACAAGTAGGAAGAAATCACAATATGCGATATCATTATTAAGATAAACTTACATAGAATTTTATTTTAAGTATATATACACAAAACGTGATTTTGTCCTTGAATATACAATGTAATTTTTCTATGTTGTTGGTAACTAACTGTCCATCAAGGCTTGGACAGATAGAAAATAATCACCCGTGTCCATTGAGATTTGAACTGGAGACATGATACATATTAAGCTAATTTTACATAGAAATTTATATAAAGTTTAAGAGGATGTCGAAACATTTCTATATGACAAAACTGATTTTGAAAATCCCTAGATTTGAGTAGTCTAGTCTCATTTCCAGTGTAAAGTATGTAGCTATTTTATCGAGTGCGTTTCTCAGGTTTGTTCCCTGTCCTTGTTAGTATCACTCCATGATCATTTAATTGTCTGTCCCCTTCTCTGTTTACCTTGTGGTTCTTTCGCTCTTTGGATTGTTCTCTTTTCTCCTTTTTCTATATCCCATATATTAAGTTAACTTGTGTTAATTGTAGTGTTCTGGAGTAGGATAATCATACTTATTAAGATAATCTTACGTAGAATTTAATATAAAGCTTAAGAGGAAGTCATTTCCCTTGTACCTGAAAGAACTGATCTTTGAAAATTAACTCTGCTTATGATTGCGTATATTTTAGGAGTTTACTTCCATTTCTTGCGTAAAGTATTTAGCTCTTTCATGGGGCGTATTCTTTAAACTTTTTTCCTGTCCATGTTAGAAGTCCTTGTTATTCTTACAATAACTTGTATTTATGAAGTTAATGAACAGAAGCAGAAACAAGATGAAGCAGAAAAAATTTAAAATAGAAGAATTAATCCGAGTCCACAGAAACTGCTGTGTGTCCTTAAGAAATTTAATCCCCTCACTGTACCCAAGGTTATGGATTAATTTCTCCCAAGATAAAACGGATTAAACCTGTTAAAGAAATAGCGGTACCTCAAACTTCTTTAACTTCAACGAACTGAAGAACAACAACAAGTCACACAGACTCAGTCGATCGACACTTTGATTTTATTTGAGAGAAAAATAAATGCAGAGAAAGAAAAAAATTTCAGTGATTAAAAAAATCAAAAATTGACTTCCTTTTATAGCCATTTTCAGCAAGGAACATGTCTGTTCAGTGAAATCTGTTCAGACCCATTTTATCCAGAAAGTTGTGTCTTTTGGAAAAAATAACAACTTTTCAAAAAATTGTGTCTGTTAGGAAAATAACTACTTTTTGGAAAGTAACGACTTTTCGGAAAGAGTAACAACTTTTTGGAATGTTACCGTTACCTGCAAATTTATAAGAAATGACTTTTCATTTGCATTTTGCAAATGACTTTTCATTTTCTCTCCAAAGTAGTTCCCTCACTTTTGATATTTTCTCTTTTCTTTTCCCATTCACACTTGCTAAAACCCAACAATCCCCCACATGAATGGGGAAGGCTACTGTTAAAACATATGCATGAAAAAACTTGTGTGTCTTGTAGGTAAAGGTTAATTGCATCTGGATAAGTAGGTTTCCCTTTAAACTTTCCGTAGTGAACATATATCGGATATACTCGGTCAATCGGTAGATTTGATATCTTTGAACCGTCGAGCTTTGATGTATACCTAGACAACATATGTCACACAATCAACCCTTGAACTGTTTTTAGTTCTCATTGTTTTGTTCGTTTCAGCCATGAACACATCTTGGATATTAAGTGCTTAAAGAACTGGCCTTACCGGATTCTCCTTGAAGCGGCTTACACTTCACACTTACATAGGTGATTTCTAAATGTGTTATCCCATAGATACACCATTTGATATTCCTTGTATCAAACTTAGAAACCATTAAAAAATCCTTATGTCTTTATCCTAGTTACTAAACATTGTCTCATCATGAGAATGAACCATAAAATAATAATAATATTTTATTTTATTTTTCCTTTGACAATGTTGATTTTGAACCGTCATCAATGACTTTGTTTTATATCCTTGAACCTAGATCTTGGGATCTCCAGTCTTTTAGGTAGAGTTACCGCCACGATGACTTGTTCTCGGCCATAGTCCCATTCCCGTCGATGATTTCTCAACTCCCTCTCTATTTAGGCCTTTTGTAAGTGGATCCGACACATTATCTTTTGACTTCACATAGTCAATTGTGATAATTCCACTAGAGAGTAGTTGTCTCACAGAGTTATGTCTTCGTCTTATGTGACGAGACTTGCCGTTGTACATAATGCTTCCAGCCCTTCCTATTGCAGCTTGACTATCACAATGTATGCATATAGGGGCCATTGGTTTGGGCCAAAATGGAATATCTTCTAAGAAATTCCGGAGCCATTCACCTTCTTCACCTGCCTTGTCTAAAGCAATGAATTCAGACTCCATTGTAGAGCGAGCTATACATGTTTGTTTGGATGATTTCCAAGATATTGCTCCTCCGCCAATAGTAAAAACGTATCCACTTGTGGATTTTTTTTCAATTGACCCAGTAATCCAATTTGCATCACTATATCCTTCAAGAACGGCTGGATATCTGTTGTAATGTAAAGCATAGTTTTGAGTGTCATCTAAGTATCCCAAAACTCTCTTCATTGCTAACCAATGATTATGATTAGGATTACTTGTGTATCGACTCAGTTTACTGATAACGCAAGCTATGTCTGGTCGTGTACAATTCATGACATACATTAAGCTTCCCAATACGCTAGCATAGTCCAATTGAGACTGACTTTCGCCTTTATTCTTTGCAAGATGAAGATTTACATCAATTGGAGTCTTTGCCCTTTTAAAATTCAAAAATTTGAATTTTTCAAGTATCTTTTGAATATAATGAGTTTGAGACAATGCTAGACCGTTAGCAGTTTTAAGAATTTTAATTCCTAATATCACATCAGCAACTCCTAAATCTTTCATATCAAACTTACTAGCAAGCATACGCTTTGTAGCTTTTATATTAGCAATGTCTTTGCTCATTATAAGCATATCATCTACATATAGGCATAAAATAACTTCCTGATTTGGAGTATCTTTAATGTAAACACATTTATCACATTCATTGATCTTAAATCCATTTGCCAACATGGTTTGATCAAACTTTGCATGCCATTGTTTTGGTGCTTGTTTTAGCCCATAAAGTGACTTAATAAGTTTGCACACTTTCTTTTCTTTACCAGGAACTACAAAACCCTCAGGTTGTTCTATGTAAATTTCCTTTTCAAGCTCTCCATTTAAGAAGGCTGTTTTCACATCCATTTGATGAATTTCAAGACCGTATACTGCAGCTAGTGCAATTAACATCCGAATTGATGTAATCCTAGTCACTGGCGAATATGTGTCAAAATAATCAAGACCTTCTTTTTGTCTAAAACCTTTGACAACAAGTCTTGCTTTATATTTGTCAATAGTTCCATCGTCTTTCATCTTCCTTTTAAAGATCTATTTTGAACCCAACGGTTTGTTCCCTGGAGGAAGATCAACCAACTCCCAAGTATGATTGCTTAAGATTGATTCAATTTCACTATTAACAGCCTCCTTCCAAGAGGTTGAGTCGCTAGACAACATTGCTTCCTTGAATGTTTGAGGCTCACTTTCAAGAAGAAATGTTACAAAATCTGATCCAAATGAAGTAGATGTCTTTTGACGTTTACTGCGTCTTGGACTTTCTTCATTTTGTTCATTCTCTTTTGGTTCTTCTCTAGGTTGTTTAGATCCCCCACTAGATGACTCAAGTCTAGTTTTATACGGATAGATATGTTCAAAAAATTCAGCACTATCTGATTCCATTACCGTATTATCATGAATATCTGGATGTTCTGACTTATGAACCAAAAAATGACATGCCTTACTGTTTGTGGCATATCCAATGAATACACAATCCACAGTCTTAGGTCCTATTTTTACCTTCTTAGGTATAGGAACTTGGACTTTGGCTAGACACCCCCACACTTTGAAATATTTCAAATTGGGTTTTCTACCTTTCCATTTCTCATATGGAATTACATTTGTCTTTGAGTGAGGCACTCTATTAAGTATCTGATTTGCTGTAAGGATAGCTTCCCCCCAGAAGTTCTGTGGTAAACCTGAACTTATAAGTAATGCATTCATCATTTCTTTTAAAGTTCGATTTTTTCTTTCTGCAATTTCATTAGACTGAGGAGTGTAGGGAGCGGTTGTTTGATGGATTATTTCATTTTCTAAACATATTTCTGCAAATGGAGATTCATATTCTCCACCTCTATCACTTCTGATCATTTTGATCTTTTTATCTAACTGATTTTCAACTTCAGTTTTATATTGCCTAAATGCATCTATTGCTTCATCCTTACTATTTAGCAAATAGACATAACAATATCTAGTGCAATCGTCAATAAAAGTTATGAAATACTTTTTCCCACCACGTGATGGTGTTGACTTCATGTCACAAATATCAGTGTGAATCAATTCTAAAGGATTTGAATTCCTTTCAACAGATTTATAAGAATGCTTAGCATACTTAGATTCAACACAAATTTGACATTTTGATTTATTGCACTCAAATTTTGGCAAAATATTTAAGTTAATTAGTTTTCGCAAGGTTTTGTTATTAACGTGTCCCAAACGTTCATGCCATAAACATTTAGACTCAAGCAAGTAAGAAGAAGCAAAATCTTTATTCATATCAACTGCAATTACATTGAGTTTGAAAAGGCCATCACTAAGGTAGCCTTTTCCTACATACATATCATTTTTGCTTACTACTACTTTATCAGAAACAAATACACATTTAAATCCATTCTTGGTCAGAACTCGAATTGAAACTAAATTCTTTCTCAATTCTGGAACATATGAGACCCTATTCAAAGTCACCACCTTGCCTGATGTCATCTTTAATAGGACTTTGCCAGTTCCTTCCACCTTTGCAACAACGGAGTTTGCCATAAACAATTTTTCATCTGTAAGTGCTGGAGTATATGATGAAAATAATTCTTTGTTGGCACAAACATGGCATGAGGCACCAGAATCTATCCACCATTCTCTTGGATTTCCAACCAAGTTTCATTCTGAAAGTATTGCACAAAGATCATCCATTTCTCCTTTGGATTCAGTCAAGTTTGCTTGATCCTTCTTTTTCTTGTCCTTCTTAGGACCCCGACATTCATTAGCCCTATGACCATGTTTACCACAATTAAAGCAGTTTCCATTGAATTTCTTCTTAGAAGGATTGCTTTTTGGACCAGATGCTTTCTTTCTTTTCTTTAATTTTGTGGAATCTTCTTCAACAAAATTTACTCCAGATATTGTTGAATTACCACGTACCTCTTTTCTGCAGCCTTATTATCCTCTTCGATTCTCAACCTTACTATGAGATCTTCAACAGTCATCTCCTTGCGTTTGTGTTTCGAGTAGTTTTTAATGTCCTTCCACAATGGAGGTAACTTTTCAGTAATTGCAGCCACTTGAAAAACATCATTCACAATTAATCCTTCAGCAAGGAGATCATGGATTATGACCTGCAATTCTTGAACGTGGGTGACGACAGTTTTATTGTCTATCATCTTAAAGTCCAGAAATTTTGCCACAATGAATTTCTTCATTCCGGCATCTTCTGTTTTGTACTTCTTTTCTAAAGCATCCCAGAGTTCTTTTGAGGTTTTTGCATTGTTGTACACATTGTACAGATCATCTTGCAGACCACTCAAAATATAATTTTTACACAAAAAATCTGAGTGTGTCCATGCTTCTGTTACCAAGAATCGTTCATCAGTCGGAGTTTCATCTGACATAACAGGAACATTCTCATTGATGAACTTCTGCAGACTCAACGTAGTGAGATAGAAGAACATCTTTTGCTACAATCTCTTAAAGTCGACTCCAGAAAACATTGCAGGTTTCTCAGCCGGTGCTAAGGCAGCATTTGAACGATTATGTGCAACCGTTGTTGTTGCAGCACTTACTGTTCCAGCATTTGTTTGACTTTAATTTGTCATTTTTTTCTGTCACAAATGACATATAAATTAAGTATTTAAAATACTAATAGTAAAGAACAAATCTTTACACAAACTGTTTCTGATTTAACGATAAAGTTTTTATGTTCTTTTAATCGTTAATCGAATGAATTTTAAAAATTCAAGCAGAGTAGAAAACCATAAAGGTTTTAATCTCCAGAAACCTCAAATACAGAAACTGATAAATTTCTTAAGATTGTTATTCTTACAATAACTTGTATTTATGAAGTTAATGAACAGAAGCAGAAACAAGATGAAGCAGAAAAAATTTAAAATAGAAGAATTAATCCGAGTCCACAGAAACTGTTGTGTGTCCTTAAGAAATTTAATCCCCTCACTGTACCCAAGGTTATGGATTAATTTCTCCCAAGATAAAACGGATTAAACCTGTTAAAGAAATAGCGGTACCTCAAACTTCTTTAACTTCAACGAACTGAAGAACAACAACAAGTCACACAGACTCAGTCGATCGACACTTTGATTTTATTTGAGAGAAAAATAAATGCAGAGAAAGAAAAAAATTTCAGTGATTAAAAAAATCAAAAATTGACTTCCTTTTATAGCCATTTTCAGCAAGGAACATGTCTGTTCAGTGAAATCTGTTCAGACCCATTTTATCCAGAAAGTTGTGTCTTTTGGAAAAAATAACAACTTTTCAAAAAATTGTGTCTGTTAGGAAAATAACTACTTTTTGGAAAGTAACGACTTTTCGGAAAGAGTAACAACTTTTTGGAATGTTACCGTTACCTGCAAATTTATAAGAAATGACTTTTTATTTGCATTTTGCAAATGACTTTTCATTTTCTCTCCAAAGTAGTTCCCTCACTTTTGATATTTTTTCTTTTCTTTTCCCATTCACACTTGCTAAAACTCAACAGTCCTGACTTGTGTCCATGCTCAGAAAAGGGGGATACTGTGGATTCAAATACCACTGCTCCCACTATTGTGACTTTAGATGTGAACATAGAAAGCGTATGTCTTTCATAATCTATGAACTATTGAAAAGCAAGGGTAACACATCCACTGCCAGAAGACTGAGTCATCATCTCAATTGGTTGCATTCAATATGATTAGCAATTGTATATCCATACTCTGTACTGTTACATTAACAGTTAAAGTGGACAAGCACACATCTCTGAAAGCCAAAAAAAATTATTTCATCTCATTACATCATGCTTTTTGGTGGCTTCCATTTTGGTTTAGCGTAATTTCTTATTTAATGCAGCATCCTACTTTTATGAATGATTTTATCTGAATGTGCAGAGCTGACAAGTGCGTGCTGGCCTCCTCGGGATTTCAAGCTGATGTGAGAGCTTTGCAAAAAGTTTTGGCAGCAAGGCATCTGGTAAGATGCTGAAAATTCTGTTAACTAATGCTTCTGCTGATACTTTGTAATCTTAGGTGCATTGATGCGATGCATTATTCTTTTGATTGTCGATGTTGCTTTAAGTTCTGCAAAAACTGAAATAGCAGCCCAATAATTTGAAGTTTGCACAAGTACTCATGTTATTAAATTGGCAATGAACTTAAGTTTCGGAACATGTGAGTGGAACAGAGGGAGGATAAAGGTGCAATAACATGTTTATGTGAAGCAATGAGGGGTAGGGAGAGGGACACTGACAGGGGGGAAGCAACAGGAAAGATTGGATTTTCGGCTTATGTTTTATGTTGTTTTTAAGTGAAGTTTACGTTGCTTAAGGATAGGACACACAGTATCTAATGTTTTCATTCATCCTGATGACCCTTTCTTGATTTTCCTTTTTTTGATAGAGATTTTTCTCGTCTTTCTAAACAACAAACGGAGTTATGTATGAGTCACATTTGCAGTCTATCTTTTAATGATTATGCCTATTAGATGCCTGCCATTTTATTGTAAAGGAGTATTTTTGTGCTTTCTCTATTTTTTTATTTGTAAAAGAAATATCATGTGTTTTCTCTTTTTGTGGATTTAATACGGAAATGGACATTTAATATTATTACGTTACTTTCCGAAATTGTCTGCTCTTTCAACCTTTACACTTCAAAAATATGATGTTGGTAGTGATATTCTGCTTTTTATTCTTTGAAAATAGACCTATCAGCACCAGCACAATAAGTAGATGAGCTGCCCAGCTATGGGACAGCTACTTTCAAACACTACAAACGTTTCTTTCCCTACTATGCTTTAATGTTCTAGGTGGCCTTGACAGTGAAGGTAACAAATTATGGGACGATGCTGTCTCAGGGTTTTATTTGTATACATCTTAATGTTGTTCCCACTTCCCAAAAATGTTGCTTCGCCCTTGTTGGATCTTCCAAAAAATGCATTACTTTTTGAGGATCCTATAAGCAGCCATCGACATTTTTGAAGGTCCGAGCAACACTATAGGAAAAGGGTGCAACTTTGTCCATGGCTGAAAAGAAACTTATTGTTATTTTATTCTTAAATTCTCATAGGAAAGGGTTGTGTTTTTACATATGATGCTGTTGGATCCTACGAGCGAGTTGGGTATAGTTCTCAAGGTTCAGGTGCAACCTTGATCATGCCTTCCCTTGACAACCAATTAAAGTCTCCAAGCCCTCTCTTGTTGCCTGCCAAGGTCTAGCTCATACTTCACTTTTGCCAAATTTCTTTCGAAGTATATGAAGTAGCTAGTGCTGTCAACTTCACCTAAGAATTGTGAGAAAAGGAAAATGTGATTTCCTGCTAACGAAGTTCCCATGACCTGCACAGGATGCTGTAACTCCACTTTCTGAATCAGAAGCCATTGACTTATTTGCTTCAGCAACAGAAAGGGATATATACACTGTAAGTGATTTATGTGCAGGTTATTTAAGTGTGATCGTATTTTGCAATTGCTTCACTAATAGGGAGTCTATTATTAATAATCATGAGTCGGAAGTGACATCTTACGATTGCTCTTTTAATTGTGAGCCAAAGTTTCTGAGTCTTAACTTTCCTATCGATCTGGAACTCTCAATGGATGATCAAATTGTACAAGTGTGGCAGGGAGAAGTTTTGTTTGAGAAGGTTATGAAGTTTTTGTCGTCTTCCTATTTTTCTGAACAAGTTGCTTTCATATTTGCAGGGTGACAAGCTGGAAATGCTCTATTAAACGCTGATGGTGTTCGTAGGGAAGAAATGGATCTCAGGTTAGACTGATTTCTGTTTTGCATAAGATTCATGTGATTTATGTTTGAGGTCGTTCGGAAGGCTTGAGTCATCGATACATATGGACAACAAAATCCCAGGAAGACCCTTTCCATGGCTGTATGCATACATCAGTTGTTAATTTGTTGATCATCTATGTATGTACTGTACTGTAAACTGCAGTTCCTGAAAATGCTATGCTGAATTATAAAAGAACTTATTGTTGAAACTTATTTAGTTTGAAAACCTTACTCTTTAGATCGATTTACTGATTGAACTAGATTTACCAACCTCGTACACCCTAAACGAACATTCACGAATTTCAAGGTAGGAATTTATATATGGTAAGAGTCATTTAAAAATATTGATAAGTATGTTTTCTTAAAGTACGAACTTGTAATTTCGAAAACAAGACAATTTACTTGTTACAACAACTTTAAAAAAAAGGGTATGAAAATTCCTTTCACTATGGAGTCCTTTGGTTATCAAGATGATTTGATACTTCATAGGATTAACCATCTTAACCCCATTATATTAGAGTATTAAATGATTCCATAGACTAATTAACAATTACAATCAAACGCGGAATAAAATAATCCTACGGATTATTTCGTGATTGTTATCCCTCGTCTCACCAACCAAACAACCCCTAATAAATGATAATATACAAAAGTTTGCTTATCACACATATTCAAGGCATATGAGAGGACATAATTTTGCTTAATAGTAATATTTTTCTTGCAACCCTATGAACTTAAGAATAGAACAATATTTGGACAAAAAAAAATCAAGGGATCAAAAACACAATGTGTTGATTTACTTGAGGAGTCGCGGAGCCACATTTGGGACATTTGTGTTGTTCGGAATATTCAAAAATGCCTTAGTGAAAATTCTGGCTCCGCCCAATGGATTCTTGTTCTCTTAAAGTAAGAACGCTCTAGATTCCTCACCTGAAAACACAACGAGAAAGAAATGAAAATTTCATGTTTCGAGTCTCCAGAAATGCACTACTTTGAAGGATACAACATGCACTACTTCTCTACGTTCCAAGGTAGCGTACTACCCTCCCCAGACCTCACTTTGTGAGATTATACATGATATTTTGTTGATTTGATGAAATAATATTTGAACTTATACCTGCTGACAATCATTTCATCACCAAGTCCTGTGGCCAAACAAAGGGAACCAGCAACTCTAGTAGCCAGTTTCTCGAGAGGAAGTGTGATCACTGGTAGACCACGATCCAGACTCCACGAGTGGATTAGTTGAGTGACTAGACTAATACTCTAAACGAGATAAGAGAAATGCATGATGTGGAAGAAGATGCAAAGAGATATGCATGATGTGGATTAGTCGTAGTATTTCTCATGTAGTTTCTGATTCTTCGATTTTTGTTATTATTTGTTGTCTTGTACTTCGACTATTGTATTTTTTTTGTTATAGTTATTGTCCTGTTTTCTTGTACTTTTATTACTTCTGGACTGCTTTAGACTATATTTTCCCTCAAGATGAGGGTCTGTAGTAAACAACCTTTTTACCTCTGAGGTAGGATTAAGATCTACGTACATTTTACCTTTCCCAGACCTCACTTTGTGGGACTTTCTAGTACATCATATAGTTTCTGGTTCTTCAATTTTTGTTATTATTTGTTGTCTTGTACTTCATTTAACAGTGTCTTCAACTACCGTATTGTTTTGTTATAGTTCTTGTCCTGTGTACTTCCATTACTTCTGGACTACCTTGGACTGTTTTTTAACTTGAGACGAGAATCTATTGGAAAGAACCTCTCTACTTATGAGGTAGGGTAAGATGTGCATACACTCTACCTTCCTCAGAGTAAACATTTGTGGGATTATACTGAATAAGTTGTCATAGCATATTTGATTCATTGATTGATTTGATGAAATAAGGTTTGTTATAAAGCTTAGAAAGATCAAGGAAAACATACTTGCTTATAATTGTTAACAAATTAGCAATGAGGGAGATGTACAAGCTTCTCTGAGTAAATATGTGTGCACTTCATCGATGAAACAAAATACATATAGGGAAATTACACTCAAAGAATCATATGGTGAAACAACAAAATATATATATATATATATATATATATATATATATATATATATATATATATATATATATATATATAAACTAATGGTTAAGTTATAAAACTCACAAAAAATATATATTTTTGACCATTTAGTCTTAACTTAAACTCTTCTGAATTTTATATTTGATTGACCTATACTCATCCTACCTTTTTATTTCCTTCAATGGGCACTTACAATTCTATATAAATGGTTCTCCTATACTACCATAAACCTCTTCAACTTCTCCTATTTTATTTTCCTCTCTAATCTCTTCCATATTATATAGGTTCTAAAACTCCCCTTCTCTTATTTTCAGCTTTCTCAATTTTGTACTTTATCGTCAAGACTCTACTAGACACTGCTCATGATTCTTTTTGCTAAGGCATATCAGTTTGATTCTTGATGTTTGGGATCCATGTCTCCGATAATTAGTGAAGTCCTTCTTTCCGGTTTCACCATAAACTCAACTCTTCGTCGTGGTACACACTTGGTCCAATCCTTCTCCGTTTCCTTCCTTTATTGGTTCTACATGTTCTCATGAAAAATAAAAAATCTACCTTTATTCAGATTCGCGTTGTGTAGGACCATTAGAACATCATTAGTAACTTTTTCCCTAGTCACAACATCATCCTTTTTTCCCTATAATCATCACATAGAATCCACTAAATGTAGTTAACCATTTGGTCCACAATAAATTAGTCCAAAACTTAATTATCCATTAGAGAGGTGATTTAACCATCTATTTTCGGAATCACACAAGCTCAAGATACTTATTCAGATTTGCATTGTGTAAGATTCATTAAAAGGTGATTTGATCATCTTGAATCCATAAGTCTAAACAATTCAGATTCATGTTATGTATGGCCTTTTAAAAGCCAGACCAATCCGCGTTCACATCATATAGGGCCCAATAAAAGTGATTCAACCGTCCAATCAAAATTAGTCTATTGACTTTACTAATTCAGATTGGTGCCACGTAGGGTCCAATAAAGGGATTGCCTTGTTCCAACACCATCAATTTATTTTATAGAATTATGGCTTCTTTTACTTCAGGATCAAGCCAAGAAGATCTTCAAAAACTAATGGATCAAAGAAAAAGAAAAAGAATGATATCAAATAGAGAATCAGCAAGAAGATCAAGAATGAGAAAGCAACAACTTTCTGATGATTTAACATCTCAAGTGAATCAATTTAAGGAACAAAACAATCAAATTGCAACAAATATAAACATGATGACACATCTTTTCTTAAATGTGGAAGCAGAAAACTCAATTCTTAGAGCTCAATTGGTTGAGTTAAACCAAAGGCTACAATCTTTAAATGAAATCATAAGTTGCACAAACTCTAATCGAAGCCTCGAAAAATGCATTAGTACTTTTGGAGGATGTGACATGCACCCAACCACAATATGCTTACAGGGTCCGAGCAACATAGATATTAATCATCATCATGAACTAGGTGATTTGATGAACCCTTGGAATTTGCTCAATGTGATGAATCAAACTATTATGGCTTCTTATAATTCCTTCATGTACTAATGTGTGATGATGAATTGGTTATTTTTTAACAAAAATATTAATGTTAAATGTATGTGGTTCAAAATAAATAAATGGTGATAATTAGTAGTTGCCTTCTTGATTTGTCTCTTGTGTTATTTTAAAAAGATAATTAATGCAAGTTCAATTATTGTGTGTTTGTGTCACATTCTCTATTTGTGTTTTTTCTTTTTGTTTTAATGTCTATTTTCAATGTTGTTGGGATGTACCGTTACCATATTGGCAATAATTTCTTTTTTTTAAGAAACAAATTGTTATATCTAGTTTGCACACACTTTAATTATTGTATTAGGTGTCGATTACTTTTCACCATCACAAACACCGAATAATTCTATCCAAACTTTAGAAAATGAAAAATAAGCATTTTATATTTTTGTTTCTGTGAAAATTTATCATGTGTTGTCTAATTATCTCTCCCCAATATATTTCTTCGATCTACTTCTTCCTCTTTTAGACACTCTATCCCGATCTCTCATACCTCCTCTGAGGCATCTAAGCATTTCCTTTTTACATGTCTGAATCATCTCAACCTCACTTCCTTTTCTTGTCCACCGACCACTTTCACTTGCCACAAATACCTTTTATTTCTAATTTTATCTCTCATAATATGTCTATATATCCACCTCAGCATCCTGATTTTCACTACTTCCGCATTTTCATCTTCTGATCGGACATAATTAGTTTATAGCTTGATATTAGGATTTGTGACTTATGGTATGATTCGATTTGAGTCTTGAGGAAGTTCAGACATGGTTTTAGATCAGTTTGGAATTGAAATATTATTGGTGCATAGCATATGGTGCACTCACAATAATATGGATTTTAGGCTTATTAACACATTGATAACCTTTGAATTTGTCAGTAAATTTCATTTAGACCTTCAAATTATGATTTTTTTTAATCAAGTACTTGAACATCTGATAAATTGTTTTTATTTAATACTTTCAGTTTAATTTTTTGAAAAACTTTTGGATATGTTCTCAAGTACTCGTTACGTAAATAAAAATTAACCACTTAAAGTATATTGCTTGAAATAATCATACAAGCATAATCCAATTGAGGTTGATGTGTATAATTAAAATAGTTGTCATTTATGTAGTTAATTTAACTACCTAATAAATTTCTTGAGGGCATGTACAAATTTATTGTACCGAAATTTGAATCTAAATTGTCTAACATAAATATTTTATCATATAATTAGATGTTTAATCGAAATCAATTACCGTTGAAGTATCTAAATAAAATAACTCACAAATTGATTGATAGTTTATTTATAAAGCCTTTAATTAATTGAAGGGTTGAAAACCTCTTGGACCTTCTGAAAAAGGATTACACATAAAATATGGCTGAGTATAGGGTTAAATCATTGGCAAAATATTTTTTTTTTAAAATGGAGACAATACAGCAAAGTGACACTAGACCTAACTATTTCTAGATAGGAGATAATATGGTGAGTGACATAATTTTTAAAAGGGAATAATTCAAAGTTTCTAAGTTTTTTATTTTCTTTTTAAGGATAAGTCACAAGCACCTCTTAAACTATGATCGAAATTTTAGAAATACACTTTATTAATTAAATTAAGGCCTTATTATCCCTCAAAACTCATTTTTTGTAATTTTATATACCTTTTAACTTACGTGACGCACTTCGTGACTCTACGTAATTGAGCCGCATGAGACATGTTTGGATATCACATAAGCCAAAAAAAGTGTACTAAAAATTATTTTTAAAAAAATTGGTTTTGAGGGTGGGGTGGGGGTGGGAGCGGAGAGGGGAGGAGGGAGGAGATTTCGATAATAATCTAGGAACTGCTCGTACATTATCTCAAACTCTTTTATAAATGAGAAACTTGCAAATTTTGAATTAGATGACCTCATGAACCTCTCAACAAAACTATATGGTAATATATATAATGTAGTGTGTCATCCATCATCCACTTGAAGAAAATGATGGGTCAGTCTATGCAGCATCATTATGGTACCTTTTCTATCAAATTTATAGCTTAAGGGGATGTCTCCTATTTAAATATATGCAAGTTGTTACAAATCATGACTTAAAGTTTAGTGATATTGATAGGAATCTCTTATATAATAACTTAATAAGTGTGTTCAAATTTTACTATCACTATTTAGATTATTTTCCTCCTCTTCCCTATTTCCCTCTAATTTATTATATTGTTTAAGAAGGCTAAAAAAAATTCAAGTGACAATAATTGAGGATAACCTTGATTTATAATGTATGTACACAATCAAACTAACAACTTAACAAATAATTTGTCTAATGAGAATAATAAGCATGGTTAATTGTCTCTTTCAAAGCTATGTTGCATTTATATAAGTTTTTTTGGATTTTCATTCGGTATATGGTATAATTGGAGGGGTGTAATCTATCAAAGATAACTTTATATCCAAGAAAACTCAAACTCAAGATCTCCAACTACTCTGTATTAATTTAAACTCGAGACCTTTAATTAAGGATAAAAGAGTAGTTAACCTATACCACCACAACCTTGTTGGTGCATATATATAAGTTATTATACACATGTATATTTAACCACTCTCGAGGCTTCATTCTCCACCCACTCCCACTTTTATAATACTTTATTAGTGCATATATAATTTCTTGGAAATAATATTTTTTTATTTATTATCAAACACAAAAAATAAGTAAAAAATCAACATATTTTTCAAAAAATATTTTCCATCACAAATAGTTCTTTTCATACCATGAGACTGTAGACTATATATCTTCTCATCCATGTTTTCATTTTTTTTTCCCTCTTATTATTTTAATATCTTGGGTGGAAGGATTTGGTTGGTCTTTGGTTGGAAAATGGAGACTTTTAAAATTAAAGTTGTTAAGATCATCTTAGTTTGTTTTAGAAAATATTATATTGATAATGACATTATTAATTTATTAAAAGGATGTTCAGTGTAATTATTAAAATAAAATTTATGATATCAAAAGTAGGTCTTGGTTATCGCTCGAGAAATCAATATATTAACATAAAAATAATTGAGACAAGTAGTTGAATAATTTTTTTTTTAATAACAAAGAAACTCATATTTGCTATTCTTTAGGTATGTTGTGTGCATAGGATAAATTTCAATTCAATATAATATTCTGCAAATTACATAGGTGAAATAAATCATACTAGAAAAATTCATACAACAAATTCAATCGAAAAAATATGCAAAAAATAAATTCGTGTAACAATTTAATCGAAAAAATATGTAGAAAATTTCGGACCCAAAACTCTAAAAAGTAGTTGAATACCTTATAACTCTTTGAACTTGTATATGATTGTGATGTACATGCTTTGAATCATCTGATAAGAGAAAATTAAATGTAAGGTGTCAAATAAGTCTCGTTTGTTTTTTATGATAGATTGGTCAAGAGCTGGTCAAATCCTCTTTAAATGACATTTTGTGCCAGCGTCGATAGCAGAACTCCTCCATACTTGCTCCTTAGAAATGTGTCATCAACGGCTATTACTTTTCTCATTTCTTGAAAACCAATTATCCAAGCAACATATAATACAAAGAAGTACTAGAACCTCCCATTTTCATCGAGCGACAATGTCGTCTTGCTTTCCGGATTCGCAACTTCAAGCATATACCGATACGCATTAAGCACTGTGTACCCATGCTCATATGTTCCTCTAACATTAGACTTAGCATGCTCCATGCCCTTATGAATCTTTCAATAGCTTACCTTACAACCAAATTCTGTGCGGAGTTGATTTGACATATCTCTTGTGGATGGGTCTATACCATTGCGAAACCTATTTTCGATGTACTTACCTATGACTTTGCCGTGGTGTGGGGATTATGGCTTGTAAGATGTTCTGAACCACACGTATGGTACTTTTCATATATTCTAATGACAAACCTGTCACTACTTGTAAATTTCAGAGCCCTCAACCACCAATTGCACTCTGAATATGAACATTTAAAGTAAAACAAATTGCGAGAATTAATCACCTTTTTCAGTCTAAAATCTTTTTTCAAACAAGCAATTTTCAACGAATTTGTCAGTTCTTGCTTGTTCTTGAATGTCATTCCCTTATAAAATTCTGTTTCATCATCTCTAACATTATTTACACGTGAAGTTTGAGTAGTTTATTGATTGTTCTTGTCAACTATAGGTGTGGGAGGAAACTTGCAATCCGGTCCTTCAGCTTACACCTACACCTTCACCTTCACCTTCACCTATTCCAATTTCATCATCAGGACTATTCATGTCCGCAGGATGAAATTCATCATTAAACATATCTTGTTGGCATTCCTCTACATTATTATGATCCTCCTCGATAGGATTTTCTTCTACGTACACTTTTAACATGGGCGATTTCTCTGCTCCTCCCGAATAAACAAGCAAACTAGATAGATCGGTTATTCTAAAATGTAAAACCTTCTCATTATGAAAAAAATATGGAATGTAACTCATAACATGATCTTGCGGTTTACAATTGTATCCACAATTTTGCACGACTAAATCATCATACAAAATGTTTCTTTCGACATAGAATTATCTAATTGATATACATATACAATTTAACAAATATACATATACAACTCGTCTCTCCCTCTCTCGCTCGCCACTCTCCTTCCTACTAATATGTAACTATGAATCATAATTAGTAAACTATAGCTACAAAGCGTAAATAAAATTATTTTAATGATTATCTGCGAAAGTTTCCCCTATCTAAATCATGCCAAATTTTCTTATTTATCCATTGGGCTAAAAATGAAAATCCATGTAAGATGGGCCTAAAAGAATCTTAACAAAATTTTAATTTTCCACGCCAATGGAATCAACAATCAAAATTATGTCTTCTTCATCTGAACCTGTGTTTCCCGCCTCTACTGTAAACCCTAATTGCAGCAAATGGCGATTCAAATGGGAAGCTCAATCTCACACTTCAACTCTCCGATTAATACTTTTCAGTTCAAATATCAAACCTTGTACCGAAATCACTGTCAATTTATCTGTGGAGAAATCTCTGCTCACTGTCTGTTTCGTCGAAGGGGATACAATTCGGGTACCAGTTCCTCGGGTTTTGATTGACCCGGAAGCTCCGGTTCATTGCAGAGTGTTTGATGATCATGTTGAAATTAAGCTTGCTCTTCTTCTTCCTGTTGATCATCCACTCATTTCAGGATTGGATTTATCGGAACCGGAACCGGAAGAGGAAAAACTGGACTCAGATACTTGCTTTCCGTTCTCGGTGAATTATGGTTAGTCAGGAATGTTTCTTAAAATTGGTTAGTTTCGGTTTTATATTTGCGAATTTGGATGTTAGCTCATTATTTAGCTATTGTTACTCTTCACTGCTGTATTGCCGTTTTCATAACTAGTTTCATTTGCTGCAATTGAGTCAGTTCTACCCTCCACCATACCTCACTTGTGGTATTACACTGGGCAAGGTCTTTCGGAAACAACCTATCTGCCTTAATGAGTTAGGCGTAAGGTTTGAGTACACTCTTATCTTCTCGAGACCTCAATTGTGGTATCACACTGGGTAAGGTCTTTCAGAAACAACTTCTCTGCCTCCACGAGTTGGGAGTAATGTTTGGGTACACTCTATCATCCCGAGACCCCAATTGTTGTATTACACTGGGTATGTTGTAGTGGATGATGTTAGTGATGCTTGGCTGATACATTAGGATACAGCTAAAAGGAATTTTACCATTTTACAACATATGATTATACCCTTCGGGGTGGTCCAGTGGTTTGAGCTTGGGACTTCCATGTTGGAGGTCTCAAGTTCAAAACCCCTTAGGCCTTCTGGGTCGCACCAGGCTTGCCTAGTGCGGGTTACCTCTCCTATGTGGTTTATGAGCTATTGCATAGGAGAGAGGTTTTTACCCTGTGCGCACCCAAAGGGTAGCAACTGTGGGTTTTCCTTGGTGTCAAAAGAAAAATATGATTATGATATTTTTTTTTTGATGCACCTAAGGGTGTGGTAGTTTGACGATTTCTTCTTTTCAGCATCTCTTAGCTTTTAATGTATCCCTAACCAGAGGAAAATCTAGAATTTGAATTCTATGGGCTCAATTTGAATTTGGATGCAAGATTATTAGCATTGCACTTGTTATATTTTGAAAGTTATGGGTTCATATCTACTATTTATTGCAATTTTAGTAAATTTAGTCGATTGAACCTATAACTATATTGCTACATACTCCTCTGTTCCCGATGTACTGGAGTGTAATAAATAATTATTGATTTTTATCTTGATCTTCATGAAAGTCCACCTAAGGTTGTCAATATGCAGAAGATAGAGCAGGACTTTTCCCTTTTTGTGTGGTGGATGGGTGGACAGGACAAATTTGAAATTTCCCCTGGGATTAAACAGTTCATAACATTTATATATAATGCTTGTCAAGAATTCACTTTTGTATGTTTGCGAGGTATTCCAATAAGTAGCAAGACCCAAGCTGCAGGATTTGATCAACATAACATGTTATGTCTGTTGAATCACTTTAGGAAGTAAAATTACAACTTTAAAGTTCTAACACGTGTCAACCACTTGTCTAAGGAATGTGAAAGACTTGATTCTCTTGTGATACCAAGTCAAAAGAAAAAGGAATAGACAGTAATGCAGAAACTGTCATCTCCTTTGATGTGTTTATGTATTCCGTCATTGAGGGACTGGTGATTTGTCATGCAGAAACTGCCATGTCATTTTGCTTTGATTTTATGTTTTAGGCAGACGATTATGATCACTGCTTAACGTACTCTATGAGTCTAACCTTATTTGCATTCTGGCCCTTATAGAGCTTCATGTTCATTTATTTTATTTCACTATTATTAATTCTGCTTTGTTGGATTAGAAATAAAGAAATTATCTGCTATGGAGGAAGTTCATTTCTACTGCAAAAGTTGCTCGACTAAGTTAACCAAGGGTATCAGGTAGGGCTGTTCTTTCTCTCAGTCGGGGAGGAAATGCCCGTTATTTAATTTACATTAAGCCATTGCGTGTCTCTAAATATTCTTTTTTTTGCAGATTATTTAATGAGATGCCATCAGTCGACTGGCAAGATGTTGCAGACAATTGGTTTGGGACATGTTGTTGCTCGTTTGGTGGTATAAGTGAACAGCTAGTCATGAAATTTGCAAAGTCATATTCTTGTACAACTGGTGTTTGCCTTATAACTGGCGCATCTGTTATCATATTCAAAGAGGACCTAGTCGTCTGTGAATTTCCTGTGTTGAAAAGGGACCAAACTTATGATTCTCAGTTGAATTCAGCCAAGATGACTTCTTTAAGACCTTGTCCTGAGGAAAAAAATAATGGGGTGAAACCACACAATGTAGTTGTTAAAATGATGATTAATGGTGATAGTTCAACATGCATACATTCAAAGTTGAAGGATGAAGACAAAATGAAGTCATTGGCTGGAATTTCATCCGAGGCAAACTGTGACATTAAAAACCACAATACTGGCTGTTGTAGCAATAATCTCAGTGAGAGATTTTCAAAGGACAGAGAATATGAAATGAATACTGAACTCTTAGATAAGCAGAAAATATTTCTTAAAGGCTGCCTTGGGGATGCTTTTATGTTAAGACATTCCAATCTTTCCAAAGACGTCAAGTGGATTGAATTTCTCTGTCCAAAATGTTCATCTCTTATTGGAGCATATCCTTGCTCCAGTGATAAAGCACCATTGGATGATGGAGTTCGGCTATACAAATTTAACATATCCACGTGTTTGCCTGTTGTTGGATTGAATGATCTATTTAGGTAACCATTTATCAGTCCCCCCTTATATTTAGTTTATCTTGTAGTGCATTCTCTTATATTTTTCTTCTTAACTCAAACTTCTTTCCCAACTTGTGGTTCTTGAAACCATATGGAGCCTGTAAATAGGAATTTTTGTTAAATAGATGTGTCCTTTAGTTATATGTTTCTTGCCCTATAACATTTCATGGAGTTGATGTCTTTCTTTCTCTCTTTAGAAAGCTGAAAACTAGATGAAAATGGCAACTTTGTCAATGGCGCTGTAATTGCTAAATAGTTTTCTAGTGCCATTAGTTAGATGTTGGCCTATCTGAGAGTCGAACAAGTTATTCCCTGATAGCGAGACATTCTTTGGATAGAGCATATTTTCTCTTCTCTTTCATGTATTTCCACTACTGATATGCTATGCACAATGAGGATATCTAATAAAGTCAAAGATAACGGACCGACAATGTCATGTAAGATTGAATGTTGGGCCTTTAAGGCCCAAAATATTCTAAAGACGAGTGTTCAGTAGTTTTGATGTTAAGATGAATGCATGTAGGTAAAAGTTTACAAGATTAAAAATGATCACATCCTATGTAAGTGCAAGTAATGCACTTGATTATTCAGATATCCAAATGCACCATCAGGGTGTGTGCACTTGATTATTCAGGTGTTAAAGCAGACTTATCATATTTGACATTACATGGGGGGATACAATTTCTGAGAAGCAATACAAACTTAACCAAGTTTAGAATGCAAATGATCCATATCAGTGATGCAATTAGTTGGGATCAAGTTTAGTTGTTTCATATACATCTGGTGTTTATCATGACTCCTGAGTTTTCCTTGTTAAGAGACTTTATGTCAGTGTATTGGCATGATATATGCCCAAATAGAGTGGAATGGATATTGAAAAATTCCTTACAGTCAACTCCAACTAGTTTGAATTTGAGGACATTTGATTGATTGATTTTGATTTCATGATGTAATAATAAACTTACTCTGTGATACCAGGGAGTATACTTTGGAAAGGATGTTTTCACGTCAATTGCTTGAAGCTGCACAAGACGAATTAACATTTCGGACTGTTGTCAGAGATATACACACCAAACGTGCACTTTCACAAATTGTTCTCCTTAACCCAAATGCATGGTGCTACAGTGACTATTGTGTGCATAACATGGAACCAGTTGCCAAGATTAATATGTACCCCGTTGTCAAGCTATTATTCTCTGCAAACATCAATGACACGGAACTTGAACTCAGGTAATTGCCTCTCTACTCTAGCTGTCCTTTTCTTCTGTCATTTGATGCCATCTACACGTATGTATAGGTTATCTTCCTCAATCTCTGCCTTACTACTGGGGAAGTTGTTCAAGCTTTTGAACCTTGCAAGATACGTACTGTTATGTGTGCCAACTAACTTTCAAGAACTGTACTATAAGTCTGTAAGTAGTTGCCATATTGAAGTAAGTTGGCATGAACAACGTATCTAGTCTTGTGAAGATAGAGAGACTGTTCTCAATGGACCCTTGGTTCAAGTAAAACATGTCAAAATAATCAAGTATGTAAAGCAAATACAGGAAGAAGAATCTATAGAAGAGAACAATAAGTTGGCACAAAATACTAAATTATTGTCTTCCTGAGATGATTTTGAAAAAGGTATACATACTGTTGTCACACATTTTAAGTAGCATCAGATGGTTGCTACCAATTTGAAAAGAAATCGTTTATGGACACTTTAAGATGCAATTTTCATTAGAAATCCAACGAAGGTTATAGATAAATCTTGTAGGACTTGTTCAAAGTAACACAATAATTTGTTTATACTTCATCTGTTTCAACATTATCATTTGACACATGTTCCTGGCCACTTTCTTCTCTTATTTCGATTGTGCATTTCACACCAACGACTCCCGTCCTGATCCATTTTCAAAAGCTCGCTGAATCAAACTTTATGCAGGAACGTAGAAGAATGGGTGACCAAAAACCAAGCTGATGAAGTTTTCATGTTGCCATCTCAAGTGAAGGAACTAATTACAAATTTGGAGATGGCAAATACTATGTTACCACCTTCACATATGCTGTTACAGGGGTTCTACATGTCATCCTTGAAGCGATAAATGGTAAGTCGTTTCAATCTCACTCGAAATTATCGAGAATGAGACATTCATCATGTGTACAATACATGTTCCAACATGTTCACAATCATTGTTCGAAAATGGTGATGTCACTAGTTGAACATGTTAACACCCTAGCCCTTACAAGTAGGCTGTAATTTTGATGAATTGAGATGTGAATGTGTATGAATTAACCATGGTTTTAACTCATAGTGCAGCTTATGCAAAAATATATGATACATTCACTAAAGTGGTTTACACACCATGTTAGTTTTTTGTTTTTCTTCCATTGTAGCAATGGCGACTAGTTGCTATTATTGGATTCTTTTAGCAAAGTTTTTTGTTCCATAAGTTGCAGTACAGCTCCTTTACAATTCAAATATATCTGCCCATAGATTTTATTCTATCTTTTTATGAGAGGTCAAAGCTGAAAAGTATTGGTTTATGGAATGGGGAATATTACCAACATTTTTAATCTTTGCACACTAAAATGGCCAGAAAATTAGTAAGGAATTAACACAATCCTCTATCCAAACAAGCCTCTATTGTTTGTTTGTAGTGAAACCTTCGGTCTAAGTAGGGGGTGGTAAAATCAAACCCAACCAACCAATTTGCCTAATCCGTTTAAGTTTGGGCGGTTTGTTGTCTTGCTCATCTATTAGCTCAATTCAGTAAAAGTGGTTCTTTTTTTTGGTTTCCCACTTGGTGTTCGGAACCCACATTGGAACTCTGACTAAATTCAGATCGCACATTACAGGACCTGAATTGACTAATCAAATAATCTTGATAATATTTAATAAGCTTGTTTTTATCAGGTACTAAATAATTTTAAAAAATAAATAAAACAATTAAGTTTATCAAAAGTTGGATTGAGTTGGGTCTTGACACATTATGTAATCCATTACCTAACCCGTTTTGATTTAAGTAAATGTTGATAGGATATAATCTTGACCCGATTATCATCTCAATCCATAATGATTCATCCAAACTTGATCCGAACCGCGAATTGTCACCCTACCATATAAGTGAATAAATGAATGAAGGTAGGATATCCCCCCACCCCCCCTATCCCCCCCCTCCCAAAAAAAACTATTTTTTTTTAAATTATCAATTTCATATTTAAACTATACGTAATTTATTTTTTTAAAATAATTCGGATATACACCAAATAAATTAGTGTCAAGTTGAGAACGTCTTGAACTAAATAGATTACTTAACTAGTCGAGATGTGCAAAAACTGATTCGAATATCATGATCATTAAAAAAAAATGAAGTGAATATAATTTTGTGTGTATCCTAGCTGTTAATCCGATGGAACAAGTATCCAAAAACTCTAACGGACCTTAAAATTTGAAAATGTGGATCGAGCTTATTGCATAGAGTCTTTCTGCCACAATTTGATGTGGACCCTTGGACCCCATGAAAAATATAGTACAAATTGATTGGCAAATCTTTAAATATACTTTTGTTGTCGTTGAAAATCTGTCTCCTTCAAAATACCACAAAGTACACATAATTAAGGCCAATGTCTTGTAGATCCTATGAACATATTCCCCTAAATGACATATACATGCATGCATAACATATATAGTCAAATAATTAAACAGTGAAAGAAAAAAAAAAAAGAAGCATAAATTGCATGAGGAAAAATTAGAGAGGGAAGAATCAAAGAATTAGATTTGTATTCTCACATTGTCAAATGTGTGTATATAAATAGTAGTGTTCTTCCATAGTTTATATAGCTAAAAGTTAAAAAAAAGAAAAAAGATTATATAGAAGCATATGAAGAAATGGTAAAAGAAGAGTGTCTTACATGAAGGGTAAGTGCCTATTTGATAGCCAAGGATGACTTGCCTGCATCATTAATTAATTCTTGAGGCTAGCTTGTGATATATATCATGTATATGACATGTATACAAGCATTCTTCTTTGATGGCCAGGCAGTCTCCTTTGGCTACTCGAATAGGTTCCTCTCATTCATGCTAGACTCTTCTCTTCTTATTTAGCTTCTACTTTAGTCAGAGGTGAATTCAGAATTAAAATTTAATAGGTTTAACTCTTATATATTTATTTTTAATGTATTACACTAGAATTTGTGCTCTTTATTTTATTCTCTACACGGAGGCGTATCTAAAATTTTGAATTGACAAGGTGCATAATGTCACTATTTCATTCATGTTGCAAAATCAAGAGTGTATTTAAGTTTGATTAGTCAAATCAAGAGGTGTATTTAAGACCGATAATAGTTCGGAGATAAAATTAAATGATATAGAAGAAACAATTCCCATTATTCAGGATAAATGCCAACATATAAATACCTCATCAATAATCCTCATCTGTTTTCTGCAAGAAGCCTACTAAGTGTCTTTTTTTTTTCTCAATCTTCCTAAGTTTTCGGAGAATCAATAGTATTTTCACTTACCTTTCATTATGATTCTAACCCTTAAATCTATCGGTAGATGATAGAGATGTTGAATCACTTGAGTAAGCTTTGCTTGTCTTGTTTCACAACCTCTTGATTCAGTTTTATCCAATAATAAGGTAAGTGTGAAAAAATAAATGTGGGGAGGGGGGCACAACCAAGTAAAAATAAAGTTAAAAGGAGGTATTTGAACTCCGAAAAACACATTTGACCATAAAATTTAAAATTTTCAAGGATTTGAGAAACAACAAAAACGTGTTTCACTTTTTCACTCCAGACTACTTATAGAAAGTCAAACATAACTCCAATTTATATTCATGATCGAGCCGTACAACTTTCAAATTTCATTTTTTCACTTTGAAAATAAAATTTTCTTTTTTCAAATTTCACAATAAAACATGATCAAACGTCCACTGAGTATACAATTTAAAACGTACCAGGAAAGTGCTTCAAATGAATATATATGGAACCATCACTAACATTTAGCACACTATGGAAAAAGGCAACCCAAGATGAACTTAATATATGAGGATGATACAAACTAACCATTAAAAATAAGAAGAAAAAAACTTACAACAATGTTAAAAATAAAAACATAAAAATACAACAAATAGAGACACAATATCTATTTTCTCTTAATTCATGTATCTACAATTCTTCCTAATCTCTCCCTTATATCCAGTTAAAGGTGAAATATTTCCCATTTTAACCATAGATTTCGCAAACTGCTCGAAGAAAATCTCATTATTTTCGGCATACAATTTCACCAATTCTAATGTTGCTTGATTCTTTGTCACAAGAATTTGATCTGAATTCAACAAACCCCTTGAAGCCAACAAGTTCTTGTAGTAATTGTTATCAAATTTTGTTGGTGTGACATAATCCAAGAAAAATAAATTTTGGTCACCACCAAATTTTGGGCACATAGTTCTCAATTCTGTAGCATATGATTGATCAAGTGTATAATCTGGTAAATTATTTCCTGATTGATTGTAGAGTCTTTGCTTGAAGCTAGTGCATCTTGCATTTCCAATGGTGTGGCTCCCTACAAGACAATTTTCGAGTCAGAATTTTTACTAAATTGAGGTTTAAAATTATAAAAAAGTAAACATACAAAAAAATCAAAAGAAATTCAACTTGTACTATATATACATAAAACTTGTTTGTGCCTCTTATTAACTATCGCAGGACCTCTTTTCCCCAAAGCAAAGAAAGAGGAGCAGAAACAAGAGGTAATTGTCCTCTCTTAACATTCAAAAAAAAAATAAAATTAATCTTATATAGAAATATTATTTTTTTTTGTTAAAGGAATTCATTCTATCCAGCTCCGTCCCTGATATGATAATTAGTTTAGTTAAAATCGAATGAAGAATTAAATTATATATGTATAACACATGGATAATAGAACAAAATTATACTAAAAAGGTTATTTGATTTGTGAACAATATTATATAGGGATTGTTGTACATACTAATAATTCATGGATTTTTTTAACATTTATGATGATTTTCTTTTTAAAAAATGTGATAACTTGGATATACATAATGTATAATCTAAAATATATGTTTGATTTTATATTGTAAAAATAAAATTATGTTCCAATTTTAACCTTGATCTTAGTTGAAAGTTGCAAGGACTTTGATAGAAGGAGAGTTTCGTTATTTGACTTGTTTTATCCAAGAATAAATAATCCTATAAATTGTTATTTCCCATTGGATATGGTATAAAGTTATACTATTTTTTCGATATAAATTATTCAAAATATTTGTAATTATCATTTAAATATATAAAAGTTAAATTAGGACGAGTAAATTTTACCAGATAAAGTAACAAGGTCAACCAGATCAAGCCCTTTTAGCTTGAATTTAGTAAGAATAGTATCAAATGTGTTGTTAGGAGCAGGAATGTTATTGTTGGAGCCACTTATACTAGCATCTCTTGAGTCTCTTCTTCCTAATGGAACCTCCCAGCTTGGTCCACCAGCCTGCATAAATAATAATCGAGTTTAAATTTTATATACTGATAATATAAATTAAGAATTATCTCATAATCTTATCAAGATAATAACTACAATTATATAGGATATAATTTTTTTTAACTTAATTGAAATCGAACAGATCATGATATTTTATAAAATATGGGAATAGTTTATCCTGTTATTTTAATACAAAATGTATTTCATTGACTTATTAACACTCATCAACGAGAGATAAAATAGTCTCGCTAGTATTATTTTTGAACTTACCTGCAAGAATTCATAGCTCGTCTTAACTACTGAATTTATAACTATATATTTATGCATACTTAAAAGGTTTTCTAATAAAAAAATAAAATTTAAACAAACTTTATTGAGCTCATCGAAATTGAAATCTTTTGGTTAGGTTACTTTTTTTTGCTAGGTTTAAAGTCGTTGTACTTACTAAAACAGTAGAATCCCTTGCAGCAAGGGCCAATATATCAGCACAAGAGACGGTTTGAGGGCATTCCATTTCAAGTGCAGATTTAATTTCATCGATTACTTCAAATCCACGTGCTGAATTTCTATTGGTGTTTGATAATTTTTCACTTATTATTGGTCCATTGCTGTCCAGAAGCAATGATGCATCACACCCCTACATGATCATAAAATAAAAAAAATATTATAGTTAGTTAATCCGTCTGAGTTAACTTATTGAAAATAACTGATAAAATAATAAAAAGAAATAGTTAAATTAAAAACATTTATAAGTTAGAAAAGTCATAAATCGAGAATGATTGACTTATGATTTTTTGGTTAATTGAAAACTCAAACTATATTTATAATATAATTTGACCAGCTTATAAATTTTGGCTAAACACTTATACTTTTTAGGAATTGTTTTTCTAGAATTTAGCTAGAGAGTGAAAAATAACTTTTTTCTTAAAATAATAGTATCAAAGATTGATGATAATAGTAATAACAAACTACATTGTGTTTGATGGAACTTTTGAATATTAATTACTAAAAATAGTTTGTGATTTGAAGTAAAGAAAAAAAGATAATTGCTAAGTGAGGTAAGTCATATTTTCCTTCTTCTTTTTTTTTTACAAAAATTTATGGAAAGTATTTTCGTAAAACATAATTTCAGACAATCAAATAACGGAAAATAATTAAGTCATTAAGGAATTGTATGATTCATGAAAAAGTAACAGTATCTACTCAAACACCACAGTGAAAATATGTTGAATCAAGAACGTACAAATATGCTTTTCAAGAGACGAAAAATGATTTACCTTGACAAAGCAATCGTGAAAATGAAGCCTAAGCAAAGAGGCAGCCATTCGAGCTTCTCTAGTTACAGCCTTAGCAACAACAGACTTGACAATTTCTTTTGCATTTGGGCATGACCAATCATAAAATTGTGGATATAGGTAACCATAATAATTGGTTTTGCTAGATAAACATAATGTTGGTGAAAAAACAAGAAGAGATGTGACCATGATGAATAAACTCAATATTTTAGCCATGATGAGTCAAATTCTAATAAAGACTTTGTTATTGAAGAAATTGTTGTATGCAAAGAAGGTTGATTAGTTGTGATGAAATTGAGATAAATTGTATGAGTATATATAGTGTATAATGAGCACTAGATGGATTTGGTAGCTTTTAAGTAAGGATTAGTATAACTAATACGATTAAGTAACACTTTTTACCTAATGATGAAATTGTTTCAATACACTATCACGATCAGTGGGTAAGACTGTTTCTTCTTTAATAATTAGAAGTTTTTCAGAGTCTGAATATGAAAAATTCTTTGGTAGGGAGCGCTTTCTTACAACTAGAACCCTATGCTGGGTAAATTCAAATTAATCAAGCTTAAATAATATTGGACACCAAATGGGAAAAAATATTGTTCCCAATACATGTCAATTTGAATGATTTTGAGTGTATAAAAATCCACATAAAAATGTAAAATTAAATTATTTTCAAATTTGAAGTGCATTATTTCTTTTAAAACGAGCTAAAAAAATGTGTAACACAAATTGCACGGAGGACAAACTATTTTTTAATGCATTCCAAATGTTGATCATGATTCCTAATTGTTGAAGAATACAATTTTTAAAGCATTTAGAATCTGTTGTAGTAAACAAATTACTTATTTTTCTTGCTATAAAATTTATTTCTTATGACTACAATCTATTATTATTTTTTTAGTTGACTTGACGGTAAGTATATAAAAGCTAAAACACATTTTTTTAATAAAAAGAATTAAATGAAACATGAGAATATTATAAGTTGATATGGTCAACCAATCATTCAATAGTGTTTTTGGTTACGGAATAAAGGCATATCTATGACTAGCTCAAATATATTATTTCATAAATAGGCTTTACGTGACGTGAATTAACGATAATCAGAGTTTTAATAAAAGTATTATAAATTTATAAATATTTACTAAGTTTCTAAATATGTACATAAAATTTATAGAAAAAAATGGATTTATGTGAATTGGAACTCCTAGATTCGTCCCGAATTTGAACGTGGAAACATTCATGATTTTTTAAAAATTATTTTTGTGATTACTTTTCTTTTTGGGTAAAAAAAGAAAGAAAATTCTTTTTGTCCGAAATAATATTTTTCTTATGTTATTTCACCTTTTAAAATATTTGTATCTTTTTAATTTTAATATCTTTTAACAAAAAAATGAAAAAAAGATCAATTTATTTTAAAATAGACAAATATTATAGTTTTTTAAATTTTTTGACAAAATTCTAATCAAATTTTCTGGCAATTTAGCGAAGAATTTGACAATCAGAACTCATTCACATAAAATAATGGGAGTAAATTAAAATAACCTATTCTGATCTATTTAAGAAAAGTTCTATACAATTTGATAGAGTAACTTGCTGATTAACCTAGACTTACAAAAACATCCCAAAATGCAGGTGTCAAAAAATTTAAAAAGATAATTTATTAATCAAGTTTTAATATAACTAGTATTTATACATATTAAGAGATGATGACAATCTTAACACAAACACATAATTTTGATCAAAATTACTGAATTCTGACGTTTAACCAAATAGCATTCTCTATAGCTTCGTCCCTGATTAAATAATCATATTAACTTGTTATATTCAACTAAATTAAATTGATTATGTAAAAATCTGATGAACTTTTAAAAAATTTATAATGTGGAGTGCTTGATTGTTCAAAGTGACTTAGCTTAAATTCTAGGGGGAAAAGCAAATATTAGTTCAACTAAAACAAGATATATATATATATATATATATATATATATATATATATATATATATCTTTTACACATAATAAAGTCATATAAGCTAAAAAAAAAAAGATATTTTTTTTCCTCCCAAAAAGGCAAAAAAAAGCAATGTATTTTCACCAAAATATTACTACTACAAGTTATAGAATTAGGCAGAGGAATGGATAACCAAAAAGGGAATATTAGGTAAATATGAATAATATAAATAGAATAGCAAAACCAATAATCTTTGGTCTTTAATTTAATTAATTTCAAAATTGTTCTTTACTAGAACAAGGACAACTTGTTACAAGACAAATATTTGGCCTTAACTTTTTTTTCCATACTACCAAACTTCTTGTGTCTTTCTAACAAAAAGTAGTTGCTAAAAGGAAAGAGAAGTTTAATCAATTCTATGCAAGTAAAACAATATTAGCATCTAGGTAGCAAATCAAAATATTGAGAATATAATTAGCTAACAAAAGTATTTTCTTTCTAATACCTTCAACTTTTAGGTGAAAATGGTTGCACATTTTAATATAATATCAAATCAGACATAACGAAGGCTTGGATTATTACATCCACTTGTTACAACAAAAAATAAGTAACTTTGTAATGGTATTATGCATCTTATCAATTTAAAATCTTAAATTCATCTCCATATAGAAAATAAAAAGAAAAAGCACAAGTTATAGTGTACTTTTAATAATGTAACGGATAAAACCCAAGGTGTGCCCTAGCTAACGGTCAATGAAGTAAATTACGAATCACAAGGTCTCGAGGATAGCACCCTAATTCTTATTGTTGGTGGGAGATGAAAAATATGTATTCCGTATGTAATATTAGTGAAGGTGTGTGAACTTTGACCCAGACAAGCAGACACCATAATTATCACACCCAAAAAAATATAATGACACAAAATATAAAAGGTAAACCTATAAACTTTAAATTTCAAATCTGCCACTATTTTTTTTAACTTCTAAATAAGAAGAGAAGAGTCTAGCATGAATGAGAGGAACCTATTAGAGTAGCCAAGGAGACTGCCTGGCCATCAAAGAAGAATGCTTGTATACATGTCATATACATGATATATATCACAAGCTAGCCTCAAGAACTAATGATGCAGGCAAGTCATCCTTGGCTATCAAATTAGGCACTTCCCTTCATGTAAGACACACTCTTCTTTTATCATTTCTTGATGAGCTTCTATATTTTTATTTTATTTTGAGCTATATAGACAATGTAAGAACACTACTATTTATATATACACATTTGACAATGTGAGAATACAAATCTAATTCTTTGATTCTTCCCTCTCTAATTTTTCCTCATGCAATTTATGCTTCTTCTATTTTTCTCTCACTTAAAAAGTAGTTTAATTTATTTTTGGTTTCCCCCGACGTCTAGTATTCTATTGGAGCACCGACTAAATCTTGATTGCATATAAAAGGGCTTATTAGAAGGTAACACTCACAACATAATTTTTTTAATATTCAAAATTGAAATTCGAATCAGTCTTATTATTTGACTATATATATATATATATGTCATGCATGCATGTATTTTGCTTTATGGCATTTTGAAGGAGACAGAATTTCAACGACAACAAGAAATATTCTAAGATTAATTGTCAAACCAATTTGTACTATATCATGTTATAATTGAACACCTTTAATAGTTGATAAAGTGTTTCAATTAGATATTTTCACATCAAATGTTAAACTTACTTTTTTTGTGCTTGTTTACAAAATCTTAGGTGTTTTTTCTTTGAGGTTAATGTGAATAATTAACGTATAATTTAATTAAAAATAACTTAATTTGAATATATCTTAAATGGAATATTGTAATTAGTTTAGAGTGGACATTTGACTATAAATAAAGCCAAAAAGAATTGGTTCCAAAACCCATACTTTTCAGCTTTGACTTCTCATAAAAGACAGAATAAAATTCATGGCAGAAATATTTGACTAATTTACGGTTAATTCTGGAACAAAAAAAACTTTGCTAAAAGAATCAAATAATATCAACTTGTTGCCATTACTACAATCCCATTAAATATTTATTGGTATAATCGTCAAAAATAAGTTATAACTATCATAAAAATAACTTTTAAGAGCAATAAATATACAGATTAATAAAGACAGTTAAATTATTTACGTTAATTTTTGTTAGATCTAATGACGTTATAGGTTTCAGCTAGATTTTCAAAGAGTATTAGAATGTGATTGATAATAATAATTGTCTTAAAAAACACATTTCACAACAATTAAACTATTGTCGTTTATAATTATCGTTTAAGATCATTTTTGTTACAATAATAAGGCTAAGTTCAGACCAATGCTAGTAAACATGTTAGAAGATGTAATATACATACGATGAATGTTGATCCTTGATAATTTCGAGTTAGTGAACACAAGGATATTTCAAGTAAGACTGAAATGAGTTACCCTTTTATCGTTTTTGTTGGGTTTTAGCAAAATATGAATGAGAAAAGAGAAGAGAAAAATGAAAAAGTGAGGGAATCAATTTTGGAGGGAAAATAAAAAATCATTTGCAAAGTGCAAATTAAAAGTCATTTCTCCCATATTGGTAAAACGAAAGGAAATTGTTGTCGTTATATTAGGAAAAACATTTACTTCTTAAAGGGTTAAAAAGAAGATGTCCCTTCGCCCCGTCGCTAGCTCGGCTTCAGAATTAATTCAGAATGTTTGTTAAATAACAGAATTAATTTTGGCGCAACGATTTCGAAAAGTCGTTATCTGGGAAAAAAACGTGTCTGAAAATACACATTTTTGCTGAAAATGGCTATAAAAAGGAGGTCTTTTTCGTTTTTTCAAACACTGAAAATTTTTCCTCTCTGCATACATTTTTCTCTCTTAAACAAAATTATCGACCGACTAGGTCTGTGTGTGGTCTTGTTACTACTCTTACGTTTGCTTAAGTTATTGAAGTTTGAGGTACCGCTACTTCTTTAACATGTTAATCCGTTTCATCTACGGAGAAATTAATCTTCAACCTCGGATACAATGAACGGATTAAATTACTTAAGGAAACACAATAATTTTTGTAGACTCAAATTAAAAATTTTCTTTCTATTTCATCTTATTTCTGTTAATGTATTTTTGACTAATTTTTATCGCGTGCAAGTTGAACTCTACATTTTCAAAAGTAGCTCTTATTCCTATCGTCCCTTATATACATGTGATGGACTAGAGTAAAAATTGTACATATAGCTTTCAAGAAATGCAAAGCTTGAGATTTCAACGTTCAACGACCTCGTATTCGAATATTAGCTTGAGGCATTTTCTCTACCCCTTCATATCCTCAAGGGATAAGAAAAATAAAATCTCTTCGAAAAACTATGTGTAACATCAATTAGTTGGAAAGAAAAAGACATATATGCCTTTACATTTACTAGAATGCCCTTAGTCGTACCACACTTGAACCAATAACCATATTTTGGCTAGCTAATCTAATATCCTCCATCCCTCCTGAGGTTATATTACTAAGAAGAATCACACAAAATGTACTTGAATTATATCAAATTAACATATTAAAATCTCGTGAAAGGACTAAATTAAATAAAATATGTTCTTTTTATATATATCTGTTTTAAAAAAAAAAAAAACTACCATGTACAAATTTCTACTGCCCAACATTGGATACCAACAAGTTAAGAGTTGTGTATCAAAGCAACAATTGTATATATATAATGGAACAAGGTATTAGATTATAACTAGTGTTTCATAATTAAATATTACTATATGTTTCTCTCTATCTCTATCTATCTATAAGTATTTTGTTTGTTAGTAAAATTTCAACAAAATCATAAGTTGTATTTTGAAAGAAAAGAAATTATAGATTTACGATAATCAAAATTCATATATAAAATATAAAATGAAGAGTAATTAGACATAAAAAAAAGTAAATAATGCGGTATTAATTTTACGATCATAATTATAAAAAAAATCAATATTCAATCTTCCTCGTTATTTGCGCTCATAAGTCAATCACATCATTCAATATCTGTAACGACCTGTTTAGTCGTTTTGAGCAGCAGATTTTATTTCTGGGAAAACAGGCTGAGACGACGGAACCCACGACGGACCGTCATGAGCACGACGGACCGTCGAGGGGTCTCGTTTCAAAACACTTAGAAATTCTGAAAAATGGGTAGTGAAATCGATTCTCTGAACTTCGTAACGGAATAGCTGGACGGACCGTCACAGACTCTTCAGAGAATTGAGTCTCTGAACTCTGTGACGGAGCAGCAGGACGGACCGTCGCAGGCACGACGGCCCGTCACAGGCTGCGTAATTCAAGGCTGGGTCGGATTTCTGTTAAGTAATTTAAGGGGCGTTTTGGACTATTCCTGCTTTAATTATAAAGTTAGTGGGTTAATGTTAATAAGTCTAACTACTTGGGGGTTAAAAGAGGTAACCTTCAGTTAATTAGTGGGTTATTATTGCCATCTTTTATACTTAATTATATGCTAATTAGGGTAAAAGAAAGAGGGTTTGAATAAGAAAAAGAAAAGAACAGAAAGAGAGAGAAAGAGAATCGATCGAGAGAAGGGAACGAAGGGGAAAACGAAAAGGCTTGGGAAATTGCTTGCTTGATCACGAATCTTCGGTGGAGGTAGGTTATGGTTTTTACACTATTCGTAGTAAACTCTTAATAGTGAATGATATGTATTGGTAGTATTGTAAACCCTTCTATATGCTTAATTGTATGCTTGCATGAATGTGATTATGAAATTGTGATAAAATAAGCATGATGAAGCTATTGAATCCTAAATCTTGAGAAATCCTAATCTACTTTGTTAATGATGATGCCTTAGTGTAAAAGAAGGCTTGATGAACGAAAGTAGTGAGATTAGGGGATCGGGTGCCACGTTCCGGTATCAAGATAGAATATGGATCGGGTGTCACGTTCCGACACCAGGATAGAATGAGGATCGGGTGCCACGTTTCGGTACCAGGATAGAATATGGATCGGGTGTCACGTTCCGACACCAGGATAGAATGAGGATCGGGTGCCACGTTCCGGTACCAGGATAGAATAAGGATCGGGTGTCACGTTCCGACACCAGGATAGAATGAGGATCAGAGTGTCACGTTTCGACACTAGGATAGTATATGAGGAGCGGAGTGTCACGTACCGACACGAGAGGAATAAAGTTAATGAATCTTGAAAGATGTTAATATACTCAATCTAATGAACCTAATTTCCAAATGAGTATGATGAGGAGGCGTGAGTCCTCATTGATGTGCTTGGTGTTGTAACCAAGGATTATGGTAATTGTAAATGCTGCATGCTAAGGATATTAGTTGATTTATGATATTACTTGATATATACTGTTTTCTATTTGGAGTTGGCCGATAATACCTACTCAGTACTTGTGTTTGTACTGACCCCCTACTTTTATGTTTTGTTTTCTTTGTTAATTGTGGAGTGCAGCAAACGTACCGTCATCTTCAACTCAACCGTAACTCTAGCCAGTCTTCATTACTCCGGATATTAGGGTGAGCTAACGCTTCTAGCTTGGACTGGATCTTCTTCTTCATGTCTTGATGCCTTGAAGTTCCGGCATGGACTAGCTTTTACTTGTTTTAGCTTCTTAGAGTACTCTTAGTTTAGCAATTTGATCCTAGATGTTCTTGTGATGATGACTTCCAGATTTTAGGGATAATAATAGTTATTGATTTTATTAATGAGTTTAAGTCTTCCACATTACTTTCTGTTGATATTATATTGAAATGTTAAGGCTTAGATTGGTTGGTTCGCTCACATAGGAGGGTAAGTGTGGGTGTCAGTCGCAACCCGATTGGGGTCGTGACAAACTTGGTATCAGAGCCTTAGGTTCGTTGGTCTCATTACACAAGAACGAGTCTAGTAGAGTCTTAAGGAACGGTAGGGGGACGCCTTTACTTTTCTTTGAGAGGCTATAAGACTTCAGGAAAATTTCATTCTTTCTTTCTTTCGTGCTATTACTTGGGTCCAATTGGTATCTAGGTGATACGAATTGGTATCTGACCATTTTCACTCTATTTCGTAGATGGTTAGAACTAGAGCAACGACTGCGCCAACATCAACATCGGCAAGACAAGAAGCGTCTGAGCCAGCCACTGGGGCTGTAGATCGAGGAAGAGTAGCGGCAAGAGGTCGTGGGAGGACGTCCTCTAGAGGAAGAGTACGAGCACCTAGCCCATCTGATACTAGGGCAGTGACTCCTCCACCGACTGAAGAAGTAGTAAGAGAGGGTGAGGAAAGGGAAACTGAACAAGTACAGAATGAGGGATTGCCTCCCCAACCTACCCCAGAGATGATCAATCAGGTTCTTGCTTATCTTAGCGGGTTATCTGATCAAGGCCAAGCGCCTCCAGTGTTTTCTACACCAGCACCTCAGGTTCCAGAGGTACAACATGCCGCTACTATGGCTCCCCGCATGGATGCCTCATTGGAAATAGGCACATTTCCTCGTCTGACTACAGGGCCTATAATGACAAATGATCAACATGAACTTTTCAATAAGTTCTTGAAATTGAAACCTCCAGTCTTCAAAGGTGCTGAATCTGAGGATGCCTACGATTTTCTGGTTGACTGTCATGAGCTACTACACAAGATGGGTATAGTAGAACGGTTTGGTGTTGAGTTTGTGACTTACCAGTTTCAAGGGAACGCCAAAATGTGGTGGCGGTCACATGTTGAGTGTCAACCAACAGAGGCACCACCTATGACTTGGGCATCATTCTCTAGCTTGTTTATGGAGAAGTATATCCCCCGGACTTTGAGGGATAGGAAAAGGGATGAGTTTTTGATCCTAGAGCAAGGTAGGATGTCGGTTACTGCATATGAGGTTATGTTTCGTGCATTATCCCGGTATGCCACCCAACTATGTTTCAGTCCACAAGAGCGGATTCGCCGTTTTGTGAAGGGGTTGAGATCAGAGTTGTGGATTTCAGCCTTACAGGTAGCGGCTACAGCGAAATCTTTTCAAGAAGTGGTAGACTTCGTGATAGAGGTAGAGGGAGTGAAGCCAGATGACTTCACCATGGCAACTACGTCAAAAAGGTTTCAAAAGGGAGGTGAGTTTAATGGTTCTTACTCTAGAGGACAGGGTTCAGGAAGTTACTCAGTCCGACCAATTCAGTCTTCACTACAGACTGTAGTTGGGGGTCCACCTCAGAACGGTCAACACTTCTCTGAGAGACCTATGCTTGAATCCAGAGAGTGTTATGGATGTGGGGAGACTGGACACATTAAGAGGTATTGTCCAAAAAAAGTTACAGACCTCCAAATGTTAGAGGTAGAGGTGGTTATGAAAGAGGCCGTCATTCTGGAGGACGCGGTGGTCGAGGTAATGGTGGTCACCAAAATGGTCGGGGTGATGGGCAAACTGGAGCCACTACATCACAACATGGTAGGGGCAACAGACAGACAGGTGAGAGGGCCCATTGTTATGCTTTCCCTGGGAGATCTGAAGCAGAGGCATCTGATGCTGTCATCACAGGAAATCTTTCGGTTTGTGATTGCATGGCTTCTGTATTGTTTGATCCTGGATCCATGTTTTCTTATGTATCTTCTTCATTTGCTACTGGTCTTAATTTACCTTGTGAGTTACTTGACATGCCTATTCGTGTTTCTACTCCGGTGGGTGAGTCTGTGATAGTTGAAAAAGTATATAGGTCTTGTTTGGTAACTTTTGTGGGGAGCAACACTTATGTAGACTTGGTTATTTTAGAAATGGTTGATTTTGATGTAATTCTGGGTATGACTTGGCTTTCTACGAATTTTGCGATCTTGGATTGTAATGCTAAAACTGTGACGTTAGCCAAACCTGGTACGGATCTGTTAGTGTGGGAGGGCGACTACACTTCCAATCCGGTTCGTATCGTCTCCTTTCTTCGTGCTAAGAAAATGGTTAGTAAAGGGTGTTTAGCTTTCTTGGCACATCTCAGGGATGACACTACTCAAGTACCTTCGATTGAGTCGGTTTCGATAGTCCGTGAGTTTTTGGATGTGTTCCCTGCAGATCTTCCTGGTATGCCACCAGATAGGGATATTGACTTCTGCATTGATCTTGAACCGGGCACTCGCCCCATTTCTATACCCCCTTATAGAATGGCTCCCGCGGAGTTAAGAGAGTTAAAGGCCCAACTTCAAGAGTTGTTGAGCAAAGGCTTCATTAGACCAAGTGCATCTCCTTGGGGTGCTCCGGTGTTATTTGTGAAGAAGAAGGATGGGAGTTTTCGGATATGCATAGACTACCGGCAGTTGAACAAGGTAACCATTAAGAACAAGTATCCCATTCCTCGCATTGATGACTTGTTCGATCAGTTACAAGGTGCTTGTGTCTTCTCTAAGATTGACTTGAGATCCGGTTATTATCAATTGAAAATACGAGCAACGGATGTGCCAAAGACTGTTTTTCGTACCAGGTATGGGCATTACGAATTTGTAGTGATGTCTTTTGGTCTTACGAATACCCCTGCTGCTTTCATGAACTTGATGAATGGGATTTTTAAGCCATATCTGGATCTCTTTATGATCGTATTTATTGATGACATACTGATATACTCAAAGAGCAAGAAAGAACATGAGGAGCATTTGAGAATGGTATTGGAAATGTTGAGGGAGAAAAAGCTTTATGCCAAATTCTCCAAGTGTGAGTTTTGGCTAGATTCAGTGTCCTTCTTGGGGCATGTGGTTTCTAAGGATGGGATGATGGAGGATCCTTATAAGATTGAGACAGTGAAGAATTGGGTAAGACCTACTAATGTGTCAGAAATAAGGAGCTTTGTTGATTTAGCTAGCTATTACCGTCGATTTGTCAAGGGATTCTCTTCCATTGCTTCCCAATTGACGAACTTGACTAAGCAGAATGTTCCTTTTGTATGGTTGGATGAATGTGAAGAAAGCTTTCAGAAGCTCAAGACTTTGTTGACTACCGCACCAATCCTTACCTTGCCAGTGGAAGGCAAGAATTTCATTGTCTATTGTGATGCATCCTATTCGGGTTTGGGTGCAGTACTAATGCAAGAGAAGAATATAATTGCTTATGCTTCGAGGCAATTAAAGGTGCATGAACGTAATTATCCGACCCATGATTTGGAGTTGGTTGCGGTAGTGTTTGCATTAAAGCAATGGAGACATTATTTATATGGGGTTAAGTGTGAGATCTATACGGATCATCGTAGCCTACAGTATGTCTTTACTCAAAAAGATTTGAATTTGAGACAGAGGAGATGGATGGAACTACTGAAGGACTACGATATCACTATCTTGTATCATCCGGGAAAGGCTAATGTTGTGGCAGACGCCTTAAGTAGAAGGGCAGGGAGCATGGGAAGTCTAGCTCACTTGCAAGTTTCTAGACGTCCATTGGCTAGAGAGGTTCAGACTCTGGCTAACGACTTGATGAGGTTAGAAGTAAATGAGAAGGGAGGATTGTTGGCTTGTGTGGAGGCAAGATCTTCTTTTCTTGACAAGATTAAGGGAAAACAGTTTAAGGATGAGAAACTAAGCAGAATCCAAGATAAAGTATTTCGAGGAGAGGCTAAGGAAGCACAAATCGACGAGGAAGGTGTTTTGAGAATCAAGGGAAGGGTATGTGTACCCCGAGTTGACGATTTGATCAACACTATTCTGACAGAGGCTCATAGTTCAAGGTATTCTATACATCCTAGTGCAACCAAGATGTATCGTGACCTAAAGCAACACTTTTGGTGGAGTAGAATGAAGCGTGATATTGTTGATTTTATTGCCAAATGTCCAAACTGTCAGCAAGTAAAGTATGAACACCAGAGGCCCAGAGGAACACTTTAGAGAATGCCCATTCCTGAATGGAAGTGGGAAAGGATTGCAATGGATTTCGTGGTTGGTCTTCCAAAGACAATGGGTAAGTATGACTCTATTTGGGTGATTGTTGATAGGTTAACTAAGTCTGCTCATTTCATTCCGGTCAAGGTGACTTACAATGCAGAGAAGTTAGCCAAAATCTATATCTCAGAAATTGTTCGGTTGCATGGGGTTCCACTCTCCATTATATCAGATAGAGGTACGCAGCTTACTTCTAAGTTTTGGAAAACATTGCATGCGGAATTGGGTACTAGGTTGGACCTTAGTACTGCGTTCCATCCTCAGACCAATGGTCAGTCCGAGAGAACGATTCAAGTGTTGGAGGATATGCTTCGTGCATGTGTAATAGAATTTGGTGGCCATTGGGATAGCTTCTTACCCTTAGCGGAGTTTTCCTACAACAATAGGTATCACTCAAGCATTGATATGGCCCCATTTGAGGCACTATATGGGAGAAGATGTAGGTCTCCCATTGGGTGGTTTGATGCATTTGAGGTTAGACCTTGGGGTACCGACCTTCTGAGAGAATTGTTAGATAAAGTGAAATCTATTCAAGAAAAGCTGTTAGCGGCTCAAAGTAGACAGAAAAAGTATGCAGATCGAAAGGTTAGAGACTTGGAGTTCATGGAGGGTGAACAAGTCTTGTTGAAGGTTTCACCCATGAAAGGGGTGATGCGTTTTGGTAAAAATGGTAAATTAAGCCCAAGGTATATTGGTCCCTTCGAGGTTCTGAAGCACATAAAAGAGGTGGCTTATGAGTTAGCCTTGCCTCCAGGGCTGTCCAGAGTGCATCCGGTATTTCATGTGTCTATGTTGAAAAGATACCATGGGATGGAAACTACATCATTCGTTGGGATTCAGTTTTGCTTGATGAGAATTTGACTTATGAGGAGGAGCCTGTTGCCATTCTAGATAGAGAAATTCGCAAGTTGAGATCAAGGGAGATTGCATCCATCAAAGTTCAATGGAAGAATCGACCAGTCGAAGAAGCCACTTGGGATAAAGAGACTGATATGCGAGAAAGATACCCACACCTGTTTACAGATTCAGGTACTCCTTTTCGCCCTTGCTTTCCTTCTTGTGATCGTTCGGGGACGAACGATGGGTAAATTGGTATCTATTGTAACGAACTGTTTAGTCGTTTTGAGCAGCAGATTTTATTTCTGGGAAAACAGGCTGAGACGACGGAACCCACGACGGACCGTCATGAGCACGACGGACCGTCGAGGGGTCTCGTTTCAAAACACTTAGAAATTCTGAAAAATGGATACTGAAATCGACTCTCTGAACTTCGTAACGAAATAGCAGGACGAACCGTCACAGGCGTGACGGACCGTCACAGACTCTTCAGAGAATTGAGTCTCTGAACTCTGTGACGGAGCAGCAGGACGGACCGTCGCAGGCACGACGGCCCGTCACAGGCTGCGTAATTCAAGGCTGGGTCGGATTTCTGTTAAGTAATTTAAGGGGCGTTTTGGACTATTCCTGCTTTAATTATAAAGTTAGTGGGTTAATGTTAATAAGTCTAACTACTTGGGGGTTAAAAGAGGTAACCTTCAGTTAATTAGTGGGTTATTATTGCCATCTTTTATACTTAATTATATGCTAATTAGGGTAAAAGAAAGAGGGTTTGAATAAGAAAAAGAAAAGAACAGAAAGAGAGAGAAAGAGAATCGATCGAGAGAAGGGAACGAAGGGGAAAACGAAAAGGCTTGGGAAATTGCTTGCTTGATCACGAATCTTCGATGGAGGTAGGTTATGGTTTTTACACTATTCTTAGTAAACTCTTAATAGCGAATGATATGTATTGGTAGTATTGTAAACCCTTCTATATGCTTAATTGTATGCTTGCATGAATGTGATTATGAAATTGTGATAAAATAAGCATGATGAAGCTATTGAATCCTAAATCTTGAGAAACCCTAATCTACTTTGTTAATGATGATGCCTTAGTGTAAAAGAAGGCTTGATGAACGAAAGTAGTGAGATTAGGGGATCGGGTGCCACGTTCTGGTACCAGGATAGAATATGGATCGGGTGTCACGTTCCAACACCAGGATAGAATGAGGATCGGGTGCCATGTTCCGGTACCAGGATAGAATATGGATCGGGTGTCACGTTCCGACACCAGGATAGAATGAGGATCGGGTGCCACGTTCCGGTACCAGGATAGAATAAGGATCGGGTGTCACGTTCCGACACCAGGATAGAATGAGGATCGGAGTGTCACGTTCCGACACCATGATAGTATATGAGGAGCGGAGTGTCACGTACCGACACGAGAGGAATAAAGTTAATGAATCTTGAAAGATGTTAATACACTCAATCTAATGAACCTAATTTCCAAATGAGTATGATGAGGAGGCGTGAGTCCTCATTGATGTGCTTGGTATTGTAACCAAGGGTTATGGTAATTGTAAATGCTGCATGCTAAGGATATTAGTTGATTTATGATATTACTTGATATATACTGTTTTCTATTTGGAGTTGACCGATGATACCTACTCAGTACTTGTGTTTGTACTGACCCCCTACTTTTATGTTTTGTTTTCTTTGTTAATTATGGAGTGCAGCAAACGTACCGTCGTCTTCAACTCAACCTTAACTCTAGCCAGTCTTCATTACTCCGGATATCAGGGTGAGCTAACGCTTCTAGCTTGGACTGGATCTTCTTCTTCATGTCTTGATGCCTTGAAGTTCCGGCATGGACTAGCTTTTACTTGTTTTAGCTTTAGTAATTTGATCCTAGATGTTCTTGTGATGATGACTTCTAGATTTTGGGGATAATAATAGTTATTGATTTTATTAACGAGTTTAAGTCTTCCGCATTACTTTCTGTTGATATTATATTGAAATGTTAAGGTTTAGATTGGTTGGTTCACTCACATAGGAGGATAAGTGTGGGTGCCAGTCGCGACCCGATTGGGGTCGTGACAATATCATTGACTACAATATGAAATAACAAATAATGTCATGAATGTAACATTGATTATTTTAGGTGTTATAGATGATAAAAGGTTACAACAATATAAAGACCATTAAGTTTTACATTTAATTTTTAAAAAGAAATGATCATTTAGTTTATTAACATTGCTTTAATATAATTAAGAAGATTAGATGAGTGTTTTATTTAGTATTTTGAATATATAAAGAATAAGTACAAGAAGCTTTTGAGAAATTAAAAGTATATAGTATTATATTGTATGTATAGATGTTGTACATATTGACGTAAGTATAGGGTTCTAATCCAATACGAATTCTAAAGGAAGAGTAATCCTTTTGTTACAAAGAATGAGCTATGACAATTGAATTAAAGACTAACAACAATATTTGAATTCAAATAGGTTATGGACTCTAATAGTCCCCTGCAAGATCATGCTCGTGATCGAACTATGAGCTTGGAACTTAGGTTGAGGAACCGATCGAGTTGTGCCAACAACTTTAGATAAAAACATATCTCGAACAAAGTGATAATCAATATGAATATGCTTTGATCATTGATGGATGGCAGGATTCTTAGATAAAAACTGTGCACTAAGATTATCTCAAAGAGATATCACATCACTTTTTTAATATATTTCTAATTTTATTATTGTATATATATTTGACAATAAATTATTGTTCAATATTGAAGCCTCACATCATTTGAATATATGCGATGAAGTTTCATTATATGGTGGAGATTCGAGATATTTTGTGTGTTATATTAGGAAAAGACATATAAACAACATAAAAGAAAAATATTATATGTAAGAAAGGTTGGTTTTGTATTTTTGATTTCTTGCTTATATACGTAATGAAAATATCATTCTTATATAGATTTTTCAAGAGGAGGAGCTTCAAATAGAAAAAAAAGTTTAATTTTTTTTTTTAATTTTGAGAAACGAATTGTCAAAATTAATGGCATTAAAGGCATTACTTCACTTTTACAGAAACCTCTTGTTTGTTTATTGGAACGATATGTTTTCTCTTTTAAAATGTATTATTGTTATATCTTTGCATTAGACTTAATTAACATAGTTAGAATTAACTCAACTATAGTATTAACTCAACACCTCTCTTATAAGATTTACACTTCTTTCTTTGTTATATTTGTTATGTTTCTTAGTTATTTTTTTTCTGTTTGATTTATTGTATTTGAGCCGAGAGTTTTTCGAAAATAACCTCTTTATCGCTACAAGATAAAGATAAAATATACATATATTTATCTTTTTTTATATATATATTATTAATGAGATTTCACTAAATATGACGTTAAACTCTAAGCGATACAAATTCATTTTGTCAAGCTTTTACGAAGAGACACATCTTGTAGATACAAAAGAATAAGAATGGACTTTTGCTTTATAAATGTAATCTTCTTTTTGTAGAATATTTATCTGTTAGTAATTTCTATTTCGTGGACTCACATACTAATATATTATACATAGGTATATGTTATTATTAAAGGAGCTCGTTGTATAATCTAATAAAATATTAAAATTTTGGAACTAAAAAATAAATACCAATATAAATTCATTTTTTTAGAAAATTCGAAAAATCCATGAACCTTTTCTTAATTCTAATAGAGACTTATTGAAAATTAATTTTGGGTGAATTTTATAAAATTTTCTAAGATTATCCACATTAACTATAAAGAAAAAATATTAACTTACAGAGAGAGTCCAAGGCTTGGATTTTTTAAACAAATGATTATGTTAATTAAACAAATTAAATGTGAGGGCTTAAAAAAAATTATATTTTTATGAGGAATCTTTAATGATATTTTAAGGTGATAGAGAAAAGAAATTGCAAATGGGACTGATAAATTCAATTGTGGAGTAAAAAATAAATTTAATTAGCCTCACAAGTTTAGATGTTGTATTAATTAGATGAGTTATCCTTGCTTATATTCACAAAGTGACAAAATGAGCTTAGTTAGCACTTGTTCAATAATTTGGAAGTGTTAGATTATATTCATAAATGAATTTCCACATGTATGTGAAAAATAAAATAAAATTAAAAGACATGATGAATCTTTTATTATTATTATGAAAAAAAAGGTTAAAAAGAAATAAATCTTTAACGCATGCGATCATCAATATTTTGATTCGAAAAAACTTCTATTATTATTTTTGGGTCATATTATTATTTTCGAGTTATCATATCATTTCTTTAATTTCTTCTTAAGCACATCATTTTTCAGTTTAGGTAGAAAATTTACGCACGCTTATGATTCAGATATGTAACTTGAAAAATTGAGATACATCATATATGTTATTAACTATTTACTCTAGTGTGCAAGTCTACTATGGACAAGTAAAAATAATCGAAAAGAATATGAAATTAGAAGGCTTTGCATATGGAGTTTTCTTTGTTAGATAGTATTTTATTTCCTAATATGGGACTTTCAGGTGTAAATTCAAATTTAGTCGGACTCCAATGTGGATACTGAACACCGAATACAAAATAAAAATAAAAAATAGGTAGAAGCCTTCTTTTTAAAACAATTTAAAAGAGAAAATAAAACAAATAAATTGAGACCGAAAAACTCTTTGTTTCAATTTATTTCACTTACTTTAACCTAATTCACTTTAAAAAATAATTTTTTTATAATTTTTTAATTTTAATATTTCATAAAACATATATAAAATCACAAAGTTAAAAAAATATAATTTTTTTAATTGAAGATAATAAATTCAAAAGTCTCGAATATTTTTTACAACTTTGTATCAAATAAAAATCAGATAAAACATATTAAAATGAAAAGAGTAATATTATAAAAGTTTTCGGACAGATAAAATATTACATCCTTGACCAAACAAAAATAATATAAAATCCCTAGTTGCATTTTTGTATTTTTGCATATGATTAATAATGGGCCATTAATAATTAGGGTATGCTGTGAATCACTAATTGCAGGGTTAAGTCAGGGCCAAATTTTAAACAAAGTAAATAAATAAAAATCTACAAATTATATAATTAATGTAAACTATTTTCCACTATATAATCAAATTAATATAATGGCGTGTTAATCATATTTTGTTGATAAGTGTTGATGGTTATTAAAAAAAAATGGTTATATAATATATTTGAAGAAAGAAAGTATTTAAGGGGAAGAAAGTATTTTTTTTTTTTTGGTGTAATTATTTTTACATGATCAAATTATCTTTAGTTGTTGTAGTTCAAAAATTAGAAAGTTATTTATTTTGTAATTGAGATTACAAGTCTCCCATTTTCAGAAAACAATACTTATCAACATTTTAAAGTGATCTAATTATGAACATTAATTTACTCTCTGTATAAAATTCCTTTTTAAAAATTAAATATATTATTATTGTTGACAAACATTATTTTTTCAATTCAGATAAAAAAAACTCACATATTGAGGTATACGAAACTTCTAAAATTGAGATACTCCAGTATGCGTTTTGACCCTTCAATTGAATGTGCAAAATCTATCGTGGATAAGTAAAAAATAAATAAAGAAAATATAAATTAAGAAAAAACTTTTTTTAAAAATAAAATAAATAAATTGAAACAATAGTATTCTCTCCGCTTCAATTTATTTCTCTTAATTTTCTTTTTAGTATAGTTAAAAGTAAAATCTCGTTTATTTTTCAATAACTCTTTAATTTTATTTTTTTAAAACCGCCATAATGGTGGGGATTAGGTACGGCTAGTTTCAAAGATATATAATAAAGTAATTACTTTATTATAAATATAATTAATAATAATATTTTATACACTAACTATAAATATAACTATCCAAAATACAGTGACTATACAATATAACTTACCTTTACATGAGCTTTCCACTGACTATACATTATGATACATTCAAAAGACTGAAGATAGCTAATTATACATAAAGTATACATTGATTATTCAATCTCGATCAACTCAAAATCATCTCTAAACAATTCAAAATTTCGATATGAAATATGAAATAATCTCAAAGTTTTCAGTCTTTTGATATATAATTCACACAAAACGATTTATATTTTCAGTACATCATATTTTTAAAAAAAAAGGAAAAAGAAAAGAAGACAGAGAATATTGACGAAGCCGAAGAAGAGAATTCCCTTGAAATCACCTCTAAACAATTCTAAAATTTAGATATGAAATCCTCTTAATATTTCCAGCCTTTAATTTTGATATATAATTTATTCGAAATGATTCTCATTTCCAATACGTCGAATTTTAAAATTAAAAGGAAGAAAATATTATCATATTTCTCATTGAACACTATATATACTCATGAACAAGGCATTATCTTACATTGTCAAGTCTATTGTTGCTAAAGCCGTAGCCAAAGAAGCTCGAATGGGTGCTCCTTTGCTACGACTCTATTTTTATGATTGCTTTGTTAAGGTACATTTTTCTCATATGTGTCACTTTGTAAGTGTCCATGATAAGCTTATTATTTGATATCAATCTTTAATGCCTTTTAGGAGAAAAAGTTTTCATTATTCTCTTATTAAATATCAAAAAACTACTCTCTAGAAAATAAGAGGGTGTATAAATAAGCTTATACTTAGATAATCAAATATACATGTTTGACGGATATCTTTCATTTATGACATTTTTAAATATTTTTGGTTTGATCGAACTTTTTGATTTATGTAGGGTTGTGATGCATCGGTGTTTTTAAATGGCAGTGGAACCTTAATAAGTGAAAAATTATCAAACACCAATATAAATTCAACACGTGGATTTGATGTAATTGATGAAATTAAATTTGTAGTTGAAAAGAAATGCCCTCAAACTGTCTCTTGTGCTGATATATTGACACTTGCTGCAAGGGATTCTATTGTTTTAGTAAATACAACTACTTTAAACCTAGAAAAAAGTAATTGAGACAGAACTAGAGTATTATTTACGAATTTGGAGAAATTCAATAACTTTTGTTTAGATTTTGTATTTATATATCAGAAGAAAAAAATCTACTAAATATGAATAATTAACGCATAATTGTAAATTCAGTAATTAAGACGAGTTATGAATTTATGTAGAGTTTGAGAGACCATAAACATAATTAGGGATCGTTCAACTGGTGAGAATATGATAATATCATATGAATAAAATGTGATATTATTTTACTATGCATTTGGTTATGGATATTAATTAGTTTTAGAATATACATTGTACAAAAATGACGGTATTAGTTATCTGTGTAGAAGGTGAGATGGCCAATCCCGTGAAATATTCATGGGTATCCCATTTTAGTCATCAAACAATTCCTAAAATCCTGATTCCGTCTTTATAATAGAAACATAAAAAATTACATTCTTTTACGCTATTATTATATAAAACTTAAACTCAATTATTATTTATACAGGCTAGTGGTCCAAGTTGGGAGGTTCCATTACCTCCTAATATTAAATTATCATTATCAAGTTAAATTTATTTTAGTTTTTACCCGGATTAGAAAAATAGAAATTACCTATGACACTAATAAAAACAAAGGTTTTTTCCTCTATGAATTAGTGAAAAATTTGTGTTGTAGAACACAATTTTTCTACTCATTTCCGACCAACCAATTCACTAGAAAAATGTATGATGGAAAACAGATTCTCACTGAAATTGTGAGAAACTTCTAACTTTTTTCATATGAAAATAATACTATTTTTTTTCTTTTCTCACAGATTTCAATCAAATATCTATGAGAACAGAACATTTTTAAGTGAAAAATAGTTATTTTTTGGTAGTATGAATTCCTCGCTAGTCCATCTTTAATTTCCCCCCATAGTTAACAGAAATGCATCACTAAGTAAGATTAATAACGAATTTTACTGTTTAGATACTAAATTCGCTAAATCTTTGTTTTACTATAGTTAATAATATAAAATTTTACTGTTTAAATACAAAACTATTATAAATACAAAACTATTATGCAGGGAGCCACACGATCGGAAAAGCAAGATGCACCAGTTTCAAAGCATAAGACTCTACAATCAATCATGCAAAAATTTTACCAGATTATACATTAGATGAAAAATATGCTGCCCAATTACGTACTAAGTGTCCAAAATTTGGTGGTGACCAAAATTTATTTTTCTTGGATTATGTCACACCAACAAAATTTGATAATAATTAGTACAAAGAATTTGTTGGCTTCAAAGGGCTTACTGAATTCAGATCAAATTCTCGTAACAAAGAATGAAAAATCATTAGAAATTGATAAAATTATATGCTAAAAATAACAAGATTTTCTTCGAGCAGTTTGTGAAATCTATGGTGAAATTAGAAAATAATTCACCTTTGATGGGACATAAGGGAGAGATTAGGAAGAATTGTAGAAAAATGAACTAAGGGAGTTCAATTATTGTGTCTTTATTTGATGTAATTTTTATTTTATCATTTTTAATTTCAATATTTCTTTTAATTATTGTCAATTTGTAATCATCCTATGTACCAATATTCATCTTGGTGTGCTAAATGTCAATAATTGTTATCATATGAACCATAACAAATATTTTATGTCCATAATTTAATTGTTATAGGTTTTGAAGTATGTATTTTTTTTACTTGCTTTCACACGCAACGTGCACACGCTAATTTAACACTAACAAATAAAAGATTTAGTGATTATAATAAATATATGTATTTATAACAACATGACTTTATATTAAAAGCAATTTTTATATATAACAAATATAAAAATTATATTCGTATGTTATAGCTATAGTTTGCATAATTCGCTCCATAGCATATTTTTACTATGAAGCTTTTGATTTGTATAATTCGCTAGAAACATCCAATTTTGTAAAAATTGTTCAATATTTTATAAATTCATTCATGCATTGTAATTTGTATAATAAGATCTGTACCTGTATAATCGTAAGTACATATATGAAAATATATGTATTTATATTTGTATATACATTTTTCTCTCATTTTATACAAACAGATACATTTTATACCGAAATATATAAACAAACTAATTGTATATCGAAATGACTAATTGTATAACGAATCAGATGCAAGAAAATGAAAAGTTTTGTTGCAAATTACAATATAAAATAAAATATAACTATAACATTTAATTTGAATTTATAATTTACAATTTCATACGATTTTCCCTATTAATTAACAAAATATTTTATAAAAACGGTGTCAAAATATTAAAATTTTGGACACACGTAAAAACAAGAAAATGTCAACATTTAACATAAGGAAAACTTAAAGTTTGACTTGGCTAAGCAATTTAATTTTTTTTATAATTTATGGTAAAAAGAAAAAGTTATTGTGAGACTTTTCTGAAAAATGTTGCGTGGCTTGATTATATATCAACTCAATTAGTAAGATGAGTTAATAAAATTTGAAAATTAGACATAGATGAATAAAGACGGATCAAATTAAACATTATTATTTTATTACTTATAAAGCACAAGTTCTACTTTACTAAGCAAGGTATTGTGGAAATTAATTTTCATAATCCTAACTCAAAAAGGTATAATCCAATCTAAATGAATAACAAGTACTTTCAAATTGACGTAGCTAATTATACTGAAATTTCGAGATTCAAACTTTTAAATTTTGATCGTAAATTCAGACATATAAGCTTTAAGTTTTTTTTTTTAAAAAATAATTTTATATATTTAAAACACTACTTAAAAAAAGAATAGCTATGAATTACCATAATTAATAATTTTTACATAAAAAATTGTTTGAAAAATAAATTAAATCGACACTTGAATTTTTAATTGTGTCACGTAAACTAAAATAGATCAAATTAATTAATATAGAAATAGACTCTAACCTCACCCTTTGAAAACTATATATACTCTTGCATTGCATCTCAATTTTATTATGAAAATCCAACCTTCTTATATATTAAAGTTAAATTATTATTTTTTACATATATAACAAGTCCTTGATTATTATTACAACTTTAGTCATCATGGCTAAAATAATATGGACTTTATTTTTTCTTGCTTCTATATGTTTGTCTAGCAAGACTAAATATTATGTTTATGGTTGCTTAGACCCACAATTTTATGATTTGTCATGTCCTAAAGCAAAAGAAATTGTCAAGGTTGGTGTTGCTAAGGCCGTAGCCAAAGAAGCAAGAATGGCTGCCTCTTTGTTGAGACTTCATTTTCATGATTGCTTTGTTAAGGTACATAAATTATCTAGTGTATTTTGTAACGTATAAAAAAGTGAATTTTTTAGTGATAGACAAAAAATTATTTTTATAAATGTCAGTCTATATTGATTGACTCTTTTCTGGAGATAGATGGAGTGCACGTGTACTCATTAATTTAAAAAAAGATCTCATATATATATATATATTGAAAAACTAACAGAAACTAAATATAGAATCACACTTTATTGTTTTTATTATAAGTTTTGAATTCAAAGGTTAAAATTGCTAGATAAGGAATTCGGACCCATGACCATTTAGTAGATTACTCGTTTTCTTTTCATGAAAAATATTTTTCTTAATATTTCATTATATATTATGATCATGCAGGGTTGTGATGCATCTTTGCTTCTGGACAGTAGTAGAACTATAACAAGCGAAAAATTATCAAATGCCAATAGAAATTCGGCACGTGGATTTGAAGTAATTGATGAGATTAAAGGTGCACTTGAGAAGGAATGCCCTCAAACTGTGTCTTGTGCTGATATATTAGCACTTGTTGCAAGAGATTCTACCGTTTTAGTAAGCATTAACAACTTTATGCCAATCAAATATAATAAATTTGACTAAATAATAGCTTATGACGAATTTGAACAAAGTCAATTACTCTTATTTAGGTCTTGTACAACAATATTAAATTTTTTGTTAAATAATATATAATTATGAATCAGTAATCAAGATAAGCTATGAAATCGTGGCAAGAGAATTCATAAACATAAAATTCTTATTTTACCTCATAGACGATGTTAGAATTGATCGACTCCTCCTCGAAATCCAAAATAAATAGACCAACGGAACAGAATCAATTTATTACAGTAACATATTTAATTAATCTAAATAAACTCTAACATAAAAACAAAATGTTACGTATAATTATCTTAATCTGATTATATAATTATTTTTATATTATTAATACATAAAATTCAAGCTTTATTGTTATTTATACAGGCTGGTGGACCAAATTGGGAGGTTCCATTGGGAAGAAGAGACTCAAGAGAGGCTAGTTTAAGTGATTCCAACAATAATATTCCTTCTCCCAATAACACATTTGATACTATTTTCACTAAATTCAATTTAAGAGGACTTGATCTTGCTGACCTTGTGGCCTTGTCAGGTAAATTCTTACCCTAATTATTCATCTATGTAACACAAATTGTTTTTTAGTCTACCACAAAATAAATAACATTTTAATATATTAATATACGAAACTTTTTATTTAATTAAATAACATCACATAAAATGAGACGAAGAAATTATTACTTTCTTTTAATTATATCCTTCAATCCCTTCCCTCACTTTTAAAAGAGTTTAATTTCTATGCTCTAGATAGATAATTTACACTATTAACTTATTGAAAAACTAACTATAGATCTATATTAGCCAAGATTAGTAACTTCTCAAAAAATAAGACAAGTAACAAATTAAAATAGATCTAACTTGTTTACGCTCTATTTTATCTTATTAGTCGATTAAAACATGTCACTTGTATTATTTATTTAACCTAAACAGACGTCTACCAACTAAGTAAATTAAAAATATCAATAGATATATAATATATATGCATATAATTCATATGTAATATGTATATCAGGTATATTAAATGTATAATTTATGTATACTGAATAAAAAAAAGTAAACAGTAAATCTGACTGACAATTCATATAAAAATCCACAAAATAAACTAGTTATAAATTTTATTTACACTTTTAATGTGTATTCCTTGTAGGGGCCCATACAATTGGAAATTCAAGATGTATCAGCTTCAAACAAAGACTCTATGGTCAATCAGGGAATTACTATTTTCCAGATTACACATTAGATAGAATTTATGGTGCACAATTAAGCACTGTGTGCCCAAGATATGGTGGTGACCAAAATTTATTTTACTTAGATTATGTGTCACCAACAAAATTTGATAATAGCTACTTCAACAACTTGTTGGTTTTTAGGGGTTTGTTGAATTCAGATCAAGTTCTTGTGACACAAAATATGGCATCATTACAATTGGTGACATTGTATGCTCAAAATAATGAAGCTTTCTTCGAGCAGTTTGCGAAATCTATGGTGAAAATGGGAAATATTTCACCTTTAACGGGACAGAGGGGAGAGATCAGGAAGAATTGCAGGATAATAAACAATTAAAATTTATGTTTTTTTTAAAAAAAATAAATAAATAAATTATATTACTAGATAGACGCCTAGTGCCTTTTATTAATAGTCAAAATAAAAAATTTTACTTTATTAATTTGAGCGAGGTAATAAACCTCTACTAATTAACAAGAAATAATAATTATTGTGTTTCTATTATATGTAATCTTTTTTGTAATTATCATCGTCTATTGAGTTCATCTTGGGTGTATATACTAAATGTTTATGATGATTTTATAATTCTATATGGAATGAAAAGATGTATAAATATTTTCATATTGTGTTAGACATATGAAGCAAGACATCAATTTCTCAATGAGTTTAAAAATAATTATGATTATATTATCATAAACTCCCTATATGTTGGTTTTAAGCGTTTTATAAAAGATTGTGGTGATAATAACATTTTTCTTGTGAACCAATGCATTTTTATTTATGATCTAATTTCGCTAGGTATAAATTTAAAAAATGTTTATCATGTTCAGCCTAAATTTTGTAAAAATTAAGTTATTCGACATAAAATGTAAAGCATTTCTATGATCTAATTTTGCTAGGTATAAATTTAGAATTTTTTCCCCTTTTTCACATAAATTCTATAAGAATCAATTAGTTATGTATTTTTATCATTTTACGACATAATCTGTGGATTCTAAAACTGGTATGGCAAAAAGAACGATACACAACAAATTGAATTTTGAAGAAGAGAAAACAATTCAAATTACTACTAACATAAATATTTCATACTTCATACTTAAACAAGGACTTAATAATTAATCCCAAAGCTCATTACAAGACTTAAATATTAAATTACTTCTTGCCCATACAAAGATTATATTCTAACACCACATAAGCATGAATATTAGTATGTGTACATATACATATGCGATACGTATATATGAATACATCTATACGTAGAAATAATGCATATAACGTTGATGCGCTAACCATGTATTTGACGATAGCATTTTGCAATTCATGTTTTTTTTAGCTCCAACAACCTTATAAACAATGTTACCTTCCTTGGTGAACATGAAAGTTGTCATTGCTTCCACAGCCCAATCCAACAATTACCATACCAAATTGCACAATTAACAAAAAGGTAAAGCAACCACTATCTAACTAAAAGTTTTTTATTTTTTATTTTTTAAAAAATGGGAATATAAATAATAATCAGAATATAAGCGATGTTACTCCATAAATTTAATCAAGCATCAATAACATATTAAGTAAAATGTTGTTACATATCTTACTACCACTTGTTAAAAGTAGAGAGGTTTTTTTTCGAAAATTTCTCGGCTCAAGTACAATAAATTCAAATATAAAGAAGAAATAGACAATGAAGAAAATACAACAGGCAACAAGGAATCGGTGCAACGTTTATCAGAAGGAAACAACAATAACAATAACAATAATAACAAAATAATGTGATAATCAAAACACAATAAACAACATACTAAGATAGAAAATTAAAAACAATAATGAATATAAAAAAAAGAACCACTGTAATACAATTAGTACAATAACAAACACCAATCACCCAAAGCAAGACAACACTACACTATATACCTAGTAATCTTCTACTCTAATACGCGTTTTTCTGCAATATCTTAAATCATATCCTTAATAACCTAAAATTATATCATATACTTTCTTATCAACTTTTTAAAAAAAAAAAAAATGGCCTACCTTCATTGTAGTCTCAGACAAATTTAATTAATAAAAACAAGAGTAGGCAAAAATTACCAATTTTCAATCCCTTTGCCATTTTTTTTTTAAGAATTTAAGGATTTTGTTTTATCCTAAACTTTGTTAAATAAAGAGCTTGGTTCTGCCTCAATATAATATAATACTAAAGTGTAGATCAGAATATACTGGATAATTATTTTTTCTAAAATAATTTTTTAAAAAAATTATGATTACTTTGGTTAGCTTTGACTTTGAGGAAATAAATATTACTCCTTTCCATTTTATTTTATGTATTTTAATTTGATTGAATACGAAATTAAAAATACAAAAAAAAATATTAAATTGTGTCCTAAACTATACATATTTAACTAAGTTATTAGATTGGATTTAGAAGGTCGAGATACGTGATCTAAATACTTTTGAATTAAATGTTGTAACTTAATTAGAGGAATAAATTATGGAAAATTAACAAACAAAACGGATTTAGAGGATCAATCTGTATCAACTATTACCTAAATCCAAATCATAAACGTTATTAAATTTGATATTGAAACCTTTTATCTTTTTCATTAATTTTAGGAAATATTTATCAAAATGGACAGTATCATAGTATTGTTAAGACATTCAGGTTCATAAATCTCTGAATCAAATGCAAAAATCAATACCCTGTTATATTTTGTTGCGTAAACACTCCTATAAATGTCCTCAAAATTTATAAGTTGGGCAAATTACAGAAATCACATGCTTTTAAGGCAAAATTATAATCTATTCTTTAAAAGTTTATAATTACAGAAATTCTCAAACGGATACAATAATATAAGCGCTGATACATTAATTTGATGTGCGAGATACACTAATCTTTAAGTAAGATACATTACATTTTATACATGATACACTAATCTGATGCGTAAGATACACTAATTTGATGTGCGTGATACACTAATCTGATGTACGAGAATGAGGAATTTTAAGAATTTATAAAACTTATAGGGGATAATGGTAATAAGTAAACTAAAAGGTGAAATTTCCGTAATTTTTCCTAATAAATTTGGACCTCAGACTGAAAAAAAATGGGCCCTTACTTCTCATTGGGCTTTTCTCTGCATTGATACCACTACTTCTAATTGGGCTTGTGTTGCATTGTCAACTCTAACACCATCAGCCAGAAATGGTGGTGTAACCGTTTTACTTAACATATTTATTAAGAAAATAATAATTGGTATAGTAAGTTTATTATTTTATCCTTATTAATTAATATAATTTTAAATATATTTACTCGCTACATTTTCTAAAGACATTAACTTAATATTAATAAATTGAGAGTATAATAGGAAGAAAAAAATGATCCTCCCTTGATTTGTCAAAAATACAAGTAAAAAAAAATTAAATTAGAAAATATTTGACAAGTAAATAGAAACGGAGAGAGTAGTTTTTAGACTAACTTCATTTTTTTCTTGTAACTTTTATAAATATCGTTTTGTTTGGCTATCATGAAAGTGAATTAAATAAAAATGTTTCAGAATATTATGCAGAATAGGATGAGAGATATTGAAAATTTTGTGGGTTAAGTCTCAATCCACCTTGCAATCGCTCCGCCAAGTCCAATTATCGTTTTCTTATATGTATATCAAATTCAAAGGTGATAAGTAAAAGTTAACGGAGAAAATAGTATGTCATTGTAAAGTTCAAGACAAACTTTATTATTGTTTTTACATACAGTAGCAATTGTTTTTAGAGATTACAAATATTTTAATAATGGGGAGATACCATATAAAACAAAGTAAAAACTAAATAAAGAGAGTGCATATCTTAATACTTAAATAAGGATTAAAAAAATTCCTTTTGATTACTCTTTCTGTTTCAACTTATATGACATATTTTGATTTAACGCAGAGTTTAAGAATTTAAAAAAAGACTTCTAAAATTTGTGATATAAAATTAAAAACATTGTAGATGTATCTAATGTTTATTAGTTTTATAATCTTAAAACATGTCAGATGAGACATTTAAATTTAAAAGTTGCTTAAAAATTGTCAGTTCTTTTTTAATACGTACTAAAAAGTAAAATAGGTTTAAACAAATAAAAACAAAGAAACAGATTATTTTTAATAAAAATATTTTTTTTAAAAAGAAGACAATTAGTTTCAAATGAAGAAAATATGTATATAAGTTCAAATCCTTATTTTTAAAGGATAGAGCTCATTCAAGATACAATGGACACAACTTTTGAACAGAAAAGGCATTTCAAATGAAAAATTTATTAAAAAAAAAAAATCAAACAAATATTTTATTATATTTCTATGTAACAAAATTTCAAACATGAATAATTCATTCAATTTGATAGACATGCAAATACTGAAAATAAGGAGGAAAAGATGTTTGTCCTTGTTGATTGTCCTAAGAAACAAGCAATCTATTTTAAAATATATACTATAATATAATATATAATATATAGTCAACTTATTGTTATATATATATATATATATATATATATTTAATTTAAAAATTAAGTCTATTTACGCGTTATTGGGAGAATTTCGAAATTCAAAGTTCAAAGTTCAAATTCAAAAACCTATTAACAAAATTCAAACATGCATATGCAATAAATTAAAAGTTAACTAGCACAATATAGTTATTTAATTATACTATATATATCTTAATATACCTCTTCACATGTTAGTCTGATTCTTTTTTTTCCTTTTTTTTGTTAAACACATAAAGAAAAATTTTATAAATTATAGCGACGATGAAAATCGAATGTTAAACCTCTACTTTCATACCACATTAGAGTGTGAATCATGTAAAATATGTGATTGTCGCAATAAATAGTTAACTTTTTTCATTTTAATTGTTATATTATTCATGTATTACTAATTCATAAATTATTTATAACTTATGCAAATATCATTAATATTACATAAAGAAAATTAGTGCAACAAGACATGAATATATAGTGGTAAGAAGTAGTAGCAATAATGAACCTTAATTATGTGGAGATTAATTAAGAGTAGCTAATTAAAATAATTAACTAGATCTCATTACAAGAACAAAATTTGTCAAATGTCAAATATCTTTTTTTTTTCTAATCGAAAATATTATTAATTAATTAATCTCAAGATCTTGAAGGTGGAAAAAATTGAGTACCTGCCACGAAAGTGTTGACACTAGAGTATAAAGAAGTTTCTAGAAAATGTGATGATCCTTCCGCGGCCATCGCGGAAGCAACACCGCCACCCCCTACAGCCACGTCATTCGCTGCTGACGTGGCGGTGCGAGTAATATTAAGATTATACTGTCGTGGCACGGGATCGCCACCCGATGAGCTGTCATAATCACCACCATTCATATAATTGTACTCATGATTATCACCTTGATCATATAATATTCCTTTGAATATATGTCCATTAATATTAACAGCAGCTTGATATGCTATTTGATCTTCATTTTCTTCAATTGAACTCATTCTAACACGTTGAAACACAGCTGTTGAATTTACTTTTGACGGAAAATTATTTGCAACTTCTAACCCTAAAAATATTGAAAAAAATAAAATAAAAACAATGAGATGATTAATTAATAAGCAAAACATGTTTCAATAAGTAAATATTATCACATGTAAATTAAAGAGCCTAGAGATGGACTTATCCTAAGTGAAGAATTTAATCGAACACTTATTTTGCGGGATCATTTGAATATCATTTCATTTGTCAGAAAGTGTAATCACATATATATAAATAAACACGAACTATATCATATAAAGTCATAATCTAAAATCGTATCTGTTGCAGTTGAATCTTATACTTATCATAAGAAATTCAATATTTAATATGTGCATAAATGATCAATTTGAAACCCAAATGACTCAAAAGGTCTAAACTAATTAAAACTCAAACTTATAAATTTTATATTCTATTTTTTTATCGTTTATTTTTGTAATATAAATTTAAATTAATCAAATAAATATCGAAACTTTCTTTGACTATTTCTTTTGTAAAGGATACCAAAACATATATATAGTTATGATGAGACAGAGAAAGACAAATAAAATAAAGGGAAAAAACTGATGGGTGATTTACTTACTGTTACTACAAAGGGCAGGTTCAATATTTTCAGTGTTCATCATCATATTTAGCAATAGTTATGAGTACTTTTTGGCTTTTCGGAGTTAGAGTTAGAATTTTATGTGTATAACATTTTCTAAAAATAATTTATTATTTTTTTTAAAAAAAGTATTTATATTTATTGGAGTGAATTTATAATATAAGATTTAGAAAAATTAAATTCACTTGACATAAAAAAAGATATATGTTTTAAATCTCAAAATGTGATTTGAAATTTTTTTTTGGGGTCTTATTAAAATTTCTGACTTTGTGATGTCAATGAAAAACTTTTAAAGAAAATGATGAATTAAGATTATACTATACAATCTTGAATTCCCGCAACATAAAATGAATCCAAGTGTGACATTCTCGAATTGTTACGAATTTCCTTATCGAAATTTATGATAGTTTCCTCACCGCAATGAAGACGATGGAAGAAAATGAGGAGCTCGATAAGAGCATAAAATCTTGGATCCCCTAACATAAGGGAAATCCAAGTGAATTCCCTCATCATAATTTATGATAAGATATTTAATCGTGAAGAATGATTAAAGAAAATAAAAAATTAAGATGAGGAGTATAAAATCTTGGATTCCCTCAACATAAGGGAAATCCAAATTCAAGTGTGACGTCTCAAATCTTTTGAGTCCCTTGTCAGAATATATGATAAAACTTTTAGTTGTGTCGTTACAGCGAAAAATATTGAAGAAAATAAGGATTTTAAAATGTGAATATAAAATCTTGAATCTCCTCAACATAAAGGAAATTCAAGTGAATTCCCTTATCATAATTTATGACAAGATATTTTATCGCGAAGAATGATTAAAGAAAATAAAAAAATTAAGATGAAAGTATAAAATCTTGGATTCCCTCAACATAAGGGAAATCCAAATCCAAGTGTGACATCTCAAATCTTTTGAGTCCCTTGTCAAAATATGTGATAAATTTTTTTATCTTTATCACTACAGCAAAAAATATTGAAAAAAATAAGGAATTTAAAATTTAAATATAAAATCTTAAATCTCCTCAACATAAGGGAAATCCAAGTGTGACTATCTCATATCTTTTTAAATATTCTTGTCAGAATGACAAAACTTTTAGCTCCATCATTATTGTGAAAGAATGATCAAAGAAAATGATTATATATGAGTATAAGATCTTGGATCCCTCCTCAACATAAGGGGAAAAAATTTTCTTTCAGAATATATAATGAAATTTTTAACTTCACCGCTAACAGTAAAATACGATTCAAAAAAAAAAAAGAACAAACTTAAAAAAGATAAAGATTTTACCGGTATATGAATCATCTTTTTGTCTTTTGGACTTGTTATTATCTTCTTTTTCTTGTTGTTGCAAAGAAGAAAGTTGTTGTTGCCTTTCTCTTCTTTTAGCTGCTGGAACCCAAGTACTTTTCACATGTGTTTGACATTGAAAACCTCTACTCTTACAACAAGTCCTACATCTCATATGTTGACAATCTTTCTTAGCTTGATTCCCACAATCTTGGCAACTTATTGTAATAGTACTACTTCTCATCATCATATTAGTCTCGTGATGATGATGATGATGATGATCATGACTAGGTCCAATATCTAATCCAAACGGATTAATAATAGGGTTTCGAAGAATTTGGTAATTTTGCTCCTCCTCATTGTGATGAGATTGTTGTTGTTGTTGTTGCCATAATTCGAAACCTTTGTATGTTGATAATTCTTGATCATGATGTTTGTACAAGAACCAATTATGAGTACTATTAGTGGTTTCTTGATGATGATGATGATATTCTTGACTATTCGTTGCTTCTCTTCCTCCTCCTTCTCCTAGTGAAAAGAATTCGGCCATCTTTCTATATTTAATTGAGATTCACAATCCATATCATTAGGATGTCTACTTAAAACACGACTCTATAGAATCAAGAACGAGCTCTCAAAGGAATTTTGTTGTATTATTATGTCGCAAACTTCAATTTTGGTGGTGTCTTCTTATCGACTCCTTTAAGTTTCAGCCTTTGCAACCATACTTTCTTTAGAATACAAAAGCTTTAATTTTATATATATATATATATATATATATAAGATAATCTTGATTTTCTTGATTTTTGGGTTGGCAAAAAAGAAAGAACAATAAAATTAAGAAAAGATGATCTTTTTTTCCCCTCACTCTCCCTTAATTTTTATGTCTTTAGAGAGGAAAAAAAACAAAGTTGATTTTCAATTTTCAACTATGTAAGTGTATGGTGAAGTGAGAGAAATTGAAGAGGAGAAAATATTTATAATTTAGAGTTTTCTCCGTCTTAATTTATATAGCACATTATTATTTTCATCATTTTTAAAAATAACGATTAAATTTTTTTAGTAACATTATCAATATTTTATCTATATTTTCTTTTTAGTCCTTTAAAAATGATGATAGGTTTCTTCAACATTTTATTTATTTTAGTTAGCAAAAACTCTATTAAAATACTATATTTTTCTAAGGATGGTTTTAAAATATTAGCAAAGTCTTTTCATATTTATTAAATTACATATTCATTAAAATACGTCATATAAATTCAACCAAGTACCTAAAATTTGTAATGTTAGAGTACACTAATAATAAGTGATAACTTAGTTATTTAGCTACATAATTTCTTCCCTATATGAATAATAATTGAATTTTTCACATTATAATCTCCTCCTTTGTTGTCTATTTTGATTATAAAAAATAAATAATTATGGTCATGCCGCCAATGGCTTAAAACGAAACAGCAACAGACTTAATTACTCCTTTTTTTTTGTCCCATTTAATATTCGGAATCGATGTTAGACCTTCGATTAAATTTAAATCACACGTTATAATATTTATTTGAAGATAATTCTTTCAACATGATCTTTTTTGTATCTATAATTCGAATCTAAAAGTTTTGACCAAGCGCTGAATAATTTCACCACCGCACCAATTTCAATTTATGTGACGTTTAATTGATTTCGGCATAATATATAAATAAGTCTTTTAATTTGGATTCAACTGACATCTACATATGCCCTTTAATTTTGAGTGTGCACAAGTAGACATTTAAAGTTGGATAAAATTTAATAAGTACACATACATATTTTACGTGACATAATACAGGTAAAATGTCTCATAGGACATAAAATTCTCATGTAGAACGCTACGCAGAATGAATATATTGTTCGATTTTGTATAAATTTAAGTATCTATTTGTATAAATTTAAAGTTAAAGTACGTAAATATTAACTCAAGTTAAATTAAGAAGTGTATTTATGCATGTATTATATCCTTTATTTGATATGAAATTTGAAAGTAAAAAATGATATTTTTAGAAAAATTTAATGATATAAAATAAATCATAAAATCAGGAGAGGGTATTTATTAGACTTGAATTTTGGGTGAGGTGGTTCTTAAAGTTGTCCTTTATGAAATATACTGCTACAACTGCTCCTTTATTTATTATAATAACATAAAGTTTTGTAATATTACTTGAAAGCTAAATAATTAAAGATGGTAGTGATAATGCAATCATTTAAATAGTGTAATTATTTGCACTTCTTTTTATCCCCCCTATTTTTTTGGCTATAACTTTCAAAATATTCATCATTTGAGGTTTTACAAATGAATTTGAGGGGACCATTTTCTTTTAACTCTTTATTATAATGAGATTTATCACTTTTTATTTTTGTGAAATTAATTTCTAGATTTTTTTTCCTTTTACAATACGATGTGAATATTACCATACAACAAAACAATTCAACAATCTTTATAATTTAAGAGCATCTAGTTATCTGAATCTTCTTCTAGAAAGATTATTTAGCTTCAAACTAAAAAAAAAATAGCAAATAATTATCGTGATTTAAATCCTTCATAAGATAAAAGTAAAATTGCATTAATATTTTTTCCAGATTTTTTAACTTGTAGAATCATATTGACTATATTGTAATATTGCAATATTTTCTAATTTTAGGGAAAGGTCGAGTTCAACATAACTTAGTAGATTTGTGTTCAAAATTTATTTAAAACATATGAATAATTTATCAAAAATCTAAAAGCTATATATTTTTTAGAATTTAAAACTCACAAACTCAAAATTTTAACTTCGTATTTACAACTTATTTGGATGAAAGTTGTACAAATGCATGTATGAAGAAGTAACATCAATTGCATTAATAAAGTGCACCTGCAAAATTGACAGAAAATCTACCTTTTAACTAGTTTTAATTTGTGTGGTAATGAGAGGGGCCAATATCTCTTATAACATCATTCAATTTATTTTCTGAACTAAGATTTGAATGTGACTTCCTACCTTCCAATTTTGTATATATATATATATATATATATATATATATATATATTATATATATATATATATATAGTAAGTATATTGAAAAAAACAGCCCCTACCATTCTTTGATTTAACAATGTATAATACTTAGATTTTGAGACTTGTTTATTGGTTCATAAAAAATATTTTCTTTCGAAATAAAATATCTTTTGATATTTATCAGTAAATAAAAAAATATTATCTATATATATATATATATATATATATATATACACACACACATGCGATGGGGTGATGGGAGCATTGGGGGTGGGAGAGGGAATATGAATTTGATATCATTTATGAAACTTGTTTTTTCCTTTTTCTTTTTCTCAGAAAAAGTTGTTTAAATTATTTTTCATTAAAAATATACTTTCTTTTGAAGATATTTTTAATAATATTTTCTTTCGCGCAGAACACGCTCTTAATTTCTCTAAGAATTTCCTTTGAAACTTATCTCTATCTCTTCTTGAATTTGATTTGACCTATCCTTCTATAAGGCCTTTATTGATGTGCATCGTAATCTAATAGTAATTAAAATGTGGGACTCAATATTTTTTCCAACTAGCCTAACAATGTCAAGCTACCACAACACATCTATTCACTTTGGAATTGTTTTCTTTTAATTTTTGATGCGTAAGTTTGATATATGTATTTGAGATTCAAAATTAAATTTAAATTTGTATAGAAAATTCTTACATTGAAATAAAATATTTCTTAATAAATATGACTTCATATTCAGTATTACATTGTGAACCAATCTTCAGGGGTTGCGTGAAGGGAGTCACCTAGACAGTGCTTTTAACGGCCCGTGGTGACTTGGATGGACCTTCTAGGGGTCCGTAAAGCCAGTCAGAATTTTAGTTTGATGGATTGTAAAGTTAAAAATAACTAATCCAAGTAAACAATTGAGTTTTAAAGTTAGTACTTGTGTATATGCACATATATAAGTATTTATGAGTTTTATATTTAATATTTATATATGCACATATGAAAATGAGAATTTTTAATAAAATGATTTTTAATTATATAAAAATTTATGATTTATTTTAAATTATATTTTTTTTTTTAAAAGAAAATTATACCAGTCAAATATATCACATAAATTAGAAAAAAAATATTTGTTTGATTCTTTGATGTTATGGTGGGTTGATCTACGAGGCCAACTCTCTGCCACAAAAGAAAACGTTAAATGGTTGATTCAAAATTTTCTTCATAAAGATGAACTCTTAATGTCAATAGGTTTAAGATTCAATGATTTTGATTGTTGCTTTTAGCATAAGATAAATTAATCAAAATAATTAATCTAATTACGTAATCATTTATATTTGACTAATAATAGAGTCACAAAAGTACGTCGCAATTTTCGAGTCTAGACATTCAATATGAAATCATAATATAAATTTTGTATTTTTCATTTACATGAAAATTACATATCTCAATTTCCATTAAGTGAAACATTATAAAATGTTACATCAATAGAATAAAATAAAATTGATGACTGTGGTGTCTGGATCAACTGTTACATATCTCGATTAATTAATTCCACGAGATACTTGTCACCTCCTACCAATCAAAATTACCAAGTAGCTCTGTCCACCAAGACTAGGACAGATAGAAACCTTAGGATTCTCAATTACTTTATTGATAAAATTACATATATCCAGTGGCGGAGCCACATTTAGTTGAGAATGTCGATTGACACCCCTTTGAGGAAAATTACACTGTGTAACTAGAGTAAAAATATTTTTTATGTATATATATTACATATTGACACTCCTTGACTTTTACACTTTTTTATATTTTAATATCCCTTAGCCGAAGTTCTGCCTTCGCCACTGCATATACACACGTTTCTTATATAAATAAATATTTGTGATTACAAACTTTCAAAAAAACATAATTTTATAAAATTCCACCGATCTTTATTACTTTTAACTAGTTATTTTTTAATAAAATCTCTTCATAAGTACGAACAATCTATTTACATCAAGCATAACTCTCTTTTTGCAAAATTTTCAATGATAAGATATCTTTTTACAAAATATAAACTTATGATCTGTAATCTCAAATCATGCTTTTGAAGAATTTCACACCAATATATGCTTCAACTATAATCTCTATTCCAACAAAATGAATTTGGACTATACAAAAGCATAAAACACATTAGCTTTCAAAAAACTATTTTTTTTTCTTTGATTTTAAGATTAAATCTTTTGAACCACATATGTCTATACATAAAACAATTTATTTATTTTTTTGAAAAATTGTTAATGAGTTTGAGTTAGTTATAAGTTGTTGCATAGTTTTAATCGGCTCTACTTTTTTCATATGTAGACTCACTAAAGTCAAATAAAGCTTTTGAGGGAATTTAAACAAGGATCACTTCACAGCCCAAAGAATTAATTAGCGATAAAAATTATGATAGAGTGATAAGTATTTTTTTTAAATAGTATTTCATGTTTGAAGTTTAATTTTCTCTGCATGCTTTATTTGTCAAGCTTATCGTACAAAGCTTATGTAATATAATTTATTTCTCAAGTGTAATTTGTACTCTATTACATTATTAGAATAGTTATATTATGTTGAGGCGAATTCAAAATTTTAAATTTATGAGTTATTATAACGATTTTAAATATTTATGATTTAAGTTGATAAATAATAATAATTGATTGGTTATCAATAAAATTTTGTTAATATTTAGTATATATAGTTTGAGAAAAAGCTATTAAATTCGTATAAGTGGTGATTAGACTAATTTTATTGGTTAATTAAGAATTCATATTAACAAAATGTTAAAAGAAGAAAATGTTGATGTTGATTTGCATGTGAAGGATGAAAAGTCAAAAGTTATTTTTGAGTGAAAATGTAAATTAGGTGGTCACAATGCTAGTAAAGAGTAATAAATAAACTATATTTTCACAAATTAAATTCTTAAAACTTATCTAACTGTAAATGTTCAGAAATTCAAATTCTAGCTACTAAATTTATTAGGATCACATCAATCACAAAAACAAAAAAACAAACAAATGAATAAATAACTATTTGCTAAACTGATTATTTAGCTGGTCACAGTGAGTTGTCATTCTCACAATTTATAAGTCTCAATTCAATTATAGTATGTGCTAGTAACACTAGAAATTAAATGATCTTTTTATCTCGAGCGCGATTAAATACTATGAAAATAATGAGAATTATATTAAAATTTTATTGAAAATTTGCTTTTAAAAAAATATTTAAGGAAAAAATGCATAAATATCCCCTCAATCTATCCTCGAAATTTCACAGACACACTTATACTATACTAAGGTCTTATTATCCCCTGAATTTATTTTATAAGTAATTTTCTATACCTTTTCGGTCTACGTGGCACTAGCTTGAAAAAAAATCAATCATCGTTGGGTCCATAAGATAGTGTCTTGTAGGCCGAAAAGGGGTAGAAAATTATTAATAAAATAAGTGTAGGGGGTAATAGGATCTTAGTATAGTATAAGTGTGTTTTTGAGATTTCGGGCATAGATTGAGGAGGTACTTGTGTATTATCCCAATATTTATGACAAATATATATTAAAAATTCCTAACTTTTTTAACGAAAAATCTCATTTTCCAATATCATCAAGTACAGTTAATAAATTTCGATCGATGTATATATATATATATATATAATAAATAAATAGTTCTATATTTGTACGTTATGTTTCAACAAATTGAACAACAGAAGAAATTTTTTAGGGAGCCACTTATTTCTTTTGTGAATTTAAATTAATCGAATTTCTATATGGATTTTGGATCGACAAAAAAATAAATTAGTTATATTTTGAGATTTTTCACATTTTCTACTAATGCTGCATTAACTATCCCTACCTAAATTAAACAGCGGACGATTATTTTGACTACTAAGTAATAAAAAATGAAGAAAATTTCAATAGTAATTAATACTAGCTCCAAGATTCAAATTTTTATATTACCTTACAACTCATTAATTAGATGCAATAAAATTTATTGTGCAAGTGTATTATTTTTTTTTTTACCCCATAAGTGCACGTACACTATATATTATAATAATATAGCTAGGTATATATTTTAGAATAATTAATTGGAACTAGATATTAATCATATGGACACATTAGAATAGGGTAATATTGGGATCATTTCATTATTTTCTTCCTATAGGTTATCTAGTTTTGTACTAGTAATTGTCTAACCAATTGAAATTTTTGAGTTAAAAAAGGACTTTTTTTTAGAAAAATTATTTGGGTTGAGAGGGTGCCAAATTAAAAAAGAAAAAAAAAGGTTGTTGTTGTTGGTGGTGGTTGGGGCGGGGGGGTATGATAAAAAATTTATGTATTTATCAAATTACCTAAAAGAATAATTATAAGTGATCTTTTGTGATAAGTTGAATTGATAATTTAAAAATTAAGCAAATTAGGTAACCTGTTATAATATTATCAAAATGAATTGATATCATAAGAAAATTTGAAATCATTAATTTGTTAAAAGAAGGATTAATGGTATTTCTTTTTTTGGATTGACAATAGAATCTATAGTCTGTTTGAATGTGTATTAAGATAAACCTCAAACCTAATAATTTACAAATTATATAAAAAACCCTTTTTTTTCAAAAAACTTTATCAGGACTCTGTAATGAGTTAGAAAATGATCATATATATGAATATTATTTTTAACGTATATTTTCGCATTTATAGGTCATATCTTAGAAATTATTTAAATTTCTCGATTTTTTGTGTGTATTAGTCTATAGATTCGGCACCCCAAAGCACCCACATTTATTTTTGAAAAAAAATTATGAGGACCTCCGTAATGAGTCAGGGAACCACCATCACATATACTTACACCATTTTAAAACATACTTTTGCATTTATAAACCATATTTTCGAAATAACTCAAATTCTTCAATATATATATATATATATATATATAAGCTGTCACATATCATGATGATTTTACTTATGTAGTATTAATTGACCCCCACACTAAGTTGGACTATGAATTAAAAGCCATAAATGTATTACAGCTTTGTGCCTAAATGAAGTGGTTAAAAGTGGACCAAAACAATTTAGCAAAGGACAAGCAAATAGTAGTATATATCAATCAAAGAGTTATAACCATGCCCAAATCATACTAGAGATAAGATATTAGATTAAAAAAATTATTCGTTTTAATTTTGATGGATATAGTTATATGTTATAAATGAGAGATAGACATATATTCCATGAACTAGAAGTGTGCAAAATCTTACTCTAATTACTTTATTTTATTTTATTTTTGAAAAAAAAAAAGAAGAGAGAGAAGTAGTATTTATCAACTCTTGACCTATTGTATCACATGTATCACACAAGCACATGTAACTTATAATGTATATAGTAGGTAGTTTAGTCTACTTATAATTCATTTGAGAATTGAGTCGATCGATGCATGGAGCTTCTTTGTATCAAATAGCACAATAATCTAGATTTGCTAATTATAACACTATAATCTAAGTCGAGTTTGGTACATGTCATGTCACGATCCAAAATCTTTGATTTACATGTCTAGAACTAATATAAATAAAAAATATTCTGATCAGAACTGAATTTATACAAATCTTAAATTATAATAATACTTCATTTAAACCCGTTAGACGAACTTAATAAATGGATCATTAATACTATCGGAAATAAAGAATGGTAAAGGGACTCCAATATATTATGAACTACTAGTCCAAGTAGCTCCATTAAAAGTTTGGCACACGTCATGTCACGATCCAAAAAAATCTCCGATCTACGTGCCTAGAGGAGCTCAAGTAAAGAAGAGTCTGGTCTGATCTAGATTAAAGCAAATCTTAAGTTGTGATTATACTTAATTTGAATTCGTTTAGATAAATTTAATAACTTAAACCACAGATACCATAAAAAATAAAGAATGATAAAAGGGCTCCAATCCTATCTTAACTTTATTGATATATCAGGATTAGTATCTACATATACAACGTAAAAATATAATGTGATAACATCAAGTATCATCTATCGATTCCAATAAAATTATGGTAAAAATGGTACCGCAAAAATACAAGTGATTTAATTTGCACAATTTTATTTTTTTTAATGTCATCAATTAATTTATAGGCTCTTAACAATTATCAGAAATAATTTTACAGTTATTCATGAGGATATCTAAGTAAAATACTGATCATACGGCAAGGTGTGAAGAAGAAAAAAATACTTGCTATTGCTAAAACAATAATCATACAACTAAATATAAAAAAATTCAAATTAAAGAACTTGGGATATAACTCTTTTAAGAAAGAATTTAATAAAAGTTTCTATTTTTTTTTTTATTAAAAGAAGTGTTATTCTTTAAAAGTTTTTTCTCAATTTGTAGAAACACGTTTCATATTAAACGACAATTTTAGATTTTTGTCTTTTCATATTAATGTCTTCCCATCCACATCAACACAACTTTCAATCAAAATAAGAAACATGAACTAATGTTATGTGTTTGGTAGAGAAGAAAATACTTTAAAAGGTGTGATCGGTATGAAGAAAATATTTTTCGTGAAAAATATTTATAGTATTATTTTAGTTAATGCGCTGATAGAATTTTATATTAATTATTAAAAAGAAATAAAATTCTCTATATAAAAAGTTAGTGAAAATTTTCTAGGTGTGAGGTTTTGTATGAAAAGTCATGTGAATTTGGTCCAAAAAATATATATTTTTGGATTGTTTTAGCTTAGCAAATTGTTTGGTAGGCTCTTAAAAATGAAACATGTAATGCATGATTTCGAATTCAGTCAAATTTTATTGTCGGTATTTTATATCAGTAGGAAATTAATATACATTTTTTAAAATAATTGTCTTTTCTATTTATTGGAATATGAATTTAATGATTATAACTTGGGTGATATAATTATCATACACTTTAACCTATGAAGATACAAATTCACGAGCGATTAAAATCATCTGCGTTGAAATTTAAAAGATTCAAATCTCAAACCTTTAATTAAAAATAAAAATAAATCTCGATTACAATCCTACCTCAACCTATATCGATCACAATAATTTATTTGATTATGCCTTTAAAAGCGTTAAAATCATATTTTACTTCACTTTGGACAATTATTTACTTTTAGATTTTGCCTTTGTCCTGATCGGATTGAGACTCAAATAATTCGGATTAATCATATTCTTTTTTTTTTAAGAAAAAACTATCCATAATTTTTTCATGTTTAGCTAGAATTTGTTATTCTTACAATAACTTGTATTTATGAAGTTAATGAATAGATACAGAAACAAGATGAAGCAGAAAAAATTTAAAATAGAAGAATTAATCCGAGTCCACAGAAACTACTGTGTGTCCTTAAGAAATTTAATCCCCTCACTATACCCAAGGTTATGGATTAATTTCTCCCAAGATAAAACGGATTAAACCTGTTAAAGAAATAGCGGTACCTCAAACTTCTTTAACTTCAACGAACTGAAGAACAGCAACAAGTCACACAGACTCAGTAGATCGACACTTTGATTTTATTTGAGAGAAAAATAAATGCAGAGAAAGAAAAAATTTTCAGTGATTAAAAAATCAAAAATTTGACTTCCTTTTATTGTCATTTTCAGCAAGGAACATGTCTGTTCAGTGAAATCTGTTCAGACCCATTTTATCCAGAAAGTTGTGTCTTTTGGAAAAAATAACAACTTTTCGAAAAATTGTGTCTGTTAGGAAAATAACTACTTTTTGAAAAGTAACGACTTTTCGGAAAGAGTAACAACTTTTCGGAATGTTACCGTTACCTGCAAATTTATAAAAAATGACTTTTCATTTGCACTTTGCAAATGACTTTTCATTTTCTCTCCAAAATAGTTCCCTCACTTTTGATATTTTCTCTTTTCTTTTCTCATTCACACTTGCTAAAACCCAACAGAATTCAAAATGAAAAAAAAAAAAGGTTAAAACTCTATTTCAATTTGTATATATTCTATTTATTTATTTTTTACAAATTATGGATAAAATTTTACAACTTCACAAGGAAAAGGTCCAAAGTGTAAGGCGTTTGGCGTGGAGGTGAGTCATGCATATATACAAAACAATATTATATTTGATAATTAGTTATAAATTATTTATACATAAACTTAACATAAAATATTGCATAGTTTATTTCATAACTAATTCCTACATCACTAATATCTAAAACTAGTTATCGAACGCCCCTGCATCACTAATTTTCATCACCAAAATGCATACCAATGTGTCAAAATTTCAAAAATCATAAAGTCGCACAAAAATTAGGCAACTAAATTGAATGAATATAGATCATCAAATGTGTCACAATTTCAAACAATGGAACCACCATATGATATACGCACATATAGTGAAAAGGACTTGAATTGTTGGCTAGAATTAGTGAACCATCTTTCACTAGAAATGATGGATTGGACATACATGTTAAATATTAGGCCACAACATGTGTTGATTGACTCAGCAAACAACACACTCATAAATTTAATTAAGAAAAAGAAAAATAGCCTTTGACTGCCTAATTGTCATTTGAATATATTCTTCTCAATACTTCCATTGGGTAGAAGATCTTTACCCAATCATGTGTCCCAACCAAATTATGCATGAGTAGTTTCTTATATCCATTTTATAATTGATTTATTTGAAATATTAGATAAAATTTAGATACGTATATTCTAAAATACAGATACAGGGGTAAATAGGTGAGAGAGAGATCGAAGGAATTGGAGACAAGAGGAAAAGTCAGCATATTCAAAATACATGTAAATTTACTTGAATACAATCTATCTTAGATAAACTTTACTTAATTTTGATTCCTTATATACGAGACATGAGGAAAAGTTAGCTCTTGTATTACTAATATTATGATTTGATATATATTAGTTATACACCCTATAATATAGAATAAAACATGTATTATTGAGGGTAAATCACATAAATGTGCAATATTTAAAAAATATTTACCATTTATGTCAATAAAAATTTTCTAACTAAATATAACATTTTTTAAGAATTAAAAAGTTATAAGGTTTATCTTTCTTCGCTTCTTTTTCTGCCATATTTCTCTTCCTCTTCTATTTTTTATTTTTCTTCTTCGTCGTTTCTTATTATGTCATCTTCCTTATTTTTACTTTGTTCTTCTTCTTCTTTTTTAATTTTTGTTTAAATAATTATTTTAAATAAGTTTTTTGCCATATTTCACTAATTTATCAAAAAACATAACAAGAAAAGTAATAAAAAAATCGAAAAATTATATAATATCATGTTCTCAAATCGAAATTTCAAATCTTTAAAATTATAGAAACTAGTGTTCACCATTGATGGTGATTCAAATTTTGAATTCATTATTGGAATTTTATAAATTTGTAATTAGTTTGGATAGGTTGTTTCTACAAATAATTGAAAATGTCATTTGGAGTTTATATCCCAATTTTAAGAGGATTTCATTAAGTTTATAATTGATTTTGGAGAAATATTAGATTGAAACTCGAAAAATGTGAAGTTTATGGAATGGTATCGCGATGTATTAAAGTTGTATTAGATATGTTTTATAATTGTATTAAAATTGTATTAAAATCACGAACAATGCATTTATTATACATATTACAAACTTCACTCATTTTTTTAGTGATATCAACAAAAATAATTTAAATAACACACTCGTAATACATTTATAACATATGTACAATATATTTGTAATCAAATTGCAAGCATCACTCGTGTTCTTAGTTATACAAACTAAAATAATTAATAAGACACATATGATACATGTTTTATTTATGAATAATACAAATTTAATTCAGTCTATTGTCTTGTCTTTTTTTAGTTTACGTTTTTCATTTATTGTTAATTTTCTCTTCTAATTCAACTTTGATATGTGTGTAATAAATTTTTATTCATGTTTAATTCACTATTGACGATTTATTATGTTTTTTCATTTGTTACAATTATATTACTTGTCTAATTAATTATTGATACAAGTTTTATTCAGTTTACGAATCATTGACTGCTTTTTTATTCGCGACTAGTTTAGATAAGTTGTCACAAATAGTTGAAAATATCGTTTCGAATTTATATCTCAATATTAAGAGGATTTGGTTAACTTTAGAATTGATTTTAGGAAAAATATTGGATTGAAGCTCGAAAATAATGAAGTTTACGAAATGATATTGCATTTGTATTAAAGTTGTATTAGATATGTTTCATAATTGTATTAAAATCATGAACAATACATCCTACGTTTAATTTATAATACATATTGCAAACTTCACTCCCTTTTTAATAATATCAACTAAAATAATTTAGGTAACACACTTATAATATATTTATAATACATGTTCAATACAATTTTAATACATATTGCAAACATTACTCACATTCTTAGTGATACAAACCAATAGTAACTTATAAGACACATATAATACATGTCTTATTCATCATGAATAATACATTTATTATACGTACTGCACATTTCCCTTTTTTTATTTACGGCTACCAACAAGAATAATTTAAGTAACACACTAATAATACATTTATGAAATATGCACAATACATTTTTAATAAAAACTGCAACCATCGCTCGTTTTCTTAGAGATAAAAGCAAAGAGGACATTTATAAGATACATATAATATAAGTTTTATTCATGAATAATATGAGTTTAATTCAATTTATAGATTGTTGTCTTGTCTTTGTTAGTTACATTTTTCATTCATTCATAATTCTTTCTTCTAATTTAACTATTATATTGTGTAATACAATTTTAAAGCAATTAAATTTATTTTGCAATTTTTTGATTTATTCGTTATTATTGGATTACTTATTTAATTCATTTTTAATTCAACTTTGATGTGTGTGTAATACATTTTAATTCAACTTTGATATGTGTGTTAGTGTGTAATACATTTTTAATTCAAGTTTAATTCATTTTGTAATTTGTTATGTCTCTTCATTTATTATGATTAAATTATTTATTTAATTAATTAATTATTGATATAAAATATATTTATTATGCGATCATTGACTACTCTATTTAAAAAAGTAGAGAGAAAAACAGAAGGAAAAACAACAGAATGAGAGAGATAGAGCAGTAAAAAGAAAGAAAAAGTTACAGCAGAAGAACAATAAAAAGAAAGGAGCAAGAGAAAGAGAAAAAAATTTAAAAACTAAGAGAAAAAAAAAAGAAAAAGAGGCGAGAGAGAAAATCTAACAAAATTTACAATATAGTTTTATATTGCTATAAATGGTAATAATTAAAGAGTATATCTAAAATAAGTAATTATTTTTTAAAAGGGACCCACTCAAGTAATTAATCCTATTATTGATTATACATAGACTGAAATCTTACCAAAAAAAAGATTAAATATACTATAACTTAATAATATGTGAAATTTTCTAATATATCCAATCAAACAATCTCTAATTTTAAGGGCAACTTTCACATATAGCAAATAAAAATCATCTTTGTATGCTATAGCAAAGTTTGCATAATTGCGCTCCATAGCAAACATAAAAACTGTATAATTCGTTATATATATACAGTTGAAGCAAAAATTGTATAAAATGAATTGTATAAAACAAGAAAAAGAAAGACACTTGGGCAGAGAACTGTATAAAAATGAAGTCTATAAAACGAATTGTATTATTATAAGTGTATATAGCGATTATATACAATTTGAATTTGTATAAAATGAGAGAGAAAGACAAAAGAGACTTGACAAGGAATATACAATTGAATCAAATTGTATAAAACGAGAAAAAGAGAAATTAGATACAATTTGAAAATTATATAAAACGAGAAAGAGAGAAAGACAAAAGAAACTGGGCAGGTGTATTTTTATTGTATAATTATAAGTGTATATAACGAAATAATATGTACTTGCATGTGCATATACAATTTTCTCACGCTTTATACAAACAGAAACACAATTTATACATTTCGCTTCTGTTTGTATAAGCGAGAAAGGCGAGCGAGATTTGTGAGAGTGGCGAGCGAGATCTGGAAGAGGAGAGAGAGGGGAACAAAAATATATGTATTTATACAATTTTCTCTGCTTTATACAATTAGAAACAATTTTTATACACTTGTGTTTGTATAAAAAGTGAGGAAGCGAGCGAGAGATTGGAGGAGAGTAGCGAGCGAGATATTTGAAGAGGCGCCTGACAATTTTTTGCAAACGTTTGCTATGGAGCACAACTAAATCAAACCCTAGCTACTTCATTTATTTTAGGTTATTAGTTTGCTATTATATACAATTTTCCTTAATTTTAAACATAAAAATCAAAGTTAACCCACAAAAGCTTTTTCTAGTTATCTCCTTTTTATTCTCATTATTGGGCCTTTATTGCTAAAGAAGGCTTGGGCTTTTGAGTATTTGTATGGTAAACTTGGGCCCTGATGGTTGCTCCACTTATTCCGAACTTATGTTGTATAAGACAAAAGTTATTGTGCAAATTACAAAAATCACATACTTTTAAGGTAAAATTATAATTTATCCCTTAAAAATTTATAATTACAAAAATCACTCAAAACAGATAAAATAATATAAGCGCTGAGACATTAATCTAATGTGCGAGATACATTAATTTGATGCGCGAGATACACTAATCTGATGTGCAAGGTATATTTTATACACGATACACTAATCTAATGTGCGAGATACACTAATCTAATGTGTGAGGTACATTTTATACATCATACACTAATTTGATGTGCGAGATACATTAATTTGATGCGCGAGATACACTAATCTGATACACGAGGTATATTTTATTCATGATATACTAATCTGATGTGCAAAAATGAGGAATTTTGAGAATTCGTAAAACTTATAGGGGATAATGATAATTAGGAAACTAACAGGTGAAATTTTCGTAATTAATCCAAAATTATATGAAACGTAACTTATTTCTATAGAACTTTTGTCGAACAACGTCAATGTTTTTCAAATTTATTTCAAGCGAATTCGATACTACACAATTTATGCTTATGCCGTAAATAAAGATACTTTAGTCCACAAATTTGTAATAGTTGTCACCTATCTTCAATCAAAATTATTCTGTGAATATATATTATGTATATTTATGTATAATATATATGTACAACTATATATAATTTATGTATATCAACTAAAGAAGTAAAATTTCAATTGACTATTGACATAATGATCCCTTATTTTCTAATTATTTACATAGTTTGGTAGGTTTATATATATATATATATATATATATATATATATATCCGTATTCTATTTTATCATATATAATGCGTGCAAATAACTTTTGACTAGTAAATAAAACTCGAATGATACCAAATTACACATTCAATATACCAAAATATAGTTTAGATTTTTCAATGGAAAGTTAAGTCCATGCTGGGATAGGAAGTGGAAAATATGTTTTTCTAAAATTGAACTCAAATCAAACATTATAGTATAAAATATGAAAAATGAAATAATAAAAATGTTCCAAATATCTATTGTGGAATATGTTCTTTATTCCAATAAAAATATTTACCAATCATACAGGAAGAGTTGTCAAAAAGGGCAACCTAGCCCCCGCGGTTCAAGCGTCGTGTGTTAAGAAATTTGATGGATTAGGAAGAGTCGGTCCTTTATTTGAAAGAGCCTGAAAAAAATTTAGTGCAACCAAATCTAAGAAGGGTCGCGGGCTTCGGTGGGCTAATCCTTCTTTTTTTTTTTTTATCTTTTCAAATTTAGAATTCTACAACGTCAAGAAAATGAGAATATTTTTGAATCAAATATTACAAATAATGATATTGTTTTAATAAAAGTAGCAAAAAATCTAATGTAATTAACATGTATCTAGGATGCTAAATATACGAGATACATGTATCTAGTGTGATGCATCTCAAATACACGAGCTAGATAAGAAAGTGAAGAGCGAGATGAGAGGGCGCGAGGTTTGTCAATATATCTAAGATACATATGTGAATCCACTTGAATGGAGTGTATCATCAACAAATTACAGCTAATTTTGAGTCCATGTATCCCAAGATTACACGTATCTAGACATACCAAAATCTAATAAAATTCATAAAATTATAACTTAACATGCATCTAAGTAATTGGCTAAATACACTACTAGTGAGATTTTTGCATGTTACTGTTAAATAAATAATTTCGACTCATGCATCAACTTTGGCCCAACCCTGGCCAAACCTCAAAAGCCAAGACTTATATCAATCGGACTTATAAATCCTAGCTTTAAATGTGTTTGAAAAATCTGAATATGATAAGTGTCCTGATTCCTTGTTTTTTCGGTTGATATTGTAAAATGAGCGTTAAACATAAATATCAGTTGAAACGAAATTGTAGTATCCCTACAAAATATTGATAGTGTTGTCACATGAAAGCAGTTAAAGTAGGCTACTTTCACATGAAATTAGGCATAATGTCCCAAAAGAGGAACACAAAGAAGCAGTTGGATTTGAGAAGAAAGAATCATTTCAGTAACTAAACAAGGAGACAAAAAAGCTGTTGCCAAGTCATATTAATGTCTAATTCCTATATCTATTTTTAGGGAAAATAATTAGTAAAAAAAATTGTACATTATGTTTAGGGTAGATTTAAATTAATTTATAAAATAAAGTTTTGAATAGTTTTGAATTTCAAATATATTTAGAGCGACTACTTTTTAATTTCGATTGTATATTTAACAAAATCTATTTGTTATATTCGATAAAAATGGTGAAAAGAGTTGGTAGGAACTCAAATTTGGAAATGAGTTTTATAGTATATGCTATATTTGATCTAGTTTTAAAGTCTGATATAGCTTTTTCGAAGTTTAAATATAACTAATAGAGTTTTTTAAAATATCACATAAAAAAAGTTATACAATACCATACTATATAAATAAGTAAAATATAACATAAATTGTAAAAACTAATTTTAAATGTTAGTTTTTAGTAACTTAATAAAATTTCCTTCATTTCACGGTTTCCCTCAAATATAACAAACAAGAATTATATTTTTATATTTTTTTTTCTAAAAAAAATACCCGCAAATCCCCTTGACCTAGTCCCTTAAAACCGACCCACTAGAGATTTCTAGTGGATTAGCGCGGTCCTCCTTATCTTGGTCTCCTGAATCGCCCCACTATGGTGGACCAAAATCGGTTCACAAGCTCGTGACCACTCCAATCTCCTCCACTTGACAATCATGACTTTTGTTTAAACAACGTCAACACTATCCTCTAACCCTAGTTATAGCCCCATAATTTTGAATAAGTGAATTAATACCATGATTAAGACAATTTCAAGTTACTTAGTGTACTAAAAATATCTAATTAATTCTATTAAGAAATGATATATATATTAATAGAAATTATATTAAAAATGAATATGTCTGTAATTTTATTAATGTAGTAATTACTTATGAAGGGAGTTTGTGAAAATTTGGTGGAAAATTAAGTAAAAAAACCAAAAATATATAAATGAAAGGATCATATTTCTCATGACTGCATTTGTTAAATAATTTTGAAGTGTGGTAATACACATATAATTAATGCAAATATATGGATCCAATCTCATTATAAATAGCGATGTATAGTAATAGTTGAGATTCATATGTTTTTAACGAGAAGTCCTGAATTTAACTTTTGTGAATGAAAACAGATTAAACAAAAACAAGACCTACAAAATAATTAGAATTGTAAAGTAAATACTGAATACCAAATAATAATAAGAATTGCACCTTTGTTTCCTTTCCTAATGAATTGAAACAAATATGAATGATATAATTGATTATAATTACTTTGATATTTAGATATTTTATTGTTATTCAAATAAAAAAAAATTCAAAATAATTTTCTTAATCTTGATTTGTCTGACATTAACTTACATTCATTGGTCAAAGGTCAAATCATAACAGCTTAGAGATCAAATTTTAATAATCCATTATTCTATTTAGAATTAAATTCAAATTCTTAAATCAATAATAATATGAGAGTGTGAATTTATTTCTAAACGGGGGTAATGAATCATGGAAATTCGAACTTTGAGATGTGATTTTAAATTTGAAATGTTTCATTTTTTCAATATTTATGAATTCTCAATATTGGGATAACAACAATGAAAATGAGTCATTAATATTTATATCAAGTTAGATTGTTTATGTGCAATTATTTTTTTTTTGGGGAAGGGGGGGGGGGGGGGGTGAGTCTTCTATATGAGTCGTACGTGTAATAATACACATAAAATTTAATCACGTAAGAAACAAATTGTCATATGGGATGTTATACAAGATATATGTGTCTATTTGTTAAATTTTATATAAGTTTAAGTGTCGACTCGTGCACAATAAAATTGAAAATTATAAATATAAATAATTTATTGGAGCATACAAATTAAAAAGACATATTTATACTCTATACTTAAAACGTTCCGTGCACTAATTTTATTTTTTAAAATATGCAAGATATATGGTTCACATCGAGTTATTTGATTGAATTACATCTAATAAAAATTATATCAAGTGTAATGTGTATGTACATCTCCACCTTGTGTAATTAAGAGGATTTTCAAGTAAAAAAAACCAAAACCAAAACCAAAATAAAAAACAAAAACAAAATTACTTCTAGTCAATGAATGAAAAGAACAATATTTCTAAGTCAAATTTAATATGTTGAAGATCTTTTTAACACTTTTCATAAAATTAAATCATCATAATATCAAGAAAGAATTAAATATCGTTTGGTGTAATAGATAAGAAAAATAATTTGAGATAAATTTTTAGTATTTCTCAATTTTTATTTTATTATAAAGTATGAGATAATTTATTGTAGGATTAATAAATATGAAAGAGATAAGTTATTCATATTTATGAAAGGAATATTAATTTTGGAATAACTTATTTTTGGGATAAAAATATAAAATAACAAAAGTATTTCCTTAAACCTTCTTTTATACCTCACTTTTACAATATTCAAATAATTTTTAATATCATTTATAATAACATTCACAATTTTCATTATTTATTATTTTTATGTTTATATAAATTTTAATTACTAGCTACAATATATAAATATAATTTTTACTTATGAATATATTATATGTTAAATTTTACTTGAATAATTTTTATATTTATTTATATTTTAATTTCTCTTAAAACATTCATTTCACCGTATATATATTATTAATTAAAGTCTTTTAATCACTTGAAAATTTGTACTCCTATTTTATATATCAATTAAAATAAGGATTACTTTAATATTTTACGATATATAAGATGATATTTACTTAAATGAAGTAATATGGTAACAAATTTAAAATGAAATGTTTTATTTTTAATCTAAACAAGAGAGATGTTTTATATTTAAAAGAAAGTATAATTACGAGTATGTACCACAAAAATATTAAAAATTAAATTAAAAAAATTATTTTTAAGAATAAATAACTAAAACTAATAAAAAAAATACAAAAAATTTCATAACAAACAACTTATCGTTAAAAACTATGCCACACATATTATTTGAAAATAATCTTGACAACTAATCCGATTATGACTTATAGTATAACTTATTTCGCCTCGACTAATTTCTTAACATAACAAATTCAATTATGAATTTTTTCAGTAGTATATTCATCTCGACTAATTTCTCAACCTAATTTGTAACAAACAACTTATTAATAAAAGTTATGTCACCATTTATTTGAAAATGATCTTTAACACAACTAATTCGATTATTGACTTATTCAGTAGTATAACTTATCTCATCTCGATTAATTTCTTAACATAACTATACCGATTATAACTTATCTTATCTCAACTAATTTTCCAGCGTAACTAATCCGATTACGACTTATTCATTAGTATAACTTATCTCATCTCGACTAATTTCTTAACATAACTAATCCAATTATAACTTATTCAGTAATAAAACTTATCTCATCTCGATTAATTTCTTAACATAACTAATCCGATTATAACTTATTCAGTAGCATAACTTATCTCATTTCGACTAATTTTTCAATGTGACTGATCCCATTACGACTTATTCAGTAGTATAATTTATCTCATCTCGACTAATTTATTAACATAACTAAACCGATTACGATTTATTCGATAGTATAATTTATCTTATCTCGACTAATTTCTTAACATAACTATTCCAAATATGACTAATTCAATAATATAACTTATCTCATGTCGATTAATTTCTCAACATAACTTGTCTTCAAATCAAACGATCCCGATTATTAAATCTCCTTACAAATTTCATCATTCTCTCTCACACTCCCATCTCCTATTCAATGCTTTACCGAACAGCTCCACACTACTCTTCTTCTCCTCTGCAGGTACTTTTTCTTCCCCAATTTCCCCTGTTTTTCATCAATTTTTCAAACCCATTTTACGTAACAAATTTTTTTCTCTGTTTTTGGATGTTCAACAGGGATGAACAGCTTAGAAAAGGCATTGAAAACAAGCTATTTCAGGCCTGAAACCGTAATGAAAATGACCCACAACCAGCCCTCTATCGATGATTTTTTCGTTGATAACCTTCTTGACCTCTCCAATGGCTTTGCTGAAGACGAAATTGAGCAATTAAACGAACACCCAAATGGATTTAACACCCAAAACCTTTGCTCTGTTTCACCGCAGAAGAAAATGGAAGATGAAAATGGAGATTTTGGTTGTGAACTCAGTTATCCGGTAACAAAAAAAATGAATTCCGATTAGCTTTTTCTTTTCTTTTTTTTTTGAATTTTTGAGATATAGTATAAAAGGGTTTTGTTTATAGGAAAATGGGTTGGATAATCTCGAATGGCTATCGCAATTTGTTGAAGAAGATTCACATTCTGGGTATTCGTTGATCGGAAAACTACCGGTGAAGAAGAACAAGTCAGTGACGGAAAACCCGGTTCAGGTGAATTCATGTTTTACAGTTCCGGTTCAAACAAAGCCCAGAACTAAACGTCGGAGAATCGGCGGTCGAGTTTGGTCTTTCACCGGTTCATCTACTTCCTCTGCTTCTTCCTCCACTATAACAACGACAGCTGAGTCAATTGTACGATTTCCGGCGTCGGTGAGTAACCGGAGGAAGATGAAGACGGAGAAACCGGTTCAACCGCGGCGGTGCAGCCACTGTGGTGTTCATAAAACACCTCAGTGGCGGACCGGTCCAATGGGTGCAAAAACGCTTTGTAATGCATGTGGGGTCCGGTTTAAATCCGGTCGGCTGTTACCAGAGTATCGGCCGGCTTGTAGTCCGACGTTTTCGAGTGAACGACATTCGAATAACCACCGGAAAGTTTTGGAAATGCGGCAGAAGAAGGAGGAACGAACCGGCGGTGACCGGTTTGCTCCGCCGGTTCATAGTTTTTGAAGAATTTAGGAGTAGAAATTTTAGAGGAAAAAAACCGAACCGGAGTTGGTCCGGTTTATTTTGTACATTAATTCGTAGAATTTAAGTTTCTAGTGTAACGGATATGTGAGTTTTTAATGTACTTTTCCATTTCCACCTAAATGAAAAGAAAATTAAATTAGTATAGGTAATGTTGAAAATTGTGTTTATCGTTTGGACATACGATATGAAATTATGAGATGACATTAGTGTCTGAACATATGATTTTACGTTGATTTCATATCATGAGATTAAATCTGAACTTTTTTGAGAATCACGATTTGGAATTTCAAATAATTATTTGAGATTTTTTAAATACAAAAATTGATCATAAGTTTATATATAGTATTATTTATTTCATATGTAAATAAACTTTATGATTTAAATCATTATTTTTAAACTGTTTATATCTCATATAATTTTACTAACATAAAATTCATTATTACTTTATATCAATTTCTACTTTACCATTTATATTTACCAAATTTATTATTCTTTATCAAATATATTTACCAACCAAATAAACTGACAAATTTCTCAAACTAACAATGTTGGTTCGTTTTCTCAATTATATAGCAAGAAATGCAAGTTCAACATGAGAAGATTATGTGTACTATGTTGAAGGATTATATTAAAGAGTAATATACCATAACTTATGTTTAATTTTATTTTTTTGTCGAATTAAAATTTGATCAATGCATATTATATTTTTTGAGAATATCTTTGTGATAGCGTATTATCGATTTTATAAATTTGTGCTTATTTTGTAAAATTTATAAAGAAGAGAGACAATTTCAATAGTATTACAACTTATGAGTTTTTATATTTATGAGAAAGCATACAACATAAAAAGTTCAAATGGCATGTCAAACAAAACTCAACTTCATTTCATAGTAATTATTTCAAATTATGATTTTATATCACTTGACCGAACGGACCTTAAATAAATATTCGATTTTCTTTGTGTGGAGATTAGTGATAGAAAATGAAAAACGAGGGTTTATTGATAATAAACGCTTGATGACACTTCAATGAAATCATAATTAACAACGAAATGTCAAAGTTTGATCAGTTTTTAAATCAATTCGAACAAGCTTTTAATTTTATGCAGAAAATCAAACTTTAGTTCAAATTAAACCTATAAAAGAATTTGAACGGTAAATAATATATGCAGTGTAATTTCATAAGTTAATTTTGAAAAGAATAAAGATGAGTGCATTCTACTTTTATTTTTTATTGGGATACATAATCAATCAAAAAAAGATTAACATATCTAATATAATTCTACAAATAATTTTTTTTTAAAAAAAGTAATATATATATATATATATATAGCTATCTCTATTTTATAAAATTTCAAAAATTATTTTCGAAACATCCTAAACAAAGTAGTACTAATTTGCTTGTTAAAACTAATAACACCAAAAAAGGGAAAGTAACTAAATGAGTGACTTGCAATTGCACGCCAAACATTTGGGTGTTTGCCAACCTCCAAAGTAGATTTAAAGTTTATTTGTGCTTTAAAAAGTAGTGTAAATATAATCCTAGCAAAATTATTCTATGGATAATATTAGACTCAGAATTTGATATTTATTTTTATATTATTATAACCTTTATAAATAAAATATTAAATTACTTTGTAATGTTTGCAACACATATACAACTAACAATAATATAATTGTGATCTCATAAGTGTGGATTATTTTTTATCCTTATAGCAATATAACTGTTTCCGATAAATTATTGACTCAAAAGAAAAACTTTTGTAATTGAATTGTAAGAAAAAAATGATAGCAAAAACAATAAGATTACGTAGCAAATGAAGCAATAACTGTGTTCTATCTGTCTCAATTTATATGACATTTTTCATTTTTTCAAAAGTCAATCAGTTTATATAGATAAAAATTTTGCACATGAAATCTTCAATATTTTTGAAATAAAATTTATATATTTGTAAACTATGTAAAAAGTACTATAAGTCATAATAATAGATAATTTAAAATATTTAAAAGATTTATAAAAAACTTACTGTTGAAGATATACTTGTATAAATTTCAAAATTTAAAAAGTGTCACATAAAATAGAAAGGACAAGTAATATTCTCTTTGAAGAAAAAGAAGATACACAACTACTTAATAATATAGTAAAATTGTTTTAGTAAAATTAGAGGGCATATAGTTTAGAATCAATGTATGTATACACCTTAAATATTAAGTCTTGTGAACTTATATAACACTAAACTTACACTATGTTCCTTTTTTAGAAAAATGCCAACAAGTATAAATAGATTGCATACTGGCCATCAAACTTATTTATGAGGAAGATAAAACAATGTCACTTATTGTAGATTACAAATATTTATTATAAACCACTAATATCAAAAGTATTTGAAAATACTTTAAACAATATATGAATTATTGTTTTTACCTTCGAACTATCGATAGTTTTAAAAATACCTTTTACTTGATCAACAGAACTTCAATACACCCTCAATCTTGCAATATGAGTGAAATAAAACCTTAAATTCTCGTCAAGTTTAGGGGTGATTTCAACACTTTTCTCACATTTTTTTTTATTAAGAACCTCGTGTCTTTAGAAGAGTTTGAGACCACTTGTTATACAATGTGACACATTAGAGATATGAACTAAGTCTAGTTAATCAAGTAAAGGAGTGTTTCTAAGAATATTAAAAATTTAAGAACGAACTAATAATTCACACCTAATTTAAAGGTGTTTTCAACACTTCTCTCTTATATTCACTATTAAGTGTGTGTTTGATAGAAAATAATTAATTTTCTCGCGATAAAAAAAATAAATTTACATTTTCTTTGTAAAAATATTTTGCCAAAACTATTTTCTTCACTTAATTTTTTTTATCTGTTAGTTTAATTGAAATACTTTCTAAACAAATTTAATTGTTCGCAAGAATATATGAAATTATGCTCACTTTCAAAATGAACGATCGTTTAACTTCTGATCCCGCTTATTTAGTAAAAATCCAAAATTCAAAATCTCTCTCCTTTAAAATCAATTTTTCATACCCCTCATAGAAATTTGTATAATTTCAAAGAATATTTTATAATGATAACACTCTCATCAAAATGATAATGACATATCAAATTTGAAACTTGTTGACTTGATACTATTGAAATTTGAATTTCAAACTCAACAAGGGGAAACATTATTTCGTAATGTATTTTATCCATTTTGTTTGGATGATTGTTACACATTATGATATATTATTTTGTCAGTTTTAATATCATGTTAGTTTTAATTGTTATTCAAATTTTACTACTCATATCATGTCATTATATTCACTGTTAGGTAAAAATGAAACAATTTTGTATACTACTATTTTGATGTGATTGTATTGTTAAACTCCATTCATAACCATCACCGTTGTCCACCATTATCAATTACCATCGTTTTTATCACCTACTATTATGAACCACAATCATTCACCATTCACAGTTATCACCACCATTACTCGTTAAAATAAAGATTTGTTCCTCATTGAAATTGTTTCGTAATATACCTTGCATAAGGGAAAACTCAAATAAATTAATAATGTAAATCAATCAAACGTTGCTTCAAAATATTATTGGCACAAAATGCAAAAATAAAATAATGTCGCCCACCGTGGGGCTCGAACCCATGACCACAAGGTTAAGAGCCTTGCGCTCTACCAACTGAGCTAGACGGGCTTTTGTTTGAAAATTTCTTATATGATTAAATAACACGTAAAACAAAATCTATGAAAGATAAACTCTATATTTAAACTCGTAATGTGCATTTAATTCACACTTCACTTAATTCACTCTTATAACGACATCAATCTTCTACTCATTCATTGTTTTTACCTTCTATTTATGTTAAAAAATTCACTTCAATTTCGATTATGTATATACATAACGCCATAGCCCAATAAAACAACAAAAATTGTGCAAATACAGATTTATTTTTGTCAGTATTGAACTAGATTGAGATGCTCAAATCGAATTTGGAGCATTCCAAAAACTTGTCAAGTGACTGACTTTTCCTTTCTAGGTTGACCCTTTCCAATATGTGAAATGTGGAAATGAAGCTCCGAAACAGGAACAAGCCTTCAAATGAGGGCGTAGTCCAGATCCTATAAACTTTAAATCCAGAATCCGCACCTTCTCTTCTAATGTCTAGAACACCCACGCGAACAATATCACAGCTGTAAAAAATGGTTCAAGCAAAAAAAAATTATCATTACACAGGATTATGACTGACCTAAATGAATCCCTTGCATTTTTCCTATATGCCTCTGAAGCTATGAATTTTAATTGACAGAACAAATATCAATATGAATTTCATACACACGTTACAGTTTCCCCATTTCCAGCTAAGATCGCGTATTTCAGATATCAAAATAACGAGGGCAACAAAAGAAGCTACACCATAATATTATTTGACGGAGCTACTTTCAGCCATGTGATCTTTACCTGCTTCTAACTCCAAGTCAGAGTTCTATTTTGGTCGTCGATAGAAAATGTCATCAACACCTTCTTTTATTCGGTTTCCCACTTTCTGTAAGTTCTTGGCAACTCCCAACGCAACCAAATTTGCGTTCCTGGTGAACCTGTATTTTCAAGGTATCAAAGTACATGAGTGTTGTTATCAATCACTTCACTTCCAGCAGAGTTCATATCAAGAGTTTTAAGAATGCTTGCCTGGTGAGGAAGTCATTACCAGTTGAATGAGTTGGTTTATGTGATCGAGGCTGCGGTACTCCATTACTATCTAAAAGAACAGAAATCATAAATTAGAAAAAAATGTTTCAGTAAGAGGTCTGAGTTAAATAGCATATTAAATTACGAGCAACTAAAAACGATATTCACCATTTAAACTAACCAAAATCCAATGGTCAGGTTGCTAAATTGATCTTCCAAAATGTATTTAAGAAGAAAAATTATTGTTCGTCTTAAATCTATTTCCCAGCTTTATGCTTGTTGCAGTTGGAGTCACCATTGACGAGGGAGAGAAAGAAAGGAAAAGAGGAGAGCGGAGATCAGGTGTAGATTTTGGGTGAAGACAGTAAATTAAAGTCCCTCTTATTAATACGTTTTTGTTGTGTTGGTAAGGACATTTGACAAAAAGCAAAAATGGATACAAAGCTAAACTGCTAGATAATATATTAGTTTGCTAACACATGTAAGATCTATCTCCAACTGGTAGGTATTATCAGCGATATGAATCATTTTCTGCCATTGTATCCCATCTTTAGTTAAGTCTGCATTGATTCCAAGGATTAGTAGACCTTCCGAAACAACTTCCTTCCAATTATTTTTAGGTCTACCCCCTTAAAACCTTCACTCACCAAAGTCTCACACCTCAAGCCAGCTGCCAGTGCATTTGTAGGTTGACACAGGACATGACCAAACCATCTCAAGTGACCTCTCATTTTATCCTCGAAGTGTGCTACTAGTACCTTCTGACAAAGTGGTCATTTTAAATCTTGTATGACGGCACATTCATCTTAGCAACCACATGTCTGCAACACTCATCTTGAGGATATGCTGGGCTTTAGGGGCTCAACATTCACTACCATATAACATTGTGAATCTCAAAGTTGTTCTATAGACCTTATCTTTCACTTTGGCAGGCATCCTTTTATCACATAACACCCTGATACTACTTCATTTCAACTAACTAATTTTAATCCCGAGTAATATCTTCATCTATCATTCCATTATCTTGAAAACAAGCCTATATATATTAAATATCTGCATTTTGGTACCACAATCCCATCTAATCTCACCTCAACTTCGCTTTTCTCATACTGATTAAACTTGTAGTGCATGTCTTCCGTCTTCTACTTATCCTAAAACCTTTGCTCTGTAAGGTGCTTCCACAGTTTAAGCTTTTGGTTGACATTCTCACTTTTCGTCAACAAATAAATACACCATAGGACCTCATCTTGTTTTGTGTTGGTTAGCTCATTCATAATTAGGCTAAACAAGTAGGGCCTCAATGCTAACCCACTATTATGAGGAACTTCTCATCTCCTACTAATGTTTTTACTTTTGAAGCTACTTATGACTCTTTCACACATGTTCTTAATGAAATTTCTATATTTAATATGAATTCTTTTCTTTTCCGTCACCGGTCACCCACCAAAGGACTTTCATGGTACTCTATCATATATGCTTTCTTTAGGTCAATAAACAACATGTTAGGTCTTTCTTCCTTTAAATTTCCATCAATCTTCTAAGGAAGAATATAGCCTTCAGTTTAGATCTACATGGCATAAATCTGAACAAGTTCTATGCCACTCTTGTCGTGTTTCTAAATTTAGGCTCTATCACTCTTTCTGAAGTTCCATCATATGACTCTGAATTAAGTGGCACAACTTTGCATATCTCATTTGTTCATATAAATTGGAATCGGAGTACAATTCCTGCACTCAAAGGGCATCCTATCACTTGGTATAGCACTGAATATCTTGGTTAGTCATTCTATCCAACCTCTCTAAAGATACTTCTAAACCTTTATCGGTATACTATCTGGATCACAAGTCTTTCCTCATACTTTTCATGTCATTTTTACCTCTTTTGGCCTAATTCTACGAGTGTAGATAAAGTTTCTATCATACACACACACGTGGAGGTGTTAAATGTTATTCACTAGGTTCGAGTTGAACAATTGATCAAAATAGCCTCTCTATCTCCTCTTCTTGATATCGTCATCTCCCGTAAAAACTTGTTGTAAATCATCTTTCATATACAGATTTAAACCCTTAACTTAATTCGTCTTTAATACACTTCACCTGTCTTAAAACCTTACCCTTCTAATCTCTCAATCGTGCTAATTTAAATATTTCTTTCTCTCCTTCTCATGTCCCTAGCTCTTGGTCCAAGTCATCAAGAGCTTCCCATTGAGCTTTTACTAATAGCCTTCTCAGCTTCTCTTTTAGCTCTCTTATATTCTTCAAAGGCTAATTTGTCTTCTGCTTTTGCCAACTTCATGCAACACTATCTTTTGGCTTTAATAACTCTTTGCACCTCCCTATTCCACCGCTAGGAGTCCTGTGATCGAGATCCTAAATCTTTAGACACACCTAACACTTCCCTTCCTACTTTTCTAATCAATCTAACATTTCCTTCCACGGGATGTCTATGTCCCCCTCTAAGTCCCAAGCTCCCTCTAAGTCCCAAGCTCCCTCTTCTCATAGTTTTTCTTGAAAGGCTACCTGACAGCGCCCTTTAATGTCCACCACCAGTTCGCAGTTGCTTACAAATCATCTTTCTTTCTCATTCCACTCTTAAGCTTTACATCTAAGACTATTAACCTATGTTGAGAGATCATTGTTTCTCATGGAATAATCATATAGTAAAATAGTCCTTGAATGTACTTCTATCTCATTTTCTAGTATGGATAAAGACCATTTGACTATGATCACCCCCACTCTTATATGTTACTACATGAGAATTTGTCTCTTTAAAATATGTATTCACGAAACTCATAGTAATATACAGAATGCCTTCAACCACACATAAGTCATGACAATGCTCCAAGCCATTACTTTGATCAGCATTCAGAATGGATCAAGGATTTGAACTTTATGAGTTCTGTAATCTGTATTCTATGACAACGATTTCAAGTGTTAGTAACTGGGTTCTAAATTTATTTTGTACATATTTAGTAGATTTCATAATGCAAATACACACTCTGGGCCTAATCTATTGGATTCTACCAAATCCATATGTTGAAGCCTGCTTCTGCCACTGTCAGCAAAATATGATGGTTTCAAATGTATAAGAAACTTATAACAATACATTAAGCAGATGTATTGTAATTATATCCTGAGATCCACTCATTGCAATTACTGATTCCTACAAAGCATGGAAATATAAGCCAGAGAGATTGTTGATGGTGTTCAAGAAGCTCGAAAAGTATTGGGAAGTTTGAGAAGAACAGTATCGGGACAAACAGTAGCTGGACATCTCTTCACAAAACCAGTAGTTCTGCAAAGGGCATATAATTTTTGCCTCTGTCCTGAATATAAAGGCTATGAGAAAACCTCAAAAGGTGAAACAAGCCACTCAATTCTTGGTATAAAACATTGTAAGTCGAGACCTGCTAGCTGGGTGTAAACTGCTTCAACATGGACTCCTAGCCATAAATAGAGGTACTTGAGAGTAACAAAGCAGAGGAGAAAATATTCTTAGAAATAAATATGGAAGTACAATTCTAATATTGATCAAAGATTTTCTAGTAATGAATTCTTTTTAATTTTAAATTTTCTAATAAAGAATATTTCTCGGGAAGTTACCTACAAAATCATCAAAAGAATTTCCTAATGCATCACTAAAAGCAAAAATTACAGAGGAAATGCAGTAGCTAAACACGGACCAACTTTCACTAAGATACTTGGAAGTTTGTTAAACTTCCCAATCATGAAAAATCTATTACCAGAATTAAGATATTTAGGAAATTTTTAATCAAGCAACACTCTCTAACCGCGAAAAAAAAATCATATGTCCATCTGAACATCAAAGACCTCAAACAATACAGTGAAGACTTCTTTCGGCATTGAATTCTGAAATAACAAAAGGAAGTCACCTTCTCTCTTACGAGCATGGCCAGGAGCTGCCTCAGCTGAACTAACCTTTCTATCCACCAAGACCTGTGCCAGTGCACACATACGTTAGTTGAGCAAGAAAGTTGTGGAATAACAAACAATTAGGATATAAAAACGAGCATTCGATGCATATTATCTTCTGAGATATACTCTCTTTTACAGACATAAATTAATTTCACATTACAAAAAAGTGATCAATAAAGCTGACAGGTCAGTCACATAGTATGTATAACTCATTTTACAAGAGATATCAAAGCATTACACCTCAAATGGGAATAAATTGCTCTGCAGATTAGAAGCCTATGCACGATTTGCTTCTGATCTCAATAAAACCACTCACCATCACTACAAACTATTTATCCTCAAAATATCATATTCATCTTCTCAGAATTAAAAATTTATCCTCGAAGTATCATATTCATCTTCTCAGAATAAAAAATTTATCCTGAAAACATCATAACAAGGAACAAGCAATGAAGGAATAAAAGAGATAAGAAAGCAAATGCAAACCTCAAGGCCAGCACAGAGTGGCAATTCTGTTTGAACCCCTTGCCCATCAGCTGACCGAGCTTTCTGATCAAGGTAAACAGAGTAACCAATACAAGAATATCTAAAATCTGTAAGGTACTTACCCTCCTTAGAAGCTTGCATCTCAGTTTTCTCAACAATATATTGAGGTACTAGTAATCACAACAAAAAAACCAGTCTCAGAAAATAGCTAACTAAGTAGGTAAGTTTTAGAAAGCAACAAAAAGAAAGCATGTGATGCTTGAAGAGATAACATTGAGGGAGATGCTCTCAACTATTAAGTATGTAAAGTCACATGTTCTGATTTCATGCTTTACTACACTATACTTTTTACTGATAAAAGTTGTATCAGGACCAACTAGCACACACCTCAGTTATCCCCCCCCCCCCCCCCCCCCCCCCCCCCGAGTACATGTTACATCCACCACCACAGGTATCGATTAACTCTAGCCACCAAGAATTAGGCAAATAAAAAGAAATCATCTAGTGTGTTTGTCTCTACTAGAATTTAAACACTGGTCTCCAATGTTTTCACTCACTCAGTTGACCGCTATAGGAAATACACTTGGGTGTTGCAATGCATACTTTTGTCAAAGGACTACCCATAAAATAATACATACTTCTCTCAAAGGGTAACCTACAAAAACAAGCAATCAAGACAATGTTAAGAGTTTCTCTTGTCCAAATACAGAAAAAGTAACAAGCATTACAAACAATATAAAGAGAACCTGCAAGATCTAATCGGCAAGTTGAAATTCATACTATAAGGTGTTTGGACAATATTTGGTTGAAGTTTAAAAAGGAGAAGGTTGAAGTTCAAAAGAAAGAGTTGAAGCTGAAAGAGTATATGGAAGTCCCTAATCATAAAAGAAAGTATTTTGGAAGTCAGATATGTTTGGACATGGATTCCACTAGAGTCAAAAATGAACTTCTGTGAGTTAAAACCATCATTTCACTTGAAGTACTCCTCAGACTCATTTTTCAACTACAAGTTGTTTGTTTCAAGTTGGAGCTGAAATAATGGATCAAATTGTGAATCAAACATTGATTTGCAAGTAATATTTCAAATTGGAATTGGAATAACGAAAAATTCCCTCTGTCCTAATTTATGTGATGCACTTACCTTTCAAGTTTCTCCCCAAAAAATGATTACATTTTTATATTTAGAAACATTTTAACTTCAAAGTTCCAATTTTACTTTTAAGAAGATGATTTATAGCCACAAAAACATTTATGGCTTGTTTTAGACCATAAGTTTCAGAAGTCATTATTTGTTTTTTATAACTCTATGCTAGTCAAAGTGCATCACATAAATTGGACGAAAGGAGGAGTAATATGCACCTTTGTCCCAATTTATGTGATGCACTTTGACTGAAACAAATCTTTTACCTTCTCAACAAAAAACATGCATTGCCAAAAGGATATATCAGATATTCTCACCACAAATCTCAAATGTCCATTCATGAATAATTTCAAATGTTTAGAAAGTCCTAACCTTTAATAAAGAAGTAGCCAACTAAATGAAGTTGAACCACAAATAGTTATCAGAAAAAAGCATGATCAAATAACGGAATCTTGTTGTAGCACGCGAATCATTCAATCAACTACCCTCAAGTCCAAAATGGTGGGAATAATCTATGTGAATCCTCCATTTTCTGTTCCTTTCTATTTGAGCTCATTTTACTCCAATACTCAATATTTCATCCTACAAGACAAATAAGAGATTCCCTAAAACTAGATAGACCGTAATACTCGCTCTTACTGCTACACCGACATAGAAATCTGCCAGACTCCTGGCAAATCACTATGCATGTGCGCGTGCAAGCCCACCATAGAGACTATATTGCCACAGTGAGAAAATATAAGGCAAAGAACATTCATATCTAAGCAGCACATTTTCAGAAAATCAGTTCAAGGATCAAAATTTTGAGCAAACTAAGCTCGTGTTTGGCCATAGATTTCAAAGTTGAAACTTGAAAATTTCAGTTTCCGCATGCATTTTACTATTTCACAAATTGAAGTTTTGTGAATGGAAGTCCCAAAAACCCATTAGTTGAAGATCTGATTAAATTTCACGGCCAAACGGATATTTGAAACGCTAGCTAAATCAAACAACTAAATGAAAACCAAAAAATGAAATTATTTTAGAGAGAGCAAGGTACCTTGAGGAATAGAACGGCTAAGTCCGAGGCATAGAGGATTCAGCGAATTGGATTTATAAGTAGACGAGTAATATAGACATCCTTTGCATGATTTTCCTGGATTCTTCAATGATGATGAAGATGATGAACTTCCCTTTTTGCCTTCACTTCCGGCTTCCCCCTGATTATTCACACTTTCACTATTGCTGATACGGCAGTGATCGGCGGTGTTTCTCTCTTTTCCGATGGCAATTTTGTTCTCCGTTTCCGTCATTCCTTTCTACTCCGTCGCCGATTTATCGTCTCTACTTCGCCGGAAAAGCGATTGGAAAATGTATTCTATTGCAATTGAAACATTCCTCGTAATGGGGCGGGGCGGGGCGAATATCGGAGATCATTTCCGGGGCGGGGCGAATATCGGAAAATAAACAGGTATTATATATATTTATTTATTTATTGTTCAAAATAGAGTTAATCCTCAAACCCGAAATTACATCAATGACGAATTTCATATTTTAACTATTTATCACGATAAAAGACTAGAAAAAAAGGAAGATCAATATTAAAAAAAAGTAATAACAAATAAACAAATATATATATAATTTCAAAAAGCCTTCACCCCGTACAAAATGGTGTGAAGATCGAATATTTTTTTATATATTTTCCCCCTTTTTTTTCTTGGTATTACAGTCTACATAACTTTTTTTTTGAACAAATAGACACGTATATGCTTCTTGAACTCTACTTGACAATTTGCTTTTTATATATATTATTCCACATAAAATAAATATATTTTATTTAACTTTATACAAATTTCGGTAATCTAGTTATACACACAGAACTTCGGAAGGGAGGAAGAAACCCATCTTAACAGGAGCTGATCTTTCCCGATAAGCTTACATGCACTTTAACTATTCCTTCCGCCATACCAAATTTTTTGGTGAGTAAGAAGAAATCACCTAATATTTTTTGCTTCCGTCAAAATTTTGAACCTCACATCATACACAACTCCCGAACTTTTTTCTATAACTAAGTGACCACCCTCTGAACCAATCGCGGCCTACTAAACTCGATGTATAATAAATCCGCCCTCTACCCTTCCCCACGGCCTACTAAACTCGATGGATAATGGATCTGCCCCTCTACTCTTCTCCACTTATATAGTGGACTTCTCTTTGCATATTGTGGGGCTTGAACCTGAGACCCAAGCCACGAATTCTCCACCTTTTTTTCACTTTGAGCTAAGCATTGGGGCTTACACAACTCACAAACTTACTCGAACAAAGCAAAGATTATCAATCATCCCCAGATTAATGTGATCATAAATTCCAAATGACTAACATGTCTTTGGAAAGAAAAGGAAACAGAACTTAGCCATTAAAATTTACAAAGTTTGCTTATTGTTGTTTCAGAATCTTACTCACATACTGAAGTTTTACAGTTGGTAAATGTGTGAGGTCACAACTCACAAAAATGAAGTGCCTACAAGAAATAAGAAATGTAAAAATTATGTTTTTACAGTACGATGACCAAAAACAGGATAATAAGTATCCAGCTCAAGTAGTTCTAAAATCTCTTGTGTAGCCCATAGATACGACGAATGGCCCTCGATGAATTCCGTTACATCAACCTGTAAATGGAGTACCAGAGAAATTGAATTTCAACTAAATGCAGACAACTGCAATACACAGAAAAAATGGGAACATCAAACTTACATTCTCAACACCAGGAATCTCAACTGGTTGAATTCCAGCCAGGCCTTGAGTAAGGAGACTGTTGAAAAGAAGTAACAGAAGTCATAAGAAAGAGAAGCAGACATCGGCAAATCAAACGTCAAAGCAGATAGCGAGGAAATCCTTGAAACCATCAAACATATTGCAGCAGCAGCAGTTGATTTTTTCAAAATCAGTACGACACTTGTGAATAACCCATACCTGGCACGAAAGGCAACTCCAAGCATCCAATCATTTGTAGAATAAGCATTCACAAATCTACCAGCTACCACCTGCAAAACAAGAACAGCGAACTTCAGATAGTAATGAGGTTGAACCCTACACTTCTAAATATGAAGAAAAGGGAGGGGATAATAGGAGGGGGGGGGGGGAGAGGACCAAAAGTTTACGAATATAATTAGTAGTTAAAATCAAGAAAAGTATGACAATGAGAACCTTTCTAGCTGCCTCCCAGTCCATATCTTTAATTGCAATAGGTGCCCCAAGAAGTACGACCCTTTCCACTAGTCCAGCTGCCAAAATTCAAGTACTTCAGGATCTCGGGAAGTAAAGCAATCAACTACGCCTCAAAACAAATAATTATGGTCCACATGAAGCAAATGATCAATCTAAAAAGTTAAACAATATATAGAGACACTTACAATTATTTTCACTCTCAGCCAAAACCTGTAGACATTTAAAAATAACTCTTGCCCCTAGTGAAAATCCTACAAGTGTCACAGGCCTGAAACAATCATGGACAATCAATATCGGAATTGGCTAACAAGTAAGCCCACTTTCAGGACAATCAAAATGTAGCTATTCCAAATTACATTTAGGCTTGTATACCTGTGTCCCTGTAATCCTTTCTTCAACACTTCTGCTAGGAGCACTCCTGCTTTATCAGATCTGCAAATTCACATCAGCAACCATCATCAGAGTTTCACAAAGAAGTAAGATGCTCTACTTCGACACAAAATGGTATGACATAACTGCTCAATGATTCAAGCAGTAGGAGGCTGGAGCATAATCAGCACCACTGGAAAAGGAAAGGATGAGATTTCAAAGACCAGAAATGCTAGGGGCACAAAACTTTTACAGTGATACGGGTAAATTATTTGAGTTGTTCCTTTTGATTTTCTCATCCTCATAATTAATAAACCACCTTCTCTTAAAAGAGTTTAACCTTTAGATTGCAGAGGAAGGGCAAGGAAAATATCTCCACAACCTCCTCCTACCGAATCCCCATCCCACACCAGAAAAGAATGTGTAAAAGAAAAGATAAGCAGACAAACAAAAACCTGTCCACAGCAATTGACCAGGTGCTGTCTATGAAATCAGTAATAGTAAGTAAAGCTGCTGGCCAAGCCAAAGCTGTTAAAAGAGTGTGTAGTACAGTCATCATAGCACCTTGCTTCATCAACTCCATTGCAATTCCTGTTATTTAGGAAATCATGCTTGTTAATATTATACACTTGAAATGCAATTGTAGCTGGTCAATGTATTACATCGACTGAAAGCAAAGTACAAAATATTTACGTGAAGTCAGCCAATCCTGAATTGCAGTGCTTACAGCAATAAGATTCTTCGATTCCCACTGCAATATATACCTGAGAAAATTGTGAAATGTCACACTATAATCCTTGTGCTAAAGATATGGGAAAAGGTTGGGTTGTTTAGGTACAAGTAGGAAATTTAAATAAAGCTCATCACTACCTTCGCAGTATCACCAAAATGAAAATAAACTGAGAAGAAAAAAGAACAATGTTTTACCTTTCAGAGTTATCATGTTGTCCTTCCCAAGGTCTTATAAAGTCTTCCTCCTCAAAAACAAGTCCCGAGATCAAGATCTGAACTGCCAGCCGCTGAGAGAATATCCAAAGTGAGAGAACAAATACCAAAGAGAATTAATGGTCCATGAGTAAAACTATAACTCATCGAAACCATGAGAATAAAGAAGAGGGGATAAAAACAAACAAGCAGAGTACCAGACTGCAATCCTGCCCAGTGAAACAATACGTGCTAAGAAGAGATATCAAGTTTCAAAAAGAGAGCTAATGATTTACCCCCTGGTTGTGGTTTTCCCCTATAGCCTTGAACTCAAATTCATCAACATCTCCAGTTCTCCTGGCCATTTTAGTTCCTGTAAGTCCGGCTCCAGCAGCTGGGTAAGGAGAAGTATCAGTAACAACATCAAATAACTGAAGAATTACTTAAAGATGTTCACAATCCAAAACCAATTTTAATTAAATGAGTTGCCTTACATTATCTGTCTCCATAATCATCACATAAAAAAGATTCAACCAAAGAATATTAAAAGATTATACGCACACTGACAATCCTATAAACGTGTACCTCCAAATGATGCTGCGACTGCAACAGATCCTGCAACACTCCCAGCAGCAGTAGCAACAGCAGCAAACCCACTTGCTCCAATCACAGGAATAAGAGTGCCCAAGGTAGGTGCTAAAGCACCAAAGCCTGCAGCTATTGCTGGAGCAGCCAAACCTGATTGACAATAAAACAAAGGTTAGAAAGTCCTACAATTTGTTCTCTAATACGGTTGTTCATTGAGCATAGTAAAAGCTCTTTAAGAATAAATAAAGACAAAGGTCAGAGAAATCTGTTCCCTTGGAGGCTTGTTAAGATTGTATCTGCCTGCTAAAAGTTGAGAAAATTTTAGATGTCGTACCACCAGTAATTGCCATTAAAGTTCCACCAGTCAATGCAGCTGCACCTATAATACCTCCTCGTTTCCACTTAGCCCATGAACCATCAGGAGATTGGCTTTCCTCCTTTGATTCTTCCTCTTTCAGCAAAGCCATTGCTGAACAAGCAACCATGGTCTCAATGGCTTCCTGCAGCACATAAATTCTTTCAAAATGGGAAGTTTATGGAAGTCCATGCCACTTAGGGAAGCTGTAAATGATGTGCAATTTCAACATGTTCTCTTCATATGAAACAGATGTTATCCTAACTTAAATGAAAAGAACTGCTTGTCAAAATCAGAATGAAGTATATTTACACTTATGCATCTATATTCTCTTCACAAGAGTTGTTGACATCAATGTAAAGAACCAAAAGAATATAAAAGATCCAAATTCTCTTCCTAATATAAAAGGAAAGCAAACACACATATGTACATTTTTTGAAACTGGTAATATTAGGAAAGCAAAACATATAAATATTTACTCTATAGAGTTAAAGCAAGGTGAACTTACAAATGTGGGATAAACAAACATTTATTTATATTAACTTGTAATTTAAGATCTTTAAAGATGCACCCTATAAAGAATTCTATGACTGTAGTAGCCTGCTAAAAGCGTGCAGCTCCCTACTATGCAGATTGTTCTTGTACCACGGTAGAGTGGACTCTTATCGCTTCCATAAAAAGGTTGTCTGTAGTAGCCTGCTCAAATGACCCCATCACTATTATGGAAAAAAAATTATAGCCATATCAGGGTATTTAAAGATCTTCAAAATTCCATGGCATAACGAAAAAAGGATGTGCAAATTATCAGTAGTATTATTCCAGACCAAATCAAAAGTATATGTGTCGCTCGATTACCTGCAATATTGGCAATAATTCTGGTAACAAATTCCACATTGAAAGTCAGGTGTCAGTTACCATATCTGGATTAGGTTTTAAAAATATGCACTTTAGGTATGTGGTAATTATTCTATTTACTGACTTGACCGTAATTTCTAATACGTGTATTAGTGCACATAAAGATGCAAAAATATGCCTTTTATCATAATAACTTGATCTGTTATACATCTCTTACTTGTTATATCTAATTTCTTATAATAATGTTTTCAATATTGATTTTTAAATATTAGAAAGTACTTAGCAAAAATTGTTCATAAAAGGACTGCAATATTTCTTCATTCAATTATTTCATAATTTAGCACTAACATATTAACTTTCCTCATAAAATTGTTCTTTATGATATAATCAAAAATAAATAATTAAGATGCATAATTCTATAATTGTTTTTAAAATAAACTTGGCAGAATATCTTGGATTTTATCTTAAAATATCTGTCCTTTCGAGCAGGGAAATGAGTAGGATAAAATCTTATCCATTCACAACGGCAAACAAGCTAAAAGCAGGATAAATTTCTCAAGCTCATATTACTGGTTAGTGTTCTTCACTTTTGGGCAGCTAATTGAATGTTCTACACAGTTTTTCCTCAAGAGAGCAGGCATTCAAATAACTTCATGATTGCAGACTGACATACAAAAGGTCTACAAAGATTCTTCCTACTATAAAATTAGCATGTTCATACATCCTGAAAGGACTAGCAATAAATATATCAGTCACTTTAACAGAGATAGCAGAGAAAGAAACATAGCACATAATGGAAATTTATGCATCATTTAAATTGTACCGCTTTGATCCATCTGACATTAAGCCATGTTGCTAGCAACCGTAAAGCCATACGATGTCGAGCATCATAACCCTTCCTTCTTCGAGTAGTTTTCTTACCGTCTTCAGGTACTTGTGCGAGACAAGCTGAAAGAAGCTCATAGAGAATGGTCACCTTCCTAGTGTACCCAAGCATTGATACCTCTTCCACAGGTTTTTCATCAAATCCACTAACAGACTTCAAATGAGCCCCCACAATGCTAGATGGTTTTTGGCTTTTCTCTGGGTAATTTTCACCCTTCATATTTTCCATATCAGACTTGGACGTCACATCAGCAATTGATAGCTTCTCCTCACATTCATGCTTATATTCACGCCTCTTCTCCTCCTTAGACTCATCATCAGAAGTTTTCTCCATGCTTGATGCCATAGCATCTACGCCATTTGCCAAAGCAAGTTCCATGTCTGCTGCTTCTGAAGAACCATCATCACTTTCTTCAGACAGTAACCTTAGAAACTGATGTAATATCAGTAATCATGCCGTCAGGCAAGTAATGACAAAGATATTTACTTAAGACTGCCTAATCATATCAACTAATGTATTAAAAATCAAAGGAGAAATCTTTCCATTTTAATAAAAGCATTTAGCAGCAGAGGTAACAGATCTCTCCTCCCAAAGTACGGTAGATCTTAATTTAATGCAATTTTCTGATAAACTCAGGAACTAGTCATGGACATAAACTCATGAAGATAACTACCTTACTATTCTACAACTTTAAAGAGACAAGAAAACTAACCGCCCCAACATGATGCTTAGGTGGTGTAGAGGCAGCAGTTTCCTCTAGTCCAGACCATGCCTTGTCATCAATCTCTAAAAATCTACTCACAACAAATCCAAAACGGAACCCAAATTAATAATCTACAAATTGACCATTACGCACTAGCATTAGTTGTTGAATGCTGGTTGAATGGATCAAATGTGTCATGTTCAAAGTATGCCAAGTAATACACCTTTTGCTTTCCCATTAGTTAGTAAGTAGTAAATACTCCTTCAACCCCGATTCATACAATGCTTTTTCCATTTTAAGACTTCCCAAAATTTTGACACCATCAACAAATAAACGTACTTTTGCTATTCAAATTTAGAACTTTAATGTGATATCTTCCAATCAGTGTTTACCATTTCTTCCCCTAGTAACATATACATAAGTCAAACTAACCTCTAAACTAATTCTCCAGTCAAAAAACCGTAATATAATATCCCTAAAACCCTGCAATAACAGCTGAAATAGACAGGAATTTGCACCCAAGGGTGTAGCCTAATGGCCAATGAAGTGGGTTGAGAACCATGAAGCTCACGATCAAATCCCACCAAATTAATAAAACAAAACACTAGGTGATTTCTTTCCATTTGTCGTAGCCTTGGGAGGACAGAGTTACTACCAGTTATTTCTAGTGGAAGTGTAACTAATTGCGTTGCGTGTAAGCCGGCCACACCATACTACCATAGTTATGATAAAGAGTAAGGAGTCAAAAACAATCTCTATTTTTTGAGTTTTCTATCTGAATTATCATGTATTCACTTTTTTTTCTAGCTCACCCATCATCAACTATTAATTTCAGCTTAAAAAGGAAACAACTACTGTATTTCAATAAACATTTGACCATAGTTTTACATAGAAAACTCTCACACTTGATAATTCATTCATGAAACTCAAAAACCGAATACTTTATATGCGTCTTTTACATTCCCTCAACAAAAAATACCAGATAACAAAGAATTAACAAAAGAGAAACTAATACCAAATTTCAACATTTTATAATCCAATAAATCAAATCAAAATTGAGCAAAGTTGAAGGAATTAACTTGAAGATAGGTCTTAGAAGAGCAGATGATTCATGAACCCAAAGTTGAGGATCATCGGAAACGGAATCCGCACTACTGCAACTGCTACTCCGTTCCTCCGGCGGTGTATCCGGAAATCCCAACGGACAAGTTTGATGGATCTGAGCCTGATGAAGAGCAAGTCCAAACAAAGCTCCGGCTGCATACCGGTGCGTCGGCGTCAACATCAAAGACGAAGACATTGATATCACTGAAAATTGATCGGATTTTATCGATTCGATTAATTGTTCATTTTTATTTTTTCTTCAATATTTTATGAATTTGTTGATTTCGCCATTTTTATTTTCAAGTTTTATGAAGTTATGATTTCGCCAAAAAAAAATAAAAAAATCTTAAGCGGTCGAACTGTATATTGGTTGAATATTTCGATGAACCGACGAAGTCTTTTAACGTAAACGATGTATGTTAATGACTATATATTTGGCCTATTATAATATTCAAAGAGAAAATGAAAAAAAATTTATATAATTTCTTCAAAGTATTAGTCGAGTAATTTTGATAATTTAAATTTATTAAAGTATAATAAAATAATAATATAATTAATCTAATTTTAATAGAAAAATATAAAAAATATTTTAAATAAATTTGATTCGATTTAAAAAACAATTCAAAATAGATAAAAAAAAAAAGGGTAAATCACATAAATATGTTATATTTAAAAAATATTTACTATTTATGTCAATATAATATTTATAACTAAATATAACAATTTTTTTGAAATAAAAAAAATATATTGTCGTTTCCTTTCTCGGTCCTTTTGCCTTTTAATCTTTTTCTTTTCTTTTTAAAGATCTTCTTCTTATCTTTCTTTCTATATCATTATTATTTCCGTATTTTTATTTTATTTTATTTTTAAAAATAATTATTCTTCTTCTTTTAATTTTTATTTAATTAACAAATCAATTTTTCATATTTCATTATATGCATGTCACTATTTTTGTACCAAAAAAAAAAGATGAAACGAGGAACAAAAAAAATCGTAAAATTGTATAAAATCACTATACAGATCATTGTCTTGTCAGTCATTAGCTACGTTTTTCATTCATTTTTTATTCTCTCTTCTTATTCAAATTCAACACAGTGTAACACAATTTTAATACAAATTTAATTTATTTTGCACTTTTATTTATTTGTTCCTATTGGATACTTGCTTAATTCATTATTGGTACATGTTTAATTCACTCTATAAATCATTGTCTAATATTTCATTTGTTGCATTTTTTTATTCATGCTTAATTTTCTCTTCTACCTCGACTTTAATATTTGTGTAATACATTTTTAAAATACAAGTTTAATGCATTTTGCAGTTAATTGATTGATTTGTTACAGTTGGTTACTTGTTTAATTTATTATTGATACAAGTTTTATTCAGGTTACGTGCGGATCAAAGAATGTTCTTTTGTTTTCTATATTCTACATTCATATTTAATTCTCTTCTAATAATTCAGCTTTAATATATTTGTAATACATTTTTAATTCAAATTTATTTCATTTTGCAGTTTCTTATGTCTCTTCATTTGTTACGATTATACTAGTTCTCTTCTAATAATTCAACTTTAATATGTTTGTAATACATTTTAAATTTAAATTTAATTCATTTTGTAGTTTCTTATGTCTCTTCATTTGTTATGATTATACTAGTTATCTTCTAATAATTCAACTTTAATATGTTTGTAATATATTTTTAATTTAATTTTAATTAAGATTTTTATGCCTCTTCATTTGTTACAATTATATTACTTCTCTAATTAATTATTGATATAAGTTTTATAGAGTCTAGAATAATTAATTATTCTACGAAAAAAGAAAAAAAGATAAATAGTAAGAGGAGACAGAGCAACAATAAAAAAGCAAGAAAGAAAGGATAATAGAAAGAAAGTAGGAAGAATGGAAGAAAGGGTGGAAAAAAACAGGGGGAGTGAAACAGAGAAAAGAGAACGAAAGAAAAAAAGGGAGCGAAACATAGAAAAGAAGAAAGAAAGAGTGAGACAGAAAAAAGGAAAAAAATAAAAAAATAGCTATAAACGGTAATAAATGAAAAGTATCGCTAAAATCAGTAATTATTTATTAAAATGAATCAATTTATGTAATTTTTATATTTAAAAAATGATCAATCGGTGGCAAAATATGATAGGAAGTATGATAAAACATTATGAAAAAATAAGTAGTAACCATAATAAAATATTATAGTAATTGAAAAAGAAATAACAAAAATCAAAGGATAAGAAAATGCGTATTGCAGTGATAAATATGTTGAATAAATGCAAAAACATATTAGAAATAAGGTAATTCGGGAGAATATGAGAAGACCTAAATGGCGGATAAAATAAGGAAAGTAATATTAGAAATTTAGAATGGTTAGGAAATGTGAAGAGAAAATGCGTTGAATGTTGACAGTCCAATAAAAGGTGTAAGAGGCGGAATGTTGAATATACGCGAAAAGGTAGAGATAGATCAAAACTATATTTAAAATGTAATTAAACAGAATATGACATAACTTCATATAACCAAAGAAGAGATAAGGAATGGAAGTCGCATATTCGACTAGAAGGTTAATAGAGGTTGAAAGTTATTTTACCTTGTGAGAGTTTAAGCTTGTTTGTGCATGTCGCACTATTAACCATACCCTTATAGTTTTGACTTTCAATTATTATACTTCCGTTTTTTGTTATTTTCTTTCTTGTAGACTTTATACTGCTTTTCTAATTGTTATGCTTTCTATATTGTTTTCTCATTCTTTTACTTTGATGCATTTGAATTGAGAATCTTTCGGACCAAAATTGCTTTAAAATGATTTCAGGAACTATTTAGAGCCTGTGATATAATATCTTGTAAAGGTGTGAATACAATAGCATTTATGTGACCTATTTTTTTAACAAAATATTGTTGCATAGTCCTACATGATGACTTATTTTGTTTTCAATTGTATTTCTTCTCCCAGAGATTGTCTTCTGGGTCAGAATTAACCTGCAAGTTACCAACTCTTCTGCACTTAATTTCTACAGAAGTTCACACAACACTTTTAAAATGCATGAGAACAAATTCCCAACTCTAATTTGGAATATGTAGAGATTTTGCTGGATCAGAGTTACCTTGTGGCAATGTATTACTATTTTTTCTGCACCTCATTTCTACAAAGTTCACATAATGATTCTGGGGGAGGAGACGGGACGGGGGATCTCAGTCATATGTGGAAAAGAGAAGGATTAAAATCAAATCTTACGTAATTGACACCTTAACGTGGTATAGATAGAGTCAAACAACACCCTGTTCTTGCAAACTGTCCTCGGAGAGGAAGCTGAGTATGACCTACCAAACAAAATCCCAGTCCCTCGAAGAGCCCAGTCGCGTTGAAACTTCTCCACACTATCCCATACTTGATTCCCAGCAAACGGAAACAATTCAAGTTTGGATTTGCCCACGCAGTATCCCAACAAACATTTGCAAATCCCTGAACGGAAACAGCCCCAAAACATGTTTCCCTGAGCTGTTGTCCCACAGCAAGTGCTCATAACTTCCTATTCAGTAGGTTTGACTCATACAAGGTGCAGCAATATTGAAAAAAGCTTCCCTTTGAGTAAAGGAAACATCAGCGGACTTGGTTTCTCCCTCTGTACGTGTTGGGTGAATTTCGAATCAGACCCTTTTAAAGGGTCAAAGAGATGTCCCAACTAGCTTGTTTGTCACAGGTGATTTGACAGATTAGCCTACTTAGTTTCTCCCTCGCTGCTCATTGGATGAATTCCCATCAGATCTCTTCAAAGGGTCAAATACATCAGCTTGAGATGGCCCAACTAGCTCATCTGTCACAGGTGATTGACAAGGCAACTTTATATCTCCATTTGAGCTCAAGCCATCACTTTTTGCAGGATCATGCGTAGGACTCAGGTCCTCAAACAAAGCTAAAATAAAGTTTTTGTAACCTGGTATCATCTGCTCACTAAACCTCATTGCTGAAGTAGGTGAACCCATACCACTTTGAGTTTGAGATTCCATTGCATCAACTTCAGCTAATAGATCTGACACCGACTCTTCAGCCAAGGTACTGAACTCAATAGGCTCATTAACAGTTGCCTGCCAACTGGATAAGTTTGACATCTGGAGCGATGTGGAAGTAAGATTTAGATTAAGTTGATCAGCTATAGGAATGGGTGTGGCAACATGATCATTCACTGCTTCAGCTGGCTTCAGAGAAGAAATGGAGACAAGGCCAGCATCCCGTTCTTCAGCGGATGGTTCTGCAGTTGGTGAGTTACCGTCCTGTTCATCAGCTAGACTAGAACCACTGCTCCAGCTAGGGCCTGAATCCTGCACAGAAAGCTTAGAAGGAGCAGATTCTTTGTTTCCAGCTGCCTGTCCAGCTTTAGCTTCACCATAGGACTTCGGAGTAGAACTAGACCAATCTTGGATATCTGAAGCACGAAGAGGAACACCTGAACTCAAAAAAAGCAGCTTTTCAGCAGCCTGAGCTTCAATATCATCATAGGTTGTTTTTGCGGCAGGACTTGGCCGATCTGGAAGATTCACGTTACCTTTCTGCTCAAATGAATCTTTTGAATTGGTACCTGAAGCAAAACCACTGTCCAAGTTAAATGAAAGTCTGCTACTGGTTGCGGATCCCCAATTCTGTCCAGAAGACTGCCCTACATTACTCTGGCTGTTAGATTGGGTATTACGACTGTAAGTATCAGTATTCTGGCACATTGTGCTTCCACAGGGATCCTTAATTACTTGACCTGTGGCAATGCAAAGCTCAACATTTTCATGAACTCTTTCCTTACTTGGAAGAGCTACATGCACCTCGCCATGATGAGATGAAGGGACTGGGCTACACAGTTGCAGTTTGTCTGAATAAGAATTATTTCCATTCATCAAGTCCAAAAATTTTGGAAAAGGAGCTGACATCCCATCCATCCTCACATTCTCAGCATTTCCATTCGAATCTTTACTTGCACGATGGCAAGGCACCTCCATTTCTCTGCATTCTCTCCCTGTTCCAGCAGAATTTCCACACCCGGTGCCATTTCTGTCATCAGAGGCAGGTCCAAGCCCAATAGACTGGCTTGAGGTCTTCCCATGAACTGCAGGGGCTTTACGGAACAGCCCATTTAGTGCATCGCTTAGAAGTACTGCATCATCATACTCATCATTTGTCCATATCCTCATATCAAGTGGGAAAATCCCCAATGTACTCCATTTCCTCAATTGTGTCATTGAAAATGATCCTTGCACCTTACCATTAGGGTCACGGTAATGCCACACTTCATCTGTTTCACTGATGTTGGTGGATGCTGAGTTCGTTGTTGAGAGACTTGCAATTAAAGTCTCAGATCCAGACCCATCCAGAGCCTGATCAATGATGGCTCGATATCCTAGCTTCTCCGAGATATTAGTTGCATGAGCCTCTGTTTTCTCATTCATTTTGCGCTGAGCCATGATAGATCCTTCTCCTTTAACTGGATAAGTACAACAAAGTTTTAATTAGAAATAACGAGTTGAACTTCTAAAAGGTACTAGTAATATTAACATCTTACCATTTGCAACATGATGACCATATTTCAGTTCCCCTTGTATCCTACCTGCTTGTCTCTCGGGATTTTTAGCTTGAATAAGTTCACTAAGTGTTAGCGATAACTTTTCTTTCAAGTATACCCAATATAACTTGAAGAGATACTCCCAGCTGCCTTTGTCATCAAAATCTACTTGAACCTGAACAGGTCATTGGTAGATATAGGCATTTAAATCACAGTAAACTGTCAAAATAAAGCCCAACATTTTTCTAATTTGCAGAAATTAAATAATTGAAACGAGATAGTTAAAATATTTTGCAAAAAGAATCAAATTAAATAATTATTTCTTTATGGTAGACTTATTACTCCCTCCGTCTCAATTTATGTGGAGGTGTTTGACTAGGCACAGAGTTAAAAAAATACAGAAGACTTTTAGAACTTGTGGTCTATTTTTGGAACAGACTAAAAAGTAAAAGGTGTCTCATCAATTGGGATGTAGGGAGTAGAAAATATTGCAAGACATGACAAAAAACACACTGAAGAGAGCAAAAAATTAGCAATTTTAAACTGATAACCAGATCCGGTTCCTGAAGAATAGAACTGTTCATTTTCATGAGGACACACTAATCGGACTTTGGAAGCTCAAAATATATGGAGTCAAAATGAGATTATTGACTCTAGAGACATAGTAATATGGAGAAGACAAATTGTTCCAAGCAACGACAGAACCAGAAGCGCCCCTTCTTTAAGGCTAGCATGTAAGATTAAAAATCTGTCATCACCATGGCGCATGTGATATACCTTTTCATTGTTCCCTTGGTCTTTATTCTCAATCAGCATGATAGTTCTCATGCACATCGAGCAAAAGCCTTTTTTCCCTCGAACATGGAAGTAATCCGCATTTTTAGTACATCCCTTGCACAATGAATATGTACAAGTATAGCACATATAGTGAGAAGCCTTTTGACACACACTACAAATATGCCAACCTGACAACAAAAATAATTTTGCTATGTTACAACAAGAATAGAAAAAACGACATAGGTGACTTAAAGCAACTATAAAAATCTTCGAGACATATAGCTCATGATCCTTTTTTAACAAAAAAAATTAAGAACTTACAGTCCATGATTCTTGTTAGACAATGTTGGAAAGGAACAAAGAATTGATCTCATACATATCAACAAAACGAACGAGTCTTTTGAAGTTTAATAAACTTATGCACAACCTAGCAGTTTAGACTGGCTGCTGCATTTATACAAGGCCTAACAATGTCATTGTCATGCCAGATCACAAATCTTGATGCAATCATGCAATGCAGTCTACTATTTACTGTTCCAATATTTTTTTTGACAAAGGTAACTTTTTTTGTTCCTATATTTATTAGTTCAATATCCATCAATTATATGCCACGCCAAATTAGTGCACTACAACCCTTGACCACTAATTGTTTTTCATGTTGTATCTGCAGAGTGGTGATTAGACTGGCTATGCTTTATTGGACAGAGTGTTAGCTAGTCAAGAATTCACAAATTCAAAAGATGGAAGTTGCAAAGCTAAGGATGTTGAGAGATGAGATTAGGAATGAAGAAATCTGGGACAAGGTGGGAGACTAAAAGTGGCCTCCAGAGTGGAAAAAATGAGGAAATTGAGGCTGAAATGGTTTAGGCACGTGAAGAGAAGTGTAGATGCCCTAATGAGGAGGCGCGAGAGATTGGCAATGGTGGGCATCAGGAGAGGTAGAGACAAACTGAAGAAGTACTGGTGGGAGGTGATTAGAAAGGACAACGTGCATCTTGGATTACTAAGAACATGACCTCAAACAGAAGGGTTTAAAAGTCACAAAATTAGAATAGAAGGTTAGTTGGTAGTCAACCATTTTCTGACATTCCCACGAGATAGGCTTAGTGGTCTGTGGTCATTCTTAGACCTTCTGTTTTACTTGTGGTATGAGTGCTATTCTTGTAGTTTCTTGTTCTTCGATTTCCGTTATCACTTGTGTTTTCGAGTTTCAATTATAATTCATTTTCATTGTTGTTCTTTCCACTATATGTAGTGTACTACTCTTCATTTCACATTATTTCATTGTTGTTACTGCTCTCATTTATATATTCGCTTTTTCAAACTGTTTGAAAATGCTTTATTTCAAGTCAAGGGACTATCGAATACAAGCTCTCCATCTTTACGATGTAGGGCTAAGGTCTACGTACACTCTACCCTCTCCAAACCCCACTTGCGCAATTACATTAGGTATGTTGTCGTTGTTGTATCTTGAGTTCAATAAATTCCTACCCTTGAATGAGAAGGCAGATTAGAATGCAATAGCCTAATAAATGCCAAACTAATGAACAATTCAAAAATGTGGTTGTTGAAAAAGTCAAGAGAAAATTCTATTAACAACAATAGATGCATCTTAATACTAAACAAGTTGGAGTCCATAGTATGAAGACTCCCAAGTCTATTTTGCTCTATTGTTGGTGAAAATCCCGCAATAAGAACTATAATTCAATCCCAAACTAGTCGGAACTATTAGAATTATTTTCTAAACGTGAACTTACCATTAACTTATTATTTCGTATACCAAATGGGCCAACTGTTAATGGTGGGTTGACAAAACACGGGTCATATATTTATGTGGATTTTACGATGGGCTTGTATCATTTCATGTACTAGGCGTGGGCCGAAGATACTGTAGGCATGTTAGAGACCAGTGAGCCTGTATTTGGGAGGCCAACTAGGTTAAGCTTCTAAGCCTATATATATGGCGCTAGGTCCTCTCTCCTTGCTTAACCTAAAACATTTCCCCATAGTTGTTCGCCGTCATAAACTAAAGGCAAAGAAGACTCGGCCTAGTTTATCTCCAGTTGTGCGCTGCGAAGGCATACAGAGGTAAACACTCCCTGTTTGTGAATTTCATAGGTGTTCTTCATATATGTGATTGTTATCGTAGCATTTCTCAATTAAATCAGCTGTGTGTTGCTATGGCGACAAAGGTACTTACTCTTTTTGCAATTTTACTATTTTTGTAGGTGTTCTTCATATATGTGATCGTTATTGTTGTGTTTCTCGATTAAATCAGTTGTGTGTCTATATGGCATACACAGGTACACACTCTTTTTGCAAATTTCAATATTTTATAGGTGTTCTTTATATATGTCATTGTTGTTGTTGTTGTGTTTCTCAATTAATTTAATAATTGATATTCGCACAAATTACATAGGTGTAGAACCCTATTAGCTGTTCATGAGCCAAATAGGTTAAAATATTACTATTACCATAAACTCGATTCCCCTTGAGATTGTCTCCTAAACCCTAAAACAGAGATAGGGTTGCAGCGGGCGGTTCTGTCTTACTTGCACTGTGTATGCAGATGTTACTTTATTAAAATGACATTCAATGAATCAAGAAAGTTTATTTCGGTTTTGAAACTCTTAAGTTCTTGGCTGTAATGGTATGCTACAAGGTTTCTGTGAAATCTGTGCTTTGGTAGATCCTTAATTGCTTTAGTGGATTCTTCAGTTTATTCCACTCTAATGACAAAAACTCCCGTCAATAAACTAAAACTACAAGAACAGAAAAAAATCTAGCAACCAACAATAGAAAGTGAATAGACTCTTTTGAGTTCCTGAAGAAGGGGAAACATACCACAGAACCATTTAGCATTTGAGCTGAAAAATTCCTCGTCCCGCTTAATACAAGCTGGATGGTATGCCTTCGGACAACCCCTAACCATTCAGAACACAATTTACAACAAATTAGGAAATCTGTGTCACTTATCAACATTTAGAAGAAGGTGCAGTAAACTAGCATCCAGAAACTGGAAAATCAATCAACTGTGCCTCAACCCAACCTATTCCCAAATCCTCTACACACCAATTTAGCTCAACTTAGTACTTCCCTTCAAATACAAAAACTTTCACAATGGAGCCAAAAGTGCAGTAAACTAGCATCCAGAAACTGAAAAATCAATCAACTGTCCCTCAACCTAACCTATTCGCAAATCCTCTACACCAATTTCGCTCAACTTAGTACTTCTCTTCCTACACAAAAGCTTTCACAATGGAAATGAAGGCAAAATAGTTACTGAGATAGGTAAAAAGTACAATAAACTCGCATCCAGAAACCTAAATCCAAACAAATTACGAATCCTCTACACCATTACTATCCTTCAAACATAAAACCTTTCACAATGTAAAACACACAATTATTAACTCAAACTTACTTGCGATCGCATAGTACAAGAGAACCACCATCAAAACATATAAAACAAACATCTTCTTCCTCATCTTCCTCCACCACCACTCTCTGTATCTTCGGCGGCGGTGGTGGCTTCCCCGCTTGTCCACGTGGCGGCCTACCTCTCTTCCTCTTCTCTCCTCCTCCGACGCCGACGCCGACGCCGCCGATCATGCTTCCAACCGAACTCACAGCACTTCCTCCAGCAGGAACAACAACAGCAACATCTCCGGTGACTCCTAGTCCAACTCCGGCTACCGGAGCTACGATCGGATGAGATTCGTCCATATCGTAGAAACTAATTTTTTCTCTTTTGGAGTTATCAAACCCTACACGGAACGTGAAGTGTCAGATTATAGGAACAAATATCAATCAACTTTCGTCATTATTGACTCTTTAAAATCTTCAAAATCTGTACCCACAAAAAGGGTGACTTTACTCTCTTTTTAGTGTTCAACACTTGGTAAATTTTATTTTTTTTTGTCTACCAAAACACATGTGATTAGTTTACCACTTCTCGTCTTGAAAATTTGAGTTTTTGAAGTTATCGTATGTATACGTATATTTTCTTTGTGAATTTATATTTAGTTTATCACTCTCGTTTTGAAATGAAAATTTGAATTTCTCAAGTTACGTGTATGTATATATATTTTTTCTTTGTGAATTTGTATTTAGTTTACTACTTTCTTCTCAAAATATACGTATATTTCCTTAGTGAATTTGTATTTAGTCTAGTAAGATATTTTTGGGAATTTCAATACACCAAACAAAGTTAAAGTTTGATCATATATTTTGAATTATATTTTAAAGGTATTTTAAAATATAAAATTCAAAATCTGGTCAGTCATTAGCTTAATTTGGTGCTAATTTTATTTCAAAATTATAGTCATTCGATAAATTCATTTCAAATAGGATGTGGGATAAAATAATCACAAGTTATGTGTACATATGTAGTTTATTTGTGAAAAATTGATTAGGGAAATTGAATTTTTTAAAAAAGAATACACCAGAAAAGTTAAAGTTTGATCATATATTTAGAACTAGATTTTAAAAGTATTTTAAGATTTAATTCAAAAATTTAGTCAAACAATAGCTTACTCTGGTGCTAAATTATTTTGAAATTATAGTCACTCAACGAATTCATTTCAAATAGAGTGACATGAATAATCACAAGTTATATGTACACATATATTTTATTTGTTGAAAGTAAATCTTTTGAGTGAAAGTCTTCAGAAACTAGTCAAGATTCTTTTTTGAAATTTGATTTTTTTTAAAGAATGCACGAAATTGAGTTAGTATTTTACCATACATTTTGAATTACATTTTAAACTTTTTATCATAAATTTTTAAAATCCAACTCAAAACAAATGATCAAATGCTAGCTTTTGGTGCTAAATTATTCCAAAGTTATAGTCACTTCACGAATTCATTTCTTATGGGAAGAGAGATAAATTAATATCTACTTGTGTGCACACATATTTTATTTGAGGAAAACTTATAATTTTGTGAGTGAAAGTCCTCAAAAACTAGCCTCATAAGTCATTTTTGGGAAATTTGAAAATTTAAAGAATGCATCAAACTAAGCTAGTGGTTGACCATATATTTTGAATCAAAATTTGAAGAAACATTTTCAAAATCAAACACTAGCTTAATTTTGTGCCAAATTATCTCAAAAATATGGTCACTAGACTATTTTATCCGTCTCGAAAATTAAAGTTTCTGAAGTTACGTGTACGTATTAAAAAATTTAAAAAGTTTATAAGTGAAAGCTAGTGGTTTATCATATATTTTGGATCAAATAATTTGGAAATGTATCTTCAAATTTGAAGACACATTTTCAAATTTTTTGATTCAAAATGTATAATCGAACACTAACTTAATTTTTGTGTCAAATTATCTCAAAATTATGGTCACTAGACTAATTTGGGGACTTAAATACACCAAACTTAAGTACTTTTGGGAATTTGAATATACTGAACTAAGTTAAAGTTTGATCATAAATTTTGAATTAGATTCTAAAAGTCTTTTATAATCTAATTCGGAAATTTGATCAAACATTAGCTAAATTTGGTGTTAAGTTATTCTGAAATTATAGTCACTCGACGAATTCATTTCAAACAATAGGTATGATAAAATAAGGGCAAATGACATAAATAACATAGTTTTAGGGTTAAATGATCATTTGTCCCTTATAAGTTTCTAATGACCAAAATCCCTCAAAAATATATACAAAAACACAGATATATAATAGGGCTAATACAATAAAAAGATGTCGGATACATTATATATTTTTTGTCACATTTTTGTATCCGCCACATTTTTTTGTCACATTTTTGTATCCGCCTCATTTTTACATTTTTGTATCCGCCTAATTTTTATCACATTTTTATTTGCGCCTCATTTTTTAATCACATTTTTGTATCCGACTCATTTTTACATTTTTGTATCCGTCTAATTTTTTTATCACTTTTTGTTTCACTTTTTGTATCCGCCTCATTTGACTTAAAAATGAGAGATTTTAGGTATTTTTAAAACTAATAAGGGATAAGGGTAATAAGTGAACTTATGGAAGGGATTTTTGTCATTTTTCTATAAAATAATCACAAGATACGTGTATACGTGTGAAAAAGTTAAAATTTTGTGAGTGAAAGTTATCAAAAACTAATCTAATAAGTTGTTTTTGGGAATCTGAATATACCAAACTAAGTTAAAGTTTGATCTTATATTTTAAATTAGATTTTAAAATTCTTCTAAAATTTAATTTAGAAATTTGGTCAAACATTAACTTAATTTTGGTGCTAATCTATTCCGAAATTCGACCAATTCATTTCAAACACAAGGTGAGATAAAATAATCACAAGTTATATGTACACACAGATTCTATTTGAGAAAAAATTAAAATTTTGTGAGTGAAAGTTCTCTAGAAAGACAAAAACTAATCTCATAAGTTATTTTAGGGAATTTACTTTTTTTAAAGAATGCATCAAACAATATATATATATATATGTATATGTATATTTATACATACATACATACATATATATATATATATATATATATATATTGTTTGATGCATTCTTTAAAATTTAATTAAAATGTTTAATCAAGAGTAGCTTTTGGTGCTAAAATATTTCAGAATTATAGTCACTTGACGAATTTGTTCCATTTGAGAAGTAAGATAAAATAATCTCAAGTTGTGTGTACATATATATTTCAATCTCGCATAACTTCTAACTTTTTGAGGAAAAGTCCTCAAAAACTAGTCTAATAAGCAAGACTTGCAAATTTGAAAATTTCAAAGAATGCATCAAACTAAGTTAGCATTTGATCATATATTTTGAATTAGATTTTGAGAATTTATCATCAAATTTGAAGATAAATTTTTGAACTCAAATTCGAAATGTATGATGAAATACTAACCTAATTTGGTGCCAAATTATCTCAAAATTATGGTCACTAGACTAATTTATCGTATATGGGAGATGAGATAAAACCAAGTTGTATGTATGTATATATTTTATTCGCGAAAAAATTAAAATATTGTGAGTGAAAGACCTCAAAAACTAGTTGGAATCATTTTGAAAATTTAAATTTTTTTAAAGAATGCACCAATACTAACCTAGCGTTTGACCATATATTTTGGATAAGATTTTGAAAATTTGTTCAGATTTTCAAAATTTGATCAAATTCTCAAAATTTGATTCAATATATATAGTCAAACTCTAGGTTAGTTTGGTGCTAAACAATTATGAAATTTTGATCATTAGACTAATTTTATCTCATATGAGAGTTGGGATAAAACAATCCCCAATTGAATAGGATAAGATGAAATATTTATTAGTCAAACAAGTACCAAATTAAATAATAAAATGTCTTATTATATCTCGCGTATCTAACGACCCTTAAGGATACACTTTTTAAAAGATTTGCTCGAAACTAATTGATTGCCTTCCATCTTGAAATCTCTTTGCTAATTATTTGTTGAACAAATAATTTGTTGACGAAATTGGGAATTTTTAAAGAATGCACCAAACTAAGATAGGTTTGATCATATATTTTGGATTAGATTTTAAATTTTTGATCAAATTTCATGATCGAATATATCCAAAATTAATCACTCGGTGAATTTATTCCATATGGGTATGGGATAGAATAAGAATAAACTACCTTATTAGACATACATCACTACCATATATACTAACCTAATATATATATATATATATATATATATATATACATGCACAATTAAACCATCCACAATTCAAGATTTTATGTAATGGATTCTCTCTCTCATCAACCTCCATCTCTGTCACCGTTCTCTCTTCTTCCTTTTCCTCACCACGAATTTCATCATTCAACATTTTGAGTTGAAATCTGAAAAACAACACAAGAAGTTGAGGTTTGTGTCGATTTAATCATTTTCAAAGTCATGTAGATTTCAATTTGTTTTGTCTTCTAGTTTTTAAAAGTTAAAGGTAAAACTTCATTGATTTAGAGTCTCTTAGTTTTCTTTCATAGCTAGTGATTCTCCTAATGAGAAGAATGTTTATTTACTGTTGCTCAAAAAATGACATGAAGTTTACCATTGCATTTTTCAATATTTTTAGCCACTTAAATTTTGGAAATCCAAAAACACAATAACTTTGACGAATAAAAGAAAAATATATTTATAATTTATTGCAAATGGAAAGAGGTTTTATGCATTAATTATGATAAACCGTAACGAGGAAGAAGATGAAAAAGAGATTGTTTTGGATCATATATTGTTTTTTTAAAAAAAGAGTCATGATTGTATAACCACGATCAAAGAGGATACAGAGGTAGAATGAGGAATAGGCCTGACCTTCCTCCATACATATTATATTTTTTAGCCTTTTAGGCTAATAAGCAAAATATTGAGTTGACGCAAGTGGCAATAAAATTATTTCTTCATGGCAGATCAAAGATAATAGCACCACGATTTCTCCTCCTGACTTGTCATATGTCGATATTAACTAGGCCTATGATTTGTTTAGGTAAGGACCTATAGTTCGTGTAGATACAATAGTTTTCACTCTTGACTTAGGGACGCTAGCTTGTCAGTAATTTTGTTAGCTTCCCTCATGCAGTGAGTAGTATAAATATGGTGAGTGTCCAACAAAAACTTGATCTTATTGATTGTCTTTAATTTTTTCAAGGATTTTATCAGTTGCTCTGAATACAGTTCTAAAGTAAGAGGAATCAGTTTCCCTCATGATCACCAGTTAAGAATTAACAAGAATGCGTCGACTCCCACTAGACATCTTTACATAGAAGCTCCAAATTTAGTAGAATTCTTCTCTTTGATAAGTTCTCAGGTGTTTGAAATGGTGAATTTTTCATTATCATTAATATTGCAAGTCCAGAAAGGTTTATCATTTATATTCGAGACAATACGTCTTGGTTGATAATAGCTTCCTTAAGATTGTTAGGAAATTGATGTTCAAGGCTATTCCAGACATATTGAAATTGATAATAGCTTCCTTAAGATTTTCTTGAACCATATTGAAATTATTGATGTATCCGACACGTTATTGAGTTAAGATTATTATATCTATCTTTTATGAGTATACCTAATTAAGTGTATATGTATCTCAATAAATATATGCATGTTTTGGAAATTTGTATTTGATACATTAATGATGTATCTGATACATATCTGACAAATTATTGAGTTAAATTTATATGCATCTTATTTTTATCAGTGTATTTGATTAAGTGTATATGAATATGAAAAATATACGTATGTGTAATAATAATATTTCGTGAATCCGAGTTAAAAAATTTAAACTTTGTTGAATCACCAAAAAAAAAAAGTAAAAGAAGGAATGGTATATTTTGGAGGACGTTATTATTTATTTTTTACTTTTGTGGTAGAATCAGTCGAGAGACCTAAAAGGCGATAGTTTACCATATGACTAATGTCAATATGAATTTATCGCTCCTCAATTTGTTCATATGACATGCAATACTAAGCAATTTATAACATTATCGTCACTAAGTCAGTTATCTCTTTTATCCAGTGATTTAATGTTCGACGCACAATTTGAAATCCAATGCATAATGGACATGTCTTATTTATTAAAATACCACAATTTTATAACTGAGGACACTCAATTCCGTAACGAGCACCTAACCTATATATCATACCTTGCATTGTTACAATTTACATAGATGTTAAAACTCATAACGAGCATCTAAGTTTTTCTTTCCTTTTCTATTTCCCAGCCAATACTTGATTTTCATCTTCAGGATTAAGATTATGCATGTCATAAAACTCCTCGACTTAGAAACACCAGTATAATATTCAAATAGACAAGGCCGAAATGCATATATACCTGATTTTAAAATCACCATTTAAGCCATCGCAATAGAAATAATAATATATTCAGTGTGATCCCACAAATAGAGCCTAGAGAGGATAGAATATGCATCGACTTTATCCTAATCTTATGAGATAGAGAAGTTTCCGATAGCCTATCTTATAAACCATCGATAATGCATAAAAAATTGTAAATCTATTTATTTTAGGATATTTTAAATTCCATATGATTGAAGTTCACTTATTACAAAGTAGGAAAATGTGCAAAAATGTAAAAATTGTATACATATTTAATAGTGATTTTTAAATAGGGTACCTCTTGAAATTATTACAATACATACATACATACATACATATATATATATATGTATATATGTATGTATGTATGTATTTTTAACTTACTTCAACTGACATTATGTCTTCTAACTTTGGGTGTGCATAAGTAGACACTTAAAGTTGTATAAAACTGAACAAGACACACGTGTCCTACTTGACATAATACATATAGGTAGGGGTGTACAAAATCGAATCGAAAATCGAACAAAACCGCAAATCGAGTCAAAATGAAAAAAAAAACTGACTAGTAATTTGGTTTGACTTGGTTTGGTGTCAGAAAAAAAAACCCCGTACTATGTTTGGGTTGGTTTGGTTTCAACTAAAAAAATCAACCCGACATTATATATATAATTTTAAAATTTTATTTTATACGTAAAAATACTTACTTTGATATAATTTTTAAATATTCTTATACTTTTTCATAGTTTTTATCTTTTAATTTATTTATTTCATGTTTAGAAGTTAGAATTCTTAATGATCTAATAAAGATTACAGTCCATACATATTGGTAATTATAATAAAGTTTAAATAAAAATCAAATTAATAGTAATGCAAAAAGAAAATCAATTCAACACTAAGAATGACAATAATATTGAACATTTGTTTTTAATTTTTACATGGATTTAGACAATTAAAATACATGCTAAGCATAATTTAGTACTTTAAATTATGATCAATTTCATTATGACTTATTAATTTGTAATCTTTGTTTTACGGGATTTTTTTTGTTGGATATTTTAGTGTCATTAATCATATCATATTTTATGTTATTTTCTTGAGAATAACTTAGATAGTTGCATTTTGGTAGGATTAAAAAAAAAATTGAAGTACAAGTAAATTTTATGTTTATATGAATACTTTATCGAAAAAAATCCGAAAATCAAAAAAATTCAAAGAAATCTGGAAAAAAAAACCCGATTTTTATTGGTTTGATTTGGTTTGTAAATTCAAAAATTTGACACAAATGATTTGGTTTGATATTTGAAAAATATGAATCAATCCTGTCATGTACACCCCTACATGTAGGACACAAAATTGTCACATAGGATGAATGTATCTATTTGTTCAATTTTACATAAGTGTCTACTTGCGCACACTCAAACCTAAAGATAATAGTTACGGAGTGAAGCTAAAATTAAAGTCATATTTATATATTATGCCTAATAAAAAACATATACTTTGCCATGCGGATTGTGTAAAAACCAAGCCTATACAAAAATATATGTTATTTATGTATTGATTTGACGTAAATATCGAATAAGATAAAAAAAAAATCCCCTTGTAAATTCTAAATCTTAGTTAATTTTGCCCCTGCAGCGATTTCCTTATTTTTTTCTATAAATCGTTGCTCAAGCAGCGATTTCATTTTTTTATAAAAAAAATCACATTTGCAAAATCGCTGCAGAGGCAGCCATTTTGCTTTTTACGGTGGGGTAAGTCGCTGTTGGTGCAGCGATTTTACCGTTTTAGTTAAAATAAAATTTTATATATCGTTTTAAAATTTTGATTAATATTTTGTACCCTCTAGGCTCCGAACTCATAATCAATTTTAGCCACACGAGAAATTGTGGCTTACACCAACCATGTGGCTAACACTACTTTGCCATTGTCCATAAAGGGAAGAAAAAGGATGAGACAAATAAAGGGAAACTTGCGTAAATTCACTAGTTCGATAATAATTACTTAGATACATTATATTTTATAGTATTATGTATTTAACTAAATTTTGATGCATCCAAATATGTTCAGGTATATATATCTCAGAGATATATGAGGTCAAAATTAAGTGAACTTTAATTCTAAATACATTGTATCCAAATAAATTTACATGTATTAGGGATATATAACAAAGCTCGTTCGTCTGTCTCTCTCCATCTCACTTGCCACTCTCCTATTATCTGGTATCCTTGATACACGCGAATCACACCAAATACATAGACAAAACTCGCTTGCCTCTCTCCCTAATTTAGCGTATCTTATAGTAAAAATACATGAATCTAAATATATCTTCCTCAATACTTAATAGGTAATTCTTAATCAATGGTAGGATACAAAATATTTGAAACTCGATGGATAATAATCACGCCCTTTTTCGCTTTCTTCATTTAAATAACATACTTGGAATCATGTGTTGCATTCTTACCACATATGTTCAAACTCGTGACGAGCACCTACTGTACAAATCATTCATCCCAATGACCAAAATTTGGACTAAGAACTTAACTGAGTACTGCTATTGCAAAGATACAAAGATGTCAATCAATTGAAGAAAAAAAATAAAATACATACAATAAAAGCTCATATGGCTATTAACCATTTTCGCCTGAACTTCATCTATATATAACTTCAAACACCGCATGTCTGCAGTTGATCCAAAGCAGGCAGATGTGCCCAAAGACATTAAAAGTCGATACATGTTAAATAGCGATGTCCAAATAGGTTACCCCGAGACATTTTTACAATAACCAATATTCTAAAATCACAGTCCTTTCAAAGAACAAGATGCAAAAACAGAAGAATACTGGGGTCATTTCACAGAAATTGTCTCGTAAACTTGTATACATGCCATTTAACACACAAATCGTGAGCATTAGCTCAGCTAACATAACATTACATAATGACAGAGCTTCAAGAAAGTAAGCTCAAGAAGAAGAAATATTTTCATATTATTAGCAAGTCATAGTAACACGAGATCAACTCATACAGATGACATGGTTCATGGATGAGCAACTATACATCTGTCCACGACGAGGTACATTATTTAGTGGTTAGCTAGTGGACATAAAGTATACGTCAATTTGTATATCTCAGAGTCTGAGATGGTGTTTTCATATTGAACTCCTACCTGAAACCTGGCACTGAGACAGCCACAAATCTATATGTTCAACAATCTTTTCCCTTACTTTACGAACTGCATCAGGGGAACTGCAGTTTTTAGCATCACCTGTGATAGGAAAGAATTGTCATGAAATGCATCATGGTTCATTGATTTGAAGGAAGGAACTTCACGAAGCATCATTTCTAAGACTAGTTGACGATCGATGCACACAACCATGCTGGTAAAATTTGTGACATGATGTGCAAATAAGCTTCTAGAATTGGAATGCACTACAGTTAATCAGGTTGTTGTTTTTAACATGTGTGGAGATTGGAAGCTATATTCGGACAATTGTCCAATTTGATGCTACCTTTGACTAATTTTTTATTTTGTGAGCGAACTTACGGTATCCAACTATTGTTGTGACTTGTGAGATTGTTCATGTACAATTGTAAGAACAAAAGTGTGGTTGCTCTGCCATCACTACGTATGAAAAAGTTGGAGAAGTGTACCTTCCCGATCAGTAAAAACTCCACTTGTGAAGTACTGATAGGATTAAACAAATTACAAACTAAAGAAAGAAAAGCGTATAAACTGGAACTTTGGTCATTGAGTTTTTTTAACAAGTCAAAATGCTTTACTAATCAACAGATACAGGTCAAGGTTTACAATTAGTGTATCTGGACCCCAATCACATTCTACTAGCGAACCTCTACAAATTATTTATACCGAAGGATACCTTTTAACTCTTTTAAGTATGGTAGAATGAAACAGAAGCAAGCTTTTTATGCCTCAATGCCTTAAACATTCGAATTCCAATTCCTCTTTCCCAAAATTGCCCAAAAAGACAAGACAACAAAATTAATTTAGACTCTGTTTTTGCTTCACCTTTACAAATATCTTTAACCTCAAAGTCGCGATTGCACTTAAACACGGCTTGCATCTTCTTCACACTCAATATATAAAGAGCCTGTTTGGATGGGCCCATAAGTTAGGAATGGCTTATACTCGTTATTTTGGCTTAAAAACACTTTTTTTTCTTACCCAAACACTATTAAAGTGCTTAAACACTGTTTTGGTTAAAAGGCACCTAAAATAAGCCAATCCAAATAGGTTCAGAATATTTTTGCTCCTTCTAAGGTTGCATCTCACATTGCAAACCAGTGACAACTTTCTTTGACACCTTGGTTATCCTTATTGACTTCCATGAGCCATCTTGTTCACCCCCTTTGGATAATCCTAGGTGATAGGATCTTACAGTTTCTACCATTGACATTCACAATTAATTTCACACTGTATTACAAGTGCTATCAACGTATGCAGCAATTCAGAGTCATAGTTGAGAACAACATAATTAGAGAGGTAAAAGAAAATAAGAATAATAATTGTAGCAGTGACCAAAGAGACCAGATTAACAGCAAAACAAAAGAACTGCAAACAAAGAAAAGGAATAAAAGAACTGCTAATAAAGAAGAGGAATAAAAGAACTGCAAACAAAGAAAAGGAACGATGGGGGTTGAAGTAAAGAATATATATCTCCAGCATACTAGTGGATATACCAACACATTAACATTTAGATATGATATATACATACCTTCAGGTACTAAAGGAGACTGAGGGCAGCCCCGCATGTCGGTTCCATGGCCACAGTTATGGCAAGAGATTATGTAAGAAGGCACTGAAAGTCGAAAAGATATCTCAGAAACAAAAAAAAAAAATACGTGAAGTACAACAATTTAAAGTGAGTTCTCTAGCTTCAATGAAATGGTCACTTTCAGAAGTACTTTTAGCAGAGGTCATTCTGTTTGTGATCCGGCCTTGTGAATTCAAGTACACCCTTCTCCCAGGGAATCAAATGATAGAAAGTCATTGTACATAACCCAACCATGTTCATACTAAGATCAAGAAGCAGATAAATCAACTATCAATTGTTGCAGACAAGTTTATAGGAAAATATACGAAGTTACGATGGCAGATGAATGTTCAATAAAGATCACACCTTCCAGCCTGAATTTATAAAAGAATTGCTTTATGATAAAAAGATTTCTTGTGGATGAAGAACGGTCCATTTTAGTCTTTGCATGTTTATTGGAAGGTAGCATGGTCCATTTTACTTCAACGGATCTAAAATGATGCATTAACAAAGACCATGCATCTGTCTTGGAGTACAACACTCGCCCAGTCTAATTTCACAATGGATAGGCATGAAATTTCACTATTTGAGCAGCCTAACACTTACACTCTGGGGAAGAAGTCTGTTTGGAAGCATGTCGCCAGGGGTCCTGTGATCCATTGGTGAAGACAATCTTTGACCCTGGCAAAACAAAATTTTAACATAATGAAATTTGTTATTCCATAATTGTTCTGCATTTGAAACAGGATGAAAAAACAGATGTACTATTCATCCAATCAAAAATGTAAGCCAAAGGAAAATTGTGTGACAGAATATCCATATTTGAACTAAGCTAAGTCAAAGAAATGTTCTATTCTTTGATTGAAACAGGAACGAAACCCCATCATCACATGCAAATCAAGGTTAGAGCCTAGAGGACATACACAACATATGATAGAATGAAAGGTTAAAGCAGTGAGTAAGGATCCCAAGAACTAGGTGAAAAATATCATCAAGGTCAAATTCCACCTGCGAGACATTGCATTTAATCAGATATTAAGTCCAATTTGAGAGTCATCAACCCCCAAAAGACTAGGTTTTAAAAATTTCAAAGATAAAACATACACCTTCCATTAAAGAGACTGACCATATTCTACAACAGCCACTATATCAAGTATTTATCCCCCCTTCTTTTCAGTTGGTTGAGGTTATTATTGTCTTAACTTTAACCATTAAGACAAGTAATAAACTTAAGCCAACAGTGATGCCATCACTTTGTAAAATGATCAGGAAGTTCCATGAATGTTGGGACTATAAAAGTAATCCCAGACAACTCGATTTAGCTAATACAATGTTTATAGCAAAGCAAAACTGGAAAAGGTCACCCAACTGAATCAAATAAAACAGCACGGGTAATGAATATTCTCTTATTAAGACTTGAGTGCAAATGAGTGGACAGCAAATCTATCCTTCTTCTTTTTTCCCCTTTTAATAACTCAAGCGTATCCTATTGACAAATATACCAGTTTGGGGGAGGGGGGAGGGTAGTGAGACTGTTAGAAATAACTATCAAATGATTACCAGCAATTTTGGTGCCCCCATAGTACAAGTTAGTCGCATCGACATCAGGATAGATACTGGCTCCAAAGACATTCCTGCACAGGTCCAAATGGTATCTGCACGATGAATTTATCGAAATATGAAGTCAGTCACCAGAGTCGCACCGACTAAACAAGTGGAAATAGAGCAGTTAAACAAAACAAAGAAATATTTCTTAAATACTTCCAAGAGTAAGACACGTGCCTGGTATCAACTTTAGAAGAGCGAATACTATCATTCAAGGGTGCAACCTGAAAATATGCAACTTCTGTGCAAACCTGGAACCACCACAAGCGGTCAGAAGTATCGCCATTTACAGCAGTATTCTTCAGATTTTCCTGATCGTAGGTTTTGACGCTGACCCCAAATGTCTTAACATAATAATCCTTTACATAGGTGGCATATGCATTCTGCAGATAAGAAATAGAATGAAGTGATATACAACAAAAGAAACAGAGAACTGGCGACGTCTTTCACAAAATGTATTAATTTCTAATTTTTAACATGATACAGACGGAGTTCTAAATAAATTGAAGTCCTTTTTTTTAACTGCAGAAAACAAACAAACCCAAAAAGAGAATTTCCGGGAAAGCTAGCATATAACAGGATATCAACAAGTTGACAGAGATAACTTGAGAATTTTTGGAACTCCATCTGAATATCTACTTGTGTTATTTCCCAATACAGAAATATACACTGTTAAGAACCTAATCCAAGTGCGGGCGGAAGATTGTTTTTCAATTACTTGTGTTAATCTTTTGTTTAACCACTTACAGGTTCTACAAAAACACAAAGGCATAACTGTATAAATATGGGTATCCATTCTAACAAAACTTCTTTTCCTTGTACAGAAGAATTCTCTTCATGAATATTTTGACAGGTTTCCGAAAGTGTAAAGATAGCGCCTAGTGCAAGTACTACTTTTGTCTTTGCATTGTATACAAGATCATGCTTGTGTAAACTATGAACAAGTTCTCCTTTCTACCAAAGTGAATGCCTTTTTTCACTTTAGACAAGTCAAATTTAACAATTTTTACCATTAACTAACAATTTGTATGCTCAACCTTGTAATGCTTTCACTATTTTGTAAACATCTAGGTTTCATCTTCGAAAAATGGATAAATCAGTCCTGTCCTCACTTCAAATAATGATCAAGTTGGCTATTGGTAAACAAGACAAATAATTGTGTGTGTGGGTGGGTGGGGGGGGGGGGGGGGGGCGAGGGGGAGGTAATGCAACAAACAAAACCATACCACTAAATCTTCCCCGGATTTCTTTGCTTCAAGTAGTGGGATGCATAGTCTGTCTGGACTTCCATATTGAAACTAAAACATCAAAAACTTTCAATTAGGAAAATTCCAAACATCCAATAGAGGATATCATATGAGTGTCTCATACATACAGCTGTAACTGCAGCATCTGCCACAAAGTACAGGAAGTCACTATCATTTCTTAGCTGCAAGAAAACAAAAGTTTTCTGTTAGACTAATAAAAGAGAGCAAAAATAATTATGTATCCTTTCCTTAGTTGAGAACATGATGTAAAACCCTAGAAATAAGTGATAAGCTCCATGTCAACAATATGGTGTAGTTTTTTTGCAGGTTATTGACAATAATCTGCTAATGCATTATTCTGACAGTCTTCAGCAGCCCAAATAACTGCATATATCATCACTGATATGTCGCCACTGGTGTAAGGGTTTCACAGAACTCTTCTAGGGAAAAAATGAAAAGAGCAATGCAGTGTGATAATTAGCTATTAGCGTCAACAAGTATATCTTCACCTATGCTGCTTTAGGTGATTGAGAGGACAATATCAGAGAACTCTCAAGAAGAAAAAAAAGAAATCACAGAAACAGCCACAATTGACATAAAAAATAAAAGAAGTTACAAATTTCAAACCTCATCAGCCCCAAACAATGCTTTAACGTCCTTGGGATTTGATGTAAGTTTTGCTTCTACTAGTTTGGTAATTTCTTGCAATGTTGCTTTACATTCTGGACCAGCAGATTCACCAACCTGTAGAAGGACAATCAAGAGTCGAATTCACTAATCCTAAAGAAATTGTCTGGAAAAAAAAAACAAAGCCACAAACATTCTCATCAATGTCTTAATTTCAGGGTGTTTAGGTCTATTTCTGGTAAGCTTCCTTTTGGAATTTACTCTCTTGAAAGTCTTTCCTCTTATAGCTTACCCAACCTAATGTTTAGGCATTTTTCATTTGGCTACTCCCATTTGGAGCATTAAACTTCTGCTGAAACTTAAATTTTGAATGATTGAGGTAATTTTCAGACCGACAATAGCTAAAGTGCTCTTAGGAATAAGAGATTACTGAAAATATTTTGGTATTGTAGAGGAATATAGAGTTTCAGTGTATACATTTTATAAGTTACTCTTTATTAGACATTGTGGTTATAATGGAAGCAGAGGCAGGACATTTTTTGTGTGGGTTTTGATAAGAGAAGCAGCAAAGCTCTTTTAGGTCACCTAAGTCACATTGTTCAGTGTGTGTGGCTTGACTGAAACATAAGCATTTTCCAATGCAGAATATCTTCTAATTATGTACGGGAAGAGTGGTCGAGATTTACGTGTTATAAAGTACATAAGCTTATGATATAGCTTCACTTTTAGACTTGTATAGAGAGTTAGAGGGCTTTATTCTCAAATCTTCTTCCTCGTTTAGTGATTGAGGACCAGTTGTGTATTTTTATTTTCCCCCATTTTATTCTCTTCCTTTTATTAGTACCATTAATTTTTGAAAGAATATTCTAGTAGGCTTGTTTGTTCTGAAAAAAAGAAAACAACTGTGACAAACGAAAGTATTGTTTTCAGGAAAACAATACTGTAATGGGTATGTTGTTGTTTACAAAATGGACCTTTGGCCTAACTCAACCCCAAAAGCAAGCTCATGAGATGAGGATTCTCCAATATCATACAAAGCGACCAAATCACCATCCAGAACCAATGTGGGAATTTACACACACCCTTGAACACCCAAACCTGCCAACAGGAGCGTAGATAGCATAATATGGGCTTGGGTAACCAAGAAATGGGATGGGTATGGTCTAATACCATGTAAAAAAATGGACCTTGAACCTAACTCAACCCTAAAAGCTAGCTCATGATGTGAGTATTGCCCAACACCATACAAGGAGACCACATCCACCTTCCAAAACAAAAGAAACCAGAACAACTGTTTTACAATCCAAAAAAAACACCTAAGAAAGATAAATACAATGAAGAACATCCAAAAGAGCTTCCTCTGTATAAGCATCTATTTCTGATAAGACGAAAACTGCATAAATATTAACAATCAAAGTAGCACAATTTTACCTGCTTGTCAAACTCTGAGAAGCTGTAAACTGCTTGAACTACAGCAGAGCTTGCAAGGCTTCCACAAGTTAAGTGAGGAAACTTCAGGCGGAACCATGCACTAAGGGCTCCGGAGTAAGAAACACCGAAGACGAACCATGGGTTTCCAATATTGGATCTGTTGAGCTTCACATTCAAGGACTCCTGCAACATATCAGAAATATTATCCACTGAAAACACACATACAAAGGGGTAAGAAGCAGAGTTGAGAAGTGGAAAACCAAATCAGTGATGTAACATCATACGGCTTATATATACAAACCTGAATACGATGTGGTTAGCTTCAAGGTGCCAACAAAAAAAGGCTCATCAATTCATGTTTGCCTTAAGTTAATTATTTCATTGTCAATTTGAACTTACATAACATGCATTTCATTAACAAGATGCTCTTCAGGTTTTAAGTTAGTTTTAGGCCAAGTGCTATGATACCAAGGCATGTTTACCTATAGTGTTACAAATTTGGAGGTTGGCTAATCCCACTATTGTCATGCTATCAGATTAGAGATAGCAGTTATGTAACCCACAAACTATCGAGCTTGATTGTAAAAGAAGTGGCATGCTTCGAATTGATATGAGATTACCATAGATAAAGGAAATAGGCTTAAGATGCCAACCTGATAGAAATTCCTGAAAGCTGCTAAGTCAAAAAGTGCCTGTTTTGATGACAAATATTTCAGATTCCCAGTTGTTAAGGACTTGAAGGGTGAACTCTTCCCATAATACCGATGCTCAAGAGTAACGATAGCAGCTCCAAACTTCTTTGCTAAAACCTGTTAGACATTCAAGGTTTAGAAGTATTCTTCAGGCTCAGTGCATATTCCCAACCAGTCCTCAAACCAAACAAAGTAAAAGTAAGTTAGCTTATGGTTTTAGACTTCCATGACTCTAGATGACAAGTCATTATCACAGCCAGAACATGTTGCCATGTGCTTGTTTTGAGTTAGCTAATAAGAATACTACAAGCTGGAACTCAGTGCCTAGGTTGTTTGGATCAAAATATCGGTGTGAAATCTGCATTATTATGTGGAGCGATTACCACTTCTGTTCCTCGTATAAATAAAATCACGTTCTACATAACTTATGAGGGAATTCCTCTATTATAGTACACCAAATATGAAATGGAATACGAGTACTTCGTATAAGTAATAAAGATACTAGCATCTGAAATAACAAACATATCCTTACACCTTGATTTTAAAATTGAAAACATGACTGTAATAGATAGTAAAAATTCTTAACAATTTTGAATTTAAACAGTAAGTTAGACATGCACAATTCCACTTAGTGACATTGGTGTCACAGATTTTATTTTGGTAGTATTTTAAAAACTGGACCATATTCAATAAAAGTTTGATCACCAAACAACGCCTTGCAAGCTTGTTTTGTGGTGATTTCACGAAGGGTCAATCTTTAAAACCTTATTAAAAGCTTCATTTGACAAAAAGAAAAAAGTGTGAATAAGGTTACTGTTACATCCATCATCAAGTAAGATTTTTATCTGAGCATAGTACTTCAAAATGACAAAGAAGTGATATATAGGCTAAATGGTATTACTGGAGACTAATCTTTCTTTTTTTCTTTTTCTTTTTACGGAAGTAAGACAAAAACTGCAAAATGCACAAAAGATGTATGGGAATAGTTATTAGTAAACGCCTCCTGGAAAAAGAGAAAGACGTTCTCAGCGAATGTCCATTTGTAATTTTGATTTAGGTCTCCTATGAATCAAATAAGCACTTGTTTATATCAGCTTATTTAGGATTATGAAGGCCATACTGGAAACTAATTTTCTCCCCTAGAGACTTACAGAAACAGAACCTTTGGTTTGATAGTTTAAAAGATGGAACAAGTAAAATTCAAAATTTTCAGTAATGATGTACATATGTCAGGGCCTTCTCTTTTTCTGCTAGCAGCCGTCAAAAATTCTAGTTCTCCAGCTATAACATATAAAAAAGTATATCCAGAGTATTAGGGTGTGTTTGGTATGGAGGAAAATCTTTTCTGTTTTCCGATTTTCCATGTTTGGTTGATCAAAATTTTTGGAAAACATTTTCTCTACGAAAATAAGTTCCTAAAAAGAAAAGACTTTCCTAGCAGAAGTAGGAAACACAAGTTCCATAAATGGCATTCCACATTGATTTTCTCCTCCATATCCTCCAACACAACCCACCCCTGTCCCATTCCCGATCTCCATATTGTTTGCCTAGATTATACACAAATGCTTTAAGGACAATATTGTTTACTTACTTACCACAATAAAATACAAAAGAAAGTCTCTGTATCTCCATAAGGTAAAGTAAGGTTTGTGTACACTCTACCGGGTATATTGAAGTTCCAATGCTTCTTCAGCATCAAAGACATTGACAAAGGAATTTTCATGGCACACTGCCATGTCAGACATATAAGTCTCCATAAAGAGAACATAATATGAAAATGTTGAGGCGAGAGGCACTTGTTTCCTTCAACTCAAAAAAGCATTAAAACAGATTCAAATAGATATCGTCTGAGATAGTTGAGTTAACACCCACGAGAACATTTCGACCAACTTTAGTAGTGCTAAAGTGTCCTTGAGTATATAACCAATATTGCAGTAAATGTGGAACTAGATATAAAATAAATACAGATCAACCATTTCTTTCAAATTTCCTAAAGACCTTAGGTGACATGAAATGGAAGAACACTTTATTTACCAGTTCCTTTTCCAACCCATACCACCATGTAACCCTGCCCATGGCAGAAAGGGGAGATAGAAAGTGAGTTGGGTAGTGGAGAAAAAAAAAAAGGGGAAGCTGGAAGGGACAATGACAAAGACCAACTGTCCTGATAAACACAATCAAAGGATGAAACAAGAATTTTATGAATGCATTCACTAGGAATAGTATCAGAAGTAAAGACTATCAACTTACACTGAGGTAATCGTTCGGTATCCCACTGCATGCAGATTCTCCACAAATTTTCAAAAATATCGGTCCATCAGGAATTCGGAAATGGTCAAAAAACTCATAGTACCTCTGTCCAAATGTACGATGATCCTACAAATTGCAGCACCGAGTTAAAGCTATACAATGGGTCAATCTACTGTAGCAAATTCCCTCCCTTTCTCCCTTATTTACCACTTTGTTTCTCCCTCATCAGTACAAAAATCACAACAACTTGTTGCAGCAAAAACAAATATTCATCTCACGAAAAAACATTTTATCTCTAAAAACTACAATTTCAAGGGTATATTATGACTTTCTCCAAGAAAAAATAGCAAACCCAAAACAATTCTTCCCAGAAAATGCATCACACAAAATTCAAAATAACACAAGAAAATTTCCATAAATCAAACTAAACACTGTATATAAGTGAAAATCATACTACTGAAACAAACTCTCTTTCCTAAAAATACAAACAAATTTCACAAAAAAAGGTTTCCCCTTTGCAAAAGCCATACACAAAAAATGTAAGTACATCAAAAACAAGAATCCATCTAAAGGATTCATCTTTATTACTAAAAACTCTAATTTCAAAGGTAGATCATGAGTTTTTCTAAGAAAAACAGTGAACCCAAGTTTGCATGCACTTCGACTAATTCTAAAGGATACTTGTCACCTCCCACCTAAAACTTGTATCAGGTCCACTAATTTACTGTAGGGAGCAGGTTAACTAACTTTTTGAGATACCTACCACCTACCACCACCAACAGATACCTCATTAACTGATTCTATGGCATATACGCCACCTCTCACCAACAATAGGTATCAGCTAACAACTAATTCTACGGAATACGTTCCACCTCCCACTAACAACATTTGCAATGTAAAAAACAGCAACCCCCCAAAAAAAATCCAAAAATGCCTTACACAAAATTCAATATAACATAAGAAAATTTCCATAAGTCAAATTTAAACATTGCTTATAAACTAAAACCATACAGTACTTAACAAACTCTGTTTCCCTAAAATTACCAACAGATTTCACAAAAAAAAAAAAAAAACAGAACAGGATTGGAGAATCCAATAGCTCAATTGATTAACTAGTAAAGCTTCACCCCAAGAGTTCGATTCCTCAACTTATAATTCCCTTCCCATACTTCAAAAAGAGGATAATTTACTTACATAGGGAGAAAAGTGATCAAGAGTCTGATTGAACCAGTGTTCTTCCTTGGTCAAATACTTGTTTTCCGAATTGATTTGCTGAAGAAAATAGTGAGAATTTGAGATTCCATTTGAGATTATTAGCAATTGTGAGAAGAAAGCAATGAGTAGAGCTAACATTGTTTGCTTCTGCTACAAAAGTCGCTTTGGGTGTCGATAAAAGAAAAGGTTCTACTCTCGGAGTTTGAGTTTTCTAAATATATAAAGAAAAAAACTTAAAAAAAGAATTTTAATATAAATATCGAATAAACAAAATTCAAATAAGACACATTACAATAAGAAATTATGATTGCAAATGAGGCTTGGACATGAATAATATAATTTAACATTCTTAATTATAGTTTTAATATTTTCTAAATGTAAAACTTACTTATAAATTTAACAATTTAGAAATTTATTTTAAATTTTATTTAACAAGATTCATGTTCAGTGAGAAAATTAATTGTTTTTATTTTACGTGAAAAATTACTGTTTATTTTTTTATAATTGTAATTTTGATAAAATTTATGTGTATTTATATGTTTGTAATCACAAATATTTATTTATAGGAACAAAAAAATATACGATTTATCAATATGACTACTCAGTATCTAATATTTTTAGTCATCGGATAAGATTGTATAAAAATTAAGATTTTTTTTTTAAAATCACATTATTATATATGCATCCAAATATAATTTCTATTTTATATCATAATTTTATATCACAATTCATAATTTGATGATCCTTATTGTCATTTGTTGAAAAATCACAAATTGTATCATTTGTAATAACTTACACATCATATCTTCTACGGCATTAGCAACAAAATAAAAATTATGGCAAGTTATATATTTAGACGATCAATCAAAATAATTATATTCCTTAGTTAAATATATATAATATAATAAAAAATATGTCACACCTCTAGGATCACAAGTGATCTCAAAATAACTCTGCTGACATGATCATGAGCATACTAAAAAATGTAAACTGTTATGGAAGCTAAATCATAAATTTAAACTGAAAAGATGGGGAAATACCCATATTGTATAACTGAGATATTTGAAAACAATGATTTTAATACAAAAAAAATATTAACTCAATACTAAGTTGAAACTAATTATATCTGAAAATAGCCTCTAATGTGGACTAGAAATATTGGGACAAGCTTCAGCTAAATCTAGCAAAAACTGAAACTTAAAGACTAAAGACTGAAATGAAACTCATGATTGTTGTCCTCGGAGAATGAGGACTCACCACTGAATCTGCTGAACTGGAGATCGAAAATTGATCTATGCGTGATCTAGATGCTGAGAAGTTGAACCTACATCATGAGAAGTTGTAGCGCACGTATGCATTAGTACTTGAAAGGTACTGAGCATGTAGGATAGAATAAAGCTGAAATAATGCATAAATGAACAAGCACAAAGCAGGTATAATAATCTGAACATGACATAAATTATGAATACTGAGATATAATTGAATGCATTGACCAATTTATAACATGCTGAAATAGAATATTGAGTATACTGATAAATGGTCAATGCAAAAGAATTTGACTGAACTGTGGGAGCTACTAATAACCGATAATAAAACCACATGAGCTAAGTGTGGAGTCCGATGTATACTCTCCATCGAGAACCCAATATACCTTGCCAGAGGTAGAAAGTCATGCTGGCGTGATCACTAAACTGATTGCCCAGAGACGAGACTTACAATCTACTTGACTAGTAGTTCTGGGACTAATTGGGTATGCTGAACCCTAGTCCAACTCCGTATTATGTTACTCCCATTAATTTATATAATTAACAAATTATGTCTGAATTTCCTAGAAATACTGAATAGCTCAAAATTGAACATGCAAACTGAGAATGCAACATTTAATCTGATAATGATACATTAAAAACTGAGGCATGTATAACTGAATAGCTGAAATATCTGACCTAGAATGTGTAATTCAAGAACTAAAGAAATACAAAGCTAGGGTTCTGAAATCCATGCGATAAAATGAATAATAACTTTACCATCTGATTTGGAACATATATTTAGTAAATTCATGAAGTTTTATTAAACTTCTAGAAACCCTATGTTTAATCATGATAAGAGAATCAAGAATTGACTGAAAACTAGGGACTTAATGGGTGAAAGGAACCCACTAGTGAAATCTCACATACCTGGCGATGAAATTCACGGAGAAACACTTAGATTTTGGGGTTGAAACTGTGGAACCTTGATGCATTCTTGAACTAGGGTTGTTGACCCTTTTCTCCTTTCTTGCTTCTAATTTTTCTAAGTTTTGATTAATGATTTGACTTAGGGTAAGTTTTAGTTATGTTTCTAGGATTAAAGTGACTAAAATCTGATGATTTAGGGTCAAAATGATGTATCATAGGGTTTAAACGAAGTGGTAAAAGACCAAAAGACCCCTGGGTTAATTGCTATTGGACAAAACAACGACCTAGACAGACGGTCCGTCGTTCCATCGACGGTCCGTCTTTTGGGTCCGTAAGTTAGGCCTGTTCGACAGGCCTTTACTAAAATAGACATAACTTTTTACTTGGAGGTCTGATTTTAGCAAGGTCGGTGGCTATGGAAAGTTAATTCAATTATCTATTTGTGGGTAGGTCATGAGACACATAATTCATTTTGTGCTAAGAGTTATGACCATTTGAAGTTAACCCAACTGCATTTCCCCCTTAACTGTCTGCTAGTTCCCACCTACGGTCAGACCTATAAACCGTGGGTCCACCTATGGACCGAGCTGATCATCTGTGGCTCTTGTCAGAGAGTGGGTGAATGGGGTGTCGACGGTTCGTTCGTCGATTATGACTTAATCAAATTTTCCTAGGTTGAGATTTTGGAGGTTTCTGACCCCATTGACGAATGTGCAGGACGGACCGTGGATCGTTCTACGGACCGTCGATGGACCCGTTGGTTGCACCTGCAGATTTTTCTAAAAAGCTGATTTTTAGTCTATTTTGAATACGGGGTGTTACAAAACAAAATATGCATTTGTTGATTATTATTTTGATCAAAAGTTATACTTTATATTTTTGGACTACATTTAATTGATTACTTACATTAATATTTAGGAAATTTCATATATATATATATATATATATATTGTTGTGTGTTTAGTAAAGGAAATAAATATAAAGTATATGCATCCACATATAATTTCTATTTTATATCACAATTCTTTATTTGATGATCCTTTTTGTCGTTTGTTGAAAAATCATAAATTGTATCATTTGTTCCAACTAACATGTCGTATTTTTTACGACAGTAGTAACAAAACAAAAAATTATGGCAAGTTATATTTAGACGATCAATCAAAATAATTATATTTATTAGTTAAATATATATCATATAATAAAAAACAAAATATACATTTATTGATTATTATTTTGATCAAAAGTTATACTTTATATTATTGGACTACATTTAATTGATTGACAAAATACTAACATTAATATTTAGTGAATTTCATAGTTAAACTAACAATTATTTTACACATTTCAATTATCACTATACCTTAAAATAATTTTATTCACTAACATCTTGATATTAAGTTGGTCAAATATTTATTAAATTATATCAACAATTGTGTGTACAGTAAGTAAACATCAAGGTATATTTTAATACGAAAAAATAATAAGTAAGGTATGATTTATGAACCTCGAAAAATATATATATATAACTCACATAATACAATTGTTTAAATATGCTTTTTTTAAAATAAAAAAAATAGTTGCGGCAAAGCTATAACCAACTTAAATTTTGCTACCCTTCTCGATGAGTGTTTAGTTCCCTTGAGCACTATTAAATAGCTTCATTTTATTTTAAAAAAAACTATAAATTCATAATTTTAATTTATAATTCATCCCTCTTTTTAAAATTGAATAATTAACGATCCACCAAGTAAGGACACGTTGCGCGAACTTTTATCCCCTACACTACTTAATAGTGTATTTTAAAGATGTACATATATATATATATTCACTTGAACATCATAAATATTGCATAATTATAAATATTAATGTGTCCATGTGGGCATATATATACCATTAAAATACTTATTTAAATAATGCATGGATAAAAGATTCTTCATAAAATTTGGTATTGTAACAACAATGCGATCAAAATTGAAATATTTTTCAAATCATTTTCTCTTAACAATATGATTTCAAACTCATAAAACATAAAATATAACAAGCATTTCTCTTATAGTTTCATTCATTAAAAATAATCAACTTTAATTTATGAATCCACATCTCTATAGTAGAGCCTAACTTTGAAGAATTTTTTTTTAAAAAATGAGAAATAGTCAAAAATACCCTTAAACTATTTGAAATAGCTCATATATACTCTTAAACTATATTTTGGCTCAAAACTACCCTTCCGTCAAATTATTGGGTCAAAACTGTCCTTCTAATTAACGAAAATTGTTAAATGTCATGTGGATGCCACATGACACCCCAATAGATTTCCACTGTCACATAGACTAAAAGGAAAATGGTCAAAAATACCCTTAAACTATCTGAAATAGCTCATATATATCCTTAAACTATATTTCGGCTCAAAACTATCCTTCCCGTCAAACTATTCGGTCAAAAGTGACCTTCTTATTAGCGAAAGTTGTTAAATTCCACATGTGTCACATTGACTAAATCCCTAAATCTTAATTACTCATTTCATCATTTTCCAAAAAACGATTTCGCCCCTTCTCCCTCATTTCGCGGCTAGGGTTTCACGATTTTCTTCGTCGCTGGTTTCAAAGTGGATATTTGTGGTTATAGCTTAGTAAATTTTTTTCTTATTTTATTGTGTTTACAACCACGAAAATCCACTTTGCAACTCAATTCCGAAAAAAGTTATGAAACCTTGGCCGCGAAATGATGGAAAAGTTATGAAATTCTAATTATCATACTTTGAAATTGTAAACGTAATAAAATAAGAAAAAATATTTACTAACCTACAACCATGAATATCCACTTTGAAACTCTGCCCCCAAGAAAGCTACGAAGCCTTAGCTGCGAAATTAGGGGAAAGTTGTGAAATTGTAACTATATGCTTTGAAGTCGTAAACGTAATAAAATAAGAAAAAAATATATACTAACCTACAAGCATGAATATCCACTTTGAAACCTAGCCACGAAGAAAAGTATGAAAAAACGGGTGAATATATCATTTCTGAAATAATGAAATGAGGGGGGAAGTAATTAGGACTTAAGGATTTTGTCTATGTGACAGTGGAACCTATTTGGCATGCAATGTGATATCCACATGACATTTAACAACTTCCATTGATAAGAAGGGTACTTTTGATCCAATAGTTTGACGGAAAGGGTAGTTTTGAGCCGAAATATAGTTTAAGGGTAATATGAGCTATTTCGAATAGTTTAGGGGTATCGTTGATCCTTTCTATTTAGTCGTGGCAGTGGAATCTTATTGGCATGCAATGTGACATCCATATGGCATCCACGTGGCATTTAAATACTTTCGTTAATAAGAAGAGTACTTTTGACCCAATAGTATGAAAGGAAGGATAGTTTTGAGACGAAATAAAGTTTAAAGGTATATACGAGCTATTTCAAATAGTTCAAGGGTATTTTTGATCCTTTTCCCTTTAAAAAAGCACAAAGGATCAAGTTGACAATATGATCTCAAACTCATAAAACATAAAACATAACAAACATTTGTTTTATACTTTTATTCATTAAAAATAATGGTTGCAAATACAACCAAACGATAAAGTTTGAAAATGCAAAATACACATCTTTTGTACATGTAAAAATAAACAAACCATGACTACAATTTTAGAAGGAAAAATTGAGCATGTCCATTCTTAATTTCTCCATCATGAGAGTTTCCATAAAACCACAACTATAATTTGGAGTAGCAATCGGCACCATCATCTTGTTATTGTAAGTTACAAATTTATTGGGCTTTATAAAGTGACAACTTGAAGAAATAGCCACAATTGGAATGTTGTCACAATTGCACATTTCAATCATGTTATAGCCATCTGGAAAAAAAATACTTGATCCACTTTGATCCTTTCTTCCTCTAACTAATTTCTTTTTTACCAAACCAACATCAACACACTCTTTAATTTAAAAAAACATGTCATATCATCAATAACAAAAAAAAAAAGTCATAGTAAGTGTATCGTAACGTGTGATCTAGTTATCGATGAAGTATGATAATAATCATGTTCAAATTCTAACAAATACAAAAAGTGTTATAGTAGATGGTTTATTCCCATTTATCTAAGGGCAATAGTTATATACGTAGTGCTTGTGTTGATGGAATGTAACAAGATAATAACTAGCTAAAGTAATAATTGAAGAATGTGCATATTGAATTAGTTTGTAATATTTAAAGGTCTTGAATTGAACACAAATATATCTATTTGTGAAAAAATATGACTATTATGAAAAGTTATCTCTCAAGTAATTATGTAAAAATAAGAATTCTCTTGAAGTAATTCAAACAAAAAATACACTAGCAATATATATACTAGGGCTTTGTTGGATCGTAAATGGAATTGCTTGTAATACCCTAACTAATATACGAGCAATATATATCTTTAAGGATTGTATCACGACAAAGCCTTTTCTTCTTCAATTCTATCTTTCTATAGTTTCTAGTAGTTCAAGTTAGCTCGACTATTATCATTATAAAAAATAAAATAATAAAAATAAATTGTATATTCCCTCTTTGTTTCAGTTTATATCTGACCGTGTTGGATTGAACATAAAATATTTAAGAAATAAAAACTAATAATTTACCTCAAAGGAAATGTGATTATCCTTGGGATTAATAGGGTGTGGCTCATCAATAATGTCCAAGTCCTCTATGGCTTTTTTCTCAAGCAAGTGAATCCCAATACCATAATTGTAAAGCCTTCAAATTTCAACTTTAAAATTCTATGAAATTCTTAAAACATTTCAAAGTTTATGAATATGCCCCAACATAATTTGTTGGTGATATATACATGCATACCGAATGAAGTATATAATTAACGAGTTCAACTAGATTCAGTATTTTTAATATAAAAAAAAATCTATCATTAATTTCATGTGGAAAAAACAATGACTAGGGGTAACACTTTCAAGTTGCATCAAAATAGGGTATCTAGATAGTGAACTTAAAAGATATTCTATAAACGAAATAGACATATGAAATTTAAATTTTGAATCAAAATACTAACGAGACTCCATAAAAATTGAAAGAAGAAGGGCATTTGACAAGACAAAATTTCAAAACATATTCATCATAATTTGGAAAAGCAAACACATCAATAATTTGAAGGTGGTTCAACATTTATATTATATATATATATAAAAACAAAATTAATCATATATAAATAAGGTAATTTTTCATCGAAGGGGTTCGGATGAACTCTTAGCTCCAACCTTAGCTACTACTTTTTGAGTCATGAATTTTCTTTACCAAAAGATCATATTCAATTGTTTCTAGCCGAATTAGACTTTCATTTATATTTCTTTAAATTTGAGATGACGAAAAACAACGAGAACTTTTTTTAAAAAATTAATAACTTTTTGTCATTAGCTTTCTTTCCGTAAAATGCAACCCCTATCATTAGTTGTCTATATATGGAGATTTGAGATTTGATATTGAATCAATCCAATATTTCGTTCAATCACTTCAATTGTTTAGTAATCATAAAAAGATCTTTTCAAGTAACTGTATTAATTAAGCTTGCTATAGCGACTTAATTATTTGTTTAAAAAATAATAATATTTATCATTTTACCACAATTATTATTAACCTCTAATTTCATGATTTAATTGGTGAGGAAGCTGCCAAAGTGCCTTCAAGAATGTGGTGTACACTCTCTATTCTCTAAGAATACCAGAATTAGTGAGAAAATCATTTGACATTTTCAAAGTTGTAATTAAAATTGTGTTTAATCATACTTTTTTCTAGTAAATATTTGGAAATTGAAGAAAAAACGCAAAATATTATTTAAACATGAACTAAATTTAAATGGAATTATTTTATATAAAAAAAGAGTAAATTTGAAAAGAGAAAAATTAATAGAGAAAATAAATACTAATTTTCAAATAAAGTAAAACTGAATTTTAGGAAAAGCAAAATCATGACCAAAGTACTGAAAACGTTTCTAACTCTCCGCGAATTATTAGCTTCATTTTCGAACAATTGACAATTTTAAGACACCCTCTAATTTGGCTAACGAAACTTAAATACACCCTGATCTTGCAATATGAGTGAGATACACTCCTAAATTTTCATCAATATTAAGGATGTTTTGAATACTTCTCTCAATTTTTTATTAAAGTTCTCGATTTCAACATGAGTGAAATTCACACTCCTACAAAAGTTTGAGACTACTTTCTTGTCATGTGAAAGATCAGAGTTGTATCTAAGTTTAATTTATCAATTAAAAAAAATTTAAGACTATCGATAATTTAAAAACAAAGCTAATAATTTATACAAAATTAAGTATGTTTTCAATAATTCTTTCAGAAAATTTGATTAGCTCCCCAACCCCCAACCCACCCAACCCCAAATCTTCCCAATTTAGTAATTCTAGGTAAAGCTATTGAATTCTATTAAATCGCACACCCTAAGAGCATCTCCAGTTCAAATAATATTAAATTTACATCAAATTTAATGTAAGCATTATTTATGTCTGCATCAAATTTTACACTAAAAATGAATACTATTTTTTTCCTTTATAATTATATTATTATATTACTATTTCTTATTTTATTTATGTTTTCTAATTTCATAAAACAAATTCTTTCAAAAATATTCACTATATATAATTGATATTAATTTCTTTTATAAAAGAATTAACACAAATTAATTTTTTTTTAAATATACAAAAAATATAAGCATAACGTACGATTTATATAATATTTAATTAAACTATAATGAATATTTAAGAAGGTGTATAAAAATCAAATCATAATTAAATTCCTATATGATATTTCAAGTAACGTACCACCTCAATTATATCAAGTGCATATAAAAATCAAACCATAAATAAAAATCCCTATATGATATTTCAAGTAAGTAAATCCCCAATCAAATATTTTCTTTAGAACTTAATTACTTCCCTTAAATTTATTGCTTTGCCAATTCAATTTTGTTTCTTCTTATTTCCTCTGACCCAATTTATTGATTCATTTTTTTTAGTCCGTTCAAAAAATTATATATATAAAAAATCCTTCTTTTTAAAATTTGTGTTAAATTAAATTACATTACGTAAATTCGAACCGCTATATTATTTTTCTTTTTCCAATACCATAGAAAAAAATTCATAAATATGGAGAATAATAATAATAATTCAAAAAGAGAAAACAAGCCTTGCCATTATGCCTTCAAGTTCATATGCAGAGCAATATTGACTCTACTTTCTGGATTAATTACAGGTTTATTAATTATTTTTTTGATTAATGTTTTTTCACATTTTAAATCAGGACATTTGGGGAAAATTGATAAAATAGACATAGTTTTTGCCTTGTTATTTGTTTTTATTTTTATAATTCTAACAATTTCTTTGATATTTTTTACATTAATTGATTTGATAAACATGTTTAGAGCACTTTGGGGTTGGATTAAGGAACCAGAATCTTCTGTTTTTGCAACATTATGGGAGTCCAAGGAGACTCAATAAAGAAATGGTATTGAGGAAGTTTTATATAAAAAAAATATCGTGATTTGAGAACTGTTAGTTCTATATTTTTTTGAACGCAGAGTGATTTAATTTTTTTTGTGAATTTATTTAATGTAAAAAGGATTTTGTGAATCTTTTTGTGCTGTCAAGATTGAATTTGATTGTATCTTGGTATTTTTATGGATAGTCAAAAATTTATTGGATGTTTGTGATAATTTATCATCTTAATTACCTTAATTTCATTGATTTAAATCTTGAATGAAAAATTATATTACAAATTTCTTCTTGTATCTCTATTTCAAACATTATTTCGTGTTACGAAGAAATTTAATCCTTTATAATAGGATGTACTGTATATTCATTTTTTCTTTTTGTTTTTTTTAACCCTCCTCCTACGAATTCTCACTCCTTTTGTTTTCTCGATGATTCGAACTTGCAATTTTTAAATTTTAAGTGAAGGGTACTTACCATTCGAGCAACTCCTCCTCATCTATATTCGAAATTTAAGATGTCTTTTCAAAATTTAACTTGTGATCCTCAATCTTATTAAGATGATCCTTTTAAATTGGTAAACATATAATTTTTCTATACCAAGCTTTATATATATATATATATACCATCAAATAAATTAAATATTAGTTTTAAATGATCTATCATTTTAGTTAATTTTTTTAAAAATCCATTATGCATTTTAATCATATATATAAAAAAATAATTTATTTAACTTTGAATTTTTGAATTTTTATAGAAAGATTTGTATAAACTCCCGCCCGCCGAGAACAGAAGCAAAAATGATATTTAATGTATCTTTGTAGCTATCAAATTAACCTACCTATTGACTTTAATAGAAGAAGATATTAACATATTTCTTCGTCCATTTTTAATTGTTATGTTAATTTTTTTTTTCTGATTATAAAAAACTTGAATAACATTTTACTATATACTTTTATAATCATATTAATATATGAATAATTATAATTTTATTATATTTTCGTATAGTTTTAAATATCTAACTTTTCTACTTAAAATATCAAATTAATATAAATTAATTTAATTTTAAAAATTAAATAAATTAATTTTAAAAAAAATATGATAAATAAAAGTAGACCCAGAAAATACCCAATATAATGTCAACACAATTATTGGGTTTTTGTGGTCCTTTGTATCTACCCTTTGCCAGGGAGACTTTATAACAAGTAATATAATTTATATTCTGTTAAAAGTGTTTGAACTTTATGTCAGTGAAACTTTATAGTACTTTTTTCGTTTATTTTTATCAGTCCAATATTAACTTAATGCATTATTAAAATAAATTAATAATATTACTTATTTTTCTCTGAATATAATATACTTTAAAAATGACTATATATATCTCAAATAAATATAAGTTCAGAATTATAAAGTAATAAATTATTTGAAATATATAAAATAATATTTTTTTGTAACTATAAATAGGCATTTGGAGATAAAATATGGGATATAATTGACAAAAAAAAAGTATGCTTTTTTTCAAAAAAAAAATCAAGTGATTTTTGGACATGCATTTTAACTTGAATAAACAAATAAGTTAGAATTTTTGTTGGTCAAAAAAATGTTCACTCAAAAAACTCATCAAAATAACTTCTTCATTATTATTTTTAAAACAAAAAAATGAAATAGTCAATTGTGTAGACAAACATGTTTTTAATAAATATTTTTTTTAATTATATTTTTATATACTTTGTTTTCTTGATACTAGACTAGTATCAAGAAAATAAAGTATATAGATATAATTAAAAAAATATATATTAGTTTTATTTTTGTGCAATTCTTTCTCCTTTTTTTTTCATAAAAGAGTATTATTTTTGTTCATTTTTTCTCCTTTTTGTGCACCTTTAATTGGCCACCCACATCCTAAAAATAGTAAATCTAAAGTACCAAAAGTCAACAAATTTGGTGGAAAAGGTTACAAGGAAATGACAGAACAATAAAAGGTGAAAAAATGGCAGTCTAATAAACAAATTTATTTCTCCAACTTTTTTTTTTCAAAAATAAATAAATAAAATTAATTGTTCTTTTTATATGTATAATAATATTTAATTTTTCTCTTAATGGTGCTTTGCTATAAGAGTGATATTATATTTTTAAGATAAAAAATTGTTTAATACTTTTAATTTAGAAAATTGTACTTTTTTTTAAAAAAAAGGATTTTTTTGTGTGATAAAACTAAAAATGAGTACTTGTTTTTGACATTTGGTAAAGATGATGAAAAAAAAGAAAGAAGGATAGAAAATTAAAATGCTCACAATAATTTTCTACATACAAATGATTCACAGAGGTAGGTAACTAAAAAATAAATAAAAACTGCATCACTTAATGTAATATTCGTTGTTCATTTTTATTTGTCATATTGCATTTTTAGAAAGTTAATTTGACAGATTTTTAAAGTTAAATTAGATTGCATTCATTTGATATTTTAAACAAAAAATTTAGATATTCAATATTTATACGAAAATTTAGATATCGTAAAATGTTAGTCAAAATTATTATCATTTGACTTTTTAAAAAAAACTGTGATAATTAAAAGTGGATGAAGATAATATTAGGCTTTGGATGTGAAAAAGGTTCTATTGATTCAATGAATCTTACAACAAATTACTATAAAAATTTAAATTAATCCGACTTTAGTATAATAAAGAAAAAACATAACATCATATTCTTTCCTCTTTTATTTTTATCCCTACTTATTAAGAAATACTTTTTCCGTCCGATTTTATTTGTTATGATTTTTATTTTTAGAGTCAAACTAAAAATTTTTTACCAACAATTTAAGATACATCTTTTCATCATATTAATATGCAAAAAGTTGCAATTTATAATATTTTTCATATAGTTTTAGAATATCTAGTTTTTTTGTTTAAAATATAGAATTAATGTGATCTAATATAACTTTAAAAATTAGTCAAATTGACTTTCGAAAAACGCAACATGACAAACAATACCAGACAGATGGAGTATTTAATTATGTACTTCACCACAATTATTAATTTAATTATACATTATAAGATTATTCTCTTCTATTTAGCGCAAAATTGAAAAATAACCCCCCACAATGTATGATAAAATTATTTCTAAATCGTCAACTGAATATCATATTGATTTAATATATGAATATTTTACTTTTTATTTATCTATCAAACATTATATAAGTCATACGAAAATTAATATGTGAATAATTTTTTTTATACAATTATCAAACGACCATTTAATTAATTTATAACTTAAAAATGAATTCTTCCACTTATCGTAATAGTCTTTTTGGATTGAACTCTCCACTAGTTTGGTTATTAATTACCAAAAGGAATTATTCATATATCCAAACTATGTATATTGATATTTTTCTTTTTTGTATAAAATTCAACACATTTAATATGATATTCAATTATTATTTTATAATTTACATAATCAAAGCATGTATAAGTTGTAAATCAATAAGTTGGATAAGATGTCATGATGAGACCAATAATTTCAACACATAAGAGGTTAAATTTTGCCAACCCACATTAAACCATATAGTCCATAGATTTATGACATTTTTAATTCCACATCACATTTGATAAATGTTCCTTCATAAAAACTCTAAATCCCCACATCTACTTCACACTATACACTCAATTCATAAAATAAAGTGAAAAAATAATAATTTTTTTCAAAAAAAAATAATATTTATAATGGACAAATTGTCTTGTTAGTAAAAATTATAAATCTATTACTTATCAGAAATAATATTTTATTATTAGTAAAATTTTTGACAAATTACGATTTGTTAAAATTAAGATAAAAATTGTGAATCTATCACTTATCAGAAATAATATTTTATTATTAGTAAAATTTTTGACAATTCACCATTTATCAAAATTAAGTTCATTCTTTCATTAGTGAAAATAATGAGTCCACAACTTATCAAAAATAACTTTACCTTTTATTAATGAAAATTCTGAGTTCGCAATTGATGAAAATCAATTTTATTTTTTATTTTTCTAGTAAAAATTTTCATAGTTGAACGTATTTTTATTTTAATGAAAATTCTAAGTTCGTGACTTATCAAAAGCATCTCCAACCTTCATTAGTAAAAATTCGAATTATCTGAAGCAACTCCATTCTTTAGTAATAAAAATTTTAAATCCGCAACTTATAAACAATTCTATCTTTTATTAGCAAAATTTTGAGAGGGTGAATTATAGAAGCAATCTCGTCTTTCATTAAGGAAAATTTTGAGTACACGAGTTATAGAATCAATCTCATTCTTCATTAGTGAAAATTCTGAATACGCGAGTTACAGAAGGAGTCCGTCCCATTCTTCATTAGTGAAAATTTTGAGCGCGAGTTATAGAAATTCCACCACTTGTTAATAAAAATTCTAAATGTACGAATCTACGACTTAGGAGAAGGAGCTCCCCTCGTTCCTCTCGATCACTTTTTTATTAGTAAAAATTCTGATTCCGCGACTTACCAAAACTAGCTCCGCCCTGCCAATAACAATCATCTTTCACTGTCTCACTCTCACAATGATACCCTTAATCTCCATGGCTACTTCTTCATCTTCTGTAAATTTCTTCTTCTTCTTCTTCTTCTTCACCACCCCTTCATTCTTTTGCTTTTCTCAACAAAACCCAGAAATTCAAGCACTTCAATCCTTCAAAAGTAGTATTCATGACCCACTTGGAGCACTCACAAGTTGGGATTCTACATCTCCTTCTGCTCCATGCGATTGGCGAGGAATTTTTTGTTCAAATGATTCATATGTGAGTGAAATTCGTCTTCCACATTTACAGCTTAGTGGGTTTCTCACTACTCAGATTTCTGATTTGCGAATGTTGCGTAAGATTACTCTTCGTTCAAATTTCTTTAATGGAACTATACCTGCTTCAATCTCCAAATGCAAACTTCTGGATACTGTTTCCTTCCAGTATAACTCGTTTTCCGGTCAAATCCCGCCGGAGATTATGAATTTGACTGACCTTGAAACGTTTAATGTGGCTGGAAATCAGATGTATGGTGAAATACCCACTGATTTGCCGGTGAATCTGAGGTATTTTGATGTCTCGGAGAATTTGTTTACCGGTGGTATACCGGAGAAAATATCGGAGCTCTCTCAGGTTATTCTGCTTAATCTGTCGTACAATCGATTCTCCGGTGATATTCCAGCGAGTTTAGGTAGGCTTCAGCAACTTCAGTATCTTATGCTTGACTATAATGAGTTAGAAGGAACAGTTCCTTCTGCAATTTCGAACTGTTCGTCGTTGGTGCATTTGAGTGCTGAAGGAAATGGTATTACTGGTGTTATACCGGCGGGGATTGCTGCTCTTCCGAAGATTAAGGTGATAAATTTTTCGCATAATAAGCTTTCTGGATACTTGGCAACTTCATTTTTCTGCAATGGTTCTGTATATCCTCCTTCCCTTCAGATTGTTCAGTTGAGTTTCAATGCCTTCTCTGAGATTATTCACCCACAATCATCTACATGTTTTAGTTCATTGCAAGTTTTAGATATTCAACACAATCAGATACGTGGAGATTTCCCTTTTTTCTTGACAGACAATTCTGCATTGTCGTCGTTGGACTTGTCAGGGAATCTGTTTTCGGGTACAATCCCGAGTTCCATTGGGAATTTGTTGAGTTTAGAGCAACTGAGATTAGGAAATAATTCATTTGAAGGTAATATACCGGTTGGGATAACGAAATGTAGTAGTTTGAGTGTTCTTGATCTTGAAGGAAACAGATTCATAGGGGAAATTCCAGCTTTTTTAGGTGATCTTAGTAACTTGAAGATTTTGTCAATGGGAAGAAATCAGTTTTCGGGTTCAATCCCTTCTAGTTTTAGCAATATCACTAGTCTTGAAAGTTTGAATTTGGAAGGAAACCGTCTTACGGGAAGCTTGCCTGAGGAGTTGATGTTTTTGAGCAATTTAAGCACATTGAATCTTAGTGGAAACAAGTTTTCAGGTAGTATTCCTGTTGTTATTGAGAACCTTCAGCAGTTATCGGTTCTAAATCTGAGTAAGAATGACTTCTCAGGGACTATCCCGTCTAGCATTGGAACTTTGTATAAGCTTGTAGTTCTTGATTTGAGTAGACTGAATTTATCAGGCGAATTGCCATCTGTTCTTGGTGGTTTGCCTAGTTTACAAGTGATTGCTTTGCAAGAAAACAACTTGTCTGGAAATGTTCCCGAAGGTTTTAGTAGCTTAATGGGTTTGCAGTACTTGAATCTATCTTCCAATTCATTTTCAGGTCATATACCATCTACGTTTGGCTTCTTGACATCGTTAGTTGTCCTCTCGTTGTCTAAGAATCACATATCTGGTTCCGTACCTCCTGACTTGGGTAATAACACTGCTCTGAAGATTTTAAATCTGAGGTCAAATTCATTGAGTGGCCAAATTCCTTCTGATCTAGCACGTCTCTCCCATTTGAGTGTGTTGGATTTGGGTAGAAATACCCTGACAGGTGAAATTCCAGAAGTTATTTCCAATTGTTCATCCCTCACATCGGTTTTGCTGGACATGAACCATCTTTCGGGGAACATCCCAGCATCACTCTCCAGCTTATCAAGCTTAATCACCCTTGACCTCTCCGGAAACAACTTGAGTGGGAATATCCCAGAAAATCTTACAGTGCTCCCTAATTTGGTGAACTTCAATGTATCAAACAATAAGCTGGAAGGCCAGATACCAGTGAAGCTCGGTTCTCATTTTAATGATCCATCGGATTACAGTGGCAACCAGGGTTTGTGTGGGGAGCCATTAAAAAGAAAATGTGAGCGGACTGGTAATGGTAAGAATAGATTGATTATGCTTATTGCAGTGTCTGCTAGTGGAGGTCTTCTCCTTGCATCATTCTGCTGTTTTTACATATACGCCTTACTGAGATGGCGTAGGAAGCTCAAAGCAAAGGCAGGTGGGGAGAAGAAGCATAGCCCTGCAAGGGTTAGTTCAAGGACCAGTGGTTCTCGTGGCAGTGGTAACAATGCTGGACCAAAACTTGTTATGTTCAATAACAGAATTACAGTTGCTGAAACAATCGAAGCAACTAGGGAATTTGATGAGGAAAATGTTCTTAGCAGAACACGCCACGGAGTGCTATTCAAGGCCTGTTACAGTGATGGAATGTTGCTCTCAATCTGTAGACTACCAGATAGATCACTAGATGAAAACACATTCAGAAAAGAGGCTGAATCGCTTGGCAGAGTGAAGCACAGAAACCTAACTGTTCTACGCGGGTACTATGCTGGCCCTCCAGACCTTAGACTACTTGCATACGATTACATGCCAAACGGGAACCTTGCAACACTCCTTCAAGAAGCATCTCATCAAGATGGTGGTCATGTTCTCAATTGGCCAATGCGACACCTCGTTGCACTTGGCATTGCCCGTGGGCTTGCTTTCCTCCACGCAGCCTCTATCATTCACGGAGATGTTAAACCACAAAATGTACTGTTCGATGCAGACTTTGAAGCCCATCTTTCAGACTTCGGCTTAGACAAGCTTACTGTAGCCACACCAGCCGAACCTTCCTCTTCAACATCAGTTGGGACTGTAGGCTATGTAGCTCCAGAAGCAACGTTAACAGGAGAAGCTACAAGACAATCAGATATTTATAGCTTTGGCATTGTATTACTTGAACTGCTAACAGGGAAAAAGTCGTTAATGTTCTCGCAGGATGAGGACATTGTGAAATGGGTAAAGAGGCAATTACAGAGAGGGCAAATTTCAGAATTGTTAGAACCAGGATTGCTTGAACTGGACCCTGAATCATCAGAATGGGAAGAGTTCTTATTAGGTGTAAAAGTAGGCTTACTTTGCACAGCACCGGACCCCCTTGATCGTCCTACCATGACTGACACTGTGTTCATGCTCGAAGGTTGTCGTGTTGATCAAATTTCACTCTCCTGAAGTACCACGACCGGCAATGGTGACACATAAAACCCAAGGTCTCATCCTAATTTTTGCCCTTCCTATTGTCTCTTTGATATTTTGAGGAGTTGCATTGCAATGCAACAATAGCTAGCACTAGAACAGTAGAACTTAAGTTTTTTGTCTAAAGGAAAATATTCTCAATTATTTTTAGTTGTAGCTATTTTATTGATTTGGTTTTCTATTACAAAAAAAAAAAAAAAAGACCCTCTTGAGTTGAAAACAATGAAATGGATTCTTTTTAAGTAATTCAAGAAATCCTTTTTGGAACTATTTTAGGGAGTTTCTAATTTTCTTTCCAAAGTTCAAGTTTTGTGCATTGTCAAGTAACTTGATTGAAAATGACATGTAACTCTTCGTAACGAGCCTGACGTGGTAACCTAGAAAGTGGAATACTAAAGCGTTGTAATCGATTAAATTGGAAGATTATTTATCAAATTAGTATATATAATTTAAATCGTTTTCAAGAGTGCATATTAAAGGTAAGGGTCAAAGGTTGTGGCTATAGGGATTGGGGGGACAAAGAAAAAGAACTTGTTTTTTGAAAAAGATAGTGAAGGAGACTTAAAAGAGAAAGATGATTCTGATGGTGACACACAAATGGATGAATTCCAAACATTTTGTGGGTTGTTTCATTATTATATGTTTTCCTTTTGTCTTAGTTTTGTGATACATGTGCAACATGCTTAGAAGCATTTTGTCTTGTCCATTTAATTGGACTATCGATATTCTGATATTTGTATTGACGTCTTACTAACATTTATATAGTGTAGAGCTCATTCGAAGGAGAAAATGTTTTTTTTTATCAAGAATACTTTCATATTCAAAATTTCAAATTAAGAAAAAGAATAGTTACATCGATTGCTTTTGTCACTTTGTAAAGATTTTTTTGTATTTTTTTATGATGACCTAATCGAGAGAGTACGACACATCGATGTAAAATATTTTTTCTTTTTATGAGCTTGGTTTACTTGATCGAAAATGGTGCAGTAAAACTTGAAGGAGAGGAATAAAGATCTAGTCTATAATTTTAACAAAAGGAGGAAAATACTTGTCAGTCTCGTAGGGACATAAAAGACTTGGAACTACGTCGATAGACTAAGCATTTTTCTTCCTCACTATTATCTCGAAAGAAAGCAATCGACCTCGATGATATCATTCAATTGAATTATATTGAAATACTTATCCATACTTTTATGCTTCCATCAATCTATCTCTATGTATGTATACATCAACATGTCTTTACATAGTTTTTGTCCCTAATTGTGGTGACTAGATATTATTATTTTTATGTATGGATGTTAGAAAAAAACTGAGAAAAATATTTCAAAATCTATTCAATTAAGTAAACATGGTGTGTCACGCCTATTTAAAATATATATATTTTTTTAAAAAATTAAATTTCTTAAAAAATAATAAAAAACAATGTTTTTAATCGAAGATAAAAGAAGACAAGTTTGAAATATAGTAACATTTCAAGCTCGGTTTTTTTCCCACCCACTCAACTCCATCAATTCCTACTCCATTGCGTATCAGTCGATTCGATTTGGTTGTGAAGTTTATTAACTTGACTTATTAGTTATTGATTGGTAGAGAGGCTAAACTGCTATAGAATCATTAAGATATTGACTTATTGATTATTGATATATCCTTTATTGATCGTTATCGATAATCACTTAGAAACGAGGTGACAAGTCAAATAAACTATGCACATGAGTTCATAAGTTGCATCTTGTTAAAAAACAAACACTTTTATATTGTAGAATAACCAAAAGTTTGAGATAACAAAAAATAAAAGTAGGAAACCAAACTTTAAGTAAACGGATTATATACAAAATTGTATAAATATAATTATTTAATTAATTATCCGATTATCAATTAACCCGTTAAGAAAAAACCTCAAACCGTTAAAAATCAATAATCCGATAACAAAAAACATCAAAACGGATAAACCAATAACTCATTATTGGTAAATCAATAGCTTTTTTTCTATTCAAATTATCGATTTTAATTTCATTTTAAACAACTCTGCATCCCGCTACTCCGGTACCTCCATTCCATACCTCATTTCATTTTCATAGCGTTTCTATTAGATTATATTATATACAAATGAATTTGGCATAATTATATATTTTTTTATTTACTTATCAAATATTTTAAAAAAATAAAAATAAATTCACTAATAATTTTTTTTTTATGAAAAATATTGTGGAACATAACACGAGATTATGCTCGAAACAGACAAGGCCAATGTAACATGAAATAATTGTCCATACATAAAACAACAAAATATTATTTTACTATATCATCATCATCTATAATTCCATATAGCCTAATAATTCTTAGTCTTCTTTTTTTATTCTATAGCAAAATCAGCTACAATTGACATCATATTTATATGGACCAACATCTATTTGTCTGCATGCATATCGTATATTAGTAATGTTTTATCCCGTTCGAATTTATTTATCCGATTTTATTCTGATACGAAATTTAAAAAGACTAAGAGAATTTCTTAATCTTATAGTCTTAAATTGATTTGTATGATTTACCACAAAATTAAAATTAAAAATTCTTTTAAATAAAAAAAAGCTACTCCTATTTAAACAAATATAAACAAAATAAGATTAATAAATTGAAACGAAATTAGTATTTTTTCTATGTAGTGACAGAAAAAGCAAAACACTATTCTTTGTTACTCCCTTAGGCTTCACGTTATATATATTAGTTGTCTACTATATTATAAATAATTATATCAAGTTGTTTGTTAAATTTATAAAATTAAGATATAATTAACTATAAAAATTTCATTATGCCTTTACAGTTTTTTTTTAGAAGAGTGTAAGAAAATATCTTATAGGAGAAATTTTGTAAAATTATTATTTTAATTTATTATTTTGTAAAGAATATATAAATAATTAATATAAAACTAAGGGAGTCCTACAATGCAATAATGGTGTAGCTTATCATTATTGTTGTTCCAAGGAGAACCCCACATGGGTGCAGTTGGATGAATTAATCATTTGAATAGGTATTATAGTACGTGATTTGAATTTATTGGGGTTTTAATATAGGTATAAAAATAAATATGATTCTTAATTTGACATTAGTTAATAATTACGATTTTGAATTTAGGATGTGCATAAAGCGTTTAAGTTGGTATAAAATTGAGCAAATAGACACATTCGTTCGACATGACATACTACATGACAATTTTTATTTTTTACGTGGCATCCTATGTATATTATGCCATGTAGAACAAGTGTATCTACTTGCTTAATTTTATACAGCTTTTAGTGCCTACTTGTGCACACCTAAAATTGGAGAGCATAGTTATCTGTTGAAACCAACTTAAGGTAATGTTTATGTATTATGCATTTAATATAGACTTTAAGTATTAGATGTAAATTATAAATTTGTTTGAAATTATTAGCTTTAGGTAGAATTTTTTTATCAATTGAATGTTAAAATCTATTCTTTTGTTGAAGCAATTATTATATGTACAGACTACGGTTAATATAGTTCTATCAGTAATAAGTTCATATTTTAAATAAGGATAATACATAAAAGTGTCCCTTAATTTGGTCTTATTTCATATTTATATCCTTTAATTTTGAATATGCATAAATAGAGACTTAAACTTGTATAAATTTGAACAAGTAGATACATGAGTACTACGTGACACGACACACGTAGGACAAAAAATGACATATAGGATGTCATGTAAGACATGCGTGTCTATTTGTTCAACTTTATACAAGTTAAAGCGTCTACTTATGCACACCCAAAGATGAAGGGCATGAATGTGATTTGAAGTCAAGTTAAAAGACATCTTAATGTATTATTTCTTTAAATAAAGATAAGAGTTAGAATTATAGTATCTAATTCAAGATGTTGATAGCTTGTTATGCCTTATTGATATTTTTTGTAATAATAGAAAATATAAAGAATTTATATTTTGCGTCAATCAATGCATTTTAACTATTAATTCATATTTTTGATAATGTATTATAATAACTTATCAAAAATTTGAGAAAATGGTCTAAAACCCCTTCAAACTATACCTGAAATTTCAACTACACACTCCAACTTCACAATTGTCCTATTACCCCCTAAACTTCACTTTGCTCTATTTTCTACACACTTAAACACTAACTTGTCATAGGAGGTGAGAACACCTCTTCGAGGCGCGTTAGAAGGTGAGAACACCTTAAATTTTGACAAAAATTTTCTCTTTCTCCAACGATTGAATAAGCTTTGTATGGATGAATCAGACCCAATGTTGTTCTTAATTTCACGAATCAACAGAAACTCTAAGGAATAAAATAAAAACTCGAAAAAAGGGATAAAAAACTAAACTTTTACTAAATCAGTTGATAAACCTCGAAATCAAGTTAAAAATACACAATAATTCCTTCTATCATCAACAAAATTGCATCTGCAAATGGAGAAGGAGATGAAAAAGATAAAGAATAATTTTTATGGGTTTTTACGTTTTAGGAAAGAAATGGGAAAAAAACGAAATTGGGAGTTGAAAAGTGGGGGACCCGGTACGTGCTATCACGTTGAAATATTTGTTTGATTTATGTATTGTGGTCAGCGTTTAAGTGTGTAGAAAATAGAGAAAATAGAAAGTTCAGAGGATAATAAGACCCCCGTAAAATTGAAATGTGTAGTTAAAATTTCGTGTATATCTTGAGAGGGCTTTAGACCATTTTCTTCAATTTTTTTTTTAAAAAAAAAAGTATAATAGGAGTTAAAATAAAAGAAGATGATAAATGATATGATTGCTAAGAAAGAAAATGTAAAACAACAAAGTAACTTTTTCTTGATATCTTACTTTTTATTATAATGATTAATTTTTTGTAAAAATTTAAAGAATCCCATAGTGTAATTCAATAATTTCATTTTGTCCCGACAAATTTAGTATTTACAAAAAATTCCTTAAATTTGTTGAGTCGTGATACTTTAGACTTTAGTGATACATGGTAAATGATACATGGTAATTTTAAACTGTTGAGAAAAAAAAGGGGGAAAACAGTACAGTTAATGTTGTTAATAAAACAGCTAAATTTACGGTAACATATCATTAATCAGCATAAAATCAGCACTTAATTGGATATTAATTTCAAATTTTGAAAAACAAAGATTATGTCATCTATTTTGAAAACAATTTTTTTGAACAATCTGTTAAATTTCGAACTACAATAATTTTATTGTTGTTACAGTGGATTTTTCAAGATGAATACTTCGATTTTGATGAGACATTCCGGAATTTGGGTGAACGAATTGCAGTATGAAAGTTACAAAATCAATGGAATCGTTGTTGGAGATTTAATTTCATATCTAATACATGTATGAGAAACATTGACTAAACAATATACACACTGATTCTATATGTATCATCAAGTACAGTTAATGACGCATTTATTAAACTTAGTGAATGATACATTATAATAATTTTCAAACATGTATCAGTACATCAACTAAACAACTAATACCTTACTGATACATGATATCAGTTTTCAGAAATTCATACTATATGCAAAACATGTGATACATATCTACTACATGTATCAGTGAATTGACTAAATACTGTACACACTGATTCTATATGTATCATCAAGCACAGTTGATGACGCATTTACGAAACTTATTGAATGATACATTACAACAATTTTCAAAACTTCATGATACATATAAAATATTATGATACACAACAAATTCATGTATCAATTCACCTCTAAAACACTATACACACTTATTCAAATGTATCGGCAAGCACACTAGATTCCTTAAAATTTTTACTAATTTCAACAACAGTTTTAAGTACCAAAATACTAACCTGAGACAATGTAGGCCTAACAACAATGTTTGCTGCTTTTTTTCTTCTTTTTTTTTGTTGTATTTTGACAACCTTTGATTTTGATATTTCGCCAGAGTCTTTGTTTGAATCCTTCTGAAGATTCATAGGATCATGAAAAAACTTTTTCCTATTTTCTTTCCAATGTGGGAATTTACCATAATAGAGCTAAAGAATGAAAGTGAGGATTCGAGGCTTGCTTGCACTTATCAACGAGAGAGGTAGTAAATCCAATAATTAATTTATGAAAGAATCTTGCAAAGAAGAAAAGAAAAAAATGTAATGAGTTAAGATGAATGGAGATGATTAAGGAAAAAAAAGAATTGAAATTTGATGGAGTAAGAAGAAGACGGTAGAAGTTAATGGAAGTTGTCCTGCTTCCTGATATTTTTACTTTTTTAAATTTTGAAATTCAAAATTTCAAAATTTGGTCTTTTAATTAAAATTAATTAAATTTAAAAATTCAAAATCATAAAGCTGATTAAAAGGTTGAGTGTTTAAATGAATAAAATTTAAAATTCAAAAACTGATTTAAGAGGTAGAGTGTTTTAATGGAGAAAAAATAGGCATTAAAATGGGTAAACGTGTATTATAAGAGAGAGAATGTAATGTATCTAAAAACTTACACTAAAATAAAAAAAAAAGAAATTATGTAATATTTAAAAAAAGTAAGGAAAATTGGAGAATATAAAAATTATAGTTGTGTATTTAAGTTATTTTTTCTAATTTTTTTAACAAAAAATGTACACAAAATTTATTCTTGATTGAACTTTGCGGCCCAAATTTGTATATGCCTTAATTTTTATAAGCAAGAAGTGTCCCTAAACACCTATTGTAATGATACACCTTTCGTTTTGTCATGATATTTTTTTTGAATTCTCAAAAAAATTTATATACCTTATTTTATTATATACTAATTTTAACACACCAAAAGACTTTAAGAAAAATACAAATCTGATTGAGGTATAAATAAATCTTGAATTACAAGATGAATAAGATTAAAGTTATTTTGAATTACGAATTTTAAAAAGATATATACTTTGATGGTAGCTTAGATAGTTATCCTCACTTTGACTATATTGCACTTATCTTTTTTTTAGTAAATGTATTCGACTGTTCGTTCATTGACACAGTGCATTTTCTAGACATCTTAGCTTGGTATTATATGTATTAAGTTTTTCTAAAGTGCAATATTAATATCATATCTTATTAAATAACTATAGTTCAATATTTCTCCTTTCGTTTTAACTGGTTTATTATATTTAATTTAAATATAGAATTGTAGAAAAATAATCTCGGGGGAAACTCTATGCAGGTATTTGATCATGTTTTTTTTTTTTTTTTTTCTGGAGTTCAACTCCAAATAACATGTTTGACTATAATAATCATGAACTTCAACTTAAAGTTTTTTTTTTTGGCCGTGATTTTCGAGTATAGCTTTACGAACACGACTAGCTATACCCATCGGGTTCTGTTGTTTCAAGGCGGGTTTACCACGGTTAGTTTCACGGAGCCCTGGAGACGCGGCTGGTTTGTAATGCCTACAGTGGCCCTGCTAAGGCTTGAACTAGCGATATGAAGGACTTTGTCCTCAGGCCTTTACCAGCCGAGCTACCCCTCAGGACTAACTTCAGCTTGAAGTTGAATTATGAATTTTTCAAAATATCAAAAAATTATTTTCACACTAAATACAATTTGAAATTACAAATATAATAATTTAAAATGAAATACTATTTTTTTTCTTCTTTTAATGTTCACAATTTTTCATGGTTAAACACATCCTAAATTAAAAAAATATATTATAAAACTTTTAATTTTCTTGAAAGAGGTGAATCTAGCCTTAACATTGCATATCATGTGTATTAGTAATTTTTGTCCAAATCATATATGTATAATATTACATATATTTATTTTTATTTGTCAATTTTTTTAAAATAAAAATTTTATTTTATTTATCATTTTAATATATCAAGAAAAAATATTTTTTTGTCTTCATTTTTTATCATTACTATTAGTTACTTATTTCTCAAATTATTATTAAAGACCAAATACTACCTATCAATAAATAAGAATAGTATAACAAAAAAATCAAATAGCCCTTAATGTATAATTAAACTTTATGTTGATCGTATAAAAAAAATGTTCATTTTGCTTCTTGATATATATCACTTGATTAGCATGATTCGTAATGTTTGATGAATGTGTTCATTTTGATCCTTTATCCTAAATCCAACTGATTTATTTAGAAAAAGTGTTGAATTTTATTACGAATTTACATTGTTAACAAAATTTATTATTGTCTTTCTTTATTAGCTCCAAAGATAGGCTCCATAAAATCTAACACCATATTTCTCTAGTTTTTCCAAGAAAATTTATTATATTTTCCTTTCTAAAATATTATTCTACTGATGTAATGTCCATTTCTGTTTTAAGCAAGAAAAAATGAAAATATTTATTAGAGAAAATTGTGTTAGATTTATCGAGTTTTTCTTTGAATTTAATAAAGAAGACATTAATGGTAAATTTTTGTTAGCTATAGGGTTCACAATTAATTTAACATTTATTTTTGATAAATTTATTAAGTTTACAATAAAAGATGGTGATGAACACCTTTTGTTATACATTAATGTTCATTTTTAATTAAGTAAATATGTTTTGGACCAAAATGAACATACATAAACTTTGGGGGGGCAAAAAGTCACATGTCACCTTTTATAAGTACTTCATTTTGAACCGGTATTTAGCGTTACGAGTTTCGACGAGCAACTCGCCGGAAAACAACCATTAGGTTTAGCAGAGAAGAAGAGAAGGTTCTAGAAGGATAATAACGATGAGTCGTAGCTTGGGGATTCCGGTGAAGCTTCTACACGAAGCAACAGGGCACATAGTAACCGTTGAAATGAAGAGCGGTGAGCTTTACAGAGGAAGTATGGTTGAGTGCGAGGATAACTGGAATTGTCAGCTCGAAAGCATAACTTACACTGCCAAAGTAAGGTTTTTCTACTTTTTTAATTCATTGATTTGATTTCCGCCGTATTCCTCAAACCCTAAATCTTAAACCCTAAGTTTTGGTATCAAATTATACAAAAACAATCTAAAAACAAATGTAAAATTGTATTATTTTTTGCTTATTTGTTTATCTCTTATGGCTAATAGCCTGAAAAATTGAGCCTTGGGATCCTTTTGCTCTGTTTATGATTCGAAATTTCCATTTTTGAAGTAATGGAAGCGAAGGTACAAAATTATCGCACCATGAAATATGAAGTTCTGGACAGTATTCTAAGTAGCTTAATTGCTTATTTTTGGTAAAGGTGGTTTCCGAGTCAATTTAGGTGCACCTCGACTAATCCAGCAGGTACATGCTACCTCCAACCAATTAGGTACCAAATAACTTTGTCCACTAAGGCTTAGGAAGATGAAAATGAATTACCTAGTGTGTTTTTTATTTAGTTTGCATTGGAACCAGATCGTCATGGTTCTCCTCCCACTTCATTAACTATTAGGTTACACCTTTAGGTCCGTCTTTGTGTGCTTCTTTGTCGTTGAAGAAGTTAATGTTCGGTCCTTTAAATTGTTATGGTGCTCCAACTTCAATTCTTCAATGGTTGAGTAAGTTTCAAGAGTTTTTGTAGTTGAAGTTCATATGTAATGATTTAATGCAACCAAGTGTTGGCTAAAACCTTTTAAGTGGAAATTTATCTGTTCATTATCCAAACCTGCTTTTGTGTCACATTGTCATCCTAGATTGATGAGCTGAAAAGAATAGGACTGATAGGTGGAGATCTAAATATATCTGTCTCAAGAAAGGTGTAACTTTCTCTAGATTTAATCTACTGATTGAGCATAGACACATTTAAGGTAGACTGCTTGCCTTATTGAATAAGAGTTGACAATATTAGGTAAAGGGAATTGATGAGCGATTATGTCAGCAAGGTGATCAAGGGAAAATGGTTAACAATGATGCACAGAGTGATCCTAAGAAAATGGTGGGTTTTTTGAATTTCAACTTCTAGGAGTCTGACAAATATCAACAATTTTTTCTATTAGATGGTGAACTAATTGTTTTAATTGCAATTCTGGTTATTACATTTACACCACTAAATTCATATAAGATTGCTAATTTTTAAGTTTCTGTAATCGTGTGCTTACTTTGAAGAAGTGTGCATCTCTTTATGCTTTTTGCTTTGGCCCAGTGGATTATAAGTCCCCTTTCACTTTTCAAAACAGTCACTGTTAATTTTAAAAATATTAATTTATATGGGGCTGCAAAATGTGGAAGTAGTATCCCTATCAATATCAAGCAATGATCATGTAATATGTCACAAGCATTAGTATGATCTCATATACAGAGAGTGCATGTGTGTGGTGTGGTCACTTATGTTTACATGGTTTAAATTGAAGCTTGCTCATCCATGTGTACGCAAAAATAGAGAAAACATTAGTAGCGTTTGTTTGGCAGGATGTTTCTGTTCCATTTTTCTTTTTATGATATTGAGCTTTATGATATAAAATACCAGAACAGGTGTCTAGTGCTGGTGGTAGAATTGCAAACAGGAGGATATTTAGTGTTTGTAGTTTCTTTCAGCTTATGTTTTCTGTTGGTTTTGTGTCTCTCTTTTTGTATTTTCTCTAGTTTCCCTTTTTTTATTCTACATTTCTGTTTTAGTGGGATTCTATTTACCATATTTACAACAACATACCTAGTGTAATGCGACAAGTGGGGTCAGGGAGGGTAGAGTGTACCCAAACCTTGTAGAGATTCTATTTCCAAAGGCCATCGGTTCAAGGAAAATCATATCCAAGTATATTAAAAAAAATAATGGAAGTGAAGAAACCATGGCAAAAGAGTATAGAAAGCATGACAAATCATTTTGAAAAAGGAACAATAACTACAAGAAAATAGTGTGATAATCGAAGTACAAGAAACCCTATTTGCCTAATATATTAGGAGATATACAAGAATGATGATACTACTAAGCTGAGTTTGTCCTGCACTACAATGCATGTCCTTGATAATTTATCATTAGTGACTGGAAAATGCATCAGCATAGAAATTTTTGTGTCAAATGAATAAACCACACAAATCTTTCTGATCTTTTGCCCCAGTGTGCAATTTTTGGGGATATGCACCCCCACTCTGCTAGGCACATTAATGATGATGCCTGGCTTGCTGTTGGGTGCTTGGTGTTCAATGAATCGTGCACCTTCGTAGCTACAATATTTGGTTCCTGTTTTGTTATTCATGGAAAAAGAAATGTATTGTAAATTCCTACTTTTAATATTCACTATTGGTGACACTAATTGTTAAAGTGGGTTAATGCAGGATGGAAGGGTGTCACAACTGGAACACGTTTTTATTCGAGGCAGCAAAGTCAGGTATGTGGTCCTCCTTTTCCATAATTATGTGCTGCTTCAGGCAAGATCATAGCTAAAATTTAGTTTCCGCCAGGTTCATGATAATTCCTGATATGCTTAAGAATGCTCCCATGTTCAAGCGGCTAGAATCCAGAATCAAGGTACACCTTTAGCTGTTACCTATATTCATTTATCTGTTTTGATGAAATGCTTTGACCTTTGTTTGATTTTATTTATTGTAGGGCAAAGGTTCATCACTCGGTGTTGGACGGGGACGTGCTATGGCCATGCGAGCTAAGGTCAGTGTCGTTTCTAATTTTACTAATATTTTCACTTTCCAACAATTGTGTTTTTAGCTAGCAAAAAAGACATGCCTGATTATGAACTTATTTGCAGGCTCAGGCTGCAGGTCGTGGAGCAGCACCTGGTCGAGGTGTTGTGCCTCCTGTGAGAAGATGATCTCCCTGCATCGGTTGGTCTCTGGTTTTTGAGTTCGTAAATTCATTGTAATGGTGCGTTAGAAGCTTTGTATCTCTGAACTTTTTCTTATAATTGGCTATTTATTTCAGTTATGACTAGATATAAGCAAGTGATTTTCGGAATACAACATACAAGGATGTTTACCGGTCTTTCTTGCAATGTGTATTTCATTGGGACAATGTGTAGCTTAGATATGTTTTTTATTTTTGATAACTGTAGGTTCGAGGCCAACTTACACGTACCTCGATTAATTTCACAGATTATTTGGCACCTCCACCAGCAACATGTACTAGGTAATGTTCACCAAGACTAGAATAGATGGGAAGAAACCATCTAGCCTGGATATGGTTATTCTTAGAGATACTAAAGGAAATGGTCTGTTTAGGAAGGCAGCTTCTTGTGGTTAGTTCTTATTGCAATCGATGTTGGTATCCATTGAATTTCACTAGAATGTTGTAGTATTCCTTTTGTTAGGAATACTACATGATTTTTAAGTGCTTCTTTTCATCTTTAATTAGAAGTTTTGGAGGGATCGTTTTATTTCTAATGTGGAACTTTTATATAGTAAGTTGGAGGATATAAATATCAGTTAATTAAGCTTTTAAGTTAAAATGACATGATTATATATTGTCAATAACATGATTGATGAATTTTCCTCATAACCAATCTACACGCTAAAGGAAGATCATATTCAGCTTTTCTATTTTCTTTAAAGAGAGTTCAAATATTTCTAAATTCGGTGTGGATTATCAGTTTAATTTCTATATGATTGACAGTCTCAAAAAAGGCTTCTTATTTGACTAATTGAACTTAAATACATCCTCAAATTTTCGTCAAGTTTAGGGGTTCTTTTAACACTTCTTTCATCTTTTTATTAAGAGTTTCATGCTTCTACATGAGTTTGAGACCATTTACTATGTCATGTGATCGACTGGCGATTGGGGTATATCTTAATTTAGTCAGTCAAGTACAAGATAGGAGTGTATTTAAGATTGTCAATAATTCAGAGTCGAAAGACCCCAAAGAAGAGTCTTTCAAATATATATACTTTTTTTTAAAAAAATTTATATATTTGGTATTGTTACTCTGGAGAATTATTTTCTTAGAGTCAACAATAAAGTTTAGCTTTCAGACAAAAATGACAAAGATAAAATAAATGTGTTGTATATAATTCAAATGGTAGACACAATATTAATAATATAATTTCCCCCAAGTTTGAATAATTGTCTTTTCTCTCCTATCATGCAATATTTATTTGATTTAATCGGATGACAAATATAACATCACTAAGTTAAATCAATGATTCGACCAAAATCAAACAATTCAATTGAGGTCAAGTGTATTTAGTCAACTAGTTTAAGACCTAAGTATAATAAATAATAACTTACTATCTCTGTTCATTTTGAATTATCATAATTTTCTTTTTCAGAGTTGAATTATAAAAAATTTGACTAAAATTTTACGATATATATATTTTTTATCATATTGATATGTAAGAAATTGTAATTTATAGTACTTTTGATATAGTTTTGAATATCTAATTTTTTTGTTTAAAATATTAAATTAATGTAATCTAATTTAACTTTAAAAATTAATTAAATGAAGAATAAAAATGCACGAATAAAGAAGTTAATAATAAAAAGAAATTCGAAACTTTAGATCCTCGAGAGTTCTCAAGTTCTGAAATTAGAAATCAGATCTATTATAAGTATAATGTATCCCTCAACTTTTAATTATAATTTAAAATTAATTGGAGCTCTAATAGGTAATAAAGACTTGTTCGGTACGAAGAAAAATATGATTTTCAGCATGTAAACAAATTTTTTATAAAAGGTGTGTTTGGTATGGAAAAAACATTCTCTATTCTAATATTTTCATATTTGTTTGGTCATAAATTTTGGAAAACAATTTATGTAGAAAAACAAGCTCGTGAAAAATGAGGAAAATGACTTCCTTAATAGAAGTAGGGGACGAGTTTCACAAGTGACATTTCACATTGATTCTGTCCTTGCGACCCTTCAACACACCTCATCTTCACCCCACCCTTATATCCCGTATCCCCATCACCCCCAACTCCCACTATCACCTCGCATGATATTTGTCTAGATTATATACAATACTTTTAGAATAATACTTTATACCGATCACAAAAAAATAAGTAAAAAACTCAATTTTCTTTGACAATTTTTTCAAGAAAACAATTTCTATGAAAAACCATTTTTCTCACGCCAAACACATTTTATATTATAGAAAGTGGAGATGGAGGCGGCGATGGTGAGAATAAAAATGATCATGTATTTACGAAAAAGAGGTGGACAAAGTCAATTATGAAATTTGTTTTTCCTATTTTTTACTGAAGAAGTTATTTTACTTATTTTTAGGTAACTTATTTTTCTTATAGAAAAAATATTTGCAAAATTCTTTTACCAATCAAAAATTATTTTTTTTTTTTGGAAAAACTATTCTTCAAGAAATAAATTTACTCAAATTTATGATAGTTCACCAAATTTTGACTCTTCCCCTCATATTAAATTTAGCAAGTTGGATAATATTGTGTGGTAGGAAAACAAGAGGGGACAAATATTGAGGCTGCCAATGAGATACACAAATAGAAATATAGATGCATTAGACAACAAGACAAAGGTTTAAAACTAGTGATTATAATCCTATATTTTGTCTTTTCTCTAATCCTAAATTAACTTAACATTAAACCTAAATGAAAAAGACTAATAACAACAATTTTGAACAGTTTCATCCACACATAAATGTGTGGACCAGTTCACTTTGTTCAATATTAATTAACTTTCAAATATGTTTTTTTAAAGTCTATTGTTTCTCTCCATGTTAAATGTTTGAAAAAGAAAGGAAAATCGATGATGGTCGTGATAGAGTGATAAATTCTCATTTATTCTTTATAAAAAATTTTGAGTTTGAATCCTACTAAATAAGAAATCGTTTTTGTTAGAGATTAATTTATGTTGGGCTCGAAACGAATCAATGCGTCATGCGAAAACTTATAATCGCAATCAGATGACAAATAAAAACATATTAGTAAAAGGATTTGGTTAAACAACCCACAATAATCTCCCCATAAACTAAACTGTTAAACGTCTGTATTGTCGATGTTATTGTATTGTAATATAAGAACAAAGATCTTCAATATATAGATTTACAAACCTTTTTCCCACGAAGGAAAATAACTCAAATATGAAAGGAAAAAATTCAAATTTTCTTTCGACAAAAGTAATATTTTAACGTTTCTTCGAGAAAAAGAATTAAAATCAGAACAAAACCCTACAACTTTACTCCCTAACATGTGACTTCCGAGCGTAAATCTAAATTTAATAATACATATCGAATATCGAACAGCGAAGGAAGAGGCAAAGAAAATAATCTTGAGAAAGGGTCCGTTATTGTCTTTAAAAATCTAAAATTATGAGGTTGCTAGTGCATGACTTGTGATATATACTCAATGTTTGTCCCCATACTACTGTTTTATTGTACGTTAGTACTGAATCTTGTCCCTTGTTATATTCATATGTTTATAATATCTTCCTAATTTTACATTATGATAATTTTTAGCCAAAAAGTTTAGAATAACTAATTCCATCATTTTAATAAAAATAGAATAGTTTTTGAATTATTTAATGTTCATAATCAAAAGCGGGATAACATAAGCTCGCATCTTATTTCGATATTATTATCCTAATCCTATTAATCTAACAATAGGTTTCGAATCGAATGCCTTGTTATTATCTTCAATATAAAGTTATTTGAATTAAATTTGATTGATAGGTATCAATTTAATCCTTGAAAGTAATTTAATACTTGAAAAAAAGGGCAAATTATTCGATATATTATAATGAAAATATTTTACTTTTAAAAAGATGTGCATATGTTGATTGGGCTTGTGAACAACCTAATAAAAATTTAGCAAAATCAAATACTAAGAATTATTTTAGATGAGAATTTTTTAATTATTATTATTTTTTTTTTTGAAAAATATATTGTATCAAATCAAACCTAGAGATTAAGGAAATGTCAATGTTTAACTATATTGTTTTAAATTATATATCATTGAATAAGAATTGATTAGGAGCTAATTAAGTCACAAGGGTCATGTGCTCAAAATAATGTGTGTTCAACATATGGTCAAATTATCATTTAATTCAATCAAAACAATTAGTACTTGATTACATCATTGACACTAGTATTACTTAATCATGAATCGTTCAGTTTGTTCTGTTTTCTTTTCATGTCTGTTTAAAAAAGAATGTTTATTTAATACTATAAAATTAAAAAATATTTTGATACTATGTATTTAATTTAAGATGACAAGGTTAAAAAATAAAACTTTTCTAAACTATGCGTTAAGTGAAAACAAAGACAATCAAATTAAAATAACAAAAGTAATTTTTTCAAAATAATTAGTCAAATACAAATAACTACTCTCGAAAAATACTTTTTCTTTCCTATAAAAGAAAAATATTTTTTCAAAATAAGTTAGTTTGGCCGTCAATTAAGCAAAGGCAAATAAGGGTCCTATTTGTAACCAAAATTTAAGCAAAAATATTCTCCACATTCAATGGCATTAACTTGTCAATCAACGCTAAGATATAAACAATATATTTTTTTTCTATTCGATGTTCAAAGTTTGTATATATATCAAAGTTTTGGTTAAATTCGTATCGCGTATAGGACAAGTTCACTAATAATGCTCCCAAACTACTCCCAAACTACTTCACAATAGATGCTTATGCCATTTTTTTATTTTATTTTCTCATTAAATTCCCCCTTTTTAAAAATAGTTAGATGATTTTTTTCCAACAATAGAAAATTAGTTTTATAAATAAGTAATTATATTACGTGTTTTGATAAAAATATCAAAACTAATAATAAGAACCTTTTAAGAATTTGGTTAAAAAAAAGGAAAAATAGTCTGAATATACTCTAATATTGACTGAAATTGTAATTACGATATCAAACTTTATTAAAGACCTTTTATCCTTGCACTATTTAACAATGTATTTTAAAAGTATATATATATATATATGCCTACGTGGACACATTACTATCTATAATTATGCAATATTTTTTACGTCCACGTGAGCATATATATATCTTTAAAATACACTATTAAATAGTGCAGGAGTAAAAAGTCCTTTTCAAAGTTTGATATCGTTACAATAATTTTGATCAAAATTTGAATATTTTTCAGACCTTTTTCTAAAAAGAATGATAGGTTGTTCTTTTGATAAATGACTAAATGCCCTAATATTTCATATAGAAATATTTGTAACAATAAAAAAGACATTTAAAACACTATCAAACTAAAAGTGATTATGACTATTTATTTACTTGACCTATAATTAAGCATCTCGAGTGTTCACCAAGATATTTAAATAGTTAGTATCTACCTTTGATAACTAATATCAGAAGACAAATTTAGAATTTAAGTTAAATAAATTCATTCTTCAATGTTATTGCTATAAATGTATTTTACTTTTAAAATTATCGATTCAAAATTTGATTCGCTAATATTAAAGTACTTTTTTCTTTAAAAAAAAGCGATACGTATCTTTTTCATATTGAAAATATTAAATTCAAGTAAAATAATTAAGTATACGTCTAGCTCTGTGTGTGATGGTTACCATAGTCAAGTTGATCAATGAGTCATCTTCCAAGAGTTTTCAAAAATTAATTTTATCTTATATCATGAACATTGAAAGTTATGTCTTCAACTCAAACTTAAAGTTTTGCACTATTTTTACATCGCCAATATTTTGATAGTGAATTTTATTTTTTATATTGACGATGCATATTAATTTGAAAAATGTTGTGGATATTCTCTTTTTTGCTCATGAATAGTAACATCAAGATTTATAAATGGGTGCAAATATAACACCACTTGTCAAAATATTTAGTAACACATGAGATTGTACAAACTCAATCCCACAAAAAGTTAATTAGAAGGGATTTCTTTATGACAAGTTTAAAAAAAAAAACAATTCAATTCAACTATTTTCACTTAAAAATGGCCTAATCTAGCTGCTCCATAGTAAAATGTCTCGCTGATTTAAAGGGCAGTCTGATGCAGTAAGTTCTAGTTGTGCGTATTTCAAAGAATGGATGGGACCACGTTTATGCCTTTTTGTACGCGGTTTTACATTGACATTAGAGAACAAAAATCTTCTTCATCACAAGGGATTGTAAGTCCCATATCATGATTGAATCCAAATTCTTCTTCAGCCCTTTGAAGCAAAGTTTGAAATTCAGGATGTGTCAACCAAGAAATTGGAATTATGTATCTACTTCTATTTTCACCAACATATACTACAAAGTGGCCTTTTGGTACATCATAAGGAAGTCCATTCTCATTTTTTCCAAAACTTGAACATCTTTTCAAGATTTGTTTTAGGGCTATACTTTGAGTTATGTGTTTGCTTGATTTCTTTAGAGCCATTTTTTTATTTTGTTTATGAGGAGATTTGGGAATTTTAGAAAGGAATATTGGTGACTTTGAGGTGTGGTTTGAATATTTGAATGTTTTTGAGTTTTGTGTGTGGAATTGGAATTAGGGAAAGGAAAGTATTTATGGGGAGAGTGTCAAAAACAATAGCACATGGTGTGTTGTGTGAAGGGAAGAAAATAAATATAGGTATTGAATGTTGATTTTTGTGATTAGTCTTGTATACAAGAGCTTGAGTCTCTTTTGTTCTTTCATCCATTGGTCATATGCCCTACTTATGTCATCCCACCTAAAAACACTAGAATTGGACCACACTCACCTCCTTAGCTAAAAACCAAATATGTTGCCATTGATTTTTTTTTTATCACTTTTGTTTTTATTTGTTTACCCCTTTTGAGTTTCTATCTTTTTACTCTCTTGGTTACTCGAACTCTTGACTAAGATCGGAGGTGGATGATGCTTACCACATGAGAAACCCCTTTTTGTCTTTTTTTTTGTTTCACATTTGATGACCAGTATCTACATTGACGTCTGGTTAAATTTGCTTTCAGTTTATCTTTACCCCTCCCGACTTTTTGTTCCCTTGGTTAATGGAATCGATGACGTTAGGATTAGAGGTGGAGAGTGCTTATATACCACCCGAGCAATCTCTCGATCATATCTTCTTTTGATTTCACATTTTGTGTTTTCAGTATTAAGTGTGAATTCACCTTAAAAAGTTCATGTTTTAGGGTTTAAACGCTCTCTAACAAAGACAATTGTATGCTCAGCAGGGTTGATCTCAAGTTCTCTGATTAAGGATAAGTGAATACTTACCCTTCCGCCCAAAAGCTTTGTTGATTTTTTAAATCTTCAATAAAGACAATTCAATATGCATAAGCACCGTCGCTATGAGTGAGGTCCAAAAAAAAATGAATCACATTAAATTTATTGTACATAATTTTGCATAACATATGTAGGATCGTTATTTTCACGGTGTATTAAATTCATGATCTTAACAAAATGATAAATTTTATCGTTACGCCAAAGACTTTGTTTGGTAAAATAATTCAAAACATAAATAGAACCAGTCATACACCAAAAATGCAGCATTGGTATTTCTTTTATCTTTAGCAAAAAGACAACTCGGTGTACTTTAGCTCTCGCGCCTCTCTTGTTATGCGCGAAGTACATAAGAGGGGTCAATTGCAATAAATCTATTATAGACATATTTTTACTTAGCATTTTAATAAAAATTATTTTCACGATTTAAATTCTTAAATCTTATTATGATCAATAACTTTAATTGTTACGTCAAAACTTTCGTTTAAAAATGTTTTTTAAATTTTTTTTATAGATAGGAATGTAAGTATGGAGAAGTATTTCACAGTCAACTAGGCAAGTATATATAGGACAAGACAGACCATCTCTGACCTGTACAAATAATTATTTCTTCTCTATATTGATTTATTTGACACTTTACAAAATTATAGTTTTCATATTTACTAATAATTTAATTTTAAAAATTTAATTTAATTTTTAATGAAACAATTTATACAAAGTTTTAAGAAAAAAACACTTGTACCTCCAAAAGATCACTATTTACAAGTGGCTATATCCTTCGTTACTTTTATTATTCCATGTTTCAACTATTGATGCACGTTTACTGTTTAATATCATCAATATATATATATATATATATATATATATATATTCGAAAGGTCTAGATATACCTCCGTTTAAAGTTTGGTCAATTTATACTCTCGCGTCCAAACTTTTGGTCTACATATGCCCTTATGGGTGTTAGTTGGTCAATTCGAAATATCCAACTCATTTTACTTTTCTTTAAATGCCAAATGGATTTTCCACATCATTTTTGTATATTATTACTTGACATTTATATTAAAATAGAAAGGAATCTTTTATGCCCCTAACTATCCGACCTAATTTTAAAACACATATACGACCCGTCTTTTAAATAATCTATACAACCCGACCCTTTTTTTTTAAATACCCTATATGGGTCGGATTAGGGCATAATTGAACCATTTAAATGGCGAACACTATCATGCTCTGATTGGAACCGCCGAGGAATCAATGGCACGACAACTAAAGGAAAAGGAAGTCGAGGTTTGAAAAGTGTTTTGGCGCAACGCAGAGCTGGAGGCGCAAACTTGGCAGGCAAAGGCTAGAGCAGAGGAGTTCACCGCAACAACGTTACAGACACAACTGCAATCTGCAGCAGGCGATCATGACGTAAATAACAAAATAATTCACACATATATGAGTCGGATTAGGGGCATAATTGAACCATTTAAAAGACGGTCGTATATGTGTTTTAAAATTGGGTCGGATAGTTAGGGCATAAGTGACCCCTTTCTCTTTTAATATAAATGTCAGGTGATAATATATATAAATGATGTGAAATCTCATTTGACATTTAAAGAAAAGTAAAATGAGTTGGATATTTCGAGTTGACCAACTAACACCCATAAGGGCATATGTAGACCAAAAGTTGGACGCGAGGGTATAAATTGACAAAACTTTAAACGGGGGTATATCTAGACCTTTCGAATAGTTCAGGGGCATATTTGACCCTTTTTCCTTGAAATATAAATATCAAGTGATAATACATAAAAATGACGTGGAAAATTCATTTGGCATTTAAATAAAAGTAAAATGAGTTGGATATTTCGAGTTGGTCAACTAATGCCCAAAAGGGCATATGTAGACCAAAAGTTGGACGGCGAGGGTATAAATGGATCAAACTTTAAACAGAGGGTATATCTAAACCTTTTCAAATAGTTTAGGGGCATATTTGACCCTTCTCCCTTATAAATATACTCCATTCATCTTAATATACTTGTTTATATTTTAGTTTTTGAGAGGTTAAATTATCTGAGTTTCAATCAAATTTTTAAGATATATTTTTTACAATATTGATATAAGAAAAATCGTAAATCATGATATTGTTTTGTAGTTTTAAACTTTAAATATTTAATTAACCTAATATAATTTAATTTTTAAAATTTTTAAAATTAAAATTGGACAATTATTTCTTCTTCTTCTTAAATTTGGTATACATCACATCAAATGTGAGATGAGTAATTGATTGTCAAATGAAATTGCAACAATTGTTGATGGGAAGACCATATAACACGTATTTTCTTGACTATTGTTTTCACCGTATTTGATATTTATAATGAAGCTTGATCAAATCTGAACTTGAGCTAAGAAGTAAAGCGTTTCTTAAAAATGTTCTTCATATTCGAGGAGACTCAAACTCAAAATTTTTAATTAAGGATGAAAGAATATTTATCAGTACTCCATCACATTTGTTCAACTTTGAAAATATGTTAAGAGTCCTAGTTAATTAATGTTCTCACCTTATTCAATTGTTGTCCCATATTTTCTTTTTAATCAGTTTTAGAATAAAAAGTAATGTTTATATTTTGAAGAATTTTAATTTCAAAATTCTTTATTTAAAGTCTTGATAAAATAATTTATAAATATATAAACGTTTAGTAACTATTTGAGACCGTAAATTTCAAAAGCAAAAAAAAAAAAAAACATATCCAATCAAATAGTATATTCTAAATTGAGATGAGTAAAGTGATCGAAATTAATGTTTTTTACATTTTAATTTATTTGTCTTATTTTCTTCTAATCCATTTTTAAAAAAATATTTCTTTTCTAATTTGATAACGATTTAATTTTAATATTTCACAAAGTGTATTTAAGATATATGAAAATTTTTAAATATATTTTAATACATTATACCCTCGCTTTTTTATATTAATTGAATTCTTCATACTTTTTTCATTGTTCAAAGTTTAACATATATGTTTGATTTTTTTGGTTTAAGATATATGTCTAATTATTTTTTTTTATATTGAGGTTTTATATTTTCTAGAAGATAAAATACACTATTTATAAAGTTATATTTATAATTCACAAATATAATATTGTAAATTATAATTTAAATTATATTTTTAAATATTTTTTTAAATATATATACATTAGCTCGCAAATTCAAGTAATATGAAATAAAGAAAATAATATAAACCTTCAACTTTTAAACTATAAAATTCAAACCTCTTTTTTTTTTATAAAAAAAATCTTCCACAGTTTGCAAACTTTATGCTTTTATATATAATTGTTATCTCATCCATGTGGCTTCTAGTGTCTTGGAGTAGATAACATGACAAGTGTTTATATAACCATTATTAACCAAAAAAAAAAAAAAAGATAGAAAAAAGTACTAATTTTCACATGATAAAAGAATTGAATTAAAATATTTAAAAATTATATAAAAGTACTATACTTATTGATTTTTCTTATTTTAATATGATAAAAAGAAAATTGTATATCTTAAATATTAAATAATTTTTTATAATTTTATTCTCTAAGATTTTTTTTTACAAATATATTAAGACAGATAAAATATCACACATGATGATTTTGACACCATATTCGTTCCACTTTGACTACTAATAAAAGGGTTTGAGATTCCATAAATAATAAAGACTTGAAACTTGACATAAAACTCTAAATTTGAGGTTGAATAACTTTTTTTTTATAGAGTAGTTAATTAATCAAAAAAATAATTAGCAATAAGTGACAATAACCTAATCATCATGTCTTCTCATTTTCATGAAGATTCCTAAGTGAACAAAACATTCATTTAGAAAACTATATATTATAAATATATGTTGTTATGTTTCTTTTTGCAATATTTTTGTAATAATGTGATAATAAAAATGTCTCAACATGGAAAACCTTGCATGTGACCTATTATGAATTGTCAAAAAACATACGCACAGAAAATCTGACAAAAATACATTTTTTTCTTAATTAGTCTTTAAGAAAAATGTTGAAAGACAAAAAAAAAAAAAAAACATATGAATATAATATCAATTTTGAACCACAAGAATGGTGCTTTGATGGCATGTTATAAGAACTTTTTTTGATTTCCCATGTTCAATGGCCAATAAAGCTTCCTTCTTGTATGTCAATTGCTCTATATACCAAAAGAAATAAATTCTCCAATAGCTTTTTGTTATGATAAAATATAGATATAAAAAAAGTAACAAGCAAGACTTTGATTTGGCATATACTAGCTAGATAATTACTAATACCTTAAAGTAATAGACTTGACTTCAAATATTCTTGTATATGTTACATTCTATCAATACACTATATTATGTAATAGCATGTAGCGGCTTCAGGATTTTTGCTTTATGATTATTCAATAACTGATAAGTGATCTGGTGATGTTTTTACATAATTAAAGTACAAAAAAAGTACTTAGCTCTCTTTTGATCATATATAGCTTTTGGTTGAAACTTGAAAGATTAAGTTTTGAAGTTGTGATTTTTGAAACTTAAAGTTGTGTTGGGTATACGTAATTAATTGGGAAAAAATGTTAAAGTTTCTGAGTGAAAGTATCTTCTTTTTTTTTTTGTATAATTTACATAAATTCCTTAGTGTTAAGAGTTAATTACATTATTTCCCTACTCTTTTGCAAATTACAAAAGTCCTTCAAAATTTATGGATTTTGAATACATCACTGAACTTCCGGACACATCATTGAACTTCCGAATATATCATTGGACTTTCAAAAAAAAAATCAGTATTAGAGAAGGGATAGGACATTCAAATACATAGTGGAGGAAGATGTATACGAGAGGGAAAGATTATATCAGAGAGGGGATAGAATCCGGATACATAGGAGAGGGTCGGGATATATCAACAACAGGAGAATTCTGGAAAAAAATAATAATAATCTTTTTTTAGAGATTATGATAAAATAAATGTATATCTGAATAATTTTTTTTCAAATTCTTGAAATTCAATTATATTTTAAAGATAATCAAAATTTATGATTAAACCCTGACTTAGATAAATATGATTGATCAAATATTATCCTTTCACCACATAACAAAAAGAACACAAATAACCCTCAAAAAGTGTAAATAAAGGTCAACAAAAATGATTAATGGAGTGGGGTGCACCCTCCCATGTTCTATGAATGAGAATGGATCACACTAGGACCCAAGGACTTGTAAAATTAATATGGAACACACAAATGGCATTTTCTTTGAGTAGATTTTTTTAATTTTATTTTATAATAAGCACGTGAACATACAAAGCTATTGATCAATTCAAAATTTATAATTAGGTCATCAAGGGGTGCTGCTATACCATTAATATAGATGCAAATTTAATATAAATGTATATTATTCTTTCCGCTCTAATTTAAGTGACATCTTTTATATAATAACTGTTAGGTTGTGGAGCCTGATTAATATTTGATGTACTGTTATATATTAATGTTTACACGATTTAACCTCCGCGGTGAGGTTGCCAGAGGGTTATGGAGGGCGGGAGCCCCCCATCCGGGGGAGGGGGGGGTTCAATGCAGCGCCACGACCTAAATTTAGGTTGTACTATTTATTCTCTGTAACTAAAAATACTCTGATTTATTAATATATATATATATACCCCACCACCGTGAAAGTTTACTCACGAGGTGTTACCACAAAATATTGGTTCTCTCTTTATCTCTCTAGATCTCTCATCTCTTTCTCTTGAAAGTTCTTGTGTTTTTCATTCATTAAGTGTGTGTGCGTGAATTCGATCCCAACAGTAACCTCTTTTTAATGTGTTATCGTATGATTTGAAGCTTCATGTAATTGTATGGTGTGTTTTTGGATGTCTTGGTATCCACTCTAGATCCTAAGGGCTAAGGACTTGGCTAAGCAAAAAGTCTTAGGTATGTAGGTTCAAAGCTAGATCGATCACGGTAAGAGCCAGTACATAGTAAGTAATTTTATCAAGGGAATTCAAATTTTGAATAGATTTTTAAAAAAAAAAGAATAATGATTTATAGAGATTTTATTTCTAATAATATTGTGATATAATTTGGGTAAATTGATCTCTATTTATAGAGAAAGGAAACGTATTAGAATTAAAAAAAATCTTATTCCACAAAAGAAAAAAGATATTAAAATATAAGAAAATCTTATTCCACAAAGAAAAGATATTAAAATTTTTAAGATTTTTTTTCAATTAAAATCTTATTTCATAAGGAAAATGTATTGAATTTTAAGAAAATCTTATTCCACAAAGGAAAAAGATATTAAAATATAAGGAAATCTTATTTCACAAGACATATGTATTAAAATTTAAGAAAATAATTTAATTTTAATTGAAAAAAAACATATTAAAATTTAACGAAATAATTCAATTTTAACTGAAAAAGAATTTGAACACTTATGTTAAACTTACTCGAGTTTATTTATTTACAAACTTCAAGAAGGCAAAATAATTATGAAAAAATGAAACGCTCATGCGGGAATCAAACTAGGGCAAAATGTGGGTTCGCGACAACCATCTCCACTACGGGTTACTTTTTTAAAAAAAAAAAAAAATATATATATATATATATATATATATATAAACTTTACGTGTATATATCACATAATTTTTCGACAAAGACACCATGGACAAGGTGGCTCTGCCATGGCAAGAGCACTCATCCATAAATAAAAATGTACGTAACCATTTCCAACGTTTATTGAAAAAAGAAATCTCAAAGATTTGAAACCTAAAGCAGTTAGGCGTTAGCAGTGACTAGTAAAATAAGTTCTTCGGCTAAAGTTGGATTAAAAGTACGAAATCTATTTGTACCATCACCATATTCAAATAAAGTATTTTCCATGATAGCATTATTAATGATGCATAGAATAGGAGGGGTTAGGCTTGGGACTTCCATGTTAAAGGTCTCAAGTTCGAAATCCCTTGCCAGCGAAAGTAAGGAGTTTGCCTTCTCGGTCGAGCTCGTCACATCGGGCTTACCTAGTGCGGGTTACCTCTCCTATATGGTTTGCGATCTATTGCATAGGAGTAGAAGTTTTACCCTGTGCGCACCAGAAGGACAACGACTACAAATTTCTCGTCATAAAAAAAATGATGCATAGCAAAATAATGCCCAATACACTGTCAGAAGATCAAAATCCAATTATGAAGTCCTTAAATAAAAGGATAAATCGAAATATAGCTGCTACATCAAAACTAGATGCAAAGAACCAAGCACACTCATGTTACATTCTCAATAATATTTCACTAATCATAAATTCTGAATTCCTCCAAGATTATAGGCACTTTTAGACAATGGACATGAACACACCAAAATTAATTAGAAGTGAAAAAGATGGACCATATTACTTTAATTTCTTCCCAAAAACAATAATGTGAACTAAATGAACAAGTCATAAACTAAGACATGGACATAAATTTTAAGAACACAACAATGTAACAAATGGGAATTCTAAGTCATATGTACGTAAATTCGGTAATTTTAGTTCAAATTCTATTTTTGTGTTAAAGAACAATTATGAAATAAGTACATTAAGCAAAAGTAGTTAGTAGTGACCATAGAATAAGTTCTTTCGGCTTAAATTGGGTTAAAAGCACGAAATATATTTGCTTCAGAACCATCTTCTAGTATAGTATTTTCTACGATAGCACCATAGCAAATCAAAGCTCGGTACGTACACTAATAACTCCCGACATATAAAAGGGGTTTAAAGTCCAATTATGAAACTCTTGATGAAAAAAAAATAGAAATAAATCAAAATATAATTACTTCATCAAAACTAGATACAAAGAACCAAGCAGAATCATGTTACATTCTCAATAATAATTCACACATTAGGAACCCTAAATTCCTCCTAGATTGTAGGCACTTTTAGACAATTTTGACATAAAACAACTAGACCACAGCTAATGTGAAAAACACCAAATTAATTAGAAGGGAGAAAGATGGACCATTACGTACTTTGTTTCCAAAACAATAATGTCAAGAGTACAACAATGCAACCAATGGAAATTCAAAGTCATATGCATACGAATTCAGTAGTTTTTGCTCAAACTCTATTCCAGATTGTTTGATAGAGCGCATTAAATAGAGTGTACTAACCAACATTGATTGTGGTGCACTGATGGGAGTGTTTCATTCTTAATCAGAGATTTCGAGTTTGAGCCCTGGGTATGAAGAAAATCATGTTGAGAGCGTCAACCTTGAATGAGCCCTGCAGAATATGGTCCGAATTTAGTATTGGAGCTCCAAACATCATGTGAGAAACAAAAATAAAATAAAAATAGTGTGAGTCGTAATATTTGTATTAGTAATATTTGCATTGATTATACATAGATAATTTCTTATGCACGGTTAGATTTGGTGTATTAAAAATAACATGCATTACATAAAAATATTTACTTACAAAAATACACTTCATAATTATGGTGGGAAAAATGTAAAAAAATGAGGGGCAATAGGGTCTTTAAGCATGCTAATGCGTACGATAAACCCCTTGCATTACTAGTACCTAGAAATTTATAGTATTAGTAATACACAATAGATTGTATAACTAATACAAGCATTGATTATATAAAAGATGAACAACTGTACCAAATAAGGTATTACTAATACATAAAATTAGTATAAGTATTATTTTTGCTAAAACACTCTATCAAACAATACTTCATGTGTTAAGAATAGTCACGAAATAAGTACATATAATAGAATTTAAACAAAGTAAATCAAATAAATTATATAGAATCCTGATGTTGAACCCGTAGTTGGATAAGATCTTATACGACATTTGGTAGGTAGATTGAAATAAGTTGTTCATGTATAAAATCAATATAATGTTTGGTTCACAATTTAGGAATTTCAAATACGCATAACTAATACATATATAAGTTATGAGAAAATCTATTTATTAATTTGTTGAGAATATATAGCCAGTGGAACAAATAAAACTTATCTCTGCGCATAAATAATGCTTGCGTTAAATAATACATAGTTTTCACTCATAAGTCATAATTAATCCCTACATTACTTATACATGCATGCACAACTCTGATCAGCGACAAAACGACTCCTACTATTTAAATTTTGAATCCATCTCGATTTGATTTTGTCTAGACAAAAAAAACATGGTTTACCTTATCCACAACATAGGGATCAAAGATGAAAAGGACTATAGTGTTATGCAGGTCATGGGAGATTAATTTTGACAGTGATGTGGTGATAAAAAAAGGAGATGAATGTACTTATTTTTCCTTTTCTAAAATGAGTTTGTTCATGTACAAGAAAACATCACATGTTCTTTTTTATTTATTTGATAACATTTTATTATTTAGCATGTATTCATGTACTCTAATTAACCCTCAATGTTTAGATCCATCATGACCAACAAACCTCCCCAGCTTAGCTAGATTGAGCTTTTTGTACCTTTTAATTAAAAGGAGCATTCCAACATTACAACATGCAACTAATGCTACAATAAAAAAAATTGATAGTAGCACGGTGCATGAAGCATCTCGTATCGTATCCAATAATGTATAATGTAAGCCAAAGGCTGAGCTAGTGTATGTATAGCTTACAGTTTGACCAATCGAGATTAGTAATTTTAATTTAAATCTTATATTTATCAATTTGAACATATAGAGAATGCCTCATGCAAGTTAAAAGTCGAACTAGGATTTAGCATTGAACACATTTTACTCTAGAATAATGGATTCAAATTTGATACTTGTCAGATATATATATTCAAAACTTATGCATATAACAGGATCACACTCACCCTGAACTCACAGACTCTAGATCCTAAATTTTACCTCTATCGAGAACTCATTATTCGACAGAGATTTTCTTCAACAAGGACAAACCATGCTGCAACTACTGCTGCAAAAATAACTTTTAGTAGCAATAAATATACACACGTTAACAAAGAGTGCTAAAATTTACCAATATTAATTAATCGTCATTAGATTCAATATCGCTGTTGGTTTTAGAAACATTTACAAAGAGTGGTGACTGTCACTAAAGATACATATTTAGCAACAATTAAGCTATTGCCGGTAAGATCATTTTTGGTGTAGTGAAGTGATCACACAAAATAGCTAGCTAGTCATTGTCCTTGCTCCTTAGCTAGGAGCAGAACATTATGAACTAAAATCACAAGAGATAAAAGAAGAAACGAGGATTCATATAGCCAACTCCAACTTGTTTAGGAGTGAGGTCGTTGCACAGAAACAAAAGACGATGCACGAAGACGGTGCAGCACAACTTAACATTAAATTGAAGAACAAAGTTCATCTGGATAGTTGAATTACTTCACTCCACCTAATGAGCAAATACAACAATACAACTATAGGTGCATATTCCTCTCAAAGATGCATTCATTGAATAGAAAAATCTCAGAGAATTTAAATATTAGAAGCACTAAGTGCCATAACCTTGCATTGTTCATTCATGGCTAAGAGTTGTGCTTCTTTCTTGTCAAGAAGAGTTGTCAACTTCACATTTTCTTCTATAAGCTTTTGGACTTGAACTTCTTTCTGCATTTTCTCACTCTCCAATTGAGTTGTCTTTGCAGCTAACCTGATTCACATAAAATAAACTGAGTACCAAAAAAATCGCAGATACAGGACTTTACCGTCTGTTTTAATTACTATACTACACTCTTTCATGTAAACGACATATAAGACAAACTTCTACAATTATAGTTCTTGCAATAACCACAACTCCATCTGTATAAAGAATATTTTCTAAAGGGTCGCTTGGTTATCGGGATTACTATACTAATCCCGGTTGCATTTGTCCACCGTTTGGTTATTGGTATTAGCTAACACTTATATAAATTTTATACAAGAATCTTGGTGTTATCTATCTCATAAAGGAAGTGGAATCATAATCATGGGATAACCTTGTTTTGTACCAAACGACCCCTCGGACTGATCATCTTGCTGCAACAAAGCAAGCTACGGAATGAATCTACTGGAAATTTAGGGCGATTCATAATAGAAGGAAGTATCTCGAATATCTATGTCCCAACTCCCAAGACATTTATATTCTGGAGAAGAGATTCCAAGTATAAGCCACTAGATGTGCTCAGACATCTGTTATGGTGCATCTATTAGTATGAGATTTATAACACTATTATCATGATTAGCAAACCCGAATTTAAGAGAAGCCCACCGTAGACAGTTGTAAGAGCAGGTAGCCTGATTTTAGAACACTGCTGAATTTTATATTTCACCGTTTGAGTTTATATCTGGCTTAAATAAGTCTTCTCCTGGTCTGTAAGGGAGAAAGGGAACTCTTTGCCCAGTAAACCAAGTACATCCAGATTAAAGTAGTGAATAAACCAGATCATCTGACAAATTATAAGTGTCAAGATTGGTGTTGGACATTTTCGAAGCAGTTACTTTACTGAAGGACTTCCACCAAGTCTGTCTTGGAAGGTGGAGACCTGGGATTTCAACGAGACAACCTTCCTCACCTGTTAGTGCAGGACGACTTTCTTCAGGGTACGTTTACTGAGGAAGAAGTTTATAATGTTATTAGTAGTTGGCAGGAGATGAAACTCCTGGAACGATTGATTTTTTAAGGCATTCTATCAAAAATGTTGGTTAATTATCATGGAAGACATAATGGTGGCTTTATTTCACTTTTATCATACTGAGAAGTTAGAGAAGAACTTCTTTAGTGCTTCTTTTATTGCTCTTATTCCTAAGAAAGCAAAAACAGAAGATTGGTGGGACTTTGGACCAATTAGTTTAATCAGGAGCTTCGACAAGATTATAGCCACACACCTTACTGAAAGATTGAAGAGAGTCATTGGCAAAGCTTGTTGGTTATACTCAAATGACTTGCAAAGCTTGTTGGTTATACTCAAATGACTTCCATCAAAGAAGGCAAATCATGGATGTCGGGTTAATTACCAAGGAAATCTCAGACACCAGACAGAAACAAGGGAAGCCTGGAGTCATCTGCAAGTTAGACTAAAGAAATATGATCATGTTAACTGGGAGTTCCTATTTAATCTTTTAAAGGCTTTGGGATTTGGTAATAAGCGGATAAAATGGATCGAAGTGAGTATTCCAACTGTGGGATTTTCTCTGATTATCAATGGAAGCCCAGAAGGCCCTTTTTTTTTTTGAAACGGGTAACATTGTATATTACTACAACCAGTACATAGGCAACACTGAGCCATATTTACAATAAGATCATCAAATCCAGCTATCTGAACCTAAATTGAGTCTAGTACATCAATTAGGGGGATAGTGTCATTTGAGTATGCCCCTTTCTTTTTATCCTGTCATGGAGTGTTTCAGTAGTATGCTAAAGGTGGAAGAACAAACAAGGTGGGTTCAGGGCTTCAGATATTAGGTGCCAAACAGACAATTTTATCACCCACATCATGCATACCGATGATACCTCAGTTCTATGTGAGGCAGAAGGGGCTCAGTTCCTGAGGCTGATGAAGGAGTGTCAGGTCTTCACGTTAAGAGTCACTTGGTTCCAGTAAATGTAGTATAGAATTTACAGAGTTGGCCGCAATACTTTAGCGTAATAGTGGGAGCTTGCCAACAGTATATATGGAACTTCCTTTAGGTGTCAAATTACAAAGCTTCAGTGATGTTAACCATTTCAAAAAAATATTCACAGCTTCAACAATATGGAAAAGACCATACTTATCTTTGGGAGGCAGGTTGGCTTAATATTATTTTGGACTCATTTCCTACACATACAATGTCTCTTTCTCCAATGCCTGCCAAGGTGGAAAATAGACAAGATACTCTAAGAAGTGAGTTTCTCTGGAGGAGAAAAAGAATTTCACCTATTTGATTGGAGGATAGTCAAGTTGAACAAGAAGCAAGGGGAATGGGGGTGAGAAATCATAGATACCAGAATAGGGGCTTACTCTTCAAGTGGTTATGGAGATTCAATCAAAATGAAGGAGCATTATGGGAAGTGGTGGTTACCAAAAAGTACGGAAGAGAGCATAACCGGAGTACCAAAATTACTACCTCAGCACAGTGTTTGGAAGCATATAAGAAGTTTTTGGGATGACCTTGTTAGAAACACGGATTATGGTAGGTAATGGTGGCAACACTCTTTTTTGGCATGACGCATAACACTCCCCTCTAAAGGAATTATTTCCAGATCTTCATAATTAAGTGAGGCATACCCATCATACTATCATACAATGTAGATCTAGTACTGGTGGGAGTTAAGTTTCAGGAGAAATTCCAATGACTGTGGAAGTGGATAGGTTATCTTCTTCTTCTTCTTTTATGAAGTGGATTAGAAGTATGTTGTATTAGAGGTGAGGTTAGCGCTTACGGCGCCTTTTGAACGCCAGTAGGAAATGGTAGTTGACTGGCTAGTATGGGTTCCACTAAGTAAAGGTACCTTCTCCGTCAGCAGCTACTTCCTATTGACCTCCAATACAAGGTGACATGTTTTTGTTAGACTCTCACATTCAAAGCACTTCTTACACAACAGCCTCATAGGGAAGGGCCATACCTATTTATAGTAGATGTATACAGTATGAAAAAGAATAGCGATGCTAATCATGTATTTCTGCATTGTAGCATCACAACTCAAACGTGGAATCTGTTTTTTAACATTTATCAAGTTAAGCTGGGTGATGCCTAGGACTATCAAACAAATGCTGCATTGTTTGAATGGTAAGGGTATTGGGAAGAAAATCTAGGAGACCATTCCTTCATGCATATGGTGGGTGATTTGGAAAGAAAGAAATCGACTATGTTTTGAAAGCAAATATGAAAATATACATAAATTGAAATATAAATGTGTATCTTTTTTGGTTTTAGACTTTTAGGTGTAGACTAGAAGATCAGCAGTCAGCACACAGCAGATAAAATGTTGAGACTTTCTGAACTTCCTAGAGTGATGTAAAGGAACTTATTCCGCACAAACTTTGTGCTTCACTGTTTCTGTTTATAAAATCTTATCAACAACAACAACATACCTGATGTAATCCCACAAGTAAGGCTTATAAAATCTTACCATTCTTAAAAGAATTGTAAAAGATGATTCATCACTACTTTCATAGTTTCATTAGTTCTGTGCTTTTACAAATGGATCAAAGAAGAGATTTTACAAACCTGCACCACCCCTTCTTGTTCCAAGTTTTGTACCCTAGGACATGTCATAACGCTAGTCTTTATTCAACCTTAAAACCTTTGCACTAAAAAAATGATGATTCCTCATTCTTAATTCAAGTGATCCATTTCATTTTATATCGTTTTTGTACATAAAAACATTGCAAATTAATTATAACCCACTACACCAGATAACATTCTGGTGTCGTGGAGAATATAGCTGGAAAAAATGGTTATACATAAACTCAAAGTCTCAAATGAATTAAGAAATTGATTAGAAAACATGTGTATAATGTCGGGTGCATAACTAGATTCTAACCCTATTGACTCAGAAAGGTGTGCTATAAGATATATATATACTCTTGGTAAACTGCATTGCAAGTATTAAGACATATCATCAAGCAACATATTATGCAGTAGTCTCTTCTGACATCACAGGCACACCGACCATTATTACTCAGAGAACATAAATAAACAGCTATATCATCATTATATAAAAACAGAAATTCTGTTCACCAGCGAAAGAGATACACTGACCGTTCAAAAAGCTTTTCAATTGTCTGGAATTGTTTTTCTGATGACAGAAGAGTTTCTCTGACACTAATGAGACCACTGACATAGGATTTCAGAGATTCGAAGTCTCTCTTAACACAACAAAGCTCCTGCTCATTTTCTGCAGCTCGCTGTCTCTGTCTAGAAGTTTCTTCGACCAAATCTTCAACTCTCTGGCGCATCTCATTCAAGATACAATTTGTACCAAAAGCAAACCTTTCCATCTCTTCTAACTTAGTAGACATGTTTTCAATCTGAAGTGCTCTTCTTTGAATCTCTTCCTGACCTATTGTTACCTTCTCCTTTTCTAAAGCAGTTTCAGATTCAGCCATTATAACCCTCTTGACAAGATTTTCCATAACATATGTAACCAATTGTGCACTTCTGAGTAATTCGCTCCTATAAGATCCATCTTGTTCATCAAAAGAATCTTGTGTACTTGTAAGTCTAATCAATGCTGCATCATCAGCATCATCAAAAGACGAGAGATCTATGTCCCTTGACCAACTGGACAATGGTACACCATTTTTATCTATAAGCCCTACTCCATATAGTTCTTTTATACCGCATGACGTAGAGGCCAAATCAGGAACAGACATGACTCTGGCTTTAGTTTTCAAATACATCATTAATGTTGCAGCAGTTCTGACTCTGCTCCAAAGAACATTTAACTCTTTCTTCGTATCTTCTTCTGACCCCTGAATACAAGTTTTTACGTCTAATAGTTTTGCTTGCAAAGCATCAACTTGGGACTGGCTTTCCTCCATCTCTTGCTTCCAACTAACATGTGTTTGGCTCAGTTGGTACTTCAAATCTGAAAGATCAATATCTTCCTCAACTGCCATTACCTGTGTTGGTAAATTCAAATTAGGAACTAAGTTCATTAATAAAGATCTACAATACTAGTTAGTATCAGCAAGTACAGCACAGTTGAACGAAAGAATCTCACTAAGACCATATCAGAAGACTAAGGTGTTGATTAAAAGAAATAACGAATAAGACAGTAATTTTGACTAAACCTGTACTATCTTTGTCACCTGCTACATTCCTTCCTTTCCATTTCCTTCTAACCAAACAACTCGTAACTTCAATCACCACAACACAGTTCTTGATATTCAGATAATGCATCATAAATGCATGAACAAGTTCATTGCAGCGCAATGCACTCCCAACTTAAGTCATCAAAATAGAAAACACAATCTATAACAGACATACAATGCATAAATGTTAACAGACATACAATGCATGTATTTTGCTGAAGATGAGAAGAAAAAAGTTACAAATTCTCCCTAGAGAAAACAGAAAATTTGCACATAGGAACTAGGTAAGAAAAAAAGAAGGGAAACTACACCAACAAGATAATGCCTCTTATACGCAACTTCTATCAGTGTTTCTTTGACATCAAATTTCAGAAATTCATACTGTGAATCAAAGCAACAACATACCCAGTGTAATTTACAAGTGGGTCTGAGGAGTGTAGGATGTATGCAGACCTGAATCATGCCTTTGAATCTATAAGACATATTTATACTACAGTTCCAGAGAAACTCTTAGCAAAAGACACTACGAGAGCACACCAATTCATTGCCAAATCAACCAGTTGCATAACCAAGTGAAGAAACTAAAAATATCTTCCTTTCTTTTAGATAAAATCAAAAGAATTCATATACACTACATCAAGAAGTAAAGAAGGTTTCTTTTTGCAGTGAGTTCAGACAATACTAAAGAGAGCACTTTGAGCCCACCCCAACTTCAAATTTGGCTTCTTTAATGAATCGAATAGAACTCCAAGGCAGAAACTTTATAGTTTACGAAATGTTTCATTAAGCAGTGAGTTCAGACAATACTAAATGCACCATTTCGAGCCCACCACAACTTCCAATTTGGCTTCTTTGACAAATCCAGTAGAACTCCAAGACAATAGTTTACGAAATGTTTCATGTGGCAGTGAGTTCAGACAATGCTAAAGACACCAGTTCTAGTCCACCCAAACTTTCAATTTGGGTTCTTTAACAAATCCTATAGAAAAGAATCTTTATAGTTTATGTTTCATTTAGCAATGAATTCAGACAGTGCTAAAGTCACCAAATCTAGTCCTTCCAAACTTTCAATTTCTCTTCTTTTTTCTACTTCAATTTGGCTTCTTTAATGAATCCAATAGAACTCCACGACAGGAACTTTATAGTTTACAAAATGTTTCATTTAGCAATGAATTCAGACAATACTAAACACACCAATTCTAGTCCGCCCAAACTTTCAATTTCTCTTCTTTAATAATTCAATAGAACTCCAAAACAGAAACTTTATACTTCACAAAATGTTTTATTTAGCAGTGAGGTCAGACAATATTAAAGATAACATTTTTAGTCCACCCCAACTTCAATTTGGTTTCTTTAATGAATCCAATAGAGCTCCAAGACAGAAACTTTATAGTTTACGAAATGTTTCATTTGGCAGTGAGTTCAGACAATAATAGAGACACCATTTCTAGTCCACCTAAACTTTCAATTTGGCTTCTTTAACAAATCCTATAGAACTCCAAGATTATAGTTTACGAAATGTTTCATTTAGCAGTGAGTTTAGACAATACCAAAGACACCATTTTGAGGCCACCCCAACTTTCAATGTGGCTTCCTTAACAAACCCAATAGAACTCCAAGACAGAAACTTAATAGTTCAAGAAATGTTTCATTTAGCAGTGAGTTCAGACAATACTAAACACAACATTTTCCAGTCCACCCAAACTCTCAATGTGGCTTCTTTAACAAAAAAAAAATCCAATAGAACTCCAAGACAGAAACTTTATAGTTTACGAAATGTTTCATTTAGCAATGAGTTCAGACAATACTAAAGACGCCCATTTCTAATCCATCCATTTCTAATCCATCCAAGCTTTCAACTTGGCTTCTTTAACTAAATAATCCAACACAACACCAAGATAGAATCTTTATAGTTTATCCCTCCCTCAAATATCTAAACCACCAAGCAAAAAGAAAAAACCCAACTTTTTCCCAAAAGAGCAAACATAATTTCATCATAAAAATCATACCAAGATCATAAACAAAGAACAAAACTGATATTAAACCATTCCTACTGTCACCCAGCAAACTCACAACAGCAGTAGTACCACAACAAACAAACAAAAATCCCACAAAAATTGGATTCAGCTACATAAATCTTCTAAATCCCCCCCCCCCCCCCCTCCCCCAATTCATTCTCTAATACTCAATAACTTTTGGGGGTTTTCTGTTCTTTTGAAAACGATTATCATTCCCAAATACCCTTTTCATTTTCCCCCCTCTAATACTGAATAATAAGAAAAATTGAACAAAATAGACACAAGATCAAGAAAAAAAACTAGCAGGTAAAATTAAAGAAAAAATACATATATTTTACAAGAAAAAATTCCAAAAAAAGCATAGAATAAGAGTCACCTTGTAAAATTTAATGAAAAAAAATTGAAAATTGGGAGCTTCAGATGGGCAATGGATGAAGAAGAGAAATTAGGACAGGGTAAAAAATGACTATGATGACAACACTGCTCTCCAACACGCGTTGTCTGAAGGATGGCTACCAAATGAATTTGCTGTTTTTTTTTTTCTTTTTAATTATAAATAGGAAAGTAATTTTTCATCGACAAGGTGAAAGTTTAACGTAGTTAATTGCGTTATCACCTTATTGGGTTAGTTGTTATTTATTTATATAAAAAAAATTGTATTATTAAATTTATGTTAGATAACATAGAAAAAATTTATTTTATGTAATGATCGATTTTGATTATAAAGTTATTTTAATATTTTATTTTATTAATTATTTTATCCTTTTTAATAGCTTTATTGTGTAGTCAATTTTTTTTGTTTGTCTTTTAAATTATTGATGTATGGCGTTATGTAATGATAGAAAATGGTATAATTTGTTCAAATATTGTTATTTATTCTATGATATACTATAATATTATACAATATGATACGTTATGAAATAATACGTAATAATTAATGGACGATTCATAAGATTCATTAAGGAGGTTTAGAAATAAAAAACAGTGTTTTGAGATTTGAACTTAGAAGGTGAATTTAGAACTCCTAAACCAATAATTTAACATTTGCCAAGTGGGGTTAGAGTGAACACTTTCAATTTCCTCTAATTCCGCCCCTAATAACAACCATACAAACAAATACTCTCTCCGTTTTAAAAGTGATGACCTAGCTTAATTTGAAATGGAACTTAAAAAAAGAAAGAAAAATTTTTAATGTTATGGTTCTAAATTAAAGTTATGTCAAATGTACCAAAATATCCTTTAATCTTGTGGTGTTAAACATGTTTCGTGGAAAGTTAAAGTTAAAGTGTTTTCCAAAAAAGGAAAGAGGTCATTCTTTTTTAAGCAAATTAAAAAGGAAATAGGAACATTCTTTTTAAAACGGAGAAATTACTATAAGTTTTCTCTATACAATTTTTTTTTGATAAAATGCTTTTTAAAGTTAGAAAAGAACGACCACCATACTTATAAAATCTAAAGAAAAAAACAAATTTTATATCAAAATGGAAATCAAAGAATAGTACTAATAACTATTTTTTTTAGTATTTAATTCATATTTCATCGAAATTAAAATTACAATTTAACATTATACAAAATATCAAAAGTTAAATTAAATTTTTTCCCTTATCAATAAATTTTTGCTTTGTGTTTCATTATTATTTTAAGAAAATGATACCATATGGTTGACAAAGGGCTCTTTTTTTCCTGTAAGAAAAAAGAAAAGGGAAGAAATATAAAAATATATTCATTTTTATATTTTTTAGTCTTTTATTCGGTGTTTAGTAACAGTATTAGAGTTTGATTATAAATTTGAATTCGCACCGAGAAGTCCCATATTAGGGATAAAGCGCTCCCTAAAATAGGCGACTTCATACCCAAGGAGACGCGAACCTGAGACCTCTTGATTAAGAATGAAAGAGTATTTACCACTCCATGACAACCCTTATTGGTGAAATCTACTCATTTTCAACATAGCTTATTCCTTTTAATTCCTCTTCTGTAATCTAGTTAAAACCTATTTAAGTGAGCACTTTTATATTGGGTAAATCAGAAATTGAACTGTTATGGTCAAAAATCGATAAAAAAATATTCTTGTTATTTTAGCATATTTAAAAATCGAAATTCAATAAATCGAACTGAATAATGCACATCCCTAATTATTGTGACACATTTTAAAGACTTGAGGACATCAGTTCAAAACGGACAATATTACTCGCGGTTGAGGTCCCAACCAAGGGGTATATGCGACGCTTGGATGAGTCTTACATCTACAAAATACATGCGGGGAGATCGTATTGAAGTGTATAAAAAAAAGAAAGTAAACCTTATATATATCTCACTTTACCTCCTTATTATTTGAGTTTGAGAAACGTTTTAAAGTGAATAAATATCTCAAAAAGATCATTTAATTATGAAAAATTATATACAATAATCATTAAAGTTTATTTTGTATCAATAAAATCACTGAACTTAAAGTCATATGTTGTAAAATTACTAGATCAAATTTATTTTAATAAAATCACAATTTACATTTTTAGCATTTGAGTTTGAGAAACAGTGTCCTTCATATCTGAATTTAATTAACAATGCAAACAAAGAAGTCCAACTTACTGTGAATTCGTTTGGTCATTAATATAATTTTTTCATAATTCTACTAGGGAAAAGATAGAAGTATCTTCCTAGACTATGATCCAAATTTTAGAGCTACATTTTGATCAAACTAAGGTCTTATTATTTCTCGAACTCAATTTTTTTTGTAATTTTATACACCTTTTTGACTTACGTGACATTGAAATATCTCCTATGCGTCTCAACTGTGTGGAGTCACGGGGTGTGCCACATAAGTCAAAAGGTGTACAAAATTATATATAAAATTAGTTCAGGGGGTAATAGAATCTTAGTTTAGCTAAGGTGTGTTTGTGATTTCGATCATAGTCTAGAGGGGTAGGGAGAGGTTATTTTCAAGCCTCATAGCCTTGAGATTAGAAAATAATGTTGATACATTTCTTGTACTATTATTTAACTTGAGGATCATATTTTACGTTTAAAAATGTATGAAATAAATTAAATTCATTTAGAGTCGTTGATTTTAAATAGAAAGGAAGTATCGTCTCATTCAAAATGTGAAGGGGCATTGATTTTTAAAGGGAAAAAGTGGAAGTATTTGTACACCTTTTTAGCTTATGTAGCATCAAAACATCTCCTACACACATCAACGGCGTGGAGTCACAGAGTGTACCAAATAAGTCAAAAGGTGTACAATATTATATATAAAAGGGAAACTTTCACATATAGCCACTTAAAAATAGTCTATTACTCTCCATAGCTATAGTTTCACAATTACATTTTGTTGCTACATGTTATATGGCGGAGAGAGGAGATCGAGACTGGGAGAGAGAGAGGATAGAGGCGAGTGAGACTGTAAGAGAGAGGAGACAGGCAAGCGAAATTGAGAAAGAGAGGAGAGAGGCAAGCGGATTGGGAAAGAGAGGAGAGAGGCAAGCGAGATTGAGAAAGCGAAGAGAGAGGCAAGCGAGAGAGGATAAAGAGTGGGAGAGAGGTGAATTGTATATGTATATAATTGTATATGATACATATGCATTTGTATATAGGACAAGCGAGATTGAGAGAGGAATGAGAGAGGCGAGCGAGATTGGGAGAGGGAGGAGAGAGGTGAGCGAGAGAGGGCAGAGAGTGTGAGAGAGGTGAATTGTATATGTATATAGGTTAAATAATTATATGTTGTACATATACAAATGTGACTAATTATACAAACTCGAAATCAGTCCACGTAATTAATGTATAATGTTAGTCGCGAATGGTAATTATAGCAAAACTATAGCTATGATGAGTAATTAAATAGTATAAGTTTGCTTTGTTGCGTAATTTTTCCTATATAAAATGAGTTCACAAGTAATAGAACCTTAGTTTAGTTAAGTTGTGTCTTTGAAATTTCGATCTGGTCTAAGGGTAGTTGTGCCTTCTCCCATTTTTAAATGCAAAATGTTAATGGTAAAGCGAGTTTTTTCATGAAAAAATTGTATATAATAGCAAACTATTAATTCAAATTAAATGCTATAAATATACTTTGATTTAATTGTACCCTATAGCAAACTATAACTATTTTCGCCACTTTTCTTGGTGGAATCTCACTCGCCACTCTCGTTTGGTGGCAGTCTTGCTCGCCTCTCTCGCTTTTTATACAAACACAAATGTATAAAAATGTGTTTGTGTTTCTATAAAGCGAGAGGAAATTTGTATAAGTACATATATTTTTGTTCCCCTGGCTCGCCTCTCCCAGATCTCGCTCGCCACTCTCCCTAATCTCTCTCGTCACCCTCTTCTCTCGCTTATACAAAAAAAGAAATAAAATATATAAATTTTGTTTCTATTTTGTAAAAGTGAGAGAAAATTGTATATGCACATGCAAATACATATATTTTCGTCCTATACACTTATAATTATACAATAAAAATACTCTCATGACCAGCTTCTTTTGCCTTTCTCTCTTTCTCATTTTATACAAATTCAAATTGTATATAATTTCTCTCTTTCTCGTTTTATACAATTCCATTCAATTGTATATTCTCTGCCCAAGTCTCTTTTGTCTTTCTCTCTTTCTCATTTTATACAAATTCAAATTGTATGTAATCATCATGTCTTATAATTATACAATACAAATATTTTCATGCCCAAATTTTTTTGACTTTCTCTCTTTCTCGTTTTATATAAATTCAAATTGTATATAATTGCTCTCTTTCTCGTTTTATACAATTCGCTTCAATTGTAAATGTATAGCGAATTATACATATATATGTTTGCCATGGAGCACAATTATGCAAATTTTTCTATAACATACAAATATGAATTTTGTATTGCTATATGTGAAACTTGTCCTTTTTTCATAACAAATTTAGTTGAGTGATTTTTTAAGGAATTTTTTTTTATGTTGAATGACTTTATTGATATAAAATTAAGTTTAATGATTTGGCTATATAATTTCTTATAATTAAGTGATCTTTGAAATATTTATACTTCTGAAGTTGTATAGGACTAGGCCCAAAACGAATAATATCGTTAATAGCTTGGACTATCACAATATTTCAAGGGCAAATGACACAAATCACATACTTTTAAGGCAAAATTACCATTTGTCCCTTATAAGTTTATAAGTACAGAAATCCCTCAAACTGATACAATAATAAAAGCGTTGATATATTAATTTGATGCGCGAGATACATTAATCGTTAAGCAAGATACATTATTTTATACATGATACACTAATCTGATGTACATTTTATACATGATACACTAATCTGATACACGAGATACATTAATCTGATGCGCGAGATACATTAATGTGATGTGATGATACATTATTCTGATGCTCGAATATGATGAATTTTGAGAATCTATAAAACTAATTAAGAGAACTTAAATGTGAGATTTCTGTAATTTTTTCATATTCCAATGGTACATCAGTGGGTGTGGCATTGGTTAATGCCACAAGGCCATAGTCAATGCGACAGAGTGAAATCAAATGTATTTATTGTAAAAGGTTGCATTGAAATGTAAGTTTTTAATTGATAATTCATTTCCAAAAAATAATAGTCACAAAAATTTAGAAGAAAAATCTCTAATTTCAACAAGGACGTTAAAGTATTCATAAAATGGTCATATTTGTCCATATACTTTATATTTGTCCTTCGTCATATTTTATTGATATATTTATCTTTGGACGACTAAATTGCATGTCCTCATTTTTGTTATCATATGTGGTACCTCTGTGACATGTCTAATTGGATATGTATAGTTATTTCACTTAATATTTTCTTTTAATTTTATATTATATCCAATCAAATATTACTTATGCCTACTAAGCAAGTTAAAGCTCAAATATTATATGACCATTTTTAGCACAAAATAGAGTATAAATTAAGCACTGTTTTAAGTACTATGGCAACACACACAAATAAAGTAGCAAATTAAGCCCAATTTCTCGTGGGTGAGCTACTATAAGTCTTTTTGTCAAAGTTTTGTGGTTTTCTCATAGAAAATTGACAATGAAAAATATATTGAAAATTGAATTTGGCAGGTTAGATAGATAGGTATAATTAATAGTTGATTGGACATAATATTAAATTTAAAATAAATATACATATCCACACGCGCCACATAGACCCACATAGAATAATAAAAGTGGGGACATGAGATTTAACAATCTAAGGTAAATAAGTATCTAAAATTTGGTAACAAGGGAAAATATATTTAAAAAGTATGACGAAGGGTAAATATGACTATTTTAAAAGAGTACAAGAGCAAATATGACTCTTTTCCTACAAAAAATATATAATTAAGTTAAAATTTAGATTTAGTTATTTTTAATATATGTTGAAAGTTTGATTTTCATTGTAGTTATTTTTTATAGCATTAACTATCAAGTTAAATTTTTAATTATATTAAATGTCATTCTAAATTGTATGAATATCAATCTAAGTGAAGGATCTATCTATATTTAAAATTTTATATATATATATATATATATATATATATATATTAATGAATAGTCATTATATTCAAAATGGCTAATAACAAATTTCAATATATATAAAAGAATAAGTGATAGAATATAATTTGAGAAAGTGAATATTTTGATTTAGTTACTATAAAATGAATTGAATGATTTTGGTACATAATTAATGAATAATCATTTATTCAAAATGGCTAATAACAAATTTCAATATATATAAAAGAATAAGTGATGGAATATAATTTGAGAAAGTGAATATTTTGATTTAGTTACTATAAATGAATTGAATGATTTTGGTACATAATTAATGAATAATTTTTTTAATTCAAAATGGCTAATAACAAATTTCAATATATATAAAAGAATAAGTGATAGAATATAATTTGAGAAAGTTAATATTTTGATTTAGTTACTATAAATGAATTGAATGATTTTGGTACATAATTAATGAATAATTTTTTAATTCAAAATGGCTAATAACAAATTTCAATATATATAAAAGAATAAGTGATAGAATATAATTTGAGAAAGTTAATATTTTGATTTAGTTACTATAAATGAATTGAATGATTTTGATACATAATTAATAAATAATCATTTTATTCAAAATGGCTAATAACAAATTTCAATATATATAAAAGAATAAGTGATAGATTTCTTTATAATTTGAGAAAGTGAATATTTTGATTTAGTTACTATAAATGAATTGAAAGATTTTGGTATATAATTAATGAATCATCATTATGTTCAAAATGGCTAATCACTAATTTATAAATTTCATTTAGTATATTAAATTATTTACCTATTTTAAATTAATATTTTCAGATTCATTTACTATAAAACTCAGATTTTTGAGTATCAATTATATATTAATTTACTACTATAATGTTCAATATGAAAGAAAAGATTACTTGCCATGACAATATTTGGCTTGAAATTTAATTATTATTGTGAAAAAAATTCCATTTATGTGTATAAATACTTGTGGTATTTCATTTATTTTTTTTAAGTCATAGTTCTTGAAAACATTTAACTAATATATTTTATTGTAGTCTAGCATGGAGCGTAAGAAAATATTAGGACGCAGAAAAATTCCATTTGAGAAAATAAAAAACAAAGCTGCTCGATCTTCCTCATTTTCTAAACGTCGTTCATCCTTATATAAAAATGACAGTAAACTCGTAAGAGAATTTGATGTCAATTTTGGAATCGTTCTTTCTTCTCCTTCTGGTAAATATTATTCATTTGTTCACCCGACTACTAATGTAGTCATTGACTGTTTTATAAATCCCACAACAGAATTAGGTCTAGGTGCACAATTCGTTGCTGCAGAGGCACGCAACAAGGTAATTCAAAACAACGATAGACTAAATAAATTAGATGCAAGAAAAAAAGCTGCTAAGAAAAAAATACGTTTTATGAATCAAATAAATGAGGCTAGAGTTAAATGTTGGTGGGAGTCTATGGATCAATTCAATGCGGAGGACATAACCAAGTTTGAAGGTATCATGGATACTGTCGAGGAACTCTTAAATGCCCAATTGAAGCAGCTAGAAGATGGAGCTTCGTCCTCCTTACATTCCCTTCCAAAGGACGCAAATGAATGATATTTATGCTTCATAAAAATCATCCTCGGATAATATCTTTTATCGAAGCTATATGCAATACTTTAAATTCATATTAGTATTTGTGCTTTATTTTTATTTTGTTATGTTGTTTCAATTATGGTGCACTACATGTACTTTGCGATGATTTTTAATAAAAATATCTTGCGTATTAGTATTTTTGTCCCCTACATGTTAGGCATTTTAATATTGTATTATGAGTTGCATTATAACAAATCAATTTCTTTATGTGTTATATAATATAATTTTAAAAAACTCATGACAAAATAATTATTTGAGAAAACAAAGGTGCAAATAATATATGCGAATAAAAATGACTCCAATACAAAATGTTTTTTTTTATAATGAAGGAATTTGATCACTCTATATAAAAGAAACGTTTATGTCTCCTAGTCTTATTTCAAATAGTTCGTAATCTGGATATTCTTAGACAAATTTGTAATCATCTTATTTTTTATTATGGTGATTTTCGAATCAACTTTAGTCTATTAAGATTTGGACAAATGAGAACAATCACTTAGGCTCTGTTTGGAAAGCCGTTTGGTAATTGAAATTGGTGTAATTACTAGGGTGATAATTATCAGCATAGTAATTACACTGGTCTATTTGGTTGCCACAATATAATTATAAATTTAAAATATAATTACACATGTCCTGCTTGGATGCCACATTATAATTATAAATTTAAAATATAATTACACATGTCCTGCTTGGATGCCACATTGTAACTACACATATTCTGTTTGGATGCACAATTGCAATCATAATATTATATTAAATTTTAAAAATATAAATTAATTATTTAAAATTTATATTAGACAAGTAAGAAACTATATAACCGGTATTAAAATAAATGTTTAAGATATATATTATTTTTTTTGAAAATATATTAATTAATAAACATATGTTCTAACAATATTATGAAAACAATAATTGATTTATGTTTTTTTTTAAATTAAAACATTTCAATTGAATTGATCATAAAAACTAAAAGTATGAAGTATCCACTAACATCTTGTAATGCATGTTTGACAAAAAGATTAATATATAAAAAAAAATATCATATATTATTAAATATTTGACAAAGAGATAATCTATCAAGTGTAATTAAAAAATAACTTGCAATGTGAATTTAATATTACTAAAACAAATGAAACTGAAAATATAAAATAAATTATAAATTCAAAGAAAAAAATTTAACATAATACTCTTATCGAAATTTCGACATAGCATACATAAATATGATTTGTTTATTTTTTTAAAAAACCCATAAGTCTATAACCTTACTTAGCAATAAATTCTATTTTAATTTAAAAATTAAAATACTAATAGAATTATGCTAATAAAAAAATAAGCATGGCATAAATAATAGATAATACGAAAAAAATTGCATAGAATCACATTAAGTAAGGTTGAGAACGAGAAGAAAATGAAATTAATTATATAAAATATAAAATAATCTTTTAGAATAATAAATTTTTTAAAAGAACTCAAAATAATAAAGTAAAAATTAAAACAAAAAATAAAAAATAGAAACAAAAACAATGTAATTAGATGGTAATTACACCATGTAATTACCAACAATTCACAGTATTTGGTTGTGAATTGGAGAGTGTGATTATCCTCTGCCAATTACACTAATTACCTGCTAACCAAGTAATTACGTATTCAACTAAACATTACAAACAATGTAATTACACTCAATTACACTAAATTCAATTACAGGGTGTCCTTCCAAACATCCCCTTAGTATTTTTTGGCTCCGCTGAAATTTGAATTCGAGACTTTAGAACTCTCAACCACTTCATTCAACATTATTCCACACCCTTGAGTACATAATATTACATGTTTATAAATGTACAATATTTATCGAAAGTAAATTAACGAGGGAATATAATTGCTATTACTAGAAGTCAATTTATAGCCTATTTGGATAAACAATTTTTTTTTTTAAAAAAAACTAACTTATTTTAAATTAGTTTAGCTTAAAAGTTCTTTGATAAATATTTTCTTTTGTGATAAATAATTTGTATTTTATAAAAAACACTTTTGCATATCAATTAATATTTGACCAAACTTTTTAAAAGTACTTTAAAATGTAATTTTGTCAAATAATGTGAAACTCTTCAATAATAGTAAATCAATTATTGAAGCAATTTACTTGTTAATGAACTTGAATTTTTCTAATTGATAACTACCGATATACTTATCCTGTTTTAATTTGTTTGAATGTCTTATTCTGATTTGATCTAACTTTATAAAAATAAAGAAAGACTTTTGAAACTTATGGTCTTAAACTAAATATATGTAGAATGTACTAAAATATTCTCCCATCTCGTAGTCTTAAATACATCACGTGAAAAGTTAGAACTAAAAAGTCTTCAATAAAGAAAAAAAGCTTTTATGTTTAAATAGTTTTATTTCAAATAGTTCGTAATCCGGATATTCTTAGACAAATATGTAATCATCTTATTTTTTGTTAATGGGATTTTCGAATTAACTTTAGTCTATCAAGATTAGGATAAATGAGAACAATCACTTAGGCTCTGTTTGGAAAGCCATTTGGTAATTGAAATTGGTGTAAGTACTAGGGTGGTAATTACCAGCATAGTGTCACGACCCAAAACGAGCTGCGAGTGGCTCCCACACTTATTCTCCTAGGTGAGCGAACCAACAAATCTAAACCCCAACATTTACCAGTAAATCAATTATGAGTAGTAAAAATACTGCGGAAGATCCAAAACTTATTAACGTAATCAATTAAATAAACTTCTAAAGTTTAATATTTATTAATCCCATCTGGATGTCATCACATCAAGAACATCTATCCTCAAATTTCTAAATCTAAGAGTATTTAAGAAGCTAAAATAAGTAACAAAAAAATGGTCCATGTCCGAACTTCAAAACATCAAGACGTGAGGGAGAGAATCCAGTCCGAGCTAGGATTAATAGCTCAGCCTGAAATCTGATGTGCTGGAGACTGACTAGAGTTGAGGGAGAGTCGAAGTCGATGGTGCACTTGCTGCACTCCACAAAACAACAAGAAGAAAATACAAGTAGGGGTCAGTACAAGGAACACGTACTGAGTAGGTATCATCGGCCAACTCAAAATAGAAAGCAATATGTACTGAATCCCAGTACCCAGATTTCAGAGTTGAAGTGTTTTGGAATGAAGACCCTCGACGGACTGTCGTGCCTATGACGCTTCGTCCTACCTGTCGTCGAGAGTAATGAGGAGAGCAGCAGAAGAAATTACACAAGTATGGGACGACGGAGTCCATCACGGTCCGTCATGACCATGATGGTCCGTTGCGTGATCCATCGACCCAGTCAGTTTTTATCAAAACTAGTTCTACATGCTCGAACCGACTAAACAAGTTGTTACAATAGATACCAATTTACCCATCGTTCGTCCTCGAACGATCACAGGAAGAAAAGCAAGGGCGAGAAAGAGTACCTGAATCTGTGAAAAGACGTGGATATCTTCCTTGCATATCAGCCTCATTCTCCCAATTGGACTCTTCAACTGGCCGATTCTTCCACTGAACCTTGATAGATGCAATCTCCTTTGATCTCAACTTGCAGACCTCTCCATCTAAAATAGCAACAGGCTCCTTCTCATAAGACAAATTCTTATCAAGAAGAACTGAATCCCAACGAATAATGTAGTTTCCATCCCCATGGTATTTTTTCAGCATAGACACATGAAATACCGGGTGCACTCCTGAGAGTCCTGGAGGCAATGCCAATTCATAAGCCACCTCCCCCACGTGCTTCAGAACTTCAAATGGACCAATATACCTCGGACTAAGCTTACTTCGCTTCCCAAACCGCATCACCCCTTTCATGGGTGAAACCTTCAGCAAGACTTGTTCACCCTCCATAAAATCCAAGTCCCTAACCTTTCGATATGCATATTCTTTCTGCCTGTTCTGAGCTGCTAGAAGCTTCTCCTGAATGAATTTTACTTTATCCAACGATTCCCTCAAAAGATCGGTACCCCATGGTCTCACCTCAAATGCATCAAACCAACCAATGGGAGACCTACATCTCCTCTCATACAGTGCCTCAAATGGGGCCATATCAATACTTGAGTGATAGCTATTATTGTATGAAAACTCTGCTAAGAGTAAGAAGTTATCCCAATGACCACCAAATTCTATCACACATGCACGAAGCATATCCTCCAACACCTGAATCGTTCGCTCAGACTGACCATCGGTCTGAGGGTGAAATGCATTACTAAGATCCAACCTAGTACCTAATTCAGCATGCAATGTTCTCCAAAACTTAGAAGTAAATTGCGTACCTCTATCTGATATGATGGAAAGTGGAACTCCATGCAATCAAACAATTTCTGAGATATATAGTTTGACTAACTTCTCTGCATTGTAAATCACCTTGACCGGAATGAAGTGAGCAGACTTAGTTAATCTGTCAACAATTACCCAAATAGAATCAAACTTACCCAATGTCTTTGGAAGACCAACCACAAAATCCATTACAATTCTTTCCCATTTCCATTCAGGAATGGGCATTTTCTGAAGTGTTCCTCTGGGCCTCTGGTGTTCATACTTTACCTGCTGACAATTCGGGCATTGGGCAACAAAATCAACAATGTCACACTTCATTCTACTCCACCGAAAATGTTGCTTTAGGTCACGATACATCTTGGTTGCACCAGGATGTATAGAATACCTTGAACTATGAGCCTCTGTAAGAATAGTGTGAATCAAATTATCAACACGGGGCACACATACCCTTCCCTTAATTCTCAAAACGCCTTCCTCATCAATTATTTCCTCTTTAGCCTCTCCTCGTAATACCATATCTCGAATTCGGCTCAGCTTCTCATCAGTAAACTGTTTTCCCTTAATCTTGTCAAGAAAAGAAGATCTTGCCTCCACGCAGGCCAAAAATCCTCCCTTCTCTAGTACGTCCAGCCTCATAAAGTCATTAGCCAGAGTCTGAACCTCTCTAGCCAATGGGCGTCTAGAAACCTGTAAGTGGGCTAGACTTCCCATGCTCCCTGCTTTTCTACTTAAAGCATCTTCCACAACATTAGCTTTTCCTGGGTGATACAAAATAGTAATATCATAGTCCTTCAATAGTTCCATCCATCTCCTCTGCCTCAAATTCAAATCTTTCTAAGTAAAGACATACTGTAAACTATGATGATCTGTATAGACTTCACACTTGACCCCATATAGATAATGTCTCCATTGCTTTAATGCAAACACAACTGCATCCAACTCCAAATCATGGGTCGGATAGTTACGTTCATGCACTTTTAATTGCCTCGAAGCATAAGCTATTACATTCCTCTCTTGCATTAGCACTGCACCCAAACCAGAATAAGATGCATCACAGTAAACAATGAAATTCTTACCTTCCACTGGCAAGGTAAGAATTGGTGCAGTAGTCAACAAGGTCTTGAGGTTCTGGAAGCTTTCTTCACATTCGTCCGACCATACAAATGGAACATTCTGCTTAGTCAAATTTGTCAATTGGGAAGTAACAGAAGAAAATCCCTTGACAAATCGACGGTAGTAGCTAGCTAAACCAACAAAGTTCCTTACCTCTGTAACATTAGTAGGTCTTACCCAACTCTTCACTGCTTCAATCTTAGATGGATCCACCATCACTCCATCCTTAGAAACCACGTGCCCCAAGAAGGACACTAAATCTAGCAAAAACTCACACTTGGAGAATTTGGCATAAAGCTTTTTCTCCCTCAACAATTCCAATACAATTTTCAAATGCTCCTCATGTTCTTTCCTGCTCTTTGAGTATATCAGTATATCATCAATAAATACAATAACAAAGAGATCCAGATATGGCTTAAAATCCCGTTCATCAGGCTCATGAAAGCAGCAGGGGCATTCGTAAGCCGCGAGTGGCACCCACACTTATTCTCCTAGGTGAGCGAACCAACAAATCTAAACCCCAACATTTACCAGTAAATCAATTATGAGTAGTAAAAGTACTGCGGAAGATCCAAAACTTATTAACGTAATCAATTAAATAAAGTTCTAAAGTTTAATATTTATTAATCCCAAAATCTGGAAGTCATCACATCAAGAACATCTATCCTCAAATTTCTAAATCAAAGAGTATTTAAGAAGCTAAAATAAGTAACAAAAAAAATGATCCATGTCCGAACTTCAAAGACATCAAGACGTGAGGGAGAGAATCCAGTCCGAGCTGGAAATAATAGCTCACCCTGAAATCTGATGTGCTGGAGACTGGCTAGAGTTGAGAGCGAGTCGAAGTCGATGGTGCACTTGCTGCACTCCACAAAACAACAAGAAGAAAATACAAGTAGAAGTCAGTACAAGGAACACGTACTGAGTAGGTATCATCGGCCAACTCAAAATAGAAAGCAATATATACTGAATCCCAGTACCCAGATTTCAGAGTTGAAGTATTTTAGAACGAAGACCCTCGACAGACCGTTGTGTCTATGACGGTTTGTCCTACCTGTCGTCGAGGGTAATGAGAAGAGCAGTAGAAGAAATTACACAAGTATGAGACAAGCGGAGTCCATCACGGTCCGTCGTGACTATGACGGTCCGTCGCGTGATCCCGACCCAGTCAGTTTTTATCAAAACTAGTTCTACATGCTCGAACCGACTAAACAGATTGTTACACATAGTAGTTACACTGGTGTGTTTGGTTGCCACAATATAATTACAAATTTAAAATATAATTACACATGTCTTGCTTGGATGCCACATTGTAACTACACATATTCTGTTTGGATGCACAATTGCAATCATAATATTATATTAAATTTTAAAAATATAAATTAATTATTTAAAATTTATATTAGACAAGTAAGAAACTATATAAGTGGTATTAAATTAAATGTTTAAGATATATATTATTTTTTTTGAAAATATATTAATTAATAAACATATGTTGTTAACAATATTATGAAAACAATAATTGATTTATATTTTTTCAAATTAAAACATATTGATCATAAAAACTAAAAGATGAAGTATCCACTAACATCTTGTAATGCATGTTTGATAAAAAGATTAATATATAAATAAAATGTAATATATTATTAAATATTTGACAAAGAGATAATCAATCAAGTCTAATTAAAAAATAACTTGCAATGTGAATTTAATATTACTAAAACAAATGAAACTGAAAATATAACATAAGTTATAAATTCAACGGAAAAAATTTAACATAATACTCTTATGGCAAATTTCAACATAGCATACATAAATATAATTTGTTTATTTTTTAAAACATAAGTCTATAACCTTACTCAACAATAAATTCTATTTTAATTTAACATTAAAATAATAATAGAATTATGATAATGAGAAAATAAACATGACATAAATATTTGATAATACGAAAAAATTTGCACAGAATCACATGAAGTATGGGTGAGAACGAGAAGAAAATGAAATTAAATTATATAAAATAAAAAATAAAAAATAAAATTTTAAAAGAATTTAGAATAATAAAAAGTAAAAAAGAACTTGAAATGATAGAAGTAAAAAATTAAAACAAAAAATAAAAATAGAAATAGAAAAAATAAAAAATAATTAGCTGGTAATTACACCATGCAACTACCCCTGCCAATTACACCATTACCTATTAACCAAGTAATTAATTGTTGAACTAAATAGGACAGATAATGTAATTACACCCAAAAAATAATTCAAGGGTATAATTGGAAAGAAGTTTCTTTTATAGAGTTTTGATTCAAACACAAGATAAGGTGGACAACAATGAACCAAACACTTGATAAATTACGTTACTAATTTATGCACTACTAATCCCTACATTGCTAATCCATACATTACTAATCCCTACATTGCTAATCCATGCATTACTTATCTCTGCTTTATTAATCTTTGTACCAAATGACCTCTTAGGGTTTTAGAAGAGAGTCTATTTAAGTCATTCCTAAGTTCTTTTTAGTTTTGATATAAGATTTTACTTGGGTCAAGTTCAAACGACCATATCTCTTAGAATATAAGGAGTTACGTAACTCATAACCTATCAAGTTAAAGATATTTGAATCTGCTTTCCAAAGCTACTAATTTTGCATCAATCCCATTTTTGAGTACAAATTTATGACCATTTTAGTAACTGATACAGTGCAATGACGAATTAGCCAACGAGAAAACATTAAAAGGGGTCTTTTGTCTTTTTTACGTCAAAGAAAATCTTAAATGAATTTCTTGACTAATCAAAGACCCAAACCAATCAGATGATCATCTTTTTACTCACCATTTATTATCTCTCAAACCCTATGGCAAAACCTTAAGGAAAAATTAAATTAGAGAACACCATTCAAGTTCTTTCAATCTTAATTCAAATCTTTTTCAAGATTCTTCTTCGAGGTAAGTCCTCCAAGAATCATTCTTTCCAATTCAAATTCCTCCATAAAATTATCAACACTAATGAAAATCATAATTCATGGCCATAGAGTTTCAAGAAACTAATTCAAGAAATTTCAAGAAAGATTTTCTTGTTTTTTTCTCCTTTCATGTTATGGTTTCAAGGCTTCTAATCAAGTTTTTTCTTCAAGAACCTTGTTATTTTAGGTATGTGTATGTAAGGCTATCATAGTATTGGATTAGTTCGTCCTCACGCCCTACATCTTCAAATCAGTAAAAAAAGAAATCTAAAATTCTACCCCTAGATTTGAGTAATTTTTCAGATAAGTTGATTTGAGTTCTTGAGTTCATGGTTCTTTTAAAAATTATAGTCCTTATTATTGAGTTTCTATATTGTTATTAAGATCCTTGAGTTGATTTGTTCATGTCTATATTTTAGCATGAACCCTATTTTGAGTTATAAATCTTGAGAAGCTTTTTAAAATCAACAATTCAGTTTAAATTGAGTTTTTTGAGGAAGTAAAAATTAGTTTTGAGAAAAAAGGTTTTCTAAAACATGATTAGTATGACAATCGAGTATGTCATCAATGCATAAACAATATGATATCTAGATATACCATCAATATTTATGAAGTATGACTTCCCGAGTCATCAATGGTCATACTATAATATGATTTTGATATGTTTTGTGAAAGTGTTTTCGAGTATGAGTTTAGTAAGAGTATAAGGGGACTATGTATTCTCAGAAATATCAATTTTAACATTGATAAAAGAGAAACTGATCTAAATGAGTTATTAGTTTAAAAGATATTTCAAGAGCGATACCTCTTTTAAGAGGATAATTTGAGCAATTATTTCAAAACATAGGAAGATTTATGTTTTTAAACATATGAGCATGTGTGTGTGTGTATGTGTGTGTGGGTGTGTGTGTGTATGTGTGTGTGGGTGTGTGTGTGTATATATATATATATATATATATTATTGGAAGTAGTATTGGGCACTAATATAGGGGAGAGTTCAAGCAACTCACACCTCCTTCACAAACTATGTACGTCAACACGGGTAAAGGTGTAACAACTTAATTTCATCATTATGGAAAAGCCGATAGGGAAAAATTTTGGGCAGAAAACCTTTTTTGTAGTAATTTGAAAATTCTAGCCTAGGCCAAACTTGGATGAAATCGGAGTCATGGGGGATTTAGATAAATTTGGTAATGAATGGGGGGTCTAATTATTAATTTATCCTATGAGTGGATAGCCAAGACGTTCAATAGCATGTACGACTTTACAGAATCGAATTCGGACGAGTAGAACTCCCGAAATTGATCTTTGCGTGAAAGGGTAGTTTCTGAGTGTCAAGGGTTGAAGGTGTATCGTGAAATGAGAGCTTGGAACCCAAATTCTGAGCTTGTCTCCGTGCAAGACGCCGTGGCCAGGATGCTGCGGTGGGTTGGACACCGCTGTGGCGGGACAGTGAATCGAACCTAATAAAATGATTATGTGTGAACAACTAAATGCAATGAACTCACTACTTGAACAGGTGAATATATGTACTATGCATTATAGTGTGTTTGTGATTGTGGTTGGTTGTGCTGATTGAATCAGGTGTCATGTTTCGATAAATGCATTGGATTGGTGTCACGTTTAGACACATATATTGAACTTTGTGTCACGTTCCGACACACTAATAGTTTGGGTATGAATTTCATGAGAGAACCACTTGTGATTATAATGTTTATATCTATATTTCATTGATATTATAGATTGTATGTTTCTCTAAAATGATGATTGAATTGTGCTTTTCGTATATGTATGTTGACTATGTTGTAATTACTTATGCATATTGTGCTTACTGGAGTGATCGTGTGATCCGATCATTACACTGTGGTTGTGTATTGATATTGCAGTTGCTTATTTTTTTGTTGAGTACATGGCATCTTCATGTGGCTACTGACATAACTCGGTTAGTAAATCACTAATCGAGACCGGATTTAAGGGTGATCCGATTCTTACAGGCTCCCATGGGTCCTCTATTTTATTGTCCATTAATTTCGGACTCAAACTTTATAGTTAGACTTATTTGTGTTAGTTTCGGGGTTACAACCCTCTTTCTCAGACTTGTCGTTAGCAGAATTCTGATACATTTACCTTCAGGCTAGGGGTTGAATTTCCGTAATAGTTATGTTTTGATATTCATTTAAGCTTTCGGAGTTCATTGAAACTCCATGTTATACTATCATTTAAACATGATTCCGTATCTTCAAATGTTTTGTTTGTTTGTTAAGTTACTTAATTGGGTTGTAGTAATATTTCTCTCACCAGAGGGTTAGTGTGGGTGTCAATCACACCGATCTGGGTCGTGACAAAATGATCATACTTTTAGATGATTTCTTATTAATTTTTAAGCATAGCTTAGTGGATCCACTTAGTTGAGGAATTCTATATCCCGACAAGGAATAGGACAATTCCGGCAACATGGGTGAGACGTTGTATCATCACGTTGCTCATAGTGATGATTTTTGGTTAAATAATCTTCCATTAAAGTTAAATTGTACTTTTATATATCACTTATTATTTTGAGTTCAAAGATGAGAAAGTATTTGTAAAGTTTTAAATGATTTAACTCTTTTATTTCTTTACGTTCAGCTTGAGTACATTGTTATCTATTGTAGTCCTTTCATTTGTTTTTTTGTTATCCAACTATATTACATACTCATATATTCAATGTACTGATGTCATTTGACGTGCATCCTTTTATGATGTAAATATAGGTGTTCATAATTATCAACAAGCACTTCATTGAGATCACTCTACACTCCAGTTAGCTTTGGTGAACCTCTTTGTATTCCAGAGGGACTTCACAATTCATTAGTAGTTTTGAGGTGTCTTGGGTCTTGTCTCGACATATGTTCTTAAATAGACAGTTTTGGAGAGTCTTTTAGTTTTCTGTTATTTTATTTAAACTTATGTTTCATACAAAGTATATTGGAAAAATGCATAAGTACCCCAACCTATGTCAAAAATCTCATAAACACACTTATAGTATACTTAAGTCATATTTTCTTCTAAACTTATTTTATACGTAATTTTTGCCCCTTTCGGCCTACGTGACACTATCATTAAAAAATTATCAACACGCGTTGGGATTGGAGATAGTTTTGAGATTCAGTATATCGTTTTTAAACGTTTCTTACAATTTGATGTTTATGTATTCTCAAGTTAGTCTTCCGCTTGTAGTGATGGGTCATTTCTTTCAATTTTCTTTATTTTATAGAACATGATATTTTATAGTTTCTTTTATTAATCTATGATTGAACATATTATTTCTGCATGAGACATCTCATGTAGATATATATTTAAATGGTTGCGCAGCCAGAAAATTCACGAAGGGTGTTCAAAAATTGAATAGGTAAATAAAAATATTTAATGAATGAGTGCACTAAGCATTTGTAAATCAAACTACGTGACATTAATGATTTATTTTTTTTAATAAAAATAATATACAAAAAAATATATAATCAACTGCATAATATTTAGTTTTAATATTCATGTTTATTTAATAAGATGTGAATGGACAAAGAAAAAAACAAAGCGAATTTAATTTAGAATGAATCTCTTTTTTGCTTTAAAATTTCACGCACCGCTGATGAGTAACAATGAAACATGAAAAAATAAAAAGTAAAATTAAACGAGTGTTATTAAAAGAAATTTTATATGGAGCCTTTATCACTTTTAGTAGCTTTATAGAAAAAATAAAATGAATAGGATTTGATTATTAAATTTAAATTAAATAATTACTTTTGGATTTTGTTTAAATTTTTAAGAAAAACAAAAAAAAATCAAAGTAAAATCAATTGGCAACAACTTTTTTCTCTTAATTAATTTCATAGATAATATTCAACTTTTTTCTCTTAATTAATTTAATAGATAATATTAGTTTTTGAATTATTTTTAAAATAAAAAATCTATTAATTATGATTTAGGTGCTAATTAGGAACCTTTTTAAAAATATCTCTTAATTAATTTAATTGATAGTATTATTTTTTGAATTATTTTTAAAATAAAAGATCTATTAATTATTATTTAGGCATTAATTGCGAACCTCTTTAAAATGCAAAAAGATAGTGTATTATTTTAAAAATAAAATAATAGATAATATTCAACTTTTTTCTCCTAATTAATTTAATAGATAATATTCAACTTTTTTCTCTTAATTAATTTAATAGATAATATTAATTTTTGAATTATTTTAAAAATAAAAGATTTATTAATTATAATTTAGGCGTTAATTAGGAACCTTTTTAAAAATTTCTCTTAATTAATTTACTTGATAATATTATTTTTTGAATTATTTTTAAAATAAAAAATCTATTAATTATGATTTAGGCGTTAATTAGGGGAGTCGAATGCACGCCTCCACATTCCAGAATCCAACTAAACTACAGCACTTTTGTGTAATTTTAAGGTGTCCAAAAATTTTTATTTAATAATCTATAATATTATTTTACTAATATATATCGTGTAATTTTCTGATGAAGGACAGCCTAGTAGCTCTCCCACTGCTTTTGAATGTTCTCTATTGCAACGCTAATTATCTAGTAGAGTTGCTTAAATATAGATTGTAATACTATATTAACAAATATGGAAGGAGACTCGTGTTTATATAATTTTCCACACCCAATTAGAGATTGATTCGCTCTTTAAATTACTCCGCCCCGTTCAATATATTGTCATCCCTAAACTCCTTAATCCTCTTAGAAGCTTAAAGAATAAGGGTTATTTTCTTAGATGGACTTTTGAAATATAGACCAAGCACAATGTAGAGTTAATACCTCAGATGGTCACTCAACTATGCACTCTTCTCACAGAAAGTCACCCAACGTTGAATTTTAACTCAAAAGGCACTCAACTATCCACTCTTTCCTCAAAAAATCACTCAACTATCCACTCTTTCCTCAAAAAATCACTCAATCTATTAAATTATTTTTTAATTAAAAATTGTCGATATTAATTATTTATATAACAAACCAAAATTTTTTAAAAATAAATTAAATCATTTAGTGATCCACCCACCTAACCCGACCCATTAAAAAATATGATATGACCCATTTTATTTTGTCTTTAATCCTAAATTAATCCCTCTCTTTAAACCTTGAACTAGAATTAAAGACAAAATAAAATGGGTCATATCACATTTTTTAATGGGTCGAGTTAGGTGGGTGGATCACTAAATGGTTTAAATAGTATTTTTATTTTTTAAAAATTTTGATTTGTTATATAAATAATTAATATTAATAAATTTTAATTAAAAACAATTTAATAGATTGAGTGACTTTTTGAGGAAAGTGTGGATAGTTGAGTGACTTTTGAATTAAAATTCAAAGTTGAGTGATTATCTGAGAAAGAAGTGCATAATTGAGTGACTTTTGAGTGAAAATTAAAAGTTCAGTGAGTTTCTGAGAGAAGAGTGCATAGTTGAGTGTCATCTGAGGTATTAACTCGCACAATGTACTACTTCTAATGTTAGATTAATGTTAAAATATATTTAAAACCTTTTTTTTTTCTCTAAAATATGTACAGATCAATATTTTATATTTATTTTATTGAGCTAAATGACTTAATATTCCCCCAGCCCGTCAGTAGCAAAAACTAAATAGGGCAACAAATCCCTCTTTGCGGTACTGAAAGAGCTGTGGCCGGTGAGTTTATCCCTCTCTCTCGTCGGAGAGACGAAGAAGATAACATACAGAGAGAGAGAGAGAGAGAGCGGAATGGGACGAGAAGGAGATTGGGAGTGTAGTAGCTGCGGTAATAAGAATTATGCCTTCAGATGTTTCTGCAATAGGTGTAAGCAGCCTCGTCTCCTTGTTGACAACAAAACTCCTCATGATTCAAAGTGGTTTCCTCGAATTGGCGATTGGATCTGCACTGGTATGTATCTTTCTGAGTTTGTATCTGTTTTTTCAATTCTTTGATTGATTGTGAAAAGTTAGGAAATTTTGTTAGTTATATGTATGTGAACTTACTGATAGATGCTGATAGAGGTGATGTAGGAGTTGGATTTTAGTTGATAAGCTTGTGTAGCCAGTTTGGTCAAGCTATTGAAATTGGTTCATTTTGTGAAGTGTTACCTCAAGGAAGTACTTTTGATGAGAAATGGAAGCTGAGTTCCTGCTCATGGCTCATGTAATAAGCTACCCGCCAAGTAATTAGAAGTGTAGGCCAATTAGTTCATAACCGAGTTTTACCCACGTGTGAAAGAGTGGGTGCACGTGTACCCGTTAACATGTGTATATACTTGATTAAGGATCGTATAATTAAATGCGCACTCTTAAACACATAAGTTGAGTTGCTGCATTGGTCTAAAGCTATTCATTGCGCTTCTTCGCAACTCACAAGCACAGACTGCTGAGTTCGATTCTGGCTGTTGAATTTTCTCTTTTTTTGTCATTTTTTTTCAAAAAGACTTATTAAAAACCTCAAGCGGGATTTAGTTGATAAGTTTGACCAAATACTGTAATTTGATTCTCTAACAATCATTTATGATGTCAATATATGATACTTCTGAAATGGAGTGAAATGAGAGAAAATTGGGGCACTTGGATGAAAGGAGTAAAAGTTACTTTACTTAATGTGTTGGCAAGGATATTTAGTTGATAAGCATCTATATTCGGTTTGGTTAAGCTTTAAAATCTGTTCATTTTGGTGAGAAGACAGAAGTTAAGTTCCCTCTCATGGCCCATTTAACAAGCTACGCCAAGTAAAAAATGTTGAATAATTAGTTCATAAGGACTAATTGTATAACCATTCATCAGTTTCATAAGACAAGCAAATGACTGGGAAGTTGCAGAATTCCTTAACACTATTGGCTAGTTTAAAGGAACATAAGAAGGGGAAGATGAGCTTTGGTGGCAGTGCAGAGGCAAAGGAACCTTTAGGGTAGGCAAAGCATACAGATGGTTGAATACTCACAATCAACCAATTGTCAACTGGCCCTGGAAAACTATATGGAAAGCGAGTATACCCTACAAGGTATCATGTTTTATTTGGCTCCTACCTAAGGAAGTTGGTCTTACACAAAACAATTTGATGAAAAAGGGGATAATTTTATGAGAATAAAACACATTCTTAGTATATTAATACAAAATTTAGCATCCAACCTTTGTAAAGCCAATATGAGATGCTGATACTTACTGAAAAATAGAGTGCTTTGGAAACCAAATTGAAAGAGACCCGAATTACCATGAGGTCTCATGAACTACTACTACTAAATCAACTTTGATTTTGTTTTTTTGCGTACAATAACTTGAATTATACTATATATGCATATCATATAGTTCAAATAAATAAAAAATTTACATAAGATAAATTCTCAATTGAAAGAATACCAAAGTATTAGGATTCGTACAATTCAAATAAGTAAGTAATTAGTACATATAATTTCAGTTGATTTCAAAATACTAAATATAAGGAAAAAAGTAAATGAAATTTTTTGTCTATTGTTAAGTTTTTTAATGAGGCGCAAAGAATTCAATCAACATTTCTAAGGACTTCATGCTTTTAAAGTAATATATAAATTGGCTGCTTGCCATTTGTTTCGTGCAACATATTGCATTATTGGCTCTTTGGCTTTGGTGAGCTATGCACTTCCTGGTTATTTCTCTTCTTTTTTCTAACATACTTAGCTTTTTTGTACATCAATTAATTACCTATAAAGACAAGCCAAACAATGAGATTGAATATAGGGTGCTTTATAAGTGTATGTTGTGATTAGGCAAATTATAGAATCCAAATGAACTAAATAAAGATGATATTCATGAGCAAATTATAAACCAAAAGCTACTGATAATTGACTATTTTGAATCGTCTTTGCTAGATATTGTGGTGGACAAGATGAGGGAAGCGAGACTAAGATGGTTTGGACATGTGAAGAGGAGATTCATGCATAGACAAACTAGTGAGGAGGTGTGAGAAGTTGGGTATAAAGGGTACGAGGAGAGGCAATGGAAGGCCGAAGAATTATTGGGGAGAGGTGATAGACAGGATATGACGTAGCTTCAGGTTACCAAGGATGTGACCCTAGGTAGGTGGGTATGGACGACACGTATTAGGGTAGAAGGTTAGTAGGTATTGTAGTGTTGTCTTGCTTAGGGTGGCTGGTGATGCGATGGTATTAGTTGTGTTATTGTAGTTCTTGTTTTTTATTTTTATCATTGTTTATTATTGTTTTTTTACTATTCTACCCTAGTAGAACTTTGCACTGATTCCTTGTAATTTGCTATATTCTCTTCATTGTCTCCTTCTTTGTACCAGAATTTGTTGCATTTGAGCCCAAGGTCTTCGAAAGTAGTCTATCTACCTGTGGTGGTAAGGTCTGCATACAATGTACCTTCCCAGACCTCAGTTGTGAGATTTCAGTAGATATGTGGTTGTTTACCAAATATAGTGGAGGTTGTTATGCATTATTCATATTTTAAGAGATTGATTTGTTATGTTAAACTTTATGAGAAACCTGATTTTAGCTAGGTTGAGTTTTTTATGTTTTCTCCTGTCTGTTTTCATCTTGGATGGCGGGGTTGGCGTGCGTATTCTTGGCTTGTTTCCTCTTCCTGGATGCAATGTGTACTGTGTGTGTGTGGGGATGCTCCATTAGGTTGCACTAACAACAATTATGCATCAAGAGAGAAGTGCAAAAAATGTGGACAACCAAAGGAGGTAGCAGCAATGCCAGCAATTGCAATCCCTGGAGCATCTCTCCCATCTCATCCAAATTATTTTGCCAGGACACAAGGAGGTATGGAACAAAGGTTGAAAATTGGGTTCTTAGGACATGGAGCTCTCCAACAACTTCCCTTGAGCTCTAACTGGTCTCTAGGGGAGGCTGGTCAATACCAAAGCCAGCCTGCTGATCGGTATAGACTGCTGCAAACTCCTGGAGTTCCATATGCAAGCCAAACGAATCAGCTGCTTCCAGTTCCAAATGGATGGCGTAATGGTGACTGGCTCTGCAGTTGTGGCTTTCACAACTACTCTTCTCGAGCTCAGGTATCTGCAAATAGAACATTAAATACTTCAAATGTATCAAAAAGCATTTTTAATTGGTGGTTTTCATGTGGATGCACATCTTCTCTTGTAGTGCAAAAAATGCAATGCTTCTGCACCTCCAGCTTCATCGTCTTCTCTTGCCACTACCCCTATTACAGGTTTGCACATCATAAATCTTTCATTGGTTTTCCGTTAAATTAATGAGTATAGATCACAAGCTTATACTTTATGGAAAAGAAGTATATATATCAGAATGCTTATGAAGTCACTGTCCTTGTTTTAATTTTTTGTTGTTACCCTCCACCTTAGCTCCCCACTTTGTGCTATCTTGGTTACTCAAACCCGCAACCTCAGGGTTGGAGGTGGAGGGTGCTTACACTTGAGCAGCCCTTGCTTCTCACAGTCACTGTCCTTGCAGAGCTCTTTTTAACTATTTCTACTTTATAGCTGACTAGTTTTCACAGTTTCATTTTAGTTCCTGCCAAACCATTGGAACCTATACATACAGATATTGAGCAATGGCTTCCAATTAATTTTACTTGTGTTGGGAGGAAAAACTGATGTGAACATTTGGACATGTTGATGTTTCTGAGCTGAATCTTTATTTAAAAATAATTTTTTTTTTCTGTAACATAGTGGGAAGATCAAAGGGAAGCCGTAAGTTATGTTGCTTGGACTTGCTATTTTCTGGCTTTGGTATCTGTTATCATCTGCTGTTTATTATGCTTGGGTAGGTGATCTCAGTATTTTGCTGTGGTACTTTTCCTTACTTGTATGCTCAGCACTGGTTTCCTATTAGTTGTCGTGTTTCCTTTGCTGTTGTTTCTCCTTTCCATTATGTTTTTGATTTGCTTAACTTGAGCCAAGGGTCTTTCGTTTGCAAATTCTCTACCTCCGCGAGATAGAGGCAAGGTTTGCATACACTTTTCCTTACCCAGACCTCACTTTGTGGGATTTCACTGTGTATGTTGTTGCTCTTCGGCTAAGAAAATTGTGTCTGTCTTTTTACCTGCACATGTTTGCTTTTAGTCCAGTAATCTGTGCGTGTAACTGAACTAGTGTGATCTCTCCTGTCTTCCCTCGTACAATGAAGCTCTTGGAACAAAGCGATTAGCATCTGAGGAACTTGTTCATGATTGGGACAACAAGAGGCTGAATGCAGGACATGTAAGGAACCATCTTCTGGTATTGATATCGATAAATTGATGTTATGGATTGTTTGGTTGACATTCTTACATTTTTTATTTGAACTTTTAGACATTTGGGTATCAACAAGGCTATCCAGGAGCAGAATGGATGGGGGATTCAGGGGGAAATCAACTAACTGCAATCCCAACGATCTTCCTTAATGAAAATTCAATGGTGCTTCCTTTGCAAGCCAACATGCAGATTCCTCGTGTACCAGCAGCACCTACACTCCTTGGTAAAGGGTAAGATTTTATTATCTACTTATGCTTGTGGGTTATTTAGACTGACTAGTGGAGGCCGCAGATGATACTCACATTTGTACTTCAGACTGACGTAGCTCTGGGATAATTTATTTTGGTAAATAGTAGTGCAACAATCACAGGATAATTTGTTCCTAAACACCACCAAATTAAAAGGCCAGACGACAAGCCATCATCGAGAGTTTTTTGTTCCAATAGGAACAATTACATATTCTAATTGTAAAAAAGGATGAATAGGTTGTGAGGCTTATATGGCATCTTTACTAGGAGCAAGAAAGAGAAAAATGGACAAGCTCCAACTCGAATCCAGAATTGCGAATGATGGGCAAAAGATAAAGATAAGGTTAAAGTTACCAATTCAAAAAATAAATAAAGATAAATTTATGCTAGTGGGCTGAGTTACCTAATACATGTGTTCTTCCCATCTGTTTAAGCTTTGTAGAATAGATTTATTCATTACCTGTGCTAATGGGAGTTAGCAGGTACCAGGTGGAATTTGTCAAGGTGGAAGTAATACCCGGAGTCGGGACACCACTGTCTTGAAAAAAAATAAAAACATCTGAAGTTTGATGTGATTTGAGGGTATTATCAGTTTGTTTGTTTCCATTTCTTTTTCCTCCTTTTAGCTGAAAATTCTTTTATTTATCCAGTCACTGCATTGAAAGACAACTGATACAAGGCTTCTAGCAACCTAGCAGGGCTTGTTATACGTTATTATTAAGGGATCTTCGTGCCCGTTAAAAATATATCAATCTTTTGTTTTCACAATTTCATCTAATCTGTTCAGATCTGTATTATCACGATGCAACTGACAAAACCAACTGCAAACTGATAATGCAAGATGACTAGCTCCAGACGAAACAATCATGTTCTACATCTAAGTATAGCGCTAGAGACCATTCTTTACGCTCATTTTTCAGATTGTGTTGTTGCATGTTTTTATCAGGGCAAAGCAATGGCGTGATGGGGACTGGATGTGCACTAATTGCAGTAATCATAATTACGCTTCTCGATCAAATTGTAATAGGTATGCTCCAAACTTGATTAATTAATTGTCAATTTGTTCATAATTTTCTTTTCAAAAAGGAGAAATCTCCGAGGGTCAGTGGTGCCCCTCAATGGAAAATGGGCTTGGTCCTCTACCTGTCTCCATTTAACTACTAGGTTTGAGCCGATGATGTATAGGCACACTCACATCACGCGTTGCACTCTTACCACTAAGTTATAGTCTTGGGGGCTGCTTTATTCATAATTCTTTGAACCGGTAGTGAGCAAATGCTGGTAAACCTCAGATTATCTTAACTTGACTTCGATTACTCCAGTGATGTTGTAGTTTCTGTTCTTTAAGGAGGTGCTAGCAATTATTTTTAAAATTTCATTTGGACATTTCATATTGCCTTGTATTCTCATTGTGATGATGGTCTTCTCAATCACAATTTTTTTTTTAATAAAAAATAAAAGGTTTTTCGATCACATGTAAAGTATTTAATGTTCAAAAAGATTCACCCTCCGGAAGAACAGAGGGAGGGAAGCGGTGTTGGCTTAACTGCATCACCTGAGATATGTAGGCCGAGAGACAAATATGGAACTGAGAAAACTTGATGAAGAATATCTATTTTTCTTTCAATCTTGATCCCCAACAATCCATTTTCAAAACATATGTTATTTTTTTTTAACTTAGTTACTTGGTTTTCAAAACATATAATTGTGTCTTGACATCTAGGACTTTTGCTTGTACAGGTGCAAAAGTGAGAGAGACGTACCAACTCAACCTGTTACTGTTGCATAGAATTTGAGTTATAACCAACTTGAATTTGTTGTAGCTTTACAAGATACATTGGTATCCTCCTTTAAACTTTTTATCATGTTGTGTGTAGTTTTAGCAGATATGGTGAACATCGAATGAGGTATATTAGTAGATATGGTGTAAATTTGTTGTTTTACCAGTTTTGCTTCAGGTGACCGAGGTACTCAAGAGAATAGTATCAGTATGTTCTCTATTTTCTCATTGAACTGTTTCTTCAAATACTCTTAGACTGATATTGCAATCTGTATCAACTTGAGTCATCTGATATATTTATATTGAATCGTCTGTATTCCTGGTGAAAACGAACATGAGATGCAATCGTTTCCTCTCTCTGTCTCTCCAGTCTGATGTATCTGAAAATGATAGTCTCTTCAAGTATTTGCCTGAGGATATCATCAAATTTGATACACAACAAATGAACAAGATTATGTTGATCATCTTCTCAATTTCACACATATATACATCAACAACATACCCCACTTGTGTAATTGCACTAGGTATGTTGTTGTTGTATACATCTTAAATGCGTACAATTTTGCATATTTAAAGAATATTGAACTTACAGGCACTCTTTGTCTTGATTATAAAAAAATGAGCCAACATACTCCCTAATAAACAGAACTTAGAGTAACAACCAATTATTCAATGGTAAATATCTTTTCTTGAGACCTCTACCATTATCCTTATACTAAATTCAAACTTAACATGGCTTTTATGGGTTTCTTTCTTGGTTTCCGACTTGGTATCTGGTATCTGTATTGAGATCTGACTATACTTGAATTTTTGATGGGAAGTCCCTCAATGGGGGTAAAGCTCTCCTTTAGAAAGATGACTCCATATCCAGGGCTCGAACTGTTTTTACGAATATCAGTGTTCTTGATTTCCCTTCTTCTTGGAAAATAATCCACTAATCAAAGGGATTAAAGGCCTCATTTTCCTTTTCATTTTCTTCTTAAGTTGTGAAGGACTAGTTTCCATTTCCTTATTTACATGATCTTTGTTGACAATGATCCTAGTGAGTAAAGGTGTACTAGCAAATTTAACAGACCTCTTCGTCTTGAACTCTATTTCATTGTCATCTTCCTCTTGAAACCGTGTTCTGGCTTCAACACTGGATGACGGATTCTCGATGAATTTGAGCTCTTCATCAGTCTCAGGATTATCCAGCGCTAACGGTACTTTCTGCTTCTGTTCTCTTGTCTTCAATTGCTGTATCTCTCTTTTTGTTAGTTCTAGCTCTTCTTTTAAAGATTGAAGGCAATGTGCCATGTATGTTCCTTCTTCTTTACTTTTCTGGAGGTTTTGCTTTGTTTCTTCAAGCTCAACTGTCACTGGTGATTCAAGTTTAGACTGGTTCTGTTCACCACTTGCCTTGCTCTGCACCTAAGAGAGTTGAGATAATTAAGCTTCATGCATATACATTAGAGTTGGGGGCTTAAATAGTTGTGTTTAGAGTAACAAAACTAGTCGATGAAAATAATGACCCGAACATCCATTAGCTAAAGTTGGGTTATGGCCTGTTTCCAAAGCCTATTTCAGCCTAAGCAATGACCTGTTATTTTATTAACACAACTTATTTTGATCCGTCTAAATTCAGTTTTTTTGACACTTTTAGTTGTTCCCTTAACTTATATTTCTATCTTGTTTTCAATTTCATTAGCATTATTGTTTTCATCTATGTTGCCCTGTGTAGCTTCTTTCGTACAATAACTGCAACTGCGTCCCCAATCATTAGCAAGTTGGGGTCGACTATATGAATCTATCGACTTTCATATGGTTAATTCAAAATGAAGTGTAAGTCAAAAGTTGAAGAAAAAGAACCTCTTTGAGTTGCTTGGCATAAATTTCTCCAGCCAAAAATTTCTCTCCAAATAACATGACTGCCTCCTTCACTGACCCAAATGGCTGCCTCGTATCGATCTCTACTCGTCCCCGCACCACCAGCCCTCCTCTTTCCATTTTATACTCAGTCAGAACTCAATATGCAGGAAAAAAAAAAGATTTTGAAATCTGGTGTTTGTTATTTGGTTGAGTTTTGTGTGTATATATATTGCATGAAGAACTAAGGATAAAAAGGGACCATATTGTTTGTTTCAAAATTGGTAGAATTATTGCTTTTAGTTATCACCTAATTAGAATGTTTTAAAAAAGATCATTTAAGATAGTGTGGGTGGAGAGTTTCATATCTTGGCTTTCACTTCACTAGAATTATATCATATGTTTGTTAATTGATGTTGATATTGGCTTCTTTGTTAGTTGCCCCATCACATTCCAAATGCCTAATAATTAAACATTGTTGGAACAAATACTTCATTATACGAAACAAAAGAAATTCATATCTATTAAAAAAAAAGTAGATTTTTCGCGGCTTAATTGTATACGTCAGTCATGTATGTTCTCAAACGTCTATTTGGTAGTTAAGTTAATAATATAAAATATCTATTAGTCTAGATTGGAAAAAGAATGTTTTACGGCTTATATAATTAAAAAGAGGTGATATATTTTAAGTTGTTACTTTATCCAACATAATTAGCATTTCAGAATAAACTTGAAGTTTTCTTAAAATTTGACTCAAAAATATCTCATAAAAGATTTTTTTTGGTTCAAATATTTAATTAAAATGAGTTATAATTTAAAAATTGATATGAAATTTAAGAGATTGTAAATGTATTGAGGAACTTATTTTCTATTGGCATGGGGCAATGAAAGTTGTGGTTCATAATGACCAAAGCCCAAAAAAAATTGATAAAAAGGTGACCACAGTGTATTGCCCCCTTTTTGGGTGTTTTAAGGAGGAAAATATTTTTCACAAAAAGTATTTTTGTAGATTTTTTTTAATATAAAATGTCAATTGTGGAATATCTTTTACTAGATAATTTAATATTCTTAAAAAGTTTTTTTTCCAAAAAATATAATTGATGAGAAAATCAAAAAAATGAACACGTACATCTTATTAGAGCCGTCAAAATTGATTAAGATTTAATCAATGGGGCCCATAAAAGCCCTTGGCCTTGAGGCTTGATCGAGGCGGGCCGGGTTCGGCCCATGGGTCAAATATTTTAATAGGGTAACTTATAGTAATCTAACTAGTATATAATTTAATTGCTTAAATACACACTATGTTTTAATATTATGAATCTTATCAGATTTTGGTATGTCCAAATACATATATCTCGAAATATATGGATTCAAAATTAGGCTAATATGTTATTGGTGTACTCTATCAAAGTAGATTCACATGTATCTAGGATAAATAGACAATATCTCGCACCCTCGCCTCCCTCAACTCTTTCTTACCACTTACTTATCTTCACTTGTGTTTCTGGTATATGAGATACATGCTAATTACACTACACTCTTTGCTAGTGCTGTTAAAATAAGACCATTATTTGTTATATTTGATTTGAAAATCTTCTCATTTTCTTAATGTTATAGAATTATAAGTTTAAAAAGAAAAAAAATAAAAATAAAGAAGGGTTAGCCCGCTCCAGCCTCGGCCCTTCAAGGGTTGGGTTGGGTTGAGCATATTCAGGCCCTTCCGAATGAAGGGCTAGCCCGCCCTAGCCCTTCAAATTCCATGGTCCGCAAGGCTTGGGTTGGGTGGAGCTGAGCCGGCTCTTTTTGAGAGCCCTACTTTTTATATTTCCTCTATTCATTTTTGTTTGTCACAGGTTGACTTGGCATATTCATTAGAAAAATAATTATTGATATATGTATTTTGTCAAGTTATCTCCTATTAAAGGTCTTGAAAAATAAATATTTAATATTGAGAGTAAAACATTAATTAAATTATTTCTTTTATTGACATATCAAAAATTATTTTAAAAAATAAAAATTTATTTAGAAATAGATGATAAGTAAAAGTGGACGGAACGATAGTAATGAACTAAAACTAAAGTGGGAGACTTCTATTTCAAGAGTTGACCCCATCTTCTATATTATATTACTAAAAGCTAGTGGGGAGTACTTACTATGAATTATTGCTACTAGACAAATAATTGGTTAGTTCATCATAATCTTTAGATAGTGATATTTGTAAGGCGAATTCATAACATAAATTTAAAATATTTAATTTTTGAGGTTCTTAAATGAACACTTCGTATCACACTTTTAAAATAAAAATGAATTCAAATATAATATTCATTGAAATTTTAGTGGATTTTCATACATCTAATCCTTCTGGAAAAGTAAGACATTCCACCTATTTTGATCAATTCAAGGTGAAAAATGAGGTATTTTTTCCTCGACAGAATAAAATCAAGCTAAAAATTTTTGATTCGAGATAAATTCATGAAGAAGTGATAAGTCTTTAGGTTGTACTTCAGTCTTTAAAAATTGATTAATAAATAAAGATAGATGTACTCCACATATTTTGATCAATTCAAGGTGAAAAATAAGGTTTTTCTCCCTCGACAGAATAAAGGCGTTTTTAATTCGAGATAAATTCACGAGGAAGTGATAACTCTTTAGGTTGTTGTACTTCAGTCTTTATGAATTGATTAATAAATAAAGATAGATGTACTTAATGTCTTGCCCATGAGAGCTCATATATACACCACTAATATACTCAGTGCCATAGTTATATTAAGTTAAAATAAACTCATTGTAATATTACATTTGCCACCTTATGAACTCATCGGTACTCGATATTTACATTAAATTATTTTAATCATTGGTAAGTAGTAATAAATGGAAGGAAAAACAGATAAATCAACCATACATAGTTCAAAGGTAAAATAGTGTACCAAAGATAAAATTCCAACCTTTTTTTTAGGAAAAAAAAATATTATCTTGTGTTTGCACATGGATAAAAAAAAAAGTGAACCAAGTGGAAAAGAGAAATGGATGAATATTTAATTTTTATTTTTTGTTTTTGTAAATAAAAGCATTGAATTATTATTTTTTTGCACTTTTCTTTTCTTTTTTTCCATGTGAGGCACACATTTCTTCGGTATTAAATCCATTTTTTAATTTTTGTTATTCCTAAAGTCATGGTTAATAGTCTTAACTTTAGAGTAAATTAGTAATTTTTATAACTAGAACGACAGTTTTTTCTTTTTATAAATTTAATGTTTTTAAAAAATAAAATAATTAGGTTAAATTACACAAGTGAAAAAGTATTTCTTAATTTTTTAAACTAGACAAGTAAAAATGAATATTTGTTTTAGTATAGCAAATAAGTAAACGTAAACAAAGCATGTATCTTTGGATTTAGAAAAATTTCATTAATTTAGATCATTAAAAATTGCCAAAAAATTATTTACTTTGGACGGAAATAACTCCCTAATTATTACCCAAATATTCCTATTATATTTATTAATTCTTCTTGTGATTTGAAATAATGAAATTTTATTTCACTATTTAATAATTTAATATCATAATGCAAGTCAGATTATTTAAATATATGTTTTTTACTATCAGATACACTAAACTAGGGAGAGAGACGAGTGAGAAGAGGGAAGCAAGCAAGATTTGTCTATATATCTCACAAAAGAATCACACTAAATACGTCATATATTTGATGTGATTTGCATGTATCTGAGATATCGAGTATGCGAACGAGATGAGAAAGAGCAGAACGAGATAATTGAGAATTGTCTACTTTGATACACACGAATCCACTTTGATACATCATATCTATAACGAATTACTCTTAATTTTTATTTCATTTATGTTGAGATACATATATATATGAACATATTAAAAGTATTTAAATATATCTAAACGCATCAAAATCTAATAAAATTTATAATATTACGAACTAACCTATATCAAAATAATTTTTTTAAAAGTTGGATCATTTCTCTTTTTAAACACCGACATTAACGTTACAGCACCACAAATCCACAGACAAAACAATTTTTGGTCCACCTGTAATAGTGCACGTTTTTTTAAATAAAATAAAATAAAAACTCTAGCAGCTATTTTATGTTCATATTTGAAGAACATTATTTTATTTTCACAAAAAATAAAAGTAAATTGTAGATTATTAATCACATAAAATGAAATGCTGAAAAGTCACTCTTTTACTGTTTTCTTTAATTTTGATGTGTGAAAAGAAAGCTCATGGGGGGATTTATATTTATATATATAATAAAATAATAACATGTTTCATAAAAAAAAATGACTAACTCATTGATAACCTCTTAAAGTTAACACGATATTTCACTTAGACACTCTAATTTGAGAATGTTCATTTTAAATCGTAGAGTTTTGTTGTGTCATTTTAACACTTTTATTAATATCAGCCAAAATACATAAAGTGTGTTTTACACTCGCAAAGCTGTCTCACCCTGCACGCCATTGCTATGTCAAATAAATTTTTTTAGTTTAGTTTTAAAAAATTAATATCAAATTCTTTCAAGAAAAATTTTGTAAGTGAATTTATTTTTAAATTTTAAAAATAATTTTCGTTATTTTTGTCAAACCTTCATCTTTAATGGATGAAATTCAAATTGGATGAAATGGTGAATAAAAATAGAAAGAAGAAGAAGAAAAAATAATGAAAAATTAACTAAAAGACTATTTCACGCGCTGGTTAATGAGTGTATCACACTCATTATGGATACACTCATTATGTCTGGTAAGAAAAAGTATCAAAATATCAAAGCGGAACGCTACATCATGTGTCTAATATGAACATTGTCTAGTTAAGGTGTCTAAGTGAAATATCATGCTAACTTTAGGAGGTCACCAATGAGTTAAGCCTAAAAAAATAATCATTTAATCAAACTCTAAAATAATAAATAGATATATATAATTTCATTTAAAATAGTCTCATTTGTTTTATTTTTATGAGTGTGTATCATACTATAAGAGGCTCTTTCATCATGAGTTTCTCCATAATGGCACGTGAATCACTTGTTTGACTTTTTTTCTAATATAATATAAAATAATACGTTCACTAATGAAGACGATTTTATATTCTTGACTAAAATTTAATTTTTTTATTAAATTTAAAGAAAATCTATATATTTATTATTTCATTACGATCTATGTTAATAGTTTATCACACATTTAAACATAGGCTCTGAGCAAACAGAAATTATTAAGAGTTTATGCAGTCAAGTCTATAATTTTATTTTAATTCAAAGTGGTCTTTGGTAAACCTTGATTTTGAATTTTACAATTTATATATATAGTTAAATAATCAAAAGATTAAGAATATTATATTATTAGTGCTTTTCTCTGACATTTTTTTGCCTTTAATTTAAAGAAAGTTTGTGAAGTTTTTAAGAAAAAGTTTGCATAATGTGAATGCCTTTTGTGTTAAGTACTTAAGTAAGATCCTATTAGCCAAGATGGTACTAATTAATTAATTGTAATGAAAAATAGTGAAGTGAAATTAAACAATTCAATTAATTAATATTGATCTATAATTGTGAACTTGAACTTGTTTATTTAGCATAATCTTTTTTAGGGTTTAAAGTTAATTCCACCAATATCGCATTCTATATTTATATTTCGTTTTTTTGAATTATTTTTATGTGATTTCTACTTAATTTAATTTAGTTTAAAGATAGCTAGGTGTTTCATATAGCTTCATCTCATAAAATTATAGAAAAATGACAAAAACAACACATTATATTTAGGATAGAATTAAAATAGTCCCTTAAATATATTTGTAAATAGTTTTGATTATCTAATTAAGTATGTCAAAGTTGAGTACTTCTGATTTTCATCAAATATTTAACAAAAATCTATTTAACGAATTTAACGAAAATTGTTCCAAAATCTATCCTAATTGGGAAAAAGAATCTAAAATATATTCGAACTTTGACAGAAATTGTTGTTACGATATCGAACTTTATGGAAGATCTTTTACCCCTCTACACTTTTAATAATGTATTTTAAAGGTATATATGTGTCCACGTGGACATCATCAATATTGCATCATTTTAACTAGTAATGTGTCCACGTGGACACATATATACCTTTAAAATACACTTTTAAAAAATGCAGAGGGTAAAAAATCCTTAATAAAGTTAAATATTGTAACAATAATTTCAATTAAAAATAAAATATTTTTTCAAATTCTTTTCCAATTATGACAAGAAAAAACCTACCCCTAATACAAGAAATAAAATAGCAAATACTACACATCCAAGTATGATATCATTTTAAATCCTATTTTTTAATCATTCCCCCTAAAATAAAATAAAAATAAAAATAAGAGATATTTTCTCAAAAAAATATTTAAAAAATAAAAACTTCTTAGGAATATATTTAAGTAATTACTTTGAACCTTCTAGACATGGAAATATCATTTTTACTGTCATTTTATATAGAGTGGTCATCAAATTATATGAATTAATAATTATATGAATTAAGAAAAAAAAGATATACTACTAGGTTACAATTTTCAACATATAGGAAGATGACTTGGACTTGCAAAAAAAGATATAGAAATTTGAACTTGTCAAAAAGACCAGGTCAAGACCATGTGGCAAGGACAAGGATTGGATCATCAATTGCTCCGGATTATCCGTCCACTTTAAATTATCATGTTATATTTTTCAAAAATTAATTTGAGTAATTTTTAAAGTTAAATTGCATTACGCTAATTTGATATTATAAATTAAAAAAAAGATTTTCAAAAACTATATAAAAAGTACTATAAATTGCAAGTTATTGCATATATTAATATAATGAAAAAATACGTCGTAAAATGTTTGGTTAAATTTTTTATAGTTTAACTCTAACTGTTTGGTTAAATTTTTTTATAGTTTAACTCTAAGAAAAATCATGACAATTAAAAGTGGACAGAGATAATACTATGTAATTATTTTTCTGTCTCAAAATATTTATCACTTTTTTAAAAAAAGTAAATTTGATTCATTTTTAAAGTCATATTTAGATTAATTTCATATTTTAAAATTAAAATTTAAATATTTAAAAATATTATGAAATATTATGATTTATAATTCTTCATATATTAATGATATATATATAATTTAAATTATTGGTCAATATTCATAAAATTGAACTGTTGAAAAATAAACTATGAAATTAGAACAAAGAAAAGTATAACTAGAAAACAAGGTATAGTTGAGATTCATTTGAGAGGTGGTATATTATTATTGGATATATTTTTCATCAGTGGCTAGAGTGTGAATACTCTCTGTGTGATCAATAATGATAGTGATAGAGTGATAAGTACGTCTTTAATTTTAATTAAAGATTTTAGATTCAAATTTTTTCCAGTGTAGAATTATCTTTAATAAAAAGCATTTTATTTTTTAATATGAAATTTTTTGATGTAGACTCAGATATTGTCATATTATAATATGAATATCGAATACTGAATTAAAAAAAATGTAAGCCTAAGGTGGTTTTTTTTTTTTAGGGGAGGGGGGGGCGGGGTTACCAAATATTGGTTGGAGTGTTGGACTTGTCACTTTAATTAATAGTGTTTGTATTTTAATAAGGCTAAAAACAGTGGACTAGTGCTACTATCTTTTTACCAAACTTACAAAATTGTTTTTTTGAAATGAAAAATTATGCTCAATTCGCATAGATTAATTATCTTTTTACCAAACTTACAAAATTGTTTTTGAAAAGAAATCTTATGCTCAATTTGCATAGATTAATTTATTTGTATCAGTTTGAATTCATATGATATATTCTCTTTTTTTTTTGGTATTTTAAAAGAAATATATTTTTATATTTAAAAAAATTAAGCTTGTTCACTATTTTTTCGTAAAATTTGTGTCTGAACAATCACATTGAAACTTAAAAAGATAAAATTATATGATTCATTTCATAATAACTTAGATTAACGTGCTTTAGGGTCAAACTTATCGCTACACACTTCTAACTACTATAGATATTTATTACTATCTTTTATCAACACAAATTTTCGATAATTTTACTTATTAAAGTTTAAGCACATGTTAGAATGGTATGAATATTATAATATATGTTTTGTATTTATTTTTTTTGCTTGAATTTTTTTCAATATTATTTTTGTTTACCAAAATATTATCGTGTTTTGTAAAGTAGTACAAACATAAAAAAAAAATTCTAAAAGAAGAATCTTAAAAATTGCTAGCAAATGAATTTGTCTTTAACATAATAATAAATTCAATAAAAGAAATTCTTATGAATTATTATTATCAGTTAGGATATGAAGATCAACCCATTTGTTGAGTGGACCTTTTTTATAAAAATAAATAAATATTTTTTTTTAAAAAAAAAGACTACTCTTAGTTTATTAACTTATATTGCTTGTAAATTGTCAGATTCAAAGTTATACCTTCAATTAATTATGGAAAAATGTAGCTCAAAATATATTGATTGTTCAGATCGTAGAAAAAATTTACTGAATATATTCATTTCGAACTTGGGATTTCATCACCCCACCCCCACTCTACGCCTAGACATCCCACCTGAAACATGAACGATTTATCTTGGGGACTCAACATCGGGGACTAATTCTGATATCATGTTTAATAAATTTTACGTCTAAATTCATCCCAAAAAATAATTTAAAAGGTAAGAATTATCTAAGTCATATTAAGAGTCTTAGAAATTGTTTATCTCATGTATGAGATTCTATCATTACTATCTTAACTACGTGATACCCTATAAAAACTTACTTAAATTATTTATTTATTATTATTTTCGTTTTAATTCATTTGGCCTAAAAACTTGTCATTGGAGTATAAGAAAATAAAAAATGTAAAGCTTATGCTCTTAATTAAAAATATGTTAAATATATTAAAATGTTCTTTAATTTTATAGTTTTAAATATATCGTGTGAAAAATTAGAATTAAAAATTATTAAAACGAAAAAATATATATTAATTTTAAGAAAAGTAGATAACCAAGGGATTATATAAAAAGCTGAATATTGACCAAGACTCTCTAATTGATTTATATATGACCTATGATGACTTCACATCTAAAGTTTGAACATCTTGTTTCCAATCACTAGGGGTTTGTTTGTATCATAAAAAAATAATTAGTTGACAAAATAATATTTTAATTATAAGGCACCAGCTGTACTATTTTAAATAGCAATATTGTAAATTTCTCTTCCTTTTTTTCTTTAAAATAAAAATTTTCTAATGTTACACCATTGACTACATCCAAAAATCCCAACCAAAAGAATTACTTAAAAATTTGTGTGGGAGATTCATAGAAAGAACTATGTTCCTAACTTATATATGACTGTCAACACATACTCAACAATTACTTTATTTTAAGGTGGGGTTAGGGTTGGGTGGTGTGTGTGAGTGCATCTTCCAACTACTCGCACTAATATAATATAATTTTTGTAAAATAATTTTTCTATTTGATTATATTGGAGCTTTGTCACGATTCAGATCGTCGTGATTGACACCCACATTAACCCTTCGGTGAAAGAACCACAATTACAACCCAAATAAGCAACTAATCCAAAAACTAAAACATTTAAGGATACAGAACAAGTCAAAAACCAAGGCAAGAAATAGAGTTTCCATAAACCCTAACAAAGGTCTAACAATAATAAACTAACATTATAGAAGTAATGCCTAGAACCTAAAAGTCAATGTACCAAAATATCTAAAGTTCAACGAGTCTAAACAAGAAGGGGTGCAACCACAATCTAATTAATTAATCAACTGACTAAGACTATGTCTAAATCGAAAATGATGGACATAGACGAAAGAGAATTTCATATAGGCCGGAAGAATTGGCTCACCCTTGAATTCGAAGCAATGATCACTGATCTTCTAAGCGAGGTATGTCAATTGCCACTTGAAGATGCCTTATACTCAACAAAAATAAGAGCAAATGCATAATCAATACACAACCACAGTGTAATTGTAGAATCACACGGTTAAGTGTAACATAGGCAAGTCAAATAACGTAACATTATAACCACATGCATATATATCAACATATACAATGTTATCAATATCTACGTACAACGATCAACTTCACAATTCTCAATATAGACAATTATGTCAAGTAGTTTGTCCTCTCATGGAACCCGAACCCAGACTGTTAGCATACCAGAACGTGGTAACTGATCTCATAGTTATACCGCAACGTGACAATTTGATCTCATTTTTATGTCGGAACGTGACAATCCAATCCATCAACACACCACAATCACAAACATAAGTATACTTTCAAGTCATACAATTACGAGTCATTCATGGCATATAGTCATTCGTCTATCTCATTTACAACAAGTGTGATCAATAATGCAACAGCCATATACGTACAAGTATCATAATAAAGCAAGAACATTCATACATCACAAATCATAGAATCACAATCATCACCTATCTCGAAATAAGCTTGAAACCCTAAGAAGCTTGATTCTGCTCTTTTCGAATTCGTTCCGCTTGTTCTTGGTCTACAAACAATCATAGTAACACAAGAATCAACAAACAATCGCTAATAACCCGAAACTATAACAATTCTATGAACACTAGATCATACACATGATCCCATGTATCCAATTTAGGGTTATTTTTACCATAGAATCTACATCAAAACCCTCACCCATCAATATTAATTCATTTTATTACGTTCGACGGAATGAAAAATGGATTCAGGAAGTGAAACACTTATTTTTAGCCTCAAGAATGGTGAATAACGAGTAAGAGTCGCCTGGGTTCATTTCTTAGCTCTAAAAGATGAAAAGTATATAATAAGGTCATTAAGGGATTTATTAACGATCTTACGTCATGTCGAGCCCGCCACAACGACCCTCAACCCCAATATAGCGGCTATGCTAGAGCGGCGAAAATCCCCACCAGGACGGGTTGCACGAGACAAAGAGCTATTTCAAAAATTTCAAGAATCCCATTTCACAACACACCCCTGAGCCACGACGCTCAGAAAATATTATTTACACTAAGATTGATTTCGTAAGTTCTACTCGCTCAAATTCAATTCCGTAAAGTCATACGAGCTCTTTAACGAGTTATCTAACTACTCATGCAATTAAAAACATAAATGATTCACCCAATTTTTACCAGATTTCCCTACACCTTAATGACTTCAAATTCTTCAAAATCTTGACTAGGTTGAAAAATCTCAAGTCACTACAAAAAAACTTTTCGACCCCAAATTTTCCCCGTTTGCTTTTCTATAACATCAAAACTCGATTAACCTAGCTAAATTTGGATTGCATACCGTATGACTCATTTGAGGGTGGCACTTTCAACAAAATTTTCTCCATATCCAGAACTCGAACCCAGGACTTTTGGTTAAGGATGAAGTAGTTCCACTATTACATCACAACCCAATGAGGGTCCTAATTACTTTATTATACACTCAAAATTTTCTATTATCATAATTATATTCATTTAGAAATTTCTGACAGCTATAGGGATTGATTAGTACATACATGTAATAATATTTGACATTAACATAGATAAATATATTTTACCTAAAGACTGTTGTTTTAAATATTACAAAAAAATAACAAAATTGTTTAAATTTTTAAATCTCAAAGATTTGTAGACTTCACTAAATAACTAAAAATTAAAGAATATTAATATAATTTCAAATATTTTGATGTTGCTCTAAGCTCCAAGAAGTTGTCAATAAGGCAGTCAATCTTTAATAGATAAAATGGTGGGAAGGATGACCACAAAAAGTTCTTATGCAGGAAGACATTTACTAGTGCAAAGTATTTTAACCTCTGTACAAGCATGTTGGCAAGTACTTTCTCTTATCTAAAAAAGTCTAGCAAAAATGTAGAAAAAACTTTTCTAAAAGGGTGACAGAGATCAATAATATCCACAATAAAATATGTGTACATTAAGGTGCCATGAAGAAGACTGATATGTAATAATCAAATCAATCGCTTGACCATACAGAGAATATGCTAAAGATAGGTTGTACAAATAGAAAATTTAGTTAAATTCGTTTGCTCATTACGCAACACAAAACTAGAAACACGTCAACATTTATTTTTCACATGCAGAATCTCTTAAAATTTGCTAGGCATTAGCATAAGCAACATAGGGTGAACTGATGGGCTATAGTGTATATGCAACAAGTAAAGCAAAGCATGTTGAAGTACATAAAATGATCCCATCTGTAACAATATATTTTATAGAGTGTTTCGGCATAAAGAGAGGACCACAAAGGTGTTTATGCAAGAAATTCATTGAAGAGGTAGTATGCTGACCCAATCTATGCATATGCATGATTATTATCCATAATTGTGGTTATATGAGCTCTATCTCAAATTATATCCATGTCCTGAGTTTTGAATCGATACATATTACAAGATTTGACAATAAAAATTACAGTTATCAACAAGATAAAACAACAATGAAGAACAAGTAAATCAAAGAAGAGAAAAGAAGAAATATGGAAAGAACAAGAGGATTTCTTTTAATATGGGCACGACGGACCGTCGAGGGTGTCTCATTCCAAAACACTTAGATTTTGAAAATTTGGATACTGAGGTCGACTCTCTGAACTTCACGACGAAATGGCAGGACGGACCGTCGTTGGCACGACGGACCGTCACGAGCCTTTCCACAGAATTAACTCTCTGAACTCTGTGACGACTCAGCAGGACGGACCGTCGCAGTCATGACGGACCGTCACAGGCTGCGTAACCCTGACTGGATCGGATTTCTGTTAAAAGTTTTAAGGGGCGTTTTGGACTATTCCTGCTTATAATTATAAAGTTAGTGGGTTAATGTTAATAATTCAATTACTTGGGGGTTAAAGGTGATAACCTTGAAATAAATAGTGGGTTACTTTTACCATCTTTTATACTTAATTATATGGTAATTAGGGTAAAAGAAAAGGAGGGGGAATAAGAAAAAGAAGAAAGAGACAGAAGAAGAGAGGGACGAACGAGCGAGAGAAGAGAGAACGAAGAGGAAAGCAAACACTTTGAGGAATAGCTTGCTTGATCACAATTCTTCGGTGGAGGTAGGTTATGGTTTATGTTATTTCATAGTAAACTCTTAATAGCGAATGATATGTATTGGGTAGTATTGTAAAGTCTTTTATATGCTTAATTGTATGCTTGCATGATGTGATTATGTAATTGTAATGGGTTGGAAAGATAAGGTTGTGACGCTTAAACCTAAAACCCTCTCTGTTAATGATGATGCCTTAGTATAAAAGAAGACTTGATAAACTAAAAGAATGAGGTTAGTGGATCGGGTGTCACGTTCCGACACCAGGATAGTAGTAATGGATCGGGTGTCACGTTCCGACACCAGGATAGTTGTAATGGATCGGGTGTCACGTTTCGACACCAGGATAGTTGTAATGGATCGGGTGTCACGTTTCGACACCAGGATAGTAGTAATGGATCGGGTGTCACGTTCCGACACCAGGATAGTAGTAATGGATCGGGTGTCACGTTCCGACACCAGGATAGTAGTAGTGGATCGGGTGTCACGTTCCGACACCAGGATAGTAGTAGAGGATCGGAGTGTCACGTTCCGACACCAGGATAGTAAAAAGAATGAATCTTGATTATGTTAATATACTCAAATTTAAAGAACCTATTTTTTAAACGAGTATGGTGTGGAGGCGTGAGTCCTCATAGACGTGCTGGGGTTGTGGCCAATGGTTATGGTACTTGTTGTTGTTATCTGTTGAGTATTGTAGTTGATTTTATGATATTATTTGATATATATTGCTTTCTATTTTGAGTTGGCCGAATATACCTGCTCAGTACTTGTGCCTTGTACTGACCCCTACTTGTATGTTTCTTTCTCTGTTACTTGTGGAGTGTAGCAAACGTGCCATCGATTTCGACTCAACCGCAAATCTAGCCAGACTTCAGCAAAATCAGACTTCAGGGTGAGCTATTGTTCCTAGCTCGGACTGGATTCTTTCTTTCACGTCTTGATGTCTTGAAGTTCGGACACGGACCATCTCTTTTACTTATTTTAGCTTCTTAGATACTCTTAACTTAGTAATTTGAGAATAGATGTTCTTGTGATGATGACTTCCAGATTTTGGGAATAATAAGTATTAAATTTTAGAAGTTATTTATTGGTTATATTAATGAGTTTTAAGTCTTCCGCATTATATTCTGTTTATTATGGTTGAAATGTTGAGGTTCAGATTGGTTGGTTCGCTCACATAGGAGGGTAAGTGTGAGTGCCACTCGCGACTCGTTTTGGGTCGTGACAATTGTTGAGTTATTTTACATTCTATAAATGAGTTAATTCTCCCTTTATATGAATTAAGTATAATGAAAAGGATACAAAATCAATTACGTTATGAAAAAGATAAACATACATATAAATTCGATATAAGAAGTGTCTTTGGTGAACATAAGATAAAACACCAAAAAGAAAAGAAAACATCTTCCTATTTTTTTTTTCTTAAAATATTTTTTAACAAGTGATCTGGACAACCTCCAAATTTCAGTTACGAGTGCACATGTTTGAAATACTATGAAATCTTGGAGAATGATCGGCTACAACGATTGAATGAAATCATATAAAAATCACTTTCAAAATAGTGGCTTACCAAGACATAACATTTGTGATAAGTTATTTTTTGTATTTTGTAATAACTCTTATCCAGTATCAAACAAATATTATTGTTTTATGATGTGATCAATAAAAAGTTAAATATAATGTCAAAACTGAAGAATATTAATTATCTACACCAGATAGTTATACCAAATTAAATAATTAATATAAAAAACACTAAATTAAAGTAAAATGCATATTATTTAATCATTATTATATGTTTAATAATATATATACATATACAAGAAATATATTTTATATTTATTGAATCTGATATAAATACCCGATGTATATAATTTTATTATCATTGATTATTGAGATTTTTCATACTAATCAATATATATATATATATATATATATATATATATATATATTATCTTGTATCGTTTGAAGCAACATATATTTAGGATTAGAGCATTGGATAAGAGGGTCTTGAGAATGAATGGACATATTATTATAAAAAATGATTCTTGAAGCGTATTGATTCAAATATAATTGAATTATAATGCGCGCGCGTGTGTGTATATATATATGTGTGTGCGCGTGTGTGCGTGTGTGTGTGTGTGTGCGTGTGTGTGTGTGTGTTTTAAAAATTAATGGTTTAATTGTAACGACCTGTTAGTCGTTTTGAGCGGTAGAGTTTATTTCTAGTAATAACTGTCTGGGTCGACGGATCCCACGACGGACCGTCATGGGCACGATGGACCGTCGAGGGTGTGTCGTTCCAAAACACTTAGTTTCTGGAAATTTGGGTACTGAGAACAACTCTCTGAACTTCGCAACGACATGGCAGGACGGACCGTCGTAGGCACGACGGACCGTCACAGAGTCTTTAATGTAATTCGACTCTCTGAACTTTGTGACGGAAGCAGCAGGACGGACCGTCGCAGGCACGACGGGCCGTCACAGGCTGTGTAAACCTGGCTGGGTCGGATTTGTGTTAAAAGTTTTAAGGGGCGTTTTGGACTATTCCTGCTTATAATTATAAAGTTAGTGGTTTAATATTAATAATTCAATTACTGAGGGGTTAAAGGTGATAACCTTGAAATAAATAGTGGGTTACTTTTACCATCTTTTATACTTAATTATATGATAATTAGGGTAAAAGAAAAAGAGGGGGAATAAGAAAAAGAAGAAAGAGACAGAAGAAGAGAGGGACGAACGAGCGAGAGAAGAGAGAACGAAGAGGAAAGCAAAGACTTTGAGGAATAGCTTGCTTGATCACAATTCTTCGGTGGAGGTAGGTTATGGTTTATGTTATTTCATAGTAAACTCTTAATAGCGAATGATATGTATTGGGTAGTATTGTAAAGTCTTTTATATGCTTAATTGTATGCTTGCATGATGTGATTATGTAATTGTAATGGGTTGGAAAGATGAGGTTGTGAATCTTAAACCTTAAACCCTCTCTATTAATGATGATGCCTTGGTATAAAAGAAGGCTTGATGAACTAAAAGAATGAGGTTAATGGATCGGGTGTCACGAACCGACACGTAGTATTAGAGGATCGGGTGTCACGAACCGACATGTAGTATTAGGGGATCGGGTGTCACGAACCGACAAGTAGTATTAGGGGATCGAATGTCACGAACCAACACGTAGTATTAGGGGATCGGGTGTCACGAACCAACACGTAGTATTAGGAGATCGGGTGTCACGAACCGACACGTAGTATTAGAGGATCAGGTGTCACGAACCGACACGTAGTATTAGGGGATCGGAGTGTCACGTTCCGACACAAGAGGAATAAAGAGAATGAATCTTGAATTATCTTAATATACTCAAACTTAAAGAACCTTTTTCCCAAATGAGTATGGTGTGGAGGCTTGAGTCCTCATAGGTGTGCTTGGTGTTGTTGCCAATGGTTCTTGTACTTGTTGTTGCTACCTGTTGAGTATTGTAGTTGATTTTATAATATTATTTATATATTGCTTTCTATTTTGAGTTGACCGATGATACCTACTCAGTACTTGTGCCTTGTACTGACCCCTACTTGTGTGTTTCTTTCTTTGTTATTTGTGGAGTGCAGCAAACGTGCCATCGACTTCGACTCAACCGCAACTCTAGCCAGTCTTCAGCATATCAGATTTCAGGGTGAGCTATTGTTCCTAGCTCGGACTGGATTCTTTCTTTCACGTCTTGATGTCTTGAAGTTCGGACACGGACCATCTCTTTTACTTATTTTAGCTTCTTAGATACTCTTAGCTTTAGTAATTTGAGAATAGATGTTCTTGTGATGACGACTTCCAGGTTTTGAGAATAGTAATTGATAAACTTTAGAAGTTATTTAATTGATTCGTTAATGAGTTTTAAGTCTTCCGCATTATTTTTCGTTTATTATGGTTGAAATGTTGGGGTTTAGATTGGTTGGTTCGCTCACATAGTAGGATAAATGTGGGTGCCACTCGCGGCTCGTTTTGGATCGTGACATTAATTGAATTTCATTCATTAAAATATTATTTCATTTATATAATCAAATTATATTTTAATCAATAGATCCAATATATAATACAATTAATACAATCCTGCTCAAGCTATTATTATAAAAGTTGTCCAATATATAATACAATTAATACAATCCTGCTCAAGCTATTATTATAAAAGTTGTTTGAGGAAAGAAAATTCTTAAATTAACGGTGAGGTCTAAATGTATACTATATGTCAAGTAATAAGTAATACTTAAAATGTTAAAATTATATTAATTAAATTATAAATTTCTGATAAAAAAATTGTTTATTTTCGACGTAAGAAAGAAAAGAACTTTGACTCTTTCTTGTTAATTTATCCAAAATAATAAACAATCAATCATGTAGATACAATTTTCATTTTAAAATAGCGTTTGACTAAAAAATAAAAGACTCTTGTCATCATAAGCTTAATTTATATTTCATATTTATTTTCTTTGGGTGTGTTTGACACTATGAAAATCATTTTTTGAAGAAATTGTTGAGAAAAATATTGTTTGATTCATAAATGAAAAATAAAATAGATATAACTTAATAAATGAATCGGCAGAATTAAAGAAGGTCTTGATGAAATATTTGATTATTAGAGATTATTAATAATATTTTATTGTTAATTCTAGTGAAGTCTAAATATTTATTTTGACCATAGAAGAATTTTTTGGTGTTTAATAATAATAATAATAGTAATAATTTATTTCATGTAAATATTGATTGGATTTGTCTATGGCTTAGACCCAAGCATTTTGATATGATTTATTTCATGTAAATATTGATTGGATTTGTCTATAGATTAAACCCAAGCATTTTGATATGAGTTTAAATCCTATGCATTGTTTGATATAGAAATATTTATGTAATCAATTAACTTATGAGGTGATTATATATAAATATCTATAAGCACTAAATGGTAGCTTAACAAAAATGGTAATTAATATGTATTACAAATTTTATTTTTTTAATATGACTAGTCAAAAATCATTGATAGTAAGAATTTTTATAATATTACTTTTATTTTTCTTTATTAATATGAAGGTGCATAAATTGAAATATATAATAATTGTTATTTTATCAGTATTTAAATAAATAGATAAGTGCGTTAAAGACAATTCTTCAAAAGTATTTAATGTAGATAGTGAAAATCAAGAAGAGGTGAAGAAGCTATTTTGATCAATTACTCAATTTAATCACGATAATAACATTTTAGACCTCCAGTTGTGTATATATGATAAATATTTTGTAGTTATATTCATGAATTAATTATAACATAAAATTCTATGAAAGAGTGTATACTTAGAAATACGATAAGAATAATAGAGAATTTGTTCGAATTATCTGCCTAATAGATGTTTGATGAAGGTTGTATTCTTGTAAAGGTGGGTCAATGAAAAGAAGAAGATGATAATAGTAATTATACAATAAAAGATGATAATTGTGATTATTGATAGTGTTAGGCTTCATTTATTTGCTTTTAATGGACGTCTAGTTTCAGATTCAACCTATTAAGTGCATTTGGTTTTTAAGTCTGAATTTGAATCATTCAGATTCATCCCATTAAGTTCATGTGTTTTATGTTTTAAAAAACCTCTTAATGGGTCTGAAGATTCTGAACTAATCAGATTCTAACAACTTTCAGACTCATTTAATAAATTATCAAATAATAAATCATCGCTTCCCCGCTTTGAGCATGCCTTTTATCTCATAACTAAAAAAATTCTTTCTCTCTTTTCTCAATCAAATACCATTTTTTCCCTCTTGAACTGTTAATTTTCGTAAATCCTTTCAAGTTTTTTTTCTATATTAATAAAAAAAATTTTATTGACGTGTGTCAAGAACACTGGTAGTAATAATATTTTTGGTGTATTATTGTTTATCAAGGTTTTCGAATGAAAAAATAGTACTCCAAATCATGATTATTAAAACTTTTAAAACTTTTTTAATCAAAAGTGATATGTTTTGTTAAAATGAAATTTTAATAATATTTTATCAATATAATGTTCAATTTCACATGCACATTCAGATATTAAAAACAAACGATATTAATTATTTAGTATTCAGATTTAGAGACTACATCTTAATATACAGGTTGTATTAAAATCAAAACACCTGAATCTTAATGCAAATCTTAATATTCAAATGTGTATTCAAATTCAGACTTCTTAATCTTAACGAAAAGACCTTAGTGCGTAATTGCATATTACAAGTAACAATTAATTATTACATATTTATAAATAATAAAATTGTGCTAAAACCTCATTCTATCACAATTTTTTTATGCACTAATATCTTAATAATTTTAAGATTTTGTACAAAATCATGATCTCGAATTATTCAACTTCATACTTTAAATTTTAAAATCATGTCCTATTATAATTTAACAACAAAATCTACACCATATTTTTTTTTTCAGTTTTCACATGTAGATATAATATAAGTTACGGTTGGATGATTGAAATTTCTTTTCTCTTATTTGAAATTTTTAATTTTTTTTTCTAAAAATAGAATAAATTTAATACGTATATCAAATATCGAACGAGTACCTTGTGAAATACGTTTGCAAGGAGTGGACTTAGGCTTCTACTCCCCAAAGCAAAACACACCCTAAAAAAAATCTTCAAACTCCAAAAAATGACAAGAACACCAAATAGAAAGAATTTTTTTTAAAAAAAGAAACAAAAATTCATAAAATGTGATTTTTTTTTTTCAACTTTCACCAAAATCCAAACTGGAAAAAAATAGGGGGTTTTTCCATAGCCCCCCCACCCCCACCTTCTCTCTTCCTTCTTCCAAAAAAAGTCTCTTTGACCACCACCATCATCAACACCCTCCCCCCACCCCTACGCCCACCCCTCTCTTTCTTCTCTTCTTCCTCCTTTCTACTTCAAACTTTCTTCTTAAATCTCCATTATTGTTTTCACATTCTCACCCAAATAGGGGGGCTTCTCTTTTTCTTTTGATTATATGTACAAATACAACAATACCCAATTCTTGATTTTTGTTCATTTGTCTAATGATCTAAAAAAGATTGCATTTTTACATCATTTGACAAAATGGGTAGTTGTTTTTCAAGCTCCAAAGTTAGTGGCTCAAACAGCAATACCCCTTCAACCAACAATACCACAACAAACACAAACACAGCGGTAAATGCTCATCAAAACCGCAGGGAAACCTCAAAAGCACCTTCAACAACGGTTGTTAATCCAAGAAATCAAGAAGGGTGTAGAGATAAAGGTAATATTAACCAGAAAAATCAACAAAAACAACCTAGGAATTCACAGCAGAATGTTAAACCAAGTTCAAGAAGACAAGGTGGGGTTATTCCTTGTGGGAAAAGAACAGATTTTGGGTATCATAAAGATTTTGAAAAGAGGTATACAATTGGGAAATTGTTGGGTCATGGTCAATTTGGTTATACATATGTTGCTACAGATAAATCTTCTGGAGATCGTGTGGCTGTCAAAAGAATTGAGAAAAACAAGGTATTACCATATCAAGAAAAGATTATCTTTTCTTCTTTTGTGTAGCTGATTTTTGTTTATCCTGGTTAATCTTAGCTTAGTTGGTTAGCTGCCTCGACTTTCATCCTTGTTGACGAGTGTTTGATTCCGCACCTTGTAATCCCCTTGCCTAAAGTATAAAAACTTCATTTTTCCTATTGATTTTCACATGTAGGAGTTGTGGACAGTTTTTGCTATTAAGTTCTAGAGGATTGTTTTGAATCTATTATGTGTTTCTGAGATGTTAGCAGTCATCACTGATTCTGAAATCCTCTGTAGGCACATCTTGTTCTTGTTGACTCAGTCTTAGGTTGTTAGAAAAGTATATCCATCAGCCAATCTAGTGTTTGTTTTGTTGGTAGATGCCGATGTTTTTTTAGTGCTGTCTCATTCTACTGTACTAGCTTTTTCTTCCTGAAAAGGAGTATCTTGGTAGAATCTTGATTTTTCCTGCTTAAGTAGTTATTGTAGATGGTTAATTGGCTATAGACTGAATCTGGCCATGTAAACAGACATCATATTTGAAAAACGTAGCTGCACTTGGTGTTTAATTGTCTTTTGGGGATTGTGGACTTGTAGCAATCTGAAGTCAACGAACTTCAGAAAATCATGAACTAAAGCCAATGGTGAACTATTGGCTTTCATGAGCAACTCTGCTGTTATTTTCTTGCTTAATTTGCTGGAAAATGGCTAACTGACGTGGTTCACATAAAAGCTGTTTTCTAGTCTATAGAATAGAGTACTTGCAGAATCTTTTATTTCTTATGGGTGAATGACTTCTCAAATGTTCAATTATCCATTGATCCATGGTGCAACAAGTCTGCACTGTTGGCCTGTAATTTTTTTTTGCTGGGTAAAATGTTATGCTTGCTTTGTCTCCTATTATCTCCTCTCATCAGATCTGGAGTTCTCGCCAACACTATAGGATGATGGGCCTATGAATTTTGAATACGAATTTCGATGTGTTTTTTTTGTTCTGTTGTCCAATACTGTTAACTTTTACATTAATTGTATGATTATCTAGTCTTCTGTTTACCAGTCAATCACAGTTTCAATGAATCGTACCAATTCATTTTTTGCTGCAGATGGTTCTTCCCATTGCGGTTGAGGATGTGAAACGAGAAGTCAAGATATTGAAGGCCTTAGGTGGTCATGAGAATGTGGTTCAATTCTATAATTCATTCGAGGATGATAATTATGTCTACATTGTGATGGAGTAAGTTTTTTTTTAAAATCTCTCTGGTCCTAGTTTATTTCCCTACTACTAATCCTTCCACTTGAATGGCAAGTTAAGAGTATTCAGTTTTTGTTTTCTTTTAGGTTATGTGAAGGTGGAGAACTATTGGACCGAATTTTGTCCAAGTAAGTATTCTGAAATTACCAGTTTCAGTTGATTATTTGTGAGTTGCAGAATCCCGGCTCTTTATTCAAATTGCTGATTATGAAGTTTTACTGATAAGGGTTGACATAATTTGTCTAATCAGAAAAGACAGTCGGTATACCGAGAAAGATGCAGCAATAGTTGTACGCCAGATGCTAAAAGTGGCAGCTGAGTGTCATTTACATGGTTTGGTGCATCGTGATATGAAACCTGAGGTGTGCAAGCAGTTCGATACTACTTTGACTTGGTAATGCTTCTTGATATTGCTTTTCTGAAACAAACTTTTTTCCTTGTAGAATTTTCTCTTTAAGTCTACAAAGGAGGATTCACCATTAAAAGCGACGGATTTTGGTCTTTCAGACTTCATCAGACCAGGTGATTGGATTCTCTGCCACAGATTTTGGTCTTGCTGAAGTACTAATATTCTTAATACATCTGTCAAGTTCTTTAATGATCTTGGAGGCTATTATTGTGGTTTTCTCTCGTAAAGTTATGAGCTTATCATAGGAAACTTATATATGCAGGGAAAAAGTTCCAAGACATTGTCGGCAGTGCATATTATGTAGCTCCAGAGGTATTAAAGCGTAGATCAGGACCTGAATCAGATGTATGGAGTATTGGCGTAATTACATACATTTTGCTATGTGGTCGTCGGCCTTTCTGGGACAAAACTGAGGATGGTATATTCAAAGAGGTGAGTTGCTAATATATCAAGTGTAATTTAGAAAGATTTCAATTATTGTTTCAACTTGGGAAACCTAAAGAAAGGATATCACAATTTTAGGGCTCTAATGGGGTCATGAACTTGCAGATTTTGTATAAAAGTTTATATGTTTGCCTTTGTTTGTCTTTTCAATAGTGTGTATCAGGTTTGTTTATACCTTTAAGTGGTTTTTTGAAGTTAACACTCACTTAATAAATCTCATCTCTCTTGGAATTTCAGATTTTCCATTCACTTTTTGTTGCATGCTCTCGTAAACATCTTAACTATGATACTGTGATATTTTTTTCTTTGTGGACATTTTAGTTTGTTTCATTTCATTATTGAGTGATTTTGATCTTATGTTTTCATCGTTTTCTCTTTTGTGTCCAAAGAAGTTACTGCTATTTATTTTGTTCATAATTCACTTTTGGTTGATGCTTCCTTGGAGAGGCTCTTATCCAAAGAATTGTTCTTCCTACAAGACATTTAAGTACTTTTACTTCAAGAAGAACAACATTTATATTGTGTAAATTCTTTGTGATTTGCCTGGTTTTGAATAGTTTCTCTAACTTTGCTTCCAAAATGTTAAGGTCCTACGGAACAAGCCTGATTTTCGTCGCAAGCCATGGTCTAACATAAGCAACAGTGCTAAAGATTTTGTAAAGAAAATACTGGTGAAGGATCCTCGCGCTAGACTTACTGCTGCTCAGGCCCTATGTAAGTAATATCATCCTGAATTTGTACTGTTAAGTTGTATAAAGTTTCTCATATCAGCTAAGGGCTTTCAAGGGGTACATAAAAATGTTGGACCACTCCACCCATTTCCTTATGGTTTTGGATTGGATGCTCAGATTCTTTCACATGGTATAGGCACCAACTTTAGCGAGCCTCATCCACATTAAAGTTGGTGTAGGAAACCTAGAATTGGGAGTGTTGTCAAAAACAAAAAGCGCATAAAAGTTCTAAGGTTCGTTGGGGCTTTAAGTGCTAAACGCAAAAAAAGCACGGGCTTTAATTAAAAAAAGGTGCAAATGGAGAAAACAGAAAAGTGTATATGTTTAGTCCAAGACCAATGATTATGAGCATGAATGCCAAATATTTGTACAAAAGAATTGAATCTTTTTTACAATATAGTAAAACATCAATGGCTTAGTGTTGCCTCTTTTTTAAGAATAGGCTCATTGGCAAGGGTGCCTTAGAACTTTGATGATGACATTGAAGTGCATTAAATGAGACAAAGCACTCAACACGTTATGAGCCTCACTTCATGGCTTAAGCGCACCTTTGACAACACTGCACAACAGAAGGGCGTTAAACCTTAAAATCCCCACACCTGCAATACAAGAGCATCTGAAAGGGTCTATACTCATCATCTGTCTTAAGGTTTCCAATTGGCTCTTCACGTTCTTTCACAAGCACCAATTTTTCTTAGTGATTGTAAGGTGTTATGTGATGAAACTGATGTATCGACAGTAGCTCAAGGTTCACTTAAAAAGATTTGTACACTTCGCTTTATCCATTTCATTCACCTACTTCATCAGCAATGTTTGGTAATAGATATCAATCATGGTTCTCTGTCCAGATGTACAGCTTCTACATTTTGATAACTTATAGCACAACATCAGATATGCAGCATATGCTTACTTGTTTGTAGTTCTTGGAAATAAGAACATTATGTCGTAGTGTTCAAATAAATTAGTAAACAAATGTTACTGTGGTCATTCCTTTAAATTTATTGATATAATGAGCAATTGTTTTGAAAATCATCTACTTGAACATCTTCAGCACATCCATGGGTCCGAGAAGGAGGGGATGCATCTGAGATTCCACTGGACATTTCTGTTTTATCCAACATGCGGCAATTTGTCAAATACAGTCGTCTAAAACAGTTTGCTTTACGTGTAAGCTCATTGCTTTCTTATTTCTTAAACCTTTTGTGATAAGGTAACTTCAGTATACAAAACATAAATTTCTGGATGCTGTTCCACTACTTGCAGGCGTTAGCTAGCACACTTGATGAGGAGGAGATCGCTGATCTGCGGGATCAATTTTCTGCAATTGATGTGGATAAGAATGGTGTCATCAGTCTCGAAGAAATGAGACAGGTATTGCTCATCTTTCGAGTTGGAGCTAGTTTCGTACTTACAACTCTCAATGGCCATTGGCAAACATTGGAGACATCTCTATTTTGTGTTATCTTGATGCAAAAAAATTGTATATATGCCTTGATCAAAAACATTGTGTATGCATATGGTCGTCATATTTTTGGTGACTTACCACGTTCATTTCCAATGCAGGCCCTTGCAAAGGATCTCCCATGGAAAATGAAAGAATCACGAGTTCTTGAGATTCTTCAAGCGGTAAACTTATTTATCTAGTAATGAAGCATCAGAGCAGAACATGACATCTAATAAATAATAAGATAATTATTACCAAGTATAAAACGCTTTTGTTGCCTTAGGCTGTTGCATGTTTGAAACTACTTTAATAATATAAAAAAAGAAGCATATTCAAAAAAAGGAAGATAATAGCAAGGATTAGGAAGCAAGTTCCTTTGAAGAATTGGTTATCAAATGCACCCAACAGTGTTGTGTAGCAGTCAGTGAAGTGGAATGAAAACCATGAAAGACTAGAGTTCATATCCGGTAAGAGGCCAAACATGTTAGGTGATTTCTTCCTCTCTGTCTGAGCATTATTGGGGCGAAGTTACCCGGTACTTGTGATGGTGGTAGATGGAGATATTCAATGAAATAGTTGAGGTGTGTGCAAGAAGATCATAGCAAAGGATAGCTCATAAGTGCAAGTTCCTTAGAAGAAATTGGTTATCAAATGCACCCAAGAGTGTTACCTAGATGTTAACGAAGTGGGATGAAAATCATGAAAGACTAGAGTTCAAATCCAGTAAGTGACAGAACACGTTGACTGACTTCTTCCCATCTGCTTGAGCCTTATTGAGGCAAAATTACTTGGTACTTGCGATGGTGGGAGTTAGAGACACTCGATGGAATAGTTAATGTGTGTGCAAGCTTGTACTACACCATTTTTAAATTGGTGACCAAATATTTGGGGATTTCTTTGTGTCAGATTGTATATTCCAAATTTTTCCTGCACCATAATCCTTGTTACAAACTTTACTCAATTGTCAATGCTAATATTGCTGCCAAGTGCCAACTAATATAATAATCTTTATAGTTTTCATCATATGCATGTTCATTACTTTCTACTATATGGTCTCTTCTGCAGTTCCGGGACCTAAAGTATTTTGTTCATTGCTTGGCAGATTGACAGTAACACGGATGGGCTTGTTGATTTCCCGGAGTTTGTGGCTGCCACTCTACATGTCCATCAGTTGGAGGAGCATAATTCTACAAAGTGGCAGCAAAGATCACAAGCTGCTTTTGAGAAATTTGATGTTGATAAAGATGGATTCATTACTCCAGAAGAACTTAAAATGGTTAGTATCATAGTATGTGATATTTTTACAGTCTTCTTCCAGGAGCAACAGTTCATAGCATTTTGGATGTCAGTTATTACCATTAACCATATCGTTGACCAACCCTACAAATCAATTAAGCAATTAACTACCCCTAAATGCCATGCTAGTTGCTCTGTATGAATCCTCTGTGTAATTTAGATGATTCATCATTGAAGGGGAGATTTGGCGTAACTAGTAAAATTGTTGCCATGTGACTTGATGGTCATGGGTCAGACTGTGGAAACAACCTTTTTTGTAGAACCGTAAGGCTGTGTACAATAGGCCATTGTGGTCTGGCCCTTCCCTGCACCCTGCGCATAGTAGGGAGGGAGCTTAGTGCACCGGGCTGCCCTTCCTATCATTGTTAGATTATTTTTATGCTGGTCGTCACTTAGGATTGAGCCATGGTTGATTGATACAATTGATATTATGGTGGTCATCTCTCCACTGCAAACCTCCTCCTTTATCCGGGTGCGGAACTTGGTTTGCTTTGCAAACCTCACTGAGACAGAAGATTGGACAACTCCAAATTAACACCCCCTTTGGCACCCCAAGAAAAAGACAGAAGAGAAGTAGCGAGAGTTGCTAAGAATTATAGCATGCTAACTCAAAAAATTACATGCTTCATCACCCTTAAGAGTGATCCACCGACTTTAGAAGGTTGTGATCGGTCCAAAGGGCGGTTTATAGAAGAATTTCTCGGTTATAATATGTTTGGCATCCACTTACATGATACTATTCTTTTGCAGCACACGGGCTTGAGAGGCTCCATAGATCCACTTCTAGAGGAAGCAGATATTGACAAAGACGGAAAGATAAGCATATCAGAATTTCGCAGACTTTTAAGAACTGCTAGTATGAGTTCACCAACGGTGAGAGATTCACGGGGAATGTAACTCTGTAAAGATGTATAAAACGGAGAGATGGACAGTGGACTTCATCAGAAAAATTTTGTGGGAAGACAGATGTGCGTATACATGTTCTCTTGTGCTTGTGCAAGTGTGCTGCATGTTCTCTACATGGATGGCTTCCGAGATGATGGTATTTAGAGACGTGTAGCTTCCACGTGGCACTTTGTAGCTAGTGGTCGTCGTGCCAAGTGTGTTTGTTGAGTTTCCTTTGCCCCCTTCATAAAAGAATTTGGCATGAAGTTGCTTCTTTCCCTGAACAACCAGTTGCAATGTCTTGTAATCTGGTAGTTTTAGTGTATATTCTGTCACTTTTGTGAGTCTCCAGGTTAAGTAAGTACTCCCTTCCAAGTTCTAATATTATGTCATCACTATAAATATGCCATCAATGTAAATTGGCTGTGTATCAAAAAGGTTTGTTCTGTATGATATAAGGCACATGTTCAGAAACTGTTGCCCATTTCTGTATCATCTTTTAAGCACTCTGCCACATCGAAATAGTCTATCGACAACAATCTTTCTCTACCCTACTGGATAAGGTTTGCGTAAATCATTCTATATTACTGATTATACATTATGATATACTGAAAAAATAGAATATTGTTTAACTGTACATAAACTATACACTAACCATACATTATGATACATTCAAAAAATTGAATATTGATTAACTGTACATGAACTATACACTAATCATACATTATGATACATGAGCTATATACACTTACAATACATTATGTTACACTCAAAAAATCGAATATTGCTTAACTATACATGAAGTATACAACTGACTATTCAGTCTCGATCAACTCAACATCCCCTCAAAACAGTCTCAAATTTTAGATATAAAATCCTTTTTAGTATTTTAATTTTTTTGACATACAATTTACTTAAAATGATTCACGTTTGCGCTACATTAGAAAAATGAAAGAGACAAGAAAGACTAAGGGCTCGTTTAACCATATATTTGAAATCATAATATGAAATTATGACACGAAATTGATGTTTTGTTTGAACATAAGATTTAAACTTTTTTATGTTGTATATTTTTTTTTTCATAAACATAAAAACCTATAAGTTGTAAAACTATTAAAATTCTTCAAATTCTTTATATAATCTTACCAAATAAGTAAAAGTTTATAAAACTACATACTCCCTCTGTCCCTATTTAGTTGTCTACTTTAGAAATGACACACATTGTAAGATAACAATAATTAACATAGTAAAATTATAATTTCACCCTGATTAATTATGATTTCAAAAATGATGAATTAAAATTTGGAAATTTTCGATAAGTTTAAATGAGGGTATAATAGAAAAAAAAATTATCTTTTTTTATTTATCAAAGTGGACAAGTAAATAGGGACAACTAAAAAAGAGAAAATATGAACAAGTAAATTGGGACAAAGGAGTAATAATATATTATCACAAAAATATCCTTAAAAAAATTTACAAAATTTATTGATCAAACTTTAATTCAATAATTAGAAAAAAACTTGAATATAAGTTGTAGTTGCTTTAATATAATTTTTTCACATAGTATATACAATCTTTTTACATTAAACTTACATTTCTTGATCACATGATTGAGAAGACGAGCCAATATTGTTACTTTCATATATTTGTAGGTAAATAAATTTGATAAACCCTAATGAATTTGATGAATAAAAATAATAACTTAAGAATTGATCGTAAATTTTACGTTGACTAGAACAATTGAGATATAAATAATTTCAAAAGTAATGATATGAACTTAAATAGGTCAATTTTTGTACTTGTAAACTCCCAAATCATGCCTTTTGGGAAAAACTATTTTTTTCGCAGAGTTGATTTGCTTTACTACTACTGACCTCCATTGTTGGTTCTGCAAATCTTCTGATAAACTTAATTGAATTGGAAGAAGAATGAAGATAGTGACGTACAACGTGAACGGCTTAAGGCCACGCATACAGCAACACGGTTCACTTCTCAAATTGTTGGATTCGCTTGATGCTGATATTATCTGTTTACAGGAGACTAAATTGTCGAAGAATGATATTCGAGCCGATTTGGTTCGTGCTGAGGGTTATGAGTCTTTCTTCTCTTGTTGCACTCGTACTTCTGATCGTGGACGCTCTTCTGGATATTCCGGTAAGTTTCATGTTTAATACTATCTCCTTTTCTTTCTGTTAGGGCTTGTGTTAGGAATTTGAAACTATTTTTTTAAGGGTGAGTTTTGGATAGCCTTTAAAATAGTGTGCTTAAAGTTTAATAAAGAAATGAACTTTGGGTCCAAGGCTACCCTTAAAGCTTTCTCTTTTATTCAACTCCATATAAGGAGCTATGTGGGAGAATCCAACACCCTACACAGTGTACAACCAAGAGGACAAGATAAGGTGGCGGAAATTGGGATGAGCCTGACTCTGATACCATGATTAAAAAAATGGATTTTGGGTTTAATTCAACCTCAAAAGCTTATTTTGAGGTGAGGAGATGATTTTCTTACATATAAGGAGACCAAACTCCCATCACGTATAAGGATTTTTTTTTCTTATCTATTTTTTGACATTTCTCTTAAGATTTAGTATGTCTGAAGTAGGACAATGTAGCTAACGAAACAAACGATTCTCTTTATGTCTATTTGTCCAGGTGTTGCTACCTTTTGTCGTGTAAAATCTGCATTCATGAGCAATGAAGTAGCTCTGCCAATTTCTGCAGAAGAAGGCTTCACTGGTCTCCTCGCAACATCTAAAGGATATGAACCTAAGGAGGAGTGCGCTTCAATAGCAGAAGGTCTCGAGTGTTTTTCTAGAGAGGAGCTTCTTAAAGTTGATAGTGAGGGACGTTGTCTGATCACTGATCATGGTCATTTTGGTGAGTACATGCTATCCACGAAAACGACAGGGATGTCTGATGCTTAATAGTAATACAAATCACAGTCTAATTCTTTTTCCGAGCCTTGTCCTTCTCTTTTTCCAACTAACTATGTGATATGGCTCTTCAATTTTTCAAAAAACTTTTCCTTAATGTTTAGTGCACATTCAAGTTTCTTATTTCCTACCACAGTTTGGTGATTGGCAAATGTTTTCTTCTTGCAGTTCTATTCAATTTATATGGGCCCAGAGCTGTTCAAGATGACTCTGAAAGAATCCAATTTAAGCTCACATTTTTTAAGATGTTAGAGGTAATCAATTACCACTTCAGTTTTCAAATTATGAGAACCTGAGAATTCAAAATTATGAGAAGCTGAGAAATGATATTTTCTCCTATATTCAAATATGAAATTAGCTTTTGCTTTATTGATGAGGATGTCTTGCACCAAATATCTCAAGCATCCTGTATTCTTATGCATTGTGTTTGTTTTCTTTATTGGTCATTAGTTCACTACAGAGGTTCATTTGAAGTTTTAGATGCACCAAATCTTAACACAGATTGTTGGAATGAATGGGACCCAAATAGAGCAGAAAAAATACAGAGAATTCATATAGACAATCCCAACTGATTTGGGATCAGAGTGTAGTTGATCTAAATGTTATAGAAAAGATTGCTGTCACACACAACATTGAATATAGTGCATGCAAAGGATTAGGAAATGGATCTGAGTACTTCGAAAATCCTATTTAGACAATGTTGTGGGAATCCAATGTAGTTGCCTCATTGTTGTCATTTACCTAGGGATCAAAATCTCGACCAAGGCATGCATGACTGTGGCTTTGGAAAGTATCTATGTTATCTGGGATGTAAATTTACAATTCTTTAGCTGGGAGAAGGTTGTTGTTGAACATTATTTTTTGATATTTGCAGTTGTTCTAGTCTTTTCGAGTTGTAATGGCTGAAGGATTAAATATATATGGATGTAGTATATGATGAAGGATGTTTGGAATCCGGGGAGCTAGTATCATGCTTCAATTGCTTGCTTGCTACATGGTACATTAGTTTTGTGGGTTTGTTTAATAAATTTTTGGAAACGGAGACGAATCGGAGCGGAAATTACGAAGGACAGCAAGATGAATCTTTTTGAGGTTTCAGTTTTAGGAGGAACTTTCTAGACTGAGAAGTGTCGTAGTTCCAAAATCTAGTTGATCTACTTCACAAACAAGGAAAACCACAGAATAGCCAAGATGTATGGAGGTTGGAGAGGGAGTGGGGCAATGGATTGCTTTCTGTTTGTTCATTCTATGAGAAACTCCTTATTAGCGAAGAGGTTGAATTTCAACATAGATTGGTTTGGATTCCAGGTACTGCTAAAGGTGTGTTTCTTCAATTCGATTCTAAGAAGAGGAGTGATAATGTCCATCGAGTATCAAAGGAAGAGGAAGGTTATGTACATTAGTTGGTGTTTTCTGTGTAAAAGCTCGAGTGAAGACGTTGACCATCTCCTCCTTCATTGTCAGGTAGCTCGAGGTTATGGTGGAAATCCTGTTGGTTTGGACTATCTTGAGTTATGCTAGACATGGTGAAAGAGTTAATGTTCAGTTGGAATTGTGATAGATGGAAGAGGAGACGCAGGGCATGGAATGTTGCTCCACTAGCTCTTATGTGGGTTATTTGGAGAGAAAAAACTAGGTGAGCTTTTGAAGATGTTGAGATGAACTTTATACAATTGAGGAATAACCTCTCCCTTTTTTGGTGCACCTGCGAGGTTCTTTTGTGCATAGAAGATTGAATGTTGTTTGTAGAGAAGCATATCTTTTTTTGTAGGTCTTCTACTCTTTTCTATACTAACTGCATATGGGCGTTTAGAGTCGACACATCAATAAAGATATTACTTCATCAAAAAAGGAAAAAAGACATGGCTAATTTCTCAAGGATGACTTGGTCATTCTTCTAGAGCTTTTATCGTTTTTGTGGCATCTTGAGCCCTCTTGGTGATAGAAAGGTGGCTATGATTGGTGTCATCCTTTGGTGTGTTTGCTTACTTAAATTTCTCCTTTCTTTTAAAGAGAAGGATTGGAAAAATCAAGTTAACTGTTATATTTTTTATAAAGGGGCAAGGAAATGAAAGCATCAATTTGATTGATGTTTTTACTAACATGCTTTACGGTTGCTTATTTATGGTTGTTTAATGTTACTGCAGTGACTTGTACTTCTCTTTCTATTTTGTTAACCAATTATTTCTGCTTTTTACTCATACCTGCCATCTTTTCATGGATATTATGTCTATTACCATATTTCTTCACTGACTGCAGAAATTGCCTGTTATGTACATTGTAAACCTGCATTTCTGAACTTCATACTCTTTGCTTCATACTAGTAATCTTTATGTAGAGAAGATGGGAGTGCCTGATGCATCAAGGAAGGAGGATTGTTATTGTAGGTGACCTCAATATTGCTCCTGCTGCCATAGATCGGTGCGACGCAGAACCTGATTTTGAGAAGAACGTGTAAGCTGTTTCCTGAAATTTTTTTATTTGCAATAACAGTTACCAGTTAAAAAAAAAATATATTTTATATGCACTGTATAAATTAATTCTTTTGTATCATCTTTTAAGAAAACAATTCTGCTTAGTAAATGGTTAATTTTCACTGCGTTGCAGGTTCAGACAATGGTTTAGATCATTGCTAGTGCAAAACGGAGGGCGTCTCCTTGATATTTTTAGAGCAAAGCATCCTGATAGGTTTCTCTCTTTCTATTTATATTTACTTTTGTAGTTTCTTAATCCTCACTACACGGCTAAGGGGAAAAGGGAGGAAATCGTATCCGATGTTAATTCCTATGTATCTTGATCATTCACTGCACATTTTTTCTAAAAAAGACGCATATGGGACGAGTTTTTATTTGATTCTCGAGGTCAATTAAGAAATAAGAGTATTCATCTTGATTTCCTTCAAATTTTTTATTTATTGTCATCTTATTTTATGAACCTTTTGTCGACTTACTTCATCTGATGTTTTGCTACAGGAAAGGAGCCTATACTTGCTGGTCACAGAGTACAGGAGCCGAGGAATTTAATTATGGTTCTAGGATTGATCACATACTTAGTGCCAGATCATGCTTGCATGGTGAGGAAATTCAGGAAGGGCATGACTTTGTTACTTGCAATGTTGCAGAGTGTGACATATTGATGAAATTTCAAAGGTGGAAACCTGGAAATACGCCAAGGTAAACATTTAGCTATTCATAATATGGAAATTACATGATTGCGTTCTGTAATTATAGGCAAGTGAGGATACTTCTGAAATAGATAATAATTTTACTTAGCAGCTTAATGTCAGTATACCTTAGTTTGATCAGATTACCTGGATGCTTTGCTGCGATGGAGAGAAATGTGCTCTCTTAAATCTGTCATGTTACAGTTTCTGTTTGATCTGTTATAGTGATTATAGCAAGTAAATTCCAGCTAGTATTCTTAGTTATCACTCTCGTTTCCCGTGAAAATATATAGTGCAAAAGAGAATTTCTGGCATTATCAGATTGGTTAATCACATACATGATATTGGCCAACTTATATTAGGTTTTCAATTGTTCATTATTGTTCATATTAGCAACTTTTATCACTCATGGTTGTCTGATAGCATTGTGATTGAGGTTCTGGCAATCACACTTTAGATATCTACACTCCACAGGTGGAAAGGAGGGAGGAGCATCAAATTAGAAGGTTCTGATCATGTTCCAGTTTACATGAGTTTAGTAGGAATTCGTGAAGTATTGCAGCATAGCACCCCGCCATTATCTACCAGATATCATCCCCAGGTCTTTGGGAGTCAAACTCTTGGTGAGAGTTTAGTCAAGTTATATTAAAATATCAATTTTCTTGGAGACGTTGTTGTGTTTGTTTAACTGGAACTTTTCTGATATATGTCTGCTCACACAATTCGCAATCACTTTATATCAAGTTTGATGTTATTTGTTCCAAAATTAGTTTCCAGAATGTTATAGAAATCTTTAGCCGTTTTGCGTGATGTGCAAATAAAAAGTATTGGTTTAATATTGATGGGAGTAGGTAGTTATCAAGCAGCAAACAATCTCTTGCAGCTAAAGCTGTTTTCTTCTTTTCGGGGGCCAGTGAATGCTGTTTGGATGGATTTAGTTAACTGACGGCTAGTTGTTCATGCTGATTACCTATGGATCAAATCAATCTCTTATTTCTTCTCCAAGTTTAAATCAATTCAAAACAGAAAGAGTAGAAGAGAAATCAAGTCACTTAGATTTCTTTCTCTCTCCCTCATTATAAAATAAAATTAATACATTTAGCAAGCTGTTAGTCTCAATTACATTTTGTCTCCTGGAAGAGAGGTCGTCATAATATTGAAAACTAGAGGAAAGTCCTGGGAATTTTACTTGAGAAAAAATAATCTAACTTATAGCTTCTATAAGCCAAAGACTTTTAAATAATTAGAAGGCAGTTATTGCAACCAAAAGGATCATCTATGATTGCCAATAAAGTGATACGTGGGGTTTGTGATGTACATATTACATTACTATGACTGATGTTCCATCTTTTATCAAGTATAAGTAGTTGAGTTTATTCTCACCTAGTTGAGTTTATTCATCAGTCATTTAAAGGGTGCCCTCTTGACCTTCGTGTAAGCACTAATAAATTATGTTCAGTCTGGTTTTTGTTAATATGGCGCAACATTGCGCTCTGTGTTCAGTTTATCACATTGTAGTTTGTCTTTTGAATTTCCTTCTCAAAAGTGCAGTGTCAATGTTCACGAGAAGGCAAACAACTGAGCAAGTTATTTCAGAGGAAAGTGAAATCCCTCACATTCCAAGTCAGGAAGACTTTCTTTCAACTCCAGAGACTTATGATAGTAGAGCTGCGCAGATTTCGGTGCTTGGCTCTCAAAGCAACTCTAATATTCTTCCCTGCATTGCGACCAAGAAGAAAGCGAGGCTTGGTCAGGGGTCTCAGCTCACACTTAACTCATTCTTCCAGAAACGCACACATAGAAGTGAGACTTCTAGCAGCAGCTTTGCTGATTCTAAACTTTGTCAGACAGACATCTCTTACTCTCAGATTGAGCCTGATGGAGTGCCTTCTTCTGCTGATGAAAGTGGCGCTTCAAAGGACTGCAGATCAAGTGCAATTGACAGTAATCAACATAAGTGCCAGCTAGATGCATGCGACTCAGATAAAGAGAAGAGGAAAGTGGCATTACAGGAGTGGCAAAGGATTCAGCAATTGATGCAGAATAGTGTACCTCTTTGTAAGGGCCATCAAGAACCTTGTGTTCCTCGGGTCGTTAAAAAAGCAGGGCCCAATTTGGGCCGCAGATTTTATGCTTGTGCTCGAGCTGAGGTATGCTCCAGTGTTAGTGGATTGAGATATTTAGAAATACCAATTTAAGTTCTCTTTTTTTATGAAGTAGTTGTTTCATTTCTGGAATCAAGAAGATGAAAGTTACAAAAGTAATCAGTTGTTATCTCCATTACATTTTTTCACAGTTCAGGCCCAGAGAGCTAACCAAAAATATACAGAAAAACAAAAGGTTGAGGGATTTAGCTAGATTGAGTGAGCTGATAAATCTAGGAGGATAACAATACTATTTACACGGGGAGGCGGGGGGGGGGGGGGGATCAGAAGGTTGTTTGGAGTTGAAAAGCCATAAACATGTTTGATACCTTTCTTGCCGTAGACACCAAAAGATACAGGCTGGGATCATCTTTCGAATTTCCCCATTGCCCTGTCAAGTTTTCCATTTACAACACCCTTCTAATAGCATCCTATACCCTAAGGTGGAGCCCAACTTAATCCCAAGATTGATCAGAACATATCCACATACTTTCAGCCACTGGATTGTGTAGGATAGATGATTGATGTACTCTGAGTTGTGCAGACACAAGTAGCATCTATTGGTCAATTGGAAGTTCCTTTTACAGAGGTTTTGAGTTAAACAGGCTCCTTTGAGAGCTATCAGTGTGAAACATATAGTCATTCTCGGAAGCTTTGTCTTCCAAATAAGCTTCCAAGACTCAATGATTGCATTTGTTCACTAAGGTGTTTGTAGCCTATGTTGCTCGGATTCTTCAAAAATACCACCGGGTGAGTGTTGGATTTTCCAAAAGTATTGCATTTTTGAGGATCCGGCACGGATGCAACACCAACTTTGAAGAGTCTGAGCAACATAATTTGTAGCCTGCTTGATAGTATAATAACGGAATATCAAGGTTCAGGAGAGATACAATGGCCATGGAGAATTATGTTGCTCGGACTCTCCAAAACTGTTGCCGCACCCATATCGAATGCTCCAAAAATGCACTACTTTTGAAGTATTTGAGACACCCGTTGATATTTTTGAAGAGTCCGAGCAACATAGATGGAGAATGATTTGGAAATCAAGACTCCCCCAGAAGTGACTTGTTGCACATGAATTGCAGCACGATGCTTGTTTAATGCAGGACAACTTACAAAGAAGAGGGATTTGTATCTGCGACACTTGTGATCAAAATGTGTCTCATTTACTTTTGCTTTGCTACTGTAATTGGTAGTTGTGGTGCTAATTCCAAAATCCTTTTGGGGTACAATGTGAAATGCCAAATTCAGTGAGAGGCACACTGGAATATTGGGAGGGGCAAAAAGTTAAGGACATTAAAAGGTCTTGTCTAATCCTTCCATTCATCTTTGGAATGTGTGAGTAGAATAAAATCTTTGATGTTTTGGAGGAAAGTGTAAGACTGCGCTACTTGTAATATGGGACTTCTGCTGTCTTTTGGTTTCTAGTGTAAAAAATATAATATACATAATCTGGGTACTCTTATGAACTTTTAGGACTCTGTTTTACGTAGCTACAAGAGTTCCAGTATTATTTAAATGCACTCTCATCATTGTCAAGATAACAATAAAAATAATTATTGTTGCATTCTCTGGGTAGTATTTAATAAAGTTATTTCTCTACTTATCAAAATGAAATGGATGAGCACCCAAGGGTGTGGCCTAGTGGTCAATAAAGTGGGTTGAGCGCTGAGGTCACAGGTTGACAAAATACTAGGTGATTTCTTCCCATCTGTTCTAGCCTTGGTGGGAGGTGTGTGGAATTAGTCGAGGTGGCGCAAGCTGGCCCGGACACCACGATCAAACAAATCATGAAGTGGATGGTGGGTTTTATCGTTGTTGTAATTTTTGCGTTTATCTATGTCGGAAGATACTATGGAGCTGAATGTGAAATTTGCATCTCTTTCTAATTTGTTTGACTTCATATCATCTTTGGGTTTAGTGACCACATTTTTGACATCCTAGAGTCACTGTATTATTTTTGCAGAGAGAATGAGTGGTAGTCTCAAGTCTCAACTTTCATGATATGTCTTTCATGTAGCATCCTATGAATAGTATAAGTTATGTCTAATAGGATATTTGCGCATGTATCCTACTATTTTCCTGAATTTGTTTTTACAAAATCCACATTCTCTATCTCAGGGACCTTCATCAAATGCTGAAGCAAACTGCGGTTACTTCAAATGGGCTGCTTTCCTAAAATCCAAGGGAAAAGGAAAATGAAGTCTCCAGTCTCCACTGCATATATTCACCTCAGGTTAGCAAATTGCAGTTACTTCGAATGGGCTGCTGTTTTCAAATAGATTCAGTTTTTTTTTTTTGGTCGTTCTTAGCTGAAATTATCTAACATAATTTAGATGTTTATTTGGACCAGATAGTTTTTCTTTTCTTTCTGCTATTGTATTATTTAACATGATTACTTTTCAATTAATCATCTTCTTTCATAACTTCACATTTCCTGCATCCGGGGGTATGTATTTCACATATGAAAGTTTTGGTTGATTATTGAGCCTTCTAGTATTAATTGAATTACCTGGATTTCTTAGCTTATCAAATAAGTAAAAAGATGGATGACGTCTAACTGTTATACATATTATCATGTCCAAGATTTTAGAAGGAAATCATTCGTTACCGTTTGTCATACATATTATCATATCAGACAAAATTTTATGTGTTACTAGAATTACCAACTTTGGAAGCAAAACCGTTCGTGGCATTAAGTCGGTCATTTTTAGGTTCCTAAGTATATTTTCCATGCTTTTAAGATACTGATTTGGTTTGGAGAAGTGTTCATAAAACTACGCTTTCTGGTGAATCTGGTTGCTAGTTTCAAGCTAGAAGGATGTTGTGATTAATTTTCTGAATCTACATGAATGCTTTCATTGAGATATGGATCTTTTAAGAAATGTAACTTTGTCATAATTTCTGGTAAGGAATTTAATTAGGAAAAAGTAAGTTCACATAGGATTAGAAGTAATCATGTTTTTTCTTTTTTCTTGAGAGACGATAGTCAGGACTGGCTTATTAAACAAGAGAGGTTGCTCGGATGGTAAACGCCCTCTACCTTCTACCTCCAACACTGAGGTTGTGGGTTCGAGTCACCAACAGAGCAAAAGGGTCGATGCTCCTAAGGAGAGGTAAAAAAAGAAAAAGGACCGACATATTGGGACACAAAATAATTGACCCGACAGTAGGGTATATCTGGCCATTTGTGTAAGACAGAGTTATACATAGTTCACTTTTTCGACGGAGGGTATATCAGCTGTACAGAAACCAATTGAATCGCTATTCATTAATGGCTCAAAATGTCTATTCAGCTAACAAAATTAGCTCCAATATTAGATTTGGCTTCTCATCTAGTTTGTCAAATCGCTCTTTTCCACCACTCTGCAGAGCTGCTAAGTTTCTATTCCAAATACCCTTCTCCAGAAGAAGCTAAAGCAGTTCATGAGTGTTGTGCAATGTAGACAACTCCAAGTAATAAAAAGAACTTTTATTACTGATTAATTCCTTCTTTGTCCCAATTTATATGGGTTGTTTGAATACCGAGAGTCAAACATCTTAATTTGAATCCTGAATCCGTACATATGATCTTTAAATACTTTGAAAGAAACTTTAGTATTTGGAAACTACGCAATAGAGCACTTTAAGACACAATAAAGTATATATATGTAAGGCAAATTCTCCTTTCCCACCCTTTTTCCTGTATATCTTATTTGTAGTGTTGCTTAAGACATTAGAACTCTTTATCCGAATATCGTGATATAGCAACGTTCTTTTCTTGTTTCACAGAACTTAGCATCAGTAATTAATGCCACAAAGGAGTGGTTTTGAAATATAATAGAACTTTCATCATTTGAACTGGTAGTTAGTTACAAAACATTTGAAGGAAAATGAAATTTGGAACATCAAAAACACCACAAACCATGAAAGCACATGTAGTTTATTATTAATGGCCTCAGCAACTACTTAATTTGGAACCTGCAATTTATAAGAAAATGAAATATTCAGCTCAAGAGCTTCAATAAATCATAAGGGGCAAGGAAATGGATTACACATCAATTATCCTCATAACCAAAGACCAATAAAACAAAAACTTTTTTGTATTGAGAAAAAGTGTTAAGTACTCCTTCATAAAACATTCTATTAATTGTTAGTATAAGAAGTAGTATAAGAGGTGGAGTAACACCTAATCAAATGAAAATTACTAATATAGTTAGACTTTGAGCAGAAGATTTAGTGTAGAGTTAGAGTTGAATACCTGACTTGTCTGGCCACTTTCTTTTTCTTTCTCATGTTTACAGTTTTGTGTTCCCATTCTGCAATCTTCCTGAAAAGACATATCGGTTTCCGAGTTGATGACATAATATATATTATGGATATTCCAATAATGAGTCCACAAACGTAACCCATCAGAACCGCTTCCCAACTTATCTCAAAGCCAGAATCTTCTTCTTGATCATCTAGTGCGGATGGAGTCGTTGATTGTGGTACATGATCACGACCACGTCCACCACAATCTTTTGAAATTGGAAAGCCTCGCAATTCATCATTCCCTTCAAATGAACCACTTTCAAACGTAGCAAACTGGTATCCACTGGGGATGCATTCAACGAGATGATTGTGAGAGACACGTAAGAATTCAAGAAATGTCAGAGATGCAAGCTGCACTGGTATCTCTCCACCAAGTTTGTTAAAAGAGAGATCTAAACTATTGCTTGAAAGATCAACAGTTGGAATGTAACCTTCCAAACTATTATGAGATAGGTTCAACAGAACTAGTGAAGTAAGATTTCCTATAACACTTGGAATGTAACCTTCAAATCTATTGCTTGAAAGATCAATGGCTGTGTACATCGAAAAAATTCTAACAAGTTCCATGCTCATTCCTTTTGATGAAATTGTTATGGAATCTTTGTAATAGTAATCTCCAATATACATTGGGGTTTTCATGTTTTCGTCAACTTTCTTCATGGCTTGAAAATTCTCCAAAAGATGTGTTGGTAAATCCCCAGAAAATCCATTGGATGAGATGTCTATAATTCGAAGTTGAGGAAACAATCTCTTAGTCTTTGATGTTCTGATGGGTCCATGCAATTTATTTGATCTCAAGATCAAAACCATCAAGTTTGGTAGAGTTCCCAACCATATTGGAAATGTGTCATTCAACTCATAGTTTCCTAAATCAAGAACTTCCAGTCGCTTGCTATTGATCAAAGAACGTGGGATTTCCCCCTCTAACTTATTTCCATGCAAATTAAAGCTTCTGAGTGGATTTCCAACACTAAAGTTTGTTAAAATTGTCCCACCAAGACTATTGTAGCGCAAATCTAGAACCTCAATTGCGCTCATGTTGCCAAGACAAGGTGGGATTGCTCCCTTCAAACTATTACTTGCCAAATCTAGAACTCTCAGAAATTCTAGTTTGCAAATAGTCGAAGGGATATGTCCGCTAAGCTTATTATGTGATATGTACAAGTTCTCTGTAAAACTTGGTGGAATAGGTAGTGACCCTTGCAGCAAATTGGAGCGCAAATCTAAGTCATAAAGAGAGTTGAGCAAGTTAGACTTGACTTGATCCTTATCAGCCCATGAGAAACTATTATATGAAAGATTAAGTGTGCCTAGTCCACTCAAGTTTGAAAACATGCTAAAATTTAGATTGTCACTGAAATTGTTTGATGATAGACTAAGAAACATCAAGTTCTCCTGGTTTAGGAGTGAGTTTGGAATGGGACTTTGCAAGTAATTTTTTCCTAGATCTATCCAAAACAGTTCTTTGGATTTGAACTCATCAAGTTGGCCACTGAAGCTGTTATTTCTCAAGGCTAAATACTTCAGGGACGGAAGGGAGGATATCCAAGATGGTATCGTTCCATTCAAACTGTTTGATGACATCGAGAGTATCTGTAGGCTTTGAAATCCACTAACATCAGAAGGAATTGGACCTGTTAGGAAATTGGATTGAAGATTTAGTGATTCGAGTTGTGTCCAATTTTCATTGAATAGTCGAATAGGTCCAAAAAAGTTACTCATGGGTTCAGGTATGTTTGTAAAATTCACACCATTTAGAGACAAATCCTTCAGAGATGCACTCTATTCCATTTGGTTATCGGAAAGCTGACTGAAAGTTGAGAATTCCTCGATAAATCAAGCAATCTCAAGTTTGGAAGGTGGAAAACTCTTTCAGGTAATATCCCAAATAATTGTGTGCCTGGAAGGCGCAAAGTTGTTAAATAGGAAGAGAAATTTGGAGGAATGGTTGAAGAGATGCCCATATTGGAGAGCTCAAGCTCTGTTAATTGGGTCAAGTTCTTAAGCAGTTGTCCAAGTTTGTGCGGTCCAAGTGTTAAATCAGTTGAGTAACCATAGATACGTAGAGAACGTAGTTTAGAAAGATTAGAAATTTCAGAAGGTATTTGACCTGTGAACATTGAATAGGATAGATCAAGATATGTCAAGCTAGTTAACCCACCGAAATTAGGTGAAATGTTTGAGTCAGAGAAATCATTCATAGATAAATCGAGCCTTTTGAGAGCAGAGAGTTGGAAGATGCTACTGTTGGAAAGGAACTTGCCTTGAAGTTGGCTGCATCTGAGATCAAGCTCAATCACTTTGCTTGTCGTCTCATCACAATTAACTCCATCCCACAAGCAACAATCCTCGCTCGTATTCCAGGAAAGTGTCTTTGGAGAAAGACCTTCACATTCCTCAGAAGTTGAAGCAAAAGGGTTGATGGAAAACATCTTCTTGAATTCTAGAAGGGCAAGAGCTTGATCTTTGGGACATAAATGAGGCAAACATGAAGAGAAACCAAGTTGAAAGAGGAAAACATATATTACAAATAGTGAAAGTTTTTCAATATTTTCCATCTCTACAATGGAAGCTCAAAAAATAGAAATCAATTAAGAAAGTTGTTTTATGTTCAAGACAGTTTGTCTACACTACCATAATCATTTATAGGTGTATACACTACAAATATGTCAAGCTTGAGTGTTGCATTAGTCAAATCCATAAGAGTGAATAAAATATATTAAGTATCACATTGTTCATGTAAAAGATATAAAAAGACTAGACATAATGCATCAGTCAAAAAGCATTTGCTGGAAAAATATATTATTGATTCCTTCATTAGAAAGAATATATAGTTTAATTCACACGCTTAGAGATTGATTGGATTGGTATAGAAATGTCACATGGTGGATAAAATATTATATCTTTTACTTTTGTCTCTCAATTAACAATTATTTTTTCTCTGTCCTAGCATTACCATTCATTTTCTTTGAATTTTCTCTCCTCATGGTGCAGGGTAAATTTCATGGATGGTCACTCAATATTTATATTTACTTCACCCAAAATAATTTAATTATTTTAGTACCGATAAAGTCATTTACTGAACTATTTTATGATAAAAAGTTAGTCTGCTTTGTCTAAGTATCATGTAGGAAGGCTTTGTAGGCATTAGTTATAATCATACACATGAAGATTTTAAAGTCACTAGTAACTTTATATGATACCAAGACAAAATTAAATAACTTTTGTGTTTCAAAATTTAGTTTAGGGTCCTTCTAGATACTCAAGTAAAATAAATGACTTTTTCGCTTAAAAAAGAGAGTTTAATAATGTTTGTGCATGAAAGATGAATGACCATTTGTGATTTTATCCACACGAGTTTATTTATATAGATAAATTTTTTCATATCAGGTTGGCTCAATTATTTATGGTACTCTAACACTAAATCATATATAAGGGCCTTTAAACTTATTTCATAAAATTTAGAAGAAAATTTCATAAACATGCCACTATAGGTGCTAAATCCTTAATGAAATAGTAGTTCCAATGATTTCATAAATTGTTCAAGATTAGTTTCTGATACATGTATTGATTTGAGTGATCAGTGTGTCTCAGATGCATGTGTTCAAAATTGCGATTTATGAAGATTCTGCATATCCATGAGCTAAAGAGAGAACAAAGAATCTAAATGCTCTTCTATCAACCCTTCATCACTGTGAAAAATCTAATTAAGGTGACTATTTTGATGATCCATTTCATCTGCGATTTCTAATTGACTCTTTTCACAATGGAAGATACCATGGAGCTGAATGTGAAACTTGCATATCTTTTCTAATTTGTTTTGACTTCATATACTCTTTTAGTTTAGCAACCACATTTTTAACGTGCTAGAGTCATCGTATTATTTGTAAAGGGAATGAGTGGTAGTCTCATCAAGTCTTTTCATGTTGCATCGTAGAAATGGTGTAATTTATGTCTAATAGGAGATGTGTGCATATATCCTTCTGTTTTTATGAATTTGTTTTTACAAAATCCACATTTTCTATCTAAGGGACCTTCATTAAATCCTGAAGCAAATTGGGGTTTCTTCAAATGGGTTGCTGTTTTAAAATTTAAGGGAAAAGGAAAGTGAAGTCTCCACTGCATGTATTCACCTACATGATAAGTTCAGGTTAGCGAATTGTGGTTACTTCAAATGGGGTGTTGTTTCAAAATAGATTCAGTTTTTTTGTGTGTCGTTATTAGCTGAAATTATCTAAGCATAATTTAGATGTTTATTTGGACGAGAAAGTTTTTCTTTTCGTTTTGCTATTGTATTCTTTGACATAATTACTTTTCAATAAATCATCTTCTTTCACAACTTCACATTTCCTGCATTCGGGGTTATGAGTTTCACTTAAGAAGTTTTTGGTTGATCATTGAGCTTTCTAGTATTAATTTAATTGTCTGGAATTATTTGCTTATCAAATAAATGAAAAGGTACATGGTGCTGAACCGTCTATACATATTATCATATCCAAGATTTTAGAAGGAAATCGTTCGTGACCTTTTCAGAATTTTTATCTGTGTTACTAATTATCCATGGCCTCAGCAACTACTTACTTAAGTTGGAACCTGCAATTTATAAGAAAATGAAATATTAGCTCAAGAGCTTCAATAAACCATAAGGGGCAAAGGATTTGGAATACACACCAATTAAATGAAAGTCTGTACTACTATAGTTACCAAAGCAGAAGTTTAATGTAGAGTTTAGAGTTGAATACCTGACTTGTCTGGCCACTTGCTATTTTGCTTTCTCATTATAATTCTGTCGCCATTCTTCAATCATCATGGAAAACCATGTTGGAATTTGAGTTGATAGCTTAATATATACTATGGAAAATCCAATAACGAGTCCACAACCATAGCCAATCAGAACCGCTTCCCAACTTATTTCAAAGTCAGAGTCTTCTTCTTGATCATCTGGTGCTGATGGAGTCATTAGTGCTGATGGAGTGATTGATTGTGGTACATGACCACGATCACCACAATCTTTTGAATTTGGAAAGCCTCGCAATTCATCATTCTCTTCATATGAACTGCTTTCAAATGTAGCAAACTGGTTTCCACTGGGGATGCACCCAACAAGATGATTGTGGAGACGCTTAAGAATCCTAAAAATGTCAGAGATAGACGTTGCACTGGTATCTCTCCACTAAGTTTGTTAAATGAGAGATACAACAATTGAAGCGCTGATACACTTCCAAGTGATGTTGGGATATTGCCTTCCAAACTATTATCAGATAGGTTCAACATAACTAGGGAAGTGAGGTCTCCTATTACACTTGGAATGTTACCTTCAAATCTGTTGCATGAAAGATCAATGGTTATGTATATCGAAAAAATTCTAAGAAGTTCCATGTTCATTCCTTTTGATGAAATTGTTATGGAATCTTTGTAATAGTCATCTCCAATATACCTTGGGGTTTTTCATGTTTTCGTCATTCTTCATGGCTTGAAAATTCTCGAAAAGATATGTTGGTAAACAACCACATTGGAAATGTGTCGTTCAACTCATTCTCTCCTAAATCAAGAACTTCCAATCTCTTGCTATTGATCAAATAGCGTGGGATTTTCCCCTCGAACTTATTTCCACGCAAATTAAAACCTCTGAGTGGATTTCCAACACTAAAGTTTGTTCGAATTTTCCCACTAAGATTATTATGGCGCATATCTAAAACCTCAATTGTGCGCATGTTACCAAAACAAGGTGGGATTGCTCCCTTCAAACTATTACTTGCCAAATCCAAAATTCTCCGAAGTTCTAGATTGCAATAGTCGAAGGGATATGTCCGCTTAGGTTATTATGTGATATGAAAAAGTTCTGTATAGAACTTGGTGGAATAGGTAGAGTGACCCTTGCAACAAATTGGAGCGCAAATCCAAGTCATAAAGAGAGTTGAGCAAGTTAGGCTTGAGTTGATCCTTATCAGCCCATGAGAAACTATTATATGAAAAATTAAGCATGCCAAGTCCACTCAAGTTTGAAAGCATGCTGAAATTTAGATCATCACTGAAATTGTTTGATGAAAGGCTAAGAAACATCAGGTACTCCTGGTTTAGGAGTGAGTTTGGAATGGGACTTAGCAGGTAATTTGTTCCTAGATCTATCCAAACCAGCTCTTTGGTTTTGAACTCATCAAGTTGGCCATTGAAGTGGTTATCGCTCAAGTCTAAATATTTTAGGGATGGAAGGGAGGGTATCCAGGATGGTATCGTTCCATTCAAATTGTTTGATGACAACGAGAGTACCTGTAGGCTTTGAAGTCCAGTAACATCAGAAGGAAGTGGACCTGTTAGGAAATTGGATGAAAGATATAGTGTTTCGAGCTGTGTCCAATTTTTGTTCAATAGTCGAACATGCCCAAAAAAGGTACTCATGGATTCAGGTACTTTTGTAAAATTCACACCATAGAGATTTAAACTCTTCAGAGCTGTACTGCTATTCCATTTAGTTATCGGAAAGCTCACTATGAGTTGAGAATTTGCTGCCAAATCAAGCAATCTTAAGTTTGGAAGGTGGAAAATTCTTTCAGGTAACATTCCGTATAATTGTGTTCCTGGAAGATGCAAAGTTGTTAAATAAGAAGAGAAATTTGGAGGAACGGTTGAAGAGATGCCCACATTGGTAAGATCAAGTTCTCTTTAATTGGGTCAAGTTCTTAAGAAGCTGTGCAAGTTTGTGCGGTCCAAGAGTTAAATCAGTTGAGTAACCATAGATACGAAGAGAACGTAGTTTAGAAAGATTAGAGATCTCAGAAGGTATTTGATCTGAGAACATTGAATACGATAGATCTAGATATATCAAACTAGAAAACCCACCAAAGTTAGGTGAAATGTGTGAGCCAGAGAAATTATTTATAGATAAGTCTAGCCTTTTGAGTGTAGAGAGTTGGAAGATGCTACTGTTGGAAGAGAACTTGCCTTGAAGTTGGCTGCATTTGAGGTCAAGCTCAATTACTTGGCTTGTCGTCTCATCACAATGAACTTCATCCCATGAGCAACAATCCACACTCGTATTCCATGAAAGTGTCTTTGGAGACAGACTTTTACATTTCTCTAAATTAGAAGCAAAAGGGTTGATGACAAACATCTTCTTGAATTCTAGAAGAGCCAGATCTTGATCATTGAGATTCAAATGAGGCGAACATGAAGAGAAACGAAGTTGAAAAAGGAAAAACACATAACATAAACAGTGAGTTTTTCAATATTATTTCTCATCTCTACAATGAAAAGATCAGTAGTGGAAATCAATTAAGAAAGTTGTGTTGTGTGTTTAAGACAGTTTGTATACACAACCGTAATCTTTTATAGGTGTATACACTAAGACAAATTTGTCAAAGCTTGAGTGTTGCATTGGTCAAATCCAAAAAGAGTGAAGAAAATATAATAACTTGCACATTGTTCATGTAAAATATATATAAAGATGACACATTATGCATCAGTCAAAAAGCATTTTCTGAAAACATATTATTAATTCCTTCATTAGAAAGAACCATATACTTTAATATAACAACCTTAAAGATGTCACATGGTGAATGAAATATTATATATCTTTCACCTTCATCTCTCAATTAACAACTATTTCTTCTCTTTCCTAGCACTATCATTCACTTTTTTTGGTCTGAAAGATCAAAGTTATATTAAGATGGTACAAGGAAAATGTAGATGAAGTTACAGGGATACAACATGTTAACGAACACGTCTATTGTAGAGTTTGAGCTACAAGGATCCTTACGAATGCTACTAGGATTCAAGAACTGTGTAGCGGGTATGAGTTATAGGGCGTAGGATTATAGAAGTGTTGGTTACAAGAACTTGATGCAAGTAAAAGTCTTGTTTATAGTTCTAGACTTCTAGTAGTTGACACTCCTCCCTGATCCGCGTGTAGAGTTTTCCATCACAAAAAAAGGATGGTTATTCAAAGATTTGTAATTTGTATCCCATTTTTGTTCATTGTTGAAGCCAAAACTAGCTAGCTGATCTACTGCTACTGCATTTTGTTCCATGTTTCTACTATTGGTTTATGTATTTGGGTGCTGAGTTAATTTCACATATGGTAACTTGACATTTACTTTGCTGCAGCCAAAATAACTAAAACTATTTTTATTGCGTGAAAGATGAATGACCTTATGTGATTTAGATCCATACGAGTTTGTCTATAGAGGTTAATATTTTCGGGTGTGAAAATAGTCATTACAATTAGGGTTGTACAAGTCAAATCGAACCAATAAAACCGACTTATGGTTTGGTTTAGTGGTTGAAAAAAAAAATCAATCACTCTTGGTTTGGTTTGGTATCAGAAGAAAAATATTCAAACCGAACCCAAATCAAATTGATATTATATATATATGTAACGACCTGTTTAGTCGTTTTGAGTAGCAGATTTTATTTCTGGAAAAACAGGCTGAGATGACGGAACCCACGACGGACCGTCATGGGCACGACGGACCGTCGAGGGGTCTCGTTTTAAAACACTTAGAAATTCTGAAAAATGGGTACTGAAATAGACTCTCTGAACTTCGTAACGAAATAGCAGGACAGACCGTCACAGGCGTGACGGACCGTCACAGACTCTTCAGAGAATTGAGTCTCTGAACTCTGTGACGAAGCAGCAGGACGGACCGTCGCAGGAACAACGGCCCGTCACAGGCTGCGTAATCTCAGGCTGGGTTGGATTTCTGTTAAGTAATTTAAGGGGCGTTTTGGACTATTCCTGCTTTAATTATAAAGTTAGTGGGTTAATATTAATAAGTCTAATTTCTTGAGGGTTAAAAGAGGTAACTTTAAGTCAATTAGTGGGTTATTATTGTCATCTTTTATTCTTAATTATATGCTAATTAGGGTAAAAGAAAGAGGGTTTGAATAAAGAAAATAGAAAGAACAAGAAGAGAGAGAGAGGATCGATCGAGAAGGGGAAAACACAAAGCTTTGGGGAATTTGCTTGCTTGATCACTAATCTTCGGTGAAGGTAGATTATGGTTTTTATACTATTCGTAGTAAACTCTTAATAACGAATGATATATATTGGGTAGTGTTGTAAACCCTTCTATATGCTTAATTATGTGTTTGCATGTCGTCATGATATAATTGTGATGAAATAAGCAGGATGAAACTATTGAATCCTAAATCTTGAAAAAGAAACCCTAATCTACTTTGTTAATGATGATGCCTTGGTATAAAAGAAGTCTTGATGAACGAAAGTAGTGAGATTAGGGGATCGGGTGCCACGTTCCGGTACCAGGATAGTATATGAGGATCGGAGTGTCACGTTCCGACACCAGGATAGAATATGGATCGGGTGCCACGTTTCGGTACCAGGATAGAATATGGATCGGGTGTCACGTTCCGACACCAGAATAGAATGAGGATCGGAGTGTCACGTTTCGACACCGGGATAGTATATGGATCGGGTGACACGTTCCGGTACCAGGATAGAATATGGATCGGGTGTCACGTTCCGACATCAGGATAGAATGAGGATCGGAGTGTCACGTACCGACACGAGGATAGTATATGGATCGGGTGCCACGTTCCGGTACCAGGATAGAATATGGATCGGGTGTCACGTTCCGACACCAGGATAGAATGAGGATCGGAGTGTCACGTACCGACACGAGAGAAATAAAGATAATGAATCTTGAAAGATATTAATATATACAATCTAATGAACCTAATTCCCAAATGAGTATGATGAGGAGGCGTGAGTCCTCATTGATGAGCTTGGTGTTGTAACCAAGGGTTATGAAAATTGTAAATGCTGCATGCTAAGGATATTAGTTGATTTTATGATGTTATCTGATATATACTGTTTTCTATTTTGAGTTGGCTGATGATACCTACTCAGTACTTGTGTTTGTACTGGCCCCCTACTTTTATGTTTTCTTCTTTGTTATTTGTGGAGTGCAGCAAACGTGTCATCGTCTTCAACTCAACCGCAACTCTAGCCAGTCTTCATCACTCGATTTCAGGGTGAGCTAATGTTTCTAGCTTGGACTGGATCTTCCTCTTCATGTCTTGATGCCTTGAAATTCCGGCATGGACTAGCTTTTTATGTATTTTAGATTCTAGATACTCTTAGATTTAGTAAGTTGAAATAGATATTCTTGTGATGATGACTTTCAGATTTTGAGGATAATAATAGTTGTTGAGTTTTTAGAAGTTATTGAATTTGGTTTTTATTAATGAGTTAAGACTTCCGCATTACTTTCTGTTGATATTATATTGAAATGTTAAGGTTTAGAATTGTTGGTTCGCTCATATAGAAGGGTAAGTGTGGGTGCCAGTCGCGGCCCGATTTGGGTCGTGACAATATATTAGTTAGTTTATGTTTTCAATGTTATATATATTAAAAATATGTTTTATTTATACATAAAGAATATTATTTACATATAATCTACTTTGTTATATATATATGTTTTAGGTTAGTTTATAGTTTTCAATGATTATATATTTTATTTTAAATTTGGACAAAATTGTAAATATTTTATTTCGTATTAATATCCGAAGTTAAAATTATATTGTTATAGTTTTTCAAATCAAAGTCAACAATTTACTTTATAAGTATTTTTTGTATTCAGTTTGTCTCTAGCCTTTAATCTTATTAATTTAACATAATGAACGTTAATATTTTAATATTTTTTTTAAAATATTTTGTAATCATGTTAATTTTACAATTTTTTCATAAATTTCTATCCACTTAACATTTTTTCAGTTTAGTTAATCACAAAGGTAAGTGAAAATATATTTGATTGCTTTTTCAAATACCAAAAGTGGCTCAATTAAATTTATGGTACTTTTAAAAAAAATAACTTAAAAAAATATATCAAAGTTTTCAATGATTATATATTTTATTTTAAATTTGGACAAAATTGCAAAATATTTTATTTTGTATTAATATCCGAAGATACAATTATATTGTTATAGTTTTTCAAATTGAAGTCAACAATTTACTTTATAAGTATTTCTTGTATTCATTTACCTCTAGCCTTTAATCTTATTAATTTAACATAATGAACGTTAATATTTCAAAAAAAATATTTTGTACTCATGTGAATTTTACAATTTTTTCGAAAATTTCTATTCACTTAACATTTTTTAAGTTTAGTTAATCACAAAGGTAAGTGAAAAAATATTTGATCGCTTTTTCAAATACCGTATAATTGTAAAAAATTGAAAAAATTGAAAAGCCGAAAAAATCCCGAAAGAACTGACTAAAGCCAAAACCAAAAAAATCGACTTTATATGGTTTGATTTGGTTTTTAGATTTAATAAACCGACATAATTAGTTTAGATTTTTTTTAATTAAAAAACCAAACCGAAAGTGGCTCAATTAAATTTATGGTACTTTAAAAAAAATTAACTTAAAAAAATATATCAAAGTTTTCAATGATTATTTATTTTATTTTAAATTTGAATAAAATTGTAAATATTTTATTTTGTATTAATATCCGAAGATACAATTATATTGTTATAGTTTTTCAAATCAAAGTCAACAATTTACTTTATAAGTATTTTTTGTATTCAGTTTGTCTCTAGCCTTTAATCTTATTAATTTAATATAATGAACGTTAATATTTCAAAAAATATATTTTGTATTCACGTGAATTTTACAATTTTTTCGGAAATTTCTATTCACTTAGCATTTTTAAGTTTAGTTAATCACAAAGGTAAGTGAAAATATTTGATCGCTTTTTCAAATACGGTATAGTTGTAAAAAATTGAAAAAACTGAACAGCCGAAAACCCACGAAAGAACTGACTAAAGTCGAAACCAAAAAAATTGATCTTATATGATTTGATTTTTAGATTAAATAAATCGACATAATTAGTTTAGATTTTTTTTAATTAAAAACCCAAACCGAAAGTGGCTCAATTAAATTTATGGTACTTTAAAAAAAATTAACTTAAAAAAATATATCAAACGACTCCACTGGGGATCGAACCCAGAATCTCTGGTTTCGTAGACCAGCGCCTTATCCATTGGGCCACGGAGTCATCTTGCTATTTAAAAGTGAAACATTATTTTTGATCTATTATTCAATGATGATTTTTTTTTAGTTTTATTTTAATATTGCGTTTCGGTTAATATGGATTCGCATTGTGTAATAAGGCCTATATAAGGGGAGGGAATGTATTTTATAACATAACATTTTTCATATCTAAGCTCTCAGCTCGAGACCTCTGGTTACGATTGAAGCAACCCAATCCATCCTACCACAATTTTTATCGGTGACTCCAACGACAATTCCTTCTTCTTTTTAGGTTTTTCATCTAAAATTTGATTTTTCCATTGGATCCCGATTGATTCATATCAAAAATTTCGATCCGAGACATGTGGTTAAATTTGAAGCGATTCTATTCATCCTACGACAACCCTTGTCGGTGATTCAAACGATGATTGAACTTTATTGACTCAAGCAACCACAAAAATCATACAAATATATTTTTTTCCTCCATTGTCCTTATATTTAGTTACTTCCCTAAAGTTGTTTTTTCTAATTAGAAATGTCCAAGTAAATCCCAAGTAATTAGCTTATTGTAACACTAAATATAGCCAACAAATGTATAATGCACATATATTTTTCATACACATAATTTTCTCAGTAATAAATAACTTCTTTTTTTTTAGTTTCTTTATATTAATATTGGAGTTAATTTAGAGAAATACTATAATTCCTTAAACATATTACTCAAAAATATTTATTTTATGCAGAAAGTGCTTATTTTTTTGAAAAATAAAGGTGTTTGACTATATATATATATATATATTTTACAATAAAAACTAGAGCTTTTGAGTAGTAATAGAAGCTATCACTCATAAGACTCAGGTTAAGCTCGGTCTCGGATGATGCATGCAGACCTTGGCTGGCATCGCCTATCCGAATGCTTTCACTCAAAATGGAACATGGCAATACTGCTGGAGACTGAACAAGTTTGTTTGGTACTTTGATCTCTCAACATGAAGTTTATGGAATGATGAGATGTTTGTATTACTTGTTGACTTGAGAAATGATCCTTAGTAATATATAGCATTCTTGATGTTCATTCTGACAATACATCAACTAATCCACATGCAAAAGAGAAGCAAAATCAGTGTCTTGCAAAGTTAGTCTACCTAAGTACAATTCACTAATATGGTCAGAGCATAAAGGGATGCATCTCTTATTCAAATTCTCATGTATAGCACCCATTCCTGGAACCCAAGGATCCAAATTAAGAACATTCTGAAGTAATCTAATTCGGTAGACAATAGTATCTCTTCTGTCACAAAAATGAGCAGCACAACAGTAAGAGGGCTCATCAGAAGCTAATCTAATCAACGTCATCCCTAGAGAACCATCCACGGGATTTGGATCAATGAGAACGTTATCTCCCATCATTTTGACTTCCCTTTCTGTGGGAAAATACATTTTTTCGACCCCATCAACATTAGAAACTTTCAGATCCTTGGTGTAATGTCTGATTGCTTCCTTCTTTGAGGATTCATGCTTCTCTGCTAAAGTCAAGATGCACGAGAATCTTAAATGATAAGATACTATAATCTTCAACTTTCTGAAGTTGTGGCAGCAGCAAAAGAAATCAAGCCACCTTCTCCCAATACCAGCATACCACTTGATGATATCAGCATCTTCAAGAACCATAAGTAAACTAATCGGCCTAGGACGGCCCATATGATTTGTAAATCCAATCAGTTTGACTGCCTTCTTAACAATTTCTAAGGGCGCCTCAACTTTTATGCATAACTTTGTCAGATCTGCCACAGTCTGATCAGAGTATTTCCGCTCCTCTTCTTCCTCTGCTATCTTTGCTTGTTCCTCTAACATCCTTTTTGCTTTGATGGGATTTATGTACCTGTCAACTTGCTCTTGAAAGTTGTCATAAGCATCTACAAGTTCACGGGGCAGTTGATCTCTGATCCTTTTCAAAGAAAGGAAGTCACCAGATGAGAGCATCCGGTGCCATTCCCAACGATCATCGACAGATTCCAAAAAGTCTTGCATTACCTCTTCAGCCCAAGAATCAAAGATTTGGTTGACTTCACTCTCAATCTGGAAATCAGTTTTGAAACCATTGGCCCGCTTCATTTTCTTAAATACATGACTGAATATCTTCATTCCCAATTTCTTTCTGTTACTCTCTTTAGCATTTCTTAACTCCAAAGCTCTAACTTCTTTCTGCCGGAGGTACTTCTTCCTCGCCCTGATCGCCTTTTGTGACATTGGTGGGTGCAAGACAGACGGCTTAACCGCCTGAAGCTCCATCCCCAAAAATTCAATCTTCTCAGAAGTAGCACTATGAATAACAGTCTTAACCTTATCAATACCGAATTCCATATCTCTCTCAAGAATCTGCACAAGCCTACTCTTCAAATCCAAAGTCATCATCTTTGTCCCCGACGTGATAACCAATATCTCATCCAAACACCTAACTGCATATATCTTCAACGGCTTATAGAAAGCATTCCCCTGATATCCCTCAGCAAAGTCATTAGCATCAACTCTCGGATTCTCCCGACTCGTTTTAAGCCTTAGTTCTTGAATCTCCTTATCGAAACTATTAAAGTAAATGTTAATCAAAATTGAACTCAATCCACATTCTTGAGGAAGCCCTCTACCTAAACAACAACCACCCAATTGAATATTCACTATTTCAGACTCAAACAGCACTTCTATTAAACCAATCAATGCCTCATCACTAATTTTCTCTTCCATAACCCTACACAACCTATCAACATGCTTATTTTCAAATTTTGCAGTATTCAAACAAACAGTAAACCACCAACTTGGGTTCTCAACAGAGTTCTTAAGGTAACGAATAGCGGTATGTCTTCCCATATTAACACGTCCACCATAACAAAATGTCACAAATCTATCATTATATATAGATTCAAGAACCATTCTTATAGCTTCAATAACTACTTTAAGCTTCAAATTAGGAAGCACAAGTGGTTTACCTTTAACTGAAGATGGAGGGATAGTAAAGCCACAAACTTTGACATCAAATTGATTCGTAGAGAGGTGATAAGAGAGCTCTTGAAGTGAGAAAAAATGAGTTGAGACAAAATCAAGAGTGAGGGTATTCTTGTCATTTGGTTTGAGATTGTGGCAAGCTGTGAGAAGGAAAGAGGGTAAAGCGACGACGTTTTGGAGGAGATTGTGAAACTTGCCATGGTGATACTGGGAGAGAACGAGGTTTTTGATATCTGATTGAGAGAGGATTTTTGTGGGGTTTTGGTAAAAGGGTGAAGATGAAGGAGAAAGGGTTGAAAGGTGGAGTTTTGGAAGTGAGAAAAGTGTAATCTTGGAAGTAAAGTACAGTGTAGTTCTTCTGAGCATTTTCAGTTTAAAATTTGACGTTCGCTCTGCTGTAAATCGCCTCCGAGTAAAGAAAAACTGATGTTGAAACTATCAGCTCGGCGTTTGAGAAGCTGCCGCCGTCGCCGGCGGCGGAAGATGAGAGATGAGTTTGATTTCTCCGACGAGGATCACGACGGGAAAATCACCGACGACGAATTGTTCAATGTGCGGAAGAAATTTGTTTCCCTTCCCTCTTTTCCCAACATATTTTATTTCTTTACTTTATTAAATCTCTTTTTTAAATGGACAACTTTCACGTATAATAAATAAAAAATTTATATTTATATGATATAGTAAAATTTGCATAATTATGCTTCATAGCAAACCATTAATAACTATCGATATTTTAAAAGAATGTGAATAACATATAAAATCTTCAAAGGAAGATTGTGTTTTTGATGAAAGATTAGTTGATTTCATCTAAATATTATTAGCTTAATTAAATGAGTGTTACATATTTCGAAGGAATTTCTAGTTATATCACACTTATATGCATATTTAAGTCTAGATATTTACTAAACTTTTTTAGTTTGGAGATGTAAATAGCTTAGTAGATTTTGGAATTTGCATATCAAAGAGAATCTAATAAAAGGGACATAAATATTGATATTTTGTAATTTCACAAATATTATACTCTAAACGAAATATGATTTAATATCTTCAAGCAAACAACTAATCAACCACCTTATAATCAGCCCATGTATTTCAATCCTACATATTTATCAAAGATCCACCACCCCTTTTTCCCTCTTCTACTCTCTCAACCCCCACCCCAACCTATATGGAAAAAACTATATTTATGTATAAGTAGAATTTATATTTATATATATATATATATATAAGTTTTATAAATGGAGATATCAGTATAAATTTAAGGTATAACTCATCGGTAGCCACTTAAAGTTGACATCAATTTTCACTTGGACATCTCAATTAGGTCTTATTCATTTTAAACACCTCAAGTATGGAGACATTGTGTCATGTCGACACGCTTTTTACAACCAGCAAAATATATAAGATGTGTGTATTACACTCGCTGATGACGTGTCAAAGTAACGAATTAAATAATGACATGTGGCATATATTTATATATTTAAAAATTAATAAAATAATATACTATGAATAACTCATTTTAAAACTATTTAATTAATTAATTACTTTAAAAATTACCTTTTCATAAAAACAAAAAAGGAAAAAAAATCTACAGCACCTTTAGTTTTCTCCTCCACCATTTTCATCCTTCACCATTTCCGCATCTCCTCCTCCTCTAACAGCTATTACTTTGATGTTTTTTTCTTCAAGTTTGAAGATTATCACTACTATCATCTTTTTCTTCAAATTTATATAACTAATTTGGGTCATAAGCAAATATCCATAATCCAAATATCATTCTATTACTCATAATCTAACTATCATACAATTACCCCCCCCCCCCAAAAAAAAATTATTCATGATAAAATCATATCTATTTATGAATTTATTTGAAATGGGTTCATCAAAATAGAAAAATTTAAAAGTTTTGAGAAGGAAAATTAGTATTTCAAAAACTGAATCTGAAAAAAAAAATCAACTCAAATAGAGAATGATGAAAATAGACCAACAAACATTTGAAGGATTAGGTTAGCTTTCCGACAATGAAACTATGAAAAAAAAAATTGATAGAAAAATTTGATATCATGAAGAAGATTTATGCTCTAGACATATTTTTTGGTCCTTTCTTAAATTATTTTTTTATATATATAATTAATTTAATTTTCCACACAAAAAAATGACAAAAGAGAGGAGAAAGTTGAATATACAATGGTGGTAAGGTGGTGGTATATGGTGGAGGAAATGTGGAAAGGAGAGAGAAGGAAGAAAAAGAAATTAAAAAGTGTAAAAATTATATCTTCCACGCGCTCAAAGTAAGTGTTAAACACATAATGTCAATTCAGTAAAAAAAATGTCAAAATAACATAATTGGATCTTACTTTAAGTGTCTTGAATAAACATCGTTTAATTGAGGTGTCTATGTGAAAATTGATGTCAATTTTAGGGGGTACACCAATGGATTTGGCCAAAATTCAAAGTATTCATATGCTAACTATACAATTAATACATTTACCTTATTTAGTTCATTTTAATAAAACTGTACGAGGGTATAAATAGAAAAATAAAAATATATACAAAAATATGGCTAGAAAAAGACATAAATTTTAGTTTTTTTTTTTACATATGTATATATAAATAACATTGTTATAGTTATTGAACTTTAATAACTCCATATATATAATTAGTTTTGTAAATTGCTCATAAATTATTAAGTATATCATTGATATATTCAAGAATTATGAGAGTTAATAGTGTTAATTAAAGAATTTGAAACATAATTTGTGTATATGGACATGTTTAGGACGTACAGTCGAGTGCTTAAGACGTAAACCTCACACTTGAGTCTCAAGACGTTTTGCTAGATACAGAACGTTGGACATGTGTAGGACGTAACTCTTACGGAACTAATTAAACCTCACACTTGAGTATCAGGACGTCATATAATATTGATTGGAGTAATTTCAAATCAATTTTAAGAAAGGTGAAATGGTCTGGTGGACCCTTGTACTTGTATGCGCTTGTTTTGTGAACCCTTCTGCTTAACAATTTATCAACTAAACCATTAAAGTCAATAAAGATACAATATATTTAACCTTCTGACCATTGACCAGACTTTTATGACATTAAGATGGTTGAGTTGGCAAAAGAGTATGGCCACACACTGCACTTCATATTTAAATTTAAAAAATATTTTAAAATAAAATTTTCAATTATAAAAAAACTAAAAACTAAAATTAAAAAATTAATTTTTAAAAAAAAAAAAAGGTATTCTTCTTCCTTCAACTTCAGCCGCCATCCTCATTCTTGTCCAACCCCTTTTTCCTTCTTCTATACACTTATTATCACCTTTATCATGATATTGACATCTTTTTTTTGACACATTTCAAGTTATTATTACGGAAAAAAGAAAGCGACGTTAATTTCATGGTGGTATTCATCGGAATCTACTGATTCAAAATGGAGTAAGAGAGAGACACGACACTGATCCTTTTTCACCAGAACAAGAGGCAGCAAGGGAGTTATTCGTACGACTGATAGGATGGAGAAAAGAGGCGGCCTCTGGTGGCTCGCAGATGTCGCCGGTGCTGTTTCAGCTTAGGATTACTAATTTTGTGGAGGTAGAAGAAAGAGGAAAGGAAAATAGTGAGGTTTGCAGTGGAGAAAAGAGGCGGCCTCTGGTGGCTCGCAGATGTCGCCGGTGGTGTTTCAGCTTAGGATTACTAATTTTGTGGAGGTAGAAGAAAGAGGAAAGGAAAATAGTGAGGTTTGCAATGGAGAAAAGAGGCGGCCTCTGGTGGCTCGCAGATGTCGCCGGTGGTGTTTCAGCTTAGGATTACTAATTTTGTGGAGGTAGAAGAAAGAGGAAAGGAAAATAGTGAGGTTTGCAATGGAGAAAAGAGGCGGCCTCTGGTGGCTCGCAGATGTCGCCGGTGGTGTTTCAGCTTAGGATTACTAATTTTGTGGAGGTAGAAGAAAGAGGAAAGGAAAATAGTGAGGTTTGCAATGGAGATGGAGATCTGCAGGTCTTGCCAGCATGAAAAGCGGTGGCGGCGACTACAGATTTAGATGTTACATTGAAGCGAAGTGTGAAGTCCCAAAATTTAACAAAATTGAAAATTTAATTTAATAAAAAACTTTTGTTTAATAATTTTTTAAAAATAAATAATAAAGATGATTATGACATGTAGTTAATTTATGTGACGTGGATTTAACATGTCATCTATTCAAGGCGAGTGAACTACACACATGATAAGGGGGGTTTGAAAATATTCGTTTGATTGAGTTTAAGGGTCTACTTGGTAAATAGTTAAGTAGAAGGGTTCACAATATAAATACATATAAGTATAAGGGTTTACTGGACTATTTCGCCTTTAAGAAAATCAAATTTAAAAAAAAAAAAAAAAAAAAAAAACATAAAACACGACTCCGCTGGGGATCGAACCCAGAATCTCTGGTTTCGTAGACCAGCGCCTTATCCATTGGGCCACGGAGTCATGTTGAAAGTAAATGTGAAATATAATTAAATTACTAATAAGTATTTCAAGTATATCAATTATTTGTGATGCCCAACATTCGATTTGGATGGGATTATTTTTATATATTTCCATAATGTTCTTTCTATTGTATTTTTATAGTACTATGTTATTTTAATAAATATAATGGTCAGATAATATATGTTGTTAATTTTTTATCGATATATATATCACACATCAATAATTTGAAGGATAATAAACAAGAAAAATATAGTACGAAAAAGGTAGAGTAAAAGATGTAATAGAATTATTAAATAATATGTAAAGAAACAACTAAGATAACAAAGAGATCACTGAAAATTTATCGTTTCACGTAAAATAAAAGGTTCCTTTATTCCTAACGATGTAGTGATAAGGTTTATGTACGCTCTACCTTCTTTAGATCTTACTTGTGGAATCTCACTGAGATGTTTGTTATTGATAATGATATATTTAACGATATGATAATAAAAATTAAATAACAATCAAAAACAAATAAATACGATCACAAATATAGAAAGCTTAATCTCTTGAGAATTATTTATTTAATATTTACATATATGAAATTACTCTTAATTTATCGTTGTTGTAACATTTGCTAGTTGCACTTTGGTGTTTTTTTTTGGGGGGGTGGGGGGTGGGGGGGTGGGGTGATTGTGTTACCTCCTCTTCTTCACAAAAATTCTGTTGCTAGCCAGTCCTTGGTTCCAAATTGTATATACTATAACTACCAACTTGCTTTTATGTTTCCAAAGGGGCCTAGAGCCATTTCTTTGCTAAGAAAGAACTTGTAAAACCTTCTCTTTTGCCATTTTATTGCTTAATCGAGAGTCTGGTATATTAAGCTTTTATTTTATGTGAAATTTGGTAAGTTGGACTTAACTATAAAGTAGGGGCGGAGCGAAGTGGTTGTCAGGGTGTCCAATTGGACAACCTTTGCTAAAGAAAATATCGTATATACAAGTAAATGGTACATGATTAATAACATATTCTGGACACTCTTAATACAACAAGTTGTAGTCTAGTGACTTCAGACACCATGAATGAGGCAACGATCACGTGTTTGAATCTTACTAATAGCAATTTTAATTTTTCACACTTTTTTTTTAAAAAAAAATATTATATAATTTTTGAACATCCTTCATATAGTTTCTAGCTCCGTCACTATAATTAAGTATATAGTAAGGTCCACAAGAAAAAAAAAACATGTATCCAACAAGTAGTACTCGAATAATATTTCAGAATGTCCCTATATGTCTAATATAAAATTTCCAAGAAATTCTTTGTTATCAATTATCCCTAAAATCTAAAAAGAATGAGTAACTATTTTACACTGACATATAGAAAGAGTCTTTTCTTCAAACTTCTTTTGAGTACTGAGATTCTTTCTATTACAAAAATAATAATAATAAAATTTTATAAATGAAGTCTGAAATAAGATAATGTGTTTTACATTTTGAAGATTGAAAGATGGTTTCCAGTCGATTCTTAATTGGAGTAAGATTTTTAAGAGGTTTGATTTGAATATAAGTTATGATGAGATCATTTATAATGGGATAGTTATGTTAGAATAGTCGTGATGAGATTATTTCTAATTAATTTATTTTTTTTGTTGTACTCAAACTAAATATTTAAGAACGAGTTATTTGTTTATAAAAATATCTTTCATTTTATTTAATTTTTGTATTTTCTTTACAAGTTTTAGTTATTCAATCCTAAAAATAAAAATTTTATCTTAATTATATTAAATATTTTTGTATGTATATTTTCATGATAATACTATATCTGTCTATATGTATTCAAATATAAATTTTCTTGTTATATACCTTAAAAATAGAACTAACATTTTAAGTTTGTTAAAGTAAAAAAGAATTGATCACAAATCAAAATATACTTAAACATAAAAAATTAGTCAAATAAATTCATAAATAAAAATATATTTATATATAATATACTTTTTAATAGAAAAATATGAAGAATTATTATAGAAAAATAAAGAGCAGGGAAGATTGTGAATGTTATTTTATCTGATATTAAAAATAATACATGAATATAAAAGATGTATAAATAGATTTTAAAATAATGTTTATTTCAGTTACCTAATTTATCTCAAAATTATGATACCACCAAAGGAGATGAATAACTTATCTAGCACTACTTATTAGTTCTGAAATAAATTATTCCAAACTTACTAACTAAGCAGAAAATTAAGTAACATTATAACTTAATTTCGATACTATATAATATTATTCTTTCCACCCGAAAAAAATTTAAAAATGTTTGAATTAAATTCCTTTTTCCTTTTAAACATATTATAATATCTTGTTGGTATGTTGATTTATTAGTTCAATGATTAGGATTGAGGATATTAAATCATGAATATAGAGGACAACAAATATGGTAATTAGTGAGAAGATCAATAAATAATTGTAATAAGTTAGATTTTTAGATAATTTTACTCGACTAATAAATATTATCTCATAAAATTATATTTTTTCTATTTTAATTTTTTTTATAAACAAAATGATTTTGTGAAATAATAATTACCATATTAATTAAGTGATCATTTGAAAAATCAATTTCACTTCCTCAAGTCAATTTGCACCGGTGGAGTAGTTTTACTATCACTAGTTTATTAGGTTGTTAAATGTATGAATAAATAAAAGTATAATTTTTATAATGCATAAATATTTTTCAAAAGAATAGATGATATTGAATCACGTTTATTATTTAGTCTAATGATCATTTTATAAGTTTAATTAAATATCTTCATAGTCCCTAGGAAATGAGTGTCTTATTAGACGACTTACGAGTTTTTGTGGCCATAACAACAAATTCGAGTAATACTGAAGGATTCACAACAATCAAAGGTAGAATCAGAATTAGAAATTTATAAATTCTCATATTTATAGTCTATTTTAGCATATAAATTCACAATAAAATATTTTATTCACTTATCACATTTATATAAAGCCTAATGTAACAGAGATATCGGTAGATAAATGTTCAACTTCATCATCTTTTTAAAAAAATCAAATTTTTTTTTTTAGAAAAAATATTCCTTATTTTACACCCAATGTGAACTTTTTGAGTTCTGATATTTAGATATAAAATCGCTTTTATTAAGGTGTACATTGTTCCCTATATAAATTTCTTGGCATGAGTTATTTAAATTTTTATCAATTTTTAATTGTACAAATATCGAACATCAGATAAAAACGCATGGGATATGAACAAGTTAATCTCTCTGGATATACTAATGAAGACAAGAAAACACTGGAAAAAATCTGCTCATCTTTGATAACCAAAAAGAATCCTAAATAAACTCATATAATTAATTTAGAGTTCAAATTATCATATAATATTTTATTTATTATTATTTAAATATTAATAATAAGTAACGTATTTTAAAAATTAAATATTTTAAAAAGTGAGCTAATGATATAATTCTTTGATCACTCGAAAGTTGTGTATTATTTTATTGCTATGGTGCTTCTTGGAAACATCAGTAGTGTAGCAAGATGAGGTCAAAATTATACCAATCAACACTCTCAATACCTAGATTGACGTAAATACTTTTTTTTCGATTTTATTCGATGTTCAATATTTATTTTACGACTTTTAATAAAAAATATACTAATAATTATAACATTTTAAAATAATGCACAACTTCCAATTGATCAAAGAATGATAGGGACATGTACATATTCTAGTTGTAAGACCTGATTTTCTTTTTTCACTTTCCTATTCGACGTATAATTTTCACTTTATAAAATTTCATATAAAGATGAGTTTAAAATTTACAAAAAAATATACTTATAATTTTATAGATTCTTATACTATAACAATTTAAAATAATACACAACCTCCAATTGATCAAAGAATGATAAGGACATGTACATATTCTAGTTGTAAGACCTGATTTTCTTTTTTAATTTCCTATTCAGTGTATAGTTTTCACTTTGTGAAGCTTCATATATACACGAATTTAAAATTTAAAATTTATGAGTTTTTATAATGGACTTTTATATATAATTGCTAATTGATCAAAAAATGATAAATACATGTAGATATTCAGTCACAAAGGCATGAATTTCTTTTTTCATTCCTTATTTGATATTTAGTATTAGTGATCTATGCCAATATAGATGATTAAGAATTTAAAGTTTAGAATTCAATAATAAATAATTCTTGAGTTCTTGGTCAAATATATACAACAATAACATTCTCGACGTAATTTTACAAGTGATATTTTGAAAGATATATAGGATCATAGAGATCGTATTTCTATTTTTGTAGAGTAGAAAGATTATTTCTGATAGACTTTCAGTATAACAATATATTATAAAAAGATGGAATAAGAAGACGTAGTTCCAGAACGAACAAGATACGGGTTGAAAATGAGGAGTTAACGAAGTTAGAAAAGATTGGAATGGGTATAGAAATATGTATTGTTGTATCAGATCGACCAATGCTCCTAGGTTGATGCAATGCATTTCGTCAATTGACTGAAGACTTCATTATTAGTATGTCGATCAGTCCAGCACGGATTGAAATAGGATTCTTTGTTTACGTTTAAAAAATAATATATTTCTTTTTTTAATAACTTTTTAATTTTAAGTTTTCACGTAACATATTTAATACTACAAAATTAATGACATGTTAATAGTTCATAAAATAATGTTTAATTCTTCCAAACATTTTTTTAAAAAAAAATACATTTAATCATCGATCAATTTTACCGATTGATTTTCACCCTTTTTTTCATAATGATTTAATAAATAATGTTATCAATCAAATTATAGATTAATTTAAAATTTAAACTCAAATTTTATGTAATTTTCAAGTATCTTAATAACCACTAAATGACCAAAAAAAAGGTGATTTTAAAGCAAACTTGCTTATTCCTTTTTCTTTATCAATCTCCTTCCTTCTTTGTTGTTTAGCTAGATAGGAAAAGTTCTTATTATCTTTATTATTGATTCATCTTCAACGGGACCATATTATAATTTTGGGACCATATTATAAATTATGAAAACGTGAAAACAAATATTGTACGCGATCTAAAGGAGAATCAGATAGGATCAAAATATATTTATCTTTTTATTGTGATAGGTAGATTACGATATTAAAACAAAATTCATAGTACGTATATATATCTAAAGGATAGCGATCACAAATCCCTCGCCAACAAATAAAAAGTAATAAAAATTGGAAAGAGTTTACTAGAAGTAAAACTTCTTTTTACCGTTATTTACTCATGATATGTAAAATTCGGGATGCATCTGCACTCATTAATTTAATTTTTTTAATTTATATATATATATATTTTGGAAAATTAACAAGAACTAAACATAATTAATAGTGTATGATGTACCCATGAAAATCATAAAATTGTATTTTGCCGCTGATACAAGCCTAAGATACCATTCGCAATGTTCGAATTAAGCTAAATCCATATTTTGTTGTTTTGTTTTTTAAATTTAGACTGATATATGAAATTATTTTAAAATCAAAACGGTAAAATCGCTCACTAAGTAGCGACTTTATTCGTCGGAAAAAATAAAATCGCTGCTATAATAGCGATTTGCTAATTATTATTTTTTATAATATTTTTAAAGGAGTAATTTTCAAAATATTTTTTTAAAATAAATATTTTCAATATTTTGCTGCTGAGGCAGCAGCGGCTTAAGTTCAAATTTTTTTAAAATTATTTTTTGCTTTTTTAAAAAAAAAGAAAGGTTTGAATTAATTTTTATTTTTATTTTAAAATCAAATCGCATCGATTTTTAATTAAATTTTTTCTTTATTTTTTAAAATCAACTTGCTATCAAGGCTGCGATTTTAAATCAAAATCTTTTTTAGCGATTTGATTTTTAAAAAAAAGATTTAAACTTTTTTTTTAAAAAAAAAAAGAAGCAAAAAATAATTTAAAAAATAATAATTAAACTTAAGTCGCTCAGCGACATATTTAAAAAAAATAAAATAAAAATTAGAAATTGCTCCTTTGGGAGCGATTTTACTTTTTCCAGCGGATAAAATCGCTACTTCGTGAGCAATTTTGTCGTTTTGGTTAAAAAGAAATTTCATGTACCGTTTTAGAATTTTTGTTAACATTTTTCACCCTTTAAGCTCCGAATTCGGATTAATGTATTGCTTGTGAAGTATGTGTGCATGTCTATCCTATATATTTATCTGTTATTGATAGGAAGTTGGAAATTGATTCAAAAAAGGATTACTTGATTACATTATTAATTTTGGAATCCATATATTTTATAGTAATTGCGTTGAGTATTGCCAACAAATTGTAAGTCACTCACTCAAAACATAGATATTATTATAATTGATAATAAAAAATATTTAAAAATTATCAGTGTTACATAAATTGAAAATAAATAAAGTAACATATAATATTTGAAATAATCTGTAAAAAGAACTATAAATTAAATCACAATTATTAACAAATTAAAATTTTAAAATACATAAACCCTTTAATAATTTTTGAAATTTTATACGATGACACATAACTGAAACGAATGGAATAACATATATTATTTAATAATTATTTATAAATTATAATAATTTAAAATATTTAAAATATATATATATAAAAAAGTTAACTGAAACTCAAAATCTATCAACATCATATAAATTATAAAATAAAACAAAAATAATATGACATATATTAATTTTCAAGTATTTCATTAACAGATAAATGACAAGAAAAATCATTTTTAATTAAAGCAAACTTGCTTTCTTTTTCTTTTAATCAATCTCCTTCCTTTTTTGTTGTTTAGCTAAATAACAATTAGCAAAGGTTTTTATCGATTCATCTTCAAGGGGGACCATATTATAAAAAGAAATTAATTGAAATCGTGAAAAATAAGAGTGATCGAGTTAATTGAGTAGTCGTACGTGATTTATTGGCAAAAATCAAGTAATCAAAGGGATTTATTCGAACATTAGTAAAAATGTTGAATCTATTTCTATTTGTAAATGATTAAATTTTTTTTTTTTTATGTATATATTACAAGAGATGTTAATTTTTTTAATTTTTTTTGTGTATATTTACTTATTCATATTATAACCTTTTTCAAAAAGTATTTTGATTCAGTCGATGAAGCAAAATTTATATTATAATTTACCTTTTTATTGTAATAGATAAATTATCATACTGAAGCAAAATTTATCGTAAACGTATCTAGAGGACAATGACCGCATGTCTTTGTAAGGGTTCACGAAAAGTAGTTCATTTTATAGAAATAAGGCCAAGAAAATGTATTTATATGATTTATCATCTCTTTTGCATTATTGGACTCAAGAAGGAATCTAAATTTTTTGTTCTAGTGAGATTGATATAACGATTATTGGTGAAGTCATAATTTTTTATTAAAAAATAATTTATTGGATAAAGTATATTTTGTGATAATGTAATACAAACAGTTCTACTCTAGTATATACCTAAATTGATAATGTTTCTTTGCTCAAAAACCTACTTCATACGTTTCAATCTTTTTTAAATATGAAAATAATTTACGATTGCTATAACTTCCTGGCGAAACTTTTTACCTTTTGAGTGGGTATTTTATTATGAGCACTCTGTGCTCATTGAGTAAATCCATCACTATGAAATAGCCTGAAAATTATAATAGAGATGTAAATTAAATTAATTTAGATAAGCCATGTTTATATATTTAAATTCTGAATCGTCTCGACTAATAAAAATAATAATTTAGACATAATCATAATAACTATTGCAATGGCTAATAAAAATAATAATATGAGATTGATTGAGAGTTCGAAAAAGCAATAACTAAATATATGAACAAATGAAAATAAGACAAAGGAAAAAATAGAGAATTATTTTTCCTAATGATTAAATTGAAAATCGAATAAATTACAAAGAATCGCTAATCGATAAAGTAAAAATTAATTATTAATTAATCTATTTTTAATTAATAAATTGAAAAAAATTATCAAATTAAATCGAATCCCAAAAAGCCATCGTGCTTACCACTACTCCATCATTAATTCAAATGTGAACTATCAGTTCAAGATTCATCAACTAATTAATTTATAATATAATCAATTTAATGTGAGTTCGTGTAATTAAATAAATTTGATGAAGGATCAATCGTAAAATAATTCACTACTAAATAATTATAATTTTTTAATTAAAATTTTCTAGTAAGAAAATAAAAAAAAATTCAAATAATATTTTTAATATTTCAAAAATCTTTTTTTTACCATTTGTTTTAATTTCCAGTGAACTTGTTTACTGAAAATGAAATAAAAAAACTCATGTTTATAATTAACGTATTTTAGTGATTCGTGATTGAAAAATCTTTATTTAATTCTAGTAATTAATAATGTATAATGTAATAAAATACCTTAATGATTTGTGTTTAAAGATGGAGTCAAAATTTAAAATTTATAAATTTTAAAGTTAGTCATTTTGTATATAATATAATAAAGCATAATTAAACAATAATGAATAAAATAGTTCATTAAATCTTTCATTATCAATTACAATGTTAAGAGAGGTCCGATCCCTCATGCATCAATCGATAGTTAAAACTTGAAAGGAAAGGCTACGTACATAAATATTATAATATTGAAATTGCGATATTTTTAAAAATAGTTCAGGATCTACGAGTTAATGATCAAAAACACATTTGAAGAAATTAAAATATCTCGATATTTTGAGTTCCGTACATGAATATTACGCGTGTAAGTTTCTATCTAGACAATCACTAAATGTTTATCGAAATACAGTGAACTGGGTTGCATCACATTGGAGAGCAAGAGAGTATTGGCTCACCGTTGTAGATGTAGGTTTTCCCATAAAATGAATCGATGCCACATTCTTCTAGAATACTGAGTAGAGTTGGTTTCACTATAGTGACAAGAATTCCAGTTCGTATGTCGAAGCGTCATTCTTTTGTAAATATAACACTCTGCACTGAAATTTCATATATGAAACCTAAATAATTCATAGTTTAATTTGGACATATCTTGATAAGCATATTAATGATAATTCAGATAATAAATTCACACATATAATAATATAAATATAAAATTTAAAATATTAAAATATTTTAGACGTATTTTTGATCAGACCATACATGTTTATGATTAGAAAAGGATTAGGCCCATAGTGTTTTCAAAGTGCTACATACCTTTGTGCAATCAACAGACATGGAACTATAACTGAAACATGCAAAGGCTGTGCCAGCCAGTCTCTAAGTGGGGTTGTTCAGTTACAAGTACATGACATAATAGTTTCATTTTATTTTTCGTAATCGTGACGTTCAGATTAATCTATACGTACTTTAATTAATTTTATAAAATATTTGTTACCTTTCACCGATAGTAAGTATTGAATAACTTATTCATCAAAATTAGAACAGATGAAAAGAAATGGCCTAACTCGCTTCATTAATCACTGAGCTACACTTTTTAGTACCGATAAGGAATAACAATTTCGTTATAAATAAAATTATTTATATTAAATTATATATACGCTAGGTTTTGTGTCAATCAAGAGTAGGACCACAAGGCCATCAAATAATAGTATTGTGCAATGAAGAAATCATAACCAACATATGTTGTGGTAGAATAATTGAGATAGTTTCGCTATTAATTAGAAATTTTAGATTCAGAACTTTGAAATGAAATAAATTCTAAGTTATGAAAAATGATTCATGTAATACGTGAATTTAAATTTAGTTGAATTTCTATATAAAGAGATAATATCTCATATGGTCACTTAACTATAGACTCTTTACTCAGAAAATCATTTAAGCTTTAACAGTCACTCAACTATGACTTTTTTGTCTCAAAATATCACTAAACTTCCAATTTTTTTCTCAGGAAGTCATTTAATTTTAATTTTTAACAGTCACTTAACAATAACAACATCTAATATTAACCAATAGTTCAGTGATTTTTTAAGAATAAATTAATTATAATTGAGTGAATTTTGAATTAAAAACGAAACTTGAGCGACTTTCTAAAAAAAATCATAATTAAGTGATAATCTGAGGTATTATTTTGAATATAAATATTGAAAATGAAATAAAAAAATCGAAAAAGAATTAAAAGAAACCTGCCAATGCGCCACAGAATCTGGCATGTGACAGGTTAGTTCATAAAGTGAAACATATATAAAAGTCCCCACATTGTCTGTGACCTGGCTTTCTGATCTATGCAAGCTGTTATTTTTCCCTCTAATTTATATTTCGTATTCTTATTAGTATTCGATTAAATTTAAATTTATATATTACGAAGTTAATTTTCATAAATGCCATTTTAAATAAAAAAATTTAAATTCTCAAAAATTAAGCTTAAACATATCTCAATCATCTCTCAGCAATTCATATTAATCACACAAAGGTAAGCTAAGATGAGAATTAACTCACTTAATCAATCATTAAATAACTGTTTAGTATCACATACAATAGCCTCTAATTATTGACTTTACACGATAGAACTCGCACGTGAGCTCCAGCTATTTCGAGGGAAACTTCGAAGAGAATTAATTACTATACGACTCAATTAGTCTTTTTCCCCCCTATACCCAAGTCAGACGAATAGTTTGCACGTCAGTATCACTCGGGCCTTCCTTCTTACTTCGTCTCGCTCAAGCATAGTTCACCATCTTTACGGTGCAGACAAGTATGCTCACACTGGAACCTTTCCATAGGTGCAACCCTCATGGTTAATTTTTTTTTAAAAAAAGAACAATAAATCTTAGTTAAATTAAATTCAGATTTACGTATTGTAAGATTCAATAAAATTATTCTCATTTTCTAGAATTCGAATTCGTGATAAGGTGTAAAAATCGCAATCATCCAAATTAAAAAAAAAAACTATTAAACTCACAAATCTCTCCAATAGAATCTCACTCCAACTCCATTGCCAAATCTTCTTTCACTCTCCAATATCAAACTTCTCAAATGTAAACAAATCTTCCATTAAAACTCACAAATCCATAAATTTAAGTTCATTTCACCATTTTTTTGGCTTCGAAATCGTTGAAACGAACTGAATAAACACTCCATTTTTCGTATATTTTGATCTAGACTCGTTGAATCAACTCTCGATTTCTCTGCATTTTGATACGAATTTGCTGTATTTAATGGCTGATATAGTGAAGCAGATCTTGGCTAAGCCAATTCAATTAGCAGACCAAGTAACAAAAGTAGCAGATGAAGCAAACTCATTCAAACAAGATTGTGCAGATATAAAATCCAAAACAGAGAAGCTAGCCGCGCTGCTACGTCAAGCAGCGCGAGCTAGCAACGATCTCTACCAACGCCCTACCAAACGAATCATCGAAGATACCGAGCAAGTACTCGAAAAAGCCCTATCGATCGTCTCCAAATGTCGAGCTAACGGTCTTGTTAAACGTGTTTTCACTATCATCCCTGCTGCTGCATTTAGAAAAATGACTTCTCTGCTGGAAAATTCGATCGGTGATGTATCGTGGCTACTCCGTGTTTCTGCGTCTGCAAATGAACGGGGTGATGAGTATTTGGGGCTGCCGCCGATTGCTGCTAACGAACCTATATTGTGTTTAATTTGGCAGCAGATTGCGATTTTGTATACCGGTTCGTCAGATGAGAAATCGGATGCTGCTTCGTCTTTGGTTTCGTTAGCTCAGGATAATGATCGGTATGGCAAGTTGATCATTGAAGAAGGTTTGTTGAAATTCTCAATTTTCTAAAATACATGATAGTTAATTATAATCTGTTTACCATTGCTCAGACTGAAATAGAATGAACAAATATCCCAATAATTTATGTGCTTTTTTTGTGATATCGAACTCAACACTTGTGTCTGCTTTGACGTAGATCTAAATTGTGTTGTCATATTAGAACTGTAAGGCATTTTTAGAAAGAGCACACTTTATTAATTATATTATGTCTTGATAGGTGGAGTCGGACCGTTGTTGAAATTGTTGAAGGAAGGGAAAATGGAAGGTCAGGAGAATGCTGCTAAGGCAATTGGACTTCTTGGACGCGACCCTGAGAGTGTCGAACACATGTTACATGCTGGTGTTTGCTCAGTGTTTGCGAAAATACTCAAAGAAGGTCCGATGAAAGTTCAGTCAGTAGTAGCGTGGGCAGTCGCAGAGCTCGTTTCACATTACCCGAAATGCCAAGATCTTTTTCAGCAGCATAATATAGTCCGGTTACTAGTTAGTCATCTCGCGTTTGAGACAGTCCAAGAGCATAGCAAGTATGCTATTGTCAGCAAAGCCACTTCGATTCACGCTGTTGTTTTGGCTAGTAATAACAACAGTAATGTGAACAAGGGGAACGAGGATGATGGAAAGATTCGTGTACCACATCCATTAGGGAATAATAAGTCTAATCAGATGCACAACGTCATAACCACCACTATGTCGATGAAGGGTCTAACGAAAACCCCTCAGGAAAATCTTGTCAATGGCGTGAACCAGACGTTGAATCAGCTGAGCAAAGTGAACGGAAATAACAACGTGATGAAGCAGCAGCATCAGAATCAGAACAGTGTTTGTTCAGCCGGGGCGAGTAATAAAGGAAGGGAAAATGAGGATCCTGCTACCAAGGCTTATATGAAGGCGATGGCTGCACGAGCATTATGGAAACTTTCCAAAGGAAATTCCTCAATTTGTCGTAGCATTACTGAATCACGAGCACTGCTTTGCTTCGCGGTACTCCTGGACAAAGGAACAGATGATGTTAAATACAATTCATCGATGGCCATAATGGAAATCACAGCAGTGGCAGAACAAGATGCTGATTTGAGACGGTCAGCGTTCAAGCCTAACACAACAGCCTGCAAAGCTGTTGTTGATCAATTACTGAAAATCATCGAAAAAGGAGATTCAGACTTGCTTATTCCATGTATCAATGCTATCGGAAACTTAGCTAGGACTTTTCGAGCAACTGAAACAAGGATCATTAGTCCATTAGTCAAGCTACTTGATGAGCGTGAACCAGGAATCTCCAAAGAAGCAGCATTAGCCCTTACAAAATTCGCTTGTTCTGATAACTACCTTCACAAGGATCATTCCAAAGCCATCATAAACGCGGGAGGGACAAAACATTTGATTCAACTTGTTTACTTTGGTGAACAAAAAGTTCAGAGTCCTGCATTGCTTCTACTTTGCTACATTGCGTTGCACGTTCCTGATAGCGAAGCACTTGCTCAAGCCGAGGTACTGACAGTGCTCGAGTGGGCCTCAAAGCACGCGTACTTGAGCCAACATGAAAAGGTAGAGAGACTGTTGCTCGAAGCAAATAGCAGGCTTGAACTATATCAATCTAGAGGATCAAGGGGATTCCATTAACTTGTAATAATAATTAAAAAAAAATGTGTAGAATTTGTATGTTAGCTTAAATTTTATGTTTTTTTTTTTGTTTTAGAGTTTGTTTTTATTTTTACTTTTGGTTTGAAGTGTATATAAGATTTGTCATTTTAACCCTGTTCGTAGAATAAACTCCTAATAAGATCACCATTTTATATTGTAACCTTTTAGTTACGTAATTATCTGTATTATCGTACAATAGACTCTTGTAATACGGTTTTTTTTTCTGAATTTCACGTATAGTGATAGTTTAGTGCACTAGGTTAATCCTTTAATATGTACGGAGAATCATCCTTTTTTCTAGATTTATTGTCATCTACTAGTTGGAATTAAGATTCAATCTCTCTGGTCACTATTACATAATGTTTTTAGTTTCACATTTTGTCCAAAATAGATGAATTTTTGCATAATAAAAAAGATATTAATTTTTTAAATATTTTTTTTAAATTATTCAAGAAATATCGACAAATTCATATAACCAACTTTAACTAGTACAACAAAAGTCATATTTAGATTAATTGATGGTATTCTTATAACAAAATAAGCTTTTTTATTAGAGGCAAAGCTGCCATATAGTTAATTAATTTATACTTGTTAGTCTCGAAACAAAATAAGCGTTTTTTTATAGATTAATTGATTTGTACTTGGTAGTCTTGAAATAAAATAATTTAGAGGCAAAGTCACGATATAAAGTTTATGATTTGTGAATCTACTATCGAACTCATAGCTCGTTTAGTTATTGAATTCGTAATTAAATATTCATATACATATTTAAATGGATTTCCTAATACAACATAGAATCTAAACAAAAATTACTTGTTACAATCCCATTTTGTTTATATTTGCATCATGTGAACTTTATTAATAAAAAAAAGTAATTTCTATTCACTAAAAGAAAAGGGTGAATTTCGTATTAATTCTTAAAAAAATTTCCATATAATTTATAATTTTTCTACGATGATTAAAACTTTTTTCATTCTCATGACTCGAACTAACGAGTGATAATTTCAATTTATTTATTTGATAATGGTGATTTTCTCGTACGTATTAATGTTACATAACAACCTATCATTGCCACTAAGATGCACATGTATAAAAATTATTAGATGAATAATTCGTAATAACAGAGTTTTAATAAGTGAGGCATGCACATGTCTACCCTTCTATAATTATGATTTTTTTTAAATTTATATGCGTTAGAATTTTAATTAAAGATTTTAAATTTATATTTTTATTCATATGAATGAATTTTATAATACATGATCTGAATTTAATTAAATTTCTAATATAAGCTTCAGATACGGAATGAATAGCTAAAAAAAAAATAATTCAATATTCATTAATATATTATATCTCTTATTTTATGTATTCTTTTTCTTGAATATTACACTCTTTGTCTCAGATTAACTACATTACTATAGCTTAAAATAATTTATTTTAGTAATTCAGGATTAAAGTTGATTATTATTTTCAATTATATTTTAGTGACATACTTCTTCTGCCTAATATTATTTATCCACATTATTACAAATGTATATACTAAATTACTTGTTAATTAACAAAATCAGAACATAATTAATTTTTTAAAAGAAAATTATTTTTCCTTTAATTAGTTCTTTTTGAAAATATAAATATTGTAAAATTTCAAAATAGTTTTCCATTGTTTTCAATTCTTCATACTGATATATAAGACACATAAACACAGTGTATTAAAAAGTTTTTCTCAAATAAACTTTACATAATACGAACTTATATTAATGAACTTTAATACATATATCAAAAAAAGGGAATATTCTTTTAATAAAAATATTATATGTATGTATATATATATATATATATCACAGTCAATCATTTGAAAAGAGAAAATTTTCATACTTCTTCTCTTTCATTTAGATTTTCATTATTTGATATTTATTATTAAAATGAGTTAGATTAAAATAAATTGAATTAATAAATGAATGAGTAGTATTTATAGGTTAAATTTGTCATTTCTATTTAGACATGTATCTAATCTTTTAAAATATCTTAATACTCTTAAGTTTTAACATTACATGTCTGATGCTATTATGAAGTTGATAAACGTACACTCAGGCTGGGAAATCAAGCCCTCTTCGTTACTAGGCCAAAGGTCACACTTGTGTTAGTGAGGTAAAAAGTTAATGAGCAACTTTCACATATAGCAAATGAAAAATTCATATTTGTATGCTATAGCAAATTTTGCATAATTGCGCTCCATAGCAAACATAGAAACTGTATAATTCGCTATACATATACAGTTGAAGCAAAGTGTATAAAACAAGAAAGAGAAAAACACTTGGGCAGAGAACTGTATAAAAACGAAGTGTATAAAACGAATTGTATTATTATAAGTGTATAGAACGATTATATACAATTTGAATTTGTATAAAATGAGAAAGAGAGATAGACAAAACAGACTTGACAAGGAATATACAATTGAATCGAATTGTATAAAATGAGAAAGAGAGAAATTAGTTACAATTTGAAAATTGTATAAAACGAGAAAGAGAGAAAGACAAAAAAAAACTGGGCAAATGCATATTTTTATTGTATAATTGTAAGTGTATAGGACGAAAATATATGTACTTGCATGTGTATATACAATTTTCTCACGCGTTATACAACACAGAAACACAATTATACATTTCGATGTTGTTTGTATAAGTGAGAAAGGAGAGGGTGGCGGGTGAGATTTGGGAGAGTGGCGAGCGAGATCTAGAAGAGGGGAGAAAGGGAACAAAAATATATGTATTTATACAATTTTCTCTGCTTTATACAATTAGAAACAATTTTTATACACTTGTGTTTGTATAAAAAGTGAGGAAGGGAGCGAAAGATTGGAGGAGAGTAGCGAGATATTTGGAAGAGAGAGCCTGATAATTTTTTGCAAACGTTTGCTATGGAGCACAATTAAATCAAACCCTAGATACTCCATTTATTTTAGATTATTAGTTTGCTATTATAAACAATTTTCCCAAAATTAATATATACATATAAAATTTTAAAAACTAATCAAATATACATATATATACGATGATATATTTTAACGAAGTGGGTTCCCTCTGTGGGTCCGCCCCTATGATACACTTATTTTACAAAAAACTTAAAGAGCATAACTCAAATAGTAACATAAAATTAGCATAAACAAATCTAAAATTTAAAATTTATAGGTTCTAAATAGTAATTTCAAATTAATTTACAATAATAATTGAGTCAATCAAATATTTATAATTTTTTAACATAAAGGTGACTTTCAACTTTTTGACTAATATATTTCTCAAGGCAAAATTTCAAATTTTAACATATTTTAACTTTAAAGAATTGCTTATAAAAAAAGTAACAATAACAAATTAAAAATCACTTATTTTCAAAATTATTGAATGTAATTTCTGGTCTTCTCCTTATTTGAACTTTTGGCCCAAGTGCCTTTATTGATGAAAAAATATATTCAAATACACATCTTATTTTATCATAATTTTTAAAATTTTCTATCAATTAAATTTTTTTTAAAAATCCCATCTTGGGTACGTAACTTTCCTCTCACTAATACATCCATATTATTCTTATGTACATCTCTCCCCTCTCGGTTACACTCCTTCCCTATATATCCGCATCCTATCCCCTATACGATACATTACTCCCCTCTCTGATACATCCATCCCTTATGTATTTTAATGTCCTATACCCTCTATGATACATCCCTCGCCTATGTATCCGAATGTATCCAAAGTTCAGAGATATAACTGAATGTCTAGTAATTTATCCGAAAGTTCAATAATGTATAAAAAATGTATAGATTTTAAGAAAAAATTTGTCATTTGAAAAAGAAATTAGTGAACTTATCAAAAAATTATTTTTCTTCCTATTAATTTTTTTTAAAAAAATTAACTTTCCACACTCTGAATAAATGATTAAGCAAAAGATTTTAAGTCATAAAATATGATCACGTAAATTTATTATTGTACCCATGAAATTACAAAGTTATATTTCGGTCAAATTAAATTAACTTAATTTTATATATAAATATAAATATAAACTACATAGAAATGAAATTATTAAACTCTTTTCTCACTACTTCACTAACTTCTTGATTATCCACTTTACCTTCTGTTTGATAAAAAAAAAATTATTGTAATATCAATATGGATTAATTATAATTTCAATATTAGAAGATTGTTTTTAAATTTTAACGTGCACATCCAATTTATATATCCATCTCTTGAGAAAAGATTTTCAGTTCAATTGTTTTTGGACCAATTTATCGATTCGGGTTATTTAAATTGACATAAACCTCAATGACAATGAACATATTAAAATTTGAATTTGAATTAAATTAATGTCTTAATATATCGAAAAATTATGAACTTTACCGAGAAAAATAATATATTCATATAACAAAATAACGCTTATCAAATATTTTTTGTCTCATACTGAAAAATAATTATTATTGTGGTATTTTAAATTTTGCTAGTAAAAACTATTATTTGTGAAATTTGAAACAACAAAAAATGGTTATATTTTTTATTATTTAAGGTGCTAAAAATAGTCATTTGTTTTTAAGTGAAAATGATGCCATTATGACTTCACTTTTTCTATCAGAGATGGCAAATTATGGTGAAATTATGTCACCACTTTATTACTTTGTACACAGAAAAAAAAAAAAGAGAGAAGAAAAAAGTCCATTTATTCTTAATTCATAAGATTTGTTGAAACTATGTGGTCACTTTTTTGTATAAAATAATAATATTTGTAATACACCTATAAATGCCTATCCATTTCTTCATATCCATACACCTTACTATAATTTTTTAGCTTTCTTTGTACAAATATAAGCCAAGATTGATGTCCTTTTTGTACACCTAAGGAAAAAATTAGCTCATCGACTTGATTTCCTCACTTTCTTAAAGTCGATCTCTAATCGTTTTAGATTTTCTTTTATATCTTATATTTTCACAAATTATCTCCTCACCTCGCCGAACAATCTTCTTGTTTTTCATCTTTTTCTAGGAGCATGGATCAATAACATATAAGCTGAACCAAACATATGTGTCAATTTATGTTTGAGGTTAAAAGGGAAAAGGGTGAAATTTGCCCTTGCACTTTGCGTAATGATCCAAATATTCTTTTTGAGTTGTTCAGGTTGTCACTTAATTTTGAAGAATAAAGCTATTCATGTTATTTCAAAGCTACCACCACTTTCTTCTTCCGTACTTAAAGCCTTCACAGACTAGGTGACCGATTTAATTAGAGGGATGAGGAATGGTGGTTGACAGCAATGTCGATTGAATTTGGATTATTTCAAGCAAATTTGGACAGTTTCGCATAGTTCAATGGCAAATTTGACCATTTTTCCTTATTGAAATGACATGTGTGTTGAAAAATTATTGTTATTAGTCAATATGAATAGATTGAACTAACTTTTATAACGACAAGATATAACTGTCTTCAATTTTTATCGAGGAGATAATTGAACTATTTTGCAAAATACAATAAGAAAATTTACTTTCATATCTTTAGAAAGTTCATGGATGTTATTACTAATACAAATACATTTCTTTCTTTGATCTTAAATTTACAACTCAATTAGTTCATTTATTAGAAATTTCACTACTTTCCTCACAAGTAAGTTTATCTATGTCAAAAGGTTTACTTTGTTTGAAGTTTGAAGTTAGTTTACACACAAAAAAAAATTAAAAGTTTACGATTGAAATGTCAATTCTTTAAACATCAAGAATCTATCTTCAAAAACCTAATCGAAAAATTATTATTGTATCAATGAAAATGATCAAACATACCTTTAACATTTATGGCTCATCAACTTTTCATTTTTAAGCTAAAAATATCTTTGACCTTTGTTTTTGACTCAACGATACCCTTTCTTCACCTTCTGATCTAAACATATCCTCAATCTCTGTTTTTCTCTCTAAAAAGAAATCAATTTTCGCCTCACTGATGAGTATTCGATTTTCCACATTCAAATTTGACCCGATCTTTTTTTTTTTTCACAGAAAAAAGACCAACTAAATAAATAATAATTTATTTTTTGAATAATATAAAAAGGAAAAAAGTTCCAAAGTTGGCCTTAAATTACTTTCCCCCCCCCCCCCCCCCCTTTTTTGTCCTTTATCCTCATTCAACTAACCAAAAAATAGAACCAAACCCTAACTAAAATAAGGGATCCAATAAGCCCTAATTCAATAAGGCTTTTAACAATTTAGCCTATAAATTCTCCCTATTCCCATAGAATTAGGGCACAAATATTTTTCTATTGATTGTTTGATCGATTTTGAGCTCATCAATCATCAATGGCGGCCGAAGGTACTCGATTGACAGGGGTTGTGTCTCGGTTCAGTAACCAAAAAGGTTACGGTTTCATCAAACCTGATGATGGAACCGAAGATCTTTTCGTTCACCAATCTGAGATCAAATCTGAGGGGTTTCGTTCGTTGTATGAAGGTCAGAAAGTTGAGTTTATGGTGACTGGGAATGGGGATAAGTATCAGGCTGTTGACGTGACGGGTCCTGATGGAGCGCCTTTGGATGGAGGTCGTAACGGTGGTGGCGGCGGCGGTGGTAGGGGTATGGTTCGTGGTGGTGATCGGAGGAATGGGAATGGGTTTTTGAGAAGTGGTGGTGGTGGTGAGTGTTATAACTGTGGTAGGGTGGGTCATATGGCTAGGGATTGTGATCTTGTCAGTGGCGGCGGTGGTGGTGGAGGAGGTGCGTGTTATACTTGTGGAATGACGGGGCATATAGCTAGGGATTGTGTTGGTGTTGGTGGTGGTGCTGGAAGTGGTGGAGGCGCATGTTACACTTGTGGAATGACAGGGCATATAGCTAGGGATTGTGACCGTAGCGGTGGTGGCGGCGGCGGCGGTGCTGGAAGTGGTGGTTGTTACAATTGTGGTGGACTTGGACACATGGCTCGAGATTGCCCTAGTGAGAGACGTGGCGGCGGTAGTGGTGCAGGTGGAGGTAGTGGGGCTTGTTATAACTGTGGATTGCCAGGGCACCTGGCAAGGGACTGTTCACGCGAGAGTGGCGGTGGTGACAGATTTGGGAGATCCAGTGGTGACAGGTTTGGGAGATCTAGTGGCGGCGGAAGCAAGTGCTACAACTGTGGAGAAACTGGCCATTTTGCAAGAGAATGCACCAGCCCAGCTGTGAAGTGAGAAAATCTTTAAGAGGAAGAGTTATCATGTACATGATCTTCTCTTTTTCTCTTGTCTTCCTATTTAGGAGTATTTAATTAATATGGATAATACAGACTTGTTTCTTTTGTTACTTTTAGTTCTCCTACATACATGCATTGGTAGCTTTTAGGATAACAAATTAGTTGTTGGAATTTGCTACCAACTGTTTCTATGATGGAAAGTTTTGATTTTTGTTGGTTATACAAATATATAAAAATCTTGGCTTTGGATTTTGGAATTTTTTGGTTTCTCATGGGTAAATTTCACTTTGTATTTATGTTCTATGCCCATTAATATTTTATCTCTTTGATGTTTTGAATTCATGGGAAAAGTTGTTTAGCAGCGTCAATCTTTTAGATGTTTCACTTCTTTATTTGTAGTGATTATGTCTTATGTCTCTGTGGGTTTGGGAATGCCCGGTGTTCATCGAGTGAAGATATTCGGTCATAGTCCTCGAGTAGTATTTCTGTTTGCTTGATGTGGGGAGTTATTGGTGATTGATTGAGTTTTGATCTATGATTTAGTAAAGGATTCTGTTTAGGTTAGGAGATTGCCTTTGGGGGTTATGATTGAGATGTAAGTTGTGCAATGACTTTCTTTTGCTTTACATGATCATTCTTGGTATTGTTGAATCTTTTGATCTTGCTAAACATGGTAGTGATGGTGTTATACTTGTAGTGTGGTACTGAAGCTTGAATATCGGTGTAAACTTCTCTACCCCACAAAGTTATAGGTAAGGTCTCTGTATACCCTACTCTCGTAACACTGGGTTGTTGTCCTAGTTTTGACTGAACAATTGGAATAGTACTGTCTATCTAGCATTGGCATAGCTGGTGTTGGTTTCTTGTTTCCGTGATAAGTTGATGAGCTACTAAGAATAGGCCTGATCAGACTTCTAGTAAATAAGAGACTATTAGAGGCAGCACAATTTGTGTATCAAGCTGCACTCTGAATGCCTTCTTGATTGACAACCTAGACATGGGTTAAGTTGAACTCATTGCCCGCAATAGTATTTTTTTCGAGACTGAAGGTCAATCAATTGAATTGTTCGACTTTGATTCCAGTCTTGACATGTATTTCAATGGAGGAATCAATATCAGAAATAGAGTCAGTGTATACTATAGGTTAAGCAAATTTGATTTCTAATTCTGCTTGAGCCGAGGGTCCAATGGAAACAATTTCTCTACCCCTCAGTATGTCAGCTTTGTCGTAGACAGTAAGTTAAGCAAATTTGATTTTTGATTCTACTCGAGCTGAGGGTCTAACAGAAACAACTTCTCCGCCTCTCAAAGGTAAGGTAAGGGTAAGGTTTGCTTACATTCCACTCCCTCGGACCCCTACTTGTTGAATACACTGCATTTTGTTTTGTTGTAGATGATCAATGGAAAAGCCAAAAGGAAATTTGTGAGATTATAAATGCATTATGCAAGGTGGGCTTAGGTTGTGGACAAAAATTAATTTTGGTTGGCTTTACATTGAAACTTGTTTTGCATAGCTGATAGCTTGCAACCCACCTTCTACAGCCTCTGTGTGTAAACATCTACTTATAGGTGGCCATCATTATGAAATCTTGATAATATTTAAGATCGAAAAGCCAAATCAAATCGATGGATAATTGAATAGGTTTGAATAGTCGAAATCAATTTGGAAAAAACCCCCGACTTGGTCTGGTTTAATTTGGTTTGGTAACAAGTAAGAATAAATTAGACCAAATCGATAAAATAAATGTATAATTTTTATAAGCTAACTTTTAAGGATTTTATATTGGATTTTCTTTGAAAACATGTTAAGAAATATTTATGATTCTCTTATTGTATGTGATATTTTATTTAATAGAATTATGTAGTGCATTCATTTTTATATACTGCTTAATTTAATATGTAGTCCCTTTTTCCAAAAAAATATATATATAATGGAGTATTGTTGAAATTCATCAATCTATTTGTTCTTTGCAAGATATATTCAACTCTTATATTATTGTTGAAATTGAGATGGAGTATTTCAGTAATTTTTTAATTTTGTGTTTTGATTATAAAATTTAGTTAAGCTTGAATGCATTATTGAAAATTATTATTATGTGTTCAATAGATGATATATGTTAGTCATTTTGTCAATTGTTATTATTGATTTGGTAAAAATCGACAGAACTAAACCATCATATTCATTAAATTGATTTTTGTAAAAATCAAACCAAAAAAATTGACTCATGTACACCTCAATTGAAACCCCACTTGAATCTAACACCTTTAGGTTCAAATTGCCTTGTAATTTTATGACATTGCATTGCCTTGTAATTTGAGCTATTTCATGCGAAAATTATTTGCGTAATTTATTTTATCATATTTTAAAAACAATTTATCATTTAAAAAATTACTAAAATTTTCACTCTCTTCTATTTTTGAATACATCACTTTACAATCGATAAAATACATCGCTTTACACGAAATATCGTTAAGTGATGAACCGAAATCGAGACACAATGTATCAGGATGTTTTGAGATGTATTTGAATTTCACTAAATTTAAGAAATTTTTATAATTTGAAAAATAATAAAAATATGATATAATTAACTCTTAACACGTAAAAATTGATCTTTTTTTTATCAAACCCATTTAATTCTATGCAAATTGAGTGAGTTAAATGGGTTTGGACCAAATTTGTCATCTTTATATGCATCATATATCGCTTAATTCCTACTAAACAACGATAGACATATAAATTTTATTCTGAGACATAACTTAGTTATAAATAAATATAATTAATAATAGTTGAGTGAACAATTTTATTAGATGAACTACTATTAATTAATTAAACAGAATATTTCTGCAAAAAGGTAATTTTTTTATTACAAACTAAAAAAGAAGAAGGTAAAACTATCAAGTATCAAACTAAAGATAACTAGTAATTAAGGATAAATATACGAGTAATTAAGATACAGGCCGTCTCGATCATAAGACCACTAAAGCAATCGTTTGGGGCCTTAATTTTTTTGAGTCTCCCATTTTCTCCCATATATATATATCATGAATTGATAAATATTAAATTAAGAAATTGAATATTGTTTAGTTGATTGTAGTATCTTTTCCAGATTCTTGTGTGACTAGTTAATTGTATATATCCTTCCTAATTTCGCATGTGACAGTCGCTTTTGTTGTATATCTCATTTATATTGTGACGATTATCACGAACCAATCATATTGTGTTCTTATACTAACTTTTCTTTATTCTCCTTTCACAATTTTTTATTCTTACATTATTGAATATTTTAAAGTCTCTCAAACGTTCAAACCTTCTACATTATGTAAAATCTATTGTTGTGTGTTTATAAAAAGATAAAATTTGTTTTTGGTGTCTTATTCAAATTTCAAGCACCAAAACTAATCAACACTATTTTAATATTATTATATCTACTTACCAAATTCATCACAAACACTATTTTAATATCGTAATATTTTTTTAAAAAATTGAGTCATGTCTTATTACTCTAACTTAATATTATATAATTTTTGTTGAATAATTTACATTGTTTATATTTTTGGTCTAGCGTATCTCCTGCCTCTCTAGATCTCATTTGAATGATTACACTGAATATGATATAATTATTTAATTTATATTTATCAACTAAAAAAATAGGATTTCTTTATAAAATGATCCTGTTAAGATCATTGATATGAGAAATTTCAGGATTATGGTATTGCTAACAATTATGTTGTGTATTCATCTGAATTAACATAGTGATTTATCTAAAATTATATAATTAACAAGGTTTAAAATTATGAATAAGAATTTCTCGAGTCTTAACTCGGAAGCATTTAATTTGAAGTTCAAGAATATAAATCTTTAAGAGTTTTTTTTTTTCTTTTTAGAATTTCAAAAATCAGACAAACAATTTAAAACAAAAAGAGCAATAAGTTAAATGCTTACTTTACTATAATTACAAATAAATTGAAACAAAAAGAGTAATAAATAAAATACTTATTTTACTATAACTAATATTATTGTATATTCTCAACGAACAAGTAAAAGTACACATAAAGAGTATTAATATAGGAAAAAATTATTTTAGTGGGTATTTTTTAATAAATAACTATTTATTTTAATAACATTTTATTTATTTATTTATTTATTATCATTTATAGCAATACATAATAATGCTATGATAAATCTGCACTATATATTAAAAGTGAATTATTCATACAATATAATATTTAGCAAGTGTTCTTAAAATATATTATGTTTACTTGGTAAGAAATTGATAAAATATATTATAACTGTATTAAAAATGTGATAAATATATTACCATCAACAAAATTTGTATTATATATATTACATAAATTATTCTCTCTATTAGATATTAAAACTATATTTTACAAGTATTATTAATGTTAAGTAAAAAAGAAAATATTCTTACTATAAATAGTAAATATTTTCTTAATTTTACTTATTTACTTAACAAAAACAATTGCCGACCTACATTATTATTGGTAATATTTTCCTTCAATGTCCCTCCAAAATACTTCCTATATATATCATCCTTTTTATTTTCCATAAACAAAAATCAATATATATTTTTTTCTAGTATAAATTATATAGCATCTCATAAATTTTGTCATCAAATTGTTCTCTTGTTTTTTTTTTTTTTCATATTATTTTTACGTGCCCACATTGCCTTTTCTTCACACATTTAATTTTTTTCCTAATAACACAAAGAATGATGAATGCTCAAGTTTCTCTTGCCTTCTTTTTCTTATGTTTCATCATTCTAATTTCAGGTGACATATTTTTAACTTCTTCTATGTAAAATTTGATGGTATATTGAATTCAGAATCCATATTTTTTTTTTAATAATAATTACGATGAGTTCAATGCTAAAAAAAGTTAAATCGATCAAGTTTATATCCTAGGTGTCTCTATGTTTGGATTTGACTATTCAGAGTAGAGCAAATACATAATATAATAATCCCAAGTCAATGTATAATAATAATGGGATTAACCGTTAAAAAATACTTCTAGATATTTTAGTGAATTTTTATATATAGAGAGAGAAAGAGAGACAGAGTCGGGATATAAAGATTCATACTAGATTTTAAATAAGTTATTTTTAGATAAATACAAAGTTTGGACCAAAATTATTAGATTCCGTTTACATTGGTCCAAACAAAAGTTATTTGGCAACGTATATGGTCGATGTCAATTAATTTAAGATTGAGATGTAGTTGATTGATTGACTAATATTTTTCATTTTTTTTTTTAATAAATGAAACAGGAGCCTTATCAGCAACATTTACACTAGTAAATCAGTGCAATTATCAAGTATGGCCTGGTATTTTATCAGGTGCAGGCACAGCTCAACTTTCTCCAACAGGATTCATGTTAGACCCCAGCCAGTCCGTCTCGGTTTCCGCGCCAACGGGCTGGTCGGGTCGTTTATGGGGTCGGACTTTCTGTTCCCAAGATTCATCCACAGGCAAATTCACCTGTGCATCAGGTGATTGCGGCTCCGGAACAGTGGAATGTTCCGGAGCTGGAGCTGCTCCACCAGCTACTCTGGCGGAGTTCACCTTGAACGGTGCTGGAGGGCTTGATTTCTACGATGTTAGCCTTGTGGACGGTTATAACTTACCAATGCTTATAACTCCAAAAGGCGGAGCTGGAAACTGTTCAACAACCGGTTGTGGTGTTGATCTTAATGGGTCATGCCCGAATGAGCTGAAGAAAATGATGAATAGCTTAAGTAGTGAGTGTGTGGGATGTAAAAGCGCTTGTGAGGCGTTTGGTGATCCAAAATATTGTTGTAGTGGATCATACGCCACGCCTGATACATGCAAGCCAACGGATTACTCATTGTTCTTCAAGAGGGCATGTCCGCGATCTTATAGCTATGCTTATGATGATGGCTCCAGTACTTTCACTTGTGGTGGTTCTGCAGATTATGTTATCACCTTTTGCCCTCTTCCTTCTGATAGGTATGTAGCAAACTTGCTTCTTCTGTTTTGCTTAACTTGTTGTGTCTATAGACAGACGAAGTTTACGAGTTCTGCATTCATTCACATCCCTTCTTACCTATTGGGTCTCAACACAAATACAGAATTTAGGTCTAAAACTATGTTTCTGCCAAATTCATAACATATAGAGGGAAGGATCAAAAGCACACTTAAAGTATATCCGTTTTTTGAGTTTCATATCTCAACTACCCCTAGACGTTTATCAAATATACCTGAACTATCAACTGTTCACTTTTCCTACTTAGACGTTTAGGTGTTTTTTTTAACCCATTGCTCTTACATGTATATTGGTCTCACTAAAAGGTAAGTTAGGACCCCCCATGAGACAATTTAGGCCATATTTACTTCAGATATAACACTAATTGGAGTTTAGGAAAGTTACACTAAGGCCTTAGCTATCATGATTTCGACTAAGTGTTTACATAATCTTCTGCTCGTAAGAAATAAGAACATTCATGAACTGACCCCACCATCTCCGCCTCGTGGAAATTACTAAATCACCAGGCATCCAAGAGTCACAAGACCAACCTTAGAACTCTGTTCAATAAGTTAAACACTTTACTCTCAACATTAAATTACTTTTTCTGTTCTTTGATAATTATTTGTCTTATAATTTTGGTTTAATGTTGCAGCCCTAAATCACCTGGAGGAGGTGCTGGCGATGGATCGTCGCCCATGAGCCGCGGTGTATTAACCAATAGTCCATCACCATTGTTGACAAGCTTGATAATCAATATTTTAGTTGCAGTTTGGGATATGATGCAGTTGCATCGATCTTGTACTGACAAGGGCGTATCTAACATATAAATTTGATTTGTTTTAGAAATTATAGGTCCAACTTATATAGTACTACTAGTTTTGAATTTTAATACACACATTTGATTTAATTATATATATTTTTTTAGTATCAATGTTATAATCTAGAATGCACTAGAATTGAATAAAAAACTTTTCAATCATAGCAGACTTCATATCAGTGAAAATTATCCGTTCAATTGATGTTGATGTATGTAATTAAAGGAGGGTGCATATTTTATGTGATAAACTATAGTCCAAGGTTTTTAAATGAAATTTACTAGCTAGTGTAAGTGTAAGGGTTGTTAATATATACCCTAAGTTCCAAGAAATCATATCTCCTATCAAGACATTTATCAAGGATGCAGAAGCACATTTGAAAGAAGCTATTTAGACACAAATGTTGATCACTGAATACACAATGAAAAGTGATAGACCACTAGGCCACATTCTTGGGTGCGTACCTCCATAATTTGACACTCTATCAAACAATTTATTGGTAGCAACATGTAGAGATGCAAGATTATACTTTGCCTTCTGCAGTAATAAGAGCAAAGAGATAACTGCAGTAAAGAATGAAGCACAAAAAAGCAAATTATCTGGTAATGGAGACAAATATAATTGAGATGGCTTCCAAGCAAAAAAGATATGACTAACGGTATTAAGGTTCAATGGACAGACCCCATCTATCTCCATTTCCCAGTAAAGTAATGGAACACTTGACAGCAAAACAAAGCAAAGAGCAGTGAGAACATATTGGGGAAGGCAAGTTAACACAACCGTCATAAAGGTAAGTAAAATGATGTTTTAAGAACAGAAAAACAAATGTATGAAAAAAGTAAAGCTCAAAGCAAAGAGAGCTCTTTGACAAGCGGGAGTAACAACAAATATGCCTTCGGAGAAAAAGGACAGTCCAATATTTCCAAAGTAAGCCAGATCAGTCAGAAAAGTACCTGAATATGTACATAAGCTATATAAAGATGAAACTAGAAATGGTAGAGGCGTACAGGACATGAGAAAAACGCTTCAGCATGTCCATCCAATTTATTAGGTAGCAACTCTAACCAATTAAGCAACAAATTTCAAGCATCGAGTATCATTATGAATGGTCCGACATTTGATTGAGCAGAAGCGCATCCCACACTGCACGCATGTATAGGTCGAGGAGAAACCACAAACTGTGCAGAAATGGCGGCGAGCGATGGAACTTGGAGGTCCTACCGCTGCTCTTAAATAGGTTGGCACATGTGGTGGCAAGGACTCTAGGTTTGCCTTCACAAGTAGAACAGTGAGAGGTTAATTTAGGTCATTGAAGTAGAGGAGAAAAAAAACATCTACTAGCCTTGGAAAAATCTAATACCTCATTCAAGAGCTCAAGGAATGATTTTGGGGCTCTCTTATTCTCAAGAGCCTTTGCTTGGCGAGTTTTCCGCTTTGTGCCCTTTGGGTACTTCTTATGAAATACTGAAATTAAAATTAAAAAAATTGAAGTGAAAAAGTAAGAAAGTTTTTATACTTATAAATGGAAGAGAAGGAATAGGACCATATAAATCCTCCACTAAGGACCGAAAGAAAAGGTATAACAAAAGAAGTTTGCTGAAGGGATGATAAAGATAGAAGGAAACAAAGATAACAAGATAAAGATGGTTATATTCTTTTCATTTACTCCTCTGTCTTTTCTTTTTACTCATGGTCAGGCGGTCGCTAGCTTCTGAAATTCTCTGGATCCACCATTAATCCATCAGGCACAAGAAGAGAAAAACGTCCCCCAAATCCATTGTCTTCATTCAACAGCAATGGTTTTACAGATAGACGACTACACTCTCTGACAAAAAAGCATCAAGTCCCACAAATATTTATTTTACTCCTTAGTTACTGAATAGGTAATGAGGCAGGCTCAGCTTCAATGAACATGCAAATATAAGGGAATTACAGCTATGTGAAGCACTCCTTATTGAATATATGAATCAACTAAAGACAAGAGGGTGTTGCTCGGATGGTAAGCACCCCTCACTTCCAACCCGAAAGTTGTGAATTTGAGTCACCAAGGGAGAAACAAGCCGTGAGCTCCTAGGGAGGGGTAAAAAGAAAAAACTAAAGCGTGTAAACGTACAATCTGTAATACAGAATGCAAAAGTCCATATATTCTCTATACCATCTTTTATTGAGCAAACTAATCACCAAAGCCTGTAAATGTACAATTTCCTGAGTGTGGTGAAAGATCTATCTTCCTATCTATTATTCGTGAAACATAATGCTGGCATAAATGACAAAGGCTGCTATTCTCTCAATCCTATACTGCTTAAGCGAAAGGAATAGGAAGAACCCAAGGAACCAATCAAAACTATGCCAAAATTTTAAACTAATTAGGACAGTTATACCAATATTTCATATATATTCTGGCACATTCAAGCCCATTTTAGTGTAGTTAGCATGTCCCAACCAATGAAATCAGTATTAAGAGGAATTCATCATACTTATAGACTATTTTTAGTCATTAGCCTATCACAACCCTCCTACTTTATTGTAACTACTGACCAACTATACTATGGGAAACTCACAACCTAAGAACAAATTCAACTCCAGACGAGCTAAAACTAGTGGAAGCGGTAACACTGTAATCCAGAGTACACAAGTTCATAATTCTTCATACCATTCTTTATTAAGCAACTTATCACCAAATCCTGTAAATCTATGATATCCTGCAGGCTGTTGGTGAAATATCCATATTCCTATCTATTATACATGAAACCTAAATATGCCATATCTATTCCAGCAAATTCAAACCCATTTTAGAGGATGTAGGGCGCCCCCAACTAATCTATTCAGTATTAAGAGGAATTCATCATACTTAGACTATTTTTCCTCCAACCGTTAACCTATCACGACCCTCCTCCTTTATCGAAACTTCTGACCAATCATGTAATGGGAAACTCACAACCAAAGAACAAATTCAACTCTAAACAAGGAACAAAAAAAGAAAAAGAAAAAAAAAACCTTGATCCTCATCGTCAAGAGAAGCTTCATCATCATCATCAAGTAGTTGAGGTTCCACTACTGCATTATCACTTTCCAAAGCATCAAGCCGCGCTAGCATAGCCTACTCCGACAACGAAAAAAAAACAAATATGAATCATCAAATTTAGCAGGATATCCAAAATTTGAGTTAAACCATAAAGTATTTAGAATACCTGTGTTCTATTATCAGAACTGGCAAGAGCAGCAGCCATCTTTGGAGCAATTTTACGAGTTCTCATAGACATTCTCCGCGCTGAATTCGATATTTCTTCATCCATTGCTTCAAAAGTGAGATTCAAAACTACAAAATTAATTTACTACTTTTGTTTTTTTTTCCCTTCACTTTCCTGATTCCGATACCAAAAATGAGAAAATCTGAGTTATCCCGTGACGAAGATAAAAAAGGAAGAGAAGTTTCCGTCGATGAAGATCAGAACAACAGCCGATCGCCGGCCGGCGGGAGAATTAGGGGTTAAAAATGTTTCGAGCTCCGAACTGAGAGAAACAACAAACTATCCGACTTTGAGTTTTGTTGAATCCCTGTATTTTCAAAGAACTCAAATTTAGACCCCAAACTATACCAAATTGTATTGTTATCCCCCCTAACTTTTTAATTATTTTTTCCGAACTTAGCTTTATATTCCTCGTTTTAATTTGTTTGTCTTATTTATCTTTTAAGTTTGTTTAAAACAAAAAAAAAGGTCTCTTTCCTTTTTAACCGCTCTTTAATTTCGAATTTCTACCGAAGATGTTAACAATCACCAGATTAAATGACATGTTTATACATTCAACATATTTCAATGTAAAATTACAAAATTTAAAAGTTTCTTTATTTTTTGAATTCCATTCAAAGTAAAACAAGATAAACAAATTAAAACGAATGAAATAGTTCATTAAAAGTTAAAACACTTTCAATATCAATTTATCTTCAACTTTATTAGTCCCTTTAAATAAAGAACCAAAATTTTGGCTTAAATATAGAAACAACAAACTATAAATAAAAAATAAATTGATGTGTAACAAAAATTTCAAGGAAAAGGTAGAAATTAAATAGCTTAGTATTTGAAATATTTAAGACATAATACATAGATATACATTTAAACTTGAAACGTGACGTGTGATAGCCAATAGAACAAGGAAGACACAAGACATGACAATATCATGATGAGCAGATAGTTGAGCGTTATCGCAAGGTATTTCCACTGAATGTTCCATTTTTGATAGAGAAATAGTTAACATCATCAGTTGGTGCTTTGGAGTTTATATTCAATACACAACCAAATCATTTCTTCTCAAGAAAGTGAAAGAACTAAAGTTAATGGGTTCTGAATATCAAAATTTTGATAAACTGATAATAATCAGTGACTTGTCCATAGTGGAATCAGTTCATATATCATAGTATATAAGATCTGAGCTAGCTTTTGATGGTTTTGTATGTACAAAATAAGCATACTAGACACAGTATAACCTGCATTTTCAAATCTTCATCGCGTAATTCTGACCAGTAAAGGATAGCAATGATCCATCTCATAATTTGGCCAGGAATCATCACCTTCGACAAATCCCTGATGACGCCTCCAAACTTCTGTGTCATACATTTCGTCTGTGCTGAAATGCAATCCGCTATCTTTAACTTCTCCGAGAAACTTGTCCAATGAGTTGCCTCTTCTGGGGCTGAAAAGTATGGCTTCAGAAGGACCTTCCTTTTTTAACAATGATTTGATAGTTCGGACAAGTGCTCCATGGAATTCTTTGAAGAAAGTGCTGCAAAATGACAAAAGAAGTAAAACTACAGAGTAACTTTAGCAGACGAAAAGGAGAAGATCCGTCTTCTGTTCTTGCACGTGTACATGAAAGGCTTAGGTGACAAAGATAAGAATTGAACTCCCCCACACATTATAGGTAGATCTCAACAGAGGGGGGGAGGGGGGTGGCTAGCATGGTCGTTATACAATTTTGTATAAATCATAGAGCTTTCTGTTCTCCAAGTTAGCATTCATTAGCCATTGATGTGAAAACAGTGACTCAGAGATATGATGCATTCAGTTCACAACTTACAGCAGAATTCTCAACGAGGAAAAGAACAGTTTAGTAAGAAAAGAGACAACTACCAGTCACTTGCAATGATGACATCAAATGTGTTGGAGATATCAGAGTCTTTTTCCTGACCCCAGTGCAGCATCAATGGCTTCACCTCCGTACCACCAAACGAACCAGAGTTGGCATTCACATTACGCTGTATATCTGAATGTTAAGTACATCTGAAGTAAAGAGATATGTGAACCAATCGAGTTACTGAACCACTAATTAAGTTTAGACACCTTATGCAATGTTTGATAGGCACAGGTCATAGTTTGAGCTGATAGGGGCAACAATAAAGCTTGGAGATCAATCACTGTTTGTGTAACTGGAAGCAAATAGAAGACTGACAACTCCTTTAAAGATTACCGGTAAATTTGATTCACTACATGATTACCAATTTATATCTTAGACTACAGAAAGTACGAAGTAAGGATTCAAGATACTGCACAACTAATGGACAGGTGAAAAAGACGAGGTCTTAGCAAATACTACATTCTTCAACATACTACTGATGAATGACAAACAGCTTAATTACTAGGTTATTATTGGAGTTGACAAGCAAAAACAAGTGGCATGATCAGTAAGTGGAAAATGAACAAATACAATTTTTCCTCTTAGATCAAACACTAGTTTATTGCTTGAAATCCTTGAACAAGCACACAGTACAACAGCGAAAGGATCCCTCCAGGCTCCAGCACAAAGATGATTAGGTGGCATGGTTCAGCAATCACCAACCTTTGTGCTTATTTTTCCTAACTGATACAGGTTGGTCCCCAGGACATAAAAAGCAAGGCCTCAACACAATGGATACTAGTGAATCCACAAAGTAATTAAAGAAAGAAGTGCAAAAGCAGAGTGCTTTTGTCCTTTTACCTTTTATGTACCAGAAATTGGCCAAAATCGGTGCAACAAATTACAGTGCACATCTCCCCACTAAATCAAAAGGATACAATCAACAACTTGGGGATTTCCATCAGATATGAAAACTTCTCGTGCTTCTGTGGTCATTGCGACGATCAATCCAGCTAAGCCATAGCCAGATCCAAGCTCAATGACTCTTTTTCCCCTGGAAGAGTCGAAAATCAACTGAAATCAGTTGAAGGTACAACCAAAAATATTATAATCCAATATGAAATATAACATTTGTTAATACCTGAAAATGTTTGCACGTGACAAGCAGTAGTGGGCAAGGACATCCTCTGACGGCCATTGACCTGCTCAACAAGAAAGTCTATAAATTAGAAGGCAATGATAGCATACATGACATGGACCATTAAGGCTTACTAAACGATATGCATATTCTAGTATATAAATATTCCGTGAAGTTCCAGTTGTTTACGAAAAAACTTTATTCCAGAACAGAAGAAATTAGTCTTTTAGAACGGAGTTAAAGAATCTTAATCTGTAAATGATATTAACTAGAGGACAATTCCAATCATCAAAAGAGACAATTTATAGCCATGACTAAGTAGCTCACAGCATCAAATTGCAGTCGATGAAATACTTCATCGCCATGTATAAGTGTGTAAAGTGATGAGGTTCTAAGTTTTCAGAAGTTTGATTCATGCAGTACATCCAGAAGATTGCTTATTATCACAATGTTTGCTTTTGTCTTTTGTCTTTTATCTTCTATAGTTGCAAATAACATCTATTTTTTTACGAAAGGTATATTATTTCCAGTCTCGTCATATTTTAATCAAAAACTAGCCAACTCCAATTTCCTCTTCTTGAATTCACTGGGGGATTCAAAGGGGTAATCAATGAGAAATAGCATTTCCTACAATATATAAGATCTTTCTGTCCAAACCTCTGGAAAGAATTTTATGTTCAGAAAAGCACCTAAAACAGAAGCCAACAGTGTGGGCTATATTAGATAAGTTAACTCTACACTTAGTGAACTCAAACAACAAACTACAATAACAATTTTAGTATTTATTGTTTCTTCATTTCACAATTATCTTCAAATTTCTTCTGTTAGTGGAGAAAAGGTATCTACATTGATAAAAACATGTTCTCCTACAAAAAAGATCCTCGCTTACCGTGTAATCCCTCACTAAATGCCTTTTTGATTCTCAACATCTAAAATACCAGTCAGCATTTGGACTGTGGTTTACTTTAGCTAAGCAGTGAGTTGACATCGCTACAAGTGACGCAGGCATTAATTACCGTCCAACACTGACTACAAGTATATTCATGTAGTTATCTAAGAAAATAAGATGCAACAATTTCCATATTCAACTTAGAAATTATTTGTCTGATAATGGTGGTGTTTAGGGAATCTTGCACGCACCTCGACTAATTCACGGGTACTCCCACCAACACAAGTACCGGGTAAGTCTGCCCACAAAGTTTTAGGCAGATGGGAAGAAATCACCTACTGTTGTTTCTCCTGTTAGGAATATTAACCAACTACTTCCCACAAAGGCTTAGGCTGACCTCCAAAGTTTGCACCTACTTAATTGACCACTAAGCCACACCCTCAATGCAACTCAATTAACAACATCAAACTAAACTGGTCTGTGAGTCTGATAGACAGACATCAAATTCAATATAGAGCAGAACCAGGACAAATTCAGACTTTTCTTGGTAAGGAAAGATATACATACTTTTCCACGAAAGTAAAAGCAAATCGAAGAATGCAAAAAGTACTTACAAACAAGTCCAGTGTTGTCAATGTCATATCTATTGCAGACCTCAAAGTCATTAAGATGTGCCATATCATCCGCTCTCTGACTGCATTAAAGTCAAGCCATTAGAGATCATCAAGGAACAACATCAACCAGTTCATTCTGATGAGAGCATTATTCCCCATATTCCGTTAAATTCCAATTATCCAGGGCCAAAAGATGAAAAACCAATCAATGGAGGGGGATTACAAAAAAAAAAAAACTCCCTCTATTTCAATTTGTTTGTCTTACTTTCCTTTTTAGTCCATTTTAAGAAGAATGTCTCTTTTTTTGGCAATTCACTAGTTTTAACTTTCCACATGACATGTTTAAGACCACAAGATTAAAGAGCGTTTTGGCACATTCTACATACATCTAGTTTACGCCCACAAGATTTATAAGTCCTCTTTTCTTTCTTAAACTCCGTATCAAGTCAAAATCAAACAAACAAATTGAAACGGAAAAAGAGTTATATTTTTCACCCAAAATGAAGAATAGGGGAAACACTAAGCAAATCCGTCAATCAAAATAAGGATGTCAATGTTAAGAAAATGAACATTGGGACTAACCCAACCTCAAAAGCAACCTCATGAGGTGAGGATTGCTCAAAATCATATAGGAAGATCAAATCCTCCATGAGACTTAATTGGTCAGGAAGTGTGAGTTTTTTTTTTTTTTTTATGGATAATAGTTTTCTCGAGGTGCATGCTACCTCCTACCAACATCGATACCTAATAACTTTGTCCATCAGATGTTGGACAAATGGAAAGAAACCACCTAGTATTTTTTGTCTCTGCTTGAATTAGAAGCTGAGGCCTCATAGTTCTCAATCCACTTCATTGATCACTAGACTAGACCTTAGGGTGCCATGACACATGATTATTACCCAAGACCATATACCATGTAAGGACTCAACAAAGGTAAGAATTTGATCACTGCTGCACAGACTTCTATAGGGTGACAACATGTGGGTGCCTCTATGTGATTCAAGTCAAGGTAATGGATGCCCATCCACTACCCTCATACTACATCCACCCATAAGCAGGGGTGGATCCAAGATGGTTGAAGGGGTTCATCCGGACCGCCTTCGATGAAATATAAATTATTATATTACATATATAAAATTATAAATGGTTGAAATCATTTTTATGCACATATAAGTAGATGTTAATCCCCTGTTTCCTTGTGCTCTAATATTTTTTATAACTTGAACCTCGATAGTGAAAAAACTGGCTTCGCCACAGCCCATAAGTGAAGTGAAAAAGAGGAAAATGAACTTTAGCTTACCATACTCAAAAAAGAAGAGGAAAATCAACTTAGGAATAATGGGAACTCACTGAAGAATAAGTGGGGAAGCATTAGTAACTGGCAATGTATAGCATAAGGTAGCATTCCGCGAGCTATCCATCGAATTTACATTTTCTTCAACACGATCTTTCATCAGATGAAATGGAATCAAATTGAACCCATGAGTTGCCTTTCTAGATATTCGCTGAATACCCATTTCAGATTTATCTTCTGAAACACAACAATTCAATCCAAATTATTCAAACCCAGAAAATAAATTGAGCAAAAAAACAAGTCTTTTTTATAACAGAAAAATACTTCACAATGCCTATATCTGCAAAAAACCTCAACCCCAAAAGGTAATGTTACTTAACAGATCCCATGAGTTGATTTCCTTGATATTCACTGAATATCCATTTCAGATTTATCTTCTTAGATACAACAATTCAATCCATACGCTCAAAAATCTCAAAAAATTGATTGTATATATATATATATTTGAATGTACGTTAAGAAAAAAAAAGATTTTTAGACCTGAATGGGATGAAGAGCGACGAATAAGATTACGACGAAGGATCTTCCATCGAAGTAACGATGCATTTGTTGTTGATTTTCCACTATTTGCCTCCATTTTTGCACTTTCTTGAGCTCGCTTTTCACTTTTGTGTTATGGAATGTATGAATCGTGATGTATATGTGTACCAATACGACGTAGTTTAAGCTGTTTCTAGCACTCACTAATTTAAAATTCAGGTTAATATATATATATATATATATAAAGAAATTTTATTATAACCACCATAGATTGTGATAGGATGGCAAGATTACCTCCATCTATAATCAAAGGTTTGAAAGTACAGGTCGTGGAAATGAAGTCACTTTAAGTAGAAAGAGTTTTGTTACGTCCTGCATACAAAGGACATGAATATAGTTAACACGAGTTGATGAGTGATGACTCGTGCTTACTCAGAATTTCTCGTTTATAGTTATAACAATGAGAATAAAAACGCGGAGAAATCTAAGAATAGTCAAATACCATTTCCATCAATTTTGTAATGAAAAATGAAAGGATGAAAAGTTGCACAATCCTCACAATGATGAATTTGTTTAAAAAATGCATGAACTACTAATCTACTTCCATTTACAAACATATACACCAAAAGAATAATCAAACACCTTCGAATAAGTCCAGGCACATCTAAAAAACTGGGCAGCCTTTAACCACAACCCCTTCAGCAGTTGGACATTTAGCCAATGGGCATTGATCTGCATCACTTCCCCACCAGTTAAGCCTAACATGCTCCATTCCCAAGCATAAATACAACAACACCCCCATGAATGCTAATCCAGCATCTAACGCGCCAGATAAAACATAATTGTGACGACTCCATAACTTCTGATTGTATCTATAAACAACAAATCCGGAGAGAAAAGCTATGATGATCCAACTGTTGTAGTTGACGGAAGTAGCTGGTGGCATATTGATTATACCAGCTAATAGTACTGGCACTGTGATTAACCTGATCCACTGCTGACTAGGGAAAGTCTTGTGCGCGATCCAAACAATGACAGGAGCTATAGCTCCAAATAAGAAAGACCAGTTAAGGGCAGAGTAATGGCCAAGGTTTCCGAAAATTCTCTGTGGCCCAATCAAACCCCAGATGACCGAGGCATCATAAAATACATGATCGCCTGGGCATGTCCACGGACTTCCAGGAGGAAGCAAAGCCCTGTCACAAATATCCGGGACAGTGTCTATGAGCCACCATGCTGTTCCAAGATGCACTAAAGCTGATATCAACGTTCCAGCAACCTGATTAAAGAGTTCAAAGCTCAAAGATTACAGCTTGTAGGACTATTCATTCAACCAGGCACCCGAGATAGTTTCATGTGCCGGCATGTAGGGATTTACATATGCAGAAGGAAAAGAAAATCCAACCTGAGCCATAAACATTGCTCTTGGAGGAATCTTCATGTAATGCCCAAGCTTTAAGTCTTGTAAAAAGGTTAATCCCTGTTTCATGCTGATGTAACCGTACACCTTAAAGCACATGTTAGCTACTGGATAACCGGGGTACAAGTAGCCAATTATGTACTCCGTTATCACATTCAAACCAGGAGTCTGTGCAAAGAGACAAAGGAAAGTTAGAACAAGAAAGAAGTTCGTGTGGCTATATCATCCTCATCTAAGACTGCATTGCGCAAAATCCAGATGCTCTCATCTAGAGTATGCAAAATCCAATATCAACTAGAATGCAGAAAACAGATACCAATGTATTACCAGAAAAATTATGCCAGTTTTATTACTAACTCAAGTACTAGTCTCAGCTAATTTATGGCAATATATCAGTATTTTTAATGGAATAAACCATTGGGTAGGATGCGATCAACAAAAGCTATGGATGATTGCAAACAGCTGTGAAACAGAATATAGCACATTACTTGGTTTGTGGTAGCAGTGATGACTCCAACAGGAAGGGTGAAAAAGAATGCAAGTCCACACGCCAGTAAGACACCCCACCAAGGTAATTGGAGCTGTGTTTTGTAATATTCACATATAAACACAGTAGCAGCAATATTTACAAGAAGAATGCTTAAGAACCACCATTCAGGAACTTGCTTGTATTTTCTCATGAGCTTTGTGTGAATATCCATTTTCTTCTCTTGGAAAGCAGACTTGCTTAGCTGCCACAGGTCTCTACATATCAAAAGCCAATGAGTTGATTATTTGCTGCCAGGTGAACTAAAGCTAAAACTAGCTCAATATTCAAATACAGAACACAAAGAGTATAACAATGCAAAGTTCCACTTGTCTTTGTTTTCTCCACATTAGAAACACGGAGAATTTGTTTCCTTTGTACTTCCCTCAACAAGATGAGGAGAGAACGAAAATCATTTAGTAAAGAATTCAGGGAATCCCTTTTTCTGATCACATAAAAAGACCTATTACAAATATCTGAGCATTTATGTGTTGAAAGCTATTTTTAGCAAGTTTTTGTTTTACTAATGTATCCTAATAAAGTAGCATTTATCTTTTTTTCCCCACCCCTATTAGTTTTCACTTCTTTCTGGTCACCCACTTCACTTTTAATGTAACACCATAGTGCAGCTAAGATTTGCATGGAGTATCAGATCTACAGAAATAGTGAAACTTATCATACTTGCACAATTCAGTCGATCAGCAGCAGTCTTTGAATATCACATGGTCTAACATTTATACCTATCAACTCAACTTTTGCCTCGGACAAAGTCTTTTTCCAGTAGAAAGCACACATATCACTTGCAAATCACTTTTTGATTGGTATGCCACTTATAAATTATTTTTAATCACAAATTGAATATAGTGATCCTCTCTGATTCTTTCTGATTTAAATGTTTTAACATAGAATCAGTATATCGTGAATATTATCTTTGGCGAAATCTGTAACTATTTTAGTTGTTTAGTGTAAAACAAGTTAACAACCTACATACTAAGCTATTCCTGAAACATTACAAAAAAAGGATCCTTTTAATCTTTAGTGACAGTTTAGATGTGAAGCAAGTTGCATCAAAAAACACATTAAAGCATTGTAGAAATTCAAAATAAGAGACTCAGACATATAGATTAGTATATAGACAAAAAGATACAGATACAGAGATGCACATAAATAGGCATGATCAAACCTGTGAGTATTATCAGTTGTCCAAGATTGCAACTTACCGTCCATGGAAGAGGAAGACATGAACGACTGTGGCACTGAGGCAAGCAAAGCTGAATGCATAAGTCATTGAAAAGAAAGTGCTGAGGTAGAGAGGGCCCTCGTGATCATATGCATTGAAATCAATATGGAAATTTTGATCGATAATGGCTGAAATGTTGTATGTTTGACCATCTGATGTGAAGAGGCCGTCTGAGAATATTGGGAAGGTTTTGGCTTTGTACACATTGGACCAGTACATAATAGGTGTAACAACATACATAATGAGAAAATATCCAGCAGCAATGTTTGCAGTTGCGAACCATGGACTAGCTAGTGGGCTTCCGAGATAGGATGATATACTAGACCAATCGAGTCCAATGGCACCCATTCCAAGACCATGAAGCCCAGAACCCAACTGTTGGGCAAGGACAGAAGCTGGGAATATCCAACATAGCCATGAAAGGGAACTTAGCATCGGGAAAAGGTAACCTGGAAAGACATAGTAAGCAAAGCTACATAAAAAGGCAATGAGGAAGAATTGGTTTCGTGTCAATTCGTTCTTGGCTCTTTCTTCTTTTTCATGAAGGGCCCTGCCAGTTAGAAATGAAAACCACAATAAGCATAATTATCATAACAACCACAAAACAGCATTTATTTGTTTACAATTCTCTCCTAAATACTACATATTTCAACTACTTGACCTTAAAGATTTATTCAAGTTCCTCCACCACGCCACCATCCAGTATATGGAAAGATTGAATTACATAGACAGTAAGCGGGATATTGTTGATCCTCCTACAATTGGAGGGGAGACAAGCTCTTCAATGACCCTTATTCATACCATACAAATTCAACCCCTTGTTATCACAAACTGTGAGGCAGATTCGACCACTTGGATATGGTATCATCCTAAGTCCCAAGTGTAATGCAGGTGACCAACCTAATCATGGGCAATCTTGATCACTCCCCTTGTGACCAGAAAAAAATTTACTTTTTTTAAGTCATTAACACTATTAGCCGTTTGGTAGAGTGTATAAGAATAATACCAAATAGATTGTTTAGTGATGTATATTTTAACATTTAGCAATGCATGTATTGATTATACTTGCATTAATTATACGTAGATTATTTTTATTCATTGTTTGATTTGATGATTAAAAAATAATATGCATTGCACAAAAAAATAATTTACAAAGATAAGATGTAAAAGGGGATTAAGGGGCAATTGAATCTTTAATTGAGCTAATGCATGCATTAAAACCATTGTATTGCTGATACCATAAAATTCATGATATTTAGTAATACACAGCTCAATACACAATAGAGTGTATGAGTAATGCTAACTAATGCATTAGTTACATAGATTAGATAAGAGTATCAAACAAGATACTAATAATACACAAAGCTAATATATCTAACACAGGATTTGAACTCTTAACTTCAAGGATACCTAAACTATAAGTTTTAGGAGGTTCAAAATATAAATATCTACATAAATATAAAAAAATTATCTTATATATATCATATAAATTTTTACCGAAAAAATTCGAATAAAACCTCGAAGTCACATGGGTCCGCTCCTGCATCCCACACGACCCCAAATGGGATGGGTAATTATGTTAAAAGTGGAATAAATATGAATCTACTCCTATTATCCATGTAAGGTGTAGGAACTACCAAAAAAATATAAAAAATATTTTATAATTTCACATGCTTGATTGACTTGAATATTTTGAAAAATATTGTTTTTGAATAATTTATTTTTTCTATTTTTTTTTAAAAAAAATATTATTCCTATACAAAAAATAAATAAATAAAACAACATTTTTCGAAAAACTCTATTTTAACTTTATATTCGAAACAGATCTTCGATCCTAACTCAACAATCAACCCGACCCTACACCTGACATGGACGCAAACTCTCAACCCGACCCATAGACAAGATTACACTACCTAGCTGTTGTGCCACGTGGCAGAAGCCCAGCTAATATCACAAAAGATAAAGGAAGTCTATATGATAGCTTTTGGTGGATTGTTATGTACCTGAAAAGAGAAACTTGAACAAGATTGTGGGGCCACCACATAGCAGCTGGCTCCACCAAATACTTCCGAAAAAGCCCGGCCCATCCAAAGCCCAATACCTGCGTCGTGAGAACCACGATCAACGAAACCCAGAAAGTCAACGTCCTCTTGTAGAAAACCTTGACCGCACTGACGATATGAATCGCGTACGGATTTCCGGCGCCGGAGTTCGCGAAAATCGTAATCAATACATGCTCTTTCACATTAAACGGTCCTGGATTCATCGTGAATTCGAATTTTCTCCCTTTGAAGAACACTCGATTTGGGATCGCCATAGCCATGAGATGACCTAATGGAACCACCGCGATTTGAGCTGAAATTGAGCCGATTGATAGAGGCTCACGGCGGAACCAGAAGAATTGGTTGAGAAATGAGAGGAGAATACAAGCTAGGGTTCCGAGTATCCACATTCGGAATGTAACAACCGGAAGTGTTGATACGTCGGTGATCGGAACTGTAAGAGCCACTTGCTCAATCGGTGAATTTTCAGATTGAGAACTGCTCGAAACATCATCGCTGTAGTTTGAAGATATCTCCTTCTGCTTCTGCTTATCAACTGCAACATTTGCAGGTAAGTAAAACTAAACCACACAATATGAATACAGCATTCATCAATGGATTCAACTGAATCATTCTCAATAAATATTATCGAATCAACAATTTCAAAAAATTGAAACAGATTCATAATCATAAAACTTGAATCCTAAATCCGCCTATAGACAGGGCTATAACTCAATAACTTTGATCAAAACCACATATTTGTGTTAACGAAATCCATCGAGAATCCAAAACTCAGAAACTCAACAGATTCAACCAAACTCAATAGCGTTATTCAAAATCACATATTTGTGTTAGCAAAATCCATCGAGAATTCAAAACTCAGAAACCCAACAGATTCAACCGAAAATAACTTTATTCAAAATCACATATTTGTGTTAACGAAATCCATCGAGAATCCAAAACTCAGAAACTCAACAGAGTCAACCAAACTCAATAGCTTTATTCAAAATAGCATATTTGCATTAAAAAAATTTATTCAAAAACCCCATAAGTTACATTTTATTCGAATTCATAAACTCAAAATTCTGAATCTACCTCTATTTATACAACGAAGTAGTAGAATTTGTGGAAATGCTTACTAAGTGGAGCTGAGATTTCTTCAGTCTCAATCATGTTTCTCCTCTTTCGTATATATCTTTCGTATTAGGTTGAGCTTTTCATTTGAGCTTCGGAACGTTTCCAATCTATCAAATACGAGAGTTTATTCAGTCGAATTAATGTTATAAAATCGTACAGAATCTACCAATAGAATATATCAATATTTGTTTGAAGACTCAGCAATGGCGTAATTTTATTGTAGAAAATTTTTTGGCGTGAATATGGATAATGTTTTTATATTAGTCAACTAACAAATAAAGTAGTATCTCTATCTATTTTTATTTGACAGTATTTCGATTTTCGAAAGTTAATATAATTAATTTTTAAAGTTAAATTAAATTAGATTAATTTGATATTTTAAATAAAAAATTTAAATATTTAAAAAACTATACGATTATATTAAAAATAATGAAATATATATGGTATAATGTAAATTGAAGTACTTATAATTTGATTCTAACAAAGAAAATTATAACAACTAAAAATAAAAATGAACCTGGACTACATGCTGGTGCATATACATTTTGGTGTTCTTTTAACATATGTTTGACATGTTTTAAGTAGGACTTTTCCTTTATTTAATCAACACACGTTTATGATTTTGTGTCGAATTTAATATTCCACGAATATATTTTTATTTGATCATAATAAAGTATATGATTCGGTCTAAATATCGAATGTATAGGCAAAGAATGTATTTGAATTTTACATTTTATTCTTTTTAAATTATTAGGTTTTGAATTAGTAAGGAAAAATTACGAAACTAACTAATTTACCAATGTAGCTGAAATATTAATGTATTTAATATGTACGTATATTCAATACATTTATATAATAGAATACATAGTTAACAAAAGCTAATGAATTCAATTGAATTCGTATCTAATAGTCTTGCTCCGTCTCTGATTAAATGCAAAAATTTTTTACTATATTTTTTGTATATACGGTAAAATTTTATTTAATTAATACTTGGTAATTGATAATCTTCTCTAAATAAAAAGACATTTTTGGATATAGTTTCAAGAAATTTTCTATGTTGCTTATATAGTTTATTTTCTCACAATTATACATTGGATATTTTTAGTAAAAATACAATGAATAATATTTGAATATTAAAAAATAATGGACATTATATATAAGAAATTTCTTTCTACATAAATCATTAAATCCTTGAATTTATTTTACAATGAATAATTTAGCAAAAAATAATTATAATCTATGTATAATGATTTCTTTTAATAGAAATTTAATAAATATGATACATAATTTAGTAAGATACGATAATATTGATATATTTATTGTACTTTCTATATAAAAATTATTTTTTATGTAAATTCTATAAATATAATACATAAATTTGTGAGATATAATTTTTTTCCTATCTCATCAGAAAAACTACTTACTCCACAAAGATATTATTTATATGGAAATGAATCTAACTAATGAAACTTCAAAATACAAAATTATATTACTTCCCTAATTAATTAAAAATCTGAACTAAATGTTCCTTATTTAAATATGGCATGTACGTTAATATTTATTCACAATTTTATCAAAGAATATTTATTTCATGCTTTTCAAAGTTTCTTTTTGGTTTACACAATATGTCTTTTCGAAATAAATCCCGTAAATTATTCAAAATTATGAGGATCAAAGTTTACAAAGATAAAATTTGAAGTAGTGTTCGATTAATTATGAATTAATCAATATTCGGTTGATTGGCCTAAGGTTATTCAAAGAAAAAAAATAGTGTTGATTCAAGTGCTCCCTAATAACAAGTATTCTAAGAAAAGCTAGTTAGAGGAATATATAATAATTTACTTATTTTATATACATTTATTATTAATAACGCGATATATACCTACAAAGTACGTACTCTTGACTAGTCTTTAAATAAGTAATAATCGTGATTGATAATCTGGATTAACTTATAAATTCCGGTATAACATATAGAAATATTTAAAAATTCTATGGTATTTTTACGTTTTTTTTTTTGATACCTCATAAAAAATATTTCAATTTACAAAATATTTAATTACGAATAAAAAAAAAAGTGTCCTTTATCTAAAAAATTGATGGAAAGGTAATTAAAATTTGTCTTATCGAAGATACAAAGTATATCACTTTCCTAGGTTAACTCGATGTTATTTTATATTAAACCTAATGAATGTATGATATGTATTTTTATCGTTAGATCAAATTAATGTATAGTTTAACATAAATATTTGTTAATTAATATATATTTTAACGTAATGTTTTTATTTGATCATAATAGAATATATGGCTCGATCTAAATACCGAATACATAGGCAAAGAAGGGATCTTTCAAGTTATTAGGTTTTAAATTATTAAGGAAGAATTACAGATAAAATATTTACCAATGTAGTTAAAATATCAATGTATATATACATTCTGATTAATAATATGTACATATATTCAATACATTTTTATGATAGAATACATAGTAAACAAAAGCTATTGAATTCATAATATCTAACACTCTCGTTTCGCCTCCGACCTAATGCGAATAAGTTTTTATCATATATTTGTATATACAGTAAAAATTCACTAAATTAAGAATGTCTGTAATAGAATATTTTCCTCCATTCCTTTCTTGGGTCAATGAAAATTCACTCTTTTCGTTAAAATAATATATTTCTAGAAAATCCTATATAAATAATAGAATTAATTATTTTTTAAAAGTATAAATATATCTACGATATTTTAGAAAAATATGATACTATAGTGTTTTGCTTTTTTTTTTAAATTTAAATCTAGTTGAAACTCATCTCTAACTTTTTTTTATTGCAAATCTTTTTGAGTGCATGTGGATTAATGATCTCTTTTGTACTCACATAATGATTTACGTATTTGATGTGTCATTGTTGATTCTATGACACCTTTTAGATGAGAAGTTATTTGTAGATATAGTTTCAAGAAATTTCTTATTTTACTGATATAGTGATATAATTTATTCTCTTACCATAATACGTAGTTTTTTTCCATAAAGACATAATGAATAATATTTATTATTAAAAAATAACAAACATTATATGTAATAAATTTATTTATACAATGAATCATCGCATTCTTGAATTTATTTTACAATAAATAATTTAACAAAAAAGTATATTACATTGAATCACAATTATACTTTATGCATGATAATTTTTTTTTTTAGGAATTTAATAAATATGATACAATAATTTTGATATATTTACTTTTTATATAATAAATTTATTTTTATTTTAATTCAATAAATATGACACGTAAATAAATAATTATGTGATTTTTTTTTATATCTCATGAGAAAAACTTTTAATCCACTAAGATACTTATATGGAAATGAATTTAACTAATGAAACTTTAAGATACGAAATTATATCAATTCCCTTATTAATTAAAAACCCTAATTAAATGTTCCTTATTTAAATCTAATAACTTATACACTAACATTTATTCACAATTTTGTTAAAGAATTGCATGCGTTTCAAAGGTTTTTTTTTTTCTCTACACAAATATGTCTTTCCCTTCAAGAAATAAATCCCACAAATTGTTCAAAATTATTAAGAAAATCTCTAGTATTTTTTTCATTTCCTCATCAAATAATCCTTCCAAAAGCAAAAGAATTACAAAAAAAATCACTTCTACTAATTGTTACTTATCAACATTAAGTCTTTATGAATGTAATTGTCAATATCATGAAAATGAAAGAAAAAAAGTTCAAAAAAGACAAAATATTTTTTTCCAAGAAAAATTGGAATATGGAAAAAAATATTGGAGAAATTGTGATGATGAAGAAGAAGAAGATGAAGCTACTTTTGAGGAAAGGCAAAGTTTGGAGCAAAGAGCTGAGGAATTTATCAAGAGATTCTATGAGGATCAAAGTTTACAAAGGCAAAATTTGGAGTAGTGTTCGATCTATTATGTATTAATCAATATTTGATTGATTGATCTGAGGTTATCGATAAAAAATAATGATTGACTCAAGTGTTTTAGAATCGCGTGTAATAGTCATAATTTAAGGAAAGCTAGTTTGAGGAGTATATAGAACATTTGGTATTTTCGAAAGATGGAATCAGAATTTTAAGTTATAGATTATCTATACATATTTAATGGTTTTCTTAAGACAGGTATTAGTCTTAGATAAAGTTACTGAATTATGTCGAACTCGTAACTGATAAATTCATCTCTATTTTAGCATGACTGTCTATTATGGCTTCTTTTCTTCTTCTTTTTTTTACCGTTTAATTAGATGTTGATTAACTTTTTGACCTTTTTCTCATTTTATACGAGGGGATTTAGAAAAATAACTCTAAAAAGCAATTTTTGGAACTCTTTTGTTACTTTTTCCAAAAACAAAAAATTTACGTAAAAAGTACTCTCTCTGTCTCTATTTCATTTCTAAAGTGAACAATTAAATAGGGACAGAAGTAGTATATAATATATGTATTTTTATTTAATTCACGTAATATTTTTAACAAACAATATTCAATTAATCTCCCTTCACTCAACTTAGCTTTGCCCATGTATACGTTAAATACATTGTTTAGATAATTAATGGGTGACTTTAATCGATTGTTGCATTTATAATTTCTTTACCACTATTTTCTCTCTATCTTTTATGTAAGAATATTAGTTGTCATGTTTTACTTTTCGAGCGTTTAACTATATTACTTCTAACTTCATCTGTTACTTTACATGCATACACTATTTTTTATGCGGTAAAATACAACTAATAATATACTCAGTATAATCTGTGAGTTGAATCTAAAGAGCGTAAGATACACATATCTTATCATATACCTAATTTTAGATATGACAGTTAGGCTATAACATGGTTCAAACTGCTAGAGCTAAATTTAATTTTTTAAAAACAAAAAAAAAAACTGCTACTTAGTTTCTTACAGATGGTTATTCTTCAAAAATATAGTACACATCAGTGACTGATCCATCGTTATAATATCGAGTTCATTTGAACCCAATATTCTCAACGTGGAGCATGAACATATAAAAATTCAATAAAGTACAACACATAGTAGATATGAACTCATAACTTTAAAAATATAATAGATTCAACGCATTAGCAACCCGAAGAAAATATAAAAAAGTTTGTGTAGATTCGATTCGAAGAAAAAGAAATGGAGATTCTTTAAAAACTAAACTGAACCACTAGTCTAAATTCTGAATTCACTTCTGGTACACATTTTTGGGTGTTCATGTTTATATTTTTCAAGTACAAAACAACTGTTATAGTATCTTTACCTCATTCACATAAATATTTTACAAAAAATTGTACTACAAAACTTTTGATGCAGATAGATTTTCCTTTCCATCCATGGAAAAGAAACAAGCTATTTCCATCTACTAAATGTGCAAAACAGGGATTATCATATATATATATATAGAAAGTTTTTCGAGTAATCCAATTCCTTCGTGGTGTGACTTAAATGGCGCGAATCCAGATTTAGTTGAACGTGAGGGTTTTGGACATTGAATTGCTTTCAATGAGTATTTCACCATCAGCACAATCTCAAAACTGATCCTGTTCAAATTATTCTAGATAAATGGTTTATGCTAAACTAACATGGAGGAGTTTTCGCACAACTGAATATACTAAATTTGCTAGCCAACTATGATGTTCGAGCTAGGATATGGAAGGGTTTAGAGAACAAACCTCTTTCGACTAAATGGCCAATTTTGTGAACTTAGCAACAAAGAGTCCGCTTGTACAAGATGTCAAAGGATCAAATCGTAAGGTTTTCTGTATTCGACCACTCTTGCATGGCCAATTTTTGGCAGCAGTAATCTCCAGCAATTCTGAAAATAAATAAGAAAACTGACTGCACAATACAACAAAAAACAGGGAGCTGGTAGACGGAAAAGTGTCAGAGATGAGGAAAGCCTGTACTCGCAAGGACTATGAATCAACGGTGTATTTCACGCAATTCCTGTGAACTCTTATGATGATTTACAATGCAGCTGAATAAAACCTGTCTTGTAAGACTTTTGTTAAACTTTTACTTACATTATACGGCCTCTGCCAACCCCCTCAAACCAGTTAACTTAGAAGTCCCTAGCCAGGTGATAAAAAAGGAGCAGCCCGGTACACTAAGCTCCTGCTATGCACAGGGTTCGGCCGGACCACAATGGTCTATTGTATGCAGCCTTACCCTGCATTTCTGCAAGAGGCTGTTTATTTTCCGAATGGTTCAAGTATAACTTTCAAAACAGCAGCTGAAGCAACTTCACTATAGGTATATATGCAATGGATAATGAACAACTTTGACCACATATGTGATCATATCTGGCACCCAGCTTGTGAAATTACAAGCACATCAAGCTATCAGTTTCTAGATTTATTACAAAAGTAAAATTTTACCTGCATATGTGTTCTCCGAAAGGAACCGCTCGACCACATCTTCGTTCTGAGCAAAGGTTAAACTATTTGGTACACCCACACAAACAACGAAAAGGATTTATGAGTATCAATAGAATGGAAAGAAAAGAGGATCTGTAGCCATGGGATTACAAGCAGATGGACGGATACCTGCAAGTGCTATAGACAAGGGCTCCCCCAACTCTGAGCAATCTGAATCCATTAGTTAGAAGTTGCAGCTGCAGGAAACGGATAAATTATTGTGCGCAAAGATATAGGAAAAAACAAACTTGAGCAAGGAGAGGAACTTTGAATGAGGAAATCAGAAAACTTCACTTAAACATGGAAATTTAACTACATGTGGCTGAATTCAGAAAGATTCATCTATTCATGAGAAATAATTTTGAGGACACTAAAGCTGGAGCAGAAGAGAGATTATGCCCATCCTCCAGAAGTAACAAGTGTTACATGCAACACTATAGAGCTGCAGAATCTTCCCTACCACATTTCCAAGAAACAAGCTCAATTTTTTGTGATGATAGAACCCAGTCACCAACTTCTCCGGATTTTGCAGCTTGAGACTGGATACTCTTCTATAGCCTTTTCTAATTAAAGAGTACCTACTACCCCTAGCAGCCCACAATAAAAATCATCTCCAAACTTAAGTTCCAGACTTCCAGTCGAACGTGCTACTAAGACCTGGAACAAACATCTAAATTAATGGCAAAACTTGGACGTGACTTACTAAATTCATTTTGATATACCTAATTGCGATTCTGGGTTCTAAAAATATTGAAGAGCAATAAGCTTTGAGATGTCTTTTTTTTCCTTATCACACAACAATATGCATGCCAGATAAGATCTAGTGATTCGAGAGATTGCTTTTGAAATTCTTTCCATGGCCTTTTCTTCAAAAGGTCTCCACAAATAACACACAGGTTAGATCTAGAATCAATAGCACACTCACATCTTGTCATTATGGGTATGTTCGTGCTTTTTGAGAGTTAGAGACAATTCTTTGAGTAAGATGCAATTATCTAAAGCCTCGAGTATAGTATATATGTGATCCAGACAACAGACAGTTAACAAGACATTAGAAAACCAGCAAAATACACAAAGGGGTACAATGTTGCATCTGTACATTCTCATGTTTTAACAACAAAAACATACCCAGTGTAATCCCGCAAATGGGATCTAGGGCAACTGGGCAAGTAAGATGTACGCAGACCTTACCCTAACTTTGTGGGGTAGAGAAGTTGTTTTCGATAGACCCACAGCTTAAGAAGTGTAATCAGAGTAGACAAAAAATAACGACCGCAAAGTAGCAAGATGAACAAAGCAAATGAAATAAATAGAAGACTAACAATTAAGGAGAAGATGAAACGAGACAACCCCTAGCCTCTCCCGCATAAAAGTACTACAACAATCGGCTACCTACCACCCTTCTATCCTAACCCTCGACCTTCATTCCTTCCTATCTAGGGTCTCCTCAGTAAGTTGAAGGTGTGCCATGAAATTCTTGATATGCCTATTCATCTGATATACTGTTATGCTTCATTTTACTATTTTCTAGTAACAAGGCAATTATCATTAAGGAGGTTAGACATAAATTATATAAATAGTTTCAAACTACTACTTGCCACGAACCAAGCATAATTATCCAAATTATACTAATTTTTACAAGCTATTAGCCAATCTCTGTTGTTAATCAGTAGCTTTATCAGCTGCAAAAATTGGCAGAGTATTTTCAAGGCAAAATATATATGTAGGTCTGGGAAAACAAGCTAACTTCAGCACCTGAAGGATAGTAAGATCATCGGTTCTTTCTGCATCTAGCACACGGCGCTGGAAGGTTGTCCAGCCCCATTGCTCAAATTTCTGAACATGCTTAATAGAACCATCATGGGTACATTCTGCATCCACAAGAACCTGACTTAAACTCGAACTAGTCAGTAGTTATTTAGGAAAATATAAGAAAATATCTTAAAGCCGTTATACTGTTGAATAGGAACCAAAACAATAATCTTGACTTAATGAGGATCAAGTTTTTAGAAAAGGAAAATAAGCCTTCAAGTCAGGGAAAAGACAAATTAAGGTTAACAGAAAACATCTGGAGGTTCGGAACTTTGGTGTACCTTGTCGTAGCCAAGCTGTAAAACCTCACTGATAGGCATCTTTTGATATAATTCATTTTTTCTCATCCCAACCACCCCAGAATACCGGCCATAAAATATAAGCTCTGGTTCTTGAGTTGGTGAGAATAGCTTGGAGACACCTTTTTCTCTAGCTATAGCTTCCTTCTTCCTTTCTTTCCATGGTCTGCGAGACTTCCACTCCCCATATACTTCAAATTTTTCTCCTGAAGCAAATTCATCCGCTAGATTAAAAGAAAAACAAAATACCTTGGAGTAAGACTATGACCAAAAAGACTTGGCAAAAATCAGTAAGAAACAAAGAAGCATTGCAACTAAAGGTTATTAAATGATAATCATTTTACCATTTTCATTTTGCAATGTAGAGCCTGAATGGACCCTGACAGGGAGAAGAGAAAAGCTGGTTCCATCAGCAACAAAAAGACGACAATGACCACCAAGACTATATTTCTGTAGCATGGTTCTACAGGCCGCTAATCGATGTTTTGCAATGTCAACACCAGTCACAGAACCCGAACTGCCAAGAATGTCCAACATCATACAAAGTTTAGCACCTAAAAGAAGATATCAAAAATGAGTTACAAATTGGAATGCTGTATCAGAAGTCTATTACATGGTACTTGGAAGTTCAAAAGCTTCAGAAAAACATGTGGTTCTACAGATTAATTAAAGAGGTCAAGGAATCTTCAGTTTTCACACTTGAACAGAAATGCCTATGAATAATTCATATCTATATAGTACATACTTCATTTAGCTATGGCCTTCTCCGGCCCATATCCAGCACTTGTCAAAAAAAAATATTAGATCCGGGAATTTTAGTTATTTTAACGAATACACTATTATTTGTTCAATAATATACTTTTAAAGACATTTACTTATTCTCAAGATCTCTTAATATCCAAAGCAGGAGATCACTTCTTAACCACTTAGAACTTCCTCTTTGTCGCCTAGGCTATTATCGTAGTAAAATGTTTGAAGCACTGGGTTGTTATACTCTTGACAGATTCATAATAAGGTAGGTACCTCTTGCTAACACTGTGCCCTGAATCAAAATTCTTAGTAACATGTGAGGAGACCAAGTGCCAAAATCAACAGCCATAATAGAAATTTACTTTTTCCATATTCAAGTCAGGAATTACCAGGTGCAGCACAAAGATCAAGGACATGATCCCCTACTGAAATGTCCAAAGCTGTCACAGCAGCTCCGGATGCTGCATCAATTCCATACATCTGGATACAAAGACAAAATAATTACTCAAAATCATCAATTATAATGGAATGGGTCGTATTTTCTAATCAACCGCTAGACTAGGAATGTTCCTATATAAAGCTGATCACTGCGGGGTAAATTTTGCTTAGATGACACTCTCCTAACCAGAAAGCCAACAAGTCAATTGCGGGGAATAGCAAAAAATTAAAGATAGTGTTGGAGAGAGAAAAAGGGTTAGTATATTTTTGTAGGAGCAGGAGACAAACTTTTATCTGCTCTAATCTTTAGAGAATGTTAAAGGAAAAAAATTTCATGAAGAGCATTTTTGACATACTGGAAATTGAATAATAATCTCAAGGCTCGTGAGTATCATATTCACCAAGAGTCATTATTAAAAAGATTCCTCACCTTCCCTTCTTGGTACGCCTTCGAACTAGCAATTCGAACATCAGGTTGAAGATGATAAAAGTTGGGCAACCAACACACTCTTTCAAGCTTGCATCTAATATCACTTTCAATTTCTTCAAGCAAATCCTCATAACCAGGCTTTATCCTTCAAAAAAAAAAGAGAGTCTGTGGAAGATCTCTCACATCTATTTTTGTGAAGACACGTCCTTTAATATCCTAAGAGTGTGACTGTTTAGCGGAAAATGATGTTCTTCTGGAAAATTTTCTTATACTGAAAGCATTTTCCGATGTTTCGTCATCTTGAATTGGTGGAAGGTGTTTTCTCTGAGAAAAATATCTTCCACCAACAGGAGAAAAATGACACAATTTATTTCTGGACAGATATCAGTTCGTTTGCAAATATCCGAATTATTCCACTTGCTCCAATTAACAGGTAAACATTGTTGACTACTTTTATTCATATCACAAAAACACTATCATTGTACCATATACAACATTCTGTAGATTACAATAGACAATTTACTTTTATACACAACCAAACACTAGAAAAAAGATCCAAAAGAGTTTAATTCACATGGTGGAAATAGATTTTCTTTTTTTTTTTAAGAAAAAGATATTTTTATGTTAAAAAAAAATCTAACGCAAAGTGTTTTCCTCCATACCAAATGCACACTAAGATTATTACTCTTCCATCACACAAGTTTCCTTCAGCAAGCTTGCTATACACCCGAAGGCAGTATGTTGCTACAAGTAAACATATCTCTAATATGTGTTAGTATAAAAGTTGGGCAATGCTAACTAGATTTATGTGATTCTATAAATAAGAAAAGGAACAGGTATAAAGAAATTTCAACAGAATTGAGATATATGTAAGCATAAACTTAATTTATGGCTGATTCTGACAGGTTTTGTAAGTTGTAACAATTCTAATCGGTTAACTTGAAAAGAAATAAGATTCAAAAGTATCACCATTCTAGCACCCGAGGGTGTGGCGCATGTCGCAACACCAATGAAGTTTGAACCATGAGAGAGACTGGGGTTCAAATTCCAACATGCGCAAGAAGTGTGAGGTAATTTCTTACTATTTGTCTGAGCCTTGGTGGACATAATTATCTAGTATTTGTGTTGGTGGGAGGTAGTAAGTACCTGAATTAGTCAAAATGTGTGCAAGCGGACTTGAAACCACGGTTATTAAGAAAAAAGCATTAGCACTCTATTCTCCTTATTTATTATCATGGAAAAAATCCATTATGTGATTTTGTATCATCTATTTAAGCATTGGTGAACAGAATTACCCCGTATTTGAACTAATAGAAAGTAGTACGAACCCGATAAATTAGTCGAAATGCACCCAAGTTGAACTGGACACCACTGTTATCTCAAAAAGTAAAAAAGTATCACCACGAACTTATTTATTGTCATTGGAAGCAAAAGGTGAATTCACACAATGAAGTAACTGACGGCATTTTGCTACTTATTAGTCACATCACATTTGACAGACATTATGTAAATAACAAAAATGAGTTAATGCACTAGGCATGCTTGCAAGTTGCAAAAAGTACCTTATATAGCGAGGTATGGAATCGGTGGCAGTATAAATAGAAGGATCCAAGTCATGTTGATTCAGAAAATCAAGAAAAGCATCTGGCAGAGGCAAACTTGAGGTTTCTTCCACATCCATCATCACAAAACTAAAAAAAAGACAACAACTTTTATCAAGTCAAGAAAGTGAAACCCATTATTCCTTTGAAAAAAACTCTTCAAACATAAAAAACCCTACTATGTCTTTCTACCCACATTGATAGGGGTAAGGTATGTGTACGCCCACCCTGCCAAGACCCAACAACTTACCCAGTGTAGACTAACAAAAACAACAACATACCCACTGTAATTCCACAAAGCAAGGTCTTGGGAGAATAGAGAATACACAAACATTAACCCAACCTCATAGATAGTTATTAAGACGTTGTTTCCCATAAACTTTCAACCAAGAAACACAGTTCAAAAAGAAGTAACGGAAGTGAAAGCATAACAAAGCTTACTAAAGCAGTAACTACAACAAAATAATCCCCTGGGCAAATTGTTGTTTGTTTGTTATATTTAAGTAGATTTTTAACATACTTAATGTAGATCCAACAACATACCCAGTGTAGTCATACCAAGTAGGATAGAGTGTACATACACCTTACCTCGACCTCAAAGATAGTGAGTTTGTTTCCATAGAGAAAAACAATTCAAAAAACGCAACCTAATTGAAAGCTGACTTAGCAGTAACTACAACAAAATAATCCCGGGAAATTTAGTTGTTTGTTTGTTGTTAAATTAACTAGATTTTAAACACAGATACATAATTTGGGCCTAAATCTATCATGTTCAACCAAACCCGCAAAACTAACACTCTAGCTCCGTCTCCGGCCGCCGCACTAACAAAAGGGAAAAAGGAAACGAAAGCAGTAAACAGAAGTTCGTCGGAATACCTGAAGAAAAAATTGTCGAAATAATATGCTGAAATATTGTTGTTTCTGTACTCAATTTTACAATAACCAAAAGAAACTGTATAAATCGAACTACGAATGCTTTTCCATAATCTCCATGAAAACTCCAATTCATCTATTGGGCCTGGGTCGGACTCCAGTGAAAAAAAGACCGTTTTTACCCTTGAACTATTCGAAATAGAATAATCTTATGTTCCGTTATAATCAATAGATATTGCTAATATGAAGAAACAATATCAAATGTAAGGTTGTTTATCGATGATTCAATTCGATTTACTGTAAAATCTCTATAAATTAATATAGGTTGGATCAAGAAATTTTATTATTTTATAGAAATATTATTTAATCGATAAATTGATATTTATTAATTTAAAAAACGATTTGAGATTTGATGAAGGTTAATGTTGATTATATAAAATAATTATATCGTACTAATATATATATTATATTTATTGATTTCACATAAAAAGTATTACACATAAAGTGCAACGAATACATCAAAATAATTGTATCTTACTAATTTCGACTTTGTGAAGTTGTGATAGTAAGAGATTATGTATGATCGAGCAGATTTTATCGTAGGAATTAGAAGGCTATGAAGTAGGACAAATTGATCTAACAAAGATCAATATTTGGATGCTATCAATTTTGCAATCCCTGTTATTTTAAAAAAGATATTCAGCAAGAAACAATACAACAAATTGTTTTCGACACTGTAAAATTTATTTGGGGGACGCAATTTCAGGGACTTTGAATGAACTACTTGTGAAAACATCATTCATGAACTTGAGGTCATTATTAATGATCTCTGTTACCACAATAAAATGGATGATAATAACGTGTTGGATAATTCGAGTGAAAGTGATACATGTTCAGAGGACTAGAACTTAGAAGTAATTGCGGATACCATCAGAAAAAGTAATGTTGATGATAAAGTTGAAGAAGATATTATACATTTGGAACCAGTTGCGCGTAAGAAAACACTTATCGCATCTAGAACTCTTCACAATCTTATAAGCAATTTGAAAATATTAACACCGGAGCTCGTGGATGCAATAAGAAAAGTTAGAGATGAGCTTCAACCATATTTAAAAAAAAAAAAAAAGAGAACACAATAGAATCATATTTCGCTAAATTGTCTACAAATATATGTCTTTTAAAGAATTATTAATTTATGATATTAATAGGACCATATATTTATATAGAGATCTTCTGAAAATATATTATCTTATTATCTTATCGAAAATGATGAATTTTTCAAGTGGCCCAAGTTGAAACTAAAGGAAAATATTATTTTAGAGAGATTATTAATTTATCAAGTATTAATTTATCGAATATTAATTTATAGAGGTTTTACTGTATATGTTATGAATTAGTTTTATTAGTTATTGATTAATTGCTAAATATGAGTGGTAAATCAGTAATTTTTAATAATTTAGTCATTGATAAGTTGATAAAAAAAATGTATTGAATCAATGATCAATTTATTTGCTAGATTTTTTTTTCTTTTGGTTCTTGATTTCATTTGTAATATGGACTTTCGTCAGCAATGATATCTTTTTAAGTTAAATTAATTATTTTTTTACTTTTAAATTATGATATGTCATCACTCCATCCTCAAGTCACTTGGATTTGAGTTCTAAATTGTGAAACTATTAATCTAAATTGGATTTAATTCGAACTATTTAACCTTAAAACACTCATGATGTTTTATCGATATATTGATATCATTTCAATATCATATAGGTCTGACCCTAATCGTTTATGATACTTCGTCGGCATATTGTTACTCTATTTATACCAAATAATTAAGACAAAATTATCAAAGTCAAAATTTTATTTATTAAAGTCTAAATTAGTAGATTTTTTTTTTAATTTCTTGCAATTTTATTTTTTAAAAAATATATCTAAATTATGACTCTTTTTAAAATTATTTTTAAATTAAAATATTGAAAAACTATAACAAATCTCAATGATAACATATATGATATATCGTAATGATATCATAGAAGATTGAGTAATCTCATTGGATGACTCAAACAAATCTATAAAAAAAAACATTGTTCAGTTACTCATTGACACTATCATATTATATTATACTTTAATGATATAACCCTTGGTTTGGATCATTGCTATTCATTGTTACTTATTGTTTCATATAGTATTGTATTGTATTGTACTCTATTGTGTGGTAGATACAATGTTTGGCTAGACTGTATTGTTTGTTGTTGTTTAATAACTTTTTAGTCGTTTGATTTGATTGTATCGTAATGTATTGTATTTTATAAATTTACAAAAATATCCTTAATTATCCTAATGTAGGAGGTTTGACTAAATTTAAATAATTAAGGTAAAGGGTAAAATAGTATTTTGAAATATTATATAAAGATATAATTGAAAAAAGAAATTAAGTAACAATGGGAATACACCAAATTGGTTGTTCCATAAAATAGGGGTTTCCATTGTTACGTAACAACGAAATTTAACAATAAAGTATAATACATTTTAAGTAACAATCAAAACAAACATTGTAGGTATAGTAACGATACAATACAATACAATGGATAACAATGATCCAAACATAGTCTAAGGAGGAGGAAGTCGACCTTCAATGAAGACACTGCTCACTTATTCATACTAATATTATATTCATAGTAACTATGATATATTGTGATAGTATTAGTGAGAAATAAAAGGTTGGACGTTGAGTTAGTTTGACTCAGCAAAAAATTTAAGAAAGAAGAAACTGATTGTCTAAAATAAAATACTCCCTCCGTCTGATTTTATGTGGCATGATGTCCTTTTTGGTTAGTCTGTCATATTTCCTTATATAGTAAGTATTTAAAGGTATAATTTCTCTTTTACCCTTATTGGTCCCACTTAATTTTCTAATATATTTATGAAGAGAGAGAAAAGTGAGTTACTTTTTTGAAGTGTAATTTGGTAAACATTTTAAAGTCTTCATTATTTCTTAAACTCCGTCCCAAGTCAAATGTTGTCACATAAAATGGGACGGAGGGAATAAGTGATAATATCTGTATAGCTAGAATTTATTTTTAAAACTAAATTGTTACTTATTATATAATTACGTTATTTTTTTGAACAGATTAAAAAGAAAATTAAATAATAACTTGTTCATCAAGTAAACTTTATTTTGTTGTTGCTCAAACAAAAATTGATTCTGCAGAATTTTAACCTTGTGAGTTCGTTAACAATGGTGGAGGAGGTCAGATTTTTCCCCTTTTTGTTGTTATGAATACTCAGTGCAATCTGTAAATTCAAGTTTTGCGTTTTCTATTTAACAATTTGCATATCCCCGTTGATATTTTTTTCGTAACTGTTTTTTATTCAGGCTGTAATGATCTGTATTGATAATTTTGAATGGATGCGTATGGTGATTATCGCAACCGGTTTTATGCACAATATTCGGCTTTTACTTCGATTTGTGATTTTAAACACATGGTTGGTAGTGTTTTGCCCATTGCCAATTGTTTTTTAGTTATACAAAACTGCTATTATCAGTGCTTATCAATGGCGAAATGTTAACATTAGAAAAAATTGTGAAGTTTGAAGCTCAATACGACGATGTTAGTTTCATTTGTGGTGCTACAATCCAAGTAGTTTATTCAACTTTTGAATTGTTTGTTGATAGGATTTCGGGTATAACTGATTGTTTTTGAGTTACATAAAACTGCTATGCATCAGTGTTTATCAACAATGAAAGTGAGCCCTAAAAAAGACTAATAGTGTAGGGTTTGAAGCTCAATCTGATGTTGTTAGTTTCGTTTATGTGGTGCTAAAACACAAACAGTTTATTCAACCTTTGAATAGTTGGTGACAATATTTTTTGCCATAATTATTTGTGTTCGAGTTATATAAATTGCTATGAATCAATGTTATCAAACGAGAAGTGAACCTTTAGAAAAGGACAAAGTATAGTGTAGAGTTTAATGAAAGAAAATGCAGTTGTAGAAATTATATAAAAAAAAGTATATATGTAATTCAAGAACAACAATGGTAGTCTACTAACTGAAATAGTTACTGGTTAGTGGTATGCTTTTCAAGAGGGAGCCCATGGGTAATGAACACCCGCCATAAGTACTTTGATGCAGTAAGCTCAACATGTTCTGCATCTAGCTTCTGGGCTTAAATGTGCCTCAAATGAGTTTTTGACAACACTGTTGTGAATATAATCAAAGACTTTTCTAAAAATACTTACTTATAGAAAGTTTGTGAACTATCACTAAGTAGTGGATGTAATGGTCCTCCGTACCTACTGATCATGAATTTTACTCTTCTTAGGATTTTCGTGAATAGCTGACTCAATGACGTTACATTGTATTTCAGCAATTTCTTACCTTTTAGTAAGCACCGAGTCTATACTCTTGACTGTTCCATTGTATGATTTGGTTAATCGATTTGCAGGCAAACGCTGAGAGTACAGTCGGAGCATTAACCATGGTTGGCAAATGAGTTCGTGTATTAATCACTCCAACCAGTGTTTCGAAGAAATGTTATCTTGCAGTAACAGTAAGCTTCTATGCATGACTATGCTTTTCTTCGTAGTAATTTATTACTCTGTAGACGCCATTAAAATCACTTCTATCGATTTGCAGCTTGCTATATTGACATTAGATTTAACGAAACCTAGGCTTACTAGAATTTTATGAGATTATGATGCCTAGAACAAGTATGGAAGATACGTGATTGGTTTTGAGTAATGACTCTATGCGGTTCTAGTGCCACTTCTGTAGGATCTTGACAAAGGTTTTTCCAAATTTTACTATTTAGTACTCTAGATTTGCTGGTGTTCACTTGTGTGTGCCTAAAGACACTTGTTTCTTCCAGTTCAGGCTATTCGTTCTTTACCATTTTGCAATTACATTTTTGTCCTACGATAGAAGATTTACATAAAAAGGTTGCCGATATTCCTGATATCACCACATCTTCTGTGATGAAACCTACTTATACCCTTCATAATTTTTTAAGTTATCCATAAAATTTGCAGGTATGTGTATCTATGAAAAGAGAGAATGAAAATGTGTGTTTTGCTAAATAAGATGTAATAAAAGATAATTTGTCCCTACAGTGTCTGATAGCATTTTTAGTCCCTTACTCGGCAAAGGCAGAGAAAGAAGCTTTTGAATGCCAATTGAATGACATGTACCAAACGAAACAAAATAAGAAGGCTGACTTTCTTAGGATGAAATAATGAGTGTAGGATAAAGACCTGCAGTTATGTGATATGAATAACATATTAGTACAACATATTGGGAGACGGAAAGAGCGGTAATGAATAAGAGCCCAAAATTTGAACTGAAAGGACTGGTAATGCCTAAAGGATTGGGAAAATAATTGAGGATTTCTTTTTTATTTTCTGCCTAGAAAGTCAGTATTATCCTCGATTTGACTTCCTGAGTTAATAACTACTCATTTATATGTTGTATTAATCTACTTGCAACCACAATAGAATGTCCATTGCCTCCCTATTACTTTAATTTTATTCAACTGAAGAAGGTGATTATGGAAAGATAATCTCAAGAAATTGACGATTTTGAATCTGAATGCGCTTTCCTCAAGTCGAACGACTATAGATCCTAGCCCGACGAGAAAAGGGTTTCCACTACCAGTGTGAACATTTTTTCTTCTTTTTAGTAGGGAAAAGGTTATGGGGGAAAAACTTACAAGGAAAATCGAATTCTCGCCAATAAAGTGAAAGTTTAGGTTGCCAACTAATTGTGCTACTATGATTCTCCTAAAGCAATGTATACTTCACTATAATGTCTATATGATACTCACATCAGCTCTGCTTCCCTGAGTGGAGTGTCTGTTGGAAGTTTTTTCCAGAACCTTATAAGGAGTTCCTTGCGCTCCAGAGATTGCTTCGAAATAAGATCCTTGCGTTGACCCTTTCCTGAACCAGAACCTGGGAAGGATGAGAGGATAGGGCAAAAACAGGGGGGGCGAGGGAATTAGAAAAAATGCAAACTGTTTCTACTTTTCGTAACCAGGCTATCTACCGCTTTTAAACCTGTTTGCATAGGCTCGTGCACTGATTTACGTTCAATAATCCCAGGGGCTTTCACTTCAACACGTCTTCGCTCGTGATCGCTTAGAGCCCCCCTTCCATCAATAGGTACTCCCAAGTCGAGTCTTATGTCGGTCATATAGAACACCAACACATAGAAAAAGGGCTGAAGAAACCAGTCCATGACTTGACATCGGTAGAATGCTACCTCCAATTCCCTGTATGTTCGATACTTGCCCCCTTTTTCTCACTCTTTTGGTGGTTTGTCAATTTGAATCTATTTTCTTTATTCTTTGTCATCTTCAGATGTTTTGTTAACTATATATTGTCTAGCAATCTCCTTTTAATAGTTCCATTTCAATTTCTTATGTGATTGGCTTTTTCTTACCTTTCTTAGGATTAAATATCGGTGGTGACATGAATTTGGCTGCTGAACTACATGTGGCACAGTTGGATCTGAAGCATCGACAAAACAAAAAGCATTATCAGAGGATCATTCTTTTTGCTGGCAGGTAATGACTTCTTCCTGAGTAATTGTTGCTGCCTCAACTATTGATTTTTTGTCTTTGTATTGACGTTTTGTTCAACCCTGTTAAAGAAGACAAAAAATTCTTGGAGATGATTGGAAGAAAGTTGAATAAGCATAGAGTAGCTCTTGATGTTATTAATTTTGGTCAAGAAGATAACAGGAAGGCTGAGAAGCTGGAGGCATTAGTTGCTCCAGTAAACAACAATGATAACAGTCACATCATTTATATTCCTCCTGGGGCTAGGAATCTTTCTGATGTGCTAGGAAGTTTGTTAGCAATATATTACCATCTATTACTTTGAACCAGATAATCTTCATAACATATCATATTGTTCATCTGAAATTGGCAGGAATCCTATCTTTACTAAAGATGTTGACTCTAGAAAGAGATTTGTTGTAGTTGCTTCTGGTGAAGGGTCTGGCTATGATTTTGGTGTTGATCCTAACTTGGATCCTGAGATTGATCTGGCACTTCGAGTTTCAATGAAGGAGGAAAGGGATAGACAAGCAACAGCAACAAAGAAGGATGCACAAAAAGCTCAAAAACAAGAAAATGGAGAAATGCAGTCAACTTCCCAGACCATTATAATGACTGAAAATGTCAGTGCCCGAAATTCTGAAACTAAAACCAAGGCAGTTGATATACTGATTGGTGTCCCACTATTTTAGAAATTTTTGAGGACCTTCTCAGTTATATTAGAAAAATTATTAAGATTAAAAGAAGAAACTGATATTCTTTCGAATCTTCATTTGTCATTTTATTTTTTATGGTGAAGACTGGCGGTTCCATTTGTGGGCACATGACATATGTATGTTAAAAATGATAGGTCCTTTACTGGCAATCATTAAGGCTTGTCTTCAATTTTTCTCAACGTATTGGAGCTTGAGACTATATGGAGATTTAAATCTCTAGTAGGGATTTTACACACGACCATGTATGGAAGTAATACCAAGCCTCATCTGTGAGGTGTTAAGTTCCACATTGTCCTGGTGGCTGGTGCCTATTGATTGTCCAAATTTGGAAAGGTTCCAACTTGCATGTATACACACTCTTTCTTTTTTTCCTTTTTATTGAGGGGATGGAGGAAGGAGGATAAGAGGGATTGTACTTGTTAGCCAATTATTGGTCATGTACAAATTGATTTGTGGGATTTCTTGAATCCTCTATTTTGTCGAGCTTAAGAAAGAAACATGGCCAGTTAGGATTCATATGTTTAACCTCAACTTGTTTGGGATTGATACAGAGTAGTAGTAGTTGATGTTACTTAAATCCTTTATTTCTTAAGTGTGAAAAAGATAGATCTTGAGTTTTAAACACAACCCTAAAAAGTTAACCCGTAGGTGAGCATTGCCCAAGACGATAGTATAAGGAGACAATTACCCATATCCTTAATGCAATATGGGAATCTGACATTTCTCCTCCACATGCCAAGGGCATTTAAAGCATGGATAATGTAAGATGGTCCTAGCATTGGGTAAACCAAGTATAGAGATGAGTCTTGTTCTGAAACCATGTAAAGAAAGAGGGATCATAGGCCTAACTTCACCCCAAAAGTTAGCTCATGAGGTGAGAATTTCCCAATGACATATAAGGAGACAATAGCCAGTACCCTCAACCATTGAGACTATTAACATAGAGTATACTTATATGTGATTATGATGTCTTCTGAAATTTTATTTTTATCTTCTCATACCTAGCAGAGAAACTTGTAGATATAGAAATTTTCAAGAAAATGAGTTAAAAGCTTATAGGTTTTATAATGTCTGGCCTTTTGTTACACTCCCCAATGAAAAGTCTTGAACAATAAATTTGACCTATTGCAGGATAATGATCTTCCCCTGTTATAATGAGCACTTATAATGTCGAAGGGTGATTCTGCCTCCAACACCGCTGCTAGAGACACAGAAATGTCAGAAGCAGATTTTGAAGATCAGAAGTTCCTAGTAGGTTGGTTAATATATTGGCATGCCAAATTCTGTTGTTGGCTTATACCATTAGGTCATAGACATACTTTTCTTGTAAAGTTTTTGGAACTGGTAAAGTCAAGTTCTTTTTACTTGTCTTTTCAATTGATTTCTTGTATATCTTCTCATTAATCTATTTTTGAAACTTGTCAAATTTAATAAATTTTCACCTTGGCAAGATTTTTCATTTTCAACTTTCTCTCAATAATAATTTTGATTGTGTCTTCAACCTTAATCTTCAATGTTCAACAATGTTGATCAAGTTCAAACAATGTTGAAACTTGAGCGCAGTCACCACTTTTATCAATATATCGGCAGGATTATCCGTAGTATGAATTTTCTGCATTATGACTCCACCATCTTTTATAATGTCTCGTATGAAATGATATCGGATGTCAATGCTCTTAGTCTTTGCATGATAAACTTGGTTCTTTGCTAATTGAATAGCACTCTGACTATCACAAAATATTGTGATTCATTCTTGTCCAATACCAAGCTCTCTAAGCAATCCTTGAACCCAAATTGCTTCCTTCGCAGCCTCTGTAATTGCCCTATACTCTGCCTCAGTGGTAGACAAAGCAACTGTTGACTGCAAAGTAGACTTCCAACTAACGGGTGCATTTGCAATAGTGAAAACATAACCAGTAGTTGATCTTCATTTGTCCAAATCACCTGCATAACCTGAGTCACAATATCTAACAAGACATTGACTATCTTTCTGCTCGAAAACCAAACCAACATCTACAGTATTATGAATATATCGTAGAATCCATTTTACACCCTGCCAATGATTCTTTCAGGATTATGCATGTACCAGCTGTTTTACTTTAAAAAATACTACTATTTGTTTAAAAATGAAAGAAATTGACTAGGTTTCGAAAAATCAATTAATATTATTATTTAAGAAAAATCGACTTTTCAAATTACTGAGTCGCCATTTGATTTTGATAAAATCAGTAAAAAATTTCAAAAGATTTAAAAATAGATTAAAAAATCGATTGAAAAGGTTCAAAATTCAATGTACATCCCGAGAAGGTATTAGGCCCTCGGGATGCCCGCTAACTCGCGGTTGACCGGCGATTTGACTGAATGACTTTTTTTAAAATAAAATTTTTACTTAAGTAAAGAGAAAATTCATTTTAATATTTTTTATTTCATTTTTTTTATTTCTAAAGGGAGATATTTAGAGGGAATTAATTTAAGGAAAACTATATGGTGATAAAAGTAAATAAAACAAAATAAGTAAATAAAATAGTAAAATTTAAAATAATGAAAAATGGCTACCCTTTAGGAGATTATAAAAATTCTACCAAATTGCTTCCTTCGCAGCCTCTGTAATTGCCCTATACTCTGCCTCAGTGGTAGACAAAGAAACTGTTGACTGCAAAGTAGACTTTCAACTAACTGGTGCATTTGCAATAGTGAAAACATAACCAGTAGTTGATCTTCGTTTGTCCAAATCACCTGCATAATCTGAGTCAAAATATCTAACAAGACATTGACTATCTTTCTGCTCGAAAACCAAATCAACATCTACAGTATTATGAATATATCATAGAATCCATTTTACAGCCTGCAATGATTCTTTCAGGATTATGCATGTACCTACTTACAAGTCCAACATCGTGCAAATATCAGGCCTTGTGCAAACCATTGCATACATCAAGATACCAATAGCATTCGCGTATGGTACTCTTGACATATATTCTTGTTCAACTTCATTTTTAGGTGACATAGCATCACTAAGCTTAAAATGAGGAGCAAGCGGAGTGCTAACCAACTTCGTTTTTTCATTCATATCGAATCGGTTTAGTACTTTCTTCAAATATTCTTTCTGAGATAAATAGAGTTTCTTTGAGTGTCTATCTTTTTTTATCTCCATGCCAAGAATCTTTTTTGCCTCACCCAAATCCTTCATCTCAAACTCATTTCTTAGTTGAATTTTTAGCTTCTCAATTTCCTCTTGACTTTTAGAAGCTATCAACAGATCAACATATAGGAGAATATATATAAAGGAATTATCTTCAAGCTTGCGCAAATACACACAATGATCGTATTTGTTTCTTATGTACCTTTACTGCGATATAAACTTGTCAAATCGTTTGTACCATTGTCTAGAATATTGTTTCAATCCATACAATGATTTTTCAAGTTTGCACACCATATTTTATTTTCCATCAACTTTGAATCCTTCTGGCTGAGTCATATAAATTTCCTCTTCCAAGTCTCCATGTAAAAATGCAGTCTTTACATCCAACTGAACTAGTTTCAAATTCAAGTGTGCTACCAAAGCCAACAACACTGTAATGGAGGAATGTTTCACAGCCGGAGAGAACACCTCATTATAATCAATTTCCTCCTTTTGAGCATATCCTTTGGCCACCAATCTTGCTTTGTAGCGAACATCTTCTTGGTAGGAATGTCATCGGCTGCAATTAAGTTAGCACAAGCCACCATATCTATGAGTCGAGCAGGTTTTCTTATTGTCCTTTTTGGCTTGGTCGTTGCTATTGATTCAAGTTGTGGTTGAGGTTCTTAAGATGGAACCTCCTCTTCGGCTGGCTCTCCTTCAAGAGAAAAATCTTTTGTTGTTTCCTCGTTTGATCCATGAGTTAGGAAAATTATCTTTCCCTCAAACTTCACCTGCTTTGAAGCACCATCAATTTGTTTGACTTCTTTAACTGTTACCTTATTTGTCAAGGTAGATTCATCAAAGGTAACATCCCTGCTGAAAATAACTTTTCTCATCTCTAGACACCATAAACGGTATCCTTTGACTCCAGAAGCAATTCCCAAAAATAAAGTTTTCTTTGCTCTTGGGTCCAATTTTGATTCTCTTACATGATAATATGCAATTGATCCAAATACATATGAAAAATCATAATCTTCAGCAGGTTTTCCATACCATTTTTCAAATGGTGTCTCCCCACCAATAGCAGCAGATGGTAGAAGATTAATGAGGTGGCATGTATGTTATTGCCTCAGCCCAAAATTCTTTGCCCAAGCCAACATTGGACAAGATACACTGAACCTTCTCCAACAATGTTCGATTCATGCGTTCTACCACTCCATTCTGTTGTGTATTTCTGACGGTGAAATGTCTGACGATGCCATTTTCCTCACAAATTTTCTGAAAAATATCATTTTTGTATTCTCCATTATTGTCTGTGCAAAGACACTTGATCTTTCTGCCACTTTGATTTTCTATCATCGTCTTCCATTTGAGAAAAATTTTCAATACTTCATCTTTTGTTTTCATCGTATACACCCCACAGTCTTCGGGAAAAGTCATCAACAAAGATTACAAAATACTGTTCCCCACCAAGTGAAGGCGTTTTGGAAGCACCCCAAACATCTGAATGAACATAATCCAAAATACCTTTAGTATTATGGATAGTTGTTCCAAATTTAACCCTTATTTGTTTTCCCTTGACACAATGCTCACAAAACTCCAAGTTGCAAGTTTTTACTCCTTTTAGCAATCCTTGATCTGATAAAGTTTTCAAGGATTTTTCTCCAGCATGCACCAAGCGCATATGCCACAGCTTGATCATTTTTGCCTCCTTCTCGTCATTGGATGTTGTTGTTGTTGTCCCAATAACTGTACTACCTTGATAGTGGTATATGTTATTATTTCTTCGAATTGTCTTCATTACCACCAGTGCACCAGAACATATTCTCATCACGCCATTATCTGCAATGAATTTGAACCCCTTTGACTCTAGGGCTCCAACAGAAATGAGTTTTTTCTTCAAATTTGGTACACATCGAACATCTGTTAATGTTCTAGTTAATCCATCATGGTTTCTTAATCGGATTAAACCAACATCTTATGCGGTAAGAAGATTATTATTTGCGGTGTGAATAACTCCACATTCTCCTTCTTGTAAATCAACAAACCAGTCCCGATTGGGACACACATGATATCTACAAGCTGAGTCCATCAACCATACACAGATGATTTAGATGGATATGTCGTAACTAGTGAGTAATCAGAGTCATCACAATCAGCCACATTTGAATCCATGACAGCCTTCCCATTGTTTGATTTGACTTTGCTATTCAATTTTGGATAGTCTTTCTACCAGTGCCCTTTTTCTTGGCAAAAGGCACATTCATCTTTGTTGAGTCTGGATCTTGACTTGGATCTCTCTTTCTTCGTTCTCATATGATTTAAAGAACAACCTCTCGCAATCAATGCTTCTGCTTCGCCGCCTTTATGTTTTTCTCTCTTTCTTTGTTCATAACTATATAAGGCAGAAAAAACTTCTTTGTGAGATATTTCATCATTCTCATGCAGTAGAGTCGTTTCAAGATGCTCGAACTCATCGGGAAGTGAACTTAACAACATTAAGGCCATATTTCCATCCGTAAAAGTCACGTTCATATTCCGCAAATTTGTCACCAACTTATTAAAACTAGTGATATGATCATTCATTGTGCTACCAGGAATATAAGTGAAGCGTACAGTCTTCTTTTCATATAAAGTTTATTTTGACTGTTTTTCTTCAAGAATTTTTCCTCCAATGAATTCCATAATTTATTTGCAGATATTTCCTTCGTGTATGGATACTTTTGTTCTCTTGCTAGGTAAGATCGAATGGTACCGCAAGCAACACAATTGATAATCTTCCAATCTTCTTATCATACATTGTCTGGTTTCTTTTCTTCAATAGCAATATCTAGCCCTAGTTGAAAAGAACATCAAGGACCTCGCCTTGCCACATTCCGAAATGCCCTGACCCATCACAAATTTCAACAACAAATTTTGCATTTAACACAATTCTTGTCATAAGCGAAGATGTCAATGATGACGTATTATTACACTTGATGTGGACTCATCATTTTTCTACCTTGACTCTGATACCAATTGTTGCGGAAGCCGAATATATAGAGAGTGATGAAATCACAACTACTATATCTAAAGGTAGCTAATAAATAGTAAATGAGGCAACAACAAATAAAACACCAGAAATTAACGAGGTTCGGCAAATTTTTGTTTTGTTTTGCCTACTCCTCAGACACAAACAACCAATTTTTATTTCACTCTAAAAGAGTACAAGTAAAATATTACAAGAGAGAAAGAAGAACAAATGCCTTAAGAGATGAGAAGACAAGTGAGAGGTGTGTTAGAAATGAATTAGGAGTTACCTATTTATAGGAGTGAATTCTTCCTATTGATGGCATCCATGACATCACAATATGTCAAAATTTCAAGTTTTACCTTGTGAAACCAATTTATTGTTCACCTAAGTTTCACCCACAAAAGGTGTTATCTTGACTTTTCTATCAATGTAGAATTATCCTCCTAAATACCATATCTTCTCATTAATCCATTTTTGAAACTTGTCAAATTTAACAGTATATGGCGAATTTTACCAACTGTTGCTACATACATTCTATAGTATGTGCATGTCTCACACTTGAGGAGGTTCCGATAATTGCCAACTCATTCTGTAAATAGTTTGCACTTTGCATAATGCATTTGAAATAAGAAGATTATTAGTGTTTAAATGTCATATATATTTAAAGAACTGCCTTCTTACCATACTTTGTCATCCTTTATATCATTCAAAATGATCTTTAAATGGCAAAAGGTGTAAATACAAGTCACTGTTAGTTACCTCTTAGATGACCTTGGTTAATCCTGTCAAAACTTCAGTTGCTACAAATGGCTGTAACTGTGCAGAATTCTTCTTACAATGTAAGCCATTCGAGCAAAGGTGCTAAGTTATGCTTGATGAGATTATATCGAAAACCATGTTGTTAAAGTTCTAGTGTAGTGCCATGTCTATTTCTATCTGTGTCTTTTACATGTTATATGGCCAATTTGTTTGTATATTTCTAACAATGTATCGGCTTCGCTTAGTGGTGACGATAACTTAAATATTAGCTCTTTCAGATGTCAAAACAGACATGCTCCTTGAATTTCAGAAATATAGTCTAGTGCTTGAAAGTTAATCTAAGAAATGTGGCACCAGAAACATATGGGCACACCTACTTTATTGTGTATAAAGGTGTATCTAAAACACAATTCAAAGGGTCTTTTTTTATGCAGACTAGTTGGCTGGAAGTGATGATGTATATATATAACTGTCTTTTGGGTCAGGGGAACTCATTTTGTTTTACTAGATACTTTGATGATTTCAATTTTTAGGCCAACAAGTTCAGTTGGTAGTCAAAAAATGATGCAGAATGATGAAATTTGACTCTGTGGGTGGGGTTTATAGTGCTTTTTGTTGTGAAAAAAGAATTTAAACTAGTGCTAGTTACTCTTGACCTTGCTTCTCAATGTGATATATAGTGTACTTAGAAAATGTCAATTGTCCAACTTGTGTTTACTATTGCTCTGTATATGTTGTCTTCTTTTTGTTGGTATACCAGAGTTGACGGTGTTTTTTAGAACCTTGTAAGTTGGTTAAACTGACTTATGCACGTATCTTTTGACTTATTTATGCATCGGATCAATGTGCTTATGAGTCAAGTGTTCGTAAGCCAATAAAAAAAATTAAAAGAGCTTATAAACTTATTGCATTGTCAACTTATGGTTGTTTTGTTTACTAATATTAAACTTTCTTTTTGTGTATTTTATTTGCTAGAATAAATGGAAACTTTTATGAAGTACTCTCCTTACAAATTTTAAATAGATACAAAATTTTAGTAGGTAAGAATTTTTAAAAGGAAAAATGTGGTGGTAATCATGTCATTTCATAAGATTTTTGAAATTAATAATCTTAAAATATTGTTTAACGTTTATAAAATCATAAAAACTTAATATGAAAAAGGAAAAAAGGGCATTAATAAAAAATGGCCCATGCAGGTCTCGAACCTGCGACCTTCGCGTTATTAGCACGACGCTCTAACCAACTGAGCTAATGGGCCTCATGCTTTTCAGTCAATGCTAACTATATTTAGTTTCAAATAACTAAAAAAAACAGCACGGTTTCATTCAATATTAAACATTGAGGTTAATGATTTTGGGAAAGAAGATGGATGAAGAAACTCAAATTTCAGCCATGAAAGATGATTATGAGGTAACAAAGTTCTCCATTTCATTCTTAGTATGTTTTGTTTAATCTTGTGATTACTGCTATCTATTTTTTGCTCTAATTTTTAATTGAAAAGGTTTGAGGAAAAAAAGGGTTAATCTCATAATAGGTTTTATTGAACTTCAATATATATGGGAAGAGGAGAGGTTGAGGTAGGTCAAAAAAGTATCGGGAGAGGTGATTATACATGATATAGCGTAACTTTAGTTTATCGAGGACATGATATTAGATAGGAGGATATGAAGATTGTTAGTAATTGATATGTTGTGTTCACTAGCGTATCCCCTTTTTCGTAAATACATTGATTTGATGCACTTGAGCTGAGGTTGATCGAAAATAACCTCTCTAACTTTCCATGAGGTAGAGGTCAGATGTGCATACACTCTACCCTTACCGAACCCCATTTTTGGGATTACACACCGGTTATGTTGTTGTTTAAGAGAATAATAATCATCAATTCGCTTATCAGAAACAAACTCTCTACCTTCCAAAATAGAGATTGAATCTGCGTACATCGAGTCATACATTACAAAATGTTCTTTATTAAGGATCAATCTAATCTATTTCATACCTTTTCGTCCCTAAAACCTTTTCCTTGAGCCTAGGGTCTATCGGAAGCGACCTCTATCTACCTCCCAAGGTTAAGGTAAGGTTGCGTACACTACCCTCCCCTCCAAGACCCCACTTGTGGGGTTGCAGTAGGTATGTTGTTGTTTTTTGTCCCTAAGACAATTTCGTTATACTCTGATAGATAAATAAAACTAATGTATGAAATATAAAATGAAAAATACTACTCTGATAGATAAATAGTCCGTCCCTTAGTCTAGTCTCTATTCGCAGATGTTACAAGATCAATTCGGATCAGCTTTGGTTCGTACATAAAATGTGGTTGGGGGACTATTCTGGAGCTATTTAGCATAAATCGATACTGATTCCTCCCTTCTGTTGTTACTTTATGTTGAATTTGCTATTTCTTTCTTAAAACCGCTGAACTAGCAAATCACATACTGCTTCTGAACTTGATTTAACACTAGAGTTGTGGATCTTGGAGTTTCCGTGTGACCTATAGATCACGAGTTTGAGCCGTGGAAGCAGTCATTAATGCTTGCATTAGAGTAGGTTGTGTACAATCTACATCACACCCCTTAGGGTGAGCTCAGACACTTCGAGAGTTGAAACAGACAGAATAAGGTGGGTAAATCGTATGATCCATGTCGTTTTATATTATACATACATAATATTTATGTTGGGATGCACATGCACTTGTTAACTTCAGAAAAAATCATGTAAATATACATACATACATACATATATATATATATATATATATATCTATCTTCAGAAACGGATAGAAAGTAAATGTAACTAATAGTGCCCCCATAGAAAGCATGAAATGGTGTTTTGTATCGCTGGGACATGCTGAAAGCAGTGGCGTAGCTATCTATAGTGAGGGTGTCCAGTCGGAAAATAGCATCGTATTTATAAGTAAAATGATACACAAAGTGATTAAATAACAAACTTTGGACACCCTTGACAGAATAAGGTATTGTAGCCCAATGACTTTTAGATTCCCTGAAAGAGCCCCTAAATGCATGCTCATCTGTTTGAATCTCACTAGCAACATCTTTTCCTTTTTTTTTTTGGACAACCTTCATGAAATTCCTTGTTCCGCCACAGGCTGAAAGATCTTTCTATTGGTGCACTCGAAATTTTCAAATCCTGAATACATCTCTGTGTACATTCATTAATTTTTATTCAAAATTTAATTTTAGCTTACTTGCATTTCTCTCTTCCCTCTCCCATTCTCGCTCTCTAGATATACAAATATAAATGTAGACCAGTTATTATATACAAACATCTAGCAGATATGCATAGACAAATCGACAGATATACTTATATAATTCGTCTCTCCCCACATTCTGCCCTCTCTTGTTTGCCTCTCTCCTTCCTAGCTACAAATTGTAATTAGCAAACTATAACTATAAAGTCTAATTAAGTTTATTTTAGTGACTATTTACGAAATTTCCTAAATATGTATGTAGTGATTTGGAAATTTTCAAGCACATCATATGATAATTATGTAGATATTTTCATGATTTATTTGAAACTTAATAAGCTAGAGTTTTGAATATATATTTTTATTTGAGAAATATTGAGGTTTTGTAAGTGAAAATTCCAAAGTTTCATTGAGAATCTCTAAATATTTGGGAGGAAAAAAAATCTCTAAATATTTGAAGACAAATTTTAAAATTCATTATCAAAATCTATGTTTAAATCCTGGTTAAAGTTTATAATTCTTTCTTCTGAAAACATATGAGAATAGAAATGAATAGGAAACTATAACACGTAAAATTGAACTCTCATCAATTAAATAAAAATTCATACAACTAATTAACGAGCTATGAAAATTTTCGAAATAAATTTTATCGGTCCCACAAATAAACAAATTATTGTCTACCTTTGGCGCCAAATGTCAATTAATGTCAATTTGCCATTAAGATATGTTTTATTTTTCCAATTTTAGCAGCCAATTTGTTATATTTATTGTTATTACCCACAAAATATTGCATACAATGAGCTCACAATTGGGAAGATAATTAGCTGTAATTGACCCCACAAAATACTTTGGGACCCATTCTTTTCATAATTTCTTTTTTAAAAGATTCACTTTATTTTAAAATCAAATAACAAACGTATAAAATGAGAAATATTTACTAAAGATAATTTGATCATGTTATACCTTTAATAATGAGGAATTGTCAATTAACAAATGTAATGTCATACCATTGAAGGTGTAAAAAAAAGAATTACAATTAAATCTTTTATCACATAAAATAAAAGTTTATCCGTAAGCATTATTTTTATCTCACACTGAATAAGTTTTATTAAAAGTGAAAATATTTTTGGATAAATTTAAATTTACATCATATTCAATTCATTTAAGAAAAAGATATTTTTTGATTAATTCGCATTGCATAAAATTTATTTAAAAGAAAAGATCTTTTTCATACTAAAGATTCATTTGAGAATCATTTTTATTTGATTAATCAAATATGAAAAAATTACTTAAAGTATCACTATTTATGCATCATAATACACCTCGAAGTTGTCACGACAAACTATTTGAACTATCGCCATCTATGTATTACAACACACTTCGAAGTTGTTGAAAACACATCTCGAAGTTGTCTACGCCAACTATTCGCTCTTTTTTTTACTTAAATTATCGTCATTTATATATTAAAACACCTGAAAAATCCTCATATGTTGTTCTCTTTTTCTACTTAAATTATCACTATCTACTAAAAAAAAAGAGAGAGAACAACGATTAGTTGATACACGTGAAACTCGTAAAAAAGTGATAGTTCAAAATGTGTTTTTCGCCGGTATCTCATTAAGTAAAATGACATTTCTACCCCTACAACAATCATGTGCTGCAAGAAAAGTGTGAGAATGAGAGAGAGAAAAAAGCCAATCATAAGCAAAAATACAAAAAGAGTCTCAGCTCTTCTTCTTCGTTGGTTGACAGACACACAGAGAGAGAGAAAAAACAGTGTTTTTTTCAGGGCAGCGAACGATTCAAGCGCAGTATTTTCCGGCAAGAAAAAAGGTATACACAGTAGTTTTACAAACAGCTTAATGGGTTTTCCTTTTCTCTCTCTTTACCTCTAATTTTTTCTCTATCTCTAGATCTAAATTTACACACACACCCAAAAATTCAATTTTGGGTTTGGGTTTTCCTCCAGATAATCAAACTTTTTGTGGGTTTTTGCCATTTTTGCAGATGGGTCATTGAGAGGGACTGAAAAATTGAAGAAGCATTACATTGTTACGTTTTTGTTTGTTTTATTGATCAGGTCTTCTCAAGAAGATCTGATAAGAAGTGGGTCATCGTTGATTTTTAAACCCAAACAAGAAAAGTTATGAGTGCTTCCAGGTTTATCAAGTGTGTTACAGTGGGTGATGGTGCTGTTGGAAAGACTTGTCTTTTGATTTCTTACACCAGCAATACTTTCCCTACGGTTTGTTCATCAACCCCTTTTGCTTTGTGTTGTTAAATTTTCGTTTTGAAAGTGTGTTAGGTAATGAGAGGAAATGTTTTTGTTTTATTTTCTTTCTCCTGTTTGTTTAGCTTGATTTTGCTGACAATGTTGAGGAAAAAGATGTTAATTATTGATAAATTGTTATACATTTTTTTCAATCAAGACTCTGTTTGTGTACCTTTTGTAATTAGTGGCAGAAGTAGGATTTTCACAAGGGGGTTAGACATGTACAGTATATATGTAAAAGCTGTATGCCTCCTGCTTTTACATCAAACCTGGAAAATAATTTCCAAAGGCAACCTCTGGCTGTCAAAGCTATAGGGAATGAGCTTCGGTTTTTCCATTGATAGAAGTAGTAGGTATAACTCATGCAGGTAATAGGCTATAGGAGGATGTAAGCTCCGGTGGTAGTGGTACTTTGGCTAATCAAACATTTTCCTTAAAATACCATTTTGTTTCAAGGAGATCATTTGTTTCTCTTGCTTTGTTTTTCTTTCTATTCTCTTCTTGAAAGCCGTAAATGTAAACACCTTTGTCAATGTGGAGGATTTGAGAGTGGGACAGGGAAGGACCTTGCATAATTGTCTTCACCCTCTTGCCTATTTTCCCTGCTAATTCATTTTTGCGATATGCTTTATTTGATTCTTTTCAGGACTTGCTCATGTGTGTGTGTGTGTGTGTATATATATATATATATATTGATAACAATCACGTAAAAAAGTGCATTTCTTTTAGTCAGCTTTTTTTCTTAGGCATGTCAACAGGTTCCTGTTGTGTGTGTTTTGAATTGTTTTCATATTGAAGGTCTATCTGTACTAATATCTTGTTGTAGATTTTGTTGATCTTTTGGACAAATTTCCTTGTTCACGTGATCTTTTTGTATGTTATTTTGATTCTTCGGAAAAATTTCTTGGATCACATGATTTTTTTGTATTTTCATCCTCGAAACTTGATTGATGATGGGCTGCCCTTTACCCTTCTCCTCTTAAAAGCCAGACGTGTTTGCTTAATATTGCCGGGAGCTAACGTGACCCACCGTATTTCAATATTTTGGATAAATTGCCTGGCTTACAACTTTACATGGTCTGTTGCTTTAATATCTTATTGTGCACTTAATTGTACCTTTTTCGATATTTTTACAGAAGTATTTCGTGGTATACATGTTTGTTTGTTTTATGCTACATTTAGAAGCATATTGAGTTATTTCTAACAAATTCATCACATGTGTATCTTAAATCAGGTTTTGATAATTAATCTTAAAGGTAAGGAAGAGAAGACATTGAATTTACTGCAATATGAACTTGGTGTTATTTATATCTGACCCTTAGGTGCTTGCTCTTTGCTGCACTACATCTTTGGTGGTGTTGAGGAAAAAAGTTAATTCACTTTACATGCACTGAATGTATACTTATTTTATTTTGGCTCAAATTACAGTACTTCACAGAATTTTTATATTTTCTGAGAAGATGCCTTTCACCTTTCCCGAATTTAACATCAATCGCAACTTATCAATAAAAAAATAATTTAACGTCTCTTGCGTTTCCCTCATTCATGTAATTGTTTGACAGGATTATGTGCCCACTGTGTTCGACAATTTCAGTGCAAATGTGGTTGTCAATGGAGCCACTGTCAATCTAGGGTTGTGGGATACTGCTGGTAATTATTTATTTGCTCGACATTTATTGCTTGAATCTTCTGATAACTGTTACATGTTAATGTATTCCAATGCATATATACCTATAATAATGCCAACTATATGCTGTCCAAATTGTTATGAGTCTGACTTCATTAAATGTATAACAGGACAGGAGGACTACAACAGATTAAGACCTCTGAGTTACCGTGGGGCCGATGTTTTCATTTTGGCATTCTCTCTCATTAGTAAAGCCAGCTATGAGAATGTCTCCAAGAAGGTGAGTGTTTTATTATGTATTTCTCTTCATTTACAATTCTTTCTATTCGTTGTCGGTACATGAAAAAATTACAATTTTGGTTTAATTGCTTTCAGTGGATTCCTGAGTTGAAGCACTATGCTCCTGGTGTCCCGATAGTACTTGTTGGAACAAAACTTGGTGAGGCTTTCATTTAAACATGATCTAGTCTGTGGTTTGTTTCATAGATCTGCATGAGATGATGATTAATAGTGTCTGCAATCTTCTTATTTATTTGTACTTATAAATTCTCAATAATCAAAAGAAGATACGTTTGTGCTAAATGGCATTGGCACTATAAGGCTAGCGTAGTACAGATAGCCTAAGTTGATAGAGAATAATGTTGAGATTTCTGCTGTTCTCTTAGTTGATGGAACTTTTTTCCCAGTTGAGAGAATAGATTTTACGAACTGCTGAGATCTAATAGAACAGAATGGTGAAATATCTGGGCATTGATGTTGAATGAATAAATTTTCTTTATAGGTACCTATACAAGGATGCATTAGTATAAATAGAAAATTAATCTCTTTTGAATGTGAAAAGCTTTGGTTATCAACCTTGTGTTGAGTAACGATGTCTCTACTTATTATAACATGTGAAATCATGCTACAATACAGTTTCTCCTTGCAATCTGTATTTGATATTTTGTTGGTAACATCTATTAGTGCGTTTAATCACCTGTTTTATAGGTTTATTATTGTTGGTTTCCACTTATCAAGGCCTAATTAGCTCACTTTACTTCCTGTTTGTTACTCAGATCTTCGGGATGATAAACAATTTTTCGTGGATCATCCTGGTGCTGTGCCGATTACTACTGCTCAGGTAAGGATAACTAGCACTCTTCCTCTTTTCAATTGTATCCAAGGGAGGATGATTTTTGGTAGTTTTGTCCATTTTCATTTGACATCTCTTATCTTAACCATTAAATTAAGGGTGAGGAGCTAAGGAAAACAATTGGTGCACCATCTTACGTTGAATGTAGTTCAAAAACACAACAGGTATGATTCCCCTACAGCATCTATATATCTTGCTCCGTATATCCTTTTCACGTACTTTTTATTGAAGCATTTGGTTGAATGTGTCCTTGTTGCAGAATGTGAAAGGAGTCTTTGATGCTGCCATTAAGGTCGTCCTCCAGCCTCCCAAGACAAAGAAAAAGAAGGGTAAATCTCAAAAGGCCTGCTCGATATTGTGATCAACTATAAGTCCAACAATATGGCTCATCACAGTTCTCGTTGTAACATCCCCCTTATATCCCTTTTTCTCGGAGGAAGTAGAAGGTTCTCATCTGTCTTATTCGGAACTACTAACGATCCCTCAAAAAGTGTTTCAGGTGGCTTGGTTTTTCTGTATAATTGCTGTTCACCATGTAAGGCCACTCTAGTGTTTCCTTTGTTTTGATTTGATTTATGTATTAACAACTGAATGATCCTCAGTTAGGAAAACAAAATTCTTTTTGGAATGTTGGGCTTCTCTGTGTTTTCTTGTTTTTGCATCTCATTATAACATTGTTATTACTTTGAAATGTTCTTGTTTAGCTCAACTTGTATCGAGGGTCTTTTGGAACAATCTCTCTGCCTCCTCGAGGTATTGGACCTTTCGTAGACCTCACATGTGGGATTAAACTGAGCATGCTATTGTTGTTTGTTTAGCTCAAACTTTTGCTTCAAAATGGTCTAAAGTAAAGAATGGTAGTGGGAGTTCATTTTTTATTTTAGTTTTTTCAAAATATTTTTATTCTTCACCGTTGTTTCTTTTACTTCGATTATCTTTAATGTTTTTAGACTCAATATAATGTTTTTATCATAATTTTTATTTTTGCATTTTTTCTAACCATGTTCTAAAAAAAGTCAAGGTTTATTAGAAAAAATCGGAGTAAGGTTTACAAATTTTCTTAATTCATTTATCACTAAGTTATATTTTTGTGGGTACACAACTAAACTCATACTTATTGTGTGTGAGAAACTTCAAATCTATATCATTAAATCTTACGTCAATATAAGCAGGGACGGATCTGAAGGATTATATATACATATACATATATATATATATATTACATAAGGTCAATATAAAAATTCATAAATTTAAAATTCAGATGGATGAGCCGGAGTTTTTATCTTTTCTAACTTGGCCTGATTATGAAGAAAAACTGTTTGAGTCGAAATTAAATTGTTCATCCCTTTTTTTTTAAAGGAAAAAGGAATATTTCCCTTTAATAGAGGTGAATGGTGATCCACTCCTATTGGGTTTTTTTCCTCAAAAAAATTAATAATAATAATAATAATAATTCTACAGTTGTCTATGATCAATTTTTTTGTTCAAAAATTTAATATTATTATAAAAATAAAATAAAAAGGAATGTGATCTTTACAAACATGGCACAAAGTGGCAAACTTGATTGGCACTCATTACTAATATTAGATTCTCCCTTGCCTAAGGTTCATTGTATATATTAATTTCAATTTTGGAGAATTATAAATTTATTCTTTTATGAAAGTGGAGTTATATAGTAATCAATAATTGTGATTTTTGTTAGTAGTTAATGAAAATGATTGTGAAGTGGATAAGCTTTTGCTATTATAAAAAATATTTACGAAGCAAATGAATTTATAGTGTAAATGTTTTTCTAGAATTTTAGTATACGTCTTGGACTTGTTGGACAACACATCAATTTTTTTAGTCAAGGGTATTTTTTTTATAATATATTCATCTATTTTATTTTGTTTGTCTATATATATAAAAAATTAGAATTATTATAAATAATAATAATAATAATAGATAATTAAAATATTTAATATAAATATGCATTTGACCAATTTTTGAAATTTCACCTATGCTACATAGATTAAAATAAAAGAAGTAACATATACACTATGTAAGAATTGCATAAAAAGAATTAACAATCTAAAATATCTAAGAATAATAATAATTGAATTTTGAGATGTATATGCGTAACATAAATTGAAGTGAAAGGAATAACATATATTATGTGAAAATTACGTTACAAATATACTATAAACTATAATAATTAAGAATTTAAAATATTATTAAAAACATATTTTTAAAAAAAACACAATCAGGCAGCCTTTGTACAAGGAAGATCCATAATCCATAATATACTTTCTGTATTTCATGACAAGGAAATTCGTAATTGCTATCTTTTAGGTGCATACAGGATAAAATTTTTATTTTTATGCAATAAATTGCAAATCACATAGGAAAAATAACTCATACTAATCAAACCTGATATGACGAGCTCGATTCAGAAGACAAATTCCTTGCTTTCGAACTTGACACCCTCAACATGAAAATCTAAAAGTAATAATCACTGGACTATCCCAAAAGGGTAATAATCCATGATATACTTATATGTCCGTAACTTGTTAAGAGACTTGTAAGAAAATAATTCTTTCATTATTATTTTTCCACAAAACATATACATATTTATCATTCACTATATAAATAATTCTTGTATTTATCGTCGAAGTTATAATGTTAGGTATTGATATGAAAGAACTTAATAATTTTTGTAAAAATATTATATTTATATTAGAAAATTTATCAAATATGTATGAATATTTAATTCTAAATTCAATAACTAAAATAAATTATATATTGATAAATTCAAGATTTATAAACTTTAAATTATACATCCGCCTCTACTTACGGTCCAACTAATTTAATTAGTGTCATAAGAATATCATTCTAATGAGATAGAAATACTATGAACATATTCATTAAGAATATTCTTTACATAAGATGAGAATATACATGACACATAAATGAAAAAAAAATGAAATTGCTGCAAAGTTTAATTTTATTCTTTTCAAATTACAAAAAAGAAATTGTATATTGATGTTGTTTGGTCGGAGGAAAATAACTAATTTTTTCATGTCTGGTCAATTGAGATTTTTAAAAAATATATTTTTTAGAAAAAGAAATATCTTAATCACGAGAAAAATAACTTCACAACTGAAAGCATAAAAAACAAGTTCCATATTTATTGTGTCCTTCCAGTCTCTAACACGTACATCTTTACCCCCACGACCCTACTTTTAGGACAATATTTTTAATTCGAAAAATGAATTAAATAATCACTTAAGAAAATATTTTCTTCGTACCGACCTTACCCGGAGAATATTATTATTTTTCCTTTTCTTTGTTTCTTCACAAGTTTGAAAAATCATCCATCGTTCCTTTTTAAAATGCATATTTTATTTTTATTTTTTACAAATTGCTTTTTGCCATATATAGAATCTATACCAATGAGTGGTCACTGAATAATTATTGAAAAAAAGAAATTATTCTTATTTTCTTGCATATATATATTTGCATCCTTTCTTGAAATGTTTCATCAATTTGATATTTTCTCTCCATAAAACTTCTAAATTATTAAATTTTTTATTCAAAAAAAAACATTTTTTATTTCAATCCAAGAAGTGAGTAGAATTAATGGCATCAAGGAGAATTCAAAAGGAACTAAGGGAGTTGCAAAGAGACCCTCCTACTTCATGTAGTGCAGGTAAAAAAATAATAGTATTATATATATATATATTACAATCTGTCGTCCCTCGGAGATTAAATTTATGGTGAAATGACAAATATTTTTACATCGTTGATCATATATTTTGAGTTTAAACCTTAATATAAAGTCGAACATAATTTTCAATTTTCAATACGAAATTGAATTAGTAACGCTTCAAAACAGATACATGACATTGACAAAACGGGAAAGGGACAAGTGTACTAAGATAAAAGGAGTTTCACTTTTTAGAGAGTTCGAAATTTATGATAATATCATAACTCATAATAAAATTTTGAATTTTTCACTTGTTTAAGTTTAAAATTCACGATACTTCCATATAATATAATAATTTTCAAACACGAACTATTTTTTGATAGATTAATTTTCTAGGAACGGACAAGTTTACTAAAAGGGTCCATTATTAAATCCAAGACACTATCTAAGAGTTTCACTTGTTAAAATTAAAAGATCGTGATATAACATTTCGAATTTTAAAATTTACGATAATATTCTACAAAATTTATTTATTTGAGTTCAGAAATATTAAAAACTAGTTCAGGTACATTTAAGACTAGCTTGGGTACATATATATAGCTCTGATACAGTAAATACTGAATCGAATATATTAATATATAGCTCGAATACATTAAGGAAATAAGAAATTTTAAAAATTTATAAAAATAAAAGGAAATATTAAAAAAAAATAATAAGACGTATATTTCAATAATTTTTTTTATTATTATTATTTTCAGGTCCTGTGGCTCAGGATATATTTCATTGGCAAGCTACCATTATTGGGCCAAATGATAGCCCTTTTGCAGGTGGTGTTTTTCATGTGGCCATCCATTTCCCCCCTGACTACCCTTTCAAACCCCCTAAGGTATGATAATTTATAAAAATAAAATTTTAAAAAAATAAAATATATATATATATATATACACACACAAATCCCATGATAAAAAAAAATAATTCTCATTTTTTATTTTTTTATATATTTAACCGTTATAATCTAAGTATACGCTTGTTGTATATAGAGTATACATTGACATTATTTTATTTATTAGGCAGCTAAAAAAATTTAAAATAACTGATTAAAAATGTTAAGATCTCGATTTTTGAAAGTCATTACAAGGCTTTCATTTCGGTAAAAAAATTATTCATACTCAATGTTTATGTCAGATGACTGAAAACATGTCATATATTTGTTTGATAACTATATATTATCACTTAATTATGATTAACTATTAAGCATTTTTCACCTCAATTTAGTATACAATTGTACTGAATGAATATAAATGATATTTTGTATAAATATCGGATATGAATAAATATTTATCTCGCACCTCCCAAAAAGAATTGGAATAATGGGAAAATAATCAAAGAAATGATTATACTTAATTATCTTTGATAATATTATTGTGGCAGGTGGCTTTCAAGACCAAAGTATTTCATCCAAATATAAATAATAATGGAAATATTTGTTTGGACATTCTTAAAGATCAATGGAGTCCTGCTCTCACCATATCCAAGGTAATTTTTAATCTATATTATGATTAATCAATTATTATTCACGTTTATTTTTTTATTTTTTATTTTATAAAAATAGTAATAGTTATATTATTTTTTTTTGTATGACTTAAATTTCTCGATTTTATATTATTTTTTATTTAATTCAATGCAGGTTTTGCTATCGATATGTTCACTACTAACAGATCCAAATCCAGACGATCCATTGGTACCAGAAATTGCACATATGTACAAGACTGATAGGTTAAAGTATGAATCAGTGGCTCGTAGTTGGACCCAAAAATATGCTATGAATTGACTCATGGAATAAATCGAGGTGCAGGAGAGCTGAACCAACCATTTTTTTATATATATATAAAAAAAAAAAAAAACTTGTTATAACTTATAACCATGATGTCTTTCTACCAAACCACATAATAAGATGAAATGAGAAATGTGTCACTTTTGAAATATATATAACTATGCAAAATTTGGGTTAAATAAATGGTCCTTTTTTTAGTATAAAATGTTGTGAATGAAAATTCTTTCATCTGATGTTCGATATGCAAACCCACTTTGAATAGGATGGATCTAAGTTTTAAATCCCTACTTTTGTATTGTTTATATATCTAAACAAATGACACAATTCAAGCTGACATATAATGAATTTCAGCAACATACCCAGTGTACTTCCGAGATGTGCTGGAGAGGGTAGAGAGCGCGTAAACCTTACATGTACCTCAAGGGCGAGGTAGAGAAATAGTTTCTCATAGACCCTCAGCTCAAGACAACATTAACAATATCGCGAAAAATGAAAATCAAATGTCGTTAGCCCTCATGTTGGTAAACAACATAGAGCTATTGCATTTGACTATGCACCTCCAAGCAAACATAGTCCAGCAATTTATTCACAATCACAAGATAAATCTGCTCCATATAGTCTCAAATTTACAGAGATTTTTATGCGAGAGAATTGTTACAACAATCAAAATCTAAAGTATAACCCATCGCAGAGTGGTTAGTATATACAGATATTTGCAGCTTCTTCCGCTAGCCTGCTGAAAAAACGCAGAATCTCGACTAACAGGCAAATAATAAAACTAATAAAGAACTTGTATTGGGGGAAAAATTATCTGCTTCTGTAACATCAAGAATGGCAACTCCTTGCAAGAAAATGTGTCCTTTTGTCGTTAAGACTTAATGGAATCATATTTCTCACCAACTGCGCCACCTTTATCCTTCTGGAACTGGATATAGCGCAATGTGCTTGCAAGCAGAGCGTCTGCAGCAGGATCGGCTGTTTTATTTTCACTTTGCATTTCAGTTGTTATTAGCTCGAGTAGGCTCTGGATGGATGCAACAGTGATCTGTGTGACACCCTTCTCATAGAAATATAAATACCTGACATCATACGAATGATAAAGTGTATCTAACGTCAAGACTTGCAAAAGTGAGAACGTATCCGAGGAAAGGAAATAAACAAAGGATGTATAAGTGTTGTTTACTTGTTTAGAATTTCTATAAAGAGCAAGACTGATCCACTGCTGCCTCGGGTTGCATTCGACATTTGTTGAGCAGCATTTGCAATCCTTAAGGCTCGTTTTAAACAAAGCAAAACCCTGGATCAATGAAAAAGCAACAACCACGTTAAGAAGAAAATAACTTGAAATCAAGGAGCAGACTCAAGAGGCAAAACTCAGAGTGGCTCAAAGAAGACCCATAAACACAAACCGCAACTCTTGCAGGTATAAACCAAGCTAATAAATGCTCATAATAAGAGTGGCATGCCAGAAGTAAACTTCATCACTCCCTGACATAATTACTAACCTCTCTCCATCCTTGATGCTGTCCTGGTCATCAACCCAGAAAAGATGAGCACAAGAGTAGACAGCTTTGCACTGATCAGGCTTCTTCAGGAGTTTTGCGGAGTACTAAAGGATATTAAAAAAAGAGGGAGGGGACGGTTACTATCATAGAATGATGAAGCTGAAATCAGGAACAAGAAAATAAGAGGTAGTAGAATAGTTACCCCTGTAGCCTTGTGCGTTAGCGTGTCCCTGTTCTCAACACCAAAGATGTGCATTCTCTGAAGAGTACCTATTATTAATTGTATTGCGGTCACCTGTGCTTTAGAGTCCTATCAAAACATTTAACTATAATTAGACAAAGCAATGCATGAAATGTAAAGAACAATGCAGATATATTGAAATTCCAGGAAGTCCAGAAAATAGAGACCATAATAAAGTAAAGATAGGATAAGTAAATACTACCGAAATTTCTTCCTCGTATAGTATATAAGCTTGGGTGAAGAATTCGTAGGCAACAGGCTCTAGGTCAGAGTCATTGGCAGCCTGAGCAACAAACGACATGTCAGTAAACCCATACTTTTTTAATAAGGTCCACAATCTTACACATGTCTTAAGGATGAATTCATGTACCTCAGCACACTCTAGGTACAACCTTAGTGCTAGCTCAGGTACTGGAACACTTGAGAGAGCCTCAATTATCTGAAACAAGGTGTATGCAATTCATACATAATACTAATTTCCTCAGCACAATCTTAGGTAACAGGATTATTGCAAATAAAGAAAGAGAAGCTAGAGATAAAAAAAGATAAAAGAGAAGCAAAGCTGATCTTTCATTTTTCTTTTCACCAAAAATTCACATTGGTGGTCGTCTTATCTTCAGAACTTCAAATGCAATACATCAGATACAACCCCATTCAGCTATTTTACCTGATTTAAAATCTGAAAAATTTTCTTAGGTATAGCAGATGTTTCCTCCTCTGGAGCATTTTCATCTTGGTTTTGCAGTCGCCTTACCAACTAAAAAAGATGGGAAATCACAACATCAGAAGGTAAAGAAAACAGTCAGTTGTGTACAACAAAGGAAACTCGCTCAATCTCACTTTTCTTCAAAAACTGGGAAGGGATGGTTTCCATTTTCTGTTATTTACTCCTTTGAAGTTTGAACAAGCAGTTGCACGAAAAAAGGATCATCTTAAAATGCATACACAATAACTCATCACTTGATTCATTTCTTTCGACAAAGACACAGCATGAGGTATTTAACACACCACCCATCTTGTAGTCATTGAGTTGTAAATTCAAACCTTAAGAGAATTAAAAATGAGGGGAGGAACTGTAAAGGGAAGCCTCTTTGGTCCTCCTGTCACAATATGCTTCTTCACGGTGCAAATTATCTGCAAATCAAAGAATTGGTAAGCCATATCAAATTTGAAAAGCAAGATACCAACACCTATAGCCAGAGATATAAATATTCTAGACATATAACATTGAATTCACACATTTTACTTTGCACAAACAAACATATAAATGAATAATATGAACATCACACTCTGCTACCTGCTAGATGAATGAAATTTTCATTTATGGATTTACTCAACATACCCCAGTGTAATCCCACAAGTGAGGTCAACAATATCAATCATCATTGGTCATGCTTTTCCATTTAAATTCAATTTTGGGCCAACATATACACAGTAAAAGCACTACAGAATCTCCATGACATAGGGCTACAAGATTCCATAGAAAGCATAACACCTGAAATAATGTACTAACATGATTAAAACATATTCAAAACTACCTACATAGATCTTTTTCTTCCCTTATGCCTAATCTTTCATTAAGTTTACATGGATTCCAAGAAATTGGAAGTCTTATGAGACAACTTTTTCGATGTGACTTTAAGCATACCTTGTCCTCTTTTAACACCTGCACTCACCATGGTCTCACACCAAAAAATTGGTGCATCCGGAGGTCAATGGAATATATGGCCAAACCATCTCAAGTGACCTTCTATCATGAAGTATTTACACCTTTTGTCGAATGTCGTCATCTTTAATCTGTCAAATCTTTCATGACCATACATCCATCATCTTTGCATTTGCATCTCTGTGACACTCGTCTTGTTGATTCATTGAACTTTAATGGCCAAATATTCACTCACATATAACATTGATGGTCTTATAACTATTCTATTGAACGTACCTATCAGAACAAAAAATGCCTAGACATCTTCGTGGTACTAATCAAAACAAAAAATATTCAAGATATCTCTCATTAATAAGATAATAGTTGGATGAGGTAAGTGACCGAAGGGGAAATGCATTTGAGTACATGCTCCACAAAAGTATGACAAAATTGACTTAAGTAAACTTGACCAAATTCAACCCCAAAATATAAGTCATACAGGATACAACACACTTTTCCAGTAATAAGAAGTAGAGAGGTGATCAGCAGAAGGAGTATGCAGAGAATCCAGAAAGAGGTATCAATAGTTACCTTCAGCATCTCCTCAGGGTCGTCATTGTGAAGCATTTGAATAAGTCGTGAAACAGAGTTCTGCTCTTCCTTGAAATCTTCTTCATCAAACTTAAATGGAGGACAAAGAAACTTAGTCTAATGATTTGAGCAAATAAAATTTCAAAAAACTAGCCGCTAAGAACACGGTGGAAAGAGGGTCGAAAGATATCAGCGAACTATTTAGAGAAGCAGAGAAGTCTCTGATCACCTCATCGTGAAGATTCTCATCCAAATCTCTGATAAGTCCTTTCATTAATTCAAAAAGAGCCTCAACCTGCCAGAACAATAATTCCAAGTAATAAGGAAGGTACTTTATTACAAACAAATTTTAAGAACAAAAAACAAAAGGAACGTAACCTTTTCATCTGTTGAGATGCAAGTTTTATTTTTCAGAATAGTTTGAACTAAAACATTAGCCATCACTTTGCTAGTTGCATCATCAAGGTGCTCCATAACATGAGGATAATTTGAAAGCTTTAATGCAGTATCAATATCCTTATACTTCTCCAGTGGAGCACTTAGAAGGGCCACAATCTGTTTTGTTGCTATACTGTCTTTGAGCTTTCCTTTACCGGAAAGCTTCTTAACACATGCACCCTGAAGTGACAAATGGAGTGATCATTAGTACGTTACAGGTACCATTTGCACAAGGCAGGCCAGAAAGTTATTCATGCAGCCTTTATCCTTTTAATCAACTTTATGGTTGTTTTTGCTTTTTTCTTCTTTTCCTTTTACATGGTTAAACTGTATCAAACGTAGATAAAAGAAGAAGGGGAAAAATAAGAGTTGACCTACCAAAATCTGATCCACATAATCAAGACGATCAGGGTGGACATGAAGAGTAAAAGTTAAAAGAGATGAATATAAAGTCACAACTCCAGCTATAGGCATGTTTTCTTGGGCTTCTATCACCTGCATCAAGACAGAGATGGGCATCATATCTGAACTGCTTGAAAAGTTACAGGACACCATTAATATTGGAAGAAAAAAGTAATGTATGAATTTCCTAAGTCAACAAACAGGAAAGAAGTTGTGAGGATGTCATGGAAGGTTCGGTCTTCCCCATCATTCTATTGAAACGCCCATAAGTTGTTTTTTTTTTTTGGGGGGGGGGGGGGGGGGGGGAGAGAGCAGCAATAAAATCTTAATCATCTGTGGCTCTGTGCATGCATAAATCACTACCACTGTAAAGTTGTGAGGAAGGTACAGTCTCCAATCTCCATGACACTGACATCCACAGATCTTCGGTTAACTTCTATTTTTCGACTGATTAGTTATTGAATGAGTCAGAGAATTGGTTAGAGTTCTCAAAGTTCTTCAAGCTCTTGTTAATCTCCACATGCTGGAGGTAGATAATCCAGGCCTAAGAGAGTTCTCTTTCAGAACACCTTCACAAGCAAGAATAAGGTAGGACTCATTTACCTTCCCTATGGCACTGTTTAGTTTCGCAAAAGCTTCCACTTGAAAAAACTCAGGTAAAACCTGCAGTAGAAATGATTTAGAAACTACATATACAAAATCTGATTCCACAAAAATTATTTTATGTGTTTCTTACATCTGTACTTAAAGCAGCATAGTTCGAGAGCCTTTCCATCAGCCGAGCAAGCACCATTTTGATATCAACAGATGGCTGAAAAAGAAAATGACAAGGGAAATAGTGCTCGGAAGTTTAATTCCAATAGAAGTTAAGCATTAATTAGCGGTTATCTAGAACGGTCAAAGAGACAGTTCTAACAACTGGAACAAATTCATATCACCAGCATGAATTTATCAACAAAGACAAAAAAAAATTCTAAGATCTTATGGAAGGCTGATGACAAAGATACTGAACTTCAGTATACCTTTTTTAAAAACAAACTTCAGTACCTAATAGAGTGGGTTGTCAACCTAACATTAAATGACATAAAAAAACTAGACTCATCACAAGTCACCAGACCAAATCTTTCGTTTGAAAAAATTGTATATTACACTGTTGCAGATAGCAAACAAATCTCAAACTCCTGGCATCCTGCCAGGCATGACAATTTTCCTTCATTGCTTAAGTGATCTATTTGACTAGAAGCTTGTTTTATGAACCAACGATAAAACACACCTGAAGCTGGGGACAAGCACCCAATAAGGTTTCAAGAGTTTGTAAGTGATATTCATCAGGGAAGACTTGAATTATGCAATCCATCAAATAGCCCTGAGCAATCTCATCTTTACAGTTGACAACCTAAGCATAATCATGAGATACACATTTTGAGACCAAAAGAAATGGTTCACATTTTGTGTTTAAACAAACTGCAGAAGTTATCAGATGGACACTAAATTACTAGAAAAATCACCTGCTCTAAAATTCTTGGAAGCACCGTCTCTTTGTACATCTCAAGGTCAATACCCTCAATTTGACTGAGAACATGCAGATTTTTCCCGACCTACCAAAAATAAAAGCAAAGAGGAAAAGCTTCGCATGAGTGTACACATCCACGGCTTACTTGATTGCTAGTAAACATGATGAAGTAACGGCTCATACGAGATCACGAAGCTCGCTCCTTTCTTTTTCGCGTTTCATCTTTTCCAGAGCAGGTCCCTGCAGATGAGAAAGCCCGATGCTAGCCTCAACTCATGATCAGCAAAGAGTATGAATCATTCACAAGCATTAAAACTCCTGCATGACCACAAATTATGCCCTCATGATTTACATTTACCTTCATGACATGCAAGCATTGTGGTACTATGCATGTCAAGGCATGAGAGCATGTTATAGCATCCACAGATGTTTCAACTAACCTGATGTTGCATTCTAACCCAGAGTTTGTTCATTTCCGTGAAATTTTGGAGTACAAACTCTACAGCATCCACAACAGTATCTGCATCTCTGTGGAAGGGAACAAGATATTAGTGTATAAAACGATGATGTTCACATTACAGGTGATGCTAAACATGAAAGAAGCTTCAATGAAGGTAAGTTAGTCTCTTTTTCTTTTTTTCTTTTTTCTTTCCTCAGTGTCAAGATCAAACTACATTTACGAAGTTGAGGAAACCCTCAACTAATCAATTGGCAGTAAGACAACCATAAAACAGATTACATGAACAACATAATCTGCTACTCCAGCATTCTATTCAAATATTCAAAATAAAACATAGATACACTGCTGGTCTGCTAATCAGTTTGAGTCATGTCAGTGGTTTAAGCATTCAGGATGACACTTCATCGTAGTATTTTTCTCTATTAAGCACTTATATTTAGAAGCTAGAACATTGCTAAGGAAACCCAACAAACTTGGAAACTGACACATAATTCTTGTAACTAAATGATGGTTTCACACCATGGAGCTGAGTAACACCCTTACCCTTCATACTCGGAACCTATATCAGGCAATTTATCCTTGCTAACTTGGGAAAGGTAACTCCTCAGAAAGAGTCCACGTAAAGGATGTTGTATACCACGGCACATTTCAACCAGGTCTTTAAGGATATCCTTGGCGGGAGCCTCCTTGGATTTGATGTACACAGACCCCACTGTGCAAAGTAGATACCTGGGGAACAAGAGCAGGGGTATGAACTTTAGAAAGTAGAATACGATTGTGAAGTGTATAGAAAATAATAGAGAACGAAACTAAAGACAAGCTTGAAAGCAGCAAGATAATAAATAGAGCATCTCTTTAACATAGGTTAAACAATAAAAGAACAAAGAACCAACGAAATGAAGCACATTACTAACTTTCCACCATCCGCATTTTTATCTTGATCTTTGAATAAAAGTAGCAACTAATATAGCAGTGGAAATCTTAGTAACAATATTTTATCTCTCAGCATCCCTGAGTACCTACATGTCTTTAGCTATCCTACTAACTTCCTGAACTCCTCTCCAACTACCCATCCTAAATTAGTCTGAGCATAATCTGCACTCCTGTTTGCCACAGCATCACCAGTTCTCTAGATATATATTAATAACTACTTAAAATAGCAGTGCTTTCCAAATAATTCCAGAAAATATTGGAAATTTTCCAGTTTGAATAAACTATATTGCAAGTTCTAGCATTGATCTCCATTAACCAAACTGCTAAAGCAGCAAAACTTGCATTGTGTGAGTCATAAAGGAAGTCCTATGTTGGTCGGACTATTCAAAAATGTCAATGGGTGCGTGTCGGATTTGCCAAAAGCAGTGTATTTTTGGAGAATCCGACACGGTTGCAGCATCAAAAGTGAAAAGTCCGCGCAACTAAGAAAGGAACATCCAACCAAGGCTAAAGGAAGGCTGAATCTGAGAACAGATGTCTGCAAGTAGCAGTGTCATTAAAAGCCAAAAGCACAAAAAACACTCTAGTCTTTTCGGGTGTCAACCGCAAATAAAGTGTTGGCTTTAATGAAAAAGGCGCAAATGGAGAGAAAGTGAAATCTGTATGTGTAGTCCAAGATTAGTAATCATAAGCATGAATAACAAACATATGGATGAAGCAATTAAAAAAAATTATGATAAAGTGTAATATGAATGGTTTAGTGTCACATCTTCAAGATTGCACTCAGTGGCCCTTAAAACCTTAATGATGACACTAAAGCAACCATAAAGCGAAGCGAAGAGCTCAACATGTTTTGCACCTTGCATCAGGGCTCAGGTGTGCCTTTGACATCATCGGTAAGTAATTAAGCGAAGAACAGTAAGATTAGCATGAAAAAAGTAACTTGAAAGCAATGCCAAATGCAACTGGTCCTAATACTTCACTGCATGTAAAGGAAAAGTCATCTCTGTTACACTGGTTGTTCTTTCTACTTATATTTGTGGATTCTCCATCAAAGATAAGTATAAGCCAAATAATTTCTCACTAAATCCATTTTCTGATTTTCTCTAATTTTTTGTCTGTGCTTTCTCAAGTGTAGATTTTCTAATTTTCTCACCCAGGAAGTACAATGTTTTCTCTTTCTGGCTTTCAGCCATGATTGATAGTTCTCTATATTTGATTTGAGTCTTTAATCTCATTACATTACTAAAAAAGATTGTCCCTAATAATTGAAGTCCAAAGTACTACTCTCTGGAAACATACAAAATCGATACAGACTGCAAATCTTTAAGCCAATCCGCATACATGAAATTACTCGCTCAAGGACATTACGGTAAAGCTTGCAGAAAATGGAGTTAAAGAGGAAGATACAGTTGGATCATCACAACAACTTACAGTCTAGGCAAAATGTTGCCAGCGTGCTGCACGAGTTCATACAACTCAACAATTGAGCAACCCCGCTTTGTCTCCTCCTTGAAGAACATTTCTAGCTTTCTCAATTCATCAAAAGCCCGCATATCTAATAAAACAATGAGCATTTAAACATTTAAAAGATTTCAAAAATTAGAAACAGTCGAATAAAACAACTACAACACTGTCCTATCAAATGCTTTTAAATTGTTGAAATTCTTTTTTCAGCATATCAACAATACAAAAACAACAACTACAACAAGCGGGGTCTAGGGAGGGTAGTGTGCACGTAAACCTTACCATACCTCGAGGAGGTAGAGAGGCTGTTTCAGGAAGACCCTCGGCTCAAGAAACGAACATCAAAGCAACTAACAAAGCAACTAACAGAACAACTAACAGAACAATACAGTAGTAAAGAAGACACGGAATAATAAGGAACCACAACATAACGTACCAAGATCAAATGCAATAACCGAAGCTACTAAAAGGTTGTAAGATAGGCCAAATACGCGACAAATGCTACTACTACTGGTAAAAAAAAACAGATACAATGCAACAATCTATTCTTTTAGGAAATGAGACAACACTCCCCTACCTAACTAAAATTTTAAATTTAAAAAAGCAAAGGAACAGCAAAACAGTTCTCATACTGAGGTTAAGGAACTTAAAGAATTGAAATTAAGTAAAAATTTATTAAGTGGGCAATAATTAAGATCAGATCAAATGAAAAAGTACACACATAGCTCGTAGTATTTGTGAGGTGATAGCCTTGAAGTTCGGAGCTCCGACAGCATCTGAGCTGAATATTTGAGTGCATCTTTCAGATTATTTGAGTCCTACACAATTCATACAGAAACTCAAAATTTAGGTGCCTGGAAACCTAAAAATACATGTAAATATTGAAAAAAAAATTGGGGGTTTTGTGAAAATACAAGAGCGCGATGCATGTGAAAGGCGTTCTGTTGAATGCCGGCGACTCCAGAAGCTAGAAATTTATCTTCATCTTCAACTCCGTTAGGGGTCATAGTGTTCTCCGATCGATTTCTCGGTGAATTCGCAAAGTCGACGAGCTTTTCTGGGCTCTGTTTGGTATTTTGACTTCAGTTTTGTGACATTACTTCCTTGCAACTGCCAGTAAGAAGCATGGGTCGGGTCGGGTAGGGTCGGGTCATTTGACACCCAAATTTGTCCTTGGTTTATTTGTTTAAAATTCTCATTACATATTCTTATTGTAAGATGCTTAAATTTAATTATAGATTTAAATATTAGTTTCAGTATTAAAGTTAAGACCTAAAAATAGGTGTATTAAAATATTATATTAATAAAAAAAAAAAAGTTTGAAAAAATATTTGTCGATCGATAATGATGATTAAACAAATATGATGGAGGCTGATAAATGTAGTAGATGATAGTGACAATTACACACTCATGTTTATATACAATCAATAAACTCATAATAGATAAATATTTGATTACAAAAACTCATTGATAACATTGGAAACAACTAATTTACTTTCACAAAAATAAAAATAAAATTGCATACGCACCACTCTCGACTTATTTTACTTATGGGATACATTGGTTATGCTGTTATAACTCGTTATAACATTGATAGAGTTCTCTACAAATGTGGAATACCCTGAGTTAATACATCAGATGGTCACTCAACTATGCACTCTTCTCTCAGAAAGTCACTCAACTTTCAATTTTTACTTAAAAGTCACTCAACTATTGCTTTCTTTCTCAGAAAGTCACTCAACTTTGAATTTTAACTCAAAAGTCACTCAACTATCCACTCTTTTCTCAAAAAGTCACGAGGTTTTGACCAAACTAAGCCATTATATAAAGTCATTCACCAAAATAATATGTTTTTCTAAAATTTTACAAAACTAGTATAAACATATTCCACAGTAACGTTTTAGGATATATATTTTTTTTAAAAGTTGATAGCGTCAGATTGATATACGTTACTCACAGTAACATTTTACTCCTAAAACGTTACTCATAGTAACGTTTTAGGAGTAAAACGTTACTGAAAATAATGTTTTAGGAGTAAAACATTACTTACAGTAACGTATATCAACCTAATGCTGTTAGTTTTTAAAAAATAAAATATATCCTAAAACGTTACCGTGAAATACGTTTATACTAATTTTGTAAAATTTTAGAAAAATATATTATTTTGGTAAATTGTTTTATATAATGGCTTAGTTTGGTTAAAAATTCAAAAGTCACTCAATCTGTTAAATTATTTTTTAATTAAAAATTGTTGATATTAATTATTTATATAACAAACCAAAAATTTTAAAAAATTAATTAAACCATTTAGTGATCCATCCACCTAACCCGACCCATTAAAAAATATGATATGACCCATTTTATTTTATCTTTAATCCTAAATTAATTCCTCTCTTTAAACCTTAAATTAGGATTAAAGACAAAATAAAATGGGTCATATCATATTTTTTAATGGGTCGAGTTAGGTGGGTGGATCATTAAATGGTTTAATTTATTTTTTAAAATTTTTGGTTTGTTATATAAATAATTAATATCAACAATTTTTAATTAAAAAATAATTTAACAGATTGAGTCACTCTTTGAGGAAAGAGTAAATTTTGAATTAAAATTCAAAGTTAAATGACTTTCGGAGAAAAAAGTGAATAGTTGACTGAGTTTTAAGTGAAAATTGAAAGTTGAGTGACTTTTTAAGAAAAGAGTACATAGTTAAATAACCATCTGAGGTACTGACTCCGAATACCCTCTATTCAATACTCTTTTCAGTTTCAGATATAAAGGCAGAGACTTCGATTTTTTCTTGTAAATTTCATTTACTGCAGTAACAAACACTTAAAACAAGCAAGAAGCAACACCCAAACCCCAATAAATAGAACTTATAGAGAACTATACACAAGCCAAGTCTCTCCATATATTATTCGCAAAAACATTCAAATCTATCTAAACCTAGTAATCTTTAACCACCTTCAACGAGCGCCCTGGGGTAATATTACAAAAACTGCATCCTGTCCATATGCTACCAAAGACGAAAACGAGATAGTTTTCTACTATACATATATCAGAACACTGGAAATCAACGGAGTTTATTCTGAGCAACAGCCTGGCATAATTCATCCTCATAGAATAGAACTCTATTAGAACCCAACGACTTGCATAGGGACGTTGGTATAACAGATGGAACCATGTATCTTTTAGGGATAGTAGACTCTTGAAAAAGAACAGCTGCAATGTGCCTCATCTCTGGGAACTTGAGACGGGGTGAAGGACGTGGACCATGTTTTGGAGCCTTAGGAGTGTGAGGAGTGTTGATCCATGCACCTTTTCCGTTTTCTTTGCTGCAAGTGACAGGCATATGAGAAAATTCAACAGATATGTCTATAGCCATCAAGATGGGTTATAGAGATGAGAGATGAAACATTACCTTACAAATGGCCAGTGATCAGTGGGGGTAGGAGTCATGGTTCTTAACATCTCCTGCCGCGTTCTATCCGGAGTAGTATAATTGAAATGGAAAAGCCTTGCCTGAATTACCTATTGAATTTGATCCATTGATTAGGGTCCAACACATAACCCATTTCTTAAAAAGAGATGAACACAGAGACAGATAAGAGACTCACTGCCTTCCTGATCTTCTGAGAGACATGGAAAACTGCTTTAAGTTGGTCATGGTGTAAATGGCACAGTAGTTTGACCTCAATCAGAAAGTAAAAAATCTATTAGCTTTTCAGCTCAGATAATTAAAAGGAGCAAACACAAATACATAAAAGATTAGTTTCCTAAATCACACCACCAAGCATAACACTCACAGGGCAACAGTAAGACCCATGCCCTGCAGATCTTCTATTCATTTTCTCAGTGAATGCAGAGAACATAAAGAAAAGCAGACATATCAGCAAATATTTCATGTTTCACAACGCTGGTTGGTCTTTGAAACATATATACCATACCATTCAAAGATAAGCTATTTTCAGCTGATAAACCAGTCTTTCTAACTGTTTTCTATTCTAATAATTACTTTCTTTTTTCATAAGCACTGCATACTATTGGTTTTTCTAAATTTGAGTAACTTACAAAATCTGACCTTAAAGTAAGCAGGTCTTCTACATGATGCTGACCAGGGAGAACAGGAGGGGTAAACAGGTGAAAAAAAAAGTGAGGATAGATACTAAAATACAAGCATGATAAGGATTCCTGCTGTTATGAAAGGATGACAATCATCAACAAATAAGGAGTATTAAAACAGATCCAACTGATATGATGTTCTGGATGAGACAAATTTATGTGGCTTCAATTCACAAAGGCTTTCCAAGGAAATTTTTTTTTAAAAAAAAAACAATACTACAAATGCTATATATAATATTTTCCATATATCAAAACTTCAGATGAAATTGACATAAGAACAATACCAGATTGTTAACCACCATGGTTCTCATATTTTTTTTCCAAGTGTTGACACAAGATCCAACATCCACAGTTCAAAACATACAGTGTGCAAAATGATATTAATCGGGACATTTGATGCATCAGTATAGCATATGATCAACAATAAAATGAAAGCAAAAGGAATGGAACTCTCTATACCAGTAAATCCATTGGAAGAGACTCGAGCCTCGACTCTGATGTGCACTCAAATGCACCAGGTGTCTTTGGTGTCATTTGCAATTTATTCTGCTTAGATATATCAATGGGCGTATTCACAGAACCATAACAAAACTTCACGGGTGATAAAAATATGGGACTTCCCTCAACAACACTATTTTTAAGTGCTGCTTGATTGTTTGTTTCATCTGAAGTTATTACAGCCACCCTTTTCTTCCCAAGATCCGTACAAGATTTAGCAGCTGATGCCTTAGTGTAACGGAGCTGAGCCAAAGCACCTGGTTTCAAATATTTTCCCTTTGTACTCTTTGTCCGCCTTTTCTGTTTTGGAGTCTTGGATTGACCATCTTTGGGTGACACTTTACCCATATTATTCTGATTTACTTTTTTGTTTCCAATCAGTTTAACCAAATCATCACCTAATTTCTTGAAGTTTCTACTTTAATAAATTTTGCTTATTTATCAAATCAAGACCGAATTAACTCTGACTACTCCTCAACATTGACCTGAAAAGTTAAAAAGTTCCAAGTCATACCCATCAAAAACAGGAAAGATTCCAACTTTTAATAAACAAATTAACAACACAAAACATTAACTTCAGAAACCACAAAAAATGGATGACATAACTAACATCTTCAGAGTTACGTAACAGGATCTGGATGAAATAGAAAATCCAATCCAAAAACAGGATCAAGATAAAATAAATTCACAGCTAAACACAATAGAGCATACAATTACTTTAGCATATAGCAATTGCAAACAGGCCACCAACGTAAACAAACAACTCCAAAAAATCATCCGCACTAATACATTCAAATCTGGAACTAGTTAGAAAATATTCTAATTGCTACAACTACCCAAAAATGAACCCGCATCCACGTTAGATCCTCCAAAAATACACTACTTTTAAACAATGACTAATATATATAGCTACAAGCAAAACCCAAAAAAAAAACTAGATCCTAAACTAGTTAAGATCAACCATATAAATCATCCACCTTTCAACAAAATAGCAACAATCTAAACCAAAACCTCCATGAAAAAAAATGTTGAAACACAAACTAGACAAAAACAGTTATATACAGAAACAACAAAAATTCCTCTTCAGTACTAAATTAGTTAAGATCAATTCCACAACACTACAACAACATATCCACAGTATAATCACACAAAATGGGGTCTAGAGAAGCTAAAATGTACGCAAAACTTACCTTACACCGCTAAGAAACTGTTTTCAATTAATCCTCCGCTCAAGGAACTATTTTACACGATACATAAATGCAAAAAAAGCAAATCAGAACCTCCATGAACCCAAAAAAATTCACAAAAATTGGAAAAAAAAGATAAGAACGTCATCAAAAAACAAAATTAAACAACAAAGATATAGAGAAGGAAAATGGCGAACCTGAAATGAAGCAAAAAATCGAACCGATAAGCAGAGAGAAGCGAAAACCCTAGCAAAAATGGAGAGAGGGAAGAGGAGGGAAGCGAAATGAGGGAGATTCTAATATCTAGGGTTTTGGTTAAAAATAAAATAAAATATTTGAATTTGTTGTAAATGCCCGCCAAATTTTTTAATAACTGTTACCATATAATATAATAATAATTAGTACTTTTAGTCCTTGGAATATTAATGAATTCCAAATAAAACGAAAATTATTTGCAATATATATGGTTAAATAAATTAATAATAACGTATTCACATATAATTTTACATCGCAGAGTAACAAATTTTGATGTTGAGTCGCAAGAAAAGAATATAATTGACATGATAAAATAACAAGTAGTACATAGTGAATCTCCTCCTTCTCTAACGTGACGTGTGACATCATTCGGTTATCGACAGACCTTCGATTATAACTCAAACTCTATATCTTCATATATAGGATGATATCCTTACTAAACTAAAACTATATCATGTCCTCGTGTGTTAATCACCACACATTAGATTCCCTTCATCCCATTTTATCTCTCGTAGGAGTTCATATCTTTTGTATTACGCGCATCCATATGTTTTTTTTTACATGGCCAAATCTTGTCATTCTTGTTGTTTATCTTGTCTTGTCCATCGCAAAGGTCTCTCCCGCTCTACTCCAAATAATTTATTTTTCTTAATTATATCCATCAAGATATGCTTATACATTTATAGAATCGTCCTTATAACTACTACATTGATCGTTTGAGCGTCTATGTTTTAAACTGGTCATAACTGTGTCTCATACAATAATATCGGCGTATACACTAATTTGTAGAACTTAACTTTAAAGTCAATGATATATTCATATCAGACAATACTCATATACGAGTCTCAATTCAACTCACCCTATATCAATAAAATGTATGACATTATCATCAAATGGGCCTAATAAACCTAAAACTCTCTCTCAAAATTTATGATCAAACACCTACTAACTTCGGTACTACTTATATAAAGGAATAAAACCTCATATTTTAGTTAATTGAGAAGTAAAATGTAATAATTCATATATCATAAGGATCATGATCATAATTCATTCATAATTGAGGGACCAAAGTAAATACTTTTATTCTAAAATATTTAAAAAATAATAATAAAAATTGGGCCCACATTGTGGACTCTTGGGAAGTGGGGTACGATAAATATATTATAGCTGACGTGGCAAGTTTTAATTGGTTGTGCTGACAGTACTTTAAGGGCTCAAGTAGGAATCCGAGGTCGGTATCTGACGTGGGTGGCGTAGATGGCGGCAAAATTGGATTCTAATTAAAATTTTAGTATTTATTATTTTTCTGATTTTTTTTAAAAAAATAAAAAATATTATCTGTCTTTTTCAAAATATATTTTTTTTAAAAAAAAGAACTTGGGAGGGAAAATTTGATTTGACAATTATCTGTATTTTTAAAATTATTAACGGAGGAAAATATAAGAAAATATATATATATTTATATTATGTTTTGATATGAAATTATAATATGATATTACGATTAAAGGTGAAAGAATTATATATTTATTTGATTGTAAAATTTAAATTTTTTGATATGCCAGATGTAAACAAGAATATCTTGTCTTTTACGTGGAATTGTTGATTCATCATTTTATATAATTAGTGGAATAAAATATTTTTGATGATATTTATAATTAAATGTGGGATAAACAATCTCATACTTAATTTTAGAATAATTATATTAATGTGATTATCCCGTCAAACAAGTTATATTATTTTAGTATATAAAATTTCATTGATCATACGTAGTATTTTTAAATGAGATATATCGATAAGAAAATATTTTCACATTCGTTAATCACCATTAACAAAATATGTTGATAAGATTTTATTTTATTTTTTAAAAAAAATATGTGAGATATTTTTTTGAAAAGTTGGAAAAATAAAAAAAAATAATTTGTTAGCTTTAAACGATTTAAAAATATTTTAATTAGATTCTATTTAAATATGAAAGAATCCTATGTAAAAAAAGGGGATATTAAAAGGACAAAGACTAGTCTTGTACAACTTCTTTTTCCTTGGATTCTCTTATTATTATTTATTATTTTTATTCGATATGTTTCAAATTTGTTTAAAGTTTGATTAATTTAAATTTAAGATTAACAATTCTTTTTTGAAATCAAAGCATTTTTATAAAAAAAGAATCGACTTTATATTTAAAACTCGAACCCTACTTTGAATTCGATCTATAATCTGGAAAAAAAATAAGATGATAAATTTAAGACATTTTTTAATTCCTAAGAACTTCTATAAGTTTTAGATTTTGTTTATAAGTCCGATAAAATAGTTTTGTTATAATTAAAAATTCATAGTTTAAAATTTTTAAATTTTGAATTCTTGTTATAATATTTTATGAAAACATGAAAAAATTATTTCAATCACACAAAAGATGATAGTCCAACGCTCCATCACACTTATTGTTCTTGATACATTATTTTAGGAGTACATGAAATAAATTTAATTTCTCAAATATAATTTATGATCCTTTTAAATTGAGAAATTTGTCGTATGTACTTCAAAATTCAAGCCCAAGCCGTTCACTTTTTATGTTTAAAATTGAATCGAAAAATTATTTTTGATATATTGATGATGAATTGTGATTTTGTGGTATTTATTTTTTTATTATTAATCTTTAACGGTTTGAGTTTTTTTTTTATATGTATAATTGGATTAAACTAAGTAAATAAAATAATTGTATTTATACAATTTGGTATATCAATTTCTTCGTTATTTAGTTTCATACTTTTATTTCTTGGTTGTGTTAAACTATCGGTTATTCTACAATATAACAATGTTTGCTTTTGAGCAAGATACAATTTGTCAAACTCATTCATTTGGTTTATTACCTTATTTCTAAGTTATTTTCATTTTTTTTAAATGTAAAATCTTAATGGTTAAATAGATGACAATTAATAACCGATAAGACAATGAAATAATTGTATTTATACAATTCGGTATATAAATTTCTTCATTTAGAGTTTCATACTTTTATTTCTTGGTTGTCTTAAACTCTCGGTTATTCTACAATATAACAATGTTTGCTTTTGAGCAAGATACAATTTGTCAAACTCATTCATTTGGTCTCTTACCTTATTTCTAAGTTATTTCCATTTTTTCTAATGTAAAATCTTAATGGTTAAATCGATGACAATTAACAACCGATAAGACAATATCTTAATGTATCTATAATATTTTGCATGTCTATAAATCGATAAATAATTATAAGTTGAATCAATAATCTTCAAAATCGATTCGAACGGACTAATATGCAACCCTATTTAAGAATCTATCGTAAAGAGTTAAAAGGATAAAATCAGTGTGTGTGTGTGTGTATATATATATATATATATATATATATATATATATTTAAATGTTATTTATAAAATTATATTAAATATAATGTTATTGAAACTAAAAAATAAAAAAAAAAGTATTACTAAGATTCAAAACAGGCTTACTTGCTAGTCAAACTGTGGTTAAGATTGTGAGCATTTAAATCCATACAATTATTTAGACTACATTAAAATTGAGATAATAGTCCAAATAAATATTGTGGCTAATATAATTGAAAATAATTATTTAAATCTAGATATATTAAGCTAGATTATTTAATTGAGCTATTAATGATGATCCATTTTATTTAGCATGGGTAGTTGTTAATTATTGATTTGTTTTTCTTATTTATCAAAATAATGTAAATATATCAATTTTTTTCATTTCACATTTTTATTTTGTTCTTCAATGTTTGCATCACTAGGTGAAAATATGTATCAACTCCTTGGATTGTATTTATGTATTAGAAAAACTTATACACCTATCATCAAAGTGTATCTTCTTCAATTTATACAAATTGTATTTATATATATCATAGAAAAAAAATTGTAAGATCAATAAAAAATGATACAACTATTATCAAACTGTAATTGTGTATCAAAAAAATGATACAACTATTATTATAAAAAAATTGTATATGTATATTTATATCAGGGTGATACAATATTCAAACATTGTGTCATTATTGTGTATATTGATACGTACAATATCTATCTACGGTTTGGGACAGAGAGGAGAACGACAAACGAGATTTGAAAGAAAGATAGATCGAGAAAAGAGAAGATTTTGTATTTTAGTTTCAATTGAGATATAAGTTGTATCTCAAATACACTCTAGTCGCTTCTCTCTTCTCTCTCGATCTCACTTATCTATCTACTTTATCTTTCTCGATCTCTATCGTCTGTTGTATCTCAAATACACTCTAGTCGCTTCTCTCTTCTCTCTCGATCTCACTTATCTATCTACTCTATTTTTCTCGATCTCTATCGTCTCTCTCATACCTCAATCCAAATTATAACTATTTATTAAAAAATTAAAGACCAACCCAACAAAATATGAATATTTGTGTGAGTGGCCCAAATATAAATGGTGGCACATGAAAGAAATATTGGGGTAAATCAGTCCAAGAAGAATGTTTGGTAACATAACAATTTAAAAGCCCAAATTATTTTTTTTCGAGGGGGTTTAGATTGACTTAAAAATTGGTTAAACCTACTTTTAAGTCAGTTTTGACTTCAAAAAATATTTGATAAATATAAAACAACTTAAAATAAGTTTTAAAAAAAAGATTTAAAATAAGTTAAGAAATGTTTGGCAGAGTTAAAAATAACTCAAGATAAGTTAAAACTCAAAATAAGTTTCCACCTACTTTTTATTTTTTGACTTAAAAGTCATTTAATTTTGACCTTTTTATTTTCTATTTAAAACCTATTTTTTAGTCAATCCAAACACATTCTTTCACTTCTCTCTATAATTGCCTAATACTGACATGGACATCAAATGAAAATGGCCTCAATTTTTAGTAATGCGATATAAGTGTCAAATGAGCGGATTTTCTCTCTATATATATATTTTAGAAATATTTAGATAATTTTTTTCACGAATCAATCTGATTGCATATTAACTCAATTATAAAATAACTTGAATTAACAAATAAACAAACTAAACAATTTCCATTCATTATCACCCTATTCTGACCAAATTGTTCGATAGATAGGAGTTTTTTTTTCTTTTTATCCAATCGTATAATTATCATGTACAAGTTAGTTTGGTATATTTTGACTAATTTCAGGGTTAATTATTATCTAGCATTATTACAAATATTATGTAATTCATGTAGAAAAATAACGGTGAAATGAAGTGTGTTGGAGGATGAAAAAGACAGAATTAATATGACATTTATGAAATTTGTTTCTGTTACTTTCACTTGGAAAATCATTTACTTAATTTCATAATATATATATATATATATATATAATAGTCTCAAATGACATTATTTTTCTAATAGAACAAGATCATAAATAGGATTAAGAAGGTCTACTTAGATAACAAGCAGCTATCTCACAATTCTCCACAAGAAGCCTCAGACAAGGAGAAGAGAAAATATCACAAAGTCCGGGCTAGTAACCTACGGAAAAAAAAATTGTAGTAGCAAGAGGTGAGTACCAAGCCACACTTTACCCAGCAAGTAAACTTCTAAACACAAGCTAAGGGGATAAAATACGAATACTCCTTACACACCAATCGAACCTCCACAACTACAACCTCCATAAAATTCAGCCCAACCTGACAGTTCATAGTTTTCATAGCACCCAGCTTATAAAAAATCATTTCAACAAACTTGCACATCCTCAACTACAAACTCAATATCCAACAATTACAACTTTCACAAAAAGTCACTCACAATATCAGCAATACACAAGATCAAGTTCGTCAAATAGAGGTAATCAAATATCAAGTACTTTCCAACCACCAGTAAAACATATAATCATCAAAAATGAAGAAAGTAATGGGATGTAATGCAATATGATACCATGAAATGATATGCCTTAGAATATCAATTTCTCTCTCAACCGTATATACACGATACTCCTCGAAAATACATCGAGAGTTCATAACCCATGGGGGACTCGCGAGGTCCACATACTGACACGGACGATCTCCACGTGTCTGTGTGGACGATCTCAACGCAGTATCATAATCAAATAAATTTCGCACGGACGATCTCCACGTGCCCAAATCATAATCATCACTTTTCTATCGCACGAACGATCTCCACATGCTAAAATAATCAATACTTGGTCTCAACATGGACGATCTTCACGTGTTAGACCTTTACTCATACACAATCTCATGTCAATGCATGTGCACAATATGATATCAAATAAGGAGATGATGCAACATCTCAATAAATCAAATGCCACTATGACAAATAATCACCTCAATTATCACAATTATACGGGTTCAGTAAAAAACAATCACACATAGTAAATCAAATCAATAATATATCACTCATATGCTTTGGCATTCTCGGATTACAATCTGCATTCTATAGTAATAAACCTTCCTATTATAACAACGGTACTCGCATCATTCTCAACACATCACATACAAGCCAGAAACATTCTTGTCCTGTCACAAGTAATATAAATATAGTCCCTTTCTGTTGATCGGTGTCAATCTTCTTTTCTTTATTTACCAGAAATGAATAGAATGGTCAAAGTAGTAATATACTATATTAGATTCATAACTAGCAGTTGAAGTCTTGTACACTGCAAGAGCATATATACTTTGTTTTGTTGTTAATTTGACTAATTAATATTTACAAGATGTCAGAGAACTGGGAAATCCATCTTTACATTAGCATAGCCACCTATTTAGATTGTGTTTCTTTGTTGTTCCCAAGGGCAATCTAATTTTCAAAAGAACACAGTACTTTAAGCCGATAAAGCTATTTGAAAAACATTTACGTAATTGATGTAAGACTTTGTGCCTGATTTGTGGACATGTTATAGGATTAAAATAAATACGTGAAAGTGTTGTATTTCTAACATTTTTTGGGGGAGTAGCTTAGTCGGTTTACTACCTAAACTCCCATCTTGCTGGTGAGGTTCGATTCCCCACTTTGTAATCCCCTCCCATTCCCCCTTCCCTTACCCTCAACTTTTAAAAAAAAGTATTTTCAACATTTTACTATTTTACATTAGACATTTGACATAATGCAATAATCATGGTAGCAGAAGTTTTTTGTTTGTTATCACCACCTAGGAAAAAAAGGATAATTGCATGAATTTTGGGTACTTAAGTTTGTGGTTAACGTAGTTCAAGACTATTCTGTAGGAAAAGTAACTATGTGGAATGTATTTCTTACAGTATCCACATGCCATTTTTCCTTTGATGCTTATTCACAATCGACACCATTTGGATGCAGCTTCGACAGAGGCTTGTAATGAATTAATGGCTTACTCGTTGATATTGTCCTATTGTTGTTACACTTACTGCATCAGAAAGGAACTTCGGCAAAAGCTAAACATCACGGTAAATATCCTATCTCGCACATCTAAATATTAGTTTAAAAATTAGAATAAGATCACAAATGTAATATCCCAAAAATGATACATAGACTAGCAAAATACTTTTCACAAGCCATTCAGGCAGAAAGAAAAATCCTCACCATGCAGAAATAGATGAATAAATACTTCTGAATGTTCCTTTTGTTCGTCATGTTGAATCCTTGATATGATTTGAATGATGGACGAGCATCTCCATGTATAAACTGGTGTTAAAATGAAGTCAAAATATAGACACCCTGCTGATTATTTTTTCTTCTTTTTAGGGAGGCATCATAGATGATTTTCTTTCACATTTAATGTGTTGTTACTGTGCTCTCGTCCAAGAATTTCGTGAAGTGGAAATACGTGAGGCTAATGGAATTTTTTGCTTGAATCTCATACTTCATATTCCATATGTTTTCATGCCTTCAACTAGAGTGGTCCTGTTTTTCTGTATCAACGAGGTCTAAACATGAATTATTATCGTTATATTAACATTGTGTTGCACTAAGCTCAATTTACATACTAGTTGTGTTGTTTTTTTGTATTAACGAGGTCTAAACATGAGGTGTCATCGTATACATTAACACTATGTGTTACACTAAGCTCATTTTACATACATTTATTCTTCACAAATGATGCAGATTTGCTATGTTACATCATGCAAGTACAGAGAAGACGAAAACGAGCCCCCACCCTCTCAATTTATGGAAACATAGGAAATTGATATTGAAAACGGCTAAAACATATTAGAGCATAACTTGATAGATGGAACATATAAATTCTCTCTATATTTACAATCATTTTGTAAAGCAATTCTTAGTAATCCAGATTTAATGTGTACAAAGATATATCTTTTTAGTTTTCAATGGTTCCATTGTTAATTCTTTTGATTTATGCAAAATTTTTATTTAGATGGATGAAATGTGAAGATTTTATTAGTGTGTATCCTAAATTTGTTAATTTACTATATGGCTAACAAAGTGTTGATCCTAAATTTGTTAGTTCTATGCTGGTGTTAATTTATTGTATCTTCTCAACTATTTGGGTTAAAAACTTTCTAACCATATATATGCCATAAACAAAATACTCTTACGCGTCGATTAGTAGCTAAATAAGAAATACGTTATTCATATATTATTTTTCGTGTTACTCGTATGATGTTTGGGGTAGGTAGATAGAAAATACGTTTTTCGTACCTAAAATTAATACGATGTTTAGTTGACAAGTGTTATGAGGAAATTTATGTATTATTTTATGCATGATACAAAATATGAAATAATTAATATTGTATTTAATAATCCAAAAATTCACCTATAACTAATCTTAATTAATATCTGGCATAACCAATATTAACAACGTAAGAAGATGGATGTTTTGTGAATTTACATGCTTTAGCCATATGTAAATTAAGATATCCAAATATACATACTTTAAAGTGCTTACTTGCTTAACTATAATCAAATTTGAGTGTAATTTCATGATATAAAATTTATATTTGAGACTAAATCACTCTTATTCTTCATGCTAATCAACAATGATGATACATAAAATATTTTAGTGTTATTAGAATTTGTTTGATTAAATATCTAAGTTATTTCGATATTAATTATTTTATAATTATTATAAAGTAATTAATATAATTTCAAAATAAGTCATTTTGTAATTATTATCAAGACTAATTAACCATTATCCCTAATACCAAACGAGCCCTTAATGGTATCTTCTCTCTCACTAAAGGCTACTCTTTCCCCTTCTCTTTGATTCAAGAACCAGAAAAACCTCTCAATCGATCCGAATTACTCCAAATTCCTCTTTCATATCTTCAATTCATCCATTTTAGGAGCTGGGTTTTTCACTATTTTGATGGATTCATCCTTAACTCTATCGCTTTCTCATACCAATTCCGACACCCATGACCTAATTGGTACCTATTTCTTAGAACAATGGAGACTGAAATCGAAAGCCGCTGTTAGAAAATCAGAATCAGTAATGGGTGTTTCAGAAAATCAATATTTGATGGAAATTGATTCAGAAGAGTGTGAAGAAGAGAAAGAAGAGTTGCCAACGGAGTTGGATACTTTGCATAGTTCTGGTGGGTTTTCGATTGTTGGATCAGATAAACTTTCTGTGCGTTACCCAAATGCGCATCTTCATGGACATGATGTTGGAGTTGTTCAAGCTAATCGTCCTGCACCTTGTAAAAGGCTTGTTTATTATTTTGAGATATTTGTGGAAAATGCTGGTACTAAAGGTCAAATTGCTATTGGGTTTACTACTCCTGGGTTCAAATTGCGTCGACAACCTGGGTATTCTACTTTCTTTGACTTCAATTATAGCTTCTTGTTACCTTTTAATCTCAATTATAATTGCAAAGCTTGATTCTTGAACTTAAGTGTGATGGGATAGATAGAGAAGCTTGATTCTTGAACTTAAGTGTGATGGGATAGATAGAGGGGGTGTTGTTTTTGTTCTTATACTTGAATTTGATTGTAACATTGACTGAAAATATAGCTCCTTTATGAAAGTGAAAGAATTTTATTCATCTTCTTATTTTTAACTTTATTAGTGTTTCTTACATTTTAGTATCAATCCTAATTACAAGAACTTGATTCTTCTCCTGAAGTGTGATGGCATAGATTAGGGATGGGATGAAAATCTACGGGATCAGTCAATGTCAGTCTCTCTATTTTAAACCAAACTTAACACTGATTTTCGGCTGCTACTAAGGTCAAATAAGGATTGGCTTCAAACTGCCACAACCTGGGGATTCTACTTTCTTGGACTTCAACTTTGATTGTAATTATAGCTCCTTTTATTTTATCATCTTTTATTTTAAAGGTATCTTTCTTACCTTATTTCAATGTTAAATCGCAAAGCTTGTTCATGTGCTCAAGTGTGATGGGATAGATAGATAGAGGTGAACCCAGGATTGGAAGAGGCACTATTAAATTCGAATGCCAGTTAGTGAAGCAACAACACTTTATCGAAAAATATTGTCAAAGCGTATATATAAATATAAATTAAAAAAATCTAACATAATTCACTCTATGATTTGATGCTATTGACCTTAGTGTACACTCAGAGATTACTAGTTCGAATCTCCATTGAGGTTTTTTATTAGGCTTTTTTGATTTTTTCTTTTTTAAATTGACAAAGAGAAAATGCAACAAGCAGAATCAAACTCGCGACCAGCGAGTTGTTAAGATGCCAACGACCAGGTGTTTGATCGCTACGCCAACTCAACTTATATGTCTTAGGGTGCACATTCAGTTATATATTCCTTATTTCAGAATATACGTGTATACACACAAAAAGTTTCCCGAAGTGAACGGGTTGTGCACCCACACCCTCAAGGGTGGGTCCGGCTCTGTGGATAGAGGGGGTAATATAGACTGAATAGCTCCTTTATGAAAATGTAAGAATTACCTTGGTTAATTTCTTAATCTTTCTTACCTTTTAATTTCAATTATAATCACAATAGCTTGATTCTTGTGCGATGGAATAGATAGAGGGTGAGAAAATCTACAGGATCAGTCAAGTGGCCATCTCTCTATTCTTAACCAAATTTAACACTGATATCCAGCTTTCTTGGAGATTTAGATAAATTTATTAATGGACATCAAGGGGGTAAACAATCGCATGATAAAGGTTGGGTGAGAGAAGACGTGCACTCTTCTGCTAGTGAAGCTGACCAAACTCCAGCTTCTTTTGGCTCTTGATGTGTTTAGGGAAGTCGGACAACAGCTCTGGTTGATTGGTGAAACTTCTAGCATATAGAGCAGCTTTTGAGTTAATAGTGAATTGCTATAATTTTAGAATTACTGTTGTCCATTGACAAGATAGGGATAGCCTAGTTGTAAGGATTATTCACCTGCAAAACAAGAGTTAGTGTTCGAGTCACCAGTGTAGCATAAGTGGGAAACAACCTGTGCTTTACTTGTTGGTACGTAGTTTGGGAGGTTGGATTTTACCATCTTAACAACAACTATGCCAGAGTCTCAAACAAGTTGGGGTCAGCGATATGGAGTTTCACCCTCAGAGTCCATGTTGCTCCATTGAGGCTCATCTCTGTCCAATAACAAAATAAAATTTGACAAAATGAAAAATAAGTTTCTTTATTATTCTCTACATTTTCTGTTGGCTGACAATACTAAAATACTTCTTGTATCCAACAAATGTAAAGCAAAACAGAAATAAAAAATGATGTAACAAAGATGTTTTGACATTTTCAACCGAAGCTGACTTATGTAACTCTCCTCTTTCTCAAGTTCTTACTTACCAGAATCGTTCCACTTGTTGCCACCCAAGCGAAGAAACAAATATTTTTAGACTCTAGGCATCTGGAGAACAAGTGCAGTAGATTCATCCTCCCCCTCACAAACAATTAATGATAGTATGACTTAAAATAAAATCCACCTTTCCTTGATCCCACCTCCACAAACCTGGTATGTGATAAATTTTGTTTATAAAGCATTTTCAACACACTCCAGGATGTGGTTAACTCCTAGTTGTGCAAACTTCTCCTAAATTTCATGCCACAGAGAGCTCTTGCTTGTGATCCCTGGATCTGCTGTACTGTTATCTTTTGCTTGCCACAGAAGCTTTTTTTTTTGTTCCAGACCCTACATGTAATGTGAAAGTCTTCCTATTCCTTCATAATATTCTTCTGTCAGTACAGTTGAATGTGGTGTGGTTAGTACATACTTCTCTCCACACAGTTCCATACTTCCTTGTTATTAGTTGTGTCAATAAAGTGTGCTCCTCAGATCAGAATATCTAGAGCTATTTCCCCAACAACACTTTGTCACTTTAGGGTCTTTCACACAATGTCCTCCCTACTTTTAAGGAAAGTGGCAATCTCTCGGTGGCTTAGTGGTGTTTCCTCATCCTGTCTCCTGCCTCCCATGGAAAGTTCCTCTTTAATATCTCCAATTTTTCAATCACACTAGTTGGTTTCTGCAAAAGTGACATATAGCATGTGTAGATGCTCGACAGTGATTGAACCTTATTATTATTCATGACCCAACAATCCAACATTTAGAAAGGTTGGTTCTTCTCTTTCCTTTAGAACAAAAGTTCCTATGAAGCCTATTCGACTTACTCTGTTCGATTTAAAAGACAAAAATCTTCCCCAGCTAGTTGTATACTTGTATGTGGTAGGATACAGTGGTCTACTTCCCAGTGTGGGCGATGATGACGTATCGCGTATATTGACAAGATTATTGATGTGGTAATACTAATTCGGCAGTGCACTAGCGTGAACACTGACATTCTTCATGATGCAACCCCAATCAACTTTTACATCATGGGTTTAATGTACTAAAATGGAAATCGACTTCAGCGGTGCATGAGGGCATTTGTGTAACTGTGTTCTGGCTTTGGTTTCAGCAACCATGTTCTCTTGTAGGGACAATTTTAAGTGTCGTGAGGTTTGACCACAAGAAACACAATTATGACGCAACGAGCACAAAAAAATTTTGAACCAGGGAAAAACTATTTCCAGGATGACCTGACGCTAGGACTTTTATCTCTTTCGCTTTCAGACTATATGAAATGAGTAGGAAGGCTGTCCAGTCAGAAAGAGAGATGGAGAATTGTCCCTACATGTATTTGGCAGACCCTATGGAAAGAAAGGAACTAAAGATGCTTTGAAGACAAAGGGAACTCTATGCAGAATTTAATGATAAAGTGTTTTGTGCTTTACTATTTTGGTGTAAACGAGAATGTCTAGAAAATATGAAATCTATCTTTGATATCCTAGATTACATATTGAAAGTTTTTTATCCTTCCTTTGTATAATTTTGATCTGGGAACCCCCACAGCTTGTGCAACTATCCTTGAACCTTGATGCATATACTGTTAACCATTCTCAAAAAAAAAAGAAAAGAGAATTGTGAGAAAGAAGAGATTAAACCCTTACATCATTGATGATAAAGTACATAAAAAGTTCTTTCTATTAGTGTTTAACTTTAAAGTTAAAGCTATATGAAATAAGGGAAGTTTCTTAGTTATTGCATAACAATAAAAGACACTCCACTATATATTATGTGAGTTCTTTTCCAAATTAGACGGCGTGGGAAAGATAAGAACTATTTCACGTAGTTAACTTGACATGTATAATGAATCTTAACACATACCAATAGTTTGTCTGTGCGACATAGACTGAAAGGATTGCATTGGAGGAGTGACACTTTGGTGTTCAATATTTTTCATTTGGAATTTATTTTTGATCTTTCTATGTTTGTCAGCTGGGAATCAAACAGTTATGGATATCATGGTGATGATGGACTGCTATATCGTGGACAAGGAAAGGGAGAGGCGTTTGGCCCAGCTTATTCAACAGGTGATACTGTTGGTGGCGGCATCAATTATGCTTCTCAAGAACTCTTTTTCACGTAAGAATTTATCTATTTTTTTACCTCTTTTACAAAGGTGCTTGTGTTACATTGCTAGATGATTTTTGTTGAGTGTATAAAAGATAGTTTTAACTGTTTGCAGTACAATATCTGGACTCAAGAATTTGTGCTATTTCTTTTAATGCAGGAAAAATGGAACTGTTGTAGGAACAGTTTTCAAGGATGTAAAAGGGCCATTATTTCCTACCGTTGCAGTTCACAGCCAACATGAAGTGTATGTATATATATCCTTATCGTCTATACCTTGTACTTCTTGTTGAGAAGGGAAAAAGCCAGTGGGACTTCAAGTAATAAGAACTTAAAATTTGACTGTACCAATTCCACCTTATCCATTTAGACCCAAAACCCATCTTCTTTCCAGTTTACACGTTACATAGTATGCCTGGCTATTTGCTCTTCACTTTTGAATCCACCAGTTCATTTCCTATCACCAGTGCATCCATAATCTGTCTCCCCTTAATAAAAGCCCTCGTCAACAAGTTTGTGAATGACTTTTTTCAATCTTTAAGGCAACAGTTTTGAGATGATCTTGTACACTCCCCCAACCAGAGGGTCTGAAATCATTCAGTTCAATTACCCCACTTTTTTAGGAATAAGTGTGACAAAGGCGGCATTAATGCTCTTCTCAAAACAACCTCTAGCATGGAAGTTTTGGACAGCGGCTACCAACTAATGTCTGATTATGTCCCAATAATGACCGAAGAAAGCCATTGTATAGCCATCTGGTTTAGGGGCTTTGTCCCTTGTATAGCCATCTGGTTTAGCCTCCTAGAAGCTGCCATCTATTACATCGATTCTGGAGCAACCTCTCATATCTAACTGTAGTCTCCACTCTCCTGATTGTGTATATAATCTCTCATAGTATTCAACAGTTTCTTTCTTAATTTCTTCTGGTTTGGTAATCTCAACTCCATTGACTTCAAATTTATCAATGGTGTTGACTCTTCTATGTTGGTTTGCAGTTCTATGGAAAAAACTTGTGTTCCTATCTCCCTTCTAAGCCACAAGGCTCTGGATCTCTGTCTCCAAGCTATCTCTTCATGCTTCGCCATGTCCTCAAACTTCTTAGTCAATGCCAACCTAGAAGCTATTTACCCTTCCAAGAGAGATCTCTGTTCTTGTATGTCTTCCAAATCATCTAGTTGATTCAACGCATTGGCTTTTGTATTTTCAGATTTAACTTTGCCATTAGAACATAATCAGGCCTGCCAGTGCAATTAAAAGACTCTCACCAATCCCTGACCTTAGCATTGAACCCCTCTGTATGAAACCACCAGTTTTCAAACTTGAAATATGAGTTTGATTGCCCCCAATCTCCACACTGTAACAATAGAGGTAAGTGGTCTGACACCACTCTACTGAGAACAGACTATCCACAAATTCATACCATCTAATTCTCACAACAGCCAAATCATGCTTAACAATTAAGTATCCAGAAAGAATGTCCATGAGTTCTTAAATTTGTGGTATTTACCTTGGTAATCGCACCGTAAAAGTTCCTCTGTATTTTATTCGTTTGGTGTAAATAGGAAATTTCCTGTTGTAGAGATAGTTGCTTAGTGTGTATTTCACTACTTGTGCATAACTTTCTTTTGCTATACGGATATAATAGTGAAATATGATTTGTCAAAAAGAAAAGAACTGTAGTTCTATAAATAGTTCTAGGTTGATTAGCAATAGCTGCTGATCCATGGCTAGTGTACAAAAACTCTGACTTAGTAGTATGGATCATCAAATCTAGCATGTCTGACTTCTTGCAGTCATTTGTTGAATTTACTATCACAGGGTCACTGTCAACTTTGGGAAGCGTCCATTTGTTTTTGATCTTAAGGTAAAGATCTTTCTTTTTTTATTTATTTGAATAGTTCTCCTTTGCTTTGCCATGTAATTGGGCTTTTTACCTTTTCTGGATGGGGCTGTTGTTGGTCTCCTCTCCTATTAATTATGCTTGTAGTGCTGCATTGCTGTGTGCTTCCATTTTGAAGTCAATCTCAAACAGACAGTAGATGCTGATTATTACTACTTAATATCAGTCTTAAATATGACAAATGCATGTTTGTACGCTCATCTTTCTATCTTGGGTAGGTTATAGTCTGTGACAACTTCTCTTGATTGCTCTTTCATTCTGCTGATTCATAAGATAAGTCTATCAATTGTTAGTTGAAATACGGTTGCTGGTCTGCGTTACAGGAGACAAATTGAAAGCACCAACAGAAATCAGGGGATAAAAGCATGTAAACATAATTTAAGTATTAATCTAATGTGGTTTTTGCTTTCTTTGTTTTTAGGCATATGAAGCGCAGGAAAGGGCAAAGCAGAATTCAACTATTGAAAAATTGTCTATACCTCAGAATGCCAGTTATGGGTAAGTACTCCCTCCGTCTGATAGCTACAACTATAATTTTTAAATAAAGATAAGAAGTCCTATAAGTAAATAAAATATTTTGCTGAATTTTAGAAATTAAGAAGAATAAAGCAGAGTTTTAGAGTACTTTTTATCTAGTATGATATTCAGCAAGTAATAAAAAGTGAAGAGAGAGAAGTTTTGATCCAATGGAAGTGGATAACATTTTAGCATGGATTGACAAAGTGGCCTAGGGTGTACTTAATGGTCAATGAAGTGGGGGAGAACCATGAGGTCTTAGAATCATGTCTTGGTGGAGTAAATAACCACGAAGTGAGATTTTTCAGCTGTCTAAGCCTTGGTGGTCTCTGGTCAAAGATGCCTGGTACTTGCATTTGATGGAATGTAGCATGTACCAGGTGGAATAGTCGAGATGTGCTCAAGTTGGTCCGGACACCACCGTGGAAAAAAGGTAGGACAATGAATGAAGCTCATTGAAGTTACTATATCTATTTTCTTCCAGACAAAAGGGGTGCATGATTTTTGTGTTGTCTCAATTTAGATTTGAAGATAAGGGTAGATAACTAAGTCTTAAAACTTATTGAAGAAAAAGGAGAATGCTGATCATACACGCTATAAACATATTATGCTGAGTCTATAGATGCATATAGAACATCTGTACTTTGCAACAGTGTTGTTACTATATCACATATCCAATTATTGTCCTCGTAGGGTCTAGGTAAGATATGAGGCTGAATAAGTTTAAGACGTGGCAACCTGTAGGTTCAGACTTCAAGTAAATATACCCAACAATCCAAAGGTGATTACCCTTTTTAGAGTTATTTTAATATTCTTTAATAAACTATATAAAAAGTATTAATTATGCTCCAAAGAAACATACCTTTAAAAAAAGAAGAAAAAATGCTCAAAAGACATTGTTCATTATTTTTTTTTTGAAAATGGTAACTTTGTCTATTCCTCAAAAGTCAGTACACTGATCAGAAGACATTGTTCATTATTGAGGAAAAAAATGTATCAGTTCATATTCAAAATTGTATTGGTTTAGGATTGTCATTTTTGAGAGAAAAGTTAAGCCTCCATGGTTCAACGGATCTTTTAGACTAACCACATGGTTTGACCACTACATTTTTTGGGAATTTTTGAAGATGGGACTTGCTAGAATTGTAATAGGTATATATAATCCTACTTAGAATAGGAATAGGAATGGTAATAGGAATAGGAATGGTAATAGTGTCCTACTTAGAAAAGGATTATATTGTAGTATCCTAGTTGGAAAAGGAGTCTATTGTCATGTCTATAAATAAGGTTATTTATAGGGTCTCTCTAATAATGTTAGAGACAACAATTCAGTAATATTCTTTTCATATATTCCTCACGTGGTATCAAAGCCTCTACGATCTTGGTAAACAATCAAAGAGCTTTCGCTGCCGGCGGGTGGCTATAACTTATATATGCCGTCCGTTTGGCTAATAACTATGTTGGTAAATGTTGTAGCACCGTGCCATCTTTTCGTTGATTACTTTTTTATATTTAATTTGTATAGCACCGTGTCATCGTTTTTTTTTACTCTTTCTTCATAATTTGTGTAGCACCGTGGCATCATTCCGGTGACTACTTTTTCATATCTGATTTGTGTAGCACCATGCCATTAATTTGGTGACTACTTTTTCATATCCTATACGTGTAGCACCGTGTCATCCTTCCGGTGACTATTTTTTTATATCTGATTTGCGTAGCACCGTGCATCTCTTCGGACTACTTTTCATATTTAGTTTGCATAGTACCGTGGAATTTTTCGAACTACTTTCTCATATCTAAGTTGCATAGCACCGTGTGTCTTTTCGGTGACTCCTTGATTTGATTTGCATAGTTTCATTTCTTTTCGATGACTCTTCAAATCTGATTTGCTTAGGGTTGTGTCATCATTCGACCCTACCATATAAATTCTCTGTTTCAATAGGGTCGTGCCATCATTTCGACCCTAGCCATATTATTTCTCTTTTTCAATAGGGTCGTGCTATCAATTCGACCTTCCCTATATAATTTCTATTTTCTAGTTGGGTTGTGCCATCATTCCGACCCTACACATAATTTTATTTCTTAGGTTGTGACCACTTTCAACCATCAAATCTAATACTCTAGTGTATGATCATGTTTTTGACCAATTTTTCCGGTGACTTTCTTGTTTAGTATTGATTCATCTATTTATCCAACATGATCCATATACTTTATACTAGATTTTGAGCACTTTCTAGTGACCGCTGCATTGTGAAGAAGTCTACTTGGAGCAACCACTTGATTTTGTTGCTCAGGGGAGTTTTAGTAGCCTTGTATGTCGATTACGTAGGTTACTCTATGGTATGAAACAACCTTACAATGTACTTCTATTAGTCTGTTTGATTGGCATTATGCATTAAATTCAGTATTTCATGAGAAACCAAACACATTGAGATTGACTGAAATTATGCATTAAATTCAGTATTTTATAAGAAGATTAAACACATTGAGATTGACTATCAATTTTGTGAAATCGAGTGATCAACTTGCAGATATCTTACCAATCTCCTCATTGGTCCTCATATTAATCACATTTGTAATAAGCTAGATACATATGATTAGTTTGCACTAGCTTGAAGGAGGGTGTTGGAATTGTAATAGGTATATATAATCCCACTTAGAATAGGAATAGGAATAGGAATAGTATATAGTGTCCTACTTAGAAAAAGATTGTATTGTAGTGTCCTAGTTGGAAAAGGAGTCTATTGTGATGTCTATAAATAGGGTCTCTGTAATAGTGTAATAGTGTTTGAGACAACAATTCAATAATATTCTTTTCATATATTTCTCACAGGACTATATATTTTAATGTGCTTAATCGGGCATCACAAATAATTTTCGTTAATTAGAACACCAAAGTCATAATTTCTTTTGATAGTCAAAATCAAAGATAATGAAAGAAATAGTGCTAGACTGGTAATACATCTTTGGTGAGCTATATTAGAGTCTTCCAGATATCGGGTGAGTGTGCCTTCTAATATTCACGTCGTGGATTCCCAGGTGGGCAAAGCTTTTAAGCAAGTAGATTTGAGTTACTTTTACCTTCTGTTCTGCTGGTAATCTTAATTCTTACCTGAAAGAAATGGAGCGGTGAAGTGTTCAGACTATGTTAAAATAGCAGAGTAATTAAAACACTTCTGTTATGAATGATAGTTTTTTTCTACACATTGCATGCCTCTACTGTTGGAAATGCATTTCTATTTCTTAACGTTTTTTCAACTAACAGAATTGTTCGCGCATATTTACAACATTATGGATATGAAGATACACTGAAAACGTTTGATGTTGAAAGTAGAAGTACTCTTCCACCCATCTCTTTTGTTCAAGAAAATGGCTTTGCAGAGGACGTCAGTGTGTATTCATTAAATCAGAGAAAGGTTCTTCGTCAGGTATAAATGTGGAAGCATCTTTTTTCTACCATGATAAATAATGTTAATGGGTGGTGATACCATGACATACACATCAGTCACTTGGTTTTTGTTGCTGATGGTGCCTGCAGAACCACTATTCTAGAAAAGATGCAAATTTTCCCTCTTTCTGCTGCTTTCTTGCTATTAACTAATTTCAATATTTGATGGAAGTGGAAATAACTAACTGAACAGTTTGACAAGACAAAGAAAGTCATCTGGTGAAAGAATATACAGGTGCTGGTTCTGAATGGAAGTGGATAAGAGAAGAATTATATAAGCTTTGAGCAGTGTGATGAGCTATGAATTAGAAAGATGGAGACAATATTAGGTGATATCAGTGTCTAATTTTTCAGTCGTGAGTTCAGTCTGGAATTTTGATATTCAATGAATTTTTGGTTACTCGTCACTTAGTAGTGCTATTGAGGATGATTCCCTTCATGTAAATAGATTTCTTTCTCTCTATTAAGTGATCCGAATGTGAAATCTTTTGATCTATGCCCTTTTGTCCACTTCAAATATCTTGACGGAACATTAGTTTAACTTCTGGAGGATATTTCAGATGTTTTTTCCTTCAATCCCTTGTAAGAAAAAAATCACAAGGTTGAAGAAAATATATATATAAAAAAGATATAAACTTGTCAGTAATGGAAGCTTTCGTACACATTAGAGTTTTAAGACTATTGACAAGTGAAGTAAAATCTTTACTCAGCCTTTTGGCTGAGATCAAGTGTAGTGTTTGTTCAAAGCCTGTTTGGATTGGCTTAAAAGTTGGTCAAGCCTACCTTTAAGTTGTTTTTAGCTCTTTAAAGTGTTTGGCAAGGTTAAAAATAACTTAAAATAAGTTTAAAATGACTTGAAAAAAGTTAAAAACCAAAAGTAGGTATCCCCCTACATTTTATTTTGTGATTTGGAAGTCATATATGTTTGACTTTTTAGTTTTGACTTAAAACCTAATTTTTTTAAGCCAATCCAAAGGGGCTCTCAGTTTAAAGATTTTTACCAAGTGAAGGAATATCTTAGTGGAAGAAATCTTACACATCCGACCATAAGAGTGAGGGTCTGAATTATCCAGGAGTAAAGCAGGGATTTACCATATTAAAAGATTGGAGGTGTTTTCACTTTGACAAAGCAAAGTTAACACATAAATTTAGTCTCTGGTAAGATATAGTATCCAAAACTTCTGTTCTGCTGGACGGGTTAGTTGACGACAACCAGTAACTTTTACCTTCCTTTATTGTTCTCTTCTTGCTTAGTACTAGTTTTGGTTGGTTTCAGATCTGCACAAAACAATGTAATTAACTCTCCTCCCCAAGTGCAGTCCAAAAAAAGTTCATTATTATGTAATTGTCATTTTGCTGACGTAAAAATGATACTTATAGGAATGTCTTTGTTGTTTAAACAGCTAATTCGGAGCGGTCAAATTGGTGATGCCTTTGGTAAACTAAGAGAGTTATATCCACAGATACTCCAGGTAATTTTTCTGTTGACTGATATTGTCAAACGTCATGTAAATCCTATTGCAACTTCATTCACCTCCCCTTGACCTTCTTGCACAAGATGCTGTTGAAGTTCCATACTTGATGTATAATTTTGCATCCTTAAGTATCTATACACTATTCATGCTCTTTGTTTTCTACTTCCTACTTTAGTTCTATTTTTCTCAAATCTTACCTTCTTTTGTTTTGAGAAAAAAATCTTACCTTCTATTGTTTCTTGACATTAGTTTACTAGAAATATATGTTTGGCAGTCAACTTATTCTTATCTAATGTTGTGTATATTTTATTTTTCCTCCTTTCTGTACCTTGTTGGTACTTTTTTTATATTACTTTATGCTATAATTTTTTTGTGTGTATATACATAAGATGTACATATGGTATATGGAATTTCCCTTTTTTGTTTGTTTTGTTTATTACTCCAGGCTGTTTCTTGAATATCACAGGGAAAATTAGGACACTTGCAAAAATTATTAATTAAGGAATTCTCCAGAAATGTAAATATATAGTACCTATTATCTCTGTTGTGCTGAACTATTTAGAGTTCATTCACAAGAATTTCTATGTGCTTAAGAAAAGGAAGAAAAAGAACTACTATAATCAATAATCGTCATTACCGAAGCTTGGGGAATCTTAGTAGCTTAGTTGGTTGGCTACCTGAACTCCCACCTTCTTGGTGAGGGTTCGATTCCCCACATTGTAATCCCCTCCCCCATTTTCCCTTCCTCACCCCCAACTTTTTATTAAAACATAAATATAAAATTCATTACCGAAGCTTGTCTTAATTTAACTACTTTCGAAATAAAGTTACTTAAAAAATTGTATAAATTATCAATCAAGCTACTTTCGCAATATAGTTACTTAAATAATTGCATAAATTATCAATTAAGCTATTTGAATGTGTGGATCACATGGTACTTGTATCAGTAAGCTATACGAGTTTTAAGTTAAAAACACATCATTTTAACACCTAAAACTGGAATGTATCAATAAATTATGTGATATATCACAATCTTATGAACAATGATTCCTTATAAGAGAGGATGCTGTAGAAATTTTCTAAGATATTCTTGCTTTTATCATTTTGTTATTTTCTTCTTTGTATTTATCTATGGGAAACAACCTCTCTACCTTCACGAGGTCGGGGTAAGGCTGCATATACACCACCCTCCCCATACTCCACTTGTGGGATTACACTAATAGTTTGAAAATCTATAGTTTGAATTACACTACAATAGTTTAAAAATCAATTATAGAGCGTCAAAACTTAGAATTGTTGTTGTTGCAAGTTATTAACAATTCGATCAAGTGCTAAACGTTTTAAACTTCAATACACTTCTATCAAATCTTCTCAAACAAACAGCTTCGTTTTAATACCAAAGAATAACTCAAATTTGAGAAATTTGAAATTGCTGTCATTAAAGCTTATTACGTATTGTTTCCTGATGTTTTCCTCTTCTTTCTTCCGTAGCCTTCAATGAAAGTAGTTTAAAGTTGAAGGGAAGTCTTTTGCAGATATATATGGCACTCTAATACTATGGTTGGCATTTAGCTTTTCAATATGTCTCAGTTTGCTCGCTAGTTAGCTTGAGTCACAATGAACTAGTATTGCATTCTTCTGTCCACTATGTGACGAAAAACTTGTTCTATTCCGACTCACTTCTCTTTTCCTGATAAGTTGCTCTATGCTTTTTAGGATGGCACATCAGCAATATGCTTTCTGCTTCACTGTCAAAATTTTATTGAGCTAGTACGGGTAAGTTGTTTTTGCACATGGTTCTGCTGCTTCATGTTTCTCTCTCTGTATAGAACCTGTAGCCACAGGACAAATCACTGCAGCTACCCCTAAGTAAATGGTTTAATTCTTCCGACTTCTTGGTGAAAATTCAACCCTTTTTTTTAAAGTTTGAAATCATATTGAGAAGAATGTAGGTTCATGCTAGAGATCAGGCAGGAAACATAAGTTCAAGTAGACAGTAAAATGGCGGTGGGTGCATGTAAAAGAAAGAAAGCTCATAAGTATGTGGCAAAAGAAGTCAATGAGGCCACAAAGAAATGAACATTCTGGTGCTTCCTTTGACATTGTTTAGATGCATCCTCGAATTATCTTATTCCTCCACTTCTGGGATTGTACAAGAATGTCAGTTGTTGGCTAATCTTCTGTTCGCTCTATGGTGTCGTGTAGTCATATAAATACAATAGACTCTGAAGTCTTATGTTCCATCTGTAGGTTGGAAAGCTTGAAGAAGCTGTGTTATATGGCAGGACTGAATTTGAAAAATTCTATAAGTTGGGAGACTATGATGATTTGGTCAAGGTACTGCAGGAAATTCTGTTACCCTTTTGTGGCTGTGTTTACTGATTAGCGTTGTATTAATAGGAGAATCCTCACTAACATGTGTTGAACATTGTGAAAAAGGGTATACAATGTTTTCCCATTTGCATAAATTTGTTCATTGTAGTACTGAGATAATGGGTTCAATTATCTTATCCTCATAGAATTTGCATATTACATCATGGAGATTTCAGAAGTACACTTCTATTTTCAAACTATGTAGAGCAGTAAAATTTTTGTCAAAAGCATCTTAAGGTTTTCTCCTTCCATATGATCCAGCACACAAGCAGGGACTGTTATCAGCAGTTTCCTCAGTCCCTTCCTATCCCTCTATCCAACCAGCAGCAGAAGAGTTCATTCACAGTCATCACCACTACCCAGCTCACCTCAAATATATTCAGAAAAGAAACCCTTCGGGGTGGTCCAGTGGTCTTGGGAATTCCATGTTGGAGGTCTCAAGTTCGAAATCCCTTGCCAGAGCTTGACCTAGGCTTGCCTAGTGCGGGTTACCTCTCCTATGTGGTTTGCGAGCTATTACATAGAAGCAGGGGTTTTATCCTGTGCAAACCCTTTACGGCTGCGGGTTTCCCTTGTCATCCCCCCAAAAAAATATTCAGAGAAGATTTCAAAATTTCCTCTGTTAGGTTCTGTATGATTATTCTAGAATATCATAGATATAATATATAACTTAATTTCAGATGGCATACCCCAAATAGTTTGTTGGTTGGGAACCATCTCTCAACCAATATACCTGCCAGCACTTGAATTCGCATTTACTGAAAATGGTAGGTTCTTCCTCCACTTTACATGTTATCTCTAGACACACCTTCAAAAACAGTTAAAATTAAGCTTTAGGTGCCTTAATTGCTCCAACTTAGTATCACATAACACCAAAGAAGCATCCACATAAAGTAAATTCCATACTACCACTATTATTTGAACCACCTTACCCATTCTTGTTGATTGACAAGCTTTATCATCCTGTTGAGCCCTTCCATTCCATAACAATAATGAAATAAAAAGGTGACGAAGGATCTCCTTCTCCAAGTCTCCTTTGAGAGAGAACAAAGCTATCATGTTTCCTACGTTTATTGCGGATTATCTAACTTGTAGTATGTGTCCTACCAATATTCCAACAGTCTTCTTTGCCTTTCTTTGTACTGTCCAGCACCGTCTTCTTTTCATGATCCAGGAGCTCAATAGTTACTCTTGCCAAAAATGTGTTATTTTTGCAATGCTGGGTATGTTTAAGCTAGACATATTACGTATTTGCATCTAATGTTATCTTGAGCAAATATTTGTTCTTACTGTTCCTCTATGTCTATATCATCATAGGATTGTGCTGCTCTACTGGCATATGAACAACCCCAGAAATCCTCTGTTGGGTATCTTCTAGGAGATTCACAGCGAGATATTGTGGCTGATGCTGTCAATGCAATGGTATTGTCAACGAATCCGAGTGTGAAAGATTCAAGAGAGTGCTTACATTCACGTCTTGACAGGCTACTCAGGCAGTTAAGTGCTTGCTTCTTGGCGAAGAGAACGTTTAATGGGGATCAGGGTGAAGGTTTCCATCTACATAGAATACTTAACAGTGGTAGGAAAGGCTGAGAGGTAGTCTTGGTTTTCATTCCCATCACTCCCAACCCATGTATATGCTTCACTCATCCAACGCCTTTCATGTCACGATCCAAGAGGAAATCCCTCTCGGTGACCAGCACACGTGCTGTGTAGAGTTGCTATGTACTTTCTTGATTTGTAGTAGCCATTCATTTTCTTGATTACTGGGTTGTCTTCGTTTTAATACCCCCTACAACAGTAAATCTTCTATAGTTTGTGCACATTGAATGGTCAGATTCTATACTTGTGGGGTATAATGCCATCCGAGGTTCTTTCGGATAGCTTTTGTACAGATCAATTTTTCAAGTTCAGTAGATTCTTGTTTTTGTGTAAGGTGATCTTTTGGAAATCATTATTGTTTGTTGAAAGAAAACAGATTGGTAGCACTGTTTCTTTGCTTGAAAACCCCTAAAAGGGGCATTGAGTGTTCCAAGACTGGTGGAATTTTAAGAACCCAAACAGAGTGAAAAAAATTTGAAAAGTTAAATTGTGCTTAAACATCATCTTAAAGTCATTTGTATATAGTCTTTAGATAATTCTTTTGGGAGGTGAGGTGGGTGATGGTGAAGATCGAATGATTATAAGGGTGCGAAAGACACAATTAATTCGGAATGCTACTTGAGAAATGAAATTTATTTTTCTCACTTCTCTCCCTTCTTTGAAAAGAAGAAGATTCTTTATTTGAGGGTTTATTGAAAATAGTATTTCTATTTCGATACGTAAATGGCTTAATCTAGAGTTGAAGAAGAGTTGAAGATACAATGGCATTATGCAACAAATAGAGTGTGAGAACAAATCTAAACAAATATCAAACGCCTTATTTTTTTAAAAAAAATTTAAGTTGATTTTCAAGTGGAATAATAAATAAACAAATTAAATTAAAAGTGAGAAATTACAATAACATAGGTAGGTGGGGGTGGGGGAAGAGTTAATAAATCAAAATTGAGCTGATTTGTTGTTTTTTGACCCGCTAACCCATCATTTGAAATCCCTAGATTGCTGAGAATCAAATTGGATAAAAATGGTGAAATTTGGAAGAATACTTCTGAAAGAAGGGATTAACAAGAAGATCCTCGAAATTCTTGTCTGTCCACTTTCTAAGCAACCTTTAAGGTCAGAATTTTTTTTTACTTAAATTTGATATTTTTTTTCTTTCTCAACTCATTTTTTTTTCCGTTTAAGGCTTTGCGAGAAGACGAATTCTCTAATCAGTGATGCAATTGGTGTTTCATATCCGGTGAGTGATTCGTTTTGTTTTGTTTTGGACATTTGAGTTTTATTTCCACTGTGTGAATGCGAATAATGTTTGCTACCTATCATATCATAATGTATTATATTGTATTATTTTGATTAATACAAACTTCTTGATAGATTGTATTGTTTCATACTGTTAAGCACCAGTAATTTGAATAATAAATTTATTAAAGGGAAAAAGGACAAATATACTCCGAAATATCATAAATGTTATGCAGATATCCACTATCGTACATTTGGGATATTGATGCTCCGTCGTCCAAAAACTAGAATATATATACCTTTTATACTAACGGACATACACGTATCATAGTCTTATCTACTGATTGTTAAATATCGGATCTACGGATAAGATTGCGCGACGTATCCCTATTTAGTATGATGTTAGTGTGAAGGACATCATATATGTTCTAGTTTTTGAATGGCAGGGGCACCAATGTCCCAAAAATATAACGGAGGGTATCTCCACACCATTTATGATAGTTCGGAGGTATATATGTCCTTTTTTCACTTTATTATATTACTTTCTACATTTCAATTTGGTTGTTTGGGTTTGACTTGGCATGGAGTTCAGGAAAATAAATATCAAGACTTTTGAATCTTGTGTTCGTAAATTGAAAATATGTATAATGTATTGAAATGCTCTTTAATCTTGTGGATTAACATATATGGAGAAAGTTAGAATCAAGGAGTTGCCAAATAAAAGAGACATCTTTTTGAAACAGTCTAAAAAAAGTAAGATAAACAAATTGGGGTATAACTTTCCTTCACTTTTTTTAGAAAGTTATTTCATGACAAATGATTAAAGATATTAATTCAAGAACATTTTCCATAAAAATATCGTCAGTACAAACGAAGGAAATTTAGAGGAGATTTGTGTCGGATCAACTGAAGGTTTTTTTATTTCACTTCATGATTTACATTTTGCTGGTTTCTTAAGTTCGTTATTGCTTATGAGTCTCCTTGTGTTCAATTAGATAGTGGATGGGATTCCTCGTCTTGTACCAACAGATGGCAAGATTATCGAGACTGATGATGCATCACATTCTCATTGCCCTGTTGATTTGCCTGGTAAATGAACTGATGGTCAAAGAGGTAGTACTTAGCACAACTCATTGACAAACAACGTTTGGAGTTCATAAGCTGATGGAAGATGTTAAAGAGAATTATGTCAGGTTACGTCAGTTGAACCTCTTTATTATGTCAACTCGCACTTCGCTGCAGTCTTAGTTGTGGCAATCTGTACTTTGCTATGTGGCTTATAAGAAGTGCTACTCCTTGATTAGTAATACCTGGATGTAGCTTATTTTCTTCTCTTCTTTTCATGAGGTAGTTTTGCGCAAACTTTTTGCATTTCAATCATCCATGCTTATTACACTTGGGCATAGATTGTGTTTTCCAGTAAGCGTGAATAGTAACATATTTCTGCATAAAGCCTCGTGATTTATACATTTTGATTAATGGTATGCCTCGAATTCACAAAACACAAACACCTTGGCATTTAGAGAACATGACTTAAACTTCATTTACTGTTACTAGGTTCTGTTTTTAAATTAGTAAGCATAATACCAGTTTTTTCTAGAGTTTACATGTAAATAAGGGAACCTAGTTATAATTTTGCATTCCAAAACATAGTTGAGGTGCTGTATCTTGGCCTTAGAATACTTACAGAAGGAGCAATATGTGGGATGCTGCCAGTTATTCTTCTGGCTTCTTCATTGTAGTGTTTTAACTAGAATTTCAAGATCCTGAATCCCAGCCTTCCATATTTTGATATACGTTGGAATCGGGATAATAGATACAATATAGAGGGGGAAGAGGTATTTCCTTTAAACTAGCTGCTTATCAAGTGAAATCCGTAGATTTGGCATTTGAACTCTAAAACCTCAACAGATTTTGATTTTTTTCCTTCAAATCTTGATATGGCATTCAAAAATGCAAGTTAAGTTGGTGTTTGAAGAACTACACAGTAAGTACTAGGAATACCATATTCTATTTTCCTTCCATACTAGGAGCCTATTTGGATTGACTTTAGGCTTATTTTTATCAATTTAGAATAGAGCCTGTTTGGATGGGCTTAAAAGCTAAGTCAGGTTTTGACTTATTAGAGTGTTTGGCAATATCAAAATGACTTATGTTATGTCAAAAAAGACTTTTTTAAGCCAAAAGCTAAAAGCTAGATGAGCGGTGCTTTTTTTTTCAACTTAAAAGACCTTTTATGTTGACCAAGTATAGACATTTTTGCCCTTACTCTTTTTTTTTAAAATTATTATTATTATTATTATATTTATTATTATTATTATTATTGTTGTTGTTGTTGTTATATTTATTATTATTATTATTATTATTATATATATTATTATTATTATATTATTATTTATTATTATTATTTTCATATTTATTATTATTATTATATTTATTATTTATTATTATTATTATTTTATTATTTACTATTATTATTGTTATTATTATTATTATTATTAGTATTATTATTATTGTTATTATTATTATTATTGTTGTTGTTGTTGTTATTATTATTAGTATTATTATTAAACTGCGCATACAAAATTAACTTAAATAATAAATTTATGTTCCTCTTATAAATAATTTGTGATGATAAAGAATATGTGAATGATAGGAAATATTATTACTTATGGATGTAAAATATAAATTAATTTTGTTTTAATTAAGTATAAAAACCTTAAATTAATCAACTTTTTATCATGCTAACAACTTTAAGGGTATTTTGGACATTTTGATTAAAAAAAGTGCTTACCAACACTTATTTGCCAAATACATCAATTACTTTTTTTCAACTGCAGCACTTTTATCCAAACACATAACTACTTATTTTAAAAATAAGTTTCAGCACTTTCAAAAGTTACTTTTTAAAAGTCAATCCAAACAGGCTCTTAACTTAAAACCATACTTATAAGCACTTCTTCAATTTATCCAAACACTTCAAAAGTGCTTAAAAATTGTTAAAATAAGTCAATCAAACAGGCTCTAGGTCTGCTCTCAACTCTTCCTATGCATAAGCTAATAAAGTGGGAAATATCACTATTAAATCAAGGGAATGCTGCTGCTTGGTGCCAGTTTTTGTACGAAAGGAGCCCTTTCAGCTTCCTATAACGAGACTACGATAGAGTACTCAAGTGACATGAACTATTACACTCTATCGTCTGTCTCCATATTATTGACAAAAACAAATCACAGAACAACATTGCAGTATGGGAAAAATGATTTTTTTTTTTACTTTTTCAAGTTACTATAGCACCACGTACACAGAGCTCACTATATACAAGAATAAAGAACTTATGAAGAAATAATTATTAAATAATCAAATAATGGCTATAAAGGAAAAACAGAACCACTACAAGTTGGCAAAAGAATGTCAAGCTCTTTGTTACATAGTTGCCCGCAGATGTTGATGCTGTAAAATCTGGTGTTGACCTAATGATATCATTTCCATTTTCTCTGGTGTCTTCTGGCAGCCCACTGGTAGGATCAGACCCTTCAGTAGGCCTTTGCTTGTTAACAGGGAGAGTAGTTCTACTTTTGGATTCTTTAGAATCATAACCTGTAAATAAGGACTCCATTTTAGACTTCAACTAGTTTCGCATAGGCAGATGGTTCTAATGTTAAATAAGGAAACAGAAACTCACAATTGGATGGCTTCCATCCCAAAACCATCTTTTCTCGGTCAAAAACTACCTGATAGCCGGTCATAAAGTTTTCTGCAAAGGGGTCCTTGTATCAGTGTTGTATCTTTCATCTCTAAAACAAAATATATGAAGACTCAAAATTTAAGATGAAAACTAGGTCTCCGCCTCTCCGGTTTAAGTCTTAATGGAGATAATATAAGATGAAAACTAGGTCTCTGGCTTAAGTCCCGGTGGAGATAAAAGTCACTAGGTGATATCTTCCAATTTGCCTAAAAGTATGCGTAAGCTGGCTCCAACACCACCATCATTAGAAAAAAAGATGAAAACTAAAACTTCTTAATATTTCAGTAAGTAGAATTTCATTACTAGTTAATAGATACTCACGTCCAATGATATTGACATCCCCACTTTTGACAACAGCTAAACAATATGCTGTGGAACCGTCCTGAGGATTAAGCAGTGTCAGTCGAAATTAGAAAATGATAACAAGAATGATCTAATTCTAACATACTAAGAGCAGTATTATCTTACCGGAAGGGACAATGTTATAATTGGATCAAAAAGATAAAACTGGTTGCCACCTTTCATCATCAAATTTACATCAAGAATTTGAAAGTTAGTTTGATTTGCCCTGTATCATCAGATGGTTTTAACTTTGTTTAGAGTATATAGGGAGTTAAGTGAAGGCATGCAGACAGATTATAAAAGCTGGTTTACCTAAGCCCATAGCAGTACTCAAATGGAACTTGGACCATAGGCTGAATACGTAGCTCTTGTGCCTGAGAATTATACTGCACAATATACTAAACATATTAGTTGTTGAATATTAAACAACAAAATCGCCAACTAGTGACCATACATTCAACTCTTGAGTCCTGACCGAAGGCACATCTGGGATTTAAGCTTGATGAGTTCAATGTTTAAGGTTTCTAACTCTGAAATTATCGTATTTCTGAAATTATGGTTTATGTTTATATGATATATTTGTATTACGCGTTGAAAATAATTGCTTAATTGAATAGTGAAAAAAGTTGCATTCGTGTTTGCTCCTGACTCACATTCTCTGTAATGACTTTGTAAGCAGGATCATTTAAGTATGTGAATGAGGTGCCAGAGTCAAATATGGCTGTGAAATCAACATCAACATTCTTGTTTCCCACAGTAATTCCCGTCAAGCTAATGTTATAAGTTTGGCTGCATTTAGAGAGAGAAAAGAAGGAAATATAGATATTTAGATTGTATTCCCACATCTTAATCAGAATCAAAATGCTAAATCCTTTGAATCAAGGTGAATGCTTACTGTGTCTGTTCAAGATTGAATGGTGTCTCTCCTTGGTCCAGACTTCCTTTGTCTCCAAAATCTATTCTTCCAATACCGTCAGCTCCAAAACACAGAGAAAAAGAATTCGCAGCAAGACCTTTGTTGGCTAAGACGCTAGGAACAGATATATTGCCCATACTGAGTCCAAATAGACCATTGGGTGCAGCACCATTCAAAAAAGCACCAGTTTGTTTCATTCCACACCTGAAATAGGACTAGGACTACTTGTAAATATAGATTGTATTGGACAAGAAAAAGCATTAGACAACCCAATGCTTATTTATCAAATTTGGGAAATCGAAACTACTTTCTGAAATTATCACTGGACTAGTTGATTTCACAGGTATTCTAGGAAGAGGCAAACAAAAGATTTAGTCAGCAAGTTCATAATCAGTTTGATTTCATAATATGTATACATCGTAAATGTCTTTTAGTACATGTATGCATAGTTCGAGATGGAAAGTTGAACCCGTAGATCTCCCTCTGATCCTTAAGCTTGCACTTTCTCTCGCACTGGCCTGTCTTAGTTATTACCCTAATATTTTCCAAAGAGAAACATGAAGTAATAGACACTCACCCGAATGTGATTGGTGCCTCAACAGCCTTTTGTTGAGTACTATCTGTTTGTAAGTGCAAGATGTCTTCGACCAGTACCCCAGAAGATGAGGTATTATGGGAGAGATATGCAACTCTATAAGCACATGCACTTTGTGCCACTGAACACTGTCTTCCTTGCGCACATAGAGTGCCACTGCAGGGAACAATTTTGCTTGTTGATGATGTATTCGGGCTGTAAATGTTAAGGTCTATTGGCTGTTCCAAAAATGTAAATTGTAAACAATTATGATTAGTGTCATCAAGCAATGACGTGAACAGAAAAAAAGGGAAGAAAAAAACACAAACAAGGAAATCTAGTCCATGAAATTAACTTTTGGTGTAGTACAGTAGCACACAAAACTTAAGCTAGTAAGAACCTCAATTTTTCAATGAATGGTGATCCAAAACTTCATTTCGATCATATTTTTTCATGATGGAGGCGTTCGGCCTAACTTCTGGTACCTCCTGTCTCTCACTAGTATAGGTATCGAGTAGCTCTGGTGACCAAGACTTAAGCAAAATGGGAGGAAATTTCTTAGTGTTATACAACTCCAGTAGGATTTTGAACCCAAGACCACTTGTGTATCCTCCCTATTCATTGATCATTCATTCACTCTTTTTTCAACCCTATATGACATGCATGAAATCTCACTTTTGCACATACTTAATTCTATGAGATTTTAAACCTTTAATAATTCAAATTTCAACTGTTCCCCCAAATTTGTCCTCCCAATTTCTTCTTTGAAACTAGATCTCAAGCTTAATTGCAATTTTATGAAATGACATGCAATTTAACTGGCTATGGCCAGTTTTTATCCTGTTTTATAGGTATATCACATAATTTTTTGATAGGTAAGAGTATCCTGTTGTTATAGGTTAACTTAAGCTGATGATGTAAAAAAAAAATTATAAATTATATACCGTTAATGCACAAAACTAAAATTCGATTGACATACTCTTCCAGAACCTGTCAGGAGTGTTTGAGCGCAGTTGTTGCAGTTGCATGGTAGCCAAAACAAGTCACTGCCAGTGTCAAGTGCCACCAGAAATGATAGCCCAGGTGTGCCCACTGTCACATTTGCATAATGCAAACTGAAACTCACACAAACACAATTTAGTTAGTCCTGAAGGAAGAACTTACGTGGTTGCAGCACGACTACAGGTAATGCAAATTAACAACTATATATATAGAGTCTGAACCAAAGCTATTGAGTTCGGATGAGACTGAAACTAATATACTAGATCCCCTCTTCCCAGGGTCCCCTACGTGTAAGCAGTGGATGCATGTCTACCGGTCCCACTGTCTCAGTATAGATGCATCCTCTGATTATAAATCCTGAATCCACCTCGACTTCTTTCTCTTACAAAACTGTCTTCCATTGCCAAATTACATAGACAAGTAAACCTCAGTCAAATTGAAACAGACATGTGTCATACTTGCACAACAGTAATGCTAATTTTCTCTGTATCATTCCAATTTTATTGGATATCCCAAAATGAAAAAAACACAGATAATCATAAGGAGAAGTTCTTTTGACACAGGTGATTGAAGTATTAATATAGAGAAGCAGAAGGAACCTACAATCCCAAAGAACTGAGTAGGACTGTTTTGTTTCCTCCTCCGGCGAACGTGAGAGGTAGCGGAGTAGGATTAATGGCGCTGGTAAGACGGCGACTGTTGGGAGTAGTATCAATGGTGCTGGTAAGCCGGTGCCTGTTGATATGGCGATCACGTTGTGTCCAAGCTGAATAATACTGAATACTACCTTTTTTAGGCAACCAGGGAAGCTCTAAAATACCTTTTACTGGATCAGAATACCTGTGGTGTATATCAAACCTGAATGTCCCAAATGCTTCACTGCTGTTATGCAACTGTAAAGCTAAGAAAATAACAAATACCATGAAGTTACTAGTACAACAAAAATCATCCATTGGAATCAAATTAACCCAATGGCTCAGCTCAATTGTCAAGATATTGTCCTTTCTGGTCTAATCTTTGGAGCTCAGTGCAAACCCATGTACTGACTTGTCAATAAACACAACTGTTACCTTCTCAAAAAAAAAAAATCTTTGCAGCTTCGCGATTTTGCATTGTACAGACTTCTCAACAGTTGAATTCCTGATGATTCTGCCTTATATAGGAGGCCCTATATTGGTCCTCTTTATTCCAATATGAGATTTTTCTAAGTCAATCTCCAGAGCTAACAAGTCCTCTTGTCCTACTATAGGTGTTGTGATAACCTTTACCAAGTCTGAACGATTGTCAACTACAAGATATATTGGGTCTCAACCAAAAAGACTGGAATATATTTGTGCATAGTGTATTGTACATATATATAATGTATGAGAAACAAAAAGGGAAGAATTATGAATCAATAAGATGGTGTTTGACAAAGATATGTATTGAAATGTGGAGGATGTGGAAGGTGAGCCCACCAGCTGAAGCTTTTACTACTAGTTGTAGTAGGTTATTGTCAAATGGGGAATAATGATGGAATGAGAGAGACATAGTGGGTTACATGTTTTGGTCTCAAGACTTAATGGGATCCAGGTTTTTAATGTTAATGGTGTATGTGAAGTGCAAAGAACTTGGAGGGTGCTGGTAGTACCTACCACAATAACTAGTGAGATGAGAATTATTGGAAGATTGACTTTGTCATTCTTAAAGTTTTCTTGGTTCTATGTCATGTGATGCTTCCTCTTGTACATGCTTTATTAGTTCCCTTTTATGTGTTCAATGATTTGTGTCACTTGAGCTGGGGTTCTTTCGGAAATACTCTGTCAAAAGGATACAGTCCCGTATACTCTACTCTTCTCAAACCACATCTTGTGGGATTACATTGAGTATGTTATTGTTAAATTCGTCAAGAGTTGATCATTTAAGATGTGTTTAAACACTAAAGATCCAGGAGAGTGGTTTGCCTCGCTTAAATTGTAGTCGAGCAGTACTAAACAACAAATGCAATAGGCAAATAAGTGCACAAGGTACTCTAAACTCATTATACAACAACATATTCAGTGTAATCTTACAAATGGAGTGTGAGAATAGCGTTTACGTAGACCTTATGTCTACAAAGTACAAAGTAGGGATGTTATTTCTGATAGGTCTTTGGCTCAAGTAAAAACATTACAAATCAGTTCGAAAATTGGAAGACTAAGGGATATTCTACACTCACTATAATAAGAGACCGTTTAAAAGGTCTTCTTAATGGTTACCTTTTGTTGGAACTTGTAAGTAAAATGGATAAGAAAATGGCTAATCATATTATAATATGATGTTTTTCTAGATTATGTGAGAAGGCAAACTTAGGAACAACAGATAGCTAGAATTGTGAAACTAGGAGGAATAGATGGTTTAGGTATGTTTTTGACTATTAAGAGTGTGTTTGGTATGGTGGAAAACTTTTTCTACTAAAGAACGAGTAATTTTATTTTGCATATAGTAACTTTTTCCAGACTTCGTCAATGGGATTACATTGTTATATGTGCTTTTATCGCATCGAGGGTCTTGCAAAAACAGTAACGTTCCTCCACTCTGTCCTCTACTTAAATTGAATGGGAAGTTTCAGCAAATACAAATGGGAATAAATTGATAAATCATTTAATGTTATTTGAGTATTTCAAAATATAGTCTCTTTTCCTCTCACGAAGTAGGTGTAAGGTATGGGTAAGCATACATCCCATCCTCCCCAGGCTCCACATATAGGATTACATTGATCGAGTGTGTAAGATAGTTGTTGTGCAAACACTCTTTCTTGCTCCGAGGGACTTGCGGAAACCACCTCTCTTCTTGCTCCGAGGTCTTGCAGAAACCACCTCGCTTAATAACTCATATATTCTACTTTTTCAGACTCTACTTGTAGATTACACTTGGTATGTTATTATGTTATATATACTCTGCTATTTATTGATTATTTTTGTAGTATTTGCATTGACAAATATTTATAAAGTTACCATTCTCTATTATTTTCATTTTTTAAAAATGAGCAAACATTCTTGACATGATTTAAAGCTAATATCAAACCATCTAACAAAAAAACAAATAATATAACTACGACTTTAACTAGATTATGAGATTATTTTTTTCAAAATAGTATAAGGTCCAAATTACGCCAATCTGAAATTTTAACTAGTTTTTTTTTTTTTTGGGTAAAAAGAGAGGAGATGTTGAAAAAACTAAGACATGCTTATAAGTGATCCAAAATTATGGTTACGCAGATGCGTTTGCAACAAATTTTAAAGTGATGGAAAATAAATTACAAACATAAATATAATAAAAGGAAGTATAATTTTATTGATAAATATTGTACGTACAAATCTATTTATCCCTTGAGATTTTTTCTGTCTCTTAAGATTTCTTCGTGATTCGAGAACTATTAGTAATGACATATTTCTCAAATTAGGACGGTTTGGACGTGATCTCCATGAATAATTGTTGATCTTCTTTATAATTGATTATCAAGAAGAGTCTTGACATATTTTGATCTCCTTGTAAATATTTCAAGAGTTTACGGAATATTCAAGATGCCTTGAAAATGAATATAATATCTTTTATATAGACAAGAACTAGGATTTAGGGTTGAGTAGCCTCCAAAAATATACCATAATTGGAATTGAACATATCTTACAGAATTTCATAAAATATCTTTTATCTAGGCATGAATTACGGTTTAGGGTTGAGTAGCCTCCAAAAACTTCCCTATTTGAAATTGAAACACGTCTTGTAGTATTGTTCCATAAAATATTTTTTATATAGGCATGAGCTAGGGTTTAGGCCTCCAAATACGTACCTTAATTAGAATTGAACATGTTTTATAGATGAACATATGTAGAGTTCTATAAAATACATTTTATATATGCACGAACTAGGGCTTAGGGTTGAGTAGCCTACAAAAACGTACGATTCCATGATTATAAGTTCATTCCATACCGGACTAGGCCGGAATAGGGTTATATACATTCTCATAATGAGAAGGGGCTAATTGGACCTATCTAAATAGATACTATGTTTACATATGGATCCCTACATCGTTACATTCCATTTAGGATTAGGAATACGCGTAATCGGACCTGGTTTTTACATATCTCTATTAGGACCCTATTCACCTCTTTGAGCGAATCGAGAAATAGGTTTGATTGTCCATTTAGAGTTCCACAAAAATATATTTTATATATGCATAAACTAGGGCTTAAAGTTGAGTAGCCTACAAAAACGCTACCCTAATTATATAATTAACAAAACGAACACATTCCATGAAATTATGCATGAAGTACCTCCAAAACCATGTACCCTAATTGGAATCGACAAGACATCATAAAATTATGCATGAACTACTAGAGTTTAGGGTTAAGTAACATTTAGGGTTAAGTAACATTCAAAAACGTATAAAAAGGTGATGGTCCAAACTATGGGAAAGTACATTGTTGGATTGGATTTTGGACTTGCTAGCAAGTTGGTCTTTGAGAGAGCAAGAGGAAGTGCCGCTGCTCTGTGAAGTCAGCAAGAGGTTCTAATGCTACACACATGAGCATCCTCTAAACCAAACTCTTCCAACTGCTAAACAAACAAGCCAAAACTCTATGCTGGTGTCCACCACCCACAATGACAACTTCACCATTTGTTTCTTGTTTGTTCACAAATCACCTTGATGCTCTCACTTGAGTTATAAGCTTGAGTTACCAAGCTCAGCATACTTGTTGTTTAGTTGAGAGATTATAAAGTGACTCTATTTGTGTTTAATAATCGATGTGGGGCAATGGAAAAATTAAATGGGTGCTTTAGATTTCCCAGCTCTCGTTCGCGCCGAGGATATGTTCGTAAATAGCCACTATATATCTTTCACGGGATACGAGTAAGATATGCATGCCTTATACTTTAATCTTTGCAGATTCCACTTGTGAGATTACGCTGAGTATGTTATTGTTGTATTACATATCACCTCTTTATCATTCACGAGGTAGGGTAAGATATGTCTATACTCTACTCATTTTTTCAAACTCTACATGTGAGATTATATTGAATATGTCTATTCTCGCGCCTAGTGTTTTTTCAAAAATAGTGAATCTACCTCACAATGGTAACTTTTTTTGCTATTCCTTGTTTCTTCTCTCTCACTTAAATTTTACGTGTTAATTGGTAGCGTATTTCTCGAATGGTTTGGACTATATCTCCACGAAAGAATTTGTAGATCTTCTTGGTATTTGGTTATCAAGAAAAAAAAAAGTGATGGTCCAAACTATGAGAAGCCTTTTTTAGGGGTTAGACTACTTGTCTTTGACAACACCATTACTTGTTGCCCAAGCAAGAGGCAGAGCTGCTGCTATGTGAAGTCAGCAAGATGTTATGCTATCAGATATTACTTGTGAGATTATTACATCGTTATGATGTTGTTGTTATTATTGTACGCATACGTTCTCTTATATCCTAAGCATTTTTTGAAAATAGTTTCTACACTCCATCCTCTCTATACCCGCGTAATAGAGCAACGAGCGCGGGAGGAAGAAACTCGAGAGAGTTTTCACTTATACTTAATTGATAACGAACAATTCAGCATTTGAACTTATTTTCCCTACCTGACTACATGGTAGTAGTTTAGGGAGCGCAATTGCTAGAGCACGAGAATACTATCATTAATTGGTTCTTTCTTCATCTAATTAGTAAAAAATACCACTATTTATAAACTACTTAACATTATTCGAGTATTTCAAAAATAGTCTCTTTTTACAGACTCCATTCGTAAAATTACATGCTAGTATACACTCTTCTCGTTGAAGGTCGTCACTATTTCTATTATTCAGACTTCAATATGCTCGTTTTTTTGTATTGTCTGCACTGGAAAATGTTTATAAAGTTATTATTCTTTGATATAATTTCTAATATGATTTATTTTTATAAGGCTTCTCATGAGTCTATTTTGGCTACACATTCAATCAAAATCAACTCAAAAATTTGAATCTTAGGAAATCACTTTTAATAGTGAGCCTTGTACCTCTTAAAGTGAGACTTTCCTAACATGAATCTAAATTAATCAAGAATCAAATTGAATATCAAGCACCTAATAACAAAGTCACGAGGATCATTCGAAAACAACCCTCTTTTTCTTTCACGAGATAAGAGTAAGGGTATAGTTTTTGTCTAGATTCTATTGAGTATGTTGTTATTGTTTTGTACATGCGCACTCTCTTTACAAGAAATAGGGCTAAGGTCTGGGTATCTTTACACTCTACCCTCCGTAAATCTCACCAGTTGGATCACACTAAGGGGTTGCTTGGTAGAGTGTGTTAAAAAAAATAATGCATGCATTAGCCTTGTGTATTACTAGTACCTTGTTTGATACTCTTTTCGAACTTATGGTATACACTCTATTGTGCATTAAAGTGTGTACTGTTAATACTATGAATTTTTAGGTATTAGCGATGCAATGCTTTTAATGCATGCATTAACTCAATTGAAGACCCAATTGCCCCTCAATACATTTTTCATATCTTTTCCACCATAATAGTGAAGGGTGTTTTTGTAAATAATTTTTTATCAAACCAACCAATGCATAAATATAATCTATGTATAATTAATGCAAGCATAACTAACATATGCATTGCTAATGCAAACATTACTTATAGACTCCATTTTACATTATATTAATACATACTACCAAACGACCCCTAAATATGTTGTTCAACGGGTTTTTAGAGAAAGTCTCTTTACTTCTAAAGAAATAAGGATATATAAGGTTTGGATACACGTACACATTAATCTCCATTGACCCCACATACAAAATTACATTGAGCATGTTGTCGTTGTACACAGTACTCTCTTCTCTCGTAAAGTTATCAACCTATGTTAGTATTTTTTTTTACAAGGTTTCTCATATTTTTACTACATATTTAACTTAAATCAGTCCAATTTTGTATCTTATGAATGAAATTGCTTTTTCCAGAATTCTTTTTTCTCCTAAAATGAGCTGACATGAATCTAAATTAATTGAGGTTCAAAGAAAATATAAAACACCTAATAAACAAACAAATAATATAACTACAACTTTAATTAAATTTAGAGATTTTTATTCCAAATAGTATCAAGTTCAAAATACACCAATCTGAAATGTTAATTATCTTTTTCTAAATAAAAAAAGTGACGTTCCAAAAAAAAAAGGTAATACTTACTTATTATCTTCCTTGTAAAGTAAAAAAAAAGAGAGAGATTAAACTCCCTTATATCATAGATTTTAAACTTAAAATTGGAAACTTGAATTCTTCAAAATTATATTTTTAGAATTTAAAGTAGTGTTTGAACATACATTTTACTTGAAATTCTTTATGAAATTTTGTGAGCCGGAATCCTATAAACCCAAAATTATAACCAAACAAATACTTAAATTATTTGTTAAAAAAAAGTCCAAATTATATCGGCATACTTGTCATCTACTTGAGAGCTTATAAAGTGGCCCTATTTGTGTTTTAGTATTGTATGTGGGAAAATAATTAAGGAGCTATTTAGATTTTCCATGTTGTACTTGTACACAACACTTTTTTCTCGTGTCGAGGTCTTTTAAAACAATTTTCCTTTTTCGCATGAGATGGGAGTAAAATTTGTGTATATTTTATTCTTTCTAGACTTTATACGTAAAATTACTTATCTGCGCTCGTGACAAACGTCTTTAAAAAACAATATCTCTACCTCATAACAACCCATTTGTGTTTATTTAGAATTAATGACATACTGAAAAGGAGGAACAACTATGACATATAGCCACTTACCATGAAGAATGATCAATAAAACCCCTTTCATATATATATATATATATATGTGGATGCTAATGTGCAATAGCCTTTGCCTTCCATCAAAAAATTATATTTGTGTATATATAGACGAGTGTTAAGGTGCAACAACGTTTGTTCTTTTCTTTTGAGCAAATGCACAACTATCCCCTAGACTACGATTGAAATCTTAGATACATACCTTAACTAAATTAAGGTCTTATTATCCCCTAAATTTATTTATTTTTATAATTTTATACACTTTTTGTCTTACGTGGCACACCCCGTCACTCCAGGCAATTGACGCGCGTGGGAGACATTTGAATGCCAAATAAGTAAAAAAGGTGCACAATATTACAAAAAAAAATAAAAATTCAGGGGGCAATAGGATCATAGTTTAGTTAAGGTGTGTCTCGAAAATTTAGTTCATAGTATAGAGGGATACTTGTGCATTTACCTAATTTTACTTTTTTTAATTTTATTTTCTATTGTTGAATTATTAATCTAATAATAGAAAGCTTCAAGAGACAGTGAAACACTAAGTAGACTTTTTTTTTTCATTTCACTAATTAGACTCTTTGTGAGATAGTTATTAAAATTGTTACCAGAAAAAGAAATTGAAGAAAATAACCTCAACTAAAAGAGTTTCTAATGAAAATATAAGGAGTATTTGTCATCAGGGCTCAGACATATGAAGTTCAATTTGGCCAAGTTTGGAGGTCAACGGCGTCAATCGACTAATTTTAAAAAAAATTGTGGACTAAACATATGAAAAACGTTTAAAATCATGAATTTTTATTTTATGACATTAACATACTGAAAGTAGAGACATCACTAATGAAAACGCAATGAATACGAATTATGAGGCCCAGCGTGGCCAAGTTAAGGGGATCAATGGAATCAGTTGGCAAAAATAATCTATTTACCTTTCAGAAAGTAGGACTAAGGTATGGACATGCATGCGTACACTCTATCCATTTTCAGCGTGGCCCAGTGTTGCTGTTGTACTCTTCTCGTGTCTAGTATGTCTCGAAAATAGTTTCTCTACCTCACAATGAGACATAACTTCCATCCAAGTGTGAATATGAAAAATGGAGAGAATAAGTAATGGAAAGAATATTCATTTCGACAAAACGTAATATTTATTTGGTAACACTATAATAATGAAAAAAAACGCCATTAAAACCACAATGAATACTAGTCATGAGGCCCAGTGTGGCCAAGTTTAGAGGGTCAATGGAGTTGGTCTATTAATTTCCAAAAAAATTAACGGACTAACGCAGATGAAAAAATACTTAAAATCTTGAATTATTTAATGACACCAAAACATCGAAAAAGAGCAATCATTAATGAAAATCCAATGAGTATGATCGGTAGGCTTGTGAGTGAGGATAAGCCTAATCAAATTTGAATCAGTCCAAGAATTGACTGACTAATTTTCGAAAAATATCTCTAGACTAATAAAATTAAAAAGAAATTAATATTTAAATTCCTAATTTTTTGACACTAAAACACTCAAAAGAGAGTTCTCATTAATGAAAATACAACGAATTTTTGATTATTTAGCCTTTAAAGTTAGGTCTGGTCAAATTTCATTAAAACATATACAAGTGTTTTTCTTTTGTTTAGTTACTAAAAATAGTAAGTCCATACGTAAAAAATGTATTTTTATTTAATGGTCTGTAATAATTGTATGATTAAATGATTTAATCCTTTTAATTTTTTTTTAAAAGAAGTAGTATTCTTATTTCCATCAAATATTTTAGTAAACACCAGAAAATTTTCATCTAAACCTAGAAACCACAACATAAAAATATACTATTAGACACCAAAAATAAATATAAAAATATATTTATTAGAAATTGCATATAAAAAATTAGCATCAAACTTATGAATTTTTTTTTAAAAAAAAAGCATATATATATATATATATATATATATATATATATATATAACTAAAATCTCAAACTCAATAATTTTAATTTTTCACTCATTTCTTCCATGAAAATTATTTATAAACATACATTTACTTCGAATCTACCTGGCCAAAACATAAAAGGACCAATATTTTTTTATATGATACTATATAGGAATTTAATTAATCTCGATTTAAGGATCGTAAAATTCATTTCTGAGGTGATACTTGTAATTAATTTTTTTATTTTCTTTTTCAAATTTTAAATTCGAAGTCTCTCATCAAGAATGAAAGAATTTCAATCACAATTCATTTTAAAATCTCTAATTACATATAAAAGAAATTCAATCATTCTATCATTGTCCGCTTTGTCACTTATAAGAATCTTGATGGTTTTTCTTTATGGGATTTTGTTTTTTTCCACTGCTAAACACAAGAGAGTGTGTATGTGAGAGATCTTTCAGTTGGTTTAATCACACACAGGTAAAGGGGTTTAGACTCTTCTTCTTTTTCTTCATTATAATACTATTATCTTTTTCTTCTCTCTGTTTACTCTTTAATTTTTTCATTTTTTTTTCTATTTCCTTTTTACTAGTAAAAAACAAGAGAGAGAAAAAGGAAACAAGAACTGGAAAAAAAGACTCAATCTTTACTGTGTAATAGTTGTTTGTTTTTGTGGTTATACAAAAGTTGCTGCTTTGATGGATCTATAGATCTAACAGTTTCAGACCCACATGGATTGTTATGTTTTATTCAGATCTTAGTCATTATCAGTTGAAGGGGTTTCAGTTAACTGACCAGAAAAGAAAAGAAAAAGACAGTATAATAAGGCTTAAATTACACCATCGAAGTCTTCTTGTTCTTTATTTTTCAGCAGGTATTCTTGAAGTTGTGAACTTTATGTGATTTGGGTGTTGTTTAGTTCATTTTGGGATGTGGGTTTTATTTAGTTTTGGCTGTGATTTGTGTTCTTTCAGGATTTGGGTATTGTTTTAATGTTGTTTTGTTCATTTTGGGATGTGGGTTTTTTGCCTAGTTGTGGTTAGGCACTGTATTGGGTTAGTTGCTTCATGTCATTGCTGATCTTGGAAATTGTTAGGTTGTTGTCATGCTAAATTTTATTCTTTGTTGTTGAAATTGCGTTTTGGAATTTTTATGTGAATGGATTTGTTTATCATTGGTTAAAGCTATGATCTTTATTGCTTTCTTTGAGTCGAGGGTTTATCTGAGACAGCCTATCTACCTGTCAAGGTAGGGTAAGGTCTGTGTAGACTCTAACCTCATTAGACCTCCATTAGTGGGGACTATACTGGGTATGTTGTTGTTTGCTTGGTTAAAGCTATGATCTTTCTGCTGTTTTGTGGTTCTTGAAGTAAGTTGTATTGCTGAAGTTCTTGTTATATGCTTGTTTTTTTGTTTGCAGGATAAGAGAGTATAATAACATAATTAGGCTTTTAGTTAGGCTGTTACTGCATTTTTTGTTTTGGTGTTGAGAAACTGGAGGTAGGAAGAAGTGAAATGAAATGAGGGATGTTATCAAGGCTGATAAATTTCCTGAAGGCCTGTTGGCGGCCATCGTCAGATCATTCTGTACATGCTGGTTCGGATGCAGCTGGACGACAAGATGGACTTTTTTGGTATAAGGATAGTGGTCAACACTTGATTGGTGAGTTCTCAATGGCAGTTGTACAGGCAAATAATTTGCTGGAAGATCAAAGCCAGATCGAGTCGGGTCCTTTGAGCTTACTTGATTCTGGCCCTTATGGAACGTTTGCTGGGATATACGATGGTCATGGTGGACCGGAGACATCACGGTATATCAATGATCACCTTTTTCAGAATCTCAAGAGTAAGCATACTAGACCTGTTTTATTGAGCAAAGTACTCATTTGCCAAGTATCGAATTCATCAATCTGTTTGTAGTCCAAATGGTGTTGTTAAACTAGTTAAATGCTATTCATTAAAAATTTTGTAATGAAAACGCAAGGGTATATTCTTTTTAGAATTTAAAATATCTACTATATTAGATTATTTGCCCTTTAAATTTGTAGTTTGAATTAATTAGTCTGCAACTTTTGTAGGGTTTGCAGCAGAACAAAATTGTATGTCTGTAGATGTAATACGGAAAGCATTTCAAGCTACAGAAGACGGATTCTGCTCTGTGGTTGCAAAGCAATGGCCAATGAAGCCACAGATGGCTGCTGTGGGATCTTGCTGTCTGGTAGCGGTGATCTGCAATGGTATCCTGTATGTTGCTAACCTTGGTGATTCCCGAGCTGTTTTGGGAAGGCTTGTGAGGGCTACAGGGGAGGTTCTTGCCATCCAGCTATCAGCTGAGCATAACGCATGTTTCGAATCTGTCAGACAGGAGTTGCATTCAATGCATCCAGATGACCCACAGATAGTGGTTTTGAAGCATAACGTATGGCGTGTAAAGGGTCTGATTCAGGTATGTCTCATGTTTCGTGATTTGCTGATAGAATAGCTTATATGGTTTCTAATTCTTGCTATTATTTTAGAGGGAAACATATGGTTAGTATCGTCATTAGTGTCCAAAACATTTTATAGTCAATGAATTAAGTTGTTACTCATTGGACATTGTATGCAGTTGCTAGTGCATCGTCTGTTCTCTAGTCTTAGCAATGAATACAAGGACAGTTATTGCACTCTTATCTGCATCCTATCAGATTTTATTGTACATGGAGGTTATTTATGAGCCACGTCTCCTGTAGCTGTCTTTTGACGAAGATTGCATTTTAGATTCCTTGAACAGAAGATGTTAAAATCTTTCCTTCATTCCCTATATTGTCTGATATTGGAAACTCTTTTCTGCATCACTATTTGTTTCCTTTATTATGGGGTGGATGGTGGTTTGCAATGACTCAAGTTATAGGTTGATCTATCGCTCACCACCAATTTTTTGTCCAGCTTCTAGCAAATTTTTCGGCAATTCAGAGGAGCAAACACTCATCTTTTTTCTTAAGTGCAATCAGACTCTGTATATTCCACATTAATTCATGATAATGGAAAATAATTCTTATTAAACCATCAAAAGGTGGAGTGCGAACTTAATCAACAATTGATTTCCTCATTTGCTATGCTGACTGGATGTGTACTCGCGTGATCAATCGGTGAATAGATTTCTTCCAAACACAATTCGGCTTAAATCCCATGAACCCCATGGTTGATAAGTTCATTTACTGACCTGATATGCTATTACAACCTTTCAAAAAAGGGAAATTCAGGACGAGACACACTTATATAAAAAATAAAAGAAAAAGGCAGATTAATACAAACCAAATAGGTTGTAGAAGATGCATGAAAAGACCAAATAAAAAGAAGATTTTATTCTGAGATAAGAACAAGAGGAACTTCACTACTTAATTAGTCACCTGAGTAATGGTCCATGTATCAACTTCAAGCAGCCACGTGTCAAGTGTTGGAACTAATCGTTTATTACAATAATGTACTAAAGACCAGAACGGTCAAAGGAGAATCCATTCTTTGTTTCTTCCGTGTTGTTTGGATTAAATTGTAGTTGTACTATGTGCATGAAATCCTTTGTTTCAATTCCATTTATGGCAATATTTTATCATTCTGGTTATTATATGTGACAGATGTAGATGCCACCATTGATACCTATTTGGTTATTTTGTGCTTTAGGAGTTAAGATATTAAAATATCTCATTAAGAGCTATTAATTCAATTTATGATCTTTTCCCTGTTTTTGATAGATCCTGCTTTATATACCTACAAGGAGTCCACACAATATTGAAATGAATTTACTTGTTTTCTAGCTCCAATCTATTTATCTGAGTTTTAATTTTTAATTCATCTTGCAGATTTCAAGATCTATTGGTGATATATACCTTAAAAAGCCTGAATACAACAGGGAGCCGTTGTATGCAAAGTTTCGATTGCGTGAACCTTTTAAAAGGCCCATATTGAGCTCTGATCCATCAATTACTGTTCAAGAACTCGAACCACATGATCAATTTCTCATATTAGCTTCTGATGGTCTCTGGGAACATCTTTCCAATCAAGAAGCAGTTGATATAGTACAAAATAGCCCCCGAAGCGTAAGATCTTTGACTATTTGATACTGTTTTCTTACTTCTGTTAATTTATTTATATTTCTTTTGCACAAATGAAGTTTACAATTGCAAATCAACTCTAATAGAATTGTATTTGCTGGCTTTAGGTGGTGAACATTGAAAGTTTTAAATATCGTGAAGATGAAATGTCTCATTAAACATATCTTGTTCTTATGTTTTTCCAAAAAATCATATTTCATGTGCTATTCTAGCAGGTTATGATGTAATTTTTTGTTTTGTTTCTTGGTGATACTAGAACAAATTGTATTGAGGAATATATTTCCTGTTCTCAATATCCCGCCAATATTGTCGTTATGACTCCTGGTATTCACCTGTTTAGCTAACTCATCTGAAGAGCTCAAGTAGTTTCAGGAATGTCCACGTTTTGTAAAGAACAAAATAACACTTCCAGATCCCTCATTTTATGGAAGGCAAAAATATATGTTGCTTGAGTACTTCAGTTTTTATCTTTCGTCTTTCTATTTTCTTTGGGGTAAAAAGATAGCTTGTTACTAGGCCGTTGCTATTGGATGACGTGTTATTCATGTAATAAGGACATGGTACTTAGATATTCTTGAAATTTACAGTACTAGTATAACTATATCCATGCTTGGGTACCTTCCGTGTCGAGATATCAACATTTTCCCTTACATTTTCTAGGAAACAAGGAAATGGTTGCAGGCGGAAATATATACCAAATTAACAGATGAAAAAAATAGTGTAGCAATGTGAAAATAATAATTTTGAACTAAATTGTTTCCATGTTAGAATGGATGGAGTGACCTTAGATAAGAGGGTATGAAGGACATAGATTAGGATTGAAGGGGTTAGTAGGTAGCAGTGAGCTGTCTTGCTTCTGTTCTTATTAGTAGTCACAGTATTGCTCGTCTTGTCCTCCAATTTCTGTTACTACCTGTTGTTCCTTGTTATTGTTTATCGTAGTTCATGTTACTTCTTTTTGAGACTGCTTTGGACTGCTTATCCTTGAGCCGAGGGTCTATCCGAAACAACCTCCCTACCTTTGAGGTAGAGATGAGGTCTTTGTACAGTTTACCCTCCCCATACCCCACTTTGTTAGAATGGATGAGTGAGTACTTCAGATCCCTACCAAATTTTCATCTGCAATGTGTTATTATAGTCTTAATTGTGTGGCTTTCTCGCATGGAAGGTAATCGAGGCAACTCGGAATGGAAGAATATTGTGATAAGGGATAAATATTAATGTGTTTACTCTTTGCTTATTGATTTTGCAATGACATGTTTCTAATTTTCATACCTTCAGGGAAGCGCTCGGAGGCTAGTAAAAACTGCATTACAAGAAGCAGCAAAGAAAAGGGAGATGAGGTATTCTGATCTAAAGAAGATCGATCGTGGTGTTAGGAGGCATTTTCACGATGATATCTCAGTCATAGTTGTGTTTTTAGATTCAGATCTTGTAAGTAAGGCGAGCTCGTTGAGGGGCCCCTCTTTATCTCTGAGAGGTGGTGGTATGAACTTTGCAGCAAAAAGTTTGGCTCCCTGTGCTACTCCCATAGAACTCGGTACCACTTAAAAACTTTCTACTCTATTGTATACTCTGCTGTGTCCTCAAAAACTTCCTCGTGGAGAGATTCGAAAAAAAACAATAGAAGGTGCACTAATTTATTCTTTTGATGTACAATGTTATATTTAACACGAAAACAGGTGCCTTGTTTAGTTTTCGAGCAGCAAAAGAAGAACGAAAGAATTTACTGTAGAGATTGTTTCTCGAGTATGAACTTGTCTTCTCTTACACTCCCTTTGATTCTTTAGTAAATGGTGTAAAATGACAGATGAAGAGTAGATGTTATATACTTGTTATCGAAGCATTTCGTCCTACATCAACACAAGTATTTTGCTTGTTTGTGGTATAGTTTTTTTTTTTTTTTTTTTGCTTGGTGAATACTGATCAATGTTGAATTCTCTGGTGAAATCTCCCTTTTATATTTATGTTAATTACCAACTATGTTGTTCGGTTTCTTCAAAAATCATGAACCGGTGCAATGAGCACTATAATAGCTCAAAATTCTTTCTACAATGACCATACTGGATTACATAGGCTTCTCTATGATATGACAAACATAGAGGGTGAACCCTTATCAGTAAGTATGAAAAAAACTAAAATAACCTTACAACTAACTATATACTGAGTAGAACCAAACCACCTATAGATCCCGTCTGCACAATGGACAGGAGCCATGTCTCAACAACCATGTATCGATGCATGGTAGGTGAAACATGTGATGACATTGTGGCAAACATCTAACAGTTTCCGCGAGTTGAAAGTCCTGGATCACATCAGTCAATCAGAATGATACATATAAACAGGAAGAAAACAAACTGTTGTTAAAACGAAATGTACCTGTAAGCAGACTGAACAAGAAACTCTCTCCCCTGTATCATCTACATTGTTACCATTGCTAATTACAACCTTTGCAATCTTCTCCACAAAATCTCCAGGCAAACCTTTTGCCCCACCTGTATCGAAAATGTTAGGTACCTCTTCATATGTAGTTTCTTCAACAGCTCCCATCTGATCAACGCGAAGAAAGTAAGTCAGCAAATGAAGAGAGTTTACAGTTGCTTATTCAAAAATGGTTACATGATACCTGATTTTGCACTGCACTAAGCATTGCTGGACCAATCCGCTCACGAACTAGTCTACCACTTAACAAGCTAGCTATTACATCAATCTGCACTAGTTCAAAAGTACATAACACATAGCTTGATCAGGAGATTGTTTGACCTCGGAGTTTAAGTTCTATGCACATAATTCTACTTATTAGTAACATGAAACCAAAGGTATATGATATGACATGCTATAACAAGTACTGATATAAGATGCAGTATCAATGAGAAAAAGGCGCTAGCTATGTTGCTTACCAAGTACAGAACACATCCAACTCCGGATTCATCAGAGTGCCATAGTATCAGAGATGACTCAAAGACCTCAAGAGAGAAAACAGCACCAGAAATGGCTCCAACCGCGGCACCTCTAATGAATCCACTTTCAGTTTCTTGACCTATCAAAGCTCCTGTCATTGCTCCTAACAATGTGCCCACTGCAACAAAAAAGAAAACGACTCCATTGTTACTTAAAAAGCAGTCACTTGTAACATTATCATCAGCTTCATTCCATAGGAAATGAGAGTCTCTACTTGCTTATGCCAAACTTTAGAATCTGTTTTTTCTTTCAGTCATATAACTATCTGCAATACGAGTTCGACTGAACCTAGCAACTTTGGTACAAACTGTGTCTTTGTCTTATGAAATCCATTCCATATATACAAATTAGTATAGTTTAGAACTCAATAACTTAAAAAGGCTAGAATCTCAAACTCATAAGCTTCAAATCCTGACTCTGCCTCGGGTTATTCGACTTTAGCTTATTAGCTCAAACGACAAACAAAGCATTTTGTATATCTCCTTTATGAATAGGTTTTATAGCCACACAAAACATTAAGACCACAAGTTCGAAAAATATAATGAGTTCAATGCTAAAACCTTAAATGGTTACACTCATAAAGCTAAAATTCTGAATACGTCTCTGATTTGACGCAAAATCAAAAATATCATACCCTAAATACAAGGTAAAAAAAACACAATCAACAAGATAGCTAGATTGGAAGTTGGAAGAGAAAAAGTCCAATAACCTTAGTATAACCCATGACACAAAATTTCGCTATAGATTTGAAGTTGAAACTCGAACTTCAAGTTGAGTTTGTACATACATTTTACTTTAAGAAAAAATTTGAACTTTTTTGAGTAAAAGTGAAATTTCTCCCAAAAAGATCTCGATAACAACAAAATATAGCCAATGTCATCCAACAAAATGTGAAGAATAGAGTGTACGCACACTCAGATAGTCCAGAGAAAAAACAGTTCAAAGCATTCCCACAAGCACAAACAATAACATGAGGTCTCAACTTCGAATCATCTTTGTCAACATAGTTTTATCTCCAATACGAAACTTTTCAAATTGAATTCAAATTTAATCGAATTTCAAAAATATCATAGTAAGAAACCCAAAAAAAAAATACTAACAGAACACAAACTCCAACAAAATTAAAGTAACAAAAAAACTACACAAATCCCAAAAAAGAGATCCACTCAAACAATAATCTACCTACAAATTTTCGAAATCTGATTCAAAATCTACGAAAACCCCTATTAAATAATCAAAACTCCTCCCAAAAGAAAAAGTCACAATTATTTAATACACAAAAAAAATTGTAAACAAGAATTGATAATAGTATGTAACCCACCTAATGCGAAGAAAAATGTGAAAATTGCAGAAAACACATTCCCAATAATAGTAGAAACAGCAAATCTGAAGAAATCTTTAGCTCTTTTAATCAAATCCATCATACAAAATGAAGAAAAAATTGATAATGAAGAAGAAAAAGCACTTCTTTGATATGTGTAAAGATCCATTTTTTTTTTATTTTCTTAATTTTTGCAAAGATTAAGTGAATTGTATAAGAAAACAGCTATAACACAATATAGTAATAAATTCAATGTAAATATAGTATTGTGTGTAGTTGTATATATAAAGAGAAAAAAGAAATTAAGAGGGTGATGTGAAGTTGAAAAGAAACCACAAAACCAAATAGCATTTATAGCTTTGTTTGACACTCACACAAAGAGAGTAATGAGAAAAAAAGAAATTTATATTTTTACTTTATCGATTCAATGTTTGGTATTTGTATTCGATGTTTGATATCGATATTGAGAAAAAATTAAATATAGATTCATCTCGAAAAGTTTTATACGAGGATATTAGGGGTACAGTGTTTTCTGATAAAAGTGTTTATACTTTGTTTTGTCGATTTTTTTAATTTCCTGTTTGCTGTTCGATAGCAATATTGAGAATAAATTGAATTTAAATTCAAGTCAAAAAATTTTATATTATGACGTTCGGGGTATAACATTTTCTTGTACAAGTGGTTTTAGTCAATTTTGTCCAATTCTTTTTATTTCTTATTTGGTGTTCGATATTTGATATGCAATAGACCAAGTTAATTTTAGGTTCATGTTAAAAAGGTTTATATCAGAATACAATGGGTATATATTTTTTCTAGTCGAAGTGTTTCTAGTCTGTTTTGTCAAACTTCTAAGATTTTTTGCCTTCAAACTATTCTTATTTTGGAAAAATAAGGTTTTTTATTAAGCTTTTTAAGGTTTTTTTTTTTTTAAAAAAAATATATTTTTTAAAAAATAAATAAATTTCAAAGGCATATTACATAAATATGTATATAAATTTGGTTTCAATTGAAATCGATGTTTTTCGATTTTAGATGTGTGTAAATAAACATTTAAATTTAATAATATTAAATAAGGTCATATGTAGCATAATACATGTAGGACGTCATATAGTATATCGTGTAGAATACAAATTGGCATTTAAAACACTAAGTGCAATGTATGTTCTTATTTGTTCAATTATATATAAGTTTAAGTGCATATTTATACACTTCTAAAATTGATGAATAAAAATTTCAGATAAGATAAAGTTAAAAAGTATATTTGTGCATTAGCCTTATTTTAAAACTCTAACCAAATATACATACTCGCTATTCAAATTCGAAATTTGTGATTAAAAATGAAAAAGTATACCTTACTACATCACACCATTGGTTTTTTGCAAAGCAATTTGAATAAATGGGAATTGTCTTTTTTTTTGACAAAAAAATTGAATCTTTGATTGAGGGTTTAAATTATACACCCAATTGAGGCAAGAAACTCACATGCTAAAACTTTCACTTTGTCTCTTTAGTTTCTTTCATTCTTCTCTTTTTTATAATGAATAATAAATATTTTTCACACTTGAGTAATACATTTTCACAAGTGTTTGGTACTATGTATTTAATAAGGGGTTGTAATTAATCTAAAATTATACTTTCAAATTAATTTAGTCCACAAAATAAATTTGTAATTCATGAGCCTTAGAAGGTCCATTATACATGTTTTATTTCTTTTTATAAAAAATGGATTCACTTAATTATAACACCACACATTTTGATGATTCAACCTAAATTTTTGCACACCTTTGGAATGAAAATGTTCAAACTCTTTTAGATTTATTTTATTTGTCATGTTTTATTTTTCATATCTTTTAAAAATAATAATTATAAAATTATTTTTATTTATTCATTGATCTCAATATAATACCACACATTTTTTCATAATGTTAATTTATCTTCATGACATTTATTGAGTAAGGGTAAAAATGAAGACTTATATTATTTCCAGATCAGTTTTACTTGTTTAGTGTTCACTTAGCATATTTCGAAAAAGCAATAAATAAAATGATTATTTTATTATATCATTTTTTGAATATAATTTAATGTTTTGAAAAATTAGTATTAGTGAATAAGAAAAAGAAAGAATGAATGTTCATATATGTAATTCTATTTTTAAGATAATCTTTTGTTTATAATACTCTCTACGTTCCTATTTACATTGTCGTCCTTATTAAATAGATCTTTCTTAATATTTGTCTGTTCACAAAAGTAATACATAAATGACACTATTTTTCTTATTTTACTTTTAAGAGTTTAATGTCTTGACCATATAAATTTGACTAACATAAAAAAAAAGAAAAACTAAGTAATTTTTTATTTTTATTTTCATCGATCAAATTAATTAATCGAAACATATTACTATTCATGTGCATTTATTGAAAATTGACTTCATATAACACTAAATAAGAGTATAATGACAAATTACCTAATTTCTTAAGAGACATGAAATAATATTTGTTAGTTCACAAAAACAATACATAAATGACACTATTTTCTTATTTTACTTTCGGAAAAGGGTCAAAATTGCCTTTGAACTATGTGAAATAGATCATTTATACACTTCGTTATATTTTGGGATCAAAAATGCCGCTGTTATTATCCTACGAGACCATATATACCCTCAAGAGTTAACACCCCATATTTTTATTGACTTGGTACGCCACGTGGGACTAATCATTCCACCTTAGCATAGCCAACTAGGACTTATTACAAAAGAAGAAATCGTCACAAAAAGTTTTAACATTAAATTCTAATTTTGTGTTTTTTTATTCATTATTTTTTTAAAAAAAAAACAAAAATGATATTGATTAAGTAGGAGTTTGAAGACAATGTATGTTTAATTTTTATGTTATATGTAAATGTATAAAATGTACAATGATACATTATATAGTATAGATGTGAATCAAGAAGTAATTTTCATGATTTTTCGTTATAATGTTGGGTGGTTTTAATATTAATATTGTAAGTTGTTTATTTTATAAAATTAGGTTTCAATCAAAAATTAATTATCAGATTTTTTTTGTTAAAAAAAAATAGGTTTTACTGTTAGTAGTCACTAAAAGTCATTCATAACCTTGCAATATTTTGAGATTTTTTGGTAACTTTGTCGCCACTAAAGATCAAGTTCTTTTGTAGAAAATCTTAGTTGGCAACACTTAGGTAGAGGGATTAGTCTCATCTGTCATGTCACATCACTAAACAATTGGGGTGTCAAATCTTGAGGGTACTTGTGGTCTCCTAGGATAACAACGGAGATATTCTTGATCCCAAAAAATGTAATAAAGATTATAAGTGATCTATTTCGCATAGTTTAGGAGCAATTTTTACCCTTTTCTGTTTTACTTTTAAAAGTTATTAGTTTTGAAAGTATAAATTTGATAATATAAGAAAAACTAAATAACTTCTTTATTTTCATCAATCAAATCAATTAATCGAAACATATTACTATTCATGTGCATTTACTAAAAATTGACTTCAAAATAATACTAAATAAAAGTACAATAATAAATTATCTAATTTCTTAAGAGACGTGAGATCTAAAATGACGATTGAGATTATAATATATTTTTTTTTCTTCCAATATTTATTTAGTTTAAAAGAGGAGACTTTGTAGATGTGGTTGGGTGAGAGTTGGATAGATGTCTGTGAACTTTATGACATAACTACTAGTGGCAAAGATATTTCTTTTTCATAAAGATGAAGGACAAAAGATTGTGTACTATGAACATTGGGATTGATGCATATTTATTATTTCCACTTGTCAAATAAATTTTAATATCCTAATTTTTGTTTATCTCAATTTATATAATATTCAAATTTTAAATATGTATTTTTTAGTTAATAGTAATACATTTTGATATATATAGAAATTTTTGACCTTGTATAATGATCTATTGTGTTACGTTAATAATTCTTTTTTTTTTTGAATTATTATCAAATAAATCAATATTTGTGATGGACATAAATTAAATTTGAAGATTGGCCTACTTCTATGCACTTTTACTTTTTCTTCATCCAAATCCACCCTACATTATTTGGGCGGTTTCATTAATTAACAAGAAGAAAAATATTCTAATTTGAATTAGTCTTTTGAATTTTATAAATTAGTATTTCTTTGTTTTGTGTAATTCAATTGTGGTACTTTGGTTATAGAATTGTTCTGCTATATTATATTTGTTGTTTTGTCTACTATCTATTGTCTTTTATACTTTCATTACATCTTTTTCTAGATTGTTTTTGTTTTGAATCGATGGACGATCGAAAATAGTCTTTCTACATAACAATTGAGGTAAAGATTATAAAATTTGTGTATACTCTAAACTTCTCGTAAGTGAATTTTTTAAGTTATTTTATAGGATTTTGGTAGTAAGTAAAAAGAATATCATTCTATGAATATTTATATGTAATTTTGCAAACAGGATGAGGGTGGAATAGGTTAGGAGCTTTGATGAAGATTTTGTAGCTAACCTACATTAGAGAAATGAATTAAAATACAAGAATTCTAATTAACTTATATTATAAAAATAGTTAATGGAGTAATACTTTTGATCCCTTAGTTATCACTAAATTCTAATTTTAACTTTTATATTTTGTACGTACACAAAAAAATATTATCCGAAAAGAATTTGTATATAACCTACATAAATATTATTGAATATGAGATATGGTGGTCGAGTAGTGAAGATAGAGCTACAACGTAGGGTGAAGTATTCAATTGGTCACAAGCTCGAAGATTTAAGATTTGACACCAATTGATTAAAAATAGACGTTCGATATTCGATTCAGTAGGTTCATAATTTTTTATTTCCATAGTTTAGTAATATATAATCAAAAGTATATATAAAATATCAAATTTTGAAAAAATTCAATATTATTACGATGATCAAACTTTAGTACGTTAATTTTCACAATTAACCCCAAAGTCTCACCTGCCAATTATATGTTTTAATTTTTTTTTAATTACTCCATTTATTATAAAGTCAATGCATGAACTATAAAGAAGGGTAGGTTAAACTAGAAAATTAGGTGAGGCGTTTGGTTAATTAAAGTAATTAAGATAATAACAAACGTGATATTACAATGGGCGATTAGAAACTGGTTTCGGCTAAACATGGGGCAAAAAATCTTTTTTAGATCATAGGTTACTTTTTTCCTACCGATTATAATTCGATTTTGAAATTGAAACGTAATATATTTATTTTTATGGTCAATAACAAAGCCAAAATTTTATGAAATACTTTGTCACGGGTCAGTCAGGTTGGTTTTAACCTTTGCAAGATAAAAATATCACATAATTTAAATATGAAACTCATAAAAATATAATGATTTATAGGGAGTTTAATTATTAGCTGTATTTATGATATCTTTCAACTATTGAGGTTAATTTATTTATTTTTTGAATCCGAAAAATTTTGTCATTGAAGTCAGAAACTAATTTTGATGAATTTAAATGACATGATATTTGTTTTTTTTAAGCCAATAGGAAAAAGAAATATTAAATGAAATAGTCAAAATATTAAAGCCAATTTATTTTTGGGCAAATTACAGAATTCACATACTTTATAATTCATCCGTTAAAAGTTTATAATTACAAAAATTCCTCAAAATGAATACAATAATATAAGTGTTGATACATTAATTTGATGTATGAGATACAGTAATCTAATGCGCGAGCTACATTTTATACATGATACACTAATCGATGTGTGAGATACACTAATTTGATGCGCAATCTGATGCGCGAGATACAATAATCTGATACGCAAGGTACAATTTATGCATGATACAGTAATCTGATGCGCGATATACATCAATATGATGCGCGAGAATGAGGAATTTTGAAAATTTATAATACTTACGGGGAATAATGATGATAAGTAAACTAAAAGATGAGATTTCCGTAATTAATCCATCATTTTAGTCAAAAACCTCCTATCCAAAAAGAAATGCATTTAGTTTCTCATTTTTATTTGTAACTATAAAATCATGACGACCCAACATTGACCTGTGAGTAACTCTAGGATAGTTAACTTAAATATAACATCGATCTGTCATAAATTACATTTCACAATCAAAATATATTTTCTTCTTTGTTCGTATCACTGAAATCATAACGATCCAACATGATTTGGAGTAATCAATCTACAAGAACATCCAAACTGAATATAGTATGAAGTCATATCAGTCTGTCTCACATCCATTGGCGGAGGTAGAAGCTCAGTTATGGGTTCGATCAAACTCACAAACTTTTGCTCAAACCATATATTCACGTCGAAATATTCATCAAATATACATATATCAAAGTCAGAACCTAGTTATTAGTACTTCAAGTCGTTCTAAAACTCAGAACTTGTAAAGTTGAAATCATGGCTCCGCCTGAGTCACATCTTGTTAACACTGAGTATGGAGTAAATACCAGATATTGTATAAAAAGCTATAATTCTCATTTCATATAAAAGCTTGTGCCGAGTGGATTTACTTTACTGTATTTACGATAACTCGATAAAATACAAAGAGAACCAAAACGAATAAGGAAGAACCAAAAGAAAAAGATGAAAATAGTACCATCTGAGTATAATAGGCTTGAGGTTGAAAGCTGGGATCTCCTAAAATTATAAGATTATAGCTTCTTTTGATACAAATAGTACAACAGCGAGGGCATCCAAACTCGAAAGTGGACCTGCATAAGTGATATCGTCATATATAAAGAACAGGATAAATCTACAAGATTAATCCACTAGAGATGACGAATCTGATGAACAGTTGATAGACAAGTTCACAAATTTTACACATGAATGATTCATCCATTTTCTACCACCTACCTTAGTTAGGAGAATACCTGAAACTGAATTTGGAAGGGTGGACAAGTAAACAAAGAAAGTGAAGTTGCAGGTGATCTCATGCGGTCATGCTAAATGTACACCAATATTCTTAAAAGGCAACTAAAATTTGTAATGTGCAACGAAATAGTGCTCTTAACAAACTAATAAAAAGAGCGTGCAGGGTACAGACTGATCAGCTGCTCTAGGTTTGGAGTATATATGTTCTAAATATTACTCGACACCACCTCAGACCTACTAACTCTAAAGGGGTTTCCAGAAACTTGGGAATCACATTCCTATTGTTATTCCCACGATATGAAGAGAATGATAAAACAGTTCTGTGTCACATACTAGAGGTTCAACTTTATCATAATTACTATTGAGGTAATTCTTGCCTTGGATTAAATGATCCTTTTCCTTATTATATATGCCAGAGTACGACCTCATCATACCCTTCATTGTAGGGACACCACTTCCTAAAAGTATTCATCTTCTGGCTCAAAGAGCGTATATTCTCACAAATGAAATCCAGGTAGTCTAATATCCTTAAAAATGAATTAACTGTTTGTCTGCAAGGAGCTAAATACTACATTTTTCTGAAAAAATGATCTTCTCCCTTAAGGGTGTATATACTCACAAACGAAGTCTACGTAGTATGTCCTTATAAATGAGTTTAATTTTGTCCGCAAAGAGCTAATCTAACATTTTTTTATCTTTAGGACTACTACTAGGAAACATAACTCAAGAACACATTCAAAGATTTGGATCATCACTTTCTAATAAATTTCTATAGCATAACTACAATAAGCATGAAGCCACATAAGTGCGAGGGTTCAAGAAGAAGAAACATATCTAAGACCATAGTGATTTTGCAAAACCTGGGCAACAGATTAGAAATGCATTAATTTGTATATATTCATCCTCATTAAAGGGGATATATTCACCTTTTGCTGTAGGTTAAATGTTGTATTCATGAACACGCATCCATTTCGTAGATGACCACTTGTTACCCTTAATCACAGCGCACCCACCTACAGCAAGACACAGATAATTGAACTTGCTTGTCGACAAACTTTGTGGTAGCCATGAGCTATGCTAAGTTGTACAGAAGTTGATACTTCATGTGCAATAAAATCATCAGATAACATGACAATATACTGTAGTTAAGCTTCATAAATCAATCAGCATCCCTTGTGAGAATTCAGAACTCACTCTTAATGAATATTACTCACCATGCAAGCTTGAAGGATCAAGAGTAGCATCAGGCTTCATGCTCCAGAAAAGCAAAGCATCACCCATCTTTGGTTTTACAGAGAGTCCACCTTTTCCACATTCAGATAGCTCATTCCACCAAGGAACCGCACTAAAGTTTCCCTGGGCAGCAGGAAATACAGTTTCTCCCCCTTCTTCAACATCTGATCTGTGGAGCAGCAAGAGATATTTGACAGAGTAACTAACTAAATACATAAATATAAACCTCACATAGGGAAAACCACTTACAAGTACATCAAAACCGTAGCAATGCGTTGACCACCATTTTGAGTATTAAACTCATCCGAAAAGTAATCATAGTGTGGCTCATACTTTTGACCCACTTCATAGTGGAGAATTTGAAGACCTTCACCATGCTCTATAGACAGAAGCAGAAACACCAATTACATGTGCATAACGGTAAGCATGTCAAATAGTTCGGTAGTTAAAGAAGAAATTTAGTAAGTTTAGCTGCGTCAAGAAAAACAAATATGCCTGTCTGGTTGAACCATGTATATAATATATGCCTCCTTTGAGATCCTTTTTTCCAAAAGAAAATCAGCCCTCAAATAAACAAAAGATTTTATGGTCTGTATAGGGAAGAGGAGTAATTTGAAGCAGTTATTGACGCCCAGATTCTTTTTGGAACTGGTCACTTTGTATGAGTTGTCGTATCCAGATTTTGCATTGCAGTATTTGAAAAGTACTAGTTTAAGTTTGCACATGTAATTAATTTCCTATTCATCCCCACCCACTAATCATGCAATTGAACTGAATCTCAGATCGGGATAAAGCTTCTCCTGAGAAAATGCATACAACTTCAATAGCCATCAATAAAAGCAAAATCATTTATAGGCTGAAAGAAACGACCCTTTCTGCAGAGGATCACAACAAGAATATTGCCCTGGAAAATAACAGCTGAGCAAACTGGAATTCCTAAGTAAAAGCAGACGCTATATGTGATTCATAGTGAGACGAAATAACCAGTTCCTACTCCATCACAAAAAGAGACAGGTGGTATCATTTTCTATATCAACATGTATGGAGTTTTTTCAAGGCCTATGTAAGATCGAGCATCATGCAAAATGCACACACCCAGAGTAATAGCAAATAACAGTGTAAATTCATAGAATCACACATTTTGGTATAAAATCAGCATACCTACGGGTATAAAGGTGAAATCTGCAATCCTTTTCTCTATGGTCCTGACTACTTTATCTTGTCCCCTGGAAAGAAATGTTCCCGAACTTGTTCGAACCCTGCCAGGGAGGTTTATTAGTTAAAGCAGTGACAATCGAGATGAACAAGCACACGAATTGCTTACCTGCTATCTGTACTCTTGCCAGTAGCACTATCAACGACAGTTGACTTCTTCATATGAGGCTTTCCAAGATTAATCAGATATTCACATTCTTCCTTTGACTGCCCAAAAAACAGGAAGGAAGTTTAGAATAGTGACTTTTCAGAAAGAGTTGATGCATTGGTCAACAGATCCAGTATTAGATATGCTCAAACGAGAACATTAGTAACGACTCCAAAGATACAAGAAAATGCATCAACCCACAAACCATTTATTTTTTCTCTTAAATCTATCCATTGTTAAAACTACTTCTATTCTATTTTAAATGGCACTTTTCCTCATTAGTTTGTTCCACGAAGAATGTCACACTTCTATATTGAGAAACAACTTAATTTCAAATTTCTCATATTTTTATAGCAAAAAAAATTCATAACATATTTCAGACCACAAGTTCTAAAGTTTTTTTCTTAAATTATATATCCAACCAAAACCGCTGCATAAATTGAAATGAAGGGAGTAATAAACTACACAAAGATTATGTTGTTCTGACATCTAGTTCTAAAGTTTTTCTTTGTTTCTTAAATTCTATACCCAACCAAATCGGCTACATAAATTGTGCTGACCCATCAGAAAGACAAAAAGCAAAATCCTGACTATCAATGTAGTGAATCTGAACTTTTTAGCAGGGTTTCTACATCATTTGCAATTTCCAATCAACAACAAAAGGAAACTTAAAAGAAAAAAAATCTGATTTGTTCTTCAGACTAGAGATATATTGTCCTTCAAAGCGTATTTTGGATATATTGTACTTCAAGGCGTATTTATGTTTCTTTCTTTCTAGAGAAACCACCATATAGCTGATAATGCATCTTTTCTTCCCCTTTTTTGGGTAAAGGTAAGAGTTATTGTCAAACAACAAACAGCAAAACATTAGCCATCAAATCACCAGGGAAATGCTACGATAGGGACACTAATATCAATATTGAATCAATATCGGCACTAGTTTCCTCAATATTATTGATGATTGCTGAAAACCAAGTTTAAGTGATCCACATGGTCTTGAATGACAGAGAAATGTATTTGGTTTCTCATAGTGGCACAGTGCAAAAGCAAATTGCATAGAGATACCAATGCTGATTAAAAGAAAGAAGAACGCAGGAATCAAGTGTTGCCATCGTTATGAAGTTATTTTGATTTTTTTTCATTTCATTACGTCAGTTGAGCTATCTATATTGATTTGTATCTTACCCAAATTCATAAGTAATGTGCCCTTCCCAAATTTGTGTAGTAAAAAAAATCAAATGCAAGAATTTCTCAAATCCTACACATGACAGTCTTCCTGACCATCACGAAAGAATATTACATTACCCTTATAGAAGTAGTATCCAATATCCATGAATGAATATCATGTCAATATAGTAATCTCAATCGAGCAAACCTGGGGTGCATTGAGTAAATAAAGACTGCAGTCTTGATTTCGAATAATCAAACATGCATCACAAAGCACATTGGCACTCCAAGACCTGTAATATAACTTATGGATTTGGAATCTGCCAGTAACTTTTGCTTAATTCATTAAATTTGTACAAAATATTTAATTGTGAACCCATTAAATAGCTATTGGGTTCGTAACAGTTAAAACCTGTAAACTTCAAATCTTGGTTCCACTTCTATGGGCACCTCCACCAGGTAAAATAGTTGGAAAATACCATCAAGACTAACTCCAAAAGGTATCAGTGCTCATTTCTTATGGAACTGCTATCCATCCACAATGCATTAAAATAAACCAGAAAAAAAAGTATCAAGAGACGACAACTCTTGATTCCCGTGAAATCACTTCAGCTCATTGACATAAACAAAGAAAAGTATCAAGCTTTGAACTTTTTTCGAGTCACTGAGTCATATGATCTATCTACATTGATAATGTATCTTATCAATAGAGTAATTTCCGTCGTGTGAACTTGAAGAGCATCAAGTAAATTATACGTCCATCATGAGTTCATATGGGGTGCTCCACTAGGTAAATAGTTGTGAAATCCCATCATGATCATCTCTGAAAGATGATACTACCCAACTATTCCTATACTGCTATTCATGCAAAATGTACTGAAATAAACCCAAAAAAAAATTAATGGAAGTACCAAGAAATTATGGTAGACGACAGCTCTTGGTTCCCATGAAATCACTTCAGCCCACTGATCTCCTCTTCCTCCATCATCATCTCGTCTGCAGCAAACAAAAAAATCCCATAAAAACTATCAGATCCCTATCAAATTCTGAAAATGAAAAAAGTAACCAGCAATCCTGAGCAGCTGTAGCCTTTTGATAATAGGTTTATTTTCTAAAATCTCAACAAATATTAGATTTAAACTCATAATTTTTAACATTAACAACGAATACAATGCTAAGAATCTTAAAAACTGAACCTATTAAATTCAAATTCTGGATCCATCTCTGCAAAAATAACCAAAAAAATACAATGAGAATCACCTTCCAGCAGCATTGTGAGCAATTGAGCTAAGATCATGTACTTTTCGCAATCCTCTAGAAGTGAAAGGAATCGAGAAAATTCCAAAAGCGAGAAGAATCAGCACGAAAAATGAAAACCCAATAAACACGGCAAAAATCAGCGTAGAGTTAGATGATTTTCGAGATAAACCTCGGAAATGCCTCCCTTTGACTGCCATTGTTGCTGAAAATTAAGCTCTGAAAAATCAAATTGGGAATTTATCAACCCTAAAATTGATTTGGGTACAAATCCGGAAAATTTTTGAGATACAGTAAACTCTTTGAGTAATTAATGTATAATTTTAATTTAATACGGAATCAATATATATATATACGCCTATGTGGCATGCCTCAACGAGGGAAAAAAAAAAATATATATATATATATATATTAAAATAGGGTTTTTTAGATTTATTTTTTTTACACAATAATATTATGGGTGTATATATATTGTTATTAATAAGTTACTTAATGAGCATTACACCTCCTAACCTTTTAATAATATATATAACACCTAACCTTTAATTTAATAATATAACTCCTAACCTTTCATATTCATAACCTTCAAAATATTTAATATATAAAAATTATAACTCCTAAATATTACACATATAACCCACTTTGAGACATTGCATGATGATCATTTTATTTTTATTTTCCTTATTCTTCATTTTTTGTTTCTTTGATTTGTTAATTTTTTTATCTTCTTTGATTTGATTTTTGCAGGAGAGGGATGTATGATTAAAAATGTTATATATTTTGCATAGTTTGATTTTGTGAGGTAAAATGATTTGACATGTCTAATTATCATAATCAAATTTGTTCTATTGTAATTATATATTTGATATTATTAGGTTAAATTGTTGATAATACAAATCATGATTCTTTTATAGAAAAAATAATTTGTTCATTTTCTTTTTTGCTTCTCTTTGCAGTTTTTTGAGATTTTTTTCTTATTCTTATAGTTTCTACCGACAATGATTATCTTTAATTACTTTGTAAATTTGAATAATTGAATTATGTTATATTGAAAACATGATCTTCTTTCCCCTCGTCAAATCATATATAACTAAATATTTTAAACATATTTACTTGATTAGTTAATTATAATTTTTTTTTAATTGTTATTATTGTAAGGATTGTAATTATGTTATGTTGAGAATGTGATCTTTTCCCTTCAAATCATATATAACTAAATATTTTAAATATTTTTGCTTGATTATAGTTAACATAATTTTATGTATGTTAGTTGGTATTATTGTTAGGATTGTTTATAGTTCTCCGGTTAAACCTCTGATGCAATAAGAGTTGATTGATTCCTTATCAGATTAATTAGTTAATTGAAAAACGTTAATATATCTTATTTCTAATTTCGTCTAACAATATCTTCCTCCTCACTAGCTATAAAAATGTTATACAAATACATAATAAATATAAGTAATATATCACGTCTCAATATAAAGTAAATAAAATACTAAATATTAAGTACAAATATTATATAGCTAAGAATCAAATAAATTGATTCCTCTTGTAATTTCATATCTCACAATCACATAACAATGATAGGGTAAAAATACATAATTTTAACGATGCATATTTATTATATTATTTATACATAGAAATTATTTATAGGCCAAATATTTCACAATTTTGAGAATTTAATCAACAAAAAATTAAATATTTTTTAATTTTATTTTAAAACATCCGTATGATTACTCTTTTTTTTTGATAATTTAAAAAAAATCTGTTCTTTTTGATTAACTTTTTATTTCTATGTCCCTTTCTAAATTTATTTTTAATTAATCTTTCTCTTAATAGATATTTCTCCTATAATATAAAATAAGAGAAAAAGTATATATTGTTCAAAATAATAGTAATTACTAAAAATAATGTTTATTATTAGAAGCATATTTGGAGACTTTTAATAATTTGAAATCTCTAAAATGAGGTAAAAAGAAAATATGTCATATAATAAAATAAATCATAAAAATGGTGGAGGATTTTACTAAAACATACTTTTGTATATTAAACAAATATGTAACTTTTTTTATATATTTTTCCTCTTATTTTTATATATTTATTTTTAATTTAATTTTTATCATAAACTCACACCTCTTCATCTTTCATTTCCTCTATACTTAATTAATACTTATTAGTAATACCTATAACTTCCAACTTTATACCTTCATAATCTCAAATTACTTAATGTTTAAATTCGTGACATCTTAAAAGCACATCAAAAAAATATTTTTAACCAAATATATTTATGTTTAGTTTAATTGTCCTCTACTTTAATCTTGTAATGCAAAATCTATCGATAAAGACTGATTTGTGTAATTATTTTTATTTCTAATAAGAATGATACATAATAAGATATATAAAAGAGAATAATTGATTTGTTTTTTTGCATGAAATTATAGCAAGATCATTACTAAAAGTAAGACAAAAACAATTCTTGAAAATATTAAAATGTATTTGTAGATACGCTTAGCGGCGGGAGATAATCAAAATTATTATGAAGTTATTTTTAAATTTTAAATAAAATATAAATCATGAAAAATATAATAAAAATTAATTAAAAGAATTCATTTAAACATTTTGCTTAAATTAATAAAAAGCTAAAGACAACCTAATTTGATTATGTTAAGATACGATGCTAATTGTTATCAAGACAATTGGCTGAATCCCGTGAAACCATTTGTGTTTGTGTTTTCTTAATGGAATTAAATAAGCAAAGACTAAAAAAATAAAAAATAAAAAAGGAAGACTAAAAAATAGCGTTGAAATAAATTTAAAAGAAAACGTAGAATTATAGAAGAGAATTCATTAAGGAAAAAAATACTACAAATAATCATTTCAATTATACTTATTACTTAACCATTCATCCTCCATTATAATGATTCTAAAAATTTACTTAGCTTTTCCTCCTACACTTTAATTATATGAAAATATTATTTATCGTCAATAATTATAAATTTCATATTATTTGTGAACAGTTTTTCTATGTTTACTTTATTTATAATTTCAAGAGTCTAATTATAAGTTTTTATTAGATATATAAGTTTTTTTTTTAATCTTAACAGAAAACCTTTTATCATTCATTTATAGTTGTTCATTTATTACTTATTTTATTACGCGTTTTAACAATAATATATTATTTTTATGTTAATTCTCTATCACTAAAAAAAATTTTACCGAATTAAAATCATGTATCACACATTTCCTTCCAAAGAATCAAATATATAGAGAGAAAACATTAATTTTAATATATACATATTGAAGTACTTTTTTAAGTCTTCAAATTATATATAGCTTATCTATTACAAATAATTTTTCATATTTCTAAGTCTGTTTTTGAATTTATTACTATTTTATTTCTTTTGATATTTTTTAAAAAATTTAAAAGACTAAAAATCTCACTTTAAATTTTTAACAAAACATCAAAGTTAACCATATTTAATTTTGAGAACTCATTCAAATGGATAATAAAGTCATAAATTCTTAATTATATATTATAACTAACATAAAAGAATAGTAACTATTAGACCAAAAAAATATAGGTATTTGACTGTACTGCTAATTTAAGGTATTTATTTTTTGTTAAAATTAATTCATGAATTGAGTTGAAATTACAAAGCTAAATGATAAAATTTATTAGCTAATCTATTTGGATTTAAAAATTAAATAAAAATGAAAACTTTTATACACCGCGCATAGCGCGGCTAAATTTACTAGTATATATAAAAATGAGGATTTTCATTCTGCCTATGTGGCATGCCTCAATGATCTAGAAAAATATTTTTCTATTTTAAAAAAAATTAGGGCCTATTAAATTATTTCTTACACAATAATATTATGTGTATATATATTTTATTATTAATTAGTTGTTTAGTGAGAATCACACCTTCTTTAAATTAAGGAATTCCAAAAGACTGCCATATTGCCTCAAACGTAAAAAATTATTTTTATAATATTTTTTTCCTAATGTCCGTTTTCTACCTATTATTTTTAAGTTTATATTTATTATAATTTTTTTAGTTTTTATTATTATTAATATACCTTCTATTTTTATTATTTTTTAAAAATAAAAAAAATTATATATATAACAAAGCTAAATAAAAAATTAGGTGATGTGGCAAATCTCAATCTCAATGGCCACCATTCATATTTATCTTTTTTTTTTTTAAATTTAAAAATTTATTATTTATTTGTATGCTAGGTTAAAAATCACTTTAAAATCATAGTTTTTAATTACACCTCCCTCATTAACTCTTCTTTATTTCTCATTAAAAAAATTAATTTATGAAACTCAAAAGATTATCATTGATCCTCTAATAACTCTCTATAAAGGGCTACTCTACAAAATAAAAGAATCTTTTATCTTCCTTGTGTTTAATTCTCATGACTTCATCTATCACTATATAAGTATCAGAAATACATGTTACATATGACAAAAATTGTTATCATCTCAATGATTTAGGATATTATGGTTAAATATTTTTGTTTTAATGTTTTTTTCTTCAAATTTCCATTTTTATTTTTTACATGTACTAATTGATTCCAACATATGGAGTCGAACTTCTTATTTTGCAGGTTTATGTTCAAAGGAACATGTTAGAGGAGCGCAAGATAATCAAGATTAATTCGAGACTAAAGAAATGTTTTTATCCTCCACATGATGAGTAACAAGTTTAATGTTACTTCCCTAATTTTGTATATATTAGTTGAAGTGCTTAAGTTTTTTGTTATTTTTTGTTAGTAGTTTGTTGTTTAAAGTTCATCACGAATTTTAAATATAAAATTTTTTTTCTATTAAACTATATGTACAAAAAAGTAAATTACAAATGTGTATTTGATTTTCTGTTTTCAATTTTCTTCTTATAATGTTATCGTAGGAGAGGTGATGTGGCATGCTTCGAAAGTCAAGAATGACATTTATTTATTTTTCTCAATTTTTGACATTTTCTTAATTTTTTACATTTATATAATTTATTTAAAGACCTACAAATTATATATTACTTACATTAATTTAGAAAGCTCAAAAGTTATTATTTAAACTAAATAATTGACACGTTTTAGATTTTACATTTTACATTCGTTTTGCTCATTTTTTCATGGGTGAATATTGAACCATATTTATAATCCAATTAAATTGAACAATTAATATATTCAATGTCTTATGTCTATGTTTCTTTATATTCTTTTATATTCCTTATTTATTTTTTGTGATTGTGAGCTTCACTTTTGCAAGTCGTTTGGTTTATGCCTAAAGGTTAAAATGTCTAATTTTATACACACACACAAAAGTAAAAAATAAAATAAAATTGTGTGATATATATATTAAGTTTGTTTAAATATATTCTTTATATCTTTTTAATATTATTTTATACTAAATTAGGGTAGGATTACGTGTTATAACTTAGAGGAATAATATCAGTTTTTACGTTGAAGATTTACAGTATTTTATTTTAAATTTGCATCTTTCATACTTTATCTTGAGAAATTCATGTGATATTAAATATTCTATTTTGATAAAACTTTATGAATTCATTCTTACTGCCAAATAAAGATATGTATTGTCTTGATTGAGAGCTACTTTATAATTTCTTTATTAATTTTTACTCAACATTTAAATCTTGATATTTTGATAAATCAAGGAGTCTCATACTTTATTTCAATTACTAAATAATTGATGTATTCTTTTGGTTGAGAACTACTTTGGAATCTCTTTATTAAAATATTTCTTACTCAATATTTGATAATTTTTGATATCATGTATTATAATCTACATCAATGAGTCTCATATATTCGACCTATATCATCTACTAATTAGTGCTTCCGTTCATTTTACTTTATCATATTTTACCTTTTTATGGTTAATTTAACTATTCTCAATGCTAAATTGAATTAGAATAATTCACTATTTTTATGGTTAATTTAACTATTTTAAAATATGTAGAAAAATATAAGATTCAATGTTTCTCACATTAATATGATTAAAAAAATACATATTAAATATAATATGAGTGAAAATTCATATAATTTAACTCTCAAACAAAATATAAGGAACAAAATTAAATGGGATCGAAATGTATATACTTTACAAAATCATAAACATTTTTCTACTTCTTAATTGATATTGTAATTTTGAGAGCTATTTTTATGTATCATTGATTTAACAATAGAGGCAAAACTCAACTTTTTATATTACAAATATGTCGTTGCAATGAAGTTGAAATAATTCATACATATTTTGCAACTTTTTTTATTGCACCGGACAATGATCAGTCAAACATAAGTAATAACATATGCTACATTAAAAGGATTACGAGCATATGATAAATCAATTATAAGAGAGAGCACGAAGAGCTAACACCCTAAAGAACACAAGCTTCAAATACATATAGAGATTGTAAAATTAAATACTTTTAAAAATTTTGTAAGATAATTTATAATATTTGTTGGTTTATTTAAAAAAAAAATAGTGTAATGATGTTTTTCTCCAAATTTCTTATGATTCATTTAGTCTCAATCTTCGGAAAATCGATATAGAAAATATACTTTGTGATTCTTATTTTTTTTCTTCTTTTTTTTGATAAGTATATTTGTATATTTATTTGTGGTTCTTCATTTTTTTTAAAAGAAAAAGATTTTAAAACAATTATATATATATGTTCAAAATATATACAAAATTTCTTGAAATTCTTTTATTGCTCTACTTCCTACTAAGAAAAATAATTATTTTTTTCTTTCACTTATAAGTTTACCACACGGGTATTTATAGAAGATTAAATTTTTTTAAGTGATTATAAATAATAAATAGTATATAAATTAAAGATCTTTCAAAGAAATATTTGAATTGGAAGTATGATTTGTGCGTAAATTTTATTAGAAATATATAAATATAATTTATATAAAAAAAATATAAACCACGCGTATTGTGGTCAAATTACTAGTTTAAGAAAAAACAAGAAGTTTGAATCTGTTGTTTTAAACTAAATAAGCTTTTTTTTTTTGTTTTTACTTGCCAAATTTTAATTTAAAATAAATTATTGATTGATATAGTATGTTTCGTCTTACTAATAAATTTAGGGTATAGTACGTGGAAAAAATTGACCCATCTTGATTTATTAAAAAAGATAAATAAAAAGAGAAATTAAATTAATTTTTTTTTTGACATTTAACAATTAAATAAGAACAGAAGAAATATGTTACATGCATCAAAATATCATTAATCTATATGATATTAAACATGACACATAAAAGTATATTATACATTCATCAAAATATCATTAATCTATATAATATTAAGCATGATACATGGCGTATAAAATTAAAATAATAGAATTTTATATATATATATATATATATATATATATATATATATATATATATATATATATATATATATATATATAAAGAGAACCCTAAGTCCGCCTATGTGGCGCCACCACAAACAAGGATTTTCCTTGAATTTATTTTATTTCTAAAACTAGCCTTATCATTTCATTAAAAGATGTGATTTTTATGAAAAGTTGTGACTTTTATGAAAAGTTGTCACTTTTATGAAAAGTTGTGCCTTTTATGAAAGATTGTAACATTTTCAAATGGTTGTAACTTTTCCAGAGAGTTATAACATTTCTGAAAAGTTGTGAATTTTATGTAAAGTCGTGACTTTAATGAAAAGTTGCGACTTCTACATCAAAAGTTATAACTTTTGTGAAAAGTTGTAACTTTTATGAAAAAAATATGACTTTTATAAAAGGTTGTAACTTTTCCAAAGAGTTGTGACCTTTCAAATAAGACATAATAAGAATGTATTCACACTATGCTTTGTTGTTTATTTGTAGTTGTTTTTCCGGTCTAGGGTAGTCGAATTCAAATAAATAAAGTAAGCTTCTTATGAAGTTTGTTTCATTCCATAAAGTTTTCTTCCTTCTATTTTATGGAGCTTAATCTTTACTTTAATCCATAATCATTCATGTAATTATGACAATTTCTTTTTGATACTTTGATGACTTGTTTTAAAACTCTGTTAAAATTTCAGGAAAGATTAATGAAAATTGATCTTCTCTTTTGTCTCTTTCTACAGGTTTCTTTGTATTAACAAATAAAATGAATTTTTGATAATAATGCGTCATTACCACTTTTGCATCTCTCATTCCACAACTCTTAACACTGTTGAAATGGTTGAATTCATGACATTTGGTTTTTTAGTAAACAAAAATTTTATTTCTGTCACTATTATTTGTAAGGTTTTTTTTTGCGATAGGGCAGTCGAATTCAAATAAATTATTTAAACTTCTTATGAAATGTGTTTCATTCCTTTAAGTTTTGTTTAATGAAGCTTAATCTTTTATTGTAAGACATAATGATTCGTTTATTTATTGCATTTTTTATTTGCTATTTTGGTGATTTTTTTAACTCTGTTAAGAATTTCAATAAGGATGGTTGAAAAATTATTTTCTCTTTTGTCCCTTTCTACAAGTTTTTTCATAAACATTTTGGAAGAGTTACTTGTGGGTTGTACTATATTTGATAGCACATAACATCAAATTTATGATAACTGATTCAAAATCAATGATGAATTTTGCTAAAAGAACCAAACAGATTGTTGTCTTGCTTGCCACAATTAGTATATTGTTTTGATTTTTTTTCTTAGGTACAAACAATCTGTATGTCATTGCACTCTTCTTTGAATATTAGTATAGACACAATTAGTCCACTTCTTTTGTTGCAAGTTAAGTAGTTTGTCATATTTCTTCGTCTATTCTTTTTGTGCATAATAAAAGATCAAGTTTTTCTTGAAACAAATAAATAACCAAAATACATTATAACAAATATAACTTTTATCGACAATATATATGCGCATTAACAAAGAGTGTTGGAACCTTTACCGACATTAATTAATTTTCATTAGATTCAATGTTGCTATAATCCTTAGGAACATTTATAGAGAGTAATAATTGCCTCTGAAAATACATATTTACCGATAATTTAACTATTAATTGTTATCAAATATCATTTTTACTGTAGTGATAACTCTTTATTTTGATAAAGTTTTCTGTTTTTTTTGATAAAGAAGTAACAACTCTTTCTTTTGAATTATTTCAATTAAATTTGTGAACTGTAAACTTGTATACAACTTGATAGACAAGCAACATGCCTTTTCCCTCTTGATTGCTAGGAAAGCAAGGTTGTTTTTGTAATTATTTGTGGATATTTTTGAGTTCAAGTGCTCACAAAATTATGTTGTGAGATTTTAATATGTTATGTGTCGAAATTTTGGGTTTAAAATATCCAGTTGTCAACTGTTCCAGTCAGATGTCACCTACTTCATGGTTGACAATCGGATTAATTCTTTCTAACTGCATATTATAATCATAAAAATAACTGTGATTCAATTCAAAAAAAAAAATTGGAGCCGGTTATATGAAACATAATCAAATAGTAATGACTACTCTAAGACAATGAGAAAAAACATGTATGATTCAATTAATTTTAGGCTCATTTTTAAACATATACATGATACATCAAACTATAATAAAAATAGATTGATGGAGGTTCGTAAGAATTGAGCTGAAGATCTTCCATTTGAGTTTAGTGTATTATGTTCTTGTATGGTTGTGATGTTCCATTTTACTAATTGGGAGTATTGTTCTTCGAAGCTTTTTGGTCTAATTCTTTATTGTATGATGTTATTCTTTATAACTATTTGGAATTTAGCAAATTTCACTACTTCTGATTAACTATTTCGATGGAGATTTTCTTAAACTTCTCTCTTATTCTCGAAATCTCTCTATGACTCATAATTTCTATAACAAAAAAAAATATAGAACTTTAAGATTTTGGAGGAACGCTTTGCCTTAAAACAAAATATTCTTGGCAATGTAGGGTATATATCTAAAATAAGGATATTATCGAATGCTCATATATGAGCTTAATAAAATAGTTCAATCCCGTACGATGCATGGGAAATTTTCCTGGTATATATATATATATGGCCAACTTACATGCCCCCTTCACAAATTAGGTTTCTCTTTTAATTTATTTATTTTCAAAACTAGTATTCCGTTCCTCTTAAAAACCTTCACAAATGTTACCACCGCTTGCAAACATATCTGGGCGGGATTAAATATATGACAGAGGTACCCGATATTGTAATCATCGTTGATCAGCACGAAGAATATACGGCCTGCGGTCGCCCTCACTAAACCAACTTGAATCTGAACTACGATTCAGATCTTGCAAATTAAGCTTCCATTAAGTCTTTCATATGTATAAATATTAGCCCCTTTGAACTTACTTATGAAATTGATCTCCAAATAGAAATTCTCGGCCAAACTTAATCCTATGTATACTTGCATTGTTACATGCATTATCTACCGTTTCTCGATAATTGTACTTAACCTTTGATAATTTGAGTTAATCATTTTTCTTATCTAGGAACAGTATAATATAGATCGAATGTCAATGTCATTTATTAGAGCTTTGAATTGATATATGTAGTACACGTTGTTGGATTTTAAAAGGTACGAATATGATATGAAGAGTTGTGACTTTTATAAAAAGTTGTTACTTTTATGAAAAGTTGCGACATTTATGAAGAGTTACGATCTGTATGAAAAGTTTTGAGTTTTATAAAAGAATGCAACATTTCCAAAGAGTTGTGACTTTTTCAAAGAGTTGTGACTTTTCTGATGAGGCACAATAAACAGTCTTTTGTTGTCTAAATAAAGAAATTCCTCTTATTTTAAAACACGAAAAACTGAATCTTTCTTTAACACAATTTAATATTCATGTACTTTGCTTCAGTAAGTGACTCACTAACATCATTATTTTTGTATGGATACACTGGTGAATAAAATTATTTTATCATGAGGAATCTATTCCTTTAAACCTCAGGTATTAGGGGGAATAATTTCCTTAAGCGAACATTATGCATTTATTGGGTTCGATTTTTTCGTTCCTATTTTATTTTATTGTTACATATCCCCCTAGTATATGTTTTACAGTCATTAAATTATGCTTATACTATTAATCGTTATTTTTTGAGTATATGATTTAAACTTTGTTATTTTTACTACTACAAAGTTATTGTTATAAGTATTCGTTCGCATAAATTAAATAACATATGTTGATTAAGTATTCACACAATCATTCTCTACCGAAATTGTTGAAGGTACAATAAAAAGAATCTCTTAGAGATCTATACTATTGTCTCTTAAATACAAAAGTCAAATTTAGTGTGTCATTGTAAGGATAAACGACCTTAAAAATCTTATAGTATATGATATGCACAGTGAACTAATAAAAGAAGAAAAAAATTATTCTACTTGACATGGCTTCAAAGATATTGTGCCAGGTGACTTGTAGAATAATATGACTAGACTGGAGTCTCTTTTAATTCTAAAGACATAGATAACTACACAATAAATTAATAGCTCATATCCAACATAGAGTACGTATAAATTCTCAAATTTATTGTAAGTAGTAAATAGATTTCTTGAAGTAAGAAATGTATTTATAATAGAAGTATAATTCAAATTGAACTCTATTACTTTGGTATGCTGGTTCATAAAAAGTATCCAAACAAACTGAATAATTTTGTGTAGTATTTTACCCCTTCAATATAATATATTCTTCCTTTAAGTTTTTATTTTTAATAATTTCTTATGATGCATTTAAATTAGAAACTTTAAAATGATATATGTAAAGTAAAAGATTGTGCTAAATTTTTTACACATTAAAATTAGAATATGTGTTTAATTTTTTTGACCTTTTAAAATATATTTATCACTTCAACAAATATTATTTATTTATTAGAAAAAAATACTATCTCAGATTGATGTTCATTAGATTGTTAAAAAATATCAAAATAACAACACTTCAAAAAAACAAAAGGATAATTATAAAATTATAGATGTTCGTTACAATGTGAGATAATATACAGTATTTCGATTTTAATGATAGATATATTTAAAATATTATTATATAATAAATTTACTAATTTTCACTAGGACAAGTGGCTTATAATTTGGGTTTAAAGGAAATACTAATTAAATTTCTTAATAAAATACGTGAATTAATGTTTGTTAATCTAAAATTGCATTGCTTGTTCATAAACCCTTTTCCCCCCTTTCCAGAAACGGGTTCACATATAAACAATCTCGCCATTTTCGGGCGATTTAGGGTTTGTTTGTCTCTGCAGAAAATGGCAAGTTCTCTCTTTTTTCTTTCTATATGTGTTTTTCATTCATAATTAAGTCTGAATTTTGCTATGTATGTGATTTTCTGCAGGCTGATTCGCGTGTAAAAAGGTGCGAATCCGTTTCTTTCACTTGTTTTTTTTGCATTTGATACCTTGCTTATTGTTGATTTTTCTTTACTCGCACTTTTTATTTTGTACATAGGAGTATTGATCTGTTTCTCATAGTTGAATGTTTTAATTTTGGTTGATTTTCTTCATTTCATGTGAAAAAGGGGAAAATTGGTTCTGTAAGCACTCTAGGATGTGGATGAGTGGTTATTGAAGTGAGTTTAGTGTTTGAATCACAGTGGAGATGAAGAACATTGGATGATTTCTTCCTGTATGCGGGTGGGATGAGAGATACTAGCTTTTTCATGTGAAAAGTGAAAAATTGGTTCTTTTAAGCACCCAAAGTGTGGTTGAGTGGTCTGAGTTTTAATGTTGGGATCTTAGTGGAGTTGAAGAACGTTAGGTGATGACTTCCTTTATGCGGGTCACATGAGGGATAGTAGGTATTCCATTAAATTAGTTGAGGTGCCTGGTACAAACACCATTTTTAATTTTTAAAAAGTGGATGTGGTGATTTCTTCCTGTATGTGCGTAAGAGATGGTAGGTATTCTATGAAATTAGTTGTCTTCCCAAATACCATTTTTTTTATTACAAAAAAAATTAAAGTGGTTCTATTATTTGTTACATAAGGTGATTTCATCTTTTCTGTACAAGTTTGGGTGGATAGTGTTAGCTGGTAGTTGTATTGGTGGGAGATTGTAGGTATTTTGTGAAAGAGTTAGCTGGTAATTGTGCTGGTGAGAGATGTTAGGCATTTTGTGTAATTAGTCTAGTTGCACGTAAAATGTTCCTATTACTTGTTTTCTCAATGCTTGATTTGGGTTATCGTTTTTTATGTATAATATTTTTGTTTACTGTATTTGATGCTTCTTATCTTTATTAAAGTTATTTTTACCTTTACAGTTTACAAAAGAAGTATTCAAAGTTACTTACAACTTTGAATTTTTATTCTTTATATTGGATGACATGGTTAATGGAGAATTGGTATGTTTTTTTTTCTTTGAAAAGGAAAGGACACTGTATCTGAAAAGAAAAGGGGATTTGGTAAATTTTAATGACGTATCTTTTTGCTCACAAGGGAAGTAGATTGCATGGTTATCGAATATAGATGAGAAATATGCAGGATTGAAACAGTTTGGATGAGCTTTTGGGCAATAATTTTTTCTCTCTCAAAGAATGGTCATCCTAGGGAGATACATTGCTTTTCATTTGACATGGAGAAAACAATCGTGTGGCTTAGTTTTAGCTTCCTGGCAGCTTAAAACCTTCTGCATTTGATCTTTCTGTAATAAGTAACCAGCTTCCTAGAGGTACTATGAAGATGTAATTGACATTCTCTGTGACCAAGTCTTTTCCTAATTGATGCCGTAGTTCTAGATGGTATACCAGCTCAATGTTTCCAACATTTTGTGTTTGATCCATCAGTTATTGGACTAGAAAACCCTAGTTTTGGCCATCTTGGAATTTGATTCTTAAATTACCTGTCAGAATGGAAGCTCATGAGTGGTGAACCATGATTGATTGTCAACGAAGTTTTGGTTATATGGATGATTAAAATAGAGGGTTATATTTCCTTGTGGATTGGGAATCAGTGACTGTTATCAGAGGAAAAACGGATGCAGAAGTGCTTTTTAAGTGCAGGTTGTATAGTGAATTTAAAGCCAAAGCTGAGCAAGATAATTTTAGTGAATAAAAAACTTCAGACATGAATTTGTTGAGGTCAACTTTTTGAATTCTCTGCTCTGCGTACATTTTGCTTCATCAAAGTACTTCAGTATTTAAATGCTCTCAGCCTACTGCAGTCCTCTTTTATACGGGCTTTGCAACCACTGTGATAATGTGGAGGAGTCATATAGTAGATCTAGAACATAAAGAACATTGAAGGCAAAAGTTGACTTAGGGGTTAGATTTTTATTGATTGGATATCGTTATTGGCTGGTAGCCAGTTTTGGAGTTATCTCACATGTCCGTGTTTTTTGGTTGGACGCAGATCCCATTTAGTTTATTGTGCTGCCGTGCTGGTAGAAAAAATTTACTTTGGTGTCGCCTTCTTAAGTGAAAGAAGAGTTTGGGTTAAATCTCAACGAACTGATCTATTATTTTACTGAAAATAACTGGTATCATTGATTACTTGTGAAAGCACTAGTATCATTGATTGGTGGAAGTTGTTCAATAAGATATCATTCAAGCTCTAGCTTTCCAGTTTTTGGTCAGTCATTCTAAACTAAATAGCGTGGCTGACCCTAACTTGTTCGAGATTGAGGTATAATTGTTTTTAAACTTCTTTTAGTAGCATGGCATTTTTGAAAAAAGCATTTATTCCATCACACATTGCATCAATTGTTTTTCTCTTATTAAGTGAGTTCTCTAATATTAATTCAGTACCGAGCTTTTCTGTTGTTGCATCATTTTCAAAAAATTAATATTTCTGGAATACATTTGTGTGTAAGATGTGATTCTTTATATTATTGTTATTCAACTGGGTTGTTGTTACTTTCTGCACTTTCCAGGTATTCACGCTCTCCTTCTCCTTGGGAAGAAGAAAAGGTAAGATCTAGATCCCAGTCTAGGTCATGGTCGAGGCCAAGAGGAAGATCTAGGTCCAGAAGTCAAGGAAGGTTCGTTGGAACTTTAGTTATTTTTTTTTAGGGCCTTTCTTCTTGTAGTGTTGTTTAGTATCCACGTGTTTGTCTTTTTTTGTGTTAAGAGCTTGTTTTAAGTTGCTAAAATTTATACGTCCATGGTTTATTCAGAGTTGAACCTTCTAATCCTGGCACCACACTTTATGTAACTGGTTTATCCACAAGGGTGACACAGAGGGACCTTGAGGAGCATTTCTCAAAGGAGGGAAAGGTTGGTAATCGACTTCATTTTATAAGCCTATTAGTTTTTTTCATTTATTTTGCATTCTCCTCTTTGCTCACAAGCAAGGTTTATTTTGCATTATCATGTGTAACCGTATACTCTCTTGGCAAAAAGTTCTTTATTTTCCATTTTTTGCTTCTTTCTGAGTTGATTATGGGTAGTATCTTCTCAACATGTACACTAATGACTTTTGGTGTGGTAGCATCTTTGGCTCGATTTGCTTTCCTTCGTCCACCCTCCAAATTTATGGACCTGCTCTGATTTTTTTCTTTTACTTTGTCTGCCAGGTAAAATCAGCTTTCTTGGTTGTAGAACCGCGTTCTCGTATATCTCGTGGTTTTGCTTTTATAACAATGGATAGTCTTGAGGATGCCAATCGCTGCATTAAGCACCTAAATCAGTCTGTCCTTGAAGGCCGCTACATAACAGTGGAGAAGGTGAGATGTTTCGTATTTAAGTTAGTGAAGCATGTACGTTTTGATTGCACTTCTATCTTCTTGTGACTTGGAGATTTTGTGGTTATATTCAGAAGACATTGCGTCAGCTTTGTCGGCAGCAATAAAAGATGATCTGTTCTTCCCTGCAACATTATATTCACTCAGCTTGACCAATGGCTTGCTAAAACAGCATTTCACATGCATCTGATCAACTAGACATAGCAACTAGATTGTCCAACATCTTACAATCTCAGCAAATACTCTCAACTAATCTACGGTCCTTATCAACAATCTAACCCAGCATTGGTCTCTATCTCCCACAACTTTTTGCTTGGATGGAACATGCCAAATATCTAAGCTGCTTTAATGTACGACTAACATGATCTTATACTTGTTTATAAAAGAACGTAGTTACCTGCTTTGTCAACTTCCTAACCAAGCATGTAAGGGGGGAAGGTAAGCAACTTTCTTTTCTTTGCTAGGTTAAAGAAGTGTTATACCGATGATGCTTACTTCAAGAAAGAAGTGTATTGTTTAGTCTAGATATCCCATTGTCATGTAAATGTGCACCTGTTTAGACTTCACGTTAAGAAAACCGCATGTCTACTTTTCAGTCACGAAGGAAACGCCCGAGGACTCCAACGCCTGGTCACTATCTAGGGCTTAAGAACGCAAGGGGCGATGGTGAGTCCTTTCTCATTTCTCTTAGTTTTGGGCAAAATTTTTGTATTCTTGAACACTTATTTTTCTTTGGTCACAGGTTTCCGTGGCGACCGTGGTGGTGACCGTGGTCGGTATCGTGGCCGTGAGGACTATGGGCGCCTTGAGGACTATGGGTACCAAAGATCTCCTCCAAGGCGTTTGCCTTATCGAGATTATTCTCCTAGGCGCTCGCCTTACGGGGGAAGGTCAAGAAGGGAACGATCCAGGTCATATTCTCCTTATGAAAGGAAGTATGGTGGTGGGGGTAGATAGGCTGAAAACTGTTTGTTAAGGATCTTTATGAGTTTGGTTGGGCTAGATTTTAGGTATAATACACCCCAATGAATGAATGTATGTCAAGTACTATGTGTGTTTTGCAATGACATTGAAAACTAAAGCAATTGAACGACATTGAAAACATATAGAATTGCATTCAATAACTGTGATACATATGTATGAAACATACATAATATAACCTGTACATCCTCATCAGCTATAGATTCTGAATTTGCCTACAAAAATAAGGGATTTTAGGTGTCCTATTAAATCTAGGTGTATCTCTCTCTCCATCACCCCACAAAGCATAAGCCTCTTCACCATGAACAGCATCATCACCAATCTCAAGATCATCTTCATGTAATCTCAGCTCAACAATTTTACTTATAAAAATACATATCAAACTAGTAGCTACAACATTCCATATTGTAATAAACAGTGCACCAACAAGTTGATAAACCATTTGTCTAACTCCTCTTTTCATATCTCCATCAATTATGCTGTATAGAAAACCAGGACCATACTTGTCTGAACCATAAAACATCCTCAAAAGTTTAGGTTTAGCAAATAGACCAGACAGGATTCCTCCTAGTAAACCTGCTACAGCATGTGTGTGAAATACACCTAATGTATCATCAACTTTTTGAAAAAATGATGATTTTTTGTGAAGAACCATCATTGTGAACCATGGTATTGAGCCTGATGAAATTCCCATGAGTATTGCTGCCCATGACTCTACTATACCTGCCTCATTGGAGCATGACGTCATTTGACTAAACACGGATTTTAAGAAAGAAAAAAAAACAAAAGATGCTATTCAAATGTATCGGGAAAACAGACTAGAGAAATTAAGAGGCTCGAAAGATAAATTTATAACTCAAAAAGAACTAGAATCCAAAAAAAGAATCACAAAGTTCAAATTCTGAATCGACTAACCTGCGCCAGGAGTGATACAAACAAGGCCAGTTATCATTCCTTGTACAGCTCCAATAACAGAACTTTTATTGTAGAAAATCATGTCCATAGAAAGCCAGACCAACAAGCTAGTGGCTGTGCAAATATGTGTATTAAGTATAGCTAATGATGTAATTAAATTAGAGGCTAATGGAGATCCACCATTAAATCCAGTCCATCCCATCCAAAGAAAACCAGCACCTCCAAGCATGTGAATTATGTTGTTTGGTGGAAAATGTTGTCTATCATGTGAATGTCTTGGTCCAACCTAACAATCAATTAATAAGTGAGTGACTGACTGTCCATCGGAACTGTTATAATTTGAATACTCAAAAAAGTAAAATTAATATCATCTCACATGAAGTCTTTTTTATTTTGCTTATTTTGAGTTTATAATTCTCCTCATGCTTTTTTAATCATATGATTATCTCGTATCAAAATTAATTTTTCTGTTTTAAAAAAGGTCCTAAGTGAACTCTATGGGAGAATCTTCTAAATGATGTACATGATTGGTCATATAATAGAATAATCTATATCCATTTTTTAATCTTGATTAATTCAGATTCACGCCATATAAGATCAACTATACTGGATGCGGTCTCTATCAATTTCTTTTTTTTAAAAAAAAACTTATGGCCCAAACTCTAGACTTTTTATTTTAAGGAGGAAAAATCCTATTCATACCACCGTAATAATAATTACAACAATAACATATTTAGTAAAGTCCATAAATGATATTTTGAAAGGATGAATGTATACAAATTTTATCCCTTGAAAAATCGTTTTCAATAGATCCTTATCTCAAAAGAAAAAAAATTGATAAAGAGTGTCTAGTAAAAAAAAACTACTCAACAATAACAAACTTAGTGTAATTTTATAAGTGGGGTCTGGAAATAGTAAAACGTATGTAAACCTTACTCCTACCTCCTAGAAATAGAGTTGAAAAACTCTCAATTCGAGTAATGCACATCAAAATACTTAAAAAAAATATACCAATCTTATAGAGCTAAAAAAAAATAATAATTTTCAATAGATCCTGACTCAAGAAAATAAAAAGAAAATTCTAGTAAAAAATTATTCAATGCAATTCCCTTAAGTGGGTCTGGAGAAGGTATACATAGTGTAAGCGAATCTTACACCCCATGTGACAAGTTATTTTCGAAAAGCTCTTAGTTCGAGTAAAAATAATATAGTAAAGATTTTAATAAATTTACCCAATAAGCAGCAGTAAATCCAGCAACTCCAGATGAAAGATGTATCACATAACCACCAGAAAAATCAATAATGGGCTGAAGAAATCCAGAGCCCCATATACTATAAGCTCCAAATGTATATGAAAATGTAACCCAAAGTGGTACAAATATCATCCATGCATAAAAATTCATTCTACCAAGTAATGAACCACCTAATAATATAACAGTAATTGCAGCAAATGCAAATTGATAAAACACATAATCTGCTGTTGGGATATTATAATGTGAATATTTACTTAGTAAATAATTTTGTGCCATTGATTCTTCTGGCTTACCAATTATTGGCATTAAATGTGTACCAAATGCCATTCTATGGGCCCATAAAACCCAACAAATTAAAACTGATGCAAATGCATATAGGCCCATAAAAGCTGAATTAACAGCCCATTTCTTTTTTACCATTGATCCATATAATATTACAAGCCCAGGTACACTTTGTAGGCCCACCATTGTGGCTGCTATTAATTCCCATGTATTATCACCTTTACTTAACCATTCTGGTGATGATTCATCTACTTGGATACCTTGTGGTAGGACTAAATATTTTGGGTCCATTTTTTGATTTTTTTTGAATTTTTTTTTTTGTGGGGGGAGGGGGGGTTAGGAGACTAAAACGATGTCGTTTGTCTGAATATATTTTGATTGTGATAGTGAAATGTTGTTATAGAAAATATATTACATAACATACTAAGAAAAATTGGATCGGAAGAAAACTAAGCTGTTATAGTGATATGATGACTTTTACAGAGAGATCGCATGGAAGTTTGTGGTATTCCTTTATTTTTTTTTGAAAATCTGTCTTAAATGACGTCGCTTTTTGGATGCAATAGTTAAATATTTTTATAGAAAATATGTAATATAACGTACTGTTGTTGTTGTGAAAATGTTTGTTATAGAGGACAACTATTTTAGAGAGATCGATATGACTATATCGAAGTTAGTGATATTTTTTTTTTGTGTTTAAGGTTAATGAGGGTTTGATATTTATAACAAAAAAGTTTTGAGGGAAAATCAAGGTAGACATATAGGGATAATCTAAGTTTTTTGTATTTACTTTTGGATTCACTGATATTCTGTTGGTGTCATATTATAGCTGGAAACATGTGTTTGTTTCAATAATTCTTGATTTTAATATTTTTATTTCATAAATTAAAAAACTATATTTTTGGATTAGATTGAATTTTTTTCAATTTGCATATGACTAGAGAAACAATTATTTGTAGATATAATTTCGTATGTTTGGTAGAATTCAGTATTTTAGCTCGAATTCGACTGACTCTTTTATTTTATTTTATTTTGTTTGACTTAGTACGTAATTTAAGAAAAAAATATAATCATTAAAAATTTATGATCTTTATTAAATATATTATGATATTCGTGTGACGGTAAAACTTCTCACTAGTTATGAAGAGTAATATATATGAAAGTTTAAAGTTTAAAATCTTTACAAATATAAAATTTAGGACATCATTTTTTTTTGTATATTTGTTGGTGAATCCATCATTTCTATTTATTCAATTGGTATGTAGTTAAAACTTTAATTTGAAAGTATAATATACTATAAAAAATTCAACCAATAACAAGAAATTGTATCACTGTCTGCTGATGTATTTTATGCATAGAAAATGTCAATTTCAATTACAAAAAAAATAAAATTAAAATTTTAATATACTTGTGTCTAAATTTAATGATATTGACTTGTGATTTAACCTATAGAAAGCAACTTTAAATAGACTTTTTTTCCAAACATTTTCTTTTCTTACTAATATTTCTCTGTCATGAAGCTGATATAATGTTGTATATTGGGCTATATGATTGGTAATATTTTATTTTGGACTATGTATTTTTTTAAAGTTTCAATTTCAAATCGTATTTAATTAGTGTGATTTATAAATTATAATTGAATATGATTTTTGATGCTTTTAATTAGGCGAGTTTATTTGAATTCAGTTATTTTCGATTTGATATAATATATTCTAAACTTTCTAATTTTAAATTAATTTTTACGATGCTTTCAACTAATCTTAAATTGATAACAAGAAAGAGGAGGAAATATAAAGATGGAGAAATTAAGGAAGAGATAAAATATTAAATCTTATTATATATGTATTTTACATAGAAAATGCCAATTTCAATTACAAAGAAAATAATCCAAGATGGTTATTTTTCTCTTCTAAAATTGTAATTAAATTAAATATTTTTACATTTAACTTTCAAAGATTATTTTTTTATATATATTTACAAATCCAAAAAAACTATGTACAAACTAGAGACCAATGGTGACAAATTCGATAAAAAATCGCCTTCCTTTTTATTGGGGTGAAATATATATGCGCGATTTTAATTTGACTCATTTTTATTCGACAAGTTCTAAATTATTGTTTGTGCCCTTCACTTGATATGAGTTCAACTCGATCCAATAGCCTCCGAATCAACAATATATTCCAAATTTATTGACTTTAAATTTTGAATTCATCGTGTATTCAACCAATCTTGAATTAATATCAACTCGAAGTATCAATCGAATATGATTGTTTGTGGCTTTAAGTGTTTATTCTGAATTCACTTACTCTAAATCTTGACCAATTACACCTGAGATGATGGATTCAACCGAATTCAATGGCCTCTTGAGCTCAAACTGTTTATTCTGAATCTACTAACTTTAAACCTTAAATTTCCGTGCGATTTCAACAAATCTTGAATTGACACAAAAGAAGAACAAGAGAAATAGAAGATGAAAAAGTATCAAATCTTGCTATATCTATGCCAAAAGATAAGCATAATGATACATCTTCTAATAATATAAAATCTTGAACGTTGCTCTTTAATCATAGCATAACAAGAAGAAACTTTATGTTTCTTATTATCCAATTTTTGTTTTTGATAATCTTTGTGCCTCCATGAAATTGCACTTCTATTTTGTTCACATGTAAAATTATTTGATGAAACACATTGACCCATGATCTCTATAAATATCCCAAAAACACCAAAAATAGGCAACAAAAATGAACTTTTTTTTTTTTTTTATGAATAATGTTTTCTCAAACTTTGTTTGTATGTGTTTTTTTTGTCTTTTTTTTTTGAAAGAGAGTTGAGAAGAAGGCTAATGGTACTTGACCCTACTTTTGAGCCACCCTTTAAGCACTATTTAAGGCTATATACATATATATATATAGTATAATATCAATTTGGTCCCTTGATTATCAATAAATATTAATTTTGTGATATACGACTAAACATATTTAACATTCAGTTGATAAAATTTTGAAAAAAATACTTAGATATTCTTTTAAACTATTCAAAATTGAGCAATTATATATCTTTTGTTAATACTTTAGAATAAATATGCATTTACTTTTCAATACTTGATTCAAATTTGCACTTGTTAAAATGACATCCAACAATTAACATAGTGAGATGATTAGTCCCCTTTTAGATTGATTTGTGTTTTTGCTCTCTTATACAAAAATATATTATATTTAGACTACTTCTCAAGTCATATCCTCAATTAGGAATAATAACACCAAACTTACATAATATCAGTCCCTAGACTATGATCGAAATTTCAGAGACACAGTTTAACTAAACTAAGGTTTTATTATCTTTCTAAACCCATTTTTTTTAAAAATAATTTTGTGCACCTTTTTGGCTCACATGGCTTCTAAATATCTCTTACGTGCCTCAATTGCGTGGAGACACAGAGTGTGCTACGTAAGATAAACGGTGTACAAAATTATAAAAAAGATAAGTTCAATGGGATAATAAGAACTTAGTTTAATTAAGGTGTATCTCTGAAATTTCAGTCATAGTCTAGAGATAGTTCTGCCTTATCCCATATAAATAATGTAAATAATTTGATAAAAATATGAAAAAAATAAAAATAAAATTCACCAGCGGATTTTATTCATTTTAGATAGAAAATATATCATGTTTAAATTAGTTTACCCTCAAATAGAAATTATGGAACAAATAACAAACGTTATAACATATTACATAGTGTAACAATTAAGAATTTTATGAAAAATTTAGGAGCAGTGAGATCAAACTCTATGATTATTTAATTCATATTCTCTTAACCAAAAGAACAAATCAAGGGATCAATAATATACTTATCAATTATCATATATTTAAAATAAATCAAAATTAGAATTTATTAATATTTTAAGGACTAAAAATGCAAGTATCCCCCATGACCTAGTATATATGTATGTTTATTTCTCTATCTACGTGTATATGTATGTGTGGACTTTATTTTTTTTTAACAATTATGTGTAACAAATAATTTTTTTTATTTTAAAAAATTACTATTTTTTGTATAGAGAATAATATGTGGTTATGTTGTCAATCTCAAGCAACTTTTTAATTTAATACTTAACAATTTTTTAAATGTCAAGAAACTTTTGTTTATTTAATAACAAAATAATATATATGTATATTTTCAAATGTAAAGCAAGTATACTTTATCTACAAGCAAATTTTTTTGCTTGTGGAAAATGAAAATTAAACCATAATTTTCTAGAACCATTCAATTCTTTTGAGGTCAACTTTAGTTTCATTTTTTTTTTAAAAAAATAAATATAAAAGATGCTAGCTTTTGATTTATAATTGAAAAATTTAGCTAACTAGTCAAAAAAATTAACTTATTTAGTGATAATATCCATAGATTAATAATATTAGTAAACATGTCAAAAATGTCATAATTTTAAAAATAAATAATTGTTCTGATATTATTAATATTTTTTCTCTCTCATTATTTACACTTTTTTTTCTCTCTCATATATTACACATTTTCCTTAAACTTATTAATTTCTCTCTCTTTTCTTAAGCTTATTAATTTCTTTCTCTTATTTTCTTCCTAATCAAATCCCCAGATTTCTCTCTCTTTTCTTATTCTTCTTTTCAATTTCTCTATCTAACATTCTTCCAATCAATTCCACAGATTTTCGATTCAATATATTAATATTTTCTATTATTCTCATTTAATTTCGTTGCAAAATTTGATATGAAGATTAACATTGATTTGGGTATTATTTTTTTTTTAGATTCCTTATTTATTTACTTACTGATTTTTTTAATTTTTTAAATTTTGTTGTTGTTCTTAAAACATTTTTTAGGATTTGAGACTACATAATTCTCTCTTCAATGGACGTTTTCAAGAGAGAAACTAGAGGTATTGGACAAAATAATCAAAGTTCTTCCGATTTTTTATCATTTAATTTTTTTTCACTCAAGAATTAAACAACAATATAGGTTTCGCTTCTAAATCTAAGGAGGATATACGACGGGGAAAAATGCCTGAATCTGTCGATGTGCAAAATCCCACACAAATTTTTTTCACTCAAGAATTAAACAACAATATAGATTTCGCTTCTAAATCTAAGGAGGATATACGACGGGGAAAAATGCCTGAATCTGTCGATGTGCAAAATCCCACACAAATTAATAACCATGAAGTTGAAGAAGACCAATTTGTTGGAGAAGAATTATTTTTTTTGCATGTTCTGTGTCTTGCATGTTTAATTTAATTTGTCTAGTAATTTTTAAGATTCAAAAAAATTCATGTTACAATGCGTTTGGAAGTATATATGGAATTTTTATTATGTTATAGTTAGTATTTATTTTTGTATTTTATATATTTATTGTATTTTGTGTTCTATTTTTTTTTTGTGTTAGTTATGTCAATGTAACACATTATATGAGTTTGATTGTGTATATTTCATAGTTTTGATGTTTTTTGTATTCATAAATTTGGAAGTCTATATTGAATTTTGTTGTTGTTTTAGTCAGTATGTATTTTTGTATTTCATTGTTTTATTGTATTTTGTATCCATAGATTTGGAATCGTATTTCATTTATTTAATTTAACTTGTATTCTGTTTTTTTCTGATAGTTATGTCAATGTACCACAGTTAGTATTTATTTTTGTATTTCATAGTTTTATTATTTTTTGTATTCATAAATTTGGAAGTATATATTGAATTTTAATACTGTTTTAGTCAGTATATATTTTTACAATTAATAGTTGTATTCATTCAAAAATTATGTTGCATTGTTTCTGAATTTGACATTTTTTTTAATTTGTATTTATTCTAAAGGTATGTCAACTAGTTATGTATTTTATTTAAGAATGAGTACACCAAATATTCAATTATTTCTTTTCAATTTTATATTTCATTCACTTTTTCATCATACTAATTTTTTGTATTTTATATATTATTATACAAAATTCAAAATAAAAACTAGAATAAATAGAAATACAAATAAAATACATATTGAAATGAATACATACAAGAATTTCGAAGAATAAAATAACTATATAGGGAAAAAAATATATAAAAATGCAAATACATTTCTTAAATGACTATATAGATAAATTTGGCATATTTATTGGAATGAATATAAATTATAAAAAAAACTATAATAAATATAAATAGAATATCTTTTGGAAGGAATATAATTTTAAAAAGGTAAAAATTTTGGAGAGAAAAAAAATTAAATTTTATTTGAAAATGTAACTGATGAGAAAATTAAGGATGCTTACCTTTTTTTGAAATATTCTCTCCCTTAATTTTATCCCTTTTGTTATTAAATAAATATATTCTTTAAATAAAAACAAATAATAAAAACATTAATAAGATACATAACAAACTAAAATATGACATTTTTACTAAATATTGAAAGTGTTGCTAATGAGCCTTTTTAAATGCTAAAATATTGACATTTTGAAAAATTTCCCTATTTAGTTCTTCGAGCTTTTGAAGAAAATATTTAAAATATTTTTAGTTTGGGCTTCTTGTTTATAATTGTAAATTATTAATAAAGTTTTAATTAGTATTTGTTTATAGTAAAAAGAAGATCAGCATGAAGATCATAACAATTAATTAGAAATTATTAAAAAATAATTTAATATATATATATATATATATATATTAAAGAATAATTAGTCGAAGTTAAATTAGCTTAGAAGGTTTAACCAAAAAAAAACATTGATTTTGTATTATAATTAGGAGAAAATCTAGGACCGCGTTTAGCTGTATATTATTAATGATTGGTCCAAAAAATTGACTTGTGAATATGGTTGGATAGGGAAGAATATTATACTAGTAGACGTGAATTTAAATTTAATCGAATATTAATATATAAGTATTTATAATTGTAATATTTAGATAAGTTTGTAAGTACCTTGATTAAATTTACGATTATATCTTTCATGCCTTCAAGTAGTAAATAATAGATATCATATAACTTTGTGTATCAATATTAGGACTGATAAATAAAATCACTTAATATTTTTTGTTTTTATAGAAATTTGAACGTAGAACTTCATAAATTTCAATATAAATATCAAACACCGATTAAAAAAAAAAAGGAGAAAGAAAGAAGGAAGAATATTGTGCCTATTATATTTTGGAGTGTGAACTCTTTAAAATTTTGTGTGTGAAAATAAAATATTTTCTCAGAAGTTTGTTGATTTCTTTGATTTGTATTTGGTGCTAATCTAATCATTGCAAAGTGATAATTATGTCATTATGACAACTGATTAATTATTATAAAACGTGTTCTGTTAAATAAATTTATAATATATGGTTTCCTAGCTAATTACTCTATCCTTATTGATCATATTAGTTATCACAATTTTTTAAAGAAATTATAAATTATTGACTTATCCTTGGTTCTCTTTAATAAACATTTAAACAATTATAATATTAGCTAATTGAAGTAATCACTTGCTTGAACTCTTTGAAACCGGATAGTATTAATATTGTTCGAATGATTGTTACATATTGTTTAATAATTTATTGTATTGTATTATACTGTATTATTTTAATGTATAATATTTGAATAGATTGTATCGATATATGTTGTTTCATAATTTGAGCAGTAAACCTACAAGAAAAGTAGCTTAAGAGGTAGAACTATCATTGAAAAGATAGGATAAAAGATGAGATATAATTATTACTAATAAATAAAGACAAAATAGAAGAAGATATTAAGATAATGACGCGATCACACCAAATCGATCGTTACATCGAATGAGTCTTTTTGTTGTCGCCTAATGATGATATAATAAAATTAAAATAACAATCAAAACAAAAATTGTCTTTAAATTAACAATACAATAAGATAGGACGAACAACAACCATCGAACACAAACATGTTAATCAATTTCATCTTGATTAAGTAACATGATAAGTATTTTTGAAAGAGGAAATAATCTCATCATATAATCATTTCAAATCTTTTATATAAAATCTTATAGAAATATATTACCAATCCAAAAAAGCAATATGTACAACCAGCTTTCAAATCAATATTTATTTTTTGTTTAATTGAATTTAATTGTCTTCATCAAATTGTGTATTCTAAATTCACTGATCGAAAATTCTTTGAATTTTTCAGTATTTTTTTTTATCAATCTTGAATTGATTCCAAGATGAAGGTGTAAATATAGAGAAAATATCAAATCTCAAAATATCAATTTCGATCCATTTTTATTCAACTCGTTTTCAACCTACCCCAATATGACCATCTCTTGAGCTCTTCATTTAATGATGGTTGATTCAATGGAATTAGTTGCTTTGACTTTGATTTATACATGTTCTTTGAACACACCGATTTTAAATTTTGAATTTCTCCGAACTTTCTGAACACATCGACTTTAAATCTTCAATTTCTGCGAACTCTCGACCAATCTTGAATTGATACTAAGAAGAATATCAAATCTTGCTATATCTATGCCAAAAGATAAGCATGATGATACATCTTCTAATAATATAGAATCTTGAACGTTGCTCTTTGATCATAGCATAACAAGAAGAAAATTTATGTTTTTTATCATCCAACTTTTGTCTATGATAATCTTTGTGCCTCCATGAAATTGGCCTTGTATTTTCTTCACATGAAAAATCATTTGATGAAACACATTGACCCATATCTAATTATATTTTTTCAAAATGAATTTAACTTTATCAAAACTTTTCTTGTACTATATGTCTCTTTCTCTTGAAGGAGAAATGTGAAGAAAAGCCAATATTGGCACTTTGGCCTACTTTTGAACCATCCTTTTAGGACTGTTTAAAGCTCTTTATTATCTATATCAATATTATATGTATGTTTAATTTGTTTTTTTCAACAATTATTAATTAACCAAACCTTTTTTTTTAATAAAAAATAGGAAATTTGCGCTTTTAGTCATTAATTGATATAATGTCTGAATTTTGATTTTGATCCTTGTGATATCTACTAGTCAAGCATACTTCAATTTGTTGAAATGTACATTTATGCAATTGCTTTATATTTAGGTAATGTAAAGTACTAAAGAGTAATTAGAATGTGATGTGAAAATTAACTCTTAAATTACCATGTGTGTTAATTCTAAAAATAATCAATTTTGATGTACACAAATTTGTTTTACAATTTTAATGGATTGGAAGTTAAAATATGTCAAGTAAGATATGATAAAAATAAGAGCAAAGTATACAGAAATAACATATTTTTAAGGCAAAATTACCATTTTTTTTTATAAGTTTATAATTATAGAAATCCCTCAAACTGATACAATAATATAAACGTTGATATATTAATTTGATGTGCGAGATACATTAATTGTTAAGTAAGATACATTACATTTTAGACATGATACACAATCTGATGTACATTTTATACATGATACATTAATCTGATGCGCAACATATATTAATTTGATGCGCAACATACATTAATTTAATGTGCTGATCCATTAATATAATGAGTGAAAATGAAAAATTTAAAAATTTATAAAACTAATAAGAGATAATGATAATAAGAGAACTTGAAGGTGAGATTTCTCTACATTTTTCTAAAAATAATCAAATATGATGTAGAACAAATTTGTTTTACAACTTTAATGGATAGAAAGTCAAATATGTTAAATTAGATATGATAAGGATCAAAATCAATATTTATGAACAAACAAGGGATCAAATGTGCAATATCTCTTTTAAATTTTTATGTATAGAATAATGTAAGTTAAGTTATCAATCTCAATCAATATTATCTAAATACAACGTACTTTTCACATAAAAACAATTAAAATCATAGTCTAATTAATTAAAAGTCATAAATATATTTAAGCCGTATTTATTTTTACATTTTATGGAGGTTTTAATATGAATGATTCAGATTTCACCTCATTAATATATATATATATATTTTAAAAAAAACATTTTAATCATAGGTTAAAATATATTTGAATTTTGAATCATCATATCTATAACAAATCTTAAATATCAAAATATGTGTTTATGAATAAATTAAGGATAAAAATATAATATAATATAATTATCCTTTTTAATTATTTTATGTAGAGAATAATATGGTTAAGTTGTCAATTTCAAGCAATTAAATATTATCTACAAAGCAACCTCTTGGCTTGAAATTGGGTTCAAAGAAGCACCGTACGTTTCTAACTCCGTAGGAATTAATTAAGAACAAATGCATGTTCCATGGCTTCAAATTTTTTTTTTTAAATTTTTTTCGAGATCGTAATGAAAAGCATATGATTTTTCATTTGAAATTAAAATTATTGAATTTGAATTTTATTATGAAAATAATTTTATTAGGAAACATTAAATCTTTAATGAGTATTTAAGTCTTAATGTGTTGTATACGATAATACACATTAATCTAGATTTTAATATAAGTATCAAATAAATCAAAGAGAAAATATTTCTTAAAATTAATATGGACCATTCAATTATTGGAGGTCAATGGTAGTTTGATATTGTAATAATAACAAAAAAGAGAAGAAATATAAAGTTTTGAAAAGTTCTTAGGTAGTATATATGTCATGTTTACATTTTCTAGGTTTTTTTTTTTTTTTGGTTTAAAGAAGAGTTTCCAAGAAAAATATTTAATTTATATTTTTAAAACTAATTTACTTTTAGACTTTTTATTTCATCCTTAAAGGAAGATTTTAGCTTGAGAAAAATTATGGCATACTACTAGTTTTGAAAATGTTACTTTCTAAGTTAAATGTTACGTTTAGTCAAATTACGTTATACAAATTAAAATAAAGTCAATATCATAACTTGATAAATACTTATTTACGATTTTTTTAAAAATCATGATTATACAAATTAAAATAAAGTCAATATCATAACTTGATAAATACTTATTTACGATTTTTTAAAAAATTATGATAACATTTTATGGTGAAGTATAAAAATGAAATGAGCGTAAACAATATTTTGTCCATATGCTTGTTATTTTTAAAAAAATTAAATTTAAATAACATTCTTGATTAATATTTCTTCTAAATGGTGTATAAAAGATAAATATAACAACATTATGCTATTTACTGGTGATTGATCCAATAGAAAAAATAATAATCATTTACCGAAAGTGAGACATGAAAAACAGCATAATTAATAATAATAATGATAATGATAAATAAATATATATATATATATATATATATATATATATATATATATAAAAGGAAAGGTTTGTTAATTCTAAGGAATTTAAGAGCATAAGTGAGCCAAAAAGGTAGATTAAGAAGTATTTTTAGCTCGATAAATAAATGAAGGATACTTTTAAGCCTTTACAAATAGTCGAAGGATACTTTGACTCTTTTATTTCTTTTTTTTTTTTAGGAAAACTAAAGATTTAATTAAAACTTAGCCTTGTTACGGAGTTGAATTCTTAGGCATATCAATGAAATTTTGCACAATTCGTGCATCCTCCATTGTTCCAGAAAGAATTCAACATTGACATATTTCTTTGTTCAACAATAATTTCTTTATTGTAAATTTAAAAAGCGTAATGAAAATTGAAAAAAATAACTTTTTTACTATAAATATAAATTTAAAAAGTGTAATGAAAATCGAAAAAAGAAAGGCGGCAAAACCAAGTGAAAGATAGTTTCTAATTAGAAATATCCCAATAAATATGATTTGTTATATTAGACCCATTGCTTAGCTAGTATGGTAATATTTATTTATATTAACAAATGTTAGTCATGTTAAAAACATGTCATCTCCACGTTTTTTAATACATTATAGTACATCTTATTATATAAAAATTATTTATTTATACAAAAATTTAAATAATTATTTAAATTTTAAAATATTTCAACTTTTAAATTTAAATGAAAAACGTGAAAACTTTAGAAAAAAAGATTTACTACGCTCTTAGTTTCACCATACAAAAACAATGTAGATTTTCTTATTAATTCAAAAGCTGGTTGGATAATGCTACAAAACAAAAAACTAAGTTTCTTTTAGGGTTTAACAAAAATATAAAAATATAAATTTCAACTCCTCGTCATTTAATTCTAAAATTTATTATTAATTTTTGTACACATGCGTCGAATATTAATTAAATAATGAGGAACTTTCGCATATAGCCACTCAAAAATAGCCTAATTACTCCACATAGCTATAGTTCGATAATTTACAATTTGTAGCTACATGTTGTAGGGAGGAAAGTGAGGAGAGAGGCGAGCGAGAGAGGGAAGAGAGAGGAGAGAGGTGAATTTTTTTATATATCGGCTAGATAATTGTATATTATCACATGTATTTGTATATATGACCAACGAGATTGGAGAGTGAGGGAGGTGCGGGCAAGATTGGGAGAGGGAGGAGAGAGGCGAGCGAGATTGGGAGAGATAGGAGAGAGGCGAGCCAGAGATGGAAGAGAGTGGGAGAGAAATGAATTGTATATGTATATCGATTAGATAATTGTATATTACATATGCAGGTGTATATATGACAAGCAATATTGGGAGAGGGAGGAAAGAGGCAAGCGAGATTGAGAGAGGAAAGAGAGAGGCGAGTGAGAGAGGGCAATAATTTGTATTCTTCATATCTCATTTTTATAGTTGACTGCTATGTTTGTATAATTCATGTGTTTTTGTATAATTGAGTAATATAAAATGTGGAATTATACAAATATGATAAATCTCCAAATAACAAATCAATATAAACATAAACATATGAACTTTAAGTAGTTATACAAAATATATTATACAAATTAATTATATAGATTATATTATACAAAATCTAAAAAATACACATTTATACAAACTTTAAAAAGTTATATACAAAAAGATTGAATGTATATGATGACAAAATTGAAAACTAAAGGAAATCATCGTCATATACAATAATACAAATATAAATCATCATATACAAATACAAATCAAAAGAAAAATTACTAGTTGCGAATTATACAAATGTGGCGAATTATATAACTGCGGTTAATTATATAACTTGAAGCCAGACTACATAATTAATGGTTAATGTTAATCGCGAGTAATTATTATAATAAACTATAGCTGTAATGAGTAACTAAATAATATAAATATACCTATCAACGTAATATCTCTCAAATAAAATAGTTTATAAATTTTTTCTATAGCAGTTGTGTTTCATTATAAGTTGAGTGAGATTCAAGTTCAACTATCACACGATTAATTAGAATCTCTTTAATCGAATTTTCATTTATAATTTTTAACTTATGATTTTGTAGTTTTTTTTCGTACTTTACCTTAAAATTAAGTGTCAGTAAACATTTTTTTATTTACTCTAACACTCTCAAAGGGTTTAAAAATTAATTTAGTTTATAAATATTTAAAATAAGTTAATCCAAACAGAGAAGTATCTAAAATTTTGAGATGATGAGTACATTATTACGTAAATATGAATTTAAGATATAAATTTAATTTATTTAACATTTAGGTTTTTATCACTGAAGATAATAAAATTTTTAAAATTATAGATTCAAATATTTTTTATCTATCCAAACCACTTATAGAAGGTTATCCAATTTGATTCTTAAAAGGTTGGGAGTTTTTAGAGGGAGATGAAAAGATTTAAGGTTAAATACATGACGGTAAATTATTTAGGGAAAAAGTCTGAAATATATTTGAAATTGCTGTAACAATATCAAACTTAGGAACGAACCTTTACCCCCTGCACTATTTAATAGTATATTTTAAAGGTATATATTTATATATATGCCACATGGACATAAAAATATTGCATAATAATAAATAGTAATGTGTTTACGAGGGCAAATATATACCTTTAAAATACACTACTAAATAGTGCATGGAGTAAAAGATCCTTGATAAAGTTTGATATTGTAACATCAAATTTCGATCAAAGTTAAAATATTTTTCAGATCTTTTTCCAACTTTTTTGATTCTATATGCAATAGTAGATTACTTATTATTTTTATCAAGTTATTAGAAAATGATTATTACTAAAAAAAATTGTAATTATTTGATAATTATCGATTAGGAAAATTATTTGATGCTTTGTACTGATTTATGATTTACATAACCTATTTTTCACGGTTTTAGCAATATCAATAACATGATTGAATACAATTTCAACGATTCTAAAACAATGTAATATGCTTGCAAAATTATCAATTTATCAAATATGAGATTTTTGGTGGTTTTCAAAAAATCGTGGTATCACGCTAGTGACAGAGTAAATATGTCGATACTGAAAACAATTGTAAGTATTTGGTTTATGTTATTATGACGATTATTAACGGTTATGAACGATAAAATAGTCCTTGCAATAACACGTGTAAATTTAATTTTTCATCCAAAGACAAATTCACAACATTAAGACGTGCCTTCTTCTCGTATACAAATACATATGCCTCTTCATTTCAATGTGACTCCTAAATTCAAAATGAACAGGCAATTGAAACCCACAAGGTACATCTCTATCGAGAGCTCGCGAATGATCCTGTAAATGCAAGAGAAACACTTCTAGCACTAAACTGGAGAAAATGTTATTGTGTGAATGAAAATTCAACTTCACTTGTTCATCGATCATGGACAATTACGAAAAAAGGCATAAACATTTAGTGGTTGATTAAATTTAATAAATGGATATCAAAATAAGACGCACAATAAAGGTGAACCCTCATGCGTGTTTTGTACAATTTGAAAAAAAGTAAAACATTTGAGAAACTCTATTTGGTAAAATTTATAAGGTGACTTTGTTGTCCTCGAATTCCAAGATATTACGGAAGAATTTCCTACAATTCTTGCATCTTTCCTTGTTCCAAAGAAAATTCAACATAAAGACTGGACATTTTTTTTTAAACCCAACTTATTCTTTAACTTATTCTTTAACTATAAATTTAAAAGAAGGTGAAGTTAAGTCATTATAGTATCTAATTCTAATTATTTAGAAAAGAATCACCCTAACATGTTTTTTTATATTAGAACCATTGCTTAGCAATTCACTTTTGTTATACCCATAACACTAGATGGTAGTATTTATTTATATTGATAATTGTGAGTTTGATGTTACTTACATGTTTTCTAATTCATTATCTTAGATCTTGTTATATAAAAATATATTACTTCTATATAAATTTAAATAATTTAATTTAAAATTTTAAAATATTTCAAACAACTACATTTAAACGAAAAACTTGAAACATTTAGAAAGAGATTTACTAAAACTTGGAACATTTGAGTTTTCTTATTTTAAATTCAAAAGCTGGTTGGATAATGGAACAAAACAAAAAAAAAATTCTATTAGTTTAAAACAAAAATAAAAATATAATTTCAATTCCACTATGTTAATTTTTTAAATATTGATTATTTCATATTTACATCTGAAAGTATGTGAAATAAAATGTAATCTTCTTGTCATTATTAGCTTGCTTTATACTAATAGGATTAACTATAATTAATAATAATTATGTGACTCATGTGTAATTACTTATTCATGTTTTCTATCAATATATTGGATGTACACCTCTTTATCAATAACACTCATTAATTATATCATGGTATCAGAGCAAGGGTTAAACTCTTCCGAAACCTAAAAAAAAAAAACCCCTAAACCTTCTTCTTCTTCGTCCTTCTGTCGATCAAAACAAAAATTTCCGTCTGCTTCCCCTCGTCAACAATGGCAGCTGATCCCCTTGCCACTCTTCCCTCCAGTGTGAAATTGCTTCTTCGCAATCTTTACGATCTCATTCCAGAAAAATTAACCGATCATAATTATCCAGCTTGATCGAATAACGTCAAGACGACGCTTTCCGCAAATCTTCTTCTTAGTTGGGTCGATGGTATCGAAACAGTGCCGCAAATCAATGTCACCGTCACGGACAAAGATGGTACGACCTCGACGGAACCAAATCCTGCCCATATGTCGTGGGCTCTTATCAATGCTCAAATTCATACCTGCCTTCTCGCTATGATTAGCCGCAAATTCAGAAGTATGCTCGTGGTTTTACTACTTCTGGGGCTCTCTGGAATGCTCTTGCTACCCGCTTTAACTCCTTATCAACAACCCATGTTTTTCAGATGCGTGACCGTCTTCACACCTGTTTTATCAAAAAATTGATTTCGAAAAGAGTTCGTTTTATTTTTGGGTATTTTCGACTTTTAGGAGTCGCCACTTAATTTTTTAAGAAAAATCAAGAAAACTTATTTCCAAAACAACTTAAACAGAAAAATTTGTTTTGAAAATATTTTAGAGGGTTCGGGATTCCTATTAGTGTCTTAGGAAGGTGTTTAAGGTAGCTAAGACACTCGGTTAAATACGGTTTTCCGGCGATTAACTTATTTGACTATTTTATTAACTTTTGAAATTTTGAAGTTGAACTTGTTAAATTTTTTTTTTACTTAGGCAAACTTTGAAAAATTTTAAAATATTTATCTTTTGAGATTCCGTCTTAGTTAAAATTTTAAAACCTTAACTCTCTAAGCAGACTTGCGAATTTGAAATTTATTGTTTTTAAGATTCAGTTTTAACTTTTTAAGTTCGATAAAATGAATGGTGTTCAGCGGGGTTTGGAGTAATTCTAATCCTAAAACTAACGAAATTCAAACAAACAAGTAGTAAAACGAGATAAGGAGAGAGAGGGAGAGAAAGAGAGAGAGAGAGAGAGAGAGATTTTGGGTCCAAACTCGGGCTCTGTTCGCCTTGATCGAGTTTTGGACCCACCTGTTTTCGGGTTTTTAATCCGTTTTCTTTCGTACCTGTCCTAGTCTAAGCATACATAAATAAAATACGAGAAATAAAAGACGACAAGGGCTTATGCCCTTTACAAACAAATACAAAATAAAAAATAAAATGCAAGAAGAATCTCCTAGTCCATCGTCTTCAATTTCCAATGACACTTGTCTTCTGCGTCTGCTCGTTTTGACGGATTGACTCGATAAAAATTCCGAGTCTTCATGACTCTCCAGAAATGCGAGGAGTAGAGTGGAGTCCCAAAGTGGACTCGCGAGGAATTTTCACGTGCAAAAAAAAAGAAGAAGAAATTTTAGCACAGAATCTACTTGAAGTAAGAAACAAGATGGATAGAACACTTGATTTCATCTTAGACAAAACACATTTTCGAAGAACAATGTTCCAAAGAATACCAATTCACACCAAATAGCAGGTCGGTTGAACACTTTATCCATTTATATGCATGATACAGTGAATTTGCAGCCAATGGAAGTCGAAATCCTCCATGGAAAAGGATTTCAAGCTTCGTGACTGAATAATTTGAGGTTCATGAAGTATGTATTATAATTCTTCCCTTACTTAGTCACTCAGCCATCTAGTCATAAATAATCAGGAATTGTGGAAAAGGAATACCTACACAAAAGTTTCTAAATATAAAGAGAAACAAAGACACAAGAAACAGAGGTATACTAGAGGTCTTCACAGCCAAGGATTCTAAATGGCAGAGCCAAAACAATCAATATTTTTGAACTGTGGAGAAAAACGAACCCAACTATGCATGTTCGTTTTCGATTGTTTTTCAGATTCTTGACCATAACGAAACAGAAGATCAGCAAGGTGATGAACAACACCACGTTATCGAGCTATAGGTCTTCAGAGACGCAACAAAACAGGACCAATACGATAAAATATATGACAGGGGGTACCGTGACGAAACAAGAAAATAGGTAGCAACACAAACAAACAAATGTAACGAAACGCCACAAAATGCGACATGATTTGAATGAAAACGAAGCCAACAAATGTAATCTTCCATATTCAACTGCGAACGAAACAAGTATTCGACACTCAAATATGCCGACACATTTTTTTTATTCCAAAACAAACGGGAGGCATCCTAATTCCTAATTAATGGATAACCAACATATTCGTTCAAAACGACTAGCTAGAAAACAGATGTGTTGTATACGCAATTTAAACACACCACAAATTACAGCAAGCATACCCAGCAACGTCAGTCCCAAGAGATAAGACTTGAACAAGGAAGAAGAGCCAAAACGAGAACAACTTCAGGGAGTAGGGAGCAAAGGGAGAAACCTAGACTGCCTATTAACGACATTTCGGACAAGGTCTATACAAAATTTTACATCTCCGCCCCCCCAAACTGAAACGCATCGACTCGAAACTCACAGCGAATGCTAACAATGAACTTCAGAGGAGAAGCAAGAAACGACGATAAGCCTCTGAAGACATATACCTTCATACCAGAATGCTATCAAATGAACGGCGAGTAACAGCCGGCTCAGCATAGGTACGAAAAGAGGAAAGCAAAGCTTGAAGAAACAAGCGAAAACATGAATACGCACAACTCAACACAACAACAAAGAAAGAAGCAGAACACTTGCTAGAAACATACTAGGACAGGCCATATATTCAATCATTCGAATGTTCCAACACGCTTGACACACAAAAACAAAAACGAAAGCAGCGGACTAGCATACTACATGAGCAACATCACAACCAGCAGTAGACACACACTGAAGCAACTGAATAAATATACTTAAACCAAGAATAAACGCAAAACTTCCATATAAGAAGAAGCAACAAATTTCAGAAAAAGTTAATCAAAACTTCTTCAACAGCAACGGCATAAAATGAACCAGAACAAACCCAACAAAGCAATGAGCGATAGAGAGGACCACTTCGAGATGAAAGAAGACGAGAAGATAGTATGGAGTGGAGGGATTACCTCTTCGAAAGCAGCGAACGGGGGACGACGAGCAGGAATGAGAGCTTTCCACGACGAGGTAAGCGCCGACGACTATCCACAATCGAAGACGAGATGAACACCAGCGACAACGGACTGGACTGCTAGTCGGATGTTCTTGAATATAAGAATCGCCTATATTCGATACGTGTCCTTGTCTTCGACAAAGATTTCTAAAGAGAAACGGGAAAGAGCCGGAATATTTTCAAGATTTTTCTCAACAAAAATCTTCCCAAAAAATGTCCAACCCCCTTTCTGAAGAAGAAAAGGGGTTTTTATAGAGGAGAACAGAATTAGGGTTTCGGATTTTGGGCGGGATCGACGATGGCCCATTTCGAAATTTGAAATCTCAAACATTATCCAACAGAAATGGATATTCCTCGATTCCTGGATCTTTGAACGGCTCTGAGGCGACGTGGAGGGTCGAGATTAAACTCTCGTCCTTGGCAAACGACGAGGCACGATCCTACGTCGCCAAGGACGAGCTTGCATCGCCTAGCGTGCTGCAGGGATGTACGACGAGGACAGGGTCGCAGCACTGTTGCAAGGCTGTTGTGGTACTCTGCTCACGCGCAAATGGAGAGAGGAGGAGAGAGGGAGAGGGCGTGAAGGAGACGCGCGGCGTGAGAAGACGCGGGGGATGATTTCCATTTCGGGTGTATTTGGCTTTTCTGCATTTCTGAGGAGCTTCTGTTCTTTTATGGAAATGTTGGGGGAAGAAGGAAGGGGGAGGCGGGTTTGGATCGGGGCCGGGTCGAATGGGTTGGGTCGGGGGTTAACTTGGGCTGGGAGTGGGTTTTTTTAAGTTAAGGTGGGCTTGGGGTTATTGCTGGGTTGGGTATTATTAAGTTAGTGGGTTGGGGTTGAAATGGGTCGGACGGAGGGAGGGGGGGGAGGTAATTGGTGTGGGCTGGATAAGAGTCCCGAAGCGACCATACCCCTCATTTCGACGATTTTCGTGTGCTATAGCACACCATTTTTTTGGTGATCCGGATTTCGATGTCAAAAATGCCAAATTTTTTCGTGGATGTCCGTCAAGACCTTTTCTATGCATACGGTTGGCAATCATGGCTTGTCCGACCCATTTGAAAGGTCAAACGAGCCTCGAAGCGAGCATACCCCTCATTTCGATGATTTTCGTGTGGTATAGCACACCATTTTTTGGGTGATCCAGATTTCGACGTAAAAAATGCCAAATTTTTTCGTGGACGTCCGTCAAGACCTTATCTATGCATACGGTTGGCCATCACGGCTTGTCCGACCCATTTGGAAGGTCAAACAAGCCCCGAAGCGAGCATACCCCTCATTTCGACGATTTTTGTGTGCTATAGCACACCATTTTTTGGGTGATCCGGATTTCGATGTCAAAAATGCCAAATTTTTTCGTGGATGTCTGTCAAGACCTTGTCTATGCATACGGTTGGCCATCACGGCTTGTCCGACCCATCTGGGAGGTCAAACGAGCCCCAAACCGAGCATACCCTTCATTTTAACGATTTTCGTGTGCTATAGCACATCATTTTTTGGGTGATCCGAATTTTGACGTCAAAAATGCCAAATAATTTCGTGGACGTCCGTCAAGACCTTGTCTATGCATACGATTGGCCATCACGGCTTGTCCTACTCATTTGGAAGGTCAAACGAGCCCGGAAGCGAGCATACCCCTCATTTCGATGATTTTCATGTGCTATAGCACACCATTTTTTGGGTGATCCAGATTCCGAGGTGAAAAATGCCAAATTTTTTCGTGGATGTTCGTCAAGACCTTGTCTATGCATACGGTTGCCATCACGGCTTATCCGACCCATTTGGAAGGTCAAACAAGCCCCGAAGCGAGCATACCCATCATTTAGACGATTTTCGTGTTCTATAGCACACCATTTTTTGGGTGATTCGGATTCCGACGTCAAAAATGCCAAATTGTTTCGTGGAACGTCCGTCAAGACCTTGTATATGCATACGGTTGGCCATCACGGCTTGTACGACCCATTTGGGAGGTCAAACGAGCCCCGAAGCGAGCATACCCCTCATTTCAACGATTTTTGTGTGCTATAGCACACCATTTTTTGGATGATCCAGATTCCGACGTCAAAAATGCCAAATTTTTTCGTGGACGCCCGCCAAGACCTTGTGTATGCACATGGTTGGCCATCACGGCTTGTCCGACCCATTTGGGAGGTTAAACGAGCCCCGAAGCGAGCATACCCCTCATTTTGATGATTTTCGTGTGCTATAGCACACCATTTTTTGGGTCATCCGAATTCCGACGTCAAAAATGCCAAATTTTTTCGTAAACGTCCGTCAAGAACTTGTCTATGCATACGGTTGGCCATCACGGCTTGTCCGACCTATTTGGGAGGTCAAACGAGCCCCGAAGCGAGCATACCCCTCATTTCGACTATTTTCGTGTGCTATAGCACACCATTTTTTGGGTGATCCGGATTCCGATGTCAAAAATGCCAAATTTTTTCGTGGACGTCCGTCAAGACCTTGTCTATGCATACGGTTGGCCATCACGGCTTGTCCGACCCATTTGGAAGGTCAAACAAGCCCCGAAGCGAGCATACCTCTCATTTCGACGATTTTCGTGTGCTATAGCACACCATTTTTTGGGTGATCCGGATTCCGACGTCAAAAATGCCAAATTTTTTCGTGGACGTCTGTCAAGACCTTGTCTATGCATACGGTTGGCCATCACTGCTTGTCCGACCCATTTGGGAGGTCAAACAAACCCCGAAGTGAGCATACCCCTCATTGGACGATTTTCGTGTGCTATAGCACACCATTTTTTGGGTGATACGGATTGCGACGTCAAAAATGCCAAATTTTTTCGTGGACGTCCGTCAAGACCTTGTCTATGCATACGGTTGGCCATCACGGCTTGTCCGACCTATTTGGGAGGTAAAACGAGCCCCGAAGCGAGCATACCCCTCATTTCGATGATTTTCGTGTGCTATAGCACACCATTTTTTGGGTGATCCGGATTCCGACGTCAAAAATGCCAAATTTTTTCGTGGACGTCCATCAAGACCTTGTCTATGCATACGGTTGGCCATCACGGCTTGTCCGACCCATTTGGGAGGTCAAACAAGCCCCGAAGCGAGCATACACCTTGTTTCGACGATTTTCGTGTGCTATAGCACACCATTTTTTGGGTGATCCGATTCCGACGTCAAAAATACCAAATTTTTTCGTGGACGTCCGTCAAGACCTTTTCTATGCATACGGTTGGCCATCACGGCTTTTCCGACCCATTTGGGAGGTCAAAGGAGCCCCGAAGCTAGCATACCCTTTATTTCGACGATTTTCGTGTGCTATAGCACACTATTTTTTTGGTGATCCGGATTCCGACATCAAAAATGCCAAATTTTTTCGTGGACGTCCTTCAAGACCTTATCTTTGCATATGGTTGGCCATCACGGCTTGTCCGACCCATTTGGAAGGTCAAACGAGCCCCGAAGCGAGCATACCCCTCATTTCGACGATTTTCGTATGCTATAGCACACCATTTTTTGGGTCATCCGGATTCCGACGTCAAAAATGCCAAATTTTTTCGTAAACATCCGTCAAGAACTTGTCTATGCATACGGTTGGCCATCACGGCTTGTCCGACCCATTTGGGAGGTTAAACGAGCCCCGAAGCGAGCATACCCCTCATTTCGACGATTTTCGTGTGCTATAGCACACCATTTTTTGGGTCATCCGGATTCCGACGTCAAAAATGCCAAATTTTTTCGTGGAAGTCCGTCAAGACCTTGTCTATGCATATGGTTGGCCATCACGGCTTGTCCGACCCATTTGGGAGGTCAAACAAGCCCCGAAGCGAGCATACCCCTCATTGGACGATTTTCGTGTGCTATAGCACACCATTTTTTGGGTGATCCGGATTCCGACGTCAAAAATGCCAATTTTTTCGTGGACGTCCGTCAAGACCTTGTATATGCATACGGTTGTCCATCACGGCTTGTCCGACCCATTTGGGAGGTTAAACGAGCTCCGAAGCGAGCATACCCCTCATTTCGATGATTTTCGTGTGCTATAGCACACCATTTTTTGGGTGATCCGGATTCTGACGTCAAAAATGCCAAATTTTTTCGTGGACGTCCGTCAAGACATTGTCTATGCATGCGGTTGGCCATCACGGCTTGTCTGATCCATTTGGAAGGTCAAACGAGCCCCGAAGCGAGCATACCCCTCATTTCGACGATTTTCGTGCCCGTCAATCTTAATTTTTTTCTTGAAAATATTAGCTTAGTACACTTAATTGTTTTATTTGATAGTTTTTTTTAAAAAAAAAGTTAAGAACTTTGTTATTTTTATTAGCTATTATTATAATGAGTATACAATTTAAATAAATATCAACCATAAATTATTATACACTACACGTAACATAAATCTATAATGTCATTGGACATTACTCAACCTAATTATACTTGACTAGATCTTTGTCCGACGATTACATACCTCTAAGATGGAAAAAAAACAAGAAGTTGGAACTTGCTCAATTTTGTATAATAAAGATAATAACTTGTTAGGTCATAGACATATAAAAAGGAAAGCTCAAATATCAAAACTTGATCCAAAAGAGAAGGGCATCTCAAAAAAATGAAGGATGGGTCATATGGATTGTGGGATTTGTGTATACTCCCCCGTTCCTATTTAGTTGTTTATTTTAAATTTTATATCCCTTATGAAATTAGGTAAATTTATCATTGTGTTCTTATTTTGTGATTTCAATCAGATTTTTAATAAATGAACAAAAAATAATTTATTTGATTAATTACATTCACTAATGTACATGAACTTATTATTTAACTTTTCTATGTTAATCAAATTCATACTTTCAAGAACAAAATAGAAAGAATAATGTTATTTATGTATTGATTTTGTGATACGACAAGTGTTCTATTAAGAGCATTTATATTTAGTAAAGACACATATATAAGAAGGGATGTAGTACTTAATTTTTCTATGTTAGAGATAAATGTATGCTTTTAAGTTTCAAGCTAAAAACTTTATAAAAAAAATAGTGTTATTATGTATTGATTTTGTAAAATAACAAATAAATACTATTTATTTTAATAGTAACGACACATAAAAAGGAACTAAAGAAGTGAAAGAATTAAATGGCTACACGGGAATTCACAATCTATAATATAACCTAGTTGACCCATGTATGTAACTATTCTATTGGTTCACTTTTATTTGTCAAAACATATTTATTAAGAAAATAATGATTGAGGTGATTAGTTTATTATATTATTTTTATTTATTGGATATATTTATGTTACGTCTCTAAAGAATGAATAATCAATACTTTAATATAAAATATAAGAAAATTTAATTATTTTTTCTTAATAAGTTAAAAATGTGAAGTAAAAATAAAATTCAAAATAATGGTCAAATAAAAAAAGTATAAAAATGTACTAAAATATGTGGAATTCTCTATTTTCTCGAGATCCACTTGGAGCAACTTAGAAATCACGAAATGACAAGTATGGAGGTGTACTTAATTAATAAATGGACTTATATATGTGCACGAAACACTCCTCCTTCACCTTAATTATTTATCTATGATTTAATAATAGAAAAATTTACTAAAAATTTGCAATTTAATATATTATTTAAAGAAAAACCATCTATGATTGAAAAAACAAAGATTTTTAGTATAAAATTAATATGTTGTTCACTACTTAATTAAAATAATTCGTTATTACTGAGTAAATGTTACTTGAAAGAAAAACATATAATTAAACATTAGATTATTATAAACAATTACCTGAGGAAAAGTTGTACAAAATTTTGATATTTTGATTGTAAGAGAAGAATATGGATGCTATTTGAAGTTTTTGAATAGAAAAAGAAAGTAAAAATACCAAATTGGACAATGAGAAAAAATTGGAGAAAGAAAAGCTTATTTATGAATCATGAATTGAAAGAAGATTTAATGGTGAGGAAAGTGAGGTTGCAATTGCTCTCAAGTCCAAGACAAAAACATCTACATACAAAATATGTTGCAAATTCCCCAATATACTCTTACATTGTTTACTTCTTTACTCAAATATTTAAGGTCATATTTGTCAATTTAGAGACTTGGTTTTTTCTATATCATCATCTCATGTTTGTATAGACAATCTTTGAAGTACATAATACGCCAACAAGAAAAAACAAAGTTTGCTTAGATTTTTTTATGACCAACTAGATGTTAAAAGACTTAGCATGAGACTACAACTCCAAACATTAAAAAAATTCAAATAAAGAGATTTTTTAATGAATAACTTATAAAAATCTCATCCATTTGAGAGCTAATTACTTAGATACACACTAGTTTATAATATTATGCATCTTATCAAATTTTAGTGCATGCAAATACGTATAATTAATTTGCTCAAGATATGCTGATCCAAGTGGATTCACATGTATACAAATCTCGATCGTCTCCCTCCCATCTCGATTGCCACTCTCCCTTTGTTTTTTGTTAACTAAAGAGTTTTACCATAGTTAGTATTTCTCTCACTTCCTTTCTGTGCTTAGAATCCTTTCTTCTCTGTCATAGTTTATTTTTTCAAACTTCTTTTTGTAGCAAATCAACAATAGATCTATGAATTTTATTTTTAGTGTTGATATTTGGACTTTAAATTTATTTTATTTTTAATCATTAATAATTTCCAAACCACCACTGTTTTTTACTTTTTGTCTCAAAAAACTTAGTTTCTGTTTTCATATTATTTTTTTAAAAGAAATTCTTTCGCTGTCACTCTTACGGAACGACTTGGGTAATAAATCCTAGGTATTTTTCAAATCTGGCTTCTTTGAAACTCCTCTTTCATAACTAATTTTTATTTCTTTTGTTACATAACTAATAATGTATATATCAATTTTTTCAACATTAGACTTAGTCAAAGAGAATGAATATATTCAAATTGTAGAAGCTGAAGAAAATTAAATATGATGAAGAAAATATTGAAAAACATTCTTCAACACATAAAGAATGAAAAAAGTCAGTAATGTAATGAGATTGAATGAATGGTACATCTTTTTATAAAAGAACTTGCATATCATTTTTTAGAAGTTAATGATTCTTCTAAAGTATGACAGAGAAGAAATGATTGTATACAAAAAGGAAGTGAGAGAAATATTAACTATGATAAAACTCTTTAGTTAACCAAACAAATTCGAATCATTAAATTATTTTTATGACATGTCAAAATATTAAAGGGATAATGGAGGAACTAGAGGGATCCATTACTGGAGAGGAGCCAAATCCGGAATAGTGCGATCGCAGAAAGAGGATATTGATATTTTTTAAATTTTATTTATTACCAAACATGCTTTTATTTTTATAATTTTCTTGCCATGTCAGTTTTGGTGGGTAAAAAAAATTTAGTTTTAAATTGTAAAAATGTGTAATAGATTGTCATGATAGTTTAAGTATGTAGCTGACTTTTCGAAATAAATTCATAAATAAATTTATGCATTTTCCCAAAAAAAAAGCATGTGTACCTAGTTTTTAAAACTAATTAAGAAATCACGAGTTCAAATTTTAAAAAATGAGAGATAGATTCTCTTGTTAGGAAAATGTTTGACTCAAAAAAATTGCTTTCAGAGTTAAAAGAAATTAAAATGAAGGTAATTACCACCGATAATGTTTATCATAAATAAGGTAATTACCATACTTATGAAAATGTCTATCATATAAATTTAAAATTGTGTAGAGGGAACATATATTATCAATGAGTCGATCTCATAATAATTCTTACCTTAATAGAGTAATAATATTTACATATGTAGTTTAATTTGAAACTTTTATTTTCTAGTTTTGGAGAATGAAGACTACATACATCTAATATCGTAAGTATCAGTTCAAGGTTACTAAATATTTGTTCCAATTCATTTGTCATTTTTCGTTTTTCAAGAGTGAAACACAGTTTAAATTTGATCGGCAATTTATCCATAGAATCTTCATTTTTTAAAAAAAAATAAATTTATATATTTATAAACTACATAAAAAGTACTATAGGTCACAATGATTGACAATTCAAAATGTTTAAAAGATGCATGAAAAATTACGATAAAAAATAAACTTGTTTGAATTTCGAAAATTGAAAAGTGCCACACTGTGATACGGAGGGAGTAATTATTTTTATTTCATGTTCATGAAATAAAGACTAGTTTAATCTTGTTCTCAAATATAGTGCAATTTGTTGGAGAGAGATAAGGGTAAAATAGTAAAAACTACTTTTATTTATGATTTCGCAAGAAACGTGTAAAAGTAAATATCATAACTAATATGAGACAGAGGAAATACTAAGGCAAATAACGTTTAGAAATTAAAGTACGTTGCATGTACACAATAATTTTGATAGAATTAAATGATGGGAAACTTACATAAATATACTATAATAAAAAAATATTTACCATTTATAGTCATAATATTTTTTTTCTCACTTGACCACTTTTAATTCATTTATAATACAAGTTTAATACATATTACAAAGATAAATTTATTATTCAAATATAATACAAGTTTTAATGATGGATAATACATTTATCACATATTTTAATACACATATAATACAATGTGACAATTTTTTACCAAACAAACATAATATATTTAAAAAATAATTATAATTCAAATATATTGCATACATAATTCACTTTTAATACGTATTACAGATTTATCACAATATTGCTATAAATGATAATAAACAAGAAATATCGCTAAAATCAGTAATTATTTTTAAAAATGTATCAATTTATGTATTTTTTTCTTAAATGATCAACCATTAGCCTTTGATAAGGCAATTGTTAATATATATAACAATATATTAAGATGTTGTTGAGGACTATACATGTCTATTTTCAAGAGCAGAAGTTGTAATTTGTGATGATTTGTTTATTAGCATGCAATAAGTTAACTTTTTCTAATTCCTTCATGCAAATCTTCTTCAATTGAGAGTACTATTGTCTCAAGTTTCCCATGAGGTCCTTCAACAATTGCTTTCTTTATTTTAACATGATCATCAATGTGTTTCACTTCTTTCTCTTCAACTATCATTGTATTCTTCTTCTTTTTCTTCAAGAAGCATGAGCAGAAAGCAAGAATAACTAGGCCAAGTAAAATGCAACCAAACGTCGAGAAAACGAATACTATTATGATGTAATTGTGAGTTGGTGATGGTGGTGGTGGTGGTGGTGGTGGAACATATGGTGGAGGATGAGGTGGTGGAGGTGGTGGTGGATGGGTAGGGAAATATGGGAATTGAAAGTTATTCAAATTGTTTGCCATAGGAATTGAAGTCTTGGGAAATATTTGTTATAATTTTTTTTTGTGCAAGTTCTTGATGACTCTTGATAATGTGATGTAAAGAAAATGAGTTCTTGGCTGCTAATTTATAAGTGCTGATTTTTTCCAAGGTTCTTTTCATTTAGCTCTCTCATGTGTTTTTTGTAATTTTTAATTTAGGGACGAGTAAAAATAATTTTGCAAAAGCGAAACTGTTTTCAGTTAACAGATAATGACATGAATAAACCTTTTCTAAAATGAAAATAGATAAATGATCGAGCTAGCAAACAATTAACGAATGACATAAAGTTTTTTTTCAAAAGTCGATGATATATTTGAACATTTTCTGTTTAATTAATTAAAATTCTCTCTTTTGGGGTATGCTTTCAAGTATGCAGAGACTTGGCTCTCATGTAAAGACTAGGAAGATACTTTATCTTAGCTTTAATTTTGTGATGATTGCAGTATAAAACACTTTTTTTTCTCTATACTTCTTTAATTTCCCTTCATTATTCTGCTTAACTAATGATTAGTGTCCCAAAGTCCAATCAAAGATTTTCAAGAATATTCATCATTTGAGCTAAGAAAATCAATAAGAATTACTCTTTTACTTCATCAAATATTTTGCTTTGCTATTCATATTACCACTATGAAAGGATTAAGACAATTTCACTTAAATATGTTGCTTGTGACCTTTTCTAAATAATATGATTAATATTGATCTAATAAATAATTTTTAAAATAAATAGTTTAAGCTTTCTATTAATACTTCAGAAGTAATCATAAAGCTTTCTATTAATACTTCATTTACTCCTTTCTCCCAAAAAATCTACCTATACTATTTTAATTGACAGAATATTCTCTCTATTCCATATTAATTGAATTTTTAGGGGTTTTTTCATTGTTCAAAGTTTAAGACGAATGTTTGAATTTTTATTTTTTTTCTTTCATATTTCCTTTTTTTTTCAAAATTAAGTTTGATATTTTTTAAAAGATAAATCTCAACAGTTATAAATTTATATTTATGATTTCACAACACACAATAATAAAAAGTACGGTCCAAATTATGTCCTTAAATATTTCTCTTAATAAGTGTCCATTACCTTACTAATTCAGTTAATATGGAATCAATAAACATTTTATACTTACTCTTATGATTAAGGCTATTAGTTTTACTTTTCTAAAAGAATACAAAAATATGAAAATAACTAATATGGATCGAGAGGAGTATTATTTAAACAGAAACATTTTTAAGTTTGCGTGTCTTTGCTCCTTTAAGGCGTCCGAGATCATTAAGCTACATCATATTGTTGTGTCAGAATATGTTATTTAACTACTTTATTCACCATTTTACTTCTATACGATATAATTTACCGGCGAAGGGTGTCACAGGACTGTAGCTAAGTCCCTGAAGAGTATACTAGTCATTGGGAATTCTTTATTCCAAAACGTTACTAGGCCGGCCTTTAGGTTCAAAGTGATCAATAGGATGACCGATACCATGTAAAATAGATCTTGAGTCTAACTCAACAGAAATAGTTAACTCAAGAGGTAAGATTGCCCAAGTCAGGATGAAGTAGAACAGAAGAATTGAATGGTATGTGAGAAGTTGTGACTTCAAAGAAATTAAAACATCAAAAAAAAATTATAATTAACTTTATACAATAGTAACTCCCATACTTGTCATTTATTTATTTTTTTTAAAATGAAATAAAAATCATGAATTGATGCTTCATTAAGTTTGTCTATGGGCAGCTTCAAGAGCAGAAGGTGTAATTTCTGAAGATTTATTATTAGCATGTATGAAGTTATGATGATGAACTTCTTCCAACTCTTTCTTTGTCCTTATAATGTCATCTTGTTTACGCAAATCTTCTTCTACTGAGAGTACTATTGTCTCAAGTTTCCTATAAGGTCCTTCAACAATTGCTTCCTTTATTTTAACATGATCATCAATGTGTTTCACTTCTTTTTCTTCAACTAGCATTGTACTCTTCTTCTTTTTCTTCAAGAAGTATGTGCAAAAAGCAAGAATAGCTAGGCCAAGTAAGATGCAACCGAACGTCGAGAAAACGAGTATTACTATGGTGTAGCTTTGATCAGAGGAAGGTGGTGGTGGTGGTGGAAATGGGAAGTTGTTATCCATAGTTTTGATGTGTTGGGAAATTGTTATGAGTTTTGTTGAGAGTTCTTGATGATGACTTTTGAAGTTGTGATGAAGAGTATATTGAGTTCTTGGCTTCTATTTATATGTGTGGTTTAGATCTTATTTATATGTGTGGTTTCCTAAAGGTTTAATTTATTTGTTTTACTTTTTCTTTCAGTCGGTTAAAAAATTATTTCTTTTCGTTTTTGGTAATTTCTTAATTTTAAGTTTCAACATGATTTTTGATATATTCTACATATTTTTATTTTGAAATTACTTATTAAAATATATTCTTTACTTTTTTAAATTTCGTGTTAAGTTAAAATCAGACAAACAAAAAAGGATTTTCTCCCTTTATTTTTAGGGTATGCTTTGAAGTAAGCAAAGACTTGGCTCTCATGTGAAGATATAGGAAGTCTTAATTTTGATGCGTTGATTGTAGTAAAGAACACTTTTCCCTTTGTTGCACTCTTTTACAAACGTAGTTATTTTGCTTTTTAAGTGATCTTCTAGTGTCCTACTCCTCAAAACATGGAAATTCCATAGAAAACTCAAAGGCAACTGTGGTGTTTGAACTAATTTACATGCACCTCGATTAATTTTATGAAATATATATCATATTTCATCAAAAATAAATATCAGGTAACTTAACATGCAACTAATTTCACAATACATGTCAAACTAAAGTCAATGTCGGAGTAAGGATTTAAATTAAAAAATACAATATCTAAAGAAGTAAACACACGAATAAACTGAAAGAATTAAACATACCCTTTAAATACATTAAAAATAATTTTAACTATATATAAATACTATAATTTGTTTGAATGAACTCCCTAACTATTAGTTGGCTCAGCCATAGACCAAGGATAGAACAAATCTAAAAAAATCACTTTCACTAATTACTAAGTCACACCATTTACTCTGTTTTAGTCATGATTGTCCTATTTCTACAAGTGTTGAGTGCAAAATAAGTTCCATTATTGATCCACCCTTTTCTTCTCCCACTTCGCTTGAATATGTTTTAATATAATAGCTAGCAGATCTCTAGAAATTCTATCGATGTACATAAAATTGAGATTAAGGGAGTAATATATATTATTTGAAAATTATGTATAATGTGTTATAAATTATAATACTTAATAACTTAAAATATTTTAAAAGAACAAATAAAAAATTTAGTCGATTCTCTGAATTTTATCTGTGCGATATAAATTGGACAAAGGGGATAGATAACATATATTATTTAAAAGTGATACAAAAATTAAAATACTATAAATCACAGTAAATAGTAATTTTTATAAAAATTTTAATTAATCGACTCTCCAAATTTCACAAATTAAAATTAAAAAATATTCACATATATTGAACTTGCACTTGCAAAGACTTCTATCAAGTTACAGTAACATAGTTACATAATAATATAATATATTATAATGGAGTAGTAAATTTCACTTTTTTTTGGGTTAAAACTAAGTTAAATGAGTTAATTGTGCTCTTTGGCAAACTGTTTGTCAGTTACCTCTCTTCCTTGAACTCTCGCTCGCCACTCTCCCTCTCTCGCTCCATCTTTCGCTTCCTTTCACTTTTATACAAACACAAGTATATAAAATGTGTTTCTGTTTGTATAAAAGAAGGAAAAATTTAATATATATATATATATATATATATATATATATATATATATCTCCCCTCTCTCGGATCTTGCTCGCCACTCTTCCAGATCTCGCTCGTCACCTTCGCCTCTATCACTTATACAAACAGAAACGAATTGTATAAATAGTGTTACAGTTTGTATAAAGCAAGAAAAGATTGTATATTCACTTGCAAATGTATATATCTTCGTCCTATATGCTTATAATTATACAACAAATATTTCTCTGCCCATTTTTTTTTCTTTCTCTTTTTCTCGTTTTATACATACACAAATTATACAATTGATTTGTATACAACTGATTTCTTTTGGATATGTTTAACGAATTATACAATTGGTTTCTTTGTATATGTATAGCAAATTATACATATTTATGTTTGTTATGGAGCATAATTATGCAAACTTTGCTATAACATACAAATATAAATTTGTGTTTGCTATATATGTGAAAGTTGCTCTTTTATTAAATACTTTTTTTCTACTTTAATATTCTCATCACCAATGATAACTCTAACGTCTTTCATCTTTCTTCATCTTTTATAGTAATTATCTTGCCTAATTAATTGAGTAATTATTTAATCAATTTTAGATTTTAAAATTAATATAATAGGTACTAGCACATTAAAGAGACTCGAATACAATAAGTAATAGTTAATAGTAAGTAATTAAAAATATGAGTTACATGTATTCATGAGAAATATTTGGAGCACTGACTTTTATTTTTTTGATATTTTTTTTGTTTTAATAATAAAAACAGATTTAAAAATAGGAAAATGGTAAAAACAATTGAGAAAAAGAAAAATGTGGTTATTAGTTATAGAGTTGTAATACCACTTTGTCTATGCCCAGTTATATATGAATATACATAGATACTAATTTTAAATTTCCAATTACCATATATTTCGATAAATAAAAAATTGTGGTGCTAATTCAATTTGATTTTTTTTTATTTGTTAATGTTTTTATTCATGAACTTTTTGATATTTTCATAACCATCTACAAAAATACACAGGAAAAAAAATTCTTGCAATCCATTTAAATAGCTTTCGTAGCATGTTGATACATTTTTCTTTTCACTTTCTACAAATAATAGAACAAATACTTTTTATTAAATAATTTGTTACCTGTTTATGACCTGCATTTCTATTTACCTTTTTTTTTTATAGTTTTTTTTTTCATTTCTTTTCATTAAATAATTTATTTATTGATTAAAAAATTCAATTATATGTTCATCAAATAATTTATTTATTTCTTTTCATTAACCTCCATCTATTTACATTCACTACTTAAATAATACATTTCTCTTCAACTTATTTCTAATTATTCTTATGATTTATTGTTCAATGTTCATTTTCTTTTTCTCATTTTTTTTCTTTTTAATTTTTTTTTCATCTTTTAAAAAAATTATGTACTTAATAATGTACCATATGGTCTTCATTTTGATTAAGACCATGATATATTCTTCAAGATTAATCACATTGATGTTCATATTAATTTGGTACAAGTTCATCAAAATGAGAAGGAAATTTAATTATCTTAAAGGATTTCATCAAGAGAGATAGTCATATTAGCACAAATTTTTGAATGATTTCCAAATATTTTGAAGATTCATTCATGTATTATTTGATTTCTTCTAATATTATTCTATTTTTTTATATATTATTTTGATTATACATACATACATATATATATATATATATATTATATATATATATATATATACATACATACATATACATATATATTATGTATATATAATTTCATGTTATTCAACATAAATCAAGTTATGAAACTCTACTGATCATCATATTAGAAATCTCAATTAGCAATTTTTACTCATTTTACTTTGCTCTTCTTCTTATTATTATGTGAATAAACGAAGATAAAAAGTTATACAATTTTATTTTTATGTATATCTGTACAATTTCTGTGATAATTTGAAGATATAACATTACACATGAATCATGATACATTTCTCATAACTATTGCAAATTGGTAATTGCCGCCCCTTCAAATATATGCTATGTTTGTCATATTAAAAAACAATCATAAAATGAATTAACAAATAAAAAAATAATCTTTTTAGTATTTTTAAAAAATTTTAATAAAAAAAAGTTATTTATTGAAAAGAATGAAGAAAGAATTTCCCTTAGTCACATTAATTATATTAAAAATAAAATATATCATTTCTTTAAGTTCTCTTAATTATTGCAAATGAGAAACATAAAAAAAGTATGTGACATTTATCTTTTTTTAAAACCTTTTATCTTATTTAAAAACTGTTTTCATGTAAAGTATTTTACTTGATTAATACAAACAATTAATTATTAATGGAAGAACATTTACAACTCACACATTTTTAGTTTTCACTCTTAAGAAATTAATTTTCATTTTATTTTCTTTTTTTAACCTTCTTCTAATTATAAATTTTAAAATAACAATTTAAAAAAAAAGATATTTTAAGTTATTTTTCTTTATTATTTAATTTCAACCAATATATCTATCTAGGTATAAATAAAGTTAAAATATTAGATATGAAATAAGATGATGTAGTATCTTTCTATATTCATTTTTCTCCTAAACTTTTAGCATTTTCTCTATTTTTTCTTCACCACTGTAATATTTTTAAAAATGATTCCAAAATCTCCTCTTAAAATTTACTCTCCATAATTCACATTTTTTTTATCTCTGTAACTTCTATTTTAAATTGATAATTAAAAATAATCATGACATTAAAATCTTTCATGTGAACAACACCCTAAATTAATTAATGTGCAAGTTATGTATTTATCTTATCTTAGTTGCTACAAGTAACGATTTTAAACTCAGGAGATTTTTTTTATAGAGTTTTGCATTTTATTAGCATTATTATTTTTATATATTCTATATTATAAGAGTATACTAATAATTTGGTCACTGTTGTTTTTCCGTTCTGCAATAATTATTATTATGTCGCCATCTTTTTATCTTGAGTGTTTGATTTTCATAATATAATATTCTTATTGTATTGCTTGTGTTGTGTATGATCTCAATATACTGAAGATGATTTTCACAAAATAAAAAGTCTATCTTTTGTCATGTACAAGCAACAAATTCTAAAAGATGTAATTTTTTTAGATAAATAATATGATATACATGACTTGAAATTACTTATATATTTTCTAGGAATTTTAGTAATCACTTAAATTTTTTACACAAAAATTTTATGAGGACCTCCATAATTATTAGGAGAACCTTCACGTGTACTCACATCATTTTTAATTATACACAGAAGCCTTATTTTAATAATCGCCCAAATTCTCTAATTTTTTTTATGTGTAATGCTCATGAATAAAATGCAATCCTCGAATTAGATTTATGAATAATTTGAATTTTTTCTGTAAAAAAAACTATACCTCCAATTGGGAAAACTTAATTTTCGTGTGTATGATTCGATGGATCTGACGCCTTGGGATCCCAGAATTTTTTTGAAGGACATTTGTAATGAGTTAATTACGTATAATCCCATCATTTTTTCACAAATATTATCGGAATTACGAGTCAAATTTAGAAATTACCTGACTTTCTTCATTTTTGTGTGTAATTATCCCCTTGAGAAATGTTTAATAAAATCAACAACTAAAAGATACTCGAGAAAAAAATTACGTTCATTTTAAGTTTCAACAAATGTCCTTAATGGGGTATTTGTAAAAATTTGAAGTTCAAAGGGACATAAAACGCGCATCGGGGCGCCCAGCCCCGAGGCTCTACCCTACCCCCCGACCTCGAGGCGCCCAACCCCGAGGCCCTACCCTACCCCCGACCTCGAGGCGACTAGCCCCGAGGCCCTACCCCCCCGACCTCGAGGCGCCCAACCCCGAATCTCGAGGCGCCCAGCCCCGAGGCCCTACCCTACCCCCCAGCCTCGAGGCGCCCAGCCCCGAAGCCCTACCCGGGGCCTCGAGGTGCCCAGCCCCGAGGCCCTACCTACCCCCCCACCTACCCCCCGGCCTAGAGGCGCCCAGCCCCGAGACCCTACCCTACCCCCCAGCCTCGAGGCGCTAGCCCCGAAGCCCTACCCCGGGGCCTCGAGGCGCCCAGCCCCGAGGCGCCAGCCCCGAAGCCCTACCCGGGGCCTCGAGGCGCCCAACCCCGAGGCCCTACCCCTCCCCCACCTACCCCCCGGCCTCGAGGCGCCAAGCCCCGAGGCCCTACACCCCACCTACCCCCCGGCCTCGAGGCGCCCAGCCCCGAGGACCTCCACCCCCCCACCAGGCGCCCAGCCCCGAGGCCCTACCCTACCCTACCCACCTACCCTCGGCCTCGAGGCGCCCAGCCCCGAGGCCCTACCCTACCCTACCCACCTACCCTCGGCCTCGAGGCGCCCAGCCCCGAGGCCCTACCCTACCTCCCCCAACTACCGGCCTCGAGGCGCCCAGCCCCGAGGCCCTACCCTACCCCCCCCCCACAAATACCGGCCTCGAGGCGCCCAGCCCCGAGGCCCTACCCTACGCCCCCCCCCCACCTACCCCCCGGCCTCGAGGCGCCAAGCCCCGAGGCCCTACCCTACCCCCCCCCCCCCACCTACCCCCCGACCTCGAGGCGCCCAGCCCCGAGGCCCTACCCTACCCCCACCCCCCACCTACCCCCCGACCTCGAGGCGCCCAGCCCCGAGGCCCTACCCTACCCCCCCCCCCCCCCACACCTACCCCCCGGCCTCGAGGCGCCCAGCCCCGAGGCCCTACCCTACCCCCCCTCCCCCACACCTACCCCCCGGCCTCGAGGCGCCCAGCCCCGAGGCCCTACCCTACCCCCCCCCCCCCACACCTACCCCCCGGCCTCGAGGCGCCCAGCCCCGAGGCCCTACCCTACCCCCCCCCCCCACACCTACCCCCCGGCCTCGAGGCGCCCAGCCCCGAGGCCCTACCCTACCCCCCCCCCCCCACCTACCCCCCGGCCTCGAGGCGCCCAGCCCCGAGGCCATACCCTACCCCCCAACCCACCTACCCCCCGGCCTCGAGGCCCTACCCTACCCCCCTACCCTACCCCCCAGCCCCGAGGCCCTACCCTACCCCCCCCCCCCCACACCTACCCCCCGGCCTCGAGGCGCCCAGCCCCGAGGCCCTACCCTACCCCCCCACCTACCCCCCGGCCTCGAGGCGCCCAGCCCCGAGGCCATACCCTACCCCCCCCCCCCCCCACCTACCCCCCGGCCTCGAGGCGCCCAGCCCCGAGGCCATACCCTACCCCCCAACCCACCTACCCCCCGGCCTCGAGGCCCTACCCTACCCCCCTACCCTACCCCCCAGCCCCGAGGCCCTACCCTACCCCCCAACCCACCTACCCCCCGGCCTCGAGGCCCTACCCTACCCCCCTACCCTACCCCCCAGCCCCGAGGCCCTACCCTACCCCCCCTACCCCCCCACCTACCCCCTGGCCTCGAGGCCCTACCCTACCCCCCCCCCCCCCCACCTACCCCCCCGGCCTCGAGGCGCCCAGCCCCGAGGCCATACCCTACCCCCCAACCCACCTACCCCCCGGCCTCGAGGCCCTACCCTACCCCCCTACCCTACCCCCCAGCCCCGAGGCCCTACCCTACCCCCCCCCCCCCACCTACCCCCCGCCTCGAGGCGCCCAGCCCCGAGGCCCTACCCTACCCCCCCCCCCCCACCTACCCCCCGCCTCGAGGCGCCCAGCCCCGAGGCCCTACCCTACCCCCCCTCACCTACCCCCCGGCCTCGAGGCGCCCAGCCCCGAGGCCCTACCCTACCCTACCCACCTACCCTCGGCCTCGAGGCGCCCAGCCCCGAGGCCCTACCCTACCCCCCCCCCCCCCCCCACCTACCCCCCGCCTCGAGGCGCCCAGCCCCGAGGCCCTACCCTACCCCCCCTCACCTACCCCCCGGCCTCGAGGCGCCCAGCCCCGAGGCCCTACCCCCCCCCCCCCCCCCCACAACTACCGGCCTCGAGGCGCCCAGCCCCGAGGCCCTACCCTACCCCCCCCCCCCACAAATACCGGCCTCGAGGCGCCAAGCCCCGAGGCCCTACCCTACCCCCCCCCCCCCCCACAAATACCGGCCTCGAGGCGCCAAGCCCCGAGGCCCTACCCTACCCCCCCCCACCCACCCACCCCCCCCCCCACCTACCCCCCAGCCTCGAGGCGCCAAGCCCCGAGGCCCTACCCTACCCCCCCCCCCACCCACCCCCCGGCCTCGAGGCGCCCAGCCCCGAGGCCCTACCCTACCCCCCCCCCCCCACCTACCCCCCGACCTCGAGGCGCCCAGCCCCGAGGCCCTACCCTACCCCCCCACCTACCCCCTGGCCTCGAGGCCCTACCCTACCCTACCCCCCCCCACCTACCCCCCGGCCTCGAGGCGCCCAGCCCCGAGGCCCTACCCTACCCTACCCCCCCTTCTACCCCCCGGCCTCGAGGCGCCCAGCCCCGAGGCCGCTACCCTACCCTACCCCCTCCTTCTACCCCCCGGCCTCGAGGCGCCCAGCACCGAGGCCGCTACCCTACCCCACCCCCCCCACCTACCCCCCGGCCTCGAGGCGCCCAGCACCGAGGCCGCTACCCTACCCCCCCCACCTAACCCTTGGCCTCGAGGCGCCCAGCACCGAGGCCCTACCCTCCCCCCCCCCCCACACCTACCCCCGGCCTCGAGGCGCCCAGCCCCGAGGCCTCTACTCTAACCCCCCTCCCCCCCCCCCCCCCCGGCGGCCTCGAGGCGCCCAGCCCCGAGGCCCTACTTTACCCCCCTCCTACCCCTACCCCTCCCCCTACCCTCCCCCTACCCTCTCCCTACCCCCCTCACCCTCCCCCTACCCCTACTCCTACCCTACCCCCTCCCTACCCCTCCGGCCTCGAGGCGCCCAGCCCCGAGGCCCTACTTTACCCCCCTCCTACCCCTACCCCTCCCCCTACCCTCTCCCTACCCCCCTACCCCCTCACCCTCCCCTACCCCTACCCCTACCCCTCCCCCTCTACCCTACCCCCCTACCCTCCCCCTACCCCTACCCTCCCGCTACCCCACCCTCTACCCCTACCCCTACCCTCCCCCTCTCCCTCCCCCTTCTTCTATCCCCTACCCCCTACCCCCTACCCTCCCCCTACCCTTCCTCCTACCTACCCCCTACCCTACCTCCTACCTACCCCCTACCCTACCCCCTACCTACCTACCCCCAAGAAAGATATTAGAAGTTTACCTCAACATGCTAGTCAAATTATATAGCGCGCATGCCTGATGGATGGAATATGTGGAAAGCCTTTCCTTTTTCCTTGCCTAGTACGATGATCAAAGATAACATTATATCAATGTTGACATTATATCATGGTTGGTAACGAAATCTTAGCAACAGTGTAATCCATGTTTGATAACAACAACATTTAATTCAAAGAGCTGAAAAAAAGAGAGGTTAAACAATTTTAGACCTCTGAGGCTCACAAGTATTTATATCAATGTTGACAATCTTTATCTGTTGATTCCAAGTCCACAAGTACATCATATGTTTTCTGCAGAATTTAAAAATAGATAAATTGTAAATAGATGTAGTTAAAATGAATTTCTAGAACAAGGACTACTCTCTGCTGAAAAGATCAAAGACGTCCCACTGTGTCAGACACAGATGGCAGTGATCTCACATATTTGAACAGAAACAGGTTTGTTGGTTTGTCTGTCAGAGGAGGATGCTGGCAGAACAGCAAACTGCATTACTGGTGCAAGTAATGCATTCAGCAATGTTCTTAATCAAAAGCCAAAAATGAGTCCAGAGTTCGTCACAACTTCATATACAAGAAACAATCTTTCTCAATTTTCTTACATTGCAAAACAGCTTATTAAATAAAAGGTTCATCAAACTATGAAAACTCATAATTATCAAAAGTTTCTTCTAAATTTTGTTCCTAACAAACTAAGAACAGTAATAAAATCATTTAAGGGACAAAAAGCAGGAATTGGTCCACTGATATGATCTAAAATGCCACTGGTAAAAATTGACAGCCAAGGACTTTCAGGAATCGAAATACTCGAAATGAGAAATGCAATCTAATAGAACATTCACACTGATTTAGAAATTTCTAAACACAAACTGTAGCTAAAATGATTTCGACTCATGTAGAAGTATTTCAGATCTCATCAGGCCACAAACAGGGCAGCATTGGAACATGTAAATCATTACAAACCAACCCTATTTCTAAACAGGCTTGCCAGATGCAAGACGAAGTGGAAAGGTTTACAATCTATCATTTATAATGCACTTCAGAATTCATATAATGAGAGGGGGAACTAACACAAACTCATTGATCTAAGAGAAGGAAGATATAAACACAAACTTGATCAAAATATTTTTAAAAGGAGGAGGAGAAATATATATTCTGGACAAACTTTTATCAAGAAGATAACAAACAAACTTAGTTACATAGATAAATTTGATCATTTTTAAATCAAAATATTTTAGAACATGAAATTCAATGGCAGTTAGGCGAAACAAAATTTACATCGAGATAAATTACATAAAAAGCTTAAGCACATACTTTGATTTTTTTATTTCTTGTTTACTCTGAAATACAAAGGAAACCAAAACATAAATCACCAGACAAGACAAACTGAATGAAGATTTCTCACAATGTATAGTTGTCAAAACAATTCGAGATTCATTTACCAAACTGAAAACTGTCTTTTTCTTTCTAGCACCAATAAGATTGTAATGTAAAGAGACTAGAGAAGCAAACAAAATTTCAGAACTAAACTACAACCAGCATCCATCAAAATCTCAAACTAAAGCTATAAGCGTCAAAATTTAGAAAAATGTAGTAGTTCTTTGCTAGCATTGACCAAATTAAGCAGCAAATTTTTTTAGACAAGTCCTCGGGATATACTTGCATGTAACTACAATGCGACGAGAATTGGGCAAAGAATTAAGCAGAAAAGGAGGAAAACAGAGAAACAACACTAAGGCGCGGGTATACAGGAGTAGAGGGAGCTGAGAAGGTAATCAAATTATGTATACAAGCAAATAAACATAAAAGAAAAACAGAGAAATACAAGAATCTGGCACCTAAAAACTTCCAAATAGGTAAAATCATAATCTCAACGAGAAATATCAAAATGATATGTATATACTAAGGAATATTTATTCAGATCAAATACTGATGATCGCATTTCATAACAAAGCCAAATTATAAGGCACAAAATGATCCCAGATGACATAGAATACACAAAAATGGTAGTTACAGAAAATGACACACCACCGTAAACAAGACGTCCTACAATTTGGTTCAATCCACCATTTGCACCCGATCCATGACCTCGCCAAAGCCATCAACCATCACTACCTCCTTCCACCAATTAAAGACTTAAAACAAAGCTAGAACTAACAATTAGATTATTACTTTTTAGAGCAAATTAAATGGTTAGTACTTATGACAGAAACTTAAACTTTCCTTCAGCCTATTAACATACAAACATTAGAACTTTCTTCAAATTTTCAAAAAGCAAAGTGGACAGTGAACTTGTTTATACAAGGGAAGTCAATAAACAAAGAATTCAACTTCCAAATATCACAATCTCGACCAAAAAACTTCAAGAATCTTTAATCATTTTTTTATGAAACCCAAGGTAACATTAACCAATTTACTTATTTTATCCAAGAAAGAAAACCCCAGAAAAAGAAATCAAAAAACCCACCTAGATTATCTTTCCGTACACAAATTAATACAAGAAACCCCTAGCCAACATACAAAAATGTGAATCATCAAACCCAGTAATCAAGAAAAAACACAAAACCCAATTATTTTCCTACAAGTACACATGAGTCGACGTCTAAGAAAGTAGCGATCGTACCTTCACTCCAACATTCAATTTTCGCGGCCATTGATTGTCTCTTCGTCTCAGATGAACGCCTCTTCTCCTCTTCCTAAAACGAAGAAGAAAGCTGTAATCTGTGATTGTGAAAAATGTGGGAAAAGAGAGATTTAAATTGGCTATCCGTTAGGAGCTCACAACGGAAGGATTTTGAAGGGATTCGTTCTTGACTTTGGTCAAGCTGGCGCTTCCCCTTTGCTTTTACTTTTATTTTTTTATAAATTAAAATTACAAGTAGTAATTATATATGGTCATTGACACATTTTATTAATAAAAATAATTTTTGTTATAGGAAATGATATATGTGACCTTATACTAGGTTTAGTACATTTGAATTTGAAAGTAATGTTTAAGTAAGCATTGAAACAATAACATATTCGATAAAATCTCACGAGTTAGCTAAATCCAAAGAAGATAGTGGTGTAAGATTTTGTTTTAAAATTTAAAATTATTTTGAATTAGTTTTTTTGTTTATTAAACTAGCCACATTTGGGGTAAAAGAATTAAGTTATGTGGTAGATCAAGGGTATATCTAAGTTTAGTTAGTCAGGTGGAAGGGTGTTTTTAAGGTTATCAATTGTTTGATTATGAATATAATAATTTACGCAAGTCCGACATGTCTTCAGTACTTCTCTATTTACTATTATTGTATAAATCTCTTAAAAGGTAAAATAATTCCTAGAAAAGAATACAAAATGTGTTACATGGATTCTAAGAAACAGTCTGTCTTTCAAAATAATTTCTAGTTATCAATGAAATCAGCATTACAAGCCTTAAACCTTATCTCATATTTTACATATATGTGCTACTTAAACCTTCTCATAAATGTGCTACTTATAAACCTTCTCATAAAACAAGTTCATTCCTTGAAGTGCTAGTCCTCTCAAATTGCAACCTTACTGGTGAAATTACAGCTTCTATGTGAAATTTGTCGTCGCCTCTGAGGATTTTGGATCTCGGTTTCAACGCTGAAATAGGAAGATTATCACAGCTTATATCAATTTCCATCCAGATAATGATCCTACAAATTTGATGCCCTTCTCTGGAAGTTTCCCAGTCCGAGACTGTAAATAACAGTAGCTTGAAATTCAGAATAATTCAGAACCATGTTCTCATTTTCTCAAGCATAACAAAATTATCTTCCCACAGAAAGTGCATACAAAAGTCTCTAGCTTGCTCTTGAGCCAAGGAAAATGAACACAAGGTAATTGTCAATCCTAATCGAGTTAGTGTGTGTAATCTAACAATATCAAAAGTAAAGAAAAGTCAATGTGTGAGCAACTGCCTTTGCGACATTATTTGGTAACATGAAAGTTAAGCGTTCTCTTATATGTGTGATATATGCAATAAAAGCAAGCAGAAAACTTTCAGATCAAGTTCCAGTTATGGTCACCATGGAGCAAAAATGACATAAAATAGCAGTAAGCCACAACAGAAGCTTCCATACTTCCAGGCACATCAATCAGATGTGACAACCTCCCTACAGAATTTCGAGCTTCCACATGCAGTCCATTATTGTACCTTTAAAAGAATATCTTCTTATTCATAAAGACACAAAGCATAAACAATCATCAAATCCGGAATACAAGCGCTCAATCACCTAGTTGAGCCACCACTTTAGACTTGCCCTTCCAGTTTATATCAGAAAACTGAAACCTTTTATTAATATTAAGGAAGAAATATGAAAAGAATTGACTGATAGCTAGTTATCCCACCCCAAGCCAGAGAAGCTATCATCTCTCTCCCCTCAGTCATGAATGAAGAAAAAAACCCTTCTTTGCTTCTTGTGTGGCCGCAGTAGTTCAGAAACAACATAAATTTGAACATAGAGTTGAGTATTCTCGCAGTGCACATGTTGAATTAGATTTCTATTTATCAAGTCGAGCAAAAAAAAATAATCTTCTTTTTCTGGCATTGCAATATTTTTCTTCAGTTTGTTCACTTCAAGGCAGAATAATAGAAATGGCCATTTCAACATTATACTTGAAAAAGTAACCATATATACAAGCTACAGTGTCAAAGCTTACCATAAAGACAGCTAAGATAGCCAGAACAAAAGCCACAGCACCAGGCAAGATGGTATTTGGAACATATGGGATGAAAGTTGACTACATGACCTGGTGCAGAATGCCAAACAAATATAAGAATCTAACAACGAAATTCATCATATGGATGAGTAGAAAATGAAAGAAAAGAGAGGGTGATTACTTGGGGAAGCGCAGATAAGCCAGCAATAGTAATGAAATCCTCCCAGTAACGCCAGATTACGGGATTGAGCAAGTGGAAGTAGTTCATGAAGTTCACAACAAGACCACACGCAATAACAACATAAGTGACTAACGAGGCAAAGGCATAGATCCAGCCATGGCTAATTGTGATATCACAACATAAATGGTCACGACACCCAAAGTTTGCACAACAACCACTTCCGTCTCCCTCTTCTTTATAAAGTATGATAGCAAAGACAAATTACCAAGTAATCCAGTGAACATCCCTTGTATTATGTTCATCTCAGATTATTTATCTCTCAACATTAATAAGACCACAGCTATAAGTAGCTACAATAGAAGCAGAATGCCATACCAGCCATGGAACTGCAAATAATGCAGCTTGATTTCCTGCTAGAAGGTTACGAGCATTCAGTATTATTTGAGACAGTTGTAATATGAGAAACGGAATATTTGCAGCTCCTGCAAATTTTGCAGTCAATGAATCCCATTGCTTAAAGCTCTCGCTGCTCTTTAAACCTTCTGAACTCTACATTTAACATCACTGTTAGGTCATATTTCATTACCTCCAACTGAACCATAACTTACTTTTAAAAATGAGCCCAACAACCATTATTAGATGCATATGAAAGGGGATCAGTACCTGTTCAATAGGATAGGGAACATCTGAGTCAAGCGCCGAAACTGGTTTTAACCGGTATTGGCAAACTAATGGACTTAGGAGCACTGACTTGTTCAAAGTACTATTCTGTTTGACTCTTTTCTTATATGGAGGGAGAATTGGAATTGACTTCGGATGCTGGAGATCAGCATTGAACATATAACATTTGGAAGGTTCGCTGGAACGTAGGACTGCCTTACCCACTGGCAACAAAGATCCAGCCATTCAAGATATCAAAAAATGAAGGAACTATAAGTTTATATTCATCACCAGCTGTAAGGGAGATATTTTTATCTAAAAAGGTCAATCGTAATGGGTACAAAGGGTAATTCCCAAAGAGGCAGCTGATCCAACTTCTAATAGTTTTCAACTAAAATGAAAAGACAATTACTGGTATGCTCCAACACAAAGTCCAGCCTGTACGAAATCTGCATCAAAAGCCAAAAGAATTAATTCCCAAAAAAGAAAACAAATTAGGACAGTAAACTAACTAGCACAACATACTTCAATCCTTTTAGCTACAATAAGAAAGCAAAATCAGAGACACCGGAACATAACAAACTTCTTTAATTTCCATCAGTCCAATTCACTGTGTGTTGGATCAGTGTCCTCAACCTTGGCTATACATTGACTTCAAAATACATAATCTGAACAACTTAAACAATCTTTGATACATTACTGCAAACCAAGTCGGAAGCACACAAAAGAACGTGAACCGGGGAAAGGGGAAGAAAGTATGTGAGGGTCATCTCAGAACATGGAAGAGAACTAGTAACCATTTAAGCTAACTCTCATAATTATATACATTTTATTTCAAAGGATGTATAAATCAACATCCAAATTGATACGGAAAAGTAGATGGTTCCACCCTCGTACTTTGAACCTCTTCATTCTTTTTAAAACGGAGGGAGTATATAACACTACAACAACAATACTGTGACTCAATCACAAGCAAGTAGGGGTCGGCTACATGAATCCTCATTGACCATATAGCTACATTTATGACAGAGTTATGCAATACTAAACATCCAAAAAATTATTTTGAAATAACAAGATCTCCGGTTAGACCCTAACAAACACTCTTCAATGAGAAGACTAACAGGGAAATCTTAAGAGAAACTCTAATAAAGAAAAAAAAAACTTAAATCATTTTGAAATTGGTGAAGTGATAATAACATTTCAAAGTTGAGTAAATTGCAAAGAATACATAGCTATGAAATGCTTAAACCATCCACCATAAATGACATAGCTTCATCATAAAGTTCCAAACTTTACACCTAAAACAGTCTTTAATTAATCACCCCATACTTCTAATAGCGCATCATCTCCTAGAATTCTACAGCAAGTTTACAAATTTCTGAATATGCATGAATAGAAAACTAGCAGAAGTCTATTCAAAGCTCTTTTATTTACAAGAAAACAAACAAAAAGTATTCAGCAAATAACATTTCATACCAAAATTCAAAGATTGTTTCGGTTCTTGAAAATACCCATTAATATTTTAACATCAGAAATGTAAATCTCAAAGCATACCCTTTTATAGTTGGCTTTAATTGGACCCTTTTAGAGGCATAAGAAGAGGGTTGTAATACAATAGTGAATTGAGCTTCCTTTCAATTAATGGCTGAAATGAGAGAGTGAAGTGGCAAAGATGAGGGAAATGTGGGGAGAAGAAGATGATAATTTTAGAGTTTGGGGAGAAAATTCCTTTTTTTTTCTTTTTAAATTAGTTACCTATTTTCCATTTCTTTATTGAAAAAAAAAATTCCATTTTCACATGTTTTAAATTTAATCTTAATAGTAATATATTTGTCAGATTTAGGTTCATAATAGTGAAACCATAACATAATATGTCTAAATATAAAAATTGTGACTAATAAATTTGTTTGAAAAACTCAAATCTTCGCTCTCTTTTCCTTTTAAGTGACAAGTATATGTTTGGACTGATTTTCAATTTACTGACTTGTAAATAAAAATTATAAATTGAAAATTATAGCTTACGATCTTTTTATTTATTTTTGTTAAATTGACTTAAAAATAAGTATTTATAAGTATTTTCTTTTATTTTACTCAAACACATACCTAACAATAATGATCAATTGCTTATCCTTAATTAGTAAACCATTATGTAGCAAACTCTTACGTAAAGATAAGATATAAGTTTCAAAGTTTTAGATACATTGACGATATAAAAAAACCTAAACAAAAAGAATATAATTACAAATAAAGATTCGCTCAAGTAATTTTTAATGACCTTATAGATTTATGTTATATGTATCATATAATAATTTATGGTTGAGATCCATTTAAACTATATTCATTTTAATTATAAAAACAGCAAATCCGTCAATTATTTTTATTTTTTAAAACTATTAAATAAAAAATTAAGTGTACCCAAGCTAATATTTTCAAGAAAAAATATAAGACTGACGAGAATATGCGGACTTCTCGATTTTTTTACCCGTCAAATCTCGTACTTGTATTGAATTTTTAAAATTATTCTAATTTTAAAGAATTTGACACTTTTGAAAAATCTGAATAAATATTTTTATAATTATTTGAAAACCTCCAAATATGTTTTTTTTTGTCCTATCATGTTCTTTAATTGAATTACTATTTTAGAATTCAATGATGTTTTTAAGTTTGATCTATTTTTGGAGATTACTTCAGAATTTGAAGAAAGCATGTGGGAAATTACTCCTGAAGAAGTTTGGCGGGTAAAAAGTCAGAAAGTTTGCATATTCCCGTCAATCTTAATTTTTTTCTTGAAAATATTAGCTTAGTACACTTAATTGCTTTATTTGATAGTTTTTCTTTTTTTAAAAAAAAATTTGATAAATTTATCATTTTTATTAGTTATTATTATAATGAGTATATAATTTAAATAAATATTAACCATAAATTATTATACACTACACATGACATAAATCTATAATGTCATTGGACATTACTCAACTTAATTATACTTGACTAGATCTATGTGCCATGATTACATACCTCTAAGATGGAAAAAGAACAAGAAGTTGGAACTTGCTCAATTTTGTATAATAAAGATAATAACTTGTTAGGTCATAGACATATAAAAAAGAAAGCTCAAATATCAAAACTTGATCCAAAAGAGACGGGCATCTCAAAAAAATGAAGGATGGGTCATATGGATTGTGGGATTTGTGTATACTCCCCCGTTCCTATTTAGTTGTTTATTTTAAGTTTCATATCTCTTAAGTAATTAGGTGAATTTATCATTATGCTCTTATTTTGCGATCTCAATAAGATTTTTAATAAATGAAAGAAAATTAATTTATTTTATTAATTACATTCACTAATGTATATGAACTCATTATTTAACTTTTCTATGTTAATCAAATTCATACTTTTTAGGATAAAATAGAAAGAATAATGTTATTTACATATTGATTTTGTGATTGCGACAAGTGCTCTATTAAAAGACGACATATATAAGAAGGGATGTAGTACTTAATTTTTCTATGTTAGATAAATGTATACTTTCAAGTTTCAAGCTAAAAACTTTCATAGGTTAATATAAAAAGAACAGTGTCATCATGTATTGATTTTATGAAATAACAAATACTAAAAAATATTATCTATTTTTAATAGTAACGACACATAAATAGGAATTAAAAGAAGTGAAAGAATTAAATGGCTACACGGGGATGCACAATCTATAATATAACCTAGTTGACTCATGTATAAACTATTCTATTGGTTTACTTTTATTTTTCAAAATATATTTATTAAGAAAATAATGATTGATGTGATTAGTTTATTATATTATTTTTATTAACTGGATATATTTATGTTACGTCTCTAAAGAATGAGTAATCAATATTTTTAAATATAAAATATAAGAAAATTTAATTATTTTTTCTTAATATGTTAAAAATGTGAAGTAAAAATATAATTCAAAATAATGGTCAAATAAAAAAAGTATAAAAATGTACTAAAATATGTGGAATTCTCTATTTTCTCGAGATCCACTTGGAACAACTGTGAAATTACGAAATGACAAGTATGGAGATCATAATAAATGGACTTATATATGTGCACGAAACAGTCCTCCTTGACCTTAATTATTTATATATGATTTAATAATAGAAAATTTTACTAAAATTTGCAATTTAATATTCATTTATTATTTAAAGAAAAACCATCTATAATTGAAAACGCAAAGATTTTTAGTATAAAATTAATATGTTGTTCACTACTTAATTAAAATGCCTCAATAATAATTCGTCATTACTGAATTAATGTTATTCGAAAGAAACTTATAATTAAATATTAGATTATTATAAACAATTACCTGAGGAAAAGTTGTACAAGATTTTGATATTTTGATTGTAAGATAAGAATATGGATGCTATTTGAAGTTTTTGAATAGAAAAAGAAAGTAAAAATACCAAATTGGACAATGAGAAAAAATTGGAGAAAGAAAAGCTTATTTATGAATCATGAATTGGAAGAAGATTTAATGGTGAGGAAACTGAGGTTGCAATTGCTTTCAAGTCCAAGACAAAAACATCAACACACAAAATATGTTGCAAATTCCCCAAAATACTCTTACATCGTTTACTTCTTTACTCAAATATTTAAGGTCATATTTGTCAATTTAGAGACTTGATTTTTTCTATATCATCATCTCATGTTTTTATTACTCAACATAATACGCCAACAAGAAAAACAAAAGTTCCCTTAGATTTTTTTTATGACCAACTACATGTTAAAAGACTTGGCATGAGACTACAACTCCAAACATTAAAAAATTCAAATAAAGAGATTTTTTAATGAATAACTTATAAAAATCTCATCCATTTGAGAGCTAATTACTTAGATGCACACTAGTTAGTATTTTAGTGCATGCAATTACATATAATTAATTTGCTTTAGATATGTTGATTCAAGTGGATTCACATGTATACAAATCTCAATCGTCTCCCTCCCATCTCGATTGTCACTCTCCCTTTGTCTTTGGTTAACTAAAGAGTTTTACCATAGTTAGTATTTCTCTCACTTTCTTTCTGTGCTTAGAATTCTTTCTTCTTTGTCATAGTTTATTTTTTCAAACTTTTTTTTTTTTTAGCAAATCAACAATAGATCTATGGATTTTATTTATAGTGTTGATATTTGGACTTTAAATTCATTTTATTTTTAATCATTAATAATTTTCCAACCCACCACTGGTTTTTACTTTCCGTCCCGAAAAACTTAGTTTCTGTTTTCATATTGTTTTTTTTAAAGAAGTTCTTTCGCTGTCATTCTTACGGTACGACTTGGGTAATAAATCCTAGGTATTTTCCAAATCTGGCTTTTTTGAAATTCTCTTTCGTAACTTATTTTTATTTATTTTGTTAGATTATTTAATATCTGTATATATCAATTTTTTCAACATCAGACTTAGTCAAAGAGAATGAATATATTGAAATTGTAGAAGTTGAAGAAAATTTAATATGATGAAGAAGAAAATATCAAAAAACATTCTTCAAACACGTAAAGAATGAAAAGAGTCCCAGTAAATAATGTAATGAAATTGAATGAATGGTACATTTTTTTATAAAAAAAAACTTGCATATTATTTTTTAGGAAGTTAATGATTCTTCTAAAGTATGACAGAGAAGAAAGGATTCTATACAAAAAGAAAGTGAGAGAAATATCAATTATGATAAAACTCTTTAGTTAATCAAATAAATCCGAGTTGTCAGATTATTTTTATGGCATGTAAAAATATTAAAGAGATAATGAAGGAACTAGAGGGATCCATTACTAAAGAGGAGCCAAATCCGGGATAGGGTAATAGCACAAAGAGAATTTTGATTTTTTTAAAACTTTATTTATTATCAAACATGCTTTTATTTTTTTTATTTTCTTGCCATGTCAGTTTTGGTGGGTAATAACATGGATAAACCTTTTCTAAAATAAAAATAGATAAATGACTGAGCTAGGAAACAATTAACGAATAACATAAATAATTTTTTTTCAAAAGTCAATGATATATTTGATCATTTTCCGTTTAATTAATTAAAATTCTCTCTTTTGGGGTATGCTTTCAAGTAAGCAGACTTGGCTTTCAAGTAAGCATAGACTTTATCTTAGCTTTAATTTTGTGATGACACTTTTTGTTTTCTCTATACTTCTTTAATTTCCCTTCATTATTCTGCTTAACTAATGATTAGTGTCCCAAAGTCCAATCAAAGATTTTCAAGAATATTCATCATTTGAGCTAAAAAAAATCAATAAAAATTACTCTCTTTTACTTCATCAAATATTTTGCTTTGCTATTCATATTACCACTATAAAAGGATTAACGCAATTTGAATTAAATATGTTGCTTATGACCTTTTCAAAATAATCTGATTTATTGATCTAATAAATAATTTTTAAACTAAATAGTTTAAGTTTTCTATTAATACTTCAGAAGTAATCATAAAGCTTTCTATTAATACTTCATTTACTCTTTTCCCCCAAAAAATCTACCTATACTATTTTAATTGACAGAATATTCTCTCTATTCCATATTAATTAAATTTTTAGGATTTTTTTTATTGTTCAAAGTTTAAGACGGATGTTTGAATTTTTATTTTTTTTTCTTTCATATTTGCCCTTTTTTTAAAATAAGTTTGATATTTTTTAAAAGATAAATCTCAACAGTTATAAATTTACATTTATGATTTCACAAAGCACAATAATAAAAAGTATGGTCCAAATTATGTCCTTAAATATTTCTCTTAATAAGTTTCAATTACCTTACTAATTCAGTTAATATGGAATCAATAAACATTTTAGACTTACTCTTATGATTAAGGCTATTAGTTTTATTTTTCTAAAAGAACACAAAAATATGAAAATAACTAATATGGATCGAGAGGAGTATTATTCAAACAGAAACATTTTTAAGTTTGTGTGTCTTTGCTCCTTTAAAGCGCCTGAGATCATTGAGCTACATCATATTGTTGTGTCATAATATGTATTTAACTATTTTATTCACTATTTTACTTGTATATACGGTATAATTTATCGGCGAAGGGTGTCACATGAGTAGAGCTAAGTCCCTGAAGAGTATACTAGTCATTGGGAATTCTTTATTCCAAAATGTTACTAGGTCGGCCTTTAGTTTCAAAGTGATCAATAGGATGACCAATACCATGTAAAATAGATCTTGAGTCTAACTCAAAAGAAACAGTTAACTCAAGAGGTGAAGATTGCCCAAGTCATGATAAAGAAGAAGAGAAGATTGAATGGTATGTGAGAAGTTGTGACTTCAAAGAAATTAAAACATCAAAAAAAAACTTATAATTAACTTTATACAATAGTAACTCCCATTCTACTCCCATTCTTGTCATTTTTTTTTAAAAAAATGAAATAAAAATCATGAATTGATGCTTCATTAAGTTTGTCTATGGGCAGCTTCAAGAGCAGAAGGTGTAATTTCTGAAGATTTATTATTAGCATGTATGAAGTTATGATGATGAACTTCTTCCAACTCTTTCTTTGTCCTTATAATGTCATCTTGTTCATGCAAATCTTCTTCTACAGAGAGTACTATTGTCTCAAATTTCCCATGAGGTCCTTCAACAATTGCTTCCTTTATTTTAACATGATCGTCAATGTGTTTCACTTCTTTTTCTTCAACTAGAATTGTACTCTTCTTCTTTTTCTTCAAGAAGTATGTGAAAAAAGAAAGAATAGCTAGGCTAAGTAAGATGCAACTGAATGTCGAGAACATGAGTATTACTATGGTGTAGCTTTGATCAGAGGAAGGTGGTGGTGATGGTGGTGGAAATGGGAAGGTGTTATCCATAGTTTTGATGTGTTGTGAAATTGTTATGAGTTTTGTTGAAAGTTCTTGATGATGACTTTTGAAGTTGTGATGAAGAGTATATTGAGTTCTTGGCTTCTTATTTATATGTGTGGTTTAGATCTTATTTATATGTGCGGTTTCCTGAAGGTTTAATTTATTTGTATTACTTTTTCTTTCAGTCGGTTAAAAAATTGTTTTTTTTCTTTTTTGATAATTTTTTAATTTTAGGTTTCAACATGATTTTTGGTACATTCTACATACTTTTATTTTAAACTTACTTATTAAAATATATTTTTTATTTTCTTAAATTTCGTGTTAAGTTAAAATCAGATAAACAAAGAGGGGTTTTCTCCCTTTGTATTTAGGGTATGCTTTGAAGTAAGCAAAGACTTGGCTCTCATGTGAAGATATAGGAAGTCTTAATTTTGATGCGTTGATTGTAGTGAAGAACACTTTTCCCTTTGTTGCACTCTTTTACAAACGTAGTTATTTTGCTTTTTAAGTGATCTTCTAGTGTCCTACTCCTCAAAACATGGAAATTCTATAGGAAACTCAAAGGCAATTATGGTGTTTGAGCTAATTTACATGCACCTCGATTAATTTTACGAAATATATGTCATATTTCATCAAAAACAAATATCAAGTAACTCAACATGCAATTAATTTCACAATACGTGTCAAACTAAAGTCAATGTCGGATTAAGGATTTAAATTAAAAAATACAATATCTAAAGAAGTAAACACACGAATAAACTGAAAGAATTAACCATACCCTATAAATACATTAAAAATAATTTTAACTATATATAAATACTATAATTTGTTTGAATGAACTCCCTGACCATTAGTTGGCTCAGCCATAGACCAAGGATAGAACAAATCTAAAAAAAAATCACTTTCACTGATTACTAAGTCACACCATTAACTCTGCTCTAATCATGATTGTCCTATTTCTACAAGTGTTGGGTGCAAAATAAGTTCCATTATTGATCCGCCCTTTTCTTCTCCCACTTCGCTTGAATATGTTTTAATATAATAGCTAGTAGATCTCTCGAAATTCTATCAATGTACATAAAATTGAGATTAAGGGAATAATATATATTATTTGAAAATTACGTTTAATATATTATAAATTATAATAATTAATAATTTAAAATATTTTAAAAGAACATATAAAAAATTTAGTTGATTCTCCGAATTTTATCCGTGCGACATAAATTAGACAAAGGGGATAACATATATTATTTAAAAGTGATACAAAAATTTAAATACTATAAATCACAGTAAATAGTAATTTTTATAAAAAATTTAATTAATCGACTCTCCAAATTTCACAAATTAAAATTAAAAAATATTCACATATATTGAACTTGCACTTGCAAAGACTTCTATCAAGTTACAGTAACATAAGTTACATAATAATATAATATAATATAATGGAGTAGTAAATTTCACTTCTTTTTTTTTTGTTAAATTTAAGTTAAATGAGTTAATTGTGCTCTGTGGCAAACTCTTTGTCAATTACCTCTCTTTCTTAAACTCTCGCTCGCCACTCTCCCTCTCTTGCTCCATCTCTCGCTTCCTCTCACTTTTATACAAACACAAGTATATAAAATGTGTTTCTGTTTGTATAAAAGAAGGAAAAACTGTATACATACATATATTTTTGTTCCCATCTCTCCCCTCTCCCGGATCTTGCTCGCCACTCTTCCAGATCTCGCTCGTCACCTTTGCCTCTATCACTTATACAAACAGAAACGAATTATATAAATAGTGTTACTGTTTGTATAAAGCAAGAAAATATTTTATATTCACTTGCAAATGTATATATCTTCGTCCTATATGCTCATAATTATACAATACAAATATTTCTCTGCCAAATTTTTTTCTGTCTTTCTATTTTTCTCGTTTTATACATACACAACTTATACAATTGATTTGTATACAACTGATTTCTTTTGGATATGTTTAGCGAATTATACAATTGGTTTCTTTGTATATGTATAGCAAATTATACATATTTATGTTTGTTATGGAGCACAATTATGCGAACTTTGCTATAACATACAAATATAAATTTGTGTTTGCTATATGTGAAAGTTGCTCTTTTTTAAATATTTTTTTTCTACTTTAATATTCTCATCACCAATGAAAACTCTAACGTCTTTCATCTTTCTTCATCTTTTATAGTAATTATCTTGCCTAATTTAGATTTTAAAATTAATATAATAGGTACTAACACATTAAAGAGACTCGAATACAATAAGTGATAGTTAATAGTAAGTAATTAAAAATATGAGTTACATGTATTCATGAGAAATATTTGAAGCACTGACTTTTATTTTTTTTTGTTTTAATAATAAAAACAGATTTAAAAATAGGAAAATGGTAAAAAAAATTGAGAAAAAGAAAGATGTGGTTATTAGTTATAGAGTTGTAATACCACTTTGTCTATGCCCAGTTATATATGAATATACATAGATATTAATTTTAAATTTTCAATTACCATATATTTGGATAAATAAAAAATTGTGGGGCTAATTCAATTTAAGTTTTTTTTTATTTGTTAATGTTTTTATCCATGAACTTTTTGATATTTTCATAACCATCTACAAAAATACACAGGAAAAAAAATTCTTACATAAATAACGAACAAAAAAGAAAATAAATCAACAAATTAAAAGAAAAACAGACATATACAATGGGTATTAAGTAAAATTGAATCTTATAAATATTTAAGTAGTAATATCTATAAGCACAATCAAAAAGATATATTTGAGATACTTATAGTAAAAAGTTTGATAAGCAATCCATTTAAATAGCTATCGTAGCATGTTGATACATTTTTCTTTTCACTTGCTACAAATAATAAAACAACTACTTTTTATTAAATAATTTGTTACCTGTCTATGACCTGCATTTCTATTTACCTTTTTTCTTTTGTTAGTTTTATTTTCATTTCTTTTCATTAAATAATTTATTTATTGATTGAAAAATTCAATTATATTCACTCTTCTAACTATATCTAATAAGTTATAACAAAATCTCCATCTATTTACATTCACTACTTAAATAATACATTTCTCTTCAACTTATTTCTAATTATTCTTATGATTTATGGGATAATGTCCAAGTACCCCTCAACCTATGCCCGAAATCTCAGAGACACACTTATACTATACTAAGGTCCTATTACCCCCTTGAACTTATTTTATTAATAATTTTTTACCCCTTTTTAGCTTACTTGGCGCTATCTTGTGGGCCCAACGATGATTAATTTTTTTTCGAACTAGTGCCACGTATGCTAAAAAGGGGTAGAAAATTACATATAAAATAAGTTCAGGGGGGTAATAGGACCTTAGTATAGTATAAGTGTGTCTCTGGAATTTCGGGCATAGATTGAGGGGGTACTTGAATATTTTTCCATGATTTATTGTTCAATGTTCATTTTCATTTTCTCATTTTTTTTCTTTTTATTAGTATAGTTTTATTCTCTTTTTAATTTTTTTTCATCTTTTTAAAAAATTATGTACTTAATAATGTACCATATGGTCTTCATTTTGATAAAGACCATGATATATTCTTCAAGATTAATCACATTGATGTTCATATTAATTTGGTACAAGTTCATCACAATGAGAAGGAAATTTAATTATCTTAAAGGATTTCATCAAGAGAGATAGTCATATTAGCACAAATTTTTGAATGATTTCCAAATATTTTGAAGATTCATTCATGCATTATTTGATTTCATCTAATATTATTCTATTTTTTTTATATTATTTTGATTATATATATATAATTTCATGTTATTCAACAAAAATCAAGTTATGAAACTCTACTGATGAATATTAGAAATCTCAATTAGCAATTTTTACTCATTTTACTTTGCTCTTCTTCTTCTTATTATGTGAATGAACGAAGATAAAAAGTTATACAATTTTATTTTTGTGTATATCTGTTTATCAAGTTCTAATTAATAGTTCAATTTTTGTGATAATTTGAAGATATAACATTTCACATGAATAATGATACATTTCTCATAACTATTGCAAATTGGTAATTGCTGCCACTTCAAATATATGCTATGGTTTGTCTGTCATATTAAAAAACAATCATAAAATGAATTAACAAATAAAAAAACAATCTTTTTATTATTTTTAATAGAAAAAGTTATTCATTGAAAAGAATGAAGAAAAAGTTATTTATTGAACAGTTACAACAAAAACTCTTCACATAACTCACACATTTTTAGTTTTCACTCTTAATAAATTAATTTTCATTTTCTTTTTTTAACCTTCTTCTAATTATAAATTTAAAAATAACAATTTAAAAAAAGATATTTTAAGTTATTTTTTCTTTATTATTTAATTTCAACCAATATATCTACCTACACGTAAAGTTAAAATATTAGATATGAAATAAGATGATGTATCTTTCTATATTCGTTTTTCTCCTAAACTTTTAGCATTTTCTCTATTTTTTTCTTCACCACAGTAATATTTAATAAATGATTCCAAAATCTCCTCTTAAAATTTACTCTCCATAATTCACATTTTTTGATCTCTGTAACTTCTATTTTAAATTGATAATTAAAAATATTCATGACTTTAAAATCTTTCATGTGAAACACCCTAAATTAATTAATGTGCAAGTTATGTGTATTTATCTTATCTTACTTTGTTGCTACAAATAACGATTTTAAACTCAGGAGATTTTTTATAGAGTTTTGCATTTTATTAGCATAATTATTTTTATATATTCTATATATTTATAAGAGTATACTAATAATTTGGTATATTCTCATCGCTGTTGTTTTTCCCGTTCTATAATAATTATTATTATGTCGCCAACTTTTTATCTTGAGTGTTTGATTTTCATATTAGATTCACCCTAGTTTATTAATTTAGTTGAATAATGCAAATATAATATTCTTATTGGATTGCTTATGTTGTATATATCTCAATATACTGAAGATGATTTTCACAAAATAAAAGTCTACCTTTTGTCATTGTACAAGCAACAAATTCTAAAAGATGTAATTTTTTTTAGATAAATAATATGATATATACATGACTTGAAATTACTTATATATTTTCACTTTAGTAGCCTATGAATCTGGCGCCCAGAGCACCCATAAATTTTTTTCTCAAAAATTTTATGAGGACCTCCATAATAATTTGGGGAACCTTCACGTATATGCTCACATCATTTTTAATTATACACATAAGCCCTTTTTTAATAATCGCCAAATTCTCTAATTTTTTTTTATGTAAAATGCTCATGGATCTAGTGTTCGGAGAACCCAAAAATTACAATGAATAAAATGCAATCCTCGAATTAGATTTATGAATAATTAAATTTTTTCTGTAAAAAAAACTATATGAGAACCTCGAGTTGGGAAAGTTTAAATATAGTCCAACCACTTTAGGAATCCTCGCGCATATTATCTCATTTACGAACAAAATTTTAGTAATTACTCAACTTTCATAATTTTCGTGTGTATTATTCCATGGATCTGGCGCCTTTGGATGATCCCAGAATTTTTTTTGAAGGACTTTGTAATGAGTTAAGAAGCATTACGTATAGTCCCGTCATTTTTTCAAGTCAAATTTTAGAAATTACCCGACTTTCTTCATTTTTGTGTGTATTATCCCATACTTGAGAAATGTTTAATTATATCCGCAACTTTTCGCCACAAAAAGATACTCGAGAAAATAATTACGTTCATTTTAAGTTTCAATAAATGTCCTTAAAGGGGTATTTATGAAAATTTGAAGTTCAAAGGAACTTAAAACGAGCATCCAGGCGCCAAGCCCCGAGACCCTACCCCCCGGCACCTACCCTACCCTCTGACCTCGAGGCGCCCAGCCCCGAGGCCCTACCCTACCCCCCGTCCCCGAGGCGCCCAGCCCCGAGGCCCTACCCTACCCCCCGGCCTCGAGGCGCCCAGCCCCGAGGCCCTACCCTACCCCCCGGCCTCGAGGCGCCCAGCCCCGAGGCCCTACCCTACTACCCCCGGGCCTAGAGGCGCCTAGCCCCGAGGCCCTACCCTACCCCCCGGCCTCGAGGCGCCCAGCCCTAAGGCCCTACCTTACTACCCGGCCTCGAGGCGCCCAACCCCGAGGCCCTACCCTACCCCCCAAGGCGCCCAGCCTCGAGACCCGACCCTACCCCCGGCTTCGAGGCGCCCAACCTCGAGGCCCTACCCTACCCCTCTCCTACCACCCCGACCTCGAGGCCCTACCCCCTCCTGGCCTCGAGGCGCCCAGCCCCGAGGCCCTACCCTACCCGCCGGCCCCGAGGCCCTACCCTACCCCTCTCCTACCCCCTGCCTCGAGGCGCCTAGCCCGAGGCTAGGCCCTACCACCCCGCCTCGAGGCACCTAGCCCCGAGGCCCTACCTTACCCCCTAACCCCCGGCCTAGAGGCGCCCAGCCCCGAGGCCCTACCCTACCCCCTACCCCCCGGCCTCGAGGCTCCCAGCCCCGAGGCCCTACCCTACCCACCTCCTACCACCCGGCCTCGAGGCTCCCAGCCCCGAGGCCCTACCCTACCCCCTCCTCCTACCACCCGGCCTCGAGGCGCCCAGCCCCGAGGCCCTACCCTACCACCCCTCCTACCCCCCCGGCCTCGAGGCGCCTAGCCCCGAGGCCCTACACTACCACCCTTCCTACCCTCCCAGCCTCGAGGCGCCCAGCCCCTAGGCCTTACCTACCCCCCCGGCCTCGAGGAATTACCTACCCACCCCCCTTATGCCCTGGGCGACACACGTGCTACAATGGCCGGGACAAAGGGTCGCGATCCCGCGAGGGTGAGCTAACCCCAAAAACCCGTCCTCAGTTCGGATTGCAGGCTGCAACTCGCCTGCATGAAGCCGGAATCGCTAGTAATCGCCGGTCAGCCATACGGCAGAGAATTCGTTCCCAGGCCTTGTACACACCGCCCGTCACACTATGTGAGCTGGCCATGCCCGAAGTCGTTACCTTAACCGCAGGGAGGGGGATGCCGAAGGCAGGGCTAGTGACTGGAGTGAAGTCGTAACAAGGTAGCCGTACTGGAAGGCACCCAGCCCCGAGGCCCTACCCTACCACCCCTCCTACCCCCCGGCCTCGAGGCGCCTAGCCCCGAGGCCCTACCCTACCACCCTTCCTACCCTCCCAGCCTCGAGGCGCCCAGCCCCTAGGCCTTACCTACCCCCCCGGCCTCGAGGAATTACCTACCCTCCCTCCTCTCGGCCTCGAGGCGCCCCAACCCCAAGGCCCTACCCCTACCCCTCCACTCCTCCCCTACCCCCCCACTCCTACCACTCCTACCCCTCGAGGCGCCCAACCCCTCCCCTCCCCTCCCCCCTACCCCCCCCCCCTCCTACTCCCCCTCCCCCTACCCCCCCTCCTACTCCTACCCCTACCCCCCTACCCCCCCTCCTACTCCTACCCCTACCCCCCTCCCCCCTCTACCTTCCCTCCTACTCCTACCCCTACCCCCCTCTACCCTCCCCCACTCCTACCCCCTCCCCCTACCCCTACCCTCCCCCTACCCTACCCTCTCCCTACCCTACCCCTCCCCTCTCGGCCTCGAGGCGCCCCAACCCCAAGGCCCTACCCCTACCCCTCCACTCCTCCCCTACCCCCCCACTCCTACCACTCCTACCCCTCGAGGCGCCCAACCCCTCCCCTCCCCTCCCCCCTACCCCCCCCCCCCTCCTACTCCCCCTCCCCCTACCCCCCCTCCTACTCCTACCCCTACCCCCCTACCCCCCCTCCTACTCCTACCCCTACCCCCCTCCCCCCTCTACCTTCCCTCCTACTCCTACCCCTACCCCCCTCTACCCTCCCCCACTCCTACCCCCTCCCCCTACCCCTACCCTCCCCCTACCCTACCCTCTCCCTACCCTACCCCTCCCCTCCCCCTACTCCCCCTACCCCTACCCCCCCTCCTACTCCCCCTACTCCTACCCCTCCCCCTCCCCCTCCTCCTACCCCGAGGCCCTACCCTACCACCCTTCCTACCCTCCCAGCCTCGAGGCGCCCCAACCCAGAGGCCCTACCCCCTACCCCTACCCCTCCCCTCCCCTCCCCTCCCCTCCCCTCCCCCTACCCCTCCTACTCCCCCTCCCCCCTACCCTACCACCCCTTCTACCCCCCCTGCCTCAAGGCGCCTATCCCCGAGGCCCTACCCTACCACCCTTCCTACCCTCCCAGCCTCGAGGCGCCCAGCCCCTAGGCCTTACCTACCCCCCTGGCCTCGAGGAATTACCTACCCTCCCCCCCCTCCCCTCCCCCTCCCCTCCCCTCCCCCTACCCCTACCCCTACCCCTACCCCTACCCCTACCCCTACCCCTACCCCTACCCCTACCCCCACTCCTCCCACTCTTACCCCTCGAGGCGCCCAACCCCCCCTCCCCTCCCCTCCCCCCTACCCCCCCTCCCCTCCCCTCCCCCCTCTACCCCCCTCCACTCCCCCTCCCCCCCTCTACCTTACCTCCCTACCCCCCCCCCCCCCACTCCTACCCCTCTCTCTACGCCTACGCCTACCACCCCTCCACCTCCCCCCTCTACCTTACCTCCCTACCCTACCCCCTACCCCCCTACTCCTACCCCTACCCCTCCCCCCTCCTACTCCTCCCCCCTACCACCCGCCCCTCTCCTCTACCCTACCCTCCTACTCCTCCCCCCTACCACCCGCCCCTCCCCTCTACCCTACCCTCCTACCCTACCCTCCTACCCTACCCTCCTACCCCTCCACTCCTCCCCCCTACCACCCGCCCCTCCCCTCTACCCTACCCTCCTACCCTACCCTCCTACCCCTCCACTCCTCCCCCTACCCCTCCCCTCCCCTCCCCCTCCGCCTCCCCCCTCTACCTTACCTCCCTACCCTACCCCCTACCCCCCTACTCCTACCCCTACCCCTCCCCCCTCCTACTCCTCCCCCCTACCACCCGCCCCTCCCCTCTACCCTACCCTCCTACTCCTACCCCTACCCCTCCCCCCTCCTACTCCTCCCCCCTACCACCCGCCCCTCCCCTCTACCCTACCCTCCTACTCCTCCCCCCTACCACCCGCCCCTCCACTCCTCCCCCCTACCACCCGCCCCTCCCCTCCTAC